>NC_059425.1:141250231-143891481 GCF_021028975.2 Sphaerodactylus townsendi
TGGAAACAGCAGCTTCCAACCGCTGCCGTGCGAACAGCAGCGGCTGGAAGGCGCCATTTCCTCCCCCCCTTTCCCGAACACCTACCTTGTCTCCTGGCTTCCGACTTGTCGCAGAGGCCAGGGGACACGCCCCCCTGGCCTGTGACTCCAGAGCCATCACTCCAGGCTGCGGGTGTGTGTCCCCTGGCTTCTGCGACGAGCTGGAAGCCAGGAGACAAGGTAGGCGTTCGGCGACAGCGCAGCCTGTGCGAAAGCTGTGCTACTACCTGCCGCCCTCCCGGGACTGTCCATGTGAACGGTCCTGGGGTGTGTGTGTGTGTTGCATTGTTTATGCCGACACCCCCCCCCCCCACACACACACACACCGTTGCAGTGTGGAAAGGGCCTCTGCTTCAACATCAAAATACTTTAGACCATTTTGTCTATGCCTGTTTAATGCGTTATTATAAGCTGGTGAGAGCAATGTAGTTGCTTGTGATCTTCTCCAGTTCACTACCCGGCCATTTTAGTAGAACTTGCTCTGTGTTTGTTCTTTCCAACTGGAATATTAATGAAATGTAGGGAACTTATGCATGGTGTACATAATAATATTATTTTTATTTATTTAAAATATTGATATGCCTTACTGTCTAACTTGGGCCCTCCACAAGACAAAAAGTTAAAAGACATTAAATATCAACTTTTTAAATGGTGCATAAGTAAAAACACAATTAATACAAACAGCAGAGTCAGTAAGTGAATTACACATTTTGTACACATTTTTATTAATCCAATGCTGTTTAATAATTTACCCATCAAAAACAGTCAAGAAAAGTATTTATTTTAAAGCAGAACCTTCGTATGTCTTCCCTCCCACATTGTGGGAGTTAGGGGTGCAGCACTCCCTGCAATGAGGAAAACCACAATAAATTGTTTTTGCCATCTCCAATCCTTTTCCCTGCTTCCAGCTCAAGCCCTACCCCTGGGGCTGGGCTCTTCCTCCCTCTGGCCCTCCCTTACACCCTTTGACCCCTTAATGACACTAGGTTGCATCACACCTGCCTCTGGTGGCTCCTGATGGCAGCCTGCTGCCTCCTCCGCCTCTCTCCTGCCCTGGGTCTCCAGGTAAATGTAGTTCAGGAGTTGTATTGGGCAGCAACTTCTGCAGTCAGTCAAAATCATGATGTGGCAAGTGACGATGTGGGAGGCATGACTGTATGTTCCCCCTATGCTCCGTCATGGCAGTTTTACTCCTCTGAAGAGGGCCTTCTGCAGGTGCCATTGCTTTGGCTTCTATCATATGGAATGGGATGCATGAAAAGGTCAGGAAGGCTCACATTCTCCTGGCTTTTCATAAACTATGAAAAACCGAATGATTAAAGAATGCTTTTCTATGTGTGTAATAAGGTTGCACTTTAGGATCAGACTATATAATTTTGAATCATTTAATGCATCATGTTAATATTTATGCTGTGCCTCCATTCAGGTTTTGGATTTCTAGTTGGTCTACCAGCCTAATCCTATTGCATTATTTATTGAATGTCCCACCCTATTGATTGTATTGACTCACTCTGTGTAATCCACCTTCAATCCCAGTGAGAAAGGCAGACTATAAACAAACAAACAAACATTAATTAGCAGGGAATGAGTTGCTTTGAAAATGTCACTGCTATATTTTCCTACAGCACATGCCCCATTGATTTTCCTAATTTCAAATATTGTCACAGCTGGTATGTGGATAGGAAGCAATTCTTTTATCCCATACTCATAATCCAGAAACAAACTACAGGCCTTTTCCACACAGGTTATTTCCAACACATCTTGCAGCCAAATGATATATTTTTATTTTAATTCCATATCCCCCCTCCCCCATTTGGGTCAGGAAATTTTTTCCCTTCATTTTTTCCCTATTGAGCACTTTTACCACAATGTTTTTTTTATCTGTTTCCAACTCATATTAAAACAGTCTTTATTTCTCCACTCTACCAAACACCTGGCCCTTATCCACTCCCCTGTGTAATTGCCCAACCTCCCCTACAGCCATTTTCTCCTTGCCCTCCATTTTCAAAAGTAAATTTTATTTTTTTTCTCTATTGCATTAGTGATGCAATGTCAGAGCATAGACACAAGCCAGCTCAATAGTCTGTATCTGCTTTGTTAATTTCATCCTGAAGGAGTGATGTCATAGTAAGGTGAAGATACAATATGTCCAAAGTTAGGATCAAGTGAAATTGAATGGCAAGTTGTTTCTGCAGGAGGAAATTGACAAGAGACAAATGCAGTAAAGCGCCATTGTTACTGTGGCAGTTCCTTGTCAATTTCCCTCTGCAAAAGCAACTTTCCCTGTCAATTTCACTTGCTCCTAACTGAAGACACATTGTATCTTTGCCTTATTGTGATTTTATTCATTTGGGATGAAACTAACAAAGCTGATATAATTGACCTGGCCCATGCTTGTGCCCTTATGTTACATTGATAATACAATAGATCTTTTAAAAATAACCTTTCAAAAAAGGAGGATTAGGGAGAGGAGGAAATGGCTGTATGGTAGGGTTATTCTTTTGTGTCACAGATGACATCTCACCACCATTGGGAATAATAGGTTTTCAGCAGTAGAACGTAGAATAAATTCAACTGAAGTGACAAAGGGAAAATAACAGAGGGAACAGAGGAGTGCAGAATGATTTCACAGAAAACATTTCCAAGACACAAGGGCCCATTCTACACAGCAAATTTAAAATGGGTTGCAGTCATGATAAAGGAACCTGTTTTCCTATTTTCACGTTCACATACGTGAAATTGAAGGCCACGGAAACAATCTGGGTTGCTGTTGTGTCTTCCCACAGAGATTATTCTCTTTTTAAAAATTACTTGCCACAAATGCGTAGCTATGCAGGCATGCACGAACGAACCCCCACAGCATGATATCCCATGATACGACCAGCTGCACCTGCATAGCTGTACAGATGCAAACCACAAATTTTTTTAAGAGGAAAAGGGGCCTCCTTGCCAGGCCATTTGCTAGGGAGTGGCTCCAACTTGGGATTTTTCAAAAGGATTGCTTGTTTAGTGATTTTCAAAAAAATCAGGAATGGGGAAAACACGGGCAGACTTGTTTTGGGGGCGAGACCTGTGCAAAGTCTCCCCCCACCCCAACGGGTTATATAGTGCCCTGCACTCTTGTTTCTTGGCCTGTGCAGAATGGGCCATGGTCCGACCACTGGGAAAGTCTGTGATAAGTTGTGCATGTAGAAAAGGCCATAGTAAGAGATTAACAGGCTTTTCCAGACCAGGCAAGAATTAAGTTGTAGACCTCTCCTTCCTTGCCAGTTCTGGACTACTAATCCAATCTCTTGCCTCTACCCCATGCACATAGCTGTTTTAAAAGTAAATTTAAAGAGATGCCAGATCTGATCATGGATCTCCAAAGTCTCATAAAGTTTGAATCTGAAACTTAAAGATGACAGTTAGAATTTATCTAACATATCAATATTATAGGGGTGAACTGAGTTTTGTTATACTGGACAACTGAGTTTTGTTATATTGTTATACTGTTATCCTCTGCCATGTTTCAATCTAAAGTCCACCTTCATTACTCAATCACATTGTATATTGCAGACAAACAACCAAAAAAAGAGCCTTCACACAACCTGACTGCTCACAAAAATATCCAATTTCCTTGAAATTCCTCCCTAAATCTGCACTCACAGGTCTCAACAGAATCTCTTTTCCACTATGCCCTTTAGGATTCCCCCCCCCCCCTCCTTAAAGGTGAGCAAGGATTCTTTTTCACTGTTGTTCTCATCAAAGTCCTAATGGGCCTAAGAAATCCTTATAAAACTAACACCTCTTTTAGGTCTAGATGTGAGAGGCCTACAGAAGGGGAAGCATGCTTCTGGAAGATTAAAGCCAGGGTAAAATAAAATGCTACAAGGGATGCTAGTATAGAAAAACCATCAATCATTCTGATGAAAAACAGCAACAAGTAGACATTCAGGTAAACAGAAGCTACAACAAGGACACAGGCTCTCAATCTCACCTTTAAAAAGGAAAAGACATGCAACCTTCTTTGCCATCAGTGGCATTTTCTAGTCAGTAAATCAGATGCATATGATATATTCTAGACAAGTATAAATCTTTTCCTTTCTAGAAAGATTATGGAAAATCCATGTACTTATCAAGATCATAGCCATTTACAGTTGATTTCTGACACATACAATAATGATGGCAGGTAGAATTTTACTCTTCAGGTTTTCACCCAAGCATGAGACAGATGATTTTGTTGTCATTTATAATGAAGTTAGCCTCAGCTGAATACTTACCAATTACACAGAATGGTTTCCTTGCAAATCGCAGCCTTCCTTGCCATCCACGGTATCGACAACAGCAACCAGCAGACCAGATGCGTATGATAAATTCGAATCCAAAGACAACAATCATGACAGACTCCTAAAAGGGACAAATAAGAAACACAGCTGGTGAAGTCAACAGCGTAAAAAACAGAAGCAAATGCTTGTCAGTACTGGCTAATTAATCTCAAGCAGCTGGAATGTAAATGGCACACTGTAATAAAAATGAAATGACATACAATCAGAACTTAAAAACCTACATCTCCACATAATATTTATGTAGTGTACAAGACTGCAGGTGTCAAAAATTTTAGAGTCTCCCTTGATATAAAAAATAAGAATATCAGAAAAAGAGATAGATTTGAACCTTAGTCCTTGACAAGCTTTAATTTTTAATTGGCAGTCTTTTACGGCAGTAAAGGTAACAGTTTATGTGAGAAAATATTAATAAATGTCATCCCATATTCAATCTATAATGGTATATTCTAGAATATCCTCTATCATTCATGTATAATTTAGTTCCGAGTTATGGAAATTTCAAATTATCTTAGTCTATAACCTGAATTCAGGCAGCTTGTGCTTCAAAACAGATTCTTTTAGAGCAATAAATATTGCATGATTCTAAGCCATCATTACTAGCACTATGATCACACCTTTTTTGTCCTCCTGTCTCCAACAGTGTAACCCGGAGGGAGGAGGGAAGGGAACTGCTGAGGGGGCAGCATGACCCCTGTGCCAACATAAATACTATTTATGCCAGCATAAGGAGTATTTACACTGGCTCAGGGGCATTTATCTGATTCTGGGGAGCCGCATGGCAGGACAACACCAGGTGCAAACACAGTCATGGCACCAGCACTCCTCCAGTATAGGAGCTTGTGCCAGTGCCAAAGGGGGCATTCCCCAGGGGTGGAGTCAGCTTTAGTCATCTTCTTGTGCCCTTTTGGCCCAAGAACCACAACCCAACACCCCCCCCCCCCATTGCCTGCTCAGAGTTATTCTGGCAAAAACATAGGCACATTGTGCTACATAGAGGAATTTCACAGAAGTCAAGAACCGTCTTTGGAGGCATCCACAACCACACCACAACTACCATCCCTTTGCATTGCACTGCCCATTTTGCAAGTTTTGGAATGTTTTCAAAAACTTGAAAAATTGTTTGACCAAAGAGATTAGTTGGACAAATTCACTAGTGTTGTTTCGACTCTATCATTCCGCAGAATGAGGGAGTCAAGCATCAGATCTTGGGACACCACTGAATGTTGATATGGTTCACTATTTTGTTCATTATGTTTTTGTTGCATAGAAAACGAAAATTGGATTTTCTGCATTAGAAACACAAAACATCTTGGGTCATCCAGGAAGTAATACACATCTTCAAGGATCAACATTATGCACCATTTGAATCATTCTAAAGCTCTCTTCAATCCCAGTGTCTATTTTTTTTAATGATTTGTCTTTCTCTGAGGTTTCTCAATAGACATCCAAATAATAGAAATCAAACTAGTAACCAAGACAAGAATAGGTGGGGTGTCTCAATACCACAGAAAATCAACTTTCAAGGAATTGCTGTTATGTGTATTATTTTGAAATGAATAAGAACCCATAAGCTAAATGCAGCACAGACTAAATTGCTAGTAAAAATCCTATTAAGTAGTCTATCAAATAAAAATTAACTTTTTATTTGGCAGGTAATAAAAATATTTTCCAGTCCAAGAAAAAGCTGCTCTGTGTCAGATGACTAATCTATTATCCTTACAGGATGGTATGAAATTTGTAAGACAGTGTTAAAAATAAATTAAACACATGATCCACTTTTGATTTTTTGCTAATAAATCACTCATGTTTTTACTCTGTAAGAAACCATACTTCCTAAACAAGTTAATTTTACAGAATACCTGTAGATTAATAATCTACTGTTCACCAGCATGCTATAATTGCCTATTTGTTGTTTTAGACTGCAATAATGCTCTACTAATTTATTTAATAATACCTCAGCTCCAAGTATAGCACTGTTCATTGTATGCAAGTTAGTGCAGAATGCTGTATCAGTGGCCAGCTACAGGGAGCATATATACCCAAGGTCGGACACATGCTGCTGCACGGTACCTTCTATAATGACCTTAGATACATATTTATTACTTCTACCCTCCAAAAAAATCTAGGGAACATCAGAGGAATTTTATACTTTCTTTCTTCTTATTTCTTTTAACATTTAATCTGAAACCTTAGATAAAGTTGCCAGATTCTGTGCAACTCCCAGAATCTTGCTGAGATTCAGGGATGTGTACTGGCTTTTTAATATAGATTTTAATGTGTATGTATATATGTGTGTGTGTGTGAGTGCATGTATGTGTGTGTGTGACTGTGCATGTTCATGCCTATGCACATGTGTGTGCGCATACACACAAACAGAAGTCTTGTAGCCACTTGGTTCACATATGTTTTATTTGGCTAGTCTATGGTTGTAATAAATGACTGACTGTCTTACATATGTCCTCAGTAATTACACTGATCCAATTTTGAGCCCAGTTCATGGTGTTGATGTTGACTTGAAAGCTCTACAGGGTTGGGAACCAGAGTATTTGAGAAATCATCTTCTCCCATATGTTCCTGCCAGGAATCAAGATTGCAGAGACATGCTATCCTGACTGTCCCATTAATTAAAGATGCTCAGTTGGTGGATAAATGAGAGAGGGCCTTTTCCATGGCAGCTCCACAATTAAGTAATAGCCTCCCCAGGCAGGAGTCCCTTTCCACCTCACTATTGATCTTCAGGAGGCAGTTGAAGACAGTTTTATATAGAACTGCATTTTATTATTGGTTCATTATTGGTTTTATAATTGGTCCTTGAGTTCTGCAAAGGATAAAGTGGCTAATAAATGTTTTAAATAAATAAGCCTACTTTATATATTTTATGACTCTGACAGTGAAGTCACATTGGTTGGATACATTGCCATGAACAATCAAGTTCATCAACTTCCAAACTACCTAGAAAGCAGTGTTTGTGTAGGAGATGTACCTGTGCAAGACAGGTTTTAAGGACTGGGAAGGACTGTATGCTAGGGAGAGACAGGAGTTCGAAGGAGTCTGGCCAATTAAAGGGATAACAGAAAGAAGGAAATAAAAGCAGATAACAAGAACTGGGGTGATGGAGAGATAGGCAAAGAAAGGCAAAGCTGAGGGGAAAATAGGAATAAGAAGGAAGTTCACATGAAGAGGAGGTTGGAGTGGGATCTATTGGCAAAAAGAAGACTGGAGGTTTAGGAGAGTGCCAGGATGCCAGCAGTTTATGCTAGGGCTGGGTCTAGTGGATATCAAAGGGGAGCAGCTGCCCCAGGCACCGGGCAGAGAAGGGGCAGCAGACAGCCTAACTGCTGGGCATACTGCTGCTCAGGCCACAGCAAACTTTTCCTTGCATCTTGCTGTCAGCCAGCACCACCCCAAATCTCACATCTATCATTCTCCTTCTGGCATTCTGCAACCTGGTTCAGAGAATGTAATGGGACACGCCAGTGGGAGTGTGGAGCAAGGAGAGGGCAGAATGGCCTTGCAGCTGAGAGCTCCTTGGATATTCCTCCTGTTCCTCTCATAACTGAGGATGGAAGGATAAGCTTGAGCCACATGCACAGGGAGGAGGAGGAGGAGGAGGAGGAGGAAGAGACATGTGAAAGAAGCTTTGGTGAATTGCAAGAGGCATTCCAACAAAGTGCCGGGCAGCCCAGCCTAGCCCTTCCCTTTCACCAGCATGCCTACAGTAAGTTGGGAATATGGCATAGTGAGCAAACAAGGCTAGCCCGCCAGGCAATAAAGCTTCCATATTTCCCCTGAGCCACTACCTGGTTACGACCTTGTCTTGGCTGCTGTTCAGAGGAGCCTCTGGCTTGCTTGACCCAGGTGCTGCCACATTCCTTCTTAGCAGCTCTGCCTTGCTGGAGCATGTGAGCCACTTGAGACTCATCCCCACATAGGGCAGCCTGGTCTTGCACCAGCTGGGAGAAAACGTCCAGCCAGGTGCAGGGGGCTATAAGTACTGAAATCCTGGGGCAGTGACTGCCAGCTTGTCATGTGCTGGGGGACCAACCTTTAGTGAAGTATTCATCCATAGATGATATGGAATCAAAGAATTCCAATTCACATCCACAACGCATGATTGAGGCAAGTGAAATAGTGATACAGTATTAGTCCACTGATGAAGGCTTCAGTTGAAAATACCAGCTAGTACCGTGAAGCATGTTTTGGATTTTTTGTGGATGTGGCAGTAAATTGGAATTCTTTGTTTCCATATCATCTCTTCTCAACTGGAGAGTCACCACAACAATCTCATTGGGGAGAACGTATACATCAGGATTGTGCTTTAGGAAACTCTACTGGCTGAATTAAAAGACAGCAGCAGTGGAGAGGTGGAAAGGATTCAACCACAGATTGAAAGTATATGTATTCTGATTATACCTCAAGTGGACTAATTTATATATGTGTTATCTGTGCTTCTATCATTATCATGATATAGTAATTTGGTATATATCTTTGGTATTTATAAATAAAACACCTTTGTACTTTTGCGCATTTTTTTGTACTTTATAATTATTTTTAAATTGCACTATCAACAGTTCGGTATGTGGTTCAGTACATCACATTTTAGTGCACCAGCAATTACTAAAATTGATCTTTATCTAATGACTTAATCAATGTTAAGCTTATTTAACACTGATTTAAAATAGGAAACACCTCTACTGAAATAGTAATTAAAACTTCAACTTTGGCAGGAATATGTAGGAAAGGATATTAAAAACAAGGCATATAATCCAGTGGCAGTGAAATGCACCAAACAACAAAACTGACACAAGATATTTTACTGGAGTCCTAACACAGCACAGTTGCTGTCCGAGGGCAGGATCACCCTTGGTCGGAGTGTTTGATCCAATAATCACACTACACTCCTAGCTGGGGTAAATATTTGACCATAGTCATAAATTTATTATACAATCAGAAGCGTGAGGCGCAGCATGGGATTTGATCTGTTCTGTGATATGGCCCTGGAGCTCCAGCGGGCGGGCAGCCTCTTACTAGAGCTATGTTCTGCTGTGAAGCTCCACTGGGTGGTTGGCCACTTGCAAGAGCATCCCGCTGACGTAATGCTCAGCTGGGCAGTTGGCCTCTTGCCACAGCATTCCCCTTCAGCAGGGGTACTCCCAAGCTCCCCCCCTTCGGCCCTTTCATGCGCCAAACCGCAAATGGTTATGACAAGAATCATGCATTAACAGAAATCCAAAGTATTATAGGGAGAGGCGGGCGGGCAAGTCGCTGGCCGGCCTGAGCACATGACCAGCACAAAGGTTGACCTGTGCCTTTATAGGCTTGGTCCAATATCTTTTTTGGTGACGTTGTGGGACAAGCGCCCCAACACCTGTCTGTCCCTTTCCGCCCTTACTGGGACTGGGCTTTGGGACTTTTTCCTGCCCCCACCCCGAGCAGCAACTTCAGTCGTGCGGATTCCCAACCGCTCTTTGGTTCTTAAAGCAAAGAGTTCCAGAGAATAATACAAGTATCATCTTAGCAGCAAGAGGTGGGGGGCAAGGAGGAAAGGGAAAAGATTCCTCTCTCTAACTATACTTATAGAAAATTTCTGGCCATAAACTCCTTGATCAATCATTGAGAAACTTTCCAGGGAGAGTGAGTTCTTCATCCCATACCAGAGTCGCAGCTGAACTGTGTGAGTTAATTAACAGACCTGAGAAGACAGCCTTGATGATAAATCCACCAGTTGGTGTGTGTGTGTGTGTGTGTGCGTGCGTGCGCCTAACACCTTCAGAAAATCAGAGAATAGTGAGTTTAGCTGGAACCAACTGGAAAATTCCTCTGCTGTTATCTTGATAATAGTATCTCCTTATCTGTTCAATCAATTTGTGGAATTTATTGTAAGGATAGCTGAATTAGATTTAGATGAAGGTGGATTGAAGATTGGTGGAAGGATCATTAATTTGAGATATGTAGATGGCCCCACATTACTGGCCGAAAACACAGAAAACACAGAAACAATCACTGGTGGAGATTAAAACAGAAAAGCAGGATTATGGCAGAAAATCAAGGGGAAAAAAGGTATGACTACTGGAGAATTGCACAACTTTAAGCTGACAAAGAAATGGAAATTTTACATGATTTTCTGTTCCTTGGCTCCATCATCCGAAAGGGAAGCTGTAACCAACAAACCAGAAAGGATCTTGAGACTATAAAGGATAGCCATAAAGGAATTAGTAAAGATTCTTAAGTGTAAGGATGTGTCACTGGTGACTACAATCAAGATAATTCATACCATAATATTCTCCATTACTATGTATGTGTGTGAAAGTTGGATAAAGAAGAAGAGTGATAGGAAAAAAGTTGATTCATTTGAAATGTGGTGGTGGAGGAAAGTTTTCTGGATACGTTGGACCACCAGAAAAACAAATCTGTGGGTTCTAGGCTAAATCATCCTGAACTCTCCCTAGAAGCTAAAATGACCAAATTGAGATAATCATACTTTTGACATCCTACAAGAAGACAAGAGTCACTGGAAAAGACAATAATGCTAGGAAATGTTGAAGACTGACAGCAGGAAAAGAGGAAAACACCAACAGAAGATGGAATGATTCGGTGAAGGAAACTATGACCCTCAGTTTGCAAGACTTGAGCAAGGCAGCTAACAATAGGACATTAGGAGATCATTAAGTCATAGTCACTATAAATTGGAAGTGACTTGACACTTAACACACACTTGTTAATGGTGGTGCTCATGTAATTTGTTAAATTACTTAAAAAAAACAATAGCGATCATTTTAGGTGGCAGGTTCATGATATAGGGGGGAAAACATGTCCACAAAAAGCTTTTGTTGCTATATCATGAATTCAATAGAATTTAGAATTCATTTTGGTTAAGAAACCAAAATGAATTCTAAAAAACAATGGACACAATAGATTATGATTTTTTTTAAGAGTTCCACCAGTTTAGCAGTTACTAAAACACATCAAGAAGATTCCTACTTAGGTTCTGGAGAATATGGCACCTTGACTGGTTTGAGTTTCTGCTAGCTCCCTGCAGCACTTTACTGAAAGGGGCAATAAGCCAACATTAATGAAGACTGTCCAGCGCTTGCTTCTCCAGAAGCTCTGGAGACATTCAATTCAACAAGTACACTAATTTGAGTTCATTTTTAACCCACTAGTCTTGGTAAGATTGAGGATCAGAAAGTGAAAGCTTGCCTTTGGCAAAAAAAGCTCCTTGTCCACCTCTCTTCCCCCCCCCCCCCCCCGCCTTTCAGTATATTACTTTTGTTTTCTTTGTCTGTCTTACTGGCTCTGCAACAAGATTTCTAAAGCACTGAAGGATTATTAAAACAACTTTATCAGAACTATTCTTTGGATTGGATTTGAACAATGTGAAGTTGACAATGAGACTTTTAGTATTCTAAATGGATTACAGATTACAAAACTCTTTTCTTGGATTTATAAACACTCAGGATGGACAATAATCTCATTAGAAGGCTGACAATAAACAAGTTGATTTACTCACATGGCAGAGAAAGGTATGTGGAACTCTTTCTGACTTTGAGCTGTGGTGATAAGAGGATCTCAGGCGGATTCCGTACGGGCCAAAAACAGTGGTCTGAAAACGGCGTAAAATGGTTTAAAACGGTGTTAAAGGGTTTACACTGTTTTCACACCGTTTTCACACTGCTGTTTTTGGCCCATGCGGAATCCACCTTAGTGTGATTTATGGGCAGCCAAAGGACCTTCTGTAAAAGTATATGACTGTGGAAAAATCTGCAAGTGAAACTTCATACCATTTTAATAAGTACATTTTCTATGGACTGTGGGAATAAAAGTCTGTCCTGATCTCAAATTCCACTTCTTAACATAATCAAAAAAATTTCTCAGCCTTCTTGGAATCCTGCATGTTTATTCTATATACTGCTGCCACCTTGTGGAACTTTAGAACTCTAGAAATTGCATCTGGATACAAACTGCATCAGTTAAAAAGGTCAAAGAACTGGGAATTATTTAATATTCTGCCTTTATTATTGGGATTAAGTACTACTCTGGTCCCGCCCCCCTCTTTTTGATCTCCTTATTTTGGGGCAAAAATTTCTAAAATGTTTTAATTGATTATGCAACTTCAGTGTTACATACATACATATGCTAAAATGGGTGGCTTCAAAATACACTTGCAAATTGCACCCCATGCAAAATGCAAATGGTTCTTTCTCCCACCCTGAACATTCCACAGGTATATATACTCCACTTGCTTTACTACCGTCAGATCCTCTGAAGATGCCAGCCACAGATGCAGTTGAAATGTTAGGAGAAAATGCTACTGGAACATAGCCATACAACCCAGAAAACCAGCAACACTCTAGATGAATTAGTTATATGAGTATGATAATGTGAAGGAGTCATCAGACCCATTTACTAAGCTTTTTAAAAAACTATATTATGGCTGTGTCTGCACGGGCCAAAAACAGCACCCTAGGGATGGTAAAAACACTATCCCTGGGGCACTGTTCACACAGATGCCGCTGCTGCAGTGCAGCAGCACTGTGCTCTCCCCCCACAAACGGTGGGAAAACGCTGCTTTCAAAACTTGCCCAATGAGTGAGTTTTTTTGGAAAGTGGCATCTGCCCGCAAGTGCTGTGCGAAGGGCACTGACGTGAGGGCACCGCTTCCAGGCGCTGCCTGTTTTGTGTGGTTTGTTTACCTTGTCTTCCCTTTGAGGCTCTGGAGGGAGAAAGGACACGCCCACGCTGCCCTCTGACCCCCGTGGGTTAGAGGGCAGCGTGGGCATATCACTTCCTCCTTCCAGAGCCTCGGAGGGAAGAAAAGGTAAATAAACCACGCAGACTGGAGGTGGCTCCATGCAGAGCCACCTCTGCGGTTTGAAGCAGCTTCGTGGCCATCCTCACGGGACCGTGCGAACGGTCCCGTGGCTCCACTGGCATAAATTATACTGGTGGCTAGCCGCTTCTGCCACAGTGCAGAAACAGTCTTTGAATTGTAATTGGTACTTCTTTAGCAAGGGTAGGGAACCTGTGGCTCTCCAGATGTTCAGGAACTACAATTCCCATCAGTCCCTACCAGCATGGCCAATTGGCCATGCTGACAGAGGCTGATGGGAATTGTAGTTCCTGAACATCTGGAGAGCCGCAGGTTCCCTACCCCTGTTCTTTAGTATAATTAGTAAAACCTTAAAGATCTATCAACTAGAAGATATCAAGGGAATGGAGTAAAAACACAAGAGTATATGTAGGAAATGTTAAGAAAAATGTTTTTTCTTTTTTCACACACATGCACAAACATGATTTGTAAAGAGATGAAAATTTCTGGATATTAATTTAGGCTGAAATGCAAAAAAAAATCAACAAAGATCAAATTTTAAATGGGTCCTAAATTAATTGGTGTTATGGTGTAATTAGACTACCAGGTATTTTCTTCCAAAGAAGAAAACTTATCAAAACAACAAATAAGAATTAATTCAATACTTATCAACTAATGCAAAGGTTAATGGAAATTAAAAAGAGTTCCTATGTAGAAGAACTGAGAAAATACTTTTGTAGGGTAGAATCAATTATTTCTTTAAATGGAAGACCAGAATATAAATGTAAAGCTATCTGGAACTTTTATTTCAATTATATGTTTTGTTAACATGATTTTAAAGTATAACAGCATTAATCAATGTTTACTTTCTTAATATATATACATAATGACAAACAATTCTGCATGAATCAATTATGTGAGCATGATAATATGAAGTTGTTAAAATTATGCTTTAAGCTTTCTACTTCTTTTTCTTTTCTCTTGTTATCACACTGAATTGTAATCAGTGTCTCTTTAGTATAACCAGATATGAATGTAGATCCAAATATTGCTTTCTTTTTTCCTCTTTTTCTGTATTATGTTATTTTTTGTAGAAAATTAATAAAATTTAATTTAAGTTAACTAAAAAAGAAAGAAGATTCCAAATTATAAACTAAACAAAAAAATGGAATAACATTTGCAATGGAATCTTTTTAAAGGAATGACTCAGCAGTTTATGACCTGCCAAATGATCTTCCCAGAAATATGATGGATAATGATGAAAAAGAAACAAATATGTTATCATTGGGAAAGTGACAATTAATGATGCATTTTCTGTTTAGAGTCAACCTCTATAATATCAAAACAGAAAGACCTTCTAAATTAAAATGCTCTTAACTCCAAGTAAACTATTTGTTGTTAAAATTGATATTAGCAAAGAATACCTGAATTACCACTGCAAACCAAGTTCTCACTGTCAACGTGTACCCGTTGATTCAGAACCACATGTGCATTGTGATATATGTGTAAGGTTCCCATATCAACAAATTTTCCTATTGATGTCAGTGGAAAAGGCAGCTTTGAATAGTTATAACTTTGCATAAGCAAAGTGGGTTCTCCCTTGAGAAAAGGAATCAGGAAGCTCTTGCAAAGAAAGGACCTTTGGGTATGTATTGGAGTGCCTGTATCTCCCAAGAAACAGCTGGAAGAAGGAGATGGAGTGTGAAGCTGCATGTAAAAGACTGAGGCTGTTTCTGCACGGGTGCTTGGTGCTCGTGCAGAAAGGGCCTGAGATTGAGTATGAAGCTGCATGTAAAAGACTCCTCCATATCACTTTGGCTTAAATTATCACACTAATACCTTCTTCTTGTAAATATGTTTATTAATACACTCTTTTTGTAAATATATATTTTGTAGCCTGAGTTTTTATATTTAGAACTTTATTAAAACTCCTTTTTATATAACTCTGCTGCGTTGTCTCTGCTAAAGAACTGGGTAGTTTCAGTTCTTCTATCAGATATGATAGTAACGTTAGCACCTTCTTTCTTGCTAAGTACCATTCCTTGTCTGTCTTCAGATTGCTATACTTAGGGCAATATGCTGCTTTTTAGCAGAGGTTCCACAGGCAGCCTTTCTGCTTCCACAGTCAGATATATCTCTGTTTAGGATTGCAGTGGTAGAACTGTAGTTTTTATCTTGTCTTGAGCATCATGGCTTGGGGGAAGATGAAATAAAGTATGGACTTTAAAATATCAAGTATAGCTTCTGAAGTGACAAAACTTAGCACTGTCCCCCCTTGTATCAACTCAGGTGTAAGGGAACATGAAATATCTTGTCCCACATCAAATACTTCAGGTCCTGCATGTGCCCAAATAAGATCTGGAAGAGCAGACCATAAAACAGCTGGCCGAACACATCTCCGGAGATAGAATTTTCATGAGCAGTAGGTATGATATAATGGAATTATTTTAACTTCTTTACTGAGACCAATAATGGATAAATATACTTTCTTTACACATGACACAAGAGTCACAATGTGAAAATATGGGGAAGACATGAGTGGAAGCTTAGAAGAGTATTTCAGGAATAGCACAATCACTTTGTATCTCCTTCTGAATCATAGGTGACACAACATCTAGATCAGGGGTAGGGAACCTGCGGCTCTCCAGATGTTCAGGAACTACAATTCCCATCAGCCCCTACCAGCATGGCCAATGCTGACAGAGGCTGATGGGAATTGTAGTTCCTGAACATCTGGAGAGCCGCAGGTTCCCTACCCCTGATCTAGATGAAAATTTGTCAACTTGATCTCATATTCAGCATCAACTTTTCAGATTTAAATGTTTCCTATTCAGAGATTCTGTTTATTTATGCTGAAGGTGTGCTAACTTACGTAAGGCCAATAGTTAAATAGTATGCATATGAACAATTTGACACCTACTGATTTCAGGAAACAAAAAGCGTATTTCTAATGTTCCTGTGGCTCTTTTATACATGAATAAGTCATACTTGCAGTGCTAAAGGAAGCTGTGAGATTGCAAATAGTGGGAAAAGTTTGCTTTAATTATGATGGCAAGTAATGTGGTAATTGCAATTAAAGAGATGGTCCAAGATCTTGCAGAACAGAGGCACTGAAGAATGTGCTTTTACTCTTCTACTGAAATCCATGGAACTTTAAACTGCTAACTTCGGCTGAATTGTGACATTGTTTTTATTATTTTTGTTAGATTCTACTAGGACTTGGCGTATTTAAATTGCCTTGCTTCTTTGTTGGTTTCAGCAATAAGTGGTTTCTTTTACTAGAGCATTAAAATGACTAAAACTGTTGTTATTGTAGTTTACTCATTAATTAACACCAGTAATCATTAAAACTCTAAATAACCTTTGGGTAATTTGCAGAGTACATGCTGTGGCCATCAAATTCCCATGGTTCTAGTCTGTTATTGTAAAGAATCAAACAGCATTTCAGTAAAAGGAGAAAACAAGAACATACATTCTGGGTAAGTCTCAAAAGAATCAGATCTAATTTGCTATGCAAAAATAAACCTAGCAATGGGATGGAAAAAAGATTAAAGCAATCAATCTTCTGTTATCTTACTTACATTCTTTGCTTTTATTATAGGGCATTTAGGGTTGCCAACTAGTTTAAACACATCTAGCTGATGAATCATATTGGTCTGAATAACTAATGTATTAATTAATCGATTACGTTTAAGTAAATCTACATATTACCAAAATCGATCCTTTATAGGTACTTGCAGAAAGAAGTATGAACCAACAGACAATTTTATAAAGCCAAAGACATTATCCAAGAAATATATTCTATTTAATATTTTCCCAACTTTTCTAAATTTAATTTAATTTTTATTTTCAAAGAGGAACATTCCAAAAGTCAATTCTTATGTATTTAAATGGGTGTTGCTTACAGGGTTCTCAACATTACATCTTTGAACCCACCATTCATACCTGTGTAGGTGCCAATACCTTGTTTATGCGGAAAGGGTTGCATACATCCATCAGGTTTAGCCCACCATCATTTCCAGGTGATTATCACTGCCAAAAGTGACCATGTTGATAATCCCTTGGTCAATTATTTATTTACTTTATGAAACCATTTATATCCTTGTGGTTAAATTTAAAACCAAAAATAAAATAAAAAAAATATATTCTCCCATTCAGTCCCCATAAAAACCCTGGCAAACAGGCAGTCCCTGCAGAGCTCTTGAAGATCTTCAAGGAGGGGGCCTCTCACATCTTCAGGGAACCCATACCGCAAAGCTGGAGCCACAGTGTAAAAAGGCCCTGGCTCTGGTTGATACCAGATGGGTCACCTTAAGGTAGCCAACAGATGGCTGCATGACAATTGCAGTTGATACACGGGAACCTATAAAAGATGGTCCTTCAACTTAGATATGCGTATAAGCACACCAACAGCCCTTGTTTCCTACGTGTCTCTGGATTGGATTCTCTGATTCTTTGGATGTTTTATGTGAAGATAATTGTTGGATTCATTTATACAGACACTGAGCTCGTATAGTAGGCCAAAGGAAGGATTCCAGCTCCCACCACTGAGCACTGCTGAAAAAGGAAGGTGATGAGGTGCTGTGATGGACAGGGGAATGTCCTGACCCTGAAGGGAACAAATCAGCCACTCAGATGATCAGAAAGTTTCACAGACTATTATCCAAGTGTGTGTGGAGGAGGATATAAAAATATAGGCCTCACCAGTGTTGGTGAGTTTCCAAAAGAGGATCATGTGACAGACAAGAGGCTATCCCGCCCTGTGGCTTGCTGTTGTAATAAATTGTGACAAATGGGTTTTGTACATAAAATATGTACTTTTCAAGGCCAAGATAAAGTGATCCTCAGATATCAGAGTACATTCTTATTTTTTTTGCTCCCACCACAACCTACAAAATTTATCTGATATGAAAAACGAAAGGGCTGAAAAAAGAAATGTACACACCATGATTAACAAATAGTTCTACAAATACCTCTGACTTGACCCCTACCACTTATAATCGGTCTGTAGCCAGTTTCTAATCAAATATTTACACCTATATAAATTGATGAATTTGCATACTCAATAGCATTGGAAAAGCTTAAAAAGAAAAATAAAGTTGCAAAGGAAAGCAGAATATTTTATCTATGGGGAAGATCCCAAAATAAAGAACTCTCTTCTCATATATATGCCAATAGTCTTTCTTGCAGTGAGTTTAGATGCTCCACTGTGTACTGAACAATGTTATCACAGATATTTTCATTTGCTTGGTTTTAAAAGTCTTTATTAAAAAGTTCAGAATACCAGTGAGGTTTTACCTGTTTCCTGTTCATTAAGAGGGTGATTAATATGCTGTATTATATACACTTCACATGACAACTTTAAAACTTACAAAATAAATGTTGAATCCTTTCCAACTGGATTTGTAACAGTAGGAAAACTGAGTAATAAATTTAAAAGGAGATTTTTTAAATGGAATATAAATCACTACCAATGAATTCCAGAACCTCGCAATAAAATACTTCATAAATGGTTGCAATCTGATCTTGTGTTTATACTCAAAAGTAAGTCCATTGGGTTTTTCAGTGGGAAAACCTCCAAATAAGTTAGCTTTGGTTTTTAGCCTGCAAAACAAACACCACACAGGACAACATACTCATTCTCAATCTGCAATCCTTTTCCGCAGTTCTTGCATTTCCTGCATTTAACAGCCACTGAAAGATTCAGTAGAAATGCAGGGAATGAATTGAATCAGTCAAAGGAATGTTGCTTATTTCAATCTTATCCCCTCCTTTGCATAAGGTGACCAGATGGTCACCTTTGTGAACCGGGACGGGAGAGTAGGCAGCTGTGTGTGCGCGCGCGCAGCCGCAGGAGCGCACTGCCTTCTGGGGCTTGCCGTTTCCTGCCCTGTGACAGAGGCGGGACAACGGCAAACTAATCTTGCTCCTAATGGCGGCGATGCGAGATCGGCTACGCCGCACTATGAAACCCCCCAGAAGGCAGTCGCGGCAGCCTCTCCAATCAGAGACGAATTTGGTTAAGAAGACCCGCGGAGACTGGCGGGACAAAAATTGTTTAAAGGCGGGACTGTCCCACCAAAAGTGGAATGTCTGGTCAGCCTACCTTTGCAGCATGTCACCAACATTTCTTTATTATGTTATGCGTTATTTTTCTAACCTCTTTCACTCTGATGAGTTGGAAACCCAGAGCTTAGTGTTAGACTCTCTTGAATTGACTGACTGGCCTCGTGTCTCAGTACCGGAAATTGCTGTTTTGACCAATTTATGGCTACCAATTTTTGACAAAGTTCCTCACCAGAGACTGTTGAGAAAACTCAGCAATGAAGGAATAAGAGGGGAAGTCCTCCTATGGATTAAAAACTGGTTGAGAAACAGGAAACAAAGAGTGGGTGTAAATGGGAAGTTCTCACAATGGAGAGATGTCGGGAGTGGTGTCCCCAGAGGATCCGTTTGGGACCAGTGCTCTTTAACCTATTCATAAATGACCTGGAAGTAGGGGTGGGTAAGCGTGGTGAAAGCCAAGATTTGCAGATGATACCAAATTATGTAGCAGGTGGTGAGAGAACCACAAAGGGATTCTTGAAGAGCTCCAAGCGGACCTTGATAAATTAAGGTGAGTGGGCTCCAGAAATGGCAAATGCAGTTCAATGTAGCAAAATGTAAGAAGTGATGCACATGGGGCAAAAAATCCAAACTTCACATACATGCTACAGGGGGCAGTGCTATCAGTCACAGACCAGGAAAGGGATTTAAGGCATCTTAGTTGATAGTTCCATGGGAATGTCAACTCAATGCATGGCAGCTGTGAAAAAGGCAAGCTACTATGCTGGGGATCATTAGAAAAGTAATGGAGAATAAAGCTGCAAAGATTGTCATGCCCTTATATATAAAAGCAGTGAAGTAGCGGCGCGCGCTTGGAGTACTGTGTCCAGTTCTGGTGCCGCATCTCAAAAGGATATTGAGGAGATAAGAAAAGAGAGAGGTGCAGAGAGAGAAGGGCAGCAAAACAAGGATGATTGAGGGACTGGAGCACCTTCCCTATGAGGAGGCTGCAGCGTTTGGGACTCTTTAGTTTGGAGAGGAAGTGGCTGAGGGGGGATATGATTGAAGTCACTACAAAAATTATGCATGGGGTAGAAAATGTTGACGAGAGAGAAATTTTTCTCTCTTTCTCCTGGCACAATACTAGAACCAGGGGCATTCATTGAAAATGCTGGGGGAAGACTTAGGACTAATAAAAGGAAACACTTCTTCACGCAACATGTGATTGGTGTTTGGAATATGCTGCCACAGGAGGTGGTGATGGCCACTAACCTGGATAGCTTTAAAAGGGGCTTGGACAGATTTATGGAGGAGAAGTCGATTTATGGCTACCAATCTTGATCCTCTTTGATCTGAGATTGCAAATGCCTTAACAGACCAGGTGATCAGGAGCAACAGCCGCAGAAGGCCATTGCGTTCACATCCTACATGTGAGCTCCCAAAGGCACCTGGTGGGCCACTGCGAGTAGCAGAGAGCTGGACTAGATGGACTTTGGTCTGATCCAGCTGGCTTGTTCTTATGTTCTTATGTTCTTATGATAGCTAGTTTAAAAAATGGAAAAGCAACTGGATCATTTTGGCCCAACTTTTTCCCCACAGAAGATACCAAACCAGCTTACATTATTCTTCTCTCCTCCTTTTTATCCTCACAACAGGCCTGTGAAATAGGTAAGGCTAAGTGTGAGTGACCTGCTGAAGATCAGCCAGTGAGCACCATGGCAGAGTGAGAATTTGAATCCAGATTTCCCTGACCCTATTATGAAGCTCTAATCACTATACCACACTGGTGTAGATGTTGAATAGTATCAAGCAGCCAGGCCTAGATGAACTATGCATCAGAGGTTTTCAAGTCATCCAGTGATTACTGACCTGCCTGGTCCTTCCTCAGAAGACTAAATAGCTCTGAAAAGGACTCTTGACTGTTCCCCCTGCCTTTCACTGACAGAAATCAAAACCAGAATTCTGTAGTTGCCAAGTGCAACACATTGCACTCCTGTACAAAGACAAAGACCCAGCAAGGGGGAGTGTGAAGTGGGTGGATGTTTGATAGCACACACACAAGCCCTTTAGGAAAAAATCCTATCAGAAAAATAAGCTGCCACCAATTCTGAGGAAAAAATGGAGGCTTTTAAGAGATAAAACAAAACTAAATTTTATTTACAACCTTTCTTCTCAATTTGATGTCACAGAGAGGTTTTTAAGCGTTTCTGGTTCTTTAGGCAGATATTACTAGTTGTTACAGATCAAATGCAATTTCACTTAAATGGCTGTTTCTGTTTCAAGACAGAGCTTCATACACACACAGGTATCTCTGTTTAGGGTAAACCTTTCCAACACGATCCTGAACACTCTCCTAAAACACCCACCCTTAACTCACACTGGCTTGGGACAGAGTAAGTTCTGAGGTTTCTCTAAACCCTCACTTAACGCTGCCCGTTAAGCTAGCACACTCTCATGAACTCTCCGATCCAGTATCTTGGTGTGGTCTCCTCATGAGACAATAGCCAAGCCCTCTGTGTGGTGTTAGAAGTGTCCCGTGAAACAAGTTTTCCTCTAGTCTTCCACCAACACCAAGCCTCCTACCTGCTGGTGAAAACAAGGATCTTTCCTCTCAGTCTTTGAGATTTCTGACCTGATTTTTGCATTCCCTAATCACCCTCCCTTAGTCTCTGTGGTTCTCTCTGTCTTTAGACAATATCTCTTGGCTGGATCTGTGGACTAACACAATCTGTGTCACACTCTCTCTGTGACAGGCTCAATTTCTGTGTCACATAATCTTCCAAAACTCCCGATTTCCTAATCTGAAAGGCTGTCTTTGCTTTTTATATTAAGGCGAGCACACCCTCTCCGTGGCTTCTAGCTACTGGATCTCAGGATCTGGTTAACTGTTTTGTTGAAGGTTTTCACGGCCGGATTCAACAGGTTGTTGTGGGCTTTCCGGGTTCCGGGCTATTTGGCCATGGTCTGGTGGATTTTGTTCCTAATGTTTCGCCTGCATCTGTGGCTGGCATCTTCAGAGATGTATCACAGAGAGAAGTGTGTTAAACACTGTGTCCAGTGAGAAGGGAATGTTTAATGGGGTATATTGTATGTATCCCAGGGTGGAGAATCAATCAGTAAGTATTTGTGTGGAACTTGCTATGCAAAGGTGTGGTTGACTGCATTGTAATGCGGGTGGGGTTTTCAGTCCATTTACATTCGTATTCACATTTGCATTCCCTGCAGCAGCAACAGTGTTAGTAAATGCAGATCCTATGTCTGGGTGGAGTTCATTGTCCATGAACCTAGCATGCCCTTGGCCTTTGATTCTGGTGTTTTTAAGTACTGGTAGCCAAGTTTTCTTAATTCTCAGAGTCTCTTCCTTCTTGTTGAAATTGTCTTGGTGTTTGTGGATTTCAATAGCCTCTCTATGTAGTCTGACATAGTAACCATCCGAGTTGTCCAGAATTTCAGTGTTTTCAAATAAAATGTTATGTCCAGTTTTGTTTAGAGCATGCTCTGCTACTACAGATTTTTCGGGATGGTTAAGCCAACAGTGTCTTTCATGCTCTTTAATACAAGTCTGAATGCTGCATTTTGTAGTTTCTCTGTAGACCTTTCGAAAGCTGCAGAGTATG
The DNA here is from genome assembly GCF_021028975.2 of Sphaerodactylus townsendi. Lineage (NCBI taxonomy): Eukaryota > Metazoa > Chordata > Lepidosauria > Squamata > Sphaerodactylidae > Sphaerodactylus > Sphaerodactylus townsendi. Next base: position 141,273,070 of record NC_059425.1, read on the forward strand.
CAATAGATTCCTTTGCTGAGCATAGCATTTGCTGAATTTTCCTAGTAGATTTGAAGATTGTTTGTAGGTTATGTTTTTTCATCGGTGTCCCTATTTGACTTGTGATTTCCTTGATGTATGGTAGAAATATTCCCCAAGGTTCCAGTGAAGGACACACTCATACACATCAACTGGATTTTTCCCAACAATATCACAGCTTTGTTTCAACACTGCCTAACAGCCAGCAACTTACAAAGGGACAATTATTATGATGAACAGACAGATGGGGTAGCCGTGGGAAAACCCCTCAGTCCAGTGATAGCCAATTTTTACATGGAACGTTTCAAGAAATAAGCCCTATAACCAGCACCCAGAAAACCCACAACTTGGTTCCAATTTGTGGATGATACTTTTACAATCTGTAACCATGGCAACAAAGAACTGCTGAATTTTCTGGACCACTTTAACGGCATCCATCCAAACATCCAATTTACCATGGAAATGGAAAAAGAACTGCCTTTTTTCGATGTCTTGATCTTTCGCAAAACCCAATCATCAACTGGGCCACACATTATACAGAAAACCAACACACACAGACCAGTATCTACATAAAAATTCCAACCACCACCCACACCAAAAAAGGGGTATAATCAAAACTTTGACAGATCGTGCAAAACGAATCTGTGAACCTCACCTCCTCCCTGATGAAATCAATAATCTAGACTGGGTTCTGCAGGAAAATGGCTACTCCACAACAGAAATCAAAAGAGCTTTAAGACCAAGAAAAACTCAGAGGACTGAGGAGAAACAGCCCCCCAAAGGAAAGCCCAGAAAGCCCACAACAACCACTTTGGTTAACTCTTGGTGCTTCTGCTCAAGCTGAACTGCACCTTTTAAAATTAACCATTTTAAACCCTAATCCATCACACCAAGCAACTCCCGCTGAGGGCTTCCCCTTTCATAAAATACTGCAGGTGTTCTTTTTATAATAGGTGTATTCTACATAGCACAAATATGACATCTTTAAGATGTTATATAAAGCATTTTGGAGAGGAACTTCTCATAGGCCTCTTCCTCAAAATGAGTTCATCCTGTTACATTTCTCTCAACTCAGGTTTTTCAAAATCACAAAACTAGCAACCTCTCCCCCCACCCCCAACAGAGGTTGAAAATGATTCTGGCCCGCTGAGTGCTAGCTGACAGAAACACTTTATTCCCACCCCCCAAACCTCATACTTTCATTTTCACTGCCCTTACCCAGCATTTTGTGTGCTGCAGTAGATTCTCCATGGAGATCCCCCAAGGAGCTTTCCTGTGCTTGCAGCTCATCCATTTGCTATTTCGATTTCAAAAGTAGATGAATAAAGTTTGTTTAGCCTAGCGATCCCATGCACTTGTAATTTTTGCTCTTTTTTGGTTTGAGGGGGACATCTGCAAAGCTGTGTCAATATGATTAGAGAAGCTGCAATATGTGCACATTTGTGTTGACACAGCTTTGCAGAAATCCCCCTTAAACCAACAAAAAAGCAAAAAAATTGTTTTATCTTTTAATATCTTTTGATTTCTCTTTTGCTCTCACCAGTAGGTTTTGCTCTTTGCCTTCTTTGGTGGATTCCATGCAGGGCAAATATAAAAGATGGAGGATGCAATTCAAACTTGGGGGGGGGGGGAGACTTCAAACAGGTCCCATCATCCAAATGAGTCTGCCCCGCTTTTTTTGCCTCAACCTGGGATTTCGGAAAATTGCTAAACCAGCGATTCTTTTGCAAAATCCTGCATTGGAGCCTCTCCCACGTGAACAGCCAGGCAGGAGGCACGTTATTTCCCTCCCTTCCACCGTGCCATCCATAGTTGGAAGGAATCCATCTGCCACAGTAATACGTTCATTAGTGCCCTACCATTGCAGACAGGCCCCTTTTTCTTTTTACATTTTGTGTGTTGCACATTCGCAGTTATGCAGGTTCAGCTGATCGTATTTTGTGGGTTCAGTACTATGTCTGTGGGGGTTCATTTCCCAGCATTCATTTCCCAGCTTGGCTGTGGGGGTTCATTTCTGTATGGCTTTGCAGCTATGCGTGTGTTGTAGGAAATTAAAAAAAGAGAGAAGTGTCTCTGTGCAAAAGAGCAAAAGTAACCCTGATTGTTTCCATGGGCTCCAATAGCGGCCTGCACAGCACGCATGTGAATGGGGAAAAGAAAAATGGTTTCCTTTTTAATGACTGCAACATTTGCTGTGCGGAATTTACCCTTATACAAAGGAGCCTGTACCTCTAAAAATGTTCATACCAAGCTCATTTTCAAATGAAAATCAAGAGATGTTATTTCTTTTAAGATTTCCTGCCTTGTCTTAACTTTGGATTATGTAACTACCCTTGGCTGAAGATAAAGAAGTGCAGAAAATTTGGTGGAAAATTTCTGCTTATGATTTCAGGAGTGTTACAGAGATGGCAGTAAGAAACCAACAGAAGTAAATGTGAAGAGAAAAACCACTCATCTGCGCAAATACTGCTGATGCTTGCAGGTTCTGGAAAGGGTTTTCATTCTTGCCATCTCAGCAATTGTCTTGCTGCTGTATGGAAGTGTTCTCTTTTGATATTTTACCTCAGAATCTTGGGGGTTAGTGCAAATTGTGAATTCTCTCCCTTTACAATAATTTGACTGTGTACCCAATCTGTTGATGCTTCTGTTCTGTGACTGATGCCATCTGTCACAATGCTTTGCAATTCTCTCTGTGACTTTATGTGTTTAGGCTTCACAGAAAACTCACTCCCCAAAATTAATTGACATAGTACTTTCCTTTGAAAATTATAAGCATACAAGGTACTTTGCTCACTTAAGTGGGTAGCTAACAGTGTCAAGGCTGTATGTGGACTGTGTGGAAGGATACCAGCCTGTTAGAACCCAAAGTCATCATGAATCCATTAGCCAGTAACATCTAACTGAACCATCTTAATGTAAAAATGGAACCACCTTAAAGTAAAGAACTTTATTAAGCTTGAATTAAGAACTGTGCCTGTGCCAAAACTGATATGTGTATATGGTTATCTCTTGCTTGAATAGTTATCTCTTGCCTGATTTCCATCCCTTTGAAATATCTCTTGGTCCCACCTTGTTTGTTCAATAAATTTTACTTCTTTTTGTTGAACTTGCTTCAGTTCTCTGGTGCCTTGAAAAGGGAAATTTACAATTAGGGAAAAAACAAGCTCCCTTCACCTTTCTGGAGTTCTTACGGCTAAGCAGATCAATTTTAAACACCTCATATGCTACCATCCAAACAGCTCAGCCAGAAAAAAATGCGGGAAAAGCTGCCCCAAATAATTTGGAGGCTGTCTGAGTCTGCCACAAATAGTTAGGAGGGTGTAGGGGACTGTCACAGCCTCAGTTATGTATTTTAGCTTGTAGGGATAGTTCAGACTTGATTTGATCTAGAACCCATAGATGTATCTTTTTGTTGATCAATGGTATCTGCAAAACTCTTCTCCAAGACCACATTTCAAAGGAATCTTTCTTCCTGCCAGCTTTCTTCATTGGTCAACTTTCACAATCATACATAGTTATAGAGAATACAGTGGCATGAATTAAAAATTGATCTTTGTTGTCAGTGACACAACCCTACAATTTTTTTCTATCTTCTTCATGGCTGCTCTTCTCCGCCTCAGTCTCTGATTTCTTGGCTGAAATCTCCCTTTTGGTTGCTGCTGCTGCTGCCAAGGAACAATGTCAATTTCTTTATCAACCTTAAAGTTATGTAATTCTCCAGTAATCATTTTCAGCTGTAATCCTGATTTGGCACTTTCTGCTTTAAATTTCACCAGCAGTTGTTTCAAGTCTTTGCTATTTTCTGCTAGAAATGTAGTTGCTATATCTCAAATTGTTAATAGTTAATGAATGCCTTTTACTTTTGCTTCTATCTTTAGCAACTTTAAGTTTCCGCAGTTATCCATTAAAGTTTTACATTTCTTTTGGCTATGTAAATAATATTAGCACATGACTTGATTGTAAACACTGTAAGATTGAAAATTATCAGAATGAGGTTCTTGGAATTTAGAGACCGTCCGTGTTGGTTTTAATGATCCCTGCTTAGAGTGTTGGCCAGGGTGTTGTCTTGACTAGTGATATGAATGACCAAGAAGGACATGAGATGTTGTATTGCCCAATGCGAAATGCTGCAAGCCCCCTTGCAGAGAGTAACAGAGTGGGAAGATTCTCTAGCTCCAAGTTGTAGACATTTCTGGAAGCTTCGAAAATCAGATCTCCATGGCTGGCCAGTGTCTGTGTTGTCCCCATGTGGGACTACACAGGGACCACAAAGATGAAATGGTGGTTTTACTAAGGGAAGAAAGGAATTGGCAGAGACTAAGTGGTGGTTGGATTGTTAGCTGAGATTTAATGGCATGTTTTCTTTTCCATCGATTTGTATCTGGACTTTAGAGATAAGAGAAGTAAGAGTGTGTCCCTGTCCTTTTGGTAGCATGCAGAGATATATATAACAATATTAGAATGACTGGAGCTCTGTATTTTTATTTATTTAAAACATTTGTATGCCACCTTTCCCACCAAAATAGAGTTGCCAAGGCAGTGAACATCAAAACATGTCAAATATTAGAACAGCATTTAAAATGTATATCATTACATATAAAACGTATTGATAAAATAGTTAAACTTAAAATATTCAGCAATTTAATGACCATCTTTATTTATTTATTGATTTAGATATTTAGATCGCACTTTTCTATACAGTTCAAGATATTTTATATTCTTGTGGGTGTCAATTCTGGTGATCCTAGCAAGGGGCTTTCAAGGTACCAGTAAGTGAAAAGCAGAGATGATTTGCCATTGCCTTCCTCAGCACAGTCTTCCTTGGTGGTCTCCCTTCCGAGTACTCATTATAATAACAGCAAAAGACTATGCAAACCCACAATCATAACAACAAAGAATGCATACTAGTGAAAATATAGCAAAATAGGCAAATAAGCCATTCAGAGAAAACCACTTCTACCCCCCCACCCCCACCCCCACCCCCACCCCCCAATCAAGTGACAGAAGACTTGTTGGAAAAGGACTATCTTGCAAACTTTTCTACAAGCTATTTGCAAAGCTACTCTGCAATCTGCAAAATGTAGGCAGATTGCCAGTTACACAGAGAAGTGGCATACTCACTGATTAAAAATAAAGTTAAATGTTTATTAGGAAAATGCTTTTCAGATCGGAAAGCTGAGAGACAGGGATTGCCTTCCGCTACCTTGCTAGCTAGGGAAGGAGGGGGAAGACACTTCTGAGAAAGAGGAAATTCAACCTGAGATTATCAATCTAAAGACTGACAAGATGGGACACAAATGAATGGAAGGTTCTCTTTTGCCTTATAGCCCTATCCAGCTGACCATCTGCCCACCCTTTTCTGGGTCTTCTTCTCATTTCCTTCACATGCTAGATATTGTCCCACAAAGTTGCCATGGCTCTGAAGGACCATCTCAAAAAAGCAAACTCAGTTTTTTGGTTTACTGAAGAGCTGGGAGCAATGAAATAGATAATAAGACAATTTGAGCTCAAGTGTGAGAAAGCTTCCATGAACATAGTACGTTATGACTTGAAGGACATTTTCATGTTTATTCTGTGACACACACTGATGGTTGTGAAAGGAGGTCACTTCTATGCCAACACTTTGTCTGCATGAAAGAGCCGGCTGAGATATTCTGGGTTGGTGAGGGGGCTTTTACTGATGATTTTGACACAGAACTTGCTGTAACTCACTGTGACATTTTTGCAAGGCATTTTGCAGATTAAAATCACTCACATCTGCCATGAATTAGACTCCATAGTTCTATGTCAGAATGTTCTATAGTTCTATCTAAAAATGTTTCCAGGAGCCCATCTAAATTTTGATTGCTGGGACTGATTTCAGTTATTGTGGCCTGAGGATGCAGAAAAGCTTCTTAGAAGACTCTGATCAACACCTTCAGTGTTTAATTTTTGCCTATTTTAGCTTATTAATGCTGGACAGGATTAATCTGATGGAATCAGGAGACAGTGAATGTTTCCTTAAAGGGGATGTAATGCCAACGGCAATGGAAAAGGCAATTGTAAAACTCCTTCTGGAAAAAAAAATCATTCCTGGATCCTAAATAACTATCACTTTAACATTTTTTTAAAAAAGGTGATTGAGTGAGTGGAAGCTGGACATGTCCAGGGTTTCAGCAAACATGGTTTCATTCAACAAGGTATCTTTCTATATTGATTGGCAGAAATAAACACCATGGTAATTGTGCTTCAATGATTCCATACTGTCTGGCTGCTAACCTATACTAAAAGATAATACTGGAAGATAACTGCTCAGGTCTGTAACACTTGTGCTGTGGGATTCAGATTGTTCTGTCTTATCCCTTGTGGTTTTTATAAGAAACAACTGAGCATGCATGAACTGGAGTGATGTATCATCAATATTTGGATGACACCCAATTTATTTACCCATTTCAGCTGATTTAGATCAGGCATTGAATATTCTGAACTATGTTCTGGAGAGCTAATAAACTGAAACTAAATCCTGATAAAACAAAAATACTGTTGGTCAGTAATAGGATTCATGACTTGGAGTGCTGTCTTTGTCTGCAAATCTCCTACCTAGAACATAGCTCATTTCACCAGATTGGGAGGTGCAATGACTGTGGACCTTCCTTGAGAGGCAACATTCTTTGATCACATAACATTGATTACTGTAGGACACTATCTCTGCGCCTATGACAGCTTGGAAGCTTCAGCTGGATCCAACTGGAGCGGCTACACCGCTAACCAGCACTTCCTCTAGATATCTTATGAATCGTTAAACAACTGAATTGGTGGTTGATTCACTTCTGGACCTGATATAAAGTGTTGTTAATTACTCCAAACACTTAAATTTCTTTGTATCAGGATATCTGAGGAACTCCTTGCTACCATTCATATCTGCTTATCAGTTTTGTTCTTTGGAGGCCCTTCTCTGTTTCCATTCTTTATCTATGGTAATGCAGACTGATCCTAAAAGCAGAGTCTTTTTAGTTGTAGCACCTCAAACATGAAAACTCTCTCCTTCAGCTGTTTGCTTGGCACTGAGTCTTCTGTTTGACTACCTATGTCTTTTGCCAATGTTCTTCTCCCTCTAGGAAAGTATGCTGATTTGCTTTTAGTATTTTAAGTGTCTTATTTTTATGAAATACTATATTATCTAATGTTTTAAACCATTTTGTTTATGTAATTATTTAATTTTATGTTATAATTTGGTTTACAATTGTTTTTCTGTACTATTATTTTTGCTTATTTCTTGTAAGCAGCCACAAAAACCTATTAGTTGAGGTGCCAAGGTAAAATTTATTAAAATAAAATATTATAATATTACAATATTAATGGCCCAATCCTATGAGGGGTCAAATTGAGTCATGGAGCTGGTGAGGAGGGGCACCTCTGCTGGTAGTCAGCCACCTCTCAGCTTGATGGTGGTGAAACCTGGAAATTGGAGCTGACATGGAGTTGCACTGGTGTCCAATTTGATGCCAATTGGACACAAGGGAAAGGGGTCAGGTGTCCAGGGCATTCCCAGGGGTGGAGATACCACTGCCTAACCTTGACAGTCCATGACTGATGACTACAATGGCCCCTCCCTGGCCTACCCCATCCCCTGACACTGTCATCTTTGTAAACTGCCTTTCAGCAATAGCTCATAGAGGGGGATTGTGAGTAGCTGGAGTCAACTACCTGGAGAAATCACTGGAGGGTCTGTCTTTTACCATCAGTAGGGCCTCTGGTTTCATGGAGGATTTGTTCAACATTACATGGGGTGTCACCAGTGGTGGGATCCAGCAGGTTTGCACCACTTTGGCAGAGCTGGTTGTTAAAATGGTGCTTGTAAACAACCAGTTGTTAAATTATTTGAATCCCGCCACTGGGTGTCACTGAGGAAAAAGTATAGATGGAGAGGATCTTGGATGAGTTGTTTTGCTCCCTGTGGGATTCTACTGCTGGGGCAACTGTAATCCTGTTGACATCAATCCTTGTCCTGTCCACAGGGGCCACCCTTGCCAATATGTGTGCTCCCTGGGCTGTTGGGGTCACAATTGACACCATTTCAATCCCCCTACGTCCCCCAGTGTTTTGGGGCTGGCTGCCCACTCCTGAGTGCTCTCCTACCCTGCATTCTGCTGCCTTCTTTCAGGAACAAATGGGAGCAACCTCTCCCACCTTGGCCTCATCCCATCCCTCCCTTCATGGCCATGCTCCTGTGCCACTGTCCCTTTTATCCAGCCTCTCTTTTTTAAGTGTCACCTCAGGGCAGGACGCAACATGGCACTCTGCTTAGGAGACAGCTCAGCTGTGCCGATGCTATGCCATGCCAGCTACAGAGCAGCTACTCCTCTGGATTGTTCTGCCCAGAATAAATACACAACTATCTATGGATTAAGAAATCACTAAAAACAATTCAGACTCAAAATGGAAGACATATTTTGAGAGATAGTTTGTTAAGAGTATAGTTGCAGAAGTAGAACAAGCCCACCAACTTAACCATTGATATCTCCAGTTGATATTTACTAGGTTAACAGCACAAAGGAGACAATTAATTACATAATTTATGAAAATATGATAGACAATCTAGGAAATCTGAAACCCTGGCAAACAGTAAAAGATGAAGAAAACAATATTCTGCGGCTATTATATCACCAAATGGTATCAAAATTGAGTCACAAATAGCCAATTAAGAAGAAAGATGTTTTCCAAACAATTAATCATTGGAGGTTCGAGACATTTATTAGGTAAAAATATAGACTGTTATTGCAATAAGATACTGAAACAGAGCAAGTAAAAGATTGCATAATAAAATGGATGTAAAATTTTGGAGAAAACATACACATAAGTCAATGGGAAAATCTCTTAAGAAATTAAGTTTATAGAATGTTAAATATTAAGAAATAATTGGTATACAATGTTCTTCAGACAATATATCACAGCTAAAGATATAGCTAAAGCTAACAAAGATTGTAATGGAAAATGTTGGAAATATCAGACTACAATATTTTGTCAAGTGTGGCAAACATGTAAGAATGCATGAATATACTGAATAGAAATTTATGATGAAATGCAAAAGATGAATCTGAAAAACATGCTACTAAATATTGTGCCAAATAATATTCCAAAAATATATAGTAAATTATTCAAGTACATGGTGATGGTGGCAAGAGTAAGATATGCATCAAAACGGAACTTAATTTTTATTGAAATATTTTAAATTCCATTTCAGCAATAAAAGCAAACTTAAAAGCCCTTCTTATATGGTGAGAGAAGGATTATCTTTCCAATAAATAATTAAAATTAAATTCCATGTTGTAGGTGGGGTTAGTTCTTAGGCTGAATGTTTGAGAAAAACTGTAGCCAATACTCTAGATAATTTGAGTGCCCTTTTGATTATGCCAGTGGTATAATAAGTTTGAATGACAAGGGCACACGGCAAAGTGTCCCCTACCTGATCATTGCTCCCCAGTTATGGAAATGCTTTCTTGTTATGAATTTGTCAAAAGTTGAATTTTTCAGATTATGCCAGAAACTCCAAAGAAAAGCTCAATATTTTAGGGGGTATCAGAGTTAGAAGGTAGTATTTAGTGATACATCTTATTAGACTTGCCACTTTGTGGCTGTGATTCAGTAACAAGGGTGTGGTTTATGTTTATATAAATATTTTTTACATGACTCCCCAGGAAAAGCCAGGACAGATGTTTAAAACAAATTAATCAATAATATAAGGTTGTCCATATGTCTTATTAGCTGCTATTTAGCTGCTATTATTAGCTGCTATTTAGCTGTCGGTTGTTATTCTAGCAACTTTTAATAACTGGCAAATAGCAGTACATAATTTTGAAATATAGAGCTCAGTGCAAGATATAAAAATGAGGAGATGAATACAGACTAGCAAAAACTCTTAAATTCAGTCTTGGCAGAAATTGGTTTTAATATCCTATGCTTCATACAATATAAACTTACTCATCCTTCACACATCACCATCCTTTCCCACATAGTTCCACATTTCACTTGCTGATCATTTTATTTACTGCAATGTCATATCCTTTTTTCTGTTAGCCAGGCTTCTTCTGGTGCAGAGGTGGTCCTCCTCCACAAACACTTATGCCACAATAAATCTGTTAACCCTCCTTGTTGTTGTTTTCTGCAACAGGCTAACATAGCTACTGCTTTGGAATCTGGTCTCCAGATCCAACAATTCATCAAAAAATATTATCTCCACTTGCTCTTCTAAAATTAAGAAACATTTCTATAAGAGAGAGCTTCTCTTCTTGATTTCCAAACCAGTACCACTGCTATAGGGAACCAGTGTTATGGGACTTCCAAAGACAGAAGCATCATGACAGTCTATGTAAAGCAGAGAATCTAAAAGAATCCAGGCATCAAACCAGCCAATAGCATTTGCCTGCCTAAGGAACACTTAAAAAGAGCAGGATATGAATTACCTCCGACAGCTCTTTTGGGGTACAGAGGAGAGATGCAATGACTGCACAAGATAGTGCTACCTTCCACCATTTCATGTCTCTTGCCTCTTCGAAGAGCAAATCCATTATTACACAACAGATCACGAGAAAGAGAGAGCACTCAGGCACTTCTTAGGTGCTTTACAGCACAATCCAGAGCTGAGACAGATGGGGATGGCACCAACTGAACTGTTCCACCCACTCCACAGAGTTTTCTCATGGTGTGAGGAAACCCCCCAAAGTTTTTTTTTAATCCTCCAACTCCTCCATAGGGGAGAATAGAGATATGCCTGGAAAAAATAGCGGCATATCTCCACCAGCACCTCCACCGGTATATCAGGGTCGAGAGGAGTTTCCATCCCTGGAACACTGGCATAGGTGGGGCAGTGTGCAAGTGCCAGCTTGAGGTGAGATGTTGTGGCTGTGTGTTGCAGAACGCCCCAGCTGCTGGACACTAGTGCATTTGCCCCTCCACAAGTGTAAGTGCCCCGGATAGGGCATTTATGTCAGCAGAATCCTGTGCTGCATCCAGAGGGAGATTCATACCTCCTGGATTGTGTTGCCCGCCAAGTCCCCCAAAGTGTCTCCATTGGCAATTTCCACTTTTTCTCCCTTCCCCTTCTATTGATTCTCACTTTCCACTGTAGACCTTCCTCATTTCAAGTTCCATTCTGCCAGTGGAAAATTTAGCTTGGATCCAACACTCCCTCCCTTTCAATATTTCAATTGCACCTTCTTGCTACACAGTTCACCTCTTTTAAGGTCTGGTGGGCAGCTGAATGAAATCAATCAGCATTCAAGACACATTAAAAGGGATGTCCTGTGGTTACGACACATTCCTTGATCATGAGCCCCAATGATTAGATACCAAACCCAAAATAATACACACAGTAAAATGACAGGAACATAATTTGACCTGTTTTGGAATTTATGAAGCATACTTGACAATCTCAGAAATTTTATTTTGTTAATAAAATCCACTTACCAGAATGAAGAGGCAATTAGTGGCAAGCCACGTATGCTCAGGAATTGTAGAAAATACTGACAAAATCAAGCAACCAAACACAAGGAGAAAACTGAAAAACAAAAGAATATTAAAAATAGTGAGGTCACACAAAAATGTAGAACTTCAAATATTTGAACTTCAAGTTATCTGGATACTTCTTGTTCCAAAAGCAGCATGATATTAATGGCACCTTACATACCGTATGTAGTAAAAGGTCCCATTCACTTAAATGTATAGTATCTTTATAAAAATAGGTTATATCATGTAAAAAATCAATAGGTACAACTTAGAGCCATGCATATCAATAAACTGGGAGTTAACTTCTTTTCAATGAGAACTTCATATGTTCACAACAAACAGCAGTACAAAACTGCATAATTTCATAGCTTTTATCTAACACTATTTTTCCAATGAAAACTACTTGTATGAGATAATGAAATAAGAACTCTTTGGTTTTTCCTATCATAGATGTTAGATGATGGGTAACAAATCCTTTTAAAAACACATGTAGACACAGTAATTTTGACCTTTTCAATGTGCAGTTCTTTGCTCTTGCAGTTTTCAAAATTGTTTCTTTTGAAGCTGCTCTGAAATGCTATAAATCGTTTTTGATTTCTCATTTTAAATGCTTTTTAATTAACTATTTGTATTCAGCAATTAATTACTGTTGCAGAATAAACTCATACAAGCACAAAAGGCTCTTGACATGGTTCTCTGGCAGGTATTACAAATGTTCAAGACAGAGGCAATTTGTTGTAGTGCCAGTGCTAAATACAGGGAGGAACTGATTGATAGCATTACTATACCGCCCTGGCATAGAGGGGGCAGTGCTTATTCACAGGTATCCCTGCCTGCGTGCCAGTCTAAAGGGTGATGCTGGCATTGAAGAGATGGGGGGCCAATCTCTGGCAATAGCCAGGTCTACAAGGAACTTCCAGGAATTTTTTTCATGCTCTCAGCTTGCCTGCTTTAGCAGCACATTTTCAGCTCCACAGCCAAAGAAGAATGTGTCCTTGATACAATAGCCCTGCTGAATGGATACTCATTCCAGCCACAAGAAGACCCCTGATGACATTGCCCCTCGTTATGTTAACCCAGATACTCCCTTCTGTAACTAACTTCTCCTGACCACCTTATAATGCACTCTATTGTTTCTCAAACAATCTATCCGAACACCTCCCAGACGTTGTCCTAGCACCTCCCAAAGGTTGTCCTGGCACCCACCAAAGGTGGTCCTTTACCCTATAAATATCCTATCCTCCAAAGGGCCAATCATCCAGTGCCACTGACACCTTTCCATCTTTGTCACTGTGCCCAAAGCATTGCCGTGTGGAACTAGATGCTGGCCATTTGGTTCTGAACCATGGATCTTCTTCATGTCACAATCAGATTGTATTACCCATATATATATCCCATATCCAGAGATGCAGCTCCAGGGTGGCCGTGACGCACCAGGCACATGCCCTGTGGGGGTATGGTGAGGGTCTGGCAGGGGCATGGTGTTCCAGGGCATGACGGGGGCATAGGACGCACCAGTGCACCAGGCACTTCCCCCCCTTGCCACACCTCTGCCCATACCCCTTTCTATTCCTAACCTATTTTCCAACCTATTTATATCTTAGGAACTCTGCGTGTTTGTGTGGTCATTGTATTGAATCAAGTGCTTGTGAACCCCTTATCCCTATAATAAAGACTGTCAAATTTGCATTATAGTCCTCTCTGTCCATTATAGTCCATTGGTATTAAAGTTTCCCTACCCAGCCTCTTGCAATATTAATAAGCAGTCTGCTCTGAGCTAATTTCCCCCCACATCATTGAGACGCTGTGTCTCCATCCCGGGTAACAATAGGAGATGTTACAACAGATTTGTTGAATGTTGGGCCAAAACCTTGCAAGTAGAGCTGTCTGTAACATGCCACTTATACTGTGGGCAACTACACAATATGCCAGTGCTTTGTGAAGCACAATATCTAGAGTTTCAGTTAAGTTTGAATAAAAGGTCTAAAATCAAAATGCCAGGCTCAGTTTTGTTTCAAGATGAGGTAGCACCAAGATGCTCAAAGGAAGTAGTGGTTTAAGTGGTACACTATGATTAGGAAGATCTGGATTCAAATTCCCACTCAGCTATGAAGTTCACTGGGTGACCTTGGGCTAATCACTGTCTCTCAGAGTTGTTACCTGGATAGAACAGGATAAGAGACCTGTTGAATCTATCAAATGTTTATCTTCTCCTCCCTGCAAGAAGCTGAGGGTAGACTACATGGTTTTCCATGTAGTTTGCCATCAGCTTCTTGCAGGCAGAAGATAAAAATTTGATATGTTCAACAGGTCTTCCATTATTACTCAAGTTTGGTTCAAGGGGTCCAAAGTTATGGACCCTCAAAATGTAGCCCCATCTACTATAAGCTCCTATTGGAAACAGTGGGGGATAGGGGCATCCCCTTTGGGGGTCCATAACCTTGGGCCCCTGAACCAAACTTTACCAAACCTGGCTGGTATCATCAGGAGTGTCACCTGATGATAGCCTGAAATTCTGGTGCTGCTAGCCTAAAAACTGTGCTCCTTGGAGGCCGACAAAGTAAAAAACCTAAAATATTTTTTAAAATACACCTCACTCACGTATAAGTCGATGGGGGCTTCTTCAGCACAAAAAATGTCGACTATAGTCGACTTATATGCGACTATATATGGTAGTAGTCGAGAAGAGAAAAATTAAATTGTGATGCATTCTCTAATAATGTTTTTCTAACTTTGGAACTGTTGATTATTTTCTTGAAGATTTTCAAACACAATGTCACAAATAGTCCAGTGCTTGTCTTTAATTAGTGGATATACTGTTTTACTACTGATCATTAACATGGTCACTTGCTTATCAAATAAATACCGGATAGGTGACAATCCCAATTAGTTTCAGTTTAGAAATGTTCTGTACTGCGACATGTCCCTTTAAAAGGAATTTTCAAAGATAATGCTCTGGTGACACGGTGGAAAATAATACAGTTTTGATAATGAAAGCCATGTGGATTAAATTTTACATCATTTATAGCTTCTATGTGACTTGTTTATGCAAGGAAAATGAGATATGACAAAAGTTATTACAATGTGTTTAAAATGTCTGACAAAAACTGTATAGAGCAGAAGCATTCTTCCATTGAAGGAGGACTGTAAATTTATACTGTAAACATTCATATGAAATGACTTGCTATTTAGCCCTTTCTATGAATTTAGCAGCATGACCTTCAAGGTCAAGACCTGATGAAAGCAAGCAACGTCCACATTAGGAAGTTTAGTAAGAACAGTCTCTTTAAACATTGGAAGAGTACAACCACTGAAGAGTTCTCAAGATTGTAGCAGTTGTCTTTAACAGTTTATTTTTCTTATTAACTGACCTTTGCAGTTGGAAAAATAAACATCTGAGAGCATTCAACCGTTTTCAAATCACAAGATTTTGTTCCCGTTTTAATTCAGTGTTATGCATATGGTAAATGCTGATGCTTTTATTTTGTTAGCCTCTACACTTTTGTGTATTGTGTCTTTTCTGGTATATCAATATTAGCCTGGTTTCAAAGAACTGCAGGAATAGTTCCACATAACTAAAAGAACTTTGGAGTTCTAATTCTTAAATGACAGACTTTTCCTAACCTTTTTTGAAACCAAGCACAGTTTCAAAAGCAATTTTTGATATGACATAAGGATCTGCTGTTCAAAGATGTTTTTAAAAATTCATGCTGTATGCCTGCCTGAACTCTTCAGCACATCAAAGTTGTTCTTTAGATCTCAGCCATAATTATTAAATGTTGGACTCTAAACATAAAATAGCATAACTCATACAAGATAAAAGACTGATGTTAGTGATTTCCTCTTCTGTATAAAACCTGGTATCAGTTAAGAGGAGGAAAACTGATTTTGTTGTGTGTGTGTGTGTGTGTGTGGGGATTATAGGAAACATATGACCTTTTAGGAAGGACAGCTCAATGCAAATTGGGGTAGGCAGAATGGCCATAGGAGGTGCTGTGGGTTTGCACCAATGCGTTTGCCCTCCTAGCCTGCATACGTCACACTAACTTGTAGGTCTGCACATCTGGGGGCATCCCAGGGGCATTCCCAGAGGCAGAACAAAAATTATTCGGCTCCCACCAGGCTTTCACTCCAGGAATGTCGATGGTGGGGAAGACAGACTTGTGTCACCTTT
Organism: Sphaerodactylus townsendi; assembly: GCF_021028975.2. Taxonomy (NCBI): domain Eukaryota; kingdom Metazoa; phylum Chordata; class Lepidosauria; order Squamata; family Sphaerodactylidae; genus Sphaerodactylus; species Sphaerodactylus townsendi. Next base: position 141,288,746 of record NC_059425.1, read on the forward strand.
TGGGTAGTGTAACTTTGTTTTCCCCTATGGAGGGCTTTTGGGCTGCCAGGGAGGCTTTTTTCCTACCTCACTGTGCCATCTAAAAGGCCTCTGGAGGAGATGGGGCACAGTGGGAGTGGCCCCATCCTCACCTGCATCCAGGATCTGGATTGCGCTGTAAGACATTTAAAATTTTATTGATTGATTGATTGATTGATTGATTGATTGATTGATTGATTGATTGATTGATTGTTTAAACTTTTATACCGCCCCATCCCCTAGGGGCTCTGGGCGGTGTACAACATAAAACATAATAAATAAATTATTAAAATCATTAAAACAGCGGTTACATAACACTAATAATAATAATAATGGGAAGGCGTCCGACCAACCCCGTTTTTCGTTAAAATTCTCCTGACGTTTTGCCTACATCTGTGGCTGGCATCTTCAGAAGATCTGATGTTAGTAAAGCAAGTGGAGTATATATACCTGTAGAATGTCCAAGGTGGGAGAAAGAACCATTTGCCTGTTATGGGCACCATGTCGATGGTGGGGAAGACAGACTTGTGTCACCTTTTGGGTAGTGTAACTTTGTTTTCCCCTATGGAGGGCTTTTGGGCTGCCAGGGAGGCTTTTTTCCTACCTCACTGTGCCATCTAAAAGGCCTCTGGAGGAGATGGGGCACAGTGGGAGTGGAGTGGGAGTGGGAGTGGGAGTGGAGGGTGGCGAGCCACATTAGATGGTAGCCGAGATGACAGGCCGGCTGGGGCACCATTTCAGCGGCTGGTCCCTCCAAAGGCCCGGCGGAACAACTCCGTTTTACAGGCCCTGCGGAACTCGTTAAGGTCCCGCAGGGCCCAAACAGCCGGAGGAAGGGTGTTCCACCAGGCCGGGGCCAGAGCCGTAAAGGCCGGGGCCAGAGCCGTAAAATTAATCTTTGAGAGTAAAAGGCTTGCACCATGTCATCACATGCAAACAAAAATTAAAATATAGTAAAAAACAGTAAACAGTAAAACCCACAGCACTCCAGTCTTCAGTTTCTGTTAGTAACAGGCAAATGGTTCTTTCTCCCACCTTGGACATTCTACAGGTATATATACTCCACTTGCTTTACTAACATCAGATCTTCTGAAGATGCCAGCCACAGATGTAGGCAAAACGTCAGGAGAAAATGTTACTAGAATATGGCTATACAGCCCGGAAACCACACAATGCCCAAGTGATTCCGGCTATGAAAGCCTTCGACAATACATTGATACAGCGCATAGTGTGCTAAGCCACAAAGTGCTAGCAGGTGGTACTCTTTCAGACATATGTGCCATAGGTTTGAGAACTGTTTCCCAAATTGTAAGCAATGAAGTCATACATGTATTCTGTTTCCTTTCAGTTAAAACTATGTTCCAAGGTTCCTTGGCTCCAGCCTGGTCAAACACTCTGCTTCCAACCATCCGGGCCCTGCAGGACCTGGAGCAGTTCCACAGGGCCTGTAAAACAGAGCTGTTCTGTTGGACGTTCGGGGGAGACAACTGCTGATGTGTGTGCCATTCCCTATATTGTGGGGAATGTGGTTTTTGACTGCCCCTGGGAAGTAGAACTGTTTTGCGATCTGAAAATTTGTTTTAGGTTTATATGATTTGTTTTTAAGGTTTTTATGATGTATTTTATTTGATATATTTGATTGTAAACCGCCCAGAGCCCTTTGGGGCTGGGCAGTTTAATAAATCTGAAGTATAAATAAATAAACTATATTCTAAGCCTGGAAACACAAATCTATACATATTTATTTAGTGGTAACTATCACTGAAGGACCATTCACATACACACATAACTTTGAGTACAGGAGCCACATCCCCATGATGAAATCCTGGGCTTTCTGGGAGTATATGTGAATAACTTCAGAGTTATGCCTGTTACACTCAAACAGCATCTTCCTGGCAGATTGCTGGAAAGACCCTTAGAGTTGGGCCCAACTATGTGACTGATTTTAATTTTTTTTTTTACATATACTGCCCATCAACAAAGGACTGAACAATTTAGAAATTGTCTCTGTGCTGCTGTATATAAATATGTGTACATTATGAAGGATGAATGAATTAAACAGGACTTACTCCCAAACAAGCATAAAGCCTTTATGGAATTTAAGAAAGCTCAGGGCAGGCAGTAAGATTATTGCCATTAATCTGTATTTTCTTTTCACATAGTCATTTATTATGATATTTGTTATCATGCGTTTCCAGGTTTGATGTGGCTTACAAAATTAAAAACATCATAAAATAAGACAACATGTCACAGTTAAAAATAATAAAATTGTAACAGTCCAGTCAAGAAGATGAGAAAATGAGCAGGCCTTAGAGTTCTTTTCCAAATGTTAAAGGAAAGGCCTCTCCTCTGGCAGCTGTGAGGAATCTGCTGTAAAAGCCCTGCTACCTTTTCCAACTGTTGCGATTTCTTTGCTGAAGTATTTCTAAGAATGGACCCCTCAACACAATTTTCTATGCTTTTTACATTTGAAAGCAATAAAAACTTAGCAATATAACTTATGAAATTTTTCACATGTACTTTTTATTCACTGTAGTGCCACATTTAACTTTTCCATGCCAGCATACTCTGTCACAGGAATTTAAATTTATTATCTAATTAATGAAAATTTATCTTTAAGATCTGATGTGACATCATAACATTAGTCCATTAACCAGGCATGCCTCAGTTGCCATCTGGCCTGGAGAAAAATGTCCTGTCCCTTTACTTACTGTTAAGAACATATGGACTTTTAAGAGAGAATTTTTGCTCAGCCCTTTAATAAATCCTTAATGTGTGGGGACAAACATTTTCCTGACAGCCTCTCCAGGTCAGTTGGCAACTGCTTTGCAGTCACAATACTTGACACACACTATGTTTAATTGGCTTAACCCCATTTAAGCTTCTAAATGTGCAACGAAAACATGTTTTAGTTTGCCAAGTTAAGCACAGTTCCAATGAATATACATAACAAGACCAGAAAGAACAAAACAAAGAGACTAGATAAGCTGCCTTAATATTTTGCAGTGGCATCTGCAGAATGCCCTTCATGTAGAATTAAGCAATGAAATCATTGTGTATACACTTTATCAACAAAGTTAAGAAATATTTATTTAGCTATTCATATTCCACTTTTCTCCCCCAATGGGAACCCAAAATATATTACATTCTCTCTTCCTCCATGTTACCTCACAACAACCTGGTAAGGTAGGTTAGGCTGATTATCCCAAGGTCACCTAGTGAACTCCACGGCAGAAACTGAGCTTTGAACACAGTGAAGATATTATTTCCCATGCAGATTAAAGCCTTGGCCCTGCTCTATTTACAAACTACCCATTGATATATTGTCGAAAGCTTTCACGGCCGGAATCACTGGGGTGCTGTGTGGTTTCCAGGCTGTATGGCCGTGTTCTAGCAGCATTCTCTCCTGACATTTCGCCTGCATCAGTGGCTGGCATCTTCAGAGGATCATCTGAAGATGCCAGCTACACATTGATAGCCCTCGCCTTTGCTGCAACCAGAAAACTGCAACCTAGAACTTTTATTCTCCTCCACAATATGAACTACTCCAAGTTTCCCCTTTATCTTTCCTGCAGCTATTCAAAACACAAGGGATTTTTTGTAATAAAGTTGATGGAGTAGAGTGAAGGATATAAATCTTTCAAAATAAATGCCAGGAGTTATTTTTTTAAAAGGAAAGGGTTACGGGTCCTTATGCAGAAATCCCTGGGCTCAGCATGTGCTTGGAGAGAACCTGCTCCTGAATTCTCTGTGTGCAGAGTGGCAGGAGACTGTGGGCAATCTCTAGGGATGAAGGAAAAGCTATTATATTCTCAGAAATGCTTTGCTTTACCATATCGTGGGACTGAAGTATGGTACTAAAAGAAGACTGTTGGGCTCAGCCCAAATGAGTCTTAGCACAGATTAGAACCTTGGGGACAGAGGATGGATATCTTGCTTATTCTAGCAGGGCACAGTTTTTCTTTATAAAAACAACTTATTAGTTTGGTAGACAGTGGTGGATTCCGCACAGGGAAAATATAATGGATGTAGGATGGAATGCAAACTGTTTTTTGGGTGAGACTTTGCACAGGTTCCGACTCCAAATGTGTCTACCTTGTTTTATATCCCTCAACTTGGGATTTTTGAAAATTGCTAAGCCAGCAATCCTTTTGCAAAATCCTGGGTTGGAGCCACTCTCCCACGAAAAGCCAGACAGGAGGCACTTTATTGCCCTCCCTTCCACCGCACTGTCCACAGTCAGGGAGACTCCGCCTGCCACTGCCCTGCCATTGAAGGGAGGCCCCTGTTTTTATTTATTTATTTATTTATTTATTTATTTATTTATTTATTATTAGATTTTTATACCGCCCTATCCCCGAGGGGCTCCGGGCGGTGCACAACAATAAACATAATATAACATAAAATGGCTAAATCTTTAAAAGCAGTGATAAAACAGTAAAAGCTAAATCTTATAAATACAATACAATAAAATACAATAAAAATACAATAATAAATATAAATGGCGTCCAGCAGCTCCATATTCAAAATCCTCTCCCCAAGAGGGAGGATTTCTTTTATGTTGCGTGTTGCACGTGCACAGCTATGTAAGTGCAGCCAATTGTATTGAGGGACGATCAGCATGGTTGCAGTGGTTCATTTCTATATGCCTGTGGTTCATTTCTATATGCAGCTACACATGTGTTGCAGGAAATTTCTATAAGTGGTTCATTTCTATATGCAGCTACACATGTGTTGCAGGAAATAATAAAAAAGAGAAGCATCTCTATGAGAAGGTGCAAAAGCAACCCAGATTGTGTTTATGGGCTTCAATCGCTGCCTGCCCAGCATGCATGTGAACGGGAAAAAGGAAAATGGGATCCTTTATAAAGTCTGCAACCTGTTATACATTTGCTGTACAGAATCAACCAGTGACAGTTTTTCATTTTTTAATGTTTGCCATTAGCTGGTGTAATTAACCAGTACTGAAGGACTGGACCTGTCTACCATTTCCTCTAGTTTTAAAATACAGTGGAATACTTTAAATAAATATCAAGAAAGCAGAACTATATATATGTCTTTTGTGATTCATCATTTCTAGGCTTTGCCAATGGAGATAGATACAGAGGTGGTATCCAACCAGTTCTCACCACTTCTCTAGAAGTGGTTACTAATTTTTTCTGAGTGCCGAGAAGGGGTTACTAAAGCAACCTCCCTGCCCAATAGGAACTGGAGGTGCGTGTGTGCGGCAACGGCACTGTTTGAATCCCACCACCATTGGAATCTGTTATTAAAATTTTTTGATCCCACCACTGGATAGATAACATAGGCGGCAACCATTGGGAGATGCTCTCTCTGTGTGTGTGTGTTTGTGTGTGTGTGTGTGTTGATATCAGAATGCTGGGACAATACTCTAGGAATCACCTGAAACTTTGTGGTTTTACCACCACAAAGCTGTGAGAATGGCAGAGCCTGGGAGAGGTGGCCACCCTAAATATAGTATATATGCAAAAGAAACAGAAATGCAAACTACAGTGACTGGAACACGTAGTTTTCAATGGTACAGGTTTGTGAAAGCAGTGAACATGGGCAGAAATTGGGACAGTTGGGGGGTAAGACATCCATACAAAGAATGACTAGCACATTGTCATGCAGCATGCTATCATTAAAATACATTTAACAAAACCTTTTGGCACCTACTTAACTGCTTACACTTTAAAGTCATTAGGCAATTATTGTTGCTCATCCAGGCAATACTTTCACTTGAAAGTTCATTTTCTAAAGGAAAAAATAAATAAAACTACTCTCTTGTACCACAAAGCCTATCTATTTATTCAGGAAATGGAGACAAATTAGAGGAAATGGAATGAGTGCCTGACAAGAACACTAGCAAATGTTCTCGCTTCTGCTTGTGCTAAAAGCTGAAAGATAAGTTTAGGAAATTAGACAACAGGTAGTATTTGCTGTAATAGCTATAATGCATCATTTTACATTATGTAAAAATGGCTCTATGCAAAGAGGTGTTTTACTAGTGCCTTCAAGTTTAACAAATAGCAAGCAATTTATATAATCTCTAGTTTCAGAATGATTAGAGGGAAGCATATGATCTTGTACAAAGTCTTTAAACTTAATAAAATAATAAAAATCCAGTTTTCTTACATGTGTTGTATTCATGTATTCAGTATTTCAGTTTAAAGGAACTTTTTCTCCCAAGCGCTGCAGTTTTTTCCAAATACAATGCAATTGTTTCTCCCAAGAATCTAATCCATGTTTTCCTTCTTGCCACAATACTGATTTCCCCCTTCCAAGCTCGATAAGTACTACCAGTTTAAACTGGCTATATCATTTGAAAGGAATGGGAGGAGACTCAAAGAATCAGGAATCTTCTACTACCATTTCTTGCTTCCCCATGAAATTGCTGTCTATGAATACTGCATCAGTAATGATATTTCTGTTTCAGTAATGAGTTACCTTATTAAATGTTAAGTTGATTAGTAAACATGTTCTTGATAAATGGGCATGTTAATTTTAATTATTATAAATCAATGACAGTTGCTGTAAGTCTTAAACCTAAAAAGGAAGATCCAACTTCTGTGATCAAAATTAATTTATACAGCCATTTGGATGTGATGAAAGATTAGATGGAAAGATGCGGTAGATGAAGAACTAAAGGAAATATTTGCCAGCCACCAAGAACACAATAATGGAGGCAATAAGATCCTTAAAGAATCCTCGGATGTGGGTGGATACTAGCACCAAAGATAACAGCAAAGAAGTACTTAACTTGTCCAGTAGTACCACGGCATGGCAATACTGTGGCATATAAGTTGTGTCTTGGTGGCCTTTATCTGTAGATGAAGGTCAAAAAGGAGGAAAAGGAAGACATGGCAGGAAAAATGCCTCAAGGGTTTCAGTAAAAGGCAAAGCTGAGAGATGAGACCAAAATTTTCTAGATTTGCATTATCCTGAATGGTCTATCTGTTCTACACACATAGTACACCTCTGTGGTCCATTCAATATATTAATGCAAGCAATGTGTTTGGTTTATGAATAATTAGATGTCATGCTTAAAAGGTTAACGAAAAACAAAGGAGAACAATATCCTATTACAACATAAGAACATAAGAACAAGCCAGCTGAATCAGACCAGAGTCCATCTAGTCCAGCTCTCTGCTACTCACAGTGGCCCACCAGGTGCCTTTGGGAACTCACATGCAGGATGTGAAAGCAATGGCCTTCTGCGGCTGTTGCTCCTGAGCACCTGGGCTGTTAAGGCATTTGCAATCTCAGATCAAAGAGGAACAAGATTGGTAGCCATAAATCAACTTCTCCTCCATAAATCTGTCCAAGCCCCTTTTAAAGCTATCCAGGTTAGTGGCCATCACCACCTCCTGTTAAGGCATTTGCAATCTCAGATCAAAGAGGAACAAGATTGGTAGCCATAAATCAACTTCTCCTCCATAAATCTGTCCAAGCCCCTTTTAAAGCTATCCAGGTTAGCGGCCATCACCACCTCCTGTGGCAGCATATTCCAAACACCAATCACACATTGCGTGAAGAAGTGTTTCCTTTTATTAGTCCTAATTCTTCTCGCCAACATGGTTCTAGTATTGTGAGAAAGAGAGAAAAATTTCTCTCTGTCAACATTTTCTACCCCATGCATAATTTTATAGACTTCAATCATATCCCCCCTCAGAAGTCTCCTCTCCAAACTAAAGAGTCCCAAACGCTGCAGCCTCTCCTCGTAAGGAAGGTGGTCCAATCCTTCAATCATCCTCGTTGCCCTTCTCTGCACTTTTTCTATCTCTTCAATATCCTTTTTGAGATGTGGCGACCAGAACTGAGCACAGTACTCCAAGTGCAGTCACACCACTGCTTTATATAAGGGCATGACAATCTTTGCAGTTTTATTATCAATTCCTTTCCTAATGATCCCCAGCATAGAGTTTGCCTTTTTCACAGCTGCCATGCATTGAGTTGACATTTCCATGGAACTATCAACTACTTATCCCTTTTTAAATAGCTGTCTTTAAGCCCAAATTTCTATGATTTTATTGTTGTCAAAGGCATAAGCTAAGAGACTTTTCATAGGAAAATAGGGAAAAGAAATCCAGTTCTTCCCAAATTGATACAAATATTAAGTTAGCAGGATCCCGATTAAAATATTGTAATATTTGCATTGACAAAAAGTTTCCTTCAGTGTTGATTTGCAGATAACACATGCCACTTAAAAGCTCAACATAATGTTCTCTTAAACAAACATGTATAACAATATTACTATGATAGTGAAGTCAACTGTCAAAACATTTTTTGTACTGCCTTTTTATGCAGGGATATGCAATTTATATATATAAAAATCTAACAGTGTGTTTGTCCCTGATGGTCTCCCTCAGAAGCTGCTGGACGGATCACCCCCAAATTTTCACAGGATGTCCCTCCCTGTTGCGGGCAGGTAATCGGACCTTCACATCGCCAAAAGTCCATACCTGAGCCAGGTAAAATGTCTTTTTCCTGGTGCACCAGGCCATGAAGCTGTTTGTGTTCAACTGTCACCCTTAGAATGTTTGTGCAGCATGTCTGTCTGTGGCCTGAGTGCTTAGAATGTTCGCGCAGATGGGCAGAGATGAGCAGTGAAAACAGTAAATAGGTAATACTGTTAGGTAATACGAGTGGAAGTGAAACACATACACACTTTGCCATGTGAGACGTCAGGTGGGGTCCCCCCCCCATACACATGCAGGTAACTTTCACTCTCTGTGCCTCACCCACTACCACACAACACACATCCAGCTCATCCTCACACACCTCACTCTGCCCTCCCTCACATCCAACCACTTCTTACCCACTTCCTCACCCATATTCGCCACAGCTCTCTTTTACTAAAAGCGAGCTGGAGTTTGCCTTTTTCTTCTAAGAAAATCCGCGCCGGGGGGGGGGGGGGGAACCAACACTACCGGCTCCGCTTCTTTTGCACATGGCTCTTTAAGAACCCAGAGAGCTAGTCTCGATCTGAGCGCCTCACCACCCTGCCTCTGCTGCCTGACTGGGATAGCCTCCTTGCCCCAGTTCTGCCTTACCCAAGCCAGGACTGTGCATGGCAACTAGCCTCATGGACAGTGGGATTCGCACTCTGGACAGTTCCGCTGTGGAATGGAAATGGTTACCTTATACTAAAAAAACAAGACAGCACCATATAATGATGTGCATTGAAAAGGGAAAGAGGGATTCCATTTGACCACCCCAAAAGGCTATGCTGGGGATCATTGGACCTGCATGGACATCTGTGTGGGTTGCGGACTGTGATGAGAAGGACAATTGCCACAGCAAAGCGTGGCCGGGCCCGCTAGTACTTTTAATAAAATATACTTTTTAGCAGGTTTAAACAGTGGTACCTTCTATATGGGTTTGCAGTCTTGCTAAACAGAAATGTTTTGAGATTTTTGTCCTCTGGAAGAAGGTTAAACAAAGAAAACTTTGAACAATGGAGATGAGTTTATAATAGTGGAGCTGCAATAATGCAACCATAATATGAATTCTCTTTCTTTTCAATTGAAGACACTATTCTAAATTGGCCCTGGCTGATCTTTCCTATTTAAAACTTTAAGGACATGTACTTAGCCAAACCAAACCAAAGAAGGAGGAAAAACAGCCCTGACTACTCCATAAAAAAGGCTCTTCTACTGTTAATAAACTATAAAGTGATGCTCTCATAAGTTACAAGTTATTGTTATTCATAGTTTAAACAATTTTTCAGTCATTCCTTTCCATAAAAAGTCCTAAATAGCACCACATTGTATTTTCAGTATGAATTCTTCCAAGTGTTGTTCAGATCAGAAGGATTGTATTGCAAACTTTCAAACTTAGTTATTCTCAAGGATTTTATAGAGTTATCAGCGGACATGAAGAAATATTAATACGTTATATTTAAGTGCTGCCTTCTTCCTTTCTGCCATTGAGAAAATCATGGTGGTTTATATTAAATATTGAGAACATTTTCCATCCAAGCACTGGACAAAGACATTCCTGCTGAGCTTCAGAAGGGTTGCTGGATTTCTCCAACCACAATCACACAGCCAACGGGCACAGTAGTTTGGGAAGTATTTCCCGATAGAACCTTCTGTATGGGATTCACAGCTCTATCCAAAGTGGACTGGCGGTGCCCGGTCTTCTCCAAAGGGCTTTCCACAGTGCGGGAAGCCCAAAAAACCAAACACCCCCCCCCCCAGAATTCCCTGTGGGGGATAACAGACATATGCCACAGGAAACATGGCGTATCTCTGCAGCTGACTTCGCTGGTGCACAGGGGCTGGGTGAGCAATGGACAAAGGTTGCCTCCATCCCCTGGCCTATCCCTGGTAACACCAGTGCAGCTTTCTGTGCTGGTGGGTCTGGGCAGCCTAGCTATATAAGATAGGACCATATCTACACCTGCCCCAATTATCAAATCCAGAGTGTGGTTTCCTTGATGAGTGGGGCCCTTGATGTTCATAAGGGAGAGATCTAGCATTGCCATGGATGACACTAGATCCACTAGACCCTACTAGATCCACAGCCACTGAAGATGAAGTCAACATGGACATTGAAGTCCCGCAATACAATAAGTTTGGGAAACCTCAATGCCCATTCTGACACAACCTCCAGGAGCTGTGGTAGGCTGTCAGTTGATACCGACAAGACAGCCAGTCTCCCCTCCAAGTTCCAATGGAGGCCTATACATTCTATACTGGTGATCGGAGGGTCGCTCGAAAGGGGATGGAATCCCATATGAGTATCACCATACCCCTAGCCCTGTGTTCATGAAGTGGGGGATGAGTTCACTGAGGGCAACAGTTTCCCCTTCCCTCACCCAGGTCTCCATGATACATGGCAGGTCCATCTGCTGTTCCTCGAGGAAATCCTGGAAAACAGCGGTTTTATTATTGACGGACCTGGCATTTATCAACACCAGTGATGGAGAAGGTTATTAAGTCCCATTCTGCCACCCACATGCTGTGCGATAGGGTGCAGGTCAGACAGAGAGCAAGCATTACCACATCTCACTCTCTGTTTACAATCTGGCCTGACCCTACTGTTATATCTACCCTGACCTATAATCACTGAGATCACAGATCCCATCCTGGCCTCCATGTGGGGAATATACATAGCTCAAACCAATATTACAGATGTCCCTCTGCGCACACTCTGATGATTTAAAACCTATTATTTAAATCCCTGGAGCAGCTCATTCACCCCACTCCCACCTGCTCCACCTGCAGCACACAGTCTTTACTAGATCCCTCTGCTAACAACAAGAAAAGATACCCTTCCCCAAACCCTGCTGTTGTGACTGAAGTAGCTGCCAGGCCCCATCCCTCGCAGGTGTTTCCACTGAGGTGGGACGGACTGCTGCTCCCTCTGGCTGCAGACTCCAGCTCACCAGGTGCTGCTCTCAGTTCTCCTGGTAGCACAAGGCAGAGTGGTCTAGCAGGCAAACTGGCTTCACTCCAGGCAGGACTGATACATTAGCAGCAGTGGCTTGCCCACCCCTACCTCTTTTGCTGTTGCAGTGACAGTTCATCTCCTTCTCCCTGCAGCTTTGCCCTTTGAAGCTTTACTGGCTTCTCCACTGGTCTTTTCAATGGTTTACCTGGTGACCTCTCCCACTAATGCTGCCAGGCACACTCTGGCTCCCAGCCACTCCTCCTTCACTAATGCTAATACTGCGGGACATGCTGCAGCTCCTGACCACTAACACCAATGCTGCTGGGTATGCCTCAGTTCCTGACCCCACCCACTCGCACTAACACCAATTCTGCCAGGCCTGCTGCAGCTCCTGGCAACTCCCCCAATAACACTGATGCTGCTGGCCCTACCGCAACTTCTCCGTTTCCCCTCCATGACAGTAGCAGTTGCTGGGACTGCAGCAGCTCTAGCCCGCCTTCCACACATTGTTCCCACTAACGATGTTGACCCCAGGAGCAGGAAAAGGTATAGGTGTTATCTGCACATGCTTAGATGACACTTTAATTTTGGGGGGATTTAACACGCACACAACCTGAAAATTTTTCAGATTTTCCTGGAAACTTGGGGAGTTTCCCAAGTTTGGATAAAAATATTCCTTCTTTCCAAGTGGGCTCAATCAGCAGATATAAGCATCCCTAGATTAACTTATATGTGGCTACTAAATATATAGATGTTGGGCAGCAGGACTCCACCTGACCTTACCAGCTGCAGCAATGCAAGCCCCTCTGGGACTTATCCATAGAGAATGATTTAAAGCATTTTACAGTACAACCCTTGATAACTATCTCTGCCTCCAGACATCTCAGCAGAATGGCATTGCCACCATACCCAAGCTGCTGATAGATCCAATAAAAATAACAAAGAAACACAACAATTGTCTACATACAAAACACCAATTCCATCTCCACCACATAGTTCAGTTTGAAACTCAGTTAAAAGATATCTGAAGCAGATATGTCACCCCAGGAGACCTGGAGCTGCTTTGCTACCACTCTTGTAGTTATCTTGTCTAGGAAGGGTAGATTAGAGACTGAACGATAAGAGACAAAGTCAAATAATTTCATTTAGCCAATGAGGAAAAATGCCATCATGGGCTCACAAATCTGCTTCTTAAAGGATTTCAGTAACCAGGGCCGGTTTTGCGCGGCACAATTACATTGGGGTTGAACCGGGATCATATATACTGGAGCTATTTTATCCCAGTTTCTGCCTACGCATGGCTCCCTGCTTCTGCCCAGGAACAGATCTAGGGCCAGTAGGAAATGCTCTAATTTACTCTGCATGACGCGGACTTCTGTATTTACTTCGGAAGCATGTCTGAGCTTGGCCAGCATACTGCATTCTGATTTGCTGTTGTTTTTGAGTGGCAGCTTGAATGAACATGAGGTGGGAAATCAGGCAGCTGGGTGGGGAAATTAACTTGGTCTGCTCCCAATTAGTGTTGTTGTGTATGTGCTGTGGGAACAGAAGAAATTGATCCGTGTTTTTAATGGTTCAAAATAAGATTTTGCTGTCAGAAGGAGAAAACTAGTGAATAGTGAATAGTTTGTACTGAGGAAAACAGACCAAGTGATTGTTCTGATTGGCTGTTGCTTTTGAGTGGCAGCTTGAATGAACATCAGGCGGGGAGATCAGGCACTGGGCTGGAAAAATAAACTAGTCCTGCTCATGATTGGTTTTTGCACGGTACAGGCACAAGCAGGGTCACACTGGGACTTTTTAAAAGAATCTCCAAAGTGGTGATTTTTGAAAATCTCGGACTAAGGTAAATATCGCGGGACAACTCTGGGGCAGACCCTGTGCAGCTTTGGGAACCATGCAGAATTCCCAGCTGCACAGGGATATTTTCCGTGCTCACCCTGGGATATTTTGACCATGCAAAAACGGCCCAGGATGGACAGGAGCCAAACTACATGATGGCTTTTACAATCCTGAAGATCAACATACCTCATGGTAACCAAGCTGAAATGATCCATAAACAGATCTGATGGTACAACCAGTGCCCAAGTGGGAGTGTATTATTCTGTTGGGAAAAAACTTTGTAAAAGTGTCACAATTAATAGTTAATACCTAAAAAAATTAGGGACTCAGATATACAAATCAGCAGGTTCCAAATTACTATCCTTCCAAGGCTCAGTGCAAAAGATAAGTCCAAGATAAGTCCTTTTTACTGGCTTGGACCTTCTGCAGCCTGAGTGAAACCCATGAAGGACATGGAGGCTATGAAATCCTGAACCAGCCTTGGAATGAGCGTTGAGGTTGTGCAGAACAATCAACAGGGGTGTCCAGAGTGAAGCCCAAGAGCATGTTTGCCAATTCAGAGACAGTGTCTACTGATGAACTAGGTGACTGGTGAACCGGTAAAATACCTAGTTTGTTCCTGCAACCTGACTATATATGATTAATGTTGTTAAAAGAAAGCTTCATGGAAATTGATAGGCACTCCCCTTCATATTCCACCCATTCAGGGCTGATGGTGGACCTCATAATCAGGTGGAGTTAACTGAGGCAGATTCTCCACATCTGAATCTCAGTCACACAAGCCAGATTAATCTTGTTCTCCTTCAATAACCTAGACAGAAGTACAGTCTTATTCCTCACCAGTAGCAGTGCACAACATTGTGGACGAAACAGATGAAACAGAGACACTGAGCACTTCATCACTGGCCATGCCTGGAAGATTCCCACCTCCTGCTGTATCTCTCAGATTATACCTACATTGATGAAGCAGCCTTACCTAGTATCCTGCCCCAATCATAAGCCAAAGAGACAGAGAACCTGACATCCTGCCAGACCCAAAGTCACCAGGACAGCATTCTGGAGGTTTAATGGGGGACACTGAGGTCGATGTTGTCCAGAGAGTGTGACCATGGGGCATTCACAGACTAGTGCTGTACCGGGCATTCAGGTGTACAATGGATGTTTCTGTCTCACTTTACCAGCAGGTTTTCTTCTCAGCTACTATAGCAGCCCCGGAGACCCAGGTTATGAGCTCCAGGCCAAAAATCCTTTGACTCCTGCCTCTGGTCCCAGCATTGGATTTAGAAGGGGAAGTTAGAATCATGAAATGTGGGAGCATTTGGAAAGTAGAGGAGGACGGGGGGAACCAGGCAGACATTCAGCAACACAAATCCTAATCCACAAAACTGTATGGAGTTTGAAGCTTGGCTAGCCACTAACAAGCTTCCCCCCACCCCGCCCTGCTCCCCAGCCACAGCCTTGGATTTTAAAGTACTTTCTCACACGGTTATTTTGTATATTAATGGCGTGATTCATTGTTAATGCACTTCTTTATATTTTCAAAATGAGACAGTCAGATTTAAACAGCCAGATTCTTCCAATTATAGCCTAAGGTTCAAAAGAAATTAAAAAGTGCTGAATTAAAAAAAACACACCTCTATGTACAGCAGTGAAAATACATATTGTGTCAAGGCAGTCAGGAGGTTTCTAGGAATCTCGTACAAAGTTTCTGAAATATTAGTATTTTGCCAGAATATATTTTGGGATGAGTGCTGGAAAAATGAATATATTACAAGCTGAAGCATTAATATTTATATTTTGGCACCATGTTTGACAATTATAGTGGAGATTAATGTTAGAGTTTAGAAGTTGTACAAGGATGTTTGCCCTTGTCCTATTCTTTTTATTTTAAACTTCTAGGAAAACAATAGATAAGCAGGCTTAAATTCTATAAAAGGAAAGAAATGCAACTATCAAAGCAAGCTTCCCAGCTGTAACAATGAAAGACTTTAGATGATCATTCCTGACTGTCAAGTCACAAAACAATGAGACAAATTGATTTCATAGCCATGAACTTAAACAATACAAAAGGCTCCTGGGTCAGAATTACATGTGGGCAGAAGCCTGGTTTTGTTCCTTCATCCCCAGCTTAGTTACCATCCCAGGCTGCAAACGTATTCATGTGAGTTCACTCATTCACACATTACAAGCCCTTCTGCAGGACTGCCTCAAAGTTTTTTGTCACTTCAAACATGGCACATTTCCCTCTTCCCTATGGGTTAGTTCAAAAGCAGCAACATTGCTTTCATAGTTTCTTCTCCCTTGTGTGTGTGTGTGTGTGTGTGTGTGTGTATTAAATATACGGACATCAATCTACCAGAGTTTTCTGTGGTTGCAAGGATTTTTCTACACAGAGCATCTTTCTCATCTTAGTTTTCCTGTGGCAGTTCCAAATGCTCTCACATTTCATGATTCTAAATTGTGTTAGTATCATCATGAAGGCCTAACATTAAAGGGGTATATAGAGTTCCCACTTGGGAACTACAGTTATGAAGTTCTTGGCTTCAGTTGTACTCACAGAAGAATTGTCTACAACTGTCCAGATAGTCATTCCATGGTGTGTATGTGTGTTTGTGTGTGTGTGGGGGGGGGAGGGAAACATGAGCAATGATGAAAGACAGATCTGCCCCTGTTGCTATGGCACCCCAAATGGTTTTTTGTGAACACAGCCAGCACTGCAACTGAGACCTTCTGGGTACAAGGGTTTTTTTTTTTAATGGTCTGCTCTCCTCTGAGGTCTGTTTTATGGATAGTGTTATACTGTGTATATCCCATGGCTTCTTTTAATGGTTTTTAAAAATATTGTCAGCTTATTGATTTTAACTGAAAGCTGCATCAAGCAGGACTCTGATGAGGTGGCATACAAATGTGTGTGTGTGTGTATTTATTTCAATGGAATTTAAACACAGAATCTTTGTCCTTCATTTTGTTTTGTGTTTGTTACACAGTTTGTATATGGATTGTGCTTATTTGTGTTAGGCTGGTATAATATATGTATGTCAAAAGAGAGGAAAATGGATGGTGCTTCATCATTCAAAAAAGAGAGGGGAAGGCTTCATCTGTGGAAGAGAGAAAGAAATACAAAAGGATTTGGTATAGAATCTGAGATCACTCAGTCATATTTTTTTCTGCATGCCTAACATTTTAACACTGCAGTTCAAGGATCCTCACAATGGTCCCAATGGGCACCATGGTGCACACTGCCACCTTTTTGTGGTGCCTGCCAAGTGTTTTTCAGAAGTGTGTGGGGCCAGGTAGCAAGATTTCTGATTGACTACTGGAGATTTGATTGGCTGTGCACATTTTTTAAAAAATGTTATTTTGGCAGAAGCTGCCACTACAGCACAAGAATTTACATTGTGTTACTGAAGTTGAACTGCAGCAATCATTTTGTGGCTGGCTTCACCTCCTGCAGCAGTCATTTTAGGCAGCCATTTTATTGCTGTGCCCACCATACTGTATCAGAATTCCAAATGCGCCCATAGGTTCTAAAAGATTGGGGGACCTCTGACCTAATCTTTCCCAATTAATCTGTTCTTTGTAGTGCTGCACCAGAACATTTTTCTGAAGAGGAATGTGCTATTTCAGGTTTTTTCTGAGCCGTACTCAGTTGCAATATTCAATATTATCTTGGTTCATAAATGCCACAAGATGTTATTGTTATGATGCTGTTGAGAAATGTCCGTCATTAACTATTCCATTAATATGGAAGTTACTCTTTCTGACTGAGAATGTGTGTGAGACTGATAGAGTTGGCTCACTTTCTAAAGTAATCTACTTTCCATGTCTTTTGTTTTCTGTGCTACAGATTCTCAGATCGGCTTGTAATTGTGCTCAGCTATTTGTAGTTCTTGCTTTCTGTTTGTGCATGTATTTGATGCTAAGGGAACTTAAATGGTATGCCCAACTAAGGAGCAGAGTTGGCAGTCATGTGAAATCCCTAGGTCTCATCCCATGAGGCTTTTGGATACCAGAAGTCTGACAACTTGGTATGTTGGAAAGCAGAGATGGAAAGAAAGGGAGAACTGGTGAGACGCAAGAGGCACATGGATGGCTAAAGTGCCACAATCATTTTGGCTGAGGAGCTGCCAATTTATCTCCTATAAATGTGGTTAGGAGATGGGAATAGAGGGAGTGGGTACACATGTCATTGGTTCTACCCTTTTACAGCATCTATATCAGATTCAGAACAACAGGAAGGAACCAACATAAGAACATAAGAACATAAGAACTAGCCTGCTGGATCAGACCAGAGTCCATCTAGTCCAGCATTCTGCTACTCGCAGTGGCCCACCAGGTGCCTTTGGGAGCTCACATGCAGGATGTGAACGCAATGGCCTTCTGCTGCTGCTGCTCCTGAGCACCTGGTCTGCTAAGGCATTAGCAATCTGGGAGATCAAGGAGGGATCAAGATTGAGTAGCCATAGATTGACTTCTCACTCCATAAATCTGTCCAAAGCCCTTTTTAAAGCTATCCAGGTTAGTGGCCATCACCACCCACTCCTGTGGCAGCAGCATATTCCAAACACCAATCACCACGTTAGCGTGAAGGAAGTGTTTCCTTTTATTGAGTCCTAATTCTTCCCCAGCATTTTTCAATGAATGCCCCTGGTTCTGCGTATTGGCGTGAGAAAGAGAAAAATTTCTCTCTGTCAACATTTTCACTACCCCATGCATGAATTTTATAGACTTCAATCATATCCCCCCCTCAGGCGTCTCCTCTCCAAACTAAAAGAGTCCCAAAGCGCTGCAGCCTCTCCTCACTAAGGAAGGTGCTTAATCCAATCCTTCAATCATCCTGCGTTGCCCTTCTCTGCACTTTTTTCTATCCTCTTCCGATATCCTTTTTTTTGAAGAGATGTGGCGACCAGAACTGAACACAGTACTCCAAGTGCGGTCGCACCACGGCTTTATATAAGGGCATGACAATCTTTGCAGTTTTATTCTCAATTCCTTTCCTAATTATCAACCATCATGCAAAGAGACTTCCTCCAGCCAAAGGAGCCTTCCTCCAACTGAAGACCCAGATAATTTGGAGGAAGCCTGCTTATATTGGCAGCGCCAAAAGAAAAGGTGGAGTACAAATTTTTCAATAAATAATTCAGTGGAATGGAAGGAAAGGTAGGATGCAGCCAACTAAACATAGCACATTTACTTAAAATGTAAGATGAAACCCTCTTTAAAAATGTTAGGTACACAGAAAAATATGGCTGCATGTAACTTAAGCTTGTATGTAAATATTTCGATAACTCTCTCTGTGTGTCTCTTTGATGGCATACCTGGAAGAAAACCTAGTCTTGCATGCAAGTAAAAACTGTATTCTTCTTTTGACATTTCCTGGCAAAAGCATTTTCACAATGTGATGTACAGCTTGCTTTATGGTCTATATCAGGGGTAGGGAACCTGCGGCTCTCCAGATGTTCAGGAACTACAATTCCCATCAGCCCCTACCAGCATGGCCAATTGGCCATGCTGACAGAGGCTGATGGGAATTGTAGTTCCTGAACATCTGGAGAGCCGCAGGTTCCCTACCCCTGGTCTATATAAACTCTTAATTATTGCAGCCATATTCATCAACATAGTATCCAGCCTTTCAGTTAAAACTTGTTTGTATAAGCAGTTTCTTTTCTCATACACTCTGTATTAATTGCCCTGTTAGAATAGGTTCAGGTACAGTTTAGTCAAGCACTGTTGAAGCTGAAGATACTTTCTTCTTATACCACAAGTAAGCCTTCTGTTCCCTGCTGGAGTGACTGAAAAAAATACAGAGGATTTAATACTTTAAGTACCATGGCCCCAAGCTGTTGAAAGCCTTAAAGGTAAGAATCAGCACTTTGGTATCCAGAAACAGATGAGCAACTGGTGCAGTTCTTTCAGCACTGGGGTAGTATGATCCCTGTATACTATCTCTGATAGTACTTTGGCTACCTCATTGTAAACCAAGTGACATTTCTGGACCATTTTCAAAGGAAATTTATTTTAAAAATGCATCCTTTTGCCCTAATTCAATAACAGCAATAACAGTTGAGGAACTCTCTATCAGTTTCATCAGTTCCACATACCCAACACAGTTCTGCAATGACCTGAACAACAGAACATCTCCCAATGGATGCTGAATTGTGGAAAGTTATGCCATAATAAATTCAGTAAGCCTTTAAGGTACCACAAGATGTTAACATTCATGAAAATTATGTTAAAAATATGTTGCTATTGCCTGGTGTTTCAAGTATGATTTGCAAGCATTGTATCAAGGTCAAGGAGAAAATAGCTTGTGCCAATTACTGCCTCTGATGTGGAGGCATAAAACAGTTTCCATTGTGCTTTAATAAACAGACTTTTTATATACTGTTATATAGTTATATACTGATGCAGTATTATTGCAAAGATTGCAATGCAATCTTAGCCAATTGAAAACAATGCAAACTGAAGTGATCCTGCAAAGTTTCACCTCATTTTGTACAATTATGCTATCCAACAGCATGCTCACAATATTATTTTTATTAATACCAGAGCTATGAACAACAATTTTGAACTTCAGATGTCAGTTCCACAACAAGGACAAAAGTTTTAATATTCCACTCACATCAATGTTCCAACATCTGAGGATGTCAAATCAAGAGAGAAAATTGATTCATGTATAAAACAGCTTAAGATAGTGACATCTGTCGTTACTGTTTCAAATGAGCTGAGACAGCACTGAATGTATGCTACATGTAATGCACCCTCCCAGAAGATTTTTAAAAGGAAAAAAAACTACGTTCAAATAGCAACCTTGGCTAGTGTCTCAGTAAAAATTAAGCAGTGCTTGTCTTACCGCTTCTGACTCTCTTGAATATAAAGGTAAGAATTTAAAATAAATGTTCAATGTGATGTGACATTACCCTTTGGGTCACTAATAACCCAGAGTTTGTACAGGAGGCTACCTTTATCTTTTATAAATGTAAATTAAAGCAATAAAACTTTCATCTAATTTATTAAGAGAAATGATTTGTCACGTTTGAAATTGTACAATCATGTTATCTCACTTATTTTAGTTGCTGAAGAAGAAGAAGAAGAAGAAGAAGAAGAAGAAGAAGAAGAAGAAGAAGAAGAAGAAGAAGAAGAAGAAGAAGAAAGTAGCACCTTTACTTCAAAATGTAATACACTGTAACTATGGAAGACAGCAAATAGGAAATTTGCAAATTTTATTTTGCAAATTTATATCAATTTATATGCAATTTTATTTGCAATTTTATTTATTTATATCAAATTATATGCACATTTTATATGCAAATTTTATTTTCAAATTTAATTTGCAAATTTATATCAAAAGGTCTATGTTTTCATCTAAGCAGAATATTCCATAGAACATCTTTACGGTGCTCATCAGAATTATAATTGCAAGTGAAGAAACTGCTCTAAAAGACTATTAGTTAAATGTACACCTAGCCACAGCTTCACACTTTGCAGCAGTTGAAGGAAGCACCTGGGTAACCCTGGAGTTTGTCTGCAATACGTAATGTATGGATATCCCAAAGATCTTTAAATACTATGATCTCTGGGAAATCTGTCTGGGCTTTAAGACTCTCTTGTAGTTAGAAGTGGAACAAAAAAATGCTTCCACAAATGTATAGTCCTAGCTTGTTGACAATTAATCAATACAAAATATTTGTGTCTATATATTAATCCACAACAGATTTCTATGGAGACAGATTTACTCTTAATATGACACACAGTCCAGCTCAAAACAGTTCCTGAACTGGAAGACTGACTAAATGTTCCTTCCCTCCACGTGATTCTCCATCTGCAGTCTAATGCTTGTGAAAATTAGGCCTTTAAGTCACTGTAAACTTCCATCTATCCTCTTACAGAATTTTAGCTCAGTTTAATAGAACAGATTTCATTTTTAAAAAAACAAATAGCTATCAGATTATGGGTCAGTCCTTCCATCAAATAACAGAACAGAAACTCTACTTATTGCAGGTCCATTTGTGCAAGGCATTGCTCAAGAGCTACTCTAAGATCTGGTGCTGATTTCTGATCAGTGCTGCTGTGAACAAAAATCAAATAGCTGTTCAACTGACTCATTACAGACCAATTTGGAAGTGCAATATAATTAGGGATGCCAGCCTCCATGTGGGGATTGGGGATCTCCTGGAATTACAGCTCACCTCTAGACTACAGAGTTCAGTTCCCCTCGAAAAAATGGTTGCTTTGGAGGGTGGACTCTAAGGCATTGTGTCCCACTGAAATCCCTGCCCTCCCCAGGCCCCATCGCCAAATCTCCAGGACTTTCTCAACCTGGATCTGGCTACCCTACCCCTCATCCCTTGTCAGTGACCGAGGAGCCTAAATGTGATTAGATCAAAGAAGGCGGGATATATACCCCATACTATGTCTTGAACAAGTGCAAATCAAGCTGAGTTCAAGGGCTACTTTGTTATGTTTAGGGTTGCCAACTAGGTAGGGCCTGGAGATTTTCAGGTATTACAACTGAACGCCAGATGACAGAGATCAGTTCCTCTGGAGAAAATGGCTGGTATGGAAAGTGGATCCTGTGGCACTGTACCCCTCTTCCCCTCCCCAAATCTCACCCTCCCCAGGCTGCACCCCACATCTCAAACCAGAGTTGGCAACCCTAGATGTATTACAGCTTGCACAAGAGCTCTTGAGTGAGTAGCAGTGTTTAGTAGAATCCAACCCCATGTAAAACAATTTTTAATTATTGATTATTATACAGAGTCAGTCATAAAATATTCTGGGTTTAAAAATATTATATGTTCCTCTTTTTCCTTGATAACCTAATCGGGTAACGATTGTTCAGTATTGTAGCATAACTGATCCACAGTTTCCTATTATCAAAGATATCTAGAAGCTTCCTATTTATTTTTAATGATGCCATGATTATAAGCTTGTCCAACATTATTGTCTTAAATCTCACTCCAGCTCCAATACCACAGAAGCAAAATAATTTAAGCAGGAAATATGCTCGTAATGACCAACTTGGCACATAGCACATTGATACTCCAGAGATAAAACATAGCTTAGTATGGCAGGTCTAGAACTTGCATTATCTGGGCTGCACCCATTTTTGCCACCATGGCACTATTTACATAAACACAAACCACTGCACCTTATAACTGATTTTATACTCTGACAATAAGAAAACAATTAACCTAGGATAATGATAATGCAAACTGAACACACCTGTATTTGAACTATGATAAAAATCTTAAAGTGCTCTTGCTATTCTCCAATCTGCTATAAATATATATTCTAAAAGTAATCCACAAATGTCTAAAATTTTATTTTTATAAAATTAATTTTTAGCTGTCAAAGTTGTGGAGAAAATCTGAAAACGGGAAGACTATGTATTGTCGAAGGCTTTCACGGCCGGAATCACTTGGGTGCTGTGTGGTTTCTGGGCTGTATGGCCGTGTTCTAGCAGCATTCTCTCCTGACGTTTCGCCTGCATCTGTGGCTGGCATCTTCAGA
This sequence comes from Sphaerodactylus townsendi, assembly GCF_021028975.2. NCBI lineage: Eukaryota > Metazoa > Chordata > Lepidosauria > Squamata > Sphaerodactylidae > Sphaerodactylus > Sphaerodactylus townsendi. The sequence goes on from NC_059425.1 coordinate 141,311,519, forward strand.
GGATCTGGATCTGGATCTTCAGAGGATCTGGATCTTCAGATCCTCTGAAGATGCCAGCCACAAATGGCAAGCCAGCAACGTCAGGAGCCTGCTTAAGCCATACAACCCTTAATACAACAGAAGCTCCACAACGGAAGACTATGGCTGGAAATGCTGACAAGATCAGGACAGGTCGCAGCGTTACAACTTTCTTTATCACCTTGCTTCCTGCCTCCTTCACTAGGCAGATGTGACAGAATCAATTTTCTCTTCTGCCAGTCCTTTTGTTTCACTAGTCAACTTGGATAGGTAAGGCTAGTAGGCATTCAGGGATCCCACCTAGCAAGTACTGCTTGGCGTTTTATAAATTTGTGACTGAACTAGAAGATAGTATGTATAAATTTACATAATATAACCCATGAATATTCAAACTAATATATGTAATAATAGCTTAAGATGAAGCAGCCCTGTGTTTAATTAGGACATATTTCTAGCAGTCCATATGCACAAAAATCTTTATGTGATTTTAGAAAGTTCAGGTAGAAATCATGAATCCCACAAGCCTTTGTCTGCTTGGTCATTTTTTAAATGTACAACAGGCCCCTTCTGCACATGCAGAATAATGCACTTTCAATCCACTTTCACAATTGTTTGCAAGTGGATTTTGCTATTTTACACTGTAAAATCCAATGGCAAAGTACATTGAAAGTGGATTGAAAGTGCATTATTCTGCATGTGTGGAAGGAGCTAAGTGGCAACACCTCACTGTCAACTCAGGAGTAGTTTCCTCCTGACAGGCTCCCAACTGTCTGCAGAAGTGGAGGTTCTCCAAATAATGGGACCACTTTTCCACAGGAAAATGGGGGCCGTGTCAAGGAATTTATCATGCACAGCCATTGTAGGGTAAATGCTCTACCTTTACTCCCAATAGTATTACTGTCAGTCATCCTCAACAGCTAGTTGCATGTGCCTGCATTGCTTGCTGAAGGCAAAAGCACTGCTTGCTTCCACCAGTCCACCCAGTATGGATGGCTCATCCAGCACTGTCAGCATACAGCCCTTGCTAGAGGCTAGTCTTGGTTCAGCCCCATTCCCACTCTCTGTGGAGGCATTCACCTCCTTTGTGAGTGCTGAGCCAGGCCAAGGAGGACCCACTGTCTCATAGGAGTCCCTGAATGCTGCCTGGATAGGATATAAGAAAGCCTATAAGATTAATTCTATCATCTAGCACGAATGCATTCCCCCCTCTTTCCTTCCACAGTTGTTTCAGATTCATCACTCACCTGTTGCTAAAACATTCTCCAGTGCTTCTGGGGGGAAACATCCCATTACCTCGATAGGCCCTGCGGATTCCAGACAGCCATATGTTGTGTGGCATAAGAGAACTGGCTTCCAGAATCTCCATATCTGTTGACTCTGTTCATCTTCTATAGCTGCTAGGATGGAACATGGAGGGCTTTTTATTTTTACATTGCTAATTTCCAATGCTTGGTAAATAAAATGTTTATTCTGGACTTCTCACTTATGTGTCTACTGAAGGGGGTAGCACACCAAACTCATAGTTCACCTAGGATGCCAACAAAACTTGGGCTGGCCCAGAAAAAAAAATTAAAGCATGGTCTCTTGTACAAACAAGCCTGCATTTCTTTTCATCAGTTGATTACAGTTGCATACAATACCAACTTAGAATTTGGGGCTGGTGGAACTTTCCATTTTAGGGTATCACTAAGTTTTGAAAAAAATTAGATAATATTTTAATTAAAATAAATTCACTTTTTAATAATAAAAGGTATTAGCAATAATTTAAATGATGCTATAAAAATGTCTTGTTATAATGTATTTACTTTACATAACATATTATATTGGCTATTTTTTTAATTAGATGATTAGAAGACTTACATATTTCATTTGCGGCAGTGAAGAATGAAAACAAGATTTCACTAACTATAGCCAAGAGGAACGATGATCTGTGCAATTCGATTATTAGAAGACTGACATATTGACAAGTCGAAAGTTATGATTTTTGCAAAATCTAGATGTAAACATAGTTGGAAAGTGAACAATCATGTTTTGGAGCAAGTAAACCAATTTAGATACTTAGGGCTCCTATTCCACTACAATCTATCTGGGCTCCCCATTGTAAACTAATGAAGAACAAAGCTAAGGTGAACGCGGAGGTGATTCTCCGATTTTTCTATTCTAAAGGGCATCAGTGTAAGGCTGAACACACTCAAACGAACTGAGAATTTTTAATGCTAAGTTCACACCTCAGTTATTACATGGGGCTCTAATATGGATCACCCAAATCAAGTCATCTTTCGAGTCTGCACAGTCATATTTCTTATGAAGAATTCTGGGGTTGCCACCTTATGTCGAGAAACTGGGCAAAATAATATGGAACTGATGGCATGGACAAGAGCTTTCAGATACTGGTCTCGAATTCATTTCAAGACCAGTCCTACTAGCCTTTTATATCAACTTTTGTCAGAATCTGTGTCTGTAAAATGGCTAGCAGACATAGACAAGAAGCTCAACAACATCGGTCTAACAACTGACCAATTCTAAAACATGTCTGCCACCAGAATCTATAATGAAATCAAATCTGCATTAATAGAACAAGGGAAACAGGGAATGATGCGGGGGGGGGGGGGGAACTGCTCTCCACAGTCTTCGGGAATTGACTGGACAGATTATTGTGCCAATTATTTATATATCCTGAGCGATCCCAAACAATGCAGAGCATACTCACTAGCTCGTTTCAATTATATGCCTAATGCTATGACATTTGGCAGATATAATAATATCCCCTATGAGAATAGACTATGCCAGTGAAAAATGATTGTTGCTGAGACTGTCCAACATGTACTTTTAGAGTGTCCTATATATGATTTCTACACTCAATGTATATTCATCCCTTGATAGAGAGGTTAACTATTGACATGTCATCATCTGTTATGAACTTTCTACTCAATGGTCCTTGTGACCTTATCTGTGAAAATGTTGCGAGCTTTCTGAAGCATTACCTGGCTAAGCGTAATTATTTTCTACAAAGCAGTCATGGTTAATTTATTTTTCTACGTGTTTTATATATAGGGTCTGTATGTAGATACTTAATGCATATTTTAATGTATTTCAACGGGTTCAGTTAATGGATAAACGTTCCTTTTTGAATACTGTAATTTATAATGCTCAATAAAGGCTTCTGTCTGTCACTGACTTACATATTTAGTTTATGGCAGTGAAAAATGAAAACAAGATTTCACTAACTACAGCCAAGAAGAAAGATGATCTGTGCAATGCTTTAAAACCCAGAACCCAGCAGTATAGGTGCCAGAGAAACAATGTATTCTTAATGCTGAAAGAAAACAAAATTAAAACCTGAAGTCAGCCACTAGTCCCATTTTATTTTACCTGGCCCAGAACACCCTGGTGAAAATTACATATTTCAAAGGAGGATATTTCTATCATATGAAACATTAATGGTAGCTGTTAGAGATGTGATTCTCAAACTTTAGCCACCTGAGACCTATTTAAGCTAAAAAGAAAAGCAGATTCTTCACCAGCACACATCACGTATTGGAAAGCTCCTTTACAAAGCCACATATGCCTCAGGTTGCCAAACTCCAGATAGGGCCTGGAGATCTTCCAGAATTACAACTTTTTTCCTGGTTTCTGAGGAAATGGCTGCTTTGGAAGGTGGACTCTATGGTATTGTATCTCCCCAAGGTTCATCCCCTGCCCAGCCCTGCTCTTCCCAGGCTCTACCCCCACCCCCCAAACCTCCAGGAGTTTCCTAGCACAGATTTTTTTTTTAAGAATTGGGAACCCTGCATATGCCCCACAGAATTTTACTTCTCATATAATCAAAACAATACAGTGAAACCTTTTCAACTAAATGTTAGAAGCCAGTTTAAGGAAAAAAAGGTTTTATTCTGTCTCTCTCTTACTTTCTTCCCTCCTCCCCTAAAATAAATTGCTTTAAAAACAGAGCAAAATCCAGTTTAATTTTATACCTTATATTAAGTATAACGACTATATTTGCACTGTATCTTTTTGGTGCTATGCAACCAGTTAGAATTCCTAGGGTTGAGCTACTGGTTCCCAGCAGCCAGTCAATAAATTTCCTGGTTCGTGTTCTGGAAGGCGAAAACAGCTCTATGAGCTCCCAATCTTTTGAAAGTGTAGGGAATCCATTCTTTCTCCAGCCTCACCATAACTAGCCTGTACTTCCTTTCTTTGGAAAGAAAGCTAAACACGATTTAGGCTGGAATGGGTCATGGTCCTTTTCTCTGATCACTGATTCATGCCCCAGAGCACAAACACATTGGGCACATAGGGAACCCACTACCTCACCAATTCCTTTGGCTGCCCAAATTAATATCCTACTGCTCCACACTGCCTCTGGTAAGCATCTGCACTATGTTTCTGGAGACACCTGACATTGGCCTCATCTATCTCCCATGCTGGGCTGTGGTGAGCAGAACGTGCAGTACACACCATTGGGATTTTTGTGCTATGAACCAGCCTTTGTGTCCTACCAAGCCTTGCCCCTGGCTCTTTTTGTTGTTGTTCTACAACTTTGTCAGTGTGTCCCTTCCAACAAAAACAGAACAAAGACAAAGTGGCAATAATGAAAGATTTATTCTGAGAACAGGAAAGTAATGCCAATAGCATCAAGCAAATATGAATATAATGAAGAGGACTGGGCTGGGTTTAGCAGATACACATTTAAAGGGACAGCTTGGCAATAATAAAAATCCTTCATAAGGCTTTTCTTTGAGATCATTTGACTGAATGAGAGAATTACCTGTACTGTGTAAAATGAAGAGCTCATTTTAACCAATTCAAGTGCTGATTGTGTAACTATGTACTGCATGGTTGCTGTTAAAGAAACCGGTAACCAGTGCCTGGAGGCAGTTTTCAAGTGATTGTGGGCTAATGAACAGAAGCTTAATCCCAACAGATGCAAGCGCTGCTGCTGAACATAAACTCTGACAAGGGAATTTTGTTGGGGAAATTGCTTCCCTGTTTGGAAAAATTAGCAGAGTAAAATAAGAGACCAAGAGACTTCTGCTGTGATTATAAAAAGAAGATAAAACTTTACTTAACTAAATCAGGGTAGGGATACATGGAGTTTAAAACAATAAATCTTCACTATTCTAGCACAAACTTGGTTACAGGACTTAGGCCCAGGTGAACTCACATGTGGCCTAGGCATTCACCTCTTAAGGTGAATCCATGTTACAGATACAAAAGAAAAACATCAAGTGCTCTCTGGCTGTGTGCTCTCTCTGAGTGAGACAAAGAAGATCAATTAACTTTATAACCTCTGACCCACATGCTCTGTCTCACACAGGTGATGTCGGACTAACTGCCCAATGACTAATCAATGAACTGGTCGCAAGACACTGACCTCACTAGCTAATTAACATGCACACAGTTAACCCTTTCTTGTCAGGATTGTGACAGACACTTACAATTCCTAACAAATTTGAGTGTCACTTCTTCTGTATGGGGTTGCAGAATTTGTGTTTGAATATGATGCCTACTACCATGTGATGCCACCCTTGATTTTGTACATACTGATGCCTAACAAACTAAGGGGCCTTCTGAACTGCTCAAAATGTTTTAAATCAATTAATCTAAACAACTGACCAACTAAACACTGCAGCCCTAGAATAAAAATGATACAACTTTGCAATGGAGACATGTCCTATGTATTTTAGCTACCAGAATCTTTTCTGAATCAATAAGTTAAAAGCATTGTATAAAACAGATAGTTCTGAATTAGATAGTTCTGAAAATGTAACATCCAGACAGTTATTAGCACACACGTATTGTCAAAATAATCACTTCCAAGGTGCTTTTGAAAGTGGTCAGACATGTTACTCCTTCCTTAAATAGTGACTGGCTTCGGGTTTCATCTGGATAAGAATAAACTGAAAGCCACTTCAAGTAGATTGCATTGCTTCAAACGTAATAGATCTCCTGCTCAGTCTAAGGCAGATTGAAATTAATCACCTTCCTGAATTGTACAATTGTTTTGATCCATTGCAAAGTTCTAGACATTCATCAGTAGGATGAAGTGAAACAGCTGGTTGACCAGCTTCCTGTCAAGCACTTGGAGACCTTTGAAAGGCCTTGAGGAAATTAAATTAAGGTGATTGTTGTTTATGGATCCCAGGCTGTATCAACAACATCTATCTAGACAAGAGCTGATTAATTTTACTGAGAAGACTTTGGAAATAGACTTTTTGGTTTTCAATTAAGTAGCTCGAATGGTTTTTGTTGTTGATGCTGCTGCATATGTCCCCACTACAAATTGCAAATAACTCTCTCTCAATCTCTTCCTGTTTGACTTTCTCTGTTATTTTAACAATCAGATCCTAGAGCAGAATCGAATACCTTTTTTGGGGGGATTATTACTGAAACTGCTGCCTAGACTCCAACTTGGTAATCTTACCAAAAGATCCCTTCTACAACACTTAACCTTTGGGTTTGTGTAGGTCAGATTGGATCTTTAGAGCTCAGAACGCTATAAACTATCCTAGATGATATCCCCAGACAGAAAAATATAATTAATAACCCCCTTCATACTCTTGGCTGTCCCTTCTCTTTGCTCAGCATCTTTCATACTTTTCTCTCTCAGATAAGCTTTTCAAAGTGTGCATAAATATATTGCATACGCTTGAATTGGAAATGATGTCAATGGTTTAGTATTACTGTATACAGTTATATTACTGAGACTCAGAGTTGCCAAGTTCAGATTGGGCAAATTCCAGGAGATTTGAAGGCGGAACCTAGGAAGGAGAGGAAACTCAACGGGGGACAATATCAGAGAATCCCTCCCCCAAAGATGCCATTTTTTCAGGTGCCATTTTCAGGTGCCATTTTAGCTGCCATTTTCCTATCCTTGGAGCTGATCTCCAGGCGCCACCTGAAGGTTGGCAACCCTACCATGACTGTGTGCTTGTATCTTGGTATGAGTCTTCTCCATCACTGGTCCCACCCCCTGCCTTCAGTCATCACACTCTTTCACTCCTCAGGGTCTTCTTAGGCCGGGGTCAGAATGGAAAAGGGGGGAAGGTTGTATCACCCAAGTCCACCCTCTCTCTCTTGGAGTGTTGCCCTTATCCAGGTAGTACAATGCTTTATCTCTGGTTGTGGTTCTGCCTGGTCTGGTTGTGGTGCTGCCATTTAAGTTCCTTCTTTGCCCTCAACCAATCAGCCTCAAATTGCAAGTCCTTCCCCTTTCTCTCACTGGTTGGTTCCTATGGAAGACTTTCAGCCAAGCCCACCCTGTCTAGATTCTTCCAGGATCTTATATGGCTGGGTGCCTTCCATGCTCCACCCAGGACACTACGGTTGGACATCTCTTGGCTGCTGCCTTTGTTGTCCTGGTGCTGGGAGATGATGTCATCAGATGGTGCTGAGGTCCAGGAAGGAGATGGTGAGGCCTACTCCGGTTTCTGTGGCTACCTGCCTCCCAGGGCCTCATCCTGGGAATTCTGACTGAGTCAATAAAAGCTACCTAAGATATGAGCATGGGTTCTGCTTGGTTCCTGCAGTGTTGGGGAAGTTCCCAACTTTGCTGCAGGAATCTCAGCCAAGAATGGGCCAGGCACTTGCCCTAGACACCTGATTTCTCTCAGTAAACTTGGTCTGATCATTCCACTAAATTCCCAGCTATCATTGTTTCAAGTTTACATTGGAGCCTGACACTATGTCAAAATGATTTATAGAGTGTGGTGGTATGACTATGTTTTGAGGCATATTTCCCTCTAGTCAGGAAGCTTCTCCTAAGGAAAGAAGCAACAGACAATGACTCTGGGAAGCAGACTATGGTGATTTCTACACAGTAGAAATAAAATGTCCTGCAGATGTTTTAAAATGTTCTGCAGATGTTTGCAGGTCATCCACGTGGATTTCTGTGTAAAAGTAAATGATTAAAGTTTGTTTTGCCTAGCATCCCATGCACATGTTGTTTTTCCTTTTTTTTGCTTTGAGGGGATGCCTGCGAAGCTATGGTGACACAAGTAGCAACATATTGAAGCTTCTCTAATTGTGTCGCAGTAGTTTCACAGGCATCCCCCTCAAAACAAAAAAAGAAGAAAAACAACATGTATGGGATTGCTAGGCAAAACAAACTTTATTCATCTACTTTTTTACATGGAAAAAGTAGATAAGTTGCAAGCAGAGGAAACCTCGGTGTGGAACCTTCAGAGAATCTTGGCTGCAGCTTAGAAAATGGCAGGCATGAGCAGCATAAATGAAAGTAAGAGATTTGGGGGGGAGAAATAAAGCATTTCCTGCCTGCTTTTGTTCATTGAGCAGGCAGAAACCCAGGTTGAGAGAAACAGAACATTTTGAAGATGTTTTGGGGAAGAGAGCTGTGAATGTTTCCTCAAAGTGGGTTTTAAAACATCCTAAAGATGTTTTATTTCTGCTGTGCAGACTTCACCTTTGTGACAGACAAAATAAGATGTTGCTTCCTTTCCTCCCCTTTCAACACATACTAGTCAGATTTGAAATGCTGAATGGAATGCTAACATGGGGAAAATAAAGCTGAGGTGGTTTAACATCCAGCAACAAACTGGAAAAGTGAGGTTGGATTTTGGAGGGAGAATGGACAAGAGTTATCCTGTAATAGGCAGAGAGTCCAATAGGACTCTCCTTTTCTCACCCCTTTTGTTACCAGAAATGGTGGGAGTCTGTACCTTTTAGAGTGGGGAATTAGTGAGAGCAGACTCATGGCTTAGCAAAAGGTCAGTCAAGATCAAGACCTTTGTTGCCTAGGGTCAATTCCCCACTCACAGAGTTGCCCAAGGTTCACCCTAGGTACTCCCCACAGCTGCTGAGTTCGACGTGGGTTCGTCCCAGCTTCGCTCCCTCTCACCGTCAAATTTCCAAATCCACCAGGGAGGGACAACTTTTTCGGCGAACCTAGGTAGAACTCACGTCGAAGCCAGTAAAGTGGGGAGTCATCCTTGTTGCGACTCTGCAGCCAATCATAGTTCAGTATTTTGGGCATGCGCAGAACGGGAGACTCATGGTGGGAAAAAGTGCGCCTTTTCAAAAATCCTTCTTGTATACGAAGCGACTACCATACATATAAACAGCGCACATTTACATGCTACTTTTAGCTACGTAGAGCACTGCTTTGTGGCTATGTTGCTGTTATGTTAAAAACAAAAAACAAAAAAGAACGCACATACACATTCCCCCCTGTAGAACAGCAGTCAATCGGGAACAAGCAGCGAAGAGGCGGTGAGGTGATCCTGCCCTCTGTACACAATAATCAAAGCAACGGAATACACACACACACACACACAGTTCTAGGATGTAAGCAATGTTGGGGAAAAGATTTGGAATATCTAGCTGAAACACATACAGACCACAAGTGGTCAGAATGGTGGGGTTTTGTTGTAGGTCTTAATAAGAATATAATAAAGGCAACAGTGATAATATAACACTGTATTATATACTTCACATATTTCCTGCAATGCTAAATTCTGGATTGATGCCATGTTGCAGTTTGAAAAAATGTGTGGCTTGGTATATCTCTTCACATAAATTGCAACAGACTCTCCCAGAGAATGAACCAAAGTTGGCAGAAGATCATGTTCTGCACTTAAGCAAAATATATTCTTTATTATCCATTTTCCAAAGTTCCAGCCAAGAATGTTGGGAAGCCCTCTTCTCTATTTCAGTTCCCTTCCCCCTTCCCCCTTATACATTGCTACTTTTGCTCTTTCTTTTCTTTCTGTCTCACTGTAGATCTTATCTCTTCTGACTCCTGAAACTGCTGTTGCACAAATGCCCCCTTAGTCCCCTATTAGTTTTCGTATACTAACTCTTAACCGCATAATCTTTTAATTTATTTCTTCCTTCCTTACTGGGCAGGCTGACTTTAGTCAAATACTTTCCAAAACTCTTTACTGTCTGTAAAGTTTGTAGTCAACACAATCCTTGACTTTCAACGTCAACTTGTCTTACCTTAAACACAGCAAAAGTAGTGATAAAAGCCATAAATTACTGGCTTACATCCAAGTCTGTCATGATAATTTCCCCCAAAATAGCCATGGCTCATTCCGCACATGCAGAATAATGCACTTTCAAACTGCTTTCAATGCTCTTTGAAGCTGTGCGGAATGGCAAGATCAACTTGCAAACAGTTGTGAAAGTAGTTTGAAAATGCATTATTTTGCGTGTGCGGAAGGGGCCCATGTTGCATTAAGTACAAACCCTGAGAATTTCTGGATGAAACCATATTTCATTGGACTTCACCAATTTAGTTTAAAATAAATGATAGGAAACATTTTATTTTGAAATGTATGTTGTCAGTAAGAACATGCATGCAGAACTTTATCCGTGCCTCTACAATTTCTTATTATGACATATGTCAGAATATTTTATCATGTCAGTTTGAGTCACCCAAAAGAAAACCATCCATTCTACCTTTCCAACTATTTTGGACATTTCTTCTGTGATTCTTATTTGCATTCCCTTATACTCCTATCAACAAACAGGTTCCCAAATTTTTAAAAGCAATTTTGTTTGCATACTTACTTAAGCATCTTTAATGATGACTCGCAGTGCACATAAGTAGATACTCTGAAGATATTGTAAATAAATAAGGTTTATTTACAAAGATATTATAAATAAATAAGGTAAATAAATAAGGATCAATCAGAACAATTGTTGAAAGAGATGATGATCGGAGAAAAAATGGTTCTGAACACAACTGAGGTACCCCCTTTCATTTTGCTCTTAATAATAATATAATTCTATTGGCTTCTTGGAGAGTCAGGAATTATAATGGTAATATCAAGAAATTGGCCCTGCATTTCTGACAGGCTAACTTTATATTGCAGTACAGAAAAAAGCTCAAATCACTGTCCAAATGATGACATTCTAAAAGCTGTAAGGCAATGCTGCAAGTAGAGTTATGGCATGAAATAGCTGAGTCAGTGCCAGCATTCCATCGGCCTCAGCAAAATGAAACTCTTGAAGCCAAGAACTGTCATGATGTGCTGCTTTAAATAGATCATCATGAAAGCTTTTAAGGATATCTAGCCAAAAATAATATTATAAGAAAACTCATGGAGACCCTTGTACAGGAGGCTCACCTAAAAAACAAACAAACCCCTTTCTCCACAGTAGTCTGTGCTTACTGATCCCTTGATAACAAGCTTGGAAAGAAGAAAGATGTCTAGGAACACAAATCCAAGGTATATTTTTATCAATGTGTTGGGAGGGGAGAAGGGACAAAGTGAAAAAGGGAAGTTTGGGGAAATCAAGAGTTAGGGTCCAGGAAGGCTTTTTCAAAAGTGCCTTATGGCTGCCTCCTTCAAGGTGGTCAGAACTGCCTCCTGGATGATCCTGTCTCTCCCCTCCGGCAAGCTGTAACAAGTCAAGATGGACCAAAAACCTAGTAAGACAAACCAGGCAACATTTTACAGGTCTCATCCACTGGAATCACTCTGTACTTTAAAAATATTCTGATGTTTGAACAAAATCTATGGACTCTACTTTTTTTCATTTTTCCCATTCTTGTTCTTCTGTTTCCTTTCATGCTACTATGAATATCTTGAAAAGGGTCAGAATTAGCATTATGACCTATGGATGGAACAAGTTAGGAATACTCACTCTACTGTGGGGTATAATAGTCTATTCTGCACAGCACAAATAAGAGTCTGGGGGATGCTTTAAAAAGACGCTACTTTTTTTTTGTTTGGACAGCATAAATAAGACATCCTGGAAACACCTTTAAAAAGTCACCTATCATCTTTTGTCTGGACACCACATGTGATTGTTAAGCTCTTTGGTCAGTTTCCTCTTCTGTCTGTGCCTGACATTTCGTGTGCTGTTGAACGGATTCTCCCTACTCCATTTGTTGAAGTTTGCCCAGGATGTTTGCTCTCCAGGCTGATACTGGGCACCATTTCAACCTGAAAAGTGTTCAGTTTGTCCTGCCAATTAAAAATTTTTTTCAATGAGTTGTCTGCGAAGCAATGCAGACATGCTATGAGAATCTCAGCCACTTGAAGGACTGGTTTACACCCCAGAGATACATTGGATATACCTGCCTTTTGTGGTCCCAATGCTTTTCAATGAACAGTAGACCAGTCCTCCGAGTGGCTAAGATTCTAATAGTCTGTGGCCCTTTCCGCACGGACCTTTAACAGCGCCCTGGGGACGGCAAAAACGCCATCCCCAGGGAGCTGTTCACATGGGGGGCGCAGCTGCATCGCAGCCGTGCCGCCCTCGCACCTCCCCAGTGGTGTGAAGCCACTGTTTCCCGAGCTTGCTTCCCCAGCGAGGTTTTTGGGAAACAGCAGCTTTCAGCTGCTGTCGTGTGAATGGCAGCGGCTGGAAGGCGCCATTCCCCCTCCCGTTTCCCAGATGCCTTACTGTGTCCTCCAGCCCTCCCGGTGTTTCGCATTGTGCCAGGGGACTGCCTCTGTGATGCCTTGCATTGTAATCCGCAGCTTCCCGGAAGCCAGACAGGCCAGGGGGGGACGTGTCCCCTGCGCTCCGCTGCTGACTTGCGCCAGGGCAGGCTCCCCAACACGCCTTCTTACGGCATCCCTGGGGACGGCGCAGCCTGTGCAGATGCTGCACCGTCCTCCCTGTCGCAACCGGGACCGTTTGTCGGAATGGTCCCGGGGGGGTTGAGTAGGCGTCATGTACACCGGCCCAACTCCCATCGTGGCCGTGCGGAAGCGGCCTGCATTGCTTTGCAGACAACTCATCCAAAATAAAATAATAGGAAAACTATATATTGCTGGAATTGGCAGGATGAGCTGCATACAACTATGTATGTTTCAGGATAAAACAGCTCCCAGGATCAGAGTCTGCAGAGCGAATGTCCTGGGACAACTTTTAACAAATGGAGGCAGGGAGAATCTCTTCAGCAGCCCACAAACTGTCAAGTATAAGCTGAGGAGGAGACTGATCAAAGAACTTAATGGTTGGTCGTAAAAAATAAGATGCCTCCTGAACTCCTGATGTCTGCACAACCAGGCAGGAGACACCTTGCAGACAACTTGAGGGAGAAAAAATCCACCTTTTAGCTTCTTGAAAATAAGATGGCCTAGGCTGAAATAAGACATCTTGAGGAAGTCTTTTTTAAAAATTAAGTATCTTTACTTATACAAAAAAAGAAAAAATAAGATAAGAAATAAGTATTACAAATCAGTAATTATTTAAAATAGAAAAATTACAATTCAGAACCATATTATTATTACATCATCAAAAACCTCTTTTTTCTTTAAACATTAAAAAATTAAAATACAGAGACTATCTCTGTAAAGAAGAAAGACAGAAAGACAGAAAAATACAGAGAGAAATTATTTATATAAAGAATAATGTTTCTTTATATCTTAGATACTTTTATGTTATGTTTTATGTTATTTTCTTATATCTAACTTCCAGCTGACTACAGCATTAATTCTATCTATTACAACTTATAATATATACTCTAATACTCGTCTTATTATTCTATATTACTGATTTATCACTTATACTATATTCTGAAGATGACTTATCCTCTGTTTACTTTTTAGTTTATAATTTACATATATTCCAAATCTGTTCCAATTTATTTTCACTTGAGGAAGTCTTGAGGGAAAAGGCTGTGGAGTTCCTTCCCAAGATGCTTTTTTTTTGCATCCTCAGGATTTTTGCATGCAGAGGATTTGCTCTTGTTTGCTGTGGCTTTAAAGCAAAACATTGAATACTGGCAAACATTTAGAGATGAAACAAATGTGCTATGCAGTGTATTAGCAAAACATCTTATTATACCAATGCATAGCACTTAATAGGAATGTCAGACTCTAGGTGTCAGACTCTAGGGATCCCCCAGAATCTTATCTCCAGACTACAGTCAATTTCAATAACCTTAACCTTACGTTCAACAAAAATTCTACTGACAGGGTTCCTTCCTCATTTGCAAAGTGCTACAGTACCTATTCAACCCCTTGACTAAATTATTGCAATCAGCAGGATAGTAATCCCACCCCAGAGGCGCATTTGACTAGGGATGAGGGGTACCCTCTGTCCCCGGGCGCCACTAATCTGGTCACGTGGAAGGTGCAAAATCGTCCCTCCATGTGACCAGGAAGACGGAGTCTTTGGGTGCCCTTGACCAAGCTCATGTCATCATCAACATGGGTGGGGCCAAGGAAGCCCAAGGACAATGATCCACCAGCACTGCCCCCCTTCCAGCTCACAGCTGGCAGTCACTTCTGCCCTCCCCTCTGGGGACAGCAGAAGTGACTGCCATCTCCTGTCAGTTGCTTTTATAAGCACTTAGGCTGAGGGCAGGGCTGGGGCGCATGGCCATGCCCCTGAGGTGGGTTGCATGGCCACACCCCAAGCTCCCACCCCCTGGCCTCAGTGCTTATAAAAACAGCTGACGGGGGATGGCAATCACTTCTGCTCTCCCCAGAGTACTGATGTGCTACTGGTGATGGTTCAAGGCTAGGACAACTACAGGAATGAGGATAAATCCACTTTTAGATTCTTAGAAAGACCGTCAGTTTACGGAAATTGAATAATCCCAGGACATCATTTTATTTGAAGGTCTACAACTTGTTCTTTTTAACAATATTATTGAGAGTGTTAAGCTGACCTGAAAGAAACCCCAAGGCAGGAAAACAGCAAAATAATGTTGAAGATCTTAGAAGATCAATATAAACAACAGAATAGGTAGCCATAAAACAAAAATAGCTCATGAGACTCATAAAATACTCTCTCAGGTCACTGAGATGTAACTAAAAGAATGATGAATGTACAACTTCAGCTTCAGAACAAGAATTTTTACTAGTTCAGTGTTTCAAAGGAAATACCTCAGAAAAACTGTTTCCATTAAGGACAGAGCTATTTCCACCAGCTCTGTACCTCCTCTCCAATATGCGGATTAGTTTCTGGAAGGCAGGAAGAGTTGTTGTTTAACTGTTGTTGTATTTCTGTTGGTTATTGTTTGACACTATACACTTGATTTGAGTCCTTGTTAAGTGAAAAAAGGGCGGGCAGGCGGGCGAATTAAAATTGGCCGAATAAATAAACAACTTACATTAAATTACCTATCAAATGAGGGTGAGGAAAATTAAAAAATAAGACTGGGACAGCAGACTAACATAAAAATATGCACAGTTGACATAATACTATCCCTCAACCTAGAGCTCCAGAATTGTAATCTAAATCAATATATGTGGCCAAATTTAAGAATACTTAAACCCAGAGGCTAGGACCATGAACAGACAAGACAGAGCTTTCTACAAACCTGAGGAAAAAAAAACAGATTTGTAGAAAAACTTGAAATGTTAAAAAAGATACTGGGGGGTTTGGAATGTACCAAAAAACCAGAAACAGCACCTGTAAGTTTAAGTAAAAAACTCATTTGTGGTTGTTGCTAGGGAACCACAACTGTATTGCCAGTTGAAGTTCTAGTTTATGTCAGTAAAAGTCAGGGGGATAGAGATGGGTCTTTTGAAGGGCTGCTTTGGTCTTGAAGGAAGACTCATGGGGGCCAGGGCTGGCAGCAACTACAGGGCACCTTGATACTGTGCAACTTCTATGACTTATTCAGGCCCAGCTGCTCACTACTGTTCAACAGCAACAACCACAAAAAAAAAAACCCAAGTGTTGCATAGTAGAGTTTCAAACTAGGATCAGGGAAACCCAGGTTCAGATCCTCATTCTGACATAGAAGCTCAGTCATTTTGTACCAGTCACTCTCATTTAGCCCAGTGGTGGGAAGAGTGAAAAATGAGAGTATAGGGGTTTGCCATGAGGTGGGAACGGGAGGGAGAACCAGCATGGTGTAACTGTTAAGAACAGGTGAATTCTAATCTGGAGAACCGAGTTTGATTCCCTATTCCTCCACATGAGTGGCGGATTCTTACCTGGTGAACCAGACTTGTTTACCCACTCCTACATTTCTGCTGGGTGACCTTGGGCTAGTCATAGTTCACTCAGAACTCTCTTAGCCACACCTACCTCAGAACATTTATATTGCAGAGAAAGGAAGGGATGGAGTTTGTAAGCTGCCTTGTATATCAATCCAAACTCTTCTTCTACCTCACGGGGTTGTTTGTAAGGATAAAATGAGTTGAATTATATAAGCTGCTTTGGGTCTGCATTGTTGAGGAAGGTGGGAATTAATTGAATAAGTAATAAATATAGCTGAAGCTGAAGGTGGTGGCAGATAAAAGGTTGATTGATTGGTTGATTGGAAAGGTGAAAAGTGACACTAAAGGGGTTTGTCACGAGGAAGGAAAGGGATACAGGGGGGAAATATGGTGCCCAACAAGTCTCCGTAGAACCCCAACTGCAAACTGGCTTAGCCTTGAGGCTAGTACCTTGCAACTGGATCTTAGGCCCTTTCCGCACGGGCCTAATACAGCACCCTGGGGACGGCAAAAACGGCGTCCCCAGGGAGCTGTTCGCATGGGGGGCGCAGTTGCTTCACAGCGGTGCGAAGCCGCCGGTTTTCCCACCTCACTTCCCAAGCGAGGTTTACGGAAAACGGAGGCTTCCAGCTGCTGCCGTGCGAACGGCAGCGGCTGGAAGGCGCCTTCCCTCCCCCCCGTGCTTGGTCGACCTACCTGCTCTGTGACTGTCCGGCGTGTCGCTGAGGCCTGGGGACACGCCCCCTGCCCTGCGACGCCGGAGCGGTCGCGCAGGGCAGGGGGCGTGTCTTCTGGCCTCGGCGACGTGCCAGATGGTCACAGAGCAGGTAGGTTGATCGGACGATGGCACTCTGCGGCGCCGTCTTCCCCACCGCAACCGGGACCGTTTGTGCGAACGGTCCCGGGGGGGTTGGGTTGGCATGTACGCCGACCCAACCCCTATCGTGGCCATGCAGAAATGGCCTTCGTTTTCCTGGACAGAGTCACCATGGGAAGGGAAAAGGGGAAAGCTGAAGATGGGGCTGGGGGCAGATAAAGGTAAGTTGGCTGGTTGGTGTGAAGGAGAGAAGAAGCAGGAAAAGAGGAACAGATACAGGGACTTTCAGGGAAGGGAAAGGAGGAAATAATGGGGAAGGGGGAAATGAGATGTCCCTGCAAATCCTTTTCGGTCATCTGCTTTTATAACTCCTTGGTCACAGTAGGCTGTTATGGGGAACTGGTGAATGATGGTGCAAAGGATGAGCTAATAGAAGAGTGATACTTGATTAATGAAAGCCCAGTAGAGTGTGCAAGACAGATAAGGAGGGGCAGAGTTAGTGCAGTTACAAAACTTTTTGTGCTAAAAAACTCAACTTGTTTTGTCCAATATGCAAGAAATTGCCATAATACGTGCATGGACTTTAGTCTGACATACCTCCTAATGTAATGCATAGTACCCTCTAAATAATTTGTTCTTTTTTGTGATGTTCAGTTCAAAAATAAGAGTCAAATTGAGTCATTGTTTAATTCCAAGAGAACCGAATATAGTGTAACCCAGTATACCTATTAGCTTTTATCTGCTAGGCAAATTGAAACACAGTGTCATATAATAGGATTGCTATCCCTGAGATTTAGAATAACAAGGAAACACACCATTTTAAAACTATATAATATATGCAATATATGCTTATTAAGTCCTTCAGATGCTCAATGATACTGAAAATAGTTGTATTTGCTAGAGACATAATTGTTCAAGCCAATACCTTGTGTCTGCACTCTGAAGTTCTGTGCATGAGAAGGAGGATGACCTGAATTTTTCAGGTTCATTTAAAATGCAGTAAGCTAACAATGCAACTCCCACTAAGATCATTGGAAATGTAATTACACACTAAAATGGCTGCTAATATGGATGAAGCAGAAAATGCATTTAGGCTATTACCAAGCCTGTTAAAGACACTGCACACACTGCCACGTTTAGTAATAAATCACATCTTAATTTTGGAGAAGTATGATGTAAGTAGTTCTTTTGGAAGAATCTATACAGACACACAGACCATTGAAATGATGACTGCTACAAAGGACTGATTAGATGGACATGAAATACTTATACAGTAGAACATATAGAAGTGAAATTGAGATTTCCAGTACTTTAGATATTTATTTACTTAATTTATCTCCTTCTGCCCAGGGGGACCCAAGGCAGCTTATGTAATTCTCCTTTCCTCCATTTTATCCTCAGAGCATTCATGTGAGGTTTGTTAGGATGAGTGTGTGTGCGACTAAGTTCACCCAGAACTAAGTTCACCCAGAACTTGCCTAAGTTCACCCAGAAAGTATCCATGGCAGCATAGGGATTTCAATCTGGATCTCCCAGTCCCTAGTCCAATGCTCTACCCCACTATACCCCACTGGCTTTTAATAAGACATGCAGAACCAAATATCCTGATTTATTTAAATCCCCATCATAAATCCTAGTTCTAAAGCCCTATTGTAGCACATCCCAGAGTTATTCTGGTGTCACTGTTGAAGTGATACTGGCATGTATGAGAATGTGCCAGCAGTGAGTCTGTTACACTGATGAAGAATGGGGCAGTGTTGAGGGAACAATAAAGGCAGAACAGGATTTAGTTGTATTTAAATGCTGGTACAAAATTATGCCAGAAAGAACACTGCTGTAGCATATACAGTCCCAAGTAAGGGAAAGAAAAAGGATACTCCATACACTTCCCTTCCCCTTCCTCTAGCACTAGAGCAGTTTAAGATGCTAAGTCTATAGCCATTCATAGCCCTCCCCAGCAGACAGTCATGTGTCTCCATAGTAGTCAGCCCTAGTCAGGACACCCACAGCTCAGATGACAGGGCATATGGCAAACAGTTACATCTTTCTTGTCATCATGTGCACACTTTAGAGCAAGAGCCTTGTCTGCCATGTTGCTGGCCAAACTCTAATGATATCTATTACATGAGGCTGCCTCAGCGGTTATCCTGCAACTCTGCAAGGGATGGATAAGTGTAGGATCAATGTCTTCCAACAGCCCAGCATCATATACGGAACTCTGGAGGTCACCTGCTCCTTGCTAACATTGCCCTTGTGTCTTTTTGGTCTCTGTGCATCAAGAGAAGAGAAGATTTTGGAATATGATGCCAATCATACCTGCCAACAGGGTAGGAACAAGGGGGAAATGCACCCGGGGCATGTGTGCCCAGTGCATCGTGCATCCCTCTCCCTTGGAACTACGCCACTGCCTGCCAAGCCTATAGAACAATCTAAATCTACAGTGACCAGTGTGGATCCTGCTGTGGAGTTACCAAATCTCTTGTTCCAGCCCAATTATCACACTATTCAGAGCTTCTCAGACAGCTGTTTGACCACAGTAGGCATCCATCTCATTGGCATACAGTAATTTGGACAGTTCTATCTGTGGTCTGTCAGTGAAGCTTACAAAGTCCCAGTAGATTTACTAGACGAAACTTGGCAATCTCATTTTTGGCTCCAGTTTTTCATATGCAGTTATGTATGATGGAAAAAGCAATGAGGCCTGTGTGGAGGCAGCCAATTAGCATGAGTGGCCCATTCTACATAATTTAGTTCCATGCAGTAAAATATTAGCAGGGATTAGGACTCTGGCCAGACTATCTCAGGCTATACCCATCAGAGGCCTGAAACAGGGCCCTTGGACATGCTACACTTGTGCCTTTTTTCCAGTACACCCTACCCTATTCAGGCAATGGCTTTTTCCACAAGTCAATGAAAATGTTTGCAAAATGTTTTCAATTTCCCCCCTCTCCCGTTTGTTTGTACTCACTCCCTCAAAATGATTCCTGGCCACTATTTTGTGCTTGTTCCATTATTTTTTAAACTTCTCCATGGATCTTGATGCTTCAAAGCCTCATACTGCAATTCCTCATAGGTCATGCACCTGAAGCTTCAAAGATATCACCCCCCACCCCAAATAAAAAATCTGAAAAAAAAAATAAACAGGTGAGATGGTGGAACAAGCTCAGAAAATGGCACCGAGGAGGAAATCCAGGGACTGCAGAGAGGCATGGGAAATGTTTTAAAGAGAAAAATATACAAGGCAAGCGAAATGTTTTGAAAATGTTTCAACAAAAGAATTGCTAAAATCGAGGTTGTATTTAAAATGTTTTCAAGTTGGAAATAAAAACGTTTTGGGCTAAAAATGCTGCAGAACTCCTTGGAGTTTTAATTTCCTGCCTCAAAACGTTTTATTTTGGTTGTGTGGAAAAGACCTATGTCAAGTTTTCAGAGGTATTCTTAATGTTCTCTGCTTTGCCTTGTTTCTTCGTGTCCAGTTGAGTGAATGGGTAGAGATTTTTTTCTCTCCTGGCCGCAGGACAGGAATCCAACCAACAAAACTCCCTGACCTCTGGAAGTATAGGAGTTGTCTTCCCTATCTTCTGGTGATCTGTGTCTGGGCAGTGGCAGCCCACATCAGGGAGACATGGCAGAATTGGCAGCTGATGGATGGCTGCCATTCATGAAAGCATTAATGGCACATATCACACCCTGATTGGTGGGTGTCACCAGGGTTTGGAACATTCACTTTATAGCTGATACCTAGGAAAAAGTGTGATGTTGAATATAGTGTGAGAATCAGAAGAAAAGAACAGACTATATACTTTCATAGAAAGTAAAGTTTAAATTTTCATACTTAATAGCTGATCATTTAACTTGGTACTCAGATGCATCAAAATGAATGGAAGTTTTGCAAGTAATTCCAACATAGTTCCATTCATTATGTAATAGGCCAATAACCCCACTTAGTTTAGTTTAGTCCCAAAATGTCTTAGCTTGGATTCTGGGCAGAGTTTATTACTAAATAGCAATTGAATGTTATTATATGAACAATAGTGCTTTGAATGTACATCTACAAATCTCATGCTGCTTTGTAAATGTGAATAAACTTAATCTTAAATGAAAACATGATAAATTGATATGCTTTCTGTGCTTAAACCTCTGAATACAACCATTTTTAATGAAAAATAGTTCTTTGCTTCATTAGATTGTTCTAATCTACTTTTCCTTTCATTTTCTTTGGTCTATGTTTATTTATGCAGGATAACTAGCATGGATAGAACTATTACCATAGAAAAGGTAGTGGTGCAAAACACAGGGATTTTGAAGTGTAGGTGGAGGGAAGGTGGCATGCTGTAGATCGATCTTGTCATATCTTGGAAGTCAAACAGGATAAGTACCTGGACAGGAGACCACCAGGGTGGGTTCTGCAGTGAAAGACACTGGTAAACTGCCTCAGCTTTTCACTTGCCTTGAAAGCCCTGTAACCCTGCCCTGTATATCCTGGCTTAGGAAATATTGGATTTCATATTTCTCATATTGTTTCTTATGCTATATGCTGCAACATGCCAGTTTCCTTGTTTGTATGGGTGTTAGCAGAGTGTCCAAGCTGAAAGCAGGCCACAGGCAAAAAGTCTGCTTTACAAAATCTAATCAAGTGGATGAGTTACTTCTGCATAACCTTTCGGAGGTCTCTATTCTTTGTTTTTGGGCATGATCTTGGATTACCACAATCTTTGCAAAAGATACTGTTAAGACAAAGAATATGGAAAGCCACTTTTAGCTATCAAATACTGCATTTCCTATCTCTTCCGGGAACCCAGGTCAGCAAACAAATAGTTACTTCTCTGCATTTCCTTCCCTTTGTAATGACTCTCCTAAAACCACTTATCCCATCCTGAATCAATCAGCCTCATTCAAATCTGAATGCTGAAGGCAGAGACTGTAAGAGTTACTGTGCATAAAGCCATTAAGAGCAATTGGCCCCATTGTCATGGGTTTAGCAGTAGATGAGATGACTAACGACCTCAGCACCCCCAAACACAGCATGGGAAATTCCAGAGAATTTAGAAAAAGGAAACGCCTTAAAACTCACACTTGAAGGTTCCGCCTTCTTCCCTGGGCAAAAGAGTATAAGAGGTCAGTTCACCCCAACACATGTGCTCATTAGCTAGCCTGTACTCTCTCTTGGTCTGGTCAATAGTTTGAGACATCGAGTATCGTCCTTCGCTTTGGATTCAGATGCTGGTCATTTGAAATCCTCCTTTTTGGCCTTCTACAAGATCTCTTCTTCTAGCTGAATTTCTAGGTAACGATTTCCCCTTGAAAACCCTCCATTTCTATCATCCAAATCTATCTTTTAAAACCTTTTTTATATCTTAGGAACTTGAATGTATGTGCTCTTGTGTCTCACTGTGTGTTTGTATTTTTAAACAAATTTATATAAATATTTTAAACTCAATTTGGACTCTTGCTTCTCTGTGGAATATCAATTGCCAGAATTCCTTCCCCGTAGATACAGTCTAAAAGATCCCCTCTCGGCCCCTCTCGCTGCCAACGTGAGAGCTCATTCCCCTTTGCTACTTTTGTGCTGTTATATTTTTAGCAGCTGGTGGAGAATCCCTTTAATAAAATCCTTACCCCTGTTAAGGCCGTAACAGCCCCTTGCTGGGGTTGCCAAAAGTCAATTGTAACTTGGTGACACTTTAAAATGTATGTTTCTTCCATTTATGTTTAGTACTAAAAAAAAAAAACCCCTGCCATATGTAAAGATCTCAGCGGTGCTGATTCTCTTCACAGTCGTTTGGCCTTGACTGAATTCCTTGGCACGGGCGACGGGCCAGAATCCGCTGCAACCACACTGTTAGAGGGCTTATCTTATGGTGCAAGATGAGCATTCCATTCCGTTCCCATGAGAATGAGACTGGGACTGGAGACACCGGGAGGGGGATGGACAGGGATGTTATAACCTTTCGTAGTTTAGGCGCGGGAGGTCCCATTCTGTCATGTCGCGGTGTGTGTGTTTTCCAGGATGTGTCTGAATAAACGGACTTTATAATCAAAAGCCTTTTTATTTCTAGCTCTTTGGGAATTCTCTTTACATTATGACAGGAATCAATCTTTAATACTCTCTTTAAAACCAGTGGATCTCTTCTCGTGGGTGTTTTAACATGCAGAGATTGAACATTCTTGAAACTGTGGAAGGCACGGGTAGCTCCCCATATGAGTGGGTCTTCCTCCGGTGCCTTCCTCCCAGAATCTGAGGAACCGAGTGGGGAAAACGGGTCTCACTCCTTGGTAACTCTCTCCCGCCCCGTCGCCCAGCACGAAGCCTTCTCCCTACTCCGCTGGGATGAGCGATGCGATGCGATCATGTGGAGTTGCATGAATCGCTTTGGGGGGCGCTGGCTATGGATCGAAGCTGCCTGTTGATCGGATCTCTACCCGCTTCTCCGTGGTGGATTATAAAACCCCAAATGCAACCAGTCTCTGAGGAAATGGGTCTGGACTCACGCTTCATGCTGATACCTCGTGGAGTCAATTGAACGCATTCCTTGACTCGTACTTCGGATGATGCTCCTGGGCTGATCAACAGTGGCATAGTACTGGGGCCCGGCCCCAAATCCACAGCTGAAAAAAAAAAACCGGGACTATGACGAGATTGGGATCGATGATCGGAAGGGTTTCCGTGCCAGTTCCCGATCCGGGATTCCAGCCCCCGGACAGGGAGTTTTGGATGAAAGGCGGAGACACTTCTGAGCCATCGGGGACAAGAGGAGTTGCTCTTCCTCGGAGAGGAGTGAACTGGTGAAGATCTGACTCCCCATCCAAATTCGCTTCCGCTTCCGTCCAAAAGAAAGTTGGGGACGACGAGCAGTGGCTTGAAGCTGCGCCGATGCCAAAGAAGCTATGGGACCGTGGAGCCGCAGGCTCTGGGAAGAGATGAAGCCGCTGCAGGGTCTGCAAAGGGACCGTGAACAACAACGCGAAAGACGCCCAACTCGAAGCTGGAACCGGGCCAAGTGAAGCTACTGCAACGGGCAGTAGTCAGCAGCGAATTTGAACGCATCCATGACAAAGTACTGGATCACTTCAAGATGGATTTGGAACGCCAGCGCCAAAGCATTAGGGGCCATACAAAACGCAGAGTGAGCTGACTGCGCCATACAACCGGGATGAGTTTCTGAAGCTAAATTGATCGCGGATAGGCGCTGCTTTGCATGCGCATCTTCAGGACGCCTTTTAACACGCTAAGGAAAGGGAGTTGGCTTCGCACCTGGAACAGGATTTGGAAAAAGGCATGCTGATACAACGGCATCTAACTCCAGGTCGCGTGCGCCCACACCTTTTGTAGCCACACGCACCTACTACCGCTTCCCCTTGCCGCGCGAGGGCCAGCACTGTGCAAAGCGTCCTTACTTCAACTCCCTCTCCTCGGGCACCTCCGCTGCTGCCTTCCTTTCTCGCCACGTGGAGGGATTCGACGGCAAAAGTGCGAGGTCTCCGCTTCCACCCCTCAACCTGGGGAGCACTCCTCAACCGTCCCTGGCTCCCCCAGCCCCCGCCGCCCTCACCCGCTGGGTAACCTCAAATCCCCAACGGGTTCCAAGAGCTGCTTGAGAGAGGATATTACAGACCCCCCATTCCAGCCTTCGCTTTTGACGCGGGACCGCCTCTAAGCTCCCCTACTTCATCCTGCAACTTGATGCGCATATGCAGTGGACTTCGATGATTTTATATCGCTCTGAATCCTGAAAAAAATATACGGGACATAGGGTCAGTTCCTTTGGATGGGGTGGCTGCCGAATGGTTTTGTAAACCTCTCTACCTTAATTACAAGCTGACGAATAACTCGCACAGTGGCAGGATTTTCTCCAAGCTTTGGCGCGGTCCGGGCTTCCAGGATCCGATGTCGAAAACGCAGGCCATTCTGCATAATAAAACCTTCATTCAGCAGTGGCAACCGCTCTTTTGCCGAATTTGCCTGCGTGGAATTTTGTATGCGCTGCTAGGTAAACTCTCTCCCGACTGGCCTTTGAACGCGATGAAGTGTGAATACTTCTTCGAGGCTATGGATGTCAAAACTTCGTGAAACAGTGATCCTTTCATCCCCGCGATCCCGCCAAGCGACCATCGCAGGAGAATGGATCGATCTGGGATCGCAAGTGGCGGCCCGCCTTTGACTACGCTGTGCTGGGGGATCGCCCATCGGCCCGGCCCAAAACCCACTACCACGCCACCCCAGCTACTGCGCAAATCAAGCCCGGCCGCCTCCACCGAAACCATCATCCGGTCGTCAGCCGCTTAGGATTATGCCTTTATTGCGGGTGGTCCTGGCCATTCTGGCTGCCAATTGCCCGTTCAAAAAACAGAAACTCCACTGCTCCGCCCCATACCGCACTCTCTGCCAAGCCTCTCCACGGAAGTCCGGGTCCCTCCTCCATCAGGTTCGCCCAAAGCTGCTATCGGCAAGCGGGACTTCGAGGAGAGGGAAGTGGCAGTTTGTTCCTCTCTTCAGCGCCCATGGACATTATGGGTCCTGCTCCAGATTCGGTGAGTGAAGGCAGCGCCGCCCATTACTATTCAAGCTCTCTTTAGCCAACCCCTGCTAAGCATACGCAAGACAGATTCCTCGCTTCACTGCTGGACCTCGCTGCTCCCACTGCTTCTAATGCGGCCGCGAGGTGGCTGAGGAGCTTGGCTTAGACCGAGTCCCCTAGTGAAGCCCATCCCGCTCACTCAAATGGATGGCAGCCCACTCAGAGCTGAAGGCCCGGCCCGATTTAAAACGCAACCCGTTAGCTTCTCCGCTGCGCTGACCATGGGGAGAAGATTAGCTTCATACTTGCTTCCGTAGCCAAACCCTCCATTGTCCTCGGCATGCCATGGTTGTTATTACACGAGCCAAGCATCCTTGGGAGCGAGCGAAGTCTAGAAGGCACTGAGCCCCCCTGCGGGGAGCACATGAAGTGGGGGGAAATCCCTCCTCCAAATGACACTGAACCACTAGTTTCCACAGCTTTGCACACCTCAGTGAATTCCAATTCCACAAATATTCCGCAAGCTTACCGAGACTTGGCCAGGGTGTTTCAGGAACAGGAGTGTGATCAATTACCCCCCCCCCCATAGGGATACCGATTGCAAAATCATACTCCAGCCCGGAGCTCGGCTGCCCAAGGGTAGAATCTCCCGCATGAGCCCCACCGAAGAGAAGGAGCTCCGTGCCTTCTTAGATAAGAACCTGGCTCGCGGATTCATACGGCGAGCCACCAAGCACACCCACGCCGCCCCTGTTCTGTTTGTAAAAAAGAAAGACGGCTCCTTGAGACTTTGTACTGATTACCGTGGATTAAATGCTGTTTCCATGTCCAATAAATACCCTTTGCCCTTAATCAAAGATCTTTTGGATGCACTAGGCAAGGGACGGATTTTTACCAAGTTAGATTTGAGAGAGGCTTATTACAGGGTCCGGATTGCAGAGGGCTACGAACATTTAACAGCATTTAATACTAAATTCGGACAATATGAATACTTAATAATGCCATTCGGATTAGCTGGAGCGCCCGGAGCTTTCATGGCCTTTATCAACGAAATTTTGCAAGATTTATTGTATAAGGGGGTAGTCGTGTACTTGGATGATGTGTTGATTTATTCGCAAACGATGGAGGAGCATGAAAGCCTGGTTCGGGAGGTATTGCAACGCTTACTTGACAACTCCCTCTTCGCAAAATTATCAAAATGCTGTTTTCATCAGTCCTCCGTAGACTATCTAGGCTATCGGATCTCACCCGATGGCTTGGAGATGGATCCAGCAAAAATAGCCGCAGTCCTTCAATGGCCTGCTCCCACCAATAGAAAAGAATTGCAATCCTTCCTTGGTTTTGCTAATTTCTACCGTGACTTTATACCCCAATTTGCTGAACTGGCCCTTCCACTCACAGACCTCTTACGCACCAAAGGCAAGGATTTACAAGCCACCAAGCCCGGAGCTCCCCTCCCTTGGTCTCAGGAATGCCAATCGGCGTTCCAACGTTTGAAATCAGCTTTCACTACCGAACCCATTTTGAAACACCCCGACCTCCCTTTCGTTGTTCACGTGGATGCGTCGGACAAGGCGCTCGGCGCAGCCCTCTTGCAGAAAAATAAAGATGGTAGACTTGTTCCGTGTGCTTACTTATCCAAAAAGTTTCTGGCCCTGAGCTCAACTGGACCGTGGGGGATAAGGAGACTGCTGCTATCAAGGTGGCTCTATGCACCTGGCGCCACTGGCTTGAGGGGGCCAAACACCCCTTCCAGGTTTGGTCGGATCACAAGAACTTGGCCGCCCTTCCACCCCCCTCAAAATGTCCGCTAAACAACTACGCTGGGCTGATTTTTTTCTCCGCTTCTCCTTCACAGTTCATTTTTTCCCTGGAAAAACCAATAAACTGGCTGATGCGCTGTCTCGCCTTCCCGGGGAGGGGATGTTTCTTCGCTATGCAGTGGATATCCCGCCGCACCGCGTTTCCCTCCCAGCTGGGTTTGTCTGTCACCGGTCTCAGACCTCCGCGATCTCCTCCCCTTCGCCTGCTCAGAGTATTGTCTCCCCTTCCTACGGGAACTCGGGGAGGCGGCTCCGGAGAACTGCCTGGCGGAGGAAGGAGATCCCCAGCTACGCTTGGAGGGTGGCGTTTGGAAACGTGGGGGGTGTTGGTACGTGCCTCCCCCCCTTCGCAGGCAGGTTCTCGAAGCCTGCCATGATGCCCGGTCGGCAGGACATTTTGGCTTCCTCAAGACGCTACATCTGGCCCGTCGCCAGTTCTGGTGGCGCTCCATGCGCAAAGACATTGAGGCTTATATCAAGGGGTGTTCCGTCTGCGCAGAGGCCAAATCCATTCCGAAAACCCCTTGGACTTTTAAAACCTCTCCCAGTTGCTTCCCGGCCCTGGGAGGTTATTTCGATGGATTTTATTACAGACTTGCCGGACAGTCAGGGGAACACAGTTTTATGGGTGGTGGTGGACCTGTTCTCCAAACAAGCACATTTTATTCCCTGCACCACCATTCCATCGGCTCCTAAATTGGCACGAATGTTTATCCAACATATCTATCGCCTACACTCCTCCCCCGACAAGGTGGTATCCGTAATCATGGGGCCCCAATTCATCTCTAAATTTTGGAAGGCTTCTGGACTTGTTGGGAACCACCCCGGCGGTTAAGCCTACCACGTTCAAAGTGACGGTGAATCAGAGAGGACGAACAGAACACTAGAGCAGTACTTACGTTGTTACACTAATTACCATCAAGACAATTGGTGCGAATTAATCCCATTTGCGGAGTACGCTTACAACAATGCCGTTCATAGTAGCACACAGAAGACCCCCTTTGAAATTGTGTCTGGGCGTTCTTTCCCACCACTGCCCCAACTGCCCACAGAGGCGCTACATCCTCCAGAATTCCAGCAGTGGATTTCATCCCTGGCTGAGGGGTGGAAGACAGTCCAGACTGCCTTAAAGCAAGCCAAGGACTCACAAAAGTTTCAGGCGGATAAACATCGTTCTGATTTCCCTTTACGTGTGGGGGCTTGGGTTTATTTGTCTACTAAAAACCTTAGAGACGTACACAAATATTCAAAACTGGGCAAGAAATTCGTGGGTCCTTTTAGGATTACAAAAGTGATCAATGATGTTACTGCCCGTTTAGAACTGCCTAACTCCTTAAGTAATATTCATCCCGTCTTTCATTCCAGTTTGCTCAAGGAGGCTCCCGTTTCCGATGCCTGGCACGACCCTCCGGAGATACCCCCACCGACTATAATTGATGGACACAAGCACTATGAAATAGACGCTATTCTGGACTCTCGCTTTAATCGCAATCGTTTGCAATATTTGGTTTCTTGGGTGGGGTATTCCTCCGGTTATAATCAATGGGTGTATTCAGAAAACATCGATGCCCCCTCCCTTATTTCTGCGTTTCATCATGCCTTTCCGCTGAAACCGGGGGGGAAGGGTTTTCTGTTAGGAGAAGCAGAATGTAAAGATCTCAGCGGTGCTGATTCTCTTCACAGTCGTTTGGCCTTGACTGAATTCCTTGGCACGGGCGACGGGCCAGAATCCGCTGCAACCACACTGTTAGAGGGCTTATCTTATGGTGCAAGATGAGCATTCCATTCCGTTCCCATGAGAATGAGACTGGGACTGGAGACACCGGGAGGGGGATGGGACAGGGGATGTTATAACCTGTAGTTTAGGCGGGAGGTCCCATTCCTGTCATGTCGTGTGTGTGTGCTTTCCAGGATGTCTGAATAAACAGACTTATAATCAAAAGCCTTTTTATTTCTGCTCTTTGGAATTCCTTACACCATTGTAGTGCTGCTGTGCTTTATTTCAAACCAACATACCACAGCAGTTATACAAACCAGCACAGCAGCTTTGTTTTTGGCAACTAATTAATCATCATTTAATATGCCAAAAGGCTGCTACTGATGTTTCTGCCTTCCCTCCTACTGATGTCCATGAAAAGTTTCAGTTATCTGACAAGCCCATCTAATCTGTGTTTATACTGTGGAGTTTGCACATAAATTCTGAAAAGAAGGGGGGAAAGTACGGGGGAAAGGTTATGAGAACAAAAATTAGCGAAGTACTTGGTACACTGCAAGTACTTACCCTGTTTGGTTGGATTCAGAGGCAGGAGAAGCCTAGGAACAGGAGAAACCACCTGATTATGACTTCCTGCACTCTGATTGGTCATGTAGCTGCACAGTGCAGGGGTGGGAGGAGGAGGATATCTTCCTTGTTGCAACAAGCTGAGGGGCTTTTGATTTGAATCATTCCTGCTGTTAAGAACTGTCTGTCTTAACTGAGTTAAAACTAAACTTTGAGGGGAGTAGATCAGCCAGAGTGATTGATTCTACTGGTTATCAGCCTCAATTCAAGAAGTCATACACAGACACTGTATACTGATGGGGTTTATTGAAGGGCCAGGTGAAGGCTTAATAAACCAGGGTAAGGAGTTCTCTTACAGAGCGGGGAGTTCTAGTATATCAGTTTGTCAGGGGTGTGGGAATTTGCTGTAAGTTTACTTCAGTAAGAGTTTATGTTTTGTTTTAAGGGTTTTACCTAACTTGGAAGGCTGTGTGTGTACGTACTAAGTGAATGTACCTAGTCTATGTTGGAACCCTGTGAAAAACCATTAGCCAGAACATCTACGCAAAGGAACTGTACCATATTATGAAACAATATCACTAACATCTAAGCTTAACTGAACCAAATAATCTTAAATCTCTGTGCCAGGCTCTCCTGTGTAGTTAATGCAAATATATTCCTCTTGCCTCTGCCTTATTTGCCTCATCCACATCCTACTCCAAATTTGATATTCTTACCTTCATCATCTCCTCTGCCTGTTAAATAAATCTGTAACTTGTTTAAGTTTACTTCTGCCTCAGTATTTTCATTTTAGTGCGCCTAAGAGAAGGGAGTACATGGAAAGGGAAAAATAAAAGTCTTCAGGCATCCCTCGCCTCCTGGGGTGCGATAATAGGACTGAGGGAAAGTGCTTTCAACCAAACACTATCTTATTTCTGAAGCACCTCAGTCCCTGAAGGGAAAAGGAGGAAAATAAGAGCGAGTGGTTTCCCTGCCTTGGCAATATAGGAGGTTGAAGAGGGTGTCTGTTGCACATAGTAAAGAGGTTTGTCTGTTCACATATCAGGTTAGTTATTTCCGAATATTAATCTAACATGCTAAATCTCACTTGGGGCGTAATGCCCATTGGGCATGGTAGGCAGCTGCCCAGGGCACCACCTTGTGGGGGGCATCAAAATGCAGGGTTCATTTTGGGGTATTTTTAGTGGTTTTCCATTTTTGGCCTGCAGGGGGCGCATTTTAGGCTAGCAGCACCAAAATTTAAGCATATCATCAGGATACTGTCCTTATGCTACCCCCCAAGTTTGGTGAGGTTTGGTTCAGGGAGTCCAAAGTTATGGACTCCCAAAGGGGATGTCCCTATCCCCCACTGTTTCCAATGGGAGCTAATAGGAGATGGGGGCTACAGTTTTGAGGGTCCATAACTTTGGCCCCCCTGAACCAAACTGCACCAAACCTGGGGGGTATCATTAGGGCAGTCTCTTGATGAGACCATGAAAGTTTTGAGACTGTGCCTTCAGAAATGTGCCCCCCCAGCCTGCAACCCCCATTGACAGCAATGCGGAAAACTCAATGCAGATCAATGATTCTTGGGCAAATTTTGGGATGTTCCTGCAGGGAGGGCATTCGTGGACGTATCAGCACCAAAATAACAAAAAGTTATGGACTGTCAAAAGGGTAGCCCCCATCTCTTTAGCAAAGAATGGGGGATGGGGCACCCCCTTTGAGGGTCCATAACTTTGGACCCCCTAAACCAAACTGCACCAAACTTGGGAGGTCCCATCAGGACAGTTTCCAGATTATACCCTGAAATTTTGGTGCTGATACATCAAAAAATGCGCCCCCTGCAGGAACATCCCAGAAATTTGCCCAAGAATCATTGTTCTGCATTGAGTTTTCTGTATTGCTGTCAATGGGGGTTGCAGGCTGGGGGGGCCCACATTTCTGAAGGCACAGTCTCAAAACTTTCAGGGTATCATCAGGAGACTACCCTCCAGGTTTGGTACAGTTTGGTTCGGGGGGGGCAAAGTTATGGACCCTCAAAACTGTAGCCCCCATCTCCTATTAGCTCCCATGGGAAACAATGGGAGATGGGGCACCCCCTTTGGGAGTCCATAACTTTGGACTCCTTGAACGAAACCTCACCAAACCTGGGGGGTAGCTTAAGGACAGTCTCCTGATGATACGCTGAAATTTTGATGCTGATATGTCTAAAAGTGCACCCCCTGCATGCACCAATGTCCTGGTGCAAAAAAAAATTTGGTCAAGGTGGAGTGGCCGCCCATTGGGGGGGGGGCATCCAACTCAGGTTTTGCCCAGGGCTACAGTTTGCCTCATTATGCCCCTGATCTCAATTCAGAGTTGTTTTCATAAAATAAAATAATTGATATGTTTTATTAACAGATTATTTTCTCAGTTATTTCATTCATCAAAACCCCAAATACAGAATCATTGTACCATTTTTGAAGAAATTTTCAAAGAGCTTCCAGTTTGCTGTAAATCTGTCCAACAGTCTTTCATTAATACTGCTAATTTATCTAGTTCTCAATATTCCTTAGACATTATTTACTACTTAGTATTTTTACATTTTTCTAGTACTTGGTATAAAGAATCCTTGCTGCTGTAATCTTACCAATAATAAAGCACTAAGGGAGGGAATGTCTGACAATGAACCCTCCACCAATAAGAGAACAGGACTCCAAAAGGCCCTCCGCCTTCCCCCCCAGCAAGACCTCCCACCCTTTCCCACCCTGGGGCATGGTGACTTGCTGCTGCTGCTCCAGGGCTCCAAAAGCCCCCTTGTCTCCTTCCCCACCCTCAGCAAGCCCACCTACCCTCTCCCTCCTCTGCCATGGAGCAGTGACACCTTGCTGCATCAGGATTCCAAAAGCCACCTTGACTTCCCTCCCACCCCCAGCAAGCCCTCCCACCCTCTCCCACCCCTGCCCTGGGGCAGCAGCACCTTGCAGCTGCTGCTCTAGGGCTCCAAAAGCCCCCTTGCCTTCCCCCAACAAGCCCTCCCACTTTCTCTGGTCTCTGCCCCAGGGCAGTGGCACCTTACCACTGCTGCTAAAAGTCCCCTTGCCTCCCCCCCCCAGAAAGCCCTTCTGGCCTCCCTTCCTCACCAAAAACCCGGGCCCATGGATCAGCTGATCCATGGGTCAGCAAGCCCTCCCCCAGAGCAGCAAGGTGCCACTGCCCAGCCACTCTCACCCCCCCAAGACAAGGCAGACTGAGCATGCCACGAGTCTTCACATCCCTCTGCCCACCCTCTCTCACACCACAAAGACAACCTGGGAAAACCCAGTCCCCTACCTGCCCTTACCCCCCACCCTATCTAGGCCCAGTGTATTGCTTACCCTACAGCGGGCTTTACTGCTAGTCATGTAATATTCTTCATTGCCTCTTAGGTTGATTCCGCATGGGCCAAAAACAGTGGTATGAAAATGGTGTGAAAACAGTATAAACCCTTTTACACCATTTAAAACCCCTTTACACCATTTTCACACCTCTGTTTTTGGCCCATGTGGAATCAGTCTTAGTTTCAGGATCTAAGATGTTAACTAAGTGCAATTTTGGGTTTTAAAGTTAATTTTCATGATTTTTCTTACATTTTCATGAATCTGTATAGCATTTCTTTGCTTCTTGGTATGTCTACCACACGATTTCCCCCCCAGAAAGGGAGGTGGCTGGCATCTGGACATGGCCCACTCACCCTAGCGGAGGGGGAGGGAGGGGCGGCATGTAAGGGAAGGGGAGGGAGGGTGGCATGCAAGGGAGGGGGCCCTCCGGCATCTGGACATGGCCCACCCACCCTAGTGAAGAGATGGGGAGGGAGGGGTGGCATGCAAGGGAGGGGGAGGGAGGGGTATCATGCTAGGGAGGGGGAGGGAGGGGTGGCATAAAAGGGAGGAGAGGGTTGCCACTAGGGTGGGTGGGTCAGGTTCAGGTGATGGGCCCCCTCCTCTCCCTCCCTCCCTTCCCTTGCATGCCATCCCTCCCTATATGACAAAAACATGGTAAAGTGAGCCAAGGATAAATGGCAGTTCTTTAGAGCCTAGTCTCATAGTGAACATAAACACATTTATCTGGTTCATACATTAGAAGGTACAAAATCCATCTCTTCTACTTGTAACTGTACCTGCTAAAACTAATGTGTGAAGCAAAGTTATATCTTTAAACCTAATCATATTACTCACTAAAAGTCCAGGTTAGACTATTAGATTTTCAAGAAGTATTAGGTTGGCTGTTCTAGTATGGCAAAATGTGTTTGTGTGTGTGTGTGTGGGGGGGCAGTTTTCAATGAATGTTTTTCTAATACACAAGAAATTATTAAAACTACCTGCTAAATGAAGCCATTAGCTTAGATTGTTCATTCAACAGGTGTCAGCTTTAACTGAGGGGAACAATGTCTATGCATTTGCCATGGTGAAATATAACAGCCTTAGTGAGAATTCTTTAGAAGAATGATTTGTAGGAGCACTGTAAGTGGAAGTCTCCCACAGAGCAACAAGGGCTTCTGCCACATGGACTATAATTAGCTGAGTGAAGTTTTCTGAAGGTAAAGTTCCACAAACGTTTGTGACAGAATTATGGGCACTGTTATTATTTGAGCTGTGTGCTGTCAGTTCCTGCATCATTAACTTTCCATTTACTGTCAAAATCATAATGTTTTTGGAAATATCTCTTCTGCCTTTGCCTTCAGTGTCTATTTCTCATCTCACACCTGCACATATTTTATTAAAAAAACACCCTATACTGTGCAGAAGAAAGCTAAATTACTGCACATCATGCCTTGATTCTTGTTAATTTAAAAAAAGTGGAGACAAAACTAATACAAATAAATATCAGTCTAGCTTTTTGTGGTGGAGTTGGGAGAAGTGTTTTATTCCACTATATTTTTTATAAGCCAAGAGCCACCTGACTCTGAAAAAGCCTCTCACAGGTAACATTTGCACCACAAAGACAGAGAAGTAGCTTTACCTCATTGGGGCCAAATGAAATAAATTATGTAAAAATATCCCGATGGCCCTTTTAAAACAAGAATTGTTGCTTCCAAAGCTTTTTCAGAATCAGAAAAACAGTGTGTGTGTGTGTGTGGGGGGGGGTATAATTAAACCTTTCTCTGCCTGATGTTGTTATGTTGAGAATGTCCTCATGGGACTTCTCCAAATTTGGGATTCCAAAAGCATACACAATAGATCTTTACATTTTGCAGTTTCACTTATATGTGGTCTGCAGCCTGGCAACAGATTGCTGCTATCCTTGAACACATTATTTGTTCGGCACATTGGGAAAATGAGCATGAACATATTTGCCCCACCCCAGTGGTGGGATCCAAAAAATTTAGTAACAGGTTCCCTCATCAGCCCCCCCTCAGCAAAGGGGGCAGAGGCGTACCTAGGCAAACCTGAGCCCTGGGCAGAACCTGAGTTGGATGCCCCCCCCATGGGCAGCCACCCCACCACAACCCCCCAATTTTTTTTTGCACCAGGTCATTTCTAAATCATCATCACATTATAGAAAAGGCCCCAACTCACAAATCTGAACACAGCAATGGTGAAACACACAGGCTCTTTGATGGAGACTGGTGAGATAAAAGGTGCGAAAGGCTGAGAATCCATGAATTGCAGTACCTGAAAGGGATTAACCCAGTTCAGGGAGTGACATTATTAGTCGCAATTGCTACATGGAACCTTCACGTTCAAAGGCAGGATGTCTCTCGGGGAGGCGAGGGCGTGGAGATGGCAAAAGCGGACCCCATTAGTAACCCCCTCTCGGCACACACAAATAATTAGTAACCCACTCTCAGGAACTGGTGAGAACCTGCTGGATCTCACGTCTGCCCCACCCCCTGATCTTTGCATGGCTGCAGCATTGCTGCTACTTGTCCAGGCTGGGTATGCAAGGTAGTCACTACTGGGCGACCCGCTCAGAGATGCTGCATCCAACTTGGCCACTATGTGCAACTTTCCTAGACTGTTCCTTCCTCCATGAGGGGGCATGTGAGACAGAGAGCAGGCAAGAAGGCCATTTTGTTATCTCCAGTTCACTCCAGCATACACCTCTGCCTTCCAATATTCACACATTTTAATGTTTTCAGTGATTCCAGGAATTGAACTATATTTAAAAGTGTATATAATATTCACAAATGATCCCTCATTATGGTCGAACCCCAACTACCATCTTAGCCAGGTTTCAGAACACAAACTAACCAGGTTTGAGGGACGACCTCCCTGGTCCAATCCCCACTACCGTCTTAGCCAGGTTTCAGAACACAAATGACTGTTAGTTTGTGTTCTGAAACCTGGCTAAGACGGTACTGGAGATTCGACCTATATTATTCACTATTATTAAGGGCATGTGGCATCATTTCTCCTTTCTGTGCCACCTTCTATGCCAGGTGATTTCTCTTCTCTCTCCCCTCCCCTGTCTTCCAATGTCTACCCTTTTTGCTTATGCTACCTCCTGTCCTTCACTTTGCCCTGAGCTGTACAAGCGGTATAAAACACACAACCTAGAGTGTTTCTGCGAGCAATGATGGTGGTAAGAAGGACCCCTCAGGCTCTCAAACAGCCAATCATATTCTGACCAAGAGTGATGCTGCCAGTGTTTCATGAGGCCCCATGAGGAGAAACCCCTTTCCACTTACCTACATTAGGTCAGAAGAATTATGACACAGACTAAGGATTCCCTAGAAGAGATTCTGTTTTGGAATATGTTAAAATGTCACGAAGAAACAGATTTCACAGAGGCTTCTTCCACACAGGCAAAGTACAATGGGTTGCATGATTAAGAAACCCGCATTGCCATTGGAGCATTCACATGTCTCCGTGCAAGCAGTGGATGGAGATCAAGGAAGCAATGCGGGTTACTGTCGCGCCTTTGCACGGAGGCACTTTTTTAAAAAATCACCTCCTCCACTGTGTAGCTACACATGCAAACAGGCATGGACCCCTGAAGTCATGCCAACAACCCTGTGTCCCTGTGTGGCTATGTAGCTGCCAAGCAGGACCTTGGAAAAAGAAGGGAAGCGCGGCTGCTGAAAGCGCTTTCCTGCCAGCCCTTTGCTTGGGAGTGGCTGCAAGCTGTCTTAAAACAAAATAATCAATGATAGTGTGATTCTTGAAAAACCCAGGCTGGGGGGAACCATGGAGCAGACTCATGTTAGGAGTGGGATCCGTGTGAAGTTCCCCCCCAAACGGGTTTCATACCATTATTAGCCCACATTTATTGGCCTGTGTGGAAGGGGCCAGAGTAGATTTTTAGTAGGCTGCCTTATGCTTACATTGACTAAAAGGTTCATGTCCTTTTAAAGATAAAATATCATTAGAAATCTAATGGGGCCTAAAGGCCTTGGGATTTTCACCTTAAATCCAAAATGAAGCAGAAAAACATACACCCCTCCCCCAAATTTGACCAATCAGTTATTTCTATAAATATCTCTGCAGATATTTTTAAAATAAAAGCCAGCACAAATGAAAACAATTGCCCTTTCCACACAGCACAAATAATACATCCTGAGGATGGAAGAAAAAGCGTTTTTGGGAAGAACTGCACATAGCTTTTTCCCCAATGCAACTTCAGGATGGTTTATTTCTGCTCAACACAGGTTTCTCATAAAATGCTATATTAACAATTATTTTCTCCCAAGATGGAAACAAGTCATTTCCATTGGACAGAACAAGGGGACAGAACAAGGGGCATTTTATTTTGCCCACCTGAGTTTAAATAGCTCTCACTTTTGGTTTCTCCACAGCTCAAGCCTGCCATTTTCGTCCCTCACCAGGAGGCTCTATGATGCTGCCATTCGCAGAATGTTCCCATGGAGTTTACTCTGCTTGCAGCTAATCCGCGTGTTAATTCAGTGTGTAAAGTGCATTAATAAAGTGTCACAATATAAGAATTGCAACTGATTCTCATATCATGATGTCGTAGCTTCAAAGATATCTCATTTAAAACAATTTATTTTAAAAAATGATACATGCACTGGATTGCCAGGAAAATCTAACTTTATTAATGGACTTTATACACTGAAATGATGCATGGATGAGCTGCAAACAGAGGAAACTCCATGGGAACTTTCTGCAAATGGCAGGAGCACAGAAACTCCTGAAGAAAGAAGAGAATGGCAGGCACGAGCTGTGGAGAACCAAAAGTGAGAGCTGGTGGGGGGAGGCAGGGAATAAAGCACCTTCCCTGCCAATGCTTTATTTGGATCAAAATGGATCTTTTTAAAGCGTCTGCAGGACATTTTATTTGTACTGTGCAGAAAGGGCCACAATCTCTAATCCCATTCCTTATTACATGTACCACCACAAACCTAACTCAGGTTTTTTTTGCAAGCTCTTTAAACCAATATTAGCATAAATGGCTTTTTTAAAAGGTTCAGACAAATTGACTCTTGCCTAGGGATGCTGGAACACCTGCCAGTTCATTTAACTTTCTACTTGCCAGTAATACTCATACTAGTGGTAGGGTATGCTATCAAGTGGTAGGGTATGCTATCCATTTTGTCGTATAATAAACTGTTTAAAGTTTGTCTAATATCCCACAGTTGAACATTAAAATTAAAGTAAAAAACTGATTTTATTGTGAGCCGGAGCAGTACTTCTCAGGACTGACTATAACTTTATTATGTACACAGATTCAGATTATCACAATATAATTGAACATATGGCCATTCCTCACATTTATATCAAATCACTTTTAAAACATTGGATGAAGTATCATAATTAATCAACTGAATTTTTACTGTCATACAATAATTTGTTTATTGCTAAAGTTAGTAACTCCATAAGATAATAACCTCTGATTCTTATACTGTAATCAACTTTTTTGTGTACATATGAACTAAGAGTTGATTCACACAACCTTGTATATTATACAAGGTTTGCATTGAAGCCATTTACCAGATTATTCCTATTTACATGAAGGCTGCATCTGTGACAGAAGACTAGGTGATACAAGCAAGCCCTTAAATTGACTTTTTGAGAATTATATCTTCAGTTAGTGAGTTAATTCAAATTATAAAGATACCTCATACTGGCTCTCAGCAAAGGAATAGTTCACAAGGAAGGCTGAAGAGCATTTAATTCACAAGAACAAAATGTCTCTTATCATTAGTCTTGTCTCTAAAGACAACTCCCAAAAGGATGACTTTAAATAATGTCAACAGAAGCCTCTTGCCTAATTTCTGAGTTCATTAGGGAATTGTTAGAGACAAAGGTGAATATTTAAATAAGAAGTTTTCCTTTCATTCCAACATTCCCCTTTTCTACTTCTTGAGATTGCTGTGGCAATAATGTAGGATGGATGTTGAACTTATATTTCATTAAGTAAAGTTTTCTCAGCCTATTATCAGTGTTAACGCAATTCACTGTAACAAAGTTTGCCTTTTATTTTCCAAACTATACTTTTTTCCACACTTAGGTTTTTTGTTTACAATATGGATACACCCCATGTCAACTATGTAGGAATACTGCCCTGGGAAGTTACCTAAATAATTCTTTGCAGTCATATAACTGAATTTGGTCATTGCAAATTAAAAATAATTATCCCCTTAATTTTTGGGGACTGCTTTTCCCAATATATCATGATGGGGTAGGTATACATAAAGAAGGCATGAATCTTCTTTCAAAAAGATTATAATCAAATGCAAATAATTTTGAATTTCACTAGTACTCCACAAGCAATTACAGCATTGCTAGCCTGAAACAATACCTGATTTTATTATTATAAACAGACGTACAGGTAATGTATGACTATGTTATAAAATGTAAAACCGAGGAGAATAATCTTATTATAAGAATTTACTGACAAAATGGTTTGGATCATGAAACAATCCTGTCTAATATTTTGGCTTGCACACTCCCTTTCTGACTGCTCAACAGTACTGAGGACTTTTACATCTTATCCCATTTTGTACTATATTGCAGCACAGAGGACACATGGTTTATAATTGTATGTGCTAGTCTTCATCTGGTTGTTGTATGGTGTATGTCATATGCTCCTTGCTAAATATGTTGGTTCTGTATTTTTGTTTCTGTACATTCTAGTTTGATTGTTCATTCTAGTTTGATAGTTCATTCTAGTTTGATTGATTGTTCATTTATTAAGCATTGCATAAACAATTCAACACTCTTCAGTGTGTTATGTGATTGCCTGTGGCTTGGTGTAGAAGGTTTTGCTTGTGTTATAGATTTTCGTCTGCTACATCTTCTGTTTTTGTTTAGTGGGTTTGGCTATTGGTTAGTCAACATGAAAACTGGATGGTCATATGAAACACTTAAGATAATTTCTTTGTACTTTGGAATTTATCCTTGATATGTAAGCCTTTTTACCAATACATAAGAATGTTAACATGTTGATTGTATTCAGTCCTATTTTTTCACTGTTGATGAGACTGAGATCATCAGTCTCCAAGAATCATTTAAAGGTAAATTTCAGATACATTTATTAAGCATGGGGTCCATTGATTGGGGGAGAAGGGTTATTATCCCTTCCATCCTGCAACTTTCACCAATTTAAACTGCCTCATTCTTACGTTTGTTCGTTTTCCTTTCTACTTTTATAATTTTTAAAAATTGTATTATTTTTATTGTTATGTTTATAAATGGTTACATATTTCTTTTAATCTTTCTTCCTTTCCTGTAATCTTTTTTGTTGGCAAAATTTTAAAAAGTTGCTTAAAAGATTCAGAAATTATATTAAAAGTTAATAGAAAACAAAACAAAACACAAATGTCTGGTAAACAGCAAGGCTTTAGCTAGCATGAAAAACTTAACAGGCTGGGTTCCTGCTTAACTGCTGTAGGGAGCATATTCCCTCACTTTTTAAATTTTTAAAAAATCTGTTGCTTTGTAACCCACCCTTCCCTACAGAGCTCATGGTGAACAACAATCAAGATCTAACAACAGCCGAGGTTCTTTTGCAGCCACGTATCTAGCTTCAGATAATGGAGCACAAGCAATGGGATATCCAAAGATGATTTCAGTTACAGGTTTGTTTGAAACCAGGCAGTCCTTCAAGTGCCCTGGTGCCCAATATAGGGTTTTAACGACGATAACTAGCACTTACATTATTTTCTCATTACTAATATAAACTATATTACCAAAAATACACAAAGCTTTCTGGCACAGTAAATACTATCCATGAATCCAAATAAATGGTCCCTACCATTTTGTCTCAGTATGGTAACCCTCACAAGATTCTATCCCCAAGTTTCCAAGAACTTCCCTACCCAGGGTAGGCAACTCTATGGTCCTTTCTGCATGGCCAGCTGAGCGGGGTGCATCGACATACTTTATGCCAATGCACCCCCCGGAACCATTTCCATGGACAGTGCCGCTGGCTGCACCACTCCTAATTGGCTCTTACTTTCTGCCACCTTCTGTCGCATTGTGGAGGCCAAGGGACATGCCCCCATGGTCAGAGCAGGAGGCCAGGAGGCATGTCCCCTGGCCTCCACAAAGTCATGGCAGAAGGTGAGAGCTATTTTGGAGGCTCACGGGGAAAATGCCGGCTTCCACTTGGTGCCGTTCACTCAACACTGAATGGAAGCCGGTGTTTTCCAAAAACCTCGCTCCCCAAGCGAGGGTAAAAAACGCCATTTCAGGTGGGGGAGAGAGCACTGCTGCATCAATTTGGCAGTGCCTGTGTGAAGGCTCCCCCCCCCCAAACAGTGTTTTATCGGGCCAAAATAGTTGATTTTGGCCTTTTCAGAAACAGCCTATATCCGTGGTGGCGAGCCTATAGCACTCCAGATGTTCATGGACTACAATTCCCAGCAGCCCTGCCAGCATGGCCAATTGGAGTGAACATCTGGAGTGCCATAGGTTCGTCACCACTGGCCTATATATACAATAAGGGACTGGGAGGAGTTGCACACATCCTTTCGGCAACAAGCGAAACTTATGTACATGCTTAATCCAGATTTACAGTGATGTCTGAATACAGACATAAGCTTCTCAATACGACCCCATCTGTTGAGTATCATCAATGGCTCCCTTGAGCAAGGAGTCTTCCCGGATGGGTTGAAGGAGGCAGTGGTCCGCCCACTCTTAAAAAGACCATCGTTAGATCCGAGAGATCTGGCCAATTACCGCCCTGTCTCGAATCTTTCGTTTCTGGGGAAGGTAATTGAGAGAGTGGTGTTGGAGCAGCTTCAAGGTTTCCTGGATGACGCATCGGCCTTCGATCCCTTCCAGTCCGGCTTCCATGCTGGGCATGGGACGGAGACTGTTCTCGTCGCTGTCACAGATACGCTCCGTATTCAGCTCGACCGAGGCGGATCGGCGCTGCTGGTATTATTAGATCTCACCGCAGCATTTGATGTGGTCGACCATGACCTTTTGACTTACCGCCTGGCCGCCTCCGGGGTGCGGGGCACTGTCCTTCAATGGATTGCCTCGTTTCTCCGGGGTCGAAGTCAGCAAGTGAGGTGCGGGGATCAGGCCTCCCGGAAGTGCCCGCTTAACTGCGGTGTACCCCAGGGGGCTTTATTATCCCCGCTGCTATTTAATATCTATATGCGACCCCTTGGTACTGAATTTTGGGCTGACCTGTCATCAGTATGCTGATGACACTCAGCTCATTCTGTTGATGGAGGGGGGAGCGGTCGCCGCCCCTGTGGCTCTCCAGCACTGTTTGGAGGCGGTTGCTGGTTGGTTACAGCAGAGCAGGTTAAAACTGAATCCTTCGAAGACGGAGATCCTCTGGCTTGGCCGGATTTCCAGCCGCCGGTGTGGGAGGGGGTCATATTGGCGCCGACCCCCTCCGTGCGCAGCCTGGGGGTCCACCTGGATTTGTCTCTTTCAATGGAGACCCAGGTGGCCCATATAACCCGGGTTGCCTTTTTCCATCTCCGTCAGGCCCGACGGCTGGCTCCTTTCCTCTCCCAAGCGGACCTGGCCACTGTGATCCATGCAACGGTCACCTCCAGATTAGACTATTGTAACTCGCTCTACGCGGGCCTCCCCTTGCGTTTGATCCGGAGATTAAAGCTGGTCCAGCATGCAGCAGCGCGCCTACTTACAGGCAGCGCCACCTATGATCACATTCAGCCTGTTTTGCGCCAGCTGCATTGGCTCCCAGTAGAGTTCCGGATCATCTTCAAGGTACTAGTGTTGACCTTCAAGGCCTTACGC
Source organism: Sphaerodactylus townsendi (assembly GCF_021028975.2). Lineage (NCBI taxonomy): Eukaryota > Metazoa > Chordata > Lepidosauria > Squamata > Sphaerodactylidae > Sphaerodactylus > Sphaerodactylus townsendi. The sequence continues at coordinate 141,353,982 of NC_059425.1, forward strand.
GGCCTGGGACCCTCGTATCTTCGGGACCGCATCACCCCATATGTCCCTGCACGGCCTCTACGTTCAGTGGAGGCTAACTTATTAGTGGTCCCTGGCCCCTCAATGATGCTGCTAGCCTCCACGCGGGCCAGGGCCTTTACGGCTCTGGCCCCGGCCTGGTGGAACACTCTCCCACCAGCTGTTCGGGCCCTGCGGGACCTTGGTGAGTTCCGCAGGGCCTGTAAAACGGAGTTGTTCCGCCGGGCCTTCGGAGAAACCAGTCGCTGAAATGGTGCCCCCTGCTGGCCCTTCCATCTGGGTCTACCATCCACTATGACTCGCCGTCCTCCCCCCTCTGTCCCGGGGAGAATTTTAAAAGTTGGGCTTCGGACGCCTCTATTATTATCTATTATTGTCATTGTTATTGTTATCGCTGTTTTAAAGGTTTTAATGCTTATGTTTATATTTTTATGTTGTACACCGCCCAGAGCCCCTCGGGGATGGGGCGGTATAAAAATCCGAAAATAAATAAATAAATAAATAAACAGAAACATAGACCTTTAACGGCATTCAAATCAAGTGCCAGCCAAAATGAACCTCCTTGCATTTAAAACAATCTCAGTATTAAGTTATTGTAGTTATACCAAACTATAATTGTTCTGACTGCTGCATTAGCCATGAAACTGATCGTCATTTTAATAATCATCTGTTGGTTTCAAAATATTCCAGATGAGCTCTTTCAATCAGTATAATGGCCAAAAAAGAGCCACTCAGGATGCCGTCTTCTCATTTTTATCAGACAGAAGAATTTGAATAAGTGATCTGCCTGAACTTCTCTTCCTTTTGGTAATTAAAGACCCAATTAGAAGGATGTAAGATTCTTTGTGGAGTGAACAATATGTAATATTGCATCTGGTAACTCAATGCTACAGAGCATAGCCTCTCCTGGAATGGGATATGATGAAATCTTCCAGTTGTCACAGTGGAAGGGAAGGCATTTAACCTCACTAAGGAAAATGCTATTGGTTGAAACTGAGTGATTAGTGAAGGCAGATACTTTGCTCATGTTCCATACTGTACTGATATGCTCAGGGTGCACAGTGAACAAATCCTTGGCATGTATAGCAGCATCTCCTGCCTTTCATGGTCAAGAAGTCTTTGTCTGATTGTTTGAAAAACATACTATTCACCACTGGTTGCCAGGTTGACCAAGGCTATTCCCAATCTGTCAATTTTACTGAGGATTATTTCAGTCCATCCAGTGATTTTGGGTCTTCTTACATGTATGTTATGAGATTGTCCCCATTGGACCTATAATGCATCTTTTGTCAGTATCTGATTGTTGTAATCCATCATTTTGTTTCCTATAATTGTTGCCCAGATTCTGCACAAAAAGTCATATGGTTGACACATTTGGAAACACTAATAATTTATCTTAAAAGGCTGACTTGGACTTGTTCTAGATCTCTGTGATGTGTTTGTGCCCAGACCTGGATGCTGTAGAATAGTCGGGAGGTAACCTTGGCATCAGACATAATGTTTTTGGGCATCTGCTAAACTGTTGCTTCACAGCTTGTGGTTATTTAAATAGCATATTTCATGAAAGACTTCTCATTCAAATTGATAGACTGTTGGTTGAAGTGGTTCTTGAGGATTGCTGTATGTATACCGCATTCTAATGAAAAAGTTTATTTATGTGAACATTTGTGACATTGCATGCAGATTTTATACATTTAAGTTTGTCATATAACTCTGATTCCACTCTCTACATTAGATGCCTTCTTTTGTCATGCTCGCCATGCTGATTTGGGACCGCTGTTGGTATGTAAGATGTTGCTTAAAATAATGGTGGAAGTCTTTTTTAAAAAAAGATAGTAGTTGTGATGCTTGTAATTCTCCTCCACAACGCTCCCCCCCCCTTTCTCTAATGACCATCAAGAACATTATTGCTGGGCTGTCATTTGAATCACTGGCTTTCTACCCAATAAAGTCCAATGCCACAATTGGTAGTAATCACAAGCTTTTATTGCTTTGACAATTATCATAGCTACAGTGCTTTGTCACACACAATTTTCCCAACCATTCTTTTGAATGCACTATATTTGCATTAAAGGCTAACACATAGATTTATCCAACCATCTGGGAAATGTGAGGAACATTGAAAGATGAACTCCTGTCTAGTAGCAATTTTGTGAATGTAAGAAAATATTTGCTGTATAAAAAATAAAAGTTCTATTTATACCATAATTCTCTCTCCAATTATGGCTGGGATAAACATCAAGGCTTCAATTCTATGTCCAAAGTATAACTATCTACTGTTAGTAATCAGAACAAAGTCCATTCTGTGTTTAACAGCCATTACAATATAGATCTATTATACATGGATATGTCCTCCATCAATGTATATGCTGTTAGTCATCATCAATGATGGTAATGAATGGTAATGGTAATGAATGAATTACATGATATGAAGAAGTGGTTTTCTTTGTTGGTGTGAATCTAATGTGAATCAATTTCATTGGATGATTTCATACTGAAGTGTCATGAAAGAAAGTGAATATTTTTTCATTTTTTCTCCATTATTCTTTATGCCCTATATAAGTGCAATAATTGTGCACCATCAAGTTGCAATTGACTCATGGTGTCACCAGGACCATGGGGCAAAAGATGAGAATAGGTGGGTTTACCATTGCCTTCCTCTGCATATCAACCTACTCTTCCCATTCAAGTACTAGCCATGGGCAACCCTACTTATCTTCCAAGTTCTAACTATTCAAGGCTATTCATGCTGCTCTTAGGAAAATGGTAATCCAGAGAGATCTTCTTTGTGATGGAACCAAAATATATGATGCAAAGTTGATCTCAAAGTAGCACTCAGCACATCATTATACAGAAAATCAAGATTAGTTCCAACAGAAAAGAGATGTGAGATTTCTTTTGGCACATATTTTAAGCTTTTTTAGATTTTGAAAAATGGTTTACAGTTCAAAACAAAAAAAGATATGCCATATGTGTGGCATGCTGCTTCTCTTTTTGTGGCATTCCCTGAGATGTGGTAGGTTGAGGTAAGCTTATCTGACCTCCTTTCAGTGCATCCTCAGTCTTGCTCTGTAGCCAACAAACAGGAGGTCATAATAGCTTCATTAACAGGTGTTGTTTATGTTTCCAAACATGAGAGCCCACTGACTCCTTGATAACTCCAACACACACATCAAAAAAGAGTGTACACATCCCTTGCCCCACATATAGGACATTGGTGATGTCCCCTCCACCCATACAAATGAAGGGGAATGACTTTTGTAGAGTTACTTAAAACTAAACACACACTGTCCTCTTCATATACTTCATAGTTTCTTGGATTGGGGGAAGGTTGATTTTTATATGCAATTAAAATGTTTAGAAAATATAAACAGTATTTCTAATAATTTTATATGAATGTATTAGTCTTTCTTTAGACAGCTTTTTTTATTTTTATTATATTAAATATAAGACAGTTCCTGAGCCTTACTCACATGTCTAAACTGCTCGGGAACATCCTAATAAACTCAAGGTCATCAGCTGGCATTAGACCAATAGGAACACAAGCCTAATTTCCTCCAAAGCACACATCCAAACCACTTAGAAAGCTCAAATTTACCACAAATGCACAAAGGCCAAAATGCTATGATTACTAGAATCCCTATTATCACATGGTAAGAACTGTACCTAAAAGTGGATATTTTCAAATCCACCCATAAAGCTGAAATTAAGTGCACACATAATCCGAAACATACTGATTACTATACAAATCTGAAAATTGAATAATGAACCACCCAAACTTGGCTTATTATATTTACCTCATTAATAGATGACAGCATTGTATCACAGTGCAATTCAAGATGCACATGCAATAGAATGTTGAGCTGTGTTGCCACTGGGCACATGTTAATCATACTACAATTTGGGATGAGAGGAGAGGGACTTCCAGTAGCAGCTAAGAGCAAGCATTTTTGTTTAAAGAATGTAAGCTTCATTGCTTGTGTCTATTAAATTCTAGGGTTGCTAGGTCCCTTCAGCTTGCCAATTAGGTGAGTGTTGGCGAGCAGTGGCAGGAATTGGATGGTGATTGCCCACCATTAGGAGATACCTGGGAGCCCTAATTAAATTTGTCAGAAAAGTTAGGGACAAAAGAAATGCCAAACAGTATGAAATCATATTTACAATATAACAAACATCTAATTAAAGTTCTTATTCCATCAAAGCACAAAACAGCGTAATTCTCTGAGTCTTTGGATATTTAAAATTCTCCCAGTTACAGGAACTAATAATTTTCACCATTGCTCCCAACATTACAGATTAAAGTTAAACATGCAAACATTTTTTGAAGTAGAAGCCCTAAAATCTTTTCTGGCAATTAAGGAGATTAAGCCTGTTTACTGAAGAAATGATTAATCTCCTATCACATGAGTTTCAGTTTTTAGTATCTTGTGATATTTAGTATCTGTGTTATTGTTGAGTGATGCTGTAAGCAGCTAAGGTTGTTAACCTCTAGGTGGGACTTGGAGATTACCCAGAATTATAACTGATCTGCAGTTATGGACATCAGTTCCCCTAGGGTTGCCACATATCCCCTGGCCACTGCAAGGCATAGGAATTGGGTTGCCAGTTCCATGTTGAGAAATCCTTAGAGATTTGGGTGTGGAGCCTGAGTAGACAGGGACCTTATTACGGTACAATGTCATAGAGTCCACACTCCAAAGCATCCATTTTCTCCAGGAAAACTGATCTCTGTGGTTTGAAGATGAGCTGTAATTTCAGGTGATCCCCAGGTTCCACCTGGAGGCTAGCATTTCTATTCTCCTGAAGAAAATGACTGCTTTCCCTCATTAAACCCTGCCCTCCCTAAGCTCCACCCCCCAAGAACTCTAAGAATTTTCCAACCCAGATTTGGTAACCCTAACAACAGCACCTAATATCAGGGGCATTTCTACAGGGCTCGGGGCAAGCAGTGAAATTGCCTCCCCAGCAGAGCACCACTGAGCCCAGGGGCAGGCAGTGCATCCATCACTTGCCTGCCTTCTCACCCCCTGCCTTCTTGGGGTCCAGAAGTCTGCCCCAAACAGGACAGGTGGCCAGAGGCACCAGAGGCCTGGAGGCTCCAAATCTGCGACCGCCACTCCCTCAATTGCCATGGAAGGTGGGCCAGAGAGCCCCTGCACCTGGAAGAATCAAGGCAGAGGTACCACCATTTACCTCCCAGCTCCCACGATGCTCTGCTTGTCTTCTCTGCATCTATCCAGCCAATAATGCCCCACCCCACCCATCATTGGGGAAATCACATGGCCTGTCCCCACTCCCTGCTCTGCTGGTCCAGCTGGGGGGGTGCCTGTGGCTTGCCCACCCACATACTCTCTCTTGTGGCTTGCCTGCTCCGTCTTTCACTGGCCCGGCCTGCTTGCCCAACCAGGTCCAACACAGGGCAATGCTCAGCTCTGGGGCAAGCTACCTTCCTGGCCTGCCGGGGAGGGGAGAGGGAGAGGGGAAGGGAGGGGGCAAGTGGCCAAACATATCCCCACATGACCCAGGCAAGTGGCACGAGGGGAGAGAGCCCTCTCTCACCCCAAGATCCATTTCTGCCTAATATTCCATAATGTTCAGATAACTTATAAATTGAATATCATTTCCACAAGAAGTTCTTTAAAATGCAAAAGGTGTTTTTACCCATATGCGGAATGCACTTGAAGTATTTAATTAGCTCTGTCTGAGCTATATTTCATGTCTAGCAATTAAGTTAAAAATAGATCTAAACTGAAAGTATGGTCTGTGCATTTGTAGACCTTTTAACATTTTTAATTAAATTAGAATTCTTGCAAAATTAGATTTTTCATAAGTGTTCTCTCCTCATCATCTAATTCACAACCTGACCCCATGTATGGATCCTAAAATCCAGACTGAAGTGCCATCAAGTTGCAACTTACTTATGGTGATCCCAGCGAGGGGTTTTCAAGGTAAGTGAGAAACAAATGTAGTTTTCCCAGTGCCTTCCTTTGTAAAGTCATTCTGGGTGGTGCCCCATCCAAACACCGACTTTGCTTATCTTCCGAGATCTGATGAGATCAGGCTATACTGGGCCACTTCCCCTCCCCTTGGGAATAGTTAATACCCTCCAAAATAATAGAAACAGCACCTGTAGCTTTAAGAAATGAATGATTCCAGTAAACGTTACTAGGTTGCCGCTCAGTATTGCCAGTCTTCAACACTTGGATTCTGCCAGTAAATAGGAGGGGAGGAGACAGGGTTCTTGTTTTGGTCTTTGACAAAGAATTCATCAGGACCAGGCCTGCTGGGCCTAACAATTTGCCACTACACAACCACCAGGCCAGGAAGTTTGCTACTTCATAACTCACCCAGGACTGTCTGCTTGCTACTATTTAACAATAGCTACCCCAGAAAAGCCAGTGTAGTGTCAGAGTTTCAAACTAAGGTCTGAAAGACATTGGTTCAAATCACCACTTTGCCATGATAGTTCAGTGTGTCACCTTGGGCCAGTTATATTGCCTAATTTACTTCATAAGATTGCTATGAATATAAAATGGAGGAGATAAGAATAATTTAAGCTGTTTTGACTCTCCACTGTGAAGAAAAGAGGGAGATAAATTAAATAATAAATATAACTGAATATGCAGGGGAGATAAAAGGTAGTTTGGTTGGTGAGTAGAAAAGACAGCAGAGAGAAAGATGATAAGGGAGTTGCCATGAGGAAGGAAAAAAGAGATAGTGTGTTGCAAGGGATCCAGGAAAAATGAGGTACCCTCTGCAAGTTGGGTTTTCCACCATGAAATTGGGCCCCACCTGGCAGCTAGTACACACAGCCATTTGTATTTACCATGCAGACTTTTCCCACCAAGAGGTTCCCAGGTGAAAGGAAGGAGGGGAAATGGAAGTTGGGGGAGGGGAAGGTAAAGATAGGTTGACTGGTGAGTGCGAAAAAGTGAAGGAAGTAGGAAAAGAAGAGAAGCTATAGGGGCTTTCAGAGAAAAAAGAAGTGTGGAGGGGGGGATAAGATGTCTCCCTGCAAGTTCTTGCAGGTCCCCATCTTGTAACTCATAATTAGGAACTGAAATCAGAATCCATCTCTTAACTGAGTTAATCAAGAGTTGTCCAGTATTAGTGGGTAGTCACAGTGTTGAATAACAGTAATGACAACGGGCGAATTCCCACTGCCTCCTTAGCACGGTTTCGGGCCACTTACTAACACGGTTTCATCGACGTCCTCCCCATGACTTCTGTGGCAGCAACCGTTTCTGACGCTCGTTCGCCCTGTTAATCCGCATTCTGGCAGAACCTGGATGCAAGTGGTTCAGGCCCCGTTATCACAGTTTACGGCTGTTCCGAGGGGAGGAACAAGGTTTGGAACCTGGAGTTGTTCCCCGCCCCAGAGCGTGACGTGCATTTCGCGCAGCCAATCAGATTGATTTGACCCTTGCGCAGTCTACTTCCGGGTTGATGGAACGATCACGTTTCTGAGCATGTGCAATACAAGTAAACGGTCGCCTGGTAACCGATTTAACGGTAAAACTTTCAGAAAATAGTTGTTTTACTGTAAATGACAAGTATTCATAGTGGTTGCACTTCAGCGTTCGCACAGGTTTTTTAATGGGTAAAAATGGGTAGTGTTTCTGAAGTGGCTAACAGGTCCCGCCCAACTGAACACCGACCAATCAGATTAGGGCAATGAAGCGCGATCACATGGCTGTGGGGATTGCAACGATGCCTGCACCCGGGAGTGTCTGCTGTGTGCTCGCTGTGGTGGGAAGGGAGAAACTGCGATGAGGAGAACACGGATTCACAAGGAACAGGTTTGGATCCGCTTGCAATTTCAAGTGGGGATTCGCCCAAGATGGGAGCCTGTGAAGACTCATGAGAGGGATCTTACTTCTCCCTCCAGTGATCCCTTCACCACTGTTGCCTTTCTTTCTCTCCCTGGAAGTTCCTGGAGTGCTCTCCTCTTCTTCTGCCCCTTCCCATCCACCTTTCTGACTCAACCCCAGTTTTCAACTTTTTATCCTTCCCTCACAGGGTTGTCAGCAGCCAGCCAAATCAGGAAGGAGAAGGTTCTTTTTTGGCATCCTGGTGTCACTTCTGGTAAAAACTGGAAATGAAATTGCAGAAAGGATATGTGGACAAAAAAGCCAAAATGGTTCTTTTTAAAATGTCTGCTGGACATTTTATTTGTGTTGTGAGGAATGGGCCATTATCTCCCCCACCAAACACATTTAAGTTTTTCCTCCTTCCCTCCCTATGGCAGTTCCTGCAACCATTTCTGTTTTCTTCCCTCCTTCCCTATTCATCAAGTTAACTACCTAGATTTTCTGTTACTTTCCTTCCTTTAGGTTTACATTTCTCTCTGGTTTCTGCTTTTGATTCTTTCTGATTTTTCACCTTCTTCAGTTCTCATTCTATCTCTCTCCCTCTCCTTCTTCAGCTGGCAATACCAGAGGCAAGGAAACTTTGGCTAACTAAACATGCCAAGCAACCCTTACTCTAGTCACCAAAAATCTCATCACATAGTTTCACAAGATTTTGGGAAGCGTTAATTTTTAAAAAGTACAAACACTGCTTTTATAATTTAGTTATAATTTTCTTTTATAATATAATTATAATTTAGTTCCTATACACTCCATATTTTTAAAGATTTCAGATTTTTATTCAAATCCAGGCCTTTTCTCATATTTATACAAACATTGCTACCTGTTCCTCACCTTTATGGGCATGCATGTTTTATCAGCATTTTAGGGCCAGGTTCAGAAATAAATATATATATTTTGAGCTGCACAATAATAAGATCACTAATAATATAGACTGGAAAGTCAAACTGAATCCCACAATCCAAATTGAACTGTTAGCTCTGTACCAGGTTCTGTTCTTTAACGTTTGAGAACATCAATGGAAGAGTGTCAGAGTGAATCCCAAGGAACAGAGAGATTAACAATGTAATCCAGAGCAGAGTTACTTCAGTCTCTAAACCAATTAAAGTCAACGGGCTTAGACTGGGGTAACTCTTCTAAATTTCACTGTAAATCTTGAATGGGGACAATGCTAGAGGATCATCCCTAGAATAGGCACATCAGTCACATCCTGTCATTTCTGCTGTAATAATTCATTTTGATGAATACAAATTAAGATATATTAAAAATGAGATTTCTTTCCCCAGATGTTGTGTTCTTAAAAGAACCTTTCAGATTGGCCTCCTTTAAAAGCACTTAACATTAACATTTTTGGCAAACTGTCAATATCTAATTTCTTACTCAAATTTTCTGTCATTTTGTGACATTTAATGGTCACTGAATAAATTATCATGCCAAACTGTAATAACATGATGTTGGAATAAATCTTATATATGAAGCAGCAGCTAGGAAACACATCTGGATTGGGCAGCTTGTTGGTTTAAGCAAGTGTCAGCTCTTCAGTCATGAAAGAGTTAATGAGGCTGTTTGTTAGTAAACATTAACTAGATTAGCCTAGCCAGTGAAGCATCGAGTAACTGGTTACCTGCATTAATGAAGTGATCCATTAATTGTCATTGGCTAATGGATATATTGCCATAGACTATGTCTTTGCAAGAACATAGGCATTTGAGAGGAATTTGTAAACTTCTTTGTTCTAAGTCAGTTTGTGTCACACCTTCTCACAAAGTAGATGCAGCATGCAACTCAGATTAGACAGGACTGTTTTTGTTATTTTCTACTATGTTACCCTTCCCTTCTATTTTTCTTAGTAAAGTTTACTTAAGCTAACTGACAGCAACTGTGATTCTTTACTCTGCTAACTATTTTATATTTTACACCAACACAGCTGATTAAAGGTTCAAACACAAAATAATGTCTTTATAAATAACTAATGCAAACAAGAAAAAAAACCTAAAAAGGGATGTCATTGTATCACAAGATTTCTGAATTTATTTAGCATACACAGAAGCCATATGTACCAAGTTTGTGTGAGCGTGAAAGAGAGTGACAGAAGCAAAATCAGAATTAGTTATACAAATATTGTTCCATAATATAAATTTACTATCAGTGATAAATAAATTAATTTGGATTGTTTTACTATTTTACTATTTCTATCACACTATGGATTAGATCCACCCCCCCTTGCATTAATAGAACGGTATGTCCACTCACTCAACTAAAGGTCCGCTTCCCAGTCATATCTCATGGCACCGCCTTCTGCCATCATCCCCTCCTCACATCCCATGCCTAGACTCTCTAGCACAGTGTTTCCCAACCTTTTTGAGGTCAGGGTACCCTTGACCTCACTCTTCATATCTCACGGTACCCCTGCCGCCACCCTCCACCTTCTCCTCCCATTGCCCCTGCTTGCCACACCCCCCACCTTCCCCTCCCAGGGTGAAGGGTAGCACTGGTGGTGGTGGTGGCTGCTGACCTTGTGGCAGGCCCTACACATGGGCCAGCTCCATGTCCTTGCTGGCGCCGGTGGGAGACACCACAAAAATGAGGGGTGGCGGTAGTGTTGCTGCGGTACCCCTGGGACATGCTCATGGCACCCCAGGGTACCAGGGAACCCTGGTGGAGAATGGCTGCTCTAGCATAAAGTCTACACAAGTTCACAGGGATCAAACAAACAAACATCCCCTCCTCAAATCCCATCCCTAGACTCTCTGGCATAAAGTCTACATGAGTTCACAGGGACCAAACAAACAAACATATCAAAGATTTGTCCCATGAGCAGAGCATTGCTTGCATTTCTCTGGATCCAAGTCAGTGCAAAATATAACATATGACTTTAGCATTTTGCTTTTAAAGCACCATGACATTGGAGATACGCAGTCTAAGTATCTTGTCTTTTTTTGTCTTTTTCTATCAACCAGAAGAATTAAGCATATTTTCACTCTTATCTCTGTGTGTTCAAAGTGATATTTTCCCAGGTAGGAAAATGCATATGTGAAGGGGTTCTTTAAAGCTTGTTAAGTTAAAGTTCAAAGTGATATTTCCCCATGTAGGAAAATGCATATGTGAAGGGATTCTTTAAAGCTTGTTAAGTTAAACACATGAACAGCATTGCGCTTACATTTGTGACAGTGGCTCATCGAGTGGAGTTCTGTACAGGCCTGCCTTTCAAGAATATAAAGCTTATTTCTGTTCTGTCAGTTTAAGTTCACTTGCTTCCCCTCCCTTCATTCAGATGGAAACTTTCCTGCCTTAATGTACCATGTTAAAAGGGAGGGGACAGAATCCGTCTTTCAGTTTTCCTACTGCCACCACAACTACATACTTGATGCAGAGAGTTGTGGTGGTTAAATCACAGCCCACAGCGGGTAGGAGGGATGGCATGTGAGCCTGCACAGAGGTCCACTTAACCACTGATACACAAGAAAATGGAACACTGTTCTTCATTATTTGTGGAGCTTTTGTGGAGGGCATGAGGCTACCAGTTAAACATCAACTGTAGGACTGCTCTCCTAATCATTGCTTCTCTTCTGGAGCTGACAGGTGTCATCTACAGCTTCTCTGGATGCCCAGGCAGTGGAAGCAGCTTGAGTGCCTGGAGGAGTGCACACAGAGAACTAATGGGTAGTCCACACCAGCAGCAACATAGGCACCTTTAGAGCAACACAGCTGAAGACTACGCTTGGAGCTAGCTGAGGTAAGAAGGAGGAGGAGGAGGAGGAGGAGCCCTCACAACAAACATCCTGTGAGGTGTGTGGGGCTGAGAGAGCTCTGAAAAGCTATGACTAGCCCAAGGTCACCCAGCTGGTGTGTGTGGGGGTGCACAGGCTAATCTGAATTCCCCAGATAAGCCTCCACAGCTCAAGCGACAGAGCGGGGAAGGACATCTTTGTTAATCAGGTAATTTCTGTCTGTACTTGCAGAACACCAGAAATTAAGCACAGCTGCTGGAATAATTCTATCATGCTGTGTTATCTTTTAATAACAAATGTATGAAATTATATTTCTATCAGTATCTTACAAATATTCTGCTACATTCAATCAATCCAAGTGGCTAGTTGGAAAAGGTCTGGTGGAACAGCCCTGCAGAATTGACATAAGTCCCACAGGGCTCTGACATCACCAGGTAGCTTGTTGCACCAGGTTGGGGCCAGGGCCGTAAAAGCCCTGGCTTTCGTTGAAGCCAGCCGGATATCTCTCAGACCGGGGGTTCACCAGGAGGGGCAGTACATTATGATGCTGTTGATGAATTATGCTGTTGATCTGTTTGTGATTTTCTTTCTTTCTTTCTTTCTTTCTTTCTTTCTTTCTTTCTTTCTTTCTTTCTTTCTTTCTTTCTTTCTTTCTTTCTTTCTTTCTTTCTTTCTTTCTTTCTTTCTTTCTTTCTTTCTTGTTCTTTCTTGTCAGACTATTGAGAAATGGCAGGGGCTGCAAGGCTGCCAGAATAGCCTGAGTCTATCTAGGAATTTTTTAAAAAGCTGTCAAAAGTAGTTGCAGCAGTATTTTACATGCTGTGGACAACAGAGACATTTAAATTTCTATACTGAGTCCTGGCTCATATGTTTGATTGCAGAGCCACCAGAAACTCAAATGCCTCAACTTCCTGATTTCTCTTTGAGGAGGAACATATAGTCACCTGGAGCCCCACTTAGAACATTACTCTAATTTTAGGCAATTAAACTGTGAGAGGCAAAAAGCTTTGGAAAATCATGTAGTTCAAATAATGTATGAATTGGCTTCTGGGGTTCATTCATGTGGTCATTTGAGTCTGTTTTTCCTGTGCATTTTCATTTTTTAAATCATCTGCCAAGGACTAAACTGGATGTATGACTGCCAGCTGATACTGCCCATTATGTGCTTTCGGCTTCTGATGGCAATTTTTACAGCAGCTGCAAATGAGTGCAAAAATTAAATCCAAGCTCAGATAAATGACTGCTTTATAATATTTCAAGCCTATCTTTCTATTCAAGCATTCACAACATTCAACACACAACCATAAAGTAAAACAATAAAATTTAAAATATCTAAAAATAAACAATTTAGATAACAGCAGTAAAATTGTAATAAAAACTACATTGTTTCTGATATGCCAAATTTTAGATACCAGGTGAAAACTCTCGCTTTTGCTCATGCATTCCGTTTGTTTTGTGCCTTCATGTTTTATGGCTGCCATATTATTTTATCTGCTGCCTTTACTTTCTATTTTATTGATGTTTGTGCTTTTATTGTTTTTAATGTTATCACTGTTTTATGGTGTGAGATTTTTTAATACCATATGCCTACTTTATAGGCAAAAATTAAACGCATCTTAAACTATGGAATGTAATCACAATAGAACAAGTTTTGCTTTTCTTAATCCTGCCCACTGTGGCAACAGCTGTTCGTTGTCAAAGAAACACCTGAACTAAGGCTGGGAACAGAGAATGAAAGCAGGCCTATAGTTAGAAATTTTATCTTGAGGGGGCATGGAAAGGCAGTAGAGTATAAGGCTATTTATTATGTATTCTTTTATTGAAACTACACTGAGTTTAAATAAGGGAATAAAGAAAAGGTGGTATAAAAATTTCATAATAAATAAATAAATAATAGAAGATAACATTCAAAACTGTAGTGGGGAAATAGGAAGATGGCAATTTAAATTACTATAATGAAAGGCCTCTGACTTACACATTCAGGCAAATCCATCTGGAAATTCATCCTCTAACTAGCGGGGCCCGGCCACGCGTTGCTGTGGCAATTGTCCTTCTCATCACAGTCTGCAACCCACACAGATGTCCATGCAGGTCCAATGATCCGCAGGATAGCCTTTTGGGGTGGTCAAATGGAATCCCTCTTTCCCTTTTCAATTCACATTGTTATATGGTGGTGTCTTTTTTTTTAGTATAAGGTAACCCTTTCCATTCCACAACGGAACTGTCCAGAGTGCGAATCCCGCTGTCCATGAGGCTGGTTGACACGCAGAGTCCTGGCTTGGGTAAGGCAGAACTGGGGCAAGGAGGCTATCCCAGTCAGGTAGGAGAAGCAGGGTGTGAGGCGCTCAGATCGAGGCCAGCTCCTTGGGTTCTTAAAGGGCCATGTGCAAAAGAAGTGGAGCCAGTAGTGTTGGTTCTCTCCCACCCCGCGGATTTTCTTAGAAGAAAAAGGCAAACTCCAGCTCGCTTTTAGTAAAAGAGAGCTGTGGCGAATATGGGTGAGGAAGTGGGTAAGTGGTGGTTGGATGTGAGGGAGGGCAGAGTGAGGTGTGTGAGGATGAGCTGGATATGTATGAAAGTATGTGTGTTATGTGGTAGCAGTGGGTGAGGCACAGAGAGTGAAAGTTACCTGTGTGTGTGTGTGGGGGGGGGAACCCCACCTGGTGTCTCACACGGCAAAGTATGTATGTGTTTCACTTCCACTCGTATTACCTAACAGTGTTACCTATTTACTGTTTTCAATGCTCATCTTTGCCCATCTGCGCGAACATTCTAAGCCCTCATCCCAAGCCCTTAGGCCACAGACAGACAGGCTGCATGAACATTCTAAGGGTGACAGTTAAACACAAACAGCTTCATGGCCTGGTGCGCCAGGAAAAAGATGTTTTACTTGGCTCAGGTATGGACTTTCGGCGATTCGAAAGTCCGATTACCTGCCCGCAACAGGGAGGAACGTCATGTGAAAATTTTGGGGTGATCCGTCCAGCCATTTCGGCATTAGGGAGTGACTAACAAAGTCACTGTTAGCTTTTTATATATACAGATGTCATGTAGGTAGGTGTGATTAGTTACAGTATAATGAGAGATATGGCCCAAGTCAAAGGGGTGGTGGTGACTGCCACTTGGATACAGCATGGGGACACCCCCACTGGTGGAGAGGGCAAGGACACTGGCCACCCCACAGCTCTGAAGTGAAACCCAGAAGCGGGTGCTGCCACAGAGCTATGATGCCATCCAATTGGACCCAAGTGTGGTGTGGGTGGTGGACCGGGGTGCAGCTGATTTTAGTCAGCTTCCAAGCAGGCTTTGGTGCCAGGAATGCCTGTTGTGCAGGCCTCAGAGTTCTGCCACCCTTTTGGGTGGAGTAAATCCATTTCAGGCAATGGAGGGCTTTTCAGGAGGTCAGGGAATACTTCCTTTTTTCCTGCCCCACCACCACACCTGAAGCCTTCTAAAGGCAGCATGGCAACAGCACCATCCCTGGCCATTTTTGATGTGGCTGGGGGGCACTCTGCACATGTGTAAGGTATTTACAGCCATGACATACACTTATTTAAAGGTTTAATGGTTGCAGTTCACAAATATTTGGAACATTTTTCACGTTATCAAATAAAACAAATAAAATCCACCGGAAGTTGTGGAGGTTGGGCAGGGGGAAGAGGAAAAAATAGTGAGAGGAGGGTGAGATGACATAAGTGTCATAGGACACTGTTGTGATGGGGGGAAAAGGAGCAGAGGGGAGGGAGGAAGAACCCCAAAGGAGGCATTGTGAAAAAAGTTTGGTTTTCCCTATACTTGCAAAATGTGGGGCTTCCCCTTAAAAAAAGCAGAGCCTGCTGTAATGGTGTCATTTACTACATGAGATGTATTTCTACTTTTTCTTAGCACCAGATGCCAGTTTTATTAAACGTTATTTTAATATTACTCACAGCTGTATTCAGTACTAAAATGCACTATTAAGTAATAATGTTGAGGTTAAATTCGCAACAGCCTTGTACAAAAATGTGATGTGTTTAAATTGTGGACACATTCAAATAATCTACTTTATGATCTATGGAAAATTCCTTATATCTGAAACTGCAGTTTAAATGTCATTTTATACACAATAATCTAGAACACACTTTATTCTCTATTATTACACCCAAAATATTTTTTACATTCCTCACTGGCTGCTATTTTAAGCGCAAGCTTTAAAACTGTGCTAATATTAATACTGTCTACATCAATATAAACTCTAAATATAAGAAAGGACTGGTTATTCACTATTGTAAAGGCATAGCTTTCAAAACAAATTTTCTTAATTTGGTTTGTAATAAATTTTGTATTTAAGGAATGCTTTCCTTTTCTGCACTGATACTTTACATACTGTTTTCAGAACAAGTGAAAGCCACATGAATTAAGTCTTACACTGATTTAGATTTTGTAAGTACACATGTTAGAATGAATAGATAATTCATTTTTCTTTATTCATTTACATTCATTTATTTTCCATGATTGGAACATCCATGGTCATAATTTCTTCATTCTCTCTCTCTCTCTCTCTCTCTCTCTCTCACACACACACACACACACACACACACACACACACACACACACACACACACACACACACAGAGAGAGAGAGAGAGAGAGAGAGCGCCTTGCTTGGCATATAATCAGGCTGATTTATTGCGAGCGCCCTCATTAAGAAATTTGATGTGAACAGTGAAAGTGCATATTTTAGCTACAGTAGATGTAACTAAAAAGGAAAATTTTCAGAAAAACCGAACTGTTGATTGAATGCATTCTACAGTCTATTTAAGTGTTATCTAGTTTTGTAAGCCAGTTTTGTTGCACTGTTTGTTGTGTTCACATAATAATGTGGTCACATTATAATGCAGTATACAGTGAGCAAGCAAGCAAATAAATAAATAAGAAAGTACATCAGAACTATTAAACTTTCGTACTTGCATCAGGAATATATTATCTGCTGAGCAAATCTTACCTCAGATTATTACTAAGCAGTAGGATAGTTAACCGCCATATACACAATCCTCTCAATTTCCAGGCACAATTCAAAGTCCTGTCTTACCTTTAAGGCCCTAGATGGCTAAGGGCTGGCATACTTCAAGGGCCACCTCCTCCATATTCTTCAGGCTACCAGTTAAGATCATTTTTTAAAGCCATGCTATCTGTACCCTCACCAGCATAGGTGAGACAGGCACCTGGCTTGTTCAATACTGGTTCCCTTGCCTTTGGAATCCTCCCCTCCCCCCCCCCGTCTAGGTTAACCTGTCACCTGCCTTGCTTTCTTTTCAGCATCAGACCAAAGCATTTATTTTATCATAGGTTTTAAACTAAGGGATTTCATTGTTTAACCTATTTATAAAGCCTGTTTCTAGCCTGAGGACTGCTTTAAGAATTATTTTTATGGTGCGTTTTGCAGCTTAATGTCCTGATTTTTATTTTCAATGGCTGGTTTGATACCTGCTTATTAGTGATCATTTTATGTATTTTTACGACTTCTTGGATTGTTTTACTTCGTGAGCTGCCTTGAGCACCTCTCTGGGGAAAAGTCACAAAAATGCTTTAAATAAATGAAAAAGTATTTTGGATAGGATTTACAACATGAAGTGTCACAACCTTGACAGAATATGAGAAAGGATAAAAACAATTTTTATGCACAGCTGCTGATCAATTGTGGGATTTAACTAGCTTCCAGTTATATTTACTGTGATATGCAGAGTATAATACAAAAGCTACAGTCAAATGCGAGTTTCTGGGGAAATGATGCCTTGATCTAGGAGCCTTGGAAGTCAGCTCCTAGCTATTTTTCACGGAGGGGGGCAGCTTGGATGAGTTTCCACCTCCATTTAGCCTCTCTGAAGAATTAAGAGATCTGGAGATTATAAGTGGAGGGCGGGGACTTGCTAGATTCCCTCCCCTGACAACATCAAGGTAAATGGAGGAAGAAGTAAATGATGTAGATTACTCTGAGCTCCTTGGAGAACAAGAAGGATAAAAATGTATTTTTTTAGATGTCTTCCTGTTGTTACAGTTGAAGGAAGCACATTGCACCTTGCCAAAGAGACAGCTCTTTGCTGTTTTATAAGTAAATAGCTGCTGCATATTTTTAGAGTGAGTCTGAGCTGAATGTACACTACCTATTTTTTTAATTAATCAGTAAATGTTGATGTTTATCTTTAAGTTGAGTTTCTTGAATACAGATAATATCTACTTGTTTTTGTAATTGATTAATTTTTTGTATCTTTTTGAAGGGGAATTTAGTCCATTTACCCTCACAACAACAGTGTGGGGTAAGCTTACCAGGTCTCCCACAGAAGCGGGGGGGGGGTTGCTAGATTCCCTCCCCTGACTTCCCCCCATTCACTCATTCTCCCCATGCTGCTCAGAAGGACGGTGAGGGAGGAGCAGTGAGAATGTTTTTTTTACATTGCTTCCAGCAATGCATTGATGTGACATGCTAAGCTTGCCCCCCCCCCCCCCCCAGCTCTGTAGTAAAAACTATGGAGTTTTGGAAGGGGCCTTAAATTGTCACTAACACAATGACATCATTGCCAGGTTTTCTCCAGAAATAATGACACAGGAAGTGCCAACCCTGCCCTTCTCTCTCCTGCTGGACCTTAGTGTGTGGTAGGTGAGAGTGACTGGCCCAAGTTCACACAGTAAGGTCTCCCAGAACCTAGTAAAGTACTCTAACTACTGTACACCGTCTGTTAAACATTTGTTTCACATTTCAGTTATTATGGACAAAGCGACAGCATCCTGTGAACTAGCAGCAGTAATTATAGCAGTTTCTCATGGCCTCTCTTTACTTTACCTATAGCCGTTATTACTTAGAAATTATAATTTGCATTGTATGAGGGAAAGAACCCCTCCTACTCTAATGAAAAGCAGAACAATGTTTTATGTTTTTTTAATTTTAGGATTGTATGTTTCAATGGCGCTTTTAACCCCATTATGTAAGGACTTCGGTGCAGGGCGAGGTATAAATGGAATAAATAAATGAATAAATAAATAAATAAATAAATAAATAAATAAATAAATAAATAAATAAATATACAATTAAAAAAATTAAAATTGTGGTAAGATGCTCTGTCACTGATTGAGAATCAAAATATTTGTTTGCCCTCCTCAACAGAGATACTTAAAATGGAGAGTGAAAGCCAAGAAAAAAATATGGCTCTGAGAAGACAACTGAAGCACACAGAGGAAAGAGTACAAAGACCCATATGAGCCTCTATGAGTGGATCTTAGTCTACAGGCAGAGGAAGTGCAACACAACAGTTTCATTGATATAAGCTCTGTGGATGGGCAAAGAAGATAAAGGTTTTATATCAACAAGAATAGCAGAGGAATCCCAAGGAAGCCCCACTGAACAGATCTGAGTAGGACTCTAAGTAGACCTATTTGGGATTGCTTTTACAGTCTCTTCATACAGCAAAATGCTCCTTCTTGCTTTAAATATATATGTCATGCCCCCACAGAAGCTTTTGTTATTTTCTTATTAAGTATCCATTTCCCTATAGCTAGCATGGGTTTAGTTCTTTGCATAATGTGCTAAGGGAGGGAATTTTAGTTGGACTTTCTTGAAAGGAGCCAAGAAAAATAATAATAATAATAATAATAGTAGTAGTAGTAGTAGTAGTAGTAGTAGTAGTAGTAGTAGTAGTAGTAGTAGTAGTAGTTGTTGTTGTTGTTGTAGATTTCACAGCTGCCAGCTCTTTAGCTGGTTGTTGGCCTCCATTACAATTCGAGTCTCACCCAGAGGCCTAGGAAGTTGTTGACACGAGTTGACAGCGTAGGCGCAACTGAGCATATACAGAGTGCGGCAATATCCACTGGAGCCAGGGAGTTCACGCAAAGAAAGAATGTATTGGCATTGATACAATATATACAGTTTAAACGGACAGAGCCTTCGGCTTAGGTCCTGTCCCCAGCAAGGAACATGCTTAACTGAGTTAGCTTACTTATATACGCTATAATACATTAATTAGCCTATGGCTAGTACAGTCAAAGGTCACATGACTCTTATATATAGCTGATGCAATCATGCTTAGTCATTCCCTTTGGCTGACTGCCAACAGGTTACTGTAGTTAGTCCTTCAGCAGGCAATTAAGGCAATCAAGGGTTTTGCCATGCAGCTGTTATACCTTCAGCTCCTGACACCCCTTCCCAGATGCTTGGCAAAACCTACATCACATTTTTTGTTTATCACATTAACAGTTACATTTACACATATATCAATTCACTGTATGTTTTACATTCCAAAACATGGCTGACTTATTTCAGAGATGCATCAGTTATACCCAACAACTCTGCGCCTCTTTCATGTTTTATAGAGGTTAATGGCTTGGTCAGGATGTCTGCCTTATTGTCCTGTGAAGGTAGGAAGCTTGCCTCTATGAGTCCTGTTTGAATCATCTGTCTGATGTTTTGATAAGCGTGCTCCTATATACTTTGTTCTGGTCTTAACAGATTAAGCCTTTAAGAGACTGTATATAACTT
Source organism: Sphaerodactylus townsendi (assembly GCF_021028975.2). Lineage (NCBI taxonomy): Eukaryota > Metazoa > Chordata > Lepidosauria > Squamata > Sphaerodactylidae > Sphaerodactylus > Sphaerodactylus townsendi. The sequence continues at coordinate 141,374,108 of NC_059425.1, forward strand.
TGAGCGTCATTGACTTATATGCTTGGTTTTCGTACCTTTAGACCTAGTTTTTTAGCTAATTCAGACACCCATTGCACATGTCCAAAGCGCAACTATTCACAGCTGTATTGACCTCACAGCTGCTTTGTGCTACTAGTTTTTGCTTAAATGATGCCCATAAAATGGGTACACCCTCGTGAAGGTTATCACATACCGGTATAAGACATATTGTTCTCTTCATTCGCAAAACTGCAAATTCGCAAACTATGTTGGTAGTTTGGTCTGGACACAGCAGTAAACCTTTAGACATAGTTGCATTAAGGTATTTCAATTGCCCTTTTACCCCAGTCCAGTCTGTTTCAGTTGGTTGTTGGCATCGTCTACTGAATGCGTTGACAGCATGTGAAATATCTGGTCTGCTAATGGAAGCAATATACTGCAAAGATCCGATTACACTTCTGTAGAGACCAGAGTCATCACATTCTTGTGTCCTGTCTAGTTCTTGGAAACCTACTACCATGGGAGTTTGCTTGCTGGAGTGGAGTTAACCATTTGTGTTCTCTCCAAGAGCTCTTTTATTTTACTCTCTTGGTGCAGTAATAAACCCTCAGCAGTTTGTACAAATTTTATACTTAGGTCGGATTTTATTTCACCTAGATCAAGCACTTTAATGTGTTTTGTAAAGTCCTGAAACACTTTGTTCAGTTCCTTTTCGGTTTCTGTTAGGATTATGATGTCATCGACCACACTACTAGGAGCGTTTCAGCACCTGGTTTCCCTGTTTTATAGACACAGGAATCAGTGGCACAACTTTGAAAACCCTCTTTCACCAACAGGTCATCTAAATGGTTTTCCACATATGTGCTGATTGTTTTAAACCATAAAGAGCACGTTTCAGTAACCAAACCTTATTTGTTTTACACCTGTAACCAGGTGGTGGTCTCATATATATCTCCTCATCCACCTTTGCATTCAGGTAGGCGGTACACACATCTAATGGCTTGGCGACCTACCCCCTTTGTTTAGCAATAGCCCAAACACAACCTGATGGATTCATACCCTAGCTGTAGCAGCATACGTTTCAGTAAAGTCACTCCAGGAAAATTTTGTTTGAAACCTCTAGCTACTAATCTGGCTTTTAAAAGCGTTTCACCATTCGCTAAAAGCTTTCTTTTATAGACCCATCTGGAGTCCAACAGAGTTCTTCCTTTTGGCATATCAACCTCAGTGAAAACATCTAGGTCGATTAAAGATTTGAACTCTGAGTTCATAGCCTCAAACCATCGCTTTTGCTCAACTTCATCCCTGTGCAAAACCTCTTGATAATTGTTTGGTTCAAACCATTCATCAGTATTTGTTTGTAAAACATTCACCGCTCCATTCTCTGTTTTCATTTTGTGTTGTGTGTCATACCCAAACCTCTGGGGTGGTTTCCCTTTAATCACACGTGCAGACCTTTTGGGAATTGGTTCTTTCTCCTTTTCACTTTCTGAGTCTGATTCAGCTTTAACAGGAACACTAGACTTGTGCCTTTCACACTCTACCTCAGAAGAACTTTCAGTTACAGTTCTTTGTCTCATTCTCTCAATATGCTTATCAGCATATGGCAGAATGACAGATGGACTTTCTTGCTTAGACAGCAGGGAGTCTAAATTGCTATGCAGCCGGGACCAACCAGAATGCTTCTCAAACTCAGCACTTCTGGAAAATAGTACCTGACCATTTGGTAATAGGAACCTGAAAGCCTTCATACCCACTTGGACACCCACAAACTGAAGCCTTTGTGAGTGCACCTTTTGTTTTCTTTTCTGTGGTGGCAACAGAACATTGGCATATGAACCAAAAGTATGAAGGTGGTCTAACTTAGGTGCCTTACCATAGAGCTTCCTATACAGGATGTCACTGAGTGCTTCGCTGAATAATCTGTTCATGGCGATGCGCATTACAGTAAGCCCATGCCTCCGCCCAGAGACTATCCTTTGCATTTGCGTCTAGCATGGCACAGCGCACCATTTGTTTCAGTACACCAATCTTTCTCTCTGCTAAACCATTTTCAGAATGCACATAGGCATTAGACACTCGTCTATCTATTCCTCGTTTGTTTAGCCACTCAGTAAATTGGTTACTTAGAAATTCTCCGGCACCATCAATCTGGATTGTTTTCACATCACATCCAAATTGTTTACAGATCCTTGTATGCCATAATTTAAATACATGGAAGGCTTCACTCTTCTTTTTTTAAGAAATAGGAGAAAGTGAAGCGTGTGGCATCGTCCACAATTACAAACACATATTTGGCACCCCCGATGGAAACACCATACGATTGTGCTATATCGCAGTGCACCAAAGCGAAAGGGTCCTTAGTTACCCTTGGGCTTTGTCTTGGCACTGGATCGCGTTTTCACTTTCCCACTCAAACACACTTTGCACTCTAGAAAACAATCACATTTGGCGAACTGCACACCACACATTTGTGCTGTTTGTTTGAGTACTTTGAAGCTCACATGCCCACATTTCCTGTGGAAGTTGTGCACACAATTAGCTGGGTGCAGTGGGTCATTTACCCCACACACAGTAGTTGGAACATCACATGTCACAGGGGTGTTACTGTCCACAGTCAATTTATAAAGTCTGTTACTTAATACACCCTGTGCCACAATGTCCCCATCCCTGGCTATGGAGCACCCTGTCCCAGTAAAAGTACATACATACCCATCCAGTGCCAACCTGGACACGCTTAATAGATTATGCGCCATACTTGGTATGTGTAACACGTTCTGCAGGGTAATCCCCATTGCTTGTAAAAACACTTCTCCTTGGGACTGTACAACAGCTGCAGAGCTGTCAGCAAGAGTCACTTCTCCAATATCCGGTGTCCTCTTCTTCTGCAGCGAACTTGCCCTTGCTACTATATGTTCTGTAGACCGGGTGTCCAAAAGCCACGTAGATTTTGGTGCTTGGGTGCGTTGCACCAGAAAGGCTTCCTTTCGGTCCTCTGCACAGCCTGTTGCTGGCGTCTAGGTGGCTATTAAGCCCTCGCTGGCAATTCCTCGCGAGGCGGTTGGTTGATCCACAGGTGTAACATCTGTAAACAGCATTAGCGTCTGCAAATTTGTCACCTCGGTCCTTGCTGATGCTGTTGTTCACTGGAGGCTGAGGGTAGGGCGTAAATCCCTTTGCCCCTTCCATTCCAAAAGCCTCCTGGACACATAGTCCAAAGTTAAATCATCCTCTGGCACACTTTGTAAACCATCCACTAATGGGTCCCATTGTGTGCCAAGAGAAGAGAGCAAAATCAAAGCTTGCAGATTATTATCAAAAGCCAAACCTCTATCGGACAAATCAGCAAAGAGTGCTCTCATTTGTTGCAGATGGGAAATCACATTGCCTTCATGCAACTTGAGATTAAAGTCCTACGCTTACCAGAATCAGCTTGGAGCCAGCTGTTGTCCTCTGGTACAACTCTTTCAGGGCAGTCCAACACCCCAAAGCTGTTGTTTTATCTCAGCAGGAACACCAATTGGCTGTTTTCCACTGCTGCAGAACAATGGCTGCTCTGGCTTTCTCATCAGCCTCCACCTCATCATCATCGTCCATATCTGGAGCTTTCTGTGCAGCTGTCCAGAGTCCTTCCGGATGAGGAAGCATTTCATTTTCTCTGCCCATGAGGCGTGGTGGACTCATTGAGCCTTTCAAACAGCAGCCCATGAGTAGGACCCGCCATGACTTCACGCCACACTCTTCGCTCCACCCACTGGGCAATGTTACTCACCAGTGGGTTTATGCGGCCTAGCAGCCCAACTGGGCCCATAACCTGACACGCGAGTTGACAGCGTGAAGCAACTGGAGCATATACAGAGTGCGGCAATAACCACTGGAGCCAGGGAGTTCACGCAAAGAAAGAATGTATTGGCATTGATACAATATATACAGTTTAAACGGACAGAGCCTTCGGCTTAGGTCCTGTCCCCAGCAAGGAACATGCTTAACTGAGTTAGCTTACTTATATACGCTATAATACATTAATTAGCCTATGGCTAGTACAGTCAAAGGTCACATGACTCTTATATATAGCTGATGCAATCATGCTTAGTCATTCCCTTTGGCTGACTGCCAACAGGTTACTGTAGTTAGTCCTTCAGCAGGCAATTAAGGCAATCAAGGGTTTTGCCATGCAGCTGTTATACCTTCAGCTCCTGACAGTTGTAATGTATCGGCGTAGCATTCGTGCGGATCCCAACAGAGCTGCCTTTTGAATTTTACCATTGTTAATTTTGTCAATTCAAAGATGTTTCAAATGCTGCCCTAGTGTTTTCAGGATGGTGCCCAGCGTTCCGATTACCACTGGGACGACCTCAGCTAGTTTGTGCCAGAGGCGCTAAAGCTCGATTTTCAAATCGTGGTATATAGTGACCTTCTTGTGTTCTTTTTCAATGACCCTGCTGTCACCGGGGACTGCTATGTCGATGATGCTCACTTTCTTGTCCTCAATCATGGTGATGTCTGGTGTATTGTGTTTCAACACTTTGTCTGCTTGAATTCGAAAGTCCCACAGGATCTTGATCTTCTCATTTTCCATTACATTCTCTGGACAATGTTCCCACCAGTTCTTAGCTGTTCTTATGTCGTAATTCTTGCATGAATTCCAATGGATCACCTTGGCCATTGAGTTGTGTCTCTGTTTGTAGTCAGTCTGGGCAATCTTTGTGCAGCAACTGAGGACATGATCTACAGTTTCATCAGCTTCTTTGCACAATCTGCATTTTGCATCGTCCAAGGATTTTTCGATTTTGCCCTTGATCGAATTTGAGCAGCTAAAATCAGGGATTCAGTTTCCTTTTTCAGAGTACCAGTTGTTAACCACAGCCAGGTTGTCCACCTTGTCCTTGATTTTCTCCAGAAATTGGCCATGCAGTGCTTTGTTGTGCCAGCTTTCAGTCCTCATTTTAATCACATTTTTCCTGTATTCTTGTTTGGTTTTTTGGGTCTTCAGCAAATGTCTGTTCTTCACTTCAATTAATGCCTGTTCTTGACTTTCCTTCACATAATCGGCCAGTGCATGCTTCTCTTCCACTGTTTGCTGTACTTGCAGTAAGCCTCTGCCACCAGACCTCCGGGGAAGGTATAATCTATCAGTATCACTGCGTGGGTGTAAAGCATGGTGTACTGTCATAAGCTTCCGAGTTTTTCTATCCAATGCATCCAACTCAGCCTGTGTCTAGTTGATGATTCCAGCAGTGTACCCAATGACGGGTATGGTCCAGGTGTTGATGGCCTTGATGGTATTCCCACCGTTTAATTTAGATTACAAAATTTTCCTGACCCTCTGGGTGTACTCTCTGCTGACAACAGTCTTCACTTGCCCATGCTTGATGTTATCCAGCTGCAAAATGCCCAAGTATCTATAAACTGCCTCTTGGTTGCACTTGATGAGTTGGCGATCAGGCATTTCAATCCCATCACTCTCGGTGATCTTGCCCCTCTTTATTGCCACAGTAGCACACTTTATTGCCACAGTAGCGCAACAGCAGCAGCAGCAGCAACAACAACAACAACAAACAACAACAACAACCCCAGTGACAGCAGGGTCATTGAAAAAGAACACGAGAAGGTCACTAGATACCACGATTTGAAAATTGAGCTTCAGCATCTATGGCACAAACCAGCTGAGGTCGTCCCAGTGGTAATCGGCATGCTGGGCGCCATCCCAAAAACACTAGGGCAGCATTTGAAACATCTTCGAATTGACAAAATTAACATTGGTCAAATTCAGAAGGCAGCCCTGCTGGGATCCGCATGAATACTACACCGATACTGGCCAACAACCAGCTAAAGATCTGGCAGCTTTGAAATCTACAACAACAACAACAACAACAACAACAACAACAACAACAACAACAACAATAATAATAATAGACCACCATACCCCCAAAGGGCTCAGGGCGGTGTAGAATAAACCAACAACAAGTAATGATAAAACATAATACAACAATATAAATCAAAAGTGCATTAAAATCCATTAAAACAGTAGCAGCATCATAACTCAGATAAACCATATTGGGGATGGCGTCCAAACCCCAAACTCTCTACCTCCTGCCCCCATGGGAGGGGATTGGCAAATCGCTGCAGATGGAAACCAAATGATACATGGGGCATCTGGGAAGCCTGAACGCCGCACCACACTTGCTGACTCTGTCCCCAGAGAAACGAGACAATCCACTGAAGGACAGTGCCCCGCACCCCAGAGACAGCCAGGCGGTGGGTCAAAAGAACGTGGTCAACCACATCAAATGCTGCAGTAAGATCTAGTAATACCAGCAGCGCCAATCCGCCCTGGTCAAGTTGCATGCAGAGTGTATCTGTGACGGCGACGAGGACGGTCTCCGTCCCATGCTCAGCATGGAAGCCGGACGGGAAGGGATCGAGCACAAATGTGTCCTCCAGAAAGCTGCTCCAACACCACTCTCTCAATTACCTTCCCCAGGAACAAATGATTCGAAACGGGCCAGTAATTGGCCAGATCACTAGGATCTAAGGATGGTCTTTTCAAGAGTGGGCGGATCACTGCCTCCAGTTTCAATTTCAAACACTGTCCTCCAATTAGGCAGTTCACAGTCCAGTAGTAGTTCACTGGATGAGTCAGACCCAGTCAGAAACTCTTGAATCTCCTCACCCCTCATAGATGATTCAAGTGGGGTTATGATCTTCTTGAGCCCCACAATTAATCCAGGGGTCGCAGCTGTTGCCACCGCCGAGATCTCACTAGTTGTGCTGTGTGTCCTGGCAGCCTTGTAGCTCATTCCAGCAGCCCAACAGACAGCCCTGGCAGCTCTTCCCTTGGCATACTCAGCCTCCTCAGCGCTCCCCCAAGGATCGCCCCCACACTTCAGGGCCCTTGCACCTCCAGTAATGTATCTGGTGAGTAGGGCTGGGGGCTGAATTTGAATTGGGACGGGAGACTGCTGCCACCAACCTCCGCTGCCCAGTTTGTAGGCAGAAACTCCTTGCATGGGGGAAGGAAGCCACCCCCTCCACCAGCTTTGGGGCTGAGGAGTCCTGCCGAGCCGAACGTATACAAGCCGGGTACATACAAACCGAGGGAGAGGAAAGATTCAAACGCCTCATACCGGTACCACCACGCCGATTCAACTTCACGGTTCACTAAAAGGGCTAACAACTAACAATAGCAGGTAAAAATAACCTATTCCTCAGGCTAAAAAAGGCTAAAAATCTCCTTTACCAGAGCTCTGCTACTAAAGCTCCGTGTTGGGAAAAACAATAAGAATAAAAGTCTACAGCTTCAAGTTTGTTCACCAGTCAAGCAAGTACCTTATCTTGGGCCGTTTCCGCATGGCCGTGGAGGCGCCTCCACGCCAGCAGAATTCTTGCCGGCGTGGAGGCGGAGGCCGTTCGCATGGAAGCATGCGGGCGGCCTCCAGAGAGGCCGGCAGACGGCAGGAGGCTCCGCACGGAGCCGCCTCTTCCTCCTTCCCCGTTCGACTCACCGTGTCGCCGTCGTTGGCCTGCTGGCCATCGAAGCCCCACCCACACTGCCCTCCGACCTCCAGGGGTCAGAGGACGAGTGTAAGGGCGAACTCGGCTCTGCGTCAGCAGGCACGGCACGACAGGAACAAAGGTGAGTCAATCTGGAAGGGAAACAGCGTGTTCCCGGCGGTGCTGTTCGCACCGCGCCGCCGGGAACATGCTGTCTGGGGAAAAACAACCCTTTAAAGGGTTGTTTTTCAGGGCGGCCTGATGCTGCCCTGGGGGAGGGGGAGCGACGCCAGGTTGGCGCTGCTGCTTAGCAGCAGCGCCGCCTGTGCGAATGGCTCCCTGGGAACGGCGTTTTTACCGTTCCCAGGGCGCCATTAATAGGCCGTGCGGAAACGGCCTTAGTCAGATCCTGGGAGGAGTTAGGGTCTCAATTCTTCCAACCAATAAGCCTTGTTTTTGAACTGTTACACCTTGCTTGTGTGTCTCCCACTCTGTTCCACCCAAGAACAGGGCACGTTTAGATTGTTTTACTTGGGAACAGAACAATATAATTGTACTTGGTAGCAGTTATGGGCTGAATAAGGATAGTCCTGAAATAGAACTACCAGGAAACTGGAAAAGTGAATGAATGTGGAGTACAAGTACCAGTAAAAAGAAAGAGTGTCTTGTGATACTATTGCTATTCTTCTTTGTACATATAGTCACCATAAGATGTGCATAATTCCTAGTTCTGGTACACACAGTTAGAAATCCAGGTGTTGGGAGTGATTCATTTATACATTGCTGCATTCACACAAAATGATGACCATGCTCAGAGGGACTGTAGGTAGCACAGTCCTTTGTTATCTTTAGCATGTGATATGTGCTGCATCCTTGGTATATGTCAACACAGTCCTAAAATAATCCACAAAATTAGAAACTAGAGACCTTCTTTGAGCAGATCTCTAGAGAGGCAACACATACATTTTCTAAGCAAAAAGCTATATGAATAAATAAAATGTTATTTTTTTCAGGGTTTAGGCAAATACGTGAGATAAACAAACTTGATTGTTTCATTTCTGTATTGTGAAGGACAGCAACTGGGAAATAAAAAGTGCAATTTTGTCTAAACACTGGAGCAGATCCTCTACATATTTGATGGTACAATATATCACACAATATATTTTAAATTTCATCAGAATGTTGAAATGTGTTTAGTGTTCAAGATGCTCGCCACTAATCAGACAATTCTGTGTCAAGAGATTACTTGAAGCACTTATTGAAGACTGCTGAATTTGCTCTGGCAACACTGATGTAATAAAAAAGTCACTGTCAAATAACAATGTGATTCAGTGTTTTTGCAAACTCAATTAGGATTTTCGTTAATCACATACATTAAAAAACTTATTAATAAACTGAGTATAAATATATTTCCGTCATCAAAATCTTAACACAAGTATCTTTTTGAAATTTTAAAGTGAATGTAATACCATTTTTTAAAACACATTATGGAGTATACAGATTAAGCCAGTGTGTTCTATATGTGATGCAGGCGTCCCTCAATTCCTGTGCACGTCAGGCATGAGTGGGATCACAACTATGGTGTGTGTGCAAAAGGAGCTTCAACTTCCCCTGTACACAGCATTTTCTCAATATGGAATGGTCACAGCAGACATCATATACTCGAAGGTTTCTGCAGTGGACCAAATAGAATCCCCAGGACAGTTGGAGGTTGGGAAACTGTTACGGAGGGAGAGGCTAAAGAAAGCTCTGTGCATGCCATGGTCATGATCTGTATTGGGCACAACATGCACAAAAATTGTGGACAACCCACAACTTGAATCTGCCGGCTATATTCAGGACCCAGCCCGTGTACTTTGTAATGTTTAAAGTAGTGAGGACTACATACAATTTAATGAATGGAAACTCACTTTAGAAATCCATTAAAAATAAATGTACACTTTAATTTTACTACCATACTTAACAGGCCTGCAAGTTGAGCTGGCGTTCAAATATCTAACAACGAACTATGTCAAAATCAAGTGTTGACAAGACAAAAAAATGTTTAAGGGAAATATTACATTACAGGGTGCCACAAGAAAATGGCATGAGGGCTTAGCAGGTATTTCATTTTGAAATGTAGAGTTGTTTTCTGTGAAATTTCATCATTATCTCAGCGTTCAAGCAATTCCTAAATTATCTAAAACTGCAATCTCAATTAGACCTCGGTTAAAATTTTCTCTCTTACTGATAATCACCTTAAACTCTTAACAGGCTAATGTATTAACCTGAATTCTACATAATAATACAATAATAAAAGCCTAATAAAAGTCTGTAGTGCTACTAATATACATGGGGACACTAAAATTTAACATACCGTATATACTCATGTATAAGTCGAATTTTTCAGCACATTTTTAATGCTGAAAAAGCTCCCCTCAACTTATATTCGGGTCTTTAAAATTTTTTGTGTGTTTTTACTTTGCCAACCAGCAGGGGGCGCAGTTTTTATGCTAGCGGCACCAAAATTTCAGGGTACCCTCAGAGGACACTCCGGATGATACCAGCCAAGTTTGGTAATATTTGGTTCAGGGGGTCCAAAGTTATGGACCCCCAAAGGAGGCGCCATCATTCCCCATTGTTTTCAATGAGAGCTATTAGTAGATGAGGCTACCCTTTTGAGGGTCCATAACTTTGGACCCTCTGAACCAAACTTCATCAAACCTGGCTGGTCTCATCAGGAGAGTCTCTTTATGATATCAGCCAGTTTTGATGAAGTTTGCTTCAGGGCTCCAAAGTTATTGATCCCCAAAAGGGTGCCCCATCCCCCATTGTTTACAATGGAAGCTAATAGTAGATTTTCCATTTCTGATAATATCCCTCTTAAAATTTAAGTTGGGTTACATTTGGACATACAGATGATGATGAGGAATCCAGTTTTGAAGGATTTTAACTCTTGTGTTTTAGCTTGGTTGCTGATTGAGCTAAGGTTTTTGTACTTTTAAAGTTATTGTTGAGACCATATTGTTCTTGTTGACCCTCTTTTCCACTTACAGAGCCAGTTTACTGTTTTTCTTTGAAATAAATATTCAAAAACATTTAACCTACTGATGCCTCAATTGATGTAATTTTATTGGTATCTATTTTTATTTTTGAAATTTACCAGCAGCTGCTGCATTTCCCACCCTCGACTTATACGCGAGTCAATAAGTTTTCCCAGTTTTTTGTGGTAAAATTAAGTGCCTCGACTTATATGCGGGTCAACTTATACGCGAGTATATACGGTATAATGGTATCTCCCTGTTTCCCGCTTCTCATCATGCATCTGTTATGCAGCAAAAATCTTTTTCTTCAGTGTTCTGCAGTGTAGGTGTAGTGGCAGCCTACTCTGTTACAGACAAGAATCCACACACTGATGCTCAGAAAAAAGTGGATGTTTTGTTTTGCAGGTTTATGAAAACAACACTCTTCAATCTGTTTTGGCATGCAGCTGAATGTTTCTTTCAAGCTCTTTTATATGTGAGAATGACTGTTGAGTACAGCAAAGAACAAATCATGCTGAATGTCACTCATGGAATCTGTTAACAATTGAACAAGGAACGTATTTACATTGCTTAATAAGATGGGTACATCTGAGTTTGAAGAGAGCCACAGCTACTGTAGAACTGAGAACTAACACCCCACAGTGAGTCAGCCTTCAGCCAAAGCATGGGACATTGCAATTTGACAACAGTGCCTGCTCATATATCACTGCTTCAGTGCACAATGAGAAGATATCCTCTTGGAATACTAACATACTGACTGCGGGAAGGCAAAAGCACACTCTGCACAGCCAGTCCTGATTTTAAAAAATTGCTCTCTATCATTCATAGGGATTGACAAACACTCCTAGAATGTGCCAAGTGAGCAGATGATACTGAACAAATGTAAGTGTATACTCTCTCCTAACATTCATAAAGAGCAGATATGCTCTTGGATGATACTCAGATTTCAATACAGGGTTGAAATGTTGACATTATACTCAACAGACAGTAGATTAGCTATGGGGGAAATCTTGGGAGAGGGAGAATTAATCCACTCCACCAACAAGAAGCTTGGGTAGGGCTAGGCTCCAAGGTGAGATGTTAGGAGAAAAGCAGGACATCCACTTATGGATGTCTAATTCAAAGTGCTGTGAGAAGCAGGTGGAAGGACACAGCCTGTGCATAGTACCAGTGTGAGTTTAAAACACTGGAGGAAGTAGCTAGGGATAAAGTCTCACCCCTTGTCTCCTGAACAGAATGAATCACACTGAGTAAGGGACAGAAGCATCGGGGTGCTGCCTAAACCTATTTCCTCCCTGTTTTGAGGCCCACAGAGTATGGATAATGGATCCCCAACTGTATTAGGAAGATATGCCTCCATCTTTGCAAAAGATGCGAGTGAGCAATAACACAATGTGAGTAGTTCTATATGAGTAGTTCTGAATGACTGCAATTATGTTATAAGCAATGCTGTTTGCTGATTATTTCTGCCAGCACACAGCAAGAAAAACATTCTGTCTAAAATCCATTGCATCATTGTGACCTCTGTACACTTATATATCGAGAGTATGGTGTCTGTCAGTGCATTGGCAGTACTGCAGCAGTAGTAGTTTTAAAATTAAAGTCAGAAGAATTGGGCTCCCTGGTCACTAAAAAAATATATTATTTGTGTAAATGTGGTAGGGCAGAAGGAGGAGAGCTTTTTTTTTTTTTAAACCACTTCATTCTGCCTGGCTCAGTGTTGACAATGTACTGTTGGGAAACAGTTTCTGGAAGAAATGCAGAAGTAAATCCAGAAACAACTACGTATCTTACTGTAAACACATCTTAGCTCTTGAATCCTTTTTAAGAGATCAAAATTTGGCTTAAGCCAAAAGAAAAAAAAATCAAAGCTAAGGAAGATTTTTCTAATCCAGCCCTGGATACAATTACTCTTCCTCATTTTTTTCATATCTTAGTGTCAAAACAGAATATATTTATTTTGGAAAGTTACTTACATGATCTAGCATCCTCTGCCCTATGCAGAGCTTATTTGTTCTGTGTTTCCAAACCATTGCCCACTCAACATCTTGAGGACCTGCCAAGTATATCAGAATATCAGCAAGAGGAAGAGCCTTGCATTTGTAGAATTCAGGTGAATGTCTATCCTCAGTCTATCTTTGTGGGGGATATTAGAGAACCCCATGGCAGTCAAAATAGTATTTTCTGGGAGATTATCTGGACTTTCCTAAGTCAGTTAATAGTGTCTTACATATAACTAGGGGAGCTGGTGATGTAGGATCTAAGTACAGGCTCTGTCAGAAACTTTAGTCAGAAACTTCTACCATAATTGCACCACTGCCCAAAACAATTGAGTGGTGGACAGCTGTCACCTGTGTAATGTTTAGTTTGGTGACAACATCCTGTACTTTGTCAGTTTTTATTTATAATGTCAGATTTGATTCTGAGGCTGTTAATTTCAATAAACTCAGCAGATCTGTGTCTGGTGGATGAGTGGAGGCGGAAAAGACAGGCATTCAACAGAATGCCTCATGTGCCGAAGAGGTTCTTTAAGGCCCAGGCACTCAAATGGCACACAGTTTGCAGTTAGGTGGTTGGGGCCAAAAGTTGACTACAGATTTGGTAGCTCAACCCTTTAAGTCGCCAGCCTACATTCAGCTAAAATCAATAACAATCAGTGACTTCTGATGATAGGTTAGGAGATTAAATCCTTCACATTGAATCAAAATATCTTATTGTTTAACTAAGGGCCTTTCCCCACTTACCTTAAGCCCTGCGCTACTCCAGGAGAGTAGCGCGGGGTCCCTTGGCACTCCCCACTGAGAGGGGCGGCGACAGCGCAGCCGCCCCGAAGCTGCTGCTGTCGCGCCCCTCAGCGCGCAGCATCCCAGGCGCTCTTCTTAACGGCGCCTTTTGATGGCCCCATGCAGAGTGCGGGGTTGTGGGGATGGCCGGGCGTGCGCCTGGGATGCTGCGGGCTGAGAGCAGCGCGCGGCATAGAGGGGAACGACGAGAGTGGGGAAAGGCCCATAGTTTACATGAAACTACATTAAATCATTCTGTCCAATTCAGTTCAATTTTATTGTATTGGGCCAAAGGCCATTCTGAAGAATTGACAATAGAAAATAAATACAATAAAGCTGGATTAAGATACTATACTATCACATTTTAAAACAATTCAAAAACTCATTTGAAAAGAGAGAGGGGCTCCCAGAAGTAGCATCATGATGCTTAATAAGCAGACTATGTTTATGAGGTGATTTGCCATTGATTTCCCCAGTAATCTACATTTTACCCCCAGGAAGCTGGATGTTAATTTTACTGACCTTGAAAGAATGGAAGTCTGAAACAACCTTGAGCCAGTTACCTGAACCCGACTTCTGTTGGGATTGAACTCTGGTTGTAAGCAGTGCTTCAGCTGCAGTACTGCATCTTAACACTATGGCCCATGGGGCTCTTATGTATGTATGTATGTATGTATGTATGTATGTATGTATGTATGTGTGTGTGTGTGTGTGTGTGTGTGTGTGTGTGTGTGTGTGTATGTATAAATTAGACTTATAAACTGCCCTACCCTGGGAGGGCTCAGAGTGGTGAACAACAAAAGTAAACAATAATTGAAAGATAAAATCAACAACTATTAAAACCAATCAAGATAAAACTGTACTCAAAAATATTATAAAATAGCAGCATTTCTACAGTGGATGGTGCCAAACCCTCTGCCCCCTTCAGTGGCCACAATTAATTTGTATCAGGATGAAAATTTGGTTCCTGATATGACTTTCCTTGTCTAGAGCAGCATCATGCATATAAATTTACGCCTTACAGTTAAAATCGGTCTGAAAAGTCGCTTGGACAACATCTGGCAGATTATACATTTGAAGAATTTTATAATTGGATATCCATATGGGGTCTTCTTGGCTTATAGTAAGAGAGATGCTTGAAAGATGGCTTGCTGGCGCTCTCTTCAATTTATGCCAATTTTTTTAAAAAAGCTTTGTATACGCTTGCCCAAAGAGAAGGAAGGCCTGAATCAGCTCTCAGCAAAGCAGCTGCAGGAGTTGGAGGTAGTACTAATATCCTTTCCAAGAAAAGATTTTGGATTCCCTCCAGATTTGCAATCAGGGCATCATTCCATCCCTGACCCCCATGCTATAGAGGAGTTAGGCAATTATTTTGCTCTGAAAGAACTTTATGGCTGGGTCTATCAGGAAACCCGCTTTGGAATGGTAGAATAGCCCCCACTGACAGGAAGGCTGTTGTTTTTATTTCTTGATTTGCCTTCCAAGAGAGTGTACCACTAAAAGTGATTCCCAGATATTTATAAATTTCTAGATATACTCATTCTGTGGGCACATAAAAAGTTTAAGAAACAATGTGATATTTGCCACTATGTGCATCAAGTATATAATGCTTACAGCCCCTGCAGACCTTTCACTCCCTTTTGAGAAAACAAGAGTACAAGAATCAGGATCTCTATCATGGACAATATGTGTGCTGAATATAAATCACAAAGGAAAGAGCTTTATGTGTGGCATACTTGTCTGCAATTCCAGTCAACTGCATAGAGCAGTGATGGCGAACCTTTTCGAGACTGAGTGCCCAAATTGCAACCCAAAACCCACTTATTTATCGCAAAGTGCCAACACGTCAATTTAACCTGAATACTGAGGTTTTAGCTTAGAAAAAATGGTTGGCTCCGAGGAGTGCGTTACTCGGGAGTAAGTTGGTGGAAGTCGGTGGCTTTGCTTTGAAGCAACCGTGCAACTCTTCCAATGGGTGAATCATGACCCTAGGAGGGTTTACTCAGAAGCAAGCCCCATTGCTAGCAACTGAGCTTACTACCTAGTAAAGAATCACGCTTTAGTTCTTCGCATGAAAATCAGTGGGGTTTAAAGCGCTTAACAGGGTTACCTACACTGCTTCCCCAAAACTAGAGGCCTTTCCCCACTTCTCCTGCTGCCGCCGTCGCTGCGCAATGCTCTGAGCGCACAGCATCCCTGGCGTGCGTCCGGGCGTCCCCACACTCTGCGCGCGGTCATCCAAAGGTGCCGTTTTTACCAGCGCCAGGGATGCCGCGCGCTGAGGGGGCGCAAGAGCGGCAGCGTCGTGGCGGCTGCACTGTTGCCGCCTTTGACATGGGGAGTGCAGTGGGACCCCGCGCTACTTGCGGAGAGTAGCACAGGGCTTAAGGTAAGTGGGGAAAGGGCCTAGGTCTTAAGTTTGATGCTAATAATTGAGCTCAGTGGCCCAGGCCAGCCTAGATGTGGGGGGGGGGACTCTGTTTGTGCGTGCCCACAGAGAGGGCTCTGAGTGTCACCTCTGGCACCCGTGCCATAGGTTCGCCACCACTGGCATAGAGAATCTTTCAATTCAAATTTGATGAAAAGAGCTTTTACTTTCATAAGCTGATATCGTTGACATCTTGTTGGTCGTGCTCTTCTACAGCAGACCAACATGGCTACACATCTGAAACTATCCAAACTCCCCCTTTTATGAAAACATGTTCTAAATTAAATTTATAACATTTCCAGTGCTATCTCATCACAACAACATATACTGTGATGTGAGTGAGGGAAACAAAGCAGACATTATGGGCAGTTTCTCCACATGGTTTATTGCTCTCCAGTTTGTTCATTTTGTTATGATTTACAACGTTATAACTTTCATCATTTCTTTTTCTAGAGATTCCTCTTCAACAGCATAATCCACTACATTTAATTTTCTCACACTCTCTCTCTTAAGTCAGCAGTGTTATGACATAAAAAAACATTACAGAAGTCTTTGGACTTATATTTTCCACAGGTTCTCTTTATAGGTTATCATTCTAATACTATACAGAAATACCTTCATTACCAAGCGAAGTCTGAACTATGCAAAGCCTTCTAATTAGCTAATTGATCGTGACCAACAAAATTTTTGAAAATGGTGAATGTTGTTAATATCTATGGTCAGCTAGCCTGATCTCATCTCGCAGAAACTAAGCAGGGTCAACCGTGTAAAGCATTTGAATGAGAGTCCTCTTGGAATATCAGGGTCGTGATGTGGAGGCAGGCAATGGTAAATCATCTTTGAACATCTCTTGCCATGAAAACCCCACAAGGAACTATTATAAGTCATATGTGACTTGATTAAAAAATGGTTCCTCGTGACATGTATTTTTATTTTTGATTCTATTATATGCTTTTTTGCCATCAAATGACAGCTGCCTTATGGTGATCCCAGAGGGTTTTCAAGGCAAGAGCTGTTCAGAGGTAGTTTGTCATTGCCTGCCTCACGTTATGGCCCTGTTATTCCTTGGAGATCTTTCATCCAAATACTTTTCAGAGTCAAGGCTAAGAGTGTGTGGCTGGCCCAAAGTCACCCATCAAGTTTCCGTGGCAAAGTGAAGATTTGAACCTGGGTTTCCCAGATCCTAGTCCAACACTTTAGCCAGTACACCACACTAGCTCTCCGTTATATAGTTGCATCTCAGTAATATATTCCTGGGAACAAGTACTGAAGAATATTTAAAGTTACTTTGTTTGGTAAGGAAGCTGATCTCAAACATAATTCATAGTGTCATATATAGTTTATACAAACTGATTATTTCCTCCTTATAATTAATACACCAAAAATATCAAAATAAACAACCAGTATCAAAACTTTCCACCCTCAATCACACCCATTAATCTTATCGAACTGTTGAGTCCACTCTTGACTTCTCACAGGTCCTAAATACCTTCTAGCACCATAACCCTCTAACCAAATGCTGTGCTGGCAGGCTTGTAGCTGCTTGGTCCCACTCCTGGAGCAAGGCAAGATTTGTCTTCCGGCTAAGGAACACAGAGGGCATTCTTTTCTTTCACATTCAGATTCACCTGCTTTAATTAAACTTTGAGAGTTCTGATTTGGAACAAAACTTGAGAGACACAAACTGTGTGGTAGAACACTGACAGAAATAAATATCTGTTTGAGGGATAATGTATACATAGAAAGAGAAACTGTTGAGCAATAAGAAACAGCAGTCATAAAAAGCTAGTCAAATTAGTGTTACCTTCAGTTAGCAGAGAAATCTATACCTAAAACTACAAAGAAGAAAAGAGAGGAATGGTGTTAAGGTACTCTGGCTGTGTGAATTGGAGATTTCACAGCCCTGAAAAATCAATTTCTTAGAAATATGCAATATGTTGGGCAAACCTCCCAACCCACATGAAAAGACACTGAACATTAACAGGTTCCTTTTAAAATACAAAGGAGTTCTAGAATATCTCAAAGATCTGTTAATGTATATTCTAGCATAACCTTTCATCAGATACATTGTAGTAGGTCAAAGAAAAAATTTAAAGCTGCCTCCAGATGGCGACTGTTTTATGCATAGGAGTAACACCTCAAAATAACGAGCTCTCTGTACCATGAACAGCAACACAGTGTGGCAACTGGAAGGATTAGGAAGAATGGCAGCAGGCAGGGAGAAAGCCCAGCTGAGAAGCAGAGGTCATGAACAGCAGTTGTGGAGGCTGCCCCAGGTAGAAATTAAAACACAACTCCAGTTTTTTAAGAGGGGTAAATACCATATCCCATTGATCACTTAACTGTGAGAATTATAAGTGGGGTTTGAAAGATATAGCACCAACAAATGGAAATAGGAAATGACATCTATGGGAAATGGTCATGAGATTTGATTGATACCCTTTACATGAAAGTATAATTTAAGTGAAAAATACATTATTGTATCTACAGAACCAGCTGGTACTCAAGTTCCATCACAGCACTTGTTCTTCTGGCAAAAGATAATTGTTTATATTAAATACATCACGGGGCTGGTACGTCTGTTGCTTAAAACAAAATAATGCATAGGGCATACATATTGCGCTTGTTGGTTGAATTATAAATGATTTTAAAGGAATTAATGCATCAGTTCCCCCTAGATTTATTTTAAAGAATGAAAGAATATAATAAGTTATGGAAAAATTGAGGGGAAAAAGACAATATTCTAGAATAGATCAAAATCCTTTATGGGTAGGAGGCTTTGATGCCTGTGAATGGTAACTATTTCAGAAGAGATGAAAGATGGAAAGCTGAAAAGTCCTAACTTCATACACAGTTCTGAGTATATTAAGAAAGCAAATTCAAGGCCATTCAGGAATGGGTCAGAAAGAACCATAAAATCTTTCACATACTCACAAATGAGAAAATATCAGAATGCTGAGGCTAAAGACTCTCTTTTCAGGAGCAATAATATTTTTATGATTCTACACTGTCACCAGTGCAGAGTTCTTGTTTTAAATCTTGTTTTAAATAACTACCTCCTTTCTTCTAACCTTTTTTCAACTTATTTGAGCGATGTTCAATCAATAAGCAGTAGGTTTTGTCCCTTTCCAAATGAAACAGGCAGGTTAAACAGTTCCACAACATCAGGCCGTGGTGATGAACCTATGGCACTCCAGATGTTCATGGACTACAATTCCCATCAGCCCTGCCAGCATGGCATGGGAATTGTAGTCCATGAACATCTGAAGTGCCACAGGTTCGCCACCACCTAGTACATGATCTTTGAAGAACCTAAGCTTGAGAAATGGTTGAATACATTTGCTGCATGGCTACCACATGAAAGGTAGTCCAAGTATCCTTGTAACCATAGCTTACTGTTAAGGTTGCCTGTCATTAGCCATCAATAAGAGTCCAGAAATTATAATGGCAGTCTTTATTAACATTCTATGCAAGGCAATAATCATAATTCTCCATAGCCAGATCTGAAGAACCTTGCAAGGATACAGTTAGATATAGGCAGCAGAAACCCTTCCCTTTTCCTCCTCGCAGCTAGGGAGAGAAGAGGAGAAACATTAGAATGTTTATGTTAGAGAGCTTCCTGGGTCTCACAGGAAAGCTTCCTTATCACCAACTGGAATGAAGTTGGGAGGAAAGAAAGGGAAGAAGCTGAGAAAGAGAAGCTAAGAGCAAAACAAGTCTGACAGCAGCCTAAGAACAATATGATGTCACCAAACCATCGGGTCCCAGACTTCCAGCTGGAGGTCAGTAGCAGGCTCATCAGGGGGCAATTATTAGCAGCAGTACAGGACAACTGAGGACATGACACCTACAAATGCACTTCAAAAACATGGCTTGAATCTCCAGTTTCACGTGTTGTAATGCTTGGCATTGGTGCACATGTAAACAAAAACATGATTGATGGGGAAAAAATAGGGATTCAGAAAGAGGAGAAGGGAAGCTTGATATCACAAGCTTGGCTACTCGCTTGTTAATCATGATTTGCACAGAGACAGAGCTAGAACTATTTCTGATGAGTTGTCAAACAAATATTACTCCTCTTCACATCCTCAAGAAAGAAAGAATTTCTCTAAGGCACAGGTGTCAAATTCGTGGCCCTCCAGATGTTATGGACTACAATTCCCATCATCCCATGCCAGCATGATGCTGGCTGGGGATGATGGGAACTGTAGTCCATAACATCTGGAAGGCTGCAAGTTTGACACCTATGATCTAAAGGATTAAAAAATGGTAGAATGATAACTTAACAGAGATTTAATTCTCACAAGAATTAAGATTTTTACTCCATATGTCTACATGTCTACATATTTTTCCTCAGCAGATTATGGAGCATATTTCATTGTCCATTTACCCTTATGGTGTCCCTCCTCCAGCTCCAACATAGGTGGTCAGTTTCTCCAATGGTACTAAAGAGCAAGTGGACAGATAATGACCCTGTTCGCTTGCAGCCCATGAGGAGAGAAGGTTGAAACAGATGTAATCACACCAGTCACTTCTAATTCAGTAAAAAGGACTGATGGCTAATTTTAGAATTTCCTAATTACAAGTCTTTCCTCCTATGGTGTTTTAAAAGGCAAGTAATCTCAGGAGGTCTAATAACTATGCTGAAAACGGGCTTTTAGCAATAAGCAATGTGCAGCAAAGAGAATATCAACCAAGCAGGATATTCTTGTTTCTCTTTCCAAGCCTTTTATTTAGTTACAATAAATGGAGAGTAAACATCCTTTACAGCTATGAAATGGTGCAAACTTTAAGCATGTTAAAGACCCCCTCAATGCTCTTGCTGACTTGCTTTACCAGCAAAAAGTGGTTCCTAAGTGACCAATAGTTATTAGATGAAAAGGTCACATTCTACTGCACGTTCCACCATCAGCAATCAGAAAGTCAGCAATCAAATGTTATGATTCATAATATGCTCACAGAGATAATTAAACAGCCAGGGTGAAAAAAAGGCTGAACAAAAATGATGCTGAATGAGCAATAATATACTGAACCCCACGAACAAAAGCCACGTCATACTTTATTATCTGAACCAAACAAAATGACTTGAAACAGTTTTGTGCACGTTTTTTGTGTTCTCCGGAGCTCTTCATCAGGCTGAATGTTGAAAAAACAAAGGGAGGTGGGAGAGATGTTCTAGGTTCTTTGTCTAGAACTCATCTGCACATTTACTTCATTTATACACCACTGTTCACTCCAATGGAAAGCCAAAGCAGCTTAGGATATTCTCCTCTCCTCTATATTATCCTCTCATTTACCATGTGATAGCATGTGACTGGTCCAAAGTCATTGACCCAAGAAAGCTTCCATGGCAGACAGGATTCAGATCTGCGTTTTCCAGATCCTAGTTGGACTCACTAACCACTACCGTACTGGGAGGAGAAGAAAGTATCAAAGTGTACCTTTTTGCCTTTTGTGAAAAAGAAAATCCAATGGAGATAATTAAATGTCTTTCTGACATTAAATGAAAATTCAGGTTCTTTAAAAGGCTAGGAGCCGATTCAGTTTAGATAATGTATTATGTAAAGAGCAAATGGAAACTAAATTGTGTGCCATTACCTAGCTGGGCGGCAGCGGGTGGGGTAAACCACATAAGTAATTTTCTTCAATTTACTTCACCTGAGTTATAGTAGAAAGTTTGTAAATAAGAAAATATGTGAAGAGCAGAGACCAATCACCTCCTGGGCATGGTACCCACATGTAGATTCGAGAGCTAAATAGTGCCACTTTTCCCCTTCCTTTTTTAGAGTGCATGCATGCAGGGAGTGCATCAGGCTTTATGAGAAATGGGTGACATTTCTTTGCCCCCTCCATATTCCCACCAAGTCTTGATTCCATATGTAATATATGTCACTACTGCCATTTTTATTTCTATGTATTGGTGAATGCAGTGAACACATCCCCCCAATTAATATTAATGAACAGATTGCAAAAGCTACTTCAGACTCTCGATACATATTTTGTTACTAAAAATAATGCTCTGGCTACCTGTGCATGTGTCTTTTTTTCTCTTAAAACAACATCTTATGAGAAGGTGTATATTGTCAAAACAGGAAAGAAATCTCAAAGAGCAAAGTAGACTGCATATTTGTGTAACTCCATAACAATCACAAAAGCCCTGGATTCATCACATGTCTGTGTAGGAAACAAACATACTGACTGTCATAATGTGAGCCATTTTATCTTACTCTATGCCTAACAACAACAACAACAACAACAATGAGGCTCGAATTGTAATGAAGGCCAACAACCAGCTAAAGATCTGGCATCTGTAAAATCTACAATAATAATAATAACGTGAACCTTCCTTTAGACCAACATAAAATGTTATATATGAGAAAGACAGAAAGTGTAAGTAGTTTCCAAAATACAGCTTCCTTCCTTCGCAGTAAGATGTGAGAGCTTCCAATGCAGGAACAGTTTGCACATCTGACCCTTGAGATAGATTCCCAAGATGCCTGTGCTTTTGAGTTCCGCAGAGGAAAGGCAGGATATGAAATGCAAGTATGAAATAGATATCTAAAAGGCATGATAACAAGAATCTGGCACTTCCTCTTCTTGTCTTCTATTATGTAACCCCAAGAACCATTAATAGTGCATTTAACAGAATTTAACGATGATATATATAATTAATCGCAGCAAGACACCTTTTTTTAGCCTTGGGGATTTTTTTCTTTGAGATATAAATAGTTACACAATGTCAACCACTTCTTAAAGGATGATAGCGACTGTAAGTTTAGCGTTATGCAATAGTAATTATAGTACATGTTGGCTTTAATTCAGAGGACTACATAGCTTGTTTTCAGTTATTTATGCAAGTCAGCCAGCTGAGAGCTGCTATCATGGAAAAAGTCTGTGAACAGCTTGGACTGTATACAGGGGTATTTTCCACATTGCCTTTGGGAGACTCTTTAAGAAAATTACAAAAAAATCCCCAAATTCTGTCTTTCTCCTTCTTCAGCCACCAAACCCAGGAGCTAGGAAGAATCAGCACAGGTTTCACTTTAGGAGCTGTTTTTCACCTTCTCTCTGGTTTACCATAAAAAGCTGGCTCATAACAGTTACTTTTGATTGTATTTCCACCCCCATCTTGCCATATACATCAACAGAATATTGATCAATGGATTCTTATGTCATTATAGTTCTAGTCTATACTTCACTTAACACTCCTTTTTCTTAGGTTTTTAGGTGATCCAATGCCATATTTATTCACCCTGTTTTATTTCTGTCTTATTGTGGATATCCACTGCCTTGTTACCAGATCGACCCATGGTGGGTGGGTGGGGTCTCTGTTTTAAGATCAGTGTTTCTACCCATCCTTGGATGCCTAGCAGTGCAGTGCCAAAATGGGCAGTCCATTCTCTGCATTGGCTCTGCAAGGACACGGTAAAATCCTGTCTGGAGTTGTCTTCACCCACATCTGCCTCGCAAATAGCTACTGCACCTTTTATTAAGGGATTAAGAAAACATAAAGGGATTAAGAGCCTCTGCCTTAGAAGCTGTTGATTCCCATCTCCAGCTCTGGACTATCCATCCTGCTAAGACAAAGGTGTGGTTAATGTATTTGCCCCAAGTATTCTTGCCAGTGCTGTATTAACTCAATACTTCTTCCTCTGACTAATCTTTCTCCAATGACCACCTCATTTACATTGTCATTGTTAAACAAACTGTAATTTAATCAGTTTTCTCCCACCTTCAGACAGTTCCAAGCTTGGCCCATCAAGCTAATGCCTCAACTATTTGATTAATGACTCAAACCATTAAGGTTACAACAACAACAACCTTTATTAGGCATTTAAAATAGGCTCTAGATCGTTACCAGATATTTATGAAGTAGGTTGATGACTGTCTCTTGTCCTTTCCCTGAAAGGCCGGACTCGTCTTTGACCTGGGAGATTAACCCTGAGAGTTCCTTTTTCCCTATAAGAAGACTCCTCTCCCAGCAGTCAGTGTTTAATATCTCTGGACACCTCTCTGTTAATATTGTCCCTCAATGCATTGTTCTTTCTTTTACCAGAGCTAAACACAGGTCACTCAGATCTGTTCATTCAGTGGCGTACGTAAGCAAACTAGAGCCCTGGGCAAAACCTGAGTTTGATGCTCCCCCATGGGCAGCCAACCTCCCCCACCGTGACCAAACAATGATTTTTTCCACCAAGTTGTTTCAAAATCACCATCATATTATAGAACATGCCCCAACTCACAAATCTGAACACAGCAGAAATATTTTTTGAAAACATTTTCAAAATTCTTTCAAAATGTTTTATTACTGCTATGAAAACATTTTATGGTGTTGTATCCAGTCCCCCCCCCAAATGGGGGAAATAGCATCACTTTCAATGTTATTTAAACTGGGGACCCCAGATTCTTCCTTTAAGGTGGATTTAAAAGGAGAATCTGGGCTCCCTAGTTTAAACAAGTGATGCTGGAATCCACCCCCAAACAGCATTATTTTCAATGTTTTTTGAACTAGGGAACCCAGATTCTCCTTTTAAATCCACCTTAAAGGGAGAATCTGGAGTCCCCAGTTTAAGCTACATTGAAAGTTATGCTGTTTTGGGGTGGAATCTCCCCCACCCTGAAACAGCATCACTTTCAATGTTTAAACTGGGGACCTCAGAGTCTCCCTTTAAATCCATGCCGAAGGGGGTGGATTTAATAATAATAATAATAATAATAATAATAATAATAATAATAATAATAATAATAATAATAATAATAATAATAATAATAATAATAATAATACACTTTATTAGGCATTGAGAGAATAAAAGAAAGAAAGAAAACAAGCATTGGCAGGAAGAGCGTGGATTTAAAAGGAGAATCTGGGGAAATTTAGGGGGTTCCTGCTGTCAGGGGTGCAATTATTAAGATAACAGTACCAAAATTTCAGAGAATCTTTGTGAGACCCTACTGATAATACCACCCAAGTCTGGTAAAGTTTGGTTCAGGGGGTCTAAAGTTATGGATCCTCAAAAGTGTAGCCCCCATCTCCTATTAGCTCCCATTGGAAACAATGGGGGATGGGGCACTCCCTTTAGGAGTCCATAACTTTGGACTCCCTAAACCAAACCTCACCAAACCAGGGTATTATCCTCAGGAGAGTCTCCAGAAACATTCCTGAAATTTTGGTGCTGCTAGCCTAAAAACTGCACCCCCTGCAGGCCAAAAACTGCACCCCCTGCAGGCCAAAAACAGAAAAAACACTGAAAATACAAAAAATTCCCACAAACAAAAATGAATTTTGGTGCCCGCCACAAGGGGCACTCTGGGCAACAGCCCACTTTACCCAATGGGAGGAATGCCTCTGTGTTCATTGGACCATTCGGTTCCAACACCAGGTGACTATAACTGATATTCCATCAATTCCCAACCTATCCGCTCAACGCTGCTTGTATCATAGGACTGTGTGTGTGTTCTGTTGCTTTGATTGAGTGCTTGTGTCTATTATCCCTTAATAAAATTGTTAACTTTATTTTGCTCTCCTGCGGAACTTCTTGCAAAAAGCTGATCTTTGTATACATAGGTAACAATGATCTCGAGCTTGCCTGACCTTTTGCTAAGCCAAGAGTCTGCTTTTGCTAATTCCCCTACTCTAAAAGGGACAGACTCCCATCATTTCAGGTAACAGCCTCTGCTTGGCTAAAAGGATGCATCTCAGGATCTGGATAACCACTGATCTTGAATTTGGTGTGGTTCCCAGCCCCAGCAACTTATGTATATATTTAAGAGCAATTTAAAAAGAAAGAAGACTTACATTTCTAATTGTTTCTTTTGAAGAAGTGAACTGGTTCTGACTCATAATGATTTTAATGCTGGCCTAGTTGTGCATATTTGAGTAGCAGTGTGGCAAAGTAGTTAAAGTATCAGATTAAGATGTGGGGAACCCCACTCAGCCATGGCCAATCACATACTCTCAACCTTGGCCCTGATAAATATTTAAATAGAGGATCTCCAAGGAATACCGGGGCATGAGACAGAGGCAAACAATGGCAAACTACCTCTGAATGTCTCTTGCCTTTGAAAACCCTATGGGTTTGCCATAAGTCAGCTGTGACTTGATGGCAAAAAAGAGTTGTGGATCTGAGTATAGGCAGAAGCAGCAAAATAGAAGAACCAGAAAGATGACAGTGATCAGCTTACATAATTTAGGCAGCAATTCACATCTGCCTGTAAAACCAGAAATCAAATGTTCAACATTCTACCTTCTCCTGGAATTCTGCCCAATTCTATATTTGCCACTCTATTACATTGTTACTAACTAGTAGCTGCAGTGATGAAAGTTGTAGGTATGCCAATGGTCATCCTTAGCGAACTAGGACAGATTAATATGTGAAAAAGGTTTGAAGCCACTAATTCCTTGCAAGTTTGCAAATTTCATACTTGGTAATTCCCCATTCACTGAGCACTATATGAACCATCTCTGCCAAATATTTAAAAGCAACTTCTTAACAAAATTGTTACTCTGGCTCTGATAATTCACTTGGAAAACTGCCATTCATTTGAAACAAAGGCTGGCATTCAGAAGACCCTGTACAAACTTTCCAGTACTAATATTCCAGGAGGCTTCCCCTTCATCTAATGTATCTAAATTGATCTTTGAATTCCTATTTTCAAAATTACCTTGATGACTTGGTCCAAGAATTTTCAAAGGAAAAAACTACTCGTGTGTACATTATTTCCACCTAATTTTCCATTTAAAAATTTCTCATGTCTGATTGGTACATTTCAAAAAGTAGACTGAAAAATTTGTGCAGAAAAGGACTAATAACGGATCAAGCTCTCACCATTCACCAAAAGTCACAGCCTAGAGTTTGTTCATTTGATTTTTTTTGTCAAAAATATACATAAACATACTGTAGAAAATGCTGAAACATGACCATAAAAATCCATTGTAGCTTTCCATACTTAAGGGTCATTAACACAGGATAGCAAAACTGTAGCCCACTAAAGCCTAGTTGTTAGATCAAGTGTTCAGTGAACTGAGAGAGTTCACCCTTTGAAACTGCATGCAACCCGTTCCTCCCCCAGCCACTACTGAGGGTCAGAGGATGCTCTAGAACAATATGCATCAAAAAGAAATAATTAGAAACCTTGTTAAGGCATATACTTTTGTTACCTTGATGAAATTGAAGGGAAAGGAATTTTTGCCAATTGCCTGCCCCCGCCCCTGCAGCTCCATACTGTACTGAATACTGGCTTGAATGACCACCTCCAACCTCAGCAGTGGTTTGGGGGCAGGAAGCTGCAGAAAGAACAGGCAGCAAAACTCATTTGATTCTTTTGCTGTATTTGCAGAAGACTGAGAGGTAACCCTATGAGATCAAGAGTGCTTAAAAGTATTTAAACCTTCATCGTATCGTAAAACCTGCCAAAAACTTTTTTAATTACACAGGCTTTGTTTTAATACGTTTTCCTGTTAAGCTAATCTGAATGTTTACAAAAACCAGCTGAAAACATTTGATGGTCATGACGAAAACTGCCTTCGAACTGCAGGTAAGTCCATTATCATAAAAAACACTTTCTCACCTCTGCTAGCCTTGTTTCCAGTACTTTACTGATCTGTCTATAGTCTATTTACACTTTCACACCATTTTTTGCTGTAGTAAGAAGTAATAATGGTGTACTATTGCACTATTCACGAGTCTTTTGAAAAATCCAGGATTACAGCAGCTTGTGAGTGAACAGACGGGGCAGGAGGCGTCTTATTCTGATGCGCTTTCCTTTTTAAAAAAATGCCTGGCTTGCACCAGCATGGCTAAATGATGGTATTGTGAGACATCAGCATGGCTGTGGGGACTCACTTGTGTGTGCCTGCATAGCTACGCATCGGTGGGAGGTAAATTTTAAAAAATAGATGTGCCTCCGTGCGAAGGGGCGACAGCCACCTGCATTGTTTCTGTGGGCTCCAATCACGAATGCATGCGAATGTGAAAACCGGAAAGCGGGTTACTTTATCCCGACTGCAACCCACTATACATTCGCTGTGCAGAAAGGGCCTAAAATTAGCTCTCTCAGCAGGGCCAAAAAGAGGCAATTAAACAGTAAACAAACACTTTGTTCTAGTGTAGCCACACACAATGTTGCTAATGACAAGGGGTAGTTTTAAACTCATACTGAATATATCACGCTGAATACATCTAAAACTACCAAAGATCTTCACAATGGACTTCTTGTGGATTTCAAGCTCCTTGCCCCCCCTCCGCTTTGCTATCCAAAGCTCCCCACTTGTATGCCAGTTTAAGAAACCTTAGCAGTCTTTCTCCCCCCACCCGCTCTTTGAAGTAAATAAGAGTTTCCATTGCTTCTTATTCACTTGCAAAGGCAGGGATCATGCAGGTCCAATCACAGCTCAAAATTTATGAATGCCTTTCTCTCAAGCGTACCATTCATTGGGTGTAAAATTAGGGAGCTATTGCACAGAATCAGCAGGATATTCTAAACTTCAACCTATAAAACCATGAAAAAAGCAACGCTCAGGAAAAATGGTTTGCTCTCTTTCTGGGAAAAGTTGCAAAGTGAAATATCACTACTGAGTCCTCCACCTCAGCTAGAAAATATTTAACATATTCTTTCATACTAGACAGGCTTTTGTTTCTTCATACCTTGTATTACCAACCTCAATTTTCAACATCTATAATCCCAGCAGGTTAACAATATTTGTGAAGTGAGAGTTTATCCTAAGGTGTCTCTTCCCTAATGGACTTGATGCATGGAAAGAATGATGCTCTCTCATTCATTAGTGGAATCTGCAACATAAGAGAGCCTGCAGGGCTCAAGTTGTTTAAATAGATTTGTCAGACTAAATGCAGCATCTTGAACAATATTTGGAAGGATATCAGGTCCACTGTGGATCCTGCATTGTTGCAATGTAACATACCCCAAGTGAGCCAACAAGAGGCAACAGGACATCAAGTCCACAAATACTATGATAATGTCAGCTTTGAATAATTTTCAGTGTCACCCTCATTTTTTCGATTCTGAAGTGAATAGAACAAATGTGAGGCTGTTAAAATATACAGGTTTTATTGCTGCTGTGCGCTCACCATGCACACTCCACTCCATGTAGCTAATGCTAAAGGAGGCCTAGAAGTCAGCCTGCCTGTAATTTGCTCATAATGGAAGAAAATGTTTCCTTACATCATAATGTAGTGAAATAAGCACAACCCTTTTGGCTCAGTAACTGTGCAAGTCTGTGCAAGCCTCCAGTCTAACTAACCCCATAAATTTCATTGTTCTTAGACTGGTGTAATTCTTTACAGAATTGCACAGTAAGTGGTTTACAAGTATCAATCACTGCACAAACCCAGTTAAACCTGCTCTAACCCTACTGAGGTTTTGCTTTTAGAACGTTTCCCAGGTCTTTGTTAAATGTACACTTCAATGTGGAGTTGACCTGAGGAATCAGGCAGGAGGTTTTCATTCTCTCTCCAATCAGTTTCTCTCTAATGCACACAACCAGGGCCACCAAGAGAGGGTGGCTGCAGAAACTGCCAGGGCCCAAAGACAACTTGAGGGCCCGGAGCTGGAGCTCTTTGAGAGCTAGTGTTGCCAGTTCTAGTTTGGGAAATACCAGGCAATTTGGCATGGTGGATTGTGAGAAGATGGGGTTGCAGAGCAGAACTTCAGTGGGGTATAATATCATACAGTCCACCTTCCAAAGTGGCTGTTTTCTCCAGGGAACTGATCTCCATCACCTGAAGATCAGTTGCAATCCCAGGAGATCTTCAACCACCACCTGGAGGCTGGCAACCCTACTGACAGAAAGCAGAATACAGTTTAGCTTTGCTGGAATGCCTCTGCTCTGCCCTTTTGGCTGAGAGCTCTCTTTCTCACTCACTCACTCTCTCTCACACACATTCGCACAAAGACCTGCTTCCTCCTACAATGATCTGTACAGCAGCAACAAATCTCTTGCTGTCCTCCTCCTTCTTGCATCTGCCTTGGGCAAAAAGCCCATTGTTTGTTGCTCATTCCCTGACCCATTTCTTCAGCTGCATAGAAAAGCTTCTTCTCCCCAAGAACAAGATTGTCATGAGCCCCTAGCTGGAGACAGTGGAAGACATGTGGGGGGGGGGGGAATTCTCAATTATCTTATGCTCCAAAAAGACTTTGGTGGAAGGGACCTCACACTGTAATGCAGGGGATGAAAAAAATATATTCCAGGCACTTGTTTAGAGGAAACAGGTAAGTGTCTAAAAAGCAGCAAGAGTTCCAAATAAGGCTGACAACCAACCCTCAAAAGGCTTGGTTTATTCCTCTGTTTTTGATGGAAGCCCAACCTGCAGAAATCACCAAGTGAGACTTCTCATAAAACATAGTAGATGCTTATTACTGGCTCATTCATGCAGTTCAAGCAGCTGTGAGAGGCACAGGAATAGGAGCCAGTAAGAAAAATGTTGGCAACCCCTAGATTTTGGTCAGGATAATTGCAGGGAAGTGTGGGGAGTATTTGGTGCTGGTGAAGGGAAAGGGATGGATCTGGTGGTGAGCAAATCAGGGAGAAGAAGTGAGGAAGGGAATTTATACTTTGCTTGAGTCACAATTAATCAAAATAACATTCAGTGATATGCTTGCGAGCTTAAAATAAGGCACGCATTGGATTGTTCTAGTGATTATTGCTGAGACAAAGCAAGGAATTCAGTACCTCATGAGGTTGAAAAAGAATGTTTGATGAGGTTGTTCTCCCTCTGAGGCAGGAGGACAGTTTGAATGGATGCTTCACACCCCTTTCTTCAAGCAGGCAAGAACTAAAATTTTTGAATTCCCTGTCTCCTCTGGTGAGAGTTAACCATTTCCAGTTTTTTACCTGCCTCAGTCAGGAAGAACAGCTTTTGGAGTAGGCTCTGATTGCTACTCTAATTTCAGACCTATTTTTCTGTAATAATATACTGACTAGCTATTAGAGCTCTTATAATTGTTCAAATATTGAAAATAACTGATAACCATAGAGACGAAGAAAAGACTTGCCTCTAGTTTCAGCCCAGTATGGCACTGTGACCTTTGAGAGCCAGCGTGGTGTAGTGGTTAAGAGCACGTGAATTCTAATCTGGAGAACCGTGTTTGATTCCCCACTCCTCCACCTGAGTGGCAGAGGCTTCTCTGGTGAGCCAGATGTGCTTCTCCACTTCTACATTCCTGCTGGGTGACCTTGGGCGAGTCACAGTTCTTTGGAACTCTGTCACCTATCTCACAAGGTGTCTGTTGTGGGGAAAGGAAGGGAAAGTATAAATTGGTAAGCTACAGAGAGAGGGAGAGGTCAGCATCCTTCAGCTGTGACACCCTTTGTGCTATAAGTCAGGCCATATGTACCACCACTTTGTATGACTGAGCTGATCCATGGATGTGGAACTCACAGATACAAGTTCAGCTCTTTCACAAGGTAAAGTGAGGCAGTTACCTCAGCTCCACCCTCCCATTGCTCTCAGGAGCAACAGGAGCTACTCTCTTCCTCTCTTACACCCCTTTCCACAAACGAACAGCAAAGCTGGACATGTCCCACAGTTTCCTGAATGCTCCCAACACTCTTTCCTCTCACAACAGCTTGATGATAATGTGGGTTGCTCTGGCACAATTCTGCTTAATCTTCAAACCGTCACTAGAAGAAGCAATCTTGCAAGAGTTCAGGAAAACAACTGTCTCTGACTGTTCCTTGTGTCGTCTTGGGTTGGTGAGCTGGGTTTGTGAGCTGTGGGAATGCACTGACATATAAGGCCTGAATGGTTTCCTGCAATGGTTTTACATAAGTGTGTGGAGCAAATAACGAGCAACGAACAATCATTTCTCTGACTTCTGGAGGATGAGTAAGGTTGGGGAAATGATGGTGGTTTCAAGGCAACAAAATGCCCTGACTTGCCACTCAGAGTTCTAGCTTCTTATGGCAAAGAGAATCACAATAGCTCTTTGCTAAAACAAAGTTTATACCTTGGGGCAAACATCATGAAATCATAAACCTTTTTACCAATGATACATCGTATCACAATAAGGGACCAGGGTAGCCAGCTCAGGATTGGGAAATTCCTGGAGATTTTGGAGGTGGAGCCTGAGGGTGGGGTTTGGGGAAGGGAAGGACCTCAGTGGGGTATAATGCCATAGAGTCCACCCTGTAAAGCAGCCATTTTCCTCCAGGGGAACTGTTCTTGATGGCTTGGAGATCAGTTCTAATAGCAGGATATGTCCAGGTGCCACCAGGAAGTTAGCAATCCTGCAAGGAAAACCTCAATGTAGTTTATTGTTCTGTTTACTAGAATTATCCCATTGCCACTGAGTCATGAACTAAATTTCCATCAACTTCAGTAGGATCGGACAGGATAATTTCAAATGGTTTTTGTTCACACAAATAACTTACAGCAAAGGATACCATGCAGCTATTTTTAAACACTCAAGTTATTTTATTTCTCCTTTCCTTTCAACCAGAATGAATGGCTCTTTGAAAGGCCAATTTGAAATTCAGTGTATTGAAGGGTAATAAATACTGGAAACAACTCTAATCCTAATAATATATGAAGAATTTGCATTCCTTCATGGAATCATTAACATTTCTTTTGTTTTCCCTCACAGTAATGCAAACCTTAACATAAAGATAGATCTTCTTGCTTTTGGAGCATTTGTGAAAGTAGTGATAAGAAAATGCAAGACATTAATAATAATACCACTCCAACAGTCAATCTCTCTCCACAATGGCACTCCCTCTGGCAACCAATATAAAAGGAAATACAAACAATACTCTCTCATACCAGGCTGAAATAAACACATACAGTTGAGTTTCAAAATATAATACTAAATATACTTCCAATAAACATTTACAGTGTGTACTTGATAATGAAATTGTACTGGATGGCTTGCATTGGTATGTGGTTTCTCCAGTCATTTAGAATCCATTAATAACTGTAATTGAAGCAAACAACATCTGCAATGTATATCTCTAAAATCTCTTCTTGAAATAATATTTTGTATCGGAGGAATTATCATGTGAATTTTTCCAGCTGAAAAGTAATACAGTGACATTCTGCTGGGTCTAGCTCCCTATGCAAATAAGGACTCATAAAGAAACTTGTCATGATCTCTTCTGAATTGCCCTTCTCATAAATCTGAACTGTGGAACCATGGGACTTACAAAGATAAATTGTTCTTTCACAAATAAATATCCAATAACTAACATTTAGTAAAAATACTGCATGTCATGCCCCCACAGAAGCCTTTATTATTTTCATTGTTAAGTATAAGTTTCCCATAGATAGTATGGGTCTAGTCCTCTGTATAGTCTCCAAAGGGAGGGAATTTTAGTTAGCCCCTGTCCCTTTAAGAAGTTTCTCAAGAGGCAGTCTTTATGTTATCTCCCAGCAATGCCCTGTTTAACTCAGTTCAGTTCAGTACAGGTGCCCAAGGAGTTAGGAGGCAGCAGTATTTTGTCATGTCAAAGGTGTACAGAGAGCCAAAGTTGAGGTTTATAGAGAATAGTAGCCAGATAAAGGTTCAAGGAACTTAAAGAAGTCGACTTTTCTGGAAGCAGTCAAGGAAAGAACAAAAGTCTATAGCTTCTATTGTCCAGTCAAGCAAGTACTTTATTTTAAGCAGGCCCTGGGAGGAGTTAGGGTCTCCACTCTTCTAAATATTAAACCTTTTATTTGAACGGTTAAACCTTGCTTGTGACTCTCCCGCTCTGTTCTGGCCAGGCACAGGGCATCAGAAGCAGTTTTGCTTGGGGAAACAGAACACTGCAAGATTCAATTTAGGGTCCTGACTAAAAATTATCGCCATGGTAATACTACCCCCTCCTGGAAACTATGGCAATGCTGGCATGGGGAGAGGCTGTAGTATACACTCTTTTTATACAACTTGGTGATTCTGACAAAAGTCCTTTTTCATATGAGAAAAGACCAGGCTGCAGCAAGTGTCTAGGCACAAACCTAAAGCATATTAATGCTGCAATTTTAAAGTGCAATTTTTGGTGCAAAATGGTGCAATTTTTAAAGCAGAGTTACATCCTGCTAAATCTGTGGAAAGGTGTACTTCTATTAAGGGTTGCTCTGCCAGTATCAAACCATAGTCCTAATATACTGGCCTGGACCATCCTGAGGATTTGTTTTGGAAAGATAGGAGCATTTTCTGGGTAAGGCAGTACTTCATGACAACAAAATGTAGGTGAAGATTTTCTTATGTAAATCTTGGGTCCTATCTGTTCATTTTTTTCTTTGCAGTCCCCTTGCAGTTCACTATAGACTTGTATTGAAATCCATATTACCTTCTGTGGCAGAGCAACATAGATCATTTTTGGTACTGCTTAATTGTAATTATTGTACATTCATTTTTTACATGTTTATAGGATCCAGGTGGTATTCTTTGAAACTGTAGTTCTGTTACTGAAATAACACCTCTTCTGAACACACAGTCAAAGACAGATCCCTGTCATTAAAACTGATTATTTTATGCAAGTATTTCTAAAATTTGTGCCTGGAATGCACCTTCCTGAAAAATGAACTTGTGTCTCTGTCTTTACTGCATCAGTTATAAGCTATACCAACATTTCCATCAAGATAAAAACAAGAAATTTCCACATGTGTTCATGTTCTCTGTCAGACAATATATCCATTGCAATCCCTCAGATAGCTCATCTATTTCAAATGTAATGTTGTGTGGAATGGAACTGTAAAATGCAGTAAGTACCTACGAGGGTTTGGCTATGACAGTGCTAATGGCAATAGAATTTAACTCCTGTTTTCAAAAATTTCATTTCCTTTAGAGCCTAAGCACTGTTGTTATCAGTCGATAACAAGGGGATGCATTTGTTCTTTCGAAAAGTGACAAACCCTAGGAATATTACCCATCTCACACAAAAGCACACTTCAATGCTTTTCCATTCCATCAGTTTTTCATTTAAAAATTGTTATGCAGTTCTTTGAAGATTGTGTCTTTCTTGCCCATCTCCTGTTCTAGAACACAGAATTGTCCCCTTTCCCCCTAAATGCAGCTAACAGAGATATATCTACCCCGTCACAATGTTATCCTCCATCCATTACATGGTTATAAGGTATTATGCATGAGATTTGGGTTAAGACTGGTGTAAATATGACACTAACTGGAAGAAATCTGGTTTTATAATCATTCTGAAACTTAACTGTATTTAATTTAAAAATAATTCCATGCACAAAAACATGAAGGGTGTTATATCTAGCCATTACTCACTGTTGTGGTATTCCTCCCATTAAAATTCATAAAGAAATTTAAGTAAAAATATTTTTGTAACCCTAGGCTTCTTATTATTGTTCAGTCTCAATGAAAAACTATGCTATTAATCAAATAAGTTATGAAATAACAAATCTGTGTCCATTGTAACTATTTTGCCATATCCAGTGTGTTTTCTTTAGATGAAAATGTCTAATAGATTTTGTTTAATTAGGTTGGGCCCAGTTAATCTGTCACTGGTTAATATTAATTTGTCAGAAAAGGTGATATTTTTGGAATAGCATCAAAAACAGCAGAAAAGGGTTTATAAAGTAAAGTGCTTTTAAAAAACCATTATGATTGACAGTTAAAAAGCCCTTCAACCTTCCAAAATCTGTCTACCTATTTATTATTAGACTTAGTGACTACAACACCGAACCATACAGCTGAGAAAAGCAGAAAGCTTCCTGCTTAACAATAACAAAAATGGTAGCTACTGGATCACTATGTCTCCTCTAGAAAATTTAATCACTCATTACTTCCATCAGTAGCAAAAATGACACAGAACATTAATCAGACCATTTTACAGAAAAACCATAGCCCTTCAAAAACCAGCATTTTAATTTTTATTACCAGGGCAGGCAAACATCAATTTTCTCCAGTTGGGGAATTAAAGCAGTACACTGAGACAATTGCAGTTAACAAGGAAAGCATGTTCATTCATCAGAATTCTGACCTTAGGACACACAGCCTATTTGTGACTAATAACTGATTCATAATTACTATGGTAGAGGGTTTATAGTGATCTGATCAGTGATCTGATCAGTGATCTTACAGTGATATGAGGAACCTCCTAGTATCCTTGACAGAGAGAGAGGGTGTGTCTTTCATACACTACAAGTGTCTGCCAACTGCCTGTGCCCTGAGGGAAATTTTTCCATCCAAAATCTCTAAATGATAGAACAGCTCTGACTGAGGAACTTTTTATTGCCAGAACAAAAATTTTAGTAACATGGAGAGGATGTTTCAGAGTTCATACTTCTCTTTCAGTTTTCACACATATTTTTTTTCCTAAGAAATCATCTAAATAGTCTTTAACTGTTCTTCCAAGGCACTTGTCTGTTAGGCAGGGCAATATCTCTGAAATAAAAATAAAATAACCTGTTCTCTTTCTATCATGAACTAAATAAAAAATTATGCCAGAGGCTTGTAAAGTTGAGACCAGAAATTGAAAGATTTTATTTAAGGAACAAGTTTAAAACAGCTAAACTAGCAAAGGATTAAGTAGAAATATATATAGGTACAAAGGAAGCTGATTTTAGAAAGGTTACCATGTGCAAGATTTTGTTTAGTAACTTTTCAGTCGATACAATTACAGACAGGATCTTTGTGCCTTCCTGATGATACTGTCACTTTGACCCAAGACAAAATAAATCTGTTACTTCAATATAGTTGATGGGGAGTTCTGTTTGGCTATCTAGCCCTTTAAAAAAAAACCTTACTTTTCACCCTCAGATAAGTATTGCCCATACACAATTCTTTGGACCCCAATACTAAGACAAATTAGATGGCCACCCTCCTTGAGTAAGCTCCAGTCCTCTCTATATAACTCTATTATATAACTCCATTATCTCAGATGCTTCATTATCTCAGAAGCTCCATTATCTCAGAAGCTTCACTGCTTCATATCTGAGTGGGGTTCTCCTCAGAAAAAAAAATAACCAAGCCGCTAGTGTGATTAATCAGTGTAACTGAATTATGTTTAACTCCAGTAACTCTAACTCTGCCCTTCCTGGCACTTAATTCAGAGAAGCTCAACCCACTCTGAACTGGCCCTATGCTTCCAGAGAACAGAGCTACCTCAGATCTACCATTTACTCTTGTTCTCACAACAGAAGTTTTTTTTTTCAAAAATCCCAGTCCTCGGGCTTTATGCAGCTCCTACAGCCAACCCTATGGAGTTCTAAATTAACTCATCAGGCTATGAACATTCGATTGACTGTATAAGGCTAAGTGTATGCATATGTTACAGCTACCATTGGAAACACTGACAAAATCTGAACAGAAATAAACCTACGATGCATTGGCATGAACCAAAACTAGGACCATTAGGGATGTAAATGAATGTGAGTGAATTCAAAGTGAACACAGAATCATACATAACCAAACAATGCAATAACAAAAATAAGTAAGCTTGCATGAGATGGTAATGGATGTTCTTATACCCTTAATAAATAATATAACATTACTAAAACCATATATAAAGAAGTGAAATTCCACCAAAAATGTGTAATATAGCAACTCCTTTGATAATAGATAAATTAGCTTGCTCTCATACTCTTGATTAATAAACAGCATAATAGCAATATATAAAGACTAGCGTGGCCCGGCCACGCGTTGCTGTGGGTTATTGTGGTGAAATGGGAAAGGAACAGTAGCAGCAAATCAATTGCAGAGGCCAGCAGTACGTGCTCATGCAAACACGCAGCCTGATACTGTGCAATGTCATTGATGTGTGTGCCCACATTCCTTGGGAGGGGAATGGAAAGGCACCCCTCCCACACATCTAGGCTGGCTGGTCATGATCCTTTACCTGGGAGTAAGTTTGGTTGGTGGCAATGGGTGTCGCTTCTGAGGAAACCCTCTGAGGGGCGCGACGCAGCCATTCAAAGTATGCCACAGTTGCTGTACCGAAGCTTACTTCCCCTGAGTAATGGCCATGCCTACCGGTTTTCTTTAACTGTAACTGCAGTATTCCAGGGAATCTAGGATGCCTGGCCCTCCTCCCATCCCTTTGCATGCTACACCCCTCACTCTCTTCCCTCCCTCACTTCTCTTCCCTTGCATGCCACCCCTCCCCCTCCTTCCCTTCCCTTTCCCTCTGCTAGGGTGGGTGGGTCATATCAAGATGCTGGGCCCCCTCCCTCCGCTCCCTTGCATGCCACCCCTCACTGTCTCCTCTCTCTCACTTCTCTTCCCTTGCATGCCTCCCACTCCATCCCTTTCCTCTCCCTCCCTCTCTTCCCTTGCATGCCACCCTTCCCTCTCCTTCGTGTGTATGTGTGTGTTTGTGTTTCACTTCCACTCGAGTTACTGCCTATGTACTGTTTCCACTGCTCATATCTGGCTGTCTGAGTGAACATTCTAAGCAGCACGAACATTCTAAGGATGACAGTTACACACAGGCAGCTGCATGTCCTTCACCAGGGAGTGCCAGGAAAAAGGTGTTTTACCTGGACCAGGTGTGAAATTTCAGGTATGTGAACATCTAAAAACACTCTCGCCTGGCTGACTATAGTGGCTGGGAAGTTTCAGAGGAATTGGCCCAGCAGTTACTGAGGTATACTGTCATCAACAAAAACACTGTTAGCTTTTTATATATATAGATATAAAATGTGGCCATTTGAAATGTAAATTGAATACTGTCAAATGTATCAATAGTTACAAATTAGATATTGACATAGATCACAAAAATATACCTCATATAAATCACATGCGCAAAATATAGCAAACTTGTCAATTTTCCTTAATGCTATGAAGCTAAGGTTATATTCAGACCGTCTTCTATGTCACTTGGAATACAAAAGAATAAACAGTAACTTATATAATTATCCATAGTAATAAATTATGAGCAGCTGGAGCAAATATCGCATAGGCTAAAAACTCATAGACTTGATTTCTTTTACAGATCCTGAAAATACTTGTGAAAACCCCTTGACACTGCCACACCAGGGAATGTTTAAAACAAAATAATGTACAAATAAAGTATGTTAGTTTATAGTTGCACCAATTTCAATTAAGAAAAAGGAAATATCAATTATCTAACAATCTTTAATGAGCAAATGATTACTTTACAATATCTGACATACCACTTAGTCCTGTGCAAGTTTATTTGAAAGTCCCAAGGCATTCAGTGTGTTTAGGTTTTTGGCTGTGCAGCTTAATCCTAGATGTATTTACTATGAAGAAAATCCATATGTATTCAGGGGAACTTTCACCCTAGTAAGTGTAAGTCATCTAGGACCTATATGAGACAGACCATTATTATTTCCATTTTCTAGATAGTAAACAGAGGTTGCATGGTAAGAGAATGATTTATTTGCTGAAAATCACTCAACACATCCCAGTCTGAGTTAGAATATGAACCCTGGCTTCTCATTTGCAACAAATCCCAAAGGAGTGTTCAGTAGATGAAGTTAAAGAAATCAGAATCAACAAACACATCTAAGGCTTCCATTGTACCTATTTCCTTTGTGAAGTAAATTTTCCTTACAGACATCTATTCAAAATGCATTAGAGCTACTTTTTGTCTCCAATTTTTATATTTACTATTGGTGAATGCTATTGTTTTACTACCTTTTTTCCAGAAAGACAAAGGTACAATGTAAAATCAACTCCACCTAGCAACTATTGAACTTGAGGATCATTTGATGCCCCCTCCCCCATCCTTTATAAGTTCCAGCATAATGAGTAATTACGGAAATCCCAAAACCCTGTGTACTCTTTTTCCTGTCATTTTGTTGGTCTTAATAAAAGAAACATTGTTTTGTTTCCTGAGTAACCACAAAGAGATTATATTCCTACCACTTTTATAGGTTTTCTAGATTATCTGGTTTTATCCTCATGTGGTGGAAGGTACATTTATCATATCAGAACAATATCTGTTCCTCACTGGCAACAGCTTTCATTGTTTTAAATAAGAAGCCAAATTGTGGCATTATCACAGAGTTTTGGTCTTTCACAGTTCCTAGAGTGTTGTAGTAAAAACAGGGACTTCCAGGATGGGTTTTTTTAAAATGTATCTGGTCTCTCACAAAGAAGTTTGTACCACAAGACCTCAGCCATTTTGAACTTTACCTTGTATAGAGTATAAGTAAATACTCTACATGTCCACTCTGGTCTGCCAACAAACTGCACTTCTAATATAGGGCCCTTCTGCACAGGACAAATAAAACGTCTCAAGGGCATGAAGCTTTACAGAGCTCTCCACCTCCATGTCCTCAGGACATTTTATTTCAGCTCAACCGGGGTTTTTTTTTAAAAAATGCTGAACTAGCAATCTTTTTCTAAAATTGGTTTAAAAACATATCCTGCTTACTGTGTGGAGCTCAGGAGATGACTTATTTCTCCCACCCAATCATAGTAGCTCTGACTTTTGACTTCTCTCTTTCTCATGCCCACCATTTTTTGCCAGTTAACTCTTCTGTGCCACCTGTCATTTGCTAAGCACCAGAACATTTGCTCTGCAGGCATCACTACTAGCCACCTTTTTAGCTTATAAAGTACATGATTCAGTGTTTCCTATCAATTCTGGCAATATATAGTTTTCCCAGTTTTTTAAATTTTCTGATGAAGAGTCTTTGAAGACAGGAACACAATATGAAAATCGGATGCAATTCTCATATTTTGTGTTCATGTCTTCAAAGACACCTCATCAAAAATAACACCCTTCAAAAACTATATATTGCTGGAATCGTCTGCAAACTCTGAGTTAAATCATATACATAAAAGCTAAAAAGGCAGCCAGCAGTGA
Source organism: Sphaerodactylus townsendi (assembly GCF_021028975.2). NCBI lineage: Eukaryota > Metazoa > Chordata > Lepidosauria > Squamata > Sphaerodactylidae > Sphaerodactylus > Sphaerodactylus townsendi. Next base: position 141,414,551 of record NC_059425.1, read on the forward strand.
TGCCTGCACGGCAAACATCCCAGGACAACTTTAGCAAAGTGCAGTCAGAGTACACTGGCAGAAAACTATGTGTGCAAGGAAGAGAGAAACTGAAAGTGGGCGGGAAAGCTTCTGTCTCTCTGATGATCTTTTTTGTCCATGCTAGATGGACAAAAATGAGAAGATGAGCTTTTTTTAAGACATCCCCAGGACATTTTATTTTAATTGTGAAGAAAGGACCATATAAGTAGAGTAATGAAAAAGAGCTATTCTTGAGTTCCTGCTTAATATGTATGTCTTTAATACAACCTAATCTCAGACTGGGATTAATCTTTTTTTTACAGAGGAACAGTGTGAGAAAGACAAAAATTTATCCAAATGCCACGGTGGTGAGTAGGAAAAAAAAGAGGAAAATCTAAGGCAGCTAAATAAAGCTCTCGATGAAGGGGAGAAAAAGCAAACATGAGCATTGCAGAGTATTGTACAGAAGCTGCAGCAGGAACAGAAAGGATTCATTACTTCTCTCAGAGGCAAATGACTGTTGAATAAATCTGATTTCAGCAGAGAAGGCAGCTGGGTGTGCTTCTTCAGGAGATTTGAAAAATACATAGTGGCTTCTAAATTACACAAAACTCTCAAAAATACCTAGTGAATGCCTTAATATTTGCCATGGGACATGTTGGTGATGATATGTGTCCCTATCCCTTAGGAGGAAAAGAAAAAAACTACATAAAATTTATGGAGACTTTGGATGCCCACTTTATTGGAAGGCACAACGTTATATATGAAACAGCCAAATTTAACTAAAAGTACATGGAACAACAGCAGAAATGTATTGTCGAAGGTTTCTGAAGATGCCAGCCACAGATGCAGCCGAAACGTCAGAAGAAAATGCTGCTAGAATTGTCTTGATAGGCACCCCAATCCAAAAGGATGAGTGGATCCACAGTGGCCAGAAACAGCACCACCGTGACACAGCTGCACCACCTCTTAAGAGTTTCAGACAGTGCAGGGAGCTCAAAAAACAAAAACTTCCCTGGCCAACCTGAAACTATTACTGTTGACCAATGTGCTATGCCACACTGGCCATGGCATATGTCACCTGGTGGTGTAGGGGGCATTCCTGGGTGGAAAGCTCAGTGAAAGTAAACTAAAAGCACTCCCCCAACTTGGGAACACCCCTAAAAACAGATAACCCTACTATTGTCATGATGAGAAGGAGAAGTCCTGTCTATGTAAAAGGACAAAGGGTGAAAGGGTGAGCAAACATAGAAAAAGAGTCAAATCCAACATAAAATGCAGAGAATGCAGAAAGGTGAACTTTAATGGAGGCACAGAAAGGCTGAAGTCTGATAGGTTCAGCAAATAGTCAGGGAGCAGGAACAATACCCTTTAATCAGACCAGCAAACAAACCTGTCCTACTTATAGGAATATGACCTATGGATAGATGGTTTATGACAATAAAATTGCCCAGTGCCAAATCAGGATAGCTTCTCGACACAGCTGAGTAGAAGTTGTTCCCCCTTTCCTGTCCAGATAATACTTTACAATGGTATTGTCCATTGTGACTTGCACACTTCTCCTGACCAGGAGATCTGAAAAGGAAATGAGACCAAATCTTATAGCTCTTAAATGCAGGAAGTTTATATGCAGGGACTGCTCATAAGATGACCAAGTTCCTTGTACATAAAGACTGCTCCAATACCCCCCGGCAACTTAACAAAGAAGCATCAGTTAAAACCTGCATCTCAAAACAGAGTATTCCCACAGGCACATCCTGGAGTTGATTATCTACCAAAATAAAGGCTGGAGAACCACCCTAGGGACAAAGAGTTTCTTGCCCAGACTATCCCTTCTAGGGTCAAAACTGTGAGCAAACCAGCAGGGGCCTTATGAACAACCGGGAGTGCAGAACCACTGCTGTGGTCGAAGCCATGAGGCCCAGTAGGTGCAGGATAACTTTAGCTGTCTGCAATTTCAAAGCCTGGAAAGTATGAACCATTGTACAGATGGAAACTACTTGAGGGCAAAAAAGCTCTAAATGCAACCGAGTCTAACTGTGCACTTATGAACTCCACCAACTGTACGGGTTGGAGTCTAGATTTATCCCAGTTTAATCAAAAACCCAAGTCATGCAAAAGATAATGCAAAAGAGACCTGAGATTGCAACAGGATTTCTGAGTGTGCTGTGAAATGCCAGTCATCAAGGTATGGAAAGATCATACATCCATGTTTTGCCACGTAAGCAACCACCGTCATACACTTGGTTAAGGTCCTTGGGCCAGTAGCCAAACTGAATGGCAGCACAGTATACTCATGGGCCTTTGGAGCACAACAAAAGCATAGGAACTTATGAAGACTGGAGTGGATAGAGATGTGAAAATCTAGTATTGCACCTTGGGAGTAAGAGGGGGAAACCTTAGTCAGTGTTAGCATGTGGAACTTATGCACATGCAAATGTTTGAGTGGTTGCAGATCTAGGTTAGGATGCTTATCACCATCCTTTTAAACCACAAAAAAGTAACATGTATACATATGATACTTGGTCTGAGGACACATCAGCAATTGCTTCTTTACAGAAAAGTGAGTCAATTTCCCGCCCCCCCCCCCCCAAAAAAGGAGAGTGCGGAGGAGACGCATATAGCAGAATCAGAGAATATGGAACAGAATGAAGTTCCAGCAGATAACTAACCTTTATTATATTCAGCACCCAAGTGTTCCTTGTGATAGAGGACCAAGCAACAGAAAAACAGGCCAGATGATTCAGGAATATCCTGGGCATAGTGAGAAACCTCCAGATTTTGGCTTTTGTTGCCCCCTGTTGGGGGAGCAATTAGCTCTATTATCCCTGTCCTGCAGATTAAACTGCTTTGATTGCTTTGAAGGAGCGTATGAGGAGCAGCCAGGCCTGGATTGGGATGAGGTGTATGGATAGTGCTGTGTAAACTGGTGGGAGGAGAAAACCTGCTAGAGAAATACCTAGGTCTATAGGTACAGAACTGGGGAGAACTAATCCCACAGACTTAGTAGTAGCAATTAAGGCAAGTCCTCAATTTGATTTTTAGTGTCAACCAGTAGACCAGAGGATCTCAGCCAGGCATGATACCTGATGGCAATGGAAGAGGCAGTCACCTTTGTGGCAATATCAATCAGGTGATGAGTCCCATTAATTTGCTGCTTTCCAAGCCTCCTCTTCTCCTGTTGCATGTTCTAAAGTATGAGCTTGTGCTCCTCAGGGAGGTGATCAGCAACAGAAGGCAGACAGTCCCACAGGTGACATAACGACTATAAGATTGGCCACTCCCATGTCAAGAGCAGCCAATTAATAGTGTTTACGTCCCACCCAATCCAATTTCTGCCCCTCTTTATCCTCAGGAGAAGAACACGAAGTCCCTTTAGAGGGGACAGTTTTTACTATCATTGAGTTGAGCTGGGAATGGGCAAACAAGAAATCATAGCTCTTTCTCAAGAGAGAAAGGTTCTCAAGTCTTCTATTGTAGGAGAAGACAGGTAGGAGAAGAATTAGTATGCGCAATGTCCAGAAATGTTTTTGGCATGGGTAATCAGTAATGGGATCAACAGTGTCTTGGGTGCAGCACAAAAAGTCAGACTCGAGGCCTTTGCCACTCAAATCAACTGCTCTGAAAACTTGTGGAGGTCATTAGTAGGTGACACTGCTAGAAGTTTATCTAGGACTCAGAGGAAGAAGGGAGAGGTTCACCCCCAGAGGCCTAAAATCAGGAGAAAGCACTGATGACACCACCATCTCAAAGTCAAAGGGTCACATCAGCCCCAAGGTGAAGCAGATGGAGATCATGATGGCCTGGAAGAAACTTGCAGGGATCTTGATGCTGAGAATGATTATGAGGAGAACTGAGTCTCAATGACATCTCAGCAGAGCAGGATCCTTGACACCAAAGAGAACAAAAATGGCGATCTTGTGATCACATAGCTGCCTTAGATGTACGGGCAGCTGAGCAATCATCGTGTCCCCAGGAGTCATAGGGACACACTGAGCAACTTCTTGAAAAACATCAAGTAGTGCATTGATGCTTAGATAGAGGGGAAGCAGTATGAGATGATGAATGCCTCTGACATCAAGAATGCCTCAATGCCCATGTCTACACTGATCTTAGTGCCAAGGCAGAGATCAAGAGGAGACCAATGAATCAGAGAGGTGGTCTACCAGGCAATTTGCCCCAATTCCACCAAAGATCAGGGGGAGCTGCATGAAGGGGAACTATAATATGAATACTGGTACCAAGGGGCCACTGTTGCCACAGAGGAGGTCAATGGTGCCAAGGAAGTCGATGGTTGGACCACTTGCCTTGAAAACTCCTTGCTGGGGTCATCAGAAGTTGGCTGCAAGTTAATGGTACTTTACATACACAGAGTAGTTGATTGCTTTTCTAAATACATAGACTTGGTCCTGTAATGGGAGGCCATATCTACACAGATAATTCAGAACTAAACTCCATGTTTAGATGGCACAGAATAAGCAAGATACTGCCTTCTAACAATGACCCTGAATTTACCTCTGCTATATGAACTGAATTAATTGGAAGACTTTAGTGAAAACAATTTATTTCTTAAAATGTTACTTTGTTGTAATATTAGATATTAGGTCTGTTTATTTAAAAGATTTGGAGTGTTCATAGGGTTTTGGTCCTTCAAAATACCTAGAATGTCATAGGGAAGGACTTTCAAGTTAGTGGTCCACTTCTGAGTTTGTGTCTCAGGTATAATAGTGTGTGCCTTCAACACAATACAAACAATATCTTACTTATTCCAGTGCATGGTAATTACATTGCCATGTCAAAGACTAACATGTGAATTCAACTTTGCTTGAAGGAGTGTTTACATTTATTTTTAGTGCAACATCCATCTCCAGTTTAAAAGTGACAAACCACAAAAATTCAAAACCAATTTTGTTCCTCATCCCTAAAATATCAATAAAATAGAAAAGGATGATCAGTTACATAATAGTGCAGGGTTCCTGGACCCTGAATAGTCAGTCATGTAAAAAAAGTTACTATATTAAGTGTAGCTTTTCTTACTTGACGAGCTGCAGCTGCCAAAGATTTTGCTGGATGAGCTGCAGCTGCCAAAGATTCTTCTGCTATACAGTTATACAGAAGCCCTGTTCCTCTCTGTTCAGCAAATTATCCAAGATCCTCAGAATTACATTCCAATAAACAGGAATCTTGTGGCAACATAAAGACTGACAAATTTTTATTCTAGCAGAAACTTTCATGGACTAGAGCTAATTTTGCCACATGCATGTAGTGGCCACTAAGCAGACGTGTTTCCTATCCCAAGCTGTAAACAGCAGGATTAAAGGGCCCTGAAAGAACAAGATGAGATGTAGTTATTTAAAATTTAAATCGAATAAAATAAAGTACAGAGACCATTCACAATAGCAGTATTTGGCTGTAACACAATTTCTGTATGCTATTCTAGTCTAGTTAACACCCATAATGACTGAGGAACCACAGGTACTTGTTAAGTCTTTGGGAAATCATATCACATTTGTTAATGAATTCAGCAGTCTCACACTATGTTCTCCATTTGAAATTCTTTTTCTGGAAAACAGGACTTGAGCAGGAATAAATGTGTCCTGAGAGACTGAAATGTTCTCCCACTGGACTCTGAATAGTGCCATTTTTAGTATCAGATTTGAGTATTCTTTTGCATAAGAACTAGTGTGGCTTATATAGAAAAATAAATACACACTATAATATATCACCGGAAAAAAATGTCTTACTGTTCACACAGTAACAAACATTTTATATATGCAGTAAGTATTATAAAAAGATCACTACATAACATCTGCTGTAGGGAAAAAAACCCCTTGGCTTTAATAAAGATCTCCCTGGCTGTGGGCTTCAGCAAAACACATACCTAGCAGAGTATTAGTCAAAAGGTGAATGCCTACCAAAGCCGAAACAAATATTGTGGCTTTCAAAGGGCAAATATGTAGTAACACAATCTCTTCCACAAAAGGTTCACTTAGGGTATGTGACAAGGAATCTTTTACAAGCTGTTCATTCAGAAATCAGGATTAGCATACATCCATGCAACTCAGAGGAACAGTGAATTCAACAAATCTCCTAATGCTACATATTTATTCTTTGTAATCCAGCCTCTCTACTAAAGCTTCTCTGGCTGAGAACAATCTCATTACAGACCACTGAATAAGAATTCTCCTCCACCCACCCCCATTACTGCTTCTGGCATTTTAATTTTATTTTAATACCTGCTCCATCACACAGTTTTATATCATTAGAACTCAAGTAACTTATTACTGAATTTACTGTTGATTTTCTATTCAATACCCTTCTCTGAAATAACTGACAGTAGTGTGGTATGAAAGTTCTCCATTAACACAGTGTTTACTTGCTTTTTAAAGCATGAGTTATTTTCCTAATCACCCTAGCTACAGGCAGTTCCAACATCGCTGCCTATAAGCTTGTTAACAGCAAAAATGGAACGGAACAAAGTAAATCAAAAGCACCAATATAAGCTAGATTCTGTCTTTCTATTTCAGATATCTGCAGCGTAACTACATTTTAAGGCTTTCCTAGTGATATGTTTATCTCATAATAATCTGAAATGCAATTATATCATATCAGTGCAAGTGATCTGAAGTTTGTGCCACAGATAGGTAGATTCTATTATTTTTAAGCTTTGAATAAAAATGAGTTTAATGTTTTCAAGTATTTGTTTTATTAAAAAAAGGGAAAGCTTACAGAAAATAGAATTCCAAGCACTTTTAATCATAAGTAACTATTGTTTTCTATAAACCTGGCCTAATATGAGAAATCAAGGATACTGGAAGTTTATGATTATGACAGAAAGTTCCAGTTGTTTTGTTTGACTTTAAAGAAGAGCATGGGTGGAAGTGGGTGAAAGTTCTAAATTTGATCAGATCAGCAATATTACTGCTCGGGTCTGTATCCATAGGCTCTTTCTCAGCAAGTTGTCTCTGAAACTCTGAAATTTTATGTGCATATATCATTTTTTCTGTCTGATACAATTGCCATCAAGTTAAACCTTATTTCGCCTTCACTATACTTTTGTATTCTTTTTTATATGACAGATCTGACAGCACTGATCCAGTCATCTTGATTACATGCTTCCAATTGAGCCTAGTCATCTTGAATGATTAAAATCATCTTGATTAAAATCACTGCTCGCAGTGGTACCCCAGGGTCGGACACGACTGAAGGGGAAACTTTACCTTTACATCTTGATTACATGCTCCCTTAGACCATCAAGTTCATATAACCTCCCATTTATAGGAATATAACTGACAAAATGGAAAGCATTTTCTTCTTCAGTTGTTGACTTTGCATCAAACTCAAACATTTGTTGTCTGGCAAAACTGTTATGGGTTTGCCGAATCGGAGTTACTTAATGCTTGGCCCTTCATTGCTGCATCAAAGCTTTGTGAAAGTTCTTTAAATTCTGACAGTGTTTCTCCTAAGTGGACATCTTGACAGGTACAGTTCATTAGCACACTTATCATGGCTTGAATTGCAAATGCATTATTTATTACCTGTTTATCAAAAAATACTGTATCTAATCTAGAATCCTGAATGACAGAACCAGCTGGTTCTTTACCTGATTGCCACGAATAGAAAAATCAACCCATAGACTAGCTTTAGCTTTTCAAAGTTTTCTGGCTCCAGAATCCATATTTCTTCAACCTGTGTGCCCCTACAACTGAACACCTTGATCAGCTCCATGAAGACCACCGGGTCACTCTCCATGAGGCACCATTTGCCGGCTCTGCCTCCTCCCGCTGTAGCGTTGCACCAGCTGTGGCCTCCTTAGTGACCATGCACAGGGTTGACTTTTCCTCATCAACAGCCAGCTGCCTTGCGCCACCCACGTGACGCTTCGCCTGCCCCACACCCAGATCAGCAATAACGGGGAGTGAGGTAATGATCATCATGTTGATTTCATGGTGTCACTATATGTTCTTCTTCACTGTTTGTTGAGAGTATTTAGTGTCAGCAAAAAACCCTACTCCTGCAATCTTTATTGACAGCATTTTTTGTCATGCGTTGCTTTTCAAAGCACCCTATGCTCCAAAGAAACTGTGAGCTACTTGTAGTTGTTTTAAAATGAAAACAACAGGGAATCTGATCATACAAATCCTACTAAGTATAAGATGGTCCCCGGGAGAGAAGTCTTGGGACACAATCGTCATTTCCGCACAGACCATTTAAAATGCATGGGAAACATTTTTAAATGAACTGTTTGGTTTTTTTCCGCACACACAGTGTGGGAAAATAAAGCATTTCAGGCAAAACCAATTCTTTTTTCCTGCATGCCACTGACTGTAAGAGCTCTCACTTTCGGTTTGTTGCAGCCACCATTTTGTGCGGCTTGTGATTTTCCATGCCAGCCACCATTTGCAAAGTTTTCCCCAGGGACATTAAAGCTGCCTCCCTGAAAACAAATAAGGGAAAGAGACAGGTTGCCAAAATCAGAGGGCAAAGCTGAGTTGATTCATGTACTTAAAGCAGTAAAAGATTACCCAGCAGTGATGCCAGCAGTAGAAATGTCTCTGGGGAAAACTCTTCAAATGGCAGGTGGCACAGAGAATCACAAGTGGCACAAAATGGGGGGACAACAAAATGAAAGTGAGAGCACTTACAAATAAAACAATTCCTGCTCTTCGAGCAGGAAACGTTAAAAAAAGTTCCAGGGAGAAGTCGCCAGTTTAGCGTTTTCAAAATAAAACATTTTGAAGAAAAATAATATGTTTTCTAAACTTTTGAGCAAAAGCAGGAAACATTTTATTTTCAGATCTCAAAACAAGGGGAAGGTGTACTAGAAATAAATTTATTTTATGTATGTTTGTATGTATTTATTTATTTATCTGGATTTGTCATATTATAAGGATGTAAATATATGAACTGTAACTTAAAATGTAACTTAAAATGTAACTTAAATGTATGTTAATTGTGATACGTTTTGAAAATTTTTAAATAAAAATTATTTAGCAAAAAAACCATTTTATTTGTGTTGTGCGGAATGGACCAATCATGGCCAAGTTCTTTTCATTTCAGTTGAAATTCTATTGCTTAATATGGTTTACAACTGTTTCACTTGGGATGGATCGTGAACTTAGGATTTTAAACACATTACCCTTTTGAAAGTCCTGCCTATAGTTAGAACACTTTCAAGGATCTCAGCATTGCTGGGCTTTACCATTTTTCATTTTGTAGTAGCAATTCCAATCTGGAGATCATTAAAAAAGATTATGAATAGTGTTTTAGGAAAGTTCTATAAATATCCTATATATTAAAGTGACTGTAGCATATTTCCTTAGAGCCACTCATTGTAGGTGAAAACTCAAATCTTACAAAAAGGTTAATTCTGGTAGCTTGGCCATACTCCAATTTTTTTGGAGTAGTGTGTCTTATCTACACCTACTAGCTGATGTGAATACTACATCAAATCTGATGCTTTACTGTCTAAAAGTTTTTTAGAATATCTTTCAGAACAGAGAAGTTGTAATTGGCTACAAGATTGCTAATATCTTCCTTTTAAAATATATTCATGACTGCCACAAATGTGCTACTTTTCTGTCTCTTCTCAAACAGTGCTTATGTACTAATGAATTGATAATTATGAATTCATTTTGAATAAAGCAAAGTCAGTGGATATGTGTTAGAATTTTTCCAGAAAAAGGTTTTTTGACCTATGGTATATAGCTAAAACAAGTAGAATGGTGTCATTTTAGTAACCTTTAGCTCAATCGGGAGTCTATGAATGATTCCTTTATGTCAGACATTCATAGCCAGTATTCATCCAAAGAGGTCACTGGGCTGTTTCCTGCAGGTTTTCCTCTATTTAAAGCAAAAAGAAGAAATGCATCCAGATATGTCCTACCTGGTTTGGAAACAGTATAATTTAATGTTTTCTTTTCATCTGTTATTCAAGAATTCTAGTACTTTAATAGCTCAACACAATACTTGAAGAATCCATTTTGTACAGACCACTAATATATATAGCTATTTGTATGGCTTAGGAATGGTAGGTTTGATGGTTTTGTAGCTGTGTGACATTTAGTTCAGTATTTGTTTAGATAAAGAAAACTTAAGTTGTTAGCCTGGTACAACAAGCCCCGTATTTATTAATAAGAAATGTCATACATCCTTACTGAGTATCTTGGGTAATTTACCAGTATATTTCTCAGAAATGGTAAGACATTGTTTACAGGAAGGGATGAAACAAAGGCAAGTTCCCAATCTGACAGCAACCACTGACCTGAAATTAACTTGAACATTTAAAAAAAACAGATCACTTCAGCTGGTCTTATTTGTGGTAAATAATAGGCTTTAAAGAACTTATATACAACCCTGCTTTTCTACATTTTGAAATATTTAATTAAATTGTGGAAGTCTACAAACGTTCAATGGACTAACGTGAACTAGTAAAGGAGAGCTTTAATTTCAACTAGAGGACCTTGATTCTACATTTTGAAATATTTAATTAAATTGTGGACATCTACAAACATTAGATAGACTAACATGAACTAGCACAGGAGGGCTTAAATTTCAACTAGAGGACCTTGATTTTTAATGAACAAAGTTATGGAAATCAGTTACACTTTTCAAATATTTAAATGAAGACGGAAAGAACATTATGACAACAAGGATATGATAGCCAGAAATTCATACCTTCAAATCCACCACTTTCCCACCATACACCTTACATATGTCCCATTTTTTGCTGACAAATCAAGTTGACCTATGGCAATCACATAGGTTTTTCAAGGCAAGAAATGGTCAGAAGTGGTTTGCCATTGTCTGCCTCTGTGTTACACCCCTGGTATTCCTTGGAGGTTGCCCATCCAAATACTATCTTTCACCATGTAATCCATACATACACTGATATGATCCTCTGCTATGAGCATAAGGCTCTGATAATCACACGGCTCTACTTTACCAGCTAAGTCTCATTCACATCAACAGAACCTGGATCCCGAGGATCTAACTGTGGTTTTTTCAGGAGTGGGCGGACCACTGCCTCTTTAAGCTGACCCAGGAAAACTCCTTGCTCAAGGGAGTTGTTGACAGTGTTCAACAGGTGGCTCCGTAGCTCCTCCCTGCCAGCTTTCACCAACCAGGAAGGGAACGGGTCAAAAGGACAAATGGTAGATCATACAGCATCCAGTGTCCTGTCCACATCCATCAGGTCGATTGGGCTGAAGTGGTCCAAACAAGGACCCAGAGACGGCCAAGGGGCCTCCAGTTCACTCACTGTATCAATTGTAGCGGGAAGGGATTGGCAGAGAGTCAGGACTTTGTGTGTGAAGTAGTCCACAAATGCCTCACAGCTTAATGCCAATTCATTTCTTTTGGGACCCACTGATGAGGTCGTAAGCGTCTGAATCACACTGAACAATTGCGCCGGGCACAAACTAGCCATCACGATAGTGGAAGTAAAATATGACTGCTTTGCATCCTTCACAGCACTCTTGTAAGATCTCATGAAGGATAGATCCGAGTGTTGTGACTCCTTGTCAATTGCCCGCTGCCACCTTCACTCTAGCCATCTCAGATCCCACTTCATCCTTCTCAGCTCCTCGGTGTACCAAGGGGCTGAATTGGTATGGGTACGGAGAGAGTGCCTTGGGCATCTTATGGCCTCATCCAAATTGGAGGGCAAATCCACCCATGGGAGTGGCGCACAGGAGGGGTGAAATTGCTGGCATGTGGTCACTACTGCCCTCCCTGGTGATGGGATGCAGAATGCTGAGGTCATGTCCCTGCACCTCCGCCACCACTGGGGCGGTCTGAGGATGTGACTGGGAGAGGGGCCGATTTTAGTCGGCTCGCTCCTGGACATTCACTGTCTCACACTGGCCGTGGTTGGTTTAGACTTAAGCTACTGAAAAGGCAGCGTAAATATATACATCTCCATAGAAGCTTCTCAGTAGCAGAGAGGCATTTTCTCTTTGTAGGCTTCCTTACATTAAGAACATAAGAACATAAGAACAAGCCAACTGGATCAGACCAAAGTCCATCTAGTCCAGCTCTCTGCTACTCGCAGTGGCCCACCAGGTGCCTTTGGGAGCTCACATGTAGGATGTGAACGCAATGGCCTTCTCATGCATGCTGTTGCTCCCGATCACCTGGTCTGTTAAAGGTGCATTTGCAAATCTCAGATCAAAGAGGATCAAGATTGGTAGCCATAAATCGACTTCTACTCCATAAATCTGTCCAAGCCCCTTTTAAAGATATCCAGGTTAGTGGCCATCACTCACCTCCTTGGCAGCATATTTCCAGAACACCAATCCCACACGTTCGCCAGTGAAGAAGTGTTTTCCTTTTATTAGTCCTAATTCTTCCCCCCAGCATTTTCAATGGAGATGCCCCCTGGTTTTCTATAGTATTGTGAGAAAGAGAGAAAAATTTCTCTCTGTCAGCATTTTCTACCTCACCATGCACATGTAATTTTTTACTTAGTAGACTTCAATCCATATCCCCCCCTCAGCCCGTCTCCTCTCCAAACTAAAAGAGAGGAGTCCCAAACGCTGCACGGCAGCCTCTCTCCTCCATAGGGAAGGGGTGCTCCAGTCCCTCAAATCATCCCAACATTGTTGCCCTTCCTCTGCACTTTTTCTATCCTCCTCAATATCCTTTTTGAGATCGCGGCTGACCTAAGAGACTGGACCACAGTACTCCAAGTCTGCGGCTCGCACTCACTGCACTTTATATAAGGGCATGACAATCTTTGCAGTTTTATTAGCTTATCTAATTCCTTTTCTAATGATCCCCAGCAGCATAGGAGTTTGCCTTTTTTCACAGCTGCCATTGCATTGGAGTTGACATTTCCCAGCCGGAACTATCCAACTAAAGACGCCCTAAATCCGCTTTTCTCCTGGTCTGCTGACTGATAAGGCTTTTTTATTGACCCCCCCTGTAAGCGATGCATATGTGAAGTTTGGATTTTTTGTTGCCCTATGTGCATCACTTTTACATTTTGCTACGATTTCTGAACTGCATTTTACCATTTCTGGAGCCCACTCCACCCTAGATTTATCAAGGTCCGGCTTGGAGGCTCTTCACTTAATCGATTGGTGGATTTCCTCACCTTGCCCTACATAATTTGGTATCATCCTGCAAAACTTGGCCACCAACACGCTACCCACCCCCCTACTTCCAGGTCATTTACTTGAATAGGATTTAAAGAGCACTTGGTCCCAAAAAAGCGGATCCTTGGGGGACCACCACTCCCGACATCTCTCCATTGTGAGACTTTGACTTCCCATTTACACTCCACCCTTTTGTTTCCTGTTTCTCAACCCAGTTTTTTTTAATCCATGGGAGGACTTCCCCTCTTATTCCTTCATTTGCTGAGTTTTTCCTCAACAGTCTCTGAGTGAGGAACTTTGCAATCAAAACCTGTTTGGAAATCCAAGTAGAACCAATGTCCACCCGGTTCACTCCCTGTCCCACACATGCCTGTTTACACCCCTCAAAAGGGAACTCTAAAAGTAAGTTTGTAAGACCAGGATTTGCCTCTACACCAAAGAAACCCACGCTGACTCTTTCTCAGCAGGTCTTGCTCTTTCTACATAGTTTATAATAATTTTATCTTTAATGACCAGATTCTACTAAAAAGTTTACCAGGAACAGATGCTCAAACTGAAGCTGGCCTGTAATTTCCCGGGTCCCCCCTAAGATCCTTTCTTAAAGAGATTGGTGTGAGCATTGGCCATCTCTCCAGTCTTCTAAGGGGATGGAGCCCTGATTTCCAAGGGGATAAAGTTGCATAATTAAAGTGAGAAGATCAGCAATTTCATGCCATTGAGCTCTTTAAGAACTCTTGGGTGAATGCAATCTGGGCCAGGGGATTTGGTAACATTTAGTTTATCAATGGCTGTCAGAACTTCTTCCTTGTCTACCACTATCTTCGCTAGTTCCTCGGATTCGCCTCCTAAGAAGCTTGGTTCAGGTGCAGGAATGTTCCTCACCTCCTCTTGGGTGAAGACAGATGCAAAGAATTCATTCAGCTTCTCTGCAATCTCCCTGCCATCTTTTAGCACACCCTTTGTTCCTTTGTCATCTAACGGGCCTACCGCTTCCCTTGCTGGCTTCCTGCTTTTGATGTACTTGAAGAACTGTTTGTTGCTGGTCTTGATGTTCGCAGCCATGCGTTCCTCATAATCCTTTTTTGCCTTCCTTACAGCTAACTTGCTTCTCTTTTGCCACTATTTGTGTTCCCTCTCATATTCTTCATCAGCCAAACTGGACTTCCATTTTCTAAAAGACATTTTCTTTTTTCTGATAATTTCCTCAACCTCTATTGTTAACCTTGGTGGCTTTCTTTTGGACTGGGTGCTGCCTTTTCTAACCTGTGGAACACATTCCAGCTGAGCTTTTATTACTGTGTTTTTAAATAACCTCCAAGCATCCTGGACAGTTTTGACTCTCTTGATTTTCCCTTTCAGCTTCCTGCATACTATCCCCCTCATCTTTGAGAAATTTCCCTTTCTGAAGGCGAATGTAACTACTCTAGTAGTTGCCACTTGTTCGCATGTTGAGATACTGAATCTGACAGCATTGTGGTCGCTGTTCCCTATCGGCTCAACAACACTGACTTCCTGCACCAGGTCCTGGGTCCCACATAGAATTAGATCTAGGATCACCTCTCCCCTGGTTGGTTCCACAACCATCTGCTCTAAGCCACAGTCATTTAGCATATCCAGGAATGCTCTCTCCATTATGACGTGAACATGCATTTTTCCAGTTTATATGGGGATAGTTAAAATCGCTCATTACCACGACATGTTTGCTGGTGTTGGCCTCTCTAATTTCTTTTTCCATCTCAGAATCCTCTTGTGCACTTTGGTCAGGGGGACGATAATATATTCCTAATATTAAACTGTCCTTCACACCTGGTATTGATATCCACAGTGATTCTGTAGGGGAACCAGCTCCCCTTGCATTGTCTATTTTATGTGATACTATGCTCTCTTTGATGTAAAGGACAACTCCACCCCCAACGCGCCCTGTCCTATCCTTCCTATAGAGCCTGTAGCCTGGTATAACAGCATCCCACTGGTTCTCCTCATTCCACCATGTCTCTGTAATGCCCACTATATCAAAGTCCTCCTTCAAAACTCTGTACTCTAGCTCCCCCATTTTAGGTCGAATGCTTCTACTATTAGCATAGAGACACCTGTATACCCTGTCTCTGTCCTTAACCTGGGATTTATGTGCTTTACCCTCAAGTCTTTTGTAGACACTATCCCTTGTCACATGCACATTGCTATGTTCCTCGCTTGTATGTGGTTGATTTAGAAAAACCTCCCTCTCTGTCTGCATCCCCATAGATACTGTATTCCGAACCGAAGTCACCTCAGCTCCTGTCGGCTTTCCCCCCAGTGATCAGTTTAAAAGCTGTTCTGCCACCTTTTTAATGTTGAGCGCCAGCAGCCTGGTTCCTCTTTGGTTAAGATGAAGCCCGTCCCGTTTGTACAGGCCTACCTTGTCCCAAAAGGTTCCCCAGTTCCTGACAAATCTGAAACCCTCTGCCTTACACCACCTTCTCATCCACGCATTGAGACCCTGTATCTCCGCTTGCCTAGCTCGCCCTGCGTGTGGAACGGGTAGCATTTCTGAGAATGCCACCTTGGAGGTCCTGGACTTCAACCTTTTTCCTAGCAGCCTAAATTTAGCTTCCAGAACCTCCCGGCTACATTTCCCAATGTTGTTGGTGCCAATGTGGACCACAACTGCTGACTCCACCCCAGCACTGTCTAAAAGCCTATCTAGATGAGGCGTGACATCCGCAACCTTCTGCACTCAGCGCAGGCAAGTCACCATCGCGGTCATCAGCAGCCTCTCACAAACCCAACTCTCTACATTTCTAATGATCCAAATCACCCACTACAAGGAGACCCCCCACCTCCCGAGGGTATCCTCAGTGCGAGAGGATAGCTGATCACCAGTTAAGGAAGGGATCCCATCTAAGGGAGCATCTTCCCCCACCTCAGACTGGCACCCTCCATCCCCAAGGCCTTCATTCTCCATGACATCTGAAGAGATGTCACCTTGGGAGTGGGACCCGGCTGTTAGGTCCCTGAAAGCCTCGTCTGTCACCCTCTCTGCCTCTTTCAGCTTCTCCAGGTCTGCCACCTTGGCTTCAGGAGAACGCACACGTTCCTTGAGTGCCAGGAGCTCATTGCAGCGAGGGCACACCCACGACTTCTGTCCTAGTGGCAGATAGTCATACATGTGACACTCAGTGCAAAACACTGGAAAGCCCCCACCCCCCTGCTGGCTTTCTGCTTTCATATCTGATTTGTTTAGATATTTAAATATTAAGCTTTTAGTCACTGCCCCCCTGGAGCTATCTGCACGTACTATCTGTCAAATATGTCCTTATTAATTAAAAAAAAACCCCAAAACAAATTAAATTAAAATTGACCGCTGGTTCCAGAGACTGAACTAAAGCCCCACCTCTCAGGACAAAAGCCCCACCTCTAGGACAAAGAGGAACAAGAGATGAACGCTGTTAACCCCTGTTAAGCCCCACCTTCCAGATTCAGCAGCCTTACAAGGAGAAAAAGAGATAACCCCTGTTAAAATAACACTGTTTTAAAAGCTGTGGCTTTGAGAAAAGCCCTCCAAAATGAACACCAGCAGGTCACTCTGCTCTTCCTGGCCAAGTCTCTTCTGCTGCTACTCCTCTCTGCTGGTTCCAGAGACTGAACTAAAGCCCCACCTCTCAGGACAAAAGCCCCACCTCTAGGACAAAGAGGAACAAGAGATGAACTCTGTTAACCCCTGTTAAGCCCCACCTTCCAGATTCAGCAGCCTTACAAGGAGAAAAAGAGATAACCCCTGTTAAAATACACTGTTTTAAAAGCTGTGGCTTTGAGAAAAGCCCTCCAAAATGAACACCAGCAGGTCACTCTGCTCTTCCTGGCCAAGTCTCTTCTGCTGCTACTCCTCTCTGCTGGTTCCAGAGACTGAACTGCCAGAAAGCTTTTCTGGGAGAAGTATGGGGGTGCAGCAGTAACTCTGCAGCTGGCAGGCTGGCCAGTTGGATGGCGCTGTAAGCTGGTAACTATTGCTGTCAATTGGAATAGCAGAATACTTCACAAATCTTCTGAATTATCATATGAGCCAGAAAATTGGTGAATAGGTGGAGAGTCACTTGGGAAAGGACAAAATGTTAATGCCCTAAATATGCACAATGTGAAATCATTGTGTTACTACCATTTTTTTTTAAATCCAGAAAACGCCACCTTTTCTATTTGCTAAGCGATTCAGCTTCTTTGTGGTCTCAAAGCTAATTTTCTTTCTGCTGATCTCATGGGAAAACAGATGGTTAATCAAAGATCGCCATTTGGAATGCTCTCTCATTTACATCCCACCTTTCCCATTGCTCAAGGCATTTACTAACAAGAGCAAACTGAAACAAATTTCATTACTATCAAAAACTATCATATTAAAAAAAAAGACAAAATATCAAATCATCACGAAGTAGCAAAGGGTTAACAGTCTTTTCATATACTTAAAAAATTAGGCTTCCCCTTCCTATAACAAACAGTTATATTCAAGGGTTCCTTTCTGTTCTGTGAAGAACCTTCAAATGGAGGATGGACTCCTGTTAGATTGACACAATCTTCCACAAGCAGCTCTCTTACCTTCTAGAAAGAAACTACTAGATTCAACCCACAGAGGATAGTTTACATTGATAGTTTAAGACTGCACCAGTCATGTCTAATTGCACGTGACTATAGCTGGACTATAACAAGCTTTTTTTTATGAGATCAGCTTTGCAGGAAGGACAGGATAAAAATGTACTAAACAAATGAAATTTTGGCTCAGTTCCATTCAACTCCCCCTTAAGTAATTGGAAATTACAGTTGGGCACTGTCTCAGATACCTTGGCCATGTGCCTGGGGCTAAAGCAGAGTCATTTGAAATTGAATCAGTCAAAGACAGAGGTTCTGGGGCTTGGTCAGGGAGACCCAGGAGAGGGAAATCAGCTCCCAACTCTAGTGTTCAACTTATACTAGCTTCCTCTATCAAGAATCTGGTTGTGATTCTCCTCCATTTCTTTGCTGCCAAGACCGTGCTGCTAAGACGGTGTTTTTCATCTTCACCAAGTCAAGCAACTGATATATTACCTGTCCTGTCCTAATCTAGCCACAATAATTCATACAATGATCATCTCCAGATTAGACTACTGTAACTTGCTCTAAGCAGAACTACTCTTGAAGCTGCTCTGGAAACAACAACTGGTCCAGACACAGTGCTGTTGATCTTTATGAGGACACTGTGTAGAACACGTATACAAACAGTGTTCTGCCAGCTTCACTGGCTTCAGATTGAATATTGTATCAGGCTCAAAGTTCTGGTATTGACTTTTAAAGCTCTAAATGGTCTAGGAAAATCATATCTGTGGGACTGCGAGACTGCCTCATCCAAAGAGCGCTGCCCTCATCTAGAAATAACTTCCTAGTGGTCCCCAGCCCAAGAAATATTTGTCCTCAACCAGAGTCAAAGTTATTTTGGCCCTGGCTCCTTCCTGATAGAATTCTTCTATGGAATAAGACCCAGGCCCTGCAGGTCCTGACTTAGTTCCACTGTAAGATGGAAATGTTCTGCAATGGATTTACATCAGCTTGCCTCCCCTCTTTCCCCTTTGCCCTTCTTGTTCCCTTCCCCTTTCTATTTTTTCCTCTTCCTCTTCCTCTTCCCCTTTCCTTTCTTTTCTTATCCCTGTTCCTTTTCATGCAAGACCCCATAGGAATTTTATACTTCACTCTGTTGTTGGTTATGTCTCCCTGTTTTTGCTCCTGAAAAAAACAATTACCCAAATTAAGATGATTCTCCTTTTAGATAGGGTTAAATGATATAAATGAGGGAATTCATTGTTAGGGCACCATCTATAGCTAGTTAGGTTTTAAATGTTTTAACATTAGTGCACATGCATATAATTTATGGTTCATATTTTATTTGTGGATTAACTGTATATGATTCTATTGTGATTAGCCGCCCTGAGCCTGACTTTGCCGGGAAAAGATGGGATAGGGATCAAATTAAATAATGAATAAAGAAATTTTTTTGGATCATATTTGCAATACTTTTGTTTGCCAGATTGTAATGGATAAAGTTGGATCGAAATGATTGTAGGTTTGTGTGGCTTGAAACTGAGTGCTGAATATGAGAGTGAGGGAGTGGCCATAAAAAGGTAGGTAAGCTGTGACTGGGTTTTGTGAGGAGTGCCTGGAAGAAAAAAAGAAAGAATATAAAAGGGGGTGGAGACAGAGAGAGTCAGGAGATTGCGAGATCTGTGTGTGTGAATGGGGTGAAGCTGTGCGAGACGAATTTTGGCTGTGAGGTTTTTACAAGGAGAGAGGGAAAATTGAAGTTAGTTTTGAGATGTATTAATCTGTGAGGAATACAGAAACCAGTAGCAGAGCAACAAGGGGGGTGCGCCATGCACTAGGCGCATGCCTGGGGGTGAAAAATCGCCCCAGGCCTCTCCCCCTCCCCCTGCGGCACCCCCTTGTGGCGCCCCCCCTACCTTCCCACACTTGCCTTAGTTCATTTCCTTTTCCTAGAACTTTTTCAGGCTGAAAAAAAGGCCTGTTCACAGTACAGGTCAAAAATGGCCTGAGGAACTAGAGTTCCCAGAAGACCATTGACTTCTTTTCTATGAGCTCATTTCTATGCTTTTCAGAGTAATGCCATATTTTTTGGAGGGAAAAACCCAGGGCAGCTGACAGTTTGTTTAAAAAAATGTAGTTATTGTTCAAACACAGCATCAACATAAATAAGAGGGCACACCAGGAAATAATGGAAATTTACAAACTACCAGGAAAGAATATGAAAAGAGATGAGAGTATGTGGGAGAAAGAAGAAAACGGGTTCTTGAACCTGTAATTGTAACTCCCACACTATTTCTTCAAACTGTCTACGAGTGACAGTGTTTACAATACTTCATCCCCTAGAGGATAACACATCTTTACAGCAAGCTGTGCATTACAAATAAAGCAATATGGTATTAGTATATGTAAATGAAGTATATAAACTACTTTGCTCCTAAATTAATGAACACAAGGGACTTTTTCTGAATGAAAAGAACATTGACATGGAGTAAAGAAAAATCTACTAAAACTAAACAACATGAGTGCACTAATAATTCTATTCCAATGAAAAACATAATTTTAGTGCACTAAAAACCATAAATCTGCAAATATGTCATTCATTCCCAATGCTCTTACTAGATGCTGTTGTTAGATTTCTTTGTAATAGAGAAGAAATATATCTGCTTTTCAGATTTATATTCTGATACCTCCTAAAATACATTCTGCTACCTCTTTTCTGCAGTCACTAATCTACAGTGACAATTTTGACTTGGATCCAAGTTTATCAATGTGCAAGTGGAAGGGTACTTCCTTTCATGAAAGGGGTAGGTGCAATTCCTGCCAATATCTCCTTCTCACTTCTTCTATGTGTTTATCCCAACAGTCCTACAACTCTCAGAAACACCTTTATAAGCAGCAATTATAGACACAAAAGGGAGTGGAAGACAAGAAAGCCACAGTTAATGAAGAGAGGTCCACAAGTGATATGGTGAATTCCATTAAAGCCATTCTATTAATAGGGAAACTATTTCCAATCCAAATTTCAAATCTCAGTAACTCAGTAATTACAAGATCTTTGAACTGGCTGTCAATAACTGTAAAACTCACCGTTGCAGAATATTTGGTGGTTGCTCTAAAACTGAAGCCCCTCAAGCCTTCTCTTCCTACCGAAACCTGTAACTTGTTTTAATTAACAATGTATAATTTTAGTCTATTTAATATTAATTCTATTATTTATTTTACATATTTGAATTTAATATGAGATCATGATGGTATAATGTACATACCAATAAAGGTTATTATTATAAACATCTGTAAAACAAACAATTAGTATTAATATTTTAAAATGATCAAAGTGGAAAATCCCTCCAAAGGTGCAGGAGAATCCAAAGCTAGTAATAACATTCATCAATTAATATAAACTGGAAATCTGCAACCAAACATTTAGGTAGCTATTTAATTCATTGGATGAAAATCTGACATCCTCCAAGGAGATTTCTTCCAGCCGAAAAAGTTGTCCTTGAGACTTAGTAGAGTAAAAAGTCAGGCGTACGATCCACCCCACTGTGTTTAGTCCCAGGCACCCAGACCCCAAATCATGTATTTGACTTCCCTCGTCACTTACATTGCAATTCTATGCAGTTATTGGACTACATCTGTCTAAAATTGCATTGATAGTCTTCACAGATTCTTTTCCTACATATGCTTTATCTGCTGTGAAGATTCAGTCTTCCAACCCTAAGAGATATGTAAGGGTGATGCTTTGTTATCTTTTAAAGGCTCTACTTTGACAATCTTCATTGTCAAATCTTTTTTTCCCTTGGGAAGCTTTCTTTAGGCCCTTGCTTTTTTCCCCTCAGGCTTCCTGTAGCCACTCCAATTCCTATTCTCCACTCAGTTTCTCTGGCTGACAGCAGTAGGGATGCCAAGTCCTCAATGGTGGTGGGGAATTCTTCATCTGCTGGTCCTATTGTGAGATGGTGTTGCCATAGTTTCTGGTGATTCCTAGAACTATCTTGTAACTTCCTGTGTCAACATCCAGTAAGGCTGTGTTCTTTTTTTAAAAAAAGTTATCCCAATATGCAATACTCTTCTACAACTCTACTACCCATGTTGTTCCAAAAATAAAAAAGGTTCTTATATCAATTTTTGCTCCAAAAGATGCGTTAGGGCTTATTTTCAGGGAATGTCTTTTTTCCCATGATTTTGCACCCCCGACGTGACCAGATCAGCTATGCTGGGGAATCTGTAACTAGGGCTTATTTTTGGAGTAGGGTTTTGGAGTAGGGCATCCTCCAAAAATCCTGAAAAATCATGTTAGGGCTTATTTTCGGGAAAACGGTACCAGTTGCTAGGCACTGTTTGGTAATGCTGACCAGCACTGGACGTTGTTTTTTCATAAAACATGTGAATAGGATTGCCAACCTGCAGGCAAGACCTGGACTTACAACCGATCTCAAGACTACAGAGATTAGTTCCCCTAGAGAAAATAGCAGCTTTAGAAGGTAGACTATATGGCACCACACCCCTGTAGAGCTCCCTCCCCTCCACAAAATCTGCCTTCCCCAGCCTCCAGCCCAGATCTCCAGCAATTGGCAACTCTAGCATACAGCCTCTCCAAACCCCCAAGCTTTGTGAGTTTTACTTCAATCCCTCTTTCCTATTGTCTTTTCCTTACCATCAATTCCCCACCCCCACAAACCTTTGTTCTCTCTATCAGTGCTGGCCTCAGATTCCTGTTCCTCAGTGCATCCCTAATCTGAAGTGAACCTTCCGTCAAACTCCCTGCCCCTGGAATTTTTCCCTTCAAGTATCCCAACCTCCTAGCTTGCATTCTCATTTAATTAACTTGCCGACAACTTCCTTCCCAGTTCTATACTCCTATCGCATCTTCTATTTCATGATTACAACATCTTTTTCCTCTAGAAGACATTGATATGCACAAATTCATGCTAAAATATCTCAAAACTTTTTCTTATCCTCAGAAGAAGAAAAATAATCAAATTTGAAAAATTAAGGAAATATGAGGTCTAAGACCTTATCTGAGTATGATATGTATCTACACAGTACACTCTCTGTACTTAAAAATGTTCAACAGGATGGCACTAAAAATAAAAAAGGAGATGATGACAGGAAGAACCCAGATGGTATTTTGTTCCTACATAATTACAAAGCATTTATTTTATGAAAATGTTATTAAGCCTTAATCAATGTGCCATAGAAACTAATTACCATACCATTCATGAATTTGTTATGTCAATTAAAGCATAAGAAAAATCCCCTCTCTCTTTAATTAAAAAGGAAAGAAAGAATTACTATCTTTGGTTGCCAAACAAACCAGTAACACTTGCAAATTCAGTGGCATATGAAGAAAAAAAATACATCAGAAAGTGTATTCAGCATCCTACGTTAAGAACCAAAATAGATGGGAATAGGGACTGCAACCTAATATTTATTCACACTGAGATAACATACGGTAAATATTTTCTACATTAATGGCTTGTGAGATTTTTTTTACACTGTGCAAGTTTTTTTTTACAGGTGACCTGTGTTCATCTGCATTGCAAAGTATTAAATATTAAAGAATCTGTCAATCAAATTGCAGGAAGCAATCACAGTGTACATTCAGGTAAAGTCAGATCAGCTAGAGTTTCTATTCTGTCTAAGTATGAACTCATCTGGCCCAGGAACAATTATTATTCTAGTCCAGCTCTTTTGCAGATGTCTCCATCTAATTGATTAAGGAAATTCACAGCTCTCATCCATTTGGCTGAAATACAACAAATCTGTTTAATAGACTGATAAGTCTGATACAAAATAAATAGAAATAGCCAAAACTATATTTTCAAAAGAAGCTTGGGTCAGGCTTTCAGATCTGATGTAAGGAAGAAACACTGTATTAAAATAAAATTTTTATTTTTATTTAAAACTTATTTTATGATATAGGAACAGGCTCCCAGTCTCAAGAGTTTGATAGTCATACTATTGGTACCACTTTTGAGCCCCCAATAATACATGTTATATAGTCTTGTCTGGAAGATTATGAGTCACATCTTATCTCTTGAGTGTTTTTCTGTGATTAAGGCTGACTCAACGGCCAGCACTACACAAAGCCACACATTTGTTATTACTATGCTATTATAACTAACTTGTTTCTATTTTAATATCAGACAGTATGTTTTACTCTGCAAGGTTTGAAATCTCTATGGGGAAAAAGTGCTGTTAATTTGAATTAGGGAGTTCTTCAAGCTATAATTAGCACAACTCTCTTGGAATTGCTATGTTGTTAATCACAATTCCCACCTGGAAAATGTCTTTTTCTTTGGAACAATTCATATAACCAAAACAGGGTCTCACAAAGATGAGTATGTATATATCAGAACATAATATATGTGGATTGAATGGCATAGTAAATGTATCCTAAATTGAGCAGCCAGAGATCTTAAAACTTGACATCTGTATATCATTTGAAAACAATGTGGTTCCCTAGACAATAACTCATATAAAACCTCTGCCAAGATATCTACATCTAGGTAATCATTTCCAGGGCCAAGGATCTCCAGCAGGTTGTTTCCAGTAGGGATTATCCGTGGATTCTATTATAACTTTATGGGGTCTTTATGCATGTGTAAAATATCATCAAGTTGCAGACACCTTATGGTGATCCCACAGGGTTTTCAATGCAAGATATATTAAGAGGTGGTTTGCCACCTCTTTATGTTGCAACTCTTGGTAGTCTCTGTGATAAGCTTTCCTATCCCAGACCAATAAAAGCCTTGAGTCAGTCTGTGCCCTATCAACTATCTTTGCCCTATCAACCCCCAGGTGACCTTTGTAAGACAATCAGTTGAACTTGCCCTACCCAAAAAGCTGCAAACTTTTCCTCAGAGACTCTCTGTATAGCTTGCCTTCCTTAAACATGAATCTGACAGAGTGTTCTATGAACACTTCTAGCTAGTTATAGTAAATCTAGTTATAGTTATAGTAAGTCTTTTAAAGTTTCATCAGCTTTCTGTTCTGCAAGCAGAACACTATGTAGTGTATTCTGCTCCACCAGCCAGTATGGTTCCCTAGGCAATGCTTGTTCATACACTTCTGTGTTTCAATTTCCATCTTCCTCTGAGAAGTTTTCTGTGACTGCAGGCCTAGTTGCTGACTTTTTATTCAATATTTTTCTGGTCATTACATTGACCTGTTTGACATATCTAGCCAAATCATTGCTAATCATAAGGAGACATGGGATTTCTCCACACACCTCCATCTCCATCTCCCATTCTCCTGACCAAATTTTGTATGTCATCTGCATGTTAGCTAAGGGTACATTCAAATGAAGTCCTCCTACTCCTTTTGTTGCCGTTTGCTTTCCAGGTAAATACTGATCAGGCTTCCCTAGCTCTCGGTTTATTAGAGTCACTTGAGCTCCTGAAACTCTCCAGTCAGATTTCAGTTAAACTGGTTCCATCTGTAATCTCTTCAGGAACTTTCCATACACTTGGTACATGAGAAGTCTCTACTTCAGGGGGATTTGCTGTTTCTGTCCCCTGAGTGTTTTCCCAATTTGCAATCACCACATGGAGATTGTAAATGAGGTTAGCTGGCTCATCCCAATCCCCTCTGCATGTGGAGGACCTTCAAATGGAGGGAGGACCATCAGGGGCCTGTTTGAGTGTGGCTGGGACCATGCTTGGACTGAAGCTGGCTGATGTAGAGCACCTAGCTTTAAACTCCACCCCCAAGCTTAACCTTCAGTCAGGTGGAGCTTGGGAGACGCAGCTAACGATATAAAAATAGAGGGATCAAGAGTAGTCAGCTTCAGTCTGAGTTTGGCTGAGGTCTGGCTTGGATCTAGCTCCAAGCTGCAGGCTTTTGCTGCTTCCATCTCCATGTGGAGATTGGGTGTGACACACCTGACCTCCTTGTGGAGATGGGGGCGAGATGAGCCCTGCTGATCCTTTTCACAGTCTCCACATGGAGACTGCAAATGGCATGAACCCCACTCACCAGCTTTCAACTGAGCTCCAGAACAGGAAGTTCCTGACCGGGGCACAGTTGGGGAGTGGGGTACGACCATAGCATGCACCCCCCAAAAAAGTGGCACCTGGGCCTTGAGACCCCCTTGCCCCCTAGATTTGCTACTGCTTTGGATTGCTGCTGATAGGTAAGTTTTGTGGGGTACGAGATTATTGAGACAACTGAGGCTGGACAACTAAGAAGATTTATTCACAGGTTGGTTTTAAAGGAAAAAAACAAGCAGCTGATTTTCCCTTCAGGGGGCAGGACAGCCTCCCATACATCACAGTCTCTTATCTAAATACTGACCAGGACTGACCCTACTTAGTTTCCAAGTTCTCACAAGATTGGGCTAGTCAGAACTACCCAAGTCAGGGCAAATTCCTGTAAGGGATATATAACCTACTCTGCAGCTGCTGATGAGCTACTGCTTGCTCATGAGCCACCTATTAGATATGCCTGCAACACAGTAGAGTAAAATAAAAATCTGACAGCATTCTGTGAGGAAAATAGTTTTTTCTAATTTAAGCCTGTAGAATGTGTTCAATACATTTGGCAATGAGTGAAAAATGATGTTAGAAAACTTTTGGGTATTAATAATGTAGAATATGATTAAAAACTTGATTCTTATAATAGCTCACCAAGAATACAAGTAACATAATTTTTAGTAACTGTGCTCATTTGTTTATGACCTTTAGCAGCACATTTGCTTTTAGGGTATAATTATCAGAAGCATAATGATCCAGGAACAGAAAGAGAGATCAGAATATTGTAATAATGTACAGATTATACAGCCTGGAAAACCCACCAGAACCAATTTATAGAATTATTTGGGGAAAGTTGTATTATTTGTTGGCAGTTTTCTGGTCTCACACTTCACTAGGCTCCTAAATCCTTGGAGATTTATTGTTCTAGGTCTTCATGCCCTTTGTCCTTGAGTATATTTTCAATGCCTCCATTTCAGAACATATGTATTTTAACAATGTCCTCCGGGACATGATTCGTGTTTATGTTGCTGAATATATGAATGGTTATCAAAGTTCATTAACAGATTTATGTGAAGTCCAAGGATCCGGACAGACCTTTTCCACTGCAGTCTTGTGTCAGACTGTCTTCAATGTCTAGACTTTTAAATCATTTTCCCTTGACTGTGATATCAGTTACTCAGTGATAACTCAACAGGTTAAGCTGGCTAGTATTTTTCCACTTCAATTTCACTGACTCATCCATTGTTTTAATTATTTCCTGCAATAATTTCCTCAAAAAATGTTTTTAATCATACTTTCAGAAAAAGAAAGAACAACAATGTCTTACAACAGTTAGAACATTTAACTTTAATGTTGTTTAATCAATCTTTCTTTAATGGCTTGAGATTAGTTTTTCAAACTTTAGTGAAAACTAGCCTTGCTGCTGTCAATAAATACAAAGTTATAATCTGATATTGCTCAGGAATATAGTATAATTAAGTAAAGTGAATTCAATTGTTTTTGTCACAGTTACTTGAAACACTGCCAGGACTCACCCACGCCTCCAGTTGCAGTTCCAGAGGGAAGGGAGGCAAGAGGAAGAAGATGTGGCTGACTGCTGCATGATGTCCTCTGGGCAGCCATGGTAGGGGGTGGTCCAGCACGCACACAGCCTGCAACATAAGCTGGAGAGGATGCAGCCAGGGGATGAAACTGCGAAGCCTCTAGGGGCTCACTCCTTCCAAAAACGTCAGCTTGCTCACCCACCCTCACTGTTTCTCACTGTTTTTTTTAAATTATATTTGTGGGGTTTTGTTGTTCTTATGTTGTTATCTTTTTTTCATGGTTTGTAGGGTTGGGCATCAGGATGGATCATTTTTTGGGGGGAGGCTGTGCCTGCGCACTTACCTCCCTATATTTTGGGGGGGGGCAATAAGGGATCTTGGGCCATGCACTCAGACACATGCCCAGGTGGGGGCAAATGACCTGCCTTCATCACTAGGTAGCAAAGGGACCATGGAGAGGCCAACACCCAGTTCCTTGCCATTCAATAGGTTTTATCCAACAGGTGAGCCGGGGAGGGTTTCATTGGGAAGCAGGCCAGTCACTTGATGTCAGGATCCTTCCCTATGAAGCACCTCTGCTGTCTCCCAGATTTAATAAACAAGCTACAGCCAGCGAATTTGACCAAAGAGAATAGGTTTGTGTGCTTCTTTTTTCCCCTGTGCCTTACTACCTACACTCCTCTAGCCTGCAAAAGAAGATGGCATTTATGTGACTACCATATCCCAAAAGAACTTTGCCCTATCACAGCACCACTACATAGGGGGAAAGTTAGCACTAGGCTGTTGTTAAAACCAAAAATAATTGCTACTGTTCCCATAAGGCACCGCTTATGCAACATTGTACAAATGTTTTCTCTAAACAGAGTTGAAATTGAGAAGGAAAAGCCACAAGAGAACAAGTAAGACCAAACACTTGAGTCAACATTATATCTCACAGCTTTCTTCCACTTTTTAGCATAACTTGAAATACAATTACTAAATTTTTCAAGTATACAAGCATAGCAAACTCATATAATTTTTCGTTTATAAAACCATACATCTACAGATACTGAAATAGTGAAGTTACCAGGTTGACTTTCTGTATCATGTAACACAATTACATTATCTTCCATTAATTCATAGAATTAATTTCACAACCATGCAACACCTACACGGCTGCCGTATCCAACTAATTTTAAACTTAATCCCAAAACAGTTGAAGCCAGGAGAAACAAGGGAGGAGCCACTCTCCTTTGCTATTTGTCCCAAGTTAACAAACTAGCATCAATCATTACAGACTTATATAAATAAAACCTGACTCTTTTGGTGTTCTTTTAAAAAAAACCGTAATAGTTTTGTCTTTTAGTACAGTTTGTATTAATTTGCCTGAGACAGATGTCAGGCTAACAGGCCCATAATTTCCTGGCTCCCTTTAGACCCCCTATCTAAAAAACAGTGTAACATTTATTACTTTCCAGTCTTATGGTACAGTGGATGATTTTAGTGACAAATTACATTTGCTGGTTAGTAGATCAACAAATTCTTATTTAAGTTTCCCTAAGAACCCTCCAGTGTATGTCTTCAGGATGTAGATAACTGCTGGTTTTTAATGCTCTCATCTCAATTTAATGTCATCACCTCAGTTTGACTCAGTGGCTATGACCTGAGAGCATGCCCCACACCTTCCACAGTGAACATAGAAGCAAAGGGGAGAAGAGCAAATTAAGATTTATCCTGAGATACCAGCAAAGTGTTTACAGGAGTGTGATTCATTCTCCACATCTCCACTGCATTCCTACAACAATCCTGTAAAATAATTAGGCAAGACAGACTGATTGCCCAAGTTTCATGGCACAGTAGGGTCAGATATGATCCTGGATCTTCTAAATTTTAGTCCACCATGCTAGCCATACACCATTCTCAAGATACACAGATAAAAGGAGGCAGTTTTGAGGTTGAAAGGAAGTAGAGTTAAATGTGTATGGAAAGTGTGCAGGTATGATATCCATCCATTCAGAAAATTACCTCCTTTTACTCTATATTAAACCCCACATTACAAAATACTCTACTAGGGATGTTCGTTTATATTTCAGTCCTTCTGCATTCAAAGGTCTGAAGACTCTAAATTGTCTTGAAAAGTAGCAGGAAGGCTATTACATCTGCAATGGAAGAAACGTATTTGGATTATTATTTCCTTGGCAGCAGCTGAGATGTTTTTCCTTCAGTTTTTCTTCTCTGTTGCATCAGATTCATCTATGGTTCTTCCTTCTGTAGACATGTACACATGTATTGATTTTTTTCCCCTCAGCTGTCTCCAGAACTGAGCTAAAAGCTGCCTGAGGGTCATTTATAGGCAAGAGTACTGAACATAGGAGAAGTTTAACTCCTTTGCTAGTAAACCATTTGGCACCTTCTGACTGAATCATTGAAGTGCCCAAGGAAGGTATGTTGCCTGGTTGGATCTGAGATAGAATACATTATGGACTACCAATAAAGGAGGCAGATCAGTTGCTTATGAAAACATTTTGTACATTCTGCCATAGTTCTACATTCCAGTCTGTAGCCAATACAAGTCATGGACTTCTGGTGGTGGGGGGGGGGGAGTATTCAACTGAAGTCATGTGTAGTGTGTCTTTAAAATGTAGTGTGTCTTTAAAATGAACAAATTGAAAATAATAGTTAAAGAACTGACTTAATCTTCTGTATTGGAACATGTTGAAGAAAATGAGATTGTTTCTCAAAATGTTGCCATGTGATGTTACTGAACTGATTTCTACTGAAATTAAAATAAAATGAAAAATGAAAAAAGAATAATTATTTTAGGATATCAGTGACAATGGAAAATGAGCACTTGAATAGATTTCCTAAGATTCTGCTAGACAGTATGTAGGAGATCTGTAACTGTATCTCATGCTTTTTCTTTTCTTTTTTAAAAATTTAACTGCAGATTTGCAATGAAATCTGTCAGCTCAGACTGGAATAATTAGACATAGAATTGGTACTAGTGAACTGCAAATGCAACCTAAAATGTTAATTAACCACATAGAAGATTTTAAAAAATCATAGTATTGTCAGATGTAGGTTTACTAGGATAATCTTTATATTATATAGCAGTTTAGATTTCTTTTATTTAATTTATGAAATAATATTTTCTGCATACCTGGAGAGCCCATAAAGTAGTCAGAAACCCTTATTTTGTTTGCAAGTAACCTCCTTGTGCATCTCTCATAGTCCACACAGTGGACAACACATTTACTGACAAATTTGATATTTTAGAAAAAAACAATTTGTTTTAAAAGTTTTAATTACCGGCTGTGACTATTAATCACTGCTATAACTCCAGCTGCTAAGCAGCTATTAGACAAGGCAATATAGTAAATTGCAATGGCTAGCAGTCATATTCAGAGACAATATACTTCTAATATTTGTTTCTATAGACCAGCGGTTCTCAATCTGTGGGTTGCGACCCCTTTGGGGGTCGAACAACCCTTTCACAGGGGTCGCCTAAGACTTTCTGCATCAGTGTTCTCCATCTGTAAAATGGATAAATGTTAGGGTTGGGGGTCCTCACAACATGAGGAACTGTATTAAAGGGTTGCAGCATTAGGAAGGTTGAGAACTACAATAACCGGGGGGGGGGGGGCAGGGCCACCACATCTTGTTTGCTCACATTCTATGGCATCTGGTTGTATACTGTGGGCAACAGAATAGTGAAGTAAAAAGGCTTTTGTTAGGAACCAAAAGGAGCTCACATAAATGTAAAGAGCAGAAGGCGCACAGTACTTTGGAGAGGATGAAGCTTTTATCAATATATACAATTGATCTTATAAAATTACACAGATGAAGCATAATAATAAGCTTTTATGAATATAATCTTCAAATTCCTGTTCACCACCATCTTATAAAAATAAAATCTTCACACCTTAACTAGGCTGTCAGTTTGGCTGCAGTGGTTCCAGGAATTCAGTGCCATTTAGGTGCACCTAAAGCAGTGGAATCTTCAGTTTTGCACATCATTATTAAATAAGAACTAGAGAATCACTTCTGTGAGGCTGTCAAGGTTTGTATGAGTGGAACTGTCACTTGCTACCTCTTTCTCGTCACCCCCTCCCCAACACACACTACAGTGGTTAAGATTAGTTGCTACTAGTCTCTATGGTCTGTTCTGCACAGCACAGATAAAACATCCTGAGGACTTTAAAACTGGTGTCTTGGGAAGGCATTCCACACAGGTTTTTTTCCCCAAGACATCATCAGGACACCTTATTTAAGCTCCAGGCATCTTTTTTTTTTTAAAAAAAAAACACAATTGGTTTTTTCCCCCTTAAGGTGCCTGCAAAACATCTCCTGCCTGGCTGTGCAGAATGCAGAGCTCAGGAGTCATATTATTTTTCTCATCTGACCATTTTTCTGTGTGGTCAGTTTCATCCTCCACTTGTGCCCAACATCTTGTGTGCTGCTGGAGGGGTTCTCCCTGCCTCCATTTGTTAAAATTTGCCCCAGGACATTTGTTCTGCAGGCTCTAATCTTGGGCACCTTTTCCATCCCAAAAGTACAAAGTTGTACTCAGCTTGTCCTGCCAAGTCCGGCAATATATAGGGTTTTTAAAAACGAACTATCTTTGCAGCTGTGCAGACATGCATAAGAGAATCTTAGTTGCTGAGAGGACTGTTTTACTTCCCATTGAGAAGCAGTGAGTAGACCTGCCCTTTGTGGACTGTCCTAATGTTTTCCTATTGTACAGTGTTTTCTTATTGCACAGTCCGTGGAGGTCAGGTCTACCCAATGCTTCTCAATGACAGGTAAAGCAGTCCTATGAGGGATGAAGATTCTCTCATGCATGTCTGCATAGCTACAAAGATAGATTCTCATTTTTTTTTAAAAAAAAAGCAGGAACACTACATAGTGCTGGAATCAGCAGAACGAGCCAAGTACAACTATGTACTTTTGGGGCTAAAAAGGTACCCAATATCGGAGCCTGCAGAAAAATTGGAGGCACACAAAATGTTGGGTGGCAACAGAGGGTGAAACTGACCACAGAGAGAAATGGTCAGGCAGCAGGAATCCTCTTTTCCCCTCTGGCGCCTTTGCTGTTTGGAACAAATCAGCAGCCATCTCTTTTTACGAAATCTCCCACATTTCCACAGTGTGTGGAGCGAAAAGAAGCAGTTGCCTCTTTTTAAGATTTCCCACAGGTATAATTTTTTGGGCTGCACAGAACAGACCTATGCTAACAACCGTAAGGGCCAACATTCCATCCAGTCTCTAAGACTGCTTTCTACAGTGAAAGCAAAACTCCAAAATATGAGTCTACAATAGAACTAGATAATCTATGCATATGCTTCTGTGCGTGCCTATCTATGTCCAATTACACTCAAGTAGGACTGGATTTTCTTTAAGATAGGTTGGCATTGTAATACACCTTCCATATTCTACTAATCTTTAAAAATCAACATGTCCCTATATACATGAAATGTTATTAGGAAAAGTTCATGAATGTTTCATTCAACTATAGTCTGGCATTTTTGGAATACAATTTTTTAAAAGAAAAATCCCAGACTATTCCTTGCAGGATATTCTCTTCAAAAGCCTATACTACTTCAATAAAACTGCTGGAAATCTTGAATTTTTCTTTTCTTTTTCACAACAGAACCATCCCACAGTAAACTCAGACTTGCATCACCTGCATGGTATTCAACTTTTCCCTATCTAAATTATCAGGAATTACTACATGAATTCTAATCAAACCTACTTGGGTTAGCCAGACCCCAATGACCAGCTGTTGCTAAGAAACAACTGACAGCCAACCCTCACAGCCAGAAAGGAAAGATTGAATGGATGTTATGTGGAAAGCAAAACCAAACAGGAAGAATAGACCTTAAAATTGTATGGGCAAATTAAATTACTTAAATCATTGAACTGTATCTGTATGGCACATGCCAGTTAGATCCTTTTCTAGCTACCAATGCGTATACTTGTATAGGATTTAAAACCAATATCTCTATAGCTGTCTCTGTAAAAACAACAAAACAAAGCATACTGAATCACAAAAACAATGTTTTCTTTTACTCTGAAATACAATGTAATGAGAAAAACAAGATTGCTCAGGAAAGGGTTCGCCAAAAAGAACCTTCAAATTGAAACCATGTTGAAATACATGATACATCTGTGCACATGAATATATAGCCATTTATACACAACTTCAAAGTAAATATAACTGTGTTAGGCATCAATACTCATCTTTGCATCATTAACATTACTGTAAAAATAAAACTGCACTGTAAAAAGCAAAAGCCATGATTACATATGTAATTTGCAGTATATTCTCAGTTATACCCTTCTGAGACTTGTCTTAAAATGGTGTAACCCTGTTAAGGATTAGTGTTTGTAATTAATAACACTCACAGTTAAATGGCCATCAAACCAGTACTCACAGTCACACAAATTACCAAAACATTTAATACTATAAAATGACCAAAGGATTTGTGTCTTATTTTGCCTCCTTTCAATGCTTACCATGTGGCTAGTCCAAATGGAGGGGGATCTATGTATGTAATAATATTCAGACCTCTTCCAAACAAACAAGATACTTCTCAGATAAAAAGATGTGTTATGCAATTCATAATGATCTATAAGAATTTGGTCAAGAAGGCCTGCAAATTCAGCTACAAAACAGCTTTGGAGTTTATAAGACTTTTAATGAGGATATTATCAAAATATTGTCATTTGGCAACAAAGCTGCCCAGCAAGCTTGAATGCTGATTTTATATGCACAAAATTTGATTTTACATTTAGAACATGAGAAAATGGGTGAATATTGCATTTAATTAATGATATAGTGAATATTATGAACTGGATGAACTGACATTCTGAGCCCAGTCATTGCAATCTTTGTTGACTTATATACTGTGATGCTGCCAAATTTAGGGAAATAACAACAAAGAAAAAAACATTATTTTGTAAACTTGGACTGTGTGTACATAATAGGTTTTGCCAAGAGCCCCCAAAGCAGATAGTGCATTCTGTCCAATAGTATATCTCATTAGCATTCCACCTCTGAGTTTTCTAAATTGAAAACAAACATTTCATTTCAAAAGAAACTCCTGTTCTCAACTATGTTGTCAACAATTATTGCACAATAATGTTTAAAATAACGTAGTATTAAAAAGTTTGATCTTTTCAATGTTACAAAGTTTAATTAATACTGCTAATCTTAATATGCTGCTGATCTTAATGTGACTATACAAGCCTTTTTTTGTCCAAATTATACACTTGCTTTTGTTTACTATAAGACTTGCATTTTATGATTTCAACTTTTATTTTACCTACCTTTTGAAAGGCAAAAGCTAAAATATACGTGGTAAGATGGCAGATGGTGCAGCATTCTTGTAGCATAGCATCCTATTACGGTATATACAAGGCTAGCCAGGGTTGCAACAATTCACTTCCAGCCAATCACCATGCACACACAGCTTGGGAGCAAGGCTTACACAGAACAGGTTAAAAAAACACAGTGGGATTTTACAGATGGATAACATTAAGCATGGGCAACTGAAGACTGTGGTTAGCAGAGAATACACCCAGAGGGTCTGGAAATTTTTGAAATCCAAATTAAATTGCGGGAATACCATTAAAGCCATCAACACCTGAGCCACACCTATCATCAGGTACACCACCAGAATCATAAACTGGACACAGGCTGATTTGGATGCTCTGAATAGAAAAACTTGGAATCTTATGACAGTACATTATGCCCTACACCCATGTAGTGATATTGATAGATTATACCTCCCTGGAGATCTGCTGGCAGAGGCTTACAGCAAGTAAAGCAAACAGTGGAAGAGGAGAAACATGTGTTTGCCGATTATGTGAATGAAAGTCAAGAACAGGCATTGATTGAAGAACAGACATTTACTGAAAGCCCAGAAAACCAAACAAGAATACAGAAAAAATGAGATTAAAACAGGGACTGAATGTGATTAAAATGTGATTAAAACAAGCTGGCACAACAAAGCATTGCACAGCCAAATTCTGGAGAAGATCAAGGACAACATGGACAACAAAAAGACCTGGCTGTGGTCAACAATTGAAACTCTGAAAAAAGAAACCGAATCACTGATTTTAGCTGCTCAAGAGCAGGCCATTATGATGAAGGCAGGAATTGAAAAATCCCCAGATGATGCAAGGTACAGATTGTGCAAGGAAGCCGGCAAAACTGTAAATCATTTACTCAGCTGCTGCAAAAATCTGAGAAACAGGTGACAGGGCAAGCACAATCAGAATGTGTTATTACCTAGCACATATAACAAAACAAAAACAACAAACAAGACAACCAACATTCATGATGTTCTAGTTTACAACTGTCTAGAACATTTTATCTACTACCTCTTGCACCATTATATAATTATCTGTCAAAATTTTCATATATGTCTTAATGGGATGATAAATAATCTACTTGCTCAGACTATCAAAATAAGACTCCATTTTTGTTTCATTTGAATGATTAGCCCACCTGTCATATACTATTAGTACTTGCTAAGATCAAGAGACATCAAGATTTATTTCCTTCGAAAATAACCAGCTAAAAGGTTGAGAGCAAATTAAATTTGTGGGTATGTAATCCAATTTGCAAATTTCTTCCACTGT
Organism: Sphaerodactylus townsendi; assembly: GCF_021028975.2. Lineage (NCBI taxonomy): Eukaryota > Metazoa > Chordata > Lepidosauria > Squamata > Sphaerodactylidae > Sphaerodactylus > Sphaerodactylus townsendi. The sequence continues at coordinate 141,450,332 of NC_059425.1, forward strand.
TTCATTAGCTACATTCTTAAGATGAGCCTTCTTGGTCCATCAGTTTTCTGGAGTGACAGGAGAATATAAATATCACGTTCCTTTATTTGAAGTGTTCTCTTGTAATTATCATCATCTGCAGGAGCCAGAAAATAAGTGAATTTGTACAGGAAATTAAAGGTATTGAAAAACAGACAGAATGGTCCTGATCCGAAGGCCCTATTCATGCTTAAATGCCCTGAAGTAAAATTTAGTAGCTGATTTGTTACATGGTTGTCAATACAGACCACGGCTCATGCAAAAAGAATCTGTTTTATATGCATCCCTAGAATTTCCAGTTACAAGGGAATGCAAAAGATGTCTCTTTGAGATGCTGAAGAAGCACCACCAGTCAGCATAAACTATTCTGATTTGGATAGATTTAATATAAGGCAGCTTCGTGTGGCTTTAATTACACCTCTCTGGATTAGAGTAGTTATCTTAAATTTACATTGGTGTAAATAGATGTAAATAGAATGGATTTCTTTATTTATGGACCACTGTGTCCTGCTCCTGAAGGAAAAAAGAGCCACTCAGCTCAGCCTACAGGTGTGCTGCTACAGCATCCAAATGTCATTCAGAAGAGCATTTAAATGTTGAAAGAAAGAGAACAGGAAAAGGGAGTTCAGGTCTGCCTCAGGAAAAGAGCAGTAATAGTTCAGGTCAGATTCAGAGCAAAGTGCCATCCCCCCCCCACGCCTAGTAGTGTAGCCAGTGACATGGAGGGGGGGGGAATGGCACCCAGGGCAAAATGGCGCCTGGCCCCCTCGCCCCACCCCCCACTTACCTTAGTTCTTAGATCTTTCAGCTGGGTTAGTTCTCTGCAGCCAGCTGAAAAAGCAGCCTGATGGGAACTATACTTCCCAGGAGGCCTTGCAAGCCCCAACTCATGCAGAGGCCTCCCATGGGGGCTTGCAAGGTCTCCTGGGAAGTGTAGTTCCCACCAGGCTGCTTTTTCGGCCAGCTACAGAGAACTAAGCCGGCTGAAAGAACTAAGAACTAAGTGGGGGAGGGGTTGGGGAGGCAATTTTCTGCCCCCATGTGACCCCAATGGCATGTGCCCAGGGCACGGCACCCTCTTCACCCTGTTGAAGCTATGCGACTGCATGTCGCAGAGTAGTTTAACTCCTAAATGACCCCCAAATCATAGGAAGTTATGTGGGTTCCCTCAGTTGGTAGGAAGAACCTATCCCAAACAAACAGTAACTACAATTAAAAATTCAAAAACACTAAATGAAATAGCAGCAACAATAAAACAACTGAATGAAATAAGTAGCAGCAGTGTCAAAGTTTCATAAAATATAACTTATAATCAGGGTAAGAACTATTCAGTAAATCCAGTTTCAGCAGACGAAGATAAAAAGCCTACATTAAAAACAGTATGTGGGATCTTAGAAACCATCATGAAAAATTTGGTAGTGGTGGGAGAAGTGGTGGGATTCAGCAGGTTTGCACCACTTCGGCAGAACTGGTTGTTAAAATGGTGCTTGTAAACAACCAGTTGTTAAATTATTTGAATCCCACCACCAGAACCGGTTGTTAAATAATACCCAGTGTATTCTATGCTCCCTTTTGTTTGCAGATCTTGACAAAGTGGTTAGGAAAATGTACTTCCATGGATCATTCACTAGGTCTATTTCAATTACAAATTTTCAGTATTTCAAGAATAAGTCAAAGTTTTAACAGAGTTATTGTTTCAGTTTCTCGCAGAATGCTCTCTGCAATGTCTGGTATGCTAAATAAATTCATCCCTCCAACTTTCTTGCTACAAGAAAAGGATGCAGAGATCTTAATTTCTACTCATGTCTGATGAAGAGAGTTTTGACTTGTGAAAACTTACACCCTGAAATTCCTGTTGGTTTCTAAAGTACGACTGTACTCATATCTAACTATAAAAAAATAATGATAACCAGCAAAATAGAACTGCCATAAAAATTAGATGGAGTCAGCTACTTTACTGGAAGGTGATGCTAAGCTTGACCCCAGGTTGTTTAAAAAACTAGGGGGACTCTTAGAAGCACAAGACAATTCTATAATTGATTCCAGTGTGCCCTGTGTTCTATAGCATCCTGAAGTACTAAGATATAATTTAATTTGAGCATATTCAGGGTTACTGAAAGAGCACAATATTCTCAAACAATTTTATTTTAATCTTAGCTTATTTTGAAAGCAATATTCAGTTTTCACTGTAACAGTTCTCATGAACTCTTGTGAGAGCAACTCCCTGTTTACTGATTTTCAAGATGATTATGACTATTACAATGATGACTACTAGCAGAGATACATATAATTACTAGTGGTGTATAAAACAATAGTTCTGTTTATTTTTGACCATAAGAAAGGCAACAATTACCTAACCATAAAAGGTCTAAAATACTGTGCCGTGAGAGATAATTTATTCTGAAAAGTTTCTGCTACAAAAGAAACTGGCAAAAGGAATATAGGAGAACCTTCACCAGTGTAATACTAGTATAATAATGATTGGGTTCCAACAACGATTCTTGCGATGAAAACAAAGGGTTTTACAAGCACGTCAATTTTTTCATTTGTGACATGTTGGTGATAATGGCAGCTCCTTATTCTTTTTAGCAAGAGACTTGATTTCAGGCCCCTTCTTTCTTCCAATAGTCAATATAGACTGAATCACTGTTGTCAGATTATCAATTTGGAATCTTTTCATTTAAGTATTTTTTTTTATGGCTATTCAATATAATCTCCTTTGTTCAGTTAGTAATAGATATGATTATGTGCAGCTAACCCAAACAGTGAATGACTAATACAGTACTCAGCCCAGGCTACAAAGCCAAATACAGTTTTGTCTTTAACCCTGTTCTGTGAAGAAACTTTCATATTTTAAATACATAACCATTCTTTCCATTTGAAATTGTGAAACTGTATCAAATCAGGGAAGTGAATTATGCATCTAGATATATAAAGCAACTTTCAGTTAATTTAAGATATTTGAAAGCTCCTATTATCCGTTCTTTAAAGTTATTTGCCCCGTGGTGGAAAAACGTTTATATCAATCCTTTGTAATTAATAAACAAAAAACCTGGTACTTCACAGTCTACCTATGAATCTAGTGCCATAGTCTACATATACTAAACGCTGATGTGAGAAGAAACCATGTATACAAAGAAAATACTACTGATCTGTCAACACACTATAATTGCCCACTTTATCAATCATATTCCATCAAATTCCCTAAACACACACACAGAGAGATATACATGCGCAGATACATTGAAAAAACAAGGCAAACAATGTGGTTAAAATGGTATGAAATTCTGTGACATTTCCAAACTTAGAAATATTGAAATACAGAGATCAACCACATACTTATAACTGTCAGCCAATGCACTCTTATCTATTTTGGTAACAACATCAACAACAACAAACAAACAAAAAGATAATCCAGTGAAACTTAAATATAAATAAATAAAAATTAAGGACAATAATCTTTATGGAATTTTGAAGACTATTTGTGGCAGAACAATTTTTATTTAAAAATAATTTACAAAATATATGTGGAACTATTTAAGACCAGTGTTTCATATAACCCACCATTCTGTTTCACAAAATGTTTCACGTTGAGACCCACTGTGCATGAAGTGCTTTCTATGGGGCTCCTAGTCCTGCAGGCCCTCCACAGAGGGGTCTCCTCGCATTTCGCTGTTCAAATGCAAGGAGCTGCCCCAATGTTTGCTGGGCTTTCTCACTATGGCTTTCTTAGATAGTATTCCACAACTAATTATCTCTTAAGTGCAGAAGTGCATCTTTTTTGACCTGAATCTATTGCCCATCAACTTCATTGGGTGCTGCCCAAGTTCCAGTGTTATTGGAGAGAGAGAAATATTCTGTCATCCACTTTCTCCACCCATGTATAATTTTCAAAACTTTTATCAAACCTCCTTAGTCACCTTTTCTCTAATCCAGGGGTAGGGAACCTGTGGCTCGAGAGCCGCATGCGGCTCTTCTGCCCTTGCACTGTGGCTCCACGAGCTAAGCCGTGGGCTGGGCCGTGCCGCGGGCTTCCCCTCTCGCCCGCCCCATTGGAGCAGGACAGGTGCTTTCCCGGCGGCCGGCAAGGCCGAGCCGCCGGCTTCATCCTTGCCCGCCCTGCAGGCAGCAGGGTGGGCGCATCCATGCACTTCTCAGAATGAGCGGAGTAAAAGGTAAAAAAACCCTATATATATAGTGTTATCTTTATTTTAAATGTCAAAAATTATTTGCGGCTCCAAGTGTTTTCTTTTCCTGTGAAAAACAGGTCCAAATGGCTCTTTGAGTGTTAAAGCTTCCCTACCCCTGCTCTAATCTGAAAAGTCCCTGTCTGTCTAACCTTTAAGAGATGTGATTCAAGCTCCTCAATCATTTGACTGTCGTTTTTCAGCTTAGCGATGCCTTCTTTGGAGATACTATAACCAGAATTATTCATAGTAAGTGGATTCAACACAACCTTCCTCCTTTTAAACGAAGTCTTCTTGCCTTTTATGACTTTCTTCACTTAAGTTGTTAACCTTGCTATTAGACTTGGTAGTAGCTTTTTAAAAATGAGGTGTGTATTAATGTTCTTTTAAACAGATTCCAAACATCCTGGAGGGATTTGATTGTCCCTTTCAGCTTCCATTTGATGAGTGTCCTAATTTTTATTAAGTTCCCTCTTTTGAAATCAAATATAATTATTCTGTATTTTGGGGCAACTTTCCATGGGTATAAGTGATGAGTTTTAATTGGTCACATGCCTTTCTTTCTGACTTCCTGTCTTTCTTTCTTTCTTTCTTTCTTTCTTTCTTTCTTTCTTTCTTTCTTTCTTTCTTTCTTTCTTTCTTTCTTTCTTTCTTTCTTTCTTTCTTTCTTTCTTTCTTTCTTTCTTTCTTTCTTTCTTTCTGACTTATACAAGGTTACTGTGATTCATGATAATTCTACCACAATATCTGAAACACAGGATTAAAAAGCGATGTGATTGTTTGTAAAAATTTGTAAAGACAAGCTGGGAAAGTGGGTGGATAGAAATTATTTTAAAACCACAGTCTTTCTTTTTCAGAATTAAAAAATAGACTTCTAAGCATGAAAATAATATACCCCATAATTAGCAAATGCTGTAGAAAGGTTACAGCTTTCTGTTATTTAAAAAGTGGTTTGAAATTAAAATTTGTGGCTTCATAAAAATTAGACTTTCCAGTTGGAGACAACAGTTATATCTGCAACACATCTATAGAAATGTATTAAGCATATGCATAAATATATGGGCACTGAAGTAGCTTACATATGCATGCCTTAGTGCTTAACAGCACTGCTGTAAGTCTGGAGGGCTAAATGCAAGCTTTCTCTACCTTTCCCTAATGAGACTGGAGGCCAAAAGAGAGTGTTGCTTTAATAAAGTTGAAAGAATTGATCATCTGTTAGCATTAAGCATGAAATTACTAATTCAGTGTCAGGGATCATAGCTTAAGCACAAGATCAACAGACCCAGTGCAAGAGAACCACATATATAAAGTATCTTCTACTGTTCACTAAAGTCTGTTTCCACATGCACATAGCTCTTGCTGGGTAAAAGTTCTTTAGAAGACTCATATTACCCTACTGTGTTATATTTAAGGACACGGTTCATAAATAGTTGAGGAAAATGTGGCTTTCTTCAGTGATGTAATGAAGAACCTTATATTTAGCTTGATAAAGGGATTCACTGGTAAGTCAGTCCCAGATAATGACAGAAGCACAATGGAAAAGATTTCACAATAAAAACAATAAACCTTCTCTCTCTAACTATATAACAAACAAAATGCTTTAGCTGTTCTTAATTCATTAGCAAAGAATCCAACTTCAGTCTGTCCTCCAATGCACATAATGGTGATGTATGTGCAAAGGTGATTCCCCCCTGAATAAATGTAGCAAGAATATTTTATCCTTGATAGAAGTGTTGCTGCAACAGATATTTAAGTCTTGACAGCATATCATGACTTCTGCATTGCTTTGTACACAAGTCTGTCCTTGGAGACCACTCTGAAATTTCATTTGGTCCATAACATGATACCTGCTTACAGATTGAAACAGGTCCCTCAGTACATGTTTTTGTGTGTTAAACGCTGTCCAGTAACTTCCAACCTCCAAACTGTCCTACCTGAGCCTTGCTCAGGTCTTGCAAACTGAGGGTCATTGCTTCCTTGATTGAATCAATCCAACTGATGTGAGTCTTCCTCTTTTCTTGCTGCCTTCAACTTTTCCTATCATTGTATTTTTCAGTGACTCCTCCTTTCTCATAATATGACCAAAGTATGATAGTTTTGGTTTAGTCATTTTAGCTTCTCAGGACAGCTGAAGTTTGATTTTATCTAGAACTCACTTATTGGTCTTTCTGACGGTCCCCTCCCTTGTATGCCACCTCTCACTCACTCCCCTCCCTCACTCCCCTTCTTTTGCATGCCACCCCTCCCCATCCCTCCTCTAGGGTGGGTGGGCAATGTTCAGATGCCAGGCCCCCTCCCTCCCCTTTCTTGCATGCCACCCCTCCCTCCCCTTCCCTTCCCTTGCATGCCAACCCTCCCTCCCCTCCCCCTTTCTCCACTAGGATGGGTGGGCCATGTCCAGATGCCAGGCCCCCTCCCACTCCCTCCCCTCCCTTGCATGCCACCCCTCACTTCACATCCATGCCTAGTAATGGGAAATACTATGGCATGAATTCTTGATCTTGGTTGTCAGTGACACATCAGCCCTTTCTGCATGGCACAAATAAGACTCCTGAAGATGGGGGTGCGTGGGAAAGGCATCTTTGAGAGGAAATCCACATAGCTTTTCCCCGTGACATTCTTAGGATGTTTTATTTTTGCTCAAGCTGCCTTATTTTAAAGTCATTAAAACATGGAGTTTTTATACACAAGTCGTTTTCAAGATGTCTCCTGCTTGGCTGTGGGAACACAGGAGATGTTTTATTTTTCTCTCCTTCCACCCCACCCCCTCTGTTTGAGAACACTTTCATTTTTGCAGCAGCTTTGCGCCTACCATTTTCTGCTGCTTGAGAGTCTCCCTGCTGCCACCATTTGCTGCATTTTAAATTAGCAGTCAGTCAGTAGCTTTTATTAGCATAAAATTTTAAATTAACATAGGTTTCCTCTGCTTGCAGTTCATCCAATTGCTATTTGTTTTTCCTGGTGATCCCACACACGTGTTCTTTTTTCTTTTTTTGTTTAGCAGGATGTGTCTTTGTAGCTGCACAAATACCATCTGAGAATTGCAGCCATTCAGAGGACCAGTCTACCATCCATTAAGACTCTGAACAGTAGTATGAAGGAAGGATGAGGGCATAGAAAAGGCATCTCCAATGGACAAAGGATTGATCCCCACTGCAGCGCAAAACATGCAAGCCTCACTTGTTGCCCTGATTGTGAAGAAGTCAGTTTGCAGGATGCCCCACGTTTCGAAGACAGGCAGAAGGTATTAATTCTGGATGGATTATTTGCAGTTTGTTTGATAGTTCCTGCTCAACCTGCTCGCTATATGGATGGTTTTGAGCAAAATTTTGCTGTTTTGAGCAAAATTTGATTGTTTTAAGTGGTATGTTGGTTTAAAATCATTTCTCAAGCATTTGGCACCTCTGTAACAGGAGGCTCTTCTGCTCTGAAGGAAAAATCAGTCACCTGATGAGCCCATAGGAGTGCTGCTCCAGTATCTAATCATCTTCAAGAACGGGAATGAGATGTTGGAGGAAACACTGGCTAAGGGGAAGTGGAATTCTGCCTCAGGGAGAAAGCAGTGTTTGCTCAAGTCTGGCTCAGGAAAAACAGGTGAAGTGAAGGGTAGCTCTGCTTGGTAGTGCAGCAGACTGGATTAGTGCTATTACTGGGAGAGAAGAAAGTATTTGATTGTTAAACCTGCTTCTGGTGATGAGCAGACCTTATTCAATTTAGTCTGATTCTGGGGAAAGAATAGGCTGGTGTGGGTGAGATCCTGTGCGTGAGAGAAGATCTAACCTAGTGGCTAGTCAAAGTTTGTTTCTGCCTGAAAACATTATAGAAAAGTCTAACTACCGTACTCTCTGAAGTCATAACCTTTTTAATTTTTGTGCTTCAGCCAGCCTTCTACTTAGTGTCCCTGTGCTGCTATTTTGTTCCTTTAAAACCAACCTGTAAATAAATAAATCTTAGTTGTTTATGTATTAATTAATCCAGACTCCGTGATCTCAATAATCTCCTTGTGCACCACAAAATTCACCTCACAACAGCAAATTCAAAAAAATACACTTGCTACAGTTGTTTATTCGTGTTTTAATAAAGATTTATGCTGTTTTAATGCGGTTGTTATTGTTTTCCTGCTTCTACATTAATGGTTTTAATTTAGCTATGTGAGAGTGATGTGGAAGCTCGTGCTTAAATGAAGGACTGCATAAATAACAAATAAATAAGTTTAAGTGACCAGGGTAGATGTTTTATAGATAGCACTGAAGTCTATTGTCACGCTCCTGTATTCCTCATGGTTTTGTATGTCAGTTCCCTAACTCATCTCGATATTGGGATTTCTAAAGTATTCAGTTTAATGCCAGGGTAAATGGGTGGGCAGGAGACAAGTTGTACTGGAAAAAATGGAAGGATAGTAAATACTTCTGTGGCAAGTCCCTTCACCCTCCTAACTATTTGTGGCAGGCTCAGGCAACCTCCTAATTATGCTGGACAGTTTTCCCACCTTTTTCTATGACTAAGCTGTTTTGATGGTAGTATTCGAGGTGTTTTGTGCTTCTGTGCTCAGCTTTAGGAACTCCAGAAAGGTGAAGGAAACCTTTTTTCCCTTATGGTAAAGCCCCCTTTCAAGGCACCAGAGAAACAGAAGTAAAAATTATTAAACAAACTAGATGGGAACAGGAGATATTTATGTAGCTGGAAATCTGGCAAGAGATAACTAAGTACAAAATATCAGTTCTGGCACAGACACAGTTCCTAATCAAGCTTTATGAGTTTCTTCAGTTGCATGGATTTAATGAAAGGTTCTTTAAGATGGTTCAGATAGATGCAGAGGAGTAGCTGGGCCAAACTGCGCCTGATGCACATTCTATATTTCCCCCCCCCCCAGACCCTGCCCCATGGCGTCCCCCTTCCCCCCTTAATTTAGTTCCTTTCCTTTTTCTAGAAATTTCTCAGGCTGCAAAAGGCCTGTTCACAGTAAAAACGGCCTGATGGGAACTATACTTCCCAGGAGATCTTGGAGCCCCAAGGTCTCCTGGGAACTGTAGTTCCTCAGGCCGTTTTTACTGTGAACAGACCTTTTGCAGCCTGAAAAAGTTCAAGAAAAAGGAAAGGAACTAAGGTAAGTGTGGGAAGGGGGGTGGGGTGGGGGCACCGTGGGGGTGGGGTGGGGGAAAGGGGGAAGGGCCTGGAGGCGATTTTCTGTGCCCCCCAGGCATGTGCCCGGTACACAGCGCACCCCCTGTCCCCTTGTAGCTCCGCCACTGGATAGAGGTTACTGGCTAATGGATTCACAGTGACTTGGGGTTTCAAAAGGCCGGTCCCCTTTCACATAGGACACTTACAGCCTTGACACTGCTAGTTATGCACGTCACATAAATCTCCCTCCTGAGATAACTTTAGCAGAATTCTAATACTCCAAACTGAGAATCTACTAGGTATAATTTCCATTCTAACTGGTTCAGAAATTCTTCTCCACCCAGAAGATGTATTCCCTTCCAAGTTATTTATGGTTACCTGTGGAAAGTCTCACTGCTATTCCACCTTCAGCTTAGACCACTAAATTCTCAGTATTCTCCTGTCTGTGTATTGTCTGCTTTCAACACACACTGAAGTCATGCAGTTCAGAACAGATGCAGATCCACTCCCTGACTGAAATTCCCTCAGAGTAGATATTTAACAGCATTGTTCAGGTACTTGAGGTTAACTCAGAGGAATTCACATGCAAAAGCCTACAAAAGTTTTCCTTTCAGAGAGATACCTCCTCCCTCTCTGGGTCAGCTGGTTGCTCCACCAAACAGTGCAGGTCAGCTAAACCAATCAGGATGCTTTCTCATCCCTAGGAAGTTTTTTTCCTACTCTGTTGTGATAGCACCTTGTTCCACTGACTGACTTGCACTTTTAAACTTTTATTTTATTGTGTAGTCTGCCATAACTGCAGATAAAAGTTTAGAAAAAATGGTGAAAAAATCTATACCACAAGAATTAATGTTGATATACGTTTTGAAATTGTATTCACTATGTTCACAGCCTTTCTGCTTCTGCAACAGAGGTGTAGCTTGGGAAAATGGAGCAAAATCTGAGTTTTCTGGAGGGGGGGGATATGGGCGACTGCCCTCCCTCACCACAACCAAACAATATACTAGCAGCAAAGCCCATTGCTGGAGTAATACAATAGACCCTAGAAATAGGTAAAAGAGGAAGGACCTCCCCAGCAATGGGCTTAAGTGAAGCGATAGCAGCCCCCCCACCCTTGCTCAAGGTGTGACACTTACCTGGGTGTGCATCTGGGGCTTAGGAGTGGGACAGGTTGAAGAGTATGACTTCAGGTAGGAAGGAAGGTGAGGATAGGTGAGGATGGAGATGAGTTGGCTGGTGAGGGCTGGAATGGAAGAGGATGGAACAGAGTGGGTTGGGGTGGAGGGAAGGTTGAGAGTGAGTTGGGGTGGGGTGGAGTGGGTTGGGGTGGGGTGGGGTGGAGGGAAGGCTTGGGGTGGCAGATGGAGAGAGGGTTGAATGGGAGGCTTCAGGTGGGGGAAGTGAGAAAGTTGAGGGTTCTGGTGAGGCAGGGTGGCAAGGTGAGGCATGGGGAAAGGTTGAAAGGTAAGGCTTAGGGTGAGGGTGGAAGGTGTGGCTAGAGGTGGGGAATGGTTGTAGGAGAGCATGAGGGTAGATAGGGTTAGGTTAGTGTTGGAGTTGGGCAGGGTGGCAAGGTGAGGGTTAGGTGGGGGAGGATTGAAAGAAAAGGCTTTGGGTGTTGGGAGGGTTGGACGATGTGGCTAGGGGAGGGTAGGGTTGATAGGTGAGTATGAAGGTGGGGAGGGTTGGTAGATTAGTATTGGGAGAGTGGCAAGGTGAGGGCTGAGGAGTTGGAAGGTTGGCAATATGAGGCTTGGGGCAGGGGAGCGTTAGAAGGTAAAGCTTGGGGTGGGGAGGATTAGAAGGTGTGACTAGGGCACGGGTTGGCAACCTGTGGCTCGCGAGCCGCAAACACTCTCTCCCCCTTGTGGCACGGCTCCCGGCGTGGCTGCCCCTGTCTGGGGAGCATGGGGAACCCCCCTCCCTGCAGTAAGGGGGGAGAAAAAGTGGTGCCCGGCTCAGGCCGAGCCGCTGGCTGCACACTCCCCATTCATGCGGGAGCATGAGGAATCCGGGGGGGGGGAGAAAAAGTGGTTTGGGAAGGCTGCCAGGCCTAGGTGGTGGAAATAATTCTAGACCAGTGTCCAGGGGCGGCCCGGAGGCCCCTTTCCAGACTTGAAGGGGCGACGACGGGCGATGGCCCAGCCACGCGGCTGCGCACCCTGGCAGCAGCGTCGGGCCCCGATCAGCCCACACAGCCCCGAGCCCCAGCGGCAGTCCCTAGCCCGGTCCCAGCCTCCAGGGCGACAAAATGAGCGCTGCAGGGGTGGGCTGGCGAGCGGGATGCGGCGGCACCACCTCGCTCGGGGCTGATCTCCTTGCCGGCAGGCCCAGAGAGGCAGGGGCGGGACACCAGGAGGCAGGAGGAGGGAGAAAACATGCTGCAGCTGGCTGGCTGCAGCATGAAAACGAGGCCCCAGGACGAGGCCAGGAATGCCCCAGAAGGCAGTGGGGCCACTTTTAAGGAGGGGTGGGGTGGATGAGCAAGGCCCCGGACAGAAGGGAGAGGCTGGGGAAGGTAGAGCGTGGAACGGAGAGTGGAGGCGCTTAAGAGGGGAGAGAAGATTGTGAAAGAGGGACAAGAGATAGAGGCAGAAAGAGAGGAGACAGAGAGCTGGATAAAAGCCCCAGGGAGGGGAAGAACAGCAGGAAAGGATGCTGAACGCCAGGGAAAACTCCCAGAGGGGGGAAGAACTGAGAAGGGAACAGAAAGCTGGATGGAAATAGTAGAGTTCGAACAAGAAGGAAAGGAGGAAATAGACTGGGGAAAAGGCCCAAGGAGTGAGCAAGAAATGGACCCTGAAGAGAAGGGGAAAGCAAAGGAAAGTGGAGAGTTGTCCTGGGGGGGAAGACTAGCCTGTGGCTTAGGTCTTTGATGTTTTCCAGGCCCCCTAAGACCGAGGCCGCAGACGGGGATAACAACACCCCAGAAAGGGAAGGTGGGACAGATTGTCAAGCCCTGCCACTGGAGGGAGAGGGGAAACGCCATAACCAACTTCTGACAGAACTCTGGCACCTCATACTCCTTAGTGACCTACCTGTCACCACACAGCATAACTATCACATGCTGCCTTAATGGTTTGTGCCCTGAGTCTGACTGTGCAGAACTGATTTCCTTGCAGTCTGTAGAACTTAAAACTAAAATGACTACATCCACATTCCAGCTTAATGCATTTATCAACAACCCAATTTGTCCCTCAGATTAGGTAGAAAATATTAATACTGGTATCCTTTTATTGCACCAACTATCACCTCTCTCTCTCTCTGATCTTCCGCTTGCCACCACTTGGCAGGATGGCAGGGGGAAAATTATCTGAAAATCCAGGATCAATGATATAATGTTATTCCCAGGGTGAGCCCAAAAGTGACATCATTGTGTTGATCCAATGCTGTAGGATTCATCAGAAACACTATTCTAAAATACTAGAATATAAATTTGAAGACCCAAAGGCAATATAAGGATTTGAAAGAGACCCTCAACTCAATGTTTTTTTTGTTATTTTTAAGAGTTCAAAATATTAAAAATGTGTTCTTTACATAAGTAAAATATATTTTTCTCTGTAGCACTTCATGGATTTCATAAGTAACACACTATAATTGTTTTATACAAAGCGTAAAGGTAAAAAACCAAAATACACAGTGTTATCTTCATTTTAAATGGCAAAAAGTATTTGCAGCTCCATGAGTTTTCTTTTCCGTAGAAAATGGGTCCAAATGGCTCTGAGTGTAAAAGGTTGCTGACCCATGGACTAGGGGTAGGAGGAGGGTGGAAAGATTAGGATTGGGGTGAGGGAGGGTGGATAGTGGATGGGGAGTTGGTAGGTGAGCATGAGGGTGCGGAGGATTAGGAGTTAATTCTGGGGTGGGAGAGGGAGGCAAAGTGAGGGTAGGGGTGGGGGAAGGTTAGAAAATGAGGCTTGAGTGGGGGTGAGGGTGGGAAGCTGTAGGTTAGGGTGGGGGTGGCAGTACCCGGGCTTCTTCACAAGGGTGAGGGAAGGGCCTGTAGGCTTGATGGGGTGGGGGGAGGCCAGAAGGGCTTGGGGGGAAAAGGCAGGGAGGGCTTGCCTGGCAGGGCATAGCGCAGGATTCTCTAGGTGGTGGCGGGGGTGGCGGGCATAGAGTAGGGCCTGTCGGGGGCAAGTCGAGCCTTACCTCTTTCCTCACTCGCTCACTGTGTACTGCTGGGCCTGTCTGTGCCGAGCACCCCAAGCCAAGCAGGACTGCAATGGGGATGGAAGAGAGGTGTGGGGGGCAATTTTCCATCCTTAAGTCACCAAATGGCAGGCGCTTGGGGACATATGACCCCATATGTCCCAGTGGGTGCTCTGCCCCTGGTGAAATGCATTTATCTTACAGACATTTTATAAACAGGTGAATTCACAATTAGTAAGCATCTCAATGAATTAAGGCATTTTTAATCAGTGGGAATTTCAGTTCCACATTCTAAAAAGAGCAACATATCTAAGAATAGAATGAAGACAAAATAAAGCAGAGAAAGAAAACCCCTTTGCACTTCATTTATTGTGAAGGAAAAGATCTACTAAAGTGGTAACAGCTTCCCTTCATTTTAATGAGCTTAATTAGAATTGCTAAAACATATTCCAGGCCTGCATTTTTCTTAATCATGGCAATTCTATGGATGATTGTTAATCACTTTAATATTCGAGTATAATTTTTATTAGAAAATAATTGGAAGAGATGGGAACAGTATTACATACTTCTAAGTAATCTGTGAGAGGAACTTTATTATGAATAACTTATTAAAATACATCTGTGTTTATATTAATAAATCCCAGTAATGTTTTAGGCCAGTTAAAATGACCCCTGGCACCATCCAGTCAAACACACACACTTTTAATCCTAATTTATTTATTTTTAATGGGATAGTTTTAAAAAGATTTTTTTAAAGTTAACTCTGGCTAGTTTGGTCCTCCACTTGCAATTTTTAATAGGATAGTTTTAACAGGATTTAAAACATAGCGTGTTTTTTTAAAAGTTAAGTTTGACTAGATTGGTCCTTCACTTGCAAATGACCAATACTACATAAACACTGTTTAATGAGGAATAGTGCTATGTTGTAAGAGGGGGGAGGGGAAATGATCATTTGAATCCATTCTAACCTAAATAACCACATTTTAGTGGTTCAGAGCTGTGCTTTATAGCACAATCCTAAGAATGCTTTCCTGGGAGCATGCTTCACTGAGTAGACTTGAATAGTGCAGGTTTCCTTTAGATTGCCCTCTTAAAGTGTCTTTATGCCTTCATCATATTTCTATGCTATAAATCAGTGTAGATGCACATGCAGTGAATGTGATAAGCAAATTCTAAAATTCATGAGAGCCATGTCAGGGAAAATTCAAAATGTTCTATTTCATATGCATTTTTGTATATGTACTATATACTATGAAAGCTTAAACATATGAAAACAGAGATGCAAGAATCTCAAAGAACATTCTACTTTATTAAATTACCTGACAATCAGCAATTTTATCTGCCATTAACATACACATTCTGTTAATATTATAATGCAAATAAGATATTAGCAATTGAGATAGAGGTCCATTCCACACAAAGCAATTAAAACATGTGCAAAATGTTTTCAATCATTGTTTTCTGTGGGTTTTGTCTGCATGCTGCTTTTTAAAATGATCTGCAAATGTTTTATCTCATCAGTATGAACCATTTTAGTTCATTCACACAGAAAACATTTTCCCGTTCCTGTTTAGAAATGTCAGCCATAGAGTCAATGCAAAGGTTTTAATTTTTTTTCTCATGCATGCATAGATTCAATACCTTTATGATCTGAATATTCAAAGACATGCTGATTTTGCTGCCATCTGATTGGTTATTGGAGGCATTCATAGCATCTACAAATTATCAGTCCTAATAAGAAATGGTAAAAAAAAGTGGGGGGAGGCAAATTGATCACAATGTTTACGTTTATTGAACAGGGTTACTGTAGCTCGGTGAGAGAAATAGCATACAGCCGTGTTGGCAGAGGAAAACTGAGTGAATCAAGAAACTATTTTATAACCTCATCAGACTTGCAAAGCAAATCCTATGTCTAGATATTTGTTAGTATTTGACCCCAAAAAGGGGAAAATCAAACTAGGCTGACTATTGATATGCCAGTTCTAGATGCTATGTTCTGAATGCTACAGGACTGGGTCTAAAAAATATTACCATGTAAACTGCTGTGAGGAGCTCACTACTTATGCTGCATGCCCTGAATGAGCTGGCTATTTGTATGCAGTACCAGCTCATGATATAGCTCAAGATATAGCTGGTTACTTTGTCCATTTCTTTCATTTAATTGTTGCCAGTGAAGCCTGATTGTGAGCCAACATTCTAGCTACTCTGGACACGTAGCTGGCTCTCCTCCTCTTCCTTCCTCCTCCCTGCTCAGGTAAGTGTAAGTTCTTCTCTTTTGGAGGAAATTTAAACCCCTTTTGGGTTTGTTTTTTCATATTTTTTAAAGACCTGGGAGGTTCTCCAGGTTTATAAAAAGAATTATCTCTCTCTGTACCAGGCTCAGTTGTCTTCATGTATCAGTATACACACTGATATACCAGAATTAAATACGATGGTATCTTCTGGTGGCCACAATCTGGTGGCCACAATCCTAAGTGTGAAGGACCAGTATAATCTATGTTGTTCTTTTTTGCAGCCCTTCATGGCATAGGCTGGCTCTAGGAAGATACTTTAAGGCATGTAGGTGGCTGCAGGAGAAACTAGAAATTGTTATTTATTTGAATGATTATTATCCCATCCATCCTCTAAGAAGATCAGGCTGGCATGCATAGTTTCTTCTTGTCTACTTTGGCTGTGGAAAGTGCCATCCATCACAGCTGACTTATGGCAGCCCCATATGGTTTTCAAGGCAAGAGAAGTTTGGGGGTGATTTGCCATTGTCAGCCGCTGCCTGGGCTGAGAGAATTTTCAGAGAACTGTTACTGGCCCAAAGTCACCCAGGAGGCTTAATGTGAAAGAGTGGGGAATCAAACCTGGTTCTCCAGCTTAGAGTCTGCCACTCTTAACCACTACACCAGGGGTAGGGAACCTGCGGCTCGAGAGCCGCATGCGGCTCTTCTGCCCTTGCACTGCGGCTCCACGAGCCCAGCCGCTGGCCCCACCTTTGCCCACCCTGCAGGCAGCAGGGCGGGCGCACCAACTGCCCGCGGCGGGCTGGGCCGCACCGCGGGCTTCCCCTCTTGCCTGCCCCGTTGGAGCAGGGCGGGCGCTTTCCCGGTGGCTGGCGAGGCCGAGCCGCTGGCCCCATCCTTGCCGCATCCATGTGCTTCTCAGAATGAGCGGAGTAAAAGGTAAAAACCCCCAATATATAGTGTTATCTTTATTTTACATGTCAAAAATTATCTGCGGCTCCAAGTGTTTTCTTTTCCCATGGAAAACGGGTCCAAATGGCTCTTTGAGTGTTAAAGGTTCCCTACCCCTGCACTACACCATGCTGGCTCTATTTTACGCTCACAATAGATTGTGTTGAGAAAGAATGAGTAAGCTTTATGGCAGAGTGTAGATTAAACAACTTAGGTCTCCCTAGTCATAGTTCAACATGCTTAAATACTATGCACATAGGTGACCAAAGCAGCATACCTAACTTCTTCTGCTCATGTACAGTAGGATCCAACCACTTGCACACTCTAAATGAAACTTGTGTCTGCTGTATTTTTTAAAAATTCAAATGAGACTGGAAAAGTTTACTATCAAGATACTTACTCTTTTTCAAATCAAAACTCAACATAATAATTTTTTTAATACAATGAATAAGCTGAAGTGTTAAAATGTGCAAATTCAGTGGAGGTATCTGAATGACAAAATCCAACAACAGACCCCCCCTCCCCCCAAAAAGCTGAATTACAGCTACTCACAGGACAAAGGGAAACATTCCTTGGTTTTAGCTCTATGCAATTTGTTTTTAATCATTCAAATGTACTAAGATTTTCATTTTTAAAACAATTGGTTGTAGGGTCAAAGCAGGAAAACAATCCTTGAGATTTCTACCATAATCAGTGAATGAATGGATGTATTTTAACTATTCAAATTAAGTTGGCATCAATTGTTTATAATGTTCATTTAATAAAGTTAGTGTAAGTGAAGAAAACAAAATCAAAAGAAACTCTGGATTGGGCACATAAGATGATATTCTATATACAAAACAGTTGTGAGGAAGGGGAAGGAAACACTTCCTTTGCCTAGAATGACACAAATATCCTATAATTGCCCTGATCATGTCAATCAATAGACTTTGATCTGGTCTATGACTAAACTTTGTTCAAGTTTATTTCTACTTTAGTAGAAAAAATATATTTCACTGTATGGTAATTTTTCTTCTCATAATGTGTGCATTGTGTATGTGTGTTTGTGTATGTATGATCTGTGTATGTGCATATTAGAGCTTGTTTGGAGGTTCTAGTGGGTTCTATTGTATACCCTTGACCGAAGAATGGTACACTCCTATCTTGGATGGTCAACTTCTTCCACCGAGTGTGCAGCTTCAGGAGGGATGTACAAGGAGTGCTGAGAGAAGTAGGGGACACTGCCTAGCCAGCCAGATTAGCTGAATCAACCCTGGCGATCAGTGGAGTGACAGATGTTGCAGCCAGATTGCCCTCATATCTGTATGTGTATATTAACCAAGTATCATTACTTTGAACATTTCACAATAATTTTGTTCAGTTTTGTTTCCAAAAGTATTATCTAAAATATGTGTGTCTTATGAACAAAAAGAACATCCCAGGAGAAGATAAAAATCCAAGCTGCAAAACTTTTTTAAAAAAATCCTACTCTCACTTTCTGCGATATGAAGATATGTTTGCCAGCCACCATGCGAGTCCTGAAAACCTTCCAGAATTATAACTAATTACAACTACAGAGATCAGTTCCCATGAAGAAAATAGCTGCTTCAGTGGGTGGACTCCATGACATCACTTCACAACTGAGCTTCTTCCCATCCCAAATGTAAAACACTCTCCAGAAACCCCTGCACACACACAGACACAAGTCGCCGCCGCCACCACACATACACACACTTGAGGAAAAAGCAGAATGCAAAGAACAACTAGTGTCCAAGTCCCAGTTAGTAATACAGGAAATTTATCAGTTTCATAATTGAATGGTCAATAATATTTTTAAAAGATAAAAGTTATACAAAAAAGAGGGGAGAGTAAAAAAAACCCCACATAAATAATCTTGGGCCCTTTCCGCACAGGCCAAAGGGCGCCCCTGCAACAGCAAGAATTCTGGTGGAGGGATGGGGGCCGTTCGTACGGGAGCGTGCGAGCGGCCCCCAGTGAGGCCGGCGCAAGAGAGGCGGCTCCGCACGGAGCTGCCTCTTCCCCGTCCCTCTCCCACTCACCTCGTCGCCTTTATCGCCCTGCTGGCCTCCTAAGACCCGCCCACGCTGCCCTCCGACCTCCAGGGGTCGGAGGACAGTGAGGGAGGGTCTTAGGAGGCCAGCAGGGCGACAAAGGCTACGAGGTGAGTGGGAGAGGGACAGGGGGGGAAACAGCGTGATCCTGGCAGTGCCGTTTGCACCGCGCCGCCGGGAATGCGCTGTTTTCCAAACGCCGCCCTGGGGGAGGGGGAGGGGAGCCAGGTCGGCGCTGCTGCATTTTTGCAGCGTCGCCTGTGCGAACGGCTCCCTGGGGACGGTGTTTTTGCCGTCCCCAGGGCGCCGTAAATAGCCCGTGCAGAAAGGGCCTAACAGTGCTGTGCAAATCCAACTTTTCTTCAAACAGAAAAAAATCCATCTAATTCTCCACAATGATGGGGAACATTGCTCCTGTTTGTGGAAAAGCCAGACTTGCATAGCACTACAGATCAAATATGAAGCAAGGTTTCCCTTAACCTGCTTTTCAGGGCACAGCAATGCACAATACTGACTGATTAGCCTTTGTGTCTATCATGAAGCAACTTTCCCCCTTTTCAGAGCAGAGTTCTAAACAGATATCATTTGAGGCAGATACTTCTTCTCCTTCTCCCTCAAGTCTTAGAATCATAAAATAAACAAGAAGGGTTTACAATAAAGTCTTTGATCAATTAAACATGCACATATTTTAGAAAAGCACTCCAAAGAACTCCAAAAAAAGAACTCCCAGACTTAAATATGGGGAAAGGGAGGGGGAACCTGAATATCAGAAAAATTACTTACGCCATACTGATGATTTCACAACAACTACGGAAGTCCACTGGAGCATGTAGTTAAGCCTATAGAGAGTTATGAGAATTCAAGAAATGTGTGTTGGGGGCAGTGGAAAGGTTATTTGTTGAACTTTTTAGTATATTGTGTCATTTTGCAAAGTTTTTTCCCCTCTGGGTTACAGTCATGTTGAGTGCTTTGAGAAACACCACAATATACTAAAAACAGTACTCACCGGGACCTTTGTCTTCTGGCTCCAAGTTTGAGTGGATTTCCAAAGTTGGTGTGATATTACCAGCAAAGACCATGCGATATACACTTAAATCATTTACGTCAAACCATTTATGTGGATATCCATAGAAGGACTGAAGAGGCCAGGACCTATGAAGAAAATTGAAAAGGCATATTTCAAACCAATAGTGAATTAACTAATCCTCATTAGCTCTTTTGGAGAGACATTTTTTGTATGTGTTTTGGACCAAACTCAATGTGGCCCTTTATATACAGCTAGGTTTGTTGTGCCAGATAGAGTCATATTACCAGGCATACTCAGGTGTTGAAAATGGGAAGTAGAAATAGAAACATGATACAAGACCAGCCATAATGGGATCTCTGAACACATTCTATCACCTCAGAAAATGGGTATTTCAAAAATCAGCAGTTTAAAGAAAATGGTTACTTTAAACTATTAGAAGCCTCCTCAGAGAGGGTCCTAAAGTCTCTTGAGAATCTAGGAATTTGCTAGTATTGTGTATAGAACCATCGTATCTGCACAAAAAACACTACTACAAAGCAATAGCTGGACATATTTTAACAAAGATCAACAGCAACCTCTTCTACTCCATCCCCATCAAAACTCTTAATGGCCTTTTTAAATAATATCAACTCTCCTTAAATAATGCTGCTTCATATTTACTCTACAAATAAGAACCCACACGGCCACAAATGCTAGCTCCTGGATCATCCGGCTGTCGCTTATTATTTCATTGGCTTGTTAACACATTGCAGATGGCTCCCTCTAAACGTTATCTTGCTAATGATAATGACAGCCATGCTGACCGTTATATTTTGAAATTTTGTATTTCTAGCTGCTTACATCCCTTTTCTTCATTTATTACAAAGTACAAATGAGTAACCCAAAATGTTGTTTACAGAATAACACTCTTTCCCACACTCATGGATAAAGCAGGTTAAAAGCATTACATCTGCATTGTTTCACAGATTAAATTATCTTTACAAAAAAGCAGCATTCTTGCAGTGCAATCCTAGAGTTAGACTCTTCAGGCAACCCAATTGGGGGAGGGGGGCAGGCGGGTGGAGGAATGGGATCTTGGAGCCAGCAAGGCATGTTTTCCCACTCTGCCAGCGTAAGTAACAGGAAGGTGCATGAATGCAGCGGAGCTCGGCAGTGTCTGACCTAGAAGAGCCTGCACCTCACAGAGCTGCACTGGCCTAAAGTCAGATGCCAACACAGCTGAGAGTGGGTTTTGGTCTGGGAACAACCCTGGTGCAGGAGTTTTGCCTATGGAGGGCTTTAGGTGATGGGGGTTTCTCAGCTTTTGCTGCCTCCCTGTGCCACCTGGAAACCCTCTGGAGGCAGTGCAGTGGCATGGCAGTGGTGCTGTCCCCAACGAACACAGCCTCTGGATTGGGCTGTAAGTCCATTGCAATCAATGTCTTTAGAAGGGGCCATCACTTCTTAAAATGGTACCATAAATCAGGGTAGGTAGATGTCAGGCAGTGGTAGCAAGCGATCAACCAGTCAATAATGTAGTTTACTGAACTAGTTCAAATGATACCCTCACAGTCAGAAGTGTTCTTACAGAAGAATCAGAAAACCACTGAACTATAAGTAGAGATGTAATCCCCCCACCCCTGATCATACATGTAAATCCAACTACAGAAGACTTGGGGAGTATGAAGTGCCATCAAGTCTCAGGCAACTTATGGCAACCCAATAGGCTTTTCATGGCAAAGGACTAACAGAAGTGGTTTCCATTGACTTCTTCTGCACAACTATCCTGGTATTCCTTGATGGTCTTCTGTCTAAGTACTAGCTAGGACTGACCCTGCTTAGCTTATAATTTGATGAGATCAAGATAGCCTGGGCCATCCAAGTCAGGAAACTTTGCTGGGCAGCTTTACCACTCTAGGAGGTTCCTTCCTTTCTTTTGCAGCACAATTATGTCACTACCTTTCCATTTCAACTTTCATCTTTAGTTGCAGATCTGTTGTTGTCTATTATATGGGGAAGAAAAAAGCTCTTATTGATTTCAGCTCAGATCTTATTGTTTTCCATTTACAGTGCAATCCTATACAGTGTTACTCCAGTGTAAGTCTACTGAAAAGAATGGGCTTAGACACAGTTAACTCTCCCTAGGATTGTACAGTTTGAACATTTCTGCATGTACTACTTACCCTGTGGCTGTTTGATTCACGGTGGGGTTTCCCCATGATTTTTTGTTTGCACAGGGATTGTCTGCTGCGAAGTGTCCCAAGATGAGCCACCATTTTGCCTGCCCCCAGCTTCCTTGTTGCTTCCATGTAACTTCTACTGTTTCCCCCCTTTCTGTCGTCTTTGGTCTAGTGTTAGTTTTCTAGAGCATGTCTATGTCTTGTTAATTTAACTGAAAATAAAAAAGAAAGCATTTCTGATCCTTCTGAAATAGTAGCCCAAAGGTGGGACAGACTGCTTTGGTATGAGAGGGGAAAGGCCAGGAGGAGTTCGAAAACCTGGAGAAAGCTAAATGCATGCTACTGCTGAAGAAGGAAGAGGGAAAAGTCATACTTTCAGATGGTTCTGGTGAGTTTTCCAGGCTGGGTGGCCGTGGTCTGATGGATCTTGTTCCTAACGTTTCGCCTGCATCTGTGGCTGGCATCTTCAGAGGTGTATCACAGAGAAAAGTCTGTTTCACACTGTGTCTAGTGAGAAGGGAAAGTTTCGCCTTCTCACTAGACAATACATACTTTCAGAGCTTTTGGAAACTGAAGGGGTTCTCGGATCTGAAGGCAGGATGACTGTAATGAGGGAGAAACGTATGCATAACCAAGAATCAAACCCAATGGAAATGTACACTCAATGTGAAAGAGACCAGAAAGGCATGAATGCCCCTTGTGCCTCTTTCTCTGAAGCAGCACTAGTCACATGGGTTTCTATTCAAAGTGTCTCTGAACAAATTAGAATCCCTAAATAGTTAATTGGTTTAATGACAGGCATGTAATCTGTAGACCCCACTACTCATTCAGTTATTGTTGTGAAGTGGAATGGTTTTGTTTTTTAAATATCAAGACAAAACTATAAAAACATACATATACTCTATTATGGAATGGTTATTAAAATACTGGGTGGATAGTATTTAATTCACAACATTGTTTCAATTTATCAGGCTGGAAGTCACATCCTCTCTTCTGGAAACTCTGTTCCCTGAGCCCAGATGTGCAGTGCTGGCTATGGTAGGGAACACACTGTATGCAAGCTCATTGGAGAGCTATCCTGGTTTTGCAGGTTTGAATTCTAAAGGTAAAGCAATCTAAAGAGACACAAGCAGTTGCTAGAGATAACATATGCTTCTTACTGTCAGTACCTAGAACAATTCTGCCACCACCTTCCCAATTGGCCTTCGTGGAGAAATGAATGCAAATGTATGCACTTCCGCTGTTCCTAAATTATCTCTGGTCCTTGTTTGGATATGGCATATGCATCTGTTTTGTTTGTTTTTTGTGCTCTCATGTTGGGTTTTTTGCACTACCTGCTTGTATTTGTTTTTTAAAATGTATGTATTTATGATGTTTTAAATGTTTTATATATTTATGGTATTTATGGTATTTATTGTACTGTTTTTATTGTCACCTGCCTTAAGTCTTTGGAGATATGGTGGGATATAAATGCAATAAATAAATAAATAACTGGAGGTTTCCCAACTTGTTAACTAGATCAACAATATTAAGATGTATAATTCTACTGTTTTGTGCTTTTTATTTCCTGTGTTTCAATCAGGGACCTTAAACACTCGGCATTCAGCACAATGGGGCAACTGGGAGTGAGGCTAAGTAGCATAACATACACTTTGCATATAGAAAGGTTTAATTCCCACTTATGGGATCTCATGATGTTGTAAAAACTAGCAATGGACAAAAACAACATTTTCCCCTTTCTTTGGGATCTATAATCCTTTGGCTTTTGCTACTTTTAAAAACTGCTAATTTAGTTAGCCTCATGAAGGCAAATAATGCTTTCATTTCTACACATTAGTTAAAACTTGAGGCTATCAGTCAATTTATATGGTCATCCAAAGTGGCAAAGCTGGGGAGAGGAAGAGAAAGGCGTTTGTAAGCCCCTTTGAGCAGGGGGACATATGAAGAAGACGAGGAGGAGGAGGAGGAGGAGGAGGAGGAGGAGGGGTTTGGATTTATATCCCACCTTTCTTTCCTGTAAAGAGACTCAAGCTGACTTTCCCTTTCCCTTTCTCTTGCCACAACAGACACCTTGTGACGTAGGTGGGGCTGAGAGAGTTTTGAAGAACTGTGACCCAAGGTCACCCAGCAAAAATGTAGGAGTGTGGAAACACATCTGGTTCACCAGATAAGCCTCCGCCACTCAGGTGGAGGAGTGGGGAATCAAACCCGGTTCTCCAGATTAGAATCCACCTAACCACTACACAATGCTGACTCTCAATATATATGGGGTCATATGTCCCCAGGCGATCGCCATTTTGTCACATGGGGTGGCAAATTGCCCCCCCCCCATCTAGACTGGGCTGCCTTTGCGCTGGGTGGCTATGCTGGCCATCGAGGAAGGAGTCCCTTCCACTGCTGCCACAGAGTCCCCCTCCCTGCAGGGTTCCTTGGCAGGCTGAAATCCAGCTCCAGGGGGACCTACTGCCAGCTGCTCTTCCTGGGCCAGCCCTGGGAAACCTTCCCACCAGCGCTGAAGGCCGTGCCTGTCCACTCTCCAGCTAGGTGGCAGCACAGTCCCTTGCAAGCCCCCACCCTGCAAAGTCTGAGCCTGCAGGGCTGTCTCAGTGGGCATCATGTTGGGCCCCACCTTAGACCCTCTTGAATTTCAAGACGAGGATTCCCCATTCATTGTCAGCCTTGTATAACATGCTCATAAAACAAATTATCCCTGGGGATGGGCTTACTTTACCTAATGCCTTATCTAATTGGTTTCTTCATAGAGTCCATGCAGCCATCATCATCAGCCCTCACACAGTCTTATCCTCTGTCCCAGAGGGTAGGCAGCAGCAAATTTCCAATCCCAGCATTACAGCTAGACAGAACTTAAACCTTTGAAGTAGGAAGACTGTTGGAAATGCAACTACATGCCCTTGCCTTATCCTCACCAGTTCCAGGGGAAACTATAACCTTGATTTCCATCTAGTTCAGCGTTCATTTTTTACAGTGGCCAACCAGATGCTTTTGCATACATCGTATCCTACTATGAATCCCAAGCAAGTAACATTCCAAATGGCACAGTCTCTAAATATGAGGGATACATTCCAGCCTTTGACCACTTTCTTCTCCATTACTATATTTAGTCTACTTTAAGATTCTGTGAAACTTGTTCTTGTAACTATCATGACACATTTTACGTGATTCTTTGCCAATCAATATATATATATATACAGTGAAGAAAAAATATCAACTAATGTATGACATAGAAGATGCTGCTTCCAGGGCAAAACCTTGGTTTCTAAAGCACAGGTCAAAACTTTGCCTCAGATTAAGGACTGAAGTTGATTCTTCTGGAAGTCACTTCACACTTTTTGATTTCCCTACAGAAATATTATTCTACATAGGAAAATGTGTGTATCTATAATTTGCATTCAAATGTCATGTTTTGCTTACCGAGATAGCACAATTGGTTGCATTCATCACATGTGACTGGATTTTTTCTCTCTACAAAGTAGAAATATTTAATGCAGATAAATCACATAAAATGGTCTAGTTTTCAACCTCAGCACAGTGCACGGGGCACAGAATAGAATGAATAGAATAGAATAGAATAGAATCTTTATTGGCCAAGTGTGATTGGACACACAAGGAATTTGTCTCCGGTGCATATGCTCTCAGTGTACATAAAAGAAAATACATTTGTCAAGAATCATAAGGTACAGCACTTAATGATTGTCATATAGGTCTAGTAAGCAATCAGGAAACAATCAATAGTAATAAAAACATAAAATGTAATGTCAGCACAGGCTATAGTCATACAGTCATAATTGGGAGGAGATGGGTAATAGGAATGATGAAAAAAGTAGTGCAGTAATTATATAATAAATATATAATAAATAGTTTGACATTATCGAGGGAATTATTTGTTTAACAGAGTGATGGCATTCGGGAAAAAACTGTTCTTATGTCTAGTTGTTCCTTGGTGCAGTGCTCTGTAGCGACGCTTAGAGGGTAGTAAGAGTTGAAACAGTTTATGTCCAGGGATGCGAGGGGTCAGTAACATTTTCACAGCCCTTTTTTTGACCCGTGCAGTATACAGGTCCTCAATGGAAGGCAGGTTAGCAGCAATTGTTTTTTCTGCAGTTCTGATTATTCTCTGAAGTCTGTGTCGATCTTGTTGGGTTGCAGAACCAAACCACACAGTTATAGAGGTGCAGATGACAGACTCAATGATTACTCTGTAGAACTGTATCAGCAGCTCCTTGGGCAGTTTCTGAGCTCCTGAGCTGCTTAGGAAAGAACATTCTTTGTTGTGCTTTTTTGATGACATTTTTGATATTAGGTGACCATTTTAGGCTACAAGCTGGCTACAAGCTGTGAAAGCTCTCCTAGTTTCCATCTAAACTTAGAAGATAGACTTTTTACCATTGGGTAAGAATTACTATGTACGAGAGGGAAGACGCTTCTTAACTGCTTTTCTCTCAAAACTGCTTAATGCTGAACATTATAACACCTTTAACCACTTCCTGAGTGACTAAAGTATAGACTTTCATCAGTGACTGTGTTGTGATAAGAGAAAAGATTTAATCCACACATTACTGACTGTGAGAGTAGGAAATTAAGAGGTCTCCTTTACAGCAACCAGTTGATCCATAAACATGTCACTCGAGGTAGAGCCAGGTTAGAACAAAGAGTCTTTTCTTCCAAGCAGAGAGTTCATATTATGCCGCCTCAGGTCAACTACCTGAGAGCAGGTCATCTCTGTCATCTCTGCCAGTTGGGCTAGGGAGGAATTTGAGGAAGTCCATGCGGGAAGGGGATTTGCAAATCTGAAGGTGATAAGGGGTTGGCAAAAAGGAGTGCAACACATCATTTATCTCCTACAGGAGGTAGAAGGCAATAATATGCTACAGTTGAGTGAGCAACTGTAGTTTGGTTGCTAAGGAGCAGTACCAAGCTGGAGCTCACATATGCACACAACTCATTCTATCCTCCTCTAGTTTTTCCTCTAGTTAAACAGCTCACACTTTCTTTCCAGCTTTTTTTTTCTGCTCCCAGTCCCTACTGTGTAGTTTTTGGATAGTTTTAGGGCAGGGGAGGCAAGAGTATGAAAAATTGGCAAATGGGATGAAGAGAGAAAAAGAGTGATGCAAAAGGCAGTGGTGGCCATTAGGGAGGGCTGGCCTGCAATCCACTTTCAGAAGCTTCGCCACCTACTTCTGGGTCCACAACCCACAGGTTAAGAAACACTGATCTAATTCAATCCACTGCATTTGGGGGGGGGGGGTGCTATCTGATAATATGGCCACAAGAAATGACAGCCAGCTGCAATCAGTGTAGTGCAAATCCTTTCAGAGTTCTATCCCTTAATAATTTTAGGGTTTGCTCCCTTGATATTTCACATTTAAACAACTTCTTCTCTGTAATTTAGCTCTTTATTTAGCTCACAAAGTAAGCATTATGCTCTAAGTAGGTAGAGTATTCATCTTTTGGAGTCAGTCCCGGTTGCCCATAGCAACCAACATTTGAAAGAAAACTTTTATTTTCACTTGGCAATTCTGTGTAGGTCCAAGAGGTCAGTTTTATGGTTGTTATAGAATGAGTTTTAAACTTGCCAAATATTCAGAAGTCCTCTTTCATTTAAATAATTCAAATTAAAAATTGCACTTACATTTAAAATAATACTTTCCTTTTCACTATCCATAGGTTATAAATAATTTCTCACAAGCATTTATTTATTTATTTATTTATTTATTTACTTACTTACTTACTTACACACACACACAAAACAAACAAACAAACAAACAAACAAACAAACAAACAAACAAACAAACATACATACATACATACATACATACATACATACATACATACATACATACATACATACATACATACATACATACATACTTTAAACTTATAGGCCCCCTTCCCCGGAGGGCTTATGTACATCTCCACCTGAGGAATCTGAAGATGATTTCATAGTCATCAGATATACGAGGGGAGAAGAATCCTCTACATTTCCCCACCAACCAGCACTTGAACCATGTTGGTAGTATAATTAGAAAATCAAAGCTAGCACTCT
Organism: Sphaerodactylus townsendi; assembly: GCF_021028975.2. NCBI lineage: Eukaryota > Metazoa > Chordata > Lepidosauria > Squamata > Sphaerodactylidae > Sphaerodactylus > Sphaerodactylus townsendi. The sequence continues at coordinate 141,478,296 of NC_059425.1, forward strand.
TGAATGTTACATAATGATTTAAAATTCAGTATTATTTTATTTAAAACATAGTTTTGAGATTACAATAATTATTGGACAGCCTAAGTATAGTCTGTTAAACAGAGAAGGATGAACACTCCCAAATCGCTCTTTAGCTATGGATAAATAGGATGGTCTCAGTAACAATGCTTTTTCATTATCTGTAAAATGGGAATACAGCCTTTCAGCTCTGGAAAGACATTACACAACTTCATACATTACAAGCAGTATAGATATCAATGACTTAAATCCAAAGTTGGTGTTTCACTAATGAAAGGCACTTCTGTCTGCACAATGTAACTTTCTGGCCTTTGCCCCCCTCCCTTAGCAGCCAACTGAGCTCCCCAATATGGTAATCCATGCTGGAGACCCTCAGGGTTAGGATGAAGGGTGAATTGGGAGCGCCTGTAATGACGGGGGGAAATCAGCTAAAATCACAACCTTCTGTACTGTAAGAAAGTGACTTGGATCTAGCCTGTCACTAACAAAGGTGAACAGAAGCTGCGGATTACGACACTCAACTGTGCACTCCCAGCTATTTATGTTGATGAGCAAAGCAATTCAGAAAATACTAATATTATAAAACTGTTTTTATAGGCAATTATCCAAAGAATAAATTAACATTAAGACCAATCCTAACCAACAGCATTTATTGCCAAGTAATGTATTTAGTGGGAGGAAAGGCAGCATGATATAGTAGCCCAATCCCATCAGATATTGGAAGATAAGCAGGGTCAGTACTTGGAAGAGAGACAAGGAACCAGGAAGACTCTGCAGATGAAGGCAATGGCAAAGCACATCTGCTTTTTACTTGCCTTGAAAGGCCCTTGCTGGGATTGCAATAAGTTGGTTTATTCATAATGTATTTATAATAAGGATGTATATTTATTCTGATTGGCAGAAGACACATAACATTAAATAAAATGACTTTCATGTTTATGATCCCTGCGGTATCAAAATGTGAATTGTACAGTATCATACTTTTGCTTGGGAGCAGCAGTGGCGTAGGAGGTTAAGAGCTCATGTATCTAATCTGGAGGAACTGGGTTTGATGGGGGAAGGGCAAGGAGATTGTAAGCCCCTTTGAGTCTCCTACAGGGGGGAAAGAGGGGATATAAATCCAAATTCTTCTTCTTCTTTTCACTTGGCCTCACAACTAGCCTTCACAATGAGTGCCAGCATGGTGTAGTGGTTAAGAGCAGGTGCACTCTAATCTGGGGAACTGAGTTTGATTCCCCGCTCTGCCACTTGAGCTGTGGAGGCTTATCTGGTGAACTAGATTAGCTTGTGCACTCCAACACATGCCAGCTGGGTGACCTTGGGCTAGTCACAGTTCTTCAAAGCTCTCTCAGCCCACATCACAGGGTATTTGCGGGGGGGGGAAGGAATTTGTAAGCCCCCTTGAGTCTCCTTACAGGAGAGAAAAGGGGGATATAAATCTAACTCTTCCTTCTCCTGAGACTAGATGCAAAGTGGGGGAGGCAAGAGAACAGGACAATTTTGATTGGGTTAAATAGATTATATTATTGCTGCTGCCACTTGATTAGTTGCCCAAATCCTGCTGAGGTACACTCTACTGATGCTACAAAAGTTTGTGAACAAAATGTGGTCTAAAGTATCCTGTCTATCATGTGTTGTATATGTGATATAGTGTTATTACTAGACTGTTTATTATAACAGCATATGCACAATTCCCACAGTATTTGGTAATACTGAATATTTGAATTCATCCTAAAAATCTGGCACCACCAATATGCAAAAAGTTAAGCTTTATAATGAATTAGGTGCTCATAAAATCTTTCAAATAGGGGTGTGTATCCTTTTTTTTTTTTTTTGAGGGAGTCCAGCTTTAAAATACCCAGAAATGGTTGGAAAAGGCTGAAAAACCTCCCATGCTGGCTTTTTAAAAAAAATTTCAGGTCTTTTAAAATTTATCTCAAAAAATTCTGAGCCACAGAACAGAACCAGAGGTGGTATCCAATCAGTTCTCGCCACTTCTCTAGAAGTGGTTACTAATTTTTTCAGAGTGCCGAGAAGGGGTTACTAAAGCAACCTCCCTGTCCAATAGGGACTTGGAGGTGCATGTGTGCAGCGGCGTCACTGTTTGAATCCCACCACCATCGGAACCTGTTATTAAAATGTTTGGATCCCACCACTGAACAGAACACAGGTATTGGCTGAGCTGACCCTTACACTCAGGCCTACTAGTTTTCCCACTGCCTCTAGCACACTTGGGCTTAGGCTTGGTGTGGAGAGAGCTGCATGCAGAAATCGGCTGAGCTAATCTCTGCACTCAGCTCTCCTGGCTGCCCCGCCACCTCTGAAGCTTGCTGAAATGCTTTTTTTAAAAAAAAACTTGGGCTTTATCCAGATAGCCATTTTTTAAATTCAGATGAAAAAAAAATGAAAAGTCAAAATGGCAGTGAGTGTCTATATCTGGATGCAAATTAATACGTTCCAAATTAATACTATGAAATCATTAATCTGTCAGAAATGACTAGTGCACTAATTTCCACAAATTCCTTCTCCTTCAGGATTTGGGAAAGCCACCCCAGGTGCCAGTTCCAGTGAGTTCCATTACTCATCCTGAACCAATTTTATGTTATTGAGAAAAAGAGCACTGTCCTACAGTTTGTAAGCTAAATAGTCACATCATGGCTCTGCTAAGTTTTGTGATGAACGCTGTTCATATTTTGACTAGTGCTTCAGTAGTATGACTGGGCAACTTTGTAAAAAAACAAAAACCCTCTGTATTATTACACAAATTGTAATGTGTAGACTTATGTCAAACAAGAGAAAGAAATTGGCTTGACCTGGAGAATTAATCTTCTTAACTGAGAAGCGCTGTAATGATAGGTTGTTCATGCATAGTTGGAAATGTGTCAACAAAATCATTAAATAGCAATTTCATATAAGTGATCGAACATTCAGGGCATTCAGGAATTTATTTCTCAAAGGAAAAGGATCATAGCCTTATCCTAGCTAGGTTTTTGAATTTCTTGCTGTCAAGTCACAGTTGACTTAGGCAACCCCACAGAGTTTTCAAGAAAAGAGGTGTTCAGAGGTGGTTTCCTATTGGCTGCTTCCATGTACTTGTCCAGGGTTGAGGCTAATCGTGTGTGACTGGCTCAAAATCACCCAGCAAGTTTCCACTGCAAAGTGGGGATGCAAGCTGCGGGTTTCCAGATCCTGGTCTGACACTTTAATCACTACACCGCACCGGCTCCTTTGCACACTTGTGACGTTTGTGTACCTAACAATATATACTCTATTAAGGACTAGAGATGCAATATTTCCAGACAGTTTGAAACTCCTGGGAAAAATGTTTTCCTCACACTTTGTCGAAGGAATGAGACAGAAAACAAAACAAAAAATGGGAGAAAAATATATTGCAAAGTTTTTGTATCAAACCTAAAATTAGTTTATTACATCAAGATCATGAAATGTGTACTTAACACATAACATTATATATTCATTGAATGGGGAATGGCCATGAAATTTTAAAACACAAATATCTCAATTTTATTCAAAAATGTATCCACAGTGAGTGTTGGAAGTTCAAGTTGCTGCACAACAAGGGATCACTGTCTGCGCCTGCTTGGAGGAGATAAAATAAAAGTTGAAGTCCAAACCATCAATGTTGTTGTAAACAAGTTTTATTACTTGAGCTTACAAAACAAAGTTACTCTAGTCTAAGCCCATTAATCTCAGTGAACTTAGACTGGAATTACTCTGCACTGAATTGCACTGAAAGAAACAGTGGGTAGTCTGCAGCATTATCATGCAGTATTAAAAGAATTTTTCATATTTAGAGGAAAAACTCAAAAAATAAGTACCCTGAATAATTAAGGAGAATAAATGAATTGAGATAATAGTGTAAACCAGTGGTTCCCAACCTTTTTTTCACTCCCATACTGTCAGGATGCTCTTGTTGGGAAGGGGGAAATGTCTGGAAGTATTTTTGCAGGTGCATTGCTATCAACAGTTCTGGCCGTGGAGTTCTGCAGCTGGGAAAGGCCTCCAGACTGGACACTTCTGACTCTCTCTGTTCCTATGTGGGGGTGGGGACTATGCTATTCATATTATCAACTGCCTGGCACCTTTTCGCCAGAACTGTCTTCTTCTGTCTCTCATATGTCTTCAATAAAATCCTTGAAGACCTACAAGTGTTTTATTGTCTGAGCAGGGAACTTTTTTAAATGTATGAAAATAGGCAGTTAAAGCTTTTAATTGCATGGAGCTAAATACTATTTCATTAAACCTTTGCTAAAAGACTAGGCCACTTTTCTTCAGGTTTTTGGCTACTCTATTTACTCTTGTTTTTTACATTTTAACTCACATTGAGGTGTGCATTAAATGCCATCAAACTGCTTTGTACTTATGGCGACCCTATGCATTAATGATCTCTAAGATATCCTATTATTAACAGCCTTGTTTATGTCTTGCAAACTGAGGGCCATGGCTTCCTTGAGTGAGTCACACAGCAATTCCATTTTTAAATGGAAAACAAAAGAATAGAATTACCTATCCTGAACTACACTAACTAGTTACAAAAATTTTGAAAGAAAAAAACTAAATAACTTTCTTGCCAAAGAAAAGTAAAGAGGAAAATATGTCTAAATGAACTTCTCTATAGTGATCAAAAGGCAACAGGCCTTGAAAAGGGAGAGAAACTGAGGCCCCTTCCACACATACAAAATAATGCACTTTCAATCCATTTTCAGTGCTGGTTGTGTGGGTTTTCTGGGCTGTGTGGCCATGGTCTGGTGGATCTTGTTCCTAAAGTTTCGCCTGCATTAGGAACACGATCACGTTCCACCAGATCACGGCCACACAGCCCAGAAAACCCACCACAACCAGTTGAATCCGACCGTGAAAGCCTTCGACAATACATTTTCAGTTCACTTTGCAGTTGGATTTTACTGTACAAAATAGCAAAATCCACTTGCAAAAAATTGTGAAAGTGGATTGAAAGTGCATTATTCTGCATGTGCAGAAGGGTCCTGAGTTTAAAAAGCAGAAGAATCTGCCCTTTTCTCATGGGTATAGACAGTTCTGCACAAGGCTTAAGTATACAGATTCCGTAAGCCAGACTGCATAGAGGCCACAATAAAGAAACATGGTTTATTTCCCACAGATTGAAACAAAGCACTTGTTGTTAAATCAACTGTAATTGTGTATAGTTTACTTCAAGAAGGCTGCTTTAAAATATTATTTTAAGAAATGAAAGGGTTTGCAATGTTCAAATTCAAACTCTGAATCCAGTACAAATATAAATAAATACCATAATTGTCCATTCATCATTTCAGTCGCCTGTGATGGGGGAAGAGTGGCTCATTGGTAGACCACATGCCTTACTTGCAGAAGGGCCCAGATTTAAACTATGTGATTTCTAATCAAATGATAGCAGGTAACAAGAGAGGCCTTCCTTGGCCTGAGACTAATGAGCTGCCAGGGTAAAAAGCTGCTCCATATGCACCGACCATAAAAATTAAGCAACATCTCAGTTTCAAGAAGGGTTACCATGAAACAAATCTCATTTTTTCCAGCTTTAACATAACCTGGTAAATTCATACAGTGGCTGTTCTTAAATTTCATGACAAATATTCTTTGATATAAAAACACATTTCCCCTATCCAGCTGAAGTCTCGTTCATTTCTCAACGTCTTTATCTTCCCTAAATAGTACAACTTCCACAGTTAAATCTTAAATAACTTCCAGCACTAAATTCTACTGTTACATGCAACTGATAATACCCACCACCTGTTAAAGAAGTTATGTTTCTTTACTAAAGGTTTAATAGAGTTTTGTTTAGCAGGTGATTAACTGAATTGAATGATTAAAAATAAATATAGCAGATTATGTTATTTATTTCCATAACATGAAAACTTCCATCTTTACTTTTCCACACCTTATACCTCCAACAAACAGACAGATATTTTTCTCCAGCCTAGTGGCAATCCCATACACTCAAAAAATAAAATCCACATAACAAAGGTTCATGTGGGGTGGACTAAAACATATTCGGCAAGACAGTGGTCATCAACTTTTTTGAAATTTGAGAGTGCTACCACAAAATGATTGCCATTGCAGGGAGTGCAATTAATCACAAAATGGCTGGAAAATTCAACAGAATGTTCCGAGGCTCCAAGTCAAGTGGAATTCTATGATGAAGGCAGATATTTTCAAATGGATGCTCCCTGGAAACATAAATGCAGTGACGTATCTTGGGAGGGCAAGCGGGACATTTGACCATTTGCCTGGGTGACATGGGGCACATTTTGGCCACCTGCCCAACTCCTTCCCCCCCAGGCCAGGAAGGCCCTTGTTGACTGGGCATGTGTAGTGCAAAGGCTCCAGCCCCACTCTGGTGAGCCAGGCAGTACTGTAGAAAGCAGCTCCGAGCACAGGAGAAGTGATGTCTGATTCCTTTCCCCAAGCCAGTGAGTTCTGTTTAGCTGAGGCTTCATATCCTTCCCCCTCCATCGCAAAGCCACACCATTGAATTCATCTATGCACAGGTGATGCTCCCTCAGCATGGCAACAGCAGCCCTCTACAATGCTGCCACATTTGGCAGGAGCCATAAAGGACAGGTGAGGAAAATTTGTTTCAGTGGTGGCAGATGTCCTGGAGGACCCTGATATGAGCATTGCCTGATGAGGGGAGGTAAATAGATGTCGAAGGGCTGTGCATTGCTCTCCTAGCCAGCCAGGGTGAACTGGGGAGGATATGCTAAAAATAGCAGCAGGGGAGGGAGGAGCAGAGAGACAGCTGATTCAGGAAATGCTTCCTACTGACACTGGGAGGAGAGACAGTGGAAGGGGCCAGAGATGGAAGCACACAAGCAGTGACGTAAGTATAGATTTTTTATGTCATATATATTTTTATGCCATATATCATGTCATATATTTCGAAACTCATAGTTATATTTCTCCACTACTGCAACATCTGAATCGGAGAGGGAAGTCAGTAAGAAGGGAATCCATTTTTCCAGTCAAGTTTATTAGAGCTGGATTTATTTTGCTATGTTTGAAACAGGCTTTCATTGACAGGCACCAACTTAGTAGTCAGAGGTAGTTGGTGTTCCTCCACAGGTTTGTTGGGCTCCACTATGTTCACTCAGTGCCTTATGCTCCAGGCAGAGAAAGGCAGCAGCTCCATTTGCTAGGCATTGGGAAACAGCATCTGCATTGCTGTGCCACTTCATCAGCTAGCATTCTTGCTACCCTATCAGCTCTACTCCCACCCCAGGCAGTAGGAGCCAAGGCCTTCAGGTGACGCTGAGCTCTGTGATGGAATCTTCAGACACGGATGCCTTTTATTTATTTGTTTGTTTGTTTGTTTGTTTCCTACCTTTATTTCTGGCTTGAAAAGACTTACTAGTACAGATTCAAAACCCAAAATACTACACAAACACACTGCTGTGTATGTAAAGCTCTTTGAACACACCATAGGTGCCATAAATGCAATTATTTAGTATATGCAATTATTGAGAATTTCCTTCCTCATTGAAAAAATGTGAAAAACTATTTGGGGAAATTGCTACACAAGCAAATTGCAAAGAACAAAATTAGCGGTACTGGCCACCATAATGATGTGAAAAACATGATTGTGTGACTCTTCTGTAGAAAAACTCTTTTAGCAGGCACCCTTCCTTTGGGTTTGGGCATTATTTTTTACCAATGATAGGCCTCACATGGCTTTTCTAGTTTAATCCAGCTATCAGGCTGACTCTTGGTTACCAGGGCAACCTACCTGATTCTCAGGTGTCCTCACTCAGTGTGTCCTCAGGAAAACTACTGTCATAACAACATTTATTTTTGTTTATATCTGGAAGTAATGATTCATTAAATCAATGTTTTGCTCTTTACTCACTTCTGTGAAGAACAATAGATGCTTTACATTACACTGATTCTTGAACTCTGGGATATTCTTCAGAGAGCAAATTACAAAACTGAGAGCATAACATGTAAAAGTTCTTAGATCCGCTGCTAAAAATAGCTATCAGAGAGATGCCAGCAAACAAATCCTTCTTAATATGAAGCAACTGTAGTCACTACAGAAATAAATTGCTGAGTTTGCAGACTGGGCAAAACAGTTATGCAAAGTTTAAAATCATCCATTCATATTAGGATCATGAGCAATCTAATGGAGTCAGCATCCATGCTTCAACACGGTGGACTATTTCATTGGTCTTAAAAGTGGACATGCCGTTTATTGTGTAATGAAGATTTGTGAAGATTTCTTCATAAAATAAGGAAAGCAAAGATTAACTCACAGATCTGTGAGAAAGAAGGCTGCAAGAAATTGCAATCAAGTTTAAAAGGCATTTCAGCAACCTACCACAATATTCCATGAGGAATACAGATAAGTACCATGATTCTATCCTATCTTCCTGAAGCAGAAACCAAATCATGTCACAAGGGCTTCGGGGAACTCGAAGAGAGGACTGCTGCTGCTCCTGGGATCTTGCCTTGAATTCTAATATTCACAAAAACAGATCCATGAGTTCTTAAGCCCCCAGTGTGCACCCACTGGTTGTTAAGATGAAGGTAGTTTTGTGTTCAGAGTTTGTAGGTTTTTCCCTTATTGGAACTGCTGAACTTTCCTGTCTGACTTCAGGGCTGTCAACTCCCAGAATCATAACGGATTTCCAGATTACACAGTAGGGTTGCCAGGTCTGTCCTGGTAACCAAGTGAGGGCTTACTGTCAGCAACATAAGCCCTAAGCTGGTGTCTCAGAAATGTCACCAACAGCATCACTCACAGCACATACCAGAAGTGATATAGTCACACTGCTGGAAACATGGGAACACTCTGGTATTTGGGCAAAACCTCTGTGGCAGAAGCCATTTTATCATAGAATTTTTGACCAATGCCAGAGTATCCCACATCAGCAGCAATGGTGATGATGTCACTTCCGGTGACATAATCAACCAGCTGACTGGCAGTGGGAGTGGAACTCAGAGGTGGGGAATCCCCTCACTCCCACCAGGGGGCCTGACAGTCCTACTATAGAGATCAGATTCCTGGAGAAAATGGCTGCTTTGGACGGTGAACTCTATTGCACTATAACCATTATACCCAACACAGAACTGATACTCTTATCTGAACTACTTTGTTTTGTTCCAGAGAATAACTACCTTGGCTTCCATTGATCTCAAGAAGACCACTGTAAACTGCACTTTAATAATACACTGAAAAACATGAGAACAAATTATTACTTCACCTTTAAAATCAGTTGTCAATTCAGTTTCTTATAATGATGTGAAAACAATTGATGTGAAAACTGATCCCCCGAATTGATGTGAAAACAATCCCCCAAAGTCACACTGGGAATGTAATTTCTTTTTAATTAATCTATTACTTCATAAACATACTTTGCTCTCTAGAATTATTCAGTATTAAAATATAGTTTAATACATTCTATAGGTCTTAGAGGTATAAAACCAAGTTAGACCCTTCATCACTAACTTCAATGGACTTAGAAGGATCTAAGGCCCCTTCCGCACACACAAAATAATGCGTTTTCAAACCACTTTAACAAATGTTTGCAAGTGGATTTTGCTATTCCGTACAGCTTCAAAGAGTACTGAAAGCAGTTTGAAAGTACATTATTCTGCATGTGCGGAATGAGCCTAAGTCTTTTTAGGACTGCACTGTTAGTTTCTCAGGCTTTTTATTTCTTATGATTCTCATAAATTTCATATCACATGCCATTTTTTTCCAGTAAATATATGATTAATGCAGTGGTGGGATTCAAAAATGTTAGTAACAGGTTCCGATGGTGGTGGGATTCAAACAGTGGCGTAGCACCAATGGGGCTGGGCAGGGCACGACGGGGGTTGGACCAGGCATTCTGGGGGCGGGGTATTCCACTTGAAAGAAAACTAACAGAGGGAGAGATCCAAATTCCTTAATCTAAGAGAGTAATTTAAACTCCTTTCTTTCCAATATAAATTTCAAGGGGAAAAAAGAAAATGAAAAATCTTTACCTATAATACTTTCCCAACATTTATACCAATGAACAAAAAAAAAGATTACTATATATTGTATTATTTCATACAGTTCATACATACGTGGGGAGGGTGCCATGAGGGGCAGGGGGAACACAGGGGGCCCTGGGGGGGGGCGATTTTGCCCCACTTGATGAGATTTGTTGTACCCAGGGACAGAGATTACCCCCTTGTCCCTAGTGGAGTTAATCATTAATAACCGGTTCTCCGAACTGAGAAAATTTTAGTAACCGGTTCTACCGAATAGGTGCGAATAGGCTGCATCCCACCTCAGGCTTAATGGCAATAATACCAACTGTATTTTTTTTATTCACTGACATTCAAAGGAAAAAGTATTGGTATTCTATGTCTTTAAAATATCATCAGGACAAATTACCAGACTGTTTGATCATTATCTTTAATGTAAATATATAATTTAGCAAGTTCTGAACTAAGATAAATCTGGGAATCTATTCATTATTGTTTCCCTGTATTTATATCATTCTTTTAAACATTATTATGCAATTGACATAAGTGGCTCTTCACAAGCCAACAGAGGCTAAAGACAGAAAACTGGAAGTGTGGGAAATATCCCTGGTATCTTTCCCCGGGGTCATACACATACCAAGTCAGCTATATGGGCCGGCTGGGATCCTTGCAAGATCATGCACCCAAAGATGTGCACTGAATTAGAAGCAATAAAATACTTATTCAGCATGCAGATAAGACCACATGATCTGGCCTCCAGTCATAAATTTTAAATGCCACCTATGAACTCTGCGCTACTAAATATGTGAAAAATCAACTGCATTTCTAACAAAACTAACAGAATGGGGTTTTTTTTTGATGATTTTGAATTTTAAGTTACCATAAGACTGACAGAACATCAAGGTTAAGACATTTATAGTTTGCCTTGATATGCTGTCAATAGTGTGATACATCTTTTGCACTGATGAATTTGCATATCAACTCCAAATTCATAATTGTAGACAGTAATATGTATGGGCAAATTATATGTTTTTATTGTGCACAATGGGACCTGAACATACTGTCTAGAATATAACATTCTCTGAAAGCCAGCCTGACATAGCCCTAGAAAAGCAAAAACTAATCAACCATAAAGCAAAAACTAATCAATCATTAACACAAAGTTTAGTATTGAACACATTTTCTGCAGTTAGGATTTTCTAGAATATTCATTTGCCTTCCCTGATAATTAACACCTCTGGTGCAGACACATGGTATTGTGACCAACCAGAGGTTTATGTTGTTGGTGTGCAGTGGCGTAACTAGGCAAACTGGAGCCCTGGGCAAAACCTGAGTTTGATGCCCCCCAGGCGCGTGCCCAGCGCAACATGCACCCCCCCATCCCCTTGTAGCTACACCCAGTGGCGTATCTAGGCAAACTGGACTTTGGCCCCTCCATGGGCAGCCACCCTTCCCCATCGTGACCAAACAATGATTTTTTACACCAGGTCGTTTTAAAGTCACCATCACATTATAGAACATGCCCCAACTCACAAATCTAAACACAGCAATAGGCCATGCCACACAGCAGAAATACTCTTTTTGAAAACATTTTCAAAATGCTTTCAAAATGTTTTATTACTACTATGAAAACATTTTATGGTGTTGTATCCAGTCCCCCCAATTGGGGGAAACAGCATCACTTTCAATGCTTTTTAAACTGGGAACCCCCGATTCTCCCTTTAAGGTGGATTTAAAAGGAGAATCTGGGCTCCCTAATTTAAACAAGTGATGCTAGAATCCACCCCCAAACAGCAATGGTGTTTAAACTAGGGAGCCCAGATTCTCCTTTTAAATCCACCTTAAAGGGAGAATCTGGGGTTCCCAGTTTAAACAACATTGAAAGTGAGGCTATTTTGGGGGTTGATTCTCCTCCACCCTGAAACAGCATCACTTTCAATGTTTAAACTGGGGACCCCAGATTCTCCCTTTAGATCCATGACAAAGGGGGGGGGATTTAAAAGGAAAATCTGGGGAAATTTGGGGGGTGCTTGCTGTCAGGGGTGCAATTGTTAAGCTAGCAGCACCAAACTTTCAGGGTATCTTTAGGAGACTCTCACAATTCCAATTCCAAAGCCTTTATTGGCATTATAAATAACAGAGTTAGTAAAAAGGGGCATTTATCTATTGACTAAAACATTAAAATACATTAAAATCTACTTTAAATATTCACAACCACACCTTGTAAACCGCACACATAAAATAAATTAGCCATTATTACTTTGTAGGCAATGATTGCACCTGACCAGATAGTGCCTAAAAACTTGTGACATTCTCAAATACAAAATCACAGGAACCGTTGAGTAGAAAATCCACAACAGATGGTAGCCTGACAGCTTTTGAGCTCTCTATCAATGGATAAATATACATAGAGCGTAACGACTCGTATTTAGGACATTCCAAGAGTACATGTTGAACAGTCTCAACAACGGCCATATTACATTGACATAACCTGTTCTCATGTGGAGTGTTATTATACCTGCCAAGGGTTACAGCATTAGGCAGAGAGTTAAAACGAGCCAAAGTGTAAGCTCTGCGTTGTTTGGAATTGCACAGAATGTACAGATAGTTGGCACAATAATCTTACCGGACAATTCCCAAGGACTGTGGAGAGCAACTTTCCCCCCCTCCTGCAACATTTCCAGTTTCTCTCATTCTACTAAAACAGATTTCATTTCGTTATGAATTCTAATGGCAGACATAGTTTGGAATTGGTCAGCTGTTAAACCTATGTTGTTAAGCTTCTTATCTATGTCTGCCAACCATTTCACAGATGCAGATTTTGATAAGAGTTGACGTATAAAGCTATTGGGTCTGGACTCAAAATGAATTTGGGTCCAGTACTTAAATGCTCTTATCCATGCCATCAGTTCCATACTATTTTGTCCAGTTTCTCTACCTTGGTGACCCCAGAATTCTTCGCAAAAAGTATGCCTGTACCGACTTGAAAGATGATTGAATTTGGGTGATCCATATTGGGGCTCCATATAATAGCTGAGGAATTATCTTTGCATTAAAGATTCTCAGTGCAGCGGGGACAAATTGGTGTCCTTTAGAGTAGAAAAATCGGAGAATCGCTGCAGCATTCACCTTAGCTTTGTTCGCTACTTGTTTACTGTGGGGAGCCCAAGATAGATTGTAGCTGAATAGGAGCCCTAAATATCTAAACTGGTTTACTTGCTCTAGGACATGATTGTTCACTTTCCAGCTACTTTTACACCTAGATTTTGCAAAAATCATAACTTTCGACTTGTCGTAATTAAGAGTCAGCTTATTAGCATGACAGTAATCAACACTGCAGTTTAGTAGGCGTTTTAAGCCTACTTGGGAAGATGACAAAAGAACAGCGTCGTCTGCATAGAGCAGGGTAGATATATGTAGGGAACCTAAATGTGGAGGATGGCCATCAATTTTAGTTAAGGTTGCAGGGAAGTTGTGGAGAAATAGGCAAAATAAACTAGGTGCCAGTGGGCAACCTTGTTTAACCCCTTTGTTAACCTACTCTCATAATGATACCACCCAAGTTTGGTGAAGTTTGGTTCAGGGGGTCCAAAGTTATGGACCCTCAAAGGTGTAGCTCCCATCTTCTATTAGCTCCCATTGGAAACAATGGGTGATGGGGCATTCCCTTTGGGAGTCCGTAGCTTTGGACCCCTTGGACCAAACTTCACGAAACCTGGCTGGTATCAGTAAAAGACTCTCCTGATAGTACCTCCCAGGTTTGGTGAAGTTTGGTTCAGGGAGTCCAAAGTTATGGACCCTCAAACATGTAGCCCCCATCTTCTATTAGCTCCCATTGGAAACAATGGGAGATGGGGCACCCCCTTTGGGGGTCCATAACTTTGTACTCCCTGAACCAAACTTCACCAAACCTGGGTGTTAGCATCAGAGAGAAAATCCTGGAAATTTTGGTGCTGCTAGCCTAAAAACTGTGCCCCCTGCAGGCCAAAAACAGAAAACCCACTAAAATACCAAAAAACCCCACAAACAAACCCTGCATTTTTGCCGCCTGCCACAAGGGGGCGCCCTAGGCAACTGCCCACTTTGCCCAATGGGCATTATATCCCTATTGGTGTGTACTCTGAAAAGAGTTCCTGACACACCTCTCCAAATGGGGGCATTTGCTTTCCGTCACCAGGAATGACTATGACAGCCCAATCCAGAGGTGGGGGGAAGTGTGATCTGGAAGCAGTATGGGCTTGCTCCAATGCATTTCCCTATCCCACAGGCATAAGTGGCACCCTTGCTGGCAGGGAGGCAAACAGAATGGCTGGTAAACACCACACAGCTCCACAGTAATTAATCTGGAAAAGGCTTCCTGCCCCAGAGCCATACCTGCCTAACTGAGGACACTGGTGCAACTGGGTGTGGGCTAGGGGCATTCCTGAGGGTGGAGCCAAGGTTAGTTTCTCTTGGGCTTTTGGTTCAGGAACACCCCTGGTGCAGCCCGCAGACTTACAGAACAGTAGGCCAGGGATTAGCCGTTTTTTGCTGTCTTCCCATACCACCTGGAAGCCCTCTGGAGGCAGCATGGCAGTGCAGCAGCAGCACCACCACCCCTGACTACTGCAGCCTCTGGATTGGGCTGTGCAAGTCTTTGAAATCTTTACTTGTTTTGATACCTGGCTCCCAAATCCCAAAATGCAATATCCTAATCCCAGACTCTGCTCCGGCTCTACGTTCTCACTGTCTTGGTTGTTGCTTTATGACTGCTTATATTTCAGCCCCAATACTTGGCTACCTCAATGTAATTTGGCAATAGGGAAATGTAATTTGGCAATAGGGAAATTTTTTGCAGCCAGAAAGGCTAATGCATTTTGCAAAGAAAAATTATATTTTTGTTTACAACTTTCTGAGCTATGGGACTCTGGGCATCTTGTTCATCATCAGATCTTTTCCAATTACTCCAATATCTATGGGATGCAATAACTCCCCTAAAGATATCATTATTTCCCTATACCTGGAATAACTTCCAGGATTGTGAAAAAAAATTGAATGGTAAACAAAAAGCAACTAATTTCTGAGTTAAAATACCTCCAGCATAAAATCAATGGGAATTAAAAAAAAACTTTGCCAAAAAAACCCCTGGAGGTTGCTATGGCAACCTAAAGTGTCCCATGCCATCATGGTAGTGATTGATTTGCCACCACTAGCAGGAAGAGGTGAAGAGGAGAGGGGGAATGCTACTCTCCTTCATATATCTTTGCTATTCCATTCTTGTCCTCTTCTATTGCTTGTTGTCCCATACACAAGTACAGTTCCAAAAGTATGTAAGAGAGGAACATTTAGTGTTATGTTTTGGGGTAAATAGTATCATGTAACTCTTATTGTGATTAGCAAAATATAAACATATTGAATAAACAAGAGAGTTTCTGATTCAGACTTCTTAGCTGAATTGGCCCTTTTGGGTAACACAAAGTTATTTTGGAACATCCATGGAATTCCAAATGCCAGAATAGATTTAAAGCCTTCAGTTAATAATTGCTAAAGACAGTAAGTAACTTGAACTTTAGATCATATATCGGACTCTAAGTAAGATTCATCTGGGCCAAACAAAGGATATGACCAGAGTGAGAAAGATATCTGTTCATAGCAGCAAATATCCTATGAACATGATTTTTTGCAACCAGGACAGTTAACAACCATTGCTGCCTGTGGAGACAATCTATATTCAGACTGTAAACATTTTCAAGATTCTTGAACTTTTCCCTTAAAAACTACACAGCATGGCATAGTGATTAAGAGTGAAGGACCCTAATCTGGAGAACAGGGTTTGATTTCCCACTCCTCCACATGAGCAGCAGACTTTCATCTGGTGAACTGGGTTTGTTTTCCCTGTTCCTCCACAAGAATGACCTTGGGATAGGCACAGTTCTCTTCAAACTCTCTCAGCCCCACCTACCTCACAAGCTGCCTCCTGTGGAAAGGGAAAGTAAAGGTTATTATAAGTTGCTTTGAGACTCCTTACTGAGAAAAGTAGGGTATAAAAACCAGCTCTTTTTCTATTTCTTTATTTCACTAAATGAAAACAATAACTACCATTCTATCATACAGCTGTTCAATACTGTTTCTCTAAACTTATGTTGACCTTGCGGACCTCTTCCTGTAACCTCAACCAAGTAGGCATATTTCATATAAAGTTATTTCTTGATAGCAATAAAGTTGGCTGCTATGGCTGAGCTAGTAACAACTGAATTCCTTTAAATGTTTTAAGTATTTATTATTATTATTATTATTATTATTATTATTATTATTATTATTATTATTAGTAGTAGTAGTAGTAGTAGTAGTAGTAGTAGTAGTAGTAGTAGTAGTAGTAGTTGTTTAATTTATTATAACCGCCCACCCCCAAAGGGCTCTGGTGGAGATATATTCATTGGTGGTAAACATGGGATTCATCATTACCATGAAACTGTACCACAGTAAACCTTCATCTCAGCCTTAAGACATTAAAAACAACAGATTTTATTTCCAAGTAAATGTGGTTATGATTGCAGCCTTGGAGTGGGTTCACTGTTTCAGCACCTTCTTCCAGTGTCATGTGCAACATGTATGTTGGCAAGATAGGACACATAAAATGATCCTCTTTGTAGAATAATTTTGCAAAAGGAGCTAGGGGATGCCAATTCACAAAAGTTTATGCTAGAATTAAAAAGTTGTCAGTTTTTAAGGTGCCACAAGACTTCACAACAGACTAACATAATACATGAAGTAAATGGATTAACAGACAAGAAGAACATACGGTAGTTGAAACTGAGTTCAGTAACTCTTTTGCCCACATCATAGCCTACAGAATTATGTGGATCTGTGGTGCATAGAATGGATGCACAATTATGAGAAAACTCACAAGGAATAATATGAAATAATTAATCAAAAAACTGATGTATTGATTGTTTGGAAAGGCACCCAAGAATTTAAAATGATCTCAGTGACAGACACTCCAGACAACAACAGACTGAGACTTTTTGAAAGTGGAGAAATGTAACGTGTTCTAGTATGTGAAAAAATAGAACTAAGCAACAAGAATTGGATTTGATAAACAGTATCTTCTCTTTTTGTGATTTAAATTGTCTCATTCTGAAGCTTTTTTTACCAGTGAATTCTCCTGTATAGTCATTTTTTCAAATAGTAATTGTGTAAGTAGCCATGTATTCCAAGAAACAAAATACATTAAATTATTAGCCCAATCCTGTGCAGAAATAGCAGTTGCCTCCCATCCACTCCCTTTCCCTTTACTGTTGCCTTGCGCTTTCACAATGCTTCTTTTTTCTCCCCTAATTTGTCCAACAGTGGAGAAGACTATATCTTATCTATCTACTCTTAACTGTTCAAGACCAAATGCACAGTCAGAACTTGTATGAATATAGAATTTGGATCCACTCTCATCTCACTTAACTGAAAAGGGCCGAAAATACAATCTTTGGAGCTTTAAGAACACTCCTCTGGTTGTTCTTCAGTTGGAATAAGCAAACATAAAAGTACATCACTGTGTTTCAAATTATTAGACAAGGCCTTTTTTGGGGGAAAGCTGCTATATAGCTTAAATGCTGTCTCCAATAACACTGTTCTCTCAGTCTACTGAAGGAGTCTTCTGGCTATATAAGACTCAGCAGTTCTAGTAGTATGACTTTTCACACAAGATGAGTTTTGGTAAGAATTCATTACAATATTGAAAGGCACGCAGATCTTATAGGAGATCTATAATGTTTACAACTTCACAAATCAATTTTAGAAAAGCGAATTCTGCAGATTTAAAATGCTTTCCCTAATTACCATTGGGCAAATGAAAGACCTGTTTTAGTTTTTCAGATTTTTTCCATCCTTTAACAACCATCAATATTTAATAGACCTTCACTTAATTAAAACTGGATATTTCCCCATCACGTCACTTTCTTAAGTACCTTAAAAGGAATGGTAAAATACTCATGATATCTTATTTGAAATATTTGGACCCTGTAAAAGTGTAAGCCAGATATTGAACTACAGTGTAAATCTCTGGCCTGGTTTTGATAGATACTCTTATAATCAGACTTTCATATATGCCGGTGTGCAGTCGCTGCAGGGGGCCGTGTAGAACAGGGCTATGTGAGGGGGCAGTAGGGAGGCAGCACTTTAGGAAAAATATAGCAGGGGGAAAGGGACTTACCCCTTGCAATCTGAAAGTATTTTCAACTTACCTTAATTATTTTAGCCAATAATGTTTTTGCTAAATAATATGCCTTTTTATACGTCAGTCCTAGACTAGGGCTGATTTTTTTAAAAAAAATATTCAAAGGAAACATTACATGAGCAAATCCTGCTTTGTCTTTTTCCCACTTCAGCCAGCTCCCATTCTCCAATGGAAAGCGGAGGCAAGGCAAGCTCCATTCACTGGTGCTCAACTCACCCCTGCCTTGAGTTCAGGGCTGGGGCACAGCCATGGATGGGGTGCAGTGCCAGGGTTAAGCTGGGCTCAATTGTATAAAGCTATACCCCTGGAGCCACAGCTTTTTCAGGCCTGCCACTGGTCTGGTAAAACTCATACCTGCAAGACTTGGCTCAACTTCACAGAGCTGATAAGATGGAGATGTTCTACTAGGCATAGCATGTATATCAGTTAGCCCCCTCCCCTGTTTTCTCCCTTGATGGGTCTCAGAGGCATATCAGGGGGAACGGCACCCGGAGACAACCCCTTCTCCAAGGACCCCCCACCCCCACCTCCCCATGCTTGGAGGCTGAGGGGGGTGGGGGCATGTGGGGGCAGGGCCACCCGCTGACAATCCCAGCGCCTGGTCTCCGTGCAGGCTGAGCCCTGTCCCCATCCTCCATGCAGACCAGCAGGCCTTGGGGAGGCTAAAAGCCAGCCTGCATGGAGGCCAGGGGGTGGGGATCAGAAGGTGGGCCACATGGGGAGCTACCCCCAGCCTCCATGCAGGCTGAGCCCCACCCCCGGCCTCCGTGCAGCCCAGCTTTTGGTCTTCCCAGGCTCTGCAGTAGGCTGGGGGTGGGGATCAGTGGCGGGCATTGTATATGAGAACCAATTATAGCTAGGGCACCATCTCTTTAGTTAGATTAGGTTTTAAGACTTTAATAGTAAAGATGGTGTATATTTATTATGGTTTATATCCTTGTGGATGTTAATTACTGTGTATAATTGTGCTGTTATTAGCTAATCTAACCTTAGGCCCCTTCCACACATGCAGAATAATGTACTTTCAATACACTTTATGTATTATGTGCACAGAATTGGAGAAATGAAAAAAATACCAACAAAGGAAGACTGAATATTGAAAGTCACACAATATTCAGAAGCAGAAAAATTAACAACTTTATATTAAGTGACAGTAATACAGAGAAGTATTACTGGAAACTTTTATGGATTATCTATTGAAAAAATATGGTGGAAGAGAAATAATTGCAAGATTTGAGTTCTAAAAGAAAACAGCAGAACAATTAAAATATTGGTAATGATAAAGTGTATAAGTGATAAATAGCTTCATTTTTAATAGATGTATGAATCTAGAATGGATTAGAATTCAACAATGACATAGCAGGAAGTCATTATATAGTTTTATGGCGTTTAGTTCAGCAGTTATAATAGGCTGTGTTTAGTTATTGTAAAATTTATGCTTCAATTTTTTCTTGACTGGGAGATATCAAAGAGTTCTGTTGAATGAGAGACATTGTAATTGCCCTTTAAATGCTCTCGATACAATTCAACATATCATATTGGACTATCATTTTCATACTGGCTCACGTTATATTCATATACTGCCTTTATTTCAATCCAGAAATTGGAACACCAATACTTTAATTTAAATTATCAATTGCCTGAGATTACTGATTCAGTGGCTGAATGCCTGGCCGAAGTGTTAGAATCAAAATACAAATTCTGAAATAAACTTATTTTATATATTTCTGTTGCCTTAATATCTTATACACTGCCTATTATTGTAAGTTTTAATAGGATAGGTACACAAAACATTCATAACCAAATTTTAAATGTTATATACTTTATATCTTATGTAATATGTTTTATAACCAAATGTTAAATGTCATGTATTTTGTATTGATCTTTATGTATCTTAAATGCTATGTAATATTCTCTTTTAGAAATGCTTTTATAATGTTACCGTGAGAGAATTTTTACATATCCTATGGTTCTGTTTTGAAAGAAGATATTTAATGCCTAACAAAGGTTTTGGATTGAAGAAGTTCAAGGATCAGGATCTTCTCCATTTAGCTTGAGACTTTTGGGGCTTCAGGAAGGGTAAGGGAATGTGATATTGCCTGGTTCCATTTCCATTATTGTAGCTGCCAACACCAAGCAGCATTTTGTCCACCAGTGTCCTGCAACTCTGCAGGGGTTTTTCAGAGCATACATGGGAGCAGGTTGGGGAAGAGGCAGGCAGGGAAGATTTTGCTGCTCAAGCACATTGTGCTTGTACAACTACACAATCCAGTTTTATAAACTCAGGTCTGTGGTTTTGATTGCACCAAAGCATCAAAACTCTCTCAGCAAGCAGTAATCAGTCAAGAGGAAGCAAATTATAGACTGAGGATAGCCAACAGTATGTACTTACAATTTACGCCCACTTGCTGGGAGGCTTTCATCTAAAAATCAGATAAATGTTCGTTATCAAAGGTTTTCTTTTTTAAAAAAACAGCCTTTAACATCTTGGACGATACTGGAGCCATCTCTCTATTTGTACTTACCTGTAAAATTCAGCAATTACAGGACCAAGATCCTTTCTGCCCTGTATATACTGTGTTCCTTTTTAGACATTTGTAATAAAAAACCAAAATGCAAAGGAAAGTCCTGTAAAAATTACACTGAAAATCCAACCTCTCTTCTTTTCAAAAATTTCTATTTGGTATTATATTTTTAAACACACACAAACACAAAGATCAGTCCAGTTGTGCTTGTATTTCATTAGTATGCTAATG
Organism: Sphaerodactylus townsendi; assembly: GCF_021028975.2. Lineage (NCBI taxonomy): Eukaryota > Metazoa > Chordata > Lepidosauria > Squamata > Sphaerodactylidae > Sphaerodactylus > Sphaerodactylus townsendi. Next base: position 141,499,263 of record NC_059425.1, read on the forward strand.
AAGGCAACTGGTGAGATAGTACATAGTTACCAGGTGGTTCTTGTCATTTAGAGAACATGTTTAAACAATCACTATAACACTTTTTTTTTGTCAAATCACAGCTGACTTACAGCATTGGCAACTTGATAGGGTTTTCAAGGCATTCTGAGATGCTTTGCCATAACCAGAATCTGGATCATGACCTTGGTATTCCTTGGAAGTATCTCCTCCAAATACCACTCAGGGCTAACCCTGCTCAGCCTCTAAGATTTGACAAAATCAGGCTTGCTTATGGCTATCCAGGTCAGGGCATTGCAACACTATATTTATATATTAATATTTTAGGGTCGTTTAAAAAGGCGGGTGCTGTGACACCACTGATGATCCAAACACCCTCCCATGACAATCCTCATTACTTAAGGCATGTGCATAAGAAAATAACTCACTCCACAACAGTGAAAGTGGACAGGAAGAGCAGACATGGGGAAGAACTACACCCAAACCAATTTGGTTGGCAGATTGACTGCCAAGAAATCATGAGTAAATCCCTTGCGCAGAAAAGGTCTTGAAAAGCGATGGTTACACTTGATATATTGCTACCACTTAAAGCAACCCCTTTAAAGGATGCTGTCTGCAACAATATACAAACATTTAAGAGAGAGGAAGGATCAGTCTTGAGATTATCTTTACAAGTTTTGCTGCCACCACTTCAAGAGTTGCAATTTGTAGTGTAATGACAACTGACACTGGTTAGAAAAGAAGAAATTAGGATTCAACAGTCTTCCCCCTTCCTCTTACTTTCCAAAGGAGTGGGAAAGATTCCAGTTTCTTAGCAACAGCAGGGGTAAACTGGCCATTTAATTTACAGGGAAAGTTCCTGGTGGGGTGCTGCCATGGCAGCCAGTAACAATTAGAACCAAGCACCAACAGGTCCTGCTGGTGCCACAGGACATACTTGGCTCTGACCTTTCAAACAGAAACAATGAGCAATATCAACTCACCAGCTGCCTCCTCCTGCCCTACTGGCTATGCAATAAGAGGTAACAAGTGAAGCAACATCCACTGTAAGTGCTACTTGCCAAGTCTGAGATAAAGGGCCCCTGTATTTTTGCGGCTTATAGTGCTTCAGAGGCTGCTAAGCTTGGTGTGCTCTTAGGCCATTTTAATTTGACGGTCTGCCCCTGAGTAAGACATATTGTTCGTTTAACAATAATATTTCAGAAAAAACCTCTGTGCTCCTTCAAATATCATACTTTGCTACAAAAATAATAAACACATAAACATTCAATTCAGCTCTACCAGATAGCTTGAAAATATACTCTTAAAATGTTTCCTATGTTGCAAATAATCTAATACCTCTTAAATGAAAGTAGAGTGCACTCACACTTGGCTGGATAAATTATGTAACTATCATTACATACAGTAAATACTTTATTCATACAGATTCAGAGTTGGCACATTATTTACATCCCTGCTGTTATGAAAATTCAGTAGCTCTAACATTATCTTTTTCTAATATTACAGAACCCAAATATAGATGTTCCAACTGGGCTGGTATGCTATTACTGACATGGCAGTGACCCGGTTTACATTGCCTATTTCTGCTATATGTGGATTGGCAACCCTCAAGAGCATTGGGAGGCGGAAACATCTTGGAAGTCAGTTTCTGCTTTGGAACAAGAAGTGACAGTATGGCACTCTAGGAAGTGGCACCATGGCAGTCTATGGGTTTCAAAAACTCTTCAGAAAAATTATAAAGGTTTTTTTAATTCCAAGAGAGTCATGACATCACTGATATGATGACACTATAGGAATTACAGAAATCTCTATGACTGTACCACAGAGAAAGTTCTATGTCATAACATCACTTCCTGGTCTGAAACTGTAAGTGATTTCCACATGCTGTATTTCCATCCCATTCCACCTCCATTTTTCCCACCAAGGGCAGAGATCAGGGAGCATCACTGGGAGGTCCCTCCACATTACTGGGTAAACACCAACCCTATACATATGCCAGAAGATGACAATTATCTCCCCAATACTGCCATGATACTATTTATCCCATTGCAATACCCTTTGTATTTCAGGGAATCAGCCAGCTTATCTGCATGAACCTGGAAATGATAATTAAGGCAATATGACAAGTTGTTGATGGGCACATTTTCATTGGATAAAATCTATCATGTAGCAAAACAGATTTTGTTCTTCTGGAAACATTAGCTAATTTGTAGCCACACAATGCAGGCTAAACACAGATGAATGCTAAATCTTTATGCTCTGATTTAAAGAAGTAATCATACAGCAGCTAAAACTCCATCTGTGCAATTCTTACAAAAAAGTTCAAATCTCTCTGATAAGATGTTTGGTGAGCAAATTAGCACTGAATGCAGCCACTCACCCCTTCTTGTCACGAGCAGCTGATAGGTAGAAATTGAACTATTTTGCAAAGGTTGTGCATATGCAGCCCAGCTGCTGAATCTGAGAGAGCTCTGGGTGCAGGACAAATTTCTGCATGCATTATATCATCCTGCTGGAATGTTCATGTGAACTTGATTCAAAGCATGGGTGAGTACTGAACTTAAATTGTGCTGGAAGATCATGCACAATAGTGCTGGCCACAATGCAGAAAGCTACACAATTAGTTATTTGCATTCAGCTGGCCTTGGACTTGCATTCCTAAAAAACAGTCGTTGTTGTTGTCTGCCCCCTGGCAAAAAATTTTTTTCAATGGGAGAATTTTTAAAGTGTTTCAGAATATGCAGGTGCTTGTGGAGGGCAATTCTGCTGTCTTGTGCAGGAAAAATATATAAAAAGCATCACTGGGTGTGCAGAAGCACTCAGGCATTCATTAAAAGGAGCAGCAGTGGCATAGTAGTTAAGAGCAGGTACATTCTAATCTGGAGGAACCAGGTTTGATTCCCCGCTCTGCCGCTTGAGCTGCGGAGGCTTATCTGGGGAATTCAGATTAGCCTGTGCACTCCCACACATGCCAGCTGGGTGACCTTGGGCTAGTCACATCTTTTCGGAACTCTCTCAGCCCCACCCACCTCACAGGGTGTTTGTTGTGAGGGAGGAATGGCAAGGAGATTGTAAGCCCCTTTGAGTCTCCTACAGGAGAGAAAGAGAGAATATAAATCCAAACTCCTGCTCCTGCTCCTGCTCCTCCTCTTCTTCTCCTTCTCCTTCTTCTCCTTCTCCTTCTTCTTCTTCTTCCAAAAACTTTTATTTCACTATGGTATTAGGCTGTGCACAGATGATTTCAAAAACTTGCATAAAAAGCAGCTGATTCAACAGAAGTGGCTGTTTTGCATGCTGATTTGCAGAGCTTCCCTTGCCCCAAGAATACAACACAACTTTTTGTTGGAATAAAATTTTGGCCACAGCCCTTTTATTAAGTAACACAGAAGCTGGGTGAGCATAACGAAGCACATTCTAGCCACTGGGCAGTCTGCTGCTGAACCAGGCACCGTCTTCAATCCCTATTGGGGAATTGAGACAAAAAGTTACTAGGTGCCACCTGAGCATATGCCCATTTACAGCCCTTCCTGCCAGGGGTAGCGAGCTCTTGCAAAGCCTCCGCAGCTTGCATTGGGGAGCACGCCCCACCCCCAGGCCTCTTATGGAGACCCCCAACAGTGGGGAGGTCGACCACACAAGCATGGCCTCCCCCAAAAGGATGTGCTCCTATGCCCATACCCATCACAGAGCTGGCCTTTCAGTTCCCATCCAGCTTCCTAAGCCCTTAGCCATTGCAGCAGTGTATAACATCCTGAATGCAGTCAGACATCCAAACCCCAGTCAGACAAATGCACTCCATCAGTGCAAAAAAAAAAATGCCATTCGATAATGGGAGATGTCATTGTGTGGGATAACCTCTCTGTCATTGTGTGGGATAACCTCTCTGTCCAATTCCCATACCACCTTGGCCTTGCACACCTTCCTCCGGGCTCGGTCCACCTTCCCTGGGCCCTGAGCCACCTGACATGCCTGCCTCCTCAACAGGCAGGACCAAAAGCATTTTGCTCCTGGTAGCCGCATCCCCAGGGCCTGGGGAGGGCAAAAGCCAGTCTGCACGGAGACCGGGGTGGGACTTGACAGTGGCCGGGGTGGGGCTTGACCCTCCAAGAACATATTTAATTATTTACTTTGTTAATAGCTAGCCTTCCTCACTAAGACTCAAGGTGAATCATAAAATATAAGAACAAAGCAAACAGAAAGCATCAGACATATAATGAATAATGGACAAAAGTCATCTTCTCCCTCTTCAATGAGCAGAAGAGGGAATTGATTTCCATCAACTAGAAGACATCACACTATGGATTAATAGGATTGAAGGAAATAAGGAAAGGATGACACTGAATACAGAGCAGATAGTAAAGGAAAAGATACTAAGGCAGAGAAAGATGGTAGGAACTCGTGGAGGGGAGGAGATGGCAGTGATAGTGTAGAGTCCCAAATTTTGGGGAACACTGTACATTCCAATCCCAAATCTATTTTTGTTAGGGCCATGGTGCCTCTGAGACTTCCACCCACCTACTGCAAGCCCTCCATCATCATTCTCAACTTATGAGTAGCTTCAGGTTTGAAAAATAGTTAGCATTCAGGCATAAAGAAAGCACACTACATTCCAATGCTTCCCATTTCACCTACATAGTACTGTATACAATTGTGTCAAGCTTTGAAATAAAAAAGCCCTCTCAACCATCTCCTTGCCATAGTTACTTTGAAGAAAGAGATGTGGAAACAGGGAAAGCTGGCAATAAACGTTAGTTTCAACAAGGTCTCTATGCCATGCTTGTACTTCTGATCAGAGGCATATGGCCTATAGGAAAATGGGCGCACCCATGCACCTGGGCGCACGCCTTTCTGACATGTGGGGAGGTGCCAGGTGTCAGGCGCCCCCATGTGATGAAACTGACCCCTGCCCCCCGAAGAGAGTCGGGGGTGGGGCTCAAGAGTGGGTGGCCCCTGCACCCACCTGGGCTGCCTGCCACCGCCAAGCCCCACGGCAGCCTCCATGCAGGCTGGCTTTTGCCCTCCCCAGGCTTTGGGGATGGCAGAGGTGGCCTGCAGAGAGGCAGCGACAGGGCTTGGTCGGGGGGTGGGTGGGGGGACACCCGGAGGAGGTGTTGCCCTGGCCGCCATTTTCCCTTGATATGCTTCTGCTTACATCATTACGAATGTGGAAGGAATTTAAAAGGACACTAGGAATGTGAAATTTGCTCTGTTCATTTCAAATATTTAGAAACAGCCTATTTATGACAACACGCCCTCCCCACAACTATCTGGCATCTCACAAACAAGAAAAAAGAACTAATGTTAGAACTGGAAGTAGTCTAAGGTAAGAAGTCTCCCAGTAAAGCAGGAGACTTGACAGCCCCAATGTTGGACATAATTGCCCAGCCTCTCCTGCCCCGCACCCACATTTTCTTTTCTTGGACACAATAAGTGCTCCAGCTTATGGCTGCTAGTTGGACTTGAAAAAGAGAGCAGCAGTTTTAGCTGTTATTGTCCACATTATGCAGAATCAGAAAATAAAATCATCAGAACCAAAACACTGACCATGGCTGACAGATAAACCTAAGCAATCTTTCAATTGTGCCAGATTTTCTTAATTTTCAGAAATTAGTGGGAGTACTGTTGAGTTTTTAAAATATATTTTTGCAGAAAAATTTGTTACAGCAACTGAGTTGAGCTACAATTTGCCTAATTTAATTTGCTTTCTGAATTTGCTTTCATGTTGTTTTCTGAAGTCAAGTTAAAAATACATTCATTTTATTTCTTATTCCTATTCCTAAACATTCCTTCTATTCCTTCTACTTTAAAACACTCTTTATAGTGTAATGCTACAAGGCTGTGCCTAATTATACTGGGGATCCAGAAATAGGTATATATGACTCAGAATTTCTGTGTACTCAGCCAGCCTATCAGACCACAAGAAATATACCAGCTACAGTTAAATTAAGCAATAAGATATAACAGGCTACGGCTTGTGACATATATCAGCACACCTCATTGTAAAGAGGATCTATAGAACAGAAAGAAAACACACATTTAAAGCAGAAACTCCAACACTACATCTGATCAGAGTGAATAGAATTGTTGATCATGACAATGAAGAACAGAAAGCAAAGATCAATGATTTTATGAACTGTTTTAGTTTATTGACCTAGGTTATGGCAATATAACTTTTCTTGTATGGCTTCAGTTTATAACTGAGAATATAGAATCTCGTGCAAAAACCTGTTCCTAATTTTAACCCCCTTAGTCTTACTTAATTACGTTCAAGAAGCTATGTAATTTGCAATGCAATTCTATGTATTTACTTTAATCTAAATCCATTTAAATCAATGTGGCTTCTACATATGCCTCACAGCAGTGGACTTTAATCTGGAAAAACAAGTTTGATTCCGCCTTCCTCCACATGTGCAGCAGACTCTAATCTGATGAACTATGTTTGTTTCCCCATGCCCAGACATGAAGCCTGCTGGGTGATCTTGGGCTAGTCACAGTTCTCCCCAAACTCTCTCAGCCCCACCTGCCTCACAAGGTGTCTGTTGTGAGGAGGGAAAGGAAGAAAAGGGGATTCTAAGCCACTCTGAGGCTCCTTAAAAATAGAGAAAAGTGGGGTACAAAAATCAACTCTTCTTTTGTTCATAAAATAGATCACTGTATTGTGTCCCACTGAAGCAGAAAACACACTTAAAGTAAATTTTTAAAAAACTGAAATATTTCAATTGGTTTTTGGAACAAGAACATATCCAGGGTTTCCACTCTTTTGAGAATGTCAATTATATTGCTTAAATAAGAAAGCTTATAAAATTGTGAAAAAAGAATACATGAAGTTATAACACAAGCAGAATATACTTTTACAGAAGTTACAGAACTCCCCCCCACCCCGCCACAAAGCAAGCAAAGGGACATTTCTTTTTTGCAGGAGTGGGAATTATTTTTGCCTATTGCCACTTCCCATTGTCAATTTCTATGTTGTACCTGGAATTGTTCTAAAAGGCAGGGATGAGGCAATGGGAGGCAGCACCTACTCACGCTCTATGAAGAGCTTCATTCACATTCCTCTGGATCCAACCTTTATTTTTCACATGAATATTCTACCCTTCTTCCAAGGAGCTCAGAGCAGTGGATATTCCACATTTTATTTTCATGGTAAGTTTTATTCTCACATGATGAGCTATTAGGCTAAAAGACAGCAACTGGCCCAGTATCACCAAATTTCTTGGCTGAGATGCAAACTACTCTCTCTGCTCATAGTCCAACACTTTGACTATTTTTGTGCTGCTTCAGATCTGAGCACACTGATCTGATATCAAAAAAGATCTTAGGTTACAGCCCACTGAATACATACATGCATATAGGGAAATTGCTCTCTCCTTCCACAACCTTACACCTACATGCTGTTCCAGAGGAGGGGGGATCCCTTGTTTTGCACTGAAGCAGCAGTATGAGTGTGTGTGAGAGAGGAAATCAGAAAATCCTACCACATAGTAAACTGAAATTGAATCTAAGCTCGTAATGATAATATTAATCAAACAAATATTAATTTTATTCTGCATTTAACATATGGAATCATCTTTGCCTGTCCCATTTACACACATACTTACTTCATTGGAACTTGCTTAACATCTGTAACCCTAATGATAAGGAAATCCTTTAAAATCCCTTACTTATTTATTTGTTTTTTGATTGATTGATTGATTGAAATGTAAGGCTTAAATGGTTTCCTTTATATTAATAATTAGATTAGATTTATACCCTGTCTTTCCCAATGTAACAGTAATTGCAATTATGTAAAGGTAGTTAATCACACTGCTGGACAGTACCTACAAATGTGACCATCAGGCTCCACTGGAGAAGCATAGAACAGAAAATAAGCAGCCAAGTCAATGCAATGCCTTTCTGGTATAGCCCTGGTAACAGTCCCACTACACCAGTGCAGAGGCCAGAAACATGGTTCAAGTATGTCAGAGAAAAAGCAACACTTTGTCAGCATTCCAATGTCTCTACTCAGGGTCTCATCAGCAAAGCATTATGCCAGAAAAAAGGTGACATCTGTCTAAACACTCCTGTTGGACTCAATGTGAAGAAAAAACAGCAGCTTTCCTAACTGCCATCAACTCCTCCTTCACAGTGTCAGTGTAACTAGTTCCTCATCCAATTACAATCAATCTAAGTGGTTCCTAAACCTTTTCAGGTCGCTGCCCCCTTGGTTCCATAAACTCATCCCCAATGCCTCTTACCCTACCCTATAAAAAAGCAGCAATCAGAATAGTGGTTTGTGCAACCCACTAAGAAGATAATAAAATTCAAAACAGTAACAAATAATTGCACAATGAATCAAATCCAATTAAAACTTTTTAGCTTAATTTATTCAACAAAATTGGTGAACTTGAGCCAGTGGTACCAGCTTTTCAAAGTCTGACAGTCATTTAACAAGAATCTTTGACATCACATTCAGTAACTACTTCACTGATCAGTAAATTTTAATGTGATGGATGGCTTCCCAATGTCTATTTAAAGTCACTTAGGAGGAGTTTCAAATCACCAAGTTTAATCATCTATAGTCAATTTCTTTGGTTGCAGATGACAGGAATAAAATTTGTTCAACCAATACAATTTTGGAAATGCAACAAGGAACTTCTTAGGGGTCCATTACTCATGGAACACTTACCTCGGGCCTTTTGTGTAGAGGGACTGAAGTGTGGTCTCCTCGCATTTCTCTGTTTACATGCAAGGAGGCAGCTTGGTTTTCTCCCACAGCTAGTCTCAACAAGCCTCTGTTTCCTGATTCTCTTAACTGCGCCCTTCTTAAAGACACAGATCCCATAACACTCAGTAGTTCCAATACTATAGAGCTGATATTCTCCCCTCCTCTATTCCCATCCTCTCTCTCTCTCTCTCTCTCTCTCTCTCTCTCTGCTGCCATGGGAGAAAGACTTGTTTTTTAAAAAGGCTTGTCTGGGTAAAAGTTTTTTAAAACCCTCGATCATCAGGAAGGCCAGAAGCAGAGCAGGGGAGGTGGGCTGTTCGTGCTGTTCCTTGCAAAAGCCAACTCTGTATATCGATATATCAATTGAGCATTAGAGAAGCAGCATGGAATGGGGCAAGGGGAAAGGCATGGACAGTAGTATGAGGAATGGGGAAGGTGGAATAAGGCATGCTGGCCATGGGCAGAGGGAAGAGATCCAAAGCAAAGCAACTAACTGAAAAATCTCTCCACTCTGACAGAAAATAAAAATTAAATTCATGGTTTCACTTGCAGTGGGGAGACTAGAAAATGAAAGCGGGGCATTTGGAAATATGTCCGTACAAGAAATCTTGCTGAGACAGACATTTACCCCCGTTGTGCAGCAGCTGCCTTATGCATAATTGACCAAGCACTGACCACAGTGCAGGATAGAGATCAGAAATTTACTTCTGTAGAAAAAATTATTTGTATGATTTCTTAAACTTTGGCTTCATCTCAATGTCATTTTGTAGGTCAAATGATTCTTCTTCCACTACCCCAACTTCCTTTGAAAGAACTTCCTTTGAAAGAACTTCCTTCTTCCACTACCTTAACTTCTTCTACTACCCCAACTTCCTTCTGAAAATGAATATATCACCAATCTGGAATATCCATTGAAAGAAGATCCTCAAATCACTCAGGCGCATCCTCAGATCATCTTGCAGATCACCATCCTGTATCCCAATTTTCTCTTCCAGCTCAGACAAATTCTGAAACTGGTGTCACTTGCAACAGCCTATACTCATTTGAACAGTGTTAATTTTGAAATCAATGTAGAGACCATAGATTTGGCCTTAATAAGACTGATCTCATTTCCTTGCAACTGCAAATTAATGTCATGGAACTCTGCATGTAGTTCTTACACGTAAGCCAATCTCTTTGAGTTTATCACTGACTAAAGCATTAGTCTTAAAAAAAACCTTCACAATAGCATCAAAAAATTTGAAAAAGCATCTCACAGTTTCCTTCTGATAGCCAGTAAACTTCTAAAGCCGGAAACATTCAAAATCTTCATAATTCTCACCACAGAGCTGCTGGAATAGTTGATCACTGAAAGCACAGGCTTTAATTGTATTAACTGCAGTAATGACAATGTGTTATGATTGTGCAGACAATCACTAAGGTTTTTTTTAAAAAAAATTATATGCTGGCAATGAATGACACAGGCATTTGAAACTGGTTTATTCAAGTAAGCAACATACATAGTAGCAACCAGCCATTGATGGTGCCCCAACAGTTGGGCAAGCAAGAATGAAAGGCCGTTTTCCAGACGTTCGTTTATATTTCGGGTGAATCGTAAAACGCTTGTTCCCGGGGAGCCATTAAATTGCAGGCGGGCGCTTTGCTGCCAGCTATAGCTAGCGAAACCTGGCGTCATCTCTCCCAGGGTGGCGTCAAGAAGTCCGCCCTGAAAACAACCTTCTTTAAAGGGGTTGTTTTCCTCAACAGCGATGTTCAGTACGGCGACGCTGTGCGCTTAACAGCACCACCGGAACACGGCGCTATTGTTTCCGATCCGACTCACCTTGTCCCGGTCGCTGCCGCTTGCACTGGACGTCAAAGCTTTTCGCCCATTTCGTCCTCCTCCGACCCCTGGAGGTCCAGGAGGGCTGGCGATGAATGGGCTGACACGGCACAGCCAGCAGGCCGACGATGGGGACAAGGTGAGTCGGACGGGGAGGGGGGAAGAGGCGGCTCCATGCGGAGCCGCCTGCCGTCTGCCAGCCTCTCCAGAGGCCATCCGCATGCTTGCATGCGAACGGCCTCCGCCTCCACGCCAGCAGAATTCTTGCCGGCGTGGAGGCGCCTGGGGGGCCGTGCAGAAACGGCCTTAGTAAATTGAATTTTCTTGTCTGATCAACTCAGCAACATGAAATATTTTAGTATTTCTTCTTAGTTGCCTTGCAAATAATGAGTCTTGAACCAAAGTTCCATCTTTTATAAAGCACACATGAGCAAGAAACAAAGGCCCCTTCCGCACAGGCAAAATAATGCATTTTCAAACCACTTTCACAACTGTTTGCAAGTAGATTTTGCTATTCCGCACTGCTTCAAAGAGCACTGAAAGCAGTTTGAAAGTGCATTATTCTGCATGTGCAGAATGAGCCAAAGATTCATAGCCTGATAAAGTTGACTCGTCCAGCGGTACAGCAAATTCTGTTGCCCCTGGTATGGTGCACAGTGTATCTTCTATTTAATCTATGTATCTTTGCACTTAATTGTTGCCAAGAGAAATCATCTCTCAGGGCTTACCTGCTAAAACTTGAAAATGACAAAACAAAAACACACACGATGACAACAGTTTCTCAAAATGTGGTATACTGGTCTGACACAGCTCTACTGGTATATTTACTAAAAATTCCAATACCAAATTTCAGCACTATGCAGAGGCAGAAAAATGGAGTGCCATTCGCCAGCATAGTATCATGGTGTGGTCAATCGAAAATAAGTGCACAACATGGTCGAGGAGGTTAAGAACATAAGAACATAAGAACAAGCCAGCTGGATCAGACCAAAGTCCATCTAGTCCAGCTCTCTGCTACTCGCAGTGGCCCACCAGGTGCCTTTGGGAGCTCACATGTAGGATGTGAACGCAATGGCCTTCTGCGGCTGTTGCTCCCGATCACCCTGGTCTCTGTTAAAGGCATTTGCAATCTCAGATCAAAGAGGGATCAAGATTGCAGTAGCCATGTAAATCGATTCTCTCTTCTCATCCATAAATCTGTCCAAAGCCCCCCTTTTAAAGCTATGGTAAAGGGTTTCAGTGGCCATCACCACCTCCTGTGGCAGCATATTCCAAACACCAATCACACGTTGCGTGAAGAAGTGTTTCCTTTTATTGAGTCCCTAATTTTTTCCCCCCAGCATTTTTCTAATGAATGCCCCTGAGGACACAGTATTGTGAGAAAGAGTAGAAAAATTTCTCTCTGTCAACATTTTCTACCCCATGCATACAATTTTGGCCAGACTTCAATCCCTATCCCCCCCTCAGCCAGCCTCCCCTCTCCAAAATCTAAGGGGAGTCCCAAACGCTGCAGGCCTCTCCTCATAGGGAAGGTGCTCCAGTCCCTCAATCATCCCTTGTTGCCCTTCTCTGCACTTTTTCTATCTCCTCAATATCCCCTTTTGAGATCGCGGCGACCAGAACTGGACTTACAGTATCTATGCAAGTGCGGTCGCACCACTGCTTTATATAAGGGCATGACAATCTTTGGGCGGTTTTATTGTATCAATTCAGCTTTTCTAATGATCCCCAGCATAGAGTTTGCCTTTTTCACGAAGCTGCCATGCATTGAGTTGAACATTCCCAGCTAGGAACTATCAACTAAGATCGCCTAAATCCCTTTCCTGGTCTGTGACTGATGGTACACTGACCCCCTTGTAGATATTATTATGTGAAGTTTGGATTTTTTTTGCCCCTATGTGCATCACACTTCTTACATTTTGCTACATTGAACTGCATTTGCCATTTCTGAAGCCCACTCATCATCCCTGAATTTATCAAGGGTCAGCTTGGAATTGCTCAAGTAATCCAACTTTGTGGTTCTTACTCAATCTTCCATACATAATTTGATGTATCATCTGCAAACTTGGCCACCACACGCTACCCACCCCTACTTCCCCAGGTCATTTATGGAATAGGTTAAAGAGCACTGGTCCCAAAACGGATCCTTGGGGGACCACCACTCCCTGACATCTCTCCATTGTGAGGAACTTCCACATTTTACACCCACTCTTTGTTTCCTGTTTCGTCAACCAGTTTTTAATCCATAGGAGGACTTCCCCTCTTATTCCTTCATTGCTGAGTTTTCTCAACAGTCTCTGGTGAGGAACTTTGTCAAAAGCCTTTTGGAAATCCAAGTAGACAATTGTCCACTGGTTCACCCCTGTCTGCATGCCTGTTTACACCCTCAAAGGAACTCTTAGTAGAAGTTTCAGGGTAAGGCACAGGATTTGCCTCCTTGCAAAAGCCATGCTTAATTCACCTTTTCTCTGCAGGATGCTTGCTTTTCTACATGTTTTATAATTTTATCTTTAATGAGTAGATTCTACTAATTTTACACCAGGAACAGATGTCAAACTGACTGGCCTGTAATTTCCAGGGTCCTCCCTAGATCCTTCACACCTTTAAAGATTAGGTGTGACATTGGCCATCTTCCAGTCTTCAGAGGATGGAGCCTGATTTCGTGGGATAAGTTGCCAAAATTAAAGTGAGAAGATCCAGCAATTTCATGCTTGATGCTCTTTTAAGAACTCTTTGTAAGTGTGAAATGCAATCTAAGGGCCAGAGGATTTGGTAACTTATTTAGTTTATCAATGGCTGCCAGAACTCTCTTCCTTTGTCTACCACTATCTTTGCTAGTTCCTCAGATTCTACTCCACTAAGAAGCTTTAGCAGTTCAAAAGGTGCCAGGGAATGGAACCTCACCTCCTCTTAGGTGAAGACAGATGCAAAGAATTGTTCAGCTTCTCCTGCCAATCTCCACCTGCCATCTTTACCGCTTACACCCTTTGTTCCCTTTTGTCATCTAACGGGCCTACCGCTTCTCTTGCTGGCTTCCTGCTTTTTTGATGTACTTGAAGGAACTTGTTTGTTGCTGGTCTTGATGTTTCCATAGCCATGCGTGCCTCATAACTATATTAATTGCCTCCCCTTACAGCTTAATCTTTGCTTCTCTTTTGCCACCATTTGTGTTTCCCCTCTCATGATAATCTTCTACATCAGCCAGAACTGGACTTCCATTTTCTAAAAAGACATTTTCTTTTTTCTGATAATTTCCCTCTAACCTCTCTTGTTAACCAGGATTTGGCTTTTCTTTTTGGACTAGATTGCTGCCTTTTCCCACAACCTGTGGAACCACATTCCAGCTGAGCTTTTATTACTGTGTTTTTTAAATAACCTCCAAGCATCCCTGGATAGTTTTGACTCTCTTGATTTTTTCCTTTTCCAGCTTCCTGGCAGCACTATCCCCCCTCATCTTTGAGAAATTTCCCTTTCTGAAGGCCAAAATGTAACTTACATTAGTAGTTGCCACTGGTCTCGCTATAAGCTGAGATACTGAATCCCCTGGACAGCATTGTGGTGTCGCTGTTCCCTATCGGCTCCAAAACAACACTTTGACTCTCCTGCACCAGGTCCCTGCTGGGTCCCCACATAGAATTAGATCTAGGATCACCTCTCTCCTGGATTTGGTTCCACAACCATCTGCTCTTAAACCACAGTCATTTAGCATATCCAGGAATCGCTTACTCTCCTTACTATGACCTGAACATGCATTTTTTTCCAGTTTATATGGGGATAATAGTTAAAGATCACCTATTACCACTACATTTTTGTTTTGCTGTTGGCCTCTCTAATTTCTTTTCCATCTCAGAATCCTACTTATTGCACTTTGGTCAGGGGGGGGATGTGATAATATATTCTAATATTAAACTGTCCTTCACACCTGGTATTGATATCCACCACAGCAATTGATTCTGTAGGGGAACCAGCTCCCCTTGCATTGTCTATTATCCTATCGTGATACTATGCTCTCTTTGATGTAAAGGACAGCGCTCCACCTCTAACCATGCGGCTCTTAATCCTAATAATCCTTCCTATAGAGCCTGTAGCCTGGGTATAACAGCATCCCACTGGTTTATCTCCCTCATTCCACCATGTCTCTGTAATGTACCCACTATATCAAAGGTCACTCCTTCAAAACTCTGTTCATTTCTAGTTCTCCCCCATTTTAGGGCTCGATAAGCTTCTATTTTATTAGGCATGAGAGACAATTCCTGTATGCACTCTGGGTCTCTGTATCCCTTAACCTGGGATTTATGTGCTTTACCCCTCAAGTCTTTTGTAGACACTATCCCCTTGTCACATGCACATTGCTATGTTCCTTCGCTTGTATGTAGGATTTGGATTTGAAGAAAAAACCTCCTCTCTGTCTGCACCATCCCCACTTAAGATACTGTATTCCAGAACCGAGAGTCACCCTCAGCTCCTCTGGCTCGGCTTTCCCCAGTGAGTCAGCTTTCTTGAAACAGCTTTGTTCTGCCACCTTTTAATAGCGTTGAAGCCAGCAGCCTGGTTCCTCTTTGGTGGTAAGATGAAGCCTCCGTCCCACGGCTTTGTACAGACCTACCTTTACGTCCCAAAAGGTTCCCCAGTTCCTAGGACAAAATCTAAGAAACCCTCCTGCCTTACACCTCACCTTCTCCTCATCCCACGACATTGAAGGACCGCAATGTATTCTCCGCTACTAGCCTGGCTCTTCGCCCTCTTAAGTGCTGCGATGGAACGTGGTGGTAGCATTTCTGAGAATGCCACCTTGGAGGTCCTGGACTTCAACCTGTTTCCTAGCAGCCTAAATTTAGCTTCCCAGAACCCTCCCCGCTACATTTCCCAACGTCGTTGGTGCCAATGTTAATGGGATCAAGCAACTACTGGCTGACTCCACCCTTCATTTTACACTGTCTAAAAGCCTTCATCTAGATCGTAAGCGTGACATCCGCAACGCTTCTCGCACTAGGCAGGGTGCGAAGTCACCATGCGGTCATCCGCGCCTCCTCACAAAACCCAACTCCCCTCTACATTTCCTAATGATCGAGATCACCCACTACAAGGAGCCCCACTCCTCCCCGAGGTATCCTCCAGTGCTGTAGAGGATAGCTGATCACCAGTTAAGGAGAGGGATCCCACATCTAAAGGGAGCATCTTCCCCCACCTCAGACTTGGTACCCTCCATCCTCCAAGGCCCCTTCATTCTCCATGACATCCCTGAAGAGATCGCCACCTTGGGAGTGGGATCTTCTTGGGCTGTTAGGAGTCCCTGAAAGCCCTCGTCTGTCACTGCCTCTCTTGCCTCTTTCAGCTTCTCCCAGGTTCAAGTGCCACGCTTTGGCTTCAGAGAGAACGCCCACCACGTTCCTTGAGGTGCCAGGAGCTCACTGCAGCGAGGGCACACCTTAATGTACTCTCCTGGTCCTCTAGTGGCAGATAATCATACATGTGACACTCCAAGAGGCAAAACACACTGAGAAAGCCCCATCCCCCCTGCTTGGCTTTCTGCCTTCATATCTTGATTTGTTTAGATATTTAGATATTAAGCTTTTAGTCACTGCCCCTGGAGCTATCTGCACGCATCTACGTCTTACCAATATATAACTTCCTTATTAAATTTTTTTTTTTTTTTAAAAAAAATTAGAATTAAAACACTGGTTCCAGATTTGAACCCTGATGATTGAAGCCCCACCTCTCTGGGACAAAAGCCCCACCTCTTAGGACAAAGGGAACAAGAGATGAACCCTTGTTAGCCCACCGTTAGAAGCCCCACCTTCCAGATTCAGCAGCCTACAAGGAGAGGAGAAAGAGATAACCCTGTTAAAAATACACTGTTTTAAAAAAGCTGTGGCTTTGGGAAAAGCCCTCAAAATGAACATAACAGGTCACTCTGCTCTCTTCCTGGCTGAGTCTCTTGCTTGCTGCCTACTCCCTCTCTACTGGTTCCAGAGACTGAATTAAAAGCTCCCACCTCTCAGGACAAAGAAGCCCCAACCTCTTGGGACAAAGAGGAAGAATGAGATGAACTCCCTTGTGCAGCCCTGTTCAGCCCCTGCTTCCAGATTCCAGCAGCTCATACACAAGGGAGAGATAGCCCCCCCTGTTCAAAATGCACTGTTTTAAAGAGCTGGCCAAGAGCTTGAGGAAAAACCCTCCCAAAATGGAACAAACACCCAACAGGTCACTCTACTCTTCCTGGCCACAATGAAGTCCCTTCTTCTGCTACTCCTCTCTACTGGTTCCAGGGGGGCCAGATTAAAGCCCCCACCTCTCAGGACAAAGAAGCCCCACCTCTCAGGACAAAGGGGGGGAACAAGAGAGATGAACTCCTGTTAACCCCTGTTAAGCCAAAGCCCCACCTTTAAGATTCCAGCACGCCTTACAAGGAGAGAAAGAGATAACCCTATGTTAAAATATACTGTTTTAAAAGCTGTGGCTTTGAGAAAGAAGCCACAAAGTGGGCACCATGGTTAAAACTAGCCTTCCATGGCCAGTCTCTTCGCTCCTACTCCTCTCTGCTGGGACAGAGACTGAATTAAAAGCCCACCTCTCTCAGGACAAAAGTCCCACCCTCTCAGGACAAAGAGGAACAAAGAGATGTAAACTCCTGTTAAGCCCTATTTAAGCTTCCCTGCTTCCAGATTCAACAGCCTTACAAAGGAGGGAGAAAGGATGCCAACCCCTGTTAAAATAACACTGTTTTTTTAAAAAAACTGTGGCTTTTTGAGAAATAGCCTCAAAATGAACACCAACCCAGGTCACCTTCCTCTTACAGCTATTAAGTCTCTTCTGCTGCTACTCCCTCTCTGCTGGTTCCAGAGACTGGAATTAAAAGCCCCACCTCCTCAGGGACAAAAAAGCCCCACCTCTTAGGACAAAAGAGGAACAAGAGATGAACCCTGTTAACCCCTCTTAGGCCCCCGCTTCCAGATTAAGCAGCCTTACAAGGAGAAAAAGAGATAACCCCTGTTAAAAATACACTGTTTTAAAAAAGCCGTGGTTGCCTTTGAGAAAAAGCTCCTCCAAAATGAACAATTCAGCAGGTCACTTGCTCTTTTCCCTGGCCAAGTCTCTTTCTGCTGCTACCTCTGCTGGTTCCAGAGACTGAATTAAAGCCCCACCTCCTGTGGACAAAGCTCCCACCTCTTAGGACAAAGAGGAAGCAGAGATGAACTCTGTTAACCCCTGCTAAGCCCTGCCTCCCAGATTCAGCAGCCTTACAAAGGAGAGAGAAAAGAGATAACCCCTGTTAAAATACACTGTTTTTGCTGCTGGCTTTGAGAAAAAGCCTCCAAAATGAAGACACCAGCAGTGCCTCCTGCTCTTCACCAGCCAAGTCTCTTCTGCTACTCCTCCTCTCTGCTGGTTCCAGAGACTGGGAATTAAAGCCCCACCTCTCAGGACACAAAAGCCCCACCTCCTCAGGATCAAAGAGGAACAAGAGATGAACTCTGTTAACCCCTGTTAAAGAAGCCCACCTTCCAGATATCCAGTGCAGCCTTTTCAAGGAGAAAAAGAGATAACCCCTGTTAAAATTTATACTGTTTTTTTTTTTAAAAAGCTGTGGCTTTGAGAAAAGCTCCTCCCAAAATGAACACCAGCAAGGTCACTCTCTGCTTTTCCTATTGCCAAGTCTCTTTCTGCCATGCCCCTCTGCTGGTTCCAGAGACTGAACAAAAGCCCCACCTCTCAGGACAAAAGTCCCACCTCTCGTGGACAGCAGAGGAACAAGAGATGAACTCTGTGAACCCCGGTTAAGCCCCCACCTTCCAGATTCAGCAGCCTTACAAGGAGAAAAAAGAGATAACCCCTGTTAAAATATACATCATCGTTTTAGGTGCTGTGGCTTGAGAAAAGCCCTCCAAATGGTCACCAGCAGGTCACTCTGCTTTCTTCCTGGCCAAGCCTCTTTCTGCTGCTACTCCTCTCTGCTGGTTCCTAGAGACTGAATTACAAGCCCCACCTCTCAGGACACAAAAAAGCCCCACCTCTCAGGACAAAGAGGAACAAGAGATGAACTCCCCATAAGCCCTGTTGCTCCTTTTCCACCTTCCAGATTCACAGCAGCCTTGTATAAGGAGAAAAAAGAGATAACCCCTGTTAAAATACAATTTAAAAGCTGTGGCTTTGGAGAAAGCCCTCCAAAATGAACACCAGCAGGTCACTTGCTCTTCCCACAAGTCTCTTGCTGCTACCTCTTGCTGGTTCCAGAGACTTGAAATTAAAAGCCCCACCTCTTAGGACAAAGAGGAACAGATAAACTCTCATTAAGCCCTTGTTAAGCCCCACCTTCCAGACTCCAGCAGCCTTACAAGGAGAAAAGAGATGCCCCCCACAAAAAATAACACTGTTTTAAAAGCTGTGGCTTTATGAGAAAAGCCCTCAAAATGAACACCAAGCAGAGTCCACTCTGCTCTTCCTAGTAAGTCTCTTCTGCTGCCTACTCCCTCTCCTGCTGGTTCCAGAGACTGAATTAAAGCCCCACCTCTCAGGACAAAAGCCCCACCTCTCAGGACAAAGAGGAACAAGAGATGAACTCTGTTAAGCCCTGTTAAGCCCCACCTTCCAGATTCAGCAGCCTTACAAGGAGAAAAAGAGATAACCCCTGTTAAAATAACACTGTTTTAAAAGCTGTGGCTTTGAGAAAAGCCCTCCAAAATGAACACCAGCAGGTCACTCTGCTCTTCCTGGCCAAGTCTCCTGGCCAAGGTTCACTTCCAGGATCCCTCTACCACCCCTTGCCTCTTAGCATCCCTTAGTCAATTGCACCCTCCCAGAAGGCAGTTTGGTAACCACTGATCTAAGCTGTATATAAATCCAACCAGGGCACCTACATTTCAAGTGATTGGGATTTGGGGCTACACCTTTCTGGAGTCCCTGTTTCTCTCTTGACTCTTTTTAGTCAGTTACTGAAACCTACAAGCAAGATTAGTAACTGCAGAGACCAATGTTCACCTAGATACTCTGTAGTGGCCAACTCTTGTTCTAGCCTGGCTCTTGGACTAGGGCTGTTGCTTGGTTTCTAGATTCCTTTGAACTTTGGGTTTTCATATCCCTTTTTTCTTTTCTTAGGGAAGCACAAAGTACTAACTAACTGTACTGGATTGTGACAACATCAGCAGCTTGGTAATAGAACAGGCTTCCTACTTTTTGTTTTTTAAGCAGATTGTAACTTTTTAAATCTTTAGGACTTATTTTGGACATTTTATTCCAGATATCTTTCATAATTGTAAGTGCTAGAAATATACTTCTGTCACTCAAGAGATTCTAGTAATAAGGTGTATGATAAAATTATAAGAGCTGCCGACACTAATCCTTTTCAATTGCTTTGATAATTACACCTTCATAGCAAGCTCCCTTTCAAAAGTCTGCCCTCTTCAAAACAGAGTTTCAAATAAGGTTCAAAATAGTATCTCTGATTATCATTTCTTCCACAAGATTATTTCTTCTTCTGTTTGCAAGCCCTGGGGAAAATGGTGATTGTCTATTAGAATAAAATATTATCTTTTCACCCAAAACGTAGCAAGGAATTGATATTCTGAAGCTACGCAAATAACAGTGTGGTTCTATGTAAAATAGTTTAAAATTTTAATTCAGTGGCCCAGTTCAGAACTAATATCAAACTATGGTATGACTGCAAACACTCCCATGAACATGGGGGGGGGGGGGGGCCCTTTCTTCCACTCACTTTTAAACCTCTGTTTCCTGTTTTTTTCCTAATTGGTATGCTCTGACACTTGCCATTATGGCTAATACTTTGCATATGAGTAAGTTCTGCAAATCTACTTCCTACAATGGCCCTTTCTGCACAGCACAAATATAACATCTTGCAGACATTAAAAAAACACAACATTTGACCTTTTTTTGGTCCACATAACATGGACCAAAAAAGTGTTGCCTGGGAAAGCGTTCCCCCCCTCCCACAGCTCTCACTTGAATATGCCATTTTCTCTCACTTGTAATTCTCCTTCCTATCATTTCTCCCTTTTTTGCTGTCTTGAGGGAGATGTCTTTGAAGCTACGACAACACAATATGAGCACATTTCAATATGAGCCTCCTTTCCTTTTTATCATCTGTGGTCTTTTACATCTTGGGCCTTTCCGTTCCCTCCACAGAGGGACCTTTAGATTGCCGGACGTGATGTTTTATACACTGTTTTAAATGGTTTTAATGTGAGATTTACAGTTCTAATTTTATTATATTGTATGTATTTATTGAATGTGCTCTTCTTGTTATTTTAGATTATATTAGTTGTTGTACACCGCCCAGAGCCCTCAGGGGGTGGGCGGTATAAAAGTCGAATGAATGAATGAATGAATGAATGAATGAATGAATGAATGAATGAATGAATGAATGAATGAATGAATGAATGAATGAATGAAGTTATTGGAGCTTTGAAGACACCAACTTCAAAAAAAAAGAAAGAACAACAAATACATAGGATCACCAGTCCAAACTGACTTTATTCATTTACTTTATACAGTGAAATTACACACTGATAAGCAACAAGCAGAAGAAAGCTCTGTTGCAAACCTTCGGCAAATGGCAGGTGGGATGAAGAAACACACGTCTTACAAAATCGCAGGCACAAATAAAAGTAGCAGAGCTTTGAAACAGGACAGGAATAATAAGATATTCTTGCTCTCTGCAAAGCAGGCAGGAAACATCTTGAACCTGTCTTGGGAGGAAAAGATTGTTAATTTAGTGTTGTTGTTTTTTTAAAAAAAACCTGGGTTGAACAGAAATAAAACATCCTGAAGATGTTTTGAATAAAACCTGTGTGGAGTTCTTCCCCAAAATGCTTTTTTAACAATCTCAAGAAGTTTTATTTGTGCTGTGCAGAAAGGGCCACTGTTTCAAAGCATAGTTTAGATGAAAAGCACAAACCGTATTCAGAAATTCAACAAACTATGATTTGGGAAAGCAAGCAGGAGTGACAGAACCCATGCATATGAGCAGACAGAAAGGAAAGGCAGGAGGAGTAGGTATAAGTCTGAAAGCTCAACTGGATTCTCTCAAAGAACTGTTTTCGTGTGCCAGCAAAATGTGAATATCTGTAATCATTGACATTTTTATAATTCATATATCAGGACAACAGCCCTTCAGACAGTTCCACAGGGCACTGTTTGACATAAGGAATACATTAAATTCTAACTAGTTGACCAAAATGGAAGCATTTTAGCAGTATTTTACAGTAAACCTTGCTCACCACTGGCATTCTATTCCTTCTCCAGTTCTATCACTATTCTTTTTAAAAAGTCTCCTTGTTTTTAAAACACTTCTGGAAAACACACCACAGCTTTAATTACTAGTGACATTTCACTGAGGTAAGTCAGTATGTCCACCTCACAAATCTTTACGGACAACAATTTACTGCATAAATCAATATCATTTCCATCTCACATAGAAAGCACTGCTGAGGTTGGCAAATAAAAAGCCACAATATCCTTTCTGATTTTTAACAAGAGGTTTTTGCTTCTTCTTCTTTTTGCACTTTTAGATATAAATACTCCTGATTTTTCTAACATAGCAGGTCATGTATTACTTGTAAAAAGTTTCTTCCAAATTCATATTTATTCAAAGTATACAGTACCTACTTTCATTAGGGTATGCTGTGGATACACACAATTTAGCAATTTTGCTGAAGATAAGCAGGTCTGTGCTTGGTCAGTACCAGGAATGACTGCCTGGGAACTCTATGTACGCCAGTTTGAGTAACACAAAAGTCAGAATATAAATGTAATAGATAAAATAAATACTTCATAGGCTTATAGAAGATGAGATAATTTCTATTAAATGGAAACACTATTTGGCATGCACATACCTGATTTCTTTATTATTATTTATGATGGTAAAAACACACTGTAAAAACTACATGACCAAAAGGTTTGTACATTTCCACAATTTGTTTCGAATCTATATTGGGCAGGTTGTTTTTGAGTCTATATTGCACAGTTTTTATTTCAGACTGAGCTATCCAGCAATCTGAGGTTTTCTATAGAAATATTTAAGTTGTTAAGCATGATAGTGTTTTGTTTAACTATTTTAATAAGATCCATAATATGTAAGGAGTGCCTGTAAAGAAGCAGCTAAGCCTGCAGGTGCCTGCCTGGGCACTGAGATCACAAGGGAGGCTCTTCTGGAGGTACCTCCACCAACTGAGGGGGTGGGGCCATGCAGGAGGGCTTTTTCCATGATTGCCCACATGCTCTAGAATAATCTCCCCTCAGAGATTCACCAGTGGGTACCATTTATGGATTTAGGCACATTGTGAAGACCTTCCTCTTCACCCAGGAATTTGGTTAGATGCCCTGGAAACCCCCTTTAAGCTGATGGTCTGAGAGCACGGGCTAGGGTCATTTTAATATGATTTTTATTACTGTTTTCTCATATATTATTCAACCTTTTTATTTCGGTTTTTATTGTTTATAACCTTTGTAAGCCACCTAGAGCTGATAGTATGAGGTGGGATATAAATATCATGAATAAATAATTTTCAGCCATGTGTAGGTGTGCATGCTGTTACACACTCCAAAAGATCCAAGTAATAATTTCTATCACAAGGACTATAAAGTACTTCAATCTTCAAAGAATCCTCCCTTTGATAAGAGAACAACTTCATACCCTATATGGTTGCCACCCACCAGGTAGGAACTAGAGAGTTCTTAGAATTACTGTTGAGCTCCAGACTACAGAGATCAGTTCCTCTTGAGAAAATGGCACCTTTGGAAGGTGGACTCTATAGCATTATATCCCACTAAGGTCTCTTTCTTCCCCAAACCTTGCCCTTCCCAAAGTTAAATCTCCGCATACTTCCCAACCTGCAGCTGGCAGCCCTGGTGTTCACTTAGGCCCTTTCTGCACGGGCGTTTTATGGCGGCCTGGGGACGGCAAAAATTCCGTCCCCAGGGAGCCATTTGCACAGGGGGCGCAGCTGATGCGCAGCCGCGCCGCCCTCGCGCCGCCCGACCAGTGCGAAGCCGGCATTTCCCAACCTCGCTTGGGGAGCGAGGTTGTTGGGAAACGCCGGCTTGGAGCTGCTGCCGGGCGAACGGCAGCGGCTCCAAGGCGCCCTCCCCCCCACTCCCCCCTTCACTTACCTGGTCTCCGGCCCTCCGGCGTGTCGCTGAGGCCTGGGGACACGCCCCCCTGCCCTGCGACGCTGAAGCAGGCGCACAGGGCCGGGGGGCGTGTCTCCAGGCCTTGGTGACGCGCCGGAGGGCCAGGGACAGGCCGGTGCCATCGTCCCGGCTGTTTCTGGGACCATTCATGCGAATGGTCCCGGGGGGGGTCGGCGCGGAATGCGCCGACCCAACCCCCAACAACGCCGTGCAGAAACAGCCATAGTTTTGTGGATACATTCTGTCAAGAGAGTATCTATCTTGGAGGAATTGTAGGAATCAGCTACACTGTGCATAGGACTCTTATAAGTAGTTAGTAAGTTAGATTTGTTATTTTCTTTGCATCCTGTCATTACCAAACTCTGTGTGTGTGTGTGTGGGGGGGATTAAACACCTTTCTAAGGCCCCCTTCCGGACATGCAAAATAATGCGTTTTCAAACCACTTTCACAACTGTTTGCAAGTAGATTTTGCCATTCCGCACAGCTTCGAAGAGCACTGAAAGCAGTTTGAAAGTTAATTATTCCGCATGTGTGGAATGAGCCTAAGATTCCACATGGGCCAAAAACAGTGAAAACAGTGTAAAATGGTTCAAAACAGTGTAAAAGGGTTTACACCATTTTCACACTGTTTTCACACCACTGTTTTTGGCCCATATGGAATCCGCCCTATTCTCTCTAAATAAAAGCTTTAATTTCCTTATAATTTGGTGTGACCAAACACAGAAGCGCTTGGTTATATTACTGTATAGTGACTGACCTGCTGCTATGCATGCTGCTCAGAACAAGTTCAGCAGAGCTGAGCTGAGCCTTCTGGAGTTACAAGGCTGTCTAGATAACTGTTTATTCTTTGTACTTGTAAGTACGGCATCCTGATCCACACAAAAAATTGTATGTTAAAGGCATAATCTTAGGTATTATATGTAAGCTTTGATGCACCTGAAATTTAATCCTTCCTGAATAAGTCATTTTGTTGATTAGCCTGGGGTCATATAAATTGCCAAGCCTTGCCTGTTAATTGAGACATACTAAAATTTTACAAAACAAAGGAACAGATAGGACAAGTTAGGGTACTGATAAATTTACATCAGCTTCTGCTTATTTGCATATACTAAGTGGCTTATTTCCATGTAAATGTAAAGGGGAGGATAGGGTGGTGGCAGCTAACCATCTCTAAAATGAAACTTACTAACACATGCAGACTGATTGTACGCAAATATATGATCTGTGCAGTACTGCATTGTATTGGTAAATTCTACATATATTAGAAAGATTTTCTCCTAACTAAGACTGAAACCCCCCGAATATTTTTCCTGGGAGAAAGCCCCCACTGAGTAAAATGAGATTTAGTTTAAGTAGACCTGATTAGGATTGTTCTCTAAAAGCCCTATCCAAAGGGGGAGAGGTGAATCCACTCTTGGGAGTGGTGCACCAGGCGCCTGGCTCTTGGATGGGGCTGTAAATGTCTAAGGTCACTCATGAGTATTTTTTTAAAAAACACTAAGAATAATTCTGAAGGGGACAAGCAAGCATATGCAATGCAGTTTCTGCTCCATCCCTTATGGTTCTTCATCAGAAAATGAGTGTAGTATGTAAATAAAACATGTATGGGATACCCAATAATCTGTGTGACCTTACTTCTTACCTTTCCTACTTTTCATATTCAAACCGCACATGAATTCTTTTAATGATGGGGTGGATATTTCCATTTCAACAATATATTCGCTAATTTGATTCAGCAGCAGATAATCTATGAGAAATGTCATTTACAAAACAAGAAGCAAAAATATCTATTTTGCAGTGACAGGTAAATATGGATGGGACAACTAGGTTGCCACTTTACAACTATCCAAACTGGAGTAAAATAGCATGCAAATTGGTATGTAGTAACAAGTCTTGAACACATATACATCAAATAGATATCTAATTCAAACTACTGGTTTGGCCATTCTCAGACACAGTACTAAAGTTGTCAGTGCAACAGCACAGTTATGCAGACCGATGCAAGGCTAAAATTGTTAGATTTATTTTCATATATATAAATCTGGTAATTTAGCAGAGTGCTCAAAGCTACACAACACCCATCTACTCTTTGTGTGCCAGGAACAAAATTACTCAAAGCCTTTTATCTATTCCAAGTGATATACTTGATTTATTATAGAGATTACATTTCTGGGTATGATAGAGGAAAATGTAGTTTCCTAATCTAGTCTACCTAAGAAAGATGGAGGAGATACAGAACCTGTGTCCTGCCCTCATGGTTGCAAGATCAAGAAGAGGGTGTGCATGTGAGTGGAGGTGCAAAAAATGAGGAGAATGTATCCTGAAAATAGCAATCTACACATCAAAGGTGTCAGAGCAGTAGAGAAAGAATCCCTAGTGCCTTGGCAGAGGAGTCAAGGTCACCTTCTCCTCTGATGTCTGAGGTTAAGAGACAGCAGGAAGTCCTTCTCTTCTAAAATAAATTGGTGAACTCTACATATAGCAGGATTATATCATGCATTTTTAAAAGCTTTTAGCCAAGTTAGGTATAATCAGCCCATTTCCTAACACAGGTTATATTTTAACCAATCAGACTGGAAAGTTGTGCTGTACAAGCAAAGGATAGAAGTTGAGGCAAAATAAATATCCAGCATGAATAAAAATGACAGATATAGGCTGGTTATTTTTTATTCCTAATGAAAAGAATACATGAATCATGACATTAAATAAGTTCCATCTGGTTTTTAATTGTTCTTTGCAGTGCAACAGGATTGTTTTGTTTTAGATACACAAGGAAGTGCACATGTTCTGAACCTCTACAGAATTCAGGATACTGCTTTGCACCAGTACTAGGAAAGATACGGTTAATGTTTTTTCATGATCAAGAGCCCCAGTTCTTCACTGACCCTATTACAATGTAAGTATTATTAATTTTTCTGTACAAACACATATTTACTTTATAAATACAAAATTATTAATATCTTTCCACATTGGCACTGTGGGTCAGTATTGGACTGGTATTATTAGTAAAATGCTCCTCCATGCATATTACAGTTGGCGCCCAAAAAAAGTTACCATACATGTTTCTGGAGAAAAGTAAATCTTACTTGGCTGAAGTCAGGAAACTGAAGATATATATAATGACCACCTCTATTGAAGGTCTGGATTGCAAAGACTTGTAAACCATTTGTGAACATGTGGTCTCCTTTGAATAGAGTGTACATTCCATTTGGGTTTGATTTTCAGTTACACATGTGTTTCCCCCTCTTCAGAACTCACCTTGCCACAGATCAGAGAAGCTCTGTGGTTTGTGAAACCAGGAAAAATGTGCCCCCCCCCCCACCTACACAGGGAAAACGATCCCCTGCCAGTGATTCCAGGGTATCAATATGGCTTTTTTTTTTACCTTTTTTTAAAAAACAGACAGCAAACTACTTTCTGACCCGGGAGCAGAGGGCAGGCAAAATGGCACCTAGGCTCAGTGGAAGCAGTCACTAGGCTCAGAAGAAGCAGAAGAGCATTCCATGATGTGTAAACAAAGAAATGCAGGGAGAGCCCACAGCAGAGGCATAGCTGGGCCAAACTGCACCCAGGGTGGACTCTGTGTTTTCCAACTCCTCCCCTTCCCCTTCCCCCCCACCTTGCCCCCCATGGTGGCACCCTCGCCCCACTTACCTTAGTTCAGTCTAAAAAAGTTCTGGCTGAAAAGTGCCTGTTCAGTTCAGATTGCAAAAATCGTCCTGGTGGGAACTATACTTCCCAGGAGACCTTGGGGCTT
This sequence comes from Sphaerodactylus townsendi, assembly GCF_021028975.2. NCBI lineage: Eukaryota > Metazoa > Chordata > Lepidosauria > Squamata > Sphaerodactylidae > Sphaerodactylus > Sphaerodactylus townsendi. The sequence continues at coordinate 141,526,693 of NC_059425.1, forward strand.
TCAAGGACTCCTGGGTAGTGTAGCTCCTACCAGGGCACTTTTTGCAGCCCGAACTGAATAGGTTGGTTTCTCAGCCGGAACTTTTTCAGGTTGAACTAAGGGGGGGGGGAGTGGGGCACCCTGGGAGGGGAAGGGAGAGGGGTGATTTTCTGGCCCCCAGAAATGTACCCAGTGTGTGGCACTCCCCACCCTTTTATAGCTTTGCCACTGGCCCACGGCGAAGTACATACAACCACATGCAGATTGCAGCTAAGGCAAGTGAAGCAAGTATAATTCAGGATCTGTAAGCATATTTTGCAAGATCATATTTTAGCTATGACATGATCAAAAAACTCATGAGCTTCTATTACCTAACAGGTGCAAACCAACTGTGAAATACTTTAAATACTGGGAGAGTTAAGCCTGTGCTTAACTAGAGAGGATTATACTCATTATTTATTTGTACCTAATAATTTATAAAACATAATTTTAGAACTATCATTAATTACATGGTATTACTAAATCTGAAATTATGTCTAGGTAGAATCTCCAAAGTGCCATATACATAAACCACAAAGAGGAGCAGTATCTTATAACATACATTGCAAGTTACCTCTTGCAGGGATAAATGTTTTTTTTAAAGCCACTATTGTGACTAGGCATAATTTCAGTAGCTACCAAAACAAAGGATGAAAAATTCCCAGAAATTTCCAGGAAAAATGCCATGTTGTAATCTTGTGGTTAAATGGTATGTTAATAACATTTGCCAATAATATCACATATTTGAATTAAGCTACTCTAGTTAGGTTTGGCTGGCAGAGATCCTGGTGTGCATGTAATGATCCACCATCATCACAAAATGTGGTTTGTCTGCTTTTTCCCTATGCTGCAGCTTACTGAGCACTGGAGACCAAGCTCCAGGCTGAGGGACCAGGGATTGTTTTGTCTAGAAAAGAGGGGGGCAGGCACATGGTTGTTCTCTTTAAGTATTTGAAAGGCTGCCATTTGGAGGAAGATGGGGAGCTCACCGTGGCATCTGCTTTGTATGCAGAAGGTCCAAGGTTAAAATCAGTAGGGCTTAAATTGTGATTAGCACATTATTGAGTTCAATAGAACTTAACTGGCTAACTTCCTCTAAAAAACAAGTTGGATGAAAAATGATTCTTCTGTAAAAATAGGTAATATGCAATAGTCTCACCCCCACAATGTATCTATTGAGTTCTTAGTGGGAAATAATATAGTTTTTGCTTGCCTGATTATGGCCATTGTTAAATCAACAATGTTGTCTTTGCATTGAATTTCATTATTGAATACTGTTTATAAAATATTTATATAGTTTTATAGATTAAAAATTGTGTTACTGGATGTTATTCATAAAGACCAATGTTTGTTTGTTTTTTACTTAAAAGACAACTGTAAGGAACCTCAAAAGGACTCGAAACAAAAGCTAAACCTGGAAGTTCAGTTCGGTTTTATTCCATAAACTTCAGTGATCACACATACATGCGCCAATCGCTGATTCTGGACCTTCCCAGACTTCAGGCGTGTCGCTTTTATGGACACGGCGGCCCCCTCCCCGAACTCCCAAGCACAGTTCCTGGCCAATAGAGCCAGAAACAAGCTTCAAGAAGATCTTCGAAGCTGAAAATTCTTACATGATAAGCGTAGCAATGCAAAGGCAGTAACCATCCTGGGCGCACAGCCCGGATTGAGGAATGCGCCAAGGCCAGGATGGTGGAGTTAAGAACACATCATCAACCTCCATCTCTCACTGGCCGCCTCTCCCACGAAAAAAGCTCCCTCCCCACCTGGTTTCAGAGGGAAACAATTTATGGAGATGCAGCGATCAAGGGACTCAATATTCTCAACATATACCCATTAGATTATGGCCAGAAGGGATAAGCCCACACCCAGTGTGAAAACCAAATATTGCAAACGTTTCTTGAACATAGCGGGAGGAGTCCAGAATGGCATCTATTTCATAATGCTTGTGGCCGGTCACAAATCGATCACTGGAGTGGGGAACCTCCGTTGGGTCGTGCTGCATCTGGAATGCTGGAGCCCCTCTTGAGTAAGCTAGAGATGAAACACAGGATGAATGGCATTACTGAGCCTGAATGTGACAATTCCTAGGATCGAAAGCACGTCACCCCTGTTGATCACCCGTGTGTGATCCGAAACAGGACCTATGAATTTGCTTTGGGCCTATTAATTTGGAATAATTTCAGCACATCCCTAAGGTTTCAGGTGGACAAATAGACTCCACGTACGCTCACTTTGCAAAGGAAGAATCCATTTCTACGCTTGTCCGCCTTGGATTTTCTAAGCACTCCTCGCATACGTGAGCAGCGAAGGAGGAGGAATAGCTTTCTCACCCCATCGCGGGACTGAATCCAATTGCCTAAAATTAAAGTCCGCTGGAGAGCGCGCATGATCGAGAGTTGGGGCAATGGGGAAAGCGACCCGGCGAGGAGACCACCTCGAAGAGGCGTTTTATTGAAAGCTAACTACGCCGAACCGCGTTGTTATAAAGCTACGTACTGCGATGAAGGGAAGTAGGTCAACCCAGTTATGCTTGATGCGTATGATTTGGGGTAGCATAGCGTAAGTACTGCTCATAGCTCTTAGTTGGTCCATTCGGTCTGGCCGTCGGCTTTTGCCGCCACGTGGTACGGGGCAGCGGCAGCTGAGTGCGCGTTCCCAACATCTCCAGGAACGGCTTTCCAGAGACTTAGATACTTGAATTGTGGGTCACGGTCGGAGATCCTACTCTCAATCCACGAGGAAAGCAAACGGCGTAGACATGTTGAATAAACACGGCCAACTTTGGGTGCTGAGGGTGATGGTGGGACACGGAATAAAGTGCACCTGTTTGGAGAAGAGGTCCACTACCACCCATAAAACTGTATTCCCGTGGCTCTCGGGGAGGTCAGTAATGAAATCCCATGGATATCACTTGCCAAGGAGTTTGCCGCTGAGGGAATGGGATGTAGAAGGTCCATGGGGCTTGCACCAGGGATAGCCAACTAGCCCTCTGGCGCTAAAGTTGGGCGCCAGCACTTTTAATGGTCGCGTTTCAATGTCAGCCTTGCGCATGATACGCCACCAAAACTATCTCCTATAAGCAGAGTGGAAGCCGTTTTTTAAAAATCCCAAATGTCCCGCTTTGATCGAGTGTCATGGCTCCGGCTTAGAAGAGAACCTTGTTTCGTAATTTGCGCCAGTGGGATTCCGCATCCAGCAGTCGCACCTTCAATAACGCCAGACTCCTCCTTTCAAATTTTGCAGGAGGGGGTCGGATTCCTCTTTTGGAGGACCCTCCTGTTGTCCCGCCTCCTCTAAAGTGGCGTAGAAATGGAGGAATACTTCACGTCCAGAACAAAGATTCATTTAGAGGGGCTACGGGGACGCTTAGCTGTCCTTCAGGATACGGGCTACCGCCTTGACCCAATTATTGCTGACGCTAAGGATAAAGTATGGGGCATGGCGCGTAGAGAGGTATCCGCCCCTTTTGGCAAGCGCGATAAGGCATCAGCCAGCTTGTTACTATTACCGGGGGAAAAATGTACAGTGAAGTTGAATCTGGAAAAGAAATCAGCCCATCTCAATTGCTTGGCCGACATTTTTAGCGGGGTAGACAAGGCTGCCAGGTTTTTATGGTCAGACCAGACTTGGAAGGGACGGGCAGCCCCTTCCAACCAACAAGCGTAGCGCCATGTATCTCAGGGCGCACCTCCTTGATCGCAGATGGCGTTTATTTTATCACGCCAACTCATCGAGCTAAGTTCCGAAACTGATGGAGTTTTTTGGACAAATAGTTAAGCACACGGCACAAGTTTATTATTTTATATTTTTCTCTGCAGGAGGGCTTATCCCTGGAAAACTTTATCCGAGAAAAGTCGACGTGAACGATAGAAGGGCAAGTCTGGATCTGGATGTGTCCAAGAAATGGGTTCTGTAGTAAAAGTTGATTTATGGGTTTGGAAGGAATTTTATTGACACTCTAGAGGACCAGAAGGAAGCCCCGGGTTTGGATGCCTGAGGACCTTTCCCCTTGGTGCGCAGCAAGTCAGTGAGTGGTAGGGCAATTTTGGCAAATTGGGGGATGAAATCTCTATAGAAATTGGCAAACCCCAAAAAGGACTGAAGTTCCTATGCGGCGGTGAGTAGGGCACGGGCCAATTCACCACCGCTGCTACTTCTTAACTGGATCCATTTCCGGAGCCTTCTGGAGAGATCCGATAGCCAAGATAATCCAAGAGGGTCTGATGAGGATGCGCATTTGGACAGTTTTGCAAATAAGGGAGATTATCAAATTAAGGCGTTGCCAAAACTGCCCTGACCAGCCCCTCATGCTCTTCCACAGTTTGAGAATAAATAAGAACATCGTCCAAAAATAAAACCACCACCCCTTCCGGTGAACAGAAATTCTTGTACGGGGACGTCAAGTTTATAACCGACATGAAAGCCCCTGGGGCTCCGGATAAATCCGAAAGGGCATTACATTGTATTCATATTGACCAAATTTTGTACGGTGAAGGCAGTTAAATTGTTTTCAAACCCCTTCCAGCGATCCGCGACTCGATGTCAAGCTTCCCGTAAATCCAATTTGTGAAGATACGTCCCTTCCCAATGCATGGCGCCAGTTAGTAGTCTTTGATTCAAGGGGCAAGGGGTACTTATTTCAAGAGAGAGATACAGCTGTTTAAAACCTCGGTGAATCAGTGGCAGAGTCGGAGGAAGTCCCATCTTTCTTTTTCATGGAGACAAAACTGGAAGCGGCGATGGGTGTCTTGGTGGCCCAGCGAATAAATGTCTGCCGAGCCAGATTTTTATCGAGGAAGGCACGGCTCCTTCTCCTCAGCTAAGGCCCCATCCGGTATATTACTACCTTTAGGAAGTTGCACCCCTGGGACCAAGAGGATCTTACAGTCTCACCAATGTCCCTATGGGAGTTGATCGCATTCTTGTTCTCTGAAAGACTTTAAGCTAAGATCCCAGCATTGTTTGGGAACTCCCGACCAACTCCAGAACTTAGGGGCGATGGCGGCACACATTTGATGCAGGGCTCATTAAGGGTTTTCTATCAGTCTCGGCCGGTGGATTTCCCCCTCGTGCATGTGACCCCCCACAAGGGGATCCCGGTGAAACGTAAAGCGCTATGCGCTGTCCCCAGAAATGGTGGGTTCAGCCGTGAGGAAAGAAGCCAGAATACCCCAGCACTCATGGGATGCTTTGGCTGACTGGAGCTCCGGATGAAGCTAAATCTTTCCCAATCTATTCAAAACGCGCATGCGGAAGAGTTCAATGGTTGGGTTTCTTTAGAACCTACCGGGCGAACCCAGCCATCCGATTACCCAGGGGACTGCCAATCCATTTTAGGTAAAGGGAATGGGTTTAGCCTAATGCTATCACGTTCAGAGCCCTAACCGCTCCGCCACCTGAGGTTTCATAAGGCAGTGGGAGTAACCCGGTCCACTGGCAAGCGCTCAGCGCTAAAATATGAGTATGCTTCTGGACGTATTGGTCAGAGTGGTCATAATGGTCGTATTATGGGGGCTCATACCTACCTTCGACTCAATCGCGATCAGGGTGCAGTGGTAACTCTCTTCTGCGGGCCGATGAGAGGCTCCAACCCCTTCAGGTTCGAAGTCATCGGTTTCTCTGCTCATCTTCACAGACGGCTTCGCGCAGTTCCTTTGGGGTCCCCTGCGTCGGGTCCCTGGCTTCCGGTGGGGTTCGCGCGCGTCATTACTCCATGCGAGGAGCGGTAGGTAAGCGCTTTTTGCTTTAGGGCAATTGGTCGCCATGTGGCCGGGGCCTCCGCATATAGTGGTGGCATAATCCGGATAGTGGCGGCGGCTATCAGAGGCGGATTCTGTCAGCCTGTGGTCCTGCAATCGCCTTCATCGGCGGGGCGGCAGCCACTGCTGCCGGGTTTAGTGGGGGGCTTGCTGGGTGCGCGTTTTCCCCGCCTCTGGAACGTAGTGAGTCGGGCTGCAAATCAGGTTACAGCCGGGTTGTAATCGGCATTCCGCAATGGTTTAGAGGTTCAAGGGTAATCATTATTGGTAGGCCCAGGTGCAAATTTCCTTCAATCGCATCGCGATCGCGGGAAGTATTCACACTTCATGCGCGTCAGGCCAGTCCAGGAGTTTGCTTGCGGCCAGCCGGAATTCTCGGGCAAATTCCGCGAAAGGTCTTGCTTCGCCCTGCTTTGAGTGTTTTAATAGTCTCTTTGATGGCTTTGTTCACTTCCTCAGGATCCTGAAAGTATAGGTCGCGAGACCTTTGGAGCAAGGCCGCCACGCTTTTGAAGTTCAGGGCCCCTCTAGTTCATATGTAACTCCACAAAACCATTCTGCCGCCTCTCCGTCCAGCACGGGATCCGGATGTCTCGCGACTTTCTCAGCCTCCGGATCTATAGAGATCGCCAAATTCGACCATATGTGCGTCTAATTGTAAGATGAAATATGGCAGTCGGGCAGCCGCCCCATCAAAACGCGCGGGATGTGAGGGCTTAGATAATCCCTCTTTCCCGCCAACGGCGCCCCTCGTGGAGCCGGGGCTTGTTGGACGGGGTGGCTGGGCCACTGGAGGCGGCTAATTCGGCAGTAGAACTCCTACGTATGCGGCAAAGCTGAGCCGCCGGGTTAAGCTGAGATGGGTAACGACATCAGGAATGATGGGCGGTGAGCTGCAGCGTAAAGTTGGTTAGGGTCGCTGAGTTGTTCAGCTCCCTCTGGAGCAACGCTTCCCTTGCCACCAGCTCCCTTTCCCGCTGAAGGAGTAGAGCGTCTCCTCATCACGCTAGCAGTTTTTCGCGGTCCCTGCGTTGCATTGCCGCTTTCTCGACTGCACTTTGGTTTTCTAGGCGCTTCGCACTCACGCTGCTACTTGGAGTTCCAATCTGGAGTGTTCCCAAGACATGATCACGTGAGGTGAGGTCTTTGAGATATTGGTCTCTAAGAACACCCTTCTCATGGGACAATTCCGCTTCCACAGCTCGGCGTTGATGTTCGCGTTCCCGTTCGAAAGCCAATCGTTCACTTTGTAAGGCTTCCCGTTCCTGCTCCCGCCAAGCTCTATGGCTCAAGGCCTTTCGATGGGTACCTTCCGCTCCTGCTCCCCAGTCACGCTTTGGACCTTCAAGGGCTTTGAGTTGCTCCCATAGGATCCGGACATGGTGGGGTGTTGTAATGGCAGACAGAGCAGGTAGTTCCTCCTTAATATTCATGCGCTTCTAATTCAAGTAGGCCGGCTTACCGCAGGTAGCCCCCTCGAAGTTCTGCTAAGTCTGGGGGTTCGCTGGCGCTGGAATCCTCCGCTGTGCAGAGCCTGACTCGAACTTTTAGGTATTTCCACCAACATCCTCCTCCTCGCTCCTGGGTGTTAGAGGATCGAGCCCTTAGGATCGCACTGGTGCTCTGCCAGTGATCCTCGGGAGGTGTGCGGGTCTTCGGAGGTATTGGTCCAGAAATCTCGCTTTAGGGATTCCTGGCATTCTCCATGGGATGGTGGATACCCGGAATTCTTTTCCTCCACTCTACGCGATCACCGGGTTTGTAATCCATATGGTGTCGCGGTAGGTAAAGTCGCCGCTCCAGGGGCACGGTCCATCGACAATCTCCCGCCACCAGGATCGTGAGAAATCCTGACGCGACTTCTAAGGCCCAGTCGAAACCGCGGCGTACTGAAATATCAGGGGACTTCTCCACTTTGCTCTGCAGTTGAGAAAGGCTAAGCCCTCGCTGAGCCGGGGTTTGGAGAGGGTCACCAGGAGACTGGTTCCACTGGCTCCTCCAGAGAGGTCTGTCGTGAGGAAGGAAGACAGGGAGCCCTCTTTGGGGGCTACCACTGTCTTTTCGCCTCCAGTTGCGATGACCTCGGGATCTCAACTCCTTTCGCACGTTGGTGGACATCAGGGATCTTCAGCAAAATGGATGAAGGATGGTACTTGACCAGGCTTAGTCCGGGAAGATAAGGTTAGTGCGAGAATCCGCGTAATGTAAGGAACCCTCAAAAGGACTCGAAAACAAAGCAATTGAGTTCAGTTGCTTATTTCACAAACTTCAACGCATCAAGCAATACACGCTAATGCGGATTCTCTGGACCTTTCCCATGACTTTAGCTGCGGTCGCTTTTATGGACACGGCGGCCCCCTCCCCAAACTCCCAAGCATAGTTCCCACAATAGAGCAAAAACAAGCTTCAAAGACTCAAGCTGAAATCATACATGATAAGCGTAGCAATGCAAAGGCAGTAACCATCCTGGGCGCACAGCCCAGATTGAGGAATGCGCCAAGGCCAGGATGGTGGAGTGGAAACACACATCAACCTCCACCCTTACACAACTGAGTGGCAGGACTCTGCTAGATGTATTGGAGTATTTGGGGAAACATAATGAAAAACAAGCAGCCTTGATATTTCTGGATGCAGAGAAATGTTTTGAGCTACGTATATACTTGCATATAAGTCGTGAGTGAGGTGTATTTTAAAAATATTTTAGGGTTTTTACGTTGTCGACTGCCAGGGGGCACAGTTTTTAGGCTAGCAGCACCAAAATTTCAGGGTATCATCAGGTGACACTCCCAATGGGAGCTAATAGTAGATGGGGCTACATTTTGAGGGTCCATAACTTTGGACACCTTAAACCAAATTTCACTAAACCTGGGTGGTATCATCAGGATAATCTCTTGCTGATACCAGCCAGGTTTGGTGATGTTTGGTTCAGGGGATCCAAAGTTATGAATCCCCAAAGTGGGTGCCTCATCCTTCATTGTTTCCAATGGAAGCTAATAGTAGATGGGGCTACCCTTTTGAGGGTCCATAACTTTGGGATCCTAGCATGAACCAAATTTCACCAAACTCTGCAGTGGTATCATCAGGAGGGTCTCCTAAAGATACTCTGAGATGTTGGTGCTGCTAACATAAACATTCTTCCCCTGATGACAGGCACCTCATTTCCTTGAGATTCTGCTCTTTAAATCACCTCCACCCCTTCTGAGTGGGATTTCCCCTAAAGGAGAATCGGGGTTTACAGCGGTACTAGCTTGCACTGTTTTTTCTTTCTTTGAAATAAATATTCAAAAACATTTAACCTACTGATGCCTCAATTAATGTAGTTTTATTGGTATCTATTTTTATTTTTGAAATTTACCAGTAGCTGCTGCATTTCCCACCCTCGACTTATACGTGAGTCAATAAGTTTTCCCAGTTTTTTGTGGTAAAATTAGGTGCCTCAACTTATATGCAGGTCAACTTATACATGAATATATGGTAGTTCTTTCTGTTGAAGGTGTTTGAAAATATGGATTTTGGAGAGAAACGTATGAAACTCATTTATACATTACAAACAGCACAAATAATTGGGGTGCTGTGTGGTTTCCGGGCTTTATGGCCGTGTTCTAACAGCATTCTCTCCTGACGTTTCGCCTGCATCTGTGGCTGGCATCTTCAGAGGATCTTCTCGTGGCCCTCCAGATGCCAGCATCATGCTGGCAGGGGATGATGGGAACTGTAGTCCATTACATCTGGAGGGCTGCGAGTTTGACACCTGTGTATTACACCAACTTCACACTGGACATCAGAGTGTTACAAAAAGCATAAGACTCACACTGCTTTCAGTATGGTGGCCACGAATTGGCTGAGATCTCATGTTCTTCATACAAAAGTGTGAAATGTTATCACACACAAACCTTCTCAAAATAAAGAACCTTCATTACCTACTTCTTTACTTTTTAGATCCTAGGAAAGGGTTGATACAGATGTTTCTACACTTCATGACCACAACTATTTAGTTTTTGCTTACTACTTTTCCAGATATCTGGAAATAACGTCCATGACAGACATGTCAACTCCCACAGTCAATACCTGTTTGAAAAACATATTCACTTGATGGAGTTTCCCAGATGTGCTAATGACTGACAACACACCTCAGTTTGCAGGGATACATTGGCAGAGTTTGCAGACACATACCAGTTTGAACATGTCACAGATAGTTCACACTTTCCACAGTCAAATGGAAAAGTAGAGAGGGCTTCACAAACTACAAAACAAATTATAAAATAAGATGGTCCCTATCTAGCTTTATTAACTTAACATGCTTTTCCTATAAACGCTACTGGTTACACAGTTGGTAATGAGCTGTCAACTCTGAACTTTACTTCCTACTTTAGAGGCAGTCCTATATCCTCAGTGTCCTAATTTGCAGGTAGCACTAAAAACCAGAAAGCTAAAACAGCATACAAAAGACACTATGATCAGCCCTATGCTATTCAACCATTGCCACCACTTCCAACAGGATCATAAGTAAGAGTGAAACTTGATGATGACAAAGAATGGTCCAACCCTGTGGTAGTCATGGAATAGAGTCAATCATCACAATGACCGCAAAGACTTTGTAAAGACCAACATCAGGGTTCTTCAAAGAAACAGGAAACATCTACAGTTAGTTTCTACAGAGAGTCCTGAGTTACCTTCACCTTAACTCCAGAATCAGATTATCAGACCAGATTTGAAGCTCCCATGCTAGATCCAGTTCAGACATAGCCTACAGCTATGCTTATTTCTTCTCCACTTCCAAACACAGAGACAGTGACTTCGAGAGGCAAAGAAAACCTGCACACTATAGAAACTAATACTATTTTATAGTTAACAATAGCAACCTAACATGGGCAGAATATTTCTCCATGTGCTATTGGGGGGGATGATAGTCAACTCATTGCCTCAAGTTAGGAAAGTGGTGGCGAACCTATGGCGCAGGTGCCAGAGGTGGCACTCAGAGCCCTCTCTCTCTGTGGGCATGCACAGAGTCGCTCCCACCCCTCCACACACACATCTAAGCTGACCTGGGCCGCTGAGCTCGATTATTAGCATTAAACCTAAGACCTAGTTTTGGGGAAGCAGTGTAGGTAACCCTGTTAAACCCCACTAATTTTCATGCGAAGAACTGAAGCGCAATCCTTTACCTGGGAGTAAGCTCGATTGCTGGCAATGGCGCTTGCTTCTGAGTAAACCCTTCTAGGGTCGTGATTCACCTGTTGGAAGAGTTGCACGGTTGCTTCAAAGCAGAGCCACTAACTAGCATGAAGCTTACTCCCCAGTAACGCACGCCTCGGAGCCAACCGTTTTTTCCAAAACTAAAACCTTAGTATTCAGGTTAAATTGCCATGTGGGCACTTTGCGATAAACAAGTGGGTTTTGGGTTACAATTTGGGCACTTGGTCTCGAAAAGGTTCGCCATCACTGAGTTAAGATGTTTCAGCAATATACATTTATAGCAATTATTTGTGAATTCAAGAGGGGAAAGATGTGGTGAAATGTGTGTATATATATATATAAAGGAGAAGATGTGCCAGAACTAGCAGAAACAGGGAGAGGGGCAACAGTAGCAGCTGAGACTAGGGACCATTAGGAAGCTGTTCATGTTGCCTTTGTTGTTAGGTTTAATAAATAACCTTGTTTCAGCCATGCCTAGAGTCCTGGCATTTATCATGACAGTTGCCATTTATGAAGGGAAGGAGAAAGTGAACAGGGAGAGAATTGGATTAATGGAAGAAGGCAATGAATGGGAGGGAGGGTGAAGCGAAAATAGAAATAGGTAGAATGGTAGTGGCAGGGGTGAGCAGACGTTCTTAGGAAAGGGGAAGGGAAAGATCCAGGTTCAATCCCTTATCCAGATCTTTTCAATAGTTTTAAAGAAAAATGGGAGGAGGAATGGCCTGAAAGGTCCCTTTTCCTTATTATCCCTCCAAGCTCAATTTCACCCTTACTTAACAGAGCTCCTCTGCTTGAATTAGCACTTCCTGATCCAAGCAAGGAGGCTGCAGTAATTGTCTCCAGAGTCAGTTACATGAAACTATAAAGCTTACAAACTAGACATAATGAAAGTACCTGCCTTTTTCCCTTGTAAAGCTAATAACATCTTCAGGGAGGAATTTACATTGGGAAAATGTTTCCGGCACAGCTTCCTCAGTTGTGGAAGGTTGCTAATTAGTCCTTAAAATAAAACTAATAGGAGATCTCAACCACTGATATCCCCCATTTGTCCTGCAACACTCCTGCGGGTGTTTTGGGTGTCTATACTTCAACATATATTAATATACATTTACTGAAAATGCATTTTTCCTCATTTCAGACTTTTTTAGCAGCAGCTCAGATATGTTTTAGACATACAGAACATAAAGCATTCTGAATCTATTAAACAAAATGGCAGAATTTACAGTAAATGCTGTAGGAAAGAAAATTAGTCCCAGCAGGTAAAATTAAAATAATTTTAAAATTAAATATTGTGCTTGTTTCTTTTTCATATTTCTTGATAAATATACAAAATATAGAACATAAATATGTAAAATATTCTTAGGCTATTTCTCCAGCAAAATGACTCCCAACAATAAAAAAAATGTAACTCCCTGTCAAACAATGAAAAAGAAAAAATTTTAGACCCTGTCTCTGCTATATCTTTGTCTGTTTTATTAATAGAATCATATTTTGTGTCTGTTTTATTTATAGAATCATAGAATCAGAAGAGACCACAAGGGCCATGCAGGAACACACAATCAAAGCACTCTTGGCCTCTGTTTAAAAACCTCTAAAAACTCCATCATCCTCCAAGGCAACGTACTCTACTGTTAAACAGCCCTTACCATCAGGAAGCTCTTCCTAAATACTTAGGTGGAATCTCTTTTCTCATTCTTGCCTCCGAAGTAGCAGAAAACAAGCTTGCTCCATCTTCAACAGGACATCCCTCCAAATATTTAAATATGGCTATCATGTCACCCCTTAACCTTTTCTACTCCAGACATAACATACCCAGCTCCCTAACTCTCTCTTCATAGGGCACAGATTTCAGACCTTTTACCATTTTGGTCAACCTCCCCCGGGACATGCTCCAGTTGTCAATATCCTTCTTGAATTGTGGTGCCCAGAACTGGACAAGGTATTCCAGGCGACATCTGACCAACGCAGAGTAGTCTGGTTTTCTTAACTGCCACATCTCACTACTGACTCATGTTCAGCTTGTGGTCTACTCAAACTCCCAGATACATTCTGCACGGAACAAATCAGATGTCATGAGGACCTTAAAAAGGCATCTTGGGAAGCAATTCTGCATAGCTTTTTTCCCCAAGATGTCCTCAAGACAGCCTTATTTCAGCTCAAGGAAACCTTTTTTTGAAAACGCTTCAAAGTGCACCTTTTTCCCCCTTAAGGCACCTGCAAGTCATCTCCTGGCTGGCTGTGTGGAATGCAGAGCTCAGGAAGAATCTTATTTTCCCTGCCCAACCATTTCACTCTCTGGTCAGTTTCACCCTCTGCTTGTGTCTGACATTTTGTGTGTAGCTGAAAGGATTCTCTCTGCCTCCATTTGTTGAAAGATGCCCTAGAACATTGGAGACTCTGCGCAGACTATGATCCTGGGTGACTTTTCAGTCCAAACAGTACATAGTTGTATTAAGATCTTGCTGCCAATTTTGGCAATGTATTATGGGAACAGGAAAATAGGCTTGAATATTGTATTTGATATAAAAAAATAAGGGATCTATATAAATTGAAAATCAAGGAGTCTCTCAGTAGTAAAAGTAACTGGTCAGCAAGTTACAAAGCAGGGAAAATCTTATATCACTAAGGAATTTATAACATCCCGGTATTGGACTAAAGAGAAGAGATAGAGCATGTCTTATAGACCTAAAGGCATCCTCAGCTAGATAAGAGGGACTAAGTTAATAAACACAGAAATGAAGATGTCAAAGGTTACAGGAGAGATAAATCTGATGTGATAATTAAAATGTGTTTTTCTATATTTTAATGAACTCTGAAATGATAGTGAAATATATGACAGGTATGCATAAGATGTATTCTAGGGAAACCACATATCATAAAATAATTGTTACAATCATTTTGACCTTTTTAGTAAATAAGATGTATGTGAAATCATGTTATCCTGGAGAAGTTAAGTGGTATTGATGTCACACTGACTGGCCAGTAATTGTTTAGGACTTCTATTTGCTTGGAATTCCTATTTGCCTTTTTTGGGCACAAGGAATATTTTAAATTTTTTGTTAGTATGACTTATAAATCAGTAAACCAAAAACAAATGGTTTACTTTAGTAAAGCAGGATAGCCAGCCTCCAAGTAATACAACTGATTCATGGCTACTGAGTTACCTACACAGCCTCCTATCTCCCTACACACCTTCGCTCAAATCTGTAGGAATTTCCTAAACCAGATTTGGCAGCTCTAAAATAAAGTCTGTTATGGGTGGGGGACAGATTTCTTTAGTGTAAGAATATTAATAAACGAATGATAACAGAAATAAGTATTTTTACCTATGAAATTACCTATTAAATTGGAAATATACTTGAGTATCATGAAAAGAAGGCAATGTTCTGATATTATATACAGATACTTTGTCTTATAGTATAAAACATTTTCCCTTTTTATGAGCTAACTTTATGAAAATGAATGTGGATTTTAAAAAATAAGGAAAAGGGTATAAAAGTTCTGGTTCATGTGATATTATATTTAATTATTTGTTTCCCAACTCCCTGTCTTATAACATGATACTGAAGTCACAAAGTGAGCAATATCCACTCAATTGAATGTTCCAAGTTTATTTGAACAATGATAATCTCTGTTTGCGCATTAAATATTCATCTCCCCTGTCCACCCACTCCTCAGATAAACAATCCATATAACATCCAGGCACAAAAAAAATTCAGTAATACCTTAATCATGGTGTATTATTTGTATGAAAGGCCAGAATAATATTTTACCATGCATTTTAATTATTTAATTATTATTTTATTATATTTATATGGATATATGCCAGCTGTGGGACCCTAGTAAAGACCCACACTGCTGCATTCTGCACCAGTTCGAGCTTCTGAGGTAAGCCCAAGGGCAGCTCTGCATAGAGCAAGTTGCAATAGTCCAAGCTAGAGATGATCGTTCCATAGATCCCTATAGTTAAGTCAGTTTGGGACAAGCAGGCCGCCAATAATTTCACCTGGCACAGATAATGGGAAGACTGGTGAGCCACATGTGTGACTTGAGCCTCCATTAATAGGGAGGTATCAACTATCACACCAAGACTCTTGACAGTCAGGGCAGGTGTTAGCTGCACACCATCAAGAGTTGGTAATTGGCAAACCTATCCACCTCTCCCTGGCTCAACCACATTAAGCATTAAAGTGAACAAGAAACATGTGTTTGAAAAAAAACATAGTTGACTATAAGTTTCTGGTGAGTTTTTCGGCTGTGTAATGGGAAAGAGGATCTTGTTTTGATCGTTGCCAGAGCCTGCATCTGTGGCTGGCATCTTCAGAGGTGTACAGACTTTCCTCAGTGATACACCTCTGAAGATGCCAGCCACAGATGCAGGCGAAATGTTAGGAACAAGATCCACCAGACCACAGCCACACAGCCTGGAAAATCCACCAGAACCAGTTGAATCCGGCTGTGAACGCCTTCGACAATATACTATGTTTGCTTGTGTTAGTAGAATAAATGCCAATAAAGGTAATTTGATTGATTAGATAAAAATAAACCATAAACATAAACGACTAGATAAAAATAAACCATTTTCCACTTAGCTTTCTGAGCTTTTGTTATTAGCAAACTTAGATTATACAGGCTTTTCCTATGATTGGGCTAGAGCTTACTCATTCCCCACACTGGGGGAGAGACAGATGGAGGAGATAAAGTGGCCATCGCCAGCATGTTTGCGTAGGGTTACAGCAAGGCCACAGCACACTGGCAGAGGGAAGAATCTTTGCTGTTAGTGGTCTTCATATTCATTTAAAAAGATTTAGATATGTGCTCGGTTTTGCCATGCTGCTGAAGTTTGATATAGATTTCAATTCATCACTGGGACAGGGGGACTGGAAGGATTTGGGTACCATATTATCATCTGCATCCTGATTCTTTAAGAACAAGTCCATTCTTTCCCCGGTAGTTTAGTGATATTGTAACAACAAATGCAACAACCAGTGCTTTTCTTCTTTGTGCAGTGTGGGCTGGAGTATTCTACAATAAGATGGCAAATTGTGTTTCTCCCACAGTGCCTTTAATGTTATTTTTAAAAACATAAATGTGATTAATAGTTTAAAAAAATAAATAGTGGAAGGATTACTCAGAACAAAATAACTATTGTCATTTCTTGAATAAATAAAGGATCGTGCTATTGTTGGGACTGCATTTATCTATCCTCTCTGCAAACTAGATCTATCTATTTACTTGCCTGAGTTCATACAGAGTAGTTAATACATAGTCTATTCATTCAATAACACCACCCCCTTGAAAAGAACAAAAATATACACTGAAGAATAGGAGAAAGCTGACAGTTATGATTTTGAACTCTGTTCTAAGCCACTGCCTCTTAAGTAATGTTTTCGTTCTTTGTCTCACAGGGTGGAGTGAGGTGGACAAACCCAGGTTCCCGCTGGATATGTAATTTGCTGAGCAGCCAACATGTCCAACTCAGCAGAGGTTTTAAAGGCCTCTGGGTAAAGTTTCATGAAGCAGTTCAATGCCAAAATCAATAAGGAGGAGAAAACAGTATTCACACCTAGAAAGATGGCATAAGAGTATCATATCTTGAACATGAGAATACCCATTTTCAAAAATTCACCAACAGCTAGAGCAGAGCTGCACACAGTCTTTTTACTTACATTTACTTACATTTACTTACATTTACTTACTTACATGAAAACTGCCATTATGAATTAGGACTGTCACTTATGAAAACCCCCTTAAAAAGTTATATCCCATTTATGAGCTAAAATACAATTCCAATTACCAATTGAGGCTGTTCCATATTTATAAATGCACGAGAAGCCCTTTTGTTTCTTCTATCACATGAAATTACATAGCAAGTCATATATTTGCCTGCACCTAAAAAAAGTTTCCAGTGCATTTCAAAAAGCAAACATGAATGGACTTTTTAATTGCAATTGAATAAATATCCAAAATAGGGTTGCCAATCTCCAAGTAGTAGCTGGAGATCCCCTGCTATTACAACTGGTCTCCAGGTGACAGAGGCCGAAACCCCACTGAGAAATTCAATCTGAATAAAACCAAGTTTCAAAATAAACTGCACCTTTTCATCGAGGTTTCAACCTCCCCACCGCAGCATGTTTCTAGTGAAGACATCTAGGCCTATCTCAGATTCAAGAAATGTAACAATCCCCCCTCACCCGATCGGCTTGGCGGGTCTATCCTGATCGGCTGTCATGCTGTGTTGGGGTAGGAACTTTTTTTTTGTCACAAAAAAGTGCTCACATTAGCATGTCAGCATGTACATACAGCATCCCCCCCAAAGCATCTTTCTTCTGATTTGTTATCGTGCTGTCGTGAGACTTGTGCATGCGTAAAATGCATGCGTTCCAGCCATTTCAAGATAAATATTTGCCTGCCATTAGAAAACAAGTTTGTGTTAGCAAATGTGCAAAGTTTGTGCACGTTTGAGCGTTTCCCATTCTCCCGTGCACATGTTAGAGCTGTTCTCGTTCCCTCGTGCACATGTTCACTGAAACACAAAATGAAAACAAAACACAAAAAAGGCTGTGCACACATTGCGCACAGCCCACTGCATGCTGATTGGCTGGAAGGCATTTGCGTCACACTCTACAGCGGGAAAAGTGAACCCGCATTAGACCCCCGATCCTCCCCTCCGATCTGGTTTGGAGACGTGTTTTTTTTAAAAAGTTCACATTCAAGCAGGTTCGGGGGAAACACTGGATAAGGGGGGGGGGCGCCAGAACTGGGATGAATCTGTGTTCGGGGGTTTGGCTGTGGGAAGATCTCAATGAAACCTGGATATTTTGGGTGAGAATCATGGGATTAATTGTCAGATATAAGTTCTTCTGGAGAAAATGGCTGCTTTGGAAGGGGAACTCTGTAGCATTATACCCCATTGAAGTCCCTCCCCTCCCCAAATGCTGCCTCCCACAGGCTCCGCCCCCAAATCTTCAGTTATTTCCCAATCTGGAGCTGGAAACCCTAATTAAAAAAACAGCAACCAAGCTGTATTCTTCTATCTTTCCAAAGACCACTTTTAATACTGTAAAAGTTTAACAAAGCATTTACAAATAATTGCATTCAATAAGTATATGGAACCTCAGACAAAAAAACACAGTGACAGTACCACAGAAGTGCTCTAACTGGCTTTAAGAAGGGGGGTATCCTGTGAATTCATGAATCTGAGCTGAATGTTAGTTACAAAAGCAGCTTTTTAAAAAAAAACTGATTGAAATTATATTTGGTTGCAGCATAGACAATTGCAATATTTATATCCTCTTCAAAATATCAACCAACAATATTTGTGGTACTTTATAATTGATTAAGTACCCAATTTGCATTGCATAACATATCAATATTCAGTACACCTCTTGGTCTATAAAAAAAATACAGAGACCTGAACAGAAACCCTTTAACATAATTAAAACAGATAGGCATATTGGGGGTTAGATTCTGCGGCTCTCTTCTGCTAAATGAATAAAACCTTCCTCCCCAAGAGCATAACGCAGTTGCAGGATCCAATCTATGATTTCTAGTACAGCGCGACAAAGCTTTTACCCCACAAAATTGGGATCGAGCCATGCAATTCACAAGATTCACAGGAATACTGACAGGTGTTTCATACTTTAAAGTATTCCTAGCTAGTAGCCATGACAAGTGAATGTAATTGTCACTAGATTTTATATAAATGCGTCAAGAGTGCTACAATATACAGTACATCTATATGAGAGGAAAATGTTAGAAACAGCATTTTATGCCAGGCAAACCTAAGAGTTTTACCCCATTTTTAAATGCAACATTAAAAAATATGTTTGAACCATAATTATGTGGTTTAGGCCATGTGACCTAGAAAGAACTTGGAGATAATAATCCTGATTTGATGATTCCATGAAATCAATCCTCTCAGAGTTATCTAATTTCCCTTGATTCAGTGTCCCCTCAAATCCCTTAGCTCAGGGGTTTTTTTTAAAAAAAAAATCTTAATTTAAGGTTATGGAGAAATAACAACACAGTGAAATCTTTTTACATATTTAGGGTATTAACTAGTCATGAATGAATGAAGCTAAATATCTCCATTTAAAGGCTGGAGTCTTATGATAATTTTTCAGACAGGTGGAGTGAATGTGAAGAACCACAGATGGAGATGTATATGATGAGCCACTACACAGGTATAGTAGTTTAAGTGTGGGATAGGATCTGGCAGAATCGGTTTGAATATTTACTCTGCCATGGACACTTGCTGGGTGATCTTGGACCATGCACACTCTTTCAGCCTGACCTGCCTTACAGGGCTATTTTGATAAGAATTAAGAAGGCCAAAGTTGTAAGCCACTACAATCCCCAGTGGAGCAAAAAGTAGAACCTTGTAGCTTTAAAAGGGGCTTGGACAGATTTATGGAGGAGAAGTCGATCTATGGCTACCAATTTTGATCCTCCTTGATCTGAGACTGCAAATGCCTTAGCAGACCAGGTGCTCAGGAGCAGCAGCAGCAGCAGAAGGCCATTGTGTTCACATCCTACATGTGAGCTCCCAAAGGCACCTGGTGGGCCACTGCGAGTAGCAGAGTGCTGGACTAGATGGACTCTGGTCTGATCCAGCAGGCTCTTTCTTATGTTCTTATGTTCGTAACCACTCTATAAATTAAGTAAATACTTTAGATAATTCAAAATATTGCTGATTATGACATGTATCCGACTTTTATTGATGATAAAATAATTTGCATAATTTTAAAACTTATAAAATTCCTGACTATAGGTGATGGGGAACACAAGACTAATGTGTCAGTAGTTCTCTTTGAACCAGAGGAAAGCACTGCTGTTGGTGGAATTAATCTATTAGAATCCAACCCTGAGTTCAGTTTACAGTAAAACAAGTTATAGATATTTAATAACTAACATAATACACAAAACCAACTCAGATCATTTGCAGACTCAGGTATAAGATGCTGACTGATTAGTGTGTCTATGTGTCTGTGTGTGCGTGCTGTCAAAACACTTCCAACTCACGGCAATCCTATAAATCAATTTCCTTCAAAAGACTAATCCTGCACAGTGGCCAATGAGACATTTGCTGTAATACAACAATAAATTTGATCAATAAACTCTCAATCACAACATATTTTCAGATATAATTCTCCAAATATTGTGTAATGTTTAATTAAAAAGTTAGCAAATACTAATTTAGAATTCCAAAAAATGTACTCTGAATCTACACAAATTGAGCTACTTGACTGTACAGTATTTCAACAAATTTAATGCAAAATACCATAACCAGCAATATTTTAATAAAACAAAGCACCAAATTAAAGTTATTACCAGCATAGTGGTTATATTCATAAAATGAGATGCATTGGAACAAATGAATACGACTGTATTCCAACAATACTTCAGAAACTTGCACACAGGTTTGCTAAGGAAAAATATAGTACATTGGTATTTCCAGCAGCCAAAATTGCCATTTGCAATTAAAATTTAAAATTGGCCTTCATTCTATTCAAGCAATTATCTAAACACAGCTGGCAGGCTTCACTGTTTACAGTGCTGCTGTGTCATGACTTCACTCAATCTGGAAATGTATATTTTAATAGATTGAACATTGTCAAATTTATTTTCAGCTTGGATCATATTTTGATCACACCATCAAACAGTAATTGCAAAAATCCTGATTTCTAGGTATATCAAAACAGTTCTCCCTTACATTATATCCTTCGTCTAAGCCACTAGAACAGTGGTTCTCAACCTTCCTAATGCCGTGACCCTTTAATACAGTTCCTAATGTTGTGGTGACCCCCAACCATAAAATTATTTGTGTGTCAGTTCCTAAGACCATCAGAAATATGTGTTTTCTGATGGTCTTAGGTGACCCCTGGGAAAGGGTCATTCGATCCCCAAAGGGGTCGTGACCCACAGGTTAAGAACTGCTGCACTAGAACTAACCATCTCTGTTCTGAGCTACTCTTTCAGCTATGCTTAAGGGAGACCAAATCCAAGTTACATAAAATGAAGGTTATGCTGGTTGCTAGGGTTGACATCCTGGAGGGTATAGCTCTCCAGTGTGGTGTAGTGGTTAAGAGCAGGTAGACTCTAATCTGGAGAACCATGTTTAATTTCCCACTCCTCCACATGAGAAGCGGAGTCTTATCTGGTGAACCAGATTTGTTTCCCCACTCCTACATTCCTGGTGGTTGACCTTGGACTAGTTACAGTTCTTTGGACCTCTCTCAACCGCATCTACTTCACAAGCTGTCTGTTGTGAGAAGAAGAAGGGAAAGGAGTTTGTAAGCCCCTTTGAGTCTCCTTACAGGAGAGAGGGGGGTATAAATCCAAACTCTTGTACTCTTCTTTTTCCATACTTTGACGGGGTACCATTATCTTTGGCCACCTTATCTGTTAGACAGGAAACTGAAAAGGATGTATCTAGAAACAGACAATCTGGCCATGCTAATTTGTGTTGTAGCAACCTTTAGGTTGGCTACTGTAAACACTCTACATGGGGCTGCACTTTAAGTTGATCCAGAATTGTCAGCTGTTACAAGCTATTTTGGCTAATTTAATTAGTGAAGTTAGTTGCAATTTACATATTCACTAGTGCTGAAGCCATTGTTTTGATTGCCTATAGTTTCTAGTTCCTGTTCAAGGTCTAGTTATAATCTATAAAGCCCTTCATGGCATTTATATCCACATATCGATAGGATCATTTCTTCAAATGTACTATTAGGTGGCAACTTTGTGCATCAGGTCTACTATATGTTATACAGGCAAATTATCTTCTTGCACCAGACCTTCCTCATATACGGCTCCTTTGCAGCGGAATCACATTTCTCAAAAGGTATGACAGGTCTCCATAGTATTAGCATTTGAACAGCAGCATAATCAAATTACTTACACCTTTCAGTAGATAAAAGTTGCCTGAAACTGTTTTAATATGTGATACTTCTAGATTTAAACTGCTTGCCTTGATTGACTACATTTTTTTTAAATCTTTGTAACCTACCTTGAGTACTTTTGGGGAGACAGGAGTACTAAAATGTATCTCAGAAAAACAAATATGTATATGGTCAGACTGTATATGTGCTTAACTTCCTCTAGATTATGAGTAACCAGTGTGCTTCTAGAAATCCCTCTGGGTTCAAGGGAACTTATAACCATGAAGACTTACAACAAAGCTGGCATCCTAAGCCAAACTTAAGCCTTCAATTTTATTAGTAAAATTACCACAAGTTTCTTCTTAAGAAATAGTATTCACAATATAAATGAACAATCTTCTGTTCCTCCAAACTTAATCCATCCAAATTGCAAATTCTGTATTTTGACCACAACAGTACAATATGCAGGAATTTACCTTTCAATAAATTATCCAGGTTCTATATACATTTCTTGTATAGTATTAGAAAACTTTTCAGCAAATGTCAAGATTATCATTTTTAGAAGAAAATTTTTTTACATTATTCTTAATTGGTACTATATATATCATCCTATGAATCTGCAGCACACAGTTAAAGAAAGATTATTTGGATAACCTGCTTCCTATTGAAACAAGTGTGAAATCTCTCATTTATTTTCATAGGATTTAAAGAAAAAGGGTAAGGTGGGGCAAGCCCAGGCCCCTTTGGTCTCAGCTAGAATGGCATTACGTCTACCATGTTACTTTTGTTCCTGGCTCCCTCCCTGGCCCTAGAATCCCTCTCTTCTGAACTTTCCGCTTTCCCTGTTTTCTACATTCAGTTTTTCGTTTGTCATGTTCATTTCCTAGCTCTCTATCCTTATTTATGAGTAGATCCATCCTCATTAATAGGTCTTTGCTCATGAGCACCATATTACTTGTGAGGAGGCAATCATCTGTCTCCAGGCAGCTGACTAGGAGAGCTTATTGCTCCTTATTCTCTGGCAGGCTGCTGCTTCCCCTATGGCTCTCCTCTCTGTTGAACAGTTCATCTTTCTTGCCTCACCCCCACCCCCACCCCCACCCCCACCCCCACCCCCCCATGCCTGCCGTGCACCTCACACCTTATTGAGGGGTTTCAAAGTAAGAACTTCTACAAGGACTGGATTATTATGTAATCCTTTAAGCAATCACACAGAAAGTGTTTTACTATCACTTTTTGTAAGCTACCTATTCTAAAGAGCCAAATAAGTATCTCTAAATGGAACTGAACACCACATCTGAACCTATATGTCCGCAAATATTCATTGTTCACATCTGTTCACTATGTTCAGCTACCTGTTCAGCTGCTGGATCACTGTAATAGGAATACAACATTTCACAAAGGAATAAAATATTGGCAAATTTAAACTATCGGGGGAAAACATTAATGAAAATTTTTATTGACATCAGTGATCAAATATACATTTAGAATTCTTAGCAAATCAAAAACATATTTGCAGCACAGTGCAAAACTCATATCATTTCCAAAGAAGCTTCCAACAGAACTGTCCTTTAGAAACATTAATATTTGTTAGTGCAGAATAATACAAATTTCTTAGCTATCTTAAAATGTACTTGTTAAGTGCAATAGATTTGATAAAACATTACAATAGATCTGAGTTTATTAACAACTACTACTGGAGGTAAATTTATAAAATATGAATGAAATCTATATGTCTACTAAAGCAGCTTTCTGATGATGAAAGCTGTACCTGAATCCACCATCAAGAAAATTCTTTAAAATGCACAGCTGGGTACATATAGGGAACAGTCAGTAGTAATTAATTACTGAGTACTAATTTGCAAATATCATCAAATATCATATTAGATGGTTTCAGTATGTTTAAGACATAAGTCTACAATTCTTTAAAAAGTCACAAACCATTAACAGTTCTAATATACAGCCTATCTAAATTTTCCATCTGTTCCTATCAATAATTTCAAAAAAAATTGAATATCAGTTTCCAGGGAAGATCTATTCCTTCACTGAGGTATGCAACTGATGTTGGCAAACACCATAAATCAAAGCTACTGTAATGAGGAACAGAAAATCACAGAATCACAGTTGGAAGAGGCCACAAGGGCCATCAAGTTTATCCCCCTGCCAGGCAAGAGGAATACACAATCAAAGCACTCCTGACAGATGGCCATCTAGCCTCTGTTTAAAACCTCCAAAGAAGACAGCATATTCCACTGTCGAGAAGTCCTTATTGTCAAAAAGTTCTTCCTAATATTTCAGTGAAATCTCTTTTCTTGCACCTTGAATCCATTATTCCTTGTCCTAGTCTCTGGAGCAGCAGAAAACAAGTTTGTTCCATCTTCAACATGACTTCAACACGAGAATCTTAAAAATATGATTGCTACCTACTTAGTTCCCCAGCAAAAGTATCTACTGATTTCAGTATATATTCATTGAGAAGCCATAAATAAAACATCTAAAAACAACCCAGGAGACATATCTGAATAACCAACTGAGAGAGGTAAAAAGCAAGCAAAGGACACAAAGAAGGAATAGATGCTATTGCAGAGATCAGTAGTAACCTGTTACCATTCACAGATACTTAAAGCCTGAGGGAGGAGAAAAAGCCATTTGCTTCCAATCATTATTTCATTGGGCCTCTTCTCCTTTTACCACTTTCCTTTTTGTCCTACAGAAGATATAAAACCAGACTTCATGAAATGGATTGTGGAATGAAACAGTGAAAAATGAGCCTGCTAATTTTCAGAGCATGGATTGGTTTCACAATGTTTTTCAACATGTGCCTTTGACATATTCCTGAAATTGCAACTGCTCGGGAAAACAACTTTATTGATACTCTAAACATAATTAGCTTCTGGCTGAGTAGCTTCTATCACAGCTACTCAGCCAGTTCTTCTTCTGAGAGAAGATAACACACTTGGTGTCTACATTAAATTAGAATAGCCAAGTTCAAATTCCTGGCCACTAGAAACAAATTAAATCTTCAGTTTGCTCTTAGAAATTTAAATGAATATCTAGAAAAAGTCCACTATGCCATTATTCTTTTGCTACCCTGATTTCAAATATAACAGGGTGGTTCAAGTATGTGGAAGAATAAATTTAAAGGTTCTGAACATTCACCCCAGCAACTCTAAACATTTAAAGCAAATACAATTCATCCTGATATTCACTTATGCGTAGTTATTAATTGTTACTTTGGGTAAGATTTCGAGAGAGCTCATCATCAGAGTGAACTTATAACATGGAATGACAAAAAAATGTCATGAACTAACAAAGAAGAATGTAATGGCTAAGGCAGCTGTCCATATAGCACTGAATGGCCAGCATTATGATCACTCCATCAACGTGCAGCGCTTTACAGAATTCAAGAAACTGGATTTCTGTTTCAAACAGCATAAAATCTAAACTGTGATACAAGGGCAGTAACTAGGAATGGGGAAAGAGGTGCAGGTAAGGTTAAATGATACGCAATAAGACAGACTAGAAGAAGCAATTATCATGTGAAACAACACATCCGGTCAGTACAAAGAATAACAATAATCTTTTACAATATCTGTACACATTTTATTCCTATTTTTGTTGCTGGCTTATGGTGCTCCTTTGATTGTGTATTATTCTTCACAAGTTCGTAGGAAAACAATTAATCTCTGAGCATCATGGGAAAACGATCAGACTTTGTGTATTTTTTTTAAAAAGCAACCCCACGGAGTTAAATCCTCTGGGTTACTCCATCTTTTTGTGGCCTTCTAGGCAGATCTAGATGAACTCACAAACATACAAGGCATATCACTACAGTCCTATACATAATTTGTGAGCAAGCTTGTCTCTGGAAAATGTCAGAAATGCTGGAAGGGCCATGGAAGAACCTAAACAGATAGTAATGACTATAGTGCATATTTTATTAATCATTCATAGCTGCATTGTAGAAGGGGAGTAGGTTAGATTTACATTTTAGTATTTTTGTTGCACTTCCTGTTAATGTTTTGGCATAAGGGGCTGATTTGAAATAATTACTGGAAGAAAGTCACAGGCATCAGATACATCACTACAAGTGTTTCACCTGTAGCTGTTAATTTGCAATGAGAATGACAGACACAGTCATTTCTAAGAAACAGTGCTTCAGTACTTTTTAACCTTGAAGTTAAAAGCGCTTAACTTTTAGATGGATTATAAACATTGTTAATGGACAAAGTTTAAGTACAATCCAGCTAATTTTAATCCTTACAGATTGCAGTAAATCAACTAACTGAAATCAATGTGCTGAACTTTCTTGGTCTGAAATCAGTGGAACTTAATTGTGCTTTGAAATGTGGCCTCAGTACTTAAATGTTACTTGGAATGGCATCAAATATAAATGTAGTATACAATGTGTCAATTAAAATATGCCAAGTGATGTTTCACTTCCCAAAAGTAAACATCCTTCTCATAGGTTCTACAACTATTTCACATCTGCGCAGCTTACTGCTCCACAAGCGTTCCATTTATTCAGGAGCCACCAAAGTTGCTAAATATATAGATGCTTCTGAAATGTTGAAAAAGCACAGTTGTACCACTGCAAAATAGATCAGATGGGATCAATAACAAAATGGCTAGGGGATGTTCTAAACCAGTGTTCGTAGGCTCTAAACCACACGTCCTCCTGTGATGAAGGCACCTGTTTCCAAGTGGATGGTCCCAGTTGACACAAAGGCGATAACTCCTGGGGTCTTCTGAATCACCTCCTGCTCCAATAGGATGAAGGGATGCAAGGGCTGGCCCTTTACTTTGGGGGAAAACATGGTTTGGGGAGAAGGGAGTGGGCAATGGGAAACATACTGGAAGGCACCATAGGGGGTCAGCATTAACTAGTGATGGCATTTCTTAAAAACCCTTCTTCATTTCAACCACTCTTTGCTATCTACAGACTTACTGGGCTGCTTTGCTGCCTCAGCTCATAGCAGCTCTCCTTTCCTTCCTCACCACAGGAAATTAATCCCATCCATCCAATTTCAAGGAAGCAAGTTCTCAAGAAAGAGGATCACCTCACAACTCTGGAGTGGTACTCATCAAAAAGGAAGAGCCAGAACACCTTTCCATCAACTAGCATATGCCAATCCAGCCCTCTTTTCTTCCTGCCACTGAACCTGGCAATGACAGACAGGACTGCTCTATGTTCCATATTTTAAACCACAACATATGTTATATCACACTCTCAAAGATCATGTCAATCATCTAGAAGTCTGTTTCACCCTTTGCAATCATGAAAGTGAAAATTACAAGTATAACATAGAGGTAAGATTTTTAAGGACACTTTCAAACATAACATGCGATTTATGATCCTGGGTATATTTAACCTGGAAGTCAATAAACTAGTTGTAGGATTGCTGCCAGGCCAGTGTACACAGGATTGCATCTCTTTAAAAAGTGGCGGGATTCCCTCCTTTTGTTAGACAGTTCACAGTACACCCAGTTTTAATGGCTTTCCCCTCCCCGTATTCTCCCTCTCATGAACCAAACATACAAATGTGCGCAAGTAGCTCAATGGCGCGTCTGGTGCCACAATGTGTGAAAATGCCCTTTGGATGGGTAACTGATCCACGCAAAGTGTTCAGGGGGCACGGGCCTCACTCCAGGACATCATCACAGCACACAAGAGACGCCGGCTTGCAGAGCATCTCAGTGGCGATTCAGTGAGCTTTTGCACCTGTGTGCCCCTTTCCCTCAATGTAGCCACTCGACGGCCAGGACGGTGTTCCTCCCATCCCACCCAAGTAGCAAATATCACCAGAAAAAGAGATGCAAACGTGGAGGGCGCGCGCGGCTGTACTCACACAAACGCGTGGTAGATGAACGCCCACCCTCTGGGTCTTTCCAGCACGTTGTAAAGATAGTTTTGCAGCCTCCTGTACTTGGCGTTCCGCCGGTGGGTCGGGTTGCTGCTGTAGGAGAGCGGCTTCCCCAGCAGGCTCATCCGGGCAGCTCCTCCTTGCTTGCTTCTCCGGGTCTCCCGCAAGCCGAGCCCGCCGCCCAAGAGGAGCAAGCCGTCCCCTCGCGGGGGTGCCGAGTTCAGGAGCGCCCTGCTCCGGCCGGACTCCACATCCTTCATGCCGCTGCCGCCGCGGCGCCCCGCCGAGCTGCTGCTCTTCAGCCAGAGCCCGGCGGAGCCGCCCTCGTCATCTCCTCGGCTGTGGCTGCGGGGCATGGCATCACGGCGGCGGCAGGAGCAGCGAAGGGCGCGGGCAGCCGCTTGGTGGGAGGCTGGAGGCGAGCGGCCACCTCCAGGCGCTGAGGGCAGAAGGAAGGCAGAGAAAAGAGACGGGGGCAGCAGCAGCAGCAGCAGGCGCCTCTCGCTTTCCCCGCAGCTCCCGCCGAGCAGGAACCGGGGCGGGTGAGCCGGAGGGGCCACCTTGTTAACTCCCAGCCAGGAGTCTGAGGGGCTTTTGTGCGGGGAAGAGGCGGGCAGGAAGAGGCGACGGCTCTCTCCAGAGGAGTTCCAGTCCGGGGATTGCCCTGAGGGGCTCCGGGCCCTCGCACGTCCTCAGTTTCCTTCTTTTTATGTCAAAACTTCGGAGGAACAACAACCGAGTCTGCCGCCCTCGCTATAAACGCGCGCTAGAGCGAGGTCCAGAGACATCCACAGACGACAAGAGGAGGGCGAGTGGCTGCGGGGTGGGGCGACGGGGCAGGGAGGGGAAAGAGAAGAGGGCTGCCTTGATGTATAGAAAACGTTTTTTAAATGGGGGGGGGGGGAGAGCCGAGGAAAGACATAAACGGCTTCTGAAGGCTGCTGTCCTTAGGCTGTCAGTATATTTTGCTCTGGAAAAGACAGGCACTTCCCAACCAGGCGAGCAAGCTGTTGCTTTGCGTCCCAATGCAAGAGAAAGTCTCCGCCACCCAATAAAATGCGCCTGAAGAGAAGCAAGGCGGGGGGAAGAGGCGGAGGAGGATGCACCCAGGCGTCTTCGCTCTCCGTGCCAAGGAGCGGCAAAAGGCGCGCCAGCGGCTCCCAGGATGGGGATGTGAGAAGTCCTTCAAGCTACTGCCTCAAGTCTGGCAGCCGCCAGCAGCTCCTTCTGTGCAAACGGGAGGAAAACTCTGAAAAGAGGCGCGCGCAGTTATTTTTTAATCGTTGCTGTTCAGGTTTTTTATGGGCTTTGCCCAACGGTACTGGTTACACGACACAAACACCCGCCTGTCTCCCTGTTATTACTGGCTGGGTACGTTTTGCTGAGACCCCCGAGAGAGCCTAAGAAAACTGCCTTGACGTTGCCCCCGTGACCCGACAGCCAAATCACTTGGGTGGACAGGACGCTCTTCTTTTGGCGCGAACGAACTCCGGGCAAGTCCCAGGAAGTTTTGCCCAAGCTTGGATACGAGCAAAGGCGCAGATGGATGAGGACGGCTCTTCGGAAGCAATCCTTCCCTTCTGCGGAGACAGCCCGCCCGGCCCTTCTTCCCAGCGCCCGAAACCCAGCCTGGTGGGAAGAACAGAGCCGCTAGCCCGCTCGAGCGTCTCTCATCGCGGCACGTCTGGAAGAAAGCAGGTGGCGGCGACGCGGGGTCGGAGGCATGCCCCCTCTCCCTTCCTTGACATTTGCGGCCGCCCTCGCTCCCTCCAGGCCGCTCCAGCGGTCCACCCCGCCCGGCGCCCGGCAAACACCACCAGCTCTCCCCTTTTCTCTGGAGCAATGTGCTTTTCAGCTAGCTGGAGCTCGCTTCCCACGTGACTGACAGCCGCTCTAGGCGAGGGAATCCACGGCGGTGGCCAAGTTGGGGGTCCTCCTCGCCGCCACAGATCCTCCCGCAAGGGTGGGGGGGGGGAAGGCGTTGACCTGCGAAGAAGCCAGATATGACTTTTCAAGCCACTTCGCCCGGTAGGTAAAGAAACGCCAGGGGTCATTTAGGATTCTCAACCTGCTGATGGGTTTACCTTTCTTTCACAGCAGCTGTGTTTCTCTAGGAAAAGCAGAAGCCATCACTTCCTGTTGCTTGGATCTTGCTGCCTTTTTTTTTTTGCATATTGCGGTTAAAAGCCCAGCGTGACATTAATTTCCTAATGTCAACTGCACCCAGCCTGGCCATCCACAGGCAGGCAAACTCCTTTGAAAAGAAATCAGGTCAGGCTGTGATGCTTTGACAACAAGTGCAATAAAGAAGAGGCTTTCGTTGTCCTGCTACCGCTTAAAGCCCCTCAAGGTTCAGGGTTAACTTCGAATTTTCTTGCCAAAGTCATAAAAACACTCAAGCATAATGTGATAAAAATATTCATATGTACCCTTTAAATATGACTTGACTTTTCCATTATGGAGAGTACTTTATTAGCTGATCTATTATGTTATTTGTATATACTGCTCTGCTGTCCCCTGACTGGGTAGGAAAAAAACTAACATCTTTTGAATCCCCATGCAGTCCAGTCCAGTGCACATTTACTTAGAAATGACTCCAACTGTGTTCAGTGATGTTTGCCCCCAATGCATGGTGCATAGGATTGGTTTCTTAAGCAAATAAATTATTTTTATTTATGTATTTATTTTGTGGAATGTATACCCTGCCCTTTACAGAAGTCTCAGGGCAGCTTATAAAAGTAAAAACAAATTTAAAAAACCCCATATACAACAATCCTAAAAACCATATATCTACCACATATTCTCCCCTACTTCAGACTGGATGGACATTAAGGGGTCAAAGGTCAAAGGTCTGGGTGAACAGGTCTAGACACAGTGAGAAACAGACTTTTGGGGTGCTGTGTGGTTTCTGGGCTGTATGGCCGTGTTCTAGGATCAGATTCTCTGAAGATGCCAGCCACAGATGCAGGCAAAACGTCAGGAGAGAATGCTGTTAGAACACGGCCATACAGCCCGGAAACCACACAGCACCCCAGTGATTCTGGCCGTGAAAGCCTTCAACAATAAACACACTACCCTCTGTGATACACCTCTGAAGATGCCAGCCACAGATGCAGGTGAAACGTTAGGAACAAGATCCACCAGACTACGGCCACACAGCCCGGAAAACCCACCAGAACCAGCTGAATCTGGCAGTGAAAGTCTTCGACAATTTCATTTAAGTTTTATGTGAGAGCCAGTGTGGTGTAGTGGTTAGAATGTTGGATTATATTCAGACCCCCACTTGCACCATGGTAGCTTGCTGGGTGACCTTGGGCCAGTCACACTCTGTCAGCCTTGACCCTGGCTAATGTTTGTATGGGAGATCGCCAAGGAAAACCAGGATTGTGATGTCAAGGCAGGCAATGGCAAACCATCTTCAGAGTCTTCCTTGGCACCATTCCTTTCAAGTACCATCTCTGCTTAGCTTCTGAAATCTAAGGAGATCAGTCTATGTACTACAGTAGTGGTCCCCAATCTTTTAGAGTATATGGACCACATTTGGAATTCTGATATAGCCTGGTGGATGAAACAACAAAATAGTTGCCACAAAAGTGTGTCTGCAGGAGGCGCAGCTAGTCACATAATGATCGCCATAGCTTAACTTCAGTAACATAATGTAGATCTTTGTGCTGTGGTGGCAGCTCCGCCAAAGAAACTTTTAAAAAAATCTGCATAGCCAATCAAATCTCCAGTGGCTAGTCCGAAGCCTTGCTGGGCAAAACCTCTACCTGGCACACCAACTTCCTAAAACACTTTTGCAGGCACCAAATAAGGTTCAGTGGGCACCCCTAGGCACCACATTGTAGACCCTTATACTAGAGAATAGACTACCCGTTCAAGGTAAGAAAACCTATCCTTTCTAAGAGAATTACAGCCTCGCTATAGGAAAGAATTATTAAGCAGACTTGCCACAACTGAGTAGAAGCATTATCAAATGTACAATTCTGTGCTAAAAGAAATGTCAGTTGCCATACATTAAACAGCATTTACACATTCAAGATAGTATGAATACAATTTGTGTGCCAGCAGATGGGACAATCTATAACTTGTTTCCAAATCTGCCAGCCTGAGTTGCAGAAAGCAGGCATTCAAAAGTTTAAAAAAACAACAACGGGCCTTTCCCCACTTACCAATTGTTGCGGGCCAATCTGGCAAAATGACCCGGGGTTCTGCAGTGCTCCCCACGGCACCAGCGATGGCAATGCGGCCACCCCGATTCTGGTGCTTTTCCGCCACCTTAGCACGCGTTATTTTTGGACCGGTTGGAAGAGCAACGTTTTGGAGTACCCCGCACTGAGCAGGGTTGTGGGGAACATCGGCAGTGGAAAGCGAAACTAAATTTCGCGCCGTTCCCGGTGACGTTCCCTTTCCATCCAATCAGGCCGTGGCAGGGCGGTGTGTGCGCGTTGCGCATGCGCAAATTTTCTTTTCTATTTCCGCCATTTCCATTTACAAAATCGTTGTTGTCTGAACGTCTAGTCGAGCACACGTAAATACAAAATTGTGAATCAACAACTCCACGTCCTTCCGTTATGGATATCTCAAGTGGTGCCTCCGCTGCAATATCAGCAATTTCCAGTAAACGCTCTGGGCGAGGTGTGGCATGGCGTGAGGAAGAAACCATTTGGGGGGAGCAGGCGGTCCAGAGCGCCTTGCATAGCAAGCACAGAAATATAGATGTCTTTGAAAAGGTGGCTTCAGAGATGCATGGACAGGGCCACAGCAGATCAGCAACTGAGTGTCCGACCTCCCAAACGGCGTGCCAGCCTATCAAAACAGAGCCCCGCCCTCTGGTGGCTGTGATCGCAGCAGAACATGTGCTCTTGGGAACGCTGCAATTCTGACCCCGCATTATTTAGGGAAGATTTCCCAAAGAGCAAAATGATATGGGGAACAACTTCTCCGTTCTCAAAAGTTGCGGAGTCTAACAAATGTGGGGTAGATGCCCTTTGGCCCACAACAATTGGTAAGTGGGGAAAGGCCCAACAACACGATCCATTTCTGGGTATCTACATTTTAGGCAAATGGGATTCTGAGATTTAGCAAGCAGGGGTTCAGCCAAGTTATACATAGTGTTGCCAAGAGACCTGGAGAAAAAAAAGTCCTGTCTCTTTAATAGCAGCATAACTGGATGTTGTTTACAGATGATCTTATTTACCTCCATACTATGGAAAGCTTCAGCTGCCCAATTGCACACATTAAACCTCTATTAAAGGGATAGCACATTGGTGGCAGCCTTAGATATAAATCTGACCGGCAAACAACAGTAATGATAGCAGTCTCTTGTCAATGTACCTGAGATAAGAATCATGGAGACAATCAGAGCAGAAGGCACATCAGGTCCTAGCAGCTTCTAAAGATTACAGCCTCTGTATCCTCTGCAGTAGCTGACCTTTGAAACTCAGTCCTTAAAGTAAGAAAAGTTGGCTCACAGGGTTATGTGTTTTCTGGACCGCTTTATTAATAGATCCTTATGGAAGTTTCTCTTTCCATAAAACCATAAAAGGGGTTATGTAGGTTTCAGCCTCCACAAAGCCTCCAGGTTGGCTTCTCCTGCCAACTGACCACAATAAAATTTTCCATGACATGCATGTTGCAACTCATGTGTTCTATATCTAATTGCTTTTCCTTTAATTATTGCAATGTACATGTTTGCAGGCAAGACCTTGCCTGCTTTCAAACCGCCCTTATAATTTGAGAAACAAGTTGTTAATTATATATACATATACATATATACATATACATACATATATAAGACGCAGCCATTTTGGCTTCTGGCTGCTGACAGATTTTTAAAAACTCTTCCAGAGCAATCATCTTGTCCCATTGGCATGGCAGGGTTCAGCCCATTTTCAGGTTTTCCTTGCACTTTTGAATCACTGCAGCGTACTATTTAAAATATCTGGATTAGGCTTGGTGATTCAATAAACCTGAATCAGAGAAAAAACCTGAAAAAAGCTGTAAGCTTTTTTTGAGGGGGGTGTCTTTAACCGACCCCCCCCCCCCCGGTGTATTTGAAAAGCCTAATTCAGTAAACCTGAATCAGAGAAAAAAAAATGAAAAAAGCCATATTGGTTTTTGGGGTTTTTTCTTTAACTGACCCAAACCTCTAGGTGTATATGAAAAGTTTTTTCTCTCTCTCCCCTTGGAAACCAGCAAAGGAGGGGAAAAGAGGTAGATCCTGTATGTTGGGCAGAACTAGCTCAACCCAACATGCAAGATCCATGCCCTTCCAGCTTGGGTAGAAGAGGAGTAAGGAGAACAGCTCCAGACTTCCATGTGGGGCTCAGAACACACACACACCCCTCCCCCGCTTTACTATCTAAGCCTAGGCTTGAAGGGCATGGGGTGGGGGCAGAGATCTGACAGATCTTGCATATCAGGCTGAGCAAGCTCAGTCCAACATGCAAGATCCACACCTCAGACATGGAGGTGGTGAAG
This sequence comes from Sphaerodactylus townsendi, assembly GCF_021028975.2. Lineage (NCBI taxonomy): Eukaryota > Metazoa > Chordata > Lepidosauria > Squamata > Sphaerodactylidae > Sphaerodactylus > Sphaerodactylus townsendi. The sequence goes on from NC_059425.1 coordinate 141,560,902, forward strand.
ATCTGACAGATCCTGTGTGACAGGCTGAGAGGAAGAGAAAGTCATGAGGAGAACAGCCCAGAAGTGCCAGAGAGGGCAGTTCTAATTTCAGGTTCGTTTTTAAAAATCCATATATTTTCAGTAAGAGCCGAATAGAGTCAAATGGATATTGACTCTATTCGGCCTTACCAGGTAAAAAACACCTGAACCTGAAATTTACTGATATTTTCTATTGGTGCTCAAGGCTAGTCTGGAATGCTTAAGAAAGGACCACTTTTTCTGCCTTTTTAAGCAATATGTTATTTTTCAGCTTTTTATAAAATGTTCAAAAAGTAATGCAATAGCACTATAGCATCATAGCAATCCAGTGGATTTGAATGCTGATGAATAGCAATAGTGCTATAGCACTAATCTTATAATGTTTTTAAAAAGCCAAAAAAGAATATGATGCAAAAAAGGAGCAGAGCACAGAACTGTTTGAAATGGTCAGAGCACTCCAGAATGTTTTAGGGACAGCTCATAGATGGATTGAAATGAACAGTATAAAACACCTATCCCAGTATCACCTTACTCAAAATAAGGCCAACAACTGATAGGGGGTATATCTACAGAAAATGGCACCTGGAGCAAGCTTCAAATTGTGTCCTCTCCCCAGCATGGCCAGCATTCTCCCTAATAGAGAAAACTTGCTTCCCAGGGGAGGCACTAGACTTCTCCTGTCCCCTCATGGCCATCTCACTTGCCTCCAAGAAGCTCCTTCTGATGTGGCACATTCACCTGCCACTTTGTTATTGGAACTCTGTGAAGTGGACCATAAAGAAGTGCCCTTAGGCCTACTGGCTTGTGAGATGGGCACATCTCTGGCATGTTCTTTTTGCCCTGAAGATGAGCTTCAGGCCTCCATGCCATCCCCTGAGGGCAGAGACACAACAGGGGGTAGAGAAGCAGGGCCACTGGCGCAACATGGGGAGGCTGGCAACATGGGGAGGCTGGGACAGGCAGGGGTAGAAGTGCAGCAGCAAAGATGCCCAAAAGATGCTGGAGCCCCCAAACTGGCAGAAGGGTGAGCAAGTAGAGCTGGCAAGTGGCATCCAGTGCCAGGCCACACTTTGCACTCCTCGCCAGCCAAGTTGGTGGCACCCAGCAGAGCATGTGCAGCTCAAGAAGTAAGTGGAACATTTCCCAAAATTTCATGTCCCTATCAGGAAAAACGGCAACTGTTGTGTTTTTATTGTCATGTAACTCTGAAAAACACAAAATTTTTGCTGGAGAAAAAGTGGAAAACCATGAGGAAATGAGAGTGTTTATGTTAAAAGAGACAGCCACAATCCTAACTTTTATTTATTTGTCCAGTGAGAATTTGATACTGTTTCTTGTAAACAACATCAGCATATTACTAGCAAACTCTATGTATTTTAAAATCATGAATGTACCAGTTCTGCTGCCGATACAGGTCTTTACACATAAAGTTAATCATGGTTTGGAAACCTGTTTATGAGAATGGCATCATCCATAGTGTGTGGTGAACATAATGACAAATTCTGGTTAACCATGAATCTGGAAGTTTTCTCTTAGAGTGGCATGCACAAGCTGGATGGGAAACCACCACATAAAACTGGAGATTTTTTTTCAGTCATTAATGTGGTTTGGCTATTAAATCTGAAGTATTCATCTGAAGGCCTAATGTGATAGACAGAATGATCTTAAAGCTAGGCTTCCTTGAAGATCTTAAAGAGCAGCAAGACTTAAGGGGTGAAAACTTTCTTGAAGGTATGGAGGATGCAAGCCACACTAGACTTTCAAGGTTATAATGATGGACACACTTCATCTGGAATCAGAAATGGTTCACCAACTCCAGTGGCACTGGCACCTATAGATTCTCAGAAAAAAGCATGACTTTTGCCAAGATTTCTAAAGTGGTTCTTATTTTTAAAATAATAATAAACATAACATACAGTTGATTCTTATTTTCTAAATAATAATAAACATAACAGATTTAAGAGTAGTCAAACTCAGACATTCTATCTGTTCTTTGAATATTTTAATTCATTTTTAGGACCTCACTGGTACAATTGCATGGTAGTAAACATCTAAAATACATCTTAAACACTGTGTTTCTACTTTAACATAAATATTTTGGGTGAATTATTATAAACAATCCCTATATTCCTGTGCTCTTCGCTATTTCTTCGCTATTTTACTTTTTCAAAGGAAAAAACCTCACGTAATATTCTTTATATATTTCATGAGTAGAAAGACTGCTCTCAGGTTGAGCTACAGGGTGCAATCATACATCAAGATGAGTACTTTCAAGCATACTTCCATATTCATAACTTGTCTTGCACCTTGAATCTTGTCTATGACATAACAGAAAGGCAGAACAAATTTAGGATCACTATAGCAGGAAGAATTTTCTTCTATTTATCCCTGCCAGAAAGTGTGCAACTGCATTTTTCATAAGTTGGATCTTCTGGGCAGAACATAATGTACAATGCAATAACTAGTGTGAAGGATTACCGAAGCAAGTGGAATAGTGGCACGACCTTATTCTCCAGGAAAGGTCTCAACTGGTATATCAGCTCTAACTAATACATGGAGTCCTTTGCTAGAAGATATACTTGAAAATTTAGAAGCTGGTTAAGGAATTCTCCAGGTTGTGAGCCTGTTCTCTCAGAATGTAGATTTTCTTTGCATGCAACATCAGTACATGATCTGAATCCTAGAAACTTGCATAATTTTGCAGGAAAATTCCCCATTGGTACAGCAATAATTTTCTGATATTACCTTCTACAAGTACCAAACCAGACAGAAGTCAAAACTATATAAGAAGAAGAGTTGGATTTATGTCCCCCCTTTTTCTCCTGTAGGAGACTCAAAGGGGCTTCCAAACTCCTTCCCCTTCTCTCCTCCCAACAAACACCCTGTGAGGTAGGTGGGGCTGAGAAAGCTCAGAAGAACTGTGACTAGCGCAAGGTCACCCAGCTGACATGGGTTGGAATGTACAGGCTAATCTGGATTCTCCAGATAAGCCTCCACAGCTCAAGCGACAGAGCGGGGAATCAAACCCGGTTCCTCCACTGGACACTCCCACCATAGGCAAAGAAAAAAAAATCATCCATCAGACCAACAAAGTCATGTTCAGCCTAGTTTGAAACTCACTTCATGCAGCAAATCCCTTTCATCCAGAAACAATATATTTTATCATTTTATTTGAAATATAGTAAATGATGCACCAGCCATCAGTGATAGGTGTAGGGGGCAAGGATGGGCAGACTTACTGAAAAATTATCTACCCTATCTGAATAGGAATAGCATTGTTTATGTTTGGGAAGACAGAGCTTATTCCCCCTCTCCAAATCTTTTGTGACCTTTCTCCTAATATTTTTTCTACAGCCCCATCTGGTACCTGCTGACAAATGTAAAATATCTTCTTGATTCAACATATTGATTTTGGTTTAGGATGATCTGAAAGGGGCATGTGTGCTTTTGGCAAACATCCCCAACAGGGTCAACATCGTTTACCTACTCTGGAAGCATCAAACTGGCTAGGTTTGTCCACAGAGATATCAGCATGTTGCCAAACCAAATTGGATATATAGCATCATTTCATCAGCACAGTTAGAATGTGATTCTTGGATGGCTGGAATTCCCTGTTTGATTAATAATAAAATACAATCTATATATATAAAAAGCTAACCGTGTATGTGTTGATGACAGGGTACCTCAGTAACTGCTGGGCCAATTCCTCTGAAAATTCCCAGCCACTATAGTCAGTCAGGCGAGAGTGTTTTCAGATGTTCACATACCTGAAATTTCATACCTGGCCCAGGTAAAAACGCCTTTTTCCTGGCGCTCCCTGGTGAAGGACAGGGAGGGGCCTGTGTGTAACTGTCACTCTTAGAATGTTCGTGCCCTTAGAATGTTCACTCAGATGGCCAAAGATGAGCAGTGGAAACAGCACATAGGCAGTAACTCGAGTGGAAGTGAAACACATATACACACATACACACGAGGGAGAGGGGAGGAGGAGGAGGAGAGGAAGAGGAAGAGGAGGAGGAGGAGTTTGGATTTATATCCCCCCTTTCTCTCCTGTAGGAGACTCAAAGGGGCTGACAATCTCCTTGCCCTTCCCCCCTCACAACAAACACCCTGTGAGGTAGGTGGGACTGAGAGAGCTCCGAGAAGCTGTGACTAGCCCAAGGTCACCCAGCTGGCGTGTGTGGGAGTGTACTGGCTACTCTGAATTCCCCAGATAAGCCTCCACAGCTCAGGCAGCAGAACAGAGAATCAAACCCGGTTACTTCAGATTAGATACACGAGCTCTTAACCTCCACTGCCACTGAGAGGGAGGGGTGGCATCAGAGATGGGATTCAGCAGTTTCTCACAGGTTCCCGAGAGTAGGTTACTAATTATTTGTGTGTGCCGAGAGGGGGTTACTAATTGGTGATTTTGTCACGTGATTTTTGCCTCAGTTACGCCCCTTCTCTCAGAAGTAGCGCGCAGAACTTGAAGCAGTCTAGCAGGAGGTGCACTAGAAGCTGCTGAGTGGCAAGGTGCCTCGGCTTCAAGGCATTCGTTTCCCACCCAAGAACCGGCACAGCGGCTGCGTCCTTGCCACAGCCCCGCCCAGTAATGCCCCACCCCTGGAATGGCCGGCCACGCCCGCCGTCGTGCCCCGGCCCAGGCCCCATTGGCGCTTAACGCCACAGTTTCGGAATCCCGCCAGCATGGGAACCTGTTACTAAAATTTTTGGATCCCACCACTGGGTGGCATGCAAGGGAAGAGAGGGAGGGAGAGGAAAAGGACGGTGGGGGAGGCATGCAAGGAAAGAGAAGTGAGAGAGGGAAGAGAGTGAGGGGTGGCATGCAAGGGAGGGGAGGCAGGGGCCCAGCATCTTGATATGACTCCACCCACCCTAGCGGAGGGAAAGGGAAGGCGAGGGAGGGGGAGGGGTGGCATGCAAAGGAAGAGAAGGGAGGAGGGAAGAGAGTGAGGGGCTTACCTGCAAGTGGACGGGAGGGAGGGGCCAGGCACCCTAGATTCCCTGAATACTGCAGTTACAGTTAAGAAAAACCAGGCACGCATTACTCAGGAGTAAGCTCAGTACAGCAACCATGACATACTTCTTGGAATGGTCATGCGCTGCACTCCATCAGAGGGTTTCCTCAGAAGCGACACCCATTGCCACCAACCAAACTTACTCCCAGGTAAAGGATCATGACCAGCCAGCCTAGATGTGTGGGAGGGGTGCCTTTCCATTCCCGCCCCCAAGGAATGCGGGCACACACATCACTGACATCGCACAGTATCAGGCTGCATGTTTGCATGAGCATGTATTGCTGGCCTCTGCAATTGATTTGCTGCTACTGTTCCTTTCCCATTTCACCACAATAAGTCACAGCAACGCGTGGCCGGGCCACACTAGTATGGTTATAAGAAAGGAAATAATATAATGGAAACAGTTGCAGATGAAACAACAGCAGAAAGCAAGGATTGAGAAAAGATTAGTATTCTTACAATTTATTGCTTTTCAGGAAATATTTTTGCTCCTGCGTTTAACCAATTTAGCCCTGGTCTTTTGTATTCCAACAATGGTTGCATCACTATTCCCTTGAGCATAGAAGTTGACTTGTACTCATTTGGGAAACTTTCATGACTGATCTTACCATTCCATTGTATGCCATTTTACTCATGAAATGGGAACTGGGTAAGCATATAGATGGTATAGAACCCTCAGATAACAACTAAAATTGTGTGTATGTGCCATCACATTGCAGCCGACTTATGGTGATCCCAGCAAGGGCTTTCAAGGCAAATGAGAAGCAGAGGTGGTTTGCCATTGTTTTCCTCTCAGAGATTTCCTTCCCTTCCAAGTACTCACCAGGGCTGACTCTGCTTGGCAGTTGAGATCGGATGAGAAATGGGCTATACCTTTCTAAGAACCAGCACTGGTCCATGCAAATGGAATCCAGAAAGTCAAGCTCCTGAAAACCCTTAATTCAGATATTGCTGTTAACAGAAGCATTTTGATTAATTTTAGTTATGAAGGACTTAATAGAATTTTCACAGGAGGCCTGACAATAGAAAGTAGGTTGCAAAAATTGCTCCATGCATGTAATGGTTACAGAGAAGTATTCTTCTTTCACTGCTATGGCCCCTATAGCACAGCAAATGTATAGCGGGTTGCAGTCAGGATAAAGTAACCCTTTTTCCTATTTTTGTGTTCATATGCATGCGTGCAGGCTGCAATTGGAGCCCACAGAAACGATCTGGGTTGCTGTCATGTCTTCACATGTGGACATGTCCCTTTTAAAAAATTTACTTCCCACCGATACATAGCTATGCAGAAATGTACAAATGAACCCCCACATCCATGCTGATGTCTCACGATACGACCATCTGCCCTTGAGTGGGTATGCAGATGTAAGCCATGAAATTTTATAAAAAGGAAAAACGGAGGTGAATAAAGCTCCTCCTGCCCAGCCAATCGCTCGCAAGTGGCTGCAACCTGGGATTTTAGAAAAAACTCACAAATAGCATGATTATCAAAAAATCCAGTTTGGGGGGAATAACATGGGGCAGACTTGTCTTAGGGGTGGGATCTGTGCGAAGCCCAACTAAAAAAATGGGGTTTTTAACCATCCTAAACCTGTGTTTATTGACCCATGCGGAGTGGGCCTATCAGTTGCACAGAATAGTCCTTAATACACATGCTATTTCTTGCTTTGTAAAGTTGTGTAGTTATCCTGCTGCTGTTTGCACACAATTCTCAAATAAATTGCAAGATTGGAAGAGGAAACTAGAAACTAGGGCTTCTGGAAGTAGTGTTGTCAATGGCCCCTCACAATAAAAAGCTTCTGTTTAGGAATTACAGCACTGAAAATCTAGGAACCCTATGGCATGTTCTGACTAAAACTAATCTGGAGAACTAGGTTCAATTCTCCGCTCTTCCAAATGAGTGGTGGGCTGTAATCTGGAGAGCCAGGTTTGTTTCCCTGCTCTTCCACACGAAGCCTGCTGGGTGACTTTGGGTCAGTCACAGTTCTCTCAGAACTCTCTTAGCCCCACCTACCGCATAAGGTGCCTTGGGGTAGGGGAAGGAATTGCATGCTGCTTTGAAATTCCTTAAAGGTAGACAAAAGCATGGTATAAAAACCAACTTTTTTTCTTCTAAGCATGACATCTTTCCAACCTGTAGTGCCTCGTCTTTCAAGATGAAGCAGAAATATTGCTGCTGGTTTGACTGTTTCTGTAAACTGCTTTAAACAGCAGAAAAGGTGGCATTTAATATTTGAAATAAATAATTAATAAATAGCCTTCCCATGCTTATTTGTGTGTGTGTGGGGGGGGGGGTTGCTTTGATTTAACCATGCTGCTGTTTTGCCTTCCCCAGCCCCGCAAAACAACAACAAAAACCCCTGACTATGTGAGCATAGTGAGTGAAGGTTTATGAAGGAAAAGGTTTTATTTCTCGTTGCTAATTGTATCTCTAAGGATATTCAAAAAGTGCCTGTGACACATGGAGGCACAAATAACACAGCAGTAATGAATATGCCAGGGGAAGATCTGCATTTTGTCCAAGTCTAGAATCCTGGATTATACCAGACTGACCATTAGAGAAATGGCGGGATTTCCACTCATAAGCAGGATATTATTTATTTATTTATTTATTTATTTATTTATTTATTTATTTATTTTTCAGGATTTCTCTTTTGAGCCGCCCCATCCCCTAGGGGGCTCTGAAGTGACAACAGCCTGGCGTAACCTGACCGTGGTACAGCCAAAAAAAACAACTAAAACCTTTAAAAGCCGCAGTAAAATAGGAAACTAACTATAATAGTTATAAATATATCAGGACAAAAGAGTTGCCTTATTGTTCAGGACTTTGATGGCACAATATGTGGTGGATATTGGCAATACCACTCCTCTCTGTTGACCTCCCCATGCCGCAATGCATATTGTCTTGGAGCATTCCCAATTTTCAGGAATGACTTTTCACATTGCAGAGGCCTATAGCAGGAAGGATGCATAAAAGTCCTATTGTAAAAGTGGAACTCTTCTAGCAGTTCTTTGGATACAGGTCATTCTGCTTTGAGTACATGTAAAATACAGCACCAAGGATATACAACCTTAAGAACTAATAATAAGTGCACATTAGCTGCCAAAAACATCACAGTGGAGAAAGGATTAAATGTGAAGCCTTTTAAAATCTCTTTGTAGTCAAAATTCTACCCAGTCATGCTAGATGACTACAAATGGATGGGTTTGCAGAATTGGGACAAAACATACAAAGAAACTCATTTGACAAACATTTCAAACACAGCAGTTGATATATTTTGTGTGTTATCAAGAAAAAAATACTGTAAGAATTTTGTGCCCTCTAGTGGTAGTTAGATTTACACATAAAGATATATTTAGAAAGATGAGCAACAGTAGGGAAAATATACTGTAACTTTATCAAATAGCTATTGAAATTATAAATATATCAGGACAAAAGAGTTGCCTTATTGTTCAGGACTTTGATGGCACAATATGTGGTGGATATGGGGAACATTCAAATGTCCTTGAACATGTAAATGTTAGCAGAAAATCTGTGCCAAGAGGAAAACCATGACCCTTAATAGAGATATAAATGTGCAGTAAAAATTCTTTTGCTATCTATTTGAGGCAGTGCTCCTCTATTTTGTAAACCAATCTATTACAACATAATATTACAAATTGTGCAGTTCCTTTGCCTATATCATCATCTTTTTATTTCACTCTATTATGCATGTTCCATTTTTCAACTACTCCATTTCTCTTCCAGATAACAGCCTTGGCTGAATAACCTTTCTGTGTGATGAGTAACCCTGGAGGCAACCTATGAATCCTTACCAGACAACTCTACTATTCTTTTATTGATTTTCTGTGAACTCTCTTCTGCATTGCCACCCATGACTTGCTCATCATGCCAAACTCCCTCCTTTCTTTCCATTGAAAGAAGGATGAGGGGAATAAAAGATCTGGTATGAATTCCCAAGTACACCACAATATTATCTTGTTCCCATTCTCTACCTTTTTACACGGGCTCATTAAAACATTCCACCTGCAATATTAGAACACATTCTTAAAGCACGTTCAAATATTTTTCATCTTTTATTCTTTCTCTCCATCTAGCCTTTTCAAACTCCTTGTATGTGGTTTGTATTATAAATATTGACTTTGTTCCATTATAGAGGGGGTTGAGACCATGCTCAGCATATCAGCAATTCTATGCTTTTTTTATAACAAGGGCCATCAATTCGTACCTGCAGCATTAAAAGTTTTCAACACCAAGGTGTCAATTACTATATGGAGCCCCACTTTGGATAGGCTCCTGGTCCAGCACAGTCGAGCGTGTACAATCTTGCTTTTTATTTAAACTTTTGGGCATTCCTCACTGCATGCCTTATGCCACTTTGTGCCTCGAAACTGGGCAACATCTTTTAGAGACAAGACCATGGCTTGACACACTCAAATTCTGGCTGCGCATCTATTTTAATCATGATGCCACCTCCTTGTCCTATAAAGCCCTTCAGACCTTTTCCCATTCTGAATGGTGGGGCATTATAGAAACAAAAATTAAAAAACTAGGCTATTCTTTGGACTATCTGGCCATGCTAACATCCAAAGAGATTTTTCTGCTTCTGAAGAGAAGGCTGTTTGACCAGGAACACCAGATCCTACTTGAAAAGGCTTCCAGGACTTGCTCTCCGTTAACTCTGGGCATCACTTACACTGGTAATATCTGCACTGGCTCAATATCTGCACCAAATAACCGTGACCGTCTCTGTAGAGCAATGATGTTGGCCTGTTGCGACCCTCCCATCAGCTGTATCAACAGGAAGATTTATTAAAACCCCTTACCACCAAAGGCTATGCAATGCAACAGGAATTATGTAGATTCTATAGACCATATTTAACTTTATTGTCCACTTTACGCCATACCCAGAGTCAAATATTTGTCATCCCTGGTACTCAAAAAAGAAGATGCATCTGGAGTTTGGGGAGGGGAGGGACTTCAGTAGGGGACAATGCCATGCTGTCCACCTTCCAAAGTGTCACACAATGAATATACAAAGTGGGAGATACAGAGAACTTAGACTGCAAACACTTTTGACACTGAGGTACACTTTGAATACACTACTGTTGCTTTAAGCAATGGAAGAGTTCATAATACAAGGAAACTCCTTTCCTTTCCTTTTAGCATATTATTTGGATGTTTGATCATTTGGCACAACTAGCTCGGCTGCTCCGGTAACACTTCCTGATCTTTTAAGTTCTAATGCTTGTTAATTTCAGTTCACTACTTGTGTTTTTTACTTGCAGTTTTTTAACTTTAAAATTTAGGAACAGTTCTGTTGGTTTGATTACTAAGTCAAAAGCAACTGAATGACTTTAAAATTTAGGTATACCTTCCAAAGCAGGCATTTTCTGTTGCGTGTAGATCAGTTGTAACAGTGGGAGATATCCAGCTACCATCCAGAGGTTGACAATCCTACCTATTAGAAGGAGGAGGAGGAGGAGGAGAGTTTGGATTTATATTCCCCCCTTTCTCTCCTGTAGGAGACTCAAAGGGGCTTACAACCTTCTTGCCCTTCCCCCCTCACAACAAACACCCTGTGATGTGGGTGGGGCAGAGAGAGCTCCGAAAAGCTGTTTACTATGTATGGGTTTGAAAGTTGAACAATGAAAAAAGCTTTCAGAAAGAAAATAGATTCCCTTGAAATGCATTGTTGAAGGAGAATTTTATGGATACCATAGACTGTGGGGATGTGCGCCTTTAAGACTCTGCATTAATGGGCAAAGTTAAGAGATCTAGGGAAAGCAATTGTAGCTGAGATTTAGAGGAGTCCAGACTGAGAGCTTCTGTGTAAACGTTTATATTTCTAACTAGTCTTATTAGCTGCAAATGCCAAAGTCGCCTCGAGATTGCTTAATGGTGTCCCAATTTGAATTCAAGCTGTTAATCATTCTTTGAATTCCCTTCATTCAATCCATTTTTTTCATAAGATAACTGGATTCCCGAATTGTGTGCTCTACACAGCCCTTTGTCTGGAGTTAGGTCAGAACTCCTTGGAATCAGCCGCTTGGTTCAGGGCTTTTAGATTCTGGCTGCAAATTCATTTTCTCTCAGACTGTAATTCCCTGGTCCGCCGCCTGCTCTCTGACACCCATTCCAACCCCTGGTTTTCCATAATCAAAGAAAAAATTACTTCTATTGGACTGTCAGTGGATTCACTCTGCCTTTTGTCCTATTCAGAAGCTTATACAAAATTAGAAGGTCAACTATTGGATAGTAGAGAGTTCTCTACCCTAATTACTGCAGCCAAGAAAACATGCTCCCCCCTGTATTTTTCTATCCCATTTGAACAGGGCCACTTGGCACACTATTTATGCTATGATACTCCAAGCAGAGCAGATTTTCAACTCCTTCACCTTTGCAATAGAAGGGGATAAGGATAACTTTGAACTAGTCCTGGGAAAATTTAAAAAAATATCTTGTATCCAAATACAACCTTATCCATGAAAGAGTTTGTTTATTACCTGAGGAAGCAGCAGCCTGGTGAATCTGCAAAAGCTTATATAAGGTGTTTGCCTAAACAAGCAGACATTTGTGATTTTGGGACTAACAAAAGTGAAAATATTAGAGACCAATTAGTTGTGGGTATTTCAGACATGTCAACTCCCACAATCATCATTTGACTGAAAAACACATTTGCCAGATGGTGTTGTCCAGGTGTACTGATGACCAACAACATACCTCAGTTTGCAGGAAGAGAGTTTGCCAAGGCATACCAGCTTGAACGCATCAAAGCCAGTCCACACTTCCCACAGTCAAATGGGGATGCAGAGATTGCTGTGCAAACGGCAAAGAAAATCCTAAATCAAGAAGATTCCTAGCTTTACTGGCCTACCATGCTACTCCAGTAACTATAAACAATACAGTTCTGCACAACTAATAATTAACCACCAAATCCAGAAACCGCTTCCTACCTTAGAATCAGCTTTGTATTCTCAAAAACCAAATCTGAAGATTGTTCAAATTAATGACCAGAAAGCCAAAGCAGGATACAAAAAACATTATGACCAGGATCATGGAGTTCACATATTACCCATTGCTGCCAAGAGTATCACAAATAAGAGTAAAGCTGGATGACGAAAAAGAATAGTCCAACCCTCCAATAGTTGTGGAACAATTCCAAATGCCACAAACATACCTTGTTAAAATCAATGCTGGAACTATTTGAAGAAACAGAACATACCTCCAGTTAGTTCCAGAACCAGACTCCAGAACCAGAAACTCTCAACCAGATTCTCCAACCAGCATTGAATCTCCTATACCACATCCAGTTCAAGCTCAGCCTGTAATAATGACCACTTCCTCTCCTTTATCAACCACAGAGAGAGTAACTTCAAGAGTCAGAGTAATTGAAAAAAACCTGCATGATATAAAGACTGATGTGTAGATTGTACTAACAATATAATATGCGGCAGAATAATCTCCAGGTGCTATTGAGGTACATGATAGTCTACTCATCACTTCAAGTTAGGATGTTAACCTGTATATATAATTATTATTTTATTGTTATTCAGATAATTCTGTAATTTAATATAAGATGTGGTGATCTGTGCCTTTAAGACTTTGAATTAATGGGTGGGATTAAGAGACCCGGGCAAAACAGTTGTAGCTGAGACTTAGGGGAATCCAAACTGAGAGCTTCTGTGTAGTTCTTCATAGTTCTAACTTCTCATATTGTTAGCTGTAAATAAATCTGTGTTGGACCATCCTGTCATCCTTCACAACATGGACCACCAAAAATACAAATCAGTGGGTTCTAGATCAAACCAAGCCTGAACTGTCCCTAGAAATGAAAATTAAACTGAGACTAAACTAAGGCTATCTACTTTGATCACATTATGAAAAGCCAAGTGTTACTGGAAAACACAATAATACTGTGAAAATTGGAAAGCAGCAAGAAAAGATCCAACATGAGATGCACTGACACTGTAAGGAAGTTACAGCCTTCAACTTGCAAGACCTGAGCGAGGCTTTTAATGATAGGTTGTTTTGGAGGACACTGATTTATAAAGTTGCCATGAGTTAAAAGTGGCTTGATGGCACATAACACAAAACATACATCACCTTAAAAACAAATTTCAGAAGTATTTCTCAGAGTAGAAGTACACTGTAAAAATTAGTACACTGTAATAAATTACTCCTCCCTTTACCTGTAGGTAAAAATTAATGTTTTTAATCTGGTGCCTAAAAGATAGGATAAGTGCCAGGGGGACAACTTTCTACAGGTGAGGAGAAAATCCCTGTCCCTGGCTGCAGAGGGGCCAGTGGGCAGGAATTGTGAAGAAAACTGGCAGCCTGAACAATAAACTTCTCAGTTCACCCCATAAGAGGTCTTGTAGTAGAGGTTTCATTACCAATCCTTGCATTGGCACTTCATTCCCTGATCTTCAAAGCAGCTGCCTGGGATTTGTTAGCCTTTTAACACCCCCCTCCCCCACACCAACTTTCTCATAAATCTTTAGCATCGATCTGTTTTGGCCTCAAGTGCTTGTAGAAGGGAAGGGATCTTAGTGCTTTATTGGGCACCTATATCTCTGTTGGCACTGAATAAATATGTATCATAGCAGCTCATATTCTCCTGGAAGTAAAGATGATGATGCACAAAGAACTGGACTATCAGTTGCAAATTAAAAACAAACAACAGTGTTTCAATGTTTCAAAGAAGGATTGTTAGGACAATATAGGCTCTTTGTTGATGTCTGTTTTTCCCTGGTAACCATTCTTCACAGCAGAGGCCTCCGTTATGGTACTTGTGGGTACAAAGGTGTTCTTTCCAGGTGCCCATCAAATGTTTTTAGAAAGTATCTGGGGCCAGGTGGTGCTTTTGCCCAGCAAGGCTTCTGATTGGTCATTTAACTGGCTGTACAGATTTTTTTTCAACTGGTTTGGCAGCAGCTGATATCAGAGCTCAAGCATCTTTACCATGTGACTGAAAGTAACCTGTGGCAGTCATTGTGTGGTTAGCTCTGACTCCTGTGGCAGCCATTTTATGACAGCCATTTTGTGATGTGCCCAGTACACTGTGGGACTTTCCCCACTACAGAAGGGAGCTAAGGTTGACTCGGTTCCCGTCAGTGGAGGGCGATTCCAGGCTGTCCCCACAGCAACTGAGTTAGCCCCCTGGAACCGAGCTAAGTGGGCGGGATCATCTTGGTGCCTGTTTCGCTCCTCGATCGTGATTGGCGCTTGTGTTACCGCAGGAAACGGGAGTGTTCTTTTTTTTTTACAGTTTTCAGTTACATGCGCTTTCTGCCTGCCACGACTCTCCCGTTCTACACATGCCACAAAAGCGGCTCGTGATTGGTTGAACGGATGAGGTGTAGTTTCGATGCTTCCCCACTTCGAAGCTTCAAAGCGCTATCGACCTTGTTCTGACAGAAAAGTGTAGTTCATAACTGCGACAAGGATGTCGCAGTTCTGAGGGGAGGGGGGAACTGAGACAAAACAATGTTGAGCTCAGTGGCAGTGGGGGTTCACTGAGGCAAACCTAGGTAGAAACCAGTTCAACTCTGTCAGTGGGGAAAGCCCCTGTGTCAACATTCTAGAAGTACCCACAGGCTCAAAAGCTTTGGGGACCTCGGTTTCACAGTTTTCGTTTTTATCTTGGCTGTCTATCTATGTGCTTCAGTTTTAAGGTTGCCAGGTTGCAGCTTGCAACCCCTGGGAGAAATTGGGAAGCAGGTCCTGGTGTGCTTGTATTATGCCAGTGCACTGACATCATGTTTGGGGAAAAAAAGAAAAATTATGCCATTAGCACTCTAGAATTTATGGTTTTACACAAGTTCTTTTAAATTCTAGAGCCTCCTCATCACTTTTAGTTTTTACCTGAAGTGATGTCAGCACACTGCCATGATACCTTGGCTTCCTCGTGGCACCTGAGGTGCCTCTGGTCTCAACTGCAGGATGCAAGAAATCTCCCACTGTAGCAAAAAAGCCTAGCATTCCTGTCCAGTCTTTTCATCCAGCTGAAAATAAATTAAATTAAATATTGCATTTATTTCATGCAAGACACTTAGGGAACAATACATGAGGTCCTTGTTTGAAACAAATTCCATTTTATTTAGTGGGATTTACCCATAAGAATGTGCTCTGAGCACTGTCACCATAGTCTTCCATCAAGAAGCTAAACCCTGGAAGATTAAATACTAGTGTATTGTGTAAAATCTGTCCTGGTTGATCTGATGTGTTGTTACTAAAACAACAACACTAATGTCTGTCTTTACAATAGCAAAGAACAGAGGTTGCCTTCAAACAGGAGCTTTAGGACTTGATTTTAATGACAGATTCTTTACAAACTGGATTTCAAAACTGTTTGTGATAGAAGTTATGTTCAAAATATGCTCTAGGGAAAGAATTTGCCAGAAAATAAAATATTTAAGTTAGAATGCTATGATGTACAGTTCTGTTGAAAGATATTTGTTAGCAAAAAAGAAATGACTAGGAAATTTTGACATAGTAGAAGTTAACACTCAATAACATTACAAGGAGTAGGTTATGGGTTTACCTAATTACAAATTACTACCATTTATTTGATGAAGATGAATACATTTTTATGCCTTTCACTGTAATGTCAAGAAACTGAGGTAACTAATTTGTTATCTCTGAAATCCTGACTACCAACTATTCATGTTGCACATTAATGTAATTGTAAAGACTTATGGTTCATTTATGTTATAAATACTCAGCTCGGCAGCAAATTGTAGTACTGTACTGTAGCTGTCAAATTCTTCTTCCTACAAATGAGATCATTAATCAAAAGGTTAAAATACATTCTACCATCATAAGAATTTTTGACAAATAAGTAGTATCTCTTAATTATTTAAATATACTTAAAATAAAAAATCCCCTAATTAGCACACAACTTCTGCAAATTAATTATCCTTTGAGATGGTCTTATTTTAGGGTTGCCAACTTTCTGTTCTCTTAATAGAGCCTTAATACATGTTATTTACCTCCATGCCAGCAAAAGCTTCAGCTACCCATTTCCACTTATTAACCCTCTATTAAAGGGACAGGACATTTTTCTCCAGGCCTGTTGGCAATCCTAGCTCACTTAGATTTGCTGGTCATATTCTAGTACAGATTAAGACCATCGGAGCATGTTGAGTTCAGTGGCTGTAAATGTGCCAAATTATGTGTTAAGACTGCATGATGTTTCTCCTTTAGGGGACCTAATAGAAACACACCATATTTAAATTGTTATACCCACTGAAAATAATTCTGTAGGATTGTCAAAAAAAATTTACCATTTCCGAGGCAACTTCAGTATTTCTAATTGAGGAGTGGAACAGGAGAGTTTTATCCTAGAAGGGCATACCTTCCAACTCTCTCTCCTTGAAGCCAAGCAAGAACAATGTTATATACTAGTTAACTCACACCCTTTTGCTCAATCTACCTATTCAACCATTTCCTCTAACTCCTTTCCTCCAGGGAGTCATACTTATCTCCCCCATTTGTCCTCGCAACAACACTATGAAGTAGAACTGACTGAAAAGTGATGATTGGCCCAAAATCAACCAAAGAGCTTCATTGAACAGAGTTGGAATTTAAATCCAAGTCTTCTGACACTTTGGTCTGTTCTGCACAGCTGAAATAAGATGTTCTGAGGATGCAAAAAAAAAAAGACATCCTTCCTGGCGGTTTGATGGTAAGGAATGAGATGCCTTTAAACATGATACAGTTTTAACGTCCAGTTTAATTTGTTGAATTTTAAGTAGGGTTTTACAGATACCACTTACAATGGTGACTAATTTTTAATCTATGTATTAATTAATGTAAAAACTATATTGGTGGTGATGATTGACTGTAAGGTTAGTTTTTATACTGGTCGTAAATAAATTATTCACAAGGCATCCTGGAAAGGCACTCTGCAAAGTCTTTTTCCCAAGACATCCTTAGGATGGCAGGATGGAGAGTGAGAGGCAGAGAAGAAAGGGGAGAACAGAAGAAAAAAAGGTGAGAGCAATGTTCAGTTCCCACTTGCTTGAGTCCATTTTTTTCACACAACAGGCTCCCCAACTTCACAGGCACCTGCTGACTCTCCCCTTTACAAAGGTGGGATCCAGCTTTTCAAATGGGGGGGGGGGGTGCCTATGGAGTTCTCTCCATCTTCACAGGCAGTCTTCTGCTCCTCCTTAGGAAAGATATGATGTCTGAAGGGTTGCAATTTCATGGTTTGTGTGGGCACAATTTCTTGTAGATATACCTCATCCATCTCTGTGGCCCTGGAAGGATTAGTTTTCTACAGTCTTTTGATATTTTTTTTGCACAATGGACTTTTATTCCTTGTTCATTAAAATATCTCCTTTATTAATTCCTCCCCATCACTTTCTCAGTTTTTACTTCTCTCTTTACAAAAGTTTGTATCATATTTTTGTACTTTTTGTATTTGGAAAGATGTTCTATAAACAGTTAATACAAAATCTTATTTTCCCCAAAAAGTTGAGTGCTGATACTCAAAATACTTTTTCTTTTTTTAAAAAAAAATGCAAGTTTTGTGCTCAAAAGGCATTCAAAATCACTAGTCAGTTTTGAAAAGGTTGGCCTAATTTTAAATCTCTGCATAATGGAAAATTAAATGCAAACTGCTGAAGCGTTCAGACCATCTCCTCTAGTATGATTTTTTGGCATTATGCAAATTATATATAAAAATTAAAATGCCAACTCTTTTTACATAAAAATAAAAAAGTTCTCAAAATTATGTTTTGGCAATTAAATGTGAAGTTACAGATAACTTGCAGAGCAACATTTTAGAATATTCCTTGTGTATGTAGGGCTTTGATATTTGTTCATACAGTTCCACTTGATTTTTGACCAGACAAAGTATTAATTTCAGTAAACATTGATCTGTATTGTCAAAGGCTTTCTCTGGGGTGTTGTGTGGACCGGAATCACTGAGGTGTTGTGTGGTTTCTGGGCTGTATGGCTGTGTTCTAGTAGCATTTTCTCTTAACATTTTGCCTGCATCTGTGGGTGGCATCTTCAGAGGATCTGAAGATGTCAGCCACAGATGTAGGCAAAACGTCAGGAGAAAATGCTACTAGAACACGGCCATACAGCCCGGAAACCACACAGCACCCCAAACATTGATCTGTTTAAAATTATGTAAAGAATCCCTCCTGGATATTCAATTGTTCACTTATACTGGGGCTATGAACAGGAGCTTGTATTTGTCTTCACATCTCATCTGAACTGAGATGTTCATGGTTTTGAGGATGAGAGACTGCTCTGCCCAATCAGTAGAACTGTAGGAATCTCAGCCAACTCTACTGCTTGCTGTTCTTGTAAAGTTCTCTTGCAGCCACTGACATTTTTTCTATTTTCAAGTGCCAGACGTACAAGGATCAAATTAATTAGATTAATAATGCTTTACAACAGCATTTATTTTATAAAACAGTTCTATCACTGCAGTGAGAATTTGGTCCGTTGTGTGTCTTTCTGATCTTAACTAGCAGCTGTGTGGGCCAAAATTGGCTCAGGACAACAGTACGCATGGGGGGAAGGGAAATCACCATTTATATCTGCACTGTTAGCCCAGTCTGAAGCATCTGTGGAGATGTTGCTTCACTTATTTGATGAAACATACAGGCCACATACACAGTGGCATGGCACCAAGGAGGAGGGGTGTGTGTGCACGACACACCAGGTGCATGCCGATGCAGGGGTGTGGCAGGGGCATTCCAGGTAGGGGGAGTGGCAGGGGTGCAGGATGCATGCGTGCATTGGGCACAGTTCCCCCTTGCTCCACCCCTGCACATACATGTGTGTGTTTTCCACAAATGGGGCAAATAGACTTGTACAATTATTTAATATCAGGACAACAGCATGAGAGAAAGGATTAAATTCTTCTTATTCCCCATCCTCATGCTGAAGTCTCCTGGCAAACTGGAGGACTGCGTGGCTGGTATTTTCAAAGAAATAAAAACTTGGGATATCCAAAAGAACAGCTGCATAGCAGGCAGGCATATAAAACTCCTGTGCGCCTCTGTGTGTGTGCATGTGTGGTCAAGTCAGAACTGACTTATGGCAACCTCATACAATAGTTTTTAAGGGAAGAGACACTGGGAGTGGTTTGCCATTGCCTCTGCGTGGCCTAAGAGAATTCTGAGAGAATTGTGACTGGCTAAAGGTCACCCAGCAGGCTTCATGTAGAGAAGTGGGGAATTGAACCTAGTTCTCCAGATAACAGTCCACCACTCTTAACCACTACACCACTCTGGCTCTACTGCATATGCATGCTGGGGATAATTAGGAAAGGAGTTGATAATAAAACTGCAAAGATTATCATGCCCTTGTATAAAGCTGTGGTGCAACCGCACTTGGAGTACTGTGTTCAGTTCTGGTCGCCACATCTCCAAAAGGATATCAAAGAGATAGAAAAAGTGCAGAGAAGGGCAACGAGGATGATTGACGGATTGGAGCACCTTCCTTATGAAGAGAGGCTAAAGCGTTTGGGACTCTTTAGTTTGGAGAGGAGACGTCTGAGGGGGAATATGATTGAAGCCTATAAAATTATGCATGGGGTAGAAAATGTTGACAGAAATAAATTTTTTATCTTTTTCTCACAATACTAGAACCAGGGGGCATTCATTGAAAATGCTGGGGGAAATAATTAGGACTAATAAAAGGAAATACTTCTTCACGCAACGTGTGATGGGTGTTTGGAATATGCTGCGACAGGAGGTGGTGATGGCCACTAACCTGGATAGCTTTAAAAAGGGCTTGGACAGTATTATGGAGGAAAGTTGATCTATGGCTACCAATCTTGATCCTCCTTGATCTCAGATTGCAAATGCCTTAGCAGACCAGGTGCTCGGGAGCAGCAGCAGCAGAAGGCCATTGATTTCACAACCTGCATGTGAGCTCCCAAAGGCACCTGGTGGGCCACTGCGAGTAGCAGAGTGCTGGACTAGATGGACTCTGGTCTGATCCAGCAGGCTAGTTCTTATGTTCTTATGAGTGTGCATTCATTCGTTCTTTGGAAATTGTTTCATTGATTTTGTTTAATTTCCTTTAGGTAACTGCCTTTAGAATAACAAACACATGCATTTTAGTGCTAAAAACCTGTGGGGTTCCATCTTGTCATCCATACTATTTAACAACTGTATGAAACCAGTGGAAGATCTATGGGGATTTAAAGTGAGGTATCACCAAGTATGTGGATGACACCGACCTCTGTTTCTCCTTTAAAGCTAAGCCATGGGAACTGGTGGAAGTCTTGAACAGGTTCTTGTACAAAGTAATTGGATGGATGAGAGTCAATAAACTGAAGCTCACTAGGTGGAGACACAGTTGGTCAATGTATAAAGAGGTAAAGAATAATTCCTGAAGTCCTGAATAATTTAGTATTACCTAGTTTCCTCATGCCAGGTACATGGAATCCTTCCTTATCTCCTCAGGCAAACCAATCGAAAGGCAGGGCAACAATGGAGAATGCATGTGTAGTGTTTGATTTTGCCCATTTGTAGGGTGGCATCTGCAGAGGGTGCACTTGAGTGGGGCTGACATGGCAGAGCAGAGTGTGAGAGGTGGTTCTGGAGATACGAGGGATCAGTACCATGAAGGGCTTTGTATATGAATATCAGTAACTGATCGGCAGTCAATGGAGTAACTGTAGAATGGGAGTAATGTGGATTCTTCACCTAGCTCCTGATTATGACCAAGCTGCAGCATTCTGCACCAATTAGAATCTCTGAGTTGCATACAGGCAATGGCTATCAAAGCCACCAGGACTATCTGTTCATAGCTCGGTCTGAAGGCAGACTGAAAAGAGTCCAGCACAGATGAGTTATCCAGGAGGACCTGGAACTAGTATGCTGCTGTTCTGCCCAGACAATGAATCCTGGCTAGCATGACCCATTTTTCTGAGGAAGGCAGTAGCTGCTACCTTTGAACATTTCTATAGTGCCATAGTGTGGCAGGTAGCAAAATACAGAGGGTTTACGCTTACAGGAAGCAATCATAAGCAAGTTTACTCAAAAGTAAATTCCTCAGAAAATTCTGTTAGGATTGCACTGAAAATGAATTTTTGTCCATAATATCCATCAGTTAAAGCTGAAATAAATGAACTCAAAGAAACTCACACTAAAGTGAATGTTAGACCTCACCTGGAATATTGTGTACAGTTCTGGGTACCGCAATTCAGGAAGGACACTGACAAGTTGGAATGGGTCCAGAAGAGGGCATTTGAAAAGCCAAGCAGTATGCTTAAGGGGTTGTTTCCACCCCCACTTTGTCAACAGAAAGTATCTGTATTCCTGTATATTGGTGGCATGGTTCTCTTATTGAGTTTGTCTCATGAGAATGTAGCATAGGCTTAGCAACATTGTAAAGAAGAATCATTATGCATCAACTACTCTAAGGCTAAGGTGATGATATTTAGGATTTTTAAAAAACATTCTAGTAATATATTATAGTAGATACTATCCCAATAGATCACTGTAGTAATTTCAGTTACCTCTGAGTAATATTCTCTAAACCCTTTTCTAGAAGACCCATATAGCTATAACAGAAGCATCAGGCACCTGAACAAGTGGGACACTTTTTAAAGATCTATAATTCAAAGGTAATTTCCTATGGATCCTGACTTGAGAGGCAGAACTCTCTTCATCAGATGCATTGAAGTGTTCATCCATTACGTGGAAGTCTACTCAGAGCTTCAGGTAACAGTGAAGCTGACAGATTTGAACGTAAATCCTTCCATGTTACTGATGAAAACTTCTTTCATTTAATGAAGTGACTTCTGACTTAGAACAGCTTCTGCTAAAATAAATGTTGATAGTCTTTGGCTGATTATGTACAACGTGTCTTTTGCGTGGTAGGGACAAATGTCCATCAAGCAAGATTTCTTGTATGGACCTGTTTCCTTGACCCACACTTTCACTTTCCATTCTATCTGTTATAAACAAGACGACTTTCAGCACAATTTCAATTTACATTGCTGCCAGAGGGGAACAGATTTGCCAGTGAGCACAGTTTTGCCTGGGACCTCTTTACTCTGCCCACAGCCAACCCTTCCCACTCGCTCACACGCTTCTCCCCTTTCCCCTTTGTTATTACTTCTTTTGTTATTACATCTTTTTTGTTATTTATCATATTCAAAAACAGATATATTGATACAGAGAAGCACTTAAAATCACTCTCTTTGTTTCATTTGAAAGCCAGGGAATGTTTGTGTGAGTCAGTGATGAAGGGAGGGGAAACTGTGCCCAAAACTGCCTTCGCACCCCCGGCCCTCGAAACATCCCCCACCCCCAAAACGCCCCTGCCCTTGACAGGCCCCTGCCCCTGCCCTCCAATACATGACTGCAATGGCAATGCCCGGGGTGAGCCACCCAGGATGTCCCCATTGCATCTCCACCTCTGGTGTGTGTGTGGGTGGGTGGGTGGGTGGGTGTGAATTGCTTTGCCTTATTTTTTGGGAAGGGAGTGTGTGGGACTGAAAACTGCTGAGGTTAAAACACCCAACTGGTGGAGCCCTCTTGCTATCTCCACAAAGTGAAATACAAACAGAAGGGGCTCCTCTTCTTCACCCCCCAGCTCTGTCCAATGCCTGTGCAGCCACACAATGCAATCCAGGTGTGCTTCAATGTGCAAAGGGTGAAGCAAGCAGGTATACCTGCAAGGGGCAGTGTGCCTTGCAGACCCCCTGCACACTCCTCTCCTCCCTGTTCAGTGCCTATTCCAAAGAACAGCTCTCCTCTGAAGAGACTGGAAAGAGGGTCAGGTGGGGAAGAGACCAACAGGATTTTAAAGATATGAGAGCATTTTTCTCCACAGCTCATACCCTCCCCCCTGGGTGTGATGAGATCTGTGCCTTTTAGGTGATGAATAGAGCTAAGACAGGGGTCTGCAACCTGCCGCTCTCCAGATGTTCATGGACTACAATTCCCACCAGCCCCTGCCACCATGGCCAATTGGCAGGAAGCAGCTGCACAATATTCCATGGAGTGACTCCTCATGTGTAAACAGATAGATGAAAAAAAACCCACACTACAGCCCCACTGCACAGCTAACAGCCCCGAGGTAAATGTTCCATGTGTAATTGGCCATTAAGATATCACTGGTCTCCTGTCATATTTTCCTGCTACAGATGGCATAGGACTAGTAATCTGGGACTGTTGATGCATGCCTTTGTCTGAAAGATCATTTTTCATTAAACTGCTCATAAACTATGATTTTTTAAAAATAGCTCTGCCATTAATTTTAGAATTTAGAGAGTTCTACTCATTTTGCCTTATAAAGTCTTCTTGGCAAACTGTTATCCCCAATGACTGGAATATTATGCGACATAAGCCCTGCCAATGAGCTCTCAGCAGTGCAAAGAAAAAAAATACAAAAAATAAAACAAAACCACTTCTTCAGCAGTTTTACTTGGAGAATTCCAATGCAAGCAAGTATTAATGGGACAACTCTCTTATTTGGGGGGAAAGAGGCTTAATCATAGCCTGTCTTGAAAGAATATTGTGTAATATTCATTACTAAAACTAGATATTTCATATACACAGCACCAAGTAAATACATACTTTTATTACTGAATGTTAGTACAGAATATTTCTACAGAATCCAGAATATTTTATGCAATAGAGAACAACACACAATAGGGTGCACATATAAGGACATCAGTAGTGGGAGAAGCTGAATATAACAGATATAATCCCTATATTGGACCCAGCTGATGGGGGGCATTTGATGTTCAGCATAGATGCTAGAGCATACTATATTGGCTTTCCAGTGTTGAGTGGAGATTTTGGATTTTTGTACATCTGGTTGTGCACTGAAATGCCAAATGGAAGAACAAGGGAAGCTGCTAGGTGGAAATGGTGCTTCAAGATTTTTCCAAATGACACAGGTGACACAGGACTGAACCTTGAAAGTATGTCAAAGGTAAAGCTGAAGGTAGAAACTTGCATCTCCAGGGTTAATGCATGTTTATTAATTGCAGTGTGCACCTTTGGCAAAAGCAATATCATGCACACCAACAGAACAAATGGATAATCTTAAATGTAATTTTGTGTCAATACAAAAGAGAAGATTTATTATCAGGAGAAATCAGTTTTCTTAATCACAATAACAGATAATCAACAGGATTTTCCAAACTGCCAGGAACCCACATGGGGACAGGGTTGTCAAGTTTGGTTCTGCTAATATAGCCCAGTGGAAAGTGGGCTTCTGTACACCAATACTTTAAAAAAATTGATTTAACATTGTAGCAAAATATGTATCAGGTTCTCTAAATTCTTAGATTTCATTTTAAAAAATAAGTCTCTAGCTCATTTTGTTGCAGAGATACTTTTTTCTATGAATCTGGAAGAAAAAAGGATAGAGACTTACTTTTAAAAAAATGAAAGCTAGAGAACCTGATGCATATTTTACCATATGGCATAAAGATGTAACGCTAGTAAATTACTGTTGAAGCAAGCAAACAAACTCTGTAGTTGAGTTAAGAAGTGGCTACCACAATGGAAATAGCTGCTGTGTAGATAGTATGAGAAAAATCCAAATTCCCACCTCTCCCACGAGATAAGTGAATGCATTGTGTGTGATGTGATAAGGAAGCTGAAAAATAAAAAAAACCCCTTCCCAATAGCATTGAAGTTGAGTCAAAGACCCTGTGTAGAAGATTATCCTATGAATCTCTGAGGAACTTTATTTATTTATTTATTCATTCATTCATTCATTCATTCATTCATTCATTCATTCATTCATTCATTCATTCATTCATTCATTCATTCATTCATTCGATTTTTATACTGCTTGATCCCCAAAGGGCTTGAGGCCAATTCATCCTCCAAGGAACAGGAGCACCAAGTGCAAGGAGCTCCCATAGTGGAAGCTGTGAAAGCCACAAGACACAGCAGGAAATACAACTGGACCCAGTGGAAAGGGTTTGATCTAACACCACAAGTTGTTGGCTACCATTACAGGTATGACAATAGTGCCTGAGTTGGTGCCTGCACCTTGGGATGACCGTAGCAGCAGGGCCCTTGTGCTGGGGGACCTATGGGTGGGTGGCTTTGAGGTGCGCATCCATCTTCGCCAGTCCAAGACAGATTAGCATGAACATGGGACAACAGAGGTCCTTGGGGCTTTCCTCTCAGGATTGCCCTGTCCAGTCAGAGACACACTGCAGCTCTGGGAGCCATGCAGAATTCTCGACTGCACAGGTATATTTCCTGTGCTCACACCGGATCAATTTTACTGTGCAAAAATGGCCCATGTTGTCTTTCTGCATCCTCAAGCTCATTCTCCCCTCCTCAGGTGGCAACCAATTCCTCAACAAGATGTTCAGCTGCCCAACAGACCTACCATTGCTTGCCACTAGAGAAGAGCACTTGCCCCTGCCCTGAAACATGCCATGATGTTGCCATTTGCCAATAGCATCTCCCACAGTCTTATCTGGTGTCTTCATATAAATGGTAAAAATCCTAGTAGTGAACACTGATCTTTAAGGTATATCGCAAGCAGGCTTCTATCCACAGAAACAATCCACACAAACAGCATTCTATTTGCTTGCCATGAAATGGGAATAGAATTACCATAATGATGCCTCCATTTCCCATATTTTTCAACTGACCCATTTTGATACAATACTGAAGCCACTAAGTCTAGGAAAACCAGCTGGTTCATACTTCTTCCATCTACATAGTGATAGAAGTCATCGACCAGAACTATCAAGGCAGAATCATGGCTGGTCCCAAAATTAAACCTAATTAAGGGCATAAACAAAAATGATAAAGTTTTAAAAAACATATATTGCATCTGTATGCAGCTGCAATAATCAAACTATTAAAAACAAATAACTTTTCCTGAAGAATGTTAGTTTTGAAAGGGTTTCTATACCTGTTTTTTAAAATTCAGGTTGCTGAGGAGTGCAGTTATGTTCTTTAGCAATTTAAAAACAAACAAAACTAGCTTTATATTCTGAACAGTGGCATATTTCCCTAGGGACAGGGAATACCCTCTGTCCCTGAGCCCCACTGATCTGGTAATGTGGGGGGCACAAAATCGGCCCCCCACGTGACCAGGAAGATGGCAAGGCAGCAGGAAGTCCTGCTGCCTTGTCTTCTGGTGCCCTCGGCCCCACCCATATTGTCATCGACATGAGCTGGACCAAAGAAGCCAGAGGACCCCCCCAAGCCTCACCCTTCTCCTGGCTGCTAGGTCCCCCAAGCTCTATCCCCTTCCCGGCTTCCGGCTTGGAGCTGGCAGCCAGCAGTCCCTTCTGCCCTCCC
Source organism: Sphaerodactylus townsendi (assembly GCF_021028975.2). Lineage (NCBI taxonomy): Eukaryota > Metazoa > Chordata > Lepidosauria > Squamata > Sphaerodactylidae > Sphaerodactylus > Sphaerodactylus townsendi. Next base: position 141,587,217 of record NC_059425.1, read on the forward strand.
CTCTGGGCAACTGGAAGGTTCCGTGCTGGGGCCTTTGCTTTTATAAGCTTGGAGCTATGGGCCAGAGGAGAGGGCAGAAGGGACTGCCGGCTCAGAGGCAGCAGCTGGGAGGGGGCACCTGGACAACTGCGTAGTGGGGGGAGGTGCCTGGAGAGCAGATGTCTCCAGACGCCATTTCCCCCAGGTACACCTCTAGTTTCGAATGTCTTAAAATTAAAAATGTCTTTCATTTCGTGTAGAATTGGATCTAGCAATTGGTAAGTGAATTTGTAAATAGATAGTTCTGTTCTTTCTTTATCTCAGTTTCTCAACTTTGCTTGGACAATGTCTTCAATTGGACATTGAGGTGTCAAACCCCCCTCCCCGCATTCCACTTACAAAAGGATATTTGTACATGCAGAAACCTTCCAATAAGTTCAAGTCAAGTGTAGTTGCAAATGGCCGGGGGGGGGGGGGTTGAGAGGGGGAAGGGATGATGTGTTTTATTGAAGTGCTGCTCTATTACATTTTCATTTACTATTGTATGGTGTGTTTGAATGTGAATGTATTTGAATAGCTTGAATCTGTTTAAGTTGTGTAAAGAGATGATTGCAAAATTAGATACTCATTTCCCTCACTGTTATATCTGATGCTCCAACCTTCAGTTGTTAATCAATCAATCAATTGTTAAAATGTACACTGTTAAAAGCAAAAAAAGTTTGACATTTTGAAGGATACATACTTTCTTTTTGAGTATCTGAGAAGATTTATGTTTCTCAGTATGTAGATGCTGTAAGCTGCAACTCACTTTGGGCTTTTAATCCTTGACCTTTGTAATTTGTCGAAGTGACCTTTGTTTCCTTACTGTTCCAGTTTATTGCTACTGTTTTTCTTTGGCTGGATTTCATGCTTTGCTGATTGTGGAATTATCTGCATGATTTTTATGTTGGCCTAGTGCACAGCGGAAGGACTAGGTGCCAACTCACCCTTGCTAGAACAGGAGGTAACTGCTTGCAGTATAAGAAAAAGAAACACTCAGACAGTAGATTTAGTTCCAACAGGAATACTTTATCTCTTGTTTCTCAAAGGAACAAAAATAACAATAACTATCCACTCTCTACTCTGACAACAATTCGAGTCTCAACTCCGAAGGCAGGTGAAGGAGAGGTACTGAATTGGGTATGCAGTCTTTATAGTTTTATTCAGCAAATCATTAGCTAGATAAGATCTAATCATCCTGGCCTGTGACCTTCATACTTCTGCTGACTGTTACATGCCAATCACTGCAGACCCAGACAGAGGTAGGTTCGGACCTTTACAATTCCTGCTGACTGTTTGGCATGCCACCACTGTAGACCCAGACAGAGAGGTCTCTGACCTTTTACAATTCTGTTGACTGTTACATTCCAGTCATTCTAGACCAGCATATGACCACCTTTGCAATTTTCAATATCCTGACACCCCTTCTCATATCTGGTTGAATGTTGCCTCATTACATAATATTTACAAACAAGTACTGGTAAACAAAAGCATTCACATTATTTACACTCATTACATAGTTAGTACATAAATAAAATAACAGAGTTACTTATTTCACTCAATTTTGTACAGAGTCTTGCCAACAGGGAAGACTGCTAAACCCAAACCAAACACCAAGTCATTATGTTTTTGTATTGGTAATGGCTTTGTTAAGATGTTGGCTATGTTTGCAGATGATTCACAGTACTGCAACTTAACTGGTATTTGACTGCACAGCCACATTTGGAATTTCACAGCTAATGTTTAAAGTACTTAATTTTTGCTTTCGGTCTCTGGCATGGCTATACATGTCTGTGAGTCTTCTAAAACTGTTATAGGTTGTTCTACATTTTCACCCCAGGTCTTTTAGCAAACTGCATAACCCATTGTAGCCTTACTGTACTGCCCCCATTATGAGCCGATACTCTGGCCTCTAGTAGTTGAAGTGGCGGAACCAAGTTGTTTGTTTCCTCAGATCTCCAACAAATCGGATGGCTGCCATATTGCATACACAACCACTCACCGGACTTACATCCCGAGTCCTCTGCAAATGAGCTGTCCGCATACACCACTCAAGTCCCTGTTGTTTTGCTAGAAAAGCAAACCATAAAGTTGGGCAGTCTCTCTCAAGTAACTAATTACTCTTTAGCCCCGCCAGTCTTCTTTCTCAGTAGGTTTTGCAACTGTTCCCACTTAATAAACCCACAGCAAAGCCATGTCTGGTCTCTGTCCAGTTAGCAATGTGCAGCAGGCCGCCACCAAGGAACGCATATAGGTCTCTTGCCTTCAAATGCTTTGTTGTTATCCTTGCTTCATGCAACTGAAGCCACCATTGGGGTTTGTGCCACTTGGCATCTTGCAGACCAGCTTTTTGTATGACACCCCTATCTTTACTTTTTGTGTCAGAAACACATCCTCCTCTTCAGATTTACCACTCGAATACCCAGGTATTGCTTTAGATACCCCAAGTCTTCAGCTTAAAGTGTTTACTCAACCTAAAGTGTAAAGTTGTTTGATTTTGTTGTCTGTTTTGCAACCACACAGAGATCATCAACATAAATAATCAAATGATACATTCATCACCAGTACCTCTGGTATATATACAGGCATCGGCCACACTTTACCAAATTACCATAATGCTTTCAGGTATGCACCTGTTCCAACATTCATTGACTGTTTCAGTCCGCATAAAGCTTTGTTGAGCTTATAAACTTTATCAACTTGTTCATGCTCATAACCTGGTGCTTGCTTCATGTATATGGTCTCTTGCAAATTCCCAGATGCAACAGCTGCTCAAACCAAAGTGCTCCTCATTTTAAAGTCTCTTTGTTCGCCAGCCAGAGTAACAATTCGCTCTTTGCAGGTAGTATGTTCGATCATAACTGTCAAACTTTTGTTTGAGAGAAACCTTGTGCGACTATCTTGCTTTATATTTGCAAGTCCCATCGGGCATAGGTTTACGTACTGTATACCCATCTTGCACCTATGATCGGCTTATCAGTAGGTTTATCAACAATGTTAAACACTTTTAAGTTCACCATAATTCAAACTCATTGTCCATAGCCTGATTCCATTTTTTCCTGTTCCTCAGGTGGACATTTCAACATATCATGGAAACCTTTGTGGTTCTGTCCCTAATAATTTCACCTCTCTTGTACCATAAACCTTTTGGTGGTATGCCTTATTTGCTCTTTCTGATCTTCATGCGGTATAGCTATTTCTCCCAGTTTGCTCAGCCCCTCCTGGCTTCCTTCCGATCACTATCACTGTTCTTAGCAGCACATACCCTGGCGGATGTGTGACCTTGGAACAGGGAGTGGTTGTGTGCTGTCAACAGGTACCAGGTCAGTACTTACTGGTGGTAAGAACACTTCAGAGTTTGATGCACATGTTCTCAACCTGTACAAGCTTTTCAAAGTTGGTACCATGCGGAGATAGCAATTCTTTCCATGACCCAATGAAAATCTATAGCTCCTTTATATTCTTACATATCCCACAAAAAACGCGGCAGTTCTGCCACATTTCGTCCTTTTTTTCCGCTAAGGTTCAAAATGAGGACTAGCAAACTCCCAAATATTCTAAGGTGTTTCAGGAAGGCCTTTGCCAAACATCTTGAAAAATGGCGTTTCATTGATACTTGAACTCCACAACCTGTTACATGTGTGGTGTTAAGACAGCCTCCTCCCAGAAATGGAATGGAACCTTGGCATCATTTATCATGCAACTCAAGTATTGTTTGAAGAATGCCTAGTTCTCAGCCACCTATATTTTCAGTCGGGTTGAACGGATTTGTTCTCCTGTGGCTAATACCTTCTGTGTCGTTGCTGTTTAAATTTGTTCCTCTAAGAACTTCACCGCCTTGTCAGATTGTGGTAAGCCACCTTGTGAGGGAACCTCCGCTCAATCGTTGAGACCCATTCTTAAACCCTTGTAAAGCAATATCCCATTCTAAATAGCAAGCAGTAAGAATATTATCTGCTATAATCATCAATCAGTAGAAATATATATTTGCACCCCTTCGCTTGATTTGGAAAGGAATCCAGCTAAGTCTGCAGCTGACTAGTTCAAATGGTCTCTTCCATTTGTCTGTAGCTCTTTTAGATTGATAGATTTCACCTTAACCTTAACACTACAGACTGAACAGTCTAGGAATGTTTCTGCAAGGTTTTTACACCTAAATCAATATACTTTGCCAACTGCTTCGATGGTGGCAAACTTGCATGTCCTAGGACTCTGCAAGATAGCACACAAATCATGCATAGGCTTATTAGTTGGGACTTGGTGCCACCATATTACATTTTCTATTTTTGCCTTATCAGTCATAACATACATTTTTATCGCAGAGGTACCCTTTTTTGCACACTCTGTATGTCATTCTTGCCATACTGTACAACCTGTCTATCAAATATGGCTTGTTCCTTGTTCAGCAACCGGGACGCCACAAAAATCCAGTCCAGGAACACCACACAACACATTTTGCAACTTTTTTTCCCTAGGGCATGGTATAGCAGTTCCTTACCAGCCGCAACAGCAGTTGGTGATCCATCGGCCAAGCTGACATGCTTCACACTTGCCTTGGACTCTCAGTCAATAGAGAGATGAGCATTTACCGATAGATGCTTGAGTTAGCAGAGTCCAAGAGCCAGATGGGTTGTATTCTGGACATCGGTTCAAAGCAACGTCACGTATGCAAGGCTCCTCTCTTCCCGCTTGTCCTTTGCCCTCTCCTCTGCGGGTATTCTCGAGAAGCATTATTAGGTAGAGCCACAACGAAACAAACGGCCAACTGCATATGACCCTGGCCAGTTCAGGGAAAAGTTGGTTTCACTTCGCCTCTGGAAACAGCAGGTTTCGGTTGTGGTTTCAAGGCAAACCTTTGTTTCTGATTCCCAGTCAGTGCAGTCACATAGCGTCTAGAGTCAAATCATTCTCCTATGCTCTGTACAATTATAGAATATCAAACACCAGCTGTCATCTATAAAGATAAAATAACAGGTCTCCATGCTGCCTCAGGAAAAGCTCATGCCCCGTCTTCCAGCTCGACGGTAATAGTGTACTCAGCTGTTGACATGGTTGGCCACATTTTCACCTCCTTTCAGCTTCAAATTGTATAGCCCACGGCATCACCTTGGAACCAGCAGTTCATGCCTGGTACAGGTCCTTCACACCTTCCTAGCAGTCAGCTCTCAGCAGCCCGTAGATAGATTATTAGCTGAAAGCTTTCCACAGCCAACATATGGACTTTGGCTTTGGCATCTCGCCCCTGCCTCTGCTGCTGTGCCTGTTCGTGGGTCTCAACTACAGCCCATAAATCCTCACGTATGAGAAAGCTCCTTGCATTTTCACACCCATGCTGATAGTTCCCGTAGTCAGTCGCTCAAAAGGCAACTGCACATGGTGGATGTCATCGTGTCACACTGCCTCGACACTCTCTAGCTTCAGTGGTTAGATACTGGGCTCATAACCAAAATGGAGCTGGTCTAGTGCACATGGAAGGACTAGGTGCCAACTCACCTTGCTAGAACAGGAGGTAAACGTTGCATAAGAAAAGAAACACTCAGACAGTAGATTTAGTTCCAACAGGAATACTTTATTCCCTGTTTCTCAGCACACAACTATCCACCTCTACTCTGACAACAATTCGGAGCTCCCAACCTGAAGGTGAAGGAGAGGTACTGAATTGGGTATGTAGTCTCTTTGTATATATAAGTTTTGTCCAGCAAATCTATTAGTTGGGATGATCTAATCATCCTGGCTCAGACCTTTTCTCACTTCTATGACTGTTACATGCCAAATCACTGCAGACCTGCACAGAGAGGTTCACCTTACAATTCTGCTGACTGTTACATGCCACCAACAGACCCAGATGAGAGTAATTCAACCCTTTACAATTCTGCTGACTGTTACATTCCAGTCATTCTAGACCAGCATATGACCACCTTGCAATTTTCAATATCCTGACATTTTAAAAATTCAATGTGAATTAAAGTTTTGCTCTTGCAAATCCCAGACTCTGAAAACCCTCCAAAATTTATTTTTCCCCTTGAAGCTTTATATGCAGTTGAGGACATCTTTTCCCAATTGCTGTAGAAATTACCATCTTCTTAACCATCTCTTGGGTAATAACAGAAACATCATTCTTACAGTTGCCAAATATATATCTACAAGCAGGAACCTACAAGAATTTGTGAGGGGCATCCCATTTTCCTCCTCCCCTTCTATTTCCTCTTTCCATTTCCAAAAAGCCCTCATAGCCTTTCTTCTTTTCCTTCTTCCTTTCCTCTTTTCCACCCAATAGCTGACACACCTTTATCTACCCCTCTGTCTTCAAGTTCCCCAGCCCAAAAAACCTTTACCTGGAAGAATTATGACTGGGTCAGCCTCACTTGCATGGGAGGTTACCCTCAAGGACTTGGGAAAGGGATATACTTCATTTATATCACATTTTTTTCCACAGTGGAGACGAAATCCACATCTAGTGGAAACAAAGTTACTTTATTCTCCTTGCCTCATTTTTATTCTCACAGTACCCTGTCGGGTAGGTTAGGTTGAAAGCATGTGACTGACCCAAAATGCGCAGCGAGTTTCCATAGCAGGATAGGGGATTTGAACCTGAGTCTCCCACACCCTACTCTGAAACTCTAACCATAAGTCACACTAGTTTTCATAGGTGGCTGCTGTTGAACAGTAGCATTTATGCCTAGTTGTGTCATTTAAATCAGGTGGTATCAAATCACCCAGTGGTTGTTGCTAGGCCCAGAGTTCCAATCTCCAGATGGAATCTGGAGATTTCTTGGCATTACAACTGAACTCCAGGTGACAGAGAACTATCTCCCTGGAGAAAATTATTTATTTGGAGAGGTATGGTACTATATCTGGTGGTGGACCCTCTCCTCCCGAAATCCTCCCCTCCCCAGTCTGTGCCTAAAGTTGCCAACTTCCAGGTGGTAGGTGGAGATTTTCTACTATTACAACTACTCTCCAGATGGCAGAGATCAATTCACCTGGAGAAAATGGTACACCTATATTTGGAAGGTGGACTGCATGGCAATGTACCATACTGAACTCCATCTACAAGCTCTGCCCTTTTCAGACTGCATCCCCAAAATCTCTGGTTATTTCTTAACCTAGGCCCCTCCGCACATGCAAAATAATGCGTTTTCAAACCACTTTCACAACTGTTTGCAAGTGGATTTTGCCATTCTGCACAGCTTCAAAGAGCACTGAAAGCAGTTTGAAAGTGCATTATTCTGCATGTGCGGAATGAGCCCTAGATATGGCAACCCTAACTCCACCACAAAACTTCCAGGGATTTCCCAGCCTGGAACTGGCAACCCTAGTCATTGGACCTGGCCCCAATGAGTCCTCCCTCAAAGACCCTGTTCTTTCCCCCCACTTTTTTACTCACAGAAACCCAACCTTGGAAAGCTATTCTTGCCTTACTTGAGATGTCTCTAATTTTTTAGCTTTGTTGGTTATTCATAAATTTATTTTAATTTTAGAGAATGCCAGTGTGTTTAGTGTGGGGATCTTGGTTTTACATTTTGTTTTATTCAAAATCATGCACTGTATACATAATTTTGTTTTGACTAAAATTTTGTTTTGACTAATTTTGTTTTGACAATGCGTTTTACATACAAACCTGTTAATAAATACATATAAATGTAACTTATTTACCAAGTCAGTAGCTGCCAGTGCCCCTGGAGCACAGGCAGCTGCTGCACAAATGTAAACTTACGTGGCGTGGGGCTCAAGTCAAAAGTCAAACAAGATAGAAACAAGTTTGCAAAAGGTATGTAAAAATGAGAAGTGTTGGTAGTGTTTGCATCCAGGTTCTTAACTTCACTGAAAAGAATATTTTTTCTTGCACAAAATGTTATTTATTCATTTAAATTCTACTTTGTTACCAGACTTTGGATGGCTAAGGCAGCACAATTTCATTGGCTCTTGGCTGCTAACCAGAGTTAGGACTGATTAGTATTTGGACAGGAGACTAGCAAGGAAACCCAGGGTCACTATGGCCCTTTCCACACGGGCGTTTCATGGTGCCCTGGGGACGGCAAAAACGCAGTCCCCAGGGAGCCATTTACACAGGGGGCGCAGCTGCTTCGCAGCCGCGCCACCCTTGCATCGCCCGACCAGCGCGAAGTCGGCATTTCCCAACCTTGCTCTGGGAGCGAGGTTGTTGGGCAATGCCGGCTTGGAGCCGCTGCCGTGCGAACGGCAGCGGCTCCAAGGCGCCCTCCCCCCCGTTCCCACCCGTCACTTACCTGGTCCCTGGCCCTCCGTGCAAAAGCTGCTAAGTGCCTGGGGACACGCCCCCCCGCTCCCTGGGCGACGCTGAAGCAGGCGCAGTAGGTCGGGGCATGTCTCCAGGCCCTCGGGCGACGCGCCGGGAGGGCCAGGGACAAGCCAGGTCGGGTCGGGCTTAATAGCACTTCCACGGCGCTCAGTCAGTTCTTCAGCCGGTTCTGGGACCGTCCATGTGGATTACGCCGACCCAACCCCTTCGGCCTCCGTGCGGAAGGGGCCTATGAAGACAGGAAATGGCAAATCACCTCTGAACATTTCTTGCCTTGAAAACCCTATGGGGTCACCACAAGTCAGGTGTGATTTGACAGCACTTTACACCACCACCAGGGAAAAACAGGAGTGGAACTGACATAAAAAAGGAACCCAGGAATAAGGGAGGGAAACCGAGGAAACAATCTCCTTAGCCCTTTCTGGCCCTGAGTACGTGTAAACCCTTGCTCTGTAATGGGAAGTGTTAAAATAACCCCCTGAAATCATATCAGTTGTCTGTAGAATGGCCTTAGCAATGCAGACATTGTTTAGTTAACACTAACTGCTCTCTTTTTCCAGGGCTTCCATTTAGGTCCTTCTTGTACTGGAAATTCTGTTCATTACTTGCTGCTTCTTTGTCTTTATTGATGGGTTCCAGACTCCAAATAATTTCTACCTTTCACCTAGTTTAATGACACTCCTCAAACTCAGAGATACAATGGAACACCTACCTGTTGCTGAAGCAGTTAAGCCACTGTTTCCTCTGTCACTGTATCATAGAACCTCTGATGCTTTCTTCCTGGCTGAAGGCAGCTTGGCCAGCCCAGTAGTCCCTCCTGAGAGGCTGCCAATTCTACAGTTTCTCCCTTTTCTTTTCTTTTCTTTTCTTTTCTTTTCTTTTCTTTTCTTTTCTTTTTATTTATTTATTTATTTATTTATTACATTTATATACCGCCCTCCCCGAAGGGCTTTTACCTACAATTGCCAAGGAAATGAGCAAATCATGAGAAGAAGGAACAATTGGAGCTGTTGCCACTGGCTACTCATTTGCCTGTTCCCTCCAAAAGGCAAAAGTAGGCAGTGGTCTGGGTGATGGTGAGATCTGCCGGAAAGCTAGCCTTGGCAGGAATTAACTCATCTCAGCCACTGACAGTGGACCACACCTTACTAATGTCTACCTTCCTGCCTTTTTTCAACTTAAAGGGTTCTTCTATTGAAGGAAATGTCAGTTAAGTCAGAGGAAGGTTCCTTGGGCTGGAGGAAGGCTTCACATTTTGCTCAGTGGAGTGATAGGCCATTGTCACTTATAAATAAAATATTGAGTGTGGCAGTTGTGTGTATGTTTATTGACATTGAACCCATTAACATGTTTAAAATAGATCAGTGGTTCTCAACCTGGGGGTTGGGACCCCTTTGGGGGTCGAACGACCCTTTCACAGGGGTCGCCTAAGACTATCTGCATCAGTATTCTCCATCTGTAAAATGGATAAATGTTAGGGTTGGGGGTCACCACAACATGAGGAACTGTATTAAAGGGTCGTGGCATTAGGAAGGTTGAGAACCACTGAAATAGATATTTCCAAACTAACAAATAGCCATGCATATAATTTATACAGCTTATTATAAATTATATAGTTCTTATTTTTCCTAACATCATAATCAGTCTTCTCAAAAAAGATATGGCTTTCTTCTGTATGACAATGTTTATATGTTATTTATATATTGTTATTATCGAATAGTAAGTAGTATGTTGAACTCTTCCAATAGTATTATTGTACATACTTATTGTATAAATTGTTTATAATTACATTGCTTACATTCGAAGGTCACGATCAGTTACAAAGGGGGGGATACAGAATTTCATTAAATGTACATGATTATATGTCATTTACAAAATACAATAAAATATGTTTTTTAAAAAAGAAATATTCCAGATAAGAATGTTTCTGTCAATTAAGATTAACATGTTCTTACAGCGAAACAAATGAAGATAGCACAGATCACTATATATCATGTACCTAGCAGCAGACTTTTAAACCCCCCACCCCCCACCCCCCACCCCACCCCCATGAATTGAATATATTCTACTGACAAACCCTGTGAATGCATTCTAATCCTCCTCAGGGCATAACTATTGAGCAAAAAAACTTTTTTTAATGTGAAGGGAAATAGGAAGGCTTTACTTTATCTAGTGTCCGCTGCTATGGAAAAGATTAGTGAGAAGGGCAACACTGGATTCTTGTTCAAATCATAATGGAAACACATGAATACCAAATATGGTGGCTAATTGCTGGCACCCAGTAATGAATGTACCATGCCCACAAACACCATGCTTTTCATTATTGCTTTTCATGTTCCAGCACTTGTTCTAGAATAAAAGATAATGCTGGATTTAAAACTTGGCAAATCATACTGAATTTGCACAACTGTCTGTCACAGAAACTCCACCCATGACTCAAAATATATGCCACAAAAGCTATGATTTTTCATTTAAAAATCTGATCATTTTGAAAATAATGTGTCTTCTTTCCTTCAGTCACAGGAACGGCAATGCTTCTAAAATTAACAATAAGGTTTTGGTTTCCCTAGCTGTCCTCATCTGACTCTAAGAATAATTTTGTCTCACATTACTTATGAATCCTGTAATGGTGGTATACTTCCTCTTTTCCTGTGTATCCTTTACAGTTTGCTTCTAAAGATACACAGTGTACCTTGAGCACAGTGAGTAAATACTATGAATCTTTATCATCTGTTCATTCCCTTCACTTCTTAGTCAGTAAGATGTCCTTGTATTGCCATGCGGATATCTGTTCCATCCCAACCATCTGCTTGTTTAATTCCAGACACTTATATAGCTATTGAAAGCTTAGGATTCTCCTGACATTGGCTCCTGGGGAGAGTGAAAACTAATCTCTCTTTTTTAAAAAAATGCATTAATTTCTGTGTGATGCTAGCAGTAACTTGGCTTTCCTTACAATGGCTGAAGCATGGGAAACAGATGCCACCTGGAGGCCATTTTAAAATGATAGCAACCAATTCCACATGGCAAACAGTGGCTATCCATGTCAATGGGAGTTTTCTCCATGTTATTATTTGTTTGAAGAAGAAGGAGATTTGTGGTAGTATGGAACTATCCTCTGATGATCTGTCTGGTGTTTGCTACTGCACAGAGACTTACTCCAGGCAACAGTTAATAGGAGCCTCTACATATAAGCTGTTCTGTGTTCATCAACCCAGGTCTCAGAATGGGAAGTGTCTTTCTCACCATCCTACACTCCATCAATAATCTGCTCTTTTTATTTGCCTATTACATGAAACAAAAGATTTTCATGCCTCTGTTCTATCAGACCTGATCTGCTGCCAGGACTGTCCAGACTTGCTGTGAAATAAGGTTTCCTGTCACATTAAGGATCAGCTGTCATCTTTTCTTAACCCTACAAGTTGTAAACAAGTGCTTGCTGGCAGAGGATCATAAACAGAGCTATAATCTATGTGCCTCAATTTTCCACATGTCTCGCCAAGAAAGGTATCTCTCCATGACATCATTCCATCTCATCCATTTCCCTGTCTCCCTCAGCCTTTACAAAGCTTTTATCCTTCGTTTTTATTTCTTCCACATCCATTTTCCCTGCATCCTTTTGAATCATTTCTGTGTGCTGCTGTGGTTACTGAAGCCCAGATATGAGTCATGGAAACTCCTTAAGACTAGTCTCTCTCTATTTATTCTGCCAGCCATATCCTGTTATTTGTCTGCCTCTGAAGCCTTCTTGTAACTGGACACTTTCTACTTGCCTTTGCAACATTGCTTTGGTTGCCTGACTCTTCCCCCTTCAAGTTTACTGGACTTCTCTTTGCATCTCTGGAATTCCTCAACCCCTCAATTTTCTGGTCAATTAACAGAGAAAGGTCCCTTTTGGCAAAGTGATAAACAGTAGAAATGAAACCCTCTACTTACTGCTTTACCTCCTAACGATTAAAAGTGTAATCATATTAGGATAGCTTTGTTAGTTTGCTTACCAGTCCAATGTAGTTACAATAAAATGGTCTTCTGGGTAAAATCGTATCTCCAGTTCTCAAAATATTGTTTTCTGAATAAATGCCACTTTACTACGTCAGAAAACAATATTTTTAGAAATGGAGCAATTAAAGAAATTAATTTTGATCATCAGGAAGAGTGTTCTCTATATAGCAGAGGTTTTACAGTTGAGGATGTCAGACTAGGATCTGGAAAACCCAGAGCTGAATCCGCACTTTGCCCTGGAAGCTCACTGGTGACGATGGCCCAGTGTTGTTCTTTCAGCCTTGCATGTATCACAGGAGACCATTTTAAAAGTTGTTGTGAGTCCCTATCGGGGAGAGAAATGGAGCATAAATATTTAGGTAAAATAAAAAAAGGAAAGCAGCCTCAGGAAACAACAGTTTTCTGCATTGAAGGAGGAGGAACTTTGGCATTCTTGTCATTTGCACCTCATTGATGCTCAGTCACTTGGGCCCCTTCCGCACACACAAAATAATGCGTTTTCAAACCACTTTCACAACTGTTTGCAAGTGGATTTTGCTATTCCGCACTGAAAGCAGTTTGAAAGTGCATTATTCTGCATGTGTGGAATGAGCCTTGGTCTCTGGCCTGTGTGGTTTTGCAAGGTTTCATCTTATTCCCTAAGTCCTTTGACATCTACATGAAACCGCTGGGTGAGGTCATCCAAAGATAGGGGCTGAGTTGTCACCAATAGACACTCAGCTCTGTCTTGCACTCCTGGCTGATCCTGGGGATCATGTAGAAACATGTACGGGTACCTGGCAGCAGTTTTGGAGTGGATGCAGTTTAATAAATTGAAACTTAACCCTAACAAGACAAAACTGCTTTTAATGAGTAGAAAATATGACCCAGAATTTAAGGTGTCACCTACCATTATTGTAAGCTACCTTGAACCAAGAGGTAAGGGGTGAAATTGTTATAATAAATTAATGAATACATGAATACATTTTAGATGCACTTCTCTTAAAAGGACAGGGGGTAATCTTGAAACCAGGTGTATTACTGGATGATCAAAGAGGGAAATAAATTTCCAGTGGTTGGAAGCAAGTCTGCAGATTCCAGCCTGTAATGGTGAAAACATGCTGCCAGTCATCTCTTTTTGCATGTTCCTCTTTTTTCTCTTCTGTAAATGAAGGAGGCATTGATGGGATGTGGGTGGGTGGTGGATTATTTGTGTACAGCAACATTATCTATTCAATAAAAATGAAACATTTAAGGAAAAAAAGTTGTGATGGATCCAGTCCTAATATTGCAATTGTGCATGATGTGAGGGGTAGATATTTTGGTGTGATCTAAGTCTTTTGCCACCTTTCTAGAGACCTGAACATTTGACATCAATGTTTTATTCACACTGTAAATCAGTCCTGGCACATCCATTAAAATGCACAGCGAGACTATCTGTTCTGTTTCCTGGTAGTATGACCCTTTCAGTCACTTGGCAGGGTCATGGAAAAAAACCTTTTCACTATTAGCTGAAAAAACACAAGCTGGTGTTTCAGAGCTTTGATTTAGTCCCAGAAGGAAAACATATAATACATGAGTGAAGGAAACTTATGAAAACAAAATGGGCTATTAGTGAAATTGGCACTGCATCTCCCCTCCTTATACTGCTCCACAAAGGTTTCAGAGTGGGTATGAAGAACTTAATTGTGTCTTTGAAATGGCTTCAACGGACTCTGCTGCCAGCTAATCAAAAGGAACCAGAATTTCAAATGGAAAATCACAAAGTATAGCAAAACCTATGGATAGCTTGCCTTTGGATTTATTCATGTTGTTTTTCTACACAAGGAGAATGGAACATTAAACATCCTTCAAATCCTTGTAGTGGTAATGAACATAGAAAACTTGGTTTAACATTCTTTCTACAAGGCTACACATAAGAATTGTCCTCAACAGATCTGAATCATTCTTCATCTCTCTTGTCCTATCAAAATCCTATTCTTCAGCTTACAGTGGCAATGCATAGTACATTTTCCAGGACTTATTCCAGGGATTATGCAATGGGTCTCCTTCCCACCTTGTCTAGCAAAAGTGTTACAGAATAATTTATTTTATCTCCCTTTGTATTCAGCCTATAAACAGAACACATAATGAAAGCTGGATTAGAGTCAGGTGAAGGTGGACTGAAAATTGGTAAAAGGAATCTAATATATCTAATTCTCAAGTGTGTCCCCTTCTGCAAATACCTTAATCTGCAGATTAAGGGGACACACTGACCCCAGAAAAATGTTTCTTCAAACTCGAGTATTCCGGAAAAAAACAAACAAGGGAAGGTTGAACCCCACCCCCCCACCCCAAAATAATTCCTCAGGCTGTCCATGCAGTGCTGGTATGGGGCCATGCTAGAACCAGTAGCTGTCTCAAAAGCTCCTGTCAGGACCCTTGTTGTGCCCACTTGGAGTAGTCCAAGGGCGTTTTCCCACTTACCTTTTGCTGCGCCAAAGCAGTAGGCCATCGGGGGGGGCCCCAAGGCCTCCCTACTGCAGAAGCGGTGACAACGCCAACACTTCCCGATGCTGCCAGGCTGTCGCCATACCCCTCAGCTGTAGCCCCGCGTCATTGCAGGCGCTCTGATGACCACAGAGCACGGGGTCATGGGGAAGCCAGGGCGCGCACCACAAATGACACACTCTGGGAGAAGCGCGCAGCAAGGCGGAGGCGAGGTAAGTGGGAAAACGCCCAAAGTGAGTTTCTAAGAGAGGGGAATAGAGCTGTCCAAGCAAGCTTCAGAGAAACACAATTAAAATGTCTTCAGGATGGAAATAAATTGTTTGGGGGAGGAATTCTGTGCATCTCCCCCCCCCAAAATGTCTTGAAAACATTGTATTTCCTCCTCAAAACATTTTATTTGCTTCCACTAAATTAGCTATATTTTTCACCTGAACATTTTGAAAATGTTTCCTGCTTGCAGCGTGGAGAGCAGGAAACGTTTTATTTCTTCCACCTGATTTGGATGCTCTCACTTTTGTTTTCTTTGCTGCTTCCTATCACCATTTTCTGCAACCTCAGTGATTTTTCCATAATGTCCACCATTTGCTGAAGTTTCCAAGGGATATTTATCTGGCTGCCTGCCTTTTCCATCATGAATGTACATTAATAAACTCAGTACTGCCTGCTGATTATGCGAATGTGTCATTTTTCTTTTTAAATTTTTGTGAGGTATATTCAAAGCTAAGGAGACAAAATATGAGAATCAGCAATATGCACAGATTTCAAGCTTCCATAGCTTCAAAAATACCTCAGAGAAAATTTTTGACAAGCAGACGGAACCATTTTCATTGGAAAAGAACTGTTTTTCCGCACTATGCAGACAAAAAAAAAGCCAAAGAGGTTCTTTTTAAAATGTTTGCAAAATCTTTTAAACATTCCGTGCAGAGAAAGCCTGGTAGAGCAGGGGGAACCTTTAGATTGCCTACCCAGACTGTTCCTGGGAGAGTGGGGGAAAGCCTCAGTGTGCTGACCAGACTGCTCCCAGCGAACTGGCTATGTGAGAGGAAAGCCTGCAGTGAAATGGACTGGGGTAAGGGAAGGAAGTGAAGGGGGCAAAATTAAATGGCTACTTCTCCAGGTTCCCAATTGTGTTAGCAATTTGAGACAGGCAGACTCCACATTACTGGCACAAAATAGCAAAAACCTGAAAGAACTAATGCTGAATATTAAAGCAGAAAGTAACAAAGAAGGATTACAGTTGAACATAAAGAAGTCAAAAGTAGTGGCTGCTAAAGAAATTACACAATGCAAAACTTGATGATGAAATTGTTAAAAATCATCATCAAAAAGGGAGACTGCAACCAAGAATTCAGAAGGAGATTGAGACTGGGAAAGGCAGTCATGAATGTGCTAGAAAAGATTATTATTATTATTTTAAATTTTCATGTAATCTTTTCAATCATTACAATAAACTCATTAAATTCATTCTTTTCATTCTTTTCAATTGTTATAGTAAACTCATTAAATTCTACACAATCAAATCAGTATATCTTAATGTACAGTATGTAGAGTTAATACATATATGAATTATATACATAAATTATAAATGCATTAGTGGGAACAGGATTGAAACGAAGTAAATCAAATGAAGGAGACATCTAGAAAAGATTCTTAAGTGTAAGTGTCACTGATCAAGGTAATTCATACTATAGTACTCCCCATCACTCTGTATGGCTGTGAAATTTGGACTGTGAAGAAAGCTGATTAATTTAACATGCGGTGTTGGAGGAGAGTTTTATGAATGCCACAGACCTCTAAAAAGATAAATAAGTGGGATCAAATCAAGCCTGAATTCTCCCTAGAAGCCAAACTGAGGCATTGTTGTAAACCGCCCTGAGCCCTTCGAGGAAGGGCGGTATAAAAGTAGAATAATAAATAAATAAATAAATAAATAAATTTTTACTTTGGTCATGTAATGAGATGACAAGAGCCACTGGAAAAGAAAATAATGCTAGGAAAAGTTCAAGGAGCAGGAAAAGCAGAAGACCCAACATACGATGGATTTGGCTCACAGCTGTTGAGCCAGGCTGTAAACAATAAGATATTTTGGAGGTCATTAATTCATCAGGTCACCAACAGTCTAAAGTGTCTTGACAGCACTTCCCTCTCCCTCCCCCTCTCTCACACACAGAGGCTCATTCCGCACATGCAGAATAATGCACTTTCAAACTGCTTTCAGTGCTCTTTGAAGCTGTGCGGAATAGCAAAATCCACTTGCAAACAGTTGTGAAAGTGGTTTGAAAACGCATTGTTTTGCGTGTGCGGAAGGGGCCAGAGAGTTTTCCACTACTCTATTCTACCAGCCCTTTACCCATCTATTCCACCGTTACGATACATTTTTTAGTTTTGAAATTTGTGCTCAGCAGCTCCAGATTGAGCAATCTGCAGTCTCCATCAAAATGCAGGGCACAGTCTTCTTTATTGCATTACAACTCACCCCAAAGGAGGGTGATTTGATGGACTGTCTGTGAAATAAAGAGGAAGGGTTTTTTCCTAGAACCTATGAAAATTCACTAGAAAATGAGCTGTAGGGAACAATATAACAAAATCCTAGAAACATTTTCCTGGGACTAAGCCCCATTGAGTAGACCGTAGCTGGATTCTGAGCAGTAAAATGTTAGAGATATATATCATCACAACCAAAAAGAAAAGCTTTAGACACTGAAAATGAACCGATACAAAAGGGACAGAATCACTTCACATTTTCTTTTCATTATGATACGAAGTGCTGCTTTATAATTCTGTGCAGTATAGTCTTCACCCATTCAAGAATAAAATACACTTTTAAATAAGTTCTTTAAATCCAGTGGAGCATGGAGGGATACAATTGTCAAAGCAATGAGGTAATAGGTAGTATCTAATAATACAAATAATAATCACCAGACAATGAGGTTTCACATCTTTTGGCAATCAAGAATAGTTAGAGAAAAGCACAAAATACGGACACTGAACCATGGTTTTAAAATCATGTCTTTTAGATCAAGCCTTTTAGATCTAGATTTTTCTGACACATTTTCTCATTTGTGTATTTTCATTCTGTTCTGCTTTCTACACAGACCATGTCATTTTGTTCTATCTTCTTATTCTCTCAATAATCACTTTGATCTATTCCGACTTCTGCCTGGCAGTGTATCCCAATGTCCTTTGAGGTTGTCGAGTTGTTCTGTAAAAGATTTACCAGTGGAGCTGTATTATTTATTTATTTACTATTCTTACAGCTCACCTATCTCTTTGTGACTCAAAGAGGTTTACAAGATTAAAATGAAGTAAAGAAATGAAAATGAAAGCAAGAAAACAGAATGTGATAACAAAAGTTGAAACCATTGTAGTAGAAACTGGATAATTCATTCAGCAAATGGAGTAATAAAGTACACCCCATTCTCTCTATGAAAATGTTTTCCTAACAAATTTCAACCCTAGTTCTTTAACAAAAATGTCCCAATGGAATCTCCTGACTTCCTCAAGAAGACCATTCAACAAAGTGAGAATCACTACCAAGAATGCTCAGGTAAGGAAAGCTGTTTGCAGGGTGGCACTTTCAGAAGACCTTGCTCAGATGAAAGCAGCTGTTGCAGCATGAACACATCAGGAGAGAGGAGCCACACTTTAAGTATGTGGCTCCTGGGCCACCATGACCTTTAAAAGTGGTAGCTAACACTTTGAATTGACCCTGGGAATGCAAGACCCATGAATGATCTCTTCCAGGGACTTTATATAGAGCATGAGAGATAGAATTGAGCCTTGAGAAATATTACAAATTGGTCTCTGGGTCCAGTCTATAAGGAATTAGATTTAAACCATCCTACAGCATGTCCAACAATATTTATTTCTACCTCAAATGTCTCAGCAGCATGGCATGAGCCACTATTAGACGGTTGATCAATCCAAAAACAACAAATAGGTATAACCAACTGCCACCAGTGCTACTTTTGTCCTTTAGCCAAACCTGAAGCCTGATTGAAAGGGGTTTCTGTTATGGTATGTGAAAAAAAGAGGGTTCATCTCCTAGGTCGCAGATAGCTGGGTCAGCAACAGAGCCTGAGCCAGAGAGTCTGCAGCAACTTGTGATAGTCGACCTTTAACATGATTGGTGCAAGAGACTGGGCCTCTGTTCCTATGGAAGACTGTTGCTGGGCAAAGTGCTAGCTTGAACACTATAAAGGCAGTGTATAGAACTTTATATGTATCTTTAGGCTTCTTACTTATCTTAGTGCTTAGTCCTATGTAGCTTAAGAACTTTGTATAGTGTTTGTATGCTGCAACTATCAAGAAAAGCCTTCCTATGGAAAGAACAGCTTTGTGAAGTGTTTCTTATTCCTAAGTGGAGGGAGGCTGAGTGTAAGCAGTTGGACCACTTGACCTCCTTGTCTACTATGGGTAGCTCCGCTCTACTCTGCTGATAGTTTCCAGTAGACAAGCTATCCAGAAAGGTCTAAAATTTCTCTGCCACCACATTTTCAATCAATTTGCCCAGGAAAGGCAGATTAGAAACTGGACAAAACTTAACCATCTCTCCAATGATGATTTTTTGATTTATGGGAAAAAACCATGCACGTAGGTAAGGGGGGTTCTCGGGTTTGAAACCCCCCCCCCCATTCATGTCCGCAGCTCCGTCCCTCTGTTTGTGGGTTTTAAAAACATTTTAGTGCTTTTTTGGTTTTTGGCCTGCAGGGGGCGCACTGTTTGGGCTAGCAGCACCAAACTTTCAGGGATTGTTTGGGGAACTCTCCTGATGATACCTGCCAGGTTTGGTGAGGTTTGGTCCAGGGGGTCCAAAGTTATGGACTTCCAATGGGAGCTAATAGAAGATGGGGGCTACACTTGGAGAGTCCATAACCTTATACCCCCTGAACCAAACTTCACCAAACCTGGGATATATTATCAGGAGAGTCTCTTGTTGATACCACCCAGGTTTTGTGAAATTTGGTTCAGGGGGTCCAAAGCTATGGACTCCCAAAGGGAGTGCCCCATCCTTTATTGTTTTCAATGGGAGCAAATATGAAGGCTATATCTTTGAGGGTCCATACCTTTGGACATCCTGAACCAAACTTCACCAAACCTGGGATGTATTATTAGGAGAGTCTCTTATTGATACCACCCAGGTTTAGTGAAGTTTGGTCTAGGGAGTCCAAAGCTATGGACTCCCAAAGGGGGTGCCCCCATCCCCATTGTTTCCAATGGGAGCTAATAGGAGATGGGGGCTACACCTTTGAGGATCCATAACTTTAGACCCCCTGAACCAAACTTCACCAAACCTGGGTGGTATCATTAGGAGAGACCCCTAAAGATACCCTGAAAGTTTGGTGCTTCTAGTTTAACAATTACATCCCTGACCGCAGGCACCCCCCAAATTTCCCCAGATTCTCCTTTTAAATCCACCCCCTTTGGCATGGATTTAAAGGGAGAATCTGAGATCCTCAGTTTAGAAGAAGAAGAAGAGTTTGAATTTATATCCCCCTTTCTCTCCTGCAGGAGACTCAAAGGGGCTTACAATTTCCTTGCCCTTCCCCCCTCACAACAAACACCCTGTGAGTTGGGTGGGGCTGAGAGAGCTCCGAAAAGCTGTGACTAGCCCAAGGTCACCCAGCTGGCATGTGTGGGAGTGCACAGGCTAATCTGAATTCCCCAGATAAGCCTCCACAGCTCAAGTGGCAGAGCAGGGAATCAAACCCGGTTCCTCCAGATTTTAGAATGCACCTGTTCTTACCCACTACGCCACATTGAAAGTAATGCTGTTTCAGGGTGGGGAATAATCCACCCCAAAACAGCATCACTTTCAATGTTGTTTAACTAGGGACCCCAGATTCTCCCTTTAAGGTGGATTTAAAAGGAGAATTTGGGCTCTCTATTTTAAACACCATTGAAAGTGATGCTGTTTGGGGGTGGATTCCAGCATCACAGCGGCTGCCCGGGGGGGCGCAAAACTCAGATTTTGCACCAGGCTCCATTTTCCCTCTATGCCTCTGCCCAGAGGGGAGGGGTAGGGGAGGGCAGGGCAGGGCAGGGGAGTCTGCCATCCCAGACCTCGGAGAGCTGCTTTTATAAGCGCTAGGCCAGGGGCGGGGCTTGGGGAGGCCATGCCCTAGGGGCGGGTGGGGGTGTGGCCCCACCCCCGAACCCCCCCATAAAAATCTATACCTACATCCCTGGAAAAAACCCTGCCTCCTTTGTAATTTACAAATTTACTGCTGCCTCTTCTTCAGTTGTGATAATTTTGGAGACAAGCTGCTTACACTTCAGCAGCCAGTGGGAAGGTTCTTTAACTGTGGAAGTTAAATGAACAAAGAACATCTTCAGTCTTTGCTTGCAGAGGTGAATGTATACATTTCACACATCCCTACTTTTAGCAGCCTTTGCTGTAATGCCAATAATTTGCTTAAACTTCCAGATTTTGCACAAAGACTGCAAGCCATGTATGCTTGTGGGAGCTGAAACAGACAAAATTCTTCCCTTACCTCTGCATCAGCATACTGAAGTCACTTTATTTTTCGTTTTTAAGGTTCCACTGTCACGAAAAGCCTTCTGTTGTTGCTGCTGCTGCTGTTTTTGGACCAAACAACTCCTTTTTGTTACTGCTGCTGCTGTTTAGCTGCAAGATGAACACAGGCTATCACCACATAAATTCATTTTAAGGGTGAACTTGACAGCTCAGAGTTAACTTTACCTCTGCATGGAAAGGTCTTCTCCATACTGAGATGTAAAGGATAGGAATAGTCTAATCAATTTCATGCCTCTGCACACACTTCTCAGTGTTTAAGCAGAATCTTACACTTTCAATTACAGCTATTTCTCCCCTGATAGTTATGCACTAGAATTTGTACACCTGACTGCTGAAAATATGGCAATCTAACAATAGAGGATCACCATCAAGTTACTTTATCCTCACAGCTTTTTAATCACATCATATAAAGAGATAAAACAGCAGGAACAGGAAAAAATGGATACATACACATGGACTGGATGCTTATACAAGTGACATTACAGGGAGAAAATTCTAAAAGAACAGAGATTTGAGATTTACTCAACCATAGTAATAAATATACCACATGAAAATGAACACACAAATAACACTACCACATGAAAATGAACACTTCCACATGTTACCACAGGAGCAGGGTACAGACCCAGAGGCTAATAAGCCAAACCGACAACAGGAAAAAATTAAAGAAATAATTTTATTCAACCCAACGAGGGCTTTGCTAGCATC
The DNA here is from genome assembly GCF_021028975.2 of Sphaerodactylus townsendi. Lineage (NCBI taxonomy): Eukaryota > Metazoa > Chordata > Lepidosauria > Squamata > Sphaerodactylidae > Sphaerodactylus > Sphaerodactylus townsendi. The sequence continues at coordinate 141,609,233 of NC_059425.1, forward strand.
AGGAGAGACGCAATCAAATGGCCAAAACCAAGGTTTATAAAGGGTAAAGACAGAATACATCAAAAGGGAAATGACTGATATATGGGAAAAGAGTTACAACATAAGTAAAACAATTAAGTCATCAATATGTCATGAGATGGTCTTAATGTTCCCAAAACATTCAGAGATTTAGATACATTGTTGACTTGTATTAACACATTTCACACTATTGACATCCTGTTCCAAGGATGTTTCTACCTTCTTATCTGAGGGGCTTTCTGCACTACAGAAGGGAGCTAAGGTCGACTCGGTTCCCTTCAGTGGGAGGCGATTCCAGGCTGTCCACACAGCAACTTACTTGGTCCCCTGGAACCGAGCGAAGTGGGCAGGATCATCTTGGTGCCTGTTTCGCTCCTCGATCGTGATTGGAGCACGGGAAACGGGAGCGTTCTTTTCTCTTTTTTTTACAGTTTTTACAGTTTACAGTTACATGCCCGCCATGACTCTCCCGTTCTGCACATGCCACAAAAGCAGCTCCTGATTGGTTGAACTGATAAGGTGTCGTTTCGATGCATCCGCACTTCGAAGATTCGAAGCGGTATCGACCTTGTTCCAGCAGAAAGGTGCAGTTGATAACTGCGACAGGGATGTCGCAGTTCTGGGGGGGGGGGGCTGAGACAAAACAACGTTGAGCTCAGTTGCAGTGCGGATACACTGAGGTGAACCTAGATAGAAACCAGTACAACTCTGTCAGTGCGGAAAGCCCCTGAGTGAGTCTTTATGGCCGGGACTTAATCTAAACAAAAGAAACTAACTGCTGACACTTCCCTGGTGTATCTCAGAACCTTGGTGCCAGAGAGGGATTCTCTCAGGACAGAAGAGAGGAGTTTCCCTTTATCATTGGGATTTTTAACTTTTTTACATTTTTACATTTTAACATATTAGCACATGACCAAGACAAAGGAGGTTAAACTAATCTAATGTATATACAGCTTCCTTATCACAAATTCTACCACATCAATTCGTATGGAACAATATATATTTATATATCCAAACTGGTAGGCATTCAATAACCAATAGACCATAAACATGGTTCATCAAATATAAAATAAGTGTTCATGTCTTCAATGTGCTCTCATATCAATACGAACATCATCCATATCAGTAATAAAGTCAATCTCTCATCCATTTCAGTAATGTTTTATAAAGGCAATCTCAAACGCCTCACGCTTTCAAAAAGTGTTTTCATAGATATCTTCCTCAGGAGAAGAGTGATTTCTTTCTTTTTCTTTTTCACTTTTTCACATTTCTTAACTGCCATATACAAGTTTTTCTACAAAATATAAATAAGCAACATTTTAAGCCTCTTTCAAATCATAAATCAGTTATGGAAAATTTGTACTCACCATTTTTAACTTTTTTACATTTTTACATTTTAACATATTAGCCATATAATTCTTAGACAATATTAATGAATCGTTTTACATAAACCATATTCATATTCATACATTAACCATCATGTGCAAATTTGTCTACAAATTATAAATACATTGTAACTAAACATATTTATGAAATTGTATATTTTTAACATTTTTAATATTTTTATCCATTTTAACTATTTATAAGTTCTTAACTAATATTTATCATTTTACTTGTCTCTCCTCAGAGCTGAGTAAAAACCTAATCCGGCTTCATCATCTCTGAAAAATGCTACGGAGGATCCCAGGAATATAGCAACTGCTAATTGCTATCAGCTGTATGCTATCAAAATCTCTTGCAGCTGTAACATAACATCTAATTTTCACCGTACAGGCAAATTTTTCATATGGTATGATCTCATCAGAAGTTTACTGCACAGTGACAAGTTGCCATCTACAAGGCAACATTAAGAGGACCACTGACTTCTACAAGGTGGGATATTCCAGTGAGCCATTTAAAAGTTTGTTCAAATATGAATAACCTCAGTATAACTCCTAAAGAGCTTACAAGTGTTTTCTTCCAGTTTATTTTCTACACTGGTATAAATGCATCAGGCACTACTGACAAATCCATTTAAACAATATAACCATTATTTAAGCAGCTAAAATAATTAACTGGGACATTTCACACAGTCAGCCAAACATCCTAAGCCAGAGATGAGTCTATCTCTGAATACTCATATTAGACATCAATATTAAGTCCTGCATCCTGTATTTTTCATCTTGCTTCACTGCTTCTGTGATAAAGTGGTCTCTGGAATGCATCAAGTTATTGTGCTTGGCTATGGGGAAAGTAATGAAGCAGGGTGTAAAGAAGATTAGTGAGTTGAAAGGAATTATTTTTTATAACTGTTCTCTAAATATATAGCTGCTATTAAAGGGTCATATCATTCACCATGCAGTGATTTTGGTTTGTTACATGCTAAAGTAAACATGGGATTCGATAATAAACTTGGTGTGACTTTGCATTGTCGAAGGCTTGGTGTGACTTTCTCTGGAGAAAAATTAAAATCTAAATGAAATTTCATTTGAGTGCAAATCTGATTTAGTTCTTTGATGGTGAATTAAGAATATAGTATCAAATGTTTATCACATTATCACCCGTACAAACGGTATCATTTTCAATTAAATAAAGTATCTAAGCAGCCAATTAGGACAGAGTTGCAATGCTTTCTTGTGGAATTTATCAAATAGGTTTTCATTACACTAGTTGACTTTGACTTCCACTTTGTATCTTGGGCTATTTCCTCACGGGCAGAATGCAGCACCCCAGAGATGCTAAAAACTGCGTCCCTGTGGGAGGGAGTTGAACACACGGCCGTCGCTGCTGCATTGCAGGAGCATCATGGACTCTCGCTTGACCCTAGTAGATGGCCACAAGAAGCTGCTTCCGAACCACGCAAGCCCGGAGCGAGGTTTTTCGGAAGCAGCGTATTCCAACCACTGCCATGCGAATGGCAGTGGCTGGAAGGCACCATTCCCCCCCCCCACCGTCCCTGAACGCTGTACCTTGTCTCCTGGCTTCCGGTGCGTCGCAGAGGCCAGGGGACATGCCCCCTGGCCTGCAACTCTAGAGCCTGTCGGGGGGGGGTCCCCTGGCCTCTGCAACGCACCGGAAGCCAGAAGATGGAGGTGCGGCGTTCAGGGATTGCACAGCCTGTGCGAAGGCTGCGCTGCCGCCTGCAGCCCTACCAGGACACAAATTTTGTGTCTTGCATACTTGCTTCCCCCCTCCCTCAATTGCTTCAAAAGCTTAAATATCATGTTGTCTCATAAATTTGTTTGCCTATAATTAGGATGATTCTGGATATTGTCTGATGAGAAAACCTATTTGACATTATTTGTTTTATTTACTACTTACTTCTTGCAGGCCTAAACTTATTTTTACTGCCAACATCTCATTATGGTAGTGATAAGGTTTGGCACATGCTGGAACTGTAACATCAAGGAAGGCCATCATTAGTATTATGTGAGCATTTCTACCATTTCATTTATTGTGATAAATCCATGGAGATTTTCTTGGAGACATTTTGTAACTATAGGAAAGAAGTGAGCAATATGCGAATTACAAATATCATCCCTATCAAACTTCAGTCAAGTCATATTCAACCTCAGACTCCAAAATGCCTTTAATTATGAAATTATTTTTCTGAACAAAATTTTAAAACAACAAAACAGATCTCTCTTTCGGTCTATCTCACTCACACAAACACATACACATTTGTTGTAATCTCCTGTGATGAGTCATTGTGTTCCATTTCCAAGAGTCAGAATATGTGAAGGAATCCAACTCTCATGGGTACCCCTACCATGCCAAATGTTTTTCATTACCAGAAAAGCATGAGAAGCTACCAGAAAAGCATGAGAAGCCAGCACAAAATGCAGTATATCATATGGCATTCTTAGTAACATTTCAGAGTCATTGAGGCCCCTTGTGTTCCTTCATCTTGGCATTTATTGGGATCAAGTTGTTTTAAGGAAAATTATTCCACTTCTTTGTTGTGTATACTGCTCAAAAAATTTTTTAAGGCCACTTTAATTGCCTGCCAGTTTTTCATCATTGGAAAAGGGATTGAAGGCTGTGCATAATTTTTATTTACTTTTTTTATATTTTGCTCTTCCAAAAAAAGCTCAAACTAACAACACAAAATTTTAAACCATTAAATTCACTCACAGTAAAACTGAATAAAGCATAGCCCCTGAATGAACCTCAACAATTTAGATGTTTTACCACTCAAATAGCAACTGCTCAGTGTACATTCATCATTAGACAACTGTTAGCAAATGAGGCATTCCCAGCTTGTAACTCAAGCATTAGTTTGCCCCAGTCCATTCTGAATGAAACACAAGGCTAGATTGGCTATAGGTCAAAAGTTGCCACCCAATGGGTAACCAGTTGTGGACCCATCCTCTGTCCCTTGGGTTTCACAGGATTAGCTGGATGTCAGTATTTTGGGGGCTTCTTCTCTGATTGACTATTGGGGGATGCCTTTTTTTGCCTGTTTGGTGATGTTCAGGCTGGACAGTTATTAATAGCTTAACTATTCCTGAGCATTGGCAATAAATAGTTTGGCAGGGATAGGGCAGGTTGCTTATTGGTAGGTGAGGAGAAGTTGCAAGCAACCTGAGCCATCAGACAGTGAGATGGGGCATGTGAAGGAGCGCCTTTCATGATCAGCACCGTCTTTCTGTACCTGGCAGTGATTTCATGGATCATTAAGGACAGGAGCTAGGGGTGAACACCTCTTTGCACAATATGTGTGTGCAATGACAACAAGGCCTGTAGCAGCCAGGGTTTGGAACCAGGTTGGCTTTGTCAAAACAAAAGGCAGCAGTCAAAACAAAAGACAGCTCACCCTCCATTAAACATTATGGTTAACTGATGGTGCAGATTTTAAATAAACTAGTCAAACACATACTTTGGTCTGTTGTCTTTATAGGATACCGGGGCAACAGGCTCTGGAATATTCAGGTCTACTTGCATTTTTGAAGGCCAAGAGGACTGGGATTTGATGATTCATTATTTTTTAAGGCAGTAGCTACAGAACAAGCCACATCTTTCATCCTGGTCAGTTGTACTCCCCAAGGAAAATGAATAATCAGGAGATATTGCTGGACTGTTCACAGGCCTGTACCAGGATAAGTGGTCCTCAGATCCTGAAGTACTCCAAAAGTAATAACCAGCACCTTGGACTGAACATGGAAACAAACTGGAAGCACAGATCAACCTGCCCCAGTAAGCAGATGAGCACAGGTGTTTTGAATCAGTTGAAGTTTCCTAGTTTTTATGGCATAGAGTGCATTACAATAATCAAGTCTTGATTAGTATGGCAGACAGGACAAGAATAGATTATTAGACAATTTCTTAACCAAATGTAGCTGGAAAAACAGTTGTTATCTTGCAGACCTCTAAAGAATGGTGAATTCTTTGAGTCCCTTATCAAAACATTATTGTCCATCCCAGGAGCTCTGATTAAAACCAGAAGAACAAAGCTAAACTAAAACCTATCTTTATTGACTATCTACAAGTATTTGTAAGGCAATTCATTCTTTTCTTCCAGGCTTTCATTCATATGATTTGTGACACAGTCAATTCTGGGTGCAGATGGCGAGAGAGATGCATAAAATTTTAAAGAATAAAGTTGGTATAATATTTCGGCTCTGCTCTGACACATTTAAAGCACGTGATAGAGGTCGTTTCCCCACTTCAGAAGTGAAAGTGGAGGAAGACCGGCTAGTAAGAGCCCAGTGTTATTGAGTGCGGGTTAATGCTCCCCACCGCCGCCACCGCCAGGGTGAGGAGGCGGCGGATGCCCCCCCCCCAGACTCCAGCAGCAGCTGCTGCACTTCCCTTTTTTGTTGCTGCACCGGCAGCCCCCAAACCTCCCGCAACAGGCGAGGCGAACCTGAGGCGAACCGGCCCTCCTTCACATCCCCCCCCCGCCGCCACCCATTTTCCCGGAAAAGGTGCAACTTCTCCCCAGCTCTCCCTAAGCCAGTTGAGCCGGGGTGCGCGGGGGGGGGGGCGATGTTTTCCTCTGCAGTGCTCGGGCTTCACAAAGGGCAGAGCAACAAGGATTTGGGGAGGAGGATAGCGAGCTGTGGCTGGGGAGCCACCCAGATGAGCAGCTGCCTGTCCAGCTGCCTTACCTGCTGCTACTCCGGCGCCCGGGTGGGAAGTCACAGGGGCGGGAAACTCAAACCCCGAATTCACCCCCCGGACTTCCCCACTGCCCCGCGCTCCACGCAGGGTTTTTCAAAAGGTGCTCTTCAGTCCAGGATCTTAAATGACGTGCACTGAGGGGGTAGGGTAGCGGCAGAATCGGGGTGGCTGCGTTGTTGCCGCTGGTGTAGTAGGGAGTACAGCCGGACGCCGGGTTATTTGCCGCCAGTAACCCGCAACAAATGGTGAGTGGGGAAACGACCAGACTCTGCTAAAATCCTTCTCAGCTGTACAATAAAATTTCAGTCCTTCTTTTGCAGGTTGTACTGAACCCTTTTCTGTCCTCTTGCACATTTGTTCCAAAGGCTTGCTCTTCTGAGAACGATAGAGACCTGAAAGATGTGCGTACAGGCAAATTGCTCCTTATAAATCCCTGGATAAAAACAAAAAAGTACCCAAATAAAGATTGTGGGTAGGTATAAAGCAAAGTGCCTTTTAATGAAAGATTTTGTCCCTGCAGTTCAGCTTACGAAGAATCAATCCAACACGTGATATTACACTGCCCGTTACACAGTTTAGCCAGGAATAAATATCTAAACCCGTGGTTAAAACCCCCCATTGATAATATTAATCTATCAATTGTGGTAACGATGTTGGATTGTGGTTCTGCAAGTGTATTGAAGGCTATTAACCTCTTTTTTTTTTTTTGTGCTCTCTATTACCAGTAAACGGTTATAAACTGTAATTGGGAGATTGTATCATTACACTGAGGTCGCCATTTTTCTGGTATATTGCTGCTGTTTTAATTATGCCATTAAAGGTTTATATATATATATATAAAGCAAAAGTGCCTTTTAATGAAAGATTTTGTCCCTGCAGTTCAGCTTACGAAGAATCAATCCAACACGTGATATTACACTGCCCGTTACACAGTTTAGCCAGGAATAAATATCTAAACCGTTCCAAAACCCCATTAGTCAATATTAATCTATCAATTGTAGCGATGTTGGATTAATGGTTCTAAAGTGTATTGGAAAGCTGGCTAACTTTTTTGTGCTCTGTCATCAACATGATTTATAACTTTATGCGGAGATTTGTATGGTACAGGGTAGCCGTTTTGACATTTGGCGCGTTAAAGGTTTGAAATGGAAGGATATAGAATTAGGCATGGAAAATGTCCCACATGCATATAAAATGATCACAAAGGAGTTTCAGAAAATTCTAAAGTAGAAAAATCTTCTTTTCCCCTTCAACCAGTGAATCTGCATTTTTTGCAGTTGCTGGGTGTGGAGGAAGGTTTAAGCTCCTCTCACCATTCTGAAACTGACAAGCAGTTAGAGGTCGATTCCCCAGGAAATTCTATCTGGATTGCATCCAGATAGAAATAAAACTGCATTTTTCCATCCCGATTTCTCTCTACCCACTGCACAATTTTCCCTTGTGGAAATGTGCATTGACCACAAATTCTGGCAACATGACCTTCCCCACTAATCCAGGAACTGCTCAGCCGCTCTGCCCTAATTGGCTGCTGTGCTGAGACGGGGCAGGATTTTTTGTTACCGGAGGCACGTTGGCATGCACATGCATGCAATGGAGTGATGTGGAAACGGGGATAACTCCAAGCCCCGTTTCCATATGGTCTCGGCCGCATGTGCACACGCCGTTTAGTTGCCCTGCAGACTGTTTTGTTCCCCGCAAATCCCCTTGGAGCAAAAAAAAGGGCTGGGCGCACATTGCGCACAGCCCGCCGTGCTCCCATTGACTGGGAGTCGCTGGAATCCCCTACATCACTGCCTATGGTGGGAAAACAACTCTGGTTTCAACCTCTGAGATTCTTCACCAGCCTGCTTTGATGCTTGATTTTTGAAAAAGTTGCATAAACAAGCAGGTTATGGGAAAACACGGGAGAAGGTGGAGAACGAGTGCCCGAACCTGCTTGACTGGTCGTTTGGAGACCTGGCCGTGGGTAATTTGTAATAAAAATGTGTTTCTTTGTGCGAGTAGCACGCAATTTATGATCCGTGTGAAAACGACCAGAGAGGACAAACCTGATGCTGGAGCAGTACCTCAGTTGTTAGCAATTACCACCAGGATGACTGGGTAGCCTTTCACAGAGTATGCCTTCAATAACTCTGTACATCAGGGTTTCACTCAATCCCTGAAGTATCTCAAATATTGGGCTCACCAAGAAATATCATTTTTATTGTAATCATTTCCAGCAGTTATTTATTTAGGAACACATTAGTAACCTGCCTTTCTTGCAGGTTATTGTGGCAGCTGAGATGGTTTACAACATTAGCTGAGACAGCAACAACATTAAAACCAGAACCTTACAACCAAAACCAGACAAATATAATGACAAATAAAACATCCAGACACTTCATCAAATTCCTCATATTCATCCCAATATTAGTAATGTGGGAAAAGAAAACCCTTCCCTGATCTCTACTATACCAAGCCGCATCACCTCAGACCTGTCTGTATTCAGCTTTAGTTTGTTTGTTCTCAGTTGCTTGAAAACAGGCACTGAACCAGAAATTAGGCAGCTGTTTCTGGAGGCTTTTGCAACGAAATAGTGACCTGCGTAGTATCAGCATATTGATGACATCCACGTCCACTGATTTCATTCAAAGACCTAGAATACATTTTGTGCAACATAGACAAAACGGTTAAACTCTGAGGAACACCATAGGATAAATCCCATGCCTCACAATGAAAGCTGTTGACAATGATTTTCTGGAAGATCCACAAGGAAGAGACAAAACAATTTTTGCTTTGTTTCATTCATGCCTATTCTGATCTGTAGGCATCTGGCATCTCAATAATGTAGTGTTACTAGACTTGGATCTTGCTCAATATTATAGAGTGGTCAATTTTGTCAGAAGCTGGCAGGAGATTTAACAAAATCAAAAGAGACATATTTCACTCATCTTGCTGCAATTTAAAGGAACAAGCATAGTTTCAATCTCAATCCAATCCTAAAGGCAGAATTAAACAAGTCAAGAAATACCAGCATTGCTGCAATACCACCATCCAAGAATGAGCCATCCAAGCATGAGCCATCCAAGTAATACATTGCTCTACCAGCACTCTTTTCTTTACCTTGCTCAGGAATTAAACATAGACTGATAATTAGCCATAATCTACTTGCCCAGTAGGGTTGCCAGAACCCTTCCAGTGGCAGAAGATCCCCTACTTTGGGGACTCTACCCCAGCACCATTCAGCTAGTTGGTGGGAAGGACTTACCAGCAACAAACTACCACAGGCAATGTATTGATGGTCACTTCCATTGCTCACCAAAGTGACTTTGTTATGTCACTGGTGATGTAGAGAAACTCTATTTTGAAAATGACTTCCACCATAGAGTTTTCCCCCAAATACCAGAATATTTCCATGACACCATGATGTGTCACCAGTAATAGAGGCCTACAACTTAGTTTACTCCCAGTAAGTTCCCTCCATCTCCCCATTCCTTACCAGGGGTTACCTGGCAACTTTACTGCCCAAAGTGGGGCTTTCCAGTAAAAGGCAAATTAGAATGTCTTTAAATGTTCAGGAAACATAACCTAGTTAGATAGGAACTGAAGATGTTTTACTATGGAAACGTCATGCTTTCAGCTCAAGTTTAAGCAACCAAGTAAAGCATTTGCTAAAACTGCATGATTTTATCTTCACAGCCCCTCAGATCTTGTCAACATCACTCAGAGAGGCCAAAATTATTTATAGAAAATTAACTTCACATCAAATGCTTCTACTACTTGATCTGTTAAACTGGAGTCCAAGTTAGATCATACAGGAGAGATTTTATCAACAGGGAACTCACAAAATAACGTTTCTCAATACATAATGAATGCTTTACTGTGATGAAATGTGATCTAAAGTTGTATCTGTTAAGATAAGGCTTCATAACTTATATTTTTTCACAATCACAAACTGTGAAATAATGCACAGTGTTCCATCTCACATGATGAATTCATGGCAGATGGACTCACTGATGCCAAAAGACACATCTAAGGGCAGCTGGAAAAAGGAAGAAGAAAGGCCAGGAAAGGCTCTGCTTGTCTGTTTGACAGCTTGGGGTTCCTCCAGGGAGCTCCTTTAACTATGTAGCCAGAAGCAGCTTCCCAGCCTCTTCCTGTCAGCCACCTCTAGTGGCCATGGCTACTGCCCATCCAAAATAGCATATCTATAGTCTCAAAGTTATAAATATCTTGCCTCAAGTCAACCTCTGGAAAGTTTGCTCTGGCTTTTTCAATGGCTTTCTCCTTGTTATATCATTACATGGGGGGAAACAGGAAGTAGCAGGTTTCATGTTAGAATTAAAAGTGATTATGAAGTTTAATTTTACTGTGGAAACCTAATCCCTTTTAGGACCACTGAAGTCAATGACATTAGAATGGGGTAAATCTAATCTCAAAATTCAGTACAATGAGGTGGTTAGTATTTTGGATTACTCTTCCATGATGTGTGCTAATCTTAAACCAGTCACTCTTGATTCAACCTAACCTAGCTTTTGTTGTTATGAGTATAAAATGGAACAGGGCAGAATAATGTACACCACCTGGAGGTCCTTGGAGGAAGGACAGATTAAAAATATAATAAATAATAATGAGAATAAAAGTGATGATGAGGATGATAATTTTGATCATGTCATGTATGGCAATATTAAATACTTCATTCCCTTTTTAATTAACATTTGAAAGACTTTTCAATTAAAATGTTTTATTAGATTTATATCAGCTCCCCTATACATAATTCATGAAATATAAAACTTCAGGTGCCCTTACAAGTATGACTGACCTGTATGTAAAATAAAGGTTTGCTAGTCTGAATCTTGGTTGCCTGGCAACTGACATTGCTTTTCCCTCTGAAAAAAAAATTCTGGCTATAAAACAAGAATAACTGAAACTATTAATTTACTAAAGTTCAGGCAATTTAGATTCCCTAATGATGCTATGCATATAATATTCTTAAATTAGAATAATATTATTTGGCATGGGAAAATGCCAACAATGCCCAAAGAAGGATAGTTCTAGAAATGTTTATCTTTGCAGGGCTGCCCAGAATATGAATGCTTTTGCAGACATGGTGAAGAAATTGCCTTGCAATCCTCTAATGGACTTCATCCTGACCGATTAATTATAATAGATAAATGAGATCGTAAGGCTATAATTCTATTTCTATTTGCTTAGGAGTAAGCTCCACTGAATACTGTTTTCAAGTAAACAGTCATAGGATCTGGCAGAATAGCTGATCTTCAAGAGATGTAATTCCCAAATTGGTAAGTTTCCAACAGTGCCATCCTAACACAGAGTTACACCTTTTTACATCCACGGAAGTTAATAGACTTAGAAGGGTGTAGCTCTAGTTAGGAAGGCATTGCTAGTTATATGCCAACATTTGCTACACTGAAACAAATGTATGTACATCCTATTCCCTGATTTGCTTTGGGCATGACCCTACAAATAGAAATAAACTTACATGATGTTTATGATTTTTCTCTCAATCTTTTAAATTTCTTCAACAGTTCATTTTAACCAGCTTTTGTGAAGTATTCCCATAATTTCAAACATTTTCTGAAAATATTTCCCTTTTCAATATTGGGGGGGGGGTGTTTTTGTTTTGTGAAGGTTAACATAATTATGGCCCCAGTATCAGAGTCTTGTTTTGCCACTTCCCTTTGGTTGCATGTTAAATTTCAGTAACGTCATATATCATGGCTTCATGCCACACAAGTTCCAGCACAGTACTTAGCAATACTGAGTTTATTTAGGTAATTTGGGTTGTTGTTCAGTTCATTTCTGAAGGCTCAAAATAGGTTACAATAACAACAAACCATAAAAATAACCCCAAAGCAACAAACTCTAAAAATAGATGTTTTGATGTAGCAAGTACAATCTGCATGTGGATTGCTTCCCAGGTGCCAGTCCACATATGCAAAAGAAGGCTATGATGCACACAGAAAAAATATTAGACAGAAATTCATTTATTTGGGAACTTCATCTTTGTTGCACCAGCTCAAAATTGACCAGAAACATCACTGGCAGGATTCAGGAATGGTGAGGCATAGAATTCTATGCACCCCTTTTTAAAACTCTAGCTGGTACAGTGGTTCCACTCATTTCTCCAGAGTCAGGGACAGAGGGTGCAGTCAGTGAGAGTGCATCCATGGTGCATCCAATCGTGTCCCTTTTCTGTGCTGGCCAATATCTCTCTCCAGCACATAATTGTGGCCTTTAACCCTATAAATACCCTAGCCAGGACATCCCACATCTCAGTAGTTAAGGTACATGGCATGGAACATCATCTGAAGCTCCCTACTGCGTGCATTTAGAGGAAGCAGCAAGGCACCTCAGTGGTGGGGAAAGCACAGAGAGGAAACTTAGCATTACTAGGGAAGCAGTTTGCACCAACCCTCCAGTGCTCACACTCTGAGCCTTAATTGGTAATCCAATTCATCAGCCAGGACCCAGAGGGGTGACCATGCATGGACATGTAAGCAGAAGAGCTTGATCTTGCTTAAGTAACCCAAAATGTAATAAGGCAATCTCAGAGCCTGGCATTTTGAAACCATTTACATTTTATTTATTCCTTCTTTTTTAATTTGATTTTTTGTCCCTGCAGACTTGCAGGCTCCCTCAGATTTGTAGAAAATTCTTACCTTTATGTACATACCTAGCCCCATTGTATGTATTCTAGAACCATGTTGCATAAACCATGTTGCAAAAAAGCTACAAAGAAGAACAAGAGTTTGGCTTTATACTCTGCTTTTCTCAACCATAAGAAGTCTCAAAGAGGCTTACAAACTCCTTCCCTTCCTCTCCCCAGAACAGACATCTTGCAGGAGTACAAGTGGGGAAGCAAACCTGATTCACCAGATTAGAGTCCACTGCTCTTAACAGCTATACCATGCTGGTTTTAGATGAAGGACAAATATCCAAAGATATAAATGTATCTGTGACAGGGGGATGCTATCTAGATAATTGAGATACATTCCCAGAACCTTGCAACTGCTTAAAATAACAAATTACTGCTCTAGAAAGATGTATCTAACCAGCTTGCTAAATGTATCCATTGGCATCTGTGCATTCTTTCCTTGATCTTTACTTTATGGCTTCATATGCTTGGTAGACAAATATGCTTCCCCTGGTACCTCTGTCCCATGGGAACTGTATTACATCCGTTCTCTCATAGGGTAGGAAGCCAAATGGCTTTTTCTTGCTATCTGCCACGGACCTTGGGGCGCCTTAGCTTCAAAGACTGTTTTTCACAAATGGTAGCATTGTCATGGTGCCCCTGGGAGGTGCTGACAGCACCCCAGGGTACCGGGAAACCCTGGTTGGGAATCGCTATACTAGACCATGGAGGCTTGTTGTTCAGCTATGTTGAGAACATAAGAACAAGCCTGCTGGATCAGACCAGAATCCATCTAGTCCTGCACTCTGCTACTCGCAGTGGCCCGCAAGGTGCCTTTGGGAGCTCACAGGCAGGATGTGAAAGCAATGGTCTTGTGCTGCTGCTGCTCCCCACATCCCACTAAAATTTTAAAATGGCATCCCTGTTAGATGAGTTAGGCTTAAGGATTTCTTGGCTCAAATTAATAGTCTTCTGCCTACTGATCTGAAGGCAATTCTTATTCTCCTGCATCAAAGCAAACATTTATGTCACTAAAGGCCTGTGGAGGTTATGCACTACTGTCCAATTTGTGACTACTCACGAGGTCATGATACAGATACTTCCCAAAGGGATGTGTGACACGATAGATTGGCTGTCCTAAACAGGCTACTTTCTGAAAAGGAGTTTCCATAGCAACCCTAGCATATAAAGGTCCCTTATTTCTGTAGCATCATTTTTAAGACTTGGCTGCAGTTGCCATAACAGCAAATTCAGCGTAAACATTTTATTGAAGTTCAGCACTGGTATTGCAAATACAGAATCCCACAATGTTTCCATTACACACAGTATCTGCAGAGCAGAATAAGTGATAAAGACCTGCCAAAAAGTAGTTTGACAAAATCTAAATTAGGCTACAGCTTAATAAACCTTAGTCTATTTTTCTTCATCTGAATAGCAATACATACAAACTAGCAAATGTTCCAGCGTTGACTTGAGATGAAGAGATATTTTAATAAAAACATGGGACTGTATGAGTGAACATAGTGTTTCCAATTCAATATGGGATACAGCCAGGGGTGGGATTCAGCAGGCTCGCACCACTTCGGCAGAACCGGTTGTTAAAAAGGTGCTTGTAAATAACCAGTTTGTTAAATTATTTGAATCCCACCTCCGGAACCAGTTGTTAAATTATTTGAATCTCACCACTAGATACAGCCTCTGTGGAATGCAATTGTGGTGGTACTTTTTTTAAAAAAAGAAACAGGTATATGCAAGCAGGAGGTTGGCTAGAACTGAAAAAGAGATTTCTAAAGTTGTTTCAGTCTGTAATCTGGATTCAGTTCTGGTCTTAAGACTGAAACATCCTTTGTCTTCGTGATAATCTTCATCAGTTCCTTTCCTTATTCTAATCACAGCTCAGTGTACATCTCCAAAATGAAGATAGCCACTTTGAATGACTATATGCAATGGATGGCAATGCTAGTTTAATACATTTTGCGGCCAGATGCCACTCACCACTGCTTCTACCTGGAAGCCAGAGCAGCTGATTCTCAGAAGTGGCAGGCACCATATTTCAGTTATTCTATACCTACTCAGTAGACTGGTGTTTGGCCTGTGGCAATTTATGGGGTCCAGGGTTCTGTCCTCCATTCTGTTTAACATCTGCATGCAACTGTGGGGAGAGAAGGCTAGGAGATTAGGAGGGATGTGCCACCAATATAGGAAAAACTCTCTCATCCAATGGACTTATGAAGATCTTGAACAAATTCTTCCTAAGATAATAGGATGGATGCAAGAGCAGGTTCATAATTTGAAAGTGCTGCTGGAACCTGACCAACAGTTAAATGCTCAGGTGTCCTTGTTGGCAAGTAGGGCCTATTACCAGCTTTGACTGATAAGCAGCAATGGTCATTCCTTGTAAAGTTCATTCTTTCTTTTTATGAATTTAAAATTACAGTGGTCTGTCTACACTTACAGTGAACGTGATTGCACATGCAACAGCAAATGCAACTGGAAGTGAACTTCACACAGACACATGCAAATGTAACTCCTTCCCCCAACCGGGAGGTGGACAAAATATATACCCCACCATCCAGTCACTCCTCAATGTGCCACAGAGGCCCTTTTACACATGCAGAATAATGCACATTCAATCCACTTTCACAATTGTTTGCAAGTGGGTTTTGCTATTCCGCACAGTAAATTCCAGCTGCAAAGTGCATTGAATGTGAATTGAAAGTGCCTTATTCTGCATGTGTGGAAGAGGCCAGAGAGAAACACATCTGGGCCTGACATACAGCTAAAGATGCCAGCTATAGATGCAGGTGAAACATTAAGAGCAAAAACTACCAAACCATGGCAACGTAGCCTGGAAAAACAACAGCTAGTCTATCCACTCTGTCCAGAAAATGAACTAACATTTTTATTAGAACCTAAGCTAGGAATTCTTCTTTTCCTAACAGATAATCCCCCTCTATGACTAGAATATGACCCCTTTCCCCCAATATCTTCTCCCTGGGAACACCACAGGTAGAAATGTCTGGTCACTCTGGATCTCAGAGTTCAAACCCTCAAATTCTTGTCAGAATCTCTGACTGCCTTCATAACTCCACCTACTTCCAGCCTGTCACTCACACACTCAGGCTCTGTGAAGGATTAACACTTTACAATCAGGATTTTTTGCCTCTGCATGCTGCTTAGATTCATCACACTATCGTAATAGGAAGTGTGGAAACTGGGAAGTGACAATTCCCTGCTATCTTCTTCTGACATAATAAGAACATAAGAAAGAGCCTGCTGGATCAGACCAGAGTCCATCTAGTCCAGCACTCAGCTGCTCACAGTGGCCCACCAGGAGAGCAGAGATGCAGTCCTCTTCTTCCTTCTCTCTTTTAAGTTCCAGTACAAGCAAATTCTATTCCTATTTAATAGCAACCCTGCTTTTTCTTATTTCTAAGTAGAGTTACATGAAAGTCATTAACTGCAACTGACGCAGAAGGGTATAACTTTAATTAGGATTGCAGAGTCATACCATTGCAGAGTTATACGCTACAGCACAGTCACTGTAATGTTGCAATCCTAAGAATATTTTCTTGGGAGTTAGTCTCATGAAATAAATTGAATTGAATGAAATGGGACTTTCTTCTGAGTAGACCTGCTCAATATTGCTCCCAAACCTTTCATGTTTCTTAATAGTAGCCAGGACCTGCCATTTATGCAGATATTTGAGGGGTGAATTGCTAGCAGGAATTCCTGTGATATTTGCTAAAATGAACAAATCATGACAAAAGGTGTGGTTACAGCTATGGTGTTCCAAAATATGGTTCCGGAAAGGCAAGCTGAACATTTTATTCTAATTTGATTATTCTAGTTAAAATGACTAGAACTACTTGATCTTAGCCGATTTGCAGAAGATCATCTTTTTATTAAATAATACCAGCAGCGAGGTAACAGATCCAGTAGCCAGATTTCTTGACCTATATATAATCCAGAAATCCAAGGGTTAACTTGCCTAATTTCTTTCTCCCCCATTCCCCCTTGTTTTAGCTTTCAATTTATATATTGATATTTGTTCATTATTTTATTTTCATTACCTGTTTGGTGACTGAATTCTCTGTTGATAGAATTATATTATTATGCCAATAAAGGTTGTTGAAGTTGAACTAGAACAGTGGTTCTCAATCTGGGGGTCGGGACCCCTTTGGGAGTCGAACGACCCTTTCACAGGGGTCGCCTACGACTCTCTGCATCAGTGTTCTCCATCTGTAAAATGGATAAATGTTAGGGTTGGGGGTCACCACAACATGAGGAACAGTATTAAAGGGTTGCGGCATTAGGAAGGTTGAGAACCACTGAACTAGAACTATATAGTTTCTGTATTCCCCCCTTAGCATATTTAAGTATATCAAATCATTATAAGTATACTCATTTTTCTTGCATGTCTATATTATTTTCCACTTACAAATAAGAAAAGTATCATAATAAAAAGTGTGTATGTATTATAGTCCCATAAATAGTAGCAATTTATGTCCCACATTGGAGTAATAATATTCCAAATCATGGAGCCACTTAAATAGCAAAGGAAAGTATTTTATTAGCTATGCTAACTGCACAAAGCCTGTTCTAATGAGATCTCTAAAGATTTGGTCACTAGTAAGAAGGCTCATTACTGATTTTAGACTTTAAATCTCATTTTAACTACAATTAGCTTTCTACTTGTCTCCGTACTTGCTGACTGCCTAGCTGATCAATTCAATCCATTGCCAATTTTTTCAGTATCATCCATACAGAAGGAAGAATGTCATCAAGCACTCTGTATCCCAGTACTATTTAGGCCTGCAATCTGGCTTATAATAAAAAGTGTCAGCGGAGGTTAAAAGTGGGGAAGTGCATTGTTTACTTAGTATATTTCTACTCACTATTTGTAGCATGATTATTTAGCTGGTTCTAAAGCTGCTGACCCTATAATGTAATGCATGTCTTGTCTTTGTAATAAATATGTCATTCCAGATTACGATAGCCTCTGCCTCCCTGCAGTGTTTTGAATAGTTATTTATAACAGATATATTTCATTGTGAAGCTACATCTAGACTGGATTCTAAAAGCAGTTTAAAACTTAGAAATGCTTTTCTCAATTTTTTTTCATTTTGGCAATGGATTTCATTTTGTGTTTTTTATGTTTTGCAGTATTTATGATACTTTTCTGTCTTGTATTTGTTTTAGTTGCCTTGATGCTGGCAAAATAGAAATATTTCAAATAAATAAAACACTGCTTATTCTTCTTTAAAGGTGTCTTATGTGAAGATAAACAGTGAATCTTTCGTTGGCCAAAGTGAGGAATCAGTGATAGCAGACTCTTGGCTTAGCAAAAGGTCGGGCAGGCTTGGAATCTTGATTGCCTATTTATATGGAAGTCAGCTTTTGCAAGAAACTCACAGGAGAATGAATAAAGTTTAACAATTTTTGTTAAGGGATAATAGGGGTACACAAGCACACAATAATCAAAGCATAAGAACACAAACACAACCCTAAAATATACGCAATTGTGAGGGGACAGATCTGGAATAGATGAGGGAACTGGGGAATAAGGGATACAGTCACCTGATCTTGGCGCAAAATGGTTTGATGAATAGAACTGAGCAACCTGTGCTTAGCTCTGGAAGAACAACATGTTGTGTAGCAGTATACAGACAGAGAGGTGTCCACAGATATTGAACATTGGCTACTGGGTGAGGGACCTTCTTGTAGGGAAAAGGGAGTCCTCAGGGTTATACAGTGACCCTTAATCTACCAGGACAAAGAAGAGTCCTGCCTTTCTGAGGAAAGACAAGAGACAGCCATTAACCTTAATGGTTGGGTTGTTGATCTAATGGGTTTAGCTTGATGTTTCAAGTTCAGGAATGCCTGCAAAGGGGGAAGGTAGCTGATAAAATTACATCGAACAATGACAATGCAAATGATGCAGTTGTTAAAGGTATTAGTCCAAGGAAGGAACATTGGGTTAATACATCACTGGAGCAGGAAAGCACATTAACACATCCATTGTCTTCACAGGGGTGTATGGATCAGGGCTGGAGATGGGAATGATTTCCAGGGCAAGGGCATTGTGTTCACTTAATCCAGTCAAGATGGGTGTGAGACAGGCATTATGAAAGGCTGATTTGGAGGGGGCAAGTTCAGACAAAGTTTTTACTTGCTGTATGTCCTTTTGGGTACACTGAGCCAATGCAGAGAATGGGCTCACCATTTTGGCATTGCATTGCTAAGGACCCCAATGATTGGTAGAGATGGGTAGAAACACCATTGTCTTTAAAACAGTTTCTCCAGCCTACCATAGGTTGGTCTGGCAACATTTTGAGATAGCATCCTTATATTGCAGCAGGTTTTGAAGTTTGTAAGTATTATGTACAACCACTCCTTGTTTTCTGAAATGAAATCCTGCATTTGTATTGGATATTTTACTGTTATACTGCACAGTAAAGAAATATGTTCTTAGACATGGCTGAAGCTTTCTTAAAGGAGAAAGTATGCTCACATAAGTACTAAAGCTACCTATTAAAATGGAAGACATTGTGCTAAAAAAAATCAAACTGCAATAGCAGACCAACGGCAAGGAAATTTAGCTGGAAAAATAACAAAGGGCTAGGAAAGCATGTTCAGTTTCACAGATGGTACAGAAGCACCAGTTTCCTCAGGTGATGTTTTCCTGTCATGTTGCTGCACTGATGAAAAAAGCCAGATCAGATAGATTCTTTTTCATGAATACTGTTTTTTTAAAAATCAATATGAATTGTATTATCCAGTGGTTTAACAAAACAGAGTACAGAAAAGATGACCACAAATTGCAGAGTAAACCTTACACTATCCTGTGTTCCACATCCCCCAATCCTTTCCACCTTTTCTATACTTCAGCAGCAATCATTCAAGCCATGCTCATATATTACATTATATAAAGATAATTTGAAAGAAAGAAGAAAGAAAGAAAGAAAGAAAGAAAGAAAGAAAGAAAGAAAGAAAGAAAGAAAGAAAGAAAGAAAGAAAGAAAGAAAGAAAGAAAGAAAGAAAGAAAGAAAGAAAGAAATCTGAATGAAGTGAAGAGGAACCCATTTTCAACTAGCCTTCAGAAATATCACTTGAAGTAGAAGCTGAAGTCATTGTTGTGTAGAAATTCAGTCAAGTACTACTTAAACTGCCATGTACTAAGAAAGGTATCAGTTAAGCTATACTTGGTAAAATTCCTCCCTTTTGCAGCTTAAATGTACAGAAGTAATTTCAGAGTTCTGGAAATGGCCAAGTAAAAAAAGAAAAAGAACTTTAAGCCAAACAATACTCTTCATTTTAATGTCACTTTGAATTTAAAAAAAAACACAAAACCCATCTATGCAGCATTTCTGTGACATAAACAACCCTGGGGCAGCAGACATGCTACTTTCCCAGAGGACCTGCACAGGAGCTTTTCAGCAGCTTGAGCCTAGGTACCTGACTTTTAAAAATACAAGATTTCAAGTGGGGACCCACAAGGACTAGTCGCAGGGGTAGGGAACCTGCGGCTCTCCAGATGTTCAGGAACTACAATTTCCATCAGCCCCGACCAGCATGGCCAATTGGCCATGCTGACAGAGGCTGATGGGAATTGTAGTTCCTGAACATCTGGAGAGCCGCAGGTTCCCTACCCCTGGACTAGTGGGAAGCATCTCATTTTCCCTCCATCACAATTTCCTCTTTCCCTTTCCTGAAAACCTCCATAACCTGTTCCCTTTTGTTGCTTCTGTCTCCCTCCCACCTAACAGCCAGCCTACATTTATCACCACTCTGTCTTAAGATTTCTTAAGATTTCCCTCCCCCTGCCAGGTAGCCTCATCTAGGAAAACTATTGTCCAGTTATGTGGTGTAGGCCATTAGGCCAGATGCACTTGCATGATAGGGAACCATCAAGGCACTGGGAGGTTATCTTCTGTTGTATTACACACACCCCACACAGACACACAATTTCCTCTTTTCTTGCTCCTGACAACCCCCGTATTCTCTGCTCTTTCCTTGCCTCACTCACTCCTAAACCATCCACAAGCCTACCTTTTATCTGTCTCCCATCTTCAATTTTATTTATCATTTATGCACTTAATTTGTATTCCACCTTTCTCCATAGTTGAAACCGAAGCAGCTTACATTAATCTCCTCACCTCATTTTTATCTGCACAGCAACTCTGAGAGGTCAGTTAGGCTGAAAGTTAAGTGACTGGTCCAAATTCACTCAGGGAGAGTCTTCAGCTTTAGAATCGGCAAATATACACTATTACATCGTTGACCTTAGTTTAGATCTACTAAACTAAAAAAAAAAATCATGGTTGGGAAGAATTGCAACTGTTAAGAAGAGTTGAACCTCCTGTTCCAAATGCTTCCAATCTATGAAATGATAAAACTTGGCTAGGTGGTCATAGGTTTGGCATTTTGGGGTGCAAAAATGAAGAATGGTCTTGAATCATCACCACCAGTCCTTGACAAAACACACACACAGAGCTTCAAGGCTCACCACAGTGAGCTAATAGCTAATAAGTAAAACAGTTGCATAATAAGTTAACATGATAAATATTCAAATAATATATAAATGGAATAACTTTTTCTTAATGTCTTTGAAGAATAATAATACCTTGTGTTCTAAGCAGATACTGCTAATTTACATTAGTACTACCTATGTTTCAAAAGCTTAGGCTATGAACAATGAGGACTGAATTTGGGGCAACTATGTGATGTTCTGTAGCAGACCTGAAAATGCTTGATGTATCATAGAAAAAGGGAAAGGAGCCAGTTGCTGGGATGACAGTCCATGACAGCAAGAACCCACAGAGAGGCATTAGTATTAATTTGGAAGGCTGTTTGAAACTATCACACTTGCCAGAAGGAAGTTGCCGAGAGAGATATATTTTAAGATCTTGATACTGAATCTTTCATGATGTGCCATTTATGGCTGATATACGCTTTAAGTCTAGCAGTCATCTGTTCTGTGAAAATACTTAGTGTAAAGTCTGCTTATTTGATTAACTTTTCTTCTTTTATCTCCAAGAAGGTCTCACAGAACTCTAAATTGTGCCAGCAATAGTACTGCAACAATATGCCGCTTCATGCTAGCTAGGTGTGGCTGAGTGCACTGGTACATTGATCTGTAGCTTTAGCTTTGCTTTACTTGGACAGCTTCTGTCTTTGCTGTGTGAGATAGAAAATATCAATTTCTGGATGTCGTCAACTCATATACATGCTAGAAGTTGCTCTAGAATCTAATTTCACCTTCTATTACAAGCTGTTTCACTTTATGCAATATGGTAGCCGCTTCTTATTGAAGAAAAGCTATACTATTGTTTCGTGAAAGTTGCAAAAATTGCTTTTAATTTATCATCTATAATGGATCCATAGGACAGGTTACAAAGTACTAAACCAAATAAACCAACGTAGGTGGATTCCGCATGGGCCAAAAACAGTAGCGTGAAAATGGTGTAAACTCTTTTACACTGTTTTAAACCATTTTACACCATTTTCACACCACTGTTTTTGGCCCATGCAGAATCCACCATAGAATTGTAGTAAAACATCAACAAGCTGGCCCTGTAGGATTTTTGATGTAGAACATGGCACTGGATGGATGTGCCTGGCTTTGCTCTATTTTTGCCAGGCAATGAAACTCAAGTGTGCAGTTCTGAAAAATCTGCAAAAGCCCCTCCAGATGATGGCGAGGGCCAGAGAAGCTGCTTGTACTCCTGAGTTCAGAAGCTGGAGATAGTGGTAATCATCATCTTTTACAACTTGACCTATCAACCCCACTGAGGAGGAAACATTGACGTCATGTATCCATTACCGATGGAATTAAAATACAAAGAGATTGGAAGAGGGGTCCATATCTTGCTGCTGATAAGCATGACAGTTTGCAGGTTGCCAAACTAGAAAAGAAAGAACTTTACTGACATGTGAGTAACCAGAGAGGAGGAATCTGGGACCTGCATAAAACTACTGAAAACTTTGGGAAACTGTGAAAACAGTTACATCTAGTGGACATGGCATCTAGAAGAAAAGGTAAGTGCCCCTTGAAATATCCAAGATGTTCACAAATCTTGAGAGTATACTGCCAGTAATCTAAGTCTCAGGGCAGAAACTGATTCATAGAAAGACTGTCAATAACAACATACCAAACATGATGTCAGGGATCATCAAGGATAATAAAAAGATGAAGACTGAATTTCAAAAAGTAGTACAAATTGATGAGAAGCTGGAAAAGACTAGAGAGGAAGTAAAATCTTTAAAGCAAGATGTGGACTCTATACAATTGGAAGTTAAAATACATGATTTGACTATTTTTCTGGAATATCAAATCAAAGAAAAGGCCTTAAAACTGAGAAAGGTACTAGAGGATCTAAATCCAGCAAAAGAGAAGTTAAACAAGAAAATTGCCTCAGTCCTGGGAAATCATTTAGAGATTAAAAAAGAAGAAATTGTGTCATAGATTGAAAAAAAATTATAGAGCTACATCAAATAATCAAAAAATGAAAGGACTGTGTAGAGACATTGTTGTTTAGTTCCACTCTAAAAAAATGGCAGATCAAATTCTGGAAATACAGAAGAAATTAACAATCAAGATAGAAGAAAAAGACATCATCATCACGAGGGAGATACCTTTAAGGAAAGATTATACATTTCTGGTGGACATTTGTAAGAAAAACCCTGATAAGATTTTCGTGGCTCTGGTGGGAAGGAGTTTTCTCATAGACAAGGGACAGCAACACAGAATTACTTCAATAACGAGTGCCAAAGCAATCTTCAAGGAGATTTTAAAAGCCCTTAATTAAAAAAGTTCTGTAAAATCAAGCAATGATTCAGCAAAAGGGAAAGTAAATGGGCATATTGGAAACTAATGATAACTAAGTTAGGAGAGTAAATTCAGATATATGGTTAAGTGGGAAAGGAAGGGGAGGAAGAATTTATGTTAAAAATCTTTGGCTACGGGAAGTTAGGTTAGGAGGATAAGATGTTGGATTTTTTAATTTGTTATAAATTGCCTCAAATTGTATGTTGATATGTTAGAAAAGATTTAAGAAAACACTGGAACTTAGGTTGGGCTAAAAACAATGAATAACTGTGATGGATAAGATCAATAGCAGGGTATGGGTGGGAAGTCATTTAAGTATATGTAGTATGTCTGTGTAGCATTAACCTTTGTTGTGTAAATAGAATAGGGTGGCTGGATCATTGGTGTAATTCTTCTCCTATGTTTTTCTTTGTTGTTGTTGTAGATGTTAAAAAACTAATTTTTTTTTTAAAAAAGCAGGCACTGTATAAGCAACAGCAGTAGAATCAGCATCAAATTACAGTCAATAATCTATTAAAAGATTCCATCAATTCACAGCATCAATTGAAATTCAGCAGCAAATAAAACCAGTATTAAAACCAGTTCTGACCATTACGCAGCAGTATAAAATACAAAAATGTAAACTTCTGCACTTTGCCACATCATTCTTAGATAACTATCACTTCCTTCTTCATGCATTCATTCCTCAGTCTGCTGGTATAATTTTAACACTTTAGCTAAGCCTCTTGCACAGCTGGGTCTAGTTTCCCATTGAATCACACTTCAAGAGTTGGCACAGCCAGCCCATTCCTCTCACTGGTTTCCTCCTCCTCCATCTAACATTCAGTTTTCTTCCTGACTGGTAGGCTCAACATTTTACCATGCAGTATCAAAGCAGCTGGAAAGCTGGCACATGCTATGTGGATATAATTCACTGACACTGGTTTGTTTCTGAAGCTGTTCTTTAAAAATGATGGAATTTCTACACAAATTTCTCTTAGGAATATGTTTCTTTATTAGCCAATATTGCATAAGACTGGATTGTCATTTTTTCTCCATGTCTTTCTATCTTTTTTGGTCAGTCATCTATGCAATTGTAGCTATGCAATGAGCTATGCAATTGGTCATTCCTAGAGTCTGAGAAAGGGTTTTCCATGTTGCCACCATTTTCTTTCAGTTAAAGACGTTATTAATAATTCTGTGATGCATTCCACTTGGAAATAGGTTTCAAGCAGCCCAGTTCAATGGATTTGGTGCCCTGCCTACTGCTCTCAAGGAGGCTTGCTAGTGGCGTGGGGAAGCTTAAAACACAAAAAAGCTTCCCTGCCACATTTTTGGTGGTGTAAATCCAAAGCCAGCACGAAGGCGGCAATGGCCCTCAGGAAGCCAACTAATGTTGGCCATGCCCATGGACTACCCCTGCCACACTGGTAGGAGCAGTGGGGGTGCAGAAATGCTGGCACATTATCCAGCACTACATCCCACCACTGTGGATGGCCACAGTAGCCACCAGTTGGCAAATTCACCCCTTTGCCAGGACTAGTGCCCCAGAGAGGGCAAATCTGCCTACACGGCCTCACACTGCTTCCACCAGCAGATTCTCCCTCTTTCAAATGGGGCTGTTAAGCTAGCGCAGGCTTTAACAGCACATCTCCAGAAGCATATAACATGAGCTTCAGCAATGACACTGCAATGCTTCTGGCCAAAACAAAATGCCGACTTTGACATACTATATTGTGTCTCATTGCAATTTTAGTTACTGAGATGAATTACTGTTTTTGCGGCCTTCTTGACAATTATGTAGCAGCTTTCATCAAACAGCAAGTTTCTTTCCACAAAGTTCTTTCTATAGGACTATTCTGTTTAAATTAGTTTTTAGAGACCAGCCCCATGCTAGGAGATGAAAAGTTTTTGGGAGAGAGGACTTGCTCTCAGTGGCCACTTCCACACATGCAGAATAATGCACTTTTCAATCCACTTTTAATGCACTTTGAATTTTACTGTGCGGAATAGCAAAATCCACTTTCAAACAATTGTGAAAGTGGATTGAATGTGCATTATTCTGCAAATGCTGAAGGGGCCAATGTGGACCAAGTCTATGCTTCCACTACTATATCTAAACTTCTCATTCTTGTCTCAGCTTCCATTCCATTGTATTTATTATTTTCCCTTTTCCTGAAAACCTTACCTTCTAATTCCCTTCTTCTCTTCCAAGATTTATCTGTCTTCTTCCTGTGTGGATCTAGTGATGAGGACAGTTGCCCTCCAATCTGTTCAATGAACATGCTGAATCTCAATTGTTACATCTGATTGTCTTCAATCAAACTTTTTTATATGACATATTTTAAAGCTATTAAATGCATATGTTTAGGCTGTGTTGCAATCCAGCCTAATGACATTTATATAAATATTTTGTAGTTACTGTATGGTGCTTGTTGTTGGGTCTCTCTGAAGTCATCAGATCTTTTTGGTTTTCACATTTTTCAAAATCTAATATTTTTCCCTGCCCCTTTGTCATTAAATCAGTGAAATTGTTGCACACCAATCTACTAAAACCTTTCTGCAATTCACTTGGCATTTGAAACCAGTGAAATTGGAAGAACCAAATGTTAGAGATCAAATTTTAGAGATTCCCCCACTCCCTGAACATATTTCACCTGGGAGAAAGTCAACACTGTTCAAAGCATTCATTACAAATAACAATCAGCAAAATGTTCTGTATTCTGATCCAGAAGCATGGATCAATCTCATTATCATCTACTTCTCTATGATTTCCTAGGCTGCTAGGACTGGAAACTTTCACTTAGCTACTTACATTCTCTCTTCTACTAGAGACAAATCTATTCAGTTGAATGTTACTGGAATGAAAACTGGAGTGATTGAATAACAGGATTACAGAGAGTTGTAAACTCTTGACCTAATTGCATAATTATCCATATACAAGACACCTCAAAAATGAGCCTCTTCAGTCACATTATGGTATGGCATACACTGGCAAGCTGTGTGGGAACAAGTCATAGCTTGGAACAGCCTTCGCTTTACATGGAAAAGTGTGCTATTATTGACTGATGATCATTTTTGGGAATTTTTTAAATTAATACTTTAAGACATACATAAAGATGGAAAAAACCCCCCACAAAACCCAAAAACCTAACAGGCAAAAAGAAAAAGGTATACAAAAAATACATAAAAATACAAAATTTCTGAGGTCTATCCTACAGCTCCCAAATAACATCTCTAATGCTGCATTGTGAATAGAGACTGGACTAATATCAGTACAGGCAAAATTATGGACACTCTATACTATATTGGCTCAGACTATGCTAGTGCCAGAGGGGCCTTGCAAGACTTCTCTTGCTTGACACATTTATTCCCCCATAGCTTAGAGCAGTACTACAGAAACTACCATACTATGGACTTTCCCAACAACTAATCACAAGTATGTACTACGACAGAGCTAGGGATCTTGTCAAACTCAGAATTATAGATGTTGAGAGGCAACACGACCTCAATAAACTTAAAAATCCAATTTTTAGTAAACTAAAGCTAAATAGGCTCTCAATAATGCCTTATCTTACTTCTCTGTTTAATGCTAACTATCGTAGAGCCTACAGCCTACTTCGTTATAATGCCCTTTCGCCTTACCACACCAATGGAATTTATAATAAAGTACCAATTGAGGGCAGAATTTGCAGCTGTCAAATAGGAGGCATTGAAAATACAGAACATATACTATTTGAATGCTCATATTATGATGATATACATTGGATGCTTCTTCCCCATGACCAGGCAAACTCCTTTTTGGCTAAGAAAGAAAAGACTAAAATACTGCTACCTGATACAAATAAACATCTAACACTCTGTTGTCAAGTTTGCCTGGATATCTAGTAAAATCAGGAAGGCCCGACATTGCTCCACTGGCTCTGCCAGCTAATTTTTATTTATTATTAGCTGGACATTCTATTCATTAATTTGTGCTTATGTCTTGAATTTTCTGATGCCTATTAGCTGTATTTTATTATCTGTTTTAATTTGTATTTTGTAATTTTTGCATTTTTTGTGATTTTAATTCTTTTGTACCTTGCTGGTCAATGACTGTAAATAAATCATTGATTGATACATAAAAAACAAAAACAAAAAACATAAAAGACTCCCAATTTCATCTGCACCAAATGTAAAAACACTTGATTTACTACTTGCTCCCTAACTACAATTATAACATCAATTCTTAATTATTCTTACTAATAAGGTTCATACTTTTCTTTATTGTATCTATTTTCTTGTTCTTGTAATTCCTCAAATCTACAGATCATGAAGTCATTTTTTTCTTACACAAAAAGTCTATCATGGTTTCCAATTATCAATGAATCTAGATAAGTTCTTTTCCCTGAACAAAGATCATTTACATACTCATGGTCTCCTTTTCATTGAATGTACATTCCCTTTGGATTACATTCTCCATGATGTACACTTTCCCAACTCTTTTGAACTCATGGCCCTTCAGTTCAGAGAATCTCCACCATTTCCCTAACTTCTGAGAGTGCAACTTTTACTTTCCCTTCCCAGGGAAAGCAGAGAGGGTCTTCCCAGCCATTCCCTGCCTACCTACCAGCAGTTCCTCCCACTCTTTGGGCCAACAATTCAGAGTGATCAGAAGAGTTAGCTACCTACCTACCTACCTACCTACCTACCTACCTACCTACCTACCTACCTACCTACCTACCTACCTACCTACCTACCTTCCTTCCTTCCTTCCTTCCTACCTACCTACCTACCTACCTACCTACCTACCTACCTACCTACCTACCTACCTACCTACTTACTTACCTACCTCCTTCCTTCCTTCCTTCCTTCCTTCCTTCCTTCCTTCCTTCCTTCCTTCCTTCCTTCCTTCCTTCCTTCCTTCCTTCCTTCCTTCCTTCCTTCCTTCCTTCCTCCCTCCCTCCCTCCCTCCCTCCCTCCCTCCCTCCCTCCCTTTTTATCTTTCTATATTCAACTTAGGTACATAGGGATAAGGAAAAAATTAAATAACAAAACTTAATGGACTTGCACATGGGTGTAACAAATTGGGTGTTAATTGGGTGTTAAAGGAATCATCTGTTGGATAGGAGCTAGTGATGCAAAATGCTTCTATAAAAAAGCAAATACAATTTTCTATCTGATTAGCAGTTACATCTTTGAATCAGAAAATAATTATGGCAGATCCACTGGAGAG
This sequence comes from Sphaerodactylus townsendi, assembly GCF_021028975.2. Taxonomy (NCBI): domain Eukaryota; kingdom Metazoa; phylum Chordata; class Lepidosauria; order Squamata; family Sphaerodactylidae; genus Sphaerodactylus; species Sphaerodactylus townsendi. Next base: position 141,638,015 of record NC_059425.1, read on the forward strand.
GCCTCATTTAAACTTACAGCATCCAGTTTTGAAGATCTTTAAGAACAATGTGGACAAATTGGAAGTGTTCAAAGGAAAGGAGTGAAATTGCAAAAAAAAAAGGTTGGGGCTAAAATAACAAAACTTTGAAGAAAATGAAAATGTTTAGCTTAGAGAAGAGATTGCAGTGATATGTGTGGGACATTAACACCAGACCTGAATACAAACGTATGTATATAAAAGTCTCCTATAGTTTATTGGTTATTAGGAGTGGGAATCTACACAAAGATTAGGCAATGGAGCAAGTAACAGAGAGTGTTGTTGACATTCAGCAGTTCAAATTAGATTAAAATTCTCACATCAAGAAGACTTATTTAAAGTTGTGATCTAGAATTATCATGGGAGTAGCTTTTATTCAGCACCCCAACCCCTACATGGTTGAGTAATTTCTCCTCAATTTATAATGAACTCATAGGTTAAATTCTAGGCCAGAGTCCAAAGAAATACCTAATGTATCCCTAAGAACTAGTGTTTATCCAACAGTATTTTGGACTCGTCCTCTACTCACACCATAAACTCTCACAAAAGGGTTTTGTAGTTTTTTTGGATTTTCGTTAGAGACACATGAGCTCAATGCTCTTGGAATTTATTGTGACTCAGTGTACAGTTGTTTAGATGTCCACTTTAGTTTTTCCAGTTTCTCATTTTTATTCATTTATTATATTTATTTATTTTAACCACCTCTCCCCCCAGTTGATCAGTATTGTTAAGGTTCATTTTTCTAATTAAAAAATTGGTGTACAATTGCTTAACGGTGCAATCCAGTTTGGGGGTTAGCACTGTGGTGGCTTAAGGCAGTGCTGCGAAGGTGCTACTGAACAACCTTCAAAGTGGCTTTGGGATGTGCAGAAGGGAGAAAAACTCAAAATTCTTCCCACAACCATTGGCTGGGGTTCCCGGGCTGGAATTCTGATAGAAGCCGACTAACAATGGCTTCACCCTAGGAATGCCCCAGCTTGCCTCCCCATGTGCTAGCATCCATGTGGATGCTGGTGTTACTCCATGGCTCAATGGAGTAATGGTTTCACCACCACAGAACTGGATGGGGTGACTGGCTGTCAGTGCCACGGCCCCCTCCACTGGTAGGGGTGACTCTCACATTGAGGGGGAAATGCATTGGTACAGCTCTCTGCAGCTCCCTATAGCATTCGGTCTCCCCCTCTGGACTGGGTTGTAACTCTAACAATATGTACTGCCTATGATACAGATTAAGATCAGAATGTAATTACTGATCTTATATCAGTATGTAATTACTGATAGTTATAAATCAGTATGGAATTAGTTATAGATAACTATTATTATATCTTTGCACTATGTTCTGTCCCTTGACTACTGATCTGTTCGCCTTTTAATAATATCCTCTGGATGTTCATATGGAGAAAAGTCATAATGATTGTAATAACTTTTAAAAACAAGAATAAAGAGTTCTAGATCTAAAACAATGCAGAAATATTAGGATAGTTTGTTTACTGTGTGCTTTACATTGCTGATATCACAATTGTGCAGAGATGGGGCTACCAGGGGCGGGGGGTGCGCAACACACCGGGTGCATGGTTTTGAGTCACGTGGGGGGTGCAAAATTTCCCCTGACCCCTCCCCCTTCCCCAGACTCCTCTTCCCAACCCCCGCAGTGCCCCCCACGGCGCCCCCCTGCGGCGTCCCCCTTCCCACACTTACTTTAGTTCCTTTCCATTTCCTATTACTTTTTTCAGGCTGAAAAAAAGGCCTGTTCACAGTACAGGCTAAAAATGGCCTGAGGAACTACAGCTCCCAGGAGAGCTTGCGGCTCACAAGGTCTCCTGGGAAGTATAATTCCCATCAGGCCATTTTTAAGCCTGAACTGTGAATAGGCCTTTTTTTCAGCCTGAAAAAGTTATAGGAAAAGGAAAGGAACTAAGGTAAGTTAGGGAAGGGGGAAGGGCAGAAGGTCAGAAGGGAGGCACTGTGGGGGGCATGGGGGGTGGAAAATATAGACTGTGCACCAGGCGCTGTTTGGCCCAGCTACACCTTTGCAATTGTGTTCCATCTTTTGTTGCCTTAACAGTCTGCTGAATACTTAAGGGTCTGTTAAGCCTGCCTTGGTGCAATTATGTAACCAAGCAATTATGTTACCAATTATGTGCCCGAGCAACACAACATAAAACAAAAGAAGAATTTACTGGAGAAATTCTAGAAAATATATTTAAAATAAGACATATAATTCAGTGTCAGTAAAATGCACAAACCAACTTCATGGTTAACTTGACATTGTTCAGTTATCTTAATTATAATTCTTTCTTTTAAATGACACATTAAGGCTAATTCATACCTACTATTGCTTTTAAAATAATAATATATGTCATCATTCTCTTTACGGTCAATTATTTCATTCTTTTTATGATCAATTATTTCAAGTTTTGATTCATTGTAATTTGCTCATTTATAAATATAGCAGTGCATTTCAAACATTTAAGTTTGATCCAGTTTTGTAGGGATGAGCCGCTGACCCAGCAGCACCGTAAGTAGAGCGCCGGGATGCCGGCGCTCCTACGATCTTCTGGTCGCATCGTTCCCCCGCCCCTCACCCCCCCGATGAGTCATGGGTCATGAACTGCCTGGCTCACAACCACCAGGTGTCTCGTACAAAGGGACAATGGGCCCTTGCCCCCGGGTCAGGATTAGACCCAGACGCTGATGCTTCCTCCCGCACGTACCAGCCAGGTGAGATCATGCATCACATGATGATCTCTCAGTCTCCCGCTCTCCCGCTCTCCCGGTTTCCCCCCGGACCGCCCTTTCACACGCCCCCACTAGAACCCTAATAAAAGGTGCCAGGTGCTAGCACGCGGTAGAGTCGCCAGGACCACGGACCCCCGCGATCCCGCTGCTGGCGCTCTCCACCAGATGATATCTCCGCGTCTCGTCTCGTTCTTACGCTGACTCCGCGGGCACGACTACAAGTTTTTTGTTGTTGAAGAGCTACAACTGATCATTACTTGGTTCTGGCTTACCTGGCTGAAAAATATTGTAACACTCCACAGTAAAAATTACTTATAATGTTCTTAGACCTTAACATTGCATTCAGTATCATACCCAGAGAAGCCTTATGGAACAAACTTGCCCAGACAGATATGGACCGCCATCCACTTATTCTTTTGCTCAGTCTGCATTTATAAACTTCTTGTCAAGACAATCAGTCCTTTTCTAATTATCTTTTGACCCCCATGATTCCAACAAACAAAGGAGTCAAGCAAGGCTGTGTTCTAACTCTACACCTATTCAACTAGTTTATCTATGACAGGCAGCCCAATCCAGAAGGAGGGAATCCCCCTCTAGAAGTGGCATGGGCCTATGCCAGTGGAAATGCCCTCCACAGGACACTTACCTCAGCAGAGGGACAAATCCGCTGCTACCCAGTTGCTGCAATGCCATGCAACAGCCAATCGCAGCGCCTGGCTTCATTTGGAGCTCCTGTACCATCCCCAGCTGCATTGACATGGAAGGGGTCAGAGTCATTCCTGGGGGTAGAGTTGACCTTACTCTCCTTTCACTCTGAGTGAATGGGAAAGAGGAAAAGTTCTTGGCTTGCAGCTTTGGTACCATGATGGACAAGCCTTTCCTTTTGCTACAACTCTGACTTATAAGGAAGGCGTTTGGCCTTCTAAACCTAATCCATTGGGGGAAAAGATAAATTTAAAGCAACCACACAAACAAGGCCTGTGTGCATTAATGCACCATCTTTGTTTTGTCCCTGTCCTTTACATTCTTTTTTTTTTCATTAACTCCATTAATTATGTGGCAAGGTGCTTCCTTAACTACCAGCAATGAATGCTTTGCCATTTCACTATAAATAGTTCAATTTCATTAAGAATGACTAACAGAGATGCAGTTGTTCTCCCCCATCATTGTTGAAGCTTCCACCTACACTTCAGTTTTTCTCCTCGCTTTCTAAACTGCTTACACAGAACTTTCCCCTCTCATATCATTAAGCTGCTTATTGCACTTTTTCAGCCAAGCTGAGCTCCTGGCACTTGGAAATGCTAGCTATATTCTAACTGTAGGGTATATTTTCTGCTTTTTTGTTTTCTTGACAAGAAGGGTGTGCTCCTGATTAGAGTAAATTTTATTGTAGCAATTTTTAATTGTCCTCCTTGTATATTATATTAAACATTATTCCTTCATCTCATTTTTTAAAAAAATTAATGAAAGAAATGAGCAGTATTTTCTGATAGGGCTTTCTCTTAATATAATCAGCTCTGGGGTGCTGTGTGGTTTCTGGGCTGTATGGCCGTGTTCTAGCAGCATTCTCTCCTGATGTTTCGCCTGCATCTGTGGCTGGCATCTTCAGAGGATTCCGGTTGTGAAAGCCTTCGATAATCAGCTCTCTCTAACAAACACATAACAAAACTAAGATACAGAATAAAATATTTGTTGTGCTCTGCTGAAACAGCTGAATAGGTTTTATGTTTTTGGTCTCTTACAAAGAAGCATGTACCACAAGGCCTCAGTAATGTAGCACCAACTTTTTTATTCAGCCATTTTGAACATAACAGAGAGTAAATACTCTATTGCTGCATCCGGATTACCAACAAACTATTATATAGAGCAATCTGGAGTAATTAAGATCAATCATAAGATTATATATCACGATGTAAAAAGAGCTATGCTAGCAGTCTGGTCACGCACATATGCAAAAACAGTGAACTAGAATTGCCAGCTCCTGCTGGGAAATTCCTAAATATTTGAGGATAGAGTTGTTAAAGTGGGGTGGGGGTTGTGGAATGGAAATAGGGTTTGTGAAGGCAGGGACATAATGCCATATGTTCACACACACACACACACACACACCCCCAATCAACCATTTTCCTCGAAGGAGACTGATCTCTATAGTATGGAGATCAACTGTAATTCTGGGCGTTCTCCAGCACCACCTGAAAGTTGGCAATCCTAAATGGATTCAGATTCGTTATTTGAGAGTCTGTTTATACGACAGTCCTTGAGGCAAGAACTACTTCTCCACTGGAATCTTCCCATATTGTGAGTCCCCTGCCATATTTCGCCATCCTCGGCAATGCCTTTTCCACCTTTTGGCACTGCTGCCCACTCCTGACCTTAGGAACGGGCGCCACTACCAACATGGGATTTTTAAGCTGTTTCTGTTTAGAGACTGATACGCTGCTTAATGAATTTTAAGGGTTTTTAATTTTTGTTTTAATTATTGATTATTCATGTTGTTGTAAACCGCCTAGAGCCCTTCGGAGATGAGGTGGTCTATGAAATCCAAACAAACAAACAAACAACAACAACAACAATATTTCCATAGTGATATATCTAAGTGTAGAAAAATATGAATAGGCCAAATAGGATGATACTTCTTCAGTGGACTGCAGCCCTCCCCCCCTAACTGCACAAATATCAACTGGAAAATACCATGTTATCAATCCTAATCTCTTTTAAATATTAATTGCAGTTGTAATGGGAAAAAAGCCATAGGGAAACAATTCCCATGTCATGGCAATAAATGAAGAGGCCATTGCCATCAATGGAACAAACCCATCTTAAATTGAAGAACTCCATATTAACTACTTTGCTGACTGGTTAGTTCATATCTGAATTATAAATCTAGTATATTTATATCCAGAATTTTTCCTCACTTCCCATGCTCCCAAAAATGCTGAAGCACAGGATGAATGAAAATAGACTTGCCATCCATCAGACTGGATGCCACCTGCAAAAGGTATAACTCTTAGTAGGATTCATTTTTTAGAGAAAGTCAGTAATATGACAAATATTGATCTGTTGCATAGCTAGAAATCATTCACACATCAGGACATATAAGGGCACACGAATGATTTTGGATCAAATGTATATGGATACTCACATGTATGTTCCATATCATGTATTAGATTCCCACTCCTCACCTCATATGCAAGATTCCTAGCAGTGATACTGTTAGTTGGCCCCTTGTTCTTGAAAATCATTTTTTATTCAGAAAGAGAATCTATAGGAACAGTGATTTCCTAATATTTTATTGTATCTGATGACAAAAAGGGAAACATTTTTATCTACTAAAACATCTTTTAGAAAAGGGCACCATCTTTCATAATTACGAAGCACTGACAAATAGATAATGGTTCTTTCTGTGAGTTTAGGATGTGTTAATTTATATCAAAGCTAAGATGGCAAAAATAATGCCTTTACTCTTTTGAAATAATGTTTCTGGAACATTTTGGAAGCAAGGCTGTCATTTACAGCACCACAATGTGAAGTCTTAGTACCAGCAGCAATACCTGGCACTCCTATAATATGCTGCACTATTGAAAAACCAAATAAACCTATTTTGGCAAAAACACAAAAGCAGAGCCTTAACCTGTTGTGTTCTGTGATGCAGCAATATTTTGCTGAGTCATCTGAAACGTATTAAAGTAGCAGAATGCAAAATTAAAGATATGTTAAGTGGACAGGATATTACAAATTATCTAGTAATAATTTATTTACTGTACTTTATTGGAGTTGTGCAAATGCTTCATTACAGTTTCATATTAATTCATGTTTAATTTAATTTCCCAACTGAAATTAAATTTTCAGGAACTGTATCATTTTTGCAACCAATTTTTCGAAAAAAGGCCCCAGTGTTACATTACAATTCTTGCATGGCACAGTGAGGAACAAATTTTGTAGCATTTCAAGAAAACAGGGAGCAGCCCAGAAAGAGAAAAGCTGGCATTTGGGAGGATGTTAGGCAAACTGCTGCCTTGGCCAAACAGCCCAATATACCTGATGTGTCTATTCATAGGCGTACAAATGGATTTGCAATCAGGCATACATTGGGGAAACACTCTTTAGAGAGTGCTAGTTTGCCTGGCACTTTAAGGCACAGGTGTCAAACTCGTGGCCCTCCAGATGTTATGGACTACAGTTCCCATCATCCCCTGCCGGCATGATGCTGGCAGGGGATTATGGGAGCTGTAGTCCACAACATCTGGAGGACCACGTGTTTGACACCTATGCTTTAAGGGATGCTGCCAGGTGGGGAAGGAGCTTCTGGTTTTCCTCTCAATTTTGCCCGTGGAAAGGGCAGTGGCAGTACTTTTAACCCCTTTTATCTGGTTCCACATCTACTCTGGGCTACAGAAGAAAAAGTCAGCTGTGTCTCTTTTGACTTGGCTTCTATGAATCTGAACTGTAAACTCTATACAAAAATAGTTCGCCGTAACACAAAAAAATGAAACAAATCCTATCGTTCATGAACTGGGTTCCCCATTTGTTTACATTGAGCAGGTAGTAGAAACAAAATGTGGATGTTAAAAAATTAAAAAGGAATGCATTTCCACAGTAAGTATTGGAATTGTCATAAATATTTAGCTCCTTCACTCAAGACCTGAGTTCTTCTTAACACTACTGGCACCACAGTGTACAGATCATATTAGCTGCTCGCAATAGAAATTTATATTAACACATTTCATATATATTTTTTTAAAAATAATAACAGTAGAGAACTCAATACGGTTCACCTCCAGAAAGACACTCTACATTTAGCATTATTCATTTATTGTATTAATGGGTTTTTGTAAGGAAATTCAAATAGTAGAGAATAATAAGTCATACGTCCCTCATACCTGTAATTGACATTTATATAGCTAGCTCAGGGGTAGGGAACCTGCGGCTCTCCAGATGTTCAGGAACTACAATTCCCATCAGCCCCTACCAGCATGGCCAATTGGCCAATTGGCCATGCTGATAGAAAACTGATAGAATTAGTTCAGGCTGCCCCTGAGCTTCCTGGGATTCTGAAGCACTAACCTAAAACATCATCAGGTTTGCATGGTTAAAGTATGTGTGGAGATTTTCATGTCTTTCCCCAACTCCATTTTCCTCCACACTCATCCTCCTCTCCACTACTTCTGAGGTTATTGTTAGCGCCAGGTCTTTTTTTTGTCCAGAGCAGACTCTACCATTCCACTTCTTTGGCCTCAAGTGTTAAGGGAAGTAAAGAGCCCATTCTCTTCAGAAACTCAAAGCTACACATGAAGAATGGAAGTGAAAAGAAATGTTCCAACTCCTTCTGCTTTGGAAAATGATATTGTTCCATCCTGCAATTCTGGAGATTCCATCAACAGATGAATTGATCCTTTCTATTTGTAGCCTATTTGTAGCCTGTATTGATTCTTTCTATTTGTAGCCTATTTAGTGCTCTGTGTATGTGTTAAGTGCATCAAGTTGCTTATCTTCTCATAATGGTGGTTTCTGTACAGCACACTAATAACACATTATTAATGAACCTGGTTTCCCCTGTTTGCCTTCATACTGGAGATTTCACCCCTTCAGGAAGCGATTGCAAACTGTCCTGGCTGCTGTGGCTCCTTTGGTTTCTCCAAAAGATTGCTAGTTTAGTGATTTTTGGAAATATGATGGGCTGAACCCAATTTGAGGAAGAGCCCTCTGCAAAGTTCTTCCCCAAAATGGGACAAATAATTTCCTTAGCCTGTTACATTTGAGCTGTGCAGAAACCAAAGTACAATAGCCTCAGTTTAGTTCTCTTCACTTCTAGAAATTCTTCAAGGGTAGCTATTAAGCAGCAGCAGTAATGGAAGGTGACACTAGTGTCACTTCAGCTAACCCTGGTCAGCACTGCACAAAAAAAGTCATTATAAACGACTTCTGATCAACTCTTATCTCTAAAACCCTATAATGAGACAATTTAGTGCTAGGGTAGGCTAAAAGTCCTCTTGAGGACCCTCCAATGCAGGTTTTGATGAGTAAAACAGACTTGTTTTTGTAGACTCACTTAAAGGCATACATATATATTGACTGCATGGACTACCATAGCCTCACCATTTATATTTAATATATTTTAAATCTTATGGAGGAGATTTTTGTTCTTGCAGCTAGAAAATCAGCATAGGAAGCAGATAAGTGGAAACCTTTCTTCCTGCTACACTAGATTTTTATTTGGATTTTTTAAAGAGTGGGAATATGCCACCTGCAGTTTGAAATGGTACAGTTTGTTCTACCACCTCAAAATCTCTGTTCACTCATCACCACTCCATTTTCTTATATTTGATTCTGAAGTAGACGGGAATGGAAAGTTGGAAGAGCCTGACAGATAGGATACCAGGAACAAGTTAAACATGATAATGATAGGTAGACAAGAGAGGGACAGATGCAGACATATAAGTAGAAAATCAGACAGAAAATCAGACAAAATCACAAAAATGTCATCATTGGGACTTTATACAGATCCCCCCTCCAACATATCCACTGCAGGTAAAACAAATTAATAATACTACTACAATACTGACAGTGAATGTTTAAAATAATATGTCAAACAATGATTAGTTACGTCTAACTGCCATTTTAAAATTGATATTTCATTCCCTGAGGGAATTTAACTGAACATTCATACAAAATTTGCTGAGCACATAATTTTTAATTATGCATTTCTAACCTAGCACATTCTGCCAGATGCCCTGTAGTGGCGCTGAAAGAGCTTTCTTTAACTGAAAACATTTTAAAATTATTATTATAAAAGAACAGATCTTAATTTGAAGTCATTTTTTTGTATAGACTGGTGAAATAAATTGCCAAATGTTTGAGAGGAAAAGCTAAGATTGGCAAGAGAAATAAACTGCAATATATCTATCTTAGGGCCAAACTAGACATCATAGCAGCCAAGGGTCATACCACTGGCTGTTAATAGCATGTTAAAAACAAACTCAGACATTTAAAAATGCCTGTAGCCACAGGGGAAAGAAGGGATCTTTCCCCCAGCATTTTAAAGTGCCAAAAGAGACATAGGAAACTGTTTCAACACTTGAAAGGGGGTGTGGCAGGGAACAAGATCCCCTGTTCCCACTGTACTATGGGCCCAGTCAGGATTTGGCAGTATTTTTAAATGGCATCAGCAGCTAATTAAACACTGATACCTTTATTTTAAATTAAATATTGAATGCCTATGCCACAAAATTGTCTAGCATCTTGGCTGTGCTTCCATTTGAACTAGGGCTTCTTTGTTTAAGTGGGAAAGGGGGAATCTTTTAGTAAAATAAATGGGGAAGTTCTCCTGGTCTGATGACGTCTGAAAGTAAATCACAGCTTTTGTACCTGGAAGGAGTTAGGACTTTGGACAAAACCAAATAGTTACAGAGTTGCTCCATTTTTGGAATACAAGCATTTTGCAGGGGTGTCAAACTCAGGTCCTCCAGATGTTCATGGAACATTCGCCATACTGGCAAGGGCTGATGGGAATTGTAGTTCATGAACATCTGGAGGGCTTGAGTTTGACATCTGTGTTAGAGCCACTAAAGATCACTTATAGTAGCACTACAGTAAGGATCTTGGATCCTATAGTTTTAGCCAGGAGTTAAAAACCATGATTAACTTGCTTTCTTAGGCCTATTTTTCTTAAGACATTGCTCTGGAAATAAAGAACAATCTGGCTGATACCCATGCAGGCCCTGCAAATAAGAAACTAGCATACACCCTTGTCTCCTGTGCTGCATTCAAAGCTGTTGTGAATCCAGGGGGAAAAAAACTTTCTGAACTGTTTCAGTTCTGGCAGCTTCCTTATGGTGACACAGCATGCTGGCAAAAAGCTATTTACTATCCTGGATGAAAGAGATGACTACTGGCAAGTGGCCCTAAATAAAAGTCTGAAGAATTGCATGCTTTCAAAACCCCATGTGGGAGATACCACTTCAACTGGTTGTCCTTTGCTGGAGTGGGGATCATAGCTGGTAGAGTTGCATCATTGTTGCTGCTTGGGGAGAGTCCATTTGCCTGGGTCTGACTGCTTGCCCTGCCCTCTGCTGGTTGAGCCTTGAACTGTTAGGCTCCTTCTTCGTAGAGTCAGTTGGGCTTTGATAAGGAGCAGGAAAGAGCTTCTGGACTGTTGATTGTGGCTGCTTGAGGACCATGATTGCTGGTTGGGGATGGTGTGTTTGGCTGGGGCTGATTGCTGACCCCACCCCCTGCTGGGTAAATATACATTGTTTTATTCCCTGAGGACAAGGTGGAGTTTGCTTGTCAAAATAGTAAACTGACAGGGCTCTTGGAAGAAAAGGGTTGGAGCCTGGATGAAAGAATCACTACCCGTCTTTAGGATCAAGGAAGGGGAAGATTTCAGTATAGCATGATTATTGCAGCATCTACCAAAGAGCAACATGCTGAAATGCTTCAGCAGGTCCTTGAGAGAGCACGAAAAAGGGGAGTCAGTTCCACAAGACAAATTCCAGTCCCTGTCCAAGGCAGAACAAACTATACATACGGTAAATGGAAAAGGAGCTTCTGGCAATTGTCTTTGCAGTGTCCAAGCTCCTTCAGTTTTTCTGCCCAAATGATAGCCTAAACTGACCATAAGCCATCATGAGCTATTTTTGCTGGACCAATTGGAACAGCCCCAGCAAGACAGCAAAAAATATTAGAGGTGCAGAAGAATGATCTTTAGATTCAATATGTGAAAGGAAAAGATGTGTTTATAGCTGCCATACTTTCAAGGGCCACTATAGACTCCGCTCCTGCTGATGTGGAATCCTTGATGGAAGAATTTATGTTCCTGTGCAGTATAACTCCTCAGGGATCACGTGGCTGAACAGCTGCAGAATTCCATTACAGCAGATATAGACCTGCTAGTCCTAAAAACCTTTTATTGCCTTAGAAGCTCATTAATCTGCAAATCTTAAACAGCAGAAAATTCTTATTCATTATGATTTTGATGCAAGGGATAAAAGGACAGAAACAAAGTACTACCAAAGTAATCTTAGGATCATTAAACAAATTAGAGTGTCCAAGGCACAGGAAAATAATTGGCCAATAATAAATGCCTTGATACAAACATCCCTACAGGTTATTTTTAAAGGCATCCAAGCAAGACACATGACAATGGCAATGATGATGATGAAAATGGAGGAGGAGTTTGTATTTATTCCTCACTTTTATCAACTGTAAGGAGTCTCAAAGTGACTTACAAACTCCTTCCCTTCCCTCCTCACAACAAAGACTTTGTGAGGTAGGTGAAGCTGTGAGATTTCTGTGAGAATTGACTAGCTGAAGGCCACCCGACAGGCTTCATGTGTAGGAGTGGGAAAACAAATGGGGCTCATCAGATTAGAGTCTGGTACTCATGTGGAGTGGTTAAGAGCAGGTGCACTCTAATCAGGAGGAACTGGGTTTGATTCCCCGCTCTGCTGTCTGAGCTATGGAGGCTTATCTGGGGAATTCAGATTAGCCTGTGCACTCCCACACATGCTAGCTGGGTGACCTTGGGCTAGTCACAGCTTTTCGGAGCTCTCTCAGCCCCACCCACCTCACAGGGTGTTTGTTGTGAGGGGGGAAGGGCAAGGAGGTTGTACGCTCCTTTGAGTCTCCTGCAGGAGAGAAAGGGGGGATATAAATCCAAACTCCTCTTCTTCTTCTAATCTGCAAAATATTTGGTTGATTAAGCTACCGATTAAATCAATGATTATAATCCTGATTTCATGTGTGTGATTTAAAAGCTGTCAGACAAAAATATGTTATTTTTCTTCCCTTTAAAAAAAAGTCAAGTATTGCTGATTTTCTTATTCTTAAAAGCTCACCACAATTTACCAGTGTGCTGAAGCTTTCAAACATCCCCTGACTGCAGAACTTGCACAATTAATTAGCAGGAGAGGTTGGTTCGGGCACTCAAATCCAAGATCTTCAGTTATAAAAGCAAGAGTATGTCACTGATCTACAGGGAGTTCTCGATTAGCTTTGGCCAGCAGGCTCTCTATTATCCTTAACCCAGATTTTGTGAAAATCCATTTCCTTTTGTACTTTGCCAGTGACAAACTCCTTGATACTGAAAAGGCAGTCAGATGTAAGAAGAGGGAAGTTGCTAGAAGATGAAGAGGAAAATAAGCTGATCAGGACTGAGAAGCCCACAGAGCCTACTACTCTCTTTCTCACTGAATGTAAGACTGAAAACAGAATGTTTAAGTGTCTCAGTGGAGTCACTGAATAGAACTAATTTAACTTAGTATGCAAACCACCTAGCCAATTGGCTCTCATTAGAGATCCATAGATCAATGAGAATCCACAGAGTAATTGCAGCAGATCCTAGGAGAGATGACTAGCCATATGGTTGAAACTGTTCTCCCTGCATCCATCTGCTAAAATCTCATCACCAGATATGTACATAAGCATATCAGCACTTGCTTTGTCCCCAACCCCCAAGTAAACAATTAGTTTGTTGCCACTAGGATGACACTAGCCAGCAAATGTGGAAGAAGGAAGGATCTGTAACATAAAATGCAAATCCTAAAACCAACAGACACATAATGATAAGAAGAGAAGAAGTGTTTTTAAATTAGGAAGCTGATATAGAATATGTTCTGCCTAAATCACTTTTTTTTTTAAAAAAAGGTTAAATTCATCATTTTTTTGCAGTGCATCTGATTTTACAAAATAAACAAATGGAGGGAAGTACATGTATTTTGCAAAAATAATCAATTGTGCCTAAATATTTTCCTTCATTGTAGTTAACAACCTCCTTCTTTAGATGTTTTTAAATAGAGGCTGGATTGCCATCCCTTGGGAGTTCTTTGATTTTGTGTTCCTGTATGACAGGGCGTTGAACTGGATGGCCCTTGTGGTCTCTTCCAACTTTATGAATCTATGAGACCCCCCCCCCCCCAAAAAAAAATCTATAGAGACTGTGTGTGGAGAGTAGAGATGCTTCAAACTCAAAACTGAGCATGCTGAATAGTTCAGTTTCAGTAGCCACATTCTCATGAGTCGAACATCCTGTTTGCCTGAATATGGTCTGTCCTGAACAGCTGTAGGACAGCTATACACTAATAGTGGTGCTGGAGTTTTCCTTCCTCACTTGCAGAACATTTTGCATCTGTACAGTAAGTGATATCATTCTGCCCAAGGTCTCTGATGGTCATATCAGGTAATTAAATAAGGTGGGGGCAGTGGCAAACGGTATTTCCCGTAGAACAAAAATAACATGCACAAAAGAATGTTGATAATGTGGAGCTCCACAAGCACCAAATGGTGAGACTTATTTACAAGTACAGACTGACTAATTAATTTGCTTACTTTTTTAGACAGTTGGCTGCTAAGCACAGTGACAACAGGTCAGTGTGGAACAGGGATGGTTGGAAGTGGGACTTCCATTGGGCTGTGTAGGACTGCATGTGTGAAACACTGCTGATTACACTAAGGTATACTGGGTGAATGTGTGAAAAGTAATTTGATAATCAGGTTCCAACTGCTCAGAACCCAACAAACTGATAAGTGAAAATTGGCTGCTTGTTTGTGACTGGCAAACAGACATTGGGCTGAACAAGTGATGGTTTGAGCATCCCAAGTGAATAACGTTAAGTTAAACGGGTTCATCTCTCTTATTTGCTTTGGGTAAGTAACTTTTTCTAAACCTCAACTCTGTTTAAAAATCCTTATTTCACAGGACCATTTTGAGAATAGATGAAATTTGCATAGAATATTACAGCTTAGACAAACTTTATTTAGCAACATCAACAGCCAAAGTTCACAGCACAAGAATATGTTGCTCAAGACAAACGGAATAAATGTATACAAACAGAAAGATATAACCAAACATCACAGATTTTGTCAAAAGACCATAATTACAGCAAATGACTGCAATTATGTCTTACTTACCATTTGTTTTGGCTTTTGGTATATCGAAAAAGTTATGTAAATGATTATTATCACACCATGGAATAGTTAGTGAGAATACTGTAGTAAGTCAACTCACAACAATTGCAATAAAAGATCTTGTTGCAAGTGCAGAAACACGCTTTTCCTGAAAAATAAAGCAATAGGTTATAGGTTGTAACAGTAAGATATCTGTTTCTTTTAAAATATCCTGATTTTTTTTAGGCTTTTAAGTCACACCCAACATTGCTTAATGGCAGGTTTATTATTTTCCATGGACATTCATGGAACAATACGTAGACACATTTCATTAAGGGCAACCATATCTTTCTTTATTTAGTGGAGGAAGCTAAATATAAACTGTTACTGAGAGAGTAAATTATTACAGAATGGTATTCTTTATAGAAAGAGTTTTCCATGATGCTGTCAGAGTCAAGAGTAACCTGCCATTTTTGGTCTGAAGATCTTTAGCCTGAGATCCCTCTCGTCAATGGCTTGAACTGAAATCTGGGAGCATATCACGTGGAAAGTGCTGTTCTGTTGAGCAGGCAAAGGTAGGAAAATTCAAAACAGGATTATACCTCACAGGGTTGTTGTCAGGACAAAATGAGTGAGCACCCTTTTTTGTTTTTGCTTCAGCAAAATTTGGATTCAGCATTAAAAGATGTGAAAAATATGAGTAACATGCTAGGACATAGGTAAGGGGGGGTTCTCGGGTTCAACCCCCCTATTACATGTCCGAAGCTCCGCCTCCTGTTTGTGGGTTTTTTGTATTTTTAGTGTTTTTTTTTCATTTTTTGGCCTTCAGGGGGTGCTGGTTTTAGGCTAGCAGCACCAAAATTTCAGGGATTTGTTGGGAGACTCTACTGATGATACCACCCAAGTTTGGTGAGGTTTGGCTCAGGGGGTTATGGACTCCCAAAGGGGGTGCCCCCATCCCCTATTGTTTCCAATGGGAGCTAATAGGAGATGGGGGCTACACATTTGAGGGTCCATAACTTTGGCTCCCATGAACCAAACCTCTCCAAACCTGGGCAGTACCATCAGGAGAGTCTCCTATTGATACCACCTAGGTTTTGTGAAGTTTGGTCTAGGGGGTCCAAGGCTATGGATGCCCAAAGGGGGTGCCCCCATCCCCCATTGTTTCCAATGGGAGCTAATAGGAGTTGAGGGCTACACCTTTGAGAGTCCATAGCTTTGGCCCCCATGAACCAAACTTCGCCAAACCTGGGTGGTATAAACAGGAGGGTCTCCTAAAGATACTCTGAAATTTTGGTGCTGCTATCTTAACAATTGCACCCCTGACAGCAGGCACCCCCCAGATTCTCCTTTTAAATCCACCCCCTTCGGCATGGATTTAAAGGGAGAATCTGAGGCCCCCAGTTTAAACATTGAAAGTGATGCTGTTTAAGGGTGGGAGATAATCCACCCCAAAACAGCATCACTTTAAATTTTGTTTTAACTGGGGATCCCAGATTCTCCCTTTAAGGTGGATTTAAAAGGAGAATCTGGGCTCCCTGGTTTAAACACCATTGAAAGTGATGCTGTTTGGGGGTGGATTCCAGCATCACAGCAGCCACCCATTGGGGGGTTTTTGCACCAGGCTCCACCAATCTGAGTTTTGCACCAGGCTCCACTTTCCCTAGCTATGCCTCTGCCCAGCCGGTGGAGGGGCGGGGAGGAGGAGGGGAGTCTGCTGCCCCTGGCCTTGGAGAGCTGCTTTTATAAGCACTGAGGCTAGGGGGCGGGGCTTGGGGAGGCATGGTCACGCCCCCAGGGGTGGGTGGTGGCATGGCCACATCCCCAAACCCCCCCATAAAAAATCTATACCTACGTCCTTGGTAAAATGGAAAAAAGCTGATACAGTGTACTGGCTTTATCTGTTTTTTCCACAATTGTTCGTTGCTGAATTTGAATAGTAAGCCTCGCAAAGTTAAATGCCACGATGAAGGGCTTTGCTTGCTGATGAGCCCAAAACTGCAGCAATTACATCAGGATTATACACTATAGTACAAATATTATTATGGTTTTGGAAATTTTATTATTGTATTATATATGGTTATCTATATATTTATCTCCATATATATCTGCACTTATATATTGATGCTCTCTCTTGAGCTGGTCACAAAGCTGGACTGACGCCAGAAGCCTGGCAACTTCTCTTCTCAGCCCTTGAAGTTTTAATCCTGGAATGTGGCAGGTTGGAATCGCAAGGCAAATAATCCAGATTTTTCCGGATACCTTGCTCAGTTTGACATCATACTACTACAAGAGACTTGGTCTCTATCCCCCCCTGCACTTCGTGGTTACAATACTTACTTACTTCCTGCCTACAGGACATGCACAATGGGATGCCATAAAGCCGGTCTGGCCACACTAATCCATTCCAGTCTGGGAATATCAGTTAAAACTCTCCCACCCTGTGAAAACCTAGCGCAAGCACTTATTTTGAATTGGGACTCCTTTAATCTAATGGTGTTAAATGTGTATTTTTCCGTCTGTTTTCGACGCGAGCTATGTGATCATTACCTGTCTCAACTGACAAATTTCATCACTACCCTGAAACAGTCCTGGCATCCCAGTGCACTGCTCATAGCTGGTGATTTCAATGCAAGGATAGGCAAGGATGAATATACCTTCCAGTCTCTGGCCAACCTGGAGGCAGAATTCCTTCCCTGGCACTTTTGCCTTCCCAGAGCACTAAGGCATAGTTCAATCAACTGTGCTGGTGTCAATATCGCCAGGCTCTGCCTTCAGTTTGATCTTGTATTGCTGAATGGTCTGACTCATCTTGGTAATTCTGGTGACTATACCTATATTTCCCCTCGCGGCTGTAGCACCTTAGACTACATTATGATTTCCCAATCTTGCTATGTCAATACTAAAGCTCTCCAGATAGACTTTCAGCCCTGGAGCGACCATCTGCCTCTCCTAATGTGTTTTGACTGGGAGAAGCCAAGTTTAACTTCAGATCTTCCAATCCCCTCATTTACCCCAAAAAATCAGTGGAATGATTCAATCAGAAAAAAAGCAAGTGCATTGCTCTCTGGGTCTATCCTCTCTGAAATGAGAACCAAACTATTAGGAATGTCTCCTTCCAAAGAGTGTGTTAACAAATTCGAGGTACTATCCCAAGGGATTATTGAGAAGCTAGCAGTCAGCCCCAAAAACCTTCTTCCCTGTAGGGCGAGCAAGGTAGATAAGACCTTTACAAAAGACTGTAGGCTTCTCAAAAGACAAATGAGACAGATCTTTGCCAATTCCAGAAACAGCGATCTGTCTCGCTTACCTAAAAACTATTTCACTCTGAAACAAAACTTAATGCAAGTTCTTCAAGCAAATCAGAAAAAAACCATTGAATCCAACTGGGAATCTCTCATTCAGACTGTTCTGAAAAATGACTCAGGGGTTTTTTGGTCAATCGTGGCCAGTGGTATGCGTACCTCTCCCACGCCAACAACTACTATAGACCAACGTCTATGGTTTACTTATTTTCAAGAGGTGTTTGGCGACAATAGTAGACAATAGTAGAAATCTTGCTCCTGACACCTTACCCCCCATTCCCACCTTTCCTATCTGGCCACCTGTGCTTGCCAAAGAAATCAAACCACTGATTGAGCAATTGAAGTCCCACAAAGCTCCAGGCCCAGACACTCTTCCGCCTGATATATTTAAAACATTTATCGACTGGTGGTCCCCACTTTTAGCTCAACTATTTACCTCAATTAACAATACTGGCATAGTCCCTTCTTCGTGGACCAATGCCATAGTAACACCAATATTTTAAAAAGGAGACCCTACTCTTCCAGTCAACTACAGGCCCGTTAGCCTCCTATCAATAACCGGTAAGCTCTACGCTAAATTTTTGCTTTAAAAACTTCTATCCTGGATTGATAGCAACAGGATTTTGGGTCCAGAACAAATTGGCTTCAAAAAAGGGCACTCCACCTTAGATCACTGCATGGTCTTAAACATGGTCATTTCCAAATACATCAAGAGAGGCAAAGTCAACCTCTTCATGGCCTTTATCGATCTTAAAGGGGCCTTTGACTCAGTTTCAAGAGAGCTCCTATGGCAGAAACTTGAGACCCTGGAAATTGATCCCAGACTCTTAGTGCTCATAAAAGCTTTGCACACCAGCAACACCTGCCAAGTGAAATGGCCGCCCTTTGGCCTGTTGACCCCTAAAATTAGAGTAACCAAAGGAGTTAAACAAGGATGCGTTATGGCTCCTTTCCTGTTCAATCTATTTCTAAATGACCTTGCCCCTACCTTGAGAACAATTGACTCACACTGCCCTACCTTAGGGAATGTGTCGCTGCCAATTCTGCTCTACGCCGATGATGCACTTTTACTATTACTATTTACTAGCCTAATTTCATCCTTTTTTTATACTGACCCATGACATGGACAATATATGCAAAGACTAAGAAATCCAGGGCATTATATGCTGCATTGTTTAAAAATGGAGACAGTTTGAGAGATATTGACAACCTTTGGAAGCCAAAGGAACCATAACTTACCCAGCAGCTTTACCAGGTGGATTATACC
Organism: Sphaerodactylus townsendi; assembly: GCF_021028975.2. Classification (NCBI taxonomy): domain Eukaryota; kingdom Metazoa; phylum Chordata; class Lepidosauria; order Squamata; family Sphaerodactylidae; genus Sphaerodactylus; species Sphaerodactylus townsendi. The sequence continues at coordinate 141,657,227 of NC_059425.1, forward strand.
TCTGAAGAGGTACAATACAATTGCCACTTGAGCAGCCCTTGTCTCCTCTGAAGGACAATGTGTAATCACACATACAGAGTCAGCTTTCTCCCTCATTGGGACACATTTAAACTCTGTGTATGCAGACAAATAATCCATTCAATGTTTGACTTCCAGGATAACTGCTTGTGAGCACCAGTAATTGAGTGTCCCTGCTCCTAATGCCATGGGAAAGATAATGAGAGGAAAAAATCTAAGGGATGTATTCATTAAAAAATGTAACATAGAAGTACGAAGTGGCCAGCTGCTAATCCAGCTATTATGGATCCATTGTTCTATTTATTTATTTATTTATTTATTTATTTATTTATTTATTTATTTATTTGGTTTATAGACCGCCCTCCCCCGGAGGGCTCAGGGCGGTGAACAATATAAAGAGCACAATCAATTAAAATACAATATAAATATAAATTAGGATGGCTCTGATAAAAATAAACCTTACTCTATTAAAATGCAGCATTAATAATTTAGTTCAGATGGCGCCTACTATCATTCCCACAGAAGCCCCAGAGTGGGGGTTTATATGTCTTCATGATGTCCAAAGAGAACAGAAGGGATCCTTCTATTTATTTATTTATTTATTTATTTATTTATTTCATTTATTTATTTATTTATTTATAGACCTCGAGGGCTCAGGGCGGTGAACAATATAAAGAGCACAATCAATTAAAATACAATATAAATATAAATTAGGATGGCTCTGATAAAAATAAACCTTACTCTATTAAAATGCAGCATTAATAATTTAGTTCCAGATGGCGCCTACTATCATTCCCACAGAAGCCCCAGAGTGGGGGTTTATAGGTCTTCATGATGTCAAAGAAGAACAAGAAGGGATCCTTCTAGATCCTCCAGTGTTGCTATGCGATTTAGCCTAAGTATGAGTCAATGATACGTTGTCTCTTCATGGTGTGAAGAGAAATTCTCTTAATTCTTTTTTTCTGAAACTGCTTCTTTTTTCCCCTGATTATAGTAAGATAAGAGAGCAATCCTAAACAGGACTACTCATCTCAGTTCAGTGGGATTTACCCACAGGGAAGTGTTTAGGATTGCACTGTAAATTATGTAATAACCTATATGTTCAGACTGTTAAATTAGTCAGAATTTAGCCATTATCCTTTTCCTACAAAATCTTCTTGTGCAACTTTTCAATATGACATTTTCATCACTTCTTTGAAAATGCCTGAGTCTAATGACAAAAAGTCAAGCTGTAAATCAAGGGAAGTGGTAATTGGATTATTTGGAGTAATATATATGACTGCAGATATTTTAAGATAAATGAAGTTTATGGTGTACATAGTGATGGATGTTGTGTTCTTAACATTGAATAAAATAGTGTTTTACAATTTTCCCTTAATACATTTGGATGGAATGAGAAAAATAATAAAAGGATATAAAATAAATTTGGTTTCTGAGAAGGAAAAGAAACCAAACCTAGAAAATAACAATACTGCTGTGTTGCCTAGAGGATGAGGTGGGTCTGAGTGGAGCAGTGTTGAGATGGTTCCCATCTTTCCTATGAGATCACAGGTTGCAATGAGAAATGTTAAATCATGCTGTGCTACACTTTCTTAGTTCCCGTGTTGTTTAACATCTATGTAAGTACATTTAATAAGATTGCAGTTTTGGAGTAGGTTCTTTTCAACATACTGATGTCACCTACTTATCTATTACTCTGAATAACCAACCAGTTTTCTCTGTTCTGTTTTCTCTGTTCTGGTCCAGTATCTCAACATGATGGTCAAGTGATTGAAAAATAACAAATTGAAACTGAATCTAGATAAGGTAGAAGTGATGCCCATGCTTTAGACCAGACCTGGGCATTATACGGCCTGCGGGCCACATCCGGCCCGCCGGATGACCCGACTGGCCCCCTGCCTTGCTGGGGAGCGAGGCACCTTTGAAAGCCCTGCAGAAGCCAGTTGCCTTGGCTGGGAGTATAAAGTAAAGTAGTCGGATTTACTATTACATTAATAATATGTTTGTATCGCTGTTTTAAAGATTTTAGTAATTCATTTTATTTATGCTTGTGCTGTACACCGCCCAGAGCCCCTTGGGGATGGGGCGGTATAAAAGCCGAAACAATAAATAAAAATAAATAAATAAATAAAAGCACCTCGCCCCCCTGCCTTTTGGCCCGGCCCTCCACAATATTTTCTGTTTCTTATGCAGCCCCATGGAAAAAATAATTGCCCACCCCTGCTTTAGACTCTATGTTCTTCCAACTATTGATGGTGGGCTGTTTTTACTGAAACATTCTGTTAGGAGCTTTGGAATCTTTCTGGATACTGAACTTCTGTTGGATAGCAAAACTATTTTTTCCAGCTGCATCCACTTTAAAAGCTAGCTCGCTATTTGCAGATGCCTGATTGGGCCATGTTGATCCATGTTTCAGTTACCTCAAGGCTAGGTTAATATAACATATTCTACATGGGTTTGCCTTGAAGACATTCTGGGAGCTGCCACTGGTACAAAATATAACTGCTCAACTGTAAGCTAGGGGTAACTGCTTGGACCATATTATTCCTATTCTAAAATCCCTTCATTGGATGAGGGTTGTAATTTAATTATGATCACAGATCAGTTTCTGGGTCCCACATACCTGCGTCCCACATACTTGAAGCACTGTCTCTTTATGCAGTTCCTGTATAACACTTTCACTAAGGTCTATGATCATTTCCTCAGTTGTTTAAGGCAAGTTCTGCCATGGCCTGAGCTAAGGCTTTTTCACTGACTGCCCCAAGACTAGAACAGTCTCCTGGAAGAAATCTGGGGGGCGGGGTACCCTCTTGGCTGGATGCAAGATTGGGTTTTGGGGTAGCCTGGAAAGCTAAACCAAGAAAAAAATGGCAAATAATTTGCAGGGGGTGGGGAGGATGTTGTTCTTTTAATTTTGTTTCTATCATATTGTTTTAATGTTTGTTTTATTACTTTAATATTGAGTTTCTCACAATTGTAAAAAAAATCAGTTTAGAAGTACATTAAGAATGTGTCTTGCTGTGGGCCTGCAACCAGACTCAACTCCCTCAGTCCCTTTAGCCACAAAACTGAAGTAAGCCTACTTACTGGGCCTGATGTCCTCTCAGGAGGAATGGATGCCATGCATCCTGAAGGTTGCAGCCACAAGCCCAGTGCGACCTTCACCACTAATCAGGAGCAAGTTGCTCTGGGTTTGGTACTGCCTCCAAAACTGGAATGCCATCTGGCAGCATGGAGCCTATTTGTGCTTTTGTCCAAAATCAAGTTGTCTCTATTGGAGCTAGTCCAGGGTTCTGAATGGCAGCCAGCCCTCCCAACAAGATGTGGAGGTGAGAGCAGGCACCAGTGGAAGTCATCAAGTGGAGCTGTTTCCTGGTCCTGACTGATGATGTCATTGGCCAGTACTGGGAAATTAGCACCTGACTTCAGTCACTCTGGAGAATCTCACAGGGTCAGTCAGGAGAGAGCTAGGGCTAGACATGCAGCCCAGGAAGGCCAAAGCCAAGGGGTAGGGAAAATGGGCAAATGAAGAAGGGACTATGATTGGTCTGAGGAGGAAGAAAGGAAGGATTCTGAACCGGCAGGAAGAATACCGGAAGGGTTTTTCAGGAAGACTGAAATTGAAAGGGAGGTACATGGAGACTGATGGATGGGTAGAATGGTCCCCAAGGAGAAAAGAAAGGGAGAACCTTGGGGTGCAGGAACCCATGTCTTCTCAAACCTCTAATTCTGAGGGCTGAAGTGAAACCTGCCTAGCTGGACACAACAGTGGAAAGACTGAGCATCAAGCCAATGGAAAGAGGGTGCTTACAGAATGTCATATTTAATAAGTACTGCTCTTGTTTTAAAAATTACTTTTATGATGATTTGATCATTTATTTCTATGCTACATAGATTGCATGATGCTGTACTTTTCTGATGCTGGTATGTATATATTTATCGTTGCGTGTTCTACAGTGTATTTCATTTTAAATTACATGGGTTTTTTTCCATTGTTTGATGCCCTGGATTTTTTTTTAATGTGGGATGTAACCATTTTAAATATGGGTTTGGCCACTGTAGAGCTGTGCAGAGCCAGATGCCAGTGCGTTTTCTCTTTTGGCCAGCATGGGTGCTTCACATGCCGATGGAGGGGGGGAATGCAGTGGTGGGACCCTCTATTTCTCCCAAACATCATTTCAGCCCCCACATCAAGATAGGGCCCTATGTGCCCCTCCTTTTCAGTACTTAAACATTCTTCTTCCCTCTGCCTCTCCTCCAAGACAAATGTATCCATAGCAGTCATGGGATAGCATCCATCCTCCTCCTAAAGTTTTAAAGGCACCTATGACAGTCCTAACCTTTTGCAGAAAGAAATGAGCTGCTGCTCTTGAAAGGTTCTGGCTTGAGCCAAATAAAAAGGTTAAAGGTAAATACTAATATTCTTTTTGTTTTCCTCATATTGCCTAATCTGCTTATGTGAGTGCTTTTTGTCCTAGACATGATTTATAGCCCTATACTGTAGTTTCAATAGTGTTAAAGCATCCATTCATCATGTATCATATTGAAATAACATGAAGTGTGTTATTTGTCTGTATTTTTCATATATTTTCCCATTTTGAGCCAGAGCGTCAATATTTGCCTCGATTTCCTGTATGAGTTATTGTCAACATTAATCTCACAACTATCTCCGTAGAAAACATAAATCTCCCCACAGTTAGGGTAAAGCAGATATGTGAAGAAAATCGTAGGTTACAAAATCTCTGTTGACATCAATGTAAATGTAAGTTATTCACATTTTGGTTGAAGAAGACTCTAAGGGACTAAAGTGAATGTTTTTTTAAAAAAATATGCACGCAGCAGTAACAGCAGCAAATATTTTTTGTGCTGAAGTGATCATATCCCACATATGGTAATATCTGTGGTTTTCTTACCTCACTGTCAGTTAAGAGTTGCAGGGTGTGTGTGTGTGTGTGTGTGTGTGTGTGTGTGTGTGTGTGTGTGTGTGTGTGTGTGTGTGTGTGTGTGTGTGTGTGTGTGTGTGTGGTTTCCAGCTTCATACTTGGGATGTACATGTTTGCCTTTTTCCCCATTTCTTTTTCTTTTTGTACGTTCTCATTGTGTGTCTTTCTCTTTCACCCTTGTTTTGTTTATGGAATTGTATGCTATTCTACCATTTTTATATCATTTGTACACCACCATTTATATGATGTATTTATGCCATTTACAAGCTCCTGTGGAAAAAATAATAATATTCACTATGTGAATGTTATGTCAAGTAGAAGGTGCTGCCAGAAGTTAACAGAAGGTATGTGGAAAATTCACCACAAGGATAACATTTTCGGTAACTGGCTGAATGAGTAACTTGCTGTTAGTGTCAATGTCACATGAGCAGCCCAATCCAGATAGGTGCCAGGGAGCATGCCTCCTCCTATCAGCTTCCCTAACAGCACAAGCAGGAGGAAAACTGAATCCTCCTGCCCAGTGGTGGGATTCAAATAATTTAACAACTGGTTGTTTACAAGCACCATTTTAACAACCAGTTCTGCTGAAGTGGTGCGCACCTGCTGAATCCCACCACTGCCCCTGCCCCTGGGAAACCCCATAGGGATCAGGAACTTACACCATGAAAATCGTGGCACAAGTTCAGGGCGGGTGGAATCAGCATACAGGGGCTGAAAGCCGGGTAGAAGCTTCCTGCAGTTGGCTCCACATCTGGGCCTGGGCCTGTCTCCAAAATGCCTCCTTCCCCATCCGCACGCAATTCCATGGCAGATAGACAACACAGTCACCTGCACTTCTGGATGCAGGCACCATGGGGCTCTGTGGCACCCCAGAGAGGCCTGGATGTTCTCACCACTGGCGGGGGTAGCCCTTATGCTGGCAGGGTGGGCACCTCCATTGGTGCAAGCCCGCATTGCATCCAATGGGGGATTCACTCCCCACGCTCTGGATTTGACTCTAAGGCTGTCCTTGTTTTAGTCCTGTCTCAGAAATTACAAATAAGTATAGCAAAAAAAAATAATAAAGTTGGTCTCCAGACATTTTTCTTTTACCCAGCAATTGTTTATTTAGTTCATCTTGCTCAATGTTTAATCTACTCAACAACGACTGCCAGCTAGTGTCCACCAGTATGCCAAATGCCATAATAGCCTTCTCAAATGCTAAATGGTGCGTCATCACAACTATAACTGCTAAACATATTTCCAGCCCACAGGTTTGTTGTCTGATGGATTTCTCTGGATAATTCCATTTTAGCTTACCTTTCTAGCTTTCATCAAAACCTAGTGATACTCTGTGCATTCTCTGGTGATATTTTCAAAGCATTGCAAACCGATAGGTCTAAGCATAAGATTATCATTCTGCTGGGCTAAATTATGGCTGTTGGCTTAGTGAGTATTTGACAGGCAGTACCAATACTTCAAGTGCAAAGAAAGAATATATCCCCCCCACTCTTATACATACAGGACTGCATCAGCTATATCTGCAAGCATAATTCCTCCCTGAGCCTTTAGTGGACTGTATGCTACTGCTTATACAGAGTGACAGCTCCCAAGCATGCCTTATGTCATTTTAGTTCTTTGGTACAATGAGCTCTGGTTACCTATTTTACTTGGGCCTGATACAAAACAAGCTACATGTCTTTGATGATAGGATGTGTGTTTACTGTTCTCCTAGGAGACTGGAGGAAGCTGGGCAATGTCTTTAAACTTCTTTGGCCTTTGCAAAATAAATGATAAACAGTAGGATGTGTTTGTCTCATATGTGGTTCAAGATGGAGGTTGGTAGAAGAATATGTGCAAGGTACATTAGCATTATGGCTAAAGAGAATTAAAATGCTGTGTAATTGAAATGAAAATCCATGAGGACAGCAGAGAGATGCCTGAGAGCGTTCCATCTGCAATGAGAGTACTTGTTAGTATGTATGCAGCTGTTAAAAATTGCCTTTGGCAGTTCCCAAATACCATTTCTCTGGGCAATTGCAAAACTGGTTGTCAAGATGGGTTGAAAAAAGGAAGTTAAGATCCAGGATGGTTCCCAGTTCTCTAGTCATGGTTTTTAATACTCTTAAAAAGATGAGCATGCAGGTGACTATCCAATATTAATGGTTTATTTGAAATATGCTGTAAGGAGGTTTATTCACAGAGATAACTGATAGCAGAGTATCTAAATTAAAAATCAAGATAAAGGCCTAAAAATGTTATCATGATTCAATATCTTTCTGCACAATAATGTGGACAGGTACTAGAGCAAATTAAAGTGAAAAACTATCACACATTCAAATTGATTTATTTTACTTTATTTCCCACCTTTCTCCCCAATTAGGACCCAAAATGGCCTCTACTGTTCTCCTCTTGTCCACCTTATTCTCACAACCACCTTGGTCTAAAGTCACCCAGCAAGCTTGCATGGTAAAGTGATGGTTTGAACCTGGGTCTTCCAGATCCTAATCTACACTAATCTCTACACTAACTGGCTCTTTAATGGGATTATCTAGAGTAATTAATCAACGTGTCTTGGTCAAGGACAAGTTCAAACAGGATGTGCTGTATAACAACCACAGTGTCTTTGTGATTGAGTATAACTAGATACAAAAAGGAGTTTCTCTTGTCCAATAGTCTCTCTGCATTGCTACACAATCATAGTCTCTGCTTTCTTTTGGTCACATTTCTGTCTATGGCTATGATGCAATGACTGGAAGCTTAAGAGTGTGGAAAATAATATTGAAAAGACTAAATATGAACTTGTATGCATAGCAAAGTATATGTGCCTTTTTGACTTAAACATGATTTTTAATATAAATGTACAGGAAAGAAGCTAAAGTCCATATTGGCTGGGATCCAGGATGCAAAGGTCATCTGGCTGCAACATTTATCACCCAGAGGCATACAGCACTAGGGACAAGGGCAGTGGCATGCAAAATCGGCCTCCCACATGACCAGGAAGTCCTGCTGTCTCGTCGTTTTCGCGTGGCCCGACCCCATCCAAGGCACACAAAAAATGACGAGGCAGCAGGACTTCCTGCTGTCTCCAAGAACCCTCAACCCCACCCTGGACTCCCCCCTCCCTTCCTCCCCCCCTGCCTGCTGGGCTCTCAGTCTGCAGTCTCTTCTGATCTCCCCTCCGGGCAGGCCAGTAGAGACTGCAGTCCCAGCCTCAGAGATCTTCTTTTATAAGCACTGAGGCCGGGGGTGGGGCTTGGGGAGCAGGAAGTCCCACCCCTTCCCACTCCCCAAGCCCCACACCCTGGCCTCAGTGCTTATAAAAGAAGGTCTCCGAGGCCGGGACTGCAGTCTCTACTGGCCTGCCCGGAGGGGAGGTCAGAAGAGACTGCAGGCTGCCGGCTGGGAGCCTAGCCGGCAGAGGGAATCTGGGGGGGGCACCCTAGACCTTGCCCATGTCCATGGTGACATGGGCGGGATCGAGGGCAGTGGGGGTGGAGCCTGGGGTCATCAGAGGGTGCAGCTGGGGGGCAGAGCCTGGGGGGCATCCTGGAGATAATTTGTCTCCGGGCATCATTTACCCCTGGTACACTTCTGGACAAGGGATATCCCATGACCCCATGGCGCACACCTTTTGGTCATGTGGGGGGCACCAAACGGCCTCCCCCACATGACCAAATGATTTGCGCTTTTGACCAAAGGCAAGGAGGTGATCCGGGCATGCGCCCTGCAGCCGGCTCCCAGTCCCTAGGAGCTGGCTGCAGACCGCAGTGCCCGGCGCCCTGTTCAGCTCCTCGCCTCCAGTCGAAGGCCCAAAGCTACACCAGAGATGAGCCGCTGGAGCTCCCAGTCATGCTTTCCCTGATCAGCTTTTCATCTCTGGCTGGAGGCGCAAATCTGAGCCAGCTGCCAGGGCTCCCAGTACTGCCTTCCCCAGCTGGGGAGGACAGGATTGGAAGCCCCTGCCTCCCTGACAGGTGCATCAGTGGGGGGGGGGCTAAAATGGGAGGAGGTGGGGGGAGTCTTGTCCCCCCAGTCCTGCCTTCCCTGGCTGGGGAGGGAAGGACTGGGAGCTCTGGGAGCCCTGGAGCTGGCTCAGCTTCTTGTCTCCTGCCGGACGTGAGAAGCTGAGCTGCACCTAGTCCTGTCTTCCCCAGCTGGGGAGGAAAGGACTGGGAGCCCCAGCAGCCCTGGTGCTGTCTTAGGTTCTTGCCTCTGGCTGGAGGCGAGAAGCTGAGCCAGCTGCCTGGGCTCCCAGTCCTGCCTTCCCTGGCGGGGGGGGGGGGGGCTCTGACAGGCGGAGGTCGGGGGCACCCGGAGCAAGTGTTGTCTCCAGGTGCCATTTCCCCCCCCCCCACCCTCTGCTGTCACCCCATTGATCTCAGGGTTGTCTATAATTGCACAGAAATGTGTATGACCCAAATATAGAAATAATTTTTATATATATAATTGAAGTACGTATTCCATATAAACGAAGCCAGGGATAGACCTCATTAAGTCACAGCATGTTTCAAGGGAGCGAAAACTCACTAGTAATACAATTTCAAGTCATGCTTGAGAAAAACTTGAGGTGAATGCATGAATTTGTCAACTTTGGCCTTTGAATATAAATATGAAAGAGTACTTGTAGATAAAAAGAAAAAGGATTACACATAGCACTTTAATTTTATAGTGCCTATAATAATACAAAACTTGATACATGGAACATTCTCATTCAATCAGTCCTATGACCCTGCTGTCTTTAAACTGTCAACAAGGTCTTAGTCTAAATATTATGGTATGAAATCCTTGCACATTATTTTTTGGTAATGGACTAGTAGAGACATAATGTTTCTGGTCTCTTAAACATGCTAAAGAGATTGTCAACTGGCCAGAGATTCATGTATTCCTTTCACCTCCTCATTTGCCTTTGTTATATGAATTCTCCTTCTCCCTTGTCACTGTTATTATCAGTGATTTTGCATCATGTCACCGTGAACTTTAACCAGGGTTTGTATATCAGACTTGAATGATGAATTCAAACACTTGATCAAGGGTTTCCCGGATGAGTGTAAGTCATTATTGGTGTTTGTGCAATCATAACAATAAGATATAATCAGGAATGGAAGAAGGGAGTTAGTTCGCGAGAGTGGAGAGTATGATTCTACAGCCCACTCCAAGCTTTCAATTTTGGAAAGTCCCCAGTAGCAAGAAGTAAAAACCATGGCTTATTTGCAGAAGTTTGTCAAATGCTGAACTTTTAAGTTTGTTGAGGCAATCTTATCCCTAAAACATTAAAGTTAGGTTAATTCCGCATAGCATAATAATAACAGGTTATATATCCAGGTCTATTTTATTCCATTTTTTCCCTTCACATGGGTGCCTGTTTTCTGTGAAGGAAATAATCCATTTTCTTTCTGCATCTTCACATGAACTCACTATTTTTTTTTACAATGCAAATGCGCAGGCATGAACATCCCATTGTACTTGTGTTCTGATTGGCTGTTCCACCATCACAGTCTCCCTTCTGCCTGCTCCCACCCTCTGCAAAGTAAATGCTTCTGATTGGTAGAGAATGTACAGAAACCATGGGAACCCAAGCATTTCTCCAGCATGGAAAAAAAGTTTTGGGCTTTGAAACCAAGACACATGTAAACATGGAGCATGCAACACTCCCCCCCCCCCAGTTGTGATATACAAAATAATAAAATCTGTTGAAAAAGGAAGCAAAGCAAAATGTCCCACCCACATCAAAAAGTGTGCATCTGCTAGCTATGTGCTCTGAGCACCCAAAAAATAAAAAGAAATGGGGTCATTGCTCTCAATGCCCCCATGTGTTTTGAATCCGTTGCTGTACACATTTGGGTGAAATGGTGCTCACAGTCACTGCCAAGGGGAGCAAACATTGTTGGGGATGTTTCTGAAATGGCAGGCTATCACACCGGTCAACAGCTCAGCAGAAACAAAACTGACATAATGTAAAGCAGGCGAAGGGGCTGCAGGGTCGGAAAAATAAAGTAGTTTGGCACCTGTGCTGATCCCACGGAAGCAGGTTCAATCTGGGAATTTTTTAAAAAAGATTGCGATTTTGATGTTTTTTGAAAAACCCAGATTGAGGGAAATATTGCGAGTCAATTCCATTTTGGGGAAGGGACCCATGCGAAATTCTTACCCAAACCAGAATATTTCCCTTCATCAACCCATTATTTTTGTACCATACAGAATCGACCTTAGATAGCCAACATACTTTCCTTCTGATGGGGCACTTTTTCTCCTGAATGATTTCCTTTATGTAAAATAAAGATGACCAAGTACTAGCATTGTTTAAAAAATCCATTAACTGCGTATTCTGGCATGAAGAATGAAAGAAGAGAACACTGAAACTCCCAGTTATAATGAAAGTTATTGACTCAAACTGTACCTGCTATTTTATTAAAATATCTTTAAGGGTTCTAAAGGTACATGGTAGAAAAAATAGAGAGTATAAAATGTAACAGCAACAATTAAACTGATTCCAGTTGATTATCATTTACACAGGAAGCTATGTAATGTAGTTCAGTCTAAACTTCTGGAGTTTCTATATTCAGCATTAAAGGAGAACATGTTTTACTTTAGCACCAGCATTTTGGTTACATTCAGCACTATTCATTGATGTCTAAAGAGGAATCCATTTTTTAAGAGTTCAGGGACAACTGTGGATTCTGTCTTCTTTTAGCTTTTAGTCATTATCAAGCTCTTAGAACATAAAAAATGAGCACCTGCTAAGAAGGTTGGATAGGGAATAATTACTCAGTACAGGCAGTTCTATGTACCCGCATTTGTCAACGTGTTCTTGGAAAGTTTTCACTTTCAATAGTTGTAGTACTGTTTGGAGATTTCATCATCTCCTTTCCCCTTTCCAGTACTGCATGCCCCTTCTTGGGAATAATGTTCTTCTTGGAACTGCAAAATGGTGTAAGTTTCTTCTTCATAAACGCAAAATATTCACTCTTTACATATAACTAGTGCCTTCCAGCCTTCCAACTACTGCCCATTTTCCCATCTTTCTTTCCTAAGTAAGGTAGTTGAGAGTGAGACAGTGGATGTGGAGCAGCTCCAGACCTTTCTGGAGGAAACCTTGCCCTTGGAAACCTATTCTAATCTTGTTTCCACGCTGGCCATGGCAGTCGTGGAGCTACAAGGGGATGGGGGGTGCGCCGTGCACCGGGCGCACACCTGAAGGTGCAGAAAATTGCCCCAGGCCCCTCCCCTTTCCCCCTTTCCCCCTTTCCCCCTTTCCCCCTTGGCGCCCCCACCCCCCTTCCCACACTTACCATAGTTCCTTTCCTTTTCTTGAACTTTTTCAGGCTGCAAAAGGCCTGTTCACAGTAAAACCGGTCTGATGGGAACTATACTTCCCAGGAGACCTTGGGGTTCTTTGCTGTGGCAATTGTCCTTCTCATCACAGTTCGCAACCCACACAGATGTCCATGCAGGTCCAATGATTCCCAGCATAGCCTTTTGGGGTGGTCAAATGGAATCCCTCTTTCCCTTTTCAATGCAGATCGTTATATGGTGCTGTCTTCAGGCCACAGACAGACAGGCTGCACGAACATTCTAAGGGTGACAGTTAAACAGAGGCAGCTTCATGGCCTGGTGCGCCAGGAAAAAGACATTTTACCTGGCTCAGGTATGGATTCTCGGTGGTTTGAAGGTCCGAGTACCTGCCAGCAACAGGGAGGGATGTCATGTGAAAATTTGGGGGTGATCCGTCCAGCAGCTTCTGAGGGAGACCATCAGGGACAAACAAACTGTTAGATTTTTATATATATAGATTATTATTATTGTTGTTGTTGTTGTTATGCATTTTATTGTCTGTTTCCTCAGTTGACTTTTTCTCAACTACATACTTTTCCACATTAGTTAATGTCTACTTTTTAATTTTTTCTTTCTTTTTTTGAATAGGTGTTAGAGTGGTCTGTCTGTAACCATCTGAAAGCTGAGCCTGGCCCATGTCAACAGATGAACGCAGAGATGGTAGATGCTTTCTTGCATCTGACAGACATATTTCTAATTCATATTCTGAATATGAAAAGGAATCCTATCTGGTAGGAGATGGTGGAATAAAGTTCCACAAGTGATATACTCATTTGTATACTAATAGCCAAGTCTACCAAATTTGAGGATTCTTAAATTGAATGGCTAGAGCTGTGATTAGGCAGGAGATATCTTTCTACAAACCTGAAAAAGGGTCAAGGTTTGCATAAAAATATAAACTATTTAAAAATATGAAAGTCGTTTAAAACCCCACAATGATTAACAGAGCACTTAGCATTAAGCAACTGATTCCCTCAGTGGCTGTTGTACAGTGCAGCCATAGAATCCGGGCTTGGTTATGTTAGTAAAAGGTGGAGAAGAGAGCAGAGCTCTATCCAAGCCTGTTTTGATAGGGAAATTCCTAGAGATTTTGTGGTAGAGTCTGGGAAGTACAGGATTGGGGGAGGGGAAAAGACCTCAACGAAATACAATGCCATACAGTCCACACTCCAAAGCAACCATTTTCTCCAAGGGGTTAGATCTCCTTCATCTGGACTTCAGTTGTAATTCTGGAATGTCTCTAGCTCCCACCTGGAGGCTGGCAACTCTAGGTCAGGCAGCATCCTCTCAATAACTTAATACTACCTGACTTGCATGACACCTGGCTGCTTACTACTGTTCAACAGCATTTACCTTGTGAAAATCACTACAGTATAGCACTCAGAACTGTAGAGCAGGGTCTGAAAGAGTCAGGTTCAAATTCTCATCTAACTGTGGAGGTTAATGGGGAACTTGAGGCCGAGCACATACTTTCAGCCTAACCTATCTCACAGACAAAAACAGGATGATAATGTAAGCTGCACCCACTGTGGAGAAAGGTAGGATGAAAATGAAGTAAATAAATAATAAATATCACTGAACATGGTAAGCAGTTAAGAGGTAAGTTGATTAATGGTTGATCAGAGAATGAGCCAGGAGAAGGAGATAGAATATTGGGATTGTCAGAAGGAAGGAAAGGAGAAATAGTGTGGAAAGGGGTAGAGGTGAAACTGGAGTGTCTCCCACAAGTCCTTGAAGGGTCCCATTCATGCAAGTAGATCTGGCCCAGTGGCCAGCTCTACAAAACTGGGCTACAGTTTTCCTAGGTAAGTATGCTGGAGTGGGGAAGAGGGAAAGTTTAGACAGGGAGGCAAATAAAGGTGTGTTGACTGTTTGGGAAGGAGATAGAATTGTCAGTGTCAGGTAAGGACATTCCTGGGGATTTGTGGGGTGGAGCCTCGGGAAGATGGGGTTTGAGAAGGGAAATAATCTCTGAAGGGTATAATGCCATAGGCTACACCCTCCAAAGCAAGTATTTCCTCAATGGAAATTTCCAACCTCCAGGTGTAGGCTGGAGATCAACCAGAATTACAATTGCTACCCAGATGACAGACTCCCTGGAGAAAATGGCTACTTTGAGTGTGGTGGACTATATGTCATTATATCCTTCTAAGGTACCTTCCTTATCTAAATCTTGCCTCCCAAAGCTTCATCCAGAAATCTCAAGAAATTTCCCAATCTGGAGCTGAAATTCTAAAGGGGAACATCAGTGGGGGCTTTCAGGAGAGAGGAAATAGAAGGGATGGGAAGGATGAAATGCCTCCTGCAGGGTTTTGCTGGTTTGCACTTGTTAGGATCTAATTGCTTGAAATCTAGGCCAGCTGAGTTAATGCTCAGATAGAATGAGATGCCAGCAGAGCCCAGTTTTTCACAGCATGCAGAATCCCTCTCTCTGGAATGGCTGTTACCCCCTCCCCCTCTCTTGCATGCCACCCCTCCCCTTCCCCTCCCTCTGTTAGGGTGAGTGGGCCATGTCCAGATGCCGGGGCCCCTTCCCCTCCCTTGCATGCCACTCCTCACTCCCTCCCCTCACTCCCCTCCCTCAGATTTGATAGGAGTAATGAATCTGCTGCACTCTAGGCGTGTCTTTTCCCCTCTATTTTGTGCTTTGCTTGGATATTTATTTGTAAAGCAAATACTACAAAAACATAATAGTCCAGTGTGCCCTCTTCCAAAGGCAGCCAATCCATGTAGTGTTGCTCCATGAATTTCCTGTTGACCTGGAATGCATGGAGAATATAGCAAAATCGTTTTCATACAATTGCTTCCTTTGTGTTGTGTCTGGTTGTACTTACGGCAAGTTACCACTTCCTAGTTACAGTGATTTGGAAATGTAAGTTATCAGACATCCATGATGGAAACTGAAAACAGTGAGGACAACATTTCCCAAATTAATCACAACACAGCCAGTGCTCTAGTGAGTTCACTATAACAATGCCAGTCTTGTCTCCTGTACAAAGCAGAACATTGCATTCTTTAGAATGGTGAATGATGAATGGGTGGCTCATTAGATGGACAGTAATAAAACAGGCTGAACATTACAGCCTGTTCTAAATGAAGAATCAAATAAGGAATTAAAAATGGTTGAATGTTTCATAAATGCTAAATTGGGACCTATTATCAATCTGCTTTGTTTACCAGATGTGTGGTTCAATTCAGCTCTAGGTCTCCAAAATGTACATTATGCTGTGCACATATGCCGCAGTTATGTTATTCTGTCCCCCAAATTCACAATGAATCCTTAACATAATTTTTTTATTTCCTTAAAGATATTCAAATTCTTTTGGGAATTTTGAATATATGATGCAAAAATTGCACATTTCTTAGAGTGCTGAAAATCAAAGCACTCTCTGCATAGCCATGTGTTTGTGGATGATTTAAAGGTGCTTCATTTGTTTTGTTACCTGAGCCCCACTTCCCAAGAGGCATGAAGTTCCAGGACAGTGCTGCTGGGTTAATTTCCTGTGAAGGTGAGAGCAATGGAGATTTCAGCTGTTGTAACACTTGCTAATTTACAATTATAAAAGGATATCATAAATGGAAGGAAAGAGGCTCTTGAAGAAAGCAGAACATCTACCGCCCACATCAGGTCCCAGGAGGAGGTTCTTCTCTCTCTCTCTCTCTCTCTCTCTCTCTCTCTCTCTCTCTCTCTCTCTCTCATATCTTTCTGCCTCTCACCATTCAGATCTGCAGAATGTATAACTGCAGCTTCTCACACAGAATCTGCCAAGATCCTGGTATATATATTTTTGCATGTTAATTGGTCATTCTAGGGACACTGGCAGACATTAAAGGAATATTATGTTTAAACTGTGACCCTTAAAGACAAATCAGACAGCAGAACTTTTGCTGTCTTCTTCATGTCATGGAAGGATAATGTGAGGTTTACTATGTGCTTTGCATGTAATGGAAGCCCTGTAAATCCACTCACTGTAAGGGTGGAAAAACAACTGCATAATTGGCAGTTTATAATGGGAAAATAGGAGAGCTTTGCTGTTTTCCCCATATACTGTTCTCCAGGTCCGTATTGTTCCCACCCACCCAAATTGCTCCATCCCATCCTGAGGTTCAAAATGCATACATATGCATGTTTTGAACTCCTAAGAGTGCGAAAGCCCCTTAGAAGGGCAAAATAGATGAGGAAAGGTGGGTGAAGAAAGAGTTGTTGGACTATTCTATAAAAATATTGGGGTGGATCCAACTGTACTCCTTCCTGCACCCTAAGAAGCCTTCTTCCTACTTATGGATATTCCTCCAGTGGAGAATCCACCTCAGTAGGAGAAAGGAACCTTAGAATGGAGGAAGGAATTAAACTTTTCTCAGTAGAGTGGTCAGATGGGGTAGAAAACAACACACTCTCTCTCAAGGAATACCAGATTTAGAGTTGCTTGACACAAACTGTGGGTTCATCTAAAACACAGGTGTCACACTCACGGTCCTCCAGATGTTATGGACTACAGTTCTCATCATCCCCTGCCAGCATGCTCCTGGCAGGGGATGATGGGAACTGTAGTCCATAACATCTGGAGGGCCGCGAGTTTGACACCTATGATCTAAACCATCAGACAAAATTGTGTGTGTAACGTGCTTCCAAGTCACAGTTGACTCATGACATTCTCAGCAAGCAAGGGGCTTTTACGGCAAGTGAGAAGCAGAGGTAGTTATCAGTGCCTTCCTTTGCAGAATCTTCCTTGGAGGTTTCCCTTCCAAGTACTGACACTGCTTAGCTTCTGAGATCTGATGAACTTGGACTATACCATCCTGCCTTCCCTCCCCAGACATAACTAAGATTGAACTAAAATGGGCCTCCCATTTTCATCTTCATGGAGACCATTATGGTGCATGAAAGAGACTGACTTTTGACTTTTATGACAATAGCTAGTCCTGGGATATTTCCTCTTTACTAGCATAATATGAGAACAGGCAGTTTTGTAGATCAGGAATATAGAATAGATAGCCACATAACAACCTTATACAGAGCAGTACCATGGTTGCTAATCAGTGATTTTCCAATAGGCTTTTTAAATAGATGCAACACTTGAGGGTGGCACACATATCACAATTCCTTGGTTCGTCTTGAGATAACCTAAGTAGCTGCAATACTCTCCTGTCATCACTTAGAGGTGACTGACACTGCCCATCCACTCAATGGGTTATTGATTGCTACTTTAATGAAAGTCATCTGACTCACTCAAATCTGCTCACTCACCATCCCACTCTTCTTATCATGATTGGATATACCCTTGGATTGATTCTTTGAAAAACAGGGTGACTCAAACTCACTCTAAAATCAGATGTGGGCAAAGCTGGCAAAGCTGATTTTGTGCACCCTCACAAGACAACAAAACATTCTTTTACTTAACTCACCTGCCTTTTTTTTAAAAAAAAATCCTCAAAGGTCTTTTTTCCTGAGCAAAATAATCACCTGTTCAAGCATTGTGTCAAATGAAGGACAGGTGTTAAAACATTTTTTAAAATTTTCAGAACAAGTAACAAACAGAAAGCGGCTTATAGTGTAACATCAAAATGAAACAGACAATTATAATTCTAAATCATTTTTAAAAAAAGGTTAAAAAGACAACAGCACATAACCCAGTAGTTCCACTTTCAGGGCTAGCCGTTGTCAGAACCAAAATCAAACAGCTAACAAAGTCAATAGTCAAGTCAAAAATCAATCTAAACAGAAAGGTCTAAAACTGCAAGGGATAATACCAACCAAATCTCACAGAGAATCCAATATTCAGCAGTGAAAATATCCAAACTAACAATGCAGTGGCACAGAAAGTTTCGCTATCTGACCTCCCAGGCCATATTGACTCATACTAGACAACTACTTAGGGCTCTTATGGTCAAAACCAACACTTTTAATGAATCTTGAAAACAAACCAGTAACCAACAGAGCTGGATCAAAATTGTTATGACATAATCCTACTGTTGAGCTGAGTAGCCATATTTGGATTATTTTTGAGGCAGTTGAACATACAGTATGTTACAGTAGCTCAGTCTGAAAGTTACCAGGGCATGTGTGCTGGGAAACATGCATCCTTAAAAGTGATATCATCGCAGTCGCTACGTGATCCCTGATTGGCTGGGATTACATCCTGAGGGACAAGGAAATGGTACCAGACAAGGAGAACTGAGAGGATGGCGGTGAATGAAATTCATGGGGGAAATCTCATCTCTTCCCTTCCCCACCTCCCAGCCTGGCTGCAGCAGGGTCCTGCCATCCTAAATAGTTCTCCTGGTGCAGCTCCAAGTAAGCCTGCCAACCCCACCACACTCACCACAAAGTGGCTTGCCTTCCGCAGCTTTGAATAGCCTCCACCTAGCCCCACAGACACCACAAGTCACTTGCCCAGAGCAGTTCCAAGCAAGGACAGTTAATGCCTTATTTAATTTCAGGAGAATGTAATTCTCTGATGGATTTAAAAAAACACATTTTTTATTTTTCGGCAGGCCTAGGGGGTCCTTCTAGTCTGCTGAAAACCTGTTGGTTTTAAATCTGTGGATTTAAATATCTGCAGGTGTAACCCCCATGCCCAGAATGGATTGGCCCAGAATGGGTTGACCCAGTAAGGGGGTGGAGACTCAGAGCAGCAGAAAGGCTGAAAGAGCTCTTTGCAGAAGACAAGGGTACCAGACTCGGACCTTGATTTCTATAAGCCCTTAACACCTTGTTAAGGTAATTGCAATATTGTTGGGAACTACTGGGAAGGTAGTTGTTGTTTTTGCTATGTTGTAAATGTTGGAGTTTATTGTTTCAGGGTTTTCTTTTTGTGGTTGTAATGGGTGGGGGAGAGTTCTCCTGGAGACCCTTCATCATGTTGCAACCTGTTCATCAAGCCCTTGGAGTCTCTTCAGGAGCCAGTCCAACTTGCAAAGCTAAGAAGAATTCTTGGACTCTTGGCAATATCAGTAGACTGTAAATAGAAGGACTTGAAATGCAACCTGAACAGGACCTTGAATTGTAACGTTAAATGTTGATGTTTTAAAAGTGTTAATTGTAAAGAAAAGTAAAACATTTTGTTGTTTAAAAATTGTTGTTGCAACTCCTTCCAAGTACTGCCCCACAGAACCCACAGTAGAGGTTACACAGGCAGTGGGCACATGTGGGAATTAGATATATAGATATAAAGTGGCTTTAACCAACCATGAAAAAGTGAAGAAGTTATATTGGGGGGGGAGGGGGCAAATATTATTGTCCTGAAACCTTTTCTACTCAAATATGGGTAGTCTTAGTGTCTCTTTGATTCCTTTATATTGACACTGGCAGTGAGCTTTTAGCAGCTTCATGACATACAGAAATTTAAGAATTTCTTTTAGAAAATGGAATTCCAGCTTGACTGATGAAGAATATGAAAAGGAACACAAATGGTGGCAAAAGAGAAGCAAGTTAGTTGTAAGGGAGGCAAAAAAAGGATTATGAGGAACGCATGGCTGCAGCAACAAACAGTTCTTCAAATACATCAAAAGTAGTAAGCCAGCTAGGGAAGCAGTAGGCCCATTAGATGACGAAGGAACAAAAGGATGACAGGGAGATCCAAATCCCCTGGCCCAGATTGCATTCACCCAAGAATTCACTTAAAGAGCTCAAGCATGAAATTGCTGATCTTCTCACTTTAATATGCAACTTATCCTTGAAATCAGCCTCCATCCCTAAAGACTGGAAGATGACCAAAGTCACACCAATCTTTAAGAATGGATCTAGGAGGGACCCGGGAAATTACAGGCCAGTCAGTTTGACATCTATTCCTGGTAAATTAGTAGAATCTATCATTAAAGATAAAATTACAAAACATGTAGAGAAGCAAGACCTGCTGAAGAAAAGTCAGCATGGCTTTTGCAGAGGCAAGTCCTTTCTTACAAACTTACTAGAATTCTTTGAGGGTGTAAACAGGCATGTGGATAAGGGGGAACCAGTGGACATTGTCTACTTGGATTTCCAAAAGGCTTTTGACAAAGTTCCTCATCTTAGACTATTGAGAAAACTCAGCAATGAAGGAATAAGAGGGGAAGTCCTTCTATGGATTAAAAACTGGTTGAGAAACCGGAAGCAAAGGGTGCGTGTAAATGGGAAGTTCTCACAATGGAGAGATGTAGGGAGTGGTGTCCCCCAAGGATCCATTTTGGGACCAGTGCTTTTTAACCTATTCATAAATGACCTGGAAGTAGGGGTGGGTAGCGTGGTGGCTGAGTTTGCAGATGATACCAAATTATGTAGGGTGGTGAGAACCACAAAGGATTGCGAAGAGCTCCAAGTGGACCTTGATAAATTAGGTGAGTGGGCTAAGAAATGGCAAGTGCAGTTCAATGTAGCAAAATGTAAAGTGATGCACATAGGGGCAAAAATTCCAAACTTCACATACACGCTACAGGGGTCAGTGCTATCAGTCACAAACCAGGAAGGGATTTAGGCGTCTTAGTTGATAGCTTCTTTTTATTTATCTATTTATTTATTAAACTTTTATCCCCCCCCATCCTCCAGTGGCTCTGGTACAGCATAAAAACATGGTAAAACAAGGTCACTAAAATCTTTAAAACAGCTGTAACAAACATTAATAGTAATCCATTGAAGAATAGCTTTAAAACCTCATAAAACAGCAAAAAACCATAATACATAATAAAAGGCGTCCGACCCCAATTCTAGTAAAACCCAACCCCCATGAGGGGGGATGGGCAGACCCCACCTCAATATGGAGGGGACCCTGATGTAACTGCCTCTAGTTCCATGGGAATGTCAACTCAATGCATGGCAGCTGTGAAAAAAGGGCAAACTCTATGCTGCTGGGGATAATTAGGAAAGGAGTTGATAATAAAACTGCAAGGGATTTGTCATGCCCTTATATACAAAAGCAGTGGATGCTGACCCGCACTTGAGTAATAACTGTGTTCAAGGTTCTGGTCGCCACATCTCGTAAAAAGGATATCAAAGAGATAGAAAAAAGTGCAGAGAAGGGCAACGAGGATGATTGAAGGATTGGAGCACCTTCCTTATGAGGAGAGGCTGCAGCGTTTGGGACTCTTTAGTTTGGAGAGGAGACGTCTGAGGGGGGATATGATTGAAGTCTATAAAATTATGCATGGGGTAGAAAATGTTGACAGAGAGAAATTTTTCTCTCTTTCTCACAATACTAGAACCAGGGGGCATTCATTGAACATGCTGGGGGGAAGAATTAGGACTAATAAAAAGAAACACTTCTTCACACAGCGTGTGATTGATGTTTGGAATATGCTGTCACAGAAGGTGGTGATGGCCACTAACCTGGATAGCTTTAAAAAGGGCTTGGACAGATTTATGGAGGAGAAGTCGATCTATGGCTACCAATCTTGATCCTCCTTGATCTCAGATTGCAAATGCCTTAGCAGACCAGGTGCTCAGGAGCAGCAGCAGCAGCAGAAGGCCATTACTTTCACCTCCTGCATGTGAGCTCCCAAAGGCACCTGGTGGGCCACTGCGAGTAGCAGAGTGCTGGACCAGATGGACTCTGGTCTGATCCAGCAGGCTCTCTCTTATGTTCTTATGTTCTTAAGAAACAGTGATCCAATGAATGCCTTACTGGCTCAATTTCTATCTTCCCTGGGAATACAGGAAAAAGAAAAGGTTTTAATCATAGTTTTGGAATCTGGTTTCTTTGCTACTGCAGCTTTGAATGTGTGACTATAGATATTTTCCTTAGCATTTATGAAGAAAGAGGAGTTGTTTACTGTGATACATCTTCCTTACCAGTTGTCCAAGCGCCCACATTACTTTGGCTTGTCAGTGGGCCAAAACTGCTTAGAGTCATTGCTCATCCATTTTGTGTTAATAAATCATTTTTCTCCCTTACATGTTGCCATTGCTTCAGAAACCTAAGCTCACATTTGAATTGTAATTTTCCATGAACAAGCTGGTCCATGGTCTAAATATTTTCCAGGCATTTGTTTCTTCAAGCCATGATATTTTCCCTTCCTACCACCTCTGAAATTCACTCAGAATTTTCATGTCCTGTAGGCAATGTATCTATCCAAATTCTAGTATACAGCAGTTTCCTAGCAACCAACACCTAGGTACACACAGAAAAAACCCTCCTATAAACGGAATAAACAAAAACACATCTTAGAGTTTCACCCCTCTTCATTTTGAAAAACCTGGAAATCTATTAAAAATAAATGGCACAAAGAAAGAATGTCAGAGCTGCTCATTTCCCATTGAAGAGGTTTGTGAGAGAGATTTACGTCACCAACAAAGAATTGCAAGAGCACTTTTGCCCTCTCCCAGTTCCAGAAATTAGACCAAAGTTAGTTTACCTCAAAGTGATCAGCTCCTGTAATACCAAAAGTCAGGATTTTGCCAGCAGAGAATTTTTTTCCTATTCAGATCCCTCATAGATATTACCTCAATCCTGAGCACACACTAAATAGTTGCATGAGATTCATTTGACTGTTCAAATCTATCTCTACTTATGAGAATTTTGTTTTGTGTATTATTTAAATTCTCCAACTTTTTCAGTTGGGTGATATTTCATACCCAGTAAATCATGTATCGTATCACCTGATGAATTTGTTGGTCAGCTAAAAAGAAACTCGTCATCATACATATAACTTCAGTGGAATTTTTATTAATTCTTATATTCCACATTGCAGGATTCAGTTATTTTAATTCACAGCCCATTCTTGGGCCGAAAATGGGGCTCAGTTTCAGCCTTCAAGCACTCAGAACTCACAGCGGACATATCGAGGTTGATGTAAGCTATTTTGAGTTTCCGTTGCAGAGAAAGGCAGATTGTGAATGAAGTAAACAATTTTTTCCAACTAAACATACTGGAATCAAAGAACATGAAAAAGCCATGGCCATCAGAGATGACATTATTCTTACTTCCTTTAAACCCCTCCTCAAAACTTACCTTTGTCATGAAGTTTTTAGCACAACTGTTCTCCCCTTCTGAAATTGGAATGAATGTATGTTCTTTCCCTGTTTATTACCCCCTTCACCTCCCACTGTCAAAGTCAGAGATCTGTTTCGGACTCTGCAGAACTGAGAACTGTGCACATCAATGCAATTAAATACATGAACATCACCATTAATATTATAGTAGCCATTTTTATAATTATTATTCATTATTTAGAGATGAAAGAAAGTTGTATTTGAATGAGAATATTTAGTCTGTGACCACTGAATTTTTGATAATTCTTTATTGGCCACATTGTAGAACACTGTCAACAAATCAAAGTTAAGCAATTTTACTAGTAATGGCAGCAGTCTCATCCCAAAAGTTCTTTATATTGAATTGAAAACCACATCCCCAAAGAGGTTTTTAGTTAATGTATTGTATATGTAAATAGCCAGGCCCTTAAATATGTAAGTGCCATCAACTTGCAACTGACTTATGGTGACCCAGCAATGGGGATTGCAATGCAAGCAACAACCCCGAATTCACCCAGGGCTGCTTTTGTGGCTAGGGGGGTTTGGGAGTGAAGGACAGGATGAGGGTTCTTCCTTAGTTCTCTGCCGGCAGCTTGTGGGTGGTTTTCTTCATGATCATATATGTAGTATCTTAGGTCTGGATGTTTCCACCTCCTTTATTATAATAGTGTAGTTAGGCAAAGGTTTTCACTAACCTTAGCGATGCCTTGTGCCATATTAAACTAATCACATGCTCAATTCTGTTGCAAGTCAGTTGTCCCTAAATAATCAAAATAAGTTAAATAATACTTCCAATATGCCAAAGTACCTAAGCATAGTTAGTGATGTCATCATAAACAAATCAGCCTAGTACATCTTTATATACTTTGTTGAGGGGCTGGATCACCTAATTATGCTTAGGGGGCTGCCCGTAGTATCTTTGCATGCCCGTGGTTCTGCCTTTCCAGTCAGGAGGCATACCTAGAAGAGTGTCTCGTTCATCACTATGGGCAATGTGAGTTCTCTAAGGGCAGACAATTCTTCCACTCTTAAAATCAGCATTTTCATGTTCACAAATAACAATGAAATCTACCTCAATTTTTAATTCAGGGAAAAAAGGTACTTCAGTTATTAGGAGTTTAGCAATACTGTTCAAGCCAGCAGTTGTTCAACAGATAGAACTAGAGTCCAATGTTAAGAGAAGGAAGTTGAATTTAGATCTCATAGAAGTGAGTGAAAAAGTTAATTTCCTCAAATGTAATAAAATTATTTGCTCAATATCTTTTTCATTTCTGTCAATAATTCCAGTGGTTTAATGGTTAATGACAAGAGAACATCTATGTAAATTGCTACAGGATAGTAGTCTCTGGTGGTTTTAAATAGCTAACAATTTCAATAGAGTGAGCCAAGCAGGTTGACTAAAAAAACAGCGACACATGGCATCTGTATGCCTGCAAATTAAGCACCTGTGGGGTTTTTTTTTTTTTTGCTTTTTTGAAAATGCAATGTTCATCCACTGGGAAATTATTATCCAGCTATATCTCTCAAAATGAATCCTACATGCCATCTTGTGGCAATATTTGGGAAATTCTGTGCTGGATTGCATTTACAAAGCTGATATTATTTATAGTTCTGATGAATTTAAATTGCCTATACTTACTAAAGCAAATCCGCATTTGCTCTGGGCCTTTACTGGAATAAAGACAAAAAAATGAAGTTCAGTGTATACTTTGCAACTTCAGATCTTGCAATCTTTCTTCATTTGGAAGCAGCCATCACTGAGCTAAAATTTAGTGCCAAGCAACTGTAGGGAGATTCTAGACATGGTCTTCCTTTCTCTTACAAGGGAGGACTGTTGCCCTGTGTGCATGGGGTGAGCTGTGCTTGTGGAAAAGATTTAATTTGCACATGTGTATAATCCCTCACTTGTGTGTGCTTTTGCTGCAGTTATACGAAATAAACCATCTTGATACTGAGACAGAGACAGGTTTTGTAACGGAAGTCGCCATTATGAGCTGCGTATTACTTTTCTCCCCCGGACAAAAGTGTTGTTCCTTAACAATCTGCATGGCCTGCATTCAACAAATTCATCTTATCCCAATATGCAGGGTGGCCTGATGTGGGAAATAACCGCACCTCTTTGGGTTCAGCTTGAACAGGGACTCTTTTAAAAGAAAAAAAACTGTTGTCATGCTAGCTGCATCTCTACCGCTGGTGCTGGTCCTCCTTTTCTTCTTACAATAAATAAGACAAAGGAACCAAGGATTTCTGATCCCTGTGGCTATAAAATTAATGGTAGTAATGATAGTGTTCTTTAACTATGACTTAAAATAGATATTCATGACCAAAACAAAATCATGATCCTTGACAGCTATGAATGTGTGGTTGTAGATCCATTGGTTCAACAATCAGGCAATCAGAATGACTGAAGAAATGATAATTTTGAGCAATGGATTGAGAAAACAAGAAGACCTGTTGAGTCCACTTTCAAGAATGCAAAGTGAAATGTATTTCCTTGTCACTGTTCATTTTCTAGCCCTAAATGGAAGCCCAGTTAAAGGGGATTTAACTGCAAACTTAGACTTAAATCTGAATAACTGGTACAGTCATAGTGATATGGGAGAATCCCCCTCTGTGTAGTCTGTGTCACCACTGGCTCATTAAGCATGGAATGTTTACCTTACTAAAGGAAGACAGAGGGAAGGGAATCTGGATGCACAGGAGCCTATTGCCACCCAAGGATGGGACCACCCTTTCTCTGAGCCCTTTAACCTAATAAACACACAAAACTCATTGCTGGGGAAAATTACTTGGCCATAGCCAATCATTTTATTGCAATAAGAAGCGTTGGATTCTTTGTAATACTGGGCAACCCCTCCTCAGGAATGCCTCCAGGGCAAGCTGCTGTTCCCGCTGCCCTGCTGGCTGATGGATGCCCTTGCCGCTGCCAAGGAGTTCCAGTGGGCGGTCAGCCTCTTTACTGGAGCTTTGCTGCAAAGCTCAGCTGGGTGGTCGGCCTCTTTCCATAGCATTCCATACTGCAGTGTGTGTGTGAGAGGGGAAAGGTAGCTCCCTAGCTTCCTTCCCTTCAGCCCCTCAGATCAATTTCCATGCGCCAAACCACCGAATGGCTATGACAAAGAAGCATGCATTAACACAACACTAAAGTATGAAAAGGGGAGAGGTGGGGTGGGCAAGTTGATGGCTGGCCATGGCACGTGGTCGAAGCACAAAGGCAGGCTCGGCCTTATGTAAGCTCCTGCCGGCTTCCCCCTGGTGATGTGCCCTGTCCTCATGGGGCCCTCATCTGTCCTTACTAGGGCGGATGCCAAGGGCTTCTTCCTGCCCATCTCGGGCAGCAACTGCTGCTGTGGTGATTCCAGGCCATTCTTTTCTTCGCCTGGAGGAATTTGATGCCCTCAGACAGGAGCGTTTGAAATTTTCCCCAAAAAAGCAAAAGGAAGGGATGCCCATCTGAGGATCTCAGAATCTTTGCTCCAATCTTTCTATTTATGTTTGTTTTCTGGGAAATTACCTGTAATAGAAAGGATATCTTGCCAAATCTCACAGCTTTGCTCAGTTACAGAATGCTGTCATGAATCAATGTGAATCCAACTGGATATGCTAGACTGCCTGTATAGATAAAATGTTTTTGACACCTAAATCCTGAACGTGTTCATTGTTTGAAAAAGACCCGCTGATTTTAGTGAAACTGGTTTCCTAACCAGCTATGTTCAGCACTGCATTGATGATAACGTCATCTTCCAGTGGCTAAAATAGTCTTGGTAACTGCTAAAAAAAATTCTGTCTATTTTTAACTGGTTTAGGAAGGTTAATTATAACTTTTTAAACATAATAAAATACGTTTTAAAAAAGGGAGCAGCAGTGGCATAGTGGTTAAGAGCAGGTGCCCTCTAATCTGGAGAACCAGGTTTGATCCCCTGCTCTGCCACTTGAGCTGTGGAGGATTATCTGGGGAACTAGATTAGCCTGTGCACTCTAACACACACCAGTTGGGTAACCTTGGGCTAGTCACAGCTCTACGGAGCTCTCTCAGCCCCACCCACCTAACAGGATGTTTGTTGTGGTATGGGGAGGGAAAGGAGATTGTAAGCCCCTTTGAGTCTCCTATAGGAGACTCCTCCTCCTCCTCCTCCTCCTCCTCCTCCTCCTCCTCCTCCTCTTCTGTAAAGGATTCAATGGTGTTGATGGTGAAGTAACCTTGAGTGCATTCCACAGCCCGGGCGATGGGCCAGATGCATCGGCGGAGACTTTATTCAAGGCCGGGAGATGAAGTCTCCCGCTCCATCACGGGGAATCCACGGTGAAGGAAGGTGGGATGGGGTGAATGGTATTATAACCTGTGTGCTTCTCTGGCGGAAGTGTCATTCCTACTCACGTGTACGGCAGTTCTGAGCTTTCTAAGATGTCTCTAATAAAATGGACTTCTCATTACCAAAGCCTCTTTATTTCTTAAGCGCCTATGGAATTCCTTTGCTGATTGCATTGTGCAGGAATCCTAATTCATCTATATTCTGGTGCAAGTGGACCTCTTTGTCTTCTACTGGCGATGGAGAGGTTGGATCGTTACTGGCGAAGGTCGCGGTAGTTCTCTAAAGAGGGCTCCGACCTTTCCCTTCTGGATTCAGGAGAAACCGGCAGGAGAAACTGGCATACCGCTGGTGGCCTCCTCTTCCGGCCGTCCCTCGTGATCAGCCATCGAAGTCTTCCTTTACTCCGCTGGAATCCAGAGGGACGACTTCGACGACAGCTAATTTATGGGGACTTCCATGAGTCGCTTTGCGCCTGTCCCATGGATCGTAGCGCCGTGTGAACGGATTCTCACCCGCTCGCGGTGGATTACAAACCCCAGATGCAACTCTGTCATGGAGGAGACGGCTTGACCACTCTTTCATACGCGCGGCAAACTCCAGGAGAATCCATTGAACGCATTCCTGGACTCTCGTGATTTTGCGATAAGCTCCCAAGGAACCACCGTGGCACAGCACTGGGGCCCGGCCCAGTGCGACACCGGACTCAACCTGAATTGGGAGGGGGGGTATCCGTGATCGCGGCTCCTTTCCAATCGGGATCTCCCCTATCCCGGGGTCCGGCGCATCGCGACTCTGAGGGTGTGCCTCGGGTCATACCGAGTGGCTACAGGAAGCAGCTGGCTACTGTAAGTTCTCTCGAGGGGCTTCGCTTCCTGATGACGGAGGAGTCTGAAGAAAGCCTGCAGACCAGCCGGACCGTTTCACCTCTCCCATCGAGAGAAGACTGGGATGAGGGAAGTAGAGGCGACTTCGGAGATGCCCCAAGCGGCATGGAACCGTGAAGCGCCAGCTATGGGAGGAGGAACGAGGCACAGTTGCAAGCAAGAGCGCCAAACCCCGTAGAGAGGGACCGGGAACAGCAACGCCAAAGAAGTCCAGCTTTCAGCGAAGTTGGACCGTACAAAGACGCTGGCTCCAACGCAGGCAATACGCCCAGAATCTGTCAGTCCATGATAAAGTCCTGGAACAACAGTCCGCGAGAGACTGGATTTGGCTAACGGCAAGCGCCAAAAGCTGCCTCCAGGCTCTCGCGACGCATAAAGTGAACTCACTGAAGCCCTCTAAACGGGACGAACTGCTTAAATTAGGCGGCTGGTGAAAAAGTTGCTTTGCATGCGCATCAAGATGCATTGTCGCTTCGCGAAGGGAGAGGAGCTGGCTGCTTTGGAGAGGGAGATCCAAGGAGGCAGCAGACCAGAGGGCCGCCAAGTGTTGGAACCCGCTATGCTGTTACGCTGATCATGCCGGGTGCCAGGGGCCACCGCATCTGGTCCTGCCACCCAAATGCCAGCTGCACCGCCAGCGCCTGATTCCTGTAGCCCCCCCCCCCCCTGTACAACAGTCAGCTTCGCCTGCCCAACCTGCTCAGCGCCAGCGCAACCACCTCCCCAGCAGGCGCCAAGAGCTTCCGCCGAACGGGAGACTACTTTCGGCCCCGAGCCTGTGCCTCCTGCTTTTGATGGGGACCGCTTCCAAACTTCCTTACTTCATCTTGCAACTCAATGCCCACTGGAAGACTATGATGATCTCTCACCGTGGTCTGAACGCCTTGAAAAATACGTGGACATCGGGCTCAGTCCTAGATAAGGTGCGGCAGCCGACGCTGGTTCGGGTGGATCGTTTTGGATTTCCGCAGGATGAGGACTCTCGCCTGAACCAGCGCCCTCGATTCCTCCAAGCTTTGAGAGCTGCGCATCCAGGTATGCTCGCAGAAGCCGAAGCTATCCGCATCCATCAAAACCATCCAGCAAGGCTGTAACCGCTTGCAGAATTTGTCCAGTGAATTTACCGATAGCGGCTGCTGGGCTGCTCCTCCTAGAGTGGCCTGAACGACATGAGATGCTATCATTACTCGGATGCTGCTGTGGATATGTACAAGCTCACGGAAACTGTGTTTTAATCCTGGTTCCTGCATCGTACCATTGCAGATTGGATCCAGTTAGGTTGGGGCCCTTCAAGTGGCGCCCTTCGCTTGGAATCACGGCCACAAGGAGGTCATTCCATCGCCCGAAAACCACTACCGCGTCTACCAAGTCAGTTTTTCCAGCCGCTTTCTACCAAACTCATTACCCTCTGAACGCTTACGTCGCCGCACTTAGGTGCCAGGTGTACTTTACTGGGCGGAGGGCCAGGTCATCTAGCCAGCCTAACTGTCCCAAGTTAAGCAAAAACCAACGCGGCCCAGCTCCGCTACAGACTGGCCTGCTGCAAACCAATTACTGCGCCCAGGGTCGGGGCCGTACTTCCCACTGGCTCTCCGTCAGTCGTGACCGCGCTACCTAGGAGGAGGGGAAGGAAGCTGCCCGTCTTATCTCTTTTCAGCCCCCCCATGGACGTATGGTTGTGACTGAATTTCTGGATTTTACGTGAGTGAAGGCAAGCGCTTCCCACATTGTTCAAGCATTTCTGCACAACTCCCGCTTAACACACACACTTCCTCGCGTGATTATAGCCTCGCTGCCCTTGTGGGATTCCGCTGGGCTGCTCCCACTGCTTAAATGCCCCCATTGGGTGGCGGTAGGAGCCAGGTCTGGACCGGAACTCCCCTGGCTAAGCTCCATGTACTATCTTCACTCAAAATGGACGGCAGCTAGCCCCTCGAAACGCAAGCGACCGCCCAATTCAAAACACAGCCGGTTCTCCGCGCCCCACCATTGGGAGAAAATTAGTTTCATTTAGCGCCAGTGGCCAAACACTCCATAGTTTTGGGCATGCCTTGGTTGTTGTTACATGAACCAAAATTCATTTGGAAAGAAAGGATCCTAGAATTCACTGACCCGCCCTGCGGTGAACACATGAATTGGGAAGAAAATCCAACGCCTCCCTGACACTCCCCTCTGGCTTCCTCAGTGATTGCTCCCCGATTCTATTGACATCCCACCTGCATATCAGGATTCAGCCAGAGTTTTTCAGGAGCAGGAATGCGATCAATTGCCACCCCACAGAGACACTGACTGTAAATTGTCATACAACCAGGGGCTTAACTGCCCAAGGGTAGTAAATTCCACCGCGATGAGTCCCAAATGAGGAGAAGGAACTGCTTTCTTAGACAAGAACCTTGCTCGCGGTTTCATACGGGCGGCTACCAAACACACACTACACGCTGTCTCCGCTTTGTTTGTCAAAAGAAAGATGGGTCTTTACGGCTTTGCACAGATTATCGAGGTCTCACGCGTCTCCCTGTCCAATAAATATCCTTTGCCTTTTGATCAAGGACCTTTAGATGCACTCTCGCAAAGGACGATTTTTACTAAATTAGACTTGAGAGAAGCTTACTACAGAGTCAGAATTGCTGAAGGATATGAACACCTGACTGGCGCTTTTAATACAAAGTTTGGACAGTTTGAATATTTAATAATGCCATTCGTTAAGTGGGCCCCCGAGCCATGGCCCTTATCAATCCAGGTTCTCCATGATTTACTGTACAAGGGAGTTGTTGTATATTTAGATGACGCTTTTAATTCTATCAAGAAACTATAGAAGAGCATGAAATGTTGGTCCGAGAGGTATTGAAACGCTTTGCCGACAATCCCCTCTTTAAGCCAAACTCTCCAAATGCTGTTTTCATCAGACCTCCATTGACTATTTGGGTTACTGGATCTCACCAGGGCTTAAAATGGATCCTGCTAAAATTGATGCAGTCCTCCAATGGCCTGCCCTCACCAACCGCAAAGAACTCCAGTCGCTTCTTGTTTTGCTAATTTCTATCGTGATTTTATATACCCCAATTTGCTGAACTGACTCTCCTCTCACAGACCCTACGCACTAAGGGTAAAGATTCACTGTCCGCCAAGCCCGGGCCCCTTTCTCTGGTCTGAGGAATGTCAAACAGCCTTTTCAACTATTAAACTATGCTTACTCAATCAACCTATCTCTAAAGCACCTCACTCCAGATCTCCGCTTGTGGTTCACGTGGACGCCTCGGACAAAGCACTCGGGCAGCCCTGTTGCAGAAAAAAATAAAGATGGTAGACTGGTTCCAGCTTATTTGTCTAAAAAATTCTCTGGTGCCGAACTCAACTGGACTGGAGACAAGGAGACTGCGGCCATCAAAGCAGCACTTCCACTTGCCACTGGCTGGAGGGGCTAAGCATCCTTTTCAAGTTTGGTCGATCATAAAACTCAGCGCTCTTTCCACCCCCCCCTCAAGATGTCCGCAAAACAACTTCGGCAATGCATTTCTTTTCTCGCTTCTCATTTACAGTCCATTTTTTCCTGGGAAAACCAACAAGCTGGCTGATCGGCCACCCGGGAGGGGTGGAGCTGCCTTATGCAGACATTCCACGCACTGCCTCCCAGTTGGGTTGGCTGTCACCCGATCTCAAACGCCCGCCTCCCTCCACCTCCCGCTCCCAGTCTCGGGCTCTCCTTTCCTGGGCGGGAATTGGAGGAGGCGGGCTGCATGAGCCCCCAGCGGCTGAAGGGGACTCCCACCGCGCTGGAATGGGAGTTTTACGGAGGGGGAATGTTGGTACGCGCCTCCCTCCAAGCAAGTTCTTGAAGCTTGCCACGATGCCCGCTCGCTGGACATTTTGGCTTTTGAAAAACTCTGCACTCCTAGCCCGCCGGCAGCCTTGGTGGCAGCACGCAGTTAACATTGAGGCTTACATTAAAGGCTGCTCGGTTTGTGCAGAAGCCAAACCATCCCGGAAAGCCCCATGGACTGTTGAAACCTCTCCGTAGCTTCCCGCCTCGGGAAGTCATTCCATGGATTTCATTACAGATTTGCCCGAAAAGTCATGGCAACACGGTTTTATGGGTGGTGGTAGACTTATTCTCTAAGCAAGCCCATTTTATTCCATGTGCTTCCATCCCCTCTGCTCCTAAGTTGGCACGGCTGTTTATTCAACATGTTTACCGCCTCCATTCACTGCTAAGGGTGTTCCCGACCGCCCCCAATTCATCTCAAAGTTCTGGTGCTTTTTGGATTGTTGGGAGCCGCCCGTGTCAGCTTCCTACCACGCTCAAAGTGACGGCGAGATCGGAGAGAACTTAACAGAACCCTAGAGCAGTATTTACAAGAAATACACCAACTACCACCAAGACAATTGGTGCGTAGCTTATTCCGCTTGGCGGAGTAATGCCTTTACAATAATGCGGTTCATAGTAGTAGCAAAGAAAAACCCCTTGAAATTGTGTCTGGTCGCCCTTTTCCGCCAAGTACTACAACTACCCGCAGCAGCCGCTTGGACCCCCAGAATTCTAACAATGGATTTCATCCCTAGTTTAGGGATGGAAGTCGGTCCAGACCGCCTTTACAGCAAGCAAAGGACTCCAAAACTGCAAGCGGATAAACACCGCCAGATTTCCTCTCATGCAGGGGCTCCTGGGTGTATTTATCTACAAAAAAATCTCAGAGACGTGCATAAATTTTCCAAACTTGGTAAGAGATTTGTGGGACCTTTTCAAATTGACTAAAGTGATTAATGATGTCACTGCCCTCGCTTTAGATTTGCCTAACTCTCTAGTAACATCCATCCTGTCTTCCATTCCAGCTTGCTCAAGGAGGCTCCCCGCCTCGGCGTTTGGAGACGTAATTCGCCGGAGAGAGGCTCCCTCCCGACTATTATTATTGATGGCCAAGGCACTCATTTAAATTCGACGCTTATCCTGACTCTCGCTTTAATCGCAGAACCTTGCTATAATATTTAGTTTCTTGGGTGGGATATTCCTCTGGGTATAATCAATGGGTTTATTCCGAAAACATTGGCCCCACCTCTTATTTCTGCTTTCTTTCCAATACAGCCACTTCCGCAGACAAACCCTGGGGGGGGAAGGAGAGTCTTCTTTAGGGGAGGCAGAGTGTAAAGGATTCAATGGTGTTGATGGTGAAGTAACCTTTGAGTGTATCCCACAGCCCGGCGAATGGGCTGATGCATCGGGCGGAGACTTTATCTTAAGGCTGGAGATGAAGTCTCCGCTCCTTACGGGAACTCAGGAAGGGGGATGGGGTGAATGGTATTATAACCTGTGCTTCTGGCGGGAAGTGTCATTCCTGCCACTGCGTGTACTTGAGCTTTCTAAGATGTCTTAATAAATGGACTTTCATTACCAAAGCCTTTTATTTCTGCGTCTATGGAATTCCTTACACTTCTTCTTCTTCTTCTTCTTCTTCTTCTTCTTCTTCTTCTTCTTCTTTTCTTCTTCTTCTTCTTCTACCACCTCAGGGCTCTTTAGCCACACAGTGTGGTTGTAGTGTGGTCTCGTCACATTTCTCTGTTCACATGCAAGAAGCCATTTTCTGTCTGCCCTGAAGCTACTTGCAGAAGTCTCAACAGGCCTCTGCTTTTCCTGGTTCTCTTAATGCCACCCATCAACTCCTTCTTAAAGGCATAGATCTCATCACACTCATAGATATAAGATAAAAGCCTTTGTTAAAACCCTTTAAAATGCAGTTATATCAGTATACCTATGATTGTAGTTGCACAGATACATATAAGCCCAAAAATGATCCCCCCCCAAATGAAAGAGGCAAATCAATTCCCTGGGCTACATGCTGCTGAAGAAGAGGACCATGGGCTAGATCCCCCTTGCTTTCCCTCCACTCTCTCTTTTCCTGCCACAGTGGCTGCTGCTGCAGGAGAAGTCAGACACTTGTTTTAAAATAGAGCCTTATGTGAAATGAAGTTTTAAATAGCCCTCCTGATCATTGGGTGAAAGTGGAGCAGGTGAGGTGTGGTGGACGCAGAAAGAGACCCTGTTTGTACTACTCCCTGCAAAAGTCAACTCTCTGTTGTTGTTGTTGTTGTTGTTGTTGTTGTTGTTGTTGTTATAGTGAGATATCTATATCTCAATATTATCATTTAGAGAAGCAGGAAGGAACTGGCAACAACATGGAAGAGGGTGAGGGGAAGGGGTGGACAGCAATATGGGGGAGCGGGAAGGGTGGAGCTAGGTAGGCTGGCTGTGGGCAGAGGGAAGAGTTGCAATAAAAACGCCCTGAGGAACTACAGTTCCCAGGAGACCTTGGGGCTCACAAGGACTCCTGGGAAGTATAGTTCTCATCAGGCCGTTCTTACTGAGAACGGGCCTTTGCAGCCTGAAAAAGTTCTCTAAAAGGAAAGGAACTAAGGTAAGGGGGGAAGGGGGGGCACTGTGGGGGGGGGAATATAAAATGTGCACTGGGCGCAGTTTGGCCCAGCTACACCTCTGATAAAAAGTCAGGCTAGAAGTGATGCCACTTGCCACAGTGAGAATAGAAAGTGAAAGCAGGGCTTGAAATATGTCCATACAAGAAATTTGCCTCCATCACATAGCAGAAACCTTGTGCATAATTGGTCACTGTAAATCATTCAGAGTGCATAATAAATCATTCAGAGTGCATAAAATATCTTTCAGGATATGTTATACAAGTACTAGGATTTAACACTCCTTGTTATTTTGAATGATATTTTCATCCCTTTTCTTCCGGTCTCAGGAGTATTGTTAATATCTTTCTAATAGCATATCATGTTCCTTGAAAATTATAACTGCCTGGCTAATGACATTGCCCATAATAGCCTTAATGGAGCTGTCAATTATACAAGCATAACTGAATTTAGGTTATTGTTAAAATGCACTTCCTCAAACTAACCAAGGTCATGCTTGACTATTTTCCCCCAAGCACTTAGTTAGAAGCTAAATGTTGAATAGCACTTAAAAATGGGAAATCACATAACTTTCTATGAGCCAAACTAGACAAGGCTAGTATTTTACATTACCATTTTAAAGAGTGAATTCCAACCCAGGAGTTCTTCATCGCAGAGGCTCAATTCTGGTCAAAGACCACCACAGTAGTGGAGAATTTGTTCTTCCCACAATGCCATTTTCCCTAACCAAAATAATTCTGGCAACATAATACTGCCCAGTGCTAATTCAAATCAGAAGAACTGCTTGCAGAAAGTGAGATCCTCTCCTTCCCATATTCTACATTGATTCCAACCTGAAATGGGACGCTACAGTTTAAAAGACGTTTCTGGGTGGGAACTCTCTAAAATGTTTGTGCATTTCCATGGCAAACTTAAAGATGTTCACCTGGTCAAATTTGCCCCAAGTTTCTTTCTTTTTAAAAAAGATGTTATATTCCGTTTCATTTTTGCATACAACCAAGGAGTAAATTGCCTGAAAGGAGCAGTCTAATTTAAAATTTAGGTCCACAACAAGATGCCAAATGACACTTTTCATGGTGCCTGCCAAGTGTTCTTACAAAGTGTGGAGCCTAATGGGGCATTTCCCCATAAGGATTCTGATGAACAATTGAAGAATTGTCTGGCAGTTCAGTTTTTCAAGAAATTGCTTTCCCAACAGCTGCCACTACAGCAGAAGGATCTTCACTGTGTAACTAAAGGTAAGTTATGGCAGCCATTTTGGGAGTGCCTCTGCTTCCTGCAACAACCATTTTGTGGCAGCCATTTTGTTGCTGCATCCATCAACCTATGTCAAAAGGTCCCACAAACTCATAGGTTGGGGACTCTTGTTATAATATGTATATTCTGATTAATAGTTCTATTATTTCCACCTAATTTCTGCATAATATGGATGTGCTGTAGAAAGTTTATTAATCATGAACCAGCACAGTGAGGACCAGGGTAACCTGGTTCTAATTTGGTATGCTATGAATTTCACCACAAATGTGTTTCATAGTCAAATTTAATATGTTCAAAGGTGGTGATCAAAATGCTGAACAGCCACAAATCCTTGCTGAACATGTTTTGCATTGGGATTTTGCAAAACTTTATATGTGCAGAGATGGCGATGGTATTTACCTGGATTTCAGTAAACCCTTTGACAGGGTTCCCCATGATGTCCTGATCAGTAAACTGGAGTACTGTTGACTGGACTCCAGGATAGTTAGATGGACAGAGAACTGGTTGGAGAACCGCACAAAGAGTAGTTGTCAATTATTTCATTGGAATGGAGTAAGGTGTCCAGTAGAGAGCCACAGGGTTTAGTTCTGGGCCTGGCATTTTCGATATTTTTATAAATGATCTGGATGAGGGTGTGGAGGGACTAGTTATATTTTCAAATGATACCTAATTGGAAGGAGCAGCAAACACTCCGGAAGACAGAGATGGAATTCAACGAGATCTGAACACACTAGAAAAGTGGGCAGATGTGAACAAGATGCAATTCAACATGGATAAGTACTGTGTTCAATATCCAAGCAACATGCACACTGGACAGGGGACAACCACTGCGTATCAGTGTGTGTGAAAACACAACAAGATCTTGGAATACAGGGGACAGTTACTTAAAAATGAGCAGCCAGTGTGATGTAGTTACAAAAAAGGAAAATGCAATCTTGGGCCCTTTCCGCACGGGCGATATATATATATGGCAAAAAAGCCATCCCTGGGCTGCTGTTTACACAGGAGGTGCTGCTGCATCACAGCAATGCCGTCCTGGCCGCCCAGGAGTGGCGTGAAGCAAAGCACTGCTGGGAAGACGATGCTTTCCCCGTTGCCTCCACTCACTGTCATGTCCAGCATCGCTCTGGAGGGCTACAGGGACCTGCCCACACTGCGTTCTAACCCTGCAGGTCAGAGGGCAGCGTGGGTGGGTCCCTGCAGCCCTCCAGCGCAACGCTGGACATGACGGTGAGTGGAGGGAGCTGACCGAGAGGCTGCTCTGTGCGGAGCCGCCTCTCTGGTGGGGGGGGGGGGAGTGGGGGCCATGCAAGTGTACGAATGTGTACGAATGGTCCCCGAGCCTCCACCGGCATAAATTATGCTGGTGGAGGCTCGTTTCCACGCATGTGCGGAAAGGGCCTCTGAGTATATCAACAGAGGCATAACATACAGAACTCAAGATGTCATAGTGCTGCTGTACACTACATTGATCAGGCATCACTTGGAGTATTGTGCACAGTACTGGAGCTCTCACTATAAAATGGATGGTGAACAGAGCAGGTTCAGAGGAGAGCAGCAAGGTTTATCAGAGGTCTGGAAACCAAGCCCTATGAGGAAAGGCTGAGGAATTTGGGCATGTTTAGCCTGGAGAAGGGGAGATTGAGGGGGACATGATTACTCTCTTTACGTATTTGAAGAGTTGTCACTAAGAGGAGGACAGGAGCTGTTCCTGTTGGCAGCATGAGTATAAATTCTAAAGAGAAAGGTTCCAACTGCATATTAGGAAAAAAATTACAGTAAAAGTTATGCAACAGTGAAATCAGCTCCCTAAAAAGATGGTGAGCTGCCTCTCACTGGCAGTCTTTAAGTAGCTGAAAACACTTGTCTGGTATGCTTGAGGCTGATCCTGAATTGAGCAGGGGGTCTAACTAGATTACTTTTATGGCACCTCCCAACTGGATGATTCAATAATTTTATGATTCTACGTTGTCAATTCAAATGATGTGGCAGCCATTGGCATCGCTAGGGACTACTTTGGTGAACACTGAAGAATAGAATTCTAATTAAAACTAGAATGTTTATGAGATCTGTGGCAGATTTAATTGTCTATTTAAATGACTGACTGCTGAGGGAAGCAGTTTTGCAGCAAGGATGCATATCAGACCAAATCATTCTCAGGCCTTACACACAAAGAACTTCAACCATAAGGGGAAACATGTTTGTTACAATAAATCTAAAACAAAGAAAGAATGGAAAGGAGACAAGGGCTTCAGCAGCAAGCAAGTAACTTTATTACCTCAGCCACATTACAGACTAGAAAATGATAAATTAGTGTGAAAAAGCAAGATATAAACCAATAGAAACAATTCATCCTAATGCATGTCTGTATTACTTTAGTCAAATGTCCAAAGTTACTTTAAACCCAAATTGTGTTCCTCCAATTTGGCTAATCTGTAGAAAGAAGAGGTAGGCAACAGAATGTCAGTATAAGGACCAGAAGGTATAGCATGATGGACAGGATTGGAACTTAGAGTAGAAAGCAAGGAGCCCCTGACCAGGATGCATTGGGGAAGGGCTAGCTGGTGATAAGCTAAGAGAAGGGGGAAAGGGAAAAGGAATGTATGGGGCTAATCTCAAGAAGGAAAGCAGAATGAGAGACAAGAAAGGGTCTAAGTGACTTTGTGCTTGTGGTAATGGAAAATAGCTTTGAAGGTGAAGCAGCTGCTAATATGAAGGACTGAAGGTGTCCTTCTTAAGAACTTGGATAACAATGGAGAAAGTCCATTATTTGCGTATTAATTCATGATTGCAAGGCGCAGCTGGCAGTCTGCAGAAGGAAGAAAGGAGAAATGGGTTAAAACTGCTCCCTTCCATCCTTGGAATTTCTCTGTGGACCAAGTTTTACCACCAGTAGTAAAGGCAAACCAGCTGAGGTGTGAGAGATCAGAAAAGAAGAAGGCGTAGATCATTTCTCTAACCAAAGGGAGAAAGTGCTGTTTCAGATTTCTAAAAGTCTGAAATTTCATGAGAGACCATACCTTTCTTCCTATTCAAATACACTTACTCTCACCTTAGCTCCATTAGAAAGATAAGAAAAGTGAGCAACCCCTCCCATTAAACAGGAACACAGTTTCTAACTCAGTCTAGCAAGGATCAGCTGTTCAGGAGGCAGAACAGAGGTTGGAATCAGGTCCCTTTCCTCTCAACTGTTGAACAGCTGATTAGCACATTTTGTGACAGGATTAAACAAGCAGGATTACTCGTGTGTTTCTCAAAGCATCTAACGTATAAAAGTATACTCCAAACAACTCCCTCTCAAACTTAACAAACATGCAGAAACAAATATGATTGTTCTAGCCCTTCCTTCCTTTCTCTTTTTAATTATTAATTCATCGGGCCAATATTAATTGTGTTTTTGTGATTTATATATAGAGAGATATACAACAGTAAATC
Organism: Sphaerodactylus townsendi; assembly: GCF_021028975.2. Lineage (NCBI taxonomy): Eukaryota > Metazoa > Chordata > Lepidosauria > Squamata > Sphaerodactylidae > Sphaerodactylus > Sphaerodactylus townsendi. The sequence continues at coordinate 141,696,756 of NC_059425.1, forward strand.
ATGGAGAAGTGATGCTTGTGAACATGAGCAGAATGTGTTTACAAAACCCCTGAGCTCCTAAGCAGCCACTCATATATGGGGATTCAGACTCCTAGGTTAGTCCTACCTTCTTTTCATTTGATAAACAGAGGGTTGTCAACTGAATCAACATTAGAAAGGCCAATCAATGTCAAGTCTAGGGGACAAAAACAGAAGTTTTTGTTTAGGAATGCGGTTGCAGAAACAACAACTATGATTAATAAACTCCTGAAATTTGTTTCAGACATAGGTTAACTCATCATCAAGAGAACACACAAAGGATAAACGGATGGGTATATGGAATGAGGAGGAAGTGGAGATGTCTACCAAAATCCTTCAAGAGGATATGCAACAGATGTGGAAAATCCTGATATCTAATCAGACCCTGTCTTAAAAACCAGACAAGTATTAGGAAAGCACGAAGTAATGTTTCTCTGACGGAACAGTAAATCCCAGCATAACATATTGTCTACACATGCCACAAAATGAAGACCATAAGTAACAGTGCCACTGGCAATAATGAATGCAAACTTGCATAAGAAATTATAACAAGAGTAATGACATTTAAATTGAATTTTAAAGTATCTGAGGTGCTTCACATGAACTGTCTCATTAGTTTCTACTATATGTGAAGTCAGTTGGTATTATGATACAAATACAATATACTGAAGTCAGCAGCTGAGAGATTGAGAAAGCCAGAGAATTCATAGATAAAGTGAAATTTGAACAATGCATTCTCTGACTCATAGCTCTCTCAAGCGATACATTAAACTTCACTTAATTTTTTTTTGCTCAAACATTTTTCCTAGACTTTGAGATTATTGGAAGGTTTGATTATTTTTAAAAGAAGTGTTCTTTAGAGATGCACCCTTGATTTTAGTGCTCTGTGTCCTCTAATGCAAAAAGACCCTTGTCTCCTGGAGAAAAGTCTAAGTTCTACCTTTTTCAGGATAAAGATGACACTAGATTTTAGAATTCATCCTCCATTTCTTAGGCCAAATTTGTTCTAGAATGCTCCATTTGGGTTCTAATGCCTACCTAGTTTTGTTCCCAAGGCACTAGGACCCAAGTGGAGCATTCTATAACAAAGACTGTCCAGGAAATAGTGAATGAATTCTCAGATCTGGTGTTTATCTTTATTCTGAAAAAGGTATTGAAAAGACAACACCAGAAATGCACCCATAATGCAGAACAGTCATTCCATATTTGATGAATAGAAACAGAAAAGACAAAGATGTCTTGGTGCTCTGTCCATTTATGTGGTACCACTGAGACTAATCATAAGCACGACTAATCAGAATTCTACAAAGGCCAATTCAATGAAGAAAGTGTTCATAGGGTTGTACTGCAGATGTTGTCAGAAGACTCCACCACACCTTCTCACTGTTATTTCAGTTGCTGCATGGAGTTGCCATGATTAGGGTCAGTTTAAGCAAAGGGGATTTTTGAGCATGATTCTTTGAGAAATGTTGGAACCCATGGAACTCCTATTCTCCTTGGCCACACAATCTTGGACTGTTTCCGCATGGGTGGAAAACAGCACCCTAGGGACGGTAAAAACACTGCCGCTTCCAAACTATGCTCCCCGAGCGAGGTTTTTTGAAAGCGGCATCTTTGCGCCGGCGTAATGCGAACCGCACCAGTGTGAGGGTGCCGGTGATGGCCTCTCCGGTGTGTGCGAGGGATTCATCTTGACTGCCTGTACAGCTCTGGGCAGCTTGAAAGACATGCCCAAGCTGCCCTCTGACCCCTGGGGGTAAGAGGGCAGCATAGCCGTGTCTTTCCAGCCACCTAGAGCTGCACAGGGACCCATCCACCCAGAGCTGCACAGGCATGTCTTTCCAGCCACCCAGAGCTGCATAGGCGTGTCTTTCCAGCCACCCAGAGCTGCACAGAAAGGCAAGGTAAGTCCCTCACACACACCCTGGGCGGCTCCATGTGGGCAGTGCCGAGGCTGCTGCGACTCACAGAGATGGCTTCGCACGCAGGTGCCCATGGGTCATCCCGTTCACCTACCTCTTCTTCCTGTGCAGCTCTGGATGGCTGGAGGGACAAGCCCACACTGCCCTCTGACCTCTTGGGGTCAAAGGGCAGTGTGGGTGTGTCTCTCCAGCCATCCAGAGCTGCGCAGGGAGGAGAGGTAATGGGAACACCAGAGGGGCCAAAAGTGGCACCCTCACGGCAGTGTGCTTCGCACAGCGCCAGTGGGAAGACACTACGTTTGAAAAAAAAAACCTCAGGGAGCAAATGTCAAAAGCAGCATTTTTGTGCTGGTTGGGGGGGGGGGTGATCACAGTGCTACTGTAATGCAGCAGCACCAGCTGTGTGAAAAGCACCCCAGGGACACTGTTTTTACTGTCCCTGGGGCACTGTTTTCTGCCTGTGCGGAAGCAGCCAATGATTCAGCCACTTCAAATTTGTTGTACTTCTAAAATTTGCCACTAGCTGTCCTTTATAATTCACTCATAATTCACTCAGTTCCTACTAGACAGATGTATCAGTGCATCAACCCCTCTTCTCATACTCTGTTTCAAAACATCATTGTTAGCCAAGATAAACTTATTCCTTTTACAAGATGAGTTGTAAGGTATTCGCTGTACCTCTAAACCAGTGGTTCTCAACCTTCCTAATGCTGCATCCCTTTAATACAGTTCCTCATGTTGTGGTGACCCCCAACCCTAACATTTATCCATTTTACAGATGGAGAACACTGATGCAGAGAGTCTTAGGCAACCCCTGTGAACCAAACTACTTGTTTATCAGAATAAAGGACAGCAATGAAGAAAATGATTTGGTAAAAGGGTTGGACTAGACCTTTTTTTGTTAGCTGTAATAGAGAAATAATGTATGAATAACTGTATGTATATTTTTAAACAATAAAAATTATTGAATGAAAGGGTCGTTTGACCCCCAGGTTGAGAACCACTGCTCTAAACCTATTATGAACTTTCCATTTGCACTTTTAGAGCAGCTTTACAGCTCCACTTAAAGCATCACATTTCAAAATGGCAATTTCCACAGTACTGGGTTGTGATGCAGGTCCAATTACTAGGCATGCAAACAAAGAATACTTATCATTTTAGGTAGACTTGCTGGCTTGATGTATGAGGTGCCTGGCAAGATGCCCACTTCCTTTTCTTTTTCTTCACATTTTCAAAGGAAGTATGGCATCACTTGACATTAGACAGTGATCCCCACCTCTCCTCCCAACACCGAGGTAATGTTGAGCATGCCCTGGTGAGAGGTATGGACAGGGCTGCTGGCATGTTTCCAATACCCCACACACCCCTTCCCACCTCTTGATGGGGCAAATCACTTCCTTCTTCCAGCTCTGTTTAATCCACATAGCTGATCTCACACTGGAGTTGCATTCTGGATGAAAAATGTAGCAGGGTTGGCTCTCCTCTCCAGAGAGGTGCTGCCACCAGTGATCACCGGAAGTGAAAATGCTCAATGTCATTCTTAAATGGTGTTGATATTCAGTGGTCCCAGACCACTATTCCCCTCACAAGCTCAGGGCAGCTTATGACAAACAGTTACAATAATAATACAGTCAAAAAAATCAATGAATAAACATTTCAGTTTAACATCTTGGTACCATTAACAAAACCTGGGGCAAAACAGGTCAATAAAGCCCCCATACCTACGTGCATTTATAAGTCACATTGGGGGGGAGAAAAAGAAGAGGGGAAGAAAGAGAAGGCAGGACAAGGCAAAAGGAAGAGGTGAAAGGGACAAGGAAGGCCAGCTGGGTTGACACTGTTGCAATTCTCAACCAAAGGCCTGGCAAAGCAGCTCTACCGTACAGGCCATGTGGAACTGCAGTAAGGCTAACAGGGTCCTGGTCTCACTTGACAACTATTCCACTAGGCCCTGGCTAGAGCCAAAAAGGCCCTGGCCCTGGTTCAGGACAGCCAGACAGCTTTTGGGCCAGGGACCACCAGCAAGTTGTTGGTTGCCAAGCACAAGGCTCTTTGAAGAAAGTATTGGGAGAGCTAGCCTATAAAGAGAATTAACCTACAAAAGACTAACTGTAGCCCAGATACCTAGAAACGTGAACGTCAGATATATGCAAAATAAAGTATTTATTTTCATGTATTTGTCTTTTGTGCATAAATTTATGTTTTTTTCCGTGTTGTTTTCTGTAATACATGGGCTATAAAGAAAAGCGACCTGGGGCAACTTACTGTATTACTGAGAAATCTCTTGACTGCTCTTTGGCACCATTTTGCACTGTTTCACACAAAATAGAATGGTGGTAGGAAGCTTTGCTTACTGTCAGATTTAGCATGACAATTATGTTATGTAGCCAGTTAGACTTGACTTACATGATAACATGTCAATGTCAATTCAGAAGAGGGTAAAGATCACATCCTCACTCTGATTTAGTTTCATAATACTGCCACATTGCCATTCCTACTGGTTATGGGTTGACTTTGCAGTCAAAGCAGAGAAAGACAACTGTCATCTTTTGTGCATTATGTTGTATCTTTTTAAAGGGCAAATGACACCAACTCGTATGATTGCCACCACTACCAGTACTTCAAACAGGCAGCAAGGCATTAAAGAAGAAAGCAAGAAAGCTTTCATGAAACCTTTAACTTCTGGGCTTCCAGTTCTGCCTACCAAAATGGTGGTCACTTTTCCTTGAGGAGAGAAGACTCCACTGCCTCTTTTTTTGTGTCCAGAATGCAACTCCAGAGTGAAAGCAGGTCTGTAGATTAAAGAAATCTGTGAGAGGGAAGCACTGTGCTCCAGCAGGATGGAAGGTATGCCTGTTGAAAAAGTGTCATAACTCTGAAGCTGCCATTTTATTGCTGAGAGGCTTTAAGTGGAGCTGTAAAACTGCTGCATAAAGCCACTCTTAAAGTGCAAATTTTATAAGAGTATCAAAGCTTAAAGATTCAGAAAAAGGTTTATATACTATCCAATGAAATAAAAGTTACCTGGGTGAACATTAAAATCTGATGGAAAAAAAGAAGGATCAATGAGAAATTGTTCTTAATAGATTTTAATAGATGGAGCTCCGAGGGCATCTAGTGGTGAATGTGCAAAATTACAGTAACTTGTAAATGATAAAAATCTCTAAAATCATAAGTTGCTCATGGCAGAAACAAGAAGAAAGGGGCGGGGGTTGGTCTCAGAATCTCTGACCCCAGAACAGTATGAAGAATTAAGCTACTACTAATTTCTATGCAGAAGGATATGGCAGAATTAAAACAGAAAGTGGAACACAAGAGACAAAGGTATGAGAGAGATAGGAAAAATGAAAAGGGAAATTCAAGAACTAACTGCTGATCTGAAGAAAATTACTAAAGACTAAAATGAATGAAACATAAGTGGAGGTGAATCAGAAAGAACTACATCATAAAGCAGATAAAATAATCTGGATGGAAGTGAGGCAAAAATAATGTAGAATTAGAGGTATGCTAGAAAAAGAGGGAGAAAACCTTTTGAAGGAATTTATCCTGGAGCTGATGAAGTTCATGTCTTTTCAGGTTGCAGAAATGGAATCTAAAGTAGACAAAATCTACTATGTAAGATCAGCAGCAGCCAAAAGTAAAAAATCTACCATAGAACTCTGTGCTGTACCTGACATTAAGATCACTAAAACAAGATATCATTCTTATTCTTTTTAAATATAAGATACTATACCAAGGTTAGGAGCTCATGATTATGAGAGAATTACTATGCAAGATATTTGGAAACGGAAGGATTACAAGTTTCTTACAGATACATTGAAGTAGAAAAAGATTTCATTCAGGCAACTTATGATAGAATGATTTGGAACTTGTCAGAAAATCACAGATGTCCAAGAAACAAGAAAATGCTTTAACAAGTACAAAAAATAACTTTAAACAGTTCAGAAGTGCCACTTTCTTTTATTGTTTCATTAAAGAAATGCCATGATATTAAGACAAGATGGGATGGAGGAATAGTAGAGTATGAGATATGCAATACTAAGGAATTAAGTAGGGAAGAAGAGGGGTAAATGGGGAAATAAAACAGAAATAGAGTTTTAAAAATATATAGAAAGAAGTGGCTGGGAAGTGTATGGGGTATACAAAAGAATAAAAAGTAGTTAATGAATGTTATTTTTAATAAATAAAATATATAAATGAAGGAAAGCTTAACGACAGAGAAGAATAGCATAGAAGTAACTGATATAGGAGTAAAGGGGAGAATTTTGTCTAGAATTGTTATGCATAGGTTGAAGAAAAGATGGGAGCCATGTAGGCTAGTTTTTCTATTCTCTGTTCTGTATTTTGGTTTTCTTATTTACTTTGGGTCACTAAATGAGTTTGGGGTAATTTTTTTTCAGGGAACAAAGGTTTGTCTTTTCTGGTTTTTTTTTTTTTGGTAGGATGACAGGTCCACCATTCCTGTAGTTTTGTATGGAAAAAAATTAAAAAATTTTTTTTAAAAAATTCACTTCTGACATTTTCCTATTATGCAGAAAAGGTTACTTGTAAATCATTCAGCTCACCCTTACATAAAGTATAATATTGGTTACAAGGGAGTTGGAACTTGGTATTTTCTTGGTATTAGTTGCTGCCTGCCAAAAATTGGTCATAAAACCACAGTTTACACATCTCAGTAGACTCCATACATGTTTTTGGATGGTCTAATCACAAACCTGTTCCCAAGTGTAAACTGTAACATATGAAGCAGCCTTTTGGTGCCCTTGAGAAAGTGCAGCAGCAGGTGCACATTCTTCTCATACATCTCTGCAGATGAATGTCTTTAGGGTGGCAGGAGAAGTATAAACAGGAGAACATGTAACCTGGAGAACTGCAAGGGCTGCAACATCATTGTGTCTTACAAGCCCATGTTCCCAATATATCCTAATGAGCCTTATAAACAAAAATCCTCTTCCTAAATTGGATCATAGAAGAAAAATTATTCTGTGAGTTCACTTCTTGCACATTTACACTGAGCATTTATTTCTGTAGGTAGGCCATTTGCAAGAACATCTCTGAATATATTCTCTCTTGGAGGTGGACACTCTCTTTTTAAGAAAAGCAAACTGCAAAATGAAAAAAAAAGAAGGCATGAAAGACAAAGAAGCCAGTGGCCTCTAACCAATCACATTCACTTTGCCAGATCCCTACTTCCTCTTGCCTGATATAAAGTTGGGCGTGCTGAGAATTGCACCATGAATATGCTTGCCTTTGATTACCTCTGTTCGCAAAGCATGAAATATGTTCCTGCATCAGTGTTCCCTTGTGAAGTTCCCTTGTGCCAAACAGCTTTGTGCCTGCACAATAACCTCTCATTGCAACTTGTGGCGGCCTTTCCCCAGTTCAAGAGCTAAATCATTTCATGCAGCAATGAAGAGGCAGTATTGCTCAGGGTTGTGGTTGTTCTAGCCATGAAATTGAGTGACTTTTATAAAGTACACAATTGTTTGCCATTCAACCTCTCATTGCATCTGTACTGTCAGGAACATCTTTTAAGTGGAGAGAAAGCATTTCCTGCTTTTTGCGCTTGGAGAGCCAGCAGCATTTTTATTCAGGGAGACAAGGGTAAGTCATGAGATTGGGTTCATGAGCTGACGCTGAAGGAACATGGAAATGCTGAACAGTAACATGGATTTTTAAAAAATGAGTTGAGATTTATATGTGATTTATGTGCCTTTTTAAATTTAGGAGTAGCAGTGCCAGATAGGCAGCAGAAGGCAACAGTGAGAAGGTGCAGTGAGAAAATGGTTGTAATTATGCAAATAAACACAGCCACATTTATTTGACTGCAGCTTGCCCGTTGATCAAGTCCTGCTTGTGACTTATCAGTAAAGCCAAGTGAAACAGGTAGGTGTTGGACTGTAACACAACTGTTCCTCTGAAAAAAGGGGAAATGTCCTGGCTGCAGGTCCAGGCAAATAACCTAGTCCTGGGAGAATTACCTCCTCTACAATACCTTGGAACTGATTAATAGGGATGAATTGATATTTCTTTTTGAGACCACATGTTGTTACTGTAATTTTTATGCCATTTTTACATACATGCAAATTTGATGACATAGATGTTGTTGAGGCAAAAAAAAATATTGCAAAATGTATTAACCAAAATGCAAAATGTTCATGGAAAAATAATATTGCAAAATTAATGGGAAAAATTTCCTGTGAGGAAACAGAAGAGGTACATAAATGATGACTCATAGACGGGAGAATCAAAAAGCTAATACTTGAACTGACCCAGCAAGCTTTAAAAATTCAGTCCATCCATAACAGTCATCTCCTTTTTCCTGCTTGACTGTATGCTTGGAGTCTCTTCCTTTGCCATGCTTTCTGCTGCTTTTGCTCTCATGTATATGCCATTCAGACTTCAGATTGGCATTGTTTCTGGGCCAGAAGTATGGTGGAATTTCAGAACGACGGACTCTCCAGTCACCTCTATCTTCTCCTCCCAAGGTCCATGGAAGGAGCAGTAGCAGGTGAAGGGAAGTAGTAAAGGGGGAAAATGTTCCAAAAATCCTATGTTTAGAAAGAAAGTGGTGGAGAGTGAAATGGAAAGAGGAAGCAAGTTAAAGGAAGATGGTACAGTGTCAGGATGAAGGCCACACTGATCTGGGTACTTCTATGGTAAGGCCTGGTCTTCTATGCAGCATAGTGGAGAGAACAAGTAGAAAACCCCATTATGTAGCCATCTTGTAGTGAATCTACATGGCCTTCCCAGTGAGCCACAGAGCATTTCATTTTCACTTGGATGAGAATCCTGGGCAAAAGTAAACCTGAGTGCGCCTCTAGACCACAGAAACACAATCCTGTGCTGGGACCAATCTCCCTCAGTTCCAGACAGACCATCTGTACACACACTGAACATAAAACCACAACTACACTGAACATGAAAAGGAAATTTTATTAAACATGTCTACAGAACATGAGTTGGAAGTTTCATTTAAAAGCACAGGGGAATGTTAAGACAAGTGGTCAAAATAGAAAGGTACTACCGAATTATAATTAGTTTATTTTTTGGCCACTAAAAGACAGAACGGAATCTCGTAGTGCACCAGTGCTTCAGTTCTTCCTGCTCAGCAGGTCGAGCAGTAATCAATCTATGCCCCAGGGAAACATGGGCAGAATAGTTCTGGCAATGTTAAATAATAATTGTAATAGTTAATAAATAGTTCACTTGGTGCAGGCAGTTATGTCTATGAAGGAAAACCTAATTGTGTACACAGTTTCTACATGTGTTACAGCCCCACAGTAGGAATCTACACCAAAATATTTATCAGAAGGAATTTGGTCCGTACTACGTCACGTTTTCCATAGGGTAAAAAATAAAGTCCATCTATAGACATTTAGCACCAGACTGACTGACACAGCCTGGCTAAAACCCGCAAAATGTCTATAAGAAAAAATGGATGGCTTAGATTTCTTGGTTACTTCATTAGAGTAATTACGAGCAAACTGTACAAGTACATGCAACATACAACCTGGCCTATGTAGAACTAACATACATTATTAAATAATCTCTTTTGTTTCTTTTTCCATTTTGTCTTTTTTTTTTACAAAACGCGCATGCAGCTTTGAACAGTTCCAAGTCATGCTGCTCTATTTTGTGAGATCACAAAATTAATGGCCCATAAAAGGAGGGATAACTTCTCAATGCACCTGCACATTCTGCAGTTTTTAGCACATTTACAGAAAAACACAAGGGTTTTCAAGGCCAAGAAAGAACCAAAATGAAACAAAATGCCAGTTGTTTTTTTACTAACCATTTGCCCACCTCCCCCCAGTAAGACTACCTTTTATTTTTAAAAAATCAAGCTTTGTGCTTGCATCAATCCCCAAAAAATGTAAACTGAGACCTGATAAAAACATGAGTAAGTGCAGATTATTTCAACTGGAATGTCCAGTGAAAAACTGATACCATGCTCTAACCAGGGCAGACAAATGTGTCAAAAGTGACATGTTATAAGAGAAGCCTGGGTACAGCTGAAAGTGTCAGATGCCCAACTCCATTCCTGGCCAATATTTGGGAAGTCAGTTGCACAATTAACACATGAAGACAATGAATTTTCTCTTCAAGTCTGATAAGACAATCATATTACAAACAACTTTCCAATGTCCAAGTGAAAACCAAAGCTGCTTTTTAAAAAATCAAGTTTCCTGCATTAGTTGTAGCTGCAAATCTCATGCAAAATGTTCATAAAACATAAGAAATCATAATGTACAATGCAAATATATTCATTTTTTTACACTGAATAATGATGAAAAACTCGAATAAAAAGAATACATTAAATTACAGGTTGGTCATTTATTTTGGCTTTCCACAGTTATTATGGAGAACCAGAACTGAGGAGCAGTGAATATACTGTTGGCATCTCATATGGCATATCTGGTAAGTGAACACTTTTGGAGTTGCTTACAGAGATGTACTTCAGCCCTTTTTGGTTCGACTTAGAAAAAGAAAGGAAGGGTCTCTGTTAGCATCATGAAGACTTTACCAAAAAATGGCAGAATTACACAGCAAAAATAAGTGGAAATAACATGTACAGGAACACTAGGCAATTAACACTGTTTGTGGTTGTTGTTAAAAAAAATGAAGGGAAAAGTGAACATTTCCAGTTGAATCTAAAAGACCCCTCCTCATTACAATTACAAACATCAGGGACTTTTTGCCAGATGGATTATATTTTGATATACTGCTTTGTTTGGTCAACTTAAACCACCTTTTAACAAACTCAGGCATATTTTTGGATAAACTACTATGGGCAAAATTGAAATGATTGTCTTTTCCAAAAAATACTCCTCAGTGTTGTAAATAGCTTTTCCCACCGTTGTTATCCTGGGTGATAAGGGCTTTGTTAGAGAGCACCTGCTATTTTGTTTCTACTAAGATCGAATGCAGGGAGGCCCAGTAGAACTTTCCAGAGATGACTGAGAAGCCCTGCGAGTCAGAGTAGTCAAAGTTGGATCCACCAGGGAGGATGGTGGAAATAATTTATACCAGCCTATTACAACACTGGACAAATCAAGTTCTTCCAGCAGGATCTGTGCAACTCCCATGAAGCATTTGTGATCCATCCGGCCATAGTCTCCCCACACTATCACCTGCAAGGAAGGACAATAGACAGAATCAAAGCACGTTCAACAAATATACTGTTCTGAATCCCCAACTTCTGAGTAATAGAAAGGTCTTGAAATAGCATTACTATTTTGTATAACATTTATGTTATGTTCCCTGACCTGGATGATCCAGACTATCCTGATCTTGTCATACATCCAAAGCTAAACAGGTTTGGCTCTAGTTAGTAATTGGATGAAAGACCACCAATGAAGTTCAGGGTATATAAACAGAGGAAGGCAATGGCAAACCACCTCTGTCTTTTGCCTTTACTATAAACATTATTGTGCATGTGTTAAGTACTGTCAAGTCACAGCTGACATGGCAACACCAGCAAGGGGCTTTCAAGGCAAGTGACAGCCAGAGATGTTTTGCCATTGTTTTTCTTTATAAAGTCTCCATAGTGATGTGCTTGTTTGGGAAGGTTGATACAGCAGAAATGAATTTTCCCCTCAGGATGGCCTCTTCATTGTTTTTTAAAACATTTTCTTTTATCAACTTTTTCCTTCTCATTTTTTTCCATCTCAATGTATTGTAAGTAGGGAAGAAGTATTAGCAGATCTGCAAGGACCTGCTGAAAACAGCACATTTTGCTCAATATTCCCTTCCTTTACTATTCATTCTTTCCATCTTCCGGCAGTCTCTGTAGCCCCTTTTTATGGCTTTTTCTCCTTCCTACCCCATAAGCTAACCTACTTTTAACAACTGCTCCCTCACCAGCCTCAAGCATTCCCTCCTTGCCTCCCTCTCGGAGTCTCTCTGAAGGAAAAGTCTAGCCAAACTGCAACAGTTATGTGGTGGCCTGAAGACCAAACTATGTAATGGCTGCTGGACCTGGAAAGTCATCCTCCATCCAGGAATATGATGGAGGGGAGATGGGACCCTTTCTAGGGCCATTTTGGTTTCAAAATGCTGATTCCTCTCTGTGTGTTGCTTTATAGAAATCAAGGTTTAGAAGGCTCAGTAAAATTGCTGTTGTTCTCTAGAAACCTCCAAAATGGCAATTTAGAGCAATGTGGGCATTCTTTTCTTAAAGCCATAGGTGTTATTTCTATTATTTTGGGAAGTTTTAATCCCACCAGCCCTGTAAGCAGGTTAGGCTAGGAAACCACCAAGGAATACTAGGGCCTTTCTGCAGAGGAAGACAATGACAAACCACCTCTGTTAATCGTTTCCCTTAAAAACCTTATAACATTGCCATAAATCAGCTGCAACTTGATAGCAAAAAGAATTTTTTTTAACATTTCAGGTTTTTTGCAAGCTTGGAACTTTCTTCAGGTCTGTAGAGAAATCCCTTTCCATCTGTTCCAGCTTCATTTTTATGGATTTATTGAATCATACTCTATGGCCCGGTTCAGAACTAGATATATGATGATAAATTTCCCATGCACTGAATTAATGTAATCTTAGATTCCCTGTTTCTTGATGGAGAGTCCTATACCAAATTCGGCAGAATTTAGCCCTAGTTGTTACTGTACCAACTGGCTGAAGGAGTATGTTAACATTTTTAAAGTTAAATATGCAGCGGCGAAGCTCCCAGGGGCGGGGAGTATGTGACACACCGGGCGCACGAATTTGGGTCACGTGGGGGGCGCAAAATCCCCCCAGCCCTTCCCCCTTTCCCCGGCCCCCCACACACTTACTTCAGAATACTGAGTAGGCTGGAGAACAGGCCTTCCTGTTCTGGTGGGAACTACTTTCCCAGAGTCTCCTGGGAAATGTAGTGAGTGGGAGTGGGGGGGTGCCACCACGGGGGGCGCTGTGTGGGGCCGGCATGATTCCCCCCCACAGTGGCTCCCCTGCGGCACCCCCCACACTTACTTTAGGAAACCGAGCAGGCTGGAGAACAGACCCTGGGAAATGTAGTTCCCAGCAGAACAGGAAGGCCTGCTCGGTTTTCTAAAGTAAGTGGGAGTGGGGGGGGGCACCACCACGGGAGGTGGGGATGAAAAAGCCAGAGTGCGCACCGGGTGCACTCTGGCCCAGCTACGTTTCTGTAAATATGGATAGTTGAGATCATATCCCTATACTTTTGCTGTCCTTAGTGTGGCTGAATCAGAGGCTGAAACAAGATGAAATAATTACTGACCTGAAGGACTTTGTTCTGCGGACTTTCATCAAAAACTAATGTCTGTTGATATAAGGGATCTAGTGTTTTCCTTGCAATCCTTGTCTTCTTCTTGGCCATGCAAGCCCCATTTTCCAAAAGATACACTTTGACATACGGAGCTGTGAAATGTAAGTAACATCAGTTTTTAGTGCTAATTAATGAGACCCTTCTTTTTGAGACATCTACAAGTAAACAAGAAATATATATATATATAGAAAAACCGAGAAACAAACACTACCTGATGGTATGTTCAAATAGCATCTGTCAAGAAATTTTGCCATATTTTTCACAAAGCTCCACTGCATCTGAAAATCTTAGCCTATTTTATTTGCATGAGGATGTAAATGGGTGGTATATAAACATACGGCTAGAATATTCTGTTGAACACACACAAGAGGGATTTAGAAATAGTTGTTTTCATTGTACAGGTTGTTCTGCTTATACAAATTTGAATTTATAGGAACTTTCCCACATGACAGTGTTTTTCTGTGGCAGGCCATGTGCTATTGCACCTTCTGATGTAACATAGTGGCAATGGCCTTTCCAGATAACTAGGATTTAACCTGCATTTTTGCTGCCTCAGACCCCACAGCAGCCATTCTCTCCTCTGAATCACTAGGGAGGCTTTTCTTGAAGTTTTGTGCAAGCTGGTAATTTATGTACCAATACACCATTATATTGATATGTGAATTAATGATTTAAATATCCCCCAGAAGCCCACCGTGGAAGGCTTTTTCCTTAACCTCATGAGATGGATTCTATGATTGTACATGTTGTGGAAGCACTCATAGAAGAGAGGCTGCTGTAAGGAGGAAGAATCACGGGACATCATCCCCACAATTCTCTTGTGCCAAATAAAAGTGTGGCAAAAAAATTATGATGGAAGAAGATGATTTTCCACTATTATTACTCCTCACTATAGTCCTCAAGCTCTCTTTCTACCATTCTTTCTTTATGTATTTTAAATTGAATATTTTAGCAGTATTTTTGTTGTTTCAATGTTTTTACATTGAATCCTGATCGAGTGGAATGCCATATAACATTATTTATTTTAAATGGTTTTAAATTATTGTATTATTAGTATTAATAATAAAATACATTAAGTAGATTGATAGCAGAAGAAATGTAGGAGCAGACCCACCTTCAATTATTTCAGTGATACACATGAAGAATGTAAAGGACATTGATTTATGGTTTATTAATTATTTCAGTGCTGAGAAGGAGGGATAGGAATTATACATTCTGCATGATCCTATTGTTCTTACCCGGGGTAGATTTTGAGCCAGGCTTTTGTGTGAGGCTTCGCGCTCGAATGACTTCTACTTCTAACTGGCCTTTTTTATCTACCATTCCAATCTGAATGTCACCTGAAAAAAAGGGTATTAGTAAACAACACAACAATGAACCAGCAATTATGCACACAAATATGCATTTTATCCTGAACTATTATATATGCATTTATTTTAAAAATTTACACAAGTATTTTTTACAAAAGTAGCCATAATAATATCCTGATACAGTATAAAATGGTTAAAATCATAATAATGTTTCTTAGATGAGGGATAAAAATTATATTACCAGAGCCTTACATTAGAAACATCAGTCTAAAGAGATTTAAACACTTACATCGCGACGCCTTGCCTTGCCTTGCGCCATATCGCTTACATCGCTATGCCACGCACACACACACACCTATTTCTAAAATCCTTTAGAATATAATTCTGGCAGTTCTCAGAAGTTGTCGAGTTATAACTGTATTAAGGTCTGCAACCAAAAAGGCTCTCCCATGTTCCCTCACTGTTAAACCTTGCAATGCAGAGATTCTATGACAAGAGATTTATAGGCTAAAATCAGCACTCTGGATTGTACTTGGAAGCTGGTAGGATTTCTGCAGAATTTGTTGAAAAGGGAGCTGCCTCCCTAGCAGACAGGCTGTGGATTTGTGCATTAATTGAATTTAGTTCTGACCCATATTCAAGGCAAGGGTAGCCTCTTTTTCAGTTAAAAAAAAGGACAAAGTTTCCCCTTCAGTCGTATCTGACCCTGGGGTACCACTGTGAGCAGTGATTTTATAGGCCAGCCGTTTTTGTGGGGTAGTTTGCCATTGCTATCCTCAGCTCTTTTTCAGTAGTTACTCCTAAAAGCTACAAGGCAGAGATGATAATAAAGACTTCGTTGTTTTCAACAAAGGGGGCCAGTCCTATAAATCCTTTTTTTTTTCTGCATAGGCAAGATCCTAAGCTAACCCCCAGCTGACTGGCAGCTTGACCCTGCTCTTGTCTATTAGTAAATAAAGCTCCACTGAAGCTACTAGGATTCACATTCTAAAGGCCCAATCCTGAGGGGGGCGGACAAAGTTGTGGAGGCAGCAGAGTTCTATGCTGGTGGATTCGTCCTTCCCCAGACACTTATTCTATTGTGGGGGGTGGGCAGATCCATTGGCAAGCAGCCACCGTGTCAGCACAATGGCCAGAGCACCGTGTCAGCACCCCTTTACCTCTGTCGACTCTGCCGGCATAATAGGGACATGCTAAAGGCATGGCTGGGGGTGGAGCCAACCAGCACCCAGGACATGGACTTTTGCCACCTTCTTGGATAATGTAAGCCCATAAGCCCAACGGATGGCATCTGGACAGCAGAGGAAGGTGTCTTTTTTTGTATTTTGCCTTCCTGCACTGCCAAAAAGCCTTCTGGAGGTGGCAGGGCCATTCCTGGCTGCCCCAGGGATCTGTGTTGGGCTGCCCGAAATCTTAACATTTCAGCTTTACCTTCTTCTAACAACAGAAGGGAAGAAAAGAAAATACAGTATTGGGTACTAGTGACTTCGGACATTTGGCATTCTGGAATTGTTTAAAAGTAGAAAGGGATGAATGTTCATTCACTAATCATTTTCAGAATGCCAATAGTTTTTAAAATGCCCAAGGCAGGCAAAAACCCAACAGAGGTGTAAATTACAAACATGGCCCAGGAATAGACATAGGTGGTTTTTACTTTGATTTGCATGCATCTGCAGGGGATGTCACAGATAAGTATTCAAAGCATTACAGTAGTTTACAAAGCTAACTGTCTGCTAAACATTAGAAGTAGCTAAAATGAAAGTTCAAAAGTTTTGCTTATCTGTTTTTCCTGCCTCAAACATATATGAATTTTTCCTGCCTCAAACATATAAAAACTGCACTTACTAAAATTAGCAGGCTAATATATGATTTGATATGCTATCTTGCTCATGGTCTGAGGTCTAATTATATACTGAGGTCTAATTAGACAAAATTTATTTTGAAATTCTCCCAAATTAAACAATTTCCCCAAATTCAAGAATCCTGTCACACTCTGTGAATGAATGAGGGAGGGCAAAACAACAACAACAAACTGTTGATAGATAACTGCTGAGCTTTAAAGGGTACAGCAAACCACTCAATAGTTCAACACTTGGCTCACAAGTAATACAAGAAACTGAGGCAGAGTCATAAAGACAACTGAATAAAGCATCTGATGTTTCATCATGCAATTAGCTCATATTCCTGGATCAAGATTTCAAAAACATCTTTTCATTAAGGCTGAACATATCATCCTACCATGACTAATGCTGCTGAAACAAAGAATACGATAGCATACTGAGGTAAACACTGCAATCCTTGCCTTCTACAGAAATATTTACAGATTTAGTGTGCACAGATAATGCAGCTATTTCTCTTTGACCTAACTGCAGTCATCAGTAGATAATGAAGGGGTGATACCAGGATAAATGTGAAACAAGAAAAACATATTTAAAACCAAAGGATTTTCTCTGAACAGTCTGGTCATGATATGTCTTCGTTTCATCACTGTACATATAAAAGTCTAAATAAATAAAATGAATGAATAGGAAATTAATCAACTGGGATTAAAGATAGTCAATATTATATCAAATAGAACAGGGAAAGGGAAGGCCTGAGCAAATATAGCCTATGAAAGCACAGCATCATAAAGCACTGTCTGAGTTTTCATATGCCTTCTAAATGAAAACAAATCTTCTCTTACCCATGGCAGGAGTTGCTAAGGTCTGTCGACCTACTAGCTGTGCAGGTCCAAGCCCATCAAGGAAATCACTGAACTGACTGTCAGCACCCAGTCGAACTCCTGGAAATATTAGGCTATAGTACAACAACAGAAACACAGAAAAAGTTCTTAGTGACATGTTATTATTGACTTAGCTTCTCTAACTGCACACATTTGAAGAATGCTGGGCTGCCAAACAGTTGAAACATGGAGTTTTATCCCTTGTTTGGGGTGATCTCTTCATAATATGTGATGTGTTGCATGACACATTTGTAGTAAAGCCTAAGCATAGCAGAAGTGGACATGTTGTTGACCCTCAACCACATTATATATTTTAGGAGCTGGTCAACTGCAGCTAATTTCTGTATTTAATTGCATTTAATCTATTATTTTCACAGACAGTGAAATAAAATACTGACTGAGATGATTTGTTTAAAATTTAACTTCTGCAAAATGGAAAAAAAATGTGTTCCTGCATAAACTATTAAGTCAATAATAACTCACATATCTCCTCTATGCTGTGGAATGTCCTTTCCCTTAAGGCTCATCTGGCTCCCACCCTAGTCATCTTTAGATGCTAGGCCAAAACATTTCTTTTTATCCAGGCTTCTATGTAAGGCATTTATGTGGTTGTTGTGGGTTTTCTAGGCTGTGGCCATCGTCTGGGAGTTTTAGCTCCTAATGTTTTGCCTGCATCTATGGCTCGCATCTTCAGAGGCATGGCACAAATATTCACATCTTACAGGCCACACAGGCAGGAAAACCCATAACAGTCAGTTGATGTCAACTGTGAAAGCCTTCAACAATACAAAGAATTTATCTTTAAACATTGTTTTTATCACCTGCTTCTAGCCAGAGGCATATGGTGGAAAAATGGTGTCCGGAGAAAGCCATTCTTCAGGCACCCCCCCCCGCTATGCTCAGGGGCAGGGCTCAGGGGGGTAGGGCCCCCGAGACCCCCACCTCCCTCCCGGCTGGCAGCCAGCAGTCCCTTCTGCACTTTCCTCTGGGCTCCTGCCCCCCGTGCTTATGAAAGTAAAGAAGACGCGGACGTAGCCTCAGTTGTTTCTGCTCTCTCCAGAAGGAAGGGCAGAAGGGACTGCTGGCTGTGAGCCAAGGGGGAAGAGACTTGGGGGGCGGTGTCCTCGAGTTTACTTGATCCATCCCACGTTGATGACAACATGGGTGGGGCCAAGGGCACCTGAAGACAACAAGCAGGATTTCCTGCTGCCTTGCTGTCTTCCTGGTCATGTGGGGGGGGGCAATTTTGTGCCCCCATGTGACCAGATTAGTGGCGCCCAGGGACAGAGGGTACCACCTGTCCCTAGGACCATATGCCACTGCTTCTAGCTTGAGGACTGATTTAGAAGAAACATTTCAGGCTGCTAAAGGGATAAATGGTCCTGATCACAAGGTTTCAACTTACTTTCCCTCAGAGCTGTAACTGTTGATGCTGCCATCAGTTGACTCCCGACTAGGCTGCCGAACCATACGACTTCTCATTTCTGCTGCCATACCTGTCTCTGTGCTTCTCTGGATCGTGCTTTTTAGCTTCTTGTTGCCCGTCTCTAAAAGACAAAGAGAAGAAAGAGCTGAAACAATACAGGCCTTTTAAAAATATGTGTTCATTGAAATCAATAAGGTTTTTAGAAAATTAAGTCCTAAGAATGTTATCAGATATGATAAATTGGGCATGAACTCTGATTTTAGAAGGAAGAACATCTGCCAATGGATCACTTCTTCCATTAATGAATTAGTTACATCTTTAAAGCCAATCACATTAAAATTTCCTAAAGAACCACTAATATTTTCTACAGGGTATTTTGGTGTTGTGTACAAAATTAATTTTGTTGTTCCTAATATATTTCACTAAATGTCCTTTTAAAAAGAGATAAAATGCAAGTTCTTAAATCAACCTTCCTTACACTTGATTTATATTTCAGATACCATGCTGAAATAGTCATTTAAAAAACAGCCAGCTTTCATGGTTTATACTTTTAATATTGTTTAACGTCATTTAATTTGTAATTTGGGGTTTAATATTATTTAATTTGTTACCTGCTGAAATTGACAGCAAAACTTTGAGTTTTAATGGAGCATAATTGCTGAGTGTTCATTAACTTTGGAACCTTCTAGAAGCTTCAGGACATTCATCTTACAATGTGAAGCTCAGGGTCAAGTATACAAGACTTTCATAACAAGTTGATTCTGGGTTTCTTGGAACCAGTTTGCTTTCTCTGCAGGTACACAGCAGAGAACGCCCACTTGAAACACGGTGGGGGCCTCTTTTAGCTTGGGACCACAGTGTGTGGGAGTAAGGGTCTTCTTTCTGCACCATTTCTGGAACTTAAAATGGTTCTCAGTTATTACCTCTCTTTGAAACTGTATGTGCAGTATTATATGCATGTGCCACTGCAAATAGGGGAAATGACCAGGAAATCTGGATGTGGCTTGTTAATAAATGCCTCACATAGTTGCCTCTCAGTAATGGCAAAAATACTGAAGGATAAGTTGCCCCTCTACTGCTTATCTACACATAAGTGTCAGGTGAGATCTAGATTACATTCTCTATTTTTTGTGGTGTGATGGTAAGGGCCAGCAGTCAAAGTGCCTTGCATGAAATGAACGTGCAAACAATTAAATTTTCCAGAATCTTTTGACACACAAAAGGTTCCATGGTGGATATACAAAGATATCTTGGCATATAGTCACATTGAAAGGATTGATTGAAAGTAGAAAACATGAAAACAGCTGACCCAAAAGTAAACCTCACTTCTACGTATCCCAGCTCCACCCAAATTGAATGTTTAACTGTTGTAGTGCTAACAAAATCTTTCACTACAACAAATAAGTGCTATATAAAGCAGGTAAAACAGAACTGCCCAACTCTGCCCCGTACCATATACTGAAAATCCCTTACTTTGGGTGCTGTGTGGTTTGCGGGCTGTATGGCCGTGTTCTAGCAGCATTCTCTCCTGACGTTTCGCCTGCATCTGTGGCTGTAGATGCCAGCCACAGATGCAGGCGAAACTTTAGGAACAAGATCCCCCCCCCCCCCCCCCCCCCCCCCCCCCCCCCCCCCCCCCCCCCCTCCCCCCACCCCCCCCCCCCCCCCCCCCCCCCCCCCCCAACCCCCCCGCCCCCCCCACCCCCCCCCCCCCCCCCCCCCCCCCCCCCCACCCCCCCCCCCCCCCCCCCCCCCCCCCACCCCCCCCCCCCCCCACCCCCCCCCCCCCCCACCCCCCCCCCCCCCCACCCCCCCCCCCCCCCACCCCCCCCCCCCCCCACCCCCCCCCCCCCCCACCCCCCCCCCCCCCCACCCCCCCCCCCCCCCACCCCCCCCCCCCCCCACCCCCCCCCCCCCCCACCCCCCCCCCCCCCCACCCCCCCCCCCCCCCACCCCCCCCCCCCCCCACCCCCCCCCCCCCCCACCCCCCCCCCCCCCCACCCCCCCCCCCCCCCACCCCCCCCCCCCCCCACCCCCCCCCCCCCCCACCCCCCCCCCCCCCCACCCCCCCCCCCCCCCACCCCCCCCCCCCCCCACCCCCCCCCCCCCCCACCCCCCCCCCCCCCCACCCCCCCCCCCCCCCACCCCCCCCCCCCCCCACCCCCCCCCCCCCCCACCCCCCCCCCCCCCCACCCCCCCCCCCCCCCACCCCCCCCCCCCCCCACCCCCCCCCCCCCCCACCCCCCCCCCCCCCCACCCCCCCCCCCCCCCACCCCCCCCCCCCCCCACCCCCCCCCCCCCCCACCCCCCCCCCCCCCCACCCCCCCCCCCCCCCACCCCCCCCCCCCCCCACCCCCCCCCCCCCCCACCCCCCCCCCCCCCCACCCCCCCCCCCCCCCACCCCCCCCCCCCCCCACCCCCCCCCCCCCCCACCCCCCCCCCCCCCCACCCCCCCCCCCCCCCACCCCCCCCCCCCCCCACCCCCCCCCCCCCCCACCCCCCCCCCCCCCCACCCCCCCCCCCCCCCACCCCCCCCCCCCCCCACCCCCCCCCCCCCCCACCCCCCCCCCCCCCCACCCCCCCCCCCCCCCACCCCCCCCCCCCCCCACCCCCCCCCCCCCCCACCCCCCCCCCCCCCCACCCCCCCCCCCCCCCACCCCCCCCCCCCCCCACCCCCCCCCCCCCCCACCCCCCCCCCCCCCCACCCCCCCCCCCCCCCACCCCCCCCCCCCCCCACCCCCCCCCCCCCCCACCCCCCCCCCCCCCCACCCCCCCCCCCCCCCACCCCCCCCCCCCCCCACCCCCCCCCCCCCCCACCCCCCCCCCCCCCCACCCCCCCCCCCCCCCACCCCCCCCCCCCCCCACCCCCCCCCCCCCCCACCCCCCCCCCCCCCCACCCCCCCCCCCCCCCACCCCCCCCCCCCCCCACCCCCCCCCCCCCCCACCCCCCCCCCCCCCCACCCCCCCCCCCCCCCACCCCCCCCCCCCCCCACCCCCCCCCCCCCCCACCCCCCCCCCCCCCCACCCCCCCCCCCCCCCACCCCCCCCCCCCCCCACCCCCCCCCCCCCCCACCCCCCCCCCCCCCCACCCCCCCCCCCCCCCACCCCCCCCCCCCCCCACCCCCCCCCCCCCCCACCCCCCCCCCCCCCCACCCCCCCCCCCCCCCACCCCCCCCCCCCCCCACCCCCCCCCCCCCCCACCCCCCCCCCCCCCCACCCCCCCCCCCCCCCACCCCCCCCCCCCCCCACCCCCCCCCCCCCCCACCCCCCCCCCCCCCCACCCCCCCCCCCCCCCACCCCCCCCCCCCCCCACCCCCCCCCCCCCCCACCCCCCCCCCCCCCCACCCCCCCCCCCCCCCACCCCCCCCCCCCCCCACCCCCCCCCCCCCCCACCCCCCCCCCCCCCCACCCCCCCCCCCCCCCACCCCCCCCCCCCCCCACCCCCCCCCCCCCCCACCCCCCCCCCCCCCCACCCCCCCCCCCCCCCACCCCCCCCCCCCCCCACCCCCCCCCCCCCCCACCCCCCCCCCCCCCCACCCCCCCCCCCCCCCACCCCCCCCCCCCCCCACCCCCCCCCCCCCCCACCCCCCCCCCCCCCCACCCCCCCCCCCCCCCACCCCCCCCCCCCCCCACCCCCCCCCCCCCCCACCCCCCCCCCCCCCCACCCCCCCCCCCCCCCACCCCCCCCCCCCCCCACCCCCCCCCCCCCCCACCCCCCCCCCCCCCCACCCCCCCCCCCCCCCACCCCCCCCCCCCCCCACCCCCCCCCCCCCCCACCCCCCCCCCCCCCCACCCCCCCCCCCCCCCACCCCCCCCCCCCCCCACCCCCCCCCCCCCCCACCCCCCCCCCCCCCCACCCCCCCCCCCCCCCACCCCCCCCCCCCCCCACCCCCCCCCCCCCCCACCCCCCCCCCCCCCCACCCCCCCCCCCCCCCACCCCCCCCCCCCCCCACCCCCCCCCCCCCCCACCCCCCCCCCCCCCCACCCCCCCCCCCCCCCACCCCCCCCCCCCCCCACCCCCCCCCCCCCCCACCCCCCCCCCCCCCCACCCCCCCCCCCCCCCACCCCCCCCCCCCCCCACCCCCCCCCCCCCCCACCCCCCCCCCCCCCCACCCCCCCCCCCCCCCACCCCCCCCCCCCCCCACCCCCCCCCCCCCCCACCCCCCCCCCCCCCCACCCCCCCCCCCCCCCACCCCCCCCCCCCCCCACCCCCCCCCCCCCCCACCCCCCCCCCCCCCCACCCCCCCCCCCCCCCACCCCCCCCCCCCCCCACCCCCCCCCCCCCCCACCCCCCCCCCCCCCCACCCCCCCCCCCCCCCACCCCCCCCCCCCCCCACCCCCCCCCCCCCCCACCCCCCCCCCCCCCCACCCCCCCCCCCCCCCACCCCCCCCCCCCCCCACCCCCCCCCCCCCCCACCCCCCCCCCCCCCCACCCCCCCCCCCCCCCACCCCCCCCCCCCCCCACCCCCCCCCCCCCCCACCCCCCCCCCCCCCCACCCCCCCCCCCCCCCACCCCCCCCCCCCCCCACCCCCCCCCCCCCCCACCCCCCCCCCCCCCCACCCCCCCCCCCCCCCACCCCCCCCCCCCCCCACCCCCCCCCCCCCCCACCCCCCCCCCCCCCCACCCCCCCCCCCCCCCACCCCCCCCCCCCCCCACCCCCCCCCCCCCCCACCCCCCCCCCCCCCCACCCCCCCCCCCCCCCACCCCCCCCCCCCCCCACCCCCCCCCCCCCCCACCCCCCCCCCCCCCCACCCCCCCCCCCCCCCACCCCCCCCCCCCCCCACCCCCCCCCCCCCCCACCCCCCCCCCCCCCCACCCCCCCCCCCCCCCACCCCCCCCCCCCCCCACCCCCCCCCCCCCCCACCCCCCCCCCCCCCCACCCCCCCCCCCCCCCACCCCCCCCCCCCCCCACCCCCCCCCCCCCCCACCCCCCCCCCCCCCCACCCCCCCCCCCCCCCACCCCCCCCCCCCCCCACCCCCCCCCCCCCCCACCCCCCCCCCCCCCCACCCCCCCCCCCCCCCACCCCCCCCCCCCCCCACCCCCCCCCCCCCCCACCCCCCCCCCCCCCCACCCCCCCCCCCCCCCACCCCCCCCCCCCCCCACCCCCCCCCCCCCCCACCCCCCCCCCCCCCCACCCCCCCCCCCCCCCACCCCCCCCCCCCCCCACCCCCCCCCCCCCCCACCCCCCCCCCCCCCCACCCCCCCCCCCCCCCACCCCCCCCCCCCCCCACCCCCCCCCCCCCCCACCCCCCCCCCCCCCCACCCCCCCCCCCCCCCACCCCCCCCCCCCCCCACCCCCCCCCCCCCCCACCCCCCCCCCCCCCCACCCCCCCCCCCCCCCACCCCCCCCCCCCCCCACCCCCCCCCCCCCCCACCCCCCCCCCCCCCCACCCCCCCCCCCCCCCACCCCCCCCCCCCCCCACCCCCCCCCCCCCCCACCCCCCCCCCCCCCCACCCCCCCCCCCCCCCACCCCCCCCCCCCCCCACCCCCCCCCCCCCCCACCCCCCCCCCCCCCCACCCCCCCCCCCCCCCACCCCCCCCCCCCCCCACCCCCCCCCCCCCCCACCCCCCCCCCCCCCCACCCCCCCCCCCCCCCACCCCCCCCCCCCCCCACCCCCCCCCCCCCCCACCCCCCCCCCCCCCCACCCCCCCCCCCCCCCACCCCCCCCCCCCCCCACCCCCCCCCCCCCCCACCCCCCCCCCCCCCCACCCCCCCCCCCCCCCACCCCCCCCCCCCCCCACCCCCCCCCCCCCCCACCCCCCCCCCCCCCCACCCCCCCCCCCCCCCACCCCCCCCCCCCCCCACCCCCCCCCCCCCCCACCCCCCCCCCCCCCCACCCCCCCCCCCCCCCACCCCCCCCCCCCCCCACCCCCCCCCCCCCCCACCCCCCCCCCCCCCCACCCCCCCCCCCCCCCACCCCCCCCCCCCCCCACCCCCCCCCCCCCCCACCCCCCCCCCCCCCCACCCCCCCCCCCCCCCACCCCCCCCCCCCCCCACCCCCCCCCCCCCCCACCCCCCCCCCCCCCCACCCCCCCCCCCCCCCACCCCCCCCCCCCCCCACCCCCCCCCCCCCCCACCCCCCCCCCCCCCCACCCCCCCCCCCCCCCACCCCCCCCCCCCCCCACCCCCCCCCCCCCCCACCCCCCCCCCCCCCCACCCCCCCCCCCCCCCACCCCCCCCCCCCCCCACCCCCCCCCCCCCCCACCCCCCCCCCCCCCCACCCCCCCCCCCCCCCACCCCCCCCCCCCCCCACCCCCCCCCCCCCCCACCCCCCCCCCCCCCCACCCCCCCCCCCCCCCACCCCCCCCCCCCCCCACCCCCCCCCCCCCCCACCCCCCCCCCCCCCCACCCCCCCCCCCCCCCACCCCCCCCCCCCCCCACCCCCCCCCCCCCCCACCCCCCCCCCCCCCCACCCCCCCCCCCCCCCACCCCCCCCCCCCCCCACCCCCCCCCCCCCCCACCCCCCCCCCCCCCCACCCCCCCCCCCCCCCACCCCCCCCCCCCCCCACCCCCCCCCCCCCCCACCCCCCCCCCCCCCCACCCCCCCCCCCCCCCACCCCCCCCCCCCCCCACCCCCCCCCCCCCCCACCCCCCCCCCCCCCCACCCCCCCCCCCCCCCACCCCCCCCCCCCCCCACCCCCCCCCCCCCCCACCCCCCCCCCCCCCCACCCCCCCCCCCCCCCACCCCCCCCCCCCCCCACCCCCCCCCCCCCCCACCCCCCCCCCCCCCCACCCCCCCCCCCCCCCACCCCCCCCCCCCCCCACCCCCCCCCCCCCCCACCCCCCCCCCCCCCCACCCCCCCCCCCCCCCACCCCCCCCCCCCCCCACCCCCCCCCCCCCCCACCCCCCCCCCCCCCCACCCCCCCCCCCCCCCACCCCCCCCCCCCCCCACCCCCCCCCCCCCCCACCCCCCCCCCCCCCCACCCCCCCCCCCCCCCACCCCCCCCCCCCCCCACCCCCCCCCCCCCCCACCCCCCCCCCCCCCCACCCCCCCCCCCCCCCACCCCCCCCCCCCCCCACCCCCCCCCCCCCCCACCCCCCCCCCCCCCCACCCCCCCCCCCCCCCACCCCCCCCCCCCCCCACCCCCCCCCCCCCCCACCCCCCCCCCCCCCCACCCCCCCCCCCCCCCACCCCCCCCCCCCCCCACCCCCCCCCCCCCCCACCCCCCCCCCCCCCCACCCCCCCCCCCCCCCACCCCCCCCCCCCCCCACCCCCCCCCCCCCCCACCCCCCCCCCCCCCCACCCCCCCCCCCCCCCACCCCCCCCCCCCCCCACCCCCCCCCCCCCCCACCCCCCCCCCCCCCCACCCCCCCCCCCCCCCACCCCCCCCCCCCCCCACCCCCCCCCCCCCCCACCCCCCCCCCCCCCCACCCCCCCCCCCCCCCACCCCCCCCCCCCCCCACCCCCCCCCCCCCCCACCCCCCCCCCCCCCCACCCCCCCCCCCCCCCACCCCCCCCCCCCCCCACCCCCCCCCCCCCCCACCCCCCCCCCCCCCCACCCCCCCCCCCCCCCACCCCCCCCCCCCCCCACCCCCCCCCCCCCCCACCCCCCCCCCCCCCCACCCCCCCCCCCCCCCACCCCCCCCCCCCCCCACCCCCCCCCCCCCCCACCCCCCCCCCCCCCCACCCCCCCCCCCCCCCACCCCCCCCCCCCCCCACCCCCCCCCCCCCCCACCCCCCCCCCCCCCCACCCCCCCCCCCCCCCACCCCCCCCCCCCCCCACCCCCCCCCCCCCCCACCCCCCCCCCCCCCCACCCCCCCCCCCCCCCACCCCCCCCCCCCCCCACCCCCCCCCCCCCCCACCCCCCCCCCCCCCCACCCCCCCCCCCCCCCACCCCCCCCCCCCCCCACCCCCCCCCCCCCCCACCCCCCCCCCCCCCCACCCCCCCCCCCCCCCACCCCCCCCCCCCCCCACCCCCCCCCCCCCCCACCCCCCCCCCCCCCCACCCCCCCCCCCCCCCACCCCCCCCCCCCCCCACCCCCCCCCCCCCCCACCCCCCCCCCCCCCCACCCCCCCCCCCCCCCACCCCCCCCCCCCCCCACCCCCCCCCCCCCCCACCCCCCCCCCCCCCCACCCCCCCCCCCCCCCACCCCCCCCCCCCCCCACCCCCCCCCCCCCCCACCCCCCCCCCCCCCCACCCCCCCCCCCCCCCACCCCCCCCCCCCCCCACCCCCCCCCCCCCCCACCCCCCCCCCCCCCCACCCCCCCCCCCCCCCACCCCCCCCCCCCCCCACCCCCCCCCCCCCCCACCCCCCCCCCCCCCCACCCCCCCCCCCCCCCACCCCCCCCCCCCCCCACCCCCCCCCCCCCCCACCCCCCCCCCCCCCCACCCCCCCCCCCCCCCACCCCCCCCCCCCCCCACCCCCCCCCCCCCCCACCCCCCCCCCCCCCCACCCCCCCCCCCCCCCACCCCCCCCCCCCCCCACCCCCCCCCCCCCCCACCCCCCCCCCCCCCCACCCCCCCCCCCCCCCACCCCCCCCCCCCCCCACCCCCCCCCCCCCCCACCCCCCCCCCCCCCCACCCCCCCCCCCCCCCACCCCCCCCCCCCCCCACCCCCCCCCCCCCCCACCCCCCCCCCCCCCCACCCCCCCCCCCCCCCACCCCCCCCCCCCCCCACCCCCCCCCCCCCCCACCCCCCCCCCCCCCCACCCCCCCCCCCCCCCACCCCCCCCCCCCCCCACCCCCCCCCCCCCCCACCCCCCCCCCCCCCCACCCCCCCCCCCCCCCACCCCCCCCCCCCCCCACCCCCCCCCCCCCCCACCCCCCCCCCCCCCCACCCCCCCCCCCCCCCACCCCCCCCCCCCCCCACCCCCCCCCCCCCCCACCCCCCCCCCCCCCCACCCCCCCCCCCCCCCACCCCCCCCCCCCCCCACCCCCCCCCCCCCCCACCCCCCCCCCCCCCCACCCCCCCCCCCCCCCACCCCCCCCCCCCCCCACCCCCCCCCCCCCCCACCCCCCCCCCCCCCCACCCCCCCCCCCCCCCACCCCCCCCCCCCCCCACCCCCCCCCCCCCCCACCCCCCCCCCCCCCCACCCCCCCCCCCCCCCACCCCCCCCCCCCCCCACCCCCCCCCCCCCCCACCCCCCCCCCCCCCCACCCCCCCCCCCCCCCACCCCCCCCCCCCCCCACCCCCCCCCCCCCCCACCCCCCCCCCCCCCCACCCCCCCCCCCCCCCACCCCCCCCCCCCCCCACCCCCCCCCCCCCCCACCCCCCCCCCCCCCCACCCCCCCCCCCCCCCACCCCCCCCCCCCCCCACCCCCCCCCCCCCCCACCCCCCCCCCCCCCCACCCCCCCCCCCCCCCACCCCCCCCCCCCCCCACCCCCCCCCCCCCCCACCCCCCCCCCCCCCCACCCCCCCCCCCCCCCACCCCCCCCCCCCCCCACCCCCCCCCCCCCCCACCCCCCCCCCCCCCCACCCCCCCCCCCCCCCACCCCCCCCCCCCCCCACCCCCCCCCCCCCCCACCCCCCCCCCCCCCCACCCCCCCCCCCCCCCACCCCCCCCCCCCCCCACCCCCCCCCCCCCCCACCCCCCCCCCCCCCCACCCCCCCCCCCCCCCACCCCCCCCCCCCCCCACCCCCCCCCCCCCCCACCCCCCCCCCCCCCCACCCCCCCCCCCCCCCACCCCCCCCCCCCCCCACCCCCCCCCCCCCCCACCCCCCCCCCCCCCCACCCCCCCCCCCCCCCACCCCCCCCCCCCCCCACCCCCCCCCCCCCCCACCCCCCCCCCCCCCCACCCCCCCCCCCCCCCACCCCCCCCCCCCCCCACCCCCCCCCCCCCCCACCCCCCCCCCCCCCCACCCCCCCCCCCCCCCACCCCCCCCCCCCCCCACCCCCCCCCCCCCCCACCCCCCCCCCCCCCCACCCCCCCCCCCCCCCACCCCCCCCCCCCCCCACCCCCCCCCCCCCCCACCCCCCCCCCCCCCCACCCCCCCCCCCCCCCACCCCCCCCCCCCCCCACCCCCCCCCCCCCCCACCCCCCCCCCCCCCCACCCCCCCCCC
Organism: Sphaerodactylus townsendi; assembly: GCF_021028975.2. NCBI lineage: Eukaryota > Metazoa > Chordata > Lepidosauria > Squamata > Sphaerodactylidae > Sphaerodactylus > Sphaerodactylus townsendi. The sequence continues at coordinate 141,725,448 of NC_059425.1, forward strand.
CCCCCACCCCCCCCCCCCCCCACCCCCCCCCCCCCCCACCCCCCCCCCCCCCCACCCCCCCCCCCCCCCACCCCCCCCCCCCCCCACCCCCCCCCCCCCCCACCCCCCCCCCCCCCCACCCCCCCCCCCCCCCACCCCCCCCCCCCCCCACCCCCCCCCCCCCCCACCCCCCCCCCCCCCCACCCCCCCCCCCCCCCACCCCCCCCCCCCCCCACCCCCCCCCCCCCCCACCCCCCCCCCCCCCCACCCCCCCCCCCCCCCACCCCCCCCCCCCCCCACCCCCCCCCCCCCCCACCCCCCCCCCCCCCCACCCCCCCCCCCCCCCACCCCCCCCCCCCCCCACCCCCCCCCCCCCCCACCCCCCCCCCCCCCCACCCCCCCCCCCCCCCACCCCCCCCCCCCCCCACCCCCCCCCCCCCCCACCCCCCCCCCCCCCCACCCCCCCCCCCCCCCACCCCCCCCCCCCCCCACCCCCCCCCCCCCCCACCCCCCCCCCCCCCCACCCCCCCCCCCCCCCACCCCCCCCCCCCCCCACCCCCCCCCCCCCCCACCCCCCCCCCCCCCCACCCCCCCCCCCCCCCACCCCCCCCCCCCCCCACCCCCCCCCCCCCCCACCCCCCCCCCCCCCCACCCCCCCCCCCCCCCACCCCCCCCCCCCCCCACCCCCCCCCCCCCCCACCCCCCCCCCCCCCCACCCCCCCCCCCCCCCACCCCCCCCCCCCCCCACCCCCCCCCCCCCCCACCCCCCCCCCCCCCCACCCCCCCCCCCCCCCACCCCCCCCCCCCCCCACCCCCCCCCCCCCCCACCCCCCCCCCCCCCCACCCCCCCCCCCCCCCACCCCCCCCCCCCCCCACCCCCCCCCCCCCCCACCCCCCCCCCCCCCCACCCCCCCCCCCCCCCACCCCCCCCCCCCCCCACCCCCCCCCCCCCCCACCCCCCCCCCCCCCCACCCCCCCCCCCCCCCACCCCCCCCCCCCCCCACCCCCCCCCCCCCCCACCCCCCCCCCCCCCCACCCCCCCCCCCCCCCACCCCCCCCCCCCCCCACCCCCCCCCCCCCCCACCCCCCCCCCCCCCCACCCCCCCCCCCCCCCACCCCCCCCCCCCCCCACCCCCCCCCCCCCCCACCCCCCCCCCCCCCCACCCCCCCCCCCCCCCACCCCCCCCCCCCCCCACCCCCCCCCCCCCCCACCCCCCCCCCCCCCCACCCCCCCCCCCCCCCACCCCCCCCCCCCCCCACCCCCCCCCCCCCCCACCCCCCCCCCCCCCCACCCCCCCCCCCCCCCACCCCCCCCCCCCCCCACCCCCCCCCCCCCCCACCCCCCCCCCCCCCCACCCCCCCCCCCCCCCACCCCCCCCCCCCCCCACCCCCCCCCCCCCCCACCCCCCCCCCCCCCCACCCCCCCCCCCCCCCACCCCCCCCCCCCCCCACCCCCCCCCCCCCCCACCCCCCCCCCCCCCCACCCCCCCCCCCCCCCACCCCCCCCCCCCCCCACCCCCCCCCCCCCCCACCCCCCCCCCCCCCCACCCCCCCCCCCCCCCACCCCCCCCCCCCCCCACCCCCCCCCCCCCCCACCCCCCCCCCCCCCCACCCCCCCCCCCCCCCACCCCCCCCCCCCCCCACCCCCCCCCCCCCCCACCCCCCCCCCCCCCCACCCCCCCCCCCCCCCACCCCCCCCCCCCCCCACCCCCCCCCCCCCCCACCCCCCCCCCCCCCCACCCCCCCCCCCCCCCACCCCCCCCCCCCCCCACCCCCCCCCCCCCCCACCCCCCCCCCCCCCCACCCCCCCCCCCCCCCACCCCCCCCCCCCCCCACCCCCCCCCCCCCCCACCCCCCCCCCCCCCCACCCCCCCCCCCCCCCACCCCCCCCCCCCCCCACCCCCCCCCCCCCCCACCCCCCCCCCCCCCCACCCCCCCCCCCCCCCACCCCCCCCCCCCCCCACCCCCCCCCCCCCCCACCCCCCCCCCCCCCCACCCCCCCCCCCCCCCACCCCCCCCCCCCCCCACCCCCCCCCCCCCCCACCCCCCCCCCCCCCCACCCCCCCCCCCCCCCACCCCCCCCCCCCCCCACCCCCCCCCCCCCCCACCCCCCCCCCCCCCCACCCCCCCCCCCCCCCACCCCCCCCCCCCCCCACCCCCCCCCCCCCCCACCCCCCCCCCCCCCCACCCCCCCCCCCCCCCACCCCCCCCCCCCCCCACCCCCCCCCCCCCCCACCCCCCCCCCCCCCCACCCCCCCCCCCCCCCACCCCCCCCCCCCCCCACCCCCCCCCCCCCCCACCCCCCCCCCCCCCCACCCCCCCCCCCCCCCACCCCCCCCCCCCCCCACCCCCCCCCCCCCCCACCCCCCCCCCCCCCCACCCCCCCCCCCCCCCACCCCCCCCCCCCCCCACCCCCCCCCCCCCCCACCCCCCCCCCCCCCCACCCCCCCCCCCCCCCACCCCCCCCCCCCCCCACCCCCCCCCCCCCCCACCCCCCCCCCCCCCCACCCCCCCCCCCCCCCACCCCCCCCCCCCCCCACCCCCCCCCCCCCCCACCCCCCCCCCCCCCCACCCCCCCCCCCCCCCACCCCCCCCCCCCCCCACCCCCCCCCCCCCCCACCCCCCCCCCCCCCCACCCCCCCCCCCCCCCACCCCCCCCCCCCCCCACCCCCCCCCCCCCCCACCCCCCCCCCCCCCCACCCCCCCCCCCCCCCACCCCCCCCCCCCCCCACCCCCCCCCCCCCCCACCCCCCCCCCCCCCCACCCCCCCCCCCCCCCACCCCCCCCCCCCCCCACCCCCCCCCCCCCCCACCCCCCCCCCCCCCCACCCCCCCCCCCCCCCACCCCCCCCCCCCCCCACCCCCCCCCCCCCCCACCCCCCCCCCCCCCCACCCCCCCCCCCCCCCACCCCCCCCCCCCCCCACCCCCCCCCCCCCCCACCCCCCCCCCCCCCCACCCCCCCCCCCCCCCACCCCCCCCCCCCCCCACCCCCCCCCCCCCCCACCCCCCCCCCCCCCCACCCCCCCCCCCCCCCACCCCCCCCCCCCCCCACCCCCCCCCCCCCCCACCCCCCCCCCCCCCCACCCCCCCCCCCCCCCACCCCCCCCCCCCCCCACCCCCCCCCCCCCCCACCCCCCCCCCCCCCCACCCCCCCCCCCCCCCACCCCCCCCCCCCCCCACCCCCCCCCCCCCCCACCCCCCCCCCCCCCCACCCCCCCCCCCCCCCACCCCCCCCCCCCCCCACCCCCCCCCCCCCCCACCCCCCCCCCCCCCCACCCCCCCCCCCCCCCACCCCCCCCCCCCCCCACCCCCCCCCCCCCCCACCCCCCCCCCCCCCCACCCCCCCCCCCCCCCACCCCCCCCCCCCCCCACCCCCCCCCCCCCCCACCCCCCCCCCCCCCCACCCCCCCCCCCCCCCACCCCCCCCCCCCCCCACCCCCCCCCCCCCCCACCCCCCCCCCCCCCCACCCCCCCCCCCCCCCACCCCCCCCCCCCCCCACCCCCCCCCCCCCCCACCCCCCCCCCCCCCCACCCCCCCCCCCCCCCACCCCCCCCCCCCCCCACCCCCCCCCCCCCCCACCCCCCCCCCCCCCCACCCCCCCCCCCCCCCACCCCCCCCCCCCCCCACCCCCCCCCCCCCCCACCCCCCCCCCCCCCCACCCCCCCCCCCCCCCACCCCCCCCCCCCCCCACCCCCCCCCCCCCCCACCCCCCCCCCCCCCCACCCCCCCCCCCCCCCACCCCCCCCCCCCCCCACCCCCCCCCCCCCCCACCCCCCCCCCCCCCCACCCCCCCCCCCCCCCACCCCCCCCCCCCCCCACCCCCCCCCCCCCCCACCCCCCCCCCCCCCCACCCCCCCCCCCCCCCACCCCCCCCCCCCCCCACCCCCCCCCCCCCCCACCCCCCCCCCCCCCCACCCCCCCCCCCCCCCACCCCCCCCCCCCCCCACCCCCCCCCCCCCCCACCCCCCCCCCCCCCCACCCCCCCCCCCCCCCACCCCCCCCCCCCCCCACCCCCCCCCCCCCCCACCCCCCCCCCCCCCCACCCCCCCCCCCCCCCACCCCCCCCCCCCCCCACCCCCCCCCCCCCCCACCCCCCCCCCCCCCCACCCCCCCCCCCCCCCACCCCCCCCCCCCCCCACCCCCCCCCCCCCCCACCCCCCCCCCCCCCCACCCCCCCCCCCCCCCACCCCCCCCCCCCCCCACCCCCCCCCCCCCCCACCCCCCCCCCCCCCCACCCCCCCCCCCCCCCACCCCCCCCCCCCCCCACCCCCCCCCCCCCCCACCCCCCCCCCCCCCCACCCCCCCCCCCCCCCACCCCCCCCCCCCCCCACCCCCCCCCCCCCCCACCCCCCCCCCCCCCCACCCCCCCCCCCCCCCACCCCCCCCCCCCCCCACCCCCCCCCCCCCCCACCCCCCCCCCCCCCCACCCCCCCCCCCCCCCACCCCCCCCCCCCCCCACCCCCCCCCCCCCCCACCCCCCCCCCCCCCCACCCCCCCCCCCCCCCACCCCCCCCCCCCCCCACCCCCCCCCCCCCCCACCCCCCCCCCCCCCCACCCCCCCCCCCCCCCACCCCCCCCCCCCCCCACCCCCCCCCCCCCCCACCCCCCCCCCCCCCCACCCCCCCCCCCCCCCACCCCCCCCCCCCCCCACCCCCCCCCCCCCCCACCCCCCCCCCCCCCCACCCCCCCCCCCCCCCACCCCCCCCCCCCCCCACCCCCCCCCCCCCCCACCCCCCCCCCCCCCCACCCCCCCCCCCCCCCACCCCCCCCCCCCCCCACCCCCCCCCCCCCCCACCCCCCCCCCCCCCCACCCCCCCCCCCCCCCACCCCCCCCCCCCCCCACCCCCCCCCCCCCCCACCCCCCCCCCCCCCCACCCCCCCCCCCCCCCACCCCCCCCCCCCCCCACCCCCCCCCCCCCCCACCCCCCCCCCCCCCCACCCCCCCCCCCCCCCACCCCCCCCCCCCCCCACCCCCCCCCCCCCCCACCCCCCCCCCCCCCCACCCCCCCCCCCCCCCACCCCCCCCCCCCCCCACCCCCCCCCCCCCCCACCCCCCCCCCCCCCCACCCCCCCCCCCCCCCACCCCCCCCCCCCCCCACCCCCCCCCCCCCCCACCCCCCCCCCCCCCCACCCCCCCCCCCCCCCACCCCCCCCCCCCCCCACCCCCCCCCCCCCCCACCCCCCCCCCCCCCCACCCCCCCCCCCCCCCACCCCCCCCCCCCCCCACCCCCCCCCCCCCCCACCCCCCCCCCCCCCCACCCCCCCCCCCCCCCACCCCCCCCCCCCCCCACCCCCCCCCCCCCCCACCCCCCCCCCCCCCCACCCCCCCCCCCCCCCACCCCCCCCCCCCCCCACCCCCCCCCCCCCCCACCCCCCCCCCCCCCCACCCCCCCCCCCCCCCACCCCCCCCCCCCCCCACCCCCCCCCCCCCCCACCCCCCCCCCCCCCCACCCCCCCCCCCCCCCACCCCCCCCCCCCCCCACCCCCCCCCCCCCCCACCCCCCCCCCCCCCCACCCCCCCCCCCCCCCACCCCCCCCCCCCCCCACCCCCCCCCCCCCCCACCCCCCCCCCCCCCCACCCCCCCCCCCCCCCACCCCCCCCCCCCCCCACCCCCCCCCCCCCCCACCCCCCCCCCCCCCCACCCCCCCCCCCCCCCACCCCCCCCCCCCCCCACCCCCCCCCCCCCCCACCCCCCCCCCCCCCCACCCCCCCCCCCCCCCACCCCCCCCCCCCCCCACCCCCCCCCCCCCCCACCCCCCCCCCCCCCCACCCCCCCCCCCCCCCACCCCCCCCCCCCCCCACCCCCCCCCCCCCCCACCCCCCCCCCCCCCCACCCCCCCCCCCCCCCACCCCCCCCCCCCCCCACCCCCCCCCCCCCCCACCCCCCCCCCCCCCCACCCCCCCCCCCCCCCACCCCCCCCCCCCCCCACCCCCCCCCCCCCCCACCCCCCCCCCCCCCCACCCCCCCCCCCCCCCACCCCCCCCCCCCCCCACCCCCCCCCCCCCCCACCCCCCCCCCCCCCCACCCCCCCCCCCCCCCACCCCCCCCCCCCCCCACCCCCCCCCCCCCCCACCCCCCCCCCCCCCCACCCCCCCCCCCCCCCACCCCCCCCCCCCCCCACCCCCCCCCCCCCCCACCCCCCCCCCCCCCCACCCCCCCCCCCCCCCACCCCCCCCCCCCCCCACCCCCCCCCCCCCCCACCCCCCCCCCCCCCCACCCCCCCCCCCCCCCACCCCCCCCCCCCCCCACCCCCCCCCCCCCCCACCCCCCCCCCCCCCCACCCCCCCCCCCCCCCACCCCCCCCCCCCCCCACCCCCCCCCCCCCCCACCCCCCCCCCCCCCCACCCCCCCCCCCCCCCACCCCCCCCCCCCCCCACCCCCCCCCCCCCCCACCCCCCCCCCCCCCCACCCCCCCCCCCCCCCACCCCCCCCCCCCCCCACCCCCCCCCCCCCCCACCCCCCCCCCCCCCCACCCCCCCCCCCCCCCACCCCCCCCCCCCCCCACCCCCCCCCCCCCCCACCCCCCCCCCCCCCCACCCCCCCCCCCCCCCACCCCCCCCCCCCCCCACCCCCCCCCCCCCCCACCCCCCCCCCCCCCCACCCCCCCCCCCCCCCACCCCCCCCCCCCCCCACCCCCCCCCCCCCCCACCCCCCCCCCCCCCCACCCCCCCCCCCCCCCACCCCCCCCCCCCCCCACCCCCCCCCCCCCCCACCCCCCCCCCCCCCCACCCCCCCCCCCCCCCACCCCCCCCCCCCCCCACCCCCCCCCCCCCCCACCCCCCCCCCCCCCCACCCCCCCCCCCCCCCACCCCCCCCCCCCCCCACCCCCCCCCCCCCCCACCCCCCCCCCCCCCCACCCCCCCCCCCCCCCACCCCCCCCCCCCCCCACCCCCCCCCCCCCCCACCCCCCCCCCCCCCCACCCCCCCCCCCCCCCACCCCCCCCCCCCCCCACCCCCCCCCCCCCCCACCCCCCCCCCCCCCCACCCCCCCCCCCCCCCACCCCCCCCCCCCCCCACCCCCCCCCCCCCCCACCCCCCCCCCCCCCCACCCCCCCCCCCCCCCACCCCCCCCCCCCCCCACCCCCCCCCCCCCCCACCCCCCCCCCCCCCCACCCCCCCCCCCCCCCACCCCCCCCCCCCCCCACCCCCCCCCCCCCCCACCCCCCCCCCCCCCCACCCCCCCCCCCCCCCACCCCCCCCCCCCCCCACCCCCCCCCCCCCCCACCCCCCCCCCCCCCCACCCCCCCCCCCCCCCACCCCCCCCCCCCCCCACCCCCCCCCCCCCCCACCCCCCCCCCCCCCCACCCCCCCCCCCCCCCACCCCCCCCCCCCCCCACCCCCCCCCCCCCCCACCCCCCCCCCCCCCCACCCCCCCCCCCCCCCACCCCCCCCCCCCCCCACCCCCCCCCCCCCCCACCCCCCCCCCCCCCCACCCCCCCCCCCCCCCACCCCCCCCCCCCCCCACCCCCCCCCCCCCCCACCCCCCCCCCCCCCCACCCCCCCCCCCCCCCACCCCCCCCCCCCCCCACCCCCCCCCCCCCCCACCCCCCCCCCCCCCCACCCCCCCCCCCCCCCACCCCCCCCCCCCCCCACCCCCCCCCCCCCCCACCCCCCCCCCCCCCCACCCCCCCCCCCCCCCACCCCCCCCCCCCCCCACCCCCCCCCCCCCCCACCCCCCCCCCCCCCCACCCCCCCCCCCCCCCACCCCCCCCCCCCCCCACCCCCCCCCCCCCCCACCCCCCCCCCCCCCCACCCCCCCCCCCCCCCACCCCCCCCCCCCCCCACCCCCCCCCCCCCCCACCCCCCCCCCCCCCCACCCCCCCCCCCCCCCACCCCCCCCCCCCCCCACCCCCCCCCCCCCCCACCCCCCCCCCCCCCCACCCCCCCCCCCCCCCACCCCCCCCCCCCCCCACCCCCCCCCCCCCCCACCCCCCCCCCCCCCCACCCCCCCCCCCCCCCACCCCCCCCCCCCCCCACCCCCCCCCCCCCCCACCCCCCCCCCCCCCCACCCCCCCCCCCCCCCACCCCCCCCCCCCCCCACCCCCCCCCCCCCCCACCCCCCCCCCCCCCCACCCCCCCCCCCCCCCACCCCCCCCCCCCCCCACCCCCCCCCCCCCCCACCCCCCCCCCCCCCCACCCCCCCCCCCCCCCACCCCCCCCCCCCCCCACCCCCCCCCCCCCCCACCCCCCCCCCCCCCCACCCCCCCCCCCCCCCACCCCCCCCCCCCCCCACCCCCCCCCCCCCCCACCCCCCCCCCCCCCCACCCCCCCCCCCCCCCACCCCCCCCCCCCCCCACCCCCCCCCCCCCCCACCCCCCCCCCCCCCCACCCCCCCCCCCCCCCACCCCCCCCCCCCCCCACCCCCCCCCCCCCCCACCCCCCCCCCCCCCCACCCCCCCCCCCCCCCACCCCCCCCCCCCCCCACCCCCCCCCCCCCCCACCCCCCCCCCCCCCCACCCCCCCCCCCCCCCACCCCCCCCCCCCCCCACCCCCCCCCCCCCCCACCCCCCCCCCCCCCCACCCCCCCCCCCCCCCACCCCCCCCCCCCCCCACCCCCCCCCCCCCCCACCCCCCCCCCCCCCCACCCCCCCCCCCCCCCACCCCCCCCCCCCCCCACCCCCCCCCCCCCCCACCCCCCCCCCCCCCCACCCCCCCCCCCCCCCACCCCCCCCCCCCCCCACCCCCCCCCCCCCCCACCCCCCCCCCCCCCCACCCCCCCCCCCCCCCACCCCCCCCCCCCCCCACCCCCCCCCCCCCCCACCCCCCCCCCCCCCCACCCCCCCCCCCCCCCACCCCCCCCCCCCCCCACCCCCCCCCCCCCCCACCCCCCCCCCCCCCCACCCCCCCCCCCCCCCACCCCCCCCCCCCCCCACCCCCCCCCCCCCCCACCCCCCCCCCCCCCCACCCCCCCCCCCCCCCACCCCCCCCCCCCCCCACCCCCCCCCCCCCCCACCCCCCCCCCCCCCCACCCCCCCCCCCCCCCACCCCCCCCCCCCCCCACCCCCCCCCCCCCCCACCCCCCCCCCCCCCCACCCCCCCCCCCCCCCACCCCCCCCCCCCCCCACCCCCCCCCCCCCCCACCCCCCCCCCCCCCCACCCCCCCCCCCCCCCACCCCCCCCCCCCCCCACCCCCCCCCCCCCCCACCCCCCCCCCCCCCCACCCCCCCCCCCCCCCACCCCCCCCCCCCCCCACCCCCCCCCCCCCCCACCCCCCCCCCCCCCCACCCCCCCCCCCCCCCACCCCCCCCCCCCCCCACCCCCCCCCCCCCCCACCCCCCCCCCCCCCCACCCCCCCCCCCCCCCACCCCCCCCCCCCCCCACCCCCCCCCCCCCCCACCCCCCCCCCCCCCCACCCCCCCCCCCCCCCACCCCCCCCCCCCCCCACCCCCCCCCCCCCCCACCCCCCCCCCCCCCCACCCCCCCCCCCCCCCACCCCCCCCCCCCCCCACCCCCCCCCCCCCCCACCCCCCCCCCCCCCCACCCCCCCCCCCCCCCACCCCCCCCCCCCCCCACCCCCCCCCCCCCCCACCCCCCCCCCCCCCCACCCCCCCCCCCCCCCACCCCCCCCCCCCCCCACCCCCCCCCCCCCCCACCCCCCCCCCCCCCCACCCCCCCCCCCCCCCACCCCCCCCCCCCCCCACCCCCCCCCCCCCCCACCCCCCCCCCCCCCCACCCCCCCCCCCCCCCACCCCCCCCCCCCCCCACCCCCCCCCCCCCCCACCCCCCCCCCCCCCCACCCCCCCCCCCCCCCACCCCCCCCCCCCCCCACCCCCCCCCCCCCCCACCCCCCCCCCCCCCCACCCCCCCCCCCCCCCACCCCCCCCCCCCCCCACCCCCCCCCCCCCCCACCCCCCCCCCCCCCCACCCCCCCCCCCCCCCACCCCCCCCCCCCCCCACCCCCCCCCCCCCCCACCCCCCCCCCCCCCCACCCCCCCCCCCCCCCACCCCCCCCCCCCCCCACCCCCCCCCCCCCCCACCCCCCCCCCCCCCCACCCCCCCCCCCCCCCACCCCCCCCCCCCCCCACCCCCCCCCCCCCCCACCCCCCCCCCCCCCCACCCCCCCCCCCCCCCACCCCCCCCCCCCCCCACCCCCCCCCCCCCCCACCCCCCCCCCCCCCCACCCCCCCCCCCCCCCACCCCCCCCCCCCCCCACCCCCCCCCCCCCCCACCCCCCCCCCCCCCCACCCCCCCCCCCCCCCACCCCCCCCCCCCCCCACCCCCCCCCCCCCCCACCCCCCCCCCCCCCCACCCCCCCCCCCCCCCACCCCCCCCCCCCCCCACCCCCCCCCCCCCCCACCCCCCCCCCCCCCCACCCCCCCCCCCCCCCACCCCCCCCCCCCCCCACCCCCCCCCCCCCCCACCCCCCCCCCCCCCCACCCCCCCCCCCCCCCACCCCCCCCCCCCCCCACCCCCCCCCCCCCCCACCCCCCCCCCCCCCCACCCCCCCCCCCCCCCACCCCCCCCCCCCCCCACCCCCCCCCCCCCCCACCCCCCCCCCCCCCCACCCCCCCCCCCCCCCACCCCCCCCCCCCCCCACCCCCCCCCCCCCCCACCCCCCCCCCCCCCCACCCCCCCCCCCCCCCACCCCCCCCCCCCCCCACCCCCCCCCCCCCCCACCCCCCCCCCCCCCCACCCCCCCCCCCCCCCACCCCCCCCCCCCCCCACCCCCCCCCCCCCCCACCCCCCCCCCCCCCCACCCCCCCCCCCCCCCACCCCCCCCCCCCCCCACCCCCCCCCCCCCCCACCCCCCCCCCCCCCCACCCCCCCCCCCCCCCACCCCCCCCCCCCCCCACCCCCCCCCCCCCCCACCCCCCCCCCCCCCCACCCCCCCCCCCCCCCACCCCCCCCCCCCCCCACCCCCCCCCCCCCCCACCCCCCCCCCCCCCCACCCCCCCCCCCCCCCACCCCCCCCCCCCCCCACCCCCCCCCCCCCCCACCCCCCCCCCCCCCCACCCCCCCCCCCCCCCACCCCCCCCCCCCCCCACCCCCCCCCCCCCCCACCCCCCCCCCCCCCCACCCCCCCCCCCCCCCACCCCCCCCCCCCCCCACCCCCCCCCCCCCCCACCCCCCCCCCCCCCCACCCCCCCCCCCCCCCACCCCCCCCCCCCCCCACCCCCCCCCCCCCCCACCCCCCCCCCCCCCCACCCCCCCCCCCCCCCACCCCCCCCCCCCCCCACCCCCCCCCCCCCCCACCCCCCCCCCCCCCCACCCCCCCCCCCCCCCACCCCCCCCCCCCCCCACCCCCCCCCCCCCCCACCCCCCCCCCCTCCCACCCCCCCCCCCCCCCCACACCCCCCCCCCCCCCTCACCCCCCATTCATCCCCCCCACCACCCCCCCCCCCCCCCTTCCCCCCCTTCCCCCACCCTTCCCCCCCCCCCCACCCCCACCTCCCCCCCCCCCCCCCCCCCACCCCCCCCCCCCCCCCACCCCCTCCCCCCCCCCCCCCCCCCCCCCCCCCCCCCCCCCCCCCCCCACCCCCCCCCCCCCCCCCCCCCCACCCCCCCCACCCCACCCCCCACCCACCCCCCCCCCCCCCCACCCCCCCCCCCCCCCCCCCCCCCCCCCCCCCCCCCCCCCCCCCCCCCACCCCCCCCCCCCCCCACCCCCAGGGCTGATGTGGTAATCGGTGTTCCTGAACATCTGGAGAGCCGCAGGTTCCCTACCCCTGTACCAGACCATGGCCACACAGCCCGGAAAACCCACCACAACCCAAATATTTGATTTTTTATTAATGTAATTGATCTTATCTGAATTTCCCTCCCATGGGCCAGTGAATAATTAAAAAATCAAACTGTAGCTAAAGTCTGTATGTAATACATTTAAACATGAAGCTACAATATCATAAAATAATAATGTTACACCTTTCTTAGTCCAGTGAAGTTAACGGGCTTAGAAAATTGAACTATAAATTACCTCATAATTCTTGTTAGTGAAAAAAATATCATTTATTAAGCTTTCAGTAATTAATCTTGAAAAGCTTGTGCAGCCTAGCAAGGAAGGCACAGGGACCAAAACAATTATTTGTAAATTTATAATTAGCTAGAAATTGTAGCTCCGTACTTTCTTTCTCCAGTTTTCTTCACATGTGTGTACTTACAATAGTTATAGGTATTAGAATAAACTGTTAAAAATTGCATCTCAGCCTGGAGACTTCCTTCTTCTCCCATGGGTCAGCTGCTCAACTCACACTACTCTGCATACAGCAAAGGCTAAAGAGTGTGTGACAGGAGTTGCATTGTTGGAGACAAGGGGCTTTCCCTCTGTCTCTGCCTTTCTTACACAGTCACACACACATGGCTGGCCAGTGACATAAGTTCTATATTATGGCAGATAAATAGGGCTGTAAAGGATCCAAAGATGTAGGGTGTTGTGCAAAAAGGATCTTTAAATGCATGCACCTCAATGGTCTGTTAATAATACATTCCATAAATACTGTTTGTTAAAATAGTTTCAAATACATATTTCTTACAATGATTAAGGACAGATTTAAATTTTGGCTAGTCTCCAGAGGCACAGAAAAATGCATAGATGCAGGGCAGTCACTGGGATCATTTGTAGCTGACATTAAAGATTGTAGCTTGGGTCTAATGGACTGTGAATGTAGCTCTCTTTTGGAAAGTGTTCCAAAAAGTGAAGAAACCTTTGAAAACAGCATGGCATGATATAGGGCCACCAAGTTAGAAAGGTGTGAATGCTAGTTGCTGGATGAATCAAAACATGGTTTCAGTCTTCTTGCAGGACAGAACTAGTAACTTGTGATTATGAGCCATGGCAAGTGGAACATCTAGCTGATGCCTCAAGATGCTGATCTGAAATACTGAAAAAGACTAAAATATGAGAGAAGACTAAAACATCGTCTATCACACATGTCCCTATTCACCAAACTCAGCAACTGCCAGTTATCGACACAATTTTATCCAGATCCACCAACAACTGGTTTACACCAAATTCCTCACCATGTATCTATGAGGCATGGGCAGAGGTGGGATCCAACCAGTTCTCACCACTTCTCTAGAAGTGGTTACTAATTTTTTCTGAGTGCCGAGAAGGGGTTACTAAAGCAACCTCCCTGCCCAATAGGGACTGGAGGTGCGTGTGTGCAGCGGCGCCACTGTTTGAATCCCACCACCATCGGAACCTGTTATTAAAATTTTTGGATCCCACCACTGGGCATGGGCTTGATGGTTGCTTATACTGCAGTATGGTGAAATCTAGACATGACTGCAAACTGTTGGTGTTTTTTTTCTGTGGGACCAGGTTAGTATTCATAGTAAGGAGATAATGGTCATTCATGATTTGCATGGGATCTCTGCTACAAGAAATACCAGCCAGGTCTTTCTTCCTTTCAAGATCAATATAGGGTTGTCATGCAAGATAACAGTGCTAGATAACATTAGCATGCTAATGGAATACAGCTGTACCTCTCAATTAAACCAAAATATTAAATGTTACAGTGCAGAATTTTAAAATACAGGGTGCAATCCAAGAAAGTTACTTAATAATTAATAATGGAATTAATGGTCAGAGTTCAATTTGCATGGGGGGGAGGCTGAAAAGACTGAATACTGACAAGCTGGAACGTGTCCAGAGGAGGGCAACCAAAATGGTAAAAGGTCTGGAATCCATGCCCTACGAGGAGAGATTTAGGGAGCTGGGTATGCTTAGTTTGGTGAAGAGAAAGTTAAGAGGTGATGTGATAGCCATGTTTAGATATTTGAATGAATGTCATGTTGGTGAGGGAGCAAGCTTGTTTTCTGCTGCTCCAGAGACGAGGACCAGGACTAATGGGTTCAAAGTGAAGGAAAAGAGATTCCACCTAAACATCAGGAAAAACTTCCTGATAGAAAGGGCTGTTCAACAGTAGAATGCACTACCTTGGAGTGGGGTGGATTCTCTTTCTTCAGAGGTTTTTAAAGAGAGACTCAATGGCCATCTGTCAGGAGTGCTTTGATTGTGTTTTCCTGCATTGGAGGGGGTTTGACTAGATGGCCCTTGGGGTCTCTTCCAACTCTGTGATTCTATGATTCTAAGATAGATTCCTTACTCAATCATTTAGACCATTGAAGGTTTAGTTTGTCTCATCTACCTCAATGTCACATTGTCACAGAGAAGACAAACCACAATGCTACAATCTGTCTTCTCTTCCCAGTTCCCCTTCCTTCCTTTTCATAGCCCTAGCTTTGCACCTTGAGTTAAGCCCCACTCTCTTCTCTGCCCTGTCTGAAAACATGTGGACCCAGGAAACCACGGTTCTCTCAGCTAGGCTTACTTTCTGCTGCCACACCCTTTGAGTTTCCCTGGGCCACATTGCAAAGACTGCCCTTGATTTCAACCCGCTCTTCTCAGGTCTGGGATGGGAATACCTGGAGATTTTGGGAATGCAGCCTGAAGAAGGGGGGTTTGATGAAGGGAAGGACTTCACTGGGGTGTGATACTATAGAATCCACCTTCCAAAGCAAATCCACCTTCCAAAGCAAATCTAGAATCTAAAATCCACCTTCCAAAGCAAATCTATAGAATCCACCTTCCAAAGGGTCTCTGCCCCTGGAGATTAGTTGTAATAGAGGAAGATCTCCAGCCACCACTTAGAGGTTGGCAAGCCCACCCCCAGGTGAGTCTTGCTGCTGGTCCCAAGAGCCTGTCCAACCCTGTCAGGCCATTTGTTTCCAGGTAAACTGTCAAAGAACTACACAGGTATTGCACATTACATGTACTACACTGATGGGGAAAATCAGAGAATACAATTTTTCAAAGTCAGAAAGAAGAAAGCTTCTGTATGAGAAGAAAAAATGTGTTACTGTGTTTTTGAGGTCCTCTCTCACAATCAGCATAACACTGTATCGCTGAAGAAACAGTAGATGAAATGGAAAGAAGAAGAGAGTTGGGAAGACCTAGATTTCTAATAGCAGCATGACCTTTTCTATGGAAATAAGGGAGGAGTAATAAGCAAAATAAGGGAGGAGACATATATTTAGTATTTGGGTCATTTTATCTAGGCTGATCTAGCAGAAAATTAACTCAGACAAAGCCATTTCCTTATGATAGTGGAGAAAGCAAACAAGAAATAGATGGATTAGAATCTGTAGGTAATTGTTGTTGATAGTGCAAAATACTACTTGATTTTGAATTTTAAAATATAGTGATTTGAAAGCTTAAATTTCATGAGAAGAACACCAACAAGCTATCTGTTAACTTTAGGTACCTTCTGTGGAACATCACTATTCCTTCTGGAGTGATCCCACAAGTTATTCTCTTATTTATATAAAAAAGTAAAGGACTTGCAGAAGACCATCTCATTTTAACTTTTTGTGGTATTTTGACTTCAGGAGGCTTCAATCTAACTTCATTACCTTGGCCTGGATTGTCTCTGCCTACCAAGTTAACTGTTTTCTTGTGAAATTCACTTTGTAAGTGGTCTACCATGCAGGAGTGGCCTTCTTGGCCTTAATCTCAGGAGGGTGGGAAGCTTGTCCCTTGGCTTCTGGCCATTTGAGTAGACTGGTGGCAACTGCCTAAACTAAGACATGGAGAGACACATCTCAAGAGTTTGTAATTTGTATGTTAACTGCCCATTTTCTGAATTCCCTTGGACTAGGGGTTCTTGACACTGTTAATAAGCAATAAGCTGTGGATAAAAAAAATAAAAAACAAAAAACCTCACCTGTATTTCAGTAACATACTGCAATCAATAATCCCTCAAAACATGGGTCTTAATTATTTTTGTGATATAAACTTATTTTCATCATAGAAACGCATACATAAAAGCATAATGAACAATTTTTACTTCAGTATGAGATACAACATATCTCATATTTTGACATACAAGTCACACATCCAGAACCTTCCAAAAACAGGACTTCTTACATCTTCTTCTTATTGAAGCTCACTAAGTTCACTCAAGTTTTGTTCCTGAAAGTTAGCTGTTCCTTGGTAACAGCAGAGAAAGCAGGGAGCAGCTCTCCAGTGAGAAGGGTGAAGAGGCAGAAATTGTTATCCCTTATTCTGCAAAAAGAAATCACATTCTAGTTATGGTGAGTTTTCCGGGCTGTGTGGCCACGGTCTAGTGGATCTTGTTCAAAACATTTTGCCTGCATCTGTGGCTGGCAGCTTCATAGGTGTATCACAGAGGGAAGTCTGTTATACACTGTGTCCAGTGAGAAGGGAATGTTTTAGTGGGTTAGTTCCCTTCTCACTGGACACAGTGTGTAACAGACTTCCCTCTGTGATACACCTCTGAAGATGCCAGCCACAGATGCAGGAGAAACGTTAGGAACAAAATCCACCAGACCACGGCCACACAGCCCGGAAAACCCACCACAACCAGTTGAATCCGGCCATGAAAGTCTCCGACAATACAAATCACATTCTGTTTCAAGAATGTGTGGCTAGATACATGACACTGGAAAAAAATCCCTCCTGATAAAACAAAGTTATTTATTGTCAGAAACTGAGTTAATTTTAATAGCTGAGATCATATAAGAAAAGGCTGGCTTCAAGTTGCAGACTTCTCTGCAGTTTTCCTAACATTACACTTCAGTGGTGTGATCTCACTGAACAGGGAATAAATTAAAAGGGCATACACCCATTCATTATCTAGTCCTAAAATTAGCCAGCATGCAAAAATTTCCCTCAATTCCTTGTAGATTAGGGAGGTCATATTTAGATATGTAGTTTAATTATACATTTTTAAAATTTAAATATAAGCAAATGTACTATACTGAGACCACGCTAAAACAATTTTTGAGCACCATTTATTATACTTTATGTTTTAAATTGCAGTGAGCTGCTTGGAAACCAATCTTTGGCTGAAAATTGAAGGAAAAATACAGTTTTTCTATACAATATTATTGTACACAAAAATCACATTAGTTTTGAAACACTGAAAAAGATCATTGTAGTTTTAGTTTGAGTAATATCAATCAGTGGTACAGAAAATTATCCCCAAATGAAAGCCAGTATTACACAATTATTTATCAGCTACTTTGTAAACAAACTTACCTATGTACTTTATGAAAATACATCTCATTCCGTAATCAAGATAGTCACAATCACCTTTGAAACAGTAGCTTTTATTGTGATCTCTCAGACATGTTGAGCTCTTAGCCAGATAATTTTGTTCTTAGTAGGTCACTGCAACCCCATAGCATTCTTCATTAAAATAAGGGGTCATCAGTAATTTAATAATCCATGATACTTCAACCTTTCTGTTTTTATTTTTTTATATAAAAACTCCAGCCTTTAGCCAGGATCACTGACTTTCAGCAATGATGCTTTCTGCCTGCTCTATCACATACTAATTCTGAGCCCCTAAGGAGCCCTTTTGCAATGAGGTAGCTCATGAATACTAATGAGTTCAGAATATGTAACACTCCTGGACCAAAGAAAAAGACAATCACATCTTTTTAATGAGGAACAAAATATTTCTAAAAATAAACTGCCCACTGTTATTCAAAGTGTGCCATCTTTAAATGCTACCGCAGATTGTTTTCAATGGGCCTTTTTGTCAGCCACACAAAAACCCTTAGCTTAAAAAAAAATCAGCCTGATCTACAAACCTGCTAAATAGGACTACTCTGATTTCACCAATTGAATGCTTCAGTGGGACTAGATGCTTATTCTGTCTTAAGTTGAGAGTAGACTGAACTGTGAATACCTCAGTTATTAGAGGTCTGATACCTACTTCACAAATGCTGGAGGATGAGGTGGTAATCAGGTGGCTGAGTCCTGAGATGACAGAATAGTCTGCATCAGACTGTAGTGGAAGTTCAGTCTTATCAGTTCTAACATGTTCATACTATCAGCAAAGCCCATTGCAGGGGAGATGCAATGGGCCCTAGCAAAGGGTGGAAGAGGAAGCCCCCTGCAATGGGCTTTACTAGGGCTGCAGTGTCCCCCCTTACTTCGGGCACAATGCTCACCAGGTTCTGGGTCTGTGGCTCAGAGGTGGGAGAGGTTGAGAGGTGTGGCTTGGGGTGGCGGGAGAGTTGGGGTGAAGGAAGATGAAATGGAGTGGCTTGGAGTGGTGGGAAGATTAAAGGGGGAACTTGGGAGGCAAGTTGGGAGAGGATGGAACAGAGAGGCTTCAGGTGGGGAAGGATGGAAAGGTAAGGATTCTGGTGGGGCAGGGTGCCAAGGTGAGGCTTTGGGGGAGAGTTGGAACGTGAGTATTGGGGTGGGGGAGGGTGGAATTTGGATGGGGGAGGGTGGAATTTGGTCCCTGCATATCTGAGGGACTGCCTCTCCCCATATTGTCCCACCAGGTTTCTCCGTTCTTCAGAGATCCCTGACTTGGCTGGCCTCCACGAGGGCCAGGGCTGTTACGGCCCTGGCCCCTACCTAATGGAACAAGCTCCCTAGGGAAATCAGGGCCTTGTGGGATTTACAACGTTTCCTCAAGTCCTGCAAGATGGAGCTGTTCCACCAGGTATTTCCATCTGGCCAGCCAGGTTGACTGCTGGATCTGATTCCCATATTACCATCTTGACCTCCCATGGGTATGGAAGGGAGGTGGGTTTTGCCATCTGTTGCTGCTCTTTTGGTTTTTATTGTATTATATTGGCTGTTTTTATTGTTTTTATTGTTTTATTGTTCGCCATCCTGAGCCCTGTGGGGGAGGGCGGGATATAAATTGAATTATGAATGAATGAATGAATGAATGAATGGGGTAGAAGGGGGAGGCAGGAAGGCTGCTCTGAGGAACCTGGGTGTTGGCAGTGGAAGGGGGAGGTGGGGAGAATTTGCCAGGCCTTGCTTCTGGCTCCACTTACTCATCACTACTCTGAAAGCCAGCAGGAGAAAAAAGTAAAAATGGCCATCAGGCCAATGGTATGATGTCACTTCCAGGGAAAGCTCAGAAGTGATATCATTCCTCTATTTAGGAATCACCAGAAACTCAGCCACACAGTAATGTCAGCCTTCAAACCTAAGTTTCTATCAGTAAAAGGCAGGGGAAGGGGGTAGAGTTCTTTTCAGAGCTGTTTCAGCCTTTGGGAGAGACATAATTGGAGCCAGGGCTAGGAACAACCACTGGGAAAGTTGATATCATGAATTCACATGATCGATGGAGTCCTGACTGCTTCCTACTTTTCGATAGCAACCAAAGTCCAATGTTCTGCAGATTTTAGAGTTTCTCATGGGAGACCCAAGTTTGAATCACCACTCTGCCACTGAAGTTCACTGAGTAACTTCAGACCACTAAAATATTCTCAGCCTAACTTACCTCACAAGGTTGTTGTGGAATAATGAAAATATTTTAAGATGCTTTAGGTCTCCATTGTGGAGAAAGGAAGAATATGAATGGAATAATGAATATACCTGCAGATGGGGAGCATATAAAATGTGGATTGGTTGATGGGTGGGAAGGAAAGAATGAAGCAGGAAAAGATATCTGGAAAACCAGTTAGAGGGAAAGCTGAAATAGTGTGGTGTATGGAATACAGGGACAAAAGAAGTGCCCTTGCAGGTGCTCCACTGCACAACTGAGCTTGGCTGGTGGCTGGCACTGCACAACTGGACCATGGTTTTACTGGGAAGAGATTGCTGGGAAAGGAAAGGAGGAAATTCTGAAGATGGGTGGAGGCAGATAAAGGTAGGTTAGCTGGTGGGTGGGAAAAGGAAAAGGGGTGTGGCTAAGGGAACCTCAGGGGCAGAAAGAAGAAATAAAGGGGAAGAGGGAAATAAGATGCTTCCAGAAAGGTGTTACCCTTGTATTTTCTATAGTTATATTTCCAGAACGTAGACATGGAGCAATATGAATAGGTTTTTCCCCCATAAAAAAACTCCCTTCTACACAACTATTTGTAGCACCAGTGCCCATATGGTATTGTATCAGACTTATTATCTAGTTTTAGTGAAATCATTTTCTTTTACCTTTAGTTATCAAATGGTGGTTCATTCTGCATAGTACAAATAAAATGTCCTGAGGATGTTAAAAGAAACATTTTGGGGAAGAACTCCATGCATCTTTTCCCCCAAGATGTCTTCAGAATGTTTTATTTCTGCTCAACTGTCGTATTTAGAAAACGCAAAACCAGCAACGTTTCCCCCTGAAGTTACTTTGAAAATGTCTCCTGCTTGCTATGCAGAGAGTAGGAGATGTTTTATTCTTCCTACCTCCCCCCCTACTCTTCGGTTTCTGGTCAAGCGGCATTGTGCCCCACTATCTTCTACCAGGTACAGGAGCCCCTGGACAGCTGCCACCATTTGCTGAACGTTTCTCAAGGAGGTTTTCTCTGCTAGCAGTTCATCCACTTGCTATTTTCTTGTAAAAAGTTAATGAATAAAGTTCGTTTTCCCTGGCAATTCTGTGCATGTGTTTTAAGGGAGGTGTCTTTGTAGCTACGACAACACAATATGAGAATCGTAGCTGCTCAGAGGGCTGGTCTACCTCCCATTAAGAAGCAATGGGTAGACTTGGCCACTGCAGAGGCCCAGTAATGGTAGAGCTGGCCTCTATGGAGTTTGTTAGTTGCTTCAAGGTAAGAACATTATTAAATCTGTATTTTAAAGTGAATACAATTTTAAATAGAAAGGGACAACTAAAATTATCCCCCATGTTGCTTTTAACTCATGAATATAAAATAAAGTTGCATTGTTGTCCCTTCTTAAATAATTCATGTTCTTGGCAAATGTGTTCAGAGGGAGGAAAAGACAAAGGAGATCATGGCACAAGATAGTTTATTTCACTTTTTTAGATCCCAAACATTTTGCAATTTACTTTATCGGGATTTTCCATAGAAATTTCTCAGCTTGCACCTTGAAGAAACGTGTTGAGACCCATGCAAAAATATCACAAATTTTCTCACAATAATGCAGTTTTGGTTTAAAACAGGTTTGATTGGAACCAAAAAAATTATATTTCTCAGCCATCAGCTCTAGTGAATGAGTGATATTTAAGCTAGATGTGAAACAGAAGAAACCTTTACACTATTTATGAAAACTTCACAGCACAGTTCAAACCTACTGAAATTTCAATGGGTCTAAATGCAAAGAGGGAAACTGGTGATGAGCCATGGAAAAACCTGCAGCCTGCCAAACACATACCTTCAGATACTCCCAGCTATTTCATCCTTTTACGTCAATATCAAGCTACACTGCAACCACTGCAATCCTCTCACTGACCGTAAACCCAAACTAAAAGTAGATCAACTTAAGTATTCCTTTATTTGGTTCAAGTAAAATAAAATTTGGGCAACACCAAAATGCCTCACTATAAACCTCATTGCAAACAGATGCTTCATTCCTGAGCTGTTTTATATCTTCACTTTTTAAGTTTCCACACAGGATAAAAGAAATCAAACAATCACTCTCACTATTTTCAGACACAAAATCCAGTATACAGATGTTCAGAGCAGCAAAATGGGAAGTGAAGGGAAAGAGGACGTATACTCCAGGAGGGCAACTTGAGGACCCTGATATATGAAGTTTGAAAGAACTCCTCCAACTTAAATGCACTGGGAATGAGACTGAAATGCACTGAGAATGACACCTTACATTACCTCATGTTGCCAGTGAATGTCGCTGCAGAAACCAGCATGTAAACTTAAGCCAACTGCTAGCAGAGTTGTATTCTTTTTCCCTCCCACCCACACTCCCACCCTTTCCTAAACATAACAAAGGAATTTGTAGCATGTGACAGATGATACCTTTACTTCCCCGAGTCTAATAAGGAAAGAGCAGTATAAAAAAATCACATTAGAAAGAAATACCCGCTTCTCTTGTTCCTGGGATCCAAGATAACTAAATATATTACTTTTGTTCAATGCTTTTGTTTAGTGTAATTGTTACTATTAGTAGACAGTACAAGGACCACTTAGAAGCCACTTTGACATTAATCTAGCTATTCTTCCAGCTTTCAGGAGGCTGAGGTAATATTTAAATGAGTCAGCTATGTGGATGGGGGCAATTTTGTGTTTAGGTGCCAATTTAATAAGCAAGATCAATGGGATACCTGTTCATGGATGAGTTGATTCCATGTGACTCAGGTACTACTTAAGTAATTCCAAGGAAATTACCCAAAAGGGAAAAAAGCAGCATCTTTTATAGCAATATAAGACTGTGATAAGAGGCTTAAAACTACAGTACTGTTTATGAAATATTGTTTAAGGTCATAATTGAGATTGCAACTGTATCTTTGAAACCTTTATTGGGAAAAGTTTCCTAGATTGTGGACTTCTATAAAGTATTCATGTACATATAATTCTTTTCCTTGTGTTTCCTAAAATTATTTTAATGTTCTGGTTTTACATGATCAGCTGTATGAAAGCCCTAGTTGACTAAATATTTACAGCTTTTCAGGTTCAGTTTTGCTTTTATTGAACTGTTTCCTAAAGATATCAGAATCCAAAGGATTTTTTTGCAGCTGAGAATTATCATTTGTATATTTTATAGAGAAATATATACTGCTGCAATTGTCAAAACTCAGTGAAAGAAGAATGAACTATATGGAAAACTCACCTGATTCTGCCCCTAGGGCGCTCAGATTGCTCTGACATAAAGCTTGTGCTGCTGAGGCGTGAGGCACTGCTGGTTCGGGAAATGGCTGACACATCACTGACATCACTATCTGATGATCTGGCAGAGACGTTATCACAACTTCTGTACTGATCTGTTTGTATGTTATACTAAAGATTAAAAGAGAAAGTGTGAGTTCTATTGACAAAATGTTCAAAAGAATATTCATCAAATTACAAACAACAGTTCTGACATTGATAACTTCAGAGAATTCCTATCAATTTTTTTTTTTGGTAGAAACTCAGTATTGGGTAAGCACTTTCATACAGCCATGCCATTTCCAGGAATACTAAGAAGTCAAAAGTAATACATTTTGTCAATGTTTTCAGTTCTAAATACTTCTATATGAATATATAAGTATGAAGTTTTGATATCTTCAAAAAGTAGATTCGTCAGTAGCATTTATGCCATGCAGAACCACCAAATGATATTTCCATCATTACTACCAGTATTGATACCAGAGTATAAAGAACTTCCATGGGGAAGATTAATTGAAAACATACAATTAGTCAAGGCTAAGTGAGATGAAATCTGTGTTATATTTGTACTCTTAATTTACTTCTAGAACCTTCTGAAAATTATAGTTGTGCAAAATTAGTTAGTGTGATGCCACTAGGACTTGATATCTACTAGAATTACTTTAAGTTACACTGCAGTACAATACCAGTAATAGTAGTACATATCTAGCAGTAGTAAATACTTCTTAAACAATGTTCCCTAATCTCCATCTGCCTCGTCTCCTATTTGGTGCTGTATTCCTGTAGGAAACATCCAACTTGAAGCATCTTCAATCTGAAGTGTTCATATTACTGCCTTTAACTGCAGAGTTGTTAAATTGAAGAGGCAATATAATATTGCCATTTTTGTAAATATGAAATCCAGTTCATGCAATGCATTATACCATTACTACATCATTATCCAGTTGCCAGCTCCAGGTTGGGAAATACCTGAGAGCAATGAATGGTGAATTGTAATCTATGGAACCAGGTTTGGTTCGCCAGTCCTCCACATGAAGCCAGCTGGATCACCTTGAGCTAGTCACAGTTGTCTCAGAACTCTCTCAGCCTGTCTGTTGTGGGGAGGGGACAGGAAAGCAAATGCAAGCTGCTTTGAAGTTCCTTAAAGGTAGAGAAAACCAGCTCTTCTTTGGGGCAGAGCATATGGAGGATGTAGTTCAGGGAGGAGAGGGATTTCAATGGGGTATAATGCCACAGAATCCACTTAATGCCATAGAATCCACTTTCTAAAGGAATGTCAACTGGAGAGCAATTATGATAGCATGTGAGCTCCAGCCACACCTGGAGGTTGGCAACCCTAATAATTGTTCTTTAAGTTGTATAATACAGTTTTATTGATTCTTCACTAATGTATTATACTGTATTTTGCTTTGTGTTTGTAAACTCCATAGTTCGCATTGAGTCTCTGAAAGAAGGATGGACGAGAAAAGAAGAAATGGAGCAATTAAATTGAACTGCCACCATTATTTTTATTTGGCCAGAATACTCCCTATACATGAATGATCAAGCAGGAGAAAATACATGCACTGGTATTCTCCATAATGCATTGGTTCTTTTTGTTGGGTTAAAAAAACTAGCTGAATTTAGCAGTTTGTCCCACATCTAATTTTACATTGTGGTCAACTTCTTTTCTTCAATGTTAGTAGTATTCTAAAAGAAACCTCCCATAAAGGAAGGGAAGGATATTTACTGTATGTGCATTTATTCTTCTATTTTATCTTCTGCTGTGAGAAGTGCAATGGCAGCGTTCATGCTGGTCTGTCCATGAGAAAATTTATTTGCATCCACACTGGGAAAAGATAGAGCCACTTCTACCCAGACCTGACTTACTTTCCACATAGCCAGACAGAAGCTAAGGACCCCAGTTCAGCTTGCGATTGCTATGTGGAAAAAGGAGGGGCTCCTTTTTTGAACCAAAATCAGTCTCTGGTGGTCTTTTAAAAAGTAGTTTCCCGCAACTGTTGTATGGCTACAAGGAAAACATTAAAAAACTTAACTTGCAGTCTGAGACATAAAAAGAACACTGATCTAGATCCTACTTCCATTAGCAGATCATCACTTGCAAAAGTGAATTTTCCATCTTCCCTTCACCCTCTACTACCTGCTGTCCCTGCCCTCCCAAATCAAACATCTGGTGGTTGATGGAGTCTTAGGAGCAACAGAATACATTCTGAGCATCTGAAGTGGAAGACAGAGGTAACTAATGACAACCAATTCCATCCATCTGCCAAAAGAATACATAGGATCCAATCCAGTATATTTAACTAGCAAATTAATTTTAGGGAACAAATAAAATATATACTTGGGTAATGCTTCAAAACAGGATATTACCCCAGGACTAGCATTCATAACTATAATGCAATATACAATTCTGCACACTGATGAACAGAAATTATTTGGGATTTTCATTTAACAGCTCTATAATATAGATTAGACCTAATATTTGGTACGTATGATTACACAGATTTCTAAGTATGAAGCAAAGCTGATGGAATGTGTTGTGGATGTGATAACATTCACTGAACTGAAAAGCAATTTTAACCCTCAAGTTCTAATGACTAGCCAGTATTCAATAACAGAAAGATAAGTCTGCCCAAAAGAAAAAAACACTTTTGAGTTTCAACATTTAGTTTATTCAAAAGGCTGAATAAGACAAAGTTTGCATACCCTCATAAATGTCATTTGTTATTTTGTACATCTCCCATTGCTAAATATCTCTATTAAACTAATTATAACCAAACAACAGAGGCGTACCAGGGGTAAAGGGCGCCTGGAGACAAACTGTTTCCAGGACGCCCCCCAGGCTCTGCCCCCCGCACCGCCCCAAGGCTCTGCCTCCCACCACCCCATCTCCGCCCTCTGATGTCCCCAGGCTCCACCCTGCACTGCCCGCAACCCCACCCATGTCACCATGGACATGGGCAAGGTC
The DNA here is from genome assembly GCF_021028975.2 of Sphaerodactylus townsendi. Taxonomy (NCBI): domain Eukaryota; kingdom Metazoa; phylum Chordata; class Lepidosauria; order Squamata; family Sphaerodactylidae; genus Sphaerodactylus; species Sphaerodactylus townsendi. The sequence goes on from NC_059425.1 coordinate 141,750,889, forward strand.
TAGGGTGCCCACCTCCCCCCCAGACTCCCTCTGCCGGCTGGACTCCCAGCCGGCACCCTGCAGTCTCTTTTGACCTCCCCTCCAGGCAGGCCAAAAGTGACTGCAGTCCTGGCCTCGGAGACCTGCTTTCATAAGCACTGAGGCCAAGGGGTGGGGCTTGGGGAGCAGGAAGGGGTGGTCAGAAGAGACTGCTGGCTGGGAGCCCAGCCGGCAGGGGGAAAGGAAGGGGGGGAGTCCAGGGCAGGGTTGAGGGCGCTTGGAGGCAGCAGGAAGTCCTGCTGCCTCGTCATTTTTGCGTGCCTCGGACAGGATCGACAAGACAGCAGGACTTCCTGGTCATGTGGGGGCCGATTTTGTGGGCCCCCCTCGTGACCAGAAGAGTGGCTACCGGGGACAACTACCCTTGCTTTGGTCCTATCGGTTTTCAAACTTTTGTGCAGTCTTGGTGCACAATGACTATAGGGGAAGGTTACCCTGGGTGAGGGCCCCAGTAAGGGGCCTTGGAGGGCATGGATTAAATAGCTATGGCCAGCTTGGGGGCTGCTGGTCTCTTTTTGCTCCCATGTGCTGGAGTTGAGAATAGCAACGGTACTCTCCATCACCACTGGCCTCCCTGTCCGTATTCCTCTTTTCTTTTACCTTTTGTTGGTCTTATTCCCTTCATTTCTCTTGGTAGATTGGAATTTTAAGATGCCATAAATGTAACTGGATTTCAATTGGATTTTCTGTGAGCCGCCCTGAGGAAGGGCAGACAGAAATTAAACTTTTCAGCTATAAATAAACAAACAAGCAGTGGCTTGTGCCCAGGTTTTCCCATATTCTTGCTATCCAGGATCTTCTCCCTCAGCATGCGGGCTGAGAAATGGGAGTTACAAATCGGATGGCAGGTGCCTTGGATCCATTCCCTATGACAAGCCAAAACTTTGCAGCTGTAACCGATAAAAGACGTGACCAGTGATACCACGATTCTCTTCCCAGCCCCCAGCACCCATTCATTGCTGTGGACGCGAACACTAGATTCTATTGATCTGGGAATCAGTAAAAAAATGGAAGAAGAACCCAGATGTATCAGACCGAGGGTCCATCTGAGCCACATAAATACAAAACTTTGATTCAGCTAAAAGCTTGAATATTATGTTGGTGATTAACCGTGTAACACTATGAGAGTTACTCCACCATAAGGTCATTGAATGGGATTGCACTGTAAATATCCTACTTCATCTTTTTTCCCAATAATTTTTATTTTCTAAAAAAACCATTACAGAAAAAGAAAAGAAAGTTAACAGTAATGACTGCAGGCATATTTTTAAAATAATTAGAATGGATCTGCATTTATGATAACATCCTACTTTGCTGATCCCTGATTTTTTTAGTTCTTTATTGGCCTATTCTCACATTATATTAAGATACAATAATTTCATAGATGTACAACCCATGGAATTCATGAGGATTCATGTGGTTTTCAATGGAGCCCTGAACAGAGTTTCCTGTTCCTTAATCAGTTTTTAATCCATAGGAGGACTTCCCCTCTTATTCCTTCATTGCTGAGTTTTCTCAACAGTCTCTGGTGAGGAACTTTGTCAAAAGCCTTTTGGAAATCCAAGTAGACAATGTCCACTGGTTCCCCCTTATCCACCCTCCAAGAACTCTAGTAAGTTTGTAAGACAGGACTTGCCTCTGCAAAAGCCATGCTGACTCTTCCTCAGCAGGTCTTGCTTTTCTACATGTTTAATAATTTTATCTTTAATGATAGATTCTACTAATTTACCAGGAACAGATGTCAAACTGATTGGCCTGTAATTTCCTGGGTTCCCCCTAGATCCTTTCTTAAAGATTGGTGTGACATTGGCCATCTTCCAGTCTTCAGGTATGGAGCCTGATTTCAGGGATAAGTTGCATATTAAAGTGAGAACATCAGTAATTTCATGCTTGAGCTCTTTAAGAACTCTTGGATGAATGCAATCTGGGCCAGGGGATTTGGTAGCATTTAGTTTTATCAACGGCTGCCAGAACTTCTTCCTTGTCTACCACTATCTTCGCTAGTTCCTCGGATTCACCTCCTAAGAAGCTTGGTTCAGGTGCAGGAATTTTCCTCACCTCCTCTTGGGTGAAGACAGATGCAAAGAATTCATTCAGCTTCTCTGCAATCTCCCTGTCATCTTTTAGCACACCTTTTGTTCCTTCATCATCTAACAGGCCTACCGCTTCCCTAGCTGGCTTCCTGCTTTTGATGTACTTGAAGAACTGTTTGTTGCTGGTTTTGATGTTCGCAGCCATGCGTTCCTCATTATCCTTTTTTGCCTCCCTTACAGCTAACTTGCTTCTCTTTTGCCACCATTTGTGTTCTCTCTGGTATTCTTCATCAGTTAAGTTGGACTTCCATTTTCTAAAAGACATCTTTTTTTTCCTAATAATTTCCTCAACCTCCCTTGTTAACCATGGTGGCTTTCTGTTGGACTGGGTGCTGCCTTTCCTAACCTGCAGAACACATTCCAGCTGAGCTTTTAAGACTGTGTTTTTAAAAAACCTCCAAGCATCTTGGACAGTTTTGACTCTCTTGATTTTCCCTTTCAGCTTCCTGCACACTATCCCCCTTATCTTTGAGAAATTTCCCTTTCTGAAGGCAAATGTAACTACATTAGTAGTTGTCACTTGTTCACATGCAGAGATACTGAATCTGACAGCATTGTGGTCGCTGTTCCCTATCGGCTCAACAACACTGACTTCCCACACCAGGTCCTGGGTCCCACATAGAATGAGATCTAGGATCACCTCTCCCCTGGTTGGTTCTACAACCATCTGCTCTAAGCCACAGTCATTTAGCATATCCAGGAATGTTCTCTCCTTATTATGACCTAAACATGCATTTTTCCAGTTTCTATGGGGATAGTTAAAATCACCCATTACCACTACATGTTTGCTTTTGTTGGCCTCTGTAATTTCTTTTTCCATCTCAGAATCCTCTTGTGCGCTTTGGTCAGGGGGACAATAATATATTCCTAATGTTAAACTATGCTTTACCCCTGGTATTGATATCCAATAGAAAGGAAAACAAAACACATTAGATTTAATACTATGAAGGAGCACAAGAAGTTGGCATATACAAATAAATATCCCCCAACGGTTTTTCATAGACTCCTTACGTATGAATTTTGTATTAATTTGTGCTCTGTTTAGTACCTTAAATTTATCATCTCTCTCTGAATGCTTGAATTTTCCTCAGTACATGTTAACATCTTTTTTTCCCCAAAGGCAGATGTCACAATTTGAAAACCATAGATCATATTTAACTTTTGATAATAATGGCTCCATTCTGGGAACCTAGTTTAGAGTATCCTTAGTAGTTGCAGGTCTGGAAAATGAGGAATTTAGAAAAGATGCATCAGTGACCAATTTGGCTAAATGTTTAAATAACAGTTTAAGACATCAAACTCATCAGTTTGTTAAGATATTGAACTATCAAAGAGAAGTATTGTTGAAGGCTTTCACAGCCAGATTCAATGGGTTGTGGTGGGTTTTCCGGGCTGTGCGGCCATGGTCTGGTAGGTCTACCAGACCACGGCCACACAGCCTGGAAAACCTATCAAAGAGAAGGTACAGACAATGGATGGGATTGGACTATGTGCCCAGCATCACTTGTGGATCAGATCTTTCCTGCCTCCCCTTTCCTAGTACAGGTCACTGCATTCTCTGAAATGCCAGGCTTGAGGGAGGGGGAAAGGATTTTTAAGTACAGCACAACATTTAGTATGGAGTCTGAAGTGGGAGGAGAGAATTGGTGAAAATAGTGCCCCCTTTTGCACTAACTGATGCACCCTGTCTGTTTTCAGAGGTCTGTTTTCAGAGGCCATCTTTCAGAAGGAATGAGAGCTGACATGAGAGTGAGTTCCAAATCTGGTTTTCCTGATTGATTTCCATGTGCACAGAGTAAAATTGGAAATTTTCCCTGAGGATTGATGAATACAAACTAGATTGAACACAGTAGGCAGATGTTACACTTTAAAGCAGGGATTCCCAAAGTGGGCGCCACCGCCCCCTGGTGGGTGCTGCAGTGATCCAGGGGGACGGTGATGGCCACAGGTAGAAACATTAATACATATATCTTTCTGTTTAATTGCTATTCAAATTTTAAAAAAATTAATTTCCAGGGGGCGCTAAGTAATATTTTTTCTGGAAAGGGGGCGGTAGGCCAAATAAGTTTGGGAACCACTGCTTTAAAGCATGGAAAGATGTCCATTACCCTTTCCTCTTCCTTGCAGTATCAACAATAATTTTTAATTTTAATGCCTTCTTGGGTTCTCAGTGCATGGGAACAAATGTAAAGACTATCTCATACATTGTTAAAACAATGTAGTTAAAATGATGCACCCACATAATATCAGCATTTGTAGTGATTTCACTACAGTCGCTTTTGTGTTATAGCACATTTAAATGATGTTAAGCCTTCACCTTTCAAAAAGAAACAGGAAATATCATTTTAATACTATCTTTACCTTGGTATATTGCTCACGATCAAGTTCTTGACTAGAACCAGACTCTGTTGTCTGATTAAAACGGTGCATTTTCATTTTCATCTGTCTCGTTCGTTCCTCCGCTACTAAATTTGCTGTAAAATACATAATGGAAGCCTATTAAAATAGATTTTAAAAATTTGAAATAACAAATGGTTCAGATGCAACTTTGATCTTACTTCAACCTGAACAAGAAATATTCCACAACAAAACAAGCAGGGTGTGAACACAGAACACAGGAATCTAATGTTAATGTAATTACACCACTTCCTGGTAATATTTACAAGACAAAATTTCTAGTTTGCCATACATTTGTAACTCATATAAGATCTGGAAACCAGAAAAGAATGCAAGATTTGTTAGTGGTACACTTTGTTAGTGGTTCACAGTGTAGGTATAGAATTGTAGCTTTCTGTGATCTGATTGTTTACTATTTAGTGATGGAAGAAACTGTAGATCAGAGGCAGATCATGTTCTGCATACAGGATTCCAATTCAAACCCTAGCATTTTCATTTTTTGAAACATCCACAGATAGTGGCCATTAGGGGAACAAAACCTCATTTGCTGAAGATCAGACATAAATGGACCCATAAACCAATACAAAACCACTTCTTATGTTTAAGATAACAACTTTTAACTATTTTAATATATTACTTTATTGAACATTGCTGTTTTGGTGTAATGTGCAATTTCTAAGCACAATTTGCTGTACAACTGGTTCAACTAGGACGTACTAGAAAAAAATCTTATATGAGCTCTGCTGACTAGGTAAACAATTCAGACGTCTCGTTCTTTCAATGCAATTTGTTTACAAGAAGACTTCGATGGGCCATGCCTATTCCTGAAATATCTGTTATACCACTACTTTACATTTTGAATATTTATACAGCTCCGTCAGTATAATGTCATAGGCAAAAAAAAGTCATAGGCCAAAAAAGGACATATCCCTCCCCCTAAGAGATTACAAACTAAACAAACAGTGGGGAAAACAAATGGAATGGAGGGAATGACTATGAACTATTGCAATTTCATGTACTTGGATTAAGGATTTAAATCATTGGTCCCCAAAGTCAGCAGTATCACCCCTTGAGGGGCAGTGGAATTACCTAGGGGATACCAAAAAGGCAAGTGGGCGCCTGGGGGGCATCATTTATAGTTGATCAGGCTATGGCACTATGTTGGCAAATAGCACTGTAAGTTTCTGTCTCGACATAGTGAATTGGTGAAACTATTGGTTTTTTTTAGTAAATATGCCACCAGAAATCTACTAAACCAGAATACTGCATTTGAGAAACTCGTGTCATTATATGTGTTTTTGTCTCTAGCAGCCCAATCAAGATTGGGGGGGAGGTAAATGGACTATGGGAGCAGCACTGGGCTGACGTGTTTGCTCCTCCACCAGTGTAAGGGGTATCCATGCTGGTGGAAAGGGCAAAGACGCCAGTGTCTGGGCACCCCACAGCCCTGCATTGGTGAAACGTGGAAGTGAGCACCATCATGCAGCAATGCTCCTCAGACTTACACCACACTTTCTTGAAGCATAAGCCTATTTGGGCTATAGGGTAATTTGGGCAGCAGGAGGGTTTTTGAATTACCCTCCATTCTGCGCCACCCAAAGCCCCTGTGGAGGGGGCATGGCACCTCCTTTGCCACACCATCCCAAGCCAGCTCCAAGCTCCCCCTTTCTGGATTGCACTGTCAGTAATTTTTCTAGTAAGCCTTTAACATAATAATATTGTACGTGTGTTCTTGATTATTGAACATCTTGATTATGAAGTGCGCTTTTTCTATATATAAGTATTATTTTTGTTGCAGAACACCCAATATTAAATTTCTAAGTTGTATAAGGATTTAAAATTTCTCAATAACCATTTTCAAAAAGGAATGCAATTTTTGAAGGAAAAATTTAGGAACAGAAAGGAAAATTTGGATAACGGGAAAAATTTAAGGTAGAAAAATAAAAATTATGCTAAAAACAGATAAAAATAGTAAATATGTGTAAATGTTGGGGAAATTTTGAGTACATTTGTGACAAAAATTAATTTTTTTTCCGACAAAGCTGTAGTGGTTAAGATTGTCAAACTAGGATCTGAAAGATCCAAGTTCAAATCTCCACATGTCATGGAAGCTTGCTGAGTGACCTGGGGACAGTCACATAATCTAACTCTAACCTACCTCACAGAGGTTTTGTGAAGATTAAATGGAAGAGAGGAGAAGGATGTAAGCTACTCTTCATCCTTGTTGAGGAGAAAGGCAGACATAAATGAACTAGCAGTAAAGCCCATTGTATGAAAAAAATACAATGGGCTCCAGCAAGTGGGACCTGCAAGAAAATTATGCAAAGAGGACATTACCTTCATTTTTTTCTTCTTACAACTCTTCTTACAACTCTCTCTCTCTCCCCCCCCTAACTCTCTTCTCTACTATTCTGCCACTCTACTCCAGCTTTTGTTCTGTTTTTCTGCCCCAGTACTTTAGTTTTCCCCCTTCTGGCATTCCCTAGCATTTATTATCTTTCTTCCCCTGCCCAATGTTTGTTCGTTCGTTCTTTCTCCCTCCCTCCCCATCCCAATTTTTTGTAGCTTGCCCATACTGCTCTGGGTGGGCATTCTGAGGCATCTTCCCTTCACACAGCCCTCCTCTCAACACCTCAGACAGAACTGCTGCAGGTTCTGCAGGAGGGGGGCCTTCCTTCTTCCATATCAAACCCCTGGGGCAAGGTGGCCCTGACACATACAACAGGGAAAGTGGTGGCAGCTGTTACAGCTGAGCTGCAAGGCAAGCTAAAATAGACAGCTCACAAGTGCTGCCTTCACATTTTCATTCTCTGTTTCTGCCCACCTACCTTAGGTCTCTCTTTCTCTTTCTGGTACTCCCCAGCACTTTTTCCCCCTGCCCCTAGCCCAACTCTTCTCTCTTCCCCCATCCCAATTCTTGGTATCTTGTCTAAACTGTTCTGGGTGGGCATGCTGAGACATCGTCTACCATAGCCCAACTCTCACCACCTCATCAGGTTTTGTGAGGTCTTTTCCCTCCCCCCCCCGACAGCCAGGGGTGGAGTGCCCTCTTTCGCATACCACCAGCAAACTCTCTGCTCGGCAAAAAGCATCACACATGCTGTGCCCAGACTCCTCCAACCCCTCCAAGACTCCTCCAACCCCAGCAGTGGAGTAGTGGTTAAGAGCAGGTGCATTCTAATCTGGAGGAACCGTGTTTGATTCCCTGCTCTGCCACTTGAGTTGTGGAGGCTTATCTGGGGAATTCAGATTAGCCTGTGTACTCCCATACACACCAGCTGGGTGACCTTGGGCTAGTCACAGCTTTTCGGAGCTCTCTCAGCCCCAACCACATCACAGGGTGTTGTGAGGGGGGAAGGGCAAGGAGATTGTAAGCCCCTTTGAGTCCCCTACAGGAGAGAAAAGGGGGATATAAATCCAAACTCTTCTTCTACTCTTCTTCCCCTCTTCAGATCTTCACTTGCAGCCTTGTGGGGAAAAGTGAGACATTGCCAATATGGCTAGGCTTTTATATAATTGGATTAAATAAACAAAATAGTAGAAATGATTCAGAATTGCAGTAATAAAATGAAAGCAAAAAAGTATTTTTAAAAAGCATTAAAATTAAAAGGTTTTTTAAAAGATATTCTTTTAAGCTCAAGCCATTATTTTTCTAAATTTTTGGGAGGAAGTCTCTTCAGACCTTTTCCAGGACCTTTTTTGTCTTCCAGGACCTTTTATGTGTACTATTTACTTCTGTCGAACATTTCAATGTATTATTCAGTATCCACAAACCATTTTTTGTATCTTTAGAGATAGAAACACATATTCCCAATCAAGCATTATTCCATGGTTGAATACATTTTATAAAACCTGTAAGTATTTAATTATGTACATTGATTTTTCAAAATCAATGCAAAAATTTGCCAAATATTTATGAATACATAATTTGTCATTTGATTACCAGAATTTTTATTATTTATTTTGAAATTTTCCCTCAATTACCCACATTTTTCATCTTAACTCCCAAACTGAAGTTCATCAACTATCAAATGGCAACTGTATGAGATGCTATTATGACCTATTTGAAAACATGAATGCTTTGCTAAGGGATGAACTCACATTTTCACATTGTAAAGTTCAATTAATGTGCAGTTGCAAGGAAATGAGGCCAATCTTATTAAGACCAAATCTGTCTTCCCTACCTTTATTTCAAAGCTAACTATCTTCAAATGCAATATTCGTCGTAGTGAGCTACATCAATTTCTGAGAAAAGAAAGGTAGGAATTATGATGATAATTTGCAAGTTTTTGTGACTATTTGGAAATGCTACACAAAAATATATCTGAACCATCTGAGGATCTCTGATAGATAGAACTCCAGATTGAGCGACAAATCCATTTTCAGATACTGAGGAAGTTGGTGTAGTAGAAGAAGAACTGAGCACCAAAATTACACTGAGCTGAAGCCAAAGTTTAAGAAATTGTACCTAGTTTTCTTTACAAAAGGCAGTGTCTGATAGCTATCCCACATTATGGACAGCGGTTATAGAGTTCCTTGTGCATTTCCAGTATACTATTTGGTAGAACTGGTTTAGTGTGATCACCCAAACAAAGAAATCCAAGCAAAGAAGTCAATTCTAGATTATTAAACTTGGTGATATAAGATGCATGCTCAACGACATCAAAGTAGACATTGGGAAACTGGACCATTTATTGTGTTAAGAATTTAATGAAAGTGAAGTAGTGACTAAATGTGGTATCTAAGATTCTTCCTAAATGTCTATCAGGCTTTGAAAAGCTAGTATCACTGGATAAATTAAACTTTTAGTTGGATTTTGAATAAATGTGCAATTAATTGTTACTGTTTTGAATGTTATTATCTTCCATAGTGGATTGTGCAAAGGGGCACTGGGAGTATGTTTATGGAACCAAGTGGGTAGTGTTCCAGAAAAGTTTGGGAATTACTGGTTTAAACCAAATTCATCTTGTAAAAATAAACTGTATTGTGGAATTTGGAGAAAGACATGGTACCATAAAAATGTTGTGTGAACAAGTTCCATGTACAAGTCGCACCAAGGAATAATGGGCACTGTTATAAAAGATGGTAAGAGATTTTTAAAAAGATTATGGCTTAAGGTATTTGCATTCCAGCTTTAGTTTTGAATGGAAGTTTTCAGGACTATAGTCTGTATCAGAAAAAGATGTTAGTATATTCCTCTGCCACAAAACTCAGCGTGCTAGACCATTCTTTGTAGAATGCTCCACCTGGTCCTAATGCCTACTTAGCATCACATCCATTTGAAAGTAAAAATATATTTTGGCATTCAGTTTACTTATACAACTATAAATGCTCTTTAATCAAAGTAACATGTTAAATGAACATATTAAAATGAACAAATAATGGTTTTGACAAAGGCAGCACGTAAAAATGTATGTAAATACTCATATTTGTTTGAGACTATATTCTGATGCGAAAGGATACAATTTTCTCAACCGTGAACCTCAACTGGATATACTAACATCTTTTTCTGAGACAGAATATAGAACTGATTTTAGTAAATGCCTGAAATAGATTTATATCCTGATGGTTGGGCAGTAGAATTTGTATTGCTACCTCTTTCTTAAATATCATATTTTATTTTCTAGCTACAACATAAATAGAACAATTCACATAAACATCAAAACCATCCTTTGCCACACATTTTCTGCACTATGGCATGCAGCACATGCTTCCTTGAAAGTAAGCACCACTGTACTGATGAAACTTATTCCCTAGTAAATGAACATAGCCTTGCAGCCTAGAACACTATCCAAAGGAGTGAATGTAGAAAAACTGGGTCATTAATATGGAGTAATTGCTAATCAGGTGTTTGCTATGATTATGGATGCTATGATTACCAGATTACTAACTATACAGAATCTCTTTCTCAGACGTATCTTGGCATTACCAAGTGAGACACCTGTGACCCTGCATAAGGCAGAACTTGGACTGCCCTCACTTAAAGCTCATGCCCTCTTGGCCACTGTAAAATCTCTGAAGAAACAGAGAATAGAAAATGTGGATTCGCTCACCATTAGAAGCTACCAGATGCCAGATGCTGCTAATTAATGCCAAGACCTGCACTGACTTTTTCAATAAACTTTTTGTATTTTTATATCATTCCAGATGATCTAATGCACATGTCAGCAAACAATTCTGACCTGCGTGATTGGATCTTCAAGGGTAATACTATAATTGATAAAACATAATCACACAAGCCAAGTTCTTTCCCTAGCATTTAATAATTTTTAAAAATCACCTCAGAGCCTCTTACCTGGTGGATATCTCACAATATATAAAACTATGTTTTAGAGTGTCCTCAGTATGTACAATTGAGGACAAAAATTTTTTTCCAGGATTTTAACTATGATATTTTTATTCTGATTTTGATAAATTAAACTTTTTACTTTCAGACACTGATGATTTTTAATCCTATAGGATGGCTCTGTTTGCACTAGCAGCCAACAAGATCAGAGCCAAGGTGGTATCAAAGAAAGTAGTAAACTCGGAATAACTTCCTATTTAGTATGATTGAGTACCCTTATACTATCTGTTTTATTACTGGGAAGAACTCCAAAGTGGAAACCTTGTTATTGCTGATTTTACATTGTTCTTACTTGGATCCCACTGTGCACAGCTGGTTAAATTTGTCAAAAGCAGCGTAGGAAATAAGAGCCAGGTTATATATCAGTTGTTTAGAAAGATTCTTCACAAACAAGCAGATAAAACTATCAAGGATCACAATAAAACATGCAAAAAAAGAAAAAAAAGAGAAGCCCTTATCTGATCTTCTCAATCTGTTATTTATCTGATTATCTTTCTTCTGGGAGTTAACCATTGATAACAGGGAAAACTAATAAAAGCAAGTATGTAGCATCTTTGTCCCTATGTGTATGATTGTAGTGCTGTCCAGCTTTCTCTGGAACTTTTAAATTCTCAGGAAGTAGAGTTAGGCTGTATTGTGAAGTCCTATTCATTGTCCTGTTGATTCCAGAGAGGTTTATTTTTGAGTAATATGCATAGAATTGTGTTGAAAATTGACACACCAATAGAAACTCATACCTTGATTATGATACAACTGTCAACTGGCTATTTATCTGTACATTGTTGTATTTGTCTGGAATGTCACGAGAGATAACTTTGACACTGAGTAGCTGAGTTTTCTGTGAGTTGAATTTATCTACAATTCCAGAAAAGTAGCTCTGTTAATCTGGGTACTGCAGTAGCAAAATAAACCATGGTCTAGTGACACGTTAAAGACTAACACAATTCAATCCACTTTCTGCTTTGTGTCAAAGTTTGCTTCATCAGATGTAACCAAGTGCTCACGTGGCTGATGCTTTTATATTGACAACTGAAATGAAGGTGCAGGGTGAAAGATCTTAGAGGCTGGTTTAAAACAGGATCCACTTGAAAGAGTAAACAGTTCAGTTAAAATGGGCTAGGAAAATCACCAATTATTGTTAGATAAAATGGGATTTACATGAATTCTAGTGCAAGAAAAACAGATATAGTCAGATGTTATCCAGACAGATCTGAACCAACCGGCATAGTTAAACTTTAGATTGTCACTGGACACTTGCTTTATTTTAATTGTCTACAATGATACTCTGAACACATGGTTACAACCCATAGCTTAGCAGAGGAGGCAGATACATACCAAATAAACAAACAAAAGCTATAGAAGCGATCTGCTCCTTCCTGTAGTTAGACAGTTGACAACTTTCAAAACAGAGCAGTAAAATTCATTAAAAATAACTTCAGAAGTCTCTAAAATATGTTAACATAGGGTCTTTTCCCACTTACCGTTTGCGGCGCGCTACCCGCAGCGCGAGTCATTTCTGGCGCGGGATCGTGTTCCCCACTGCCCCGCGCTCTGCACGGGGTCATCAAAGGTGCCATTTTATCAGCGCCAGAAATAACTCGCGCTGAGGGGGTGGGAGAGCGGCAGAGTCGGGGCGGCTGTGTTGTCGCCGCCCGGAGTCGTGGGGAGCGCCGCTGGACCCCGCGCTATTTGGGCAGAGTAGCGCGCAGCGAACGGTAAGTGGGGAAAGGGCCATAGCCACACTAGTAAGGAACGATAAAATATAAAGAAATTTGCTTTTGCCTCCAGTGTTCCAACATCCTCTAAACAGGAGTGCTTTTAAAACTGTGGAGGAAAAGCTATGATTTCTGTATCTGTTTTTTAAAAAACCTCCTTTTGAAAATATTAGTTGGAGTGTTATTGTAGGTTACTGAAGGAGTACCACTCATAGAGAACTATCAAGTTGGCCATACTTTTAAATTATATCCAGTGATACACCAGACAAATAAAAAATGAATCAAATAATACAACCTAATTTAGGGGTGGCTTTCCAAATTTGACTGTTAAATCTCTCCTCCCACCCGCCGCGCTCCCCCAAAAAACTTGCCAGAAGCTGCATGGGCACCCTAATGGTTGCATTTGCAAATGAACACATGGATATTTTGTAAAAGCTATACAATATGCTTCCTTTTAAAAAAAGTTCCAAATTAATAGCTTCAGAAAACAGTATTATCTGTTACAGAATGAACTCTATTATAAACTATTATATTTATTTGATGTGATTTGATTTACAGGAGCTCCAGTTTCTTTTAAACTTCCAAAGTATAGGAATTGATCTACTTTGCCATGGTGACCTCAAGGAGTGACCACTGTCATGCATTGTACTTTGGTCTGCCCTTGAATCTGGTAAGAAATTACTATTGGGAACTAGGTGACTATGCATGTTTCTATTCTACAAGACATCCACCTGTAAGTTTCAAATACTTTGAACTGTGTCTTTGAAGGGTTATACCTTCAGAGATTGTTTGTTTGACTCCAGATCTTGACAGTTTTTCCAGTTTTCCTGAGAGATGAAAATATGTTTCTGATGTGAGTGACCTTGATTGAAGTTAGATCTGCACAGTTCATATAGGCCACTGTACTCAGGTTGTCTGCCTGAAGCAGAACATTCTCCCTGGAGAAGGGGAGTAAATTGATTAAACAGCCAATCATACCACTTAAAAGCCACTGATATGAAAGTACTGGGCAGGAAAGAACCACCTGACTTATACGGAATAGGATTCCTGAGTGGTTTCCTGCCCAATCATACTGGCATCAGTAACTAAGCCACATCTGCCAGTTGAGATACTTTTCAATCATCATTTTCTCCATACCTATCCTGTTAAATAGTATACTTATCCATGAGAGCCAGTGTGGTGGAGTGGTTAAAAGGTTGGACTATAATCCGGGAAACCCAGTTTCGAATCCCTACTCTGCTAAGGAAACTTGCTGGGTGACTTTGAGCTAGTCACATATTCTTAGCATCGACCCTGGCAAGAATTTGGATGGGAGACCTCCAAGGACTATGAGGGGCTTGACTGAGAAGCAGGCAATGGCAAACCACTTCTGAACATCTCTTGCCTTGAAAACCCTAAAAGGTTGCCATAAATCAGATGCGACTTGTTAGCAAAAAAAATACTAATCCATGGCTCAAGATATTGTTGAGCACATGGCAATCCCAGGCAAGAGCAATCTGTGATCAACTGAGTGTGCAGGGTATAAATATAACAAGATTACGCTCTGAGTGAATTTGATTTTGCATTTTCTGTTTATGATCACTCATGTTCCCCCATCTTGTTCAGAACCAGACCATGACAGTACTGTATTACATGTCTGGCATCTGTTCCATATTCTGTAGCAACCTTGGATGAAAACTTTCGCCCACCATTACTTTGTTTGATTCTGTGGTAAGCAGAGACCATGAAACACTGTCTGGATGCCACCCTGATGAGAGAGTCTGTGAATAAATCTGTCTCTGAAGAACTGTTGCAAGTTTCCTCTTCATAGACATAGTGACTTGAAGTGACTGTACAGGAGTCTACTTCGTGTTGTTGGTGATGGCTAGAGCAGTCCCAAGAGTATGTTAACACCACTAATGGGGTCACTGCTCCACTTAGGTTGTCACTGAGGTTTGTTATGGTATTGGTAGCTAGGGTTGCAATGAGGTTGGTAGCTGGTGTGTGTGAGAGTGAGAATCAGAGTGAGGGAGAAAGAGTGAGAGAGAGAAATAATTTTTCCTTTTTGCTTATTAAGAGGGGAGCTTTCCTAAGGATTCCCTGAACAGCTGCTATCAAAATGCTTCTTTCTTTCCTTCCTTGCTATTGAGGAACATGGAATGAAGACTGAAGAAAACAGCAGGTATTAGATAAATGGTTTTGTTTTCTGGACTCTCTCTCCCCTTCTCCCCATTTTGCCCTGTTTGGGCCACTGTGAAAGGCAGTAAGTCAATGGCTCTGTAATGATGACAACTGCTGGGAGACTTATCATTAATCCAAGATGAAAGTCAGTTTGCAAGAGTAAGTGTTTGTCTTATAGTCTGTCTCTAGAAATATGTACTAGCAGTCAAATTCCCCACAAAGATATCATTGGAATTATTTATTTATTATATTTGAATTTTTATGCCGCCCTTTCCCTTGAGGGCTTAGGATGGCTTCATCAGATAAAATTAAAATAAAAAATAAAGTTTAAATGGAGTGCTGTGTGGTTTCCAGGCTGTATGGCCGTGTTCTAGCAGCATTGTTCTACAGTGTCCTAGCAGCGTTCTACACGTGTTCTAGCAGTGTTCTACATGGCCATACAGCCTGGAAACCCCACAGCCTTCGACAATATAAAGTTTAAATCATCAAATGCCCTATTTCAGAAACCATATGACAACTAAAAGGGGGAGGGGGTTATATCATCATTTATAACATTGTTTATAACAGTAGAGGGGAGGGGGTGGGGAAGTGAAAGGCCATTTGATGGTAAACTGTTGCTACCTCAACCATAAGCCCGGTGGAACTGTTCTGTTTTACTGACCCTGCAGAATTGCATCAACTCCCGCAGGGCCCAGGTGTCTTCAGACAGAGCATTCCACCAGGTTGCAGCCAGGGTCAAAAACACTCTGGCTCTGGTTAAAGCCAGTTGGACATTTTTCAGGGCACGGATCACAAGTAGGTTGTTATTTGCTGAATGCAGCACTCTTCAGGGACACACTGGGAAAGGTGGTACTATAGATATGAGGGTCCCAGACTATTTAGGGCTTTAAAGGTAAGCACCAAAACATTTGATGCTCCACCCAGAACCAATGCAGGTGGCAGAATACTGGTTGAATGTACATCCTCCATTGGGTCCAGGTAAAAAGCTGCGCCACTGCATTTTGCACCAATTGGAGTTTCCAGAGTAGGCCCAAGGGTAGCCTTGTATAGAGTAAGTTGCAGTAGTCCAATTTAGAGGTTAGCAAACAGAAATATTGTACTAGAGATGACTGGCAGAAGAACAGTAGTGGTAAAGTATTGTGCTGGGAATGATCCATACATCCATCCATACATTCTGGAGAAACACAGAAGATAATTTAGAAAACCTTAATTTGCCTTGGTTTAGACAGAATAAGAGATTAAACCTGAATTAACTGAATAGATCAGTGCAATAAACAAGCCTAAAACTTTGGTGGCTACATCACATATAGGTGGGACATGCACCCACTGGAATCTGGAGACCTTCAGCAGCCACCAGAAGAAAGATTTTTTTTTACAAAAAATCAGTCAGTAACAGTGTGACATCACTTCAGGGAAAAACCAGAAGTGACATCAGTCCTCTCTAGGAATCCATCTGTTTCCACAGAGGCATGATGCCATTTTTAAGTTTCCCAGAATTGATGTCATGCTGTTAGAAATGGATGCCTGCATGTCCCCATCCCTCTGGTCTTCTGCTGGCAACCCTAATAATAACTCCCTTCAAATCATCCCTAGTTATCTGGAAGGGAAAGAAAAGTAGTTCCGTTTTAAGAATTATAAACCCAGGGATAACTTTATATTAACAAAAAGGGAAGGGATCCTATAGAACAGTGGTGGCGAACCTTTGGCACTCCAGATGTTATGGACTACAATTCCCATCAGCCCTTGCCAGCACAGCCAATTGGCCATGCTGGCAGGGGCTGATGGGAATTGTAGTCCATAACATCTGGAGTGCCAAAGGTTCGCCACCATGGCTATAGAAGACACTAAATCTGTAAAAAATAACAATGGTATGAGGTCCCCAAAACAGTTTGTTGAATTTTACGTGAAGAATAAGGAATTCTAGAATGAGCTCTCTATGGCATCAACAAGAACAAATTAGACATCAATCCTAATTATCCTATATGGAAGTAAATTAAAACTGAGATGTCAGTATAAGGATGTCTTTTCAGTTTTGTAATTTGGGGAACGGATGCAAAGAAAACTTCTAATATAACAACAAATTAAAACAAATACATTCATGATCAACTTAGATCCTGAAGTTTATAATGAGGACCAAACATGCTGTAAGTGTTTAAAGCTCTCTCAGAACCCCCAAGTCATACACTTTTAGAGCTAAGTACTGGGGTTTTTTTTTGTTTATTGTCCCTATTTATTATCCCTAATGTTAGTGGAATACGTAATTCATACTTCTTGGTCTAATCACCAGCCCACTGCTGCTATCTCCACTTTCAGTCTCTGGCCACTATATACACAGGGCAAATACATGCACCGAATTTAAGATTCCACTGAACATCTCTTTGATAGCTCAAATTCAACCCTTCCTATTTCTCCCCAAATGCATAAACTGATTTCCAGTATCCATCAAATAACAGCATAGATCCTGAGGTAACTCAAAGGGTTCTTGCACTTTTACATTATATTTCAGGTTTGTTTTAAAGTTTCTGAAGTGAACTGGAGGTGTGCACAATTCAGTTCTCCCAGTAGTTTGTTTTCTCCTGGGATCTGCTATAGCTTCAAACTGAGGGTAACGTGAGAGGAAAAGCAATGAGAAGCGTTTGAGATCCTTCTACTTCACTATGGAAAAGAAGTATTTTCTTTGCATCAGTATTTATTTATTTTATTTATTTATTGTTTAGTTTTATAACCCGCCCTATCCCCGAAGGGCTCTTTGATTTGTTTCTTTACAGTGTTGTATACAGGAACACATATATCAGCCCTGTTTACTACTGCACCCTCTACATCCATCCTTCAAAAATTAGCTTCCCAGAACTGAAGAAACTCTGCTGAAATGCTCCAAAAATAGGTGAGGGGGAATGAAATGTGAGGTGAGAAAATGGCACTTAGAACAAAGCCCAAGGACAGCAGGCAGGCATGGAAAATGTCTTAAGGAGATAGCACAGGCAAATGAAGATGTTTTAAAAACATTTAAACTAAACAATCATTTTAAAAGGGTATTGATTTAAAATGTTTGAGGTTGCAAAAAAATGTTTTGGGAACCAAAGGGGGTAAAACAATGCAAAACTCCATGGAGGAAACATTTTATTTCCTGCCTTCCTCAAAACAGTTTTAAAAGATTGCATGGAAAGGGTCATAATTTGTTTACAAGAAACCCATATTAGAAAAAGGAATGTAAAATATTTGTCTCAGATTTGTCCCAAATCTTTAGCTGAATAATTTATTGCAGCTAGTATTTAAAAGAAAAAAACAGGATGGTGTTATATATCAAAACACATTTAGATCCCAAATTGGAATTGACAAATGATATGTGGGGATGGAAGTTAATTTTTTGGACGTTAAAACTATGGTGTGTAGGGAATCTATGCTCCAAATGAAGACAAAGGAGTATTATATATATATATGCTGATAATCTTATTGAATTTTCATATGAAAGTTGTTGCCTGATGAGGGACTGGAATGGTTTGACATTGCCACAAATTGACAGATTTTTTGGAGAAAAAATGTACCAGATAAACCAGCAGCAGCAGCAGCAGCAGCAGCAGCAGCAGCAGCAGCAGCAGCAGCAGCAGCAGCAGCAGCAGCAGCAGCAGCAGCAGCAGCAGCAGCAGCAGCAGCAGCAGCAGCAGCAGCTTCTTCTTCTTCTTCTTCTTCTTCTTCTTCTTCTTCTTCTTCTTCTTCTTCTTCTTCTTCTTCTTCTTCTTCTCATTCTCCTTCTTCTACTACTACTACTACTATATGGTATAAATTCTGAGGTTGGTTGACATGTGGAACCCCTTCCCCAAAATAGACTTTCTCAGATCACAATCCAGTGAGTTTGGTGTGTGAAAGGAAACCTAATATTTTTAGATGGTGATTAAATGGGGGTCAGAGGACAGCGAGAGAGGGACTTAGGAGGCCAGCAGGACGGCAACACGAGAGGGACATGGGAAAGGGAAGGGGAAACAGCGTCTTCCCAGCGGCGCGGTTCGGCTGCCTTACGCCCAAGGCTGGAAGAAGACGCTTCTCAACAACAACCCTTTAAAGGGTTGTTGTTTTAGGGCGACCTAACGCCGCCCTGGGAGAGGAAGCGATCAGGTTGGCGCTGCTGCATTGCAGCAGCGCCTATCGCGAAAACGGCTGACCTGGGGCGGCATTTTACCCCAGGTGGATTTTTTGGCCCGTGCAGAAAGGGCCTAAGAGAATTTCTGAACCTAATTTATATGAGGCTGTTTTCTTATGTGGAGCAAATACTTTTTTTCCAAGAGGAAGTACTGAGAACTGCAACCTCCTTATCCTTCTCACCTGAAGCCTGTCATACAATAAAAATTATAATACTAGAAAAACTGCTGTTTTTTTACTTTATCAAACCAAAATTATAATACTAGGAAAACTGCTGCTTTTTGGCTTTATCAAGACCCAATCATATGATTCTTCTCACAAGAAGACAACAGATTTGTCTTATGATCAAAGGAAATCAATTTGAAATGGTAAATATGTCAGGTTAGTATTTCAGCACATATAAGCTTTATTTTCCAAAATACAATGACATGTTTGAAATGAAGATGCAGATACAGATAATCAGCAGGGTCATGTTTGTTCTTATGTTTGGATTTATACACAACTTTTTCAACCATAAGGAGTCTCAAAGTGGATTACAAATTCTTTCCCTCCCTCTCCCCACAACAAACACCTTGTGTAGCAGTTGGGGATGAGAGAATTCTGAGAGAATTGTGACTGGCTGAAGGTCGGCCATCAGGCTTCATGTGTAGGAGCGGGGAAACAAATCCAGTTGTCCAAATTAGAGACTACCACTCTTAATCACTACACCATGCTGGCTCTCAGGAAAAAAAGGTTTTATGATAAAAAGGGTGACATTGGGGCAATCTCTCCCCCCCCCCCCTCTCAGTTTAACATATCTTTCAGGGAGAATGATGTGTGTTGCCCTGAACTACACCATGCTGGCTCTCAGGAAAAAAAGGTTTTATGATAAAAAGTTAAGGGAATGTTCTTTCTAATCACAATTTATGCTCTTTCTAATCACAATTTTTCTTCAAAAGATTTTATCAGAGAAGAGAACAGACAACGTTGCTTTCCTGGGTTTAGGTCTATACTAGCTACAAAAAATGTGTGTGTACAATTTGAAGAGGATGGCCTAACATTATTGCTTGGTAAAACTGCTGGTACCTACCTACTATCTTCTGATACCTTTGGGGCATGGGATTCTATAAAGCTACCTCACAACACTTTCCAGGCGGCTTCCTAAGATTCCTAAAACAGTTTCCCAAATATGCCACACCGAAGTACTCCAAAAGTTGATCATCACTGAAATTTAGCATGGTGTACAAATTTAAGAAATTTAGAGTAGGATGTAAGAGTATTCAAAGCCCAACATTGTCATGAAAGCTTGCTGGGTGACATTGGGGCAATCTCCCCCCCCCCCCCCCCCTCTCAGTTTAACATATCTTTCAGGGAGAATGATGTGTGTTGCCCTGAACTACTTAGAGAAAGCTGTGGATAAAAAAGTACTAGATAAATCTGTGCTGGTGGGTCCCTGATCAATAACTGACTGGAGGGATATATCATCCAATAGCTACTGTTTCTAGTCACTCATGTAACAGGGTCAGAAGTTTGGTAAAGGAACATGACTTCCTGTCTTCCTGAACTTTACTTCTTGTTAGAGATCTCCATTCTTAGCAGGTCTTTCTCTCCCAACTGATGTTTCTTCTATAAGTGTTTGCCCCCTATGCCTTAGGACACTTTAGAACTCTTCTGGTTTCCTCACTCACACTTACGCATGCCAACCATCTGAAGCCAAAGGCAAAGCCATCATCAACCTTACAGTGCAATCCAGTGGTGTAGCGCCAATGGGGACATCCGGGGACATCCGCCCCGGGCTTGCCCTCACCGGGTCACATGGGGGCACAAACCCCTTTTGCCTGAATGATGACGGTGACCTGCCTCATGCTGCTGGCTCCACGCCATGGGAGCTGGCAGCGCCGGGCAGGGAAACCCCCTCTGCCTGACAGAGAAGGCGGCCACCTCTTCCATTGGGCAGAGAGGGAATGCCAGCGGCGGCCTGCCTGGTGCTGCTGGCTCTCACACCATGGGAGCCAGCAGCGTCTGGCAGGGAAACCCCTTCTGCCCGATGGAGGAGGCTGCCTGCTCCGTTGAGCAGAGGGGAAATGGCAGTGGCAGTCTGCCTCATGCTGCCGGCTCTCGCATCACGGGAGCCGGCAGAACTGGGCATGGAAACTTCCTTTGCCTGACAGAGAAGGCCTGGTAAGGGCAAAAGCTAGCCTGTATGAAGGCTGGGGGTTGGGCTCGGTGGAAGTGGGTGGTCTAGGCAGATGCCACAGCCGCCTGCCGCCGAGCCACACCCCCACCTCCCTGCAGGCTGGCGGGGCTCAGTGGTAGGGAGGACTCGGTGGCATGTGACTGAGGCACACACCTTTTGGTTATGTGACCAAAAGTCTTGTGCCCGGTCTAGTTGGTCTACCATAAGACCAAAGCTTTCATAAACTCTGATACAATCTGTGATTCTAGGAATGAGAATTTTGAAAGCTCTCATCCTTAAAACCCCATTGCAATCTTTCTCTTTTGGTTGCTCTCCTCTAAGGGAAAACAGACAAATAATCACCTATTCATGTACATATGTTCACCCATAGAAGAAAAATGGGCATATAACATGTTTATAGACTTTTTTCAATAAGTGGAGATATCTGACAAACAGAGGTAAGCATAACAGAAGGCAAAACAGAAAGATCTCTCTCTCTCCTTCTCTGTTTACAGGCAATAACTGAGGATAGAGAGAATTCTTACAAATTTCCCCTTTACTACTAAGCCTGCTCCTATTTTTTCCTGTGATTTGTAATAACTTGATACCATTACCCTCATCTGATGGTTTCCCTCCTTTCCATATTTCCACATGCTCGCTACTTATACAATTGGTATACTCTGTGCCTGCAGAATACCAACTAGTGTTTCTTCTAAGGTTTCTGGTCATAGATGATGTAAACTGTGAGCAATGCAGGTTTTTTTATTCCTTCAGACCTAAATCATGCTTCTCAGAATTCCATTCTACAATTAAGGGTCTGAACATGTTCAGCAACCTTTAGCTCAGAGAACTGAAAATTTAGGAAGCATCTTGTGAAAAAGAAAGGAAACAACCTAGCAAACAAAAGTCTGATTGTGGAAGCTCTTTTGGAAGCTAGTAATGCACTCTGAAGTAGCATTTTGAAAAATAGTAATAGTCTTGGATTAAGCCTGAGATTTTTCTGAGAATTTTCCAAAAATGTCCATTCGATCCCAAATGCAGATAACTTGGTTTTACTCACTGCTACCAGTGAATATTCACTGAAAACATAGATTTTATGGAAGGTTTAGTCTTTGACCGCAATCAAATTCATTCATTCACTTTAAACATAGCTCTTATTCTTTGTGACTTTTATAGGTGAACAGTTAACTTAAGAATTTTAAGATGGTATTCATAGTTTAGTGCATTTTTAAACTATCCACAAAGGTTAAGCCCTTATTGTTGTGTATTTAACCTGGAACTTCTTTGTATTTTCCCTGAAACTTCCTTACTGAAAAACGATACTATGCCAGAATATATAATTGGAAGATGACAACCAAGCATGTAGCTAATCAGAAGTTAATGTCATTAATGAATTTAATTATTATAAACAGTTTTCCAATGAAAGACACACAGAATGATGTTTAGGTATTTGAGAAAAAAAAACGTTTCTATGGATTTACATTCTTAATTGAATGTAACCAAATGGGTTGACATGAAATTAATGCAGAATAAAGGTAAAAATAACAAGTGTTAATAAAATTGACATGAATATTTACCTTTTGATGATGTGCTATAATTCTCTTGTTCTTCAATGAATAAAATGCACGGAATGATGGGAACAAAAGAAAGATATCAGCAAATTTAAAGTTAGACAAAAAGGTGTTATACATGAGAATGACAAACACTATAGGCTCTGTCACAGCATGCATAAATCAATGTGGGAAAACTCGAATGACAAAACCATGAGGAAACTATAAAATCTGAGATCACAATCCAATACACATTTAAGGGCATTCAGCACCATTGAAATAAATGGTTTTAGTGCACTTAACTCCATGTTGGATTGTTAGATTTTTAACAGTTTAATGTCAAAAATGAAAAAGGAGGTCATTCTGAAGCTTTGTCCCTAATTGCCATGATGAGTAGTTAAGAAAGCAAGCAGCAACACTAGAATGAACGTGGTTACTCATGTATGAAAATGCTCATTCATCCATCAAGTTTGCATCTCAACTGTCATCATTTAAGAATTTCACAAAATGAAAATAAAGTGTCCTAGAAGCTTTAAATGTATATTGAAGTATCTTTTTAGCCATTCCAAATTAGAGCACTTTCATACTAACTTTAATTATACCAGTGTTTTAACATGTGCCACTGCACCAAAACACACTTGTCAGTTCAGTCTTGCATCAATAAACCAAATTCACAAAAGTACAAAGTCATATTCGAAAAGGGTGAAGAATTTGTGCATATATACTAAGGAACGGTCAAATGAGGACGCTACAGAATTCACATAGATAACTGTCATCTAATTTTCATTTAATAGAACTCCCCTAGCAAAAACTAGCATAGTTTTAAAGAAAAGATTTCAAGAGGCATTTTACATAGAAACAAGATGTGAACCCATTCCAATACATGTAATGTACCTGTTCTGTTTAAAAATGAAGAATATTCCACTTAAATTATTCATAATCCAGTGTCAAAGACTGCAGATTCAAAACTTGTAGAATCAACGAACATACATACATTTGTTCCTAGTTACTGAATCACGTTCAACTACCTTTTAAAGTATAAATGTGTTCAACAGCTTAGGTCTGTTATATTAACATCTCTACAAGTTCAATCACTATTTTTCATAGAAATGTTTCAGGTCCATTAATACAAATGAGACTTTTGTTTGCACCCTTCAGGTTAAGCTCTTTCTTTTGTCAATGAATGGGACACCAATGGAAACATGAAACATTTTACATCGTAAATTTTCATCAATATCATCACTCACATTCACTTAAAATGTTCAAAGATAAAGGTAAAAGATAAAGCAGAAGAAATAATGCAGTGTCTTTTCTGCATCTATCCATGTGCAATAAAGATGAGAAATTCAGAATTAAATCATTTTCCTAAGCCCTGTGACATGCTTTTATTTTCATACAAAGAACTAAGCAACTACATATGAAGTGGCAATGTCCAACACTAGCTCTTAACATTCATCACTGGATGGCATAATTATCTTTTATAATTATTGCATTCATGTTATTTTTGACAATAAAAAGGGCCACATCACTTCAACAAAAGATATATGTATATTCTCCCATAGAAAACATGGAGTTATGTTTTACCTCTGACTGTATGGCTTTTGTCAGTCAAAATTGTATTATTATGCTTTTTGACTGACAAAAGCAGTTTCATTTTTAAACATTGCAAATAATGTTAATATTATGGCCCTAAACTGTACTTACTAGACAAGAGGTTTATGCATGTTTTGAAAACACATTCGAAGATCTTTCTGATATGATCCTATATCTTTATTATAGAGGGAAATAGTAGGCTTAAAGAACAGCAGCAAGTTCCCCCCAACCAACACATCATTATCTTCAAACCCTAATACGAGCAAATACTACTGAATCTAGTAGTAATCACATCCAAAATGGAGCATCCATCATTTCTTTTTCACCTTCTTCCAGTGCAAGGACCATTCTACTTCAGAGAGAGATCTGCACTAGCACCACACCTGCCAGGGAAACAATCCTGGTGCTGGAGGAAGGCTCCACAATTATTGGAAAAATAGAAATGATGGGTACAACCCAAAATACCAAGTATAACACTGCAGTCCGAATATTACGAATGTCAGTATTGAAGTCACGGTTTGTCAATTGGTACAGGTTTAGAGATCCATGAAAAAGTCAGAACATGCATTCCTTCTTTATACCATACTCTGTTCTTCATTCCCATCCTTTTCCCCACTCTGGTATACACACTTTTAAAAACCTGGCCTACTAGGATCATTACTTCTCAAAAATCTGATGGAGATACTGTGATGTTCTACAAACAGGCATGCAAGTTCAGAATAATTTGCCAGATCCTTTACAAGGGAAAATTCCTACAGGAGAATTAATTCTTTAAATCAACAATAATGTCCCCATATGTTCATTATTTTACTGTTACCACCCCTCTTCCTTAGTAACAGTTACTGCATTTCTTTTTATTAATGTTACTTTTGCTAGCTTATAGAAGTAAGCATTTGGCTCTTGCTTGCACCAAATATTATGGACCAATTATTATTCATCTGCAAAGGACCAGAAAAATTACATTTCAGACACTATTCAGACACTATTAATTATAGAATCAGTTCTTTGAGTTTTATGCAATAAAGGCATTGTATCCCACAAAATTCACTTGCAGTTATATAAATGATGATGAGCTTTGTTGGATATCTAAGTAAATAATGATAAATAATGAAAAGGCTGCAATTTGTAACCATTGTAACAAAAGAAGTTTCACATTTTGTTCTGCCATCATATATAAATATATATCTAAATGGTCCACAGCATATTATGAATGTTAGCTGTTGTGAAGCTTAGGTGTAATTTATTCAGTAAAAAACGCTCACTGACTTCAACATGTTAGCCCTTAAACTATACTACAGTTTTTATGCCTCTAAGACCCCTGGAGTAGAACCATAGTTTTCTATTATGCACATATTGAACACAGTAAATATGGCCAAATATTGGTCGACCTTTTACCCTAGGAGGAAACCACTTCTTGCCTGGGATGAACAAAGTTAAATAGCTAAGCAATTCTGTATAGTTCCACTGTGTTAAATGGAAAAATACTGGTAAATAGAAATCCCAAGGTTCAGCAGTGAAGGAATCGTATCATTGCTGATGAAATCACATCTGCAGGACAATTTGGGAACTGCAAGATCTAAAGACCTATCTGTTCAGTGCTGGAGCAGCAGTGGCGTAGGAGGTTAAGAGCTCGTGTATCTAATCTGGAGGAACCGGGTTTGATTCCCAGCTCTGCCGCCTGAGCTGTGGAGGCTTATCTGGGGAATTCAGATTAGCCTATACACGCCCACACACGCCAGCTGGGTGACCTTGGGCTTGTCACAGCTTCTCGGAGGTCTCTCAGCCCCTCCTACCTCACAGGGTGTTTGTTGTGAGGGGGGAAGGGCAAGAAGATTGTAAGCCCCTTTGAGTCTCCTACAGGAGAGAAAGGGGGGATATAAATCCAAACTCTTCTTCTTCTTCTGGATTGTCAAAAAACAAACAAACAAACAAACAAACAACAAATTTGGCTGAATATATTAAAACAAAGTTCAGTCGTTCAGCATAACAATTATAATGGCAATACTTCCCTACTTAACAACTGATTACCTCTCTAGTAATAACTTTCAGTGTGTTTATCTAGTGGACCTATAGAACTAGGACATACACCAGATGGATGTGTGAACCTAATCTCAATTACCACCAGTTGTAAGGACAGCTCAAGAGGAAACAAAAAAAATCACTTCACCAAAAGCAGAAGTATTTAAAGAAAGCAACTGGAAAAACCTCCACCTAGATTCATTCTACAAAATTTGTACCAAAATGAATTTAAGTGCACTATTAAGAACATTTTTGTAGCTTTACATTTTTCTTGCTTGTGCTGCTACAACAATCTAATTTTTCACCTTGTCATTTGAAATTGCAGATTATAAAATTGTATTAGCACAACTTGAATTGAAATACTATTAGAAAATTTTTTTTTCAAATACAAGATATTATCTATGGTTTACTATGTCACCAGAGAAACTTTATAAGAATCCACAGAAAGGTACCTATTTTTAATGCTCAGCCTGCACATTATTGGCATTCTGGGGAAACACAAGTCGATTTAATCTGCAAAAAGTTATTAAATTAATGAGATTTTAACTCATGGTAATATACACATAGAGCAAATATAGAGTATATCAAGCACATGCACCAAGCGAAATATCCAGTTGGAAATAAGCATATCAAGAAAAACCATGTTCCAATACATTGTGTATTCAATAACAGCCCAGTGATGTATCCTCTTTGAATTAATGCATCCAGTCAATACAATCATTAGAAAACTCAACTCAATACATACATATTGGCACTGAATCAGCATTTGACCAGTATTTTAACAAGTAAACATTAACTTTGAGACATATTCAGCAATTTATTTTTCAGTTCTGGATTATGCCATAAAGTTAAACTATAAACAATTTAAACAACCTGATGATGTATTTTAAAATAAACCTAGACAGCTGTAGCTTTGATACATTTTGGAAAAATAGGTAAATAATGTTTTTCCCTGGCAATCCAGTAACTTTACTGTTGCAAATACAATGACGAGGTAAAGATATTAGTACTAATAAAGTGACAGTTGCCACTGTCTATCTCACAATTTCTCTGAAATACTATGCTCATGGATTTGCTTGGACTTACAACACACAATTGATTATTCCCCTGTTGAGTACATTAATTTCCTCTGATACCAACCCATTTTGTACTTGACCTTTGACATGCTCAGAAAGGGATATAATTAGCACTGTTCACACATCTGTCAGCAAGTCACAATTCATTATTTCCAGCTAACACAACATAATTAAATGGAGTGCAAATGAACAAAATGGGTTTGCTGAAATTTGTAAACTGTACTTTTTTTGGAATCCAGAATAAATGTGATCATAGGAAAACATCACATCCATTTTAAAAGATGCACCGATTGCCAAAATGTGAAATAATAATAATGACAATAATCTTCAAATTGACAAAATTAACATCTATCAGATTCAGAAGGCAACCCTGCTGGGATCCGCACAAATACTATGTCAGTACATCACAACTTCCTAGGCCTCTGGGCGAGGCTCGAATTGTAATGAAAGGCCAACAACCAGCTAAAGAACTGGCAGCTGTGATATCAAACAATAATAATTATGCAGCAATCAATTGCACACCACTATAGTTTGCAACCCACTTCTATATGACTTGACTGCTTTGTCAGTACAAACTGATATAGAACGTAACAGACTGTTAAATGAGAAAGAGATTTTTGTTTTGGAGAGGAGAGGAGAGGAGAAAAAAGACGGAAAAGAAACCCAAGATTTTGAACAATAAGTTTGTGATTTGATACCTTGCTCTATACTGCCGCTTCTGACAGGAACTTGTGGAAGCTGCCGCCCCCTACGGCTGCTGAAGGGCGTGTCTGCTGAAGAGGACTGCATAGGACTTCCTGGTTGATGCATTCTGCAGGCAGAATTAAAATTAAATGTAATGATGTAACAGACATCTGACCCAAAGAGATATTACAAGCACCAACATGAGATACTTTTATTAATACATGTGAAAAGAAAGAGGATCTTACTTTGTACATAAGATCATATACTCTTAATATCTGGTCCATTCAGGAAGAATTGATTTTGACATGTTTAAGTTTGTACAAGTCAGAAGCCATTTTTGAGTAGTTTATTTTGATAAACCACTAGGCTGGAAAAAGACACTCAATCACTGATCTGTACTAAGTGAAATAATTAACACCAGTCTAAATTTGGAATAATCTTTTTTTCCCTTGAATGCTTTTTACTTTCAAAAAACTATGGTTGATAGTGCTTTGAAATGATATAAAAAGCAGGCCATCTACACTATATCTACATAATGTGTTAATGCTCTTGCTTAATGCATTTCAGTGGAAAACGGGATACCAAAGAATGCGGGTATACATACACTCTCTTGGGCAGTCCTTACAGAATCCTAAAAATGGAATTTAAAATGAAATTTCTGAACAGGATTGTAGAATGGTCTCTTTCTTCTCTATGCATACCCCTTACTCTCCTTTGCATTGCTTCCTTTGACATCATGGAACTGGAGAATGTAGTGTTCTTCCCAGTGCTGTGAAGAGTTGCAACTGATGTGTCCGGACTGATATGAACTAGAAACATGTCACAGAAGCAGGCTGTATCTTAATGGAAACTACCACTTGCTTCTCATAAGGTGCCAGTTTGGAAAATTTCATACAAATCACTCCTAGTGTACAATTAACTGATCTTCCTTTATATGAGATCTACTCAAAAAAGATTCCAGAATTTACCTTTCTGTGTTTAGTATGGTATATATATAAACGTTTGTGTTGCATAGAGCATATGTATTTCACAATCAAATGTATAGAAAGCTTTCATATGAATATATAAACACAACAAAACAATGGGAAGACAAAACACGGGCAGATTTTTACTACTGTGATAAGTTCCTGTGTATGATTTTAATGATCCAGATAGTGATAATAGAGGATATGAAAAAAGTGTAGGTGTCATGGGGGAAAAAACAGATTGTACTGGAGAGCCAGAATGAATGGATGTACTGCATGTACTCTGGAAAGTACAATACTACATTAACATCTGGGAGGCAGAAAACAAAATGCTATGCTGTACACTTAATAGCAACCTTGTCAGAAGTGGAGAAGGTGGTGCTGACCCTCCAGGAGCTAGGTGATGTACAGAACATAATGGTCTGATACTAGAATGCTCACTCGATCTTGAGCGAGTGTGGTGTTTTCCCCTAATGACTGGGTGATCATTGATTCTCGGGGTAGGAAGTCCCCTTCTAGTAACACATGGCAGTAGAACCCTAAAACATTAGGGCCAAAAAAAAATTGGTTCAGTCATTAAAACTCTTTGCCCACATATACATAATCACGAACTCACACCATTGCCTTTGGTTTATATGCACAAAAAGTAATGTTCACATCCAGCAATATTATCTCCATAACCCAGTTGGTAAATGATCTCACAGGAGGGTCATCAGAGACTAAAACCAAAGTATGCTTGTACTTACAAAACTAATAACAAGACAGAATTGCTAGTAGCCAAGTACAGATCTCCTTCCAGTTAAATGTATATTAAATTCTTAGCACATCTCAAAAATCATATTGTTTAGGTAGGTGATCAAAAGAAAAAAAATACTCCAGTCTGTGTTCAGTAGCAGAAGACATATATTTGCAATAAGCTGAGACCTGTTTTGCTGCAACATAGTTTTAGCATGCAGCTTCCTTAATTCTTTCGAGGTCATTTCTTTATTTTTTTATTATTTATATTTATAACCCGCCCTCCCCTGAAGGGCTCAGGGCGGCATACAACAGCATAAAAACAGTAAAACATTCCAATTAGTAAAACAGATGGTAACAAAACCCACCCCCTCCCCTTCGTACCCATAGGAAAGCCAAGGTGATCTCATTTATCTTCCCAGCTGGCCAGGTGGAAAAGCTTGATGGAACAAGGCCCTGTGAAATTCCTGTAGGTTCTGTGGGGCCCTAACCTCTTAGGTAGCCTGTTTCACCACGTAGGGGCCAAGGCCGTAAAAGCCCTAGCCCTCATAGAAACCACCACTGATCTACACTAAGGAACATTCCTTTTCAACCATGGAATGGTTCCCTCAGTAAAAATTAACTGAAAACCCTGCACATCCTAAAGCCCCTCTTGGACATCAATCAAAGTGATCTCTCAATCAAGATTATATAATCCACATATATAAGTGAATATCATTTGTATTTGTTTTGCAAGGAAAAAGTGAAGCAGAAGCCATTTAGAAATACACTTGTAAAATATAAGTGGATGTTGAATTTTAATTAAAAATAATAACCAAGGAAAGCTATTAAGATTTCCATTTCAACATTCATAAATAGTTCAAATATTTTCAATTCTATTAAGTGTATAGGAGTTAAAGGGAGTATATGCAATTCCTGTTGTTAAAATCAATTTGCACAATATTGTTATATCTAATTTTACACATGGCTCTCAGATATGGATCATTATGTCCAAAGATTGGAACTATGCATACTGAAGAGCTATTTCCATAATTTGGGAGTAGGTGACGTACAGGTTGCAGAAAAATCTGAGACCTTTTTTTTTTTATAAAATAAGAGCTTACAAAGCAAAAACAAATAGACTGCAGTCCAATCCCACAGATCAAAGCTGGCTCTGGGTATGACCCCAAATTGAGGATGAAACCCTGCAGGTGGGCTTGGGGCTGATACTAAATGAATTGGATGCAGCTGATAGATGGCCATGCCTGACCCAGTCTGGTGGGTGCACATGAGAGAGGGAGGGGAAGTCAATGCCACCATGAGCCAAGCAGGTAGAGCCTGCAATGCTGTAGACAGGAAACTGACCACAGTCCACCCACTGGAGTCATGCAGGTAGAAATGGCAATGCTGCAGGCAAGTGGTCTGGCTAGCAAGTAGGCCACCCTATGAGGGAACGAGTGGGCCAAAAAAGGATGGGGTCCTACTTGTAATTGGGGGGGGGGGTCGTCCGCCAGTTGTATTATTATAATTTGATATTGCTTTTAAACTTACTATCTTGTCACATTTTTTTTCATCAAACAGTATATAAAGAAAAAAACTGGAAAATTAAGAGGAATGTTCTTATTATGACTTTGGGATATGGTAACTCATCTCCACTTCCCATCTTTCAGGGGTGGTGAATTGCAGAATAAATCCTACCTTTCTGTTTCTGATGTAGAGCCTTTCCTAGTTTGTTTTTGGGTGCTATATCTTTCCACTTTTCTGGACTGCCTGTGAAATGAAATGCCAAAAAAGAAAGTATTATAGGAAATACATTACAAAGTTAATACAAAGTGGCTGGTATATGGAAGGTGAAAACAAGTTTTATGAAGAGTTAGTGAATATAGGCAATGAATAACAGTTGCACTTCTTACTACAGAGGGAAACAGAAAGATAATTGACTTGACCTGATATGGGTACTTGCAGAATTTTAATAATTTCATAACCACTCATTCTTGATAGGTAAGGAAATATCATAAAAATTCTATTCTGCAGGGAAAATTATCCTGCAGTGTTATTTAAAATCTAGCAAGAAAGAAATTATACACCTTTAGGTTGAAATCTGCAGGACTGCATTATACTCACTGGTCAAGTTAAATAATATTTGAACTTACCTGAGAATGTAAATAATGCAAATAATTTTGAAATGTTTCCCAGTTTTTAAATTATCAGTTATCACCTATATAACAATGAAATTCTTTATTACATTTTCATGATTTCTCAGCTAATATATGAAGGGTTGAAGTACAACTTTTCAATATTTGGATCAAATACTACAACATCCTTGAACTAACATATTCCAGAGTATATGCCATAGAATATACCCAAATTAACTGTAGCTACCAGACTAATTATAGATATGGTTAGCCCTTTTGTCCTTTACTTTTTTATTATCTGAGATGCTTTTTTATATTTAGAGGCATTTGGACTAATAATTTAATCAACACCATGTTATTTATTATGATTTTTCCAGAGACTTCTTAATGTTGCTTAGATATGGGATTGAAATAAAGACTGATTTGCATAGACAACACAGGTTTCACTCTGAAAGAATTTGATCATGGGTGGAGAGACAGTGAATGGAGCAGTTATTTGGCAAATCCTTCAAAGAGTCTCTCTGGAAGTTTTGTAGTGGAAGACTGCATATGCACAATACAGGCCAATAAGAGACCAATTTTATTTCACCCATTTGTGGTATTCAAGTGGCTCAAAGGCAACTGCATGTAAGTTTGATGATAACATTCACTTTTTAAAAACTCATCTGCTTTATCACCTTGCTGAGACCTTGCTCAGTAAGTTGTGAACATTCTTGCAACTTATGCAATTGCTTAGATTTTGGGTGTAAATATTACAAACGATTTTTAAGTTTTTCTTTTTCCTTTTTCACAGGTTCTACAACAAGCAGTGGTATCAAAACAATACTGAAGGTACTTTGCCACAGGCCCATTAGCTAGTATTTGGGGTATTTTGTATCTTGAAAATTAATTAGGTATATGAGGGCAACCTTCTTCCTTCTCAAATAAGACCACCCAAGCACACAGCCACTTGTAAAGAATGGCATGCAAAGTTGGAAAGTGTGCCAAACTTTTGGGAGCCAAAAAAGATATCATTTGCCTGTTTTATATCAATCAGAGAATCTTGCTATTCTAGGCATTGAAACAGGAGCTTACCATCAGCATCCTAAGCACAGTTGCTGCCTTCTGAGACTTCCAATAAATTTAGAAGAGTACAACTCTGTTAAGGATGTAGGGATTTCAGCTGCCTACTTTGGGTGGGCATTCTTCTTCTGCTGCTGCTCCCCCACCCTTGGGGCCAGCATGAGAACTGTGCCCATTCCACATGGGCCAATAAACATGGGTTGATGCTAAAAAAACCATTGGAGGGGGAACTATGCACGGATCCCACCCCTGAAGTGAGTCTGCCCCGTGTTATGTTCTAGAATAGCAGCCCATAGTTAATGACTGTATATACTTCATATGCCCAAAATAAAAGTATTAATGCAGCTCATCCATGAACTCAGATCCACTCCCCCAAGAATTCATCTGCAGATGCCAAAAAGTGCCTACCAGGAACTAAAGTCCCAGTAAAAAGAATGGACCCTGAATGCATTCAAGGGTTCTGAAATGCACTCATACGTATTTTCTAAAATGCATTTAGAATATTTAAAAGAAATGGAAAACCATGTTAAATTAGACAGATATGGCAGAGTACAAAACTAGGAAAATGATGGCTTTTCAACATTAATCAAAACTATATGATCTTGGAGACAATTTAGCAAAGATACCTCTGGGTTGTTTCCGGATTAGCACTTAGGTGGTTTAAACAGTCTTGTTTTGGAATGCAAGACTCCATCGCTGTTGTTCTTCACAGGTTTTGGAAACAAGGAAGTGAAATTTGGACGGAATGGATAGAAACAGAGAGATGGTCACATGCAGTGAAGATGAAGACATGCAATCAAATTATCCATATGAACAAAAAAAAGTTCAGTGATAAATCATGTTTATCCTTTTCAAAGTTTCAGAAAGGATTTTTTTTACAAAAATTATAACAAAAATGGAACTGTTCATAAAGCTTAAGACAGAAACAGTTACAAATATTTCACTATAGCTAGTCACAGTCTGCTTTGTTTCTCTAGCTAATATAATATAATTTATCCAATCCCTTGAAATGAATGGGATTTTGCAGAAGTAGTATTCAGCAGAGTTGGGTTTGTATAAACAAATCTTTGTGAAAGTTACTTTAGGTTTCTTGAATCATACATCATACTTCATATGTAGTATATTTTATATGTTGTATATCAAGTGAATTTACAAATGGACCTTGGTAGCCTGGTCCCTGATTTTTTCACCACCTCCATCAGCACGAATTTTTAAAAAATGTTCTCGTATTTCCACCATGTACCAACTGTCTATCTAAAAACACGACATTGACTCATTTTGTAAATGGCCAAAGCTCCTTGATATGTTATATTATGTGAATTGACCATCATTAGACAATCAAAATGGCAGAGTACAAAACTAGGAAAATGATGGCTTTTATACCGCCCTCCCCCTTTGGGGGAGGGCGGTATAAAAGTGGAATGAATAAATAAAATAAATAAAAGATCACTGAATGCATTTTCCTAAATTAGTTTCTTAGCTCAAGCCATTGCCAACAGTTTCCCACTTGGGGAACATCCTTGGCCAAGCACTAGAGTTGTGCTTGCAAAAATATGTCACACTAATTTGCCAGAAGCTGCTCTTTAAAAGTAGGCATTCTTGCCCTTAAAGATCAATGACTAATCTTGGGAAGATATCATGGCATTTTGATTTAACTGAATAAGACAGAACAGAGTTTACCATTTTTTAAAACTCCTTTAGAATGTGTTCAGAAAAAAGTCTACTGATTCAATACCTTATTAGAACAGAAGACATCATATACTCTGTCTATTTTCCTTTTCCTTTTCTGTGAAACAGTTCTCTTCATCTGACACCAGCTATCTTTGTGAGAAGGAAGGGATGTCTTGACAAGTCATGTGCTATGAGTTATTAAAATAATTATCTTGTGTTACATGGAGTGAATTACTCTCTTTTATTTTTTTTATCACAAAAGAGGGCAAAATCTACTATCATGATATATAATCTAAAGATAAAATGGCAACTGACTGAAGTAAATATAATTCAGGTGGGACTTAAACCTGTCTATGATGTTCCAGATTAACAGTTAGAATATTCCTTCATAAAACCTGTGCATGTTTTAAATAAATACATTTAAATATTTTGACATATTTAAAAGTTGGTTCATTAAACTGACACTCAAGAATGAAAGAAGGAATGTCATTAGCAGGTAGCTTGAACAAAGAAAACAATTTTATTACATGAATTCTGGCTCCTCATTTCCTTTAACATTTCAGTTATTTATGTTGTGATAAAAGAAAACTTCAAGGGAAGCAAAGTATGAAGAAACCACAGCTTCCTGAAAGCCTGTCACAAAACTTTATTGTTTGAGTATTTGTGACAGCAATCATAAGATGAATGGGGAACTTCAGATTTGTTTTCTGCAAACCTGGGGCACTTTTCAGGTTTGTAGAAAGATCCGTTCGCAGCTCCAGTCACTGGAGTATCCTCAGATTTGATCAACTTAGAATACAAGACAAGTGAGGACCCACACACAACATGCAGGAGTAGATAGACAATCCTCCCCCCAATATTTACTTCCACCCCTCTCCTCTATGTCTCAGTCTTTCCCTCCTTCTCCCTCCTGTCACACCCTTTCTTATTGTTTCTGTCCTCCATGCCTATCACTTTCTCTTTCTTTCTACCCCCACTTATCACTCTTTTAGTTTCCCATCTCGTCATTCTCCCATTCTTTACCCTCCTGGTCTCTCACTTGCTTCTTTTTGTCTCCTCCCCAAAGCAACTGTGAAGACAATGGCACACCCAGAATCATAACAGATCTTTCAGCTACAAATATCAGTTTCTCTTTGGTTGCAAGTTCCAGGTTGGGAAATTCCCAGAGATTTGGGGTGAAGCCTTGGAAGGATGAAGTTTGGAGAAGAAAGCAACCTCAGCAAGTTGTAATGCCATAGACTGCATCCTACAAAGTAACCATTTTCCCCAGGGAAACGCATCTCTGTCATCTGGAAATCAGTTGTAATTCTGGTTGATCTTCACCTGGAGGTTGGCAACCAAACTTTCCCTAGAGGACATGGCTGCTTTGGAGTGTGGAGTCTACAGAATTATAGACTTCTGAGATCCCTCCTTTCCTCAAACCGCATCTTCCTCAGGTTCCACCCCTAAAATCTCTAGGATTTTCTGAATTTAGAATTGGCAACCCTATCTCATTCCCACCCAACTTTTATCAGCCCTTCTGTCTTATGTTTTCCATCTCTTCCTCCCCTGCAGCCTCTGCCTGGGAAAATTACAGTATTTTTCACAGTGGGAATGAAGCAGCCTACATTAGTCTTCTCTCCTCCTACATTAGTCTCCTCTCCTCCACAACAACCTTGTGGTTAGGCTGGAAGTATGTGACTGGTCCAAAATCCCCCAGTGGGCTTCTTCATCAGGGTGCATATTTGAACCTAGGTCTCACAGACCCTGTTATGAAGCTCTAACTGCTCCACCACAGTGGCTTTCATAGGATGTTTGCTCTTTAACAATAGCTAGCAGCTAGGCCTGAGTCATACAAGTTGGTTAATATCATCATCCAAGGTTGTGGCTAACCTCCAAGTGTGATCTGGAGATCTCTCAGAATTACAGTTGAAGTACAGAAAACAGACATCTGCACCCTGGAGAAAATTGCTGCTTTGGAGAGTGGACTGTATGGCATTATACCGTACTGAGACCTTCTCCCCATCCCCCCGCAAAAACTACCCTTACCTTCCTCATACTTCACCACAAAACCTCCAGGAATTTTCCAACCTACAACCCTGGCCCCAATGAGTGCTCCCCAGAGGCAAAACGAGGGGAAACTGCACCCAGGGCGCGTGCGTGCCCTGCACCCCTGCTGCGGTTCCACCCGCTCCCTCTACGGCCCAGCCATGCCTCCGCTGTGGCTCTGCCCAGGGTGTCGTGCCCCCACCCCATTGGCACAACGCTACTGGTGCTCCCTCAAAATTTTTCATGCCAAAATAGGCCTTCAAAGGGCTCTGCTGCCTCCCCCTTTCTTTTACTGAGAAAGCTTTGGAATGCTGTGACTGCCTATTAACAGCCACAGAGGGAATCCATTGCTTAGAACTTCAGGATCTTCTTTTATCATTTTCAGTTTTTTAACAGTCCCCATCAGTGGGGTTTTTTTAGATTTCTTTTTTTTCAGACTTGGGACCTTTTTTTAGGTTTGGAGAAAGATCCAGCCCATTCACATTTCTTAGTCACAGAATTTAAGTATTCAAAAATTTAGCCAAGTTCATTTTGAGAATAGAGCAGCTGCAGAAACTAAACAAATTCTCAAAATAAAAATGTTCTGCTTGTTCATTTAACCCACAATTGGTTTTACCAGTCCAGGATAAATTAGTTGGTTATTAAGGTTCAGGATCTTCTAGTAAAAAAGATTCTCTAGAACAGTGATAGCAAACCTTTTCGAGACCGAGTGCCCAAATTGCAAACCCACTTATTTATCGCAAAGTGCCAACAAGGCAATTTAACATGAATACTGAGGTTTTAGTTTAGAAAAAAAGGTTGGCTCCAAGGCATGCGTTACTCGGGAGTAAGCTTGGGGGTAGTCGGTGGCTTTGCTTTGAGGCAACCGTGCAACTCTTCCAATGGGTGAATCACGACCCTAGGAGGATTTACTCAGAAGCAAGCCCCATTTCCAGCAACTGAGCTTACTCCCAGGTAAAGAATCATGCTTTAATTGTTCGCATGAAAATCAGTGGGGTTTAACAGCGCTTAACAGGGTTACCTACACTGCTTCCCCAAAACTAGGTCTTAGGTTTAATGCTAATAATTGAGCCCAGTGGCCCAGGCCAGCCTAGATTGGGGGGGGGGGTGCAACTCTGCGCATGCCCACAGAGAGGGCTCTGAGTGCCACCTCTGGCACCCGTGCCATAGGTTCGCCACCACTGCTCTAGAATTATGTAGTCCTACTTTGTGACCTGAGGCAGATAATGAACTAGAGTTTAAAACCTCTTTCCACCAAACAGGCCTCTCAGTCTCCTCAAAGAACTAGCTGCAACTAGCTGCATGGTTCAAATGCATATGTTTGGGAACTCCCACTTTATCCCAATGTTTTACTTTCTGTATCTTAAGTCTGTTGGCCACAATCCATTATTGAAGTCAGAGCTCTACAAGGTCAATGGAGTTAAGCACACTTAACTCTGTTATAGATTATGACCACTGTTTCTTGTGTTGGTGAACAGGTTGGACCAGAGTTTTGACTCTCTTCTATATTTCAATCATATCCTGCCCCCTTAATCTTCTGTTCTCTAAGGAAAATATAGAAGTTTCATCAGCCTTTGTGGAACTGAATTCAGTTCAAGGAAAACATTACGTTTGAAACATGAACCTATACTTTTGCCTATTTTATGTTTTTTGTATCCTTCACAGAATTACAATGTTTGCTCATGTTTGCATTGCAGAAAGTGGGAAAGGTATGGAATACAGTACGCAAAGTGAGGAGAAAAGGTAGGAAATCGAGATATTTTAAATTATAGTTCAGTTGGGTTAGTGTGTTCAGCTTCAAGAATCAGACAATACAGAACATACATTCAACATAAACATAATGCTCATGACTGAAGAGCAAGATGGCATCAGAATTAAAATAAAACATAATACATTATAAAATAAAAGTGCCAATTAAAGATGTTTGCTTATATCTTATTTGGCTGATCAGCATATAAAGAGAATCCACAGCACTGGCATTGGTTAGCAAAACTGACCTTCTTAAGAAACCCTGTCTGTAGTATTTTTATTTTGGAAAAGTTTAAGTGTGCTGACTAGACAAAATGTGCCACCCCATGATTCAAATAATAGTACGGTTTTGTTTCCCCAAAACATCAGCTACAGTCCAACTCATAGTTTGGCAAATTTGAAACCACTGACTTAAATGAACTTAAGAATGTCTAACCGGGTGCTGGCTCGCAGCTTCCAGACACCCCAAAAAGAGAAGGCTGAATTCCACACTAGCATATTCCAAAGCACCAGATTAAAGTATCAAATAATGAGTAGCCAGCATCATTGTGGTAATGAATAGTGCAGCATTTTGCTGCTATACTCCATTTTACCATAAAGAATTATTGGGGCTAAAGAAAAGGAAACCAAGAATTACAGAGCCAAATGAACTCTTATTTTATATCACTGCTGCTTTAAATATTCCTTATCAATCAGAGGCTCCCATTGATACTAGTTCCTTCACACTCCAGTTAGAAGTTCCCGAGCAGCCACTGCAGAGTATGGTGTCCCAAGGTTTTTATTTTATTGGGTCTATTTTGGCAAGCAGGAGTTAAAGGCTCTAGAAAATCATCAGCATCCATTTTGTTTGTTTGTCGCAATGGATTAGGCTAAAATAAGACTGCATTTTTTCATCATGTGACCACAAAAGTATCACAGGTGCTTTATAATAACTGAATGGAATCCAGGTTTAAAATGTGATATTGTAGCCTATACAAAATGTCTGGAAATTAGATTTTTTTTAAAAAAATTGTGCCTTTAGAAACCCTCTGCAAGGTTCATCAAGTTAGGAGGAACTGACCAGTACCTGTCGTCCTCCGGAGATGCATGCTGTATATGAATCCGGGGGCTAGTGGGTCGTCTCCTATCTATTGAGGGGAACCACATACCTCTGCTTGGTCATTCAACAAAACAGGAAGAAAACAGAACATTTAGTGTGTGATTTGTCTCTCAGTTTTGGGCAAGGAAGTAGAAAAGTACCCCAAAAAGTCAGCATTCACTTTTTATAAACACATTTTATCTAGTTATTCGAACTTGAATTTGGATTTTCTAGCACATAAATTTGCATAAGAATACCAATGTGCTTTCCATGGTAATACTTTAGAAAAATTAAAGTAATAGCAACATGATTTAGATAACTGATCAAAGGAATGATACTCTCAGCTGCAAATAGCTATGCATCTGAGCAGACTGTAAAATCTAGTATGCATTCTTAACAAACTGGTATTAGTTTAAATTTGAAAGGACTTTTATCTTAATCAATTATAAAAATGTGCTTCTGCATTCAAACCAAATAACTTTGAAATGAATCTTGGTGTGGATGGAATTTCAGCACCATGTTACACTGCTATATTCACAGCATGGCTCTGAAACAGCCTCCTTCCTTTCCCCAACATACTCCTGGCTAGAGTGAAGCGTAACGATTTATACTGAGATGGCAACAGCTCTCCAAGGTCTCAGCAGAAGTCTTTACCTACCCTGCTATCTGAAAACCTTTAAGTAAAGATACCAGAGACTGAGCCTTTGGATTTTTACTATCTTTTCTGCCCCTTGTGGTTATTGCAATCTGTTATTTTTCTCAGCTTTAGAGTCCTCTATCTGCAACAGGCATGCTTGGCGTAGCCTACATACCTTCACTACAGATAAACCTCTTGTAAACTTTGCCCTGTGTCTCTCTATTCTGCATTGGTTAGACCTCACCTGGAATATTGTGTAGAGTTCTGGGCACTGCAATTCAAGGATATTGACAAGCTGAAACAGGTCCAGAGGAGGGCAACAAAAATGGAAAAAAGGTCTGGAATCCATGCCCTACGAAGACAGACTTAGGGAGCTGGGTATGTTTAAGTTTGGTGAAGAGAAAGTTAAGAGGTGACATGATAGCCATGTTTAGATATTCGAAGGGATGTCATGTTGGTGAGGGAGCAAGCTTGTTTTCTGCTGCTCCAGAGACAAGGACCAGGAGTAATGGGTTCAAGGTGTAGGAAAAGATATTTCCCCTAAACATCAGGAAAAACTTCCTGACAGTAAGGCCTGTTCGACAGTAGAATGCACTACCTCAGAGTGTGGTGGATTCTCCTTCTTTGAAGGTTTTTAAACAGAAGCTCAATGGACATCTGTCAGGAGTGCTTTGATGGTGTGTTCCTGCATGGTATGTTCCTGCATAATTCCTATTGAACATAAACTGAGTTCTTATCTATGACAGCAACAAGTACTGATTCCCCCTCTCAAAGGCCCTTTCCGCACTGCGGAAAGGGTGACCCTGCACCGGCAGGAATCCTGCCGGTGGAGGGGTGGGGGCCGTTCGCACGGGAGCGTGTGAGCGGCCCCCGCAGGGGGGGCCACTGTTTTCCCCGTCCCCCCCCACTCACCTCATTGTCCTGCGTCGCCCTGCTGGACTACTAAGACCCGCCCACGCTGCCCTCTGACCTCCAGGGGTCGGAGGACAGCGAGGGAGGGTCTCAGCAGTCTGGTAGAGCGATGCAGGACGACGAGGTGAGTGGGGGGCACGGGGAAAACAGCGTGTTCCCGGTGGTGCCGTTCGCACCGCGCCGGCGGGAACATGCTGTTTTCCAAAAACCTCCCTCCAGGAGGGAGGTTTTGGGGGGTGGCCTGACGCCACTCTGGGGAAGGTGGAGGGAAGCCAGGTTGGCACTGCTGCGTTTCAGCAGCGCCGTCTGTGCGAACGGCGCCTCAGGGATGGCATTTTTGCTGTCCCTAAGGCGTCATATTTGGGCCATGCGGAAACGGCCAAAATAAAACTTGACTGCTGCTTGGGAATCAGAACTGAGGCCCCTTCCACATGGGCCAATAAACACAGGTGAAGGACACTTAAAAACAGGCTTATTAGCGTGTGATAATTTACACAGAGATTGCTAAATCAAATTGTCCCTCTGCAAAGGATTCACAGCAACAAATTAATATAAACAGATGTACATGGACTGTCAATCCCTGGTTGTTGAATTACTTCATGAAACCTTTACAGCTACCCATTATTCTATGTAATATTAAGAAATTTTTTTGTCTGAACACATTTCAGAAACAATATAACAACATTACCTCTGAAGACACCAGCCACAGATGCAGGTGAAACGTCAGGAGAGAATGCTGCTAGAACACGGCCATACAGCACGGAAACCAAACCTACTTGTAATTTTCTAAAAAAATCCTTTTCCAAAAAGGTCCTTTGTGAGCCCTTCACAGAGGGTCAATTTGGTTTAGGAATCTTTGTGTAAATTATAACACAATAAGCCTGCGTGCATATTGTTCATGCTGTGAAGTCCAACACAGTATAAAAGTTTATAATTGTTTAATGAATATTAGAGATACTGGTATGGTAGTACCATTAGCCATACAGGTGCTTGTTTGGATTGCTGTGACCTCTGAGCAATCTACCCCACTTTTGTTATGGTTACTTCTTCATATGGCACATAATGATCTCCAGCATTTTAATTTAAACAATCAGGCAGTATGAGGATGAAAGACCCTGAGACCCTGGAGAACACTGACAATGCTGCCTTTGATAGACCAATTGTTTGGCTTAGTAATTGTGTCCCAGTACTCAAGAGAACATTTGTGAGTGCATTATAACCTCAACTGATCTATTTTTCCCTTAGAAAAAACATATATATTGATGATATTGTCTTAATTCCAATGAACTATGAGGAGTTCATTCACAGAATGTGGCTTCGTTTTTCTCTCTGCATTTCTGTGTCTTGAACAAGCCACTTCAAGCATAAGCATTGGAATGTGGCTCAGAGATTCCAGCAGGAATGTGGAAAACAGCAAAAGAATCTCCTCTGATGAGTGGGTTCAAACCAAGAGTATTCAAAGAGTATGACCCTAGAATGTATTAGCCAGTATCAGACAGGTGAAAGCAAAAAAAAATATTAAATGTATTCCCTTAGCAGTGTAACATTTAAGTGAACAATTCAGTATTTATTTAATTGTACTTTTTATGGTACCTTCTACTTCATAGACAGATTTTAACACTGGGAACATGCAAATTAAAAGAGTCCAGAGGGGTTTAGCACTGCAAAATATTGTTAAAATATTTCAGGTATTTTAAAAGCTTGTTAGTAGGCAGCTGCTTTTAATCTCCAAGCCAAGTGTTAAGGAAGAAAAATGTACCAGTGCACCCAAAGCCCTTAATATGCTGATATCCTATATAAATATTAACATAATAGAAATATGTCATTACTTACAATCATGTGTAATACTATCTGAACACATGATCTCACTCTGATATGTTTTAATAGTTTAAAACATAGTTCACACATTAACATGTGGAATAGCATGCAACAAAATAGCTTTCCGGGCTGGTTGAAACAAAGGACAAGAGGAAGCAAAAATCACAGCACAGCGCATAACTAGCATATGCACTTGCTATAGTTCCAGTAAGGGCCAAACAGCATGTCCATATTTTTAAGAGTTCTAACTCAGGTTTCTTGCATCCACATGAGCATCTGGCAGGAATGGCTTTTGAAAAACAAAGAGTCCAAACAGGCTCAGAGTGCCACCTCATGGGAAGGAAGCCATTTTCCTGTGATGAAACAGTACTGGAAGGGGAATTAATTCCCTATTTTTGCTGCCCCACATGGAGTATTCTGTGCATGTGGAGTAGCAAAAATGGAGAAAGAACTCTGTTTCAGCATAGGAAAATGGTGGGGGTGGGGTGGAGAGGCAGGAGCCCCCTTTCCCCCTGCAGTGGCATTCTGAACATATTTGAGCTCTCCTTTACTTTTTAACAACCATTCCCAGCAGCTGTTGTGTGGCTGTGAGAAACCTGGACCCAACTCTTTGAAAACACGAACATGTAGTTTGACCCTGAATTAACATCCAATGTAAGTGATCACATTTAGACAGATGATTAAAACACATGCTGTATAGATACAGAAAAAATCTTATTGTTACAAAGAACAGTCCTTCAAAATCTGATTAATCATATTTGGAAATTGATTCAGTCATTTAAACTGTTTGTAAGACAAAGCCTCCAGAGTTCCAAACAGGAGCATTACTAGCCATTGGGGGCTCCTTTATCCTGGAATTTCATTTTCAATTGG
Source organism: Sphaerodactylus townsendi (assembly GCF_021028975.2). Lineage (NCBI taxonomy): Eukaryota > Metazoa > Chordata > Lepidosauria > Squamata > Sphaerodactylidae > Sphaerodactylus > Sphaerodactylus townsendi. Next base: position 141,794,495 of record NC_059425.1, read on the forward strand.
GAGACTGGATTCACCAGCTTCCTGTGCAAAGTCAGTTGCAAGAATATTATAACAAGTGGCACAAAGGAATAGTATCAGATTGTGAGATCATAGCTTAAAAGGTAATGACTGCCTCTTTTATGGGCAATCCAAATCATGGGCAGGGGATCAAAGAAGCCTTTAGGATGATTCTCCTCGCAAAAAAATAAAGTGCTAATTCTCAGCTCCAGGGCTGGATGAGCAGTTTCTGGCTACTCATGTTGAACTCCAACATACTGCAGCCAATTCATACAGTAGAGATTGGGTCTAGAGCAGGGGTCTTCAAACTATGGCCCCCCAGATGTTCATAGACTACAATTCCCATGAGCCCTACCATTTGGCCATGCTGGCAGGGGCTGATGGGAATTGTAGTCCATGAACATCTGGAGGGCCATAGTTTGAAGACCCCTGGTCTAGAGTCTCCATCGTGGACAATAGTCAGGCTTGAGTTTTGGATACTCTTCAGTTCCCATATGGACAGTACCTGCTTCAAATCAGGACAGCACAGCATGTGGAGAAGGGGCTTTATCCTTCCCCTTGTGCTATCTGCCTGGCCTGAAACAGTCCTAGTAGGTGCTAAAGGAAGCCTTCACTTTCAGAGGCAGTAAACCTTTGAATGCTATTCCTAGGAGTCAGCATCAGGGTAAAGTCTTTGTCTCTTTCCCTGATCTTGACATTTTAAATAATCCACCACTTAAGCTCATTCTGACCTAAGAATGTTGCCAACCTAAAGGGTTAACAGAAACCACATCCTGATCGGTTAGACTCAGAACTGCTTGGTGTTTTAACTCAAAGGCAGTTGATGCTGAGGAAGAAACAGAGTGAGAGAGTTATTCTGATATAGATCCGAAATAGAGGCCGAGGGATGGTTCTGTCAGCGCTGAGCAACTCAGAGTAAGAATCAATAAGGGCAGATTTTTGTGAAGGAATCTACACCAAGGTCCTGCAGTTAACCATTACACAGAACCCCTAATTAATCACACTGGTGATTTGGTTTAGTATCTCTGAGGAGAACTCCCCCAGGGGTGGTAGAAATATAAGTAGAAAAAGGATTAGGTTTTCTGGAGGAAAGTCCTTCTCTGGTAAGCACAGTGAAACAGATGTCTCAGATAAGGGAGATAGTCTAGGAGTTAGTGGTTTAGGATCTGTGATGGTTACACTTAACTGAAGTGGGAAATTAAGTCTTGTCAACACTGTAATTAGATATTTCTGAACAGTAAAAAAAAAACCTCCTGAGGATTAGGATATTTTTTTTCTAAGTGACTATGACAAACTTGAAGGCACTGGTGCTACCCTTGTAATTTAAAGATATTGAAATATCTTGTAAACAAATATTTTCTCTGAACCAGCTTCTTACTTATTAGTGTGATTCTTGGCTCAAAACCCTTCCTGATTTACTTCCATTTCCTTGTAAATAAATAAATATCTAAATCTTTGTTTGAACTCTACATGCCTCTGGTACCAATTTAATGTTTCTGTGACTGACAGGAACAGATTACCGAGTGTCCACACAGAGCTACTCATCTTTCTGCATGTAAAGTGCCTTGTCTGGGTGGAGGGGTAATCTATCATAACCCTTGAAATTAATAATCTAATCCATCAGGGTTCTTCTTACATCGTCAAGAGAAGAGGTTATTTTTACCTCTCTTTTCCCATGCTGAGTATTATGATTTGGAAAGGGGAGTAACGGGGCAGGGGGGGGGATGCCAAATAGTCCTACTTTGATCCCCATTCAGAATCCCATAAAATTTTAAGGTTGACTAATGCACTTCCATTTATATTTCCAATGTGCACTGCAGCAGCATCAATGCATTTTACTTATCCTTTGTAATTTGAAAGTTAGTTCAGCATGTTCAGCCAAGTGCTGATTGCTATCCACACTGACCCATTGCCATACATAGTAACAGAGAGAGGCATGCCATGAAGCTTTTAATGGGAAGGCTGGGGCCAATGCCATCATTCCTAAAGACTAAAAGAATATACCCGTCTTAAAGTTTTTATTGCACACAGGCAGACCAATGAAGTTGGATTTATATGTTGTACAATAAAATACATTATATGTTGAATTCAGGCTAAAGCCTCTAATACTGTAGAATATCTATGATCTAGTATAATAGCCGATGCATCTTGCCAAATGTCTGTTAAAATGATTAAGCATGGATAAGGAATCACCATTGCTTCCAATATCATTCTCCTTGTCTTCATTTTATCCTCACAACAACCATGAGAGGTAAATTAAGCTGAGAATATGTAACTGACCCGAGGTAATCCAGTGAATTTCCACGGCAGAAGGAGGATTTGAATTTGAGACTCCCATTTGAGTCTACTATGAAATTCTAACATCTATACCACACTGGCTTTTGTGGGATGGCTCAGATAATTTATTTATTTGTCTTGGTTTCTCTTTTTAGATTTCAGGTTTTTCTGCATACCCTTAAGCTTTTAAAGATCTGTTTTGTCTGTCCATGGTTCCAGTTTTTTGATTTAAGTATCCACAAATTTCACCATTTTGAGAACTGGGTATATTAAAAATGTATATAAAGAGTCATTGCCAGCCCAGGCGTTTTGAATTATATTGCCAGGCGTTTTGAATTATACAAGATGCTTCACGAAACATTTCAGAGTTTTTATCTATACAGTCTCTCAAAAGGAGCAATTGAATACATCATAGAATATATACCATGCAGCATACCAACTCCACTATTTATAATTCTGTTTAAACAAAGAAACAAAGCAATGTGCAGATAGTGGCAGAATGCCAACAAAATGATGGTCCAGTTCAGATGCTTACCAAAGTGGTGATACTGTTCAAAGAATTGGCAGAGTAGACAAGCACCTTCACCTTCACCACAAACATGACATAAGATAGCACGGACAACTTTTTCTCACACACTTTTGCAAGGCGAAGAATTTGAGCCAGTCATAGTGCTGTATGTACAGGTTCTCTGCCTTCATTCCATGCTGATATTTGCTTGGTCAAGAGGAGAGGTATGCTTCTTAACCAGAAAGGGTCTTACTCTCTGGATCTTAACTGGCCACTTAAGATGGAGAAGTCTTCTTAGGCAGGAGGAAGCCATCAAAATTTGTTCAGTGGAGTGGTAGAATTCACCCCAGTGACTGAACTGGGCCTATGTATTAGGCAGGAATTCAGATAAGCAGTTCTGTCATGTGGCATTCACATCCAAACATTTGGTAACAAGAACAGAGAGGACATAGCTGAAGGAGGGCCAATACTTTTACTTTCATATGTTGCTTTTCAACCTACCAGAGGCCTAGAACATCTAAACTGGTTCTTTGGAAACTGTAGCCTTATTTTGAATAAAGCCATATTTTATCCAGCTTCCCAGTTGGGAGGCATATATAGCCCTTTCTTTTGCCTGTTAAAGGTACTGTGCAGGTATTTCTGGATGGGCTTGTTAAATCTTAGTTTAAACTACTGTAGGATGCAGCACAAAGTGATCAATGGCAGGAAACTCTCTCAACAGCTTCCATATCTTTCTTGTTAATGTGATGTATTTCTTTGGACATAGTTCATTCAGGTTTATTCTTTACCATGCTCAACTTTGGCTATTAGGTTTTTATTCTCCAAGGAGATTATGTCAGCATACCTGCACCTCCTATCATTTCTATTTTATCTTAACAATAACTTGCCGAGGTGAGTAGGGCAGAGGGAGTGGCTTGCCAATGGCATCTTGTTGGGCTTCATAGTAGAGTATGACTTGAACAAAGTCTCTCTAGTCCTAGATTGGTTCTTTAAGTATTACTCCACACTGGGTTAGCAGGCAACTTCCTCCACCTACTTCCTCTGGTAGCTTGAAAGGGAAGAGGATAATTTCACTTGATTTCCTCTTTTTTTCTGCAGTTGCTGGTGCCACTAATACCCATGAGGGTTTCCAGACCCATGGGATCACAGGGGAATGCCTGTGAAAAACGTCTTTCCAAGTATATAAACCCAACCCTAGCTGTTTCTTTTTTCCTCCTTCATGGTTGTCCTTTTTCTAAAAAAGAGGGGAAAGGCTTAATAATTCTTCTTCCAAGGAGTTGTGGGTGGCTTAAATATAGATCCCAGGCAATCATCAACCAGGTAACTTAAAGGCATAGCTTCAAACAGAATTATGGCATGTGTTTGCCAACATATTTCTAAATGACAGTATGTTAGCCTGATTTGTTTACCAGTTGAGAATAACACAGTGACAACCTTATCTCTTCTCTAATCAGTTTTTCAGGACACAGTGCACTGAATTACAGCATTACATTATAAAACTAGGAACAGTTAGGAAATTTTACTGCAAATACAGAACATTTCCACATAACACAATGATATCCAGCCATGAGCCTGCTGACAGTGTTCACTTTCAAAAATTACAGAATATCAATAAACCTTGGAGAGAAACAATTGTATTCAAACATTTCAAAAGAGTATTATTTTTAAAAAATGGTACAGAAAGGTAATGAAATATTATGGGTCTTATCTAATGGTGCCTGAACACAGCAGCTAGAGTTACACGCTCACATCCTCTAAAAGAAGTTATAATTGTACTGATCATTTGACGGCAAGGATTAATCTGGCTGATCAACAAAGTCAAAGCACAAGTAAATTCAAGAGCTATTTTATGGCAACTCATGCAGCCTCCTCTGAAAAAAGAAAGTCATATTTTTACGGAATCATGTTACTTTTTTTTTTTGCAATTCACCAAATGGGTAAGAACTTGCAAGTAAATTATTATCTGTATTTGGTACTATTGGTTGCTCTTTAGGATGTTAACGATCAAATGAAGAGAGAGTTGCAGTACCCTAGAGATGAACAAATTTGTTACGGCATGAATTTTCATGAGCCAGAACTCATGTTGTCAGTTACAAAAACCATAAAGTAGTAAAACTATCTCAATTAATACTGAAATGTCATTATCAGCATACTGAGGACTTTTGCAAACAATGGCATTGGCTTGAACTTCAAAATAAAAAGAGTGTGAGAACAAGAAGAGAGACAGAGAGAGAAGTGAAGAAGCCAGAAGCCACTATAAGCAACATCAGCACACAAAAAGCATGACACAGCAGCAAGAAAAAAATCTGCACGTACCAAAGCAGATATGAACAATACAGGCAGCTAAGACTCACATGGAAAAAACTAACAAACGGATACAGACCACCAGCACAGATGACAAGAAATTGAGAAGTCTTTATTTTATACCTTTCTTGTTCTGGTGAATGCAAACTAGTGTCAGGTCTCAAGCAGTTGGTACTAGCACTCCTAGCCCTGTCAAGCGAGGGCTGCAGTTCACTAGTGCCAGTGCATGGCATCCAATGGAAGAAGGAAGAAGAAAAACAAAAAGAAAAAAAACAAACAAAGAAAGGAATACCATGTTAGATATCAAATCATAAGGTAATGTTTTCTTTACATAAGATGTCAAGTCACAATGGTCTAATAAAGATATAATGGAAGGAACTGGTTGGATGTGTTATGCTAAGATTTATTTTAAAATAAATTAAAAAGAAAAGGCTTGAATTTGATTGTATAAAAACAACAAAGGTTGCAATCTAGAGTCCGGGAGGGACAGTCGGTTGGGTTAATAGGCAAGATTGCACTTCATCAGTGTGAAATAAATCTGGCCCATATCAACTTACAAAAAAGTGGAAAAATACCAAAAAAATCACTGTTACAACTTTGTTTAATCTAGGAGGTACTACAACAGGGGTGAAAAGATGGAATATAATTGACCTGAAATGAAAATACCTTACAATGAATTTAATCTAGTGTACTAAACTAACAATTACAGGAAAGGTCACTTTGATTGAAACCTTACCTAACCCATAATAGTTCGTCTGTAAATCTTGGTATTCGTGAGTTAAGGCAATTACGAAGAAGTGAAATATCCTGACTAAGCACTGATTTGGCCTTAACACATGTAGGCAGAGTTGAGCTTCGCAAAGCAAAATGATCGATAAAAGGAAAAAAAAGTGAATTTCACATGAGAAACAAATCATACAGGAGAAAAAAGAAATTTTAAAAATCTGTAAATTCATCAGCCCTAATATTGATTTTTGAGTGATGTTTAAGGCACTCAAGACGCAAATGAGAACAGTTTACAGGGCAATCCTAGTACTGTTCTAAGTGCACTTGAAGTTAATGGGCTTGGATAGGTTTAGGAATACACGTTTAGGAATACACTGCTAGTTTCCTTTGGTTTCTGTGGTGGAAAATAAAATATTTGCTTTATCCTGGCAATTATAAAGTTTACAGTATAATTATCAAATGCATCATGTTTTGTTTTAAAGAGTTGGGCTTTGTCATATAACAAAATTAAAAAAAACTATGGATAAACAATTTTCTGGGAATTAGTCACATTTGATAAAAGGGGACTGTCACCTGAGCAGACCTTCTTAGGATTGCTCCTTATATGGTGGTGGAAAGTACAATCCAGTCAGAGTTGACATTGTGACCCCACAGGGTTGACAAAGCAGGTGACAAACAGAGGTGACTTGGCATTGTCTGTCTCTGCATAGAACTCCTGGATTTCCCTGGTAGTCTCCCAACCATGTATTAATCAGGGCTGACCCTGAACACCGTCCAAGATCTGATAAAGTCATGTTAGCCTGGGTCATCCATGTATCTATTAGTTCAACAGATGCTTCTTGTCAAGACTAATCTCTACTATTTTATTTTCCAGAAATGTATATTGATACATTTCCTGGAATGCATATTAATTTTTCCAAGAACAGATTTCTTACCTGTAAATATTCCAGTAAGTGCCATTCTCTAATAAAGGCATCTTGGGCGGTAATGTTTTATAGTGCTTATTAGAATTTCTTGAGTGTGGCAGAAAAGAAAAGACCCATGCGAGAAACAAAAATACACAAGTACTGATGAAGAAGCAATTAATCAAATTTCAGCTGTGTTAAAACTGTGGTATAGTAAACTCACTCAACTAAAATTTTATAAAGTACTTTATGTATTACTAGCAGAATCATCTTAATGTGTTAAGTTCCAAAACTGACAAGAAATTGTACTGAAAACAATAGAGGCTATTTCTCCCATCTAGACTGTACCAAAGTCAGACTATTTGCAATTCTAAATTAATTTGTTAATGCATTATGCTTTGATTGGGATCAAAAGAGTTAGTTTAAGTAGGCCAGGCAAATTTTCCTCTTTCTTTTCTTTGAACAGCAATTCCACAACAGCTTTTGAAAGTCCCTTCAGTTTGAAACATGTTTTGCAATGTAATACTGGGGAGTGAGTTGGGGTCCAGTTCAAGAAACACAAAACCTTGAGTGGGTTCAACTAGGCATGCTGTTCTTTAAGTCCTATCTTCTAAGACAGACTCGAAGGCTTTTATATGCGCCATTTAATAATGGAACATCTTTTGGGAGAAAGTTCAACATTTTAATGATTTCAGTGAGTTGAAAGTGAGAATTGAAATTGGGTGCTTCAGTTCAAAGCACCATGTGTGCTCTAATGTGCATAGAGAGCTCTTGTTTCACAAGGGGGAATTGTACCAGCTGTTCTGCTGAGGAAAGAGGGAGAAAGGCTCCCTTCCATTCTAAGGCTCATGGGACTTATGTGGGCAAAAGGATCATGGGACAGGGTTTGCAGGGATAAGAAACAGATAGAATCCAACCACACATGCTCCCTTAATTTCTTTGCCATCAAGTCACAGCTGACTTAGGTTAACCCCATAGGGTTTTCAAGGCAAGAGATATTCGGAGGTGGTTTGCATTGCCTGCTTCTGCATCATGACTCTGATATTCCTTGGTGTCTCCTATTCAAATGCTAGCTAGGATCAGAGTTGAGAATGAATGACCGGCTCAAGGTCACCCAGCAAGCTTCCATGGCTCAATATGAACCTGGTTTTGCAAGGTTCTGGTCTGACACCTTAATCACTACACCACACTGGCTTTCCTGCTCCCTCAATGGAAAGGCCTTGTAACTTTAATGCTAACAGAGGACCAGAGGATAAGGACATGGGATTTACTACCTAGAATGACCAGTGAAAACAAAACAGAATATTGAAACACAATTTAAAATAAATGTAATAAGCACAAAATAAAAGAATGATACTGCCATACAGTGATAGGCCTTTTGTAATGTTGCTTAAATAACTTAATTTTAATCCATATGAATGATCCAGTTAAACTCTTCTACAACAGGATCCTGTCTAGATATATCGGGAGGTGTGAATATCTGGTTCAGATGCATTAGTATCCTCCTGAAGCTCATATAGAAAGAAACAGTTCAAAAACTTAAAGAATATCTAGATCCAAGCCTGTTACCTGCAAATGTGCTTATAAAGAATGGTTGGAATATAACAGAAAAGAACTAAAGGAAACAATATGGCTAGTAAAATAAAAATTAAAAAAACCAAACACATACACCAGAACTATCCATAAGCAATCTTGATTACTCAATGCCTGTATTTACCTGATGGTATGTAGGCACTCTGCACTTCTTCCTCGTTTTGCCCTGGGCAGCATAAGAAGCTCACTGCACAGACAGGATGGACGATGAATGAAACAGATATAAATATGAAGCATTAAATGGCATGAATTATGCCGTGGTATGCCAATGAAAACATAAAATAAACTAGAAAGCTTGATCTGAGATAGTTACCTTCATAGGAGTTAACGGCAGTCATATTAGAATACACTCTTTTTAAATGTGAGTAAAAGGCACCATTTATCTTGATTACTTTTAAAGTAAAGACTACAATCTTGTACATCATTAGGTTAGTTAAATACCATTCTTTTCACCTGGTTTCAAACTGCCTAACTCCAAATAAAATTATAACAGGCACCTTTAGCATTAGCAGCGGTCTTCTGATCTTTATTTCTTGATTCACAATTTTTAGTGTATACAGAAAACAAAACTATACAGAAAACACTTGTGATTAAAATTAAATACTAATTAAAAGAAGGCAATGTGCCCGATATAATATATAATAATATGAATGAAAAGAATGTTTCTGTTTCTATCTGTGGAAACAGCTGTGGAAATTTACAGATTGCTAACAATTTGATACAATTTATGTGTTAAGTGTTATAATCAGCTTCCTTTTATCTGTTTGTGAGAAATATACTAATGAATAAAATATCTGAATAAAAGCATTTTTTAGAAGTCGTCATAGATTTTCAAAAACTCCTTTCTACATGCTTCCACATGCAGTACAGACATTCTTCCTCAGGAGTCACAAATGACAGGAACCAGTTAAACAACAAAGAGAATAGCTGCTGCCTCATGTATGATAACTAGGACTCTACCAAACAAACAAACAAAATTGGTATGTACATGCATCTGCCTCAACAAAATCACAAAGATACATTTCCATGGTCCCCAAAGTAAAGCTTGTAAATTGTCCATGAAGATGTGCCATTTCAAAAGAATCAAATAATTATATGAAATACTATGGGAATAGAGAGAGAGAGAAAGTTTAGACATTATCTAAAATGGTAACATGGGTTATCTGAATGCACTATCATATTAGGAAAGCATACCGTTCACATTATCAATAATATCACAAGGAATAATTCTATGACTAGTTCACGTGACTATCAGCTGGAATATCAGCCAGATCCTCAGTGATATTAGTAGGAGCCTGATGGTTCCTTTCTCACAAATCAGACCAAATATTTGACATGCAAAGCTCATAAATGGGCTGTAACAACAAGTAAAAAATAATGGAATTTTTGCAAAAAATAAATAATTTATTTCAACAGGGTGCACATATGTTTCTTAAAAGCCAATGAAAATTTAATAGTAGTGCAGCTTGTAATTTTCTCCCCCCACCCCGAAAAGGGATCTCAGCTTGCAGACACTCCCTTCCCCAAGAAACTTCTCATAATATTCATTAGTGCTTTCTTGATCTGACATAACCCAAATAAGCAGGATCTGGAATGAAGGATCTTTCTAACTGGACCATTTTCTGTCATTTTGCGCAGCCACAAAGTGACTGAAAGAGGTGGATGAGAAGGCACAAGCTCCAATTATGAGGTGAATGAGAAAGCACAAGCTCCAGAAGGCATGATTGGGGTTGTATATTGCAAGATCATTTGTCTGTAGGCACTGCTATATGTCAAGGAGAACATGGGAAAAGGAGGTTTGTTGGCATGTGTTTGCATGGAATGGTGCTGGTAGAATAATTCTGAATGTGAGAGTAAAAAGACGAAGTGTTTATGAGCAGTCTGGGAGGAGTAGAAGAATTTATAGTATTGGATTATGGAGCCTCCATTTGCCAACAGATTATAAATGTGCCACCAAATGCCACATCTGGACTATTGAGTTATAAGAATGGACTCTATTTAGCTAATTAAAAGAACTACATTGTATAGCAACAATAACATACAACTTGCTTAGAATGGCCCAGACTCACAGTTGGCTACTGGTACAGACATTGCATTAGCTCATTTACAGAAAATATTGCCTTTTTATATCAATAAAAGCATGTTTCCTCTGATCAAAAACAATTATTCAATAATATTGATAGTATATGTATGATGTATACATATACGTACACACACACAAACACACACATTGTTTTCTATTACAGATTAGAGCATTTATCACTTTTTAGACATGTATTTGATCTAAGCAAAATGCTTTAAATAAACCCAAATTCCTTTTGGTATAATAAAATATATCAAATATATTATGGAGTATATTGTGAGACTAGCATAAATGACACAGGTATTTTACAACAGAGTCATATGCTCAGCATACCTTTCTTGATCTGACAAATACAGACTATCCACATCTCTGGACCTGCGGTCAATTGGGCTTCGGGAGGCATCATGGTGTCTAGTTGGAGAACGTGATCTTCTCATCTGATGAATTTCATCTAAACTCCTGAAGGTGTATACAGAATCACAAAGATACATGTTAATGTGAATGTTGCTCCCTTGAATACCATTGTTTAATTAAGGTTCCTCAGACATTTAACAAACTCTCAGGGCAGATTATTCTGATGCAAAATCTATACTGCTCAAAAGCTTGCTAATTAGAATATAACCATATCTGGTAGTAAAATGCACACACACACACAGGACAGGAGGCAGAAAATGAATAAAACTCAATGAAACCAGCTTGCTTTCCCACAGCAAGACTTCTTGAGGGAAGCTTTACCTGATTCATGGCCTATTGACTGGGTTAATCAGTTTTTATATCTGTGTCCCTGGTTATATAAGCTATACTAGCTAATCCCACTTCTCAACCATCAGCCCCCTTTTTTCAGCATCTGTCCTCCAGAGTGACTGAAAAAAAATTACTCATTATTGTCTCTCCTCTCCACTTTTCCTTTCATGGGCCGTTTCCGCATTGCCACGATGGGGGTTGGGTCGGCGTACATGACGCCGACCCAACCCCCCTGGGACAGTTCACACGAATGGTCCCAGAAACTACTGGGACGATAGCGCCGCGCCTGCCCTACTGCTCCCAGAAGTGCTTGATGGGGCGGGGGGTGATCCCCAGGAGAAACTTAGCGACCAGTTGGGCGGCGCGCCAGAGGCATGTTAAGAATCGAAGCGAGAGGGGGAAAGGAGAGGATGGCTTTTCTATCCAGCCATGCTACGCCGTTTAGCGTAGAAAAGGCGGCCGGCTGCGCATAACTGTGCCCCGTCGAATGAGCCTACCCAGAGGGCAGCGTTTTGCCATCCCAGAGGCTGTTTCTACGGCCTGTCTTCGCTGCGGAAAGGGCCATGGTTCCTTTCCCCCAGATTATTGTATCTTTTTTATGGGACATAAACCAAACCGCTCAGTTTCCCTTCCTTCTTCCCTGTCCCATTCCTTTGCTTTTTACTATAACCACGTGACAAAGCAAAGGATTCCAGAATGCTCTCTGTCATGCAAAGGATCTCTGCACCATTAAAATTGGATGAGGACGATGGGTTGCATCAGGTGCATGTGAAATATTTATTTACTCCTTGATATTATAATAACCACCTTAATTTGTTGTTCCTGAAGAGCAACTGTTCACCCTCAAGAAATTCACTAAGGAAAATACAACACTGAATACTTCCTCCAAATAGTACACAATAAAGTCATATTTCTCTGTATGTTAGGTTGTTCTATGCTTTATATAGCTCCTGTATGAGGCTTCTACAACTAGAAGAGAACATAAAACCATCAACTTTTGTCTCCACTGATGAGGACCAACAGATTGGCTTCACCCACATATTATGTGGAATAGTTATGCTGCTCTAGAGAAATGGCATCAGCCATGGCATGCATCACTTTCAAACATTAACATCACTTTCATACATTTGTATTTCACAAATATGATCTAACTTCAGTCAAACACTTTAACAGTACATACGTACATTGAGGTTCACTGAAATCAATGAACCTAGAAGGGTGTACCCCTTGTTTAGGATAGCACTGTAACTTGCCTTAATGTTAATAGGGGATAGTTGATCACACTCTTATCGTTCTCACCAATTTCAGCGGGATATGAAAATTCATTATGTATTTCCATGATGAAAGCAGCTGTATGGTGAAGCCTACCTCTGTAATGGCACATTTGGTAAATGAGAACGGGTCCTGCCCTGATCGTCACCACGGTGAGGAGATACAGATCGTGAACGATGATGGGTTGTTCTTTGCTGTTCTGGCACAGTCAGTGTTGTAGAATGACTTTCTCTAGTGCCAGACCTATAGCCTACTGGTAAAAGTACAACAAAACATAGTTAGTTTTAGTAAGGAATGACAAACTATTCATACTTGTACCAATTATCTAAGAAGGCGTCTCTTGTAGATTACAAGATTTTCAGTTTGCTATTTAACTAGTAAAAATCCCAAAAGTCATGCAGCAAGTGCTAACACTTAACATCATCTGAATGTAATACATTATAAAAAGTAGGGTGGGGGAGAGAGAAGACAAAAAAACATACAAAAAGAGGAGAATTTACGTGCAAGACTGCAACATTTCCAAAGAGGAAAAAAGTGATCAGGAGCAGATATAATATCTGAATATTATTTGCCACTAGGGTCACTTTTTCAACTCTTTTCTGTATTTTTAAATGAAATCTGAGGCTGCAATATTGAAACAAAGTTGTAGCTTTGATTCTTGCAACCAATGGGATTGCTTATCGGTAAATTTAGGATTGAAGCCTGTGTTTCAGTTTCATTTAAATTAAGTGCTGACATGAGTATGGAATAGAGAATTTGATTCACAGAATGTGTTTAACTAAACATAGCTACTAACAGTCATTAGTTGGAGAGCCCATTCACCACAGAACAAAGCTAGATGGATAGAAAAAAAACAAGTAAAAGAGAAAGGCACCAAAATGCCATCAAGACCACAAATTCTTTGCATAAGCTAAACACTAGAGTTACTTTCCATTTAATCAGCAGTACTTTTACCCACCCAGATATTAATAGTCTGTCTCTCATAAGAAAAACTGTGTGCAAATAATGCATTGATGAGCCACAGAATTGCATGGAAAATCTTCCAGTAGGAGGCAAAAGCATATCAACAGTCAGTCTCCCACCAGCAGGAGGAAAAGAACAGACATATTAAATGAAGTCTTGAGGACAAATATGCTTTAATTGTCTCAGACCAGGTTATATCACGAGCAAGCTGCAGATCAGATCTCTAAATCATAAGGAATTGCTACATGGATTTGAACATTAAAGATCCTTTTTTTTTTAATTCCACAACAGCGAATGAGGGAACCATTCTCAAAATATATGCAACTCAATCATACTGCATGCATTTCATAAATCTTGTGTGGCTGCTTTGTGGAATGGAAGATGGGCTGTGGCACACGTAGAAAAGTTCAGAATGACAAAGGGATGGAATTTTTAGTTTTAATTACTTTGACATTAAATTGAATTCTTATCCTAAAGATGGTCAAGGCTTCACACACTTTCATCACACACAAATACAGAAAGTATAATACACTACTTCATTAAATGTGTTGCAGCTCAGGGTATTAATACTTCCAGGGATTCAGGGAACAAATGAGGTAAGCTAGATAGCAAAACACTAGTAAAGTTATTTGGATTCATTGCTGTAGCCAATGGGCTGATGTAAGCAGTTATGCTCAAGTACTTTTTCAGAAAGAAGGAAACAATGTCAGGAAAAGCTAGATTCAAGCTAGGTAAGGGGTCTCGGGTTTAACCCCACATTACATGTCCAAAGCTCCGCCCCCGTTTGTGATTTTTTTGTATTTTTAAGTGTTTGTTCATTTTATGGCCTGCAGGGGGCACAGTTCTTAGGCTAGCAGCACCAAAATTTCAGGGATTTTTTGGGAGACTCTCCTGATTATACCACCCAGGTTTGGTTTGGTTTGGTTCAGGGGTTCCAAAGTTATGGACACCCAAAGGGGGTCCAATGGGAGCTAGTAGGATATGAGGACTACACCTTTGAGGGTTCATAACTCTATACCCTCTGAAATTGTACCCCAATATTAGCAAAGTGTTTGTAATTAATACAGTTGCTGTTACTTCAAATGTGTATGTTTGGACTGTAAATATATGTCCCAATAATGGGATTAAATGCAATGGAATAATAAGATAAAACAAACATTGCATATTTGTTTACACTAATATGATAAAATGAGCCAATATTAATACTTAATTAACATAATACTTTTTTTTACATTTAAGCAATTTACAGACTCAGTGAATATTAAACATGCTTGCTCCATATAGCACGTTTCCAGTACTTGACAAAAAGAAGTCCAGCTTCTCTGAAAATGTTTTTATGGATAATTCAATCTCCCATTGAACTATGAGGCCCTGGGGAGGGTTCTGGGGAGGGCAGAAGCCAACCTGCAGGGAGAGTCTCCTAAAGATACCCTGAAAGTTTGGTGCTGCTAGCTTAACAATTGCACCCCTGACTGCAAGCACCCCCCAAATTTCCCCAGATTCTCCTTTTAAGTCCACCACCTTCGGCATGGATTTAAAGGGAGAATCTGAGGTCCTCAGTTTAAACATTGATAGTGATGCTGTTTCAGGATGGGGAATAATCCACCCCAAAACAGCATCACTTTCAATGTTATTTAAACTGGAAACCCCAGATTATCCCTTTAAGGTGGATTTAAAAGGAGAATCTGGGCTCCCTAGTTGAAACATCATTGAAAGTGATGCTGTTGGGGGTGGATTCCAGCATCACAGCAGCCGTCCGGGGGGGGGGGGGGACAAAACACCAGATTTTGCACTAGTTACGCCTTTGCTTGGAGGGGAGGGCAGAAGGGACAGCCAGATGCCAGCTGGGATCCCACTCGGGGCAGGCGAGTCTGCCATCCCTGGCCTCAGAGAGCTGCTTTTATAAGCACTGAGGCCAGGGGCGGGGCTTGAGGAGGCATGGCCATGCCTCCAGGGCGGGTGGGGACATGGCCATACCCCAAACCCATCCCATAAAAAATCTATACCTACGTTACTGGCTAGATTTGTTCGGTTTGAATCTCTAACAGAGCACTCCTGTGCAGAGTTTCTCAAACTAAACCCACTGAGATTAACCATGCCGGAACTAAAATGACTTTTCTACCATCTTTAACATATTTAGTAATCTCTGTAAGGGTAATGGTAGTCTGCTGTACAAGCACTGAGTCATTACAGACCCATGGGGTGACATCACATCCCAATGTTTATTAGGAAGACAATGGTAGATTCCAAACATAACAAATTTAATGGGTGTAGGATGACATGTAAACTGTTTTGGTCCTGCCCCCAAAATGAGCCTGTCCTGTTTTATTTCTCTCAACCCAGGATTTTCAAAAATTGCTAAAGCAGCAATCCTTTTGAAAAATCCCAGGTTGGAGCTGCTCCTGCGCGAACAGCCTGGCAGGAGGCACTTTACCCCCCCTCCCTTCCACTGCACCATTCATGGTCAGGAAGAATCTGTCTGCCAGTGCCCTGCCATTCCAGGGAGACTCCCCTCCCTTTTAAAATTTTGTATGCTGCACCTGTGTAGCTACACAAGTATAGTTGATTGTACTGTTCGATGATTGGCATGGCTATGGGAGTTCATTGCTACATGCCTGCATATGCAGAAGGACTTTTTAAAGGATTTTTTTTTTAAAGAGAAGTGTCTCCGTGCAAAGGCATGAAAGCAACCTGGATGTTTCCATGGGCTCCTGTCATTGCTTACATGCACACATGTGAATGTGGAAAAGGAAAATGGGTTCCTCATAAAACTGAAACCCGTTCTACATTTTCTGTGTGGAATTGACCAATGTTTACTGGGTATGCTATTGACTTCCCCAGTCATCTACACTTCATCCCCAGCAAGTTGGGTACTCATTTTATCAACTTCAAAAGGATGGAAGGCTGAATCAACTTTCAGCCAGTGACTTCCAATGAGATCAAACCCTGGGTATGGACAGGGCTCTGTAACCTCTGTAATACCACATAATTGCCTTGTTTGTTTACTTTAGTAATAGTTGAATTACTACAGATTATGTTGAGACAGAGAGACCGGAAGTAGCTAGAAAGTTTATACTGAAGCTGATAAGCTATCCAAAAATGCAAGATGTCTTTCCATTTCATGCTGATATCATCATCATCATCATCATTTCATTT
The DNA here is from genome assembly GCF_021028975.2 of Sphaerodactylus townsendi. Classification (NCBI taxonomy): domain Eukaryota; kingdom Metazoa; phylum Chordata; class Lepidosauria; order Squamata; family Sphaerodactylidae; genus Sphaerodactylus; species Sphaerodactylus townsendi. The sequence goes on from NC_059425.1 coordinate 141,811,023, forward strand.
ATTATGATCAGTGGTTTACCTGTTCAGTTTGATGATCAGTTGCAGTGAAAAAAATGTCAACTTCACTGCTTTGCTACACTAGAGCTATCTACAGTACAACCTTTGTCTCGCTGGAGTAACTGGAAACACATTTTGGATAGTAATAACTTATGAATGATTATGAAAAGTATAAAAAGATATACCCCATGCTTCATGCATGTTAATATACAGCCATGCAGTTTCAAAATATTCCATGGAGAACCTGTCACAATTGTAAGCAAGAGCTAGCAAAATGAATGGAAACTGGAAATTCAAATTCTATTGCACACTGACTGCTAGCAGTTTGCATTTTCTTTTATGTACATAACCACTGCTAAGTAATTTCAGAAAGCAGCTTTTACACAGGGAACATACAAAAATGATCTGTTGTATAACAGAAATACTTAACATTTCCACTGCAAATTTTGAGCAAATTTAATAAAGGTCACCATGGAATGGTAAGCTCAACTATTTTTTAGAAAATATCATTTTTTGATGCATTATTTTTAAAAACTGGGAAAATCTAAACTATAGGAAAGAGGAGGAAGAAAAAAAAGGCAGGACCATGCTCTTCACACACGCACCTGAAGGAACTACTCCAATACCATCATCAACATCATAATCTGAGATGTCACTATCACTGATTCGCTGAGATCCTGTGCAACAGTAAGGCAAATAGATACCTGTGTACTTAGTTCTTTTGTAAAAGGGTAAAAATATGCTTCAGTAAAAAAAAATCCAGTTACTCTGGAGATCCAAATATGGGCTTGCATTTAAATATAAAATACAAGGTTATAATAAAAGCAATTATATAATGGCTCAGAAAGGGATACACTCTGGTTACAGCTTCGGTCCTTCACATACTTACCGATGAAATCAAAGCAATGGGCACTCAGACCCTGTAGAAAGATATTAGCTACGGTAGTAGAAACATGAGCCAAGCTGCTGTGACAAAAGGAAGATTAAATGCCTGTCATGATAGGCACAGCAAGTGAGCTCTGCCCAGCTAGTCAGAATTCATTCCTAATTAAAACCAAACCAAACCAAACCAAAAGGAGACATAGGATTACAGCTTTCTATTTTCTCCAGACAACCTTTAGAATGGTGCATGCATTGCTGGCTTTGCCATCTCACTTCCCATTTTGTCTCATCCAGAGACACGTAAACATTGCATTATTGGGGCACTGAAGGGGGAAACCACTAATGAAGTACAAATGATGCCCTACCATGTTAACTTCCAGTATTCTAACTGGCTATGCTTGTGCAGTGGCTCAAAATTTAAATATTTGAATGATTGTCCTGGCTCACATTTGTACACACTTTGTATCATGCAGTTACTGTACACTAGATGACTGCCATCTGAATATTTAAACTGATCCACTAAAAAGCATTGGAATGACACGTATATCTATAAACTTGAACTGATCTGATTTCTTTGAGTTTCTTTTTCACTTTTGTCACTGCAATAAAAACGTCTCTTTTTTCAGTGGACTTTTGACTTTGTTCTCAATTTGTCCTTTATCATCCAACCTTGGACACTACAAGTGCATCATTCCCTAAAGTTTGGATGTCATGGTCTTCAAGGAACTACTACACAGATGCTTCCCCAAGTTATCAGGGAAGTTCCTGAACCTTGGGAATAAAGGCACTGTGTAATCCCTGAGCTTGTCTGACTTTAACCAAAGTCAGCAAAGTTCCTGCAAAAGGTATGAGCTAAAGAATAGACAGAGTCCATCAATATAAAAGATTTCCCCTTGGTGGAGTTGTTAGAATGCTCTGCTATTAGCTCCTTCCTGCCAGCATTCTGAGGGGGACGTGGGTGTATGGGTGTGTAGCAAAAATACTAAAAAAATAGCTGACATCACCAATGGTGTGATGTCACTTCCTCAGAAAATGACATTAGTCCTCTCTAGGAATTGTCAAAAAGTCTATGGTTTCCCCCAGATGTGAAATAATGCCTTCACTGACAACAGCCTTTTTACGTCATGTCTCCCCAGACTCCCACAGGTTGTTGGCCAGGCCTGGCAACCCTATCACTCATTCCATGCAAGTCGTATAGCCTGAAAAAGGCAGTAGATATATTAACGCCTTAAAGTAGTAGATTCTGCCTTACAAAGAGCTGTTTGAAGCTTCAAAGTTGTTTTCCTATATTTTTGCTCCCTGTTTTTTCTCATTCCTCTTCCCATCCGCAAATTCATGTAAAAAGTCAGAGAAGCATGTATCTTTTGTCTGTCTTGAAAGCTCAGCACAAAGGTTCTAGCTAGCAGATTGTTACAATTGTAGTAACAACATTTAAAATAACAAATATGTGGTATTGGCCAAGTTACTGGCACTGAACTATAAAGCTGCCTACCTTGTTCGATGCAGATTCCAAAATCAACCTCAGATTCCAAAATCAACACCTTACAGTTTAGAATGATGCAAAATTCGGTACATATACTGAGTGTGTTTTTATTTTAGCCCTATATTTTGTCCCAAGTCGTGGGCTCTAAGTTAAAAAAAATGTAGTTCCTTGTATAAGCACAGGGTCATTACTGATCCACAAGGCGACATCACATCACGACATTTACTAAGCAGACTAAGTTAACACAGTGGTTTGTGATTGTCTTCCCTAGTCATCTACATTTACCCCCTGGGTGCTCATTTGTACTAACCCCAGAAGGATGAAAGGTTGAGTCAACCCTGAGCTGCTGCTTCAAATTGACTTTTGTCAGTATCAGACACAGATCATTAGCAGAGTTTTGACTGCAGTACTGCAGCTTTCTATGCTGTGCTGGGACTAGTCATCTCTCAAATTGACCAAATTAAATAAACATTTCATTTAATAACAAGATTTATGAATGATTTTTTTCTGTTTTGGTGGTAGCCAATTTATGGCAACCCTGAAAAGTTTTCAAGGCAAGAAGCAAATAGAGGTGGTTTGCCATCTCTTTATCAGACAAGCTATGTAGCACAGTTGCTTTCCCTCAAGTTTCTAAAGTTCTGGACATGTGCATGGTTCTCTGGAACTCTGAGCTGTGATCAGCATCCGAAGTATACACAAAAACAAAGGTGATTTTAAGGCAATATGAAAAGACGGATCCAATGTAATAAACCAACATTAGACTCTAAACAAGTTTCTTTTTAAAAAGAATAGTTTATGCTACATTCTGAATAAAACTTAGACGTATTTGTGATTTTCACTCATTGTGATTTACAGTGCAATCCAGATGTGGGGGTGGAGCCAGTGGTGGGATTCAAATAATTTAACAATCAGTTCTGGTGATGGGATTCAAATGATTTAACAAGCATCATTTTAACAACTGGTTCTGCCGAAGTGGTGTGAACCTGCTGAATCCGACCACTGGGTGGAGCCTTGCAACAGCTTGGGGTGGCATGAAAAAGGTGGCATTGTGCCTCCTCCAAAGGGAAATTCAAAATTCCTCCTGCAGCCCAAAGAGTCTCATAGAAGAAACACCAATTTTTGGCATAAATCTAACAACAGTTCCACCTCTGGGAACACTCCCAAAATATCCCCAACCATGCATCCAAGAGGACACCAACACAGCTGGGCTATCTTCCAGGCCCAGGTGCATCCTAGTGTGCCCTCCCCGCTGGCGCAAGTGCCAGTTATGCCGGCAGAGTGGGCAAACACATCAGTGCAACCCAGCATTAGCCCCTTATGCCATTTGCCTTCCCTCAGTAGTGAGCTGCCCATATAGAAAATCATTCCCATATTTTCTTCCTATCCACCTCACTCCTCTACCCAAATTGGGATCCGCTATGCCTAAGTGGTAAAGCATATGCTTTACCTGCCATGATAAGATCCCCAGCACAAAGAGAACAATAACATCCCTAGCACTAACAGAACAATCTCCAGTAGCAGGTGTTGAGATACACCTGTGCGTGCCTGAGATCCTGGAAAGCCAGTACAATCACAGTTGACAATACTGACCTAGATGGATCCATACTTTATGCAATATAAAGTAATTCTGTAAGTTGTAATGACTTGTACAACATAGTATGTGCTGTAGTCAGTGGGACTGATTCAGAGTAATTGATCTGAAGATTGCATTCACATTTTTGGGACATAATGAAGTTAGTATAAATTAAGTCAAATATAATGCAAGTTTTTAAAAAGTAGTCTTTTAAATGTTTTTGTTATACATTTCTTACATTATAATAGAAGCGCCAAGACTATTACTGGGGATGAACAGGAGTTCGGCACCTACTTTGCAATTTTTTGCTAGAGTTTTCTCCACCATGGGCATGTCTCCTGGGCATGAAAGGTGATGGTTGAGGCAGAGGTAGTGAGGATTCATCATGTGTCTGCAGCTTATACCAATGTGGTTCATCATCTAAAAGTGCTGTCTCCAGCTCAATAAGGATCTGCAGGAAATGTAATGAAGTTCATCTTAGTTTAAAATCAAGAGACTACCAAATGCCCTTAGATGCTTTAAAATGCCTTGAGAGTACTACATTTACTTTACAATTCCAACACGTGTTATCACCTCTCCAAGAAAATCACTTTCTTCTTCTTGCACTCTTGGCTGATCCCAGACAGTGATTTCTAACATCCGTTCTCTAAAATCTCTACGATGCACGTGGGAATACAGAAATGTTTGATTCCATTTAGGCTCTAAGCTTTTCTTTACTGTTTTGGTCCTCCTTTTGCTTTTATCACTGAAATAGAAAACATCACTGTAAATTAACAAGCAAGTTATATATTGCCAATCTCACTCCGTATGTTTTAAGATGAATTATTGATGCTGGGGATGCACCACTGTCAGCTTGACTCCAGTGCTGCAGGTAGGCTATGGATCAGAACTGGTGAAACTGATCAGAGACCAAAATAGTCGGGTAGGATAAATAAGATGCCTTGTGAGCTTTGCTTTCTGCACAGACAGGCAGGAGCTGTCTTGCAGTTGGCATAAGGGGGAAAGGTGCACTTTAAAATGCTCTTGAAAAAAAGATGTATTGAATAGAAATAAGGCATTCTGAAAACAGCTTTGGGGAAAAGCTATGTGGAGTTCCTCCCTAAGATGCCTTTTTAAAGGAAAAGATACAAGACAAGATTTATTGTTGTGGTCAATTGACCCATAAAACAACCTCATATAGTAGAAAACAGTATCCGGTCAACAATTGCCTGTTTGGGCGATAAATATTCAAGGTAAATGTATGGCAAACTGTTGCCACTTTTATCAATCTAAAGGCTGTATTTGATTCAATCCCTAGGGCCAAATTGTGGAAGAAGCAAGAAGTAGTCCTGAGCAATAAAAGACTCCTATAAGAGCTTTACATGCCCCAAATCAGATACTGGTAAAATGTTACCCTCGGGGGCAGCTTACTAAAGAAATATCTATGTCAAAAGAAGTCAGAAAAGGTTGTGTTTTGGCCCCCACTCTCTTGTCTTATTTATTAATGGCCTTGCACTAACTCTTCTGAAAGGTAATGGTCACCTTCCCCATCTAGGCAATAGGAAGATTCAACTCGACTATATGCATATGACACAGTCATACTTTCCGGTTCCAGATTAGGGCTGCTGTGGAAGTTCCTTGACTATAGCAACCAAAATGATTTACAGTCATGGTTTCTGAGGGAAATTTTTTACAATGTAGATGGCCTATTGATGGCCACTCCTTAGTGTAGGTTAGGAACTTCCAATGCCTGGGCTTAAATTTTAACCATTCTGGCTCCTTGAATACAATTAGCCCTGAAGAAAGCGAACATTGGTCTATTATCCATTCTACATTATTACTCAACATTATGCTGCTCTAACTATAAAATATTTAACGTATAGGTGGGGATGCAACTGTCAGATGCTGTAGCAGTATAGATTGGTGGAGCCTCTCCGGAGCTAGATAGACTTCAGCTAGATTTATAAGAGCAATCCTCAAGGTATCACACTGTATTTTAAATGCAGTTCTCCTGTTTGAAACAGGAAAGTTTCCTTTGACTTATACAGCCAGGACCATAGCATTAGCTTTTGGCTGAAAATAAAGATCTTCTCACAGCGTGATTATTACAGCAAGTGGATGAAACTGGCAGCAAGAAAAAGCCACCTCAATTGGTCTTTTTTCCTCCTTCTTAGCTGTTTGGGAGTACCACATTGTACTTAAATCTCTAGCACAGAGATTAGAGGATATTGCTACAGCCCATCTCTGGTCCTGTGACTATGCTGCTTGCTCCCTGACTTGTTTTCATATAAACTATGTGGTCCCATTCTGATGTGCTAATTACTTGAAAACCCTGAGCGTTTTTCACTTTCAACTGCTGTTCACAAAAGCAAGGCTAAATATATTTCTATCTGAAAACCTTTACGGTAAGCTCACAGGTGTTCCTTATCCTCTCAGACTATGCCCTTGTAATTCTTAGGATATCAAAACCTTACCACATATTCTTCTTTTTTGCAAGTTTTATCATAGTGAGCATCAACAAAAGATTTTCCCTCCATTGTTGTAATGTAGAGGCAGTACAGAACAATCCCACGTACATTTTTTGTTCAAGACAAACATTTTCAGATCACCCTAGAGGTAGCAAAATTTCTGGCAGAGGTTTTCAGAATAAAAAAACAGAGTTCTCAATCAGCTGTTCTCTTGTAATATTCTGCTCTTAAGTCTATGTAACCTTACCCCTTTTTTCATTAATCTATGATATGTTTTAGTGTCATCAGGATGTCTCATTTGTGCTGTGCAGAATGGGCCATTGTCTTTCAGGTTTACTTTACAGATTTGTGCTGAAGAAAAAGGGTGGGGAAAGCAAGGTTTAGTATCCTGAGCCCTTTGAAGAAAAGGTGGGATCAAAATGGCGGTTATAAATAAATGAAGGACAATGCTCACCAAGAAGGATTAGGAAGGCATGGAAAAAGCTTCGTAACCTTATTCGTTTTGGGTGTTAACTAATTTACCCTGACTAGTAAATAATTCTGTATTTTTCTTGATTAGATATGAATTTTACAGAATTACATTTCACCCTGTACTTCTTCCATTCTGTAGGTCCTTGATTCCACAGTTTGTTAATTTTCTATACCTCCTACATAAGAAGTGGGCTCTAATCTATGAAAGTTTATGCTGGAATAAAATTTTGGTGGTCTTTAAGATGCCACAATTTTTTTTGAAAAAAGTAAAGGCAGTCCCATGTGTAAGCACCAGGTCATTACTGACCCATTGGGTGACATCACATTATGACATTTATCAGGCAGACTATATTTATGGGGTGGTATGCCATTGCCTTCCCCAATCATACACACTATCTCCAGCAAACTGAGTACTCATTTTACCGACCTCAGAAAGATGGATGGCTGAGTCAACCTTGAGTTGGCTATCTGAAACCAACTTCCATCAGGAGATGAATTCAGGTCATGAGCAGAGCTTTGACTGAAAAAGTGCAGCCTACCACTATGCCTCAGGGCCTTGTTTATTTATTTTTTGTTGAAAACAAACTAGCACAGGTATTTCTCTAGAATTATTATCCAGGTGAACGCTAATTTTCCATACTGCAGGACAGATTGGATTTCACTTCTCCCCCACCCCCCACCAACACACACAGTCAGATCCAGGAATAACCCTTTGATTTCCATTCAAGTTTTGTTGCTGATTCTGACAACAAGAAGTTAGAGAAAATTAGCTAATCACAGATATATTCATTATTTTATTTTTATGGCTCACATGAAACTAAAAGTTCTTACATATAACAAAGGAAACAAAATACATTAAATTTGTTCACTGTGTAAAATATCTGTCACATCTGAAGTATTACCTTCTATCTGGAAGGAAATACATTTTCACATAAGGATTCCTTGGTCGTCCATCTATTCTAGGCGGCAGATCTGTTGCTTGAAGAACATTCACTATTAATTGATGTCCCACTTTGTCATACCATAGCTTAACCTATGGTAAATTATAAATATGTATGAATAATGGAAATGTTTTCATTTGGATTAATATCCTATTCTATCCTGCAGATTTGGAGTTAAGATAAGAAAAATATTCATTTTAAAACAGCAAAAAAAAAAAGCATCCTATCAAATGTAAATTCCATTTTCCACTTACACTTCATCATGAAACACTTTGCCGAAAGGAAAGGCCTTAGGCCTTATTCAGACATGCATAAAAATATTGTCGAAGGCTTTCACAGCTGGATTCAACTGGTTCTGGTGGGTTTTCCGGGCTGTGTGGTCGTGGTCTGGTAGATTTTGTTCCCAACATTTCACCTGCATCTGTGGCTGGCATCTTCAGAGGTGTATCACAGAGAAAAGTCTGTTTCACACTGCATCCTAATGTTTCGCCTGCATCTGTGGCTGGCATCTTCAGAGGTGAATCACAGAGAAAAGTCTGTTTCACACTGAAACAGACTTCCCTCTGTGATACACCTCTCTGAAGATCTCAACCACGAAATGATGGTGAAATCCTGGAAAATCCTGACTACGGCCACAGAGCCAATGAAAACCCACCAGAACTTGAAAGGATGATCTGAATGTGTGAGTTAAGCTTCCAGAGAATGATTTATAATTCAATATTTTTCAATATTCAATATTTTTCTACTCAGTCTCACATAAAGTAGCCAGTATGCCTTAATTGAACATTTGTGAAGTTGTATTTGGATGGCTTCTTCATCCATGAATATCCACCACTTGAGGTTCCAGGTCATCAGTTGATGACAGCTTGAAAAATACAATTGACATAGCTTGCAAATGTAAATGAAAATATTTTGTGCATAGAATTTCAGCTGCACGTATGTCAACCCAAAACATATAACATAATTTCTAACAATTCGAAATTTTTGAGAACTTAAATTTTCTAAACTGTGGAGTAATAGTAGTCGTGGTGATTGAGAGGAGGTTCAGCAACCTGGCTGCAGCATACGGGGACTGAGATCAATTCAATAAGAAACGTAGTGTTTGTATACCTGCAACAATGCCTTATGCAGACATATGGGACAACCCATGGAAGTTTGTTTTTGTGCACATCATGCCTTGCAAGTAAATAATAAGCATGGCTTTAGAATAACAGAACAAAATAAACAAATACCAACATTAGTCATGATGCTTGAATGCCAATGTTAACATCTTAAGGACTCTGATGCAGTGTATTTTGTATACATATGCTAAGGCCAGGAAGCACACACTTTTTCAGTGCTGGATTGTCAATGTGGCATTTCATCTGACTGGAGGCACGTGTCCGGTGGGGTGCTGCAGGGCTTGGTTCTGGATCCAGTACTTTTCAATATTTTTTATAAATAATCTCTATGAGGGCATGGAGGCCCTACTCATTAAATGGGCAGAGGATACCAAATTGGCAGGAGTAGCGAACACTCCAAAAAGACTCGCTCTTTGACTTGCTCAGAAGCAGCAGCATGGACTGAACTCTCTGAGACCAGGGTAAAAGACAGTGAGAAAAAGGTGAGCTCTGGGAGTTTTTTTGTGGGGGTTATCATTAAAGCTCAATCCTTATCTGGTGTTTGTGTTTTTGAGGGATCGTGTGTTTGTTTTTTAAGGCCCTGGGGAAGCTTTTGTCTGTGTGGGAGGTTCCTTTGTTGTTGGCTGTGTGTTTGCCTCAGGCTGTTGAAGGGTGGGGATTCTGTTTTATCAATTTGAATCAACTGCCACTCACTCTTTGACTTGCTCAGGAGTAGCAGCATTGACTGTACTCTCTGAGATCTCTGTACTCTCTGGGTAAAAGGACCCATCTTCAGGGAGATAGCAAAACATAAAATAGTGACTAAGGGCAAAAATCTTAAATCCTTAGGTCACAGTCTGGAGCTCAGTGAACAGGGCTGGGCTATAAAGAAGCAAGGCTAACTTGGTTTTTTGGTGGTCAAGTATAAAAGGGGACTTTTGAAAGAGGAGTCAAGTATAAAAGGGGACTTTTGAAAGAGGGGTCAAGTATAAAAGGGGACTTTTGAAGGACTTTTGAAAGAAAGACTTTGAAAATCTGTTCTGCAGAATATAAGTCAACTAAATATGGATCATCATGAAGTTGCTGCTGTCACCTGCAACAGCTGTGGAATGTTTGCTTTTCTGCCAGAGGATATGAGTAGCTACACTTGCAGCAAATGCTTTGTTAGCAGAGAAGGTACAGCAGCTTGAAACATAAGTATCCACACTTAAGCACATTAACAAGTATGAGACTTTTCTGGACAGAATGGAGCAGGTGATACTGGGTGGAGAACACACTGAGGACACCTCTGAGGAGGGTGGCAGCTCTCATACAGAAGAGGTGGGCAACTGGAGAATATAATCCATAGAAGCAGAAGGACCAAGCAGAAGGACAGAAGCAGCCATTTGCAGGCCTGACAAGATATATCAAGAGGTGTCCTGTCTCCCTGGGGCAAAAATCCATGATGTCACAGAGAGGCTGAAAAGACTTGTCAAGCCCATTGACCATTATCCCTTTCTTTTAATGCACGTTGGAACAAATGACATTGCTAGACGTAGCTTTCGGGAATTTTGAGAGCCTCAAAAGAATTTTGAGAGCCTCAAAAGAATTTTGAGGCTCTCAAAAGGAAGTGGAAGGAACTGGATGCACAGGTTGTCATTTCATCTCTGCTTCCACTTGAAGGACAAGAGCCCAGGTGGGAAAGAAGAATAGTGGAGGTGAATAACTGGCTTTGCAGGTGGTGCCGCCAGGAACGTTTTGGCTTCTTGGATCGTGGTCTGTGGTTTCATGAAGAGGGACCACTCACAAGGGATGGGTTACACCTCACAGCTGTAGAGAAGAGCATTTTTGCTAGGAGATTGACAAAACGTATCAGGAGGTATTGTGGAAGGCTTTCACGGCCGGAATCACTGGGGTGCTATGTGGTTTCCGGGCTGTATGGCCGTGTTCTAGCAGCATTCTCTCCTGACATTTCGCCTGCATCGGTGGCTGGCATCTTCAGAGGATCACACGGCCATACAGCCCGGAAACCACACAGCACCCCACTTAACAGGAGGGCTTTAAACTGACTGAAGTGGGGGAGGGAAACAATATTCAAGTGGGAAGGAGTTCACCTAGTAACAGAGAGAATAGATTGAAGGTTATAGAGAGGACTGAACGAATAGTTCAAAAATCAGCAGTGAGGGGATAAAATCTTAAATAAGCACCCGCAGGGCATGAACCAAAGCATTAGTTGTCTCTACACTAATGCACAAAGCATGGGTAATAAACAGGATGAACTGGAACTCTTAACACGGCATAATAAATATGATATAATAGGCATCACTGAAACCTGGTGGAATGAATCTCATGACTGGAATGTAATAATTGAGGGGTACAATCTACTCCAGAGAAATAGATCAACTAGGAAAAGCGAAGGAGTAGCACTATATATCAGGGATGATTACACCTGTGAGCAAGTCCATGACTTAAATCCTGGGAACCAGGTTGAGAGCAACTGTAAAAATTAAAGAGGGGTAAAAATTAAGAGGGAGAAAAACAACAGTGATATTACAGACCCACAAGCCAGACTGAAGAGTTGGATTATGCCTTCCTGGAGCAGATGACCAAATTTGCACAAAGAAGAGAAATAGTAGTAATTGGGGATTTAAATTATCCAGATATTTGCTAAAAGTCTACCAAGACTACCAGGTCCAACAGTTTCCTTACTGACTTTGCAGACAATTTCATGATCCAGAAGGTGGACGAGGCAACAAGGGGATAGTCTATTTTAGACTTGCTCCTAACCAACAATGATAACCTGATTAATGGGGTGGAAGTGGTAGGGTCCTTACAAAGGGTGGGGAGTGGGAGTTCATTAATACCTAAGATCTAAGTCCAGACACATGTTCCTAAACTTTAAGAGAAAGAGCTTCCAGATTTCGAAGTAAAGAAGCTTAAAAAAACTTCCACTTGATGTGAATCCCATGAGTTTAAAGAATAAAAAAAGCTTCCTTAAGAGAAGGGAGTACAAGATGTATGGGAATTTCTTAAAAGTGAGCTCTTGAAGGCACAATTTCAAACAGTTCAAAAGAGGAGAACAAAATGGGAGATGTCTAAAGAAACAAGGATGTATGTCTAAAGAACTCTCAAGTGAGCTAAGATATAAAAGGGACATGCACAAGAAATGGAAAAGGGGGGAAATTACTAAAGCGGAATTCAAACAAATACCCAAGAAATGTAGGAAGAAAGTAAGAAAAGCTAAAGCTCACAATGATCTCAGACTTGCGAGAGATGTTAAAAACAATAAAAAAAGGATGCTTTTTTTGGATTATGTCTGCAGCAAAAGGAAGAAAAAGGATATGATAGGGTCACTTTATGGAGAAGATGGTGAAATCCTAAAAGGGGACAGAAAAAAGGCAGAACTACTCAACACTTTCTTTGCCTCATTTCCCCCCCCCCCAAAAAAAAACAAAAAACAAAAACAAAAACAGCTTAACTGGGGGGAAATGGATCAGAATATACAGTAGGGGAAGTTCAGCACAGAATAAATAAACAGTACAGGAATACCTGAATACTTTAAATGAATTCAAATCTCCAAGACCTGATGAACTACAACCCGGAAACTACACAACACCCCAATGACACCTGGCTTAACAACAGTACATGTGAATGTACTGCCAATAGAGTACCGGATCATGTTTAAAGTTTTGGTTCTGACCTTTAAAGCCATTCGCGGCCTCGTACCTGCGTTATCTGGTGGATTGTCTCTCCATGTACTGCCCCTCTAGGCCCCTCCGCTCATTGGAGGCAGACTTGCTGGTGATCCCTGGCCCCAAGGCAATCCGGCTGGCCTTTTACAGCCCTGGCCCCTACCTGGTGGAACAGGCTCCCAGGCGAGATCAGGGCCCTGCGGGAGTTGCAGAGTTTCTGCAGGGCCTGCAAAACGGACCTATTCCGCCAGGCATTTGGCCAGCCGGGATAATATCGACATCTCGCCAATATACATCTGGCCTCCCATGGGTACAAGTAAGGGGGAGGAGTGGGAGTTTTAAAGCCATCTATAATGTTTTATGGTTCTTATTTATTGATTGATGATTGTTAGCTGTTTTTACATTTTTATAATTCATGTTTTGTTTGGAAGAGGAAGTTGAAAACAAAAGGAGGTTGTTTTGAAGTATTTGAAAGTTGCCCCTTAGAGAAGAACAGGGAGCAGATAGGATTAATAATAATGGGTATAAATTATGGGCAGAAAGGGACTAGCTTGATATTAGGGAAAAACTACTTCAGCTGTGGAAGTGGCTGCCCATGCTGGTGATGAGTCTTTAAGTAGGAGCTGTATGGACACTTGACAGGGATCCTTTAGGCTGATCCTGCATTAAGGTGGCCTATATGGTCCCTTCCAACTCTATGATTCTATAGATCCACACCTTGTTAGACATGAAATGTATGAACATATTCACATTTTCTTCTAACTATAAAGATTCGCTCCCCTCCCAAAAACTAAACAAAACGGCAGGTCTGGAAGCACACAAAATGTATATCGACACAACTTTTCACTTACAGAAAGTTGACCAGGTAGAACTTGTGGTGCATCTTTTAGGGCTCCAGGGCTAGTAGGGGAAATAACAGAAATTGATGGTCGTTCCATTTTTTGAGATTCAAATGAGCTAGAACCTGTAAAGATAGTGGAAAAACAGAATTTAATGCCAGATATATCATAATCAGTTTTACTACCACCACTGTAATTTTATTTGTTCAAAGGCCACTGAATCAACCAACCACTCAACACATCAACCAATGGTTTCACTATCAGTATTAGAAAGAAAAAAAACAGGGATCTCCTATTGACTACTACTACTTCTAACAACATAGAAAAGAAACATAGTACCTTCCCTTTTTATCCTATTTTCCAAAGCTGCAAAAGTTTTTTTTAAAAAAAACATGGAAGAAATGGAAAATTATAGGAGGATGCAGATGGTTGAAAAATTAAAACAATACATTTCAAAACTCTAAATGTTCACATTACTATCTCAAAAATTCTTAATATGTTTTATTTTCAACATAGTAATTCCAAGCAAAGATAAAAACAAAATGAATCAGCTCAGAGTATGTAATCAGACCAAGAAGGGCTCTGATACTGTTGGTTGGTCTCCACAAGAAAATTTTCAGTGTCAATATGCTGTATTCAAATTATTACTGGAAAGGGGTGGGGGAAAAGAGATCTTTGCTGCAGGAAGAAATTCTTGTTGCAGGCAGAGACCCATGATATTGCTTATTGTTGTCTGGGGAATGGCTAGAGCTCAGTGATGCAGAAGGTCATGGTTCAACCCCTGATGTTTGCAGTCAAAAGGACCAGGTAGCAAGTGATGAGAAATATTATAACTTGAGACCCAGAAGAAATACTGCAGTCAGAGTATACAATACTGATCTTTATGAACTAATGGTGTGATTAAGTATGAGGCAGCTTCATGTATTTACCTGTATATACTTCAAATCAAAGAATGCACCTGATGCTTGCTCCTATCTCTCAGACAAGAAGACAGAAGTGACACAATCTCCACATTATTTGCTCCTTTACAATGTAAAGTAAAATGATATGTTATATGTGTATGTTTGGGCAGGTGTGTGATGCTATTTATCTCTTTACAAAAACAAGATCATACATGGACACTAGAGTTATACAGCAAGAAAACATACAGCCAGAGAATAACCACATGGAACAGAAAAAGAAGCTGAATTACATTATTTACAGAGTGATTTTTCAGGTAGAAAGATAACTAAATAAACCTGAGCAGGATTCCATGTAGATCTGCTTAGGATGCTCCATATATAAACCATGAACTGTGTCTAAGCGGTGCCCATAATATACATGCAATCACAACACCATCAGGATGGCAACTGAATGTGGTTTAGAGAGATGCAGTTAAATACTAAACCAACTAATTTGAGAGTTGTAAATGTGTGATAATGTCACAAGAGCACCACCAGAAAAGTAACTGTGCGGTATGTGAAATACATGAAAAGCAAATACGCTGTGGACCAATTTTGCAGAATACTTCCTAGAAAAAATCCTTTTTAAACAAAATTAATTTTGTGTGTAACATTATTATACATTTCTACAGCACTGAAGAAACAAAACAGTAACGTTGGGGGAATGTTTAACATTTAGTGTGCAGGCCTGTCACTAGCTAGTGGTGGGATCAAGCTGTATCAATTCCAAGAATTCCTTTAAAATGTGGGATGAGCCGGGAAGTGGTAAACTGCAGTCTCACCCGTTTGACATTTCAAATGTCACATATTGCTTCATTCAGCATCATTCACTAGTGCAGTTCACTGATGCATTCACTTTAAAGGGAGCTGGGGCAGGGCAGTTTCCAATGATGAACAGTATCAAAGTTAAGAGGATCACAGCCACTATATTAAAAGTAGTTATAGATGAAGATAGTGCTAGCTGTTTTCCTGTATTCATTAGTTTTAGTTCCATATCTGAATGAACACAGAAAGACAGAGCATAGTTTTGAGCCAAGTACAGACAAGAATCAAGCCAATACTCACTAGACTCTAGTGGAGGATGAGAAGTCTCAGGAATCCTTGGAATGTCACTAAAAGTACATACAGAAGGGAAAAATGAGAAAACCCAGACCTGCATCTCCACAGAACATCTAGTACATTTTTTCAGTGGCCAACAAATTGCCCTTGAAAAGCTTACAAGTAGAACGTGGAGCTCTAAGAGGCTCTCCTTGTGCTTGTGTTAAGAGGTTTACTGCCTTTGGACATGGATGTTTCATTTATCCATGAGAGTTTAATAGCAACTGATGGAGCTGTTTTCCATCAATCCATCTAATCTCCTTTTAAAGCCAACTAGCCTCACTACATCCTGTAATTATGAATTCCACAAGTTAATTCTTCATTGAGTGAAGAAATGCTTCTTTTAACCTGTTGTGGGTCTTCCACTTACACACAGGGGCACTTCAGCTTTCTCTGTTGAATGGGGCAGATGGAGCAGGGATTTTCCCTCCAAGTCCTTCTACGCTTTTAGTGTTTGCCTCATGCCTCAGCTGATGGGCCCCACACTTTCCTCCACAGCTGACTGAGCTCTCTTCTTTATATGCTCTCCTGCAGTCCTCTCTTAGTCTCACCCTATCAATTTCTCCTACCAATCCTCATTCAGGGAAGCTTTATTTCCCTTCCCTCTTCAAACCTCATTCCCACAGGTCCTACCCCTATATTGAGGGGCCTGCACTCTTGTTTCTAGTTTGGTTCCTATGTCTACTGGATAGAAGTTTGCTTCTCCTGCCAGTACTCTCTCGATCTCTCATTGGGTTTCAATGCTTATATTGTTGGCTGCCAGCAGCCCCGACTAGACATTTCTTTTCATAGCTGCTCTATCCATTTCAGCTTTACTTCTTGGGCCCTATGCTGCCAACTTATGCTCTCTATGAGTCACCCTCCATACTGAACCTGGGGCTCCAAGCCCTTTAATAATGCTGAAGGATGTGGCACCAGAGTTCACTCTCCCCACCTAACTGCCTGGGTAGTAGGCTGGTAGCCAACACCACCCTCATAATGAAGTCTCTGAGTTGATACAGGGTAGAGCCAATAAGACCAGATCCAAGGGCATTCCTCGATACCAATCTTGAATTTACTGTTTCAAATTTCAAATCAAATTTACTGGTGCCAAAGAGTTCTAATTTTATGTGAGAAGGAGAAAAAAAATTAATTCTATACACTTTCTGTACTTGATGAATAATTTTGTAAATCTCTCTCATGCCTTCCTCTGTTCTTTTTCCTTTCAACTAAAATCTCCGGCCTCCTTAGCCTTCCCTTATAGGAAAGGTACTGCAACTCTTTGCTCGTTCTACTTGTACTTTTACATATCATTTACAGCACTTTAAGGAGCCTTCTGTAATATGGCAACCAAACCTGGATATAGGGGTATTCCAAATGCAGCCATACCATAGATCTATAGAAGGACATTATGACACTGGATGTTCTCCCCCACCCTGCCATCCTTTTTCTAGTTATCTCTACCCTGAATTCTCCTTTCCTGCAGCCACACACTCTCATGTACACATTTTGAAATTATTCAAATGAACAAACAAGTGATACAATCCTCAGATTTTTCCGGGATAGTTACCACTAATTCAGTGAATATTTAAAATTATGTTTTACACCAGTATGACTCTCTTCACACTCACTTACCTTGAGGCACATTTACAAGAAACACATGGGTTAATTTTCAAGGATACACTGCCATGAAGTACTTAATTTTTACTAATAAAATTCCAGAAGGAGGTAACCCCTCACACCTTCCTTGAAAAATCCTAGATGTATTTACACAGCCCTACACTGATACATTCCCTCTTCCTCCTCTCCCCATGTGGTTGGAATCAATTTCTCCCAGTCACTGAGTTTTTTCTTGTTTTGAAGGTGTCAGTACTCACACATAGTTGCACTGATTTCCACCAATTCCCTCCTTAGGACCTGGGAAAGCCCCCCCCCCCTCCCCCCCCCAAGGTGCGAGTACTTCGCAGCAGTAAGTACTATCACACACACCAAAAAAAGCTCTGCTTCCAGTTTCGCACAAGTCATAATTTGGCATTACAGGCAAACTATGAGCTTTGGTTTCTGGTCTCCCACCAAACTAGAATTCCAAACAAAGATGGTTTGTAGCACATAAGCATCAGATTCATTCACACAGGGTTATTTCTGGTTTGGTGTTATATCTGAGCCATGCCTTTCTTAGGTTTTACTTTAATTAATCTCTAAATTAGAAAATATTTATGGTAGTGAAAAGTCATCACTTGTGTGGCATATGAATGAAATAAGGTCACATTATTATACTGACAAACATCAATTTCAGTAAACACCATACTGATAATATTGTGGTTGGCAGTTCCACAATATCTGTACAATCACAAACAGGAGGAGGTGTGTTGGACAAGAGAAAGGTGAGAGCCGTGACTCTAGCTACTGATGCTGAAAACTGTTCAGAATGACACAAACTGTACAACTCACTAGAAGGATTTATATACGCGTCTGATGGAATTTGCTGAATGAAGCCGGTGGAAAAGTCTTACAATAACAAAAAGAAAGAAAATGCAATAAGGAGAAGTTAACAAAAAGCTTTAAACAAATTATGCCATAGCATGTAAATAAGCCACATACCAGTTAGATTAATATGCTTTCTACCTGGAAATTAACAGAGCATATTCCTCTTCCGTCCAGAAATTCAGCTAACTGCCTGGCACCCAGGTAGGGATGAGCAAAGGAGTCGGGCAGCTGCATCTCTTGTCAGCTCTTAACTGAGGCTCCACGCCACCTATTGGTTGGTGACTGCAGGACCTTGGGGGTATAGGGACTGGAGATTTCCCCCTGGTTTGTGCTGGTCCTTTAAAGGAGGGTTGGCAAAGGTGGTTCAGCCTCTGTCCTCATACTGGGTTTCCCTGTCATCCTTCCCTCTTGGCTGGAGTCCACTCCAGATGCACAGGAAGGAAATGGCAAACCATCTCTGCTCCTCACTTGCCTTGAAAGCCTCTTGCTGAGTTTGCCATAAATCAGCTGTGACTTGACAGCACATTACACATACAGAATTTAGTATACAGTGGGTTGGATCTTACAAGTTTTACAATTTGATCTCTTCTTAATGGAGCTGCTGTCCAGCACTGCTCTTTGTCCATGTGGACCCCACAGTCCACAGCGGAGCCTTTTCGGTGGTCAAAAGAGCTCCATCTCCCTCTCTTGAAGACAAAAAAGCTGGTAAGAATCAACTCAATATGCCTATGCTGGAATTCATATTATCTTGCAATATGTATATGTGAATATATGTTTCAAAGAAATGAATCATTTACATACATGTTTTAGAAGACAGGGCAACATGTGTGTTGATTCATACCGTAAAGTACTATGCATATTGACAGTGCTGTAAGTAAAGGCCTCTTGTTGGGTAAACATGTGGCAGCAGGGGCCAGAGGTAGTTTTTACCAATTTGGCCTTTCATTGATAAAAAAAGATCTTGCTTCTATGGTATATAAGCCCTAGGAATATATAGATGAGACTACCACAATGTGCTATCAATAGGGCTGCCCTGGAAAAGTGTCCAGAAGTTACAGTTGGCACAGAATTTTGCAGCCAGAATGCTGGAGTAGGCTTTAGGGACCATATCACTCCAGTCTTGTTCCACCTAAACTGACTCTCAATCAGCTTCCAGTACAATACAGGTTGCTGGTATTGTCCTTTAAAGCCATATATGGCTTGGGACCAACATATCTGAAGGAACACCAACTTCCCCCATGAACTTATCCTGCCACTGCAGATATCTTCAGAGATCCTTCCTGGCTGTTCTTACCATCTGCCTCTAGATGGATTTAGAAAGCATTTATTCATTGTGGTACCACATTTACAGAGTTCCTTCCCTCATTTGTCCCCACTTCTGCCAGTTGATGAAGACTTGCATGTTTCATTTCACATTCCCTCACTAACTGGTTTTCCTGTTCATCTGTTTTGTTCAAATGTTCATGTCTTTTAAGTAGAATATAAAGAAAAAATAAGATTGGATACGCTTTTCTTCCTTTATATTGCCCATTTTTGCTTCAGTTCTCAAACACAGCTGTACAAGTTCTGTTAATTATTTCAGCATGATTTTCCCAAGAGGTCAATCCAATTAACAGAGGTTCTACAGAGGTACTGCATGGCACTACTTAAACCTTGTTATATGTCAACTAAAAACAACAACAAAAAACAGTATGTATGTTTTGGCAGAAATGGATTATGAAACATATTTAAACAGGAAATTGTCTCTAATGCTTTTGGATTAGTTACATACATATGACAGTGGTAAAAATATCTACATTTAATATTGTATGTTTGCAAAGGTGCACATTAATATTATACATTTATAACTTACCCTATGGGCCTTGAAACAATAATTTCAACTTGAGGTTCTGATTTAGATTCTAAAATAATGTTGTAAACTTCTTCATTTGTAGCTCCTGGAAGGGGTTTACCATTCCATTCTAGAACCTCATCACCTTGAATTTAAAAAGAAGACAGGGCTGGGTTGTTGGTTTTTTTTGGCAATTCATACATATACATGCATACACACCTACAAAGAGAAAAAAGTTTTTTTCCCCTTTTGGATGCACATTCAGATAACAAAGATTAACACAGCCTATTTTTATTACAGTTTTGTTAACACCATGAACACTAAAGAATATTCTAGAGAAGTAAAGACCACAACTTTCTATTGATCCAGACTTCATTATTTTTCTGCAAGAAGAACTGCAGTTCACAGAACTATGTGCCAGACAAGGTTGTAAATGTCCAGAATTCTCTTGGAATTGCAACTGATCTCCACAGATTAGTTCCCTTGGAGCAAATGCAGCTTCCTAGGGCAGACTCCATGATATACCATAAATTCTAGCTGAAATTCCTCCCCAAATTGCTCAACATACTCCAAATCTCCAGGAATTTCTGAGACCAGAGGTGGCAACCATAGACTGCCAAAGTTTCCTTATGTAACAGAAAATACCCCCAATCTAAAATACCAAAATCAAAGCTGGAGCATATAGGCAGATTTCTACATCTATTGTGAAGGGCCTCAAACATTTCCATGCTAAATTGCTTCTTTTTCTGAAGTATATGGATATCCCTACTAATTCAGGAAGATCAGTGTATATAGTAAGGGTGCTAATTTTGTCCCAGTAAGGTATTTATTTCAAAAGTGTATTTAAATGATTTTTTTCACTTTTTGATATATTCATTTGTCTATTCTCTCACATATAAATAGCCACACAGCGCTAATGCGCAATAAAGACAACTAATATTTAAGCCAATATAATTTTATATATAATGGCCATTATAATTTTATATATAATATAAATATAATATAATATATATATTTTATATTATATTTTATATTATAAAATTATAATTTTATACTGTTCTCACAGTTCGTGCAGTGCAACTGAAATATTTATTTATTCATTTATAATTAAGGTTGACCACATTCAAACTGTACATATAATACACAGAGAAATAATAACACCAAATATTTCAACAGCAGGACAAAAATCTTTCCAGCCATGCAAGTTACCTGCTCTGAGATGACCTACTACATCAGCCAAGCTACCTTTCTTTACTTTGGTAATGAAGGCACCAAGTCGTCCTAAATCGGTCATTTTTCCTCCTACAACCTGAGAAATAAATACAGCATAATGTATATTAAGGAATATAATTGGAAATAGGTAATCACAAGCACTTAATGTACCATGGCTTTCTGATAAGAACACTGACAAAATATGAAACACAAACTTCAAGTTAAAATGAGAATTCAACGAAGACAAAAATTTATCTTGCTTATAAGAAAACTAACCTAGGGAATATTTCTGTAAACCAACATATGTATTGTGGGATTTCAAAGACATTGAGATTAAGTGTTTATTTCTCTTTGGAAATCTTATCTTTGGTTCTCCTTTCCCACAAACCTTTGCAAATACACTGCTGAGAGCTACAAGAATACTATGCTTTGCTGTTGCCCTTTGGTTAATTTATTGCAGACATTCCAGAGACTAGCTGTGCCATCCTTAATGTCTCAACATTCAAGAGACACTGCTATCAGAGATGATTCTTGATGGTGATCTGACAGGGGCTTGACACTCTTTGAGATAGAATAGGGAGTTTGGGCATATGACATATGTATCCATCATACCACCCTACCCTGGAATGTTGGATAATGTCCAACTACATGCAGTTTTAATTGACATTTGTTATCTCTTCAATAGACTGCAAAAGGTATATAATGCTGTCATGTCTTTGTTCAGTGCTCCATGTCAATAGTCACAGTTGTATTTGCCATGCCTGTTTCTTTCTAGTTTGCTTGAGGGTACAATAAATAGTTGATAAATGTTCAAATGTCAGCTGTCTCTCTCCTTGCAAATCTGGTTATACTCACTCCACCTTGGAACGAACGTTAAAGGGAACAATTGGAGCTGTGTGGCAATCCTATTTACAAAAGACTCTGACATATATGTTGCCAGCCATTTCACAAATATTTTGGTTTGAGCCCTAAGATGGCACTGTGCAGAGAGAAGGCACTTTCAACTGCATAGAAGAAACATGGGGGCTTTCAACTGCATTCAAAGAACATGGGGGCTATTGACAGATGGGGGGGGACCAGAAACATCTCATATAAGAAAAAAACAGTATTTAAATACTTATAACTGAGTACTAAGGCCAAATATGTTTGAATGGAAGTTATTTTTGATACCCACAATGGCACATTGTACTCCTATGATTGCCTCATCCACAGAAAAGGAAACAGTTACACTTATGAATATTACAGTAATGCAGACACTATATCAAGACTCAGCTAAAGTTAGCAAAACTTGATTGAGGTTCTGGAAGGAAGAGGAGGGAATCCTTGTGTATTGGCCACTTGAGATCAAGATGGCAAGGTGAGCTGGGATTCTTCTATAAAAGGAGCATACTGAAAGGGCCAAACTGCATGATACATTCTATGTGTAACTCATGTGGGATCATGGGTGCATGACCAGACTCACAGGTCGATTATACAGAAGGTGTTGGATGCGTGATGAGAGCTAATGTATGTGCAACAAGATTTCCTGTACACACCTTTTAGCATAATTTATCATTTGCTTTGCCACAACAGCAGGGAGATTTGCTGGAGAGCACAGCTTTGCCATGAACTTCCCTCCACCCATAGCCTTCCCTCTCCCTTGGTCTGTGATCCATGCCTTCCCCCTCCCTTCCACGTGGCCAGTTTTTTCAAGTTAAAGGGAAAAAAGATGTTCACTCATACGGGCTTAGCCAAAACACACCAACCTCTGCATGTTGATAGATAGATGGAACAGAGAGTGCTGGGAAAATAAGAAGCCTCTCTGTGCTCCTGGCAGCAGCAGCATGAAGTGGCAGGGAGCAAATATCAGCTTTAGCAGGGCTTATAACTGTGGTGGCGAACCTATGGCATACCAGATGTTCATGGACTACAATTCCCATCAGCCCCTGCCAGCATGGCCAATTGAATGATGGGAATTGTAGTTCATGAACATCTGGAGTGCCATAGGTTCACCACCACTGGCTTATAATGTCCCCTTCTTTGGCAAGTGTGGTCCAGGGAATTCCTTTGCTCTTTCATGGGGGGCAGGGATTATTTGGATAAAAGTGTTGTTTAAAGGCTAAGACAGAAATGTTGTCTACCAGGTGTAGTGAGATCTGTTAAGAATAAATACCTTTGAGATCTGTGGCTTTAAGAATCACTTGAAGAGCAGAGTTCAAAGAACCAGGCCTGGGTTCCCCACATAACAAGAACCAGGCCTGGGGACTTCTCTACAGAAAAAATGCACGGCCAGGAGGGAGCATCTCCTCATGTATAAACAGAAAAACTCAAGGAGACCCCGATGCAAGCTGACTGCACATAGAAGAGCCCCGAGATAAGCGTTCCATGCTTAATGGGCCTCAGTGAAACATACAGGGAAAAATTTCCTCAAAATGTACTAATCAGTTGGTTCTACAAAAGCGATAAAGAGTGTTTGATTATCCTCTCACCCTGTGTTTGCCAGCAGAAAGGGCAGTGGGTGGAGTTTTGCCCCTCTTCTTTGTTCCCACATGGATCCATTGAAAAGGAGCAAAAATTCCTCTTCCCCCGTTCTGCTGGTAGGGTTGCCAACCTCCAGGTGGTGGCTGGAGAGCTCCTGCTATTACAACTGATGTCCAGAAGATAGAGATCAGTTCACCTGGAGAAAATGGCTGCTTTGGAAGGTGCACTCTTTTTATTTTATTTTATTTTCAAATGTATGTCCTGCCCTACCTTTGCAGGGCTCAGAGCGGGTTACAACCAAGTCAGTAACAATTAATTAAAAGCATTTAAAATCGAACCATACAAAATTTAAAACCATTAAAACAACAGTGCTATAAACGCCCAGCAACAGTTGTACAATGCTGAGTTGTTACAGAAAACAGATGGAGGAACATAATCCCTTCCAGATCATCCTATTCCCACCCCCCAGAGGCCGAAAGAAGATGAGTATATTCTGTTCAATCCGACTGGCTAGGTAGCAAAGGTGGAACAGCCAGGTCTTCTAGGCTCTGTGGAACGGCAAAAGCTCTCACAGGGCTCTGGCATCCCCTGGCAGTTTGTTTCACCAGGCTGGAGCAACAGCCGAAAAAGCCCTGGATCTTGTTGAAGCCAGCTGGATATCTCTCAGGCCAGGGATTGACAGAAGGTTCACCTCTGATGCGTAGAGTGGCCTTCAAAGGCAATATGGGGAGATGGGGAGATGTGGTCTCAAAGATAATGCATTTAAGTCCCTCCTCTCACCAAATCCTGCTTTCCTCAGGTTTCACCCCCAAAATTTCCAGGTATTTCCCAACCCTGAGCTGGCAAGCCTAACTGCTGGCAAAAGTGTATTGGGCGGAAAACCAGTAGTTTCTTTTTCTGCCCTTACAGCTGTTTCCTTTGTGTAATTATGCCTACATGGCAGTACGGGCTGTTAACTAGCACACTGTTCTGGAAAAAACATTGCGGCTTTTCCCCAACTGGCAAGGAATCTGGAATTCCTCACCAATATATCTGCAGACCAATAGACTTGTGTTCGTCTTCAGACTATAAGGTGATCTGCATTCCTCCTGACCCCACAGATTTTGGTATTTGAAGGGTATAATGTAACGATAAGACCAAGGATTAAGATTCCATTTTACTTTCTGGGAAAGAGGAAAGTGCATACTGGCTTAACTTCCCGTCCTTTTTTCACTTCTAGGTTCTATAACAAAAGACTCGGCAGATATGTGAAGGGGGGCATAATGCTTTTCACTTTATATATTAAAATGTTAGACAACCACTGGGTGGACAAAAGGAACTTATGGCAAATATCTACAATACTTACTTTCAGTCCCAGTAATGCACCAGAGTCCTTTGGCATGGTTGTTCTCTTGTTGAGAATAACACGTCCAATTAGGCGATCTCCCTCCTTAGATGGCTGCCACGTTACTGGGTGCTATTTTTTAAAAAAAATCATGAGAAGCAAAAAAGGAGAGATTTCTTTCTGCTTAATATATACAAAGCTAGTTGGTAAAACAACCTGCATGATGACAGAGAAGTCAACCTACCTTTTTGAATCCATTACATAATTCAAGATAAGGGTCCTTTCTTCTCCCTACATAGTAAAACTGTTGGGCAGCTATCTGGTTATTTATTAACAGATTCTTAAATGATTTGATTGGTTACTTAGTTATAACTGCTTATTACTTGAAGAATTCAAAAATATCTTCAACATTATGTTGACTTTATTATAGAAAACATGAGAATGCAGGCTGCACTATTTGTGACCTGCTATTCAACCCACAGCTATTGTGGGGTACAGTCTATCGGTTGGAATCCCTGAAATTACAAAACCAAGAACTACCTACTACCCAGCAAGATGTATTCAAGGTTTGGGGGTTGCGTTTCCTCTAATAGATCCTAAATTTTATAGAACCGAATTTAAGAAAATATTTAATTTCTAACATTTGTAAATATATAAATGTCTAATTCCATCCACTTTTTCTTGTTAACTAATTACTATGTAAAATTTATCCTAGTCAGTGGGTGATTCCTTATCGTTAAACTTAATCTTCACCATTATTATCTCTTTGAGAGGAACAAAACACCAGTATGGTAAAACAAAATCTTATTTTGATTCCAGTGAAAATAACAATCTAACCTTTTTAGCATATTAAAATATCAGAGCATATAGCCAGTTACCACTTATAAAGATCTAAACAAGTTAATATTTTATTTTATGCACCCAGGCCTATTTTCCTTATTTCTTACCGAACTAATAGGGGATGTCTCCCTACTGTGCCACGTGGCAGGATCCAGCCAGTAATAATCCAAGTCACCTGGAAGATACATGAATGGAAAGAAACGTGTAATCTCTCATACTAATAAAGTTATATGAACGTGTCATATTTGTAGGCATAAATCTAAATTTAAGTAGTTCTCTGAAGCAAATGCATTCAAGATTAAGTTTCTTAGTCTAGAAATAATAAAATATACAGTTCATTTTCCAAGTGGAGCTCCTGCATGGGAGGTCCCCATTAGCTTTTGTTTTAGCAGTGTACTGACTGAATTGCTAATAGGATTTCTGGGGACAAGTTGACCTTTTAAAGTTTCAAGGTCCTGATGCTGCAGAAGAAAAGGAATTCATATTCGGTCAGAAGTCAGAGCCTTCTAATTCAATGCTGTCTACTCTAGCAGGCAGCTGCTTTTCTGGAGGTTAAGCTTTCCTTGCTAAGATCACTTTTGCTGGAAGTGGCTAAGATTGAAGTTGTGACCTATTAAAGGTAAAGTTTCCCCTTCAGTCGTGTTCGACCCTGGGGTACCACTGCAAGCAGTGATTTCATAGGCAAGCCTTTTTTGTGGGGTAGTTTGCCATTGCTTTCCCCTGCTATTCTTTACCCACTAGCTGTGCACTAGGTACTCATTTACCAACCAAGGAATGGGTGGATGGCTGACTTGACCATGAGCCAGCTGCCAGGATATCTGACCCACAGGGAGCTCGAACTCCTGACCGTGTGACTGGCAGTGCAAGCACTTAACCACCTACTAAATTTACTCTATTTACATGTCCTGAATAAACCTCATTAAATGATGTGAACACCCAGCTCTTTCCTAGTGTGAATCTGGAATTTCTGGCATGCCTACTTTGGCGTTCAATGTGCACAAACAAATTGTTACCACCCCCACCCCCCCAAACCCCAATAAGCATCCACTTCATACTTCATTCAAGGAAGCTGATTTGGCAAAATTATACCATGCTTCTTACCATTCTTTTCAATAGTCAGGGAACACGTAACAGAAGAAATTGCAAATATTTGGCTAATACTATTATTAATGAATCATTAATACTAATTAAAATAATGTTGCCTTGATTAATAGCAAGAAGGCCGGAATGTTCAGAGTCAGTGTAATGGAAGACAAGTAGGTAAATAGCATAGAAAGAAAAGATGGATGAATTACAGGTGGAAAGGCACAAAGAATGACTGATATATTAACCAAAAAAAGTGAATGGAGTGTACTAAGTTGCAGAGAAAGTGGAACACTGCGGAAATAAAGAATGAAGGAAATCAAGGGAAATTTTGCAAAGACTCTTGAGAGTCTATCCCAAAACAGCAGTATCATTATTGTTGACTATCTATAATTTATTTCAGATTTCTTCTGTACATTCAATGAAATATGCATCAAAGAAAAAAAGCATTTTCTAGCCCCACATAACAATCTGTGCTTTTAGCCAGGTGGCTGAAGTGAACCTCTACATGTTTGCACACATAGGCTCTTTCATGTGATTGTTCTAATTTATTTGGTTGGAATCTCAAAGTGCATCTATCATTTATAAAAGAGGCTGAGGCAATTTCAAGAATTCTCCCTTATTCTTGAAGATCCCCAATTTACAAAGCATTCTGTTATTGTTAAATAATATCAGCAAGAGAACTGCCCCTTCAATGACACATGGAAGATCTCTCACCAATAGCAACTCTCTGTCCCCTATGCTTTGTGTGTTTGGGCATTCAGTGCTTGAAAATATGTTCCTTTTTCATTATTTGATTAATAAATTCATTAAATTTAACAATGATCTGCTCATTTAAGAGAGTCCACCCAGACACTCCTCATAGACACAGGTTGCATATCTCAGTTACCCCCTCTTGCTAAGCTCTATCTCCAACAGCTAATTCCTTCAAGTAAAAGTGGAAACAACCTATTTTGAGTAACAGTGGGCCCTGGAGATCCCCTGGAATGACAACTGAACTCCAGAAGACAGAGCTGTCCTCCTGGAGAAAATGGCTGTTTTCTGGGGGAGGGGTTTTGGTACAATACCCTGTTGAGGCCTTTTTCCTTCCTGAATCCTGGCCTCCTCAGTCTTCACCACAAAAACACTAGGAATTTTCCAACCTGGAGCTGGTAACCCTAGCCAGGCAAGCCTAGCCTCAGGATTCTTCCCTCAAAGACCATAACAACCCTGGAAAGGGTCCCGCCCTCACTCCCTGCTTTTTTCTCACAGAAACTGAAGCCTGGAATGCTATGGTTGCCCAGGAACAGCCATTGAGGGAATCCATTATATAAAAGAGAGTGAGGATTTTTATTATTTGGGGTTTTTAACCACCCCAATTTATTTATTTGTCAATTACAGATTTATATGCAAGCATAGGGTCCTCTTCAGGTTTGTAGAAAGATCTGCCCATTCACAACTACAGATTTAAGCATCCAAAGATTTGGCTGACTTTGCTATTAGAATATGACTGAGTGTTGGAGATGGAGATTAATATTTTCCTGCTATTTTATGTGGTGGAGTTCCTTCATAACCTGTTCTCATACCTTCCCCTTCAATGGTACATATTGCAGTAATTTTGCAGTCAAGTATCTTTTATCGGTTTCCAGTACTGTTCCTTCTTTAAAAACAGTACAAAATGAACTGGCATTGTATGTTGATCTACACTATCTGGTCCAAGAATGCGTTATCGAGAGTTGACAACTCCAGCTTCAGAAATTCTTTGAGGTTTGGGGATAAAGACTAGAGAGGGCAGAGTCTGAGCAGAGGATGGTGTGAAAAAAACAGTTTGGTGTGTGAGCAGAGCGGCTCACAACCACGCAAACTCCATGGAAGGGCTAGTGGAGCCAGATTTGAGAGGCAGTAGGGGAGGAAAAATGGAGACTTAATTTTTAGGCTCTTTCTGCATGGGCCAATAAATGCAGGGTAACAACAGTAAAAAAAACATTTTTGGGGAACTTTATACGGTTTCTGCCCCTAATGCGAGCCTGACCTGTGTTCCCCCCCCCCCCAAAAAAAATGGGTTTAACCAGAATTGCGCTATCCACTGGACTTTTTTAAAAGCCTGGGTTGCAGCTGCTTGTGGGTGAACACCCAAACAGGCGAAGAGGTCTGCTGTCACGCAGGTGCACATAGGGTCCAGTCATGCACGCCTTTATCATGGCTAAGCATTGGCGGGAAGTGAGT
Source organism: Sphaerodactylus townsendi (assembly GCF_021028975.2). Lineage (NCBI taxonomy): Eukaryota > Metazoa > Chordata > Lepidosauria > Squamata > Sphaerodactylidae > Sphaerodactylus > Sphaerodactylus townsendi. The sequence continues at coordinate 141,839,887 of NC_059425.1, forward strand.
GGGGAAAAAGTGCCTCCATGCAAAGGTGCAACTGCAGTCCGCATTGCTTCTGCGAGCTCCGTTCACTGCCTGCATGGAGGCATGCGAATGCAAAAAGAGTGGGTTATTTTATCCTGACTGCAACCCACTATGTGTGTACTGTGCAGAAGGGGCCCTAGTTAGATCTTGCATCTCCACAGTGATGGGTTGAAGTGGTACTGTCTCAAGAGTATTTGAAAGTCTCAGAGTCTGCCTTCTGATTAAGAAAAGGTGAACACATAAAAGAAGAAGAGAAGAGTTTGGATTTATATCCCCCCCTTTCTCTCCTGTAAGGAGACTCAAAGGGGCTGGCAATCTCCTCCCCCGCCCCCAGCACAACAAACACCCTGCGGATGGGGCTGAGAGAGATCCGAAGAACTGTGACTAGCTCAAGGTCACCCAGCTGGCATGTATTGGAGTACACAAGCTAATCTGGTTCTCCAGATAAGCCCCCACAGCTCAAGTGGAAGCGGGGAATCAAACCTGGTTCTCCAGATTACAGTGCACCTGCTCTTAACCACTACACTACACGGAAAGAGAACAAATAGGGAAGTGGAATGAATTATATCCTTTGTTAGCAGACCAGTGTCTTAGGGTATACTTTGCGGAAATTTTGGCTGTTAACTGCTCTCTACACCGCTAAACTGTAACCTTATTAAATGAATAGGCTCTACAAGACCATGTTTCTTTTCTGAAACACCAGTATTCCTTTATCTCTGGAGGAAATAAAAGTTACTGTTCTTTTCCCATTTCCCTCATGGATGCTGGATTTATTTCATTCAGAAGCCATTTGGATTAAGTCTGTCAGGCAAAGGATTGGTTGAGGAGGGGTCAAGATGACACTGGCCAAGTTTCCATCACACAACCTCTGTTTCAACCTTCACACACTGGTGTCACAAAGGTGGGACATAACTAAGAGAATGTTTTTTCCCATTAGAATCTGAAGTGGCTGAATAAAAAATTCTCAAGCAGCTACTCTAGGTTTGTAAAGTAAATGCTTTACAGAATGCCTCCAACAAAGATAAGGCAAAAGGCTGAGGAAACTTTAGGGATAGAATAGTTAGAAACCTAGAAAATCAAGAGAAAGATTGAGATGGCTAAATTAACACAAGAAGGAGGATGAAGGATTGAGACACGTTGGTGGGGGATTACCTCAAGGAGATACTTGAAAATTGTTTTTTTGGGGGGTGGCACAAAATGATGTATGTGAAGATCCGGGGAGGAGGAGTCAGTGTCTGCTTTGTACTCTATGGTCCCTGCTTCTATGGTCCAAGATGAACCCCTGTGGCTAGCAAAAGGCCTCAGATGCAGAGACTGGTTGAGTCCACTTCCCAAACTTCCTTTTCTCTGTATTGCTTTGGCTATGAATGCTTGTAATGGAATGACCACAGGAATTTCAGATCATGTTATCTGTGAGAGCGCACAGCTGAACCGCTTTGAGAATAACCATTGCCAGCTAATGGGAATTGGGAGGAGGGGCTGTGGTAGTTTTGTGTGTGTGGGGGGGGGGGGGTTGTACCTATTTTCAGATTTGACAAGGTTCTTGTCCAGAGTGCATCTCTTCTGATTTTCTGCCAATAAAATAGATTTTGTTTCCGACGGAGTCTGATTTATGGAGAAATTTAAAGAATACAACAGTTCAGTTGTCTGCAAGACCAGTTGTCTGATCTGCCCTATTCTTTTGCCTGATGGCCTGGTTGGTCTGGCCCAGCTACCATTAGCAGCAGTGGTCTCTTAAAGGGGCTGCTTGTTGAAGTAGTAGCACTGTTCTTCATCCAGTCAGTTCAGGGTGGCCTGTGGAACTACTGAGATGGCTGAAAAGCTAAAGGTTGCAGCCAATGATGTTTTCCCCTCTTTGTGGCCAGGATGAGCCTGGGACAGCATGGGGATGGGAAGAAGGTCCAACTTCAAACAATATATTTCAATTTGTCCCCTAAGACAACAAACTGTAGCAATTATCACTCTTTATGTACCACTCATCCAATCGGCTTTGTTCTAACTAGTCCAAAATTGAATATATAATACAGTGATCCTTAGTGTGTGTGTGTGTGCCATGGCATCCACCAATGTGTTTCCTGATGTCCACTTTCTTCTTCCAGTCCTGACTTTCCTCTACCTCACTGAAGCAGGAGGTACTTGAAAAGACCCTAGCAAGCATTATCTTTGGGTCTGATGGGAGAATACATTTTGAAAATAGTTGCCATCTATACTCCAGTTGACCCATGGGCTACTTCTGCCCATGCTCCTGTGAAATTGGCATGAAAATACTGTTCCATCCCTTCAATCCTTGATTGTGATTCTAAAGCCATTTGAAGTAAAAGCCATCAAAACAAACAGGACTTTGAAGTTCTTTTTTAAAAAACAAATAGTGGAAATAAAAGCTACATCCAACATTTAAGCAAAACCCATTTAACTCTGTTCTTTTCTTTAGTGCATATGTTTTTTCTTCTAATTTTGATGTTAAATCATATATAAACTCTCTTCAAATCTAGAAAAATTAAAGTAAGACAAAATCGTTAATTATTGTGTTTTAGATCAGTTTACAAATGGTAAATGTTATTTAAATATTTTGAAAGAGAAAATAAAATACTGTGATATCCTTCACAATTATTTTAGCTTCCTATTTACATAGATGTGGCTTCAATTCACAAATAACCATTATTTGTCACAGAAAAAATGTATATTGTATTCAGGCTGTTTCCCATTATTTAAAACATAAACCTTCAGGCCTTTTCTCATGATTCATATAAGTATGGTTTCTCCCACCTCAGATCTATTCTATACCTTTATTAACAGATGTCCAATGGAGCATAAAATGCTATTGATTTTTCATTAGTGTGGATTTGTATCTCAGCCTATTGAACTGCTGGTTGGCAACAAATTATCCTTGCTATCTCTGCCTAGAATATACACATGTGAGGAATCCTAAGGCTACAAACATAGAGCACTTCAGAACTCTATCTATTCCACAGTGGCCCCTCCACTATGAAAAGGCAGGTAACTCTGGTTGCAAACCTAGGAGCAAGCTTGACTGAATAAAATGTACTCTTGCCCAGACCAGTTTAGAACTGCTGCTTTTGTCTTTGCAAAATGCTGGCATATGAGTAGAGTGCTCAGTCCTGTGGTTCTAGTAACTATTTCCCTGGAATGATCTACAATCTATCCCTATTGCAGTCCCCTCCCTCTTTTTTTAGAAAAAAACCCCTTTCTGTATTTGTTTCCTCTTATCAGGAGAAAATATTTTCCAACCTAATACAAGTATTTGTTCTCAATTTATTTTTTTTGTTGGTTTGCTTTAGTAGTTTTGTATTAAGCTTTGCTATCTATCTAAGATATATAAAATTACATTTGCTTAAAGAATAACATGGCAGGCACTTCCATTTTTTGGTCATGCTATGTATTCTGGATCCAACCATGGAAGTTCATTGTGCTTTTGAGGGATGAAACATCCCCAGTGATACTTTTCATAGATACCCTAGCAGGGCTGCCTCCCTCTGGAGGTCATCTTTGGGCCTTTCCCCACTTACCTTAAGCCCCGCGCTACTCCCCAAGACAGGGGCGGCGACAGCACAGCCGCCCCAACGTTGCCGCTGTCGCACCCCCTCAGTGCGCGGCATCCCTGGCACTCTTTTAAACGGCGCCTTTTGATGACCGTGGGGACGCCCAGGCGCGCGCCAGAGATGCAGCAGGAGAAAAATAAGAAAATATTTGCACTGGCATTATCTGTGCCCTTATGTCACTTCTAGGGAAAGCCATAGAGTTTCTGATGATTTCAAGGACTATCCCACGTCACTTCTGGGTTTTCCCTGGAAGTCATATAGAGGTGTGTTGGTGCATCCTGCAACACCCATATCCCTATCCTCAAGCCTACTGATGGCCAGGCTATGCATCCTATTTCCTAGATTCACTGCCTCTTATGAAAATAAGAAAACCAAGCAGCTAGATCCAAGCAAATGGAACATTGTTAAGTTTTGTAATGAAGGGAAATGTGACTTGATGGCACTTTACACACACATGCACAATAATGTTTGTATTGCCTTCTTTTGGGGAGCAGCAGAAATTCTTATTCTGAAACCAAGGACTTTGTGAGTCAGCATGGGGGAAGTACAAGTTATCTGGCTGCTACATTCTCCCTACTTCATTCTCCCTACACAGTAGGTAACTCTGACTTGATATGACAATGTATTTTTCAGTACTATGGATTTATCTTCAGGATTTACTTCAGAGCTCTATCTATTCTATTTTAATCTAGTTATCTGATAGCAGTTGTGATGGAACTAAGGAACTAAGGAAAATAGTTGTGATGGAAAATAGTATAATGTTATTTCAAAGAGGAGCTTGCAAAAGGGTTAATTTCTCACAAAGTCTCTCTGTATGAGTGACATGCTGGGCATGGATGGAATTTAGAACTCAGTCAGAGCTGCTGACAGGAATATAGGTTGGAACCAGGGGCGTAGGGCCCATGGGGACATGTGGGGTCACATGTCCCCAGGTGGCACCCATTTAGTCACATGGGGAGATGGAAAATCACCCCCACACCCCTTCCCCTTCCCCCTGGGACCAGGTTCACACTTGGGCAGCTGCAGTCTCTCGCTGCTGTTGCCTCCTCCCCCATACACATACAACTGAGCCCCGCCTCATCTCCACTTTTCACTTCACTCACCCTGCCCTGTTTCTCATGCCCTCTTTTTATCCCTCAGCCTGGCCCCCACCCTTCCCTCAAAACTCAGGCTCACCCGGCTCTGGATGCATTTTGACCATGCCCCACTGTTCACTGGCTCCCAGGGCCCTTCCGGCCACAGTCAAGACCCATTCCTAACACATGCCTGCCTCTTGGGGGCCTCAGGGGATGTGTGCTGCTGCAGCATTGTCCTCTGCAGCCTTGCCACCCTTGCCCTGCCCAGGGAAGCAGCCGGTTGCTTGCGGGCCACCACCATCTGGCTGGGCAGTGGCCCCACCCCCTGCCCCCAACAGCTCCCTGGCCCACAAATCACCTGGTGCAGATATAATGCCTCCAGATTTTTATAAAGCATTTCCGGGCTGGTGGGCCTCCCTTCTGGCCTCCCTGTTTACTATGGTTGATAGTTCAGGTACTGTCCCAGGATCCTGGGTAAATACAATAATAACACCAGTATTCAAAAAGGGTGACCACATGTCACCGGCTAATTACAGACCCATTAGCCTTTTATTTGTTTCCGGTAAACTTTATGCCAAACATCTGTTAAATAGGCTTTGTACCTGGATCAATGATGGAAAAATTCTTTACCCCAAGCAAATAGGATTTTAAAAAGGCAGCTTTCTACACTTGACCTCAATCTCCTGTTATTAAAATATTTTAAAAGGGGGCTATCTAAGATCTTTGCTGCCTTTTTGGACCTGAAAAGTGCCTTTGACTCAGTAGTAAGAGATCTGCTATGGCTTAAGCTAACAGAGATGGGAATCAATGTTAGCTCCCTGGCTGGTTCCTGGGTTGTGGAGGGGTGCAGTCAGAGGTGTTCCTCCCATTGGGCAAAGTGGGCAGTTGCCCAGGGTGCCCCCTTGTGGTGGGCGCCAAAAATGCAGTTTTTTAGGCTAGCAGCACCAAAATTTCAGGGATTTTTCAGGAGACTCTCCTGATGATATCATTCAGGTTTGGTGAGGTTTGGTTTAGGGCAGTGGTGGCGAACCTTTGGAACTCCAGATGTTATGGACTACAATTCCCATCAGCCCCTGCCATCATGGCCAATTGGCGCCCAAAGGAAGTGCCCCATCCTCCATTGTTTCCAATGAGAGTTAATAGGAGATAGGGGTTACACCTTTGAAGGAGCATAACTTTGAACCCCCTCAACCAAACTTCACCAAACCTGGGTGGTATCATCAATAGGGGCTCATGAAGATACTCTGTAATTTTGGTGCTGCTATCTTAATAATTGCACCCCTGACAGCAGGCACATATTAAATTTCCCCAGATTCTCCTTTTAAATCCACCCCTTCCTGCCAATGCTTGTTTTCTTTCTTTCTTTCTTTTATTCTCTCAATGCCTAATAAAGGTTGTTTTTTTATTATTATTATTATTATTATTATTATTATTATTATTATTATTATTATTATTATTATTATTATTATTATTATTATTATTATATCCACCCCCTTTGGCATGGATTTAAAGGGAGAATCTGAGGTCCCCACTTTAAATATTGAAAGTGATGCTGTTTCAGGGTGGGGGAGAATCCACCCCAAAACAGCATCACTTTCAATGTTGCTTTAACTGGGGACCCCAGATTCTCCCTTTAAGGTGGATTTAAAAAGGAGAATCTGGGCTCCCTAGTTTAAACACCAATGAAAATGATGCTGTTTGGGGGTGGATTGTTTAAACTAGGGAGCCCAGATTCTCCTTTTAAATCCACCTTAAAGGGAGAATCTGGGGTCCCCTGTTTAAATAACATTGAAAGTGATGCTGTTTTCCCCAATTGGGGGGACTGGATACAACACCATAAAATGTTTTCATAGCAGTAATAAAACATTTTGAAAGCATTTTGAACATGTTGTCAAAAATTATTTCTGCTGTGTGGCATGGCCCATTGCTGTGTTCAGATTTGTGAATTGGGGCATGTTCTATAATGTGATGGTGACTTTGAAACGACCTGGTAGAAAAAAAACATTGTTTGGTCACGGTGGGGGAGGGTGGCTGCCCATGCGGGGGGCATCAAACTCAGGTTTTGCCCAGGACTCCAGTTTGCCTAGGTATGCCACTGGATGCGGTGAGGAGCTTTCCCATGATTTGGGGTTTGGCTGGGCTCCAGCCCCACCCCCAACAGCTCCCTGACTGGTCCCTAAGCCGTGGAGGGATGTGGCGAGGGGGCTTTCCCCAGGGCCAGGGTTCCAGCTGGGCCACAGCCCTGCCCCAACAGCTGCCCCTGGTCCATGGAGGGCCGCCTCCTTGTCCTGCTGGCCTCATGCCTCACTTTTGTTGACCAAATTTCCCTCAGGTAAGAGATGACAAAAGGTAGGCTGTCATTGCCTGCCTCTACATATCACCCTTGACTTCCTTGGTGGTTTCCCATTCAAGAACTAATCAGGACTGATCTTACTTGGCTTCAGAGAGTTGACAAGATCAGGCTAGCCTGGCCCTTGTTTACCAGAGGAAAAGTGGTTGGGGCAGAAAATGACACTTTATTGTAAAGGTCTGTCGCAAAACTGAATGAATTTATTTAAATGAACCTACTACCAGCCAGCACATGCTTTCAGACATAGATTCATTTTGTATCACATTCTATCTCTAAGGTTGGTAAAATATCAGCTTTCTTGTTTGAGTAGCAAATCTAACACTTTAGTTGTATAATGACTATGAAAACCATAAAATTTGGAAACTATATTTCGGTGTGTTCTCTCTCTACTGCGGTCAAATCACAGCTCACTTATGGCAACCCTGTGGGGTTTTCAAGGTAAGAGACATTCAGAGATGGTTTGCCACTGCTTTCCTCTGTGTCATCACCCTGGTAACCAGATACTAGTCAGGACTAAGCAGATAGTAGTCAGGGCTAGTGTGGCATGGACCATTGCTGTGTTCAGATTTGTGGATTGGGGCATGTTCTGTAATGTGTTTGAGATGCCTATCATGCCTTTGAGATGACCTGGTGCAAAAAATCATTGTTTGGTCATGGTGGGGGAGGGCAAACGCCCGTTCGGGGGGGGGGGACTTAGATTTTGCTTTGGGCTCCATTTTCCCTAACTATGCCTCTGGTTGGAACTCTTAAAACCAGAGAATTCAGATGTGTCTAGTTTCTCTGTATAGACCTATGGTGTTGGGAGGGAGAGTTTTTTTGGGGGGAAATAACCCTACTGTAGCCAAAGAGAGGAAGAAACATATAGATTTCTAAAAACATATAAGTTCTAAAAACAGAGCTAGTTTATCTCTTGACCTGTGTGTATAGAACAGAGGGAGCTGGCTAAGAGAGAGAGAGAATGTATCAGAGAAGGAACAATCTCTAGCCAGAAGGGGAATTTAAACTTTGTGTGGAAGAATTCCCATCTCTAGAACTGAAGTGGATTGACTTCAAAAGCTCTGAAGTGATCCTCCAGGTTGGGGAAGTCTTAAGAGAAACAGGGAATTCAGTGAATACTTTTCTTCTAGATTTTGGGCACCAGAGTTTTGAAATCTTAAACAAACTGAAATCTTATCAAACAGCCAAATGACATCTGAGCTGTACTGTTAAGAACATCTGAATATTTGTATATATGTCTGTTTCTTTACTTTTTACCAAATATCTCTGAGCCCTTTGTCTACTCCTCTGGCAAGTTTAATAAAATACAAATGTTTTATGGTGAACTTTGATACACTCTGAGATCAAAAGCAGAGAGAAAGGGGAATCACCTCAGTTTCTTAAGCTGGTTCAGTTACAATAGTGAGGCATGACATGGGACAGTTGAATACCCCCACCCCTCCCCACCAGGTTTTAATAGTAAAGATGACCAGAGAAGATCAGAAGTTAATATCAGAAGAATGAAGGAACATTCCTGCCTCTGAGTATAGGAGGTGGGAGATACCCCAGTAGAATGATAGTAATCAATCAGGATAGTAATCAATCAGTAATCAAGTCAGGATGGTATTAGATAAGCGTAACTTTGTTCTAAATCAGCTGTCAGGTTTTTTTTTAACTTTGTAAAATAAGACTCACATTTTTCTTAGCCCAAATTGGAGATATTTGTATGAGATTTCCTAAAACGTATAGTATTATTTAAAGATAGCCACTGGCATGCCCAAATTTAGTATTCTACACGCAACTTTACATTCCTGTCTCTGGTTACCTCTGACCTCATCTCTGAAGCAAGTTATGAACCTACTTCTTTGCAGGCCAGGGGATGTACCTGCCCACTGGCCTACCTTTGAACATATCCCCAAAAATAACACATGACAACTTTTGCTGGGCCCTGGCTGGGCCCTTAACAGGGCAACGCAAAGCCCTTGGCTAGGTCCACCCACCCACCCGCAATGGCAGACCGCACTCAAGCTGCGGCTGCTCTTTACCAGGAGCACAAACCTGGCAAGGCAGCTTGTCTCCTCAGTTTCCAGCTGAGTTGTTATTGACCAACAGCATCTCAGTCATGTTTAGACTAAGCTACAATGTATTGGCCCTCATTCATCCCATGACCTTCTCCAGGCACGTGTGCAGGACTTTCACAGACCTATGTGACCCAACTGATTAGCACAAATAAAGCTAGGTGTCATCCACATATTGGTGGCACCTTACTACAAATTGCCAGATGATCTCCCAACAGATTTTTGTAGATGTTAAACAGTCTGGGGTACAAGACTTTTGCAGACCCTATGTTATTTATGCTAAACAGTAGTCCCCCAACACCTCCACCTTCTTGAATCATTCAGTTAAACAACAGCAGAGCCATTGAAGCATGGCTTCTCTAGTACAACCAAGCCAGTCTCTCCAGAAGGATTGCAGAAGAATCAACAGGTATTCACTCCCCAATCATTATCTATTCAAAGTTCAACAGTAAGGATCACTAAGGCAATTTCTGCTCAAATCCAGTTCTGAATCTAGATTGAAATAGGTCTAAATGATCAGTCTTTTTCATGACCATCTGAATTTGTGCAGCCATCATACATCTGAACACCTTAACCTCAAATAGTAGTGCTGGTTGCCAGGCAATAGTTATTAAAATCATTTGGGTCCAAGGAAGTTTTCTTCAGGAGGACTCATGAATGCCTTTTTCAAAGTTGTCGGAATGACATCCTCATGCAGAGTGGCATTTATTACTTCCTGGACTCACAGAACCAACTCAACCTGTGAAGACACCCATAGCCATGAAAGACAAGAGTCCCATCTGCACATGGGATATATGATTGATAACAAAGGAATGGTGTGAGTGATGGGGAAGGTTAAACCCAGTTTGTTTGACACTGCTGCCCTGGATAGGTCTGCCTCTCTTTCTAGTAGCAGCTTTTAAATAAAATTAAAAACACTGGAACATCCAATCACAGCTCTTCCACATCATATTTGCATTGGTCTTCTTATTGTGTTCAGAAATGAACTGTTAACCATGGCCTCACAGAAAAAGCTGTGCTCCAAGAAAATGAATTAACAATCACATTTTCAGAATGAGGGTAGGGCAGGGAGGGTAAAATGAACAAAGATGAGGCAAGCAATCAGTCACAAGTCCTGCAGAGATTACAATGCACACAAAGATACAGCAAAGGTAGGGAAAAGAACACTGATAATACCTGACTTCCGTACTTTAGCTTCATTTAATTGGTCTCTAGTTGCAAGGTCTAAACATTTTCCAGATTACAAAATGAATATAATTTCTGGAGCAGCGCTCCTCCTTTTCCTGACTTTCGTAACTACAGACTATCGTGACTTTTATCACCTCCTGCAATAGATATTAATTTCTCCTAAAATGCAATCTTAGAGTTGAGTTATATGTAATACTGCACATATTGTTCAGCTTGTTGGGAATGCTGAAAGATACTGCCTGTTTTGTCTCTTCAGGCAGAAAAGTCCAGGTGGTCTGAAGCAATTCCATCAACAGCTTTTCTTCTTTATGCATCGTGATCTGGAATGTTATATTCTGACTACATCTGCTGGTTGTGTTTGATTGGTCACTGCTATAGTTTAATTATTATGTTAAAATACCTACAATGAGTTTGATCATTGGCTTAAATATCATCTGGCTCTTAGGGCCAGATATATATATTATGAAGGGATCCAAGAGGACAATATGATGTCTCCCATATATTATTATATACATGTTTACATGCATATATATAATTAACAGCTTTTTAAACTGACAGAATAAACGGTATTAACCATTATGAATGGTCAATTATTACATTTTTACATTCTTATCCATCTATTATGAATTCCTTCTAGAATTCCTTTTGTTGTTGGGAGCCAAGGGAGTTCATGAGCAGAAATGTATGTTAGATGTTAGGAAGAAAGGCTTAAATGAACTCAGAGGCCTGATGGCATTCATTCCATGGCAAAAATGCTAGAAGGAAGAGGAGCAAGTGAAGGGTAGGTGTGAGAGCCAGTGTGGTATAATGGTTAAGAGTAGTGGACTCAAATCTGGAGCACTGGGTTTGATTCCCCACTCCTCCACATGAAGCCTTCTAGGTGACTTTGGGCCAGTCATAGTTCTCCATTAATTGGAAGAGATGCACACATCACTCTAGATTTACTCTGGCTAGCCCACATGGTGCCTCAAACACTACCCTCCTACTTTGAGAGATGAATTTTTTAAACACTATGCAGATGTTTTTGAAGAACTGGGTCAATTTCCTGGCACTTATCACAGATCCAGTTCTTAGTGGAAAGTGTCAAGTATGTGAGCCATGTTTCTGGCATAGATGCTCTCAGGCCTGATGAAGATAGTGTAGGTTATCAATCAGATGCCCCCACCAGAGGATAAGAAAGGCCTTCTGAGACTCCTAGGAACTATATAGTACCAGTGATGATACATAATAAATCAAGTCTGGCTCACCCCTTCATGGCTTGTTAAAAAAATGGAATTCTTTGTTTTTTGGGACATGAGTAGCAGAAAGCCTTAGGTAACCTTAAACAGGCCGCCACAACTGTTCCTGTACTTTGATATTCTGATCTATGAAAACAGCTGGAAATTCAAATGGATAAATACAAAGATAGCTTAGGAACATGCCTGTTTCAGCAGAAATGATCTATTGGCTATGAGGCTAAAGCATTAAAACAGGGCTGAGCAAAACTATAGACTGATTAAAAGGACATTTTTGGCTACTATATTTGCTATGTTTAAATTTCACACGCATGTATTTGACATCCCAGTGTTAGTCCAATCGGACCATAAACCCTTAGAGGTAACCTTTTTAAAAGTCCTTTGGAAAAATCTCCTGTACACCTACAAAGGATGCTCCTGCAACTTCAAAAGTATAATATCCAGATTGTTTACACTAAGGGCAAGTACCTGCTAGTGGTAGAAACACTTTGCCAAGCTACTACAATCCATCCATTCTCAGCACCGGATCCTATCCATGAGAAAATAATTTATGATCTGGTTGATATGCAAGGTCTCAGTGACTCATTCTTAAAACAGCTGCAAGAATATCCAAGGGCAGACCATGAATTACAGGTACTCAGAGCCCTGAATGTCCAAAGATGGCCACACAAAAGAAGCAGGCTAAATCAGCTCTTAGACCTTTCCGGCTCTCCAGAAATGAATTTAGAATTGAAGATGACTTCCAACCCATCAAATAGATGTTTAAAAAACCCCTTTAATATATGGTTTAGATATTAGTCTGGCTTTATTTGATTTGAGAATTTTTCCGGTTTCAGGTCTTGAATATGCCCCTGAACAACTCATATGCAGCACCTGCCAGCCATATCAGCAATACTGACACCCAGATTATTAACTAATATTCATCAGAAGTTAAAGAATCTTCATAGTTTGTGCATGTGAGCTCCCAAAGGCACCTTGCGGGTCACTGCGAGTAGCAGAATGCTGGACTAGATGGACTCTGTTCTGAACCAGCAGGCTTGTTCTTATGTTCTTATGATAAATCTGCTGTGCCTCTTCTACTCCCGTGAAAGGGGAAGAGAGTATGAATGAAGACACATGCAGGATGCACCAGCATCAGTCACAAGGTCAACAGCTGATCCACATTCATATATAGTCATCCCTTCCACATTGTTGGAGTTAGGGGTGCAACAGCCGCCATGATCTGGAAATCCATGTAAAATGTTTTTGGCCCTCCCTTCATACCAGAGAATAAATCTGTTTTTTCTTTTATTTTAACATTATTTATGGTATTGAAAGATAAAATACGTTGACATTATACAATATTATACATTTCTGAGTTTCTAAATATTATGCATTTCTGAGTTTCTAATTTTTTTTCTGTGTCATCTGCAGGCCTTTATATGTCACCTGCAGCTTCTGCAAAACTCCCCAAAATTCCCATTTAATTTCTTATGCTGACCTGCGATATATCAAAACCACAATGGGGAAAATCATGATGTGGAAGGGATTGCTGTACAGTGGAAACACCGAGCAGAAATATATATCACAGAAATAGGAGGCATCTGAGAAAAGCCTGTTCCCTAGTACCTGCAAAACTTGTTGCAACACATAATGAAAGATTTCTGATGTAGTTTCAGATGAGCAAGAACATAAAGCTGGTCATATGCCAGATCTGGTTGATATGCAAGAACAAAAAGCTGGTCATATGCCAGACATCCTTCCAAAACCCACAGACATTCTAGCTGGAAGTGTGCAGACTAAGCCTGTATAAGTAGTCATTGCCTGCAATGTTTAAAGATTATTTGATGGGTTAGTGGTAAAGGTGAACCATACCAGTGCCGATAACCTTTGGCTCCATATCTTTGTAACGGCTGACTTGTGCTGAGTGAGCACCCCAATGTAAAGAAGGATAAATCATACATTTATTACAACTGAATAGTCTGCCCTCTTCCCAGACTGTATGAGTTGGTTTAGTCTCATAAGATGGTATCCCTGTTGAGTTCTGTGTAGAAGTCAGAAATTTTGACTGTATGGGCTCCCTTGTCCTGAAACCAATTGCTCCCATCCATGTATCTTCTTAACAAACAGGTGTTGTTTTGAACATACCAGTCTCTGCTGTGTGAACCTATGAACAGAAGCCTGAGTATCTTATTTGTGACTTGTAAGCGAAAGAGAAAATCACAATGCCCATGCATACTGAGAGATTGGCAACTATGCATAGTGGAAACATACTACTCCTGATACATGTAGTCACCATTTGGTCTGAATTGGGCATTATGTGCATTTGGTATATGTGAGTCAGCCACTGGATTTCCCAGGATTCCTTTTCATATATGCTGAAACTGTACATGCAAGCACAACACATGTGATGCTACTGTTCAGACAGCATGGTCAGCATGTATATCAGGATCTGTGCACTCCCAATATATATAGTAGTTTGCTTTCTAGTACCTGCAGGCATAAAAAGTGGTAGTTGGCAGGTTGCGCATGGGAGACTGATCTTTTGGTGTGGGTTAGCAGGTGAGGTAACCCGCTTTTGAATTTCCCCAAGAGGTTTAGGGTGGAGCAAGTCAGGCCATCCCAGACGTGGGCTACTAAAACTTGCGCCCCTAGCAGCAACAGGAATCTTTGTGCAGTGGCACACCGCCCATCTGGAATTTCCCATCGCTGCTCCATTGGTTTGTGGTTTTCCACAGCAGGCGGGCTTGAGGAAATAGGTAGCTGGTGGACAGCACTTGGGCTTCCCAGTGCACAGATCAGACCCCCATCCTGCGCCTTTCTCTTCTTTTTACCTTGATCCAATAAATAAAATGGGTATAGCCGAAATGGTTTTCCCCACGTAAGATGGTGTTGTCTCTCGTTCATTGGTGGGGTTAGGGCAAGAGAGCGGGCAGATCATTCCCTCAGTTGGCAATGTGGAGCCAATGGAAGTTCTACCTAAGTTGCAAGAAGGCTTCTTTGGGCTGAAGGTAGTCTACAAATTGCATGAAAAATTACACAAAGCTGCCTTATGGTGAATCAGACCATGGCCCATCAGAGTCAATACTGTCTACTACAGAACAGTATTTGCTGCAGGTAATGTTGGTAAGAGGAACCTAATCTTCCTCATTATTTTTGCCTCCTTTGTGATTCACTTATGTCTAATAAAGGTCTTTTTGTTGTTGTTGTTTGTTACTCAGGCTTGCAGTGGCTCCCCAGAATTGCCAGTGGAGGTCTTTCACCATCACCCACTGCCTCATCCTTTACACAAGAGATTTTGGGGATTGATCCTGGGATCTTCTGCATGCCAAGTTGTTGCGATATTACTGAGAATAATGGAGTGGTAAAGTGAGGCAGAACTGACACTAACACCTAAAAAGGGCTTACCTAATCTTACAACACTGAAGTCTCAAATTGTTACAACTGTAGGATTTGGAACAGTTGAAAGTTCTCTGATTCATGGACTGGAGAAAAGCATGATGAAAGTAATCTTAACCAATTACACTGAGGGGAACTGAGAATCTGAGCCTACTTAATCTCATACTATTTATTGGAGGAATATTACATGCAGTGGTGAGATTCAAATAATTTAACAACTGGTTCCGGTGGTGGGATCCAAATAATTTAACAACTGGTTGTTTACAAGAACCATTTTAACAACTGGTTCTGCCGAAGTGGTGCAAACCTGCTGAATCTCGCCACTGATTACATGTTTAGAACACTCACATAGTGAAGCCCGCCTTTGAAATGGCTTGTCTGATTAAATGCTTTCCTGTCTTTTAAAAAAAGAGAGTTGCATATGAAAGACAAGCATATCAGCAGCAAGGCTAGGATACTTGTCCCTAACAGGCTTGCTTTTTGTCTTCCAAAATCCCGACCATTCTCTCACAAAATTATGTGAACAGATGTTCACAAACAAAATTATGTGAACAGTAATTATATTCACCATAGTAACTTTGTTCATTTCTTTTTGAAGGGGGCTGTTTCCTAACTTAAAGCCCCTATCCCTTGTGGCATGCTAAATCAAACTGACAGTATTCATACATATCTGAAAAACCAGTGCAATTGTTAAAGGCTGGCACCAGAGCATACGGAAAGGATGAAACTGAATGAAAACAGCAAACAACAAGAAGCTCCAGTGCAGGTGTACCTTTAGACACAAATTTCTCTTTCTCTCACCTCTACCTGCATGGTTGAATTTTAACAACCACAAATATAAACCCCTTGGTCATATGGTTACACGATTCTTTAACAAGAATGTTGAAGAAAACTGCCTCCATTATACTCTGTCACAATCAATCCGTTTTTTTTTACATATTTATCTGTATGGTATTTATAGACACTATTAACTGTACTGGGTTGGAGTAGGGAGAGCTTGGGTAGGCATCTGTGGCTTCATGAAACGCAGTTGCTTTGTGTAGTGCCAAATAGGAAATGCATAACTATCCCAGTCTGTAATTACATAAAATGAAAAGGAGATGGTTTTAACTAGACACAATGTATTAAAAAGATTTTCCAGCAGTATACCACATGATAATAAATTGGCTATGTACTGCAATTGGAGTTAAGGCTATGAAATTTACTAACCACAACATGACTCAGGAGATGCAGAGCACATCAACTGTCTTCTGCCAAACAGATTAGCTAAAAATAATATATTTGAATGATTATTTATTCCCTGATAATAAATACCTCCAAAATCTTTACTTGTTCCATTCTACAACATGCAATATTATTTAAAACCAAGATCAAAATTTATAGCAATCCAGAAATACATTTAACATTTTTTATTATTCAAAAAACCCATTCACAGTTGAAAACATCATGCCAGAATATAGCACACTATATTTTCTTATATATATCGATATAATTCTTAGGTAAAAGTCTCTTGAATATAAGGAACTTCTCTTAAGAACAAAATGGCTTTGTACTTATAACCCAAAAAGCCAAAAAAAACCAACAAACCCCAACACTGCTGATACTTAATATTTGCAAACTGAGAGCCTTTCCAAACTCAGCCTTATTGATAATATTATTTTTGTAGTCATTTACAACATCTCATTCTGCCAATACCACTGGATTACCTGTCCCTGAATGCAACGTATGAAGGAGAAACTGAAGGAAACCAGCAAACATAGCAGCATCAGCTCAGAGTGCCTAAAGAAGCAGAACCAGCTTCAAGCAGGCTGCTGAATTCCAGCCTGTTACTGTAGCAAGCCCTTAACCGTGACGGGGGCGGGGGGGGGGTGACCCACACAAACAAGAGCAAAAGCCGTAAGAAGTCTCGTAGTCCTTGTCTGCTGACTCTATGCCAAATTATTCTGCAATGTCAAACATTCTACAGTGACACCGAGCAAGGCCATAAGAACCACTGCCATCAATACAAATCTCTGCAGTATAGCGGCAGCATTGATTCCCGCATTCATCTATATATGTTCAGTGCAATGCTAAAGAGCCACTCCAGCTATGAGGAATCCTTAATGATTTTAGGAGACTTGCATTGACTGTCTCATAAAGCAAGATGCAAAACACTGCTTCTTCCCCAAAGAGAACGGAAAATAAATGTTTTATCCCCTGGAATCTGACACAGAGTAATGCTATGCAGAAACACAAACATCAGTGCAATCAATAATAATGCTGCAGCCACTCTTTCTGTTTATCACAATCAGGCTGCATTTTACCAGGCAATTTAATCACAAGGCCAAGTGGAAAGCCATTAATTCATAGGAAGTTACCAAAGTAGTGCTAGCAAGAAGACAAAGTGCTATGGATGAAGACCAAACCCCACACTATCACAAAAGCTGCTTGTTTCAAAGATGGAATAAGGACAAATGTTTGATGGTCGCTTCTCCAAGTAATTAACCAAGTCAGGTTGCTGCTAAGCAGCAGTTCTCAAACTGTGGGTAGCGACCCCTTTGGGGGTCAAACGACCCTTTCACGGGGTTGCCTAAGACTCTCTGCATCAGTGCTCTCCATCTGTAAAATGAATAAATGTTAGGGTTGGGGGTCACCACAACATGAGGAACTGTATTAAAGGGTCGCGGCATTAGGAAGGTTGAGACCCACTGTGCTAAAGGGTAATCTATTAACTTTGTTTTCTACTAGCAAAAAAAGGGGGTCAATTAATGCTTATACCTCTCCACTGCAGACCGCATATTCTACCAATATGTGCTGTTCACAGACTTTCCCCAACATTCATGTGAAGGAGCAGGGGGACACAGAAATAAAGGGGAGGTGGAAATTTCTATTCTTCTAAGCTCTATTTCAGTATCTTGGATTGAAATTATTGCCCATTTTGTGCTCCTTTAGGATATGCACAGTGAAAAAGAGAGTAAAAGCAGGTGTAAGGAGACTTGCAATTGATATCCTTTCTGCTGTATTTGGTTGGCTAACTAATCCCCTTCCGGAGCCCAGCCAAGCCCTTCATTAGAGAAATGAGCAGCTGTTGAAAAGACCTACTGATTGTGGTAGAATTACTATACCCTTACAACTTACAGTCACTTATCTTCCCACTTGAGCCTCCTCTTGCACTCCCAGGTTTTACACTCTGCTGTTTTCTGCTAGCCTTGGGGACCTTGGCACTCATCCAAGCTTTTTCCTCCTACTGCCTCTCTCTATAACCTATTCATCTGGAATGGCCAATCAGAATACACCTCCTCACTCAAGACTTCTTTGACCCACTGTTCCATTGAAGTGCTAGCCCCACTAGCCCCACCCTACCTTTCCAAGTGCTTTGTATTCAGTAGCCCCAGGCATGTCATGGGCTGCTAAGCATTTTGGGACACAAAAAAATGCAAGACTTGTTAAAACTGAAACTACTTTGCACAGTTTCTCTAGCCCACTTTGTTCTTCTACCTATCCCAATCCCTTCTCCCTCCCACATATTATTGTTTTTTAGAGTCACTCTAAACACAAGAACTACCATGGCAGTTTCTAGCATAAATAGAAAACCATAAATAATACAGATTAAAGTCAGTATAAATAACCTTTACTTCTGCATGTGCCCTGTTGATAATCTCTTCTGCTGAGTGCTGGATGCCATCTGGTCATCTTTATAATTCAGTCTCTTTAACATCCCTTCTGGATAAAACTTCACTGAAACAATGCCCCAGATCCTTTTAGCCCAGTGATGGCGAACCTTTTCGAGACTGAGTGCCCAAATTGCAACCCAAAACCCACTTGTTTATCGTAAAGTGCCAACATGGCAATTTAACCCGAATACTGAGGTTTTAGTTTAGAAAAAATGGTTTGCTCCGAGGCGCACATTCCTCGAGGGTAAGCTTGGTGAAGCAACCATGCAATGCTTCAAACGGGTGAATCTCAACCCTAGGAGGGTTTACTCAGAAGCAAGGCCAGCCTAGATGTGTGTGTGTGTGGGGGGGTGATTTTCCACTCCCCCCACGTGACGAACTCTGTGCGTGCGTGCCCACAGAGAGGGCTCTAAGTGCCACCTCTGGCAGGCGTGCCATAGGTTCGCCACCACTGTTTTAGCCCATCTGTCATCAAGATATTGTCAGACCTTTCTTCTCCAGTAAATTCCTACAACGTAACACTCCCATAATTTCACTATTTGAACTTGAATATTAGCTCCATATAACCTGGTTTGCAGCGTTTGCTTTTAACTGAAACAGTCCTCTCCCAAATGAATGATCTTCTCATTACCAGATCTCAAGATCTGTACATTGTTTATGTCCTCTGGACCGCTGCATTGCCACTAAAACACAAGCATATTCTCCTGCTTCTCTGTCCACAAATCTTGGATTTTTGCAAGTGTGATTTCTAATGGTTGTTATATCTGTTGCTTACTTAGTACTTCCGCTTACAGACTTTCTTCCTAAACCATGCTTCTTTCTACCAGGTTTAATTTCTGGATTCCAAGCTATATTCTCACCACGCACTGTCCCAGAATGACCTCATCGAACACTATAATATTTATACACTAAAGAAACAAGATTTCCAATTTTACCTCTTACTTCCTCTATATAATCTTGCAATGCCAACTGCTGGTCTTACATTTCCTCCTGCATGCATTATCATTAAAAGCTCAGAATATTCTAGACTTCTGATCTTATTTTCCCTTTCAAGCGTTCCTCTCCTTAGTTATCTCTATATCTGCTGCCTTCATCATCATCATCCTCCACCCTATGGACCTCCCATGCAGACTTGCTGTCATCTTTGATTCCTGCTTCTCTTGTTCAATTCATCATCATGACACTAGGGGCATATCTACAAAAATGGCAGCCAGGTCAAGCAGTGAAATTGTGCCCACAATGGGAGTGTAATCCCATTCTCTTTGCTTCCCAGGCAGGGACAACAAAAGGAACATAATAATAGGGAGGTGCCTCCTCTCCTGCCTGCCCACTTTACCATTCCAGGGTTTGCTTGGCTTGGCACATCCCAGTCTCTGCCCTCTTCCATCTACACCCTTGGCAGAAGGGAATTCCTTGCCAGGCAGGCAGCCGGTGGCACGGCTGTGCTCCATGCCCAACAGCCTCTGCTTCGCTCACTGTGGACATAGACTGTTGCCTCCAGTGCCAGGCCACACCTTCCCCAGCTTCCCCAGCCAAGCTGCTGGCACCCAGTGAAGCACGTACCTGCCAACTTGCTCCCCTCCCTATAACGTGACTGGGTCACCTCTTACCAACACTCCACTGACTCAGCCACGGAAGGGGTAAACAACAGAGCCGCTTTAAAAATGGAAGGAAACTCTGTTGAGGGGCTTGGAGGTAACACAGACAGGCACTACCCCGTTCAAACTATCCAAAGACACGTTGGCACTTTTGGTAACGTGAAAAACAGATTTTTAACTTTATTTTGACAGAAATGATAGTTTTTCTCAGATAGCACAGAGAGGTCTCATAAGCATGCGGTTTCAGGAAGTTAGAGCTTTTACTTCACAGATTTATCAAGCAGTTTCACTCATACAGACTTGGTCACACACAGGTGGCCCACTGGGGGTACTTTTCCCTCACTGAAGTCTTCAGCTTTTTAGCTACTAATACACCCACAGTTCCTCACTACCAGTTGGAACTTAGAGGACTCTTGGCTCCCTAGCCTTCCTCTTACTGGTCCCTATTTGGGTTTCATTACCCCTCTGGACTTCACTCCCAGACTGGATGGAACTGTGTACTGACAGACACACTCTGTCTGGATACAGAGCTGCGAGTCACCTTCTACAGACTCCGATCCAATTCAGCTTAGCAAAGCTTTACACTGCTCAAAGAGCTCTTGCTGACAAAGTCAGACTTCTCTTCAGATCATGATCCGAAAGCTTAAGAATTCCAAGTTTTTTTTTCTGACAGGCTTTCTCCTTGTTTTTATATAACCAGCTCTTCTAGCTCCTCCTACCTTAGGCTCTAGGAGAACTATGCCTCTGCCAGCCAATCAGGTGGTATCTGCATATAAGGAGCATCCTTTACACTTCCTGGCTGTTGCTAAGGCCAGCTAATTCTGCACTTTAACAAACACACCAACCCTTCAATGTGGGCTAGTCTGTCACACTCACCCTGCCCAGTAGAAGAGCTGCTCCAGTTTCCTTTTGGCTAGCCTACTGCTTCCAGGGAGGAATCTTCCATGGCTACAGGTGGCAGAGGCTCAGGCTGATGGGTGGGGTGCAGGAGAAGGTGGTGGCATGGCAGGTTGCCCAATGCAACTTCTGGGAGGGAAGGGAGGGAGGGAGAGAGGGAGGGGAAGAGGCAGCCAAATGGACCTCAATGCCATTCAAGTGGCGACTGGGGCATCTGCTCCTCTGTCCTTACTAAATTCGCCATTGCATGACACTGACATCTAGAAGAAAAGTGGGATCATTTTCTACCCACTGATTTCCAAAGGTGAGAACAGCATTCCTTCTTCTAGCTGACTATAGGGAGGCAAACAAAAATAATAATGGACAAGGCTGGTCCATTCACATCTCTGGACTGTTATTTTTTTCTTTTTTTCTCAATTCAGAAAGGAATACATGTTAAAATCAACAAGGAACAAAGTAAACATTAAAAACAAGCATAAAACAAATTTTGTGGTAGTGTAACCCATGTCATTTTAGTCTTTTTGTTTTGTTTGGAACTTAGGACCCAGGGGATAAGAGCTCACTGAGCATATGCAGTTGGTAAGCTTGCTTGCTTATTACCAACTGCAAGAGCTCCACCCTCCACAGTTTATCTGGCCTGCAGTAGAAGGAAGGCCTACAGCTCAATTGAGGGAATTACTTATTTTTTTACAGGTATGTGTTGGGCCCAATAAGAAAGAAAAATATATTAGAACTAGCGGGGCCTGGCCACGCGTTGCTGTGGCAACTGTCCTTCTCACCACAGTCCGCAACCCACCCAGATTTCCATGCAGGTCCAATGATCCCCAGCATAGCCTTTTGGGGTGGTCAAATGGAATCCCTCTTTCCCTTTTCAATGCACATCATTATATGGTGGTGTCTTGTTTTTTTAGTATAAGGTAACCCTTTCCAGTCCACAATGGAACTGTCCAGAGTGCGAATCTCAATGTCCATGAGACTGGTTGACACGCACAGTCCTGGCTTGGGTAAGGCAGAACTGGGGCAAGGAGGCTATCCCAGTCAGGCAGCAGAGGCAGGGTGGTGAGGCGCTCAGATCGAGGCCAGCTCTCTGGGTTCTTAAAGGGCCATGTGCAAAAGAAGTGGGAGCCAGTAGTGTTGGTTCGCCCCCACCCCGTGGACTTTCTTACAAGAAAAAGGCAAACTCCAGCTCGCTTTTAGTAAAAGAGAGCTGTGGGGAATATGGGTGAGGAAGTGGGTAAGTGGTGGTTGGATGTGAGGGAGAGCAGAGTGAGGAGTGTGAGGATAAGCTGGATGTGTTTGGTGTGGTAGCAGTGGGTGAGGCACAGAGAGTGAAAGTTACCTGCGTGAGGGGGGGGGACCCCACTTGACGTCTCACACGGAAAAGTGTGTATGTGTTTCACTTCCACTCGTATTACCTAACAGTATTACCTATGTACTGTTTTCACTGCTCATCTCTGCCCATCTGAGCGAACATTCTAAGCCCTCATACCAAGCCCTCAGGCCACAGACATGCTGCACGAACATTCTAAGGGTGACAGTTAAACACAGGCAGCTTCCTGGCCTGGTGCGCCAGGAAAAAGACGTTTTACCTGGCTCAGTTATGGACTTTTGGTTATTTGAAGGTCTGATTAGCTGCCCAGAACAGGGAGGAACGTCATGTGAAAATTTGGGGGCGATCCGTCCAGCCGTTTCAGCGTTAGGGCATGACTAACAAAGTCACTGTTAACTTTTTATATATATAGATGTTCCCAATGTAATGGAAGGGTGAATTAGGTTGTTAATTATGTAACCCTCCTGAGTTGATCTGGTCTGCAGTAGGAGAAGGAAGGCCTACAGCTCAATTGAGAGAATTACTTATTTTTTACAGGCCCCAATTGAGGAAAGACCTGCAGCAGCTACATCAGATGCAGAAGGCCAGATGAGAGAAAGAAGCCCTGCTTTATTAGTAGTTTGGAATTTCTTGCTAATATTTCATCATTGGACATTGTTAGTGGTGGCAACTGTTCTGAGTGTTTTTTTCTTTAAAAAGTACTGAAGATTTTGTACAATTGAGTTGTGCTGTATATATATACTCACTATATGTTCACTATTATTTATCCTTAAATGATAGAAAGTTGTGTTAAGATTAAAGATTTGTTAATTTGTTCAAGCAGTTTCATATTTGTTTGTTAAACCACAGGGCGCTGTCATGTATTACTTCCTAGGTCTCCAATGGAGATTGATGTGGCCAAAGATAAGTAGGTTATACTAGCATAAAAGAATAATCCAAATTCTTCTTCTTTTGGAAAGGAAAAGATGCAACAGGGTTCTTTGAACATTAAAGAAGTGAACCTTTCAAGGCTAGTGCCATTATACAAAGTATTAACCTTCACACATTAAACTGTCACTTCAGGAATAAGGCTAGGTTAGAATCCTTTCTCCTGACATCTAATTTTAAATAAAGTATGGGCAGGGGGAAGGGTGTAGAGGAACATTCAGTAAAGCAAGTTCCATGGCAATCAGAAGTGTGGCCCAGACTCATGATTACCACTTCAGTTAGAACTAGGCCAAACTCAATACGTATTTTTAAAAGTCATATACGTCAAAATTTGCAACCTCCTCAACAATCCAGAACATTTAAAAAGCAGGTCACAGCATCACTCTTGACCCACTTTGAATTATCAAGCAAACAACTCCACCCTCCCCAAAACAACCAGTCAACGTACTACAGTACTGCAGTCGGGATATAAATAAACAAACATGTTTCATTTGAAAGGATGTCTAGCCATTAGAAACACTGTACTATTTACTGTTCAGTTTTAAAAATAGATAAACCTGGCTAAATATTTTTTTGACTGTAAATAATCAAGGGGAACATTTGTACTACGCATAATAATTGTCAACTAGTATTTTCCTGTTACATAACTCCAAATGGTACAGACTGAGACCTGAGAGATGATGGAGACAGTGGGGGACTGAACAGACTGTGCAAAGTCAACTTTCATTACCCAGCAGTGCTTTTATTCTTCTTGTGACCTGATTTGCCCTTACTGAAAACAACTGGCAGTTTTTATATAATATTTAATACTTTTCTAATATTGCTGCAGGCAACATGACATAATCCTTATCACAACTTTCTAGGCCAAGCTACGATTAAACTCATGATGGCACAGATAAGGGAAATCTGGACAACACAGGTCAATATTTTTTTTATTTCTGCTCATAACTGCAGAGCAGCAAAGTGAACATAGTTTGGAACATTTCCATAGAATCTAAAAGTTATTAATGCTACTCAAGCTAATTAAGAAAAGGCATAAATGTTTCACTGGAACAAATGGTGCCATTTAAAAATTAAGTTTTGGAATACCTCTCAAAGTAATAGAAAGATGTAGCAGGAAGTTAAAATGGGATAAATATTTGTTGGATTTAGGTTTCAACATTTTACTCACGTAATGTCCTTTCTCAAGGTTTTTGCTCATGCCTTCGTTCCAAACTTTGTGCAGTGTTGCAAAATTAGGATTGAAGGGCTAAATACTAATATGTGCTATTGTCGCAACCATTACTTTCTTCCAAATTATTTTCTCAGATTAGAATAAATTACACAAAAGAAGAAATGCTTACTAGTTTAACTGAAGACTCATCAGAAATACAAACTCTAGAACTTTTTTCTTGATCTTTAAATCACACATATAAAACTACAAATGATCATGAATTCATTTTAGCAAGAAAGAAAAACTTCTGAAAGCACGGCACCTAATGCTATAGAAATAATGATGACCCATATTGATTGAACTAAAATTGTCCAAAGTGCCTGGGTGAACATACACACCACTGTCCTTCCTGAAGGCTGATTCTCTCTTTCAACTCAAGATGGTTACCAACCAAACTGTAAGCACTAGTTTTCCACAAAGCCAAAAGGAAATCACAACCCAAATCAAGTGAATTCAGGTTATCTATGAGAAAATAGACCCATCTGGGTAGTAGTGGAATTCAACAGGTTCGCACCACTTCGGCAGAACAGGTTATTAAAATGGTGCTTGTAAACAACTAGTTGTTAAATTATTTGAATCCCACCACTGCATCTGGGTTTGAAAGTCTCTGTTCCTGATCAATGTTACCTTGCTCTCTAGGTTGATCATGAGTCAATATTTAATAACCATCAGCCAGACATCTGCCCAGTTTCTATTAACAAAGAAGATGACTACGTACATCTAGGACTTTAGATTTTTCAAAGTTGATAACCAGATATTCAGCAGTACAGTACTGAATAAAAATCTCAGTTGATCGAGGCAGCACACTCTGGTTACTGAAATCAAAACTGTGTCTGCATATAACACAACCAGATTTGGATCAGTTCCTGGCCATGGAGTATGCAAAGACAACCTATTCAGTCAAGGGACTCAGTCACTGATGTCAAGATTAAACAAGGTAGGAGCAAGAATACAACCTTGTCTTATGTCCCTCTTGACCTCCATAGGAGCTGATAAGCAGCCATTTGCACTGAAATGGACACAGATCTAGATGATGATGATGATGATGATTAGACTTGATAAACTGCTCTCCCCAAAGAGCTCAGAATAAAGATGACTAATTAAAAAGAGTAATCAGGAAAGCATATTTGTCTTACTCTCCCATAATCAGTTCTGAAGAACTATGTCAAATGCAGATTTCAGGTCAAAGAAAGCAACATATAATGTACCCTGTTTGGTTCTAGTATATTTCCCAGCCATATGTGCAAGAGTCACACAATGGTCAGTTGTTGAGTTTTCCCTGTGAAATCCTGCCTGTGCTATTAATGGCAGATGTTCTGAATCCATCTTTATTCAACTTGATGAGCAGATGACTTGTATAAAATTTGCTGAAGAATGACAACAATCTGTTGATTGATAGAATGATAACAATCTTATAGATCTGTAATTCTTTGGGTCAAATTCATCCCCTTTTTTGTAAATAGGAACCACTATGACCTCCTGCCATGCCACAAGGAATTGGCCAGAGTAATCAATATTTTGAAACAAATATGTCAGAATTGATGTCCACCATGAGGCAAAATTCTTGATTAAATCTAGTTTTACCTGCCCTTAAACCAGCAGTGACATTCAGGATCTAATCTTCTGTGGATGAGAACTAAGTAGAGACTGTCCCTAAAAGCTAACATAGTCTTGGTCAATTGCAGGGAAGGTGCATCAGCTGCAGATAAAAACATAAAACGTTTCACCTATGTTTTGCTTTCTTTGAGTTATTGACCTTTTATCTTTATCTTTATTAACCTTTAATAGGCATAGAGAGTTATTGGCCTATTAACTAGCCTCCAAAATGATCTAATGTCCTTGCTTGTAGATATTGCAAACAGATCAGCCCAAGGTTGTTTGATACCATAAAACTTCTTTTTTAGGAAAGATCAACATTTGTGCTTGGAATTAAGATATATTGTACATGGAGCAGCATTATTTGCTTTCTTTAAATAGTGATTCTTCTTGGCTCGCTTCCTACTATTTTTACATTTTGCATCAAACCAAATCCTTTTGTTTTTCAATTTGGGTTTGATGCTATTCCTTCTTATTGCTAAAAGTTTAATTAGATCGATAATATTCTGGAATTCACTGAAAATCTCTTGGACAGAAGTAAGTTTGTGAGCATTTCTTCAGAATAAAGTAGTTGGGATACACCTTCCCTGATCTTATCATCCCACTTCCAGGGAATCAGGGATGAGTAATCAAATTCTGAAGGTTTAACTCCCCTAGGACTTGATTTACTTTTATATCCAGCTGCCAGGGAACAGAAACATGATCACAAATAAAAGATTCATCAACTTCAAACTGAATTATCATATCAAATAGATTCAATGATACCAATACCAGCTCTTTCACACTAGAATCATTTTTAAAGATAAATACAAAATTGGCAGGGCTGTCTACCAGATTACTACTATTAAGTATAACCAGCCCATTAGTGCCTAATCATTTCCTAAGTGCAATGCAATCGTATACTTCAGATAAACACTGAAGTTTATAATTCATCCAAATCACAGGAGGTTATGTTGGGAGGAAAATAAACATTTATATCCACTATTTTAAAGGCATGACTTTCCAGGTATAATAGTTTAATTCCCATAGGTTCCAGTTGAATTACTGTTAAATTTAGGGATTTAGCAATCAAGCAGGCAAAGTGGGCCTTGGTTCATCCCACTGAATCCACAGCAGGGAGATAAAATGAATGAAAGCCCTCTATTTCAGACACCCCTTTAACCCTTTTGCATTGACAAAATATAGGTTGAGGATAAAAAGTTAAGGACTTCAGTCTGTGATTTGTTCCATTCTCAGATTACAACATTCTATGATAAAATGTTAAAAGATGAAACTGGGAATGTGGCCCTATCTCATAAATCTCTTTCTACTTTTATCTCATCAGCAGTTTTATTCAGTATTATTACATTGGTCTCTGTGGGCATGCTTCTTCCTTTAATCTTATGTTCCTGTAATTTTGCATAGAACAATGGACTCTCTACTACTTGACTTAGCTGTTCTAGGAAATTGCACAAATTCAGTTCAAATTCCCAGGAAATTCTGGAAAAAAACAACCATCCTGGTTAAAGTTCCTATCAGGGCATGTTCATCCATAGATTTGGTCATAAATTCAGTTAAGTTGATTGAATTATCTATGATTTCAACTTCAGCATTAATTAACACTCTTAAATTCTCTGTATTCTGGCCATTAAAATCTTTAGTACCTGTAACATTATCATCTTCCCTATTAGGAACAACAGATATTTCCTCAGGGTTAGGCTCATCAGTAACCAGATCTACTAATCAGTTCTTCACTGAATCATAGATATCCCCATTAATAACCCCCTTTGCCTTAGCCACTTCCCAATGCTACTGCTGTGTTTTGGATTGCAGATGGATCATCTTTTGCTCTTTTACATACTGTTATAGAGTTGGGGAGCCAGAGAAAATTGGCTCCATCTCCATATATTTCCAGTTAAGTCTATGCCCACATTACGATGTGATCTAACATCCAAATGACGATTAATGTGTGATATTCTAATGGATGTTGTAAGAGTTTAATAATTTTTCTGTTCAAGTCCATTTAACTATGTTTATTTGCAAAGATTCTCACTAGGGAAATATCATATCCCCTGAGATTTCATGACAGTTTCCATAGCTTATCAGGCAATTTTCTCAATGGAAAGATGAATGGAGGTCTGATAAAGACCACTTTTTGTGGCAAAAAAACCCCTTAAATCATTTTTGTTGTATTCAATCTGCAAAAGTTCACAGAACCTATGCTTAATTTCCCTGACCACCCACCCTAGCGGAGGAAAGGGGAGGAAGAGGGGTGGCATGGGGAGGGACTGAGGGGAGGAGAGGGAGGGGGAGGGGCCCGGCATCTGGATAAGGCCCATCCACCCTAGCGGAGAGAGGAAGGTGAAGGGGAGGGGAGGGGTGTCATGCAAGGAAAGAGGAGTGAGGGAGGGGAGTGAGGAAGGGGTGGCATGTAAGGGAGGGAAGGAGGGAGGGGGCAAGGGAGGGGAGGGCTATTTATTGTTTCACAAGGGAAACCTGCCCTTTTAGGGATAAATTACTATAATTATCTGAGAAAGATTTAGCTGCAAGAGCTGTTTCCTTCTTTTAAGCCCCACCAGCTCATACTTCCTTCCTTTATCTGTCTAGGCCTCTATTCTGTTTATCAGAGATATATAAAATGTATTAAGAAAAATGTATTGTCATGTCCCTTGTAAAAATTGGCTACCACCGGGCTGAAGGGGCTTCCCATCTGTCTGCTCATAGTAATCATTGTCCCATTGGAAGTAACTGGTTGTTAGGCAATGTTGAAATGATGTTGTCTGGAAAAATCTGGTTGATGAGTACGAGTGTGTCTATTGCTGTTGGTTTATACTTAATTATTTTACATTATGTTGTTGTTTTATGCTAATAAAAGGCACTGACTGAGTGAGTGAGTGAGTGCAAGTGTGTCTTTCACCGGAACTTTGGTGAACAGCGAGACAACATCGAAGCTAAGTTTATCGCCAGAGTTAAGATGGAGATTGCTAATTTTTTCGATGAAGATGAGTCTTAATATAATGTGTTGTGTGTCCATTGTGGCTTTGTAACTGCTTCTCAAAAGTTTTACTTGACCATTCAAGTTCTGAAGGAAAACTTACCCCCCCCCCCAATATATATAAAATTTTGGATTTTTCTGCAATCAAAAATCAAAAATCAGCAATGAAGTTCTGCACGAAACAAAGATGTAAAACTTTACAATCTGAATTTTAAAAAGACAAAATAACACAGCTACTGGGCAGATACTTCAATCAGTAAAAATGCTGTGCTAAATGAATATATACCAATTATTTCAATAATTATTGAAGTTAATCAGTAGTAATATCTTCACTGAAAACTAACATAATTAAATACAAATTACCACTAATTAATATGATTCATATTAATATCATTTTGAATGTTGATAGTTTACAGTATTTATGGCCTGATCAAATCACACCTACAGCAGATCCACTTTTTATAATGCACAGGTTAAACATGCCTGTAGTAGAGTATATAAAAAACATTCAAACCATTCTCCTCTAGGACTTCCTATCACTGAATCTTGAAAATTCATACCAGCAAACATAAGTGCATTGTACTTCCAAATAAGTACTGAGTCAGAAGCATTGAAATGTGTACTCTAATAATGGCAGTGTGAAATCTGGAAATGAATTAGGAAGTGGTTCGTGGAATAGCTGGTAAAATATTTAGCAAGTGTTGGTGGGAAATGGCACTAAAATTTGCATTCCTTAGAATCCACCTAATGGTTAATTTACCATAATTTTTTTCAGTGGCAAGGAGACTGTGGACAGGCCGTGGTTCAGTGATAGAACATCTGCTTGGCATGCAGAAAGTCCTAGGTTCAATCCCTAGCATCTTCAGTTAAAGGATCAGGTAGTAGACAATGTGAAAGACCTATACCAGGGGTCTGCAACCTGCGGCTCTCCAGACGTTCATGGACTACATTTCCCATCAGCCCCTGCCAGCATGGCCAATTGGTCATGCTGGCAGGGGCTGATGGGATTTGTAGTTCATAAACATCCTGGGGAGCGGCTGCAAGTGTGAGTAGCCAGTACTGACCTTGATGGACAAATGGTCTGATTTCCTTCCAGATAGCTTCATCTGTCTGGATCACAGTTTTCTCATTCAGTGATTCTCAATAGCTTCTATCTCTTCTAACATCCGTGGTTTCTTTTGCTCATTTATATTTTATATACAGTATATTTACAAAGTTTAATGCAAAACGCAAAGAACAAAATTAAATTTGTTTCAAAAATACCCATATAAATTCTAGCATTAAAATAGCAAATTTGGTGTTTTAGTTTTTCCTTCAATATTGATTTAGATCCACTGGAGAGTTCTGTGGATGTAAGGGACTTTTCTGAGGAACAGAATCCCTCCCTCTTCTGCATCTTAAAATAATCCCTGAAATGTTGCTTCTGGGCAAAGAGAATCCAAAGGATAGCATGGGGGGGAGAGGGCAGCCTTTAGTGGCGGGAAGTGATTTCTGAAGCACCCTTCTCCAAATTCATCTCTCAAAATCCTTTGCAGGATTCAACCTGTTATATGCATGTTTTGGGAAGTGCTTTCCACCCTAGTCAATTATAGCAATGAAAATATATCTCTCATAATTGTCTAAGATAAAATACTAAAGTATATTTCCACTCCTACCTGAGTGGTTTCTGGGTGAAAGTAAACAGGTTGTTTTTTCTCTGTCCCACTTTCACAGTTGTGCCATAAGGTTCTGAATTGCTCAGGGTTCAGGGTAGAGTGTCCCAAACTTCCTTTACCAATGCTACAGGAAGGGTTTGAGCTAACTGCCAGGTTCACACAGGAGTGATATATCAGTTCAGCAGTGTGGGGAGGTTGCTACAGGGTAAAAATATACCATATTGCTATATTAAAAATATGCTATATAATCATATTCTATATCAAAGAGTTCAATGGGAACTTTGATGATTGAAGGAACAACGATCCCTCTGGGACAATGTCTCATTTCATACTGGAATAAGTATTTGGAGGGAGTGAAATATGACTTTTTAAAAAATTACTTTTTAATGCTGATTCTTCCTAATCCTCCTTCTCTCCATAATGATGTAGCTTGTTAGGTGGCCTTCTCTTTTTCAGCTTAATCAGTCTAGAAGGGATTTTTAGAATCAGAGAAAGGAGGTTTTCCTTTGATCCTAATTAATTTCTTCAAGGAACATTCCCGTAGTGAAGGAGTAGCTCCCACTGAAAGGACCGGGTTTGCAAGCATGATATCCTCCTTTGCTAAGCTTTCTAGAGTGAAGGACATTGTTCTGCATTCCTCCTCCACAGAAGAAGCACCGAGAGATGTGTCAAAGAGCGGCTCTCAACTAACATACACATTGCCTCAGGAATCCAAATGGTGACGTACTCACCCGATCCCCTTTAATTAAGATTTGGAGTTTTGTCTTGCATTCTTTCTCATAGCCTGGTGGCAGGTTGCGCATGGGGGGTGATCCGCTGGGAAGGGGGAGCTCCCCTGTTATTACACCTCCTTAAGAGGCAGGGGTGGAGCTCCCCTGTTATTACACCTCCTTAAGAGGTGGGGGTGGAGCAAGCCGGTGGTTGGAATGCCCCGTGGAGGGAGGGGAGCTAAGATGGCTAGCGCCCCTAGTGCCGGTTGGAAAGGGGCACCAGATAGGGGCACATCGCCCAACTGGAATGCTCCACTCTAATCTCGTCACTGCAGTCTATTGCTATAGCAGGCAGAGTTAAGGAATTCAGTTGACTCTGGAGGACAGCACTTGGGCTACCCAGAGGCTTGGATCACCCCTCCCATGCTGCGCCACTTGCTTTTTTCTGTTCCATGTCAATAAACCTTGGGCTATGGCCAATTTTTCTATCCATAAATAAGCGTCATGTGTTATTATTCTAGTCATGTATTAGGTAAACGGAGCGGAAGAGTCCACACCTTGGCCCGCAATGCAGAACATTGTGTCTCAGCTATTATTGGGAACTAGATGGAGCATGAATATTACTCCAATTCTACAGTCACTCCACTGGCTATCCATCAGTTACCAGACTCAATTTAAAGCATTGGCCAACACATACAAAGCTTTTCCTGGCCTTGGACCCTCATATCTGTCAGACTTCCTCTCCTCCATGCACCATCACAACAACTTTGCTCATCTGAACTAAGTCTTCTGTAGGTGCCAACCTGCAAATGGACAAAATCAAAGTTGCTCATACACGTACCCTTTACACTCGGCCCCCAACTTTGTGGAATTGGCTACCTGAGGAGGTCAGATAGACCCCCATTCTCCTAGCTTTCCATGAGGGCTTTTCTACCCAGACAACAGAATTGCACTGTACTAAATGACTGACGGAGATACCTGGATAAATTATGGACTATATCTATAGTACTGAGTTTAGCTTGCTGAAAAAAGGATCTTAATGTACAGTTTTTGCATCAGGTAATGTGACATGTTAACACTTACACTTTGCTTCAGTTGTGTTTTTAGATTTAAGATTGGTTCTACAACCCAAATACTATTTTATTTTTTGTCAAATGTCCAGTCCTGTCAATTCTATTGAATCACTCTGTGTAATCTGCCTTGTGAGAAAAGCGGTCTGTAAATAATGTAAATAATGTAACTTCCCATGTCCTTTTGCAAGTATGGCATGCCATCTCTTGCTGCCCCTGCCTGTTACAGATTATCCATCTGTGATCTTTTGTCATATAAATAACAAAATGCCTGTAAACATGAATGTATCCCTGGAAAAAATGGACTTTTTGTTTCAATCATGATGGAACCTAGGTTGTTTGACAGAGTCATCAATGGGACATAAGATACAAAAGGCTGAGAATCACTGAGCTCATTCTGAATTGTGGCAAAGGAGGGAGCCAACTCCCTCTTTTAACAGTGTCTCTAATTTTTCTCCTTGCACTAGAAAAGAACATGGGAGCTCTATCCACACCCCGCAAATTAGATAATCAGTGGAGAGACCTTTCATGTGCTGTAGGCCTTCATGCTGCGAGCGTTTTTGGGGGGAGGTGAGTGTTGTCCCTTTGAGGACATTTCGGGGAAAATACATATTCTTCTGCATTCCTGGGTATGTACAATCTCATGTTTATGAGTAGCCAGATTTTGCTTTTCTTGTGATTAGCATAGACTGACCACTTTCACATTGGAGAGAATGACCAAATCACATTGAATATTAAAAACATTTTACAACTTTAGAATTTTCTTTTTAAGTGTCAGTTCAAAACTCTCATTGACTTTTTCACAGCATCAGTCAATGTTTTCTGTTACATTGATAAGAAGTTGATCTTCACTCAGCTATAGCAAGCCAAGTTCATACAATTTGGGATAATCAGTTAAAAGGAAATAACTTGACAACTATTAAGAACAATTACAGTGCAATCCTAAAAACACCTCCCTTGTAGAAAGCCCCATTGAATAGGCAAGACTAAGGTTCTGAGTAATCTGCTTAGAATAGCTGACAACTAATGCTCATGACTTCCAGAAGGTCAAGTGGAATTGGGAAGCTTTAACATGCTGAGGCATTTTGTTGTGTAACAGTGCAACCCTAAGCTGGCTTACATTTCTCTAAGCCCCTTGAATTCAATGGACATAGAAGGATGAAACTCTGTTTAGGACTGCTCTAAAATTTTGCCAGCTCCCATTTACGTGTGGCATGTTTTAGAAGTTACACGATCATACCACAAATATGTAAAGAAATAAGTACACATAAAATCCAACAGTTGAAGATATTTTATAGCCATAAAACTAATCCTACAAATCTTCAGCCATATTCTGGAAAGTATCATCAAGCTTTAACACTGAACTAGTGAGCTGTTAAAATAAACATACTGCTCCAGCCTTTCATTTCCCAGAACAGTTACTTCATGTTCCATTCTCTCTCTTCCTTCAACCCCTTCCCCATGCAATGCAATCAAGGAGGCCTTCCTGACAGCTCTTTTCATGATCCTCGACTGCTCCAGCCTAGTAAAGGAGAAAATAATTGACTAAGTAGTACATTTCCTGTATCCTGACCATAGGGTGATTACTACTGCCCAGAGAATTATTGGATGCCCTCTCCCCTCTTTGGAAGAACTCTATAATTCCCGCTGTTTAAAGAAAGTTCAGAATATTATGAAAGACCCGTCTCACCCTGCATACTCTTGTTTTTAAACATTACCATCTGGCAGACGATATAGGATCATAAAAACAAGGACAACTAGGCTCAGAGACAGCTTCTATTCTAGAGCCGTGGCTATGCTGAACTCCATGGTGTCGCGTTGACGTGGCTGTGGTTGTGTAGGGATGGTTGGAAGGGGGATTGTGGAAGATGGGGTATGAGGACTGCAGAAATGTGCATCGGGAAATGTTTGTATTTTCATTTTGTGTGCACAATGGCATTAACGTTTATCATATCATATTGTCATATCATATCTTATCATCATGCCCTGGTGAGCTCCTCTGGCCTATCCTCCCACTCTCTCATTCATCACAGTGGCCCTTACACAATTTTCTTAAGATTAAGCACTCAGAAAAAAACATACATGTGATTAAGAACATGGATCTCTGCTCATCTGTAGGCTCATACAATCTCAGTTTACATTGAGGCCATATGGAGGGGAAAGGGTGTAACTCTTCAACCTCTGATTGACTTAACTAATAATCTCTCTGTACTGCTGTTATCAGTTAAAAGAGGAAAATATGTGTCCATTCAAAACACATTTTGCCACTCTATAAATGCTAATAAAAAGATAAGGAGCCCAGTTTCAATTAGCAAATATAAATGAAGGTTGAAGGGCTAAAAGTCTAATCCAGAGTGGGTGGGGGCAAATCTCTCACTGGATGCAGCACATGCCAGGCTCATGCCAATGGGGGTGCCCACCCTGACAGTGTAAGTGGTTCTAAAATTGTGGCATGAAATTGGCACCAAAAATTGTGGTGCAAGTTCTTTTCCCCTACGAGTTTTTCCAGGAGCAAGAGGATTTTGCAGTTTTTCCTCCTGTCTGTTCTGCCAGGGAACCCAATAGGAAGAGGTGCTTTCCAGGTTGCCATGTTCCCCTGCCCCTGCCTGCATTGGGCTGGCCTTTCCCTTATCCCTTTCCTGTACAACTGTAATGTAAGTTGGGCCTGCATGCGCCTGTGATTTACATATGGACCAGCATCTATGATAGTCTTCCCTGACTGTTTTTGTCCCCGCCCCATTGGCGCTACGCCACTGCTCATCCCCTGTTCAAAGTCCACTTTGACAGAAACAGTACACTTTCAACATTTGCTATCCCATCCCAACCCAACCAAGAACCTAAGTTTTGGGGCCACATCCTAAGCTTAGTTCCTTGGTTAAGTTTGGAATAGCAAGTGTTGAAAGTGTACAATGCAGACTTTGAACAGGGGATGAGCAGTAGCGTAGCGCCAATAACAGGGCAGGGGGTCATGATGCCCTGGCCACAAGCAGCAATGGGATGTGGCTGGGGCATTCCAGGGCGCGGATATCAGGTGCATTCCCGGGAAGGTCAGGGCGAGGGTGAATGGTGCTGCATCAGAGCAGAGGCGTATACGTGCCCCGGGCGCAGTTACCCCTCGCTCCAGCCTTGGGGATGAAAGAGACAATGCATTTTGGTCACGCTTATTCCTTTCCCTCCATATTTCCAATACAACTCCTGGATTTAGGGGAGACAAAACTATGGAAATGCATTGCCCATTTTTCCTCTAAAAATGACATTCCTGGCTTGGCAGAGACTATGTGTTCACAGTCCTCTCATAAACACTCTCAGCCTGCTGTTTCTTTGAAATATTCTGCATGTGGCAAATATGAGAAAAAGAGATAGAACATGGAACTGCTTGTTATATAGAGAGATAGCAAGTTTAATCTCTTCTGCTGTATGTTTAGTTTTTTTTTCTTTTTCTCTAAGAAACTAACAAGGAAGAAAAAACACAAATCTGAAAACCCCTGTCAGGCTCTAAAATAGACTATCCCACTGCTCTATGTAAACCTGTTGCAATTATGCACTATACTATGTAATTCTGTTTATACTTTTCACAGTTGCTCTCCATTCTAAATATACAAAGGAAAAACAACCATTACAAATCATTACTAGCAGATTATAGCAGTTTAAAATAAAATATACAAAATGGCAGTCAATATTAATGGAGTTAAATTAGCCATGATCAATTAACATTAGCACACCAACCAAACCATAAAGATTGAAAAAATTATAACGCAACCCCTGGTTACCAGGTCTGGGAATAAAAGTGTCATTTCCACAAAGCCAAAGGCGAAGCCAACAGACCAGCAAAAATGTTCAACTATATTCTGATCTCTTTTTATTTACTTTTTTTTAAAAAAAGTATTTCAAATCTCCAAGTAGGGCCAGGCGATTTCCAAGAATTTGACCTGATCTCCACACTTCAGAGATTAGATGCTCTGGAGAAAATGGCTGTTTTCGAGGGAGCACTTTGTGGCATCATATAAATCCTATTGAAATCTCTCCTGTCCCCCCAATTCCAGCTTCCCCATGCTCCACCTCCTGGAATTTCCCAACTCAAGAGTCGGCAACCATAGATAAAAATGATTTAACTTTATAAACAGCGAATACCCATGGGATTAAAAAGCATATGACAAAAAGCTCGTAGTTGTAGAAAGTGAAATTAAAAAGACAGAAAAGAGAAAACATGATGGAAAATATACAAAAGTGAAGATTTCTGAAATGAATGAGAATGGTTTGGCTGGACATGAGAATATAGGCAGGACCTGTTACTGTAACTGGATATGCAGGAATGAGTGACGACAGCTATTACTGTTGATCTGTAAAGTTGTGAACTGATCCCCAATCGTTTCTCCTTGCGCTAGTAGATGAGGGGTGCCTGTAAAACCAAATTCACTGGACCAACCAGTCATACAACATGACAGTTCTGTGAACTGCAGCTGCTGAGGAATGCAACTTCAGCTCATAGGACCACATACATGACAGCTGTAAGAATCAATTGGAAAATCTAATCCTATATCAATGGAATTTCCAATCCCACTAGTGCAGAAATGATACATCAGAAGAACTAGCTTTGTTTATGTGATATTTGGAATTTTTTCTGAGAAAATCCAGGGTAGGGCTGAGAAGTACACTGGTTGAAGCCTCATTAGAGGTGGGAGAGGGAGACAGTATAGTATTAACCCTAGTTCCTACAGCAAGAAAGGAAGTGTCTTAGGTGAAGGCTGCCTTCACATGTTATTAACATTTAGGAGAACTCAATTCCACACAGCAAATGTATAACAGATTGCAGTCATGATAAAGGAACCTGTTTTCCTGTTCACATGTGCGCTGTGTAGGTGGTAATTGGAGCCCATGGAAACAATGCAGGTTGCATTCATGCCTTCTTGCAGAGATGAATCTCTTAAAAAAAATTCTTGCAACACATGCATAGCTATTCAGGCATGCAGAAATGAACCCCCACAGTCATGCCAATTGTCCCAAAATACAATCAGCATGCAACACACAAATTTTTTAAAAAAAGAAAAGGGATCTATCTGCAACGGGAGGGCAAATGGCAGGTGGATTCTCTCTGACTGGGGGCGGCATGGTGGAAGGGAGAGAAATAAAGCACCTCCTGCCTGGTCGTTCACACAGCAGCGGCTTCAACCTGGGATTTTTCAAAAGGATTGCTGGTTTAGCGATTTTCAAAAAAACAGGGTTGAGGGAAATAAACGGAGCATCCATTTGTTCCGGATGCATTAAGGATCTTCAATGCAAAGGTTGAATCCCAACTACTCTATGGGGCCCCCATCTGGATCCAAGCAGTGAACCAAGCTCTGAATGTCCCCCAATCCAAGTTTTTCCACCAAATAATGGGAGTTCCAAACTGCGTCCCTTACGCAGCCCTGTGTTTAGAACTGGGGCAAAACACCCTGGAACATAAAGCTTGGCTTAGAGTCTTCAGATTTTGGCTCCGCCTTCACTACCTGCCATCCGAACACTCCCTTGTCTCATTGACACTACAGGACACGCAGGCTAACCCCTGGTTTTCTCTAATCAAGAGAAAGATTATTTCCATCAGCCTGCCTATATTGGAATCGCACTTCTTACCTAATGTCCTATTCAGAAGCTGTGCAATAGGCTCAGAGATGCGGCTTTTAGATCTTAGAATTTGCAAATTTACATCTAGCAGCCAAAATCGAAGCTTCTCCTGCAACACAACTCCTAATTCCATTTGAGCAGAGACGTATGGCCTATTACCTCCATACCTTAACGAACCCACGCGCAAGGAGAGCCCTTACCATTGCGCATTTTAACGTTATGCCATCTGCCCTATTAAAGGGTAGGTTCAGCAATTTAGATAAATCCGAAAGGTTATGCAGTTGCAA
The DNA here is from genome assembly GCF_021028975.2 of Sphaerodactylus townsendi. Taxonomy (NCBI): domain Eukaryota; kingdom Metazoa; phylum Chordata; class Lepidosauria; order Squamata; family Sphaerodactylidae; genus Sphaerodactylus; species Sphaerodactylus townsendi. The sequence goes on from NC_059425.1 coordinate 141,878,260, forward strand.
ACTTAAAGTGGTTGAAACCCTGACTCACCAACTCTTGCACTGCACCAGATTCGATAACATCAGATCTAAATATACCAACTTACATTTTTTCTTCCAATCTGGGCTGCCTGATCTGACTAGGTTATCTCTATTGTTAAACAACTCGGACCCGGGTCTTTGTGAAGAGATCGCCAATTTATTTGCGGAGTTAGTTGACAGTTCCCAGTAGAACCTATTTGTTGTGCTCCCCATGGGGCCTTTTATCTATCATGTATTCATGCAATTGTTCCCGATTTATGTAACTCTTTCTGACTATGCCAATAAAGGCTTATGTATGTATGTATGTATGTATGTATGTATGTATGTATGTATGTATGTATGTATGTATGTATGTATGTATGTATGTATGTATGTATGTAAACAGAGCATGCGTGCTCATTGGGGGGGGGGGGCAGGACTTGTGCAAAGACCCCACCCAATGAGTTATATAGTGTCCCCCACACATTCTATTTGGCCTGTGAGGAATTGATCCATGTGAGCTTAGGAAGTGCAAATGGGAAAATGCATATTTCAATGTGGGGCATTGACTAAGAAGGCAAATCCTCCTATTATGGGAATTTGCAATAAAATATATGTGCACAAAATCAAGCATAAAAAATATGTGCACAAAATCAAACAAGTCATCTCACATGATGACCTACACATGATCTTTCCTATAAAGAAGTATTTCCCTGTAGTATTTGCCTTTGTGAAGGTGCAGTGAGGGATTCAGCTTTCCCTTTAACTCCTTCTAAGGACACATGATTCAGTGGAAGAAAGCCTACTCTTCTTCTATGACTATCTGATTGCAAGATTTTCATATGAACACTAAATGCACAAGAAAACTGTATGTTCCCCAAACATCTGGCAGTCAGGCCTAGTATTCCCGGTGCCAAACAGAAGTCTGCCACAATAGCCACTATCTCCCAGTCATCACAGGGTTTAGAGTCTCTTGGCATCAAGTTTACAGAAAATATTTATATATTTTTCCTAGTATGCCCTCAGGAGTATGTAAAAGTTTCTGGCCTTGGAAAAATATGAAGTATTTATTTCTTTTTATTTATTTATGAATGTGATTTCTAGGTTGCCCTATCTCGCTCCTGGCTTACAACAGGCAGTTCATAATAATCCAACAATCAATTACAGAGACCTTGGCGCTCCATATATACTTCACATTAAGGAATGGAATAACAGTATAACAAAACCTCAGCAATAACAAAGGAAAAGGAAAAAAGAAAGGAGAAGGGGAAAGAGAATAGAGGCCAGCTAGAGATGGATACCATTGCGACCCTCAACCAAAGACCTGGCGGAACAGCTCTGTCTTACAGGTCCTGCGGAACTATGATAGATTCCACAAGGCCTGAGTCGTATTTGACAGCATTCCAGCAGGTCAAAGTCAGAGCCAAGAAAGCTCTGGCCCTTGTTGAAGACAGATGGATGTCTTTGGGTCCAGGCTGTTATTTGCAGAGTATATTTGCAGTGATCTCTGGGGATTGTATGTGGAGAGGCAATCCTAAAGATATGAAGTTCTCAGACCTCTTTGAACTTTGAAGTCCAAAATGAAGACCTTGACTCTGATTCAGTACTCCACTGGAAGCTAATGTAGATCGTTTAGAAATGGATGTACATGTGTATGTCCCAATGTCCCCTGAGGACCAGTGCAGATGCATTTTGCGTCAGATGGAGTGTCCAGATCAGCTTCAAGGGTAGCTTTCATATAGCAAGTTACAGTAGTTCAAGTTGGAGGTGACCACAGCACAGATCACAGTAGCAAGGTCAGAATGAGATAAATATGGGATAAGCGATGCAGTCTGGGGTCCCAATCTCAATTCAAAGTGGAACTGAAATGAGGTTACCCATCTCTTTGCAATCTGGGTTTGGAAATTCCAGGTGGTAGAACCTGGGGAGGATAGAATTTGGGGGAGGGGAGATATTTCAATAGGATTCCATTTATTTTCATGTTTATTTTTGGGCTAGATCAGGGGTAGGGAACCTGCGGCTCTCCAGATGTTCAGGAACTACAATTACCCCCCCCCCCCCCCACCCCCCCCCCCCCCCACCCCCCCCCCCCCCCACCCCCCCCCCCCCCCACCCCCCCCCCCCCCCACCCCCCCCCCCCCCCACCCCCCCCCCCCCCCACCCCCCCCCCCCCCCACCCCCCCCCCCCCCCACCCCCCCCCCCCCCCACCCCCCCCCCCCCCCACCCCCCCCCCCCCCCACCCCCCCCCCCCCCCACCCCCCCCCCCCCCCACCCCCCCCCCCCCCCACCCCCCCCCCCCCCCACCCCCCCCCCCCCCCACCCCCCCCCCCCCCCACCCCCCCCCCCCCCCACCCCCCCCCCCCCCCACCCCCCCCCCCCCCCACCCCCCCCCCCCCCCACCCCCCCCCCCCCCCACCCCCCCCCCCCCCCACCCCCCCCCCCCCCCACCCCCCCCCCCCCCCACCCCCCCCCCCCCCCACCCCCCCCCCCCCCCACCCCCCCCCCCCCCCACCCCCCCCCCCCCCCACCCCCCCCCCCCCCCACCCCCCCCCCCCCCCACCCCCCCCCCCCCCCACCCCCCCCCCCCCCCACCCCCCCCCCCCCCCACCCCCCCCCCCCCCCACCCCCCCCCCCCCCCACCCCCCCCCCCCCCCACCCCCCCCCCCCCCCACCCCCCCCCCCCCCCACCCCCCCCCCCCCCCACCCCCCCCCCCCCCCACCCCCCCCCCCCCCCACCCCCCCCCCCCCCCACCCCCCCCCCCCCCCACCCCCCCCCCCCCCCACCCCCCCCCCCCCCCACCCCCCCCCCCCCCCACCCCCCCCCCCCCCCACCCCCCCCCCCCCCCACCCCCCCCCCCCCCCACCCCCCCCCCCCCCCACCCCCCCCCCCCCCCACCCCCCCCCCCCCCCACCCCCCCCCCCCCCCACCCCCCCCCCCCCCCACCCCCCCCCCCCCCCACCCCCCCCCCCCCCCACCCCCCCCCCCCCCCACCCCCCCCCCCCCCCACCCCCCCCCCCCCCCACCCCCCCCCCCCCCCACCCCCCCCCCCCCCCACCCCCCCCCCCCCCCACCCCCCCCCCCCCCCACCCCCCCCCCCCCCCACCCCCCCCCCCCCCCACCCCCCCCCCCCCCCACCCCCCCCCCCCCCCACCCCCCCCCCCCCCCACCCCCCCCCCCCCCCACCCCCCCCCCCCCCCACCCCCCCCCCCCCCCACCCCCCCCCCCCCCCACCCCCCCCCCCCCCCACCCCCCCCCCCCCCCACCCCCCCCCCCCCCCACCCCCCCCCCCCCCCACCCCCCCCCCCCCCCACCCCCCCCCCCCCCCACCCCCCCCCCCCCCCACCCCCCCCCCCCCCCACCCCCCCCCCCCCCCACCCCCCCCCCCCCCCACCCCCCCCCCCCCCCACCCCCCCCCCCCCCCACCCCCCCCCCCCCCCACCCCCCCCCCCCCCCACCCCCCCCCCCCCCCACCCCCCCCCCCCCCCACCCCCCCCCCCCCCCACCCCCCCCCCCCCCCACCCCCCCCCCCCCCCACCCCCCCCCCCCCCCACCCCCCCCCCCCCCCACCCCCCCCCCCCCCCACCCCCCCCCCCCCCCACCCCCCCCCCCCCCCACCCCCCCCCCCCCCCACCCCCCCCCCCCCCCACCCCCCCCCCCCCCCACCCCCCCCCCCCCCCACCCCCCCCCCCCCCCACCCCCCCCCCCCCCCACCCCCCCCCCCCCCCACCCCCCCCCCCCCCCACCCCCCCCCCCCCCCACCCCCCCCCCCCCCCACCCCCCCCCCCCCCCACCCCCCCCCCCCCCCACCCCCCCCCCCCCCCACCCCCCCCCCCCCCCACCCCCCCCCCCCCCCACCCCCCCCCCCCCCCACCCCCCCCCCCCCCCACCCCCCCCCCCCCCCACCCCCCCCCCCCCCCACCCCCCCCCCCCCCCACCCCCCCCCCCCCCCACCCCCCCCCCCCCCCACCCCCCCCCCCCCCCACCCCCCCCCCCCCCCACCCCCCCCCCCCCCCACCCCCCCCCCCCCCCACCCCCCCCCCCCCCCACCCCCCCCCCCCCCCACCCCCCCCCCCCCCCACCCCCCCCCCCCCCCACCCCCCCCCCCCCCCACCCCCCCCCCCCCCCACCCCCCCCCCCCCCCACCCCCCCCCCCCCCCACCCCCCCCCCCCCCCACCCCCCCCCCCCCCCACCCCCCCCCCCCCCCACCCCCCCCCCCCCCCACCCCCCCCCCCCCCCACCCCCCCCCCCCCCCACCCCCCCCCCCCCCCACCCCCCCCCCCCCCCACCCCCCCCCCCCCCCACCCCCCCCCCCCCCCACCCCCCCCCCCCCCCACCCCCCCCCCCCCCCACCCCCCCCCCCCCCCACCCCCCCCCCCCCCCACCCCCCCCCCCCCCCACCCCCCCCCCCCCCCACCCCCCCCCCCCCCCACCCCCCCCCCCCCCCACCCCCCCCCCCCCCCACCCCCCCCCCCCCCCACCCCCCCCCCCCCCCACCCCCCCCCCCCCCCACCCCCCCCCCCCCCCACCCCCCCCCCCCCCCACCCCCCCCCCCCCCCACCCCCCCCCCCCCCCACCCCCCCCCCCCCCCACCCCCCCCCCCCCCCACCCCCCCCCCCCCCCACCCCCCCCCCCCCCCACCCCCCCCCCCCCCCACCCCCCCCCCCCCCCACCCCCCCCCCCCCCCACCCCCCCCCCCCCCCACCCCCCCCCCCCCCCACCCCCCCCCCCCCCCACCCCCCCCCCCCCCCACCCCCCCCCCCCCCCACCCCCCCCCCCCCCCACCCCCCCCCCCCCCCACCCCCCCCCCCCCCCACCCCCCCCCCCCCCCACCCCCCCCCCCCCCCACCCCCCCCCCCCCCCACCCCCCCCCCCCCCCACCCCCCCCCCCCCCCACCCCCCCCCCCCCCCACCCCCCCCCCCCCCCACCCCCCCCCCCCCCCACCCCCCCCCCCCCCCACCCCCCCCCCCCCCCACCCCCCCCCCCCCCCACCCCCCCCCCCCCCCACCCCCCCCCCCCCCCACCCCCCCCCCCCCCCACCCCCCCCCCCCCCCACCCCCCCCCCCCCCCACCCCCCCCCCCCCCCACCCCCCCCCCCCCCCACCCCCCCCCCCCCCCACCCCCCCCCCCCCCCACCCCCCCCCCCCCCCACCCCCCCCCCCCCCCACCCCCCCCCCCCCCCACCCCCCCCCCCCCCCACCCCCCCCCCCCCCCACCCCCCCCCCCCCCCACCCCCCCCCCCCCCCACCCCCCCCCCCCCCCACCCCCCCCCCCCCCCACCCCCCCCCCCCCCCACCCCCCCCCCCCCCCACCCCCCCCCCCCCCCACCCCCCCCCCCCCCCACCCCCCCCCCCCCCCACCCCCCCCCCCCCCCACCCCCCCCCCCCCCCACCCCCCCCCCCCCCCACCCCCCCCCCCCCCCACCCCCCCCCCCCCCCACCCCCCCCCCCCCCCACCCCCCCCCCCCCCCACCCCCCCCCCCCCCCACCCCCCCCCCCCCCCACCCCCCCCCCCCCCCACCCCCCCCCCCCCCCACCCCCCCCCCCCCCCACCCCCCCCCCCCCCCACCCCCCCCCCCCCCCACCCCCCCCCCCCCCCACCCCCCCCCCCCCCCACCCCCCCCCCCCCCCACCCCCCCCCCCCCCCACCCCCCCCCCCCCCCACCCCCCCCCCCCCCCACCCCCCCCCCCCCCCACCCCCCCCCCCCCCCACCCCCCCCCCCCCCCACCCCCCCCCCCCCCCACCCCCCCCCCCCCCCACCCCCCCCCCCCCCCACCCCCCCCCCCCCCCACCCCCCCCCCCCCCCACCCCCCCCCCCCCCCACCCCCCCCCCCCCCCACCCCCCCCCCCCCCCACCCCCCCCCCCCCCCACCCCCCCCCCCCCCCACCCCCCCCCCCCCCCACCCCCCCCCCCCCCCACCCCCCCCCCCCCCCACCCCCCCCCCCCCCCACCCCCCCCCCCCCCCACCCCCCCCCCCCCCCACCCCCCCCCCCCCCCACCCCCCCCCCCCCCCACCCCCCCCCCCCCCCACCCCCCCCCCCCCCCACCCCCCCCCCCCCCCACCCCCCCCCCCCCCCACCCCCCCCCCCCCCCACCCCCCCCCCCCCCCACCCCCCCCCCCCCCCACCCCCCCCCCCCCCCACCCCCCCCCCCCCCCACCCCCCCCCCCCCCCACCCCCCCCCCCCCCCACCCCCCCCCCCCCCCACCCCCCCCCCCCCCCACCCCCCCCCCCCCCCACCCCCCCCCCCCCCCACCCCCCCCCCCCCCCACCCCCCCCCCCCCCCACCCCCCCCCCCCCCCACCCCCCCCCCCCCCCACCCCCCCCCCCCCCCACCCCCCCCCCCCCCCACCCCCCCCCCCCCCCACCCCCCCCCCCCCCCACCCCCCCCCCCCCCCACCCCCCCCCCCCCCCACCCCCCCCCCCCCCCACCCCCCCCCCCCCCCACCCCCCCCCCCCCCCACCCCCCCCCCCCCCCACCCCCCCCCCCCCCCACCCCCCCCCCCCCCCACCCCCCCCCCCCCCCACCCCCCCCCCCCCCCACCCCCCCCCCCCCCCACCCCCCCCCCCCCCCACCCCCCCCCCCCCCCACCCCCCCCCCCCCCCACCCCCCCCCCCCCCCACCCCCCCCCCCCCCCACCCCCCCCCCCCCCCACCCCCCCCCCCCCCCACCCCCCCCCCCCCCCACCCCCCCCCCCCCCCACCCCCCCCCCCCCCCACCCCCCCCCCCCCCCACCCCCCCCCCCCCCCACCCCCCCCCCCCCCCACCCCCCCCCCCCCCCACCCCCCCCCCCCCCCACCCCCCCCCCCCCCCACCCCCCCCCCCCCCCACCCCCCCCCCCCCCCACCCCCCCCCCCCCCCACCCCCCCCCCCCCCCACCCCCCCCCCCCCCCACCCCCCCCCCCCCCCACCCCCCCCCCCCCCCACCCCCCCCCCCCCCCACCCCCCCCCCCCCCCACCCCCCCCCCCCCCCACCCCCCCCCCCCCCCACCCCCCCCCCCCCCCACCCCCCCCCCCCCCCACCCCCCCCCCCCCCCACCCCCCAGGCGTCTTAGTTGATAGTTCCATGGGAATGTCAACTCAATGCATGGCAGCTGTGAAAAAGGCAAACTCTATGCTGGGGATCATTAGAAAAGGAATTGATAATAAAACTGCAAAGATTGTCATGCCCTTATATAAAGCAGTGGTGCGACCGCACTTGGAGTACTGTGTCCAGTTCTGGTCGCCGCATCTCAAAAAGGATATTGAGGAGATAGAAAAAGTGCAGAGAAGGGCAACAAGGATGATTGAGGGACTGGAGCACCTTCCCTATGAGGAGAGGCTGCAGCGTTTGGGACTCTTTAGTTTGGAGAGGAGGCGGCTGAGGGGGGATATGATTGAAGTCTACAAAATTATGCATGGGGTAGAAAATGTTGACAGAGAGAAATTTTTCTCTCTTTCTCACAATACTAGAACCAGGGGGCATTCATTGAAAATGCTGGGGGGAAGAATTAGGACTAATAAAAGGAAACACTTCTTCACGTAACGTGTGATTGGTGTTTGGAATATGCTGCCACAGGAGGTGGTGATGGCCACTAACCTGGATAGCTTTAAAAGGGGCTTGGACAGATTTATGGAGGAGAAGTCAATTTATGGCTACCAATCTTGATCCTCTTTGATCTGAGATTGCAAATGCCTTAACAGACCAGGTGATCGGGAGCAACAGCCGCAGAAGGCCATTGCGTTCACATCCTACATGTGAGCTCCCAAAGGCACCTGGTGGGCCACTGCGAGTAGCAGAGAGCTGGACTAGATGGACTTTGGTCTGATCCAGCTGGCTTGTTCTTATGTTCTTATATGTTCTTATGACTCATATGGGGTTGCTCTCTAGTGATTTTTAGGAAAACTAAAAATGACATGACAAAAATGTTCTGCCATTCTGAGTGTAGACTGGAGCCCTGGTCTCACTCCAATTTGCCTTTACCGTGCTACCACATAGCTAAATCTGACTGATAACATGGAGCCACATAAACACAATGGTAGTTCTCCTTTCTCGCTACATGATGGCAATTAGCGTAATTCTGTAGCTAGAAAGGAGAATTACCATTGTTTAAAACTTGTTAAACTTGTTTCAAAAAAATGCATCACAGCAGCTGCCAAGAACAGCATACCAGTCATTTTCATCAAAATAGTGTAGAAAACTTAAGGGCTTTGTTGCTGGGGGAGAGGGTCTTTCAGGGAATACTTTGGGTCCCAGAGCATTTCTTTTTGCAACTGGATTATCTCTGGTTTTAATATATACTGCAATATACTACCCACATAATCCAAATTAAGTTCGCCTGTTGACATCAGCATTTAAGGTGAAAAGGAAAAGCAGAGCAAGTCCATGGGTACTTGCTGGCACATCGAATCCCAGCAATTCTAAAACAACCTGAGACATGTATCCTAAGCAAAACTGGAAAATATAACTTTTTCTTTAAACTTTTATAAATAGTAGCAATGGGGATCAATTTGGATGGGGACCACTGTGCTATTCTTTTAAAGAATTTTACATCAATGCCTTTCCCCCCAAAGTAAATCATCCCTTGGAGTCCCTATGCAGAAAAAGAGTAAATATTTGTCCTCTACCCGGACTAATATTACCTCTAGGGAACCAATTTAAAGAAGCAAATGGTACAGAGAGGAAAAGGATTAAGCTCCTCATGCCCAGCACTGGGGTCCCATCAAAATTGCCCCATAAGCTGCTGTTTGGAAAAGATGAAAGAGATTGGAGAGCCAATCACAAATTTCCATCACTTAATATAGCTTGGCCCTTATAGTCAAACGCTATTGTGGGGGCAGGGGAGACTATAATGCTAAAGCTTCTTCTTTTTTGACATGATATAAGTAAATATTGACAGGCAAAATATTTTCCACATACAATAAACACAAATTTGTAACATTTTATTTTAAAAAAACAACTCTTACCTTTTTCACTGACACTTTCACTCTCTATTTCCACGTCATCACAACTGGTATATTCAGGTGTTGACGCTCCTTCTTCCTCAGAGCTGCTGACTGACATTTGCCTTTTCTTTCCACCCCGTTTCGATCTATGAGGCTTTGGAGGAGATGGTCGTACTGATTCTGACTGGTCAGAACTAAGGGAATCATTCCTTAGCATGGTCTCCATTTTCTCCCGCTTTGCTTTCCGAATGAGAATAGCAGAGCTAGGATCTAGGCTTTTTTTAAAGGGATCATGTTTTTTTGATTCTAAATGCTCTGAAGGAACCACACTATGTCTAGGAGTTGATGGGCTATGATTAGCTAATTGTTTAGAAACAGAAATTCTTACTTCACCTGTTCTTTCTATAGAGTAAGCTCTCTGAGTATCCAAGTGAGATTTTGTGTCCTGAGTTCCTTGCAACTGAGCGTGATTTCCTAGTTTATTCTCAGATACCTCAGATTCCTCGACTTCTGTATGTGGCAAGGCAACATCACTGTGTCTTCTTTCATGCCGCGCTTTTGAAACTTTTGCATGCATACGCATCTGTTGCTCCTCAGGGTGTGGTTTCACAGGATACCTTGCTAGATTGGGATCACTCCTGTATCGAGTGTGATAGTCATCTTCTTTCCTTTGCTTCTCTTCCTCTATAGCCTTGCCTTCCTCAAATTGTTTTGGAAAGTCTGAATAGTCCTGAGACCTCCCTTTCTCTAATCTTCTACCATCACGTCTTTCTTTACATTCCCTCTCATCTGCTTGTCCTTCACCCTGCTGAAGTGAGGATTTGGGCACACGTTTGCGCTCACCTTTTAGACCTCCTTTCCCATTCTGTTCAGAGCCCATGGATGCTTTCTTCCTGATGTGAAAGGAAAAAAAATAGAAAAAAAGGTGACAGCTTCCAGACACCAATAAAATGGCAAGATACAAATGCAGACTGTATCTCTATTTATAAAAAAGACAAACAGTAAAACAAGTTAAACCAATGCTTTTGATTTGTTTAAACTTCTGCCAATGTCATAATTGACTTCTCAATAATGTATTTCTTAAAGTATAATGCTTTTTCACAGTAATCACTGAATTGTTTTTTAAAAATCCATTTTACTTTTGAAAATGGGCAATTTATTAAAAGTCAAGTCATTAAAGAGTTTATTTAAGACCAGGTACTATGAGTCTAAATATTTGTACCAGTAAATCTGCTTTGCTGCTCACAAAAACAAATGAATCTATCTTCCACTTCCAGATACATTTAACAGGCCTTTAAAAAAACCTTGGGCAGTCATTCTCATATTACAACATCTATCCATATTCATTACAGAGTACTTGTGTATTTGAAATAATAAACTAAGAAGTAGTTCATAAGTTATCATTGGATAGAAATTTAACAGTGCCATTCTAAGCAGAGCTGTACTCACAGACTTCAATGGGCTTAGAAGGGTGTAACCTTGCTTAGGAAGGTACTGTTACATTAATGTCCAAAAATTGCATTACTGAGGACCTGAAGCAAGAAAATGTCCACTGTTGGTCAGAAAGTAATGTTCCTGAGTCAAGACAATGGCACAATTAATTATACCTGTTTAGAAAAAAAGATAATAAATCTAAAAACTCTTCCACCTTACCTTAATATGTCGAGAAACTACTGTGTCTTCTAAGTATCTCATAATCTTCCCAGCTAGTAAACAACAATGCATTCCTGGCTGGCCAGCCACCTTCAGTCAGTGGCTAAGCTCCAAGGAAGCAGTGTGAACATACAGTACAGAGCACAGCACACAGCCAAAGCACTGCTTGTTACTGTTACTGCCTCAGTTTCTACCACCAAAGGAACAGCCACTGTTCATTTTCAAAAGAAGCTGCTTTGGCAGAAACAAGAAGCAAAACATTCCAAGCACATGCATTGTTCTTTAACAAGCATGCATGTCCATTCTTTGGATCCAGCCAGTATTTTTTTAAGCAGCAGATTTACCTTTAGTATTCATGTAGATCCTGTTTTGGGTTCATCCAGTTCATTATAGACAAATATCATCAAATCATGATCGAATACGGCCTATTTACTTCTTAGAAACGTAACAATGCACAAAAGGAAAAGGAAAATTGTGCCCTAAAACATCTTACCTATATCTTTGTAAATTAGTTTTTAAAGTCTTTCTGTTGGTTTCATGAGCAGATTCTAGCTTCCATGAGGGCTCAGAGTTCTCTCAGAGTTCCTTTAGTCCAGGGGTCTGCAACCTGTAGCTCTCCAATTGGCCCTGGTGGCAGGGGCTGATGGGAATTGTAGTCCGTGAACATCTGGAGAGCCGCAGGTTGCAGACCCCTGCTTTAGTCCATCATCCTCCATATGACTCTCAGTTCTTGGTTGGACTGGCAGCAGTTCTAATCAACCTAGGCATCCCCCTTACTGCTGCTCTTGCGTAAGGTGAGCAAGAACAGGGAAAGGTCAAACCCAGAGGTGGGATCCAACCAGTTCTCACCACTTCTCTAAAAGTGGTTCTCTAGAAGTGGTTAGTAATCCGAGAAGGGGTTACTAAAGCAACCTCCCTGCCCAATAGGGACTGGAGGTGCGTATGTGCGGTGGCGCCACTGTTTGAATCCCACCACCATCGGAACCTGTTATTAAAATTTTTGGATCCCACCACTGGTCACACCGTTGCCTGACACCCGTCTTCCCAGTGCTGAGCCACTGGTTGTGTCTTTATACATTCTGCTAAAGCTTGACCAAAATATACCCAGCTTTTATATTTATGACACAAGTCCCCAACATTTAATATCACAGCAGCAATATTCCCCATAGCAACGTGGGCAAGGCATTACCTCTCTTTTGGGGGTTCACTTCTAGATCTTGATGAGGTTTGCTTCTGCTCCAGACCCATAGCTTGCTGTGATAGCTCTATGCCTTTCCTTCTGTCAGGCTGCACAATAGAGGATATTTCCTGTGAAGAAGCAGCTGCTGTGCTTAGGGGTGTTTGGGACCTTGACCGTTCTTGAAGTCTTGCTTTCTTTTCTCTAGGTGCATCTGAACTACCACCAGTAGCTGTATCACTCAGTGTTCCATCTTGACTGGGAGGCTGTTGAGGACCACTTCCAAAAAACCACGCTCCAGATTTTGTTAAGATTTCTTGTTGCTTTCGGCATAGATTGCATACCCACATAACCTAGATTTAAAAAAAGATAACAAGACTGAGTACTAATTTCGAAAAGTCTTGGTTGCCTAAACATTCAAGAAGAGCCGATTTCCCCTTTTTATTGGTACTCATGCTCAAAACATGCTTGTAGAATGTGCTAGCCTTAGTACCAAGAGCTGAACATACTAGAAAAAAACATTTCATCTTGAATGCACGGGACATTCATGTTTCATCACTAGTGTAACTTGCAGTAGCCTTGAAGTTGTAATTGTGCAAGGTCCCATGTCACTGAAAAATTGGCACAATTCTGGAATGAGTTTATTTTTGTTTCCTTTTTAAAATACTAACAGATTTCAGGATGCAAAGCAGTTTTCACATATGATCTGATGTGATGCAAACCTGAATTCTGGGTTATGATATTCAAACTGAGCATTTTATCCTATTAATTAAGGGTCATCAAAAACCAAACAAATGTAAACGAATGTTGGTGCCCTTCAAGCTGAATGTCAAATTGCATATATACTCCAAATCAACTGTCCATTTATGCTGACTACATTTCCTTCTCTCCTCAATATTACATGTACCAAGACTTTGAATTCTATTGAAATAGATCCATGTATAATAATGAAATTAATAGATGGAAATTACATTGTGGGGAAAAAAATCAAAATCAAAATCAAATACAATCACAAATAATGATTGCATGCTTCCAGGAAGGTATAAAAACAAACCACCATTTCAATTCTAGGTCATTATTTGTAGATTTAAAAAAAGAAGAATTCTCTCAACAACACTGGATAACAACAATATACATTAAGGGCATCCTCATGCTGTACATGAGGATTAAATAGTGATGAAGGCAGCTCTGTACCATAAGAAAGAGCACAGCAAAGAAATGCAGAAATCCTATGTAGAATTACTTTGCAGAAAGCCTCACTAAAAATCAATGAGACCATACTTGCCATAAACTGTTAATTGTGTCAACATATGAGTAATATAAACAGGAACAAAAAATACACAGAAACTTAAAGACATTCCAAACAGAAAGCCATTCTTTCCACTATATCTTTTAAAAAAACCTAGAAAAGTAAAAATTACACTGATGCAAATGCCAAACGCAAAAAGAAACACACAGTAATTTGAGTAATATATTAATTGAGGTATAAAACAAACCCAATTAAAAGAAAGAAAATGAAAATTTTTGTCGTTATCCAAAACAAAACATTAAATGTAAAATAGTATTTTTCCAAAAATGTTCCAAAACTTGTAGTACAATCTCAAAGTATTTCAGCAATAACTGAAGCAGCTGTAAATCGTGCACAGTAATTGCAACTTGCAGCCAACAAACTAGAAAGAGTTCAGCCTTCTGCAGAAACATTGTATTTACCCCCATGATCAGAAGTAGATAATTTTATTTCCTATTCACAAAAGGGAATAAAGTAATTATGATTTGAATTCCAATAAATTAGAAAAAAAGGAAATCTAATCAACATATTAGCCCTGCAATAATGCAAACAGCTTTTATGCAACTTAAAATCAAAAGCCCTAATGTGATAATATGAACATCAACAAAGAAGATAAAAATATTTCCATGGTTGCTAACTGTCCTTCATTTAGTCAGGGGCTTTGAAACATGTTGGAAGGGCAGAACACTGAATTTTTCAACAGAACAAAAAACAAGTTTGAAATCTGTGTATAAACTCAAACCAAAACCAGTTAACTAATTAGTAATCTCTGGAAGCTATAAATGAATGTATATAGCCTGTGTCACAAGATTTTCATTAATATCTGATTACACATATAGAATATGATCAGCCAGGACAGAGTATAAAAGAAGAGTCCCATCCTACTCCATTCTGATCAATGGGAGCTTTGCTACTGACTACAGTGAAAACTGTACTCTAGATGCAGATATCCAAAAATTCGTATGTTCACTGCTAATGCACACAGCATTGATGTGTTTACAATGAAAAATAGCAAGAGGATTCTTTTTAACTTTAAAGCAATTTCTAAGGTTGTAAGCTATTTTGAATAAACAAAGCTTTAAAATCCAAAATCAGTTTAATAATTATTAATACAAATTAGGGTTTAATCTAAATGTGACTCATTCATAATATAATTGTCAGTATAACAGCATTCCTAGTGAATTTGAAAGAAGTTAATATTTAACAAAACTATCCATGTGTATTTGATATTTAATTTAGTCAGTTGCAGCTTATTGCTGCTTTTTTTTTCTTTTGGGGCATAGCTTTACATTGTGAAGATTTATTGAACCTATGCAGATTTATTAAACCTACTGAAATTCATACACTTTAATTGAAGTAATGTGTTCGATTGCACTGTAAAAAACCCATGCCTCAAGGATATGTGCACTTTGCATATGTAGACAAACACACAGTTCTATATATTATATAAAAGGCTTTATCTACAATAATTCAAAACTATTCATTGAAGATTTTTTACACACACATCACACAGATATGTAGGAAATCTACATTATACTCACATGGAAGCTATGCTTCCTTCTCTGTTTAGAATTCTCTTCAGAGCTTAGTTTAAAACATGCTATGTTCGCCTTCAGTTATATTCAGTATATTCAGTCGAAAAGAGAGGGAAAAGACATAAGTCCTTCTTCAAAGGAGGAAAAAATAAACCTTGAAGTAACATAGCAGTTTCAGTGAGAAAGCTGCTTACTGAAAAACATTTTTGGGGAAGTATGTGCAGCAGGCAATCTAGCAGCACGCAGGAATTATATCCTGATTGAAAATACTGGGCCGTGGTCCAAAGTAATCTAAACTAAAGCAGGTCTGTGTAATAACTTATCTTAACAATCCACAGATGTTAGGCAACTAAACAAACACGTGATGATGGATTATGGTTTTTTTTTTTAATGTGGCTTCTGGACTTTCAGGCAAAACATTGGAACCCTGACAAAAGATTATACATTACTGTATCCCACAGTAAAGTGGACGGTCTTATTATGCTGATCAGGAGAGCAAAATGAGGTCATACACTGAGAAGTTTAGGCTTGTTGCATACACAGGGACTCAACAGTTACATGTGAAAATATTCGTTTGTCAATTAAGGGAAAAATATACACACATAAATCGCCTAACAGACTGAGATTTTCACTGTTATTCAACAGGCATGAAATGTTTCAGGCTGGAGAGGGGCATTGTGTCAGGGTGATTCTGTCACAGAATTACTTTAAGAAACCTTTGAATAGCTTTATCTATTTGTTAGTATTTATGTGGATTTTAAATTATAGGTTGTTTCAATGGCTGAGGTGGGGCAGGAGAAGAACTCTAAGGGCGATTTTGCACTCACCGTCTGAACTCAAGTTCGACCTATGTTCAACCCAAGTACTCCCCACATCCGGTGAATCCGACTTGGGTTCGTTCTGCCATTAAATTTTCGACTCCACCTCCGAGGTGGGGTAAACCGGCAAAGCTAGGTTGAACTCAAGCGAAGCTGACGGGAGTGGGGAATCTTCTTCGGGTCGATTCGCCCGTTCAGCCAATCACAGATGAATGTTTTGGGCATGCGCAGAATGGAAGACTCACGCCGGCAAAAAAGCACGCCCCCCCCCCGCTTCCATATAACACTGATGACCATGCGCAGTAACGAAAAGCAGATTGCACGCCACTCATAGCAACGAAATGGCAACATTTTTCCTTCACAGCACCGTTTCGCCCAATCAATCGCACCTCATCCCTCCCTCCTTTCTGGTGGCATGTTATAAACGTTTGTCATTTTAGAGGGGAAGTTGCCATTTTGATCTGACTGCTGACAGCTGAGCACAGTTGAGTCATGGCCAGCAGTTGCTCCACCTCAGGATCCATAACAGACAGTTCTGACAAGAGGATCAAAAGATGTGTTTCCCACGCGAAATGGAAATGAAAGCTATGAGCGTAAGAATTTACACAAATTGCGCCTTCTTATGCACATTACATTGCGACGTCAATGCTACATAGCTGTAATGTAAAAAAAAATTGGGGGAAAAGGACGCACATTCGCATTCCCGCCCGAACGCAGCAACCAATCAGGCACGACGAGTGAATGACACGCCGAGGTGATCCCGCCCTCTGAACTTGGCTCCAGCAAGACAACCTCGGCTGCTGTGGGAAGTTAAGAGGGGACTGACATAGGTCGACTCTTTCTGCCTGATGAGTCGACTCTATGTCAATTCTCAAGTGCAAATTGCCCTAAGGCAATTTGCCCATTGGTTTGAAGAATGCCCCATCCCATATCCTAGCATTCTCTTTGGTTTATTTAAAATCCAATTTCCCATAATAAACTATTGGTACCAAATAAACTGTATGCTCTCTAAAGGTCTCATTAGGGAACCTGCTAGTCCAAAACAGTAATTTATTATGACTTAAGTAAAAATCACCTTTTCATAGATGTTTGACTAGACAGACAAGATATAAATGGATTCACAACAAATGTTTATTTAGCAGAGAAGTATATTTAACAGGGTAAGGATCTTATGTGGAAATGTTTCAGTATATAAAGTGAACTACTTCTCAGTTTGACCCCTACATTACAAATTTTCCCAACAAGGGTAACCACTTCGTCTTTAATGAAAATTAATATGAGAGAGCATTTGATTTTCATTTTTCCAGAGTGTTACCTCAGATTACAAGGTTTCATTGGAACAGACAATGGGTGTAACCCTTTCCAGGTTCAAGGCAGTTCTTTAAACACAGAGTTTGTATTACTCAGTAAAAGAGGATATCGTCCCTAAACGGACCACAATTGTAGCTAAAAGCCAAATAAAAACCTCGCTAAACTAATACTTATCAAAAGCCACTAAATCCCATCAAAGGAAAAAGCTTCCTCCCCTTTCTTAGGCTGAGGCTGACTTAACCCCTCCCATCCAGTGGAGCTCCACCGGCTCTGATTGGATGACAATCTCTTGGATGTGCATGAGGTCAAAATCATAAGGATTGGTTCAGAACATTGGATAAGTGTGACTTTTGGGGATGATTTAATTACTGTAACCGAATTTGAACCTGAGAAATATGCAGTGAAAATGCTCTACATAATACATAATTTAAACTGCAAAGATAGACAATAATTACCTTATCCTGAAGAAAAGGTACCTTGTGAGGTTGGTGAGGTAGGCACCTTGTGAGGTAGGTGCAGCTGAGAGAGTTCTGACAGACTAAGTTCAATGCCTGTACTTAGCACTGATAGAGACAGGGTGAAGGCAACTGGTAAATAGTGTAACTGAACCAGGACATTTCAGAATATACTGGGTGCATTGTAACTAAATCAGAGGTTTAGTCCAGAAACTCTGAGCACTGACTGCAGGATGGACACCTAATTTTTAGGGAACATCGGGCTCTATAACCATGCTAATAGAGCTTAGTCTTTCCAGGACAAAGGCAGCTCTTGTTCTCTGGTGGAGAGACAAGATGCTCAAGTTAAGTAGCAGACACTTAAACTTAATGTTTGACACCTAGGTTTAATGGTCTAAGTTCAGGGAGTGTCCAGAGATGATTTAGTTTTAGGGTGAAGCTGATTCAATAACAGCTCTGTAATAATACTAATGTAAATGAAGGTGGTCTTTGGAGGGGTTAGTCAGGAAACTACTATATAGGATTAGTGCTCAGAAGAATACCCTTTTTTTAATGGGGACAGGCTTTCCCAGACAGGAGGCATTGCCTCTTCTTAATTGTTTTCGGAGAGGGTGAGGCAAGCTTTGTAAGTTAATGTTGGCAGGTGGCTCATCCAGACAATTATCTGTTTACTTTGTGATGTTGAGCTCCTAACTGCATGTCTACAGAAACCAGAAAACTGAAGGACCAGCTATGCTTTTTGTATTGCAAGCAAAATAAGGGGCATAATCTAGCTCAAACGAGCTGCACTTTCCCCACTGACTTCCTGGAGGAGTTAATCCCTTGGTTTCCTCTCATGAACGAAAACTAGTGAAAATTTCAATATGAACAGTTGGTTTTTATATTCATCTTCTCTTCTGTAGGGAGTCTCAAAGCAGCTTACAAGCTTCTTCCCTTCCCTTCTCCTCCCCACAAAAGGCACCTTGCGAGGTAGGTGCAGCTGAGAGAATTCTGAGAGAATTATGACTAGCCCAGTGTCACCCAGCACCCCTGCCCAGATTCTACTGTCCCAGTATGGAGTCCGTGTTGGGGCAGCGAACTCTGGAGGGGGGGATGTAATTTCAGTGCTTGCTCCATGTGCCATTTTCTGTAGGTATGCCCCTGACTGGATGCTAAAATGACCGGGTCCTCATCAAGACAAGCAGAGTATGATTTTCTCCCTCATTTTGCTTCCCTTCCTGGAATTCACCTTCCCTCTCTTACTATTTGCTCTCCTTCTTTTAGGCCGTTTCTGCACGGCCGCCATGCACCCCCACGCCGCCAAGAGTTCTGCCGGCGTGGGGGCGCAAGCCTGTTCGCGACGCATAGCGTCGCGAAGCAGGCTGCCAGCAGAGGTTCCTACGCCCAGGGAGAGGGCGGCTCCGCGATGGAGCAGCCTTTCCCGCTTCTCCGCCCCACTTCCGCGATAGTCACCGTGATGTCGCTTTCTGCTGGCCGTGGAAGCTCCTGCTCGACGCTGCCCTCCGACCCCTGGAGGATTCGGAGGACGAGTGTGGGCGGGTCACGGCCGAGCAGGCAAATTTTATCGGAGACATCGCGGAGTGGGGCGGATGAAGGGAGACAGCGTCTTCCCGGGCGCGCGGTTCGCGACTGCAGCCATACGGGAAGACGCTTCACCTAACAACAACCCTTTAAAGGGTTGTTGTTTAGGGCGGCCTGACGCCGCCCTGGGGGGAAGGAAGCGCAGTCAGGTCGCCGCTGCTGCGTTGCAGCAGTGGCATACTTCGTCGCGGCGACGGCTTTGGCCTGGGGGCGGCGTTTTTACCGCCCCCAGGCCGTCGTTTTTGGGCCGTGCGGAAACGGCCTTAGTTTTTCCATTTGCAGCCAGTCTGCCTTACAGCCAACCTTTCCCATAGCAGCCTGTACTGACTGGGGACCTCCTCCCTTTCTGATCCAACAGCTCCTCTCTTTGTTTTGGTTTTCTCTGGACTAGTTATGGGGAGGGAAGCAATTTAGACTAAAAGTCTATTTTGCTTACATTGGATATTTTGCTTACATTGGATATTTTGCTTACATAATACAACTAGACACTAAGATTATGAAGTGAATGCTTTCTATTGGATTACCATGCTTAAATTACTGCTGTGCTGTTACCACTGAATAAGTTCAGCCTTGTACTACTGTTTTGTTCCCCCATTTTCTATTCTGCACCTTGGTTAAATCAGTAAAGTTATTCTTTGGTTAAGTATCCTTTCCCCCTCCATCTGGGTAACAACTGCCATGTCTTCAAAAATATGTATGAATTACAATCACTGATGTACTATGAGACTATTACATGCTAGAAGACCTAGCTCTGTTCATTTTAAAAACAAACAAATAAATATTTCAGCTAAAATTAAGGGTCTACATAAAATTTAGTTTCAACTTTAGGAAGAAAAACTTCACATAGCAGGTAGCAGGAATGAGCGGCGGCTCTGCACTGCCACCTAGTTCATTTCCCCACTTTTAAAATAATGTGGATACTCACCAGTTTCATTTGCTGTGGGACCTTTTTAGCACGGGGTCATGTTGCCCACTTCAGCTTCTGCCCCTTCCTCCAATGAGCGCGGCAGCCGCACAGCAGCCAGGCAGGACTTCCCACGGTCCGTTCAGGGGGTGTCCTGATTGGCTGCTGTGTTGTGCTGCAGCGGGAATTGTTTTTTTAATTTTCAACTGGACGAATCAACGTCCCGACGAATCCACGACTATTTGTGGACACATCTATGCTTACGTGCACAGGGTTTTCGATGGGTCATCTCCACCCGAACTGAAAGCCGCTCCATGGGGTGTACGAAGTCATGGCTACACAAGAGGCATGTAGGTCATCTTACATCTATGAATACACATATCAGTTCACCAAGATAATCATCTAAAATCAAAACTGATGCAAAATGTATTACAATTTAAAATAAAGATAAAAATATACACTCACACAGATTTAAGAACCGTAAGAAATCAAGGGGTGAACAATAGCAGGAATATATTAGGGTACTGGATGGGTGATAATTACTCTTCCAGAGGGGAAGAGGTATGAGAGAAAGTGAAAGAAATGGCCAGTGCTTTTTACAGAGAGCAATGTTGGGTACAAGGAGATATATCAAAAGCAAGGGACTATGGATTTTGGGACTTTGGTCGTAGGAAAACACGACCTACCGGCAATGGTTAGAGGGGTAATTCCTGGGACACTATCAAGTTCCATTCCGAGGCATGGACAATGATGCTGGAAATTATTTGATTAGATGAAACTTGGGAGAACCCAAGACTCAATAAGTTTTAGGCAGTGCTGATGAGATTAAAACAAAAAAACTCAGGAAGCTTGACAGCGCTTAATTGTTGGACAGGAGGTTTCCAGGATAAGGTTAATGTTGCTTACTCTGATGGAAAGCGGATGCAGGGCAATGCAGAAGGGTTGCTGATGTGTTTAAAGTGTAGACCTTCACAAGTTCATTGTAAGACTGGAGCCAGGTGTGCTTTCTCAAGGCCAAGATGTTGTCAACCAGATGTGTGTGGCTATGTCCTTAGGAGGGGCATTGACTGAAGCTCTGCATTCCTAATTCGGGAGGGGGAAAGATGATGTCATGTGGAAGGCAGAGCCTTAATACCAAGCTCTTGCATCTAGGATGGCATCCATTTTATCCTGGCTCTGTTTCCTCAGGCTGAGCTTCATATCATATCAAGTCTATATGTGGCTGAATATTGAAGGTGAACTGAGAATAATTCCCACCCTCCCCGATTTACTGATAGGTTTGTCACAACAGCCACTGTGGGAATCCATTGCTTAAAACTACAGGCTCTCCTTTTATCATCTTTAGATTTTTTTAAAACTCCCCAGTCTTTTTTTTCCCTTTAGATTTTGTGTTTTTCTGGCCCTTTTCAGATTTGCAGAAAAATCCATCTTGCTCATTCACAGCTCTGATCACCGGATTTAGATATCCAATGATTTGGCCAACTTTGCTATTAGATTATAAATTACTAACCAAGTACAAATTGGGTGATGTATATGCACTTGCCTGATTTTAAAGGGTCAACCCAATGCTAAACTCCCCCAACCCTTTTCCAAATAAGGTCTGAGCTCACACTAGGACTCTCCATACAACCAGCTCATTTTCCTCTCTCTGCCATCAGACCTCCCTCCTTTTATAGCTGATCCTCTCTCTCCGATGTGTACTTTAAGTTCATGGCCTCTCAGGCTTAAAACTCCATGTATAATCAGTGGGATTAACTTCACTGGATCTTGTTCTATGGGTTTAAAATACAGCAAAACTGCAAATACATGGATATTTGCATGTTTACATTTACAATTAAATGGATATTGAAGCAAATGTTTTAAATTTCTGAATAACTTCCAAACAACAAGCATCTCTTGTAAACCTGTATCCACAGATCTCATAAATTTCTACTGGGACTAGAACTAAGAAAAAATGGATCTACAAAAACATCCACCCTTTGTTAGGGGAACAGAGCAAGCATATATTACAATTCAGTAGCCATTTGGTTTTCAACATCTACAGAAGATACCATTAATGAAGACAAACTGCCTATTGCACTGGAAGATAACATCTAAAACCAGTCCCTCACCCAAAAAAGCCCAAACCCAAGAGCCATGCTTCTTCATTTCTTTAATATTCATTACAGCTACATTTATGAAATCCAAGTTTGATCTTATATCTCTAGTAGCAGAATATCCTTTGTGGATTCCTTTAAAAATATTTTTTCCTGGCTAAAAGTAAATTCATAGCATGCCCACTTTTCCACAAATGTTCCCCTTCCTGTCCACAGCACATCAATAATGCTGCATAAAGCTGGGAGTACTAAATAAAAAATGGCAGTTATTAAAATACTACCACAACAAGTTGCGCTGCATTTCACTTGTAAAAAAAACCTTCGGCTACCCATAGATCATACCCATCCACCCTCTAAAAATACATATCTTGTGACTTGGAAAGGTGCAAGGCCATGCAGGTTTGCCATAGATTGAATGTTCTTCCAAAAATCTCTCCTTACCCCCCCCCCCACTCCTCTTTTTCCCTGCCCCTTCAAGCCTGGAGCAGGCAAGAGTACTGACTGATTGCCATAACTGGTCCTCGTGCTTTAGTGGAGCTGGTTACCTGAAATGTGATTTCCCTGGGCACAAATCCTTGTGAGAAAACATTGGTGGTCATTTTCCTTTCATTTCTGTGGACCAGGGACATTGTGACAACTTTCCTTAAGTCAATCCCTCCCCCCCCCCCTCCCGGTAACAAGACATCTCAACTAATATGTGTTAAGGGTGAATTTTGTAATTCCCACTCACTAAAACTTAATATACATCCTTATCCAACTGATGGCTAGGCAAAAAGATAATGTCATGTTGAACAAGAAACCACACAAGGCAAGCATGATTAAAACATGCTTGCTTTGATGAGATGGTATTCTCATTTTTGATTTACCAGCCATAAACGAATTACATCAATTCAAACCAGACTTGGAAAGCCGGCAGTTTTAGTGAGATGATAAACAATTTAACATGCATAGTCTCATTAAAACGGTGTGAAAAGACAACTGAAACTCTTCACCACTGCCCTGAAATTATGTAATGCCTTCACACAACATGCTGCTAAAGTCCAGACCTGGGGATCCTTCAGCACTGCAAGATCAACAGTTTTGCGCTGTTCTTGAGGTCCAAGACAACATCAATAAAGAGTGAAGGCATTCAATGAAGCGAATCAAATATTCATAAGATATTAGCAAAATCTTCACAGAATTACTGTAAAATGGAGGACATGCTATACGCTGCCTTAGGTCTCTATTTGTGTGTATGGTGGTGGCGGGGGGAAGAGAAAGCAGATCATAAATATCTAAATACATCAATATTATGTACCGCCTCTGCATGTAGAATGTATGTGAACCAGACCTTCCCCCAAACAATCCATGTGCACAATAAAGACATCAGGGAAAGATACAGTGCAAATAGATTTTTACACAAAAGTGGCTCACATTAGACATTTGTACAGAAAAAAGTCAGTCTGACACGCTAACAGGCTTTGAGACGTCTCTTGTGCATGAGAGAGGGTGAGGAAGGGAAGAAAATATACATTTAACTGTTTTGTATTTTTTTCCTTTCACATCTAGTCTGGAGAAAGCTTGTGGGATTCACTTGCTAGCAGACACATCAAATTATTTATTTTCACACAATATTTTAATTGTAGAAATTCATATAATAATGATATCTATATTTATATTATTCCATTCAAAGTTATGTTCCCAAGATTTTAAGTGGTGCATTTGATAACTTTGCTTTCAATAAACTGGTTTAACAGTAATTTGAATATATACAGTTTTTACATATATCAAAATATGAGGATTCCAACAAGCAAAAAATTGGTCACAATATCAATGGCATTCTATGAGATCAGCGAGCAGAATGCTGCTTGTGGAATGCTGCCTTCCTCTCCTGATGCAACACACAGAGTACATTTAGGAATGTCCTAAACCTTTGTGTAGTCTCTCTGCAGAGGCATATTGGGGGAAATGGCGCCTGGAGACAAATTGTCTCCAGGAGCCCCCCTAAACCTGGGGGAGGGGCAGGCTCTGCAGCCAGCTGACACTCCCCTACCAGCTCCCAGCCGGCTGTCAACTCCACCCATGTCGTCATCGACCTGGGCAGAGTCGAGGGCACCCGGCTGCTGCCCCATACCCCACCCCACCCCACCGCCGTCACCACCACCACGACCCCTTGCTCCAGCTCCTAGTTGGCAGTGCCTTCTGCCCTCCCCTCTAGGGAGTACAGAAGAGTGCTATCCCCAGGCTTTGAGAGCTGTTTTTATAAGCACTGAGGATGGGGGGCAGGGCTCAGGGGGTGGGGTTCACCCCAACCCTGGTGGCATGGCCATGCCTCCCAAAGCCCCATCCCCAGTCTTACTGCTTATAAAAGCAGCTCTTGGAACCCAGGGATGGCAGAAGGGACTGCCGGCTGCTGGCTGGGAGCCAGGAGCCAGGAGCAGGTGGGGGGTGGCAGCCAGGCGCCCTAAACATTGCCCATGACAACATGGGCGGGGTCGAGGGCTGTCAAAGACAACAAGGCAGCACGACTTTTGTAAATTGTTAACATTGAGTCGGAAAGCTCCAAAACTGTAAGAAGCCCTGCTATGAGAGACATATGTTGCCTGTGTCTCTTGAGTAGTGACTAACAATCATTCCCCCCCACACACAAAAAGCATAGTTTGTTTTACTGTTAATATTGAGTTAGAGCAAGTATTTGCAAGGATCATCGAAGGAACATCAGTGTTCCTGCCTCCCCCCACCCCTCACCCCCGCAACCATTTCCTATCACAGGGAAGTTTATTTCCATGATTTCAGGTCCCATGTTGAATAATAACCAGGTGGCTCACAAGGATGCAGCAGGCAGAGGGAAGGGTTTGAAACCTCTCCCCCTTCCATCAGTGATGGAATATTGATTTATATCCACTGGAAGGGATGAGCAAGGAACATCAATCTTCCTAGCATCTCTAGGTTTCCTTCCCTCCTCCATTGCCATTTTCACAGTTATCCGTGTTTGATGGTTAGTTCAACAATACTGTAATGTATCAGAAACAAGGCCACAAAGCAGAATGAAGTCAACCTTAAGTCCACAGCTTAAACTTTTGAAATTGTACAAAGAAGAAACAGAGCCAATGTTACAGCTTTCATCCAAATAAACCCTGGACCTCTTCATGTGTTACAGCAGCTACATGAAGATTAATAAGAAACGCTATTGCATGGGGACACTACATGGAGACTCTTCATGCAATAGGGGACAAGGTGCAGCTCAGTGATTGAGCACATACTTCAAACAACAAAGATGAATTTTGAATCTCTGACTTCTCCCAGACAAAACATTGCAAGCAGAAGATGCTGAGGAAGACTTCTATCTTCCTGAGATGTTGGAGGGCAGTAGAAGTTCAAAAAGACAATAATGAGCTACACAAACCAATGATATGATGAAATATACAGCATGTTCATATATGGGACAAACCACTGAAAGACATCATTGCCAAGACATGGCATGGCATATGGAACATCTTTACATGGAAGCATTTCTCTCTGACTTCCATTTGACCATTGTCATGCATGAAGCAGCCCCCAATTTTTTTTACTAACAGTTCAATTACTCAGTACTTTAAAGAAATACAGATAGCTTGTTTTAAAACAAACATGAAGCTTATGTTATGCTCCAAGTTTTTGTTGCTACTAACATCAGTAGAAATTATGTTTCTAGGGGGAAAAGATAGCAAGAATATTGGGAGGGAGCTACTTGTACATTGCATGAATTAATCAACAATAAACAGTATTGTAAAGGGACAACAAAAGGTTCCCCCTCCCAAACTTCCATCTTTGTTGCTCCTACCTTCAGGAGTGTCCATGGTCTTTTCATAATTCTCCCACCTCTTGTTCCAGATGCAAAGGTCTGAGGCTAAGTTGGTTAAGTCTGCGCTATCTGTGCTAGCAAGCTCGAGCACAAGGACAACTCAGTAAATCTGGGATGGAAGATTTGAGGAAGGGGGAGAGAAAGTATCAGTCCTCTACAGTAAATCTGTTTGGATATCTCATAGTTCTAAAAAGAAAGCTGGAGAGAAGCAATGTATTTTGGGGAGAAAGGGATGTCAAGGATTTTGGTTAGTTACATTTGTTGGGAAAGCTAGGAAAGGGATAGAGAGTTGTGAGATTAATATGGAAAACTTGGACATTAAGTAAAAAAGGAGATTGGGACAGGAAAATGCTGTGATGTGTTTTGCGCCAGTATAGGAATATCAAAAATATTTTATGATGTTTCAAAAAATACCTTTGACAACTAACCAGTAAACTGGCATTTGCAACAACTTAAGAGAAAGCGTGGAACCTTGATCTTAAGTTACTACACTGGCAGATCATACATGGAAGAAGGAAAGGGCTTCTAGTCAGGAAGGGTAGGGGAAATGAAAAGAAGTGCAGAAGAATGGGATCTGGACAAGTTAGATGGTAATGATCATCCAAAATAGCTAATTCTATAATACTAAGTTTAAGTGAGATAGACCTTTGCATTAGCAAATTTGTTCAGATGTTCATACACTTACCTGTATTTCGACAAATATGATTGATGCCAGGAATTACCAACACAAGCACAAAACTCTAACACACAGTGGAGGCACAGAATAGGGATTCTAATGTCCTATCTTATTGCCTTTAAAAATAAGAAAGAATACGTTCTAGCCAGGCTAGAGGCATGATGTTAGTGATCATATAAAATTTCACCATCTCCTTCAAGCTGGGTATCAAATGCGTAAACAAGAGCTTTGTTGACACCAAGAGTAGATCAGATCCTTTCCTTAAGAAGTTGTGGGTAGACACATTGGTCCGAAGTAAAATCTCCCCCAAAATTGTACAATGGCATGATGTGATTTTTGTTTTTTGGACTTTTCTCAAGAAAGCTAGTGAGCTTATAATTCTATGGGTAAACTGTATTTATTTGCAGAAGCTACAGATCAGATCTTCCTGAAAAAGGCCTAGAAAAGCCAATATACTCTGTGTATCTCTGACAATGGCCATCTTCCTTAACTATAGTCCTTGCCTTGTGGTTTGCCTCCTACAGTAGTATTTGCTGACAAAGATAAAATGGCTTAAGAAAGCTGATGAATGGTTATGATTCAGACCATTGTTTGTGAAACATGAGGATATAAATCCTTAGAAAAAATTCATAAGAGATTGATTTCTAAGTTGCACATATAGAGAGGGATATTAAAAGAATTAATAGACATAAGATGTAGGTGTCCTATGAATCTACAAAGATTGTTTTCAGTAAAGCCTGCTAGCTAATAAGCAGTCTTAAACAAATCCCATGAAACTGTATGTTGTAGTGACTATTTAAAACAGGCGATTTCCACTTAATAGATACTAGCACAAAGAGATATGGCAGATCTGTTTCCCAGAATGTCCTTCCAAACCAGGCTCATTGAGAAGAAGCAACCTAAAAGATGATGAATATTGTGGGCTGTGCCCACAATACTTCAGATCAAAGACCAATGTGAAGTGTATGCGAAAACTTGTTAAAAGAAAACTGGCAGATTCTCAGGTTTCTCCCTATAGGAATTCTGGCATTTTCCATAGTGCAAGAAGACAAATTGGCACAACTAAGAGAGCCAGCGTGGTGTAGTGGTTAAGAGCAGGTGGATTCTAAACTGGAGAACCGGGTTTGATTCCCCACTCCTCCATCTGAGTGGCAGAGGGTTATCTGATTAACCAGATATGTTTCTGCACTCCTACATTCCTGCTAGGTGACCTTGAGCTAGTCACAGTTCTTCAGAACTCTCTCAGCCCCACCAACCTCACAAGGTGTCTGTTGTGGGGGAAAGAAGGGGACGTAAGCTATCTTGAGTCTCCTTACAGGAGAGAAAGGTGGGGTATAAATCCAAACTCTTCTTCTTCTTCTTCTAATTCAGGGGAAGGTTGCAAGATTGTTACTCCAGATAGGAAAAAGCTTTTTTAAAAACATATAATGGCTTTAGTAAAAGACTAGAAATTGAAAAAACTGATCCCAACCCCTAGGAGAACAAAAAAAGTGATCCTGTATTAATTTCAACAGAGAAAAAAAAGCACAGAAACAGGTAAATATGGTGGAGAACAGTGATCTGTGTAAAAAGTTTTAATAATGTTTGTTTTTTTCTTTTTCATTTTCAAGAAATGAAATGCATCGCTTGTACATCTCCAAATATCCTTCCGGTATAGCTCACCAGTCTGACAAATCTGTCATTTTAAACCATACTATACTGCCATGTTTAAATAGTTAATGTGCGTGCAAAAAAGGGGAAAAGCCAGATGAAGAACCCTACCAAAAATCTTTAAATTACAATATAAAGCTAACTTTCATCTTCTTACCCAAATACCTTCTTCTTTGTTCCTGGCCTTATTTTGGGTTTTGTAACAAGAGAGCAGAACATCCAGTGATATACATGTGTTCATTTGCAATGACATTTCACTTACCCGTATGGCATTTATATTCACTATGTATAAAAAACACAATTGCATTCCAAATTTATATCACAAGTAGCACACTTCAACAAGAAGTTACCATCACCTAAGTACACTGACCAACAGACTGGAGTAACTCTACATAGGACTGCACTGTTACAATCCTTTACAAATAGACATGAAATAAAAAGAGTTGACACAGATTTTAGGGCAATAAATGCACCATAACTTTACAAAATACAAAAGGATCTGCAGGTGGCAGTTTAAATAATACTTCAACTATAGTACAGTGCAGTTGAGAACTCCACAGTATACAGAAGAGTCAGGAAACTCTAACATGTGGACAAGTCCCCCCTGGCTCCAGGCCTGTACAATTTAGGCTTCTTGCCAGCACTAATTGATGTTTAAGGAAAATGTGCCAGATCCTTTTCCCTAGCCATGATGTCTTTGAGTCATGACCACACCAAGGGATGTTCTGGTTCCATTTCCTGTAGCCAATTTAGCCCAGAGATCCTTGTCTGAGGACAATCTTTGAAAAGATGCTTCAGGGTAGTCATCAAACCTAGTGCTTCTGGTTTAACTGTTTTATCACACTGCAATCACTAGGTAGAAATTCTACCTATTCCACTAAAGTCCTATCAAATCCTTCTCACAACTGACAGAGTAAAGTAAGAGGGAGAAAAACTCTGAATTGAACAACCAGGGGCATTATAAGGCAATGATATCTATAGCTCTGTTTACAGCTGTCGCCATCGTTCTTTCTATTGGCCACTTCAGTTGTAGCCGTATCTGGGAAATCTCATTTCTACAGGTCATCAGCAAACCCCATTCCCTTGTCCAGAATCTTAGTGGAAGGATCAGGGGCAGCATTCTCTCATTCATGAAATTCATATATGTGCACTAATCTTCAATCATGTATACACATACTATTAGTATTACCTTCAGTTCATCCATACTACTACATACACATACACTCATGCAGTCACTGTCTTTAACTATAACACTTCCACATACTTCCCATATAAGTCAATCTAACACTCTTTATTTTCTTTTAAGTTCTCTATCAACTTTTCTACCAAATAATCATATACCTGACCCTCCTGAAAACAAGTGATGGCCTTGGGTAATGGTTCCTTCTTATATGGAAGCTAGTCTCCACAAGACGCAGGAATTTTCTTTCACAGCTCCAGAGCTCTAAATTGTCTTCCTTTGTGAAATTCTTATAGCTCCATCCACATACTTCTAGATAGCCTAACAGCCCAATCCAGATCAGGCAGGCAGGATGGTGCTGATAGAATGCCTCGCACCCTCTCCAAGGACTTCCCTGCAGTGCAGGAAGCCCAAAACAACAACAAACAAAAAAGCTGGCAAACACCCCCATAGGGGATGAAGGAGATATGCCACAAAAATGTTGTGTATCTCTGAGGCTGGCTCCATTGGCACACAGGAGCTGGGTGCAAAGTGGAAGCTGACTGAGGAAGCCTCCATCCTATGGCCCACCCTTGAAACACCCCCCAGCCACACTGGCATCAGCCCAGGTATGTTACCCCTCCACTGGCACATTTGCCCCTTGTGCCAGCAGGGTGGGCACCCACACCAGTGCAGGGTTTCACCAGCTCCAGAGGAGGGTCCAGTGCCACCCCCTGGATTGGGCGGCCTGACTTTTCCTCTTTTTTCTTCTTGAGGATATTATTTCATTCTGCTGATAAGGTAACTTGTAGTTTTATTTAAATGATACTTTATAATATCAATGTGAAAACTGCTAAAATAATGTTTAGGGATATATCAAACCTCATCAGATCTCAGAACCTAAGCTGGGTCAGTACATAGATGGGGGACCACCAAGGATGGCTATGCAGTGACAAACTGCCTCTTCTTAATCACTTGCCTTGATAACCTGACAAAGTTGTTCTAAGTTAGATGTGACTTGACAGCACTTTACATGTATACATTTTCTGAAAATTTTCAAATCAGAAAACAAGTATTAAAATATATAAAATAAATAACATGACTGGAAAAGAACAGTGAATAGAATGGATGGTTTCCACATTCACTTCTTGCTGAAGCTCCTTGGGGTCAGTGTGGTGTAATGGTTAAGAGCACATGGACTCTAATCTGGAGAACCAGGTTTAATTCCTCACTCCTTCACATCAGTGGCAGAATCTTGTCTGGTAAACCAGACTTGCTTCTCCACTCCTATGTTTCTGGGACCTTGGGTTAGTCACAGTTCTTTGGAACTCTCTCAACCTCATCTACCTCACAAGGTGTCTGTTGTTGAGAGAAAAGAAAAGAATTTGTAAGACCCTTTGAGTCTCCTTACAGGAGAGAAACAGGGTTGTAAATCCAAACTCTTCTTCTTCTCTGAAATGCAGCTCCTAAATAGAGATGCAACAAATTTTTTTTTCATCTTTGGGGATTCCTTAACGTTTGAGGATTCTTGCATTGTCCCTCCATTTTCCATGATTATTTTACACTACTATTACATTTGTATTTTTGGATGCCTGTTTAAAGTCACCATTTTGTAACTGATTAAATATTTACTTACTATCAGTAAAGCCCATTTGTGCAAACAAATGCAATGTGGTCTCGAAAATTGTTGGGGAGAGTGCTCATGACCTTCTTGTCAGCCTGGCTAGGATGGGCCACTGGACCAATGATAAGTGTCCTTCCTTCCTTTCTTCCTTTCCCTTGTCCTCCATTCCTCCCTGTTAGTGGCCACACATCCCTGACTCTCCTCCTGCATTGGCCTCCAATTGGATGCCAGCACACGAGGAGGGGTGATATGGGACATTCCTGGGGCATTGCCCAGGGAGAGGACTATTGTAAGCTCCCATCTGGAATTTTAGGCTGTGGGCACTTTGGGTGGTGCCTTGGACTTACACCACCTGAGAGGGTCCATTCAGCCCTGAAGAGGACTTTTGGCCAGCCAGGGAAGTTTATTGTTTTTTCCATCTCCCCACACCAGCCAAAGCCCTAAGGAAGTGGTAGAACCTCTGGATGGGGCTGCCCATCACATTGTAAGACAAAAGGAAATAACTTTCAAGGCCCTGAATGCAAAAAAAGTACAAAACTCAGGATGTAAAAAAGTTTTCCCTATAAGATCCCACAGCATTTGTCTGAAAAACTGTAGAGATAAGAATAACAAAAAAAACTTGTATAGATAAATGCAACGCTAAGATATAGATCATCAGAAAGACATTTAACAAACAAATATTTCAGTGCTATAAGACTATAAAACATACTGGAAAGTAACAGTATCTTTTATGTAGGACATAGCAGCACTAAAAATACACAGTTTTAATCCTAGATGAGATTAAAGTTCTTTGTAACAAAAAGAGGGAGAGAAAGAACAGATTACATCCATGCCTAGTAATCACTTTGCTGTCTGGGAATTATTCTATTTGTCAGTTTTCCTTACTACCTTACTATCTTTCTTACTATGACTGAAAATCTAAATTTATTTTACAAAACTCTAAATTTACACACTGGAAAATGTGGAAACACTCACATTTGACTAAGCTACATGTAGCCTTTACCCTTTTCTGGGGAAGGTGACATTCTAAATTTTGGATGAAATTGAGATCTTTGCTACCTGGAATCACTGAAGATTCTCTTTGAGCTCATCCTATTGCAACATTGTACAGATAGCAAAACGCAGACATTTTATACTTGAGTAGATTATCAATGCTATGAAACCCCAACCCCTATACAATGGGTTTCTATATTTTACCAGTTTGCTACTTATCAACCCCAAAAGAAACTGGTGCTCAGAACAAGACCGATTGCCTATTTCATCCTGACTTGGTATCACATAATTGTGCTCATTTTGCAATATTTTCCATGAAAGCTACAAACATTCAGAAACAAGCAAGAAACTGATGAACTCCCAAAAGAAGAACAGTTTGCAGGATCCTGTTAAAACTGTACACTCTTTGTATTGTCGAAGGCTTTCACGGCCAGAATCACTGGGGTGCTGTGTGGTTTCCAGGCTGTGTGGCCGTGTTCTAGCAGCATTCTCTCCTGACGTTTCACCTGCATCTGTGGCTGGCATCTTCAGAGGATCTGATAGTAGGAAAGGAAAACAAGTGGAGTATATATACCTGTGAGTAAAGATCAATAGGTGAGGGCATCTGAATAGGAGTGGCCTGGCAAGTGAGTAACAATGGAGATAGCAAGGTCAATAGGTGAGGCATCTGAATAGAAGTAGTCTGTCCTTTGTTCCCTTTGATTGTTATTGTCTATAGTCCTCCTGTGTTTGTGTGGAGCTGATTAGTCAGGAGGACTATAGACAATAACAATCAAAGGGAACAAAGGACAGACTACTTCTATTCAGATGCCTCACCTATTGACCTTGCTATCTCCATTGTTACTCACTTGCCAGGCCACTCCTATTCAGATGCCCTCATCTATTGATCTTTACTCACAGGTATATATACTCCACTTGTTTTCCTTTCCTACTATCAGATCCTCTGAAGATGCCAGCCACAGATGTAGGCGAAACATCAGGAGAGAATGCTGCTAAAACACGGCCATACAGCCCAGAAACCACACAGCACCCCAGCGTACACTCATTGACAACAGAGGGGTTTTTTTTTCAGAGCAAAGACACAAACAATGGGAAAGATCTGTTGCTGGTCAAGATGACAAGCAGCACAATCCTGAGGAGGGTTAGTTGTGCTATGGCTGAAACATCACAGCCACGGAACAGCCAGGCTGCCTCCAAAGAAGCCTCCTATGCTGCAGGCAGCAAGCCAAAAGCAACACTGGTCCCTTTTCCCATGAGAGTGACCTACGTAGCTCAATGGGTTGCGCCACTGATTTTGTTGCTGTAAATTAGCGCTGACAAATGCGTATATTCCCATGCTTATAGGAATCAAGAAACTGACTAAAGCCAACCTCACCCCCAGGAAAGTCCCTTCATCACTGGTACAGCCTCTTGTGCCAGAGTCATGCTGGTGGGGCTGGCACCTGGATGTTGATCTGTTGCATAACTCCCCAATACTGGAATATGTACCTCTGCACTGGTATAAATGCCTCTTATTCTGGAGCAGGTGGCATTTATGCCAGTACCAGGATCATGCTGCCTCCTGAGCAGTTTTGGGCCCTCCCTCAGGATTGCACTGTAAGAGAATGACTGTTACGGATTATTAGATGCTGAACGTTCAGCTCTGGGATTTCTGCTGTTGTCTCCTACAGACACTTTCATCTGAAATCCCACCAGAACACAGCTTGTGTTAGCTTCTCAGAAGACCATTGACGGTACACAGTGTGCAAAGTGTTAGCTACCCACTACCTACTGCTGAAGGAGTCAAAAATAAAATGCCAGTTTTCAAAGACTTTGCACTGAATAGTTTCAGGTAACACATTCTGCTGAATGTGCATGCTTTGACAAAAGTGTATCAAAGCAATATTTTTTAAATATTAATTTGAAATAAAGCAAGTAAATTGCTACAAAGACACATAGACCACTGGAAAAACGATAGAGCAGGGCTCTAGGGAGCTGTGGATCATGAAGTGAAACAAGCCCAAGCATCTGTCCAAACTGAATTTTAATTTAAGCTGCAGTGTTTCTATAGCTCTAATCCATGGTGGCAGTCTGGTATGTTCAAGTTGTTTTGTGTAATTATGAGTACTGATGACCTTATTTGTCTTGTAAAATATTGTACACTGATGAAGGCTATCAAAGCAGGAAAGAACTGTCAGCCTGTCTATGAAATGTTTTGAAATATTTTGGACAAAACTGCTGAACAGCTTGAAGAAAATAAAGAACAATGACTGCACTGTGAGTGTTCTTTAAGGATCATAATGACAAAAACTCAGCAAAGAAAGTTTTTATGGCATAAGACTACTTGTTTTGTTCACATTAGACCATTTTTTTCCCATCATTTGTGTATCAGTGGGTCGCTAGCCATAGCCAGCAACACCTCCTGGAAGGAACAGTGGGGCACGGATCTAACAAAGTTGAAAAAAACAGAACCCCCATACTGGTATGGGTTATTTTCCATGCTTTTTTTCAATGCTTTTAAAAAAATTGGGGGGGGGGGCAGTCTTTTAAACATGATTCTGAAAAATCCAAGCCACTTTCAAAGTCCATGTGGTCCAAGCCCAGCATTCAGGTCTGAACTGCCTGCTGTCTCCAAGACCCAAATGGACTTTGGAAGTGGAAAGGTAGAGTGGAATGCTGGGTCAAGCCACTGTTCAGCTCTCTGCCACCTGCCATCTCCGAGCTTATGTGGACTGGGGCAGTGAGGGGAACACAGTGAGGGGAACACCAGAGCCCCTTGGGGATGGGGCGGTACAAAAATTTAAGCAATAAATAAATAAATAAATAAATAAACAGAGGTTCCCTCCATCTGTATAAAATGGCAGTGAAGCCAAAGCCCCCAAAATGCTTTTCAGTCACTTATATTTCCACCATTTTTTGCAAGATTCCCCCCCCCCCCAATAGCACTTAGGCATATTTCAAGGTTTTTGGGGTTTGGCTTTGATGAATGGACATCCATACTGCAAACATTCCTCTAGGGAATAAGTCCAAACTACTGAGGTAGCGTTAAAAAAAATGAGATGTGGCAACTAGGAACTAATACTTGCCTCAACTATATAGCATATACATTGCACAATAGAGGACTCAGCACACAGATTAGAACCCTAACAATGAAGTTGCAGATGATAACTAGGCATACTGAGAACTTCACAATGAACATGTTCATTAGGCAAACATACTTTCTTCAACAGCCATGCTTTACCCTTGAGTTGTGCCTTGCACTTCTCTCTCCCATTCCCCCCCCTCGACATTTGCCAACTTAATTTGTGATTCTGGCAACTTTGCAGCTATATGGTAGCATGGCTGATATGTTCACTTTATTTACAGTATGTAAATAACCAAAAACAACTAACAGTTTAATGCCAAACAGAGTTATATCCTTTTGAGTCCATTGACTTTGATGGACTAAGAAGGGTATGACTCGTTTAGGGTAGCATTATAATGAAATAATTAATCACTTGAATAGATAATTTTATTTCTAAGTCAAATAAATCAATGTTATATATATAATAAAGAGAATAAAACAACCTTGAATATTGGTTGGATTTCCCAGAAAATCCACTATAAAAATACAACTAATGGGAATGTGATTCTAATAATTATATACCTGATTTGACAATAAAAGAAGTAAAGCATATGAAGTGGAAAGATAGAAATTTTTATTCCTCTTCCCAATAAAACCCTTAATTAAATGACTATACTAATTTCCCATATACTGAAATAAGATATAAATTTTAACGTATTAGTAAATCAGTATAAATGACTTTTTCCTCACAGTTTGTCTTCAGTAATTCAATCTATGTTGTACTATAAAGAATATTTTAATGGAACAACCATTTTGCAACTATCTTCACATTTTTAATTGCTAGTGATACCCTTGATTCCTTATGTAGACTTTATCAGTACATGTAGTCCAGAAGAATAACTTTTTCCCTCTGAATAGCTAAACCTTCAGCATAATGGTTCGCATTCATACATTTCACATTTAACAACATTAAACGGGTATATGAAGAAACATGGATTCTAACCACTTTGTCCTCCTTGTGGAAAGCATCCAGGGCAGCAGAGAAAAGAGAAATTAGAAAAGAAAGAGAAAAAACAGGTGGAAATATTAGTTAGCAGATGAAATAAAATATCCTCAAATATTTTAACTACATGACATATGACATATTTTATAGAACTGCATTCATGTAACACATTTCAAAAAATATACAGATTTTAATAGAAAATATGAAGTCAATGGAATGGATCATTGGGTTTTAGCACTCCAGCTCTAATTCCAAGGCCTACATGCAAAACATCCCATTATGTCCTTATTCAAAGTGGGTTAAACAAATTCTTGGAAAATATGTACATCAATAGCTATTTGCCTTAATGGCTAAAAGATCTGGCCACTGTGTTGCATGCCCTGGTTACATCTAGATTAAATTATTCTATGTGGAGTTGCCCTTGAGAGTGATTTGGAAACTTTAGTTGGTACATAATGGCTGTTTCCACACTGTTTAAATATCCTGGGTTGAGCAAGAAAAATACCCTGTTCTGTACAAGAATTTCACATAGTTTCCGGTCCTCAAGCGGGTTTGAAGAAGAAGAAGAAGAAGAAGAAGAAGAAGAAGAAGAAGAAGAAGAAGAAGAAGAAGAAGAAGAAGAAGAAGAAGAAGAAGAAGAAGAAGAAGAAGAAGAAGAAGAAGAAGAAGAAGAAGAAGAAGAAGAAGAAGAAGAGGAGGAGGAGGTGGAGGAGGAGGAGGAGGAGGAGGAGGAGGAGTTTGGATTTATATCCCCCCTTTCTCTCCTGTAGGAGACTCAAAGGGGCTTACAATCTCCTTGCCCTTCCCCCCACACAACAAACACCCTGTGAGGTAGGTGGGGCTGAGAGAGCTCCGAGAAGCTGTGACTAGCCCAAGGTCACCCAGCTGGCATGTGTGGGAGTGTACAGACTAATCTGAATTCCCCAGATAAGCCTCCACAGCTCAGGCGGCAGAGCTGGGAATCAAACCCGGTTCCTCCAGATTAGATACACGAGCTCTTAACCTCCCACGCCACTGCTGTTTGCCCCATGATATTTCCCTCCTCCTGGGGTATTAAAAAATAGCTAAATTGCTAATTCTTTTCCAAACTCCTGGGGTCAACCTGCCTGCTACCATTCAAACACAACGGGAGCAGAGCCAGTTTATTTTTCCCACCCAGTCACCTGATCTCCCTGCCCCTCTGCCCACCCCCCTGATCTTCTTGCCTGACGTTCATTCAAGCTGCCACTCAAAAACAATAGCCAATTAGAACACAGGGCACTGGGCATGCTTAGATACACTTGCAATGTAAATACAGAAGTCCCCAACTCATGTGAAAGAAATTGGAGTATTTCCTCCCAGTCTTCACTGGATTCCTTCACAAAACAGGCAGCCATGTGAAGGGAGAAACCAGGATAATACAGACCCGGATTGTAAGAAACCAGTTGTAATCAGGTATGATGCAGGAATGGCCAATGTTGCACCCAGGATATTAACATAGAGAGAGTGGGCTTACAGATCATATCACTCCACTTTAGGCCCATCTACAGAACCATCCAGTTTGTTTCCAGGCACAATTCATGGTGGAGATCATGATCTTCAGAGCACACTATGGTTTAGGACGAACATACCTGAAGATTGCCTACTCCCAAAGAATCACCACCTCCATGATATTGATCTTTGGAAGCACTGATTCCATGCCTTCTGAGATTAGGTGGGTAGTGACCTGGAGAGGGTTTTCTTGGTCATGGCACCAAAACTCTGGACTTATCTTTCCAGGGAGATTTTTCTGTGCACTTCTGTAACCATCTTCTGCCAGTTGGTGAAGACTTTTTTTGTTTTATTTTATCTCTCAGCAATTCCTCCTTCCTGACCAATGTTTTATTGCTGTTTTTATGTCTTTAGCTCTGTTTTTAAAATTGTTCTAATAATATGTATGTTGGGAGGGTAATTTTAGTGATTTTAATGTGGTTTTTTTCATGTATGTATTAATTTGTCAGTCACCTTGGGAAATAGATTTGTAAAGTGAAATAAGTGCCCTGTCCTGGATAGCCCAGTTCAGCCTGATCTCAACAAAACTCAGAAGTTAAGCAGCATTGGCTATACCCTGTTCAGGATAAAGATGACAGGAGATTTGAGAATTCATTTATTTCGGACCACCTTTGTCTAGAATACTCTGCTTAGGTCCTAGTTCTGACCCCAAGGCACTAGGACCTAAGCAGCGCATATTAGAACAAAGATGGTTCAGAAATGGTAAATGAATGTTTTATCCTGAAAAGGGTATAGTACTTGGTTGGGAGACCATCAAGGAGGTCCAAGGTTGCTATTCAGAGGCAGGCAAAGGCAAACCATCTCTGAACTTCTGCCTTGAAAATCCTATGGGATTGCTATAAATTGGATGCAAAGAAAGCATTTTCCACCACCACCACCACCACCTCAAAAAGGCAATAATGGTCTTTGTGTGCCTCTAACAAGATGCTGAACTAGATGAACCACTAAACTAATCCAGCAGAACTGTTCGTATCTTCTGGGTCTGCTCTGTCTTTATGGCCCATGCTAAACTGTTCTTAAAAATTTGATGCAATATAAAGACATGTAGCCCAAAGAAAACCTGACAAATTGCCACTGTACACATTTGAAGTGCTTTTCAC
Organism: Sphaerodactylus townsendi; assembly: GCF_021028975.2. NCBI lineage: Eukaryota > Metazoa > Chordata > Lepidosauria > Squamata > Sphaerodactylidae > Sphaerodactylus > Sphaerodactylus townsendi. Next base: position 141,916,603 of record NC_059425.1, read on the forward strand.
TTGTGCTCAGAATTCTTAAGAAGCCAATCCACGATTTTCAGCTGCAGTATCTCACTATGACAGTATGTTGGAATAGATTTAGGGAATCATCTGGAAGCACAATATAACAACACTGTACCTATAGCTAGATTAAGTCCTTTATCTAGCACTATGAAGAGTAATCAGCATTGTTTTCACAAGGGTCATTTTCTCCTACACTTATAACTCAATAAGGGTTCACATTTATTCTGTACCATTTATGGAGAAAAATGGCACAATTCCATGTTTAGTTCAGATGAAAGCAAGAAGGTTCCTTAGCAGGAAAGGAAAAGCCAGCTGTCTCTACTTTCTTATTCAGAGATTTGCAGATCAATAGGATCAAGTCATAAATATTTTACTCAAGCATTAACATTGCATTAATGCCTTCATTGGAGCTGACACTGGAAAGTATTTGACTTCAATGTTGTAATACATTTTCTGGCATAGGATTACAAATGCAACAGCCAGGATTATACATTCATCCAAATTTTCTTTTTTTTATCTAATGCATGTCAGCACATTGTCTATTTCATTTTTAGACAAACGTCCAAAAGTCACACCTACCAGATTTCAGGGTCTTTCAGAAACACAGCAAATGCTAACTCCTTGCGATATTTCCCGGGGGATAGCCTGCACAGAGGGGTAATTTTGGTCTATTGTCGCAAAAATAAAACACAAGTTCAGTGGCACCTTAAAGACTAATAACAGATATTCCAGCATGAGCTTTTGTGAATCAGATCCTTGACTCAAAAAAGCTCATGTTAGAATAAAATGTTGCTAATCCTTATGGTGCCAGCAGATTTATGTTTCATTTTGAAATACCTGATGTTGGTAATATGGCCAGAATAGAACCTTCAATATGGCCTTTTCTGCAGGCACAGCTTGCCACAAATCTTCAGTCCTGGAAGTGTTGTTTGTGGAATCATTCTACATACCTCCATTGCCCTCCCCATCAGTTCCCCACTTGTTTCTTCAGTTGCATTTAGTCCACATGCTATTGCTCAAAATGTATTATTCTTGATTGTAGTGGGATGTCATCCATGATGCAGAAGAACAACACTTCCTTTTTTTCCTTTGAACAGACACTCTACTGTGCAGTTACATTGAAGGAGCAATTAAAAAAATGTCTGTCTCCATTTTCCACGAGGCATAAAGGAGACACGAAATGGAAGCAACAAAACAGGTACTACTACCTGAAGAGACAGAAACATGTAGCCCATCTCCCCAAACCAATTTTTCAACCAAATTAGAGCTGCAGCAGCACATAGTAATCACTGCAGCAGTACCTTGACAATTTCAGACACAGTGCATCTTCATTTTAATTTGACATGAAATTGACAAAGCTGATCTAATTGCCCCTGCTTTTTTGTATTCTTGTATCTGTGCCTGAACATTAACATCACAGGCTCTATGTGAAATTGACAAAGCTGATTACCCCTGCTCCTTTTCTCTTAAGTGTTACATTGCAAGTTTGATATGACAAAGAGAACGTTTTTTTAAAAAAATCTTGCAAAAATGAAGGGGGAGAAAGAAGAGAAAATGGCTGAAGGGAAGGTTGGACAAATACGTAGGGCATGGATAAGAGTCAAGAGTTTGATGGGGTGGACAAATAAAGACTGTTTCAACATGATCACATGCTCACGGGAACTTGAGTCAAAAGTAGATAGAAAAAAACATTACAGTAAAAGTTGTCAGAAAATCAACAGCAGAAAAAGGAAGGGGAAACATTTCTGGAACCAAGTGGAACAAAAACATGCAGAACTAAAAGGAAAAAAATATAGCATTTGGCAGCAAGATTCATTGTAAACAATTCATGCAAAAAGGCCTATATTATGTAAATCAGCTAAAATATTTTTATTCCCAACAATTTATCCCCTCTTATGCTCAGATTTTCACAGGTTTAAAACATATCTGTCACTCACATATTAATCGATATGTAACTGGGTTAAGAAGCAAATGAGTAACCTGTGGGCCAAATACAGATTACACAGCTTTCTATAGTTCCAAATCAGGTTTCTTAGCTTAATTGACAGTGCAACCCTATGCAGAGTGACTCTACATCCCCTGAAATCATGGTCAGATGGAGAAACTGCATATAGGATTACACTGTAAGTGAAAGTTATAACCAGACTAAAACAGAAGTCGGGAGGCCACTTAAAATTTATTCCTGGATTTTTGTTTTGTTTGCTGCTACAGACTCACCCATGGTGTTATAAATAGACCTCATGGAATTTCACAATGATGCCTAGTTATTATTATGTGAAATGGAAGATCTTCAATCAATCACGCAGCTTTAGAAATAAGCACACATCACTGACTGGTATGGTTAAAGGAATCAAAGCAAATGTGAGTTTTCTACTGTAGCTAGTTGTACTGCTAATACTTGCAGTGGATAAAATCTTCTGGGGGGAAAAACAAAAAATAAATCCTACCATTAGCTGAGTGACAGACCATTTTTAGTCAGCTATAACGAACTGAAATGTACCATCATTTGGTGGTGTACTATAAAGTGTACTATAATGTAAGGATTGTAAACACAAAATTCCAGGAGAACAAAAAAATCTGATATTGTGCAAGTTTTTAATGGATAAAATTGAATTTCTCACCTGATATGCTGTTAATAAGAGACCTGGTTCACAAAAATGGAGTAAGGAATTCTGAGAATCAATATAAAGAATGGACAACATAATAAAAGAGAAGTTGCTAGAGGGGAAGGGGCTAGGAAACCTGAGAAATGCATCACATCCAAATAACAAAGTCTAATTAAAATGGATGTTTCCGCAATTTAAAAAAGAATATTTTGTTGACCTGCTGCAAAAAAAACTTACATTGTTTGATCGAAGGGAAACACGACCTCCACATCTAGCACAAAACTTTGTCCGGCAGTAGGAGCATAAATGACCACAACCATCAGCAAACTTTGTTTTGTGACAGATTCCACACATGGGTGTGTCATCCTTGTGCTCTCCTTGGAAACGGCGGGATTCTTCACCTATTTTTCTTACTTGCACTTTGTAACTTTCAAATTGTTGGTGCAACCTTCTGCAAGGAAAAGAAAATTTGATAGCAAAAGCACTAAGACAAAAATCATCATTAAGCAATATGTTGCTCTTACTTCATGCATTTTTGGCAAATTAAACATGCAAACACTGAATGAATTAATCTTGTTAGCACTATAGCCTTTATGCAAGTCTGAGGAAACTTTCAATAAATGGCTGCTACTAAGTCTTTAAAAAAACTTTAAAATTTTTTCCATCATCTTGTTTATTTGCCTTATTAATACAGATACCTGACATCACAAAATCAAAAGTAGACCCTAAAACTGCTTCTAAGTGCTCTTATCCATACTGCATAGCCTTGCATTGAATATTCAGATAAACATTCTGGTCCATATTTTATTGAAGCCAACACAGTTAGGAGAACTTCTGCACAGGGATGCATATTTGGATATACAGTCCTATACAAAAGGTAAAAATTGCATGCACCATACGATCATTTCTCTTCTCATTTGTCTACCTTCGGGGTACAAAGAGGAGGATGAGGGGGGAAACAACACTATTCAAAATGCGTTTGAGCCACAGAATACAGTAAATGCTGAACAGGTTTTAGAACAGCTTCACACACCCTCTTTAGGGCAGGGGTCTCCAAAAATTTCAGTGTGAGGGCCACACATCGTATATTTTACAAATATCCCAGGACCAAGCGCTGAACTACAGGTTCAGCCGGGCCAGGTCCCGCTTTTTTACTGCTGGCTCTGCCTCTGAAGCTCTGCCTCTGAAGTCACATGGACTTCGGAAGTAGAGCCAGCAATATTAAGCTGGACTAAGCCAGACTGATCCTGCAGTTCAGTGCTGAGTTCTGCCTAGCCAGGTCAATCTTTATACTACAGGCTCCAGCTCCAAAGCTCTGCCTCCAAGGTCAGGGCTTCAGAGTCAGGGCTATGGAGACAAAACCTGCAGTTAAAGCTGGACCAAGCCAGGACAAACCCAATTTTGGCTACCATAGGAAGATAAGAAAAGCCATACTGGATCATTTTAAAAAATGATGAGGTATCTTAGAAGACAAGAATACACAATATGAGAATCAGCCATGATTCTCGTATTGTGTGTTCGTGTCTTTGAAGACAGCTTATTGAAATGTTTTTAAATGGGAAAAGTATATATTGCCGGAATCAGCAAGAAGAGCTGAGTTGAACCATGAACTTTTTGAGCTAAAAAGAAGCCACTCTCTCCTCAGACACTTTATTTTTGTCCTATCCAGACAAAAAATGAGACAGACTTTTTTAAAGACGTCCCTAGGACGTTTTATTTTGGTTCTGCAGAAGGGCCAGGGTGTAGTTCAGGTGTGGGGTGCACAGTTCAAGGCTAGGCTCGGCCAGGTCTAGTTTTAAACTGTGGACTCCCCTTGACCACTACACTTTGTGCAGGGGATGGGGACCAAAGGTCTTGTGTGTAAATTAAGAAATGCACATCGTCCCCACTGTGAAACACACAGCTGTGCAAACCATAAGTACAGAAAGGGTCTATAGTATAGTAATATTCAGAGAATTGTATGCTTTCTTCAGAGAACTTTATTTGTTCCCATGTCTGGCTACAACCTGGGATTGATTTGTGGAGGATCATTAGCTAGAGAAAGGAACTAAAACTTCAGCCAGTTCATCAAAGGATAACCACTTATGCCATTCTTCAAAACACCTTTTAAAAAGTAACAATGGACTTTATTTTCAGTGGCTCTAATAGATCATTTAGGAGGGAAGGCAGCATAGTATAGTTCAAGCTCATTGCGTCTCGGAAGCTAAACAGGATCGATACTTGAAAGGAAGAGCACTAAGGAAGGCTCTGCAGAGGAAGGCAATGGCAACCCACATCTACTTTTCACTTGCCTTGAATTCCCCTTGGTGGGGGTCATAATTCAGCTGCAATTTTGATGACACGTTACATACACAGTAGATGAATGCTATCTTGAAGTTACAAAACTTGTCCAGCATATGGCACCAAAGACCACAGTTTACAATTTTGCCACCAATTGGAAATACTTTAAAAAAAGGATAAATCTTTACTTTTGTAATAACAATAGCATTAACCTTTTACTCCAAAAAAATGGCACAGCAAAACTGAAACACTCAAGTGTGAGCCATGCTGCAGCAGGGCAATTAATATGTCTGCTCAGCTTGTCATCTACAAAATCAGTCAAATGGCATACAGCTCCAAATATTTCATTTTTTTTTCTTTTTGAGTGTTTTTAAGAAAATATTTTTACTCACTCAAAATGTGTAGCAAGATGATGTACACCAATTTACAATATTAGATAATCATAACATAAACAACATATTTTCAAAGTATGATTACAATTTAAATCTGACTTATTTTTTCCATAGTTAATCAGCTATAATGTGTCTGATGATAATGCACCATTAAAAGAATATGGCATTATCTGTTATAAATATCCAAATATTCTGTTAATGTCAACATATGAGACTTTTCTATCTTGGGCTCCTTCCGCACACGCAAAATAATGCGTTTTCAAACAACTTTCAAAACTTTGCAAGCGGATTTTGCTATTCCGCACAGCTTCAAAGAGCACTGAAAACAGTTTGAAAGTGCATTATTCTGCATGTGCGGAATGAGCCTCTCATTACTTTTTCCTACCTCTCAGATGGCAAGAAGAAAGGCAAGTGTGATAAGGTATCCCAGGGTGCCATATAGTCATTTACAACTATTTCTCAAGTATTGGTATATAGAGTTTTGTCTGTAGAAAATTAAGAATAAGACAATAATTTGGATTTTATACCCCACTCTTCTCAACCATAAGGAGTCTCAAAGCAGCTTAAAAACGCTGTTCCTTTCTCTCTTAATTACAGACACCTTGCGAGATAGGTAGGGCTGAGAGAGTTCTCAGAGAACTGTGACTAATCCAAGGTCTGCGAGCCAGATTATTCTGGTTCCTAAATGTACAAATATATTTGTATATTTATATTTAATAATTGTGCCTAAAGTGGCTGAAGAAGACATAATAGTAAAAAATATTGTTTTTTTCCCAGGTCAATACTCCCACCTTCCATTGACCACCAACCAAGGATTTTATCAACATCCTGATGTGTGTACGTTTATCTATGAATACATGAAACCCATCTATGGAAGTTGAGTATTTGAAAGGCATCAGACATTGGTATCCTTCACTTCTACACTATTAGTGGATCTCTTTCAAAGTGATGACTGCATTACAGAGACTTTATATTATTGTATTTGGGATCCCCTCTGTGTGTATTGTTCATTGTCTTGTTGTTGTTGTTGTTGTTGTTTATAATATGTATGTTTTGTTGTTGATTAAGAGTTGTGGTTCTGGTATATAAATGTTTTAATTATTTCCATTAAAAATAGAGTTTTTAAAGTTTACACTAGAGCCAGACAGGTTCTTTTCCCTTCTGTAAACTAGTCCAAGGTCACCCAGCAAGCTTCATGTGTAGAAGCATGGAAACAAACCCAGTTCAACAGATAAGTGTCTGCTGCTTAAGTGGAAGAGTGGGGAATCAAACCCAGTTCTCCAGATTACAGTCCACACCTCTTAACCACTACGCCTCAATGGCATTTAGGCATTTATACTTTCCAAGCTCCATTCCAATGACCCCCATTGCTAGGATAAACACCACTCCATGGGGTGTAAGTGGCATCTATGTCAGGAACAAAAGCACTTACGCTAATGCTGGGGAGCTGTGCAGCTACGTGTCATCCAGGTGCAAATGCTGCCACGGCGCCAGTGCTTCTCTGGTCCAAAAGCCTCTGCTGGCACTGACAGTGGCATTCCCAGGGGCAGAGCTGACTTTAATTGACTTCTTAGGGGCTTTCACCTTGGGAATGTCCACTCAGATTGGTGTAGATTTATGCTTTAAAAAGGCAGGTGCAGCCCATTGGGCTGCATATGGAACTTGCAGGACAACTGGTGAGTTCTTTCTCTTTTCTAGCTTCCCCTGCCTCCATAAACTTCTTTGGAGGTAGCGGGGCGAGGCAATGCCCAGCCGCCATGAATCAAACCCCACCCCCACCCCACCCCAAGTACTTAAGTCTCTTTAGGATGGAACATAATCACATTGAATTCAATGGAGTTCGAAGGGTGCACATGCAAATATTTAATTTTTGCCCAAAATCTCTATTCCCCCCATCCCATTTTTCCATGGCTTCAAAATTTCAGGAGATTCTTCCTGTCTAGAAGGTAAATTGTAGTATTTTTATTTCCAATTTTATGCCTAACAAATTGAAATCAACTTTACTATATAAATCCTGGGTTTACATAAAAGTCATCTTTATATCAGAGAACACACAGTATTTTTTTATCAATTTCTTTAACTAGCATGTAGATAATAGGTCAGGAAAAATGTAATTCTATAATACTTGGCATATGTCAGTATAACGACAGTTATTGAGGCAATTCAAACTTGGCTTCTTCTATATACTAACCCTAACTCTTTCCTCAAACAAATATAGTCTCTGTAAGCTTCACTGCATTCTGCTGTACCAACTTACCCCCTCCCCCCCCCATTTACCTAAAGTGTTTTGGATCCTGCCAGCATTAACTCTGTTGGAAAATTAAAGCTTTTTCACAAGTTCCCTAATCCTAAACATACTGGAAGTCAGTCTCACTGATCTCCAGGACAACTGTTGCAATGTTCATTTGGCAATTAAACCAACCTGATCTGTTGTGAAAGAAACTCTTCCTCAGCTTTACCAATCTCACAGGCTTTTTGTAAGATTAAACACAAAGAACATTAAAATACGCTGAAAGGAACTATATAAATAAATAAAAACATCCTCCTCAAAATGTGTTGTGATTGCTTGGACTTTAATGGTCTTGATTTCAGCACAGTAGCATAAATGAAGCAGTGGAAGATGTGCTGCCATGCTGGTGGTTGCCCTCCTGCTGTGGCAAAGGAGCACATTGCAAAAGGTATTGTGGCTTGCCCACCTGCCTTATTGTCCAACAAACCCTGGGATCCAACACTGCTCTGCAGCTGTCTCATCATGTCCTACATTAAATATCAACATTTGCATTTTTATGAGATGCATGAAATTTAGAGGGAACCATTCATACAGAGAACATTTTTTTTAAAAAAAAAGCAACAAAACTATCACACTGCATTTTTATCCACCTCAAAACCTACAAAGGAAAATACCCATTGAAAGATATTGGTACTTGGGAACTGGGTAACCCAGGAGACACAGCTAGCTGATTATGAGTCAATGATTTATGGTAGCTAAAATAAAGAAAACTGAACATGCAATTTCCTATTATTCTTCCCCACATTATCACAGGTAGCTGCTAAAGCAGGAAGCTTTTCATGGAACAAATCAGCATGAATTGTTATAGCCACTCTTTTTTATCTTGAAGCTTTTATGTATCAAAGAGGCACTTGTGAAATCTCATCCTCACAAAAGGCTCTCTCTCTCTCTCTCTCTCTCTCTCTCTTGCTCTTCATCCTCTGTTGCTGCCCACATCCACTACTGGGTCCATCCATGCATTTCTTTAAAAATTCTGCTAATGAGTTCAGTGGTCCTCCCCCACTCCACCCAATTACATAAAATTGGGTTTGGGTTTAAAACGGCTAACATTGGAAGTACATTGTCTTGCCCATTCCACAAGAACCTTCCCCATCTAAGACTGGTCCCCCCCATATCCATGCAGCAAGAAATTTTACAGTTGTCCAGGGCTATTTGGAAATTCAGCTGCTGGGTTGATGTCCAGGCACTGCCCATCTTCATTCCATTCCTAAAATGACCATCAGCATACGAAGGGTAAGACAAGGAACATGGTGCAGGGAAAATGGTTGGGCTCTATAATTCATAATGGTTTTGCTGTGCCAGAGAAGATTCAGGAAGACGACATCAAGTCCCTCTGGGAGGAGGGGGGTTGTCAAAAGAAAACCAAAGTAGCCAACAATGTCTGCCACCACTGAACAATCACCAAAGATTAGGTAATATATGATGAATATCACTTAGCCAAAAGGCACTATGGATGCTTGTGAGGAGAAATAAGGATCCAGAGCATACTGAACAATCATTAACAGTTGACAACAAACAGTGAAATCCTAAGCAAAGCCACATCTTTCTAACTGCATTGCTATCATAGGGCTCAGGATGTAACTGTGAAGGTTTATCATTTTTTTTATTTGGCCCTTATAGCTATGTGTATAACTACTACTTAATGGCTGGACAGGGAAAACATTCATATCTGAAAAACGGTCTGCTAAGCAACAGAGCAGTTTAAAGAGATCAGATCTGGTCAGTTTTTGGTGGCCAACCGGCAACTTTAATAGTGACCAACAAAGATAACATTGTCCAAAATGTCTAATGATATTAGACTTATGATGCCAGTGGTAGCCCATACTCACTACTCTTTTGAACACTGAACACTTTCAGAGTTTTCAGAACTCAAACTGAGGGCCAGGCTAGATGTGGTGCTATGAGGTGTGTGAACATTCCTAGCTCTAATTTGTTTTATCTTCTAAGTGGCCCCATAATTTATAATGGGTCTGTGACACATAAAAACAGGGATTAGCCCATTCATCCTAAACCATTTACCCTGCATAGTATGTGTACTTTTCCCCCATGGAACAAATAACAGCTTATGAAGGGTCAAGGAAACGAGCACTGGAATTAATCTCCCTTTACAACCTTACATTTCCAGTAGGAATTGTGCTCTCCCGTTTGCTGTTATTACCTTTAAAAACATGTGTACATCACCTTTAGTTTGATCATGAGTGGATGGGACAGTTGGTTCTTTTAACTGTTCCTTGCTCCACCTTCACAGTTTTCCTTCAACTACTGTAGGACAGCTACCCTGAACTCAGTCTGGCTGTACCAGACCTGTATAATCCCCACAATACCCAAGAAAACCCTCATATGTTACACTTTAAGGAATGTTTAAACTTCTGAAATAGTGCAAAACAAATCTTCTCCAGTAGTTCTTTTTTGAAATTAATATTTAACAAGGAAGTCAGAGAACAATATGTTTGAATCAGTGAAGAACTCTTCCTCATTTACCATTAAAAACTCACTAGCATAGCTACTACCCTGTTTTCCCGAAAATAAGGCTCATTCCGCACATGCAGAATAATGCACTTTCAAACTGCTTTCAGTGCTCTTTGAAGCTATGCGGAATAGCAAAATCCACTTGCAAACAGTTGTGAAAGTGGTTTGAAAATGCATTATTTTGCATGTGCAGAAGGGGCCTAAGAGAATAAGACGTAGTAGAGGTTTTGCTGAAGTGCTAAATATAAAGCATCCCCCGAAAGTAAGACATAGCAAAGTTTTTGTTTGGAAGAATGCCCGTTGAACAGAACACCAGAAATGCAGTTGTGGAGCAGAAAAATAAGACATCCCCTGAAAATAAGACATAGAGCATCTTTGGGAGCAAAAATTAATATAAGACACTGTCTTATTTTCGGGGAAACACAGCAAGATGTGAATTATTATTAAAGTACAGAGTGAGCTAAATTAACTTCTCTGCATGTACTTAACATGTACAGAGATATTCCATTAGGTGAGAATAAATTCCTCATAAAATATTGGAACAAGAATTAATTTACTGTACCACATAAAAAATTATTTGTTTACCAGTCATTAGAGTCAGGTTACCTCCTGGGATGTCATGGCATGTATCTGTTTTTGCTCAGAACAAAAAGGATTTAGTCAGATTCCCTTTTAGAAGACAAAAACGATCAACAGCCAAGAGAAGCCAAATGTTCCAAATAAAGTGAACTCAACAATGTTTTATTTTAATAATGAAAACACCTTGCAGACATTTAAGACTTTTTCTTTGGTAAATAAGTTAATAAAGCAAAATCTTTTTTCACGTTTAGAAACAAAAAGTTACTTAGGCCGTTTCCGCATGGCCCATTAACGACGGCCTGGGGGCGGTAAAAACACCGCCCCCAGGCCGCCGTTCGCACAGGCACCGCTGCTGCGACCTGACTGCGCTTCCCTCCCCCCAGGGCAGCGTCAGGCCGCCCTAAACAACAACCCTTTAAAGGGTTGTTGTTGGGAAGGAAGCGTCTTCCCGGCGGTGCGGTGCGAACCCAAGGCAAGATGCTATCTCTCGCTCCTCACGGTAGTCATTGCCGCCAGTGTCTCGTTCACACCGCCCTCCGACCTCCAGGGGTCAGAGGGCAGCATTGGCGGGCTGGCGACGCCCAGCAGGCTTAATTTTATGAGGACATCGCGTGGAGTGGGCGGGACGGGAAGAGCGGCCCGCAAGGAGCCGCTTCGTCGCCTTTGTCACCGCCGCCTGCTCATGCGATGGAAGCATACCCCACGCCAGAACTCTTGGTGGCGCATGATCCTGGTCGTGGTGTCTTTGGCTAAATCAATTTAAATTCAAGGCTTTAGTAAGGGTTTTACTCCATACACAATTCATATGATGATTCATATTCCTTTTTGGTATATGCCCTCGTTCAAGGTGAATATTTTACTTTTAAGGGGATTTCTTTTCAGTCACAAAACAAATTTTGTAACTAATTTGAGTAAGGTAGCTCATGTTTGCTTTGGTGAGAGTGATCCCTTCTCCTTACATCTCAGATCCCCAGTTTGAAGATTGTTCCTACCTCTGACTATTATGAAACTTTTTCCCCCAAAAAAACCAGGGGCTGAGATGGCTGAGATGGCTAGAGAAAGTTTGCATCACAACATAATCATATGAGAAAACTAGAGTGTCACCAATGAATGTAATCAATGAAAAAAGTGTATGTTTTAATGTTTAGTTAAAATTAGATGAATTTAAAAATATATAAAAGTTTGCTTATGTTTCATACATCAAGGAAGACTAGGTTGATTTCCACAAGTGTCATCAAGAAAAGACAAGGAATATCTTAAATTTGCATACACGGTATATCTGTATACCATAATAAAACCTTTTGTGTATAACTTTTTAAAAGAAATTGTCTTATATTCATGGTCATCCTCTTTTAAGTGAATATGTATGTATAACATATGATTGACAAATGTTGGCAACAAATTATTTGAAACCCAGTGGATTTAATCCACTCTGGATTCAAAGTGCTGGTTAATTCCTATAAAACCCTCCAAAGTATTGGGGTGGAAGGGTCACCTATTTCCACATAAACCTGCCAAGTTACTAAGATCATCCAGAGAGGACTATTTCTACACCCCATCTGTACATCTGGTAGGGACTCATAAAAGAACCTTCTCAGTGGTGGCACCCAGACTTTGGAACGTTCATTCACAGAGGTCTGGTGTGCTCCTACCTTTTGTCATCAGGGGAAGAACTTTTTATTTTGAACAGCTTTTAACATCTAGAGTTTAGCAAGTAGTGCTTTAGGTTTTATAAGTATATTTTAGTGATTTTTGAATGCTATGGGATGATTTGAGCATATTGTATTGTTCTTGGTTTTATTGGTATTATATTATTGTATTTTATAGTTTTTGTAAGCTGCCTTAAATATGGTTATAGAAAAGTGAGACATAAATACTTTTAATATATACATTATAAATAAATATATCTCCTGGACACAGGGTTCTGGATTCACACATGTCTGACATCCAGCTGAGACCCCTGACAAGAGAAATCCTCATTAAACAGGATCTTGTATTTCTATAGCACAGTGGTCTATAATGAAGGTTTAAAAAGGTATAAAATCCCTCAAATTAGCCATGTCTTTTACAGAGGAAATATACTAGTGAAAATCCACTTCATATGAGGATTTTGAAGTGCTGTACTGTGAGCTAGGAATTTACTTTAATGTAATTTTAAAAGGCAGATATGAATGTAAAAAACAGTCAAAATTCAAATTTAGGCCATTTCTTTTTTTGCATGGAGTTTTGACTATAAAATCCTTTTGAAGAAAAAAGCTGTTAGAAATTTCATTCAAAGAAGTTTTATCAGGATTTCAAAAGCGAGAAACATTATAGGCCGCTCGCGACGGAGTATGAAACGGGCTAGGTCGGGCGATCTCGCCGACTGATCGACGCTGGGACCTGCCTGCACGGGCGTCCCAGAATCCAACCGGGAGACGGTGCCGCCACGCCATCACCTCGTCGCTCTTTACCTGTTTCCCGCCCGCCGGGTTTGGGGACACGCTTCGCCCCCGGGCGCGCTCGCTTCCGGTTTCCAGAGCAGGGGATGGTCTCAGGTTCGGCGACCGGAGAGCAGGTAAGGGAAGCGAGGGGTGGGGTGGAAAGAAGCCGCTGCCGTCAAGACGTAGCGCTTCCAGCCAGTATTTCAACAAGCGAGCACTTCCCAGCGCCTGGGAAAATGCCGCGTAGATTTCCGGCGGGCGGGTGCGGTTGCTGGCGAAGCTGCACCCCTGTGATGCCTGGGGACGGGCGTTTTATCATCTCCAGGTTGCTATATCTCGCTCAAGGAAACGGCCATAGTCTTTAGCAGCCGATCAATGTTCAATTCTCTGGAGGTTTCTTCCCCCTCCCACCCCCCAGAGCAATATGAGACAACAATATTAGCAAAATAAAAGCGCTTCAGAATCCATGGAAATCAAGAGCACTGATTAGCTAGGGAGAAGGCAGTGGTTTATAATATAGCGAACAAACACAAAGCAACTCAGTGAACATTTTGATGCTGGTATTGAAGGACAGTCAACTAACAGTTGCAAACAAGTAGAGAAAGAATGAATACAAACACCAACATAGCAGGTTTCATTAAATATAGGTAAATAAATGGAGACACTGATTCCTAGATAGCCTTTTGCTTCATTTTTTTCCCTTTCTACAACATAATTATTCACTAGATTTTGAATTTCATAATCATAACTGAAGATGCTACCTGCCATTTAAGTGCAAGAGCTTTAGGTTTTTCCCTGCTCCAAGGGTATCTCTGGCCTTTCATCCATGCATCCAAGTCAGCTTTCAAGGTTCTTCCAGTAGTTTACATAGCCTCAGTGATCACACAAGTATTTCCTCTGAATGGGGCTGACCTGCTCTGGGTGTCTAAAACAAAATGTTTTACTATGGTTGGCTTGAATACTGTACCATATTTTCAGTAGCTTAGTAAATGTGAATTTACAGAGAACCAGTTGTCCAAATGTTACCTTACATTTTACTACACCTGATGGGTGATTAAAGCAGGTGGCAGAATAATACTATGACAGAACTCCTCTTACTTTATTTTTCTTTTTATCACCAACCACCACTAGCACTCCTGAAACTTATAATTTGTCCCTTACTAATTTCCCGACCCACTTTTTATGAATGAGGGATCTGCCCAAAACCCTCTTTCTTTATATGTTAAAATATGGCATAAAAGAGACTTAATGGAATAAAAAATCAAAACCATTTTATTTATTTCTTTTGCAGGAAGGTTTCAGAAAATTATCTTGGCAGATACCAAACAACAAGAATGAGGAGACATAAGATATTTGTAAACAATAGATATTTTGGAAACATGGTGTATCTGACAGGTGTTGATACATTTGATGCAGATTGAGATAGATAATTCTTACAAGTCACTGATTAGTATAGCAGACTTAAGCTTCTTTAAACAATATTTCAAATGTTGATAGAGTTGGAACAGAACACAATTTTTCAGTTTTATTCCTTAAAACTGGTTAGGGATCACCTCCTTCACTTGGGAGTTATTTCCATTATGGAAGGACACTCAAACAACTTCCCTCAATCACAGGATCCTTCTTGATCCTCAACAACTGTATTTCTCTCAGTTCAGCTTCCAGCCTCCACTGTGAGCTTCAACAGTCTGTTTTCTTGGTTTCTAATACCACTTTCAACTGCTGCTTGTAGAATTCTCAGATTTTTTTTTCTCTTTGAGCCTCTTGTTACTCAAGATTCCATAACTGGGACTACTCAGCATTATTAAGCTGTCTGGCACAGACACAGAAGCTACTCCATATTGAAGCTACTCCAGGTTAGTTTGGTCGTCTGTGTAGCCTTGAAGTGTATTTTCAGAACAATCTTTAATTTAAAAATGCCTATACCAAAATATCTCTCAAAACATACTTGCTGAGTGATTGAATGATGCGAGGATTCATTTCCCCTTAACAGCTATTGAGTGTACTTCTTGAGTACAGCACAATATCAACTTCTCACAATTTAACAGTAATATAACTCTCCCCCGCCACTCTATAAACATTTCTGGTCTGTCCCTGATCCATAACCAGATCAGTACTACATTTAAGATGTGTGATTTTGGCAATATTACTAAAAAAACAAAAACAAAGTAGACCTAGCAACTTCAGTACTTGAACTGGGAAATCTTAGGATCAGAAATTAGTGAGCTACCACGTCTGAATGTTTGCAGAAGAGAACAAAGGTGTTCAACATTAATTAATTGGTTAGCATGCCTAAGAACTGGCTCAGCTCTGCATTATGGTCCTCGAGTTTTGCCTTTTCCTGGTCAACGTGGCAAAACCTTCTTTGTGTACTCCAGTTTAAACTACTGGTTTTAGGAACCCAGACTTCAATAACACTTCCTTCATATCTAGATTTTGGAATGGCCACACACAACCCCATTCTAACTATAAGTAGGTACATTTCAACAATATTTAATGTAACTGTTATTCAAAGTCCAAGAGTTATTGTTGTCATTCACACACAGGTTTCACCTTTTTGTACTATAGAGCTTTCCAACTCAAACAAAGAAAGGGGCACATCATAAGTTTTTCAGATGCTAAAACAATAAAAACAGAAGGCCATCCAAACCTTTAGATGTCTCATTGAACAAAAAAGTTTTGATGCCTACAGAGAGAAAATATTGGTCCCTCACAAATCTGTCTGGGAGGGCATTCTACAAGCTTGGAGTCATCTTTGAAAAAGTTCTCTGTTGCTATCTAGCTAATTTTTGATGGCAGGGGTACCCAGAGAAGGGACTCTGAAGGAGATCTTACATACCAGGCAAGCTTTGTGGGAAAAGGTTGCCCTTCAAACTCATTGCCATACTAAAAGTTATAGAAGGGGAAAGAGAAATACACTTCTGTGGTTTCAGCAGCAGTAGTACATTGTCCCTGGTATTAGTTTGGCCCCCCAATTACTTTTGCTTAGAAAATTCTGAGCGTATTGTTAATAACATTATCAATAGGTGTTCATCACTTCCACAAACTGCAACAGGACACGGGGACAGAGGCACAGCTTAGAATATCAACAGAATCATCCTTTGCCAAAAGACATGGAAAATCATAATTCTTTATTTCTGTTAGAGGGTTGACTTTACCAGATGAACTGTTTCCTGCAATCTTGTTCTTTGCCTAAGGACACCTGAAAATGGTTATCACAGGTTTTAGTGATTGAAGAGGTGGCCCATCCTTGAGCACAGTAATGGACTTTTAAAAACACCTGGGAAGTAATAGAAAGGAGGTGTGTTTAACTGAGGGTCGGTTATTTTTTTCCTTGCTCCCAAAGCTTCTGTGGCTTGGAGTGTTAATTTTTGGTATTCACTATCTCTTTTAAGATTTTATATATTAGTAGAGGAGCTGATGATTTAACCTCAGAAATTTTTGTCAATAAATCTTTGAACTTCGTTTGGACAACAGTGTTTGGAGCTATGTCTGTGTTTGCAAAAATCCCTGTTTACGAACCCCTTAATGAAAAAGACTAGATGAGGTGAGACCTTCAGCTCATCCTCAGCAATTTGAACTGCTGTGCCCCTTGACTGAGTTTTTTGGAGTTGGGAATGCATGAGAAGAGGGTGAACAAACCAGCAGTTCCGTACAATTTCTTACACTCTATTAATCTTCTACATGTTCACTTCATGTTTACTTAGCATTCAAGAGGCTAGAGAGACACATGTGCTGAAAATGAGGTGAATCGGTGTCTTGCATTTATACATGGACTGGGTTTCTAAAACACGTATGAGTCTGTTTTATGTCTGGCAGTGACAGAGATTGTGTAAAAGGAAGGTGAATTGGATAATAAATTCAAAGAACTTTCACCCAGGTTGTGTAATTCCATTCTTTGCCTTCAGGCATGCTGTAAGCATTAGGTCTCGGTTATTGCAAACATAAAACATTATCATTGTTTGTTTTACCTGCAGTGCTAGTGAGCTCTTATTCTTTCTTTCTGACTCTGTCTTTCTGACCTCATCATGCCTCCTGGTGTGAAATCTTTTCTTGCTTAGCACATGTCCTGATTATAGCCACCATATGGCTGTTACCATTTCAGTCATTTTGCTCTGCTTACAGACCACTGTGCTCTGTCATATCTTTGCCACTTGCCTTGTCTTGCCATCTGATATCTATCATCTGCTTAGCATATTGCAGGCCAAAAGAATTAACTTCTTCATTCATATACCAACAGGAAGCAGTGACTGTAATGCTTTATGGAGGGATCCCTGTCAGCTGCATAGCAAAGGCTGTCTTCGTAAGATCAAGTTTAATTTGTGAAAAAAAATATAGACAAATCTGCAGAATCTGAGTTCAGGCTTCAGTAGTAATTACCAGTCTTTGAACTGGATGGTGAGTAGTGTTGCATTTACTAAAATGCAACCTAAAACCTTTTTATAGTTAAAACTAAACCAAGCTTTGGATGTTCAGTAAATTCCTGATATGCTTTATTAATACCAGAATGTGGAGGAAGAAAAGAGGGTCTGCGATCCTTGAGGTAAACCTAATCAACAAGGGAAATTCGGTCAGTGAAATGAAAAACAGCAGAACTTGGGAGGAAAGCAGTACATAATAGTGGGATTCTTCATGGAAAGTTAAGCATAGGAAAATAACTTCCTTAAACTCACGCCCACATCTATGGCGAAAGAGGGGCTAGTGCCCCCAAATGGTGAGTAAAGAGAAGCAATGGCCTATAACAGATGGCTTGTTCTGTAGTAAGTGCAATGGTTCCCCCTGATTTGACTGCAGGTAGGAGATGGGGTAAGCTCAATTGCCCAGCAAAGGTGGTTGATTCTGCAACACATGGACCCCCTTCCCCTAATTCGGCTGCTTCTAGAAGGTAGGGGAGGCTCCATTGCATGGAACAGATGGCTCATTCTGCAGTGTGTGTGATCAATTTCCTTGATTAGACTGTTTCTAGGAGGTGGAAAGCTCAACTGCCCAATAAAGGTGGCTTGTTCTGAAGCACGTGCAAACCCCATGTTTAGCCGGCTCCAAGGAGGAGGTGTGGCTGAATTGCTTGCTCTGCCATGTGCATGGTCAGTTCTCCCAATCAGACTGCTGCCAGGAGAGGGGGAAAGACAGAGGGAGACCCCAGGCCTCACAGCAGACTCACAAACCTTGGTAATAAGGCACAAGCTGTGGCTGTTGTTGGGCAAGACTATGATAAGAGGAAAGCAGGGGGAGATAAAGGTTCATAAGGAGACATTCAAAGATGTAAAGTCCTGTGCAGTGGGAGACATGGACCCCCATATAATCTTCCCCTAGCTGAGGCACTGTCTAGTGTTATACCTGCAGAACCTTTCAGTTCCTTGGCTTCCTGCCCACTCTTTTCAAGGACACATGTTGACAGTAGCTATGATAGGCTTTGGGCATGCAAGACTCTGTAGTGGTGGTGGCGCTTAGGATGGATTCTAAACACTCAAGGGGAGAGTTTGGGGAGTCAGGAGTAGAAATGGAGAGATTGGAAGAAGATAGACTTTTCTACGCTCCCCCTTCCCACTTCTGCTTTAAAACTGGGAGCTGTGTTATGCTTGCTTTGCCAAAGACCACAAGTGGACCTGTCCCTCATCTGATAAAATTGGTTTTCCCAAAGAGCCTGATTTTACACATTGGGAAAGGGGGGATCTGTCCACGCATGTTATATCCCATCAAGTCACTTCTGATTTATGAATCAATGACCTCCAAAATATCCTCTCATTAACAGCATTGCTCAGGTCATGCAAACTGAGGGCCATGGTTTCCTTTACTGAATCAATTTTTCCTACTGTCTTCAATGTTTCCTAGAATTATTGCCTTTTTCAGTGACTGAAGTACAGTAGCTTCAGTTTAGTCATTTTGGCTTCTTGTAGCATAATTCACAGATAAAGCTTTTCATGGGCAGTACTTTATCTGGCTGCAAAGGAGCATGAGGGCTGTTTGGTGCTTCCCTTGTCAAAATTATGTGTGCTATATTTTTAAAAAATGTCTGGGAAAAGGCTAGGCTGAAAACCGTTCTCCTCAGATAGTTTTTTTAAAATGTTTGCATGGGGTCAAGAGAGATATCCAAATGTTATAGGTACATAAAATAACGTAAAAGTGTAATTATTCATTCACAGTTCATAGAGGTCAACATAATTTATTCTATATGCTAAAATAGCTGTTGATTATATATGTACCTATAAAGAAAAAATGTATAATATATGGGGGGCATCATTTTGTACATTTGCACCACTTCCCAAAAAAATGTAGATCCAGCTTTGCTTAAATGTCAAGAAAAGTAATGTAACTGTACTCAGAGAAATGCTAGGATTCTATGGATAGATAGTCTTATGGGAGAAGGGAGTCCAAGTCAGTTAGGTCTTCCTGAAAAAGCAAGCACCAAAGGCATAATCACAAACAAACATCTAAAGATGCCAGTGTGAATTCATAAAAAGGTAAGTGATTACGTGAAAATTAAAAAGAATATGGATAGGAAATGCGGGACAAATATGGATCAGTAGCGTGGCCTTGGAGAAACATTTTCAGGAAAACTGGAGCTGGCAAGAAATGCAAAGAACAAAAACGGCTTTTCCAAGTATGTTCAAAGGAAGAGTAGGACTGCTGCTCGGTGAGGATGATATGTTGACACAGGCAAAAATGTTCAACTCCTGTTTTGCCTGTATCTTTCCCCCAAAAGCAGTGTGAGGGGCCAGGACATAACACATGACTTTGTGAAGGAATTTCTAAGCAGGCAGATGATATCACCCAAGCTGTGAATCTAGATCCTCATTTCCTTTTGGCCTCAGGCACTGTCAACCTGTAATGGACATAATTTTTCCATTTGCTCGTACTAAGGCTACTTGTTCCTTCAAAGGGTAGATGAAAGTCAATAGTTGCTATTAAAACATTAAACGCTCTCCATTGCCTCTTTATTGCTGTAAAATACTTTGGAAGCCAATTTTGGTACGGCAAGAGAAACATGAAATATTTTTGAATCTAGGTTTGATAGAATCATATCTGCACATTAATTTCAGCTCAACAGGTTCACACTAGAATCTCTCCTTGAAACTTTTTTTGGCTGAAGTATGGTAACTTTCAATCTATTATGACATTTTCACAGATGCATATCCAAAGCGCGGGGCTTGAGCTTCAGGCACTCCTTGGGCAGGGGCACAGGCAGAGTCACCCACCCTTGCCCAGGATCCAGCACACCACACCGTTCCTCAGTAAGGAAAGTCTTGGAGGCCACACTGGGTGGCAGTGACTTCCACAACACTTCCTCAGTGAGAAAGAACTGTAAAGGATGCACCGGGTTGGCAGATCCCAGGCAGAGCAATCCTTTGTTTGATGATTCCCCTGCCGAACTCTGGTGCCCCCCCCCCCCATTCCGCTGCCCCAGTGTGGCTTTCACAGTCCTTGTGGAAGCCATGCTGGGGAAGCAGAGTTTGGGGCAGCTGGGGCAGTGGTGGCTCCTGAAGATTCCCCTGCCTAGAATCTGCCACCACAGTATGGCCTCCACAGCCCTCAGTGAGAAAGGCAGTGGAAGCCACAGATTCAAGGCAGAGGAATCCTCAGCCAGGGGGTTCTTAGCTCAGAGCTCCCCCCAACTCCCTCCATTCCTGCCTTCCTTCTTGTTTGTGTGTCTGTCTATCTTTCTCTCTTTGTCTTCCTTCCTTCCTTCCTTCCTTCCTTCCTTCCTTCCTTCCTTCCTTCCTTCCTTCCTTCCTTCCTTCCTTCCTTCCTTCCTTCCTTCCTTCCTTCCTTCCTTCCTTCCCAGTGTCTCCCTTTCTGTCTTTTTTCTCTCTTAGACACATTCTTCCATTCTTCCCAGTTTGTTTTCCTTTCTCTTCCTTCTCTCCATTTTCTCTCTCTCTTGCTTTCCCTCTCTGTCTATTTCATTTCCTTCTCTCCAGTTGCTCTATCTCTTCCTTTCACTGTTCTTTGTTTTCCTTCCTTTCTCTTCTTTCCTCCATTCTTTCTCTTCCTTCCCTTCATATCTCTTTCACTCCCCTTTCTTTCATTTCCTTTCCCTCTCCATTTTCTCTTCCTTCCACTCTTCTCTCTCTCTCTCCCTTCGCCCCCCCTCTTCCATTAACACACACACAAAATATCATGCTTTAAAAAAACCAAGCATTTTACAACTGTTTGGTGGTAAGTGGATTTTGTGGTTATTCCGGCCACAGCTTCCAAACAGCATTTGAAAGGCTGCCTTGAAAGCGCATCATATCTCTGCATGTGTGTGGACTGAGAGCCTTTCTCCTATTCAGTTAACACAACCCCTTGGGT
Source organism: Sphaerodactylus townsendi (assembly GCF_021028975.2). Classification (NCBI taxonomy): domain Eukaryota; kingdom Metazoa; phylum Chordata; class Lepidosauria; order Squamata; family Sphaerodactylidae; genus Sphaerodactylus; species Sphaerodactylus townsendi. Next base: position 141,937,937 of record NC_059425.1, read on the forward strand.
GGCTCCAGCACCCTTTCCCCACACAGACCTTAATCACTCTGTGGAGGTTATGTTGAAGCAGTGGAGGGTACAGTTTTATTATTATTACATTATTATTATTATTATTATTATTACATTATTATTAGCTATTATTATTACATATTTATTTATTTATTTATTTATTTATTTGGTTATGTTATTACAGCGACTTGGTATATCACTCGATCCTCAAGGGCTCCGGCTGTGAACAACATTCACTACAACATCAACACAGGAGCGGTCGTGACAAATATAAAACACATAGGCTCCATCCCATAAAAAAATAGCTTTAAAACTCATAAAACAGCAAAACCTTCATAATATATAAATAAAGGCGCCCCGGACCCCACTTCTAAAACCTACCCCCCTATGGGATGGCAGGACTCCCTCAATATGAGGGGACCTTGATGTAACCGCCCTAGGGGCAGGGGTGGCAGTAAGGCAAGCACTATGTCAGCAGCTGGACACTCCAAAGCGTCCCGTGGAACAACACAGTCTTACAGGCTCCCCAAGTGAACCTGGCACCCAGGTCCCGCAGGGCCCGGACAGCTGGAGGAAGGGTGTTCCACCAGGCCGGCCAGTGCCGTGAAAGGTCCTGGCCCGCATGGGAGGCCAGCCGCATCATAGAGGGCCGGGCCACTAGCTGGCCTCCTGCAGAGCCGCAGAGGCCGAGCTGGGGACATATGGGGTGATGCGTCCCCGGCTGCACGAGGGGTCCCAGGTCAGCCGCAAGAAAGCCTTAAAGCGTCAAAACCTACTACACCTTGGAAGATGATCTCGAATTCGGGAGCCACGTATGCAGCGCTCTCGCAACACAGGCTGGATGTGTTCTAGAAGGCTTCCTGTGAGCAGGCGCGTATGCAAGGCTTCCATGTTGGACCAGTTTTAACTTCCGGACCAAAACGCAAGGGAAGGCCGCCGCATAGCGAAGCCACATAATAGTCCAGCCTGAGGAGGACCGCTGCATGGATCAAGCAGTGGCCAGGGATCCGCCTGGGAGAGTGAAGCGGAGCCAACCGGCCTGGCGTAAGATGCGTGCGGAAAATGCAGTCCGGGGTTGTGATGGGGCCACCTGGGTTCCATTGAGAGAGGCTAATCCAGGTGGACTCCCCAGACTGCGCATCAGAGGGTAGTCGGGCGCCAATGTGAGACTCCCTCCTACATAACGGGCGGCTGGAAATCCCTAACCTCACCCCTGGCGGTCTAGCCAGAGGATCTCTCGCTTTCGATGGATTCTCCGAAGCTGTAACCTTTTCCGTTGCAAATCTAACCAGCTACCGCTTCCAAACAATAAGCTGAGAGCCGCAGGGCGCTACCGCCCTCCATCAACAGATCGAGCTGAGGTCATCAGCATATTGATGACAGATCAGCCCAAAGCCTTCGCACCAACTGAGCAAGTGGTCGCGATATAGTAGATGTTAATAATAGCGGGGATAGCAGCGCCTCCCTGTGGTAACTCGCGACTGAAGCGGCACCTCCGGGAGGCTTTATCCTCGGCACTAATACTTGCTGACTCCGTCCCCGGAGAAACGAAAAGTAATCCACTGAAGGACAGTGCCCCGCATCTCCCGGAAGCGCGCTGTGGCGGCTCGGGTCAAAGGTCGCGGATCGCACTCATATCAAAACGCCGCGTAAGATCTAACAAAACCAGCTACCATCCGCCTCGGTCGAAAGTTGCATACGAGCGCGCGGTTCGTGATGGCGACAAGAGCGGCCTGGCCCCATGCCCAGCACGGAAGCCGACTGGAAGGGGTCGGAAGCCGACAGCGCTTTCACTCAGGAAACCCTGAAGCTGCTCCAACATCTACTTCTCAATTACCTTCCCCAGAAACGTAAAGATTCGACGGGGCGTAACTGGCCAGATCACCTGGATCTAACGATGGTCTTTTTTCTAAGAGGATGGGCGGATCACCGCTCTCCCTTCAACCCATCCGGAAAGACCCCTGCCTCAAGGGCGGGATTACGATGATGTTCAACAGATGGGGTCGCGAGTCTCGCCTACGGCAAGCTTTTATGCGCTTCGGTGAGGCACGGATCCAGAGGACTGGTAGTAGGTCTAACAGCAGCCAAGGCCCTGTCAACAGCCGGGCCGAGAGAGCAGGGAGAATCCTGGGGCCAAGCTTGGGTCTCAAGACGGGCAAGGGAGCCTCCAGTTCACTAATTGTAGATAACGTCGCAAGTGGAAGGTCCCGCTAAGCAACGGACTTTATCTGCAAAAGCTTCAAGTGAATGCCTCTACAGCTAATAGCCAATCGAATGATTTGCAGACCTCTTCCTCGGATAAGCGAGGTCAAAGACCTAATTATACTTAGCCAATTGGGCGCGCTTCGGCTGGAGCCAGCAGGACGAAGGGAGAGGAGAAGAAAGCCCCTTCGCTCTTCGCTATATCCATCTCATAGGCCTTTCATAAACGCCCTATAAGATGTTCGGCGCAGCTGGCACGCCAGATTTCGCCTACACTCGGCCTTCTAGTCGCCTAAGCATCCGCTTTCATATGGCGCAGCCTTCGGTATACTCAAGCGAGCCTGCCTAACACGGGGCTAAGAGGACGCTGGGAGCAACAATCTCGATGGCATCGGAGAGCCGGAGTTCCCAGTCCTCCACCTGCTCATCAGAAAGTGTGCCGGGCCGGTTCAGGGTCCCCGCAAGCAGGAGCATTCAGGAAACCAATCGGGATCCGCTAAGTCTCCGCTGGCGGCATAAATCCGCCCTCGGCTTAGACGGGTTTTGGCATGGCAGGGGCTTTCATCCGAACCTTCAAGGCGGAATGGTCAGACCATGGCATTCTATTCGTAGAGGGATATGACCATATTAACCCCCAAACCAAAGCACTCCCAAATCCAGTGTGTGGCCGGCCTCATGAGGGGCCAGAACTTTACCAAGGAGAGGCCTAGCGTCCGCCATGGATGACACCTACAGGTCCAAGAGCCATCTGCACATGAGGGCGGTGTCGCATGGACATTAAAGTCCCCAGAACAATAAGACTGGGGAACCGCGAATCGCCCAGTCCGGGCCATCCAACCTCCAGCAGCCGCAGCAGGCTGTCCCCTGCGTGCCAGGCGCTTACCGGGTACACCACCAGGAGGGACCGGCCATCCTTCCATCACGGCCAACCACTCTAGGCTTCCATTACCACTCTATGCCGGGCAATCTCTGGGATGGGGCCGCTCTGGAAGGGAATGGAATCACGGGATGAACACGCCACACTCTCCCTCCGCCCTGTGTTCGTGGCTGGTGGAGGCATCGCTGAACCCGGTGTATGCGGATTCCTCAAGGCTTAATGCCACGGTTTCAATTCTCACGCACTCTAGGTTTCCAGTGATACAAGCCAGGTCCATCTGTTGGGCTTCGAGGATGTTCCCGAGCACAGCGGTTTTATTGTTGATGGACCTGGCATTGGATTGCACCAGCTAATTTTAAGCAGAGTAAATCCCTGGAACTCTGCCACCTGCTGCCTCTCTGGGATAGTGGTCGGAGGTCAGAAGGCTTAACGAGCATGACCGTGATCTTGTCTCGCTCTTTCATCATATGGCCGCCTACCGCCATATCTACTCCCCTGTCCCATCAATACCGGGATCCCCTGCCCCAAAGTAGGTGCCCCCATTGTTCAGCCGCTCTCCCCAAAACCTATAGCCTCGCTAACTACTACCACACCAAGCAGGCAGACCAACAGGAGGGTCTGGTCCAGGCAGGGCTGGAGCAGGTTGGTTGCCTTGGGCTGCTGGTGGAACTCCTGTTGTAGCTGCCAGGCCCCACCTCCCCTGCAGGTGTTCCCTAATGTAGTGGGTGGGGAAGGACTCCTCACTCCTTCCCAGTGGCAGCAGGCGGCAGCTCACCCGGTGGACTTCTGCTTGGCAGGCAGGCAGGCAGGCAGGCAGGCAGACCAACAGGAGGGTCTGTCCCAGGCAGGGCTGAGCAGGCTGGCTGCCTTGGGCTGCTGGTGGAACTCCTGTTGTAGCTGCCAGGCCCCACCCCCTGCAGGTGTTCCCAATGGGGTGGGTGGGGAAGGACTCTCACTCCTTCCCAGTGGCAGCAGGCGGCAGCAGGCGGCAGTTTTAGTGCTTGCCCTGGGCGCCATGTTCTGTAGCTGTGCCCCTGAATTTTCATACTTGAATTCAATGTGGTCGGGTAACTATCAGCTCACTACAGACAGCAACTTTCTCTTTGTATATTAGAATCAGAAAGGATCCATAATTCACCCTATCAGTTTTCTGTCAGCATGGCCAATTGGCCATGCTGGTAGGGCTGATGGGAATTGTAGTTCCTGAACATCTGGAGAGCCGCAGGTTCCCTACCCCTGGTATATAGTAACTTTTTCTTTATGTTCATTAACCACTTGGTTCTGCTCATTCATTACCAGTTGGGAGTGATCTGCACCCACTCTGATTGGATCATGTATTCTTTATGTGAACAAAAAAATACTCATAATGTATGTTCCCATCAATTTCTTTTTTTAAGTGATGCAGTTCCAGCAGTATGGTTCCACTCTACCCCTGGTCTCCAAAGAGAAGCTGGTGGGACCTGGAACAGCAGCATGCTCTAAAGGCCAGCAGTGTGATGCAGTGTAAATGCAGACAGAGGCCTATTCTAATATGAATAGAAGGCTTTGATTTTGTAGGCATTACAGAGACTTGGTGGCATGATTCCCATGACTGGAATGTAGTACTGGATATTCAAGAAAAACCCAAAAGTGTGAACAAGATGCAATTCAACAAGGATAAATGCAGAGTTCTACATCTGGATAACAAAAAATGTGGAACACAGAAACTGGATGGGGGACACACTTCTGGATAGAGTGCGTATGTGAACAAGGATGGGGGATATCAATGGACCACATGCCAGTGTGGTGCAGTGGTTAAGAGCTCTAATCAGTTGTAAACTCTAATCTGGAGAACCAGGTTTGATTCCCCACTCCTCCACACCAGCCATGGACTCTCTAATCTGGTGAACCAAGTTTGTTTTCCCTGCTGCCCCACATGAAGCCTACTGTGTGACCTTGGGCTAATCACAGTTCTCTCAGAACTATCTCAGCCCCATCTACTTCACAAATAGCCTGTTTGGGGCAGGGGGGGATAGGCAATTGTAAACCACTCTGAGACTCCTTAATGGTAGAAAAAAGAGGGACATGAAAACCAACTCGTCGTCTTCTAAACATGAGCAGCCAGTGTGATGCAGTGACAAGAGAAAAGCTAATGCAACCTTGGGATGCATCAACAGAGGCATAACATCCAAGTCGTAACATATCATAGGAGTACTGTGTACAGTTCTGGAGGCCTCACTTCAAAAAAGATGTGGGCAGAATGGAGTGGGTACAGAGAAAAGTGACAAGGATGATTGGGGCATGACACCAAGCCCTATGAGGAAAGGCTAAAGGATTTTGAAATGTTTAGCCTAGCTAGCTTTGCTGCTAGTATAATAAATAACAAGCCTCAAGATAAAACCCAGCTCCATACTTCTTCATCTATCACATGACTTGCATCATTGCTCCATTTAGTTTGAAATATAGGACTGACCACAGAAATGTTATTTAACAAAGTACTATTATTTCTGATTGAAGACTTTTCCCAATTTCTTTGTAATGAAAAAAAGTGTATCAAAATAAGACTCTGAAATTAATTTCCTCCTCTCCCCCCCCCCCCCCCCGATATCAAAGGGAGAATGTTTTAAAAATACAGTAGAGGCGATATAGTCTCTTACTATACATGTGGGGTAATCCTCAAATCTGAGAACTGGTCAAATAAATATTTCAAGACAACGCTTCCTACTTATTATGTTTCAAATCTTAGCAGGTTAGTAAAGCAACTCATTTGCAATACTGAATTTTTACGGAGCACATTTGATTTTTTTAAACTGCCAATTAGCATGTCCCCACTGTCAAAAAGAAACCCTTTATTTAGCTCATGAAAAGACTTTAGAATGCTTGACACAAATAGAGCACTTGTTATTGTGACTGTTATACACAGATCTGTTAGTATTCCGTATACAGGTAGGTGAAATGTTATTGTAGCAGCAATTTTTGACAACTCCACCTGAAATACCACCATAGGTAACTTTGGGCCGTGTGCCTTATCCCAGAATTGGTTGATTGATTAATAAACTTGTATTAAAAATGTCTGTGTTGTTCATCATCCAGTAGAAACTGTTGCTTATCACAAATTCCACAGCTCTACTTAATAGTACAGTTAAGCAGAGCTGGACTTTTGGATTTCTTTTTTATTTCAGTTCTCCTGGAGGCGATCTCGGGCATCCTGGATGGGTGATTTCCAACCTATACTCAGGGAGGCAGGACTTAATTGATGTCACTTCCTGTGTTGGGTTGGATCCTCCCTCGATCCTGCTCCTTCCTGCCTGGCTAGCAGGGAGTGCAGCGCTTGTTAGGAGCTCCAAGCCAAGCTGTTTCTTGTTCAACCTACCCACCTGTTTTTCTTGTCTAGTTAACTGTAAGTTTGTCTAACCCTGTTTTGTCTTTCCACGCCCTCCCAGCTTAGCCAGAGCAACTAATTGCCAAATAGGCAGCCAAGGCAAATCAGCAGCCGAAAGCACCAGGGCAGCAACCCGTCGGGGTTTGCAAGAGCCCAATGATGCGGAGACCTCACAGGAGCCTCGTGGAGCCCCTTCCCAAGCCACGTCGGCGGCAACAAAGGGAGGGGAAAAGGACGCGAAAGCCCCGGCTCTACAAGAGAGGCCAAGGCCAGGAGCCTCCCTCCCGAGCCCAGACCCCGCTGGTGTAGGAGCACCCAGCTGCTCCACTCTCAGGGACGTGCACATGCAGCCCATCCAGCCCCCATGCAGGTGGGCACATCTCAGAGCCGCTTCGCCTCTACACACATGGCCTCGGCAGTTGGGGCCGCGAAACGGAGGAGGGGAGGAGGGGCAATAATCAAGGCCATTGGAGCAGGGAGCCGGGCCGGATTCCCTCAGCCTCGCCTCCAGCCAGGCAAGATCGAGGGGAAACAGGGAAGGAGGGGCTCATTCAGCCCAACGTGACTCCCAATCTAGCTGATCCCTCTTCTTGGGCCCATACTTCCCCAGAGTCTCTGATGGGATTGTTCAGGACAGCCATGAGGGAGGAGATTAATCAACACGAGAAAAATAAAAAAGCCTCCAAACGCAAGGGAAAAAAGCATTCCCACCCTAAAAAGACCCATAGACCTAGACACCACTCTAGCTCTTCTTCCAGGTCGCACAGCACCCCCACCCCACCCCTGCCTATAGGATCCCCTCAATCTACCTGTTGAGGAGGAGGGCGCCAAAGGGGGAGATCATTTCTCTGTGGCTGAAGAGATCTCATGAAGAGCCCAGTGAGCAGCGCCAGACTTTCAAAAAAAGAGGATCTTGCTCCCTTTATGGCCAAAGCCATCTCAGCTTTGAATTGTGCAGGATCCCCAGACGCTGAAGACCCCGAGGGTCCATTCATGTTCAAAAAGACAGTTATGCCGTCTCTAAGGGGAAGAAGGGAATTCTCCCTCAGAGGACACCCCTCCAGCATTCCCATTACCAGAGTTCTTTGAAAGAAGGGTTAAAAGAGAATGGCTCAATCTAGAGGCCAGCAAGAGCTGCCCTCCTTCATTTCTCAAAAAAACCTCAATGCTTCCTGAGCATAATATCCACAACATCATCAAAACCTGGTCGGACGCCAAGTAGTGGCCCTACAGTTCATGCCCACGGCGATCTGAGGGTAATCTGACCCCATAGACCGCAGAGCAGATTTTTCTGAAAGGATTCATGACAGGTTAGCCCTTTCCATCAGGCCCTAGCACTCCTCATCCACCATGGCCAGGAGCCACCATCGTCTGGTTATGCTGCCTTCTCTCATGCTTCCCCTTGGAGGCCCAGGGTCTCAGAGAAGGCTAGGAAAGGGTCCTGAGAGCCGGGTTTCCTATTGACTCCACCCCTTGATCACTTCCTGATGCTAACCTCCCAGCCCCAGCACTTGGCACAGTGGTCAGGAGACAAGCCTGGCTGAGAGCATGCTCAGCAGATCTCCAAACAGGTGGTCTCCACTTATGATTACTTCGCTCCTGGAAGGAACTAGATTGCTCTAGTGGAAACCAAGGCAATAAGAAGTCCATGCCAAGATACGCCAGGTCTGATCAGACATCCTCTTCCCCTTCAAACCATACACCTTCCTCGGCAGCCATCTTTGCCAGGGCTTCAGAGATGGTAAGCGCCTGGTTCTCACAACAGCAAACTACAAATAGCAACAACAACATTTTCAAGAGATCGTAATGCCATCAACAATTCCTTTCACCCTACAACCACCAACAGGGCAGAGAGGAGCCAGACAATCTCCAGAATGACTGAACAGCCAGGATCCTGACTACCATCAGATCCCCAATACCGGAGGTCACAGTTCCACCACCAGTGGACAGGCCACCATGTAGACCAGTGGACCAAGGAGGTAGTCACATCCGGATACCTCCTAGAATTCTCCACCATCCCAAAATCCAGGTTCTGAATTTACCCCCTCCAATGCAATCTGGACAAACAGAAAAGAACCCAAGAGGCAATCCACCACCCAGTTTCTCAAGATTCAAGCAATCGGTCCTGTGCTCATCTCAGAACGCTCGCGGCGGGGTGTCTATTCACATTTTTCACGTCCCTAAGAGGGACGTACATCATGGTCCTAAATCTCCACATTGAACAGATTCATCCGTTTATGCAGATTCAAGATGGAAACCCTCAGGTCCATCGTAGAGGCACTCCATCCAGGTGACTACCTGACCTCCCTGGACCTCACGGAGGCCTACCTCCATGTCCCCACCAATCCCCTACACAGAAGATTTCTTCGATTTGCAGTGGGCCCAGTCCACTTAGTTCCGTTAGCCCAGTTAGTTCCGAGGAACTAACGAAGATAGTGGTAGACAAGGAAGAAGTTCCCAAGTGTTTAGCCATTGATAAATCCAATGCTACCAAATCCCCTGGCCCAGATTGCATTCACCCAAGAGTTCTTAAAGAGCTCAAGCATGAAATTGGTGATGTTCTCACTTTAATATGCAACTTATCCTTGAAATCAGGCTCCATCCCTGAAGACTGGAAGATGGCCAATGTCACACCAATCTTTAAGAAAGGATCTAGGGGGGACCCGGGAAATTACAGGCCAGTCAGTTTGACATCTGTTCCTGGCAAATTAGTAGAATCTGCTCATTAAAGATAAAATTCATTAAACATGCAGAAAAAGCAAGACCTGCTGAGAAAGAGTCAGCATGGCTTTGCAGAGGCAAATCCTGTCTTACAAACTTACTTCAGAGTTCTTGAGGATGTAAATAGGGCATGTGGATAAGGGGGAACCAGTGGACATTGTCTACTTGGGATTTCCAAAAGGCTTTTGGACAAAGTTCCTCACCAGAGACTATTGAGAAAAACTCAGCAATGAAGGAATAAGAGGGGAAGTCCTCCTATGGATTAAAAACTGGTTGAGAAACAGAAGCAAAGCAGATGTCGGATGTCATGGTCCCCTAAGGATCTGTTTTGGGATCTCAGTGCTCTTTTTTAACCTATTCATAAATGACCTGGAAGTAGGGTGGGGTAGCCGGGTGGGCTAAGTTTGGCAGATGATACTAAATTATGTAGGGTGGTGATGGCCAATGTCACACAAAGGATTGCGAGAGCCCCAAGGGCGGACCTTGATAAATTACAGGTGAGTGGGCTAAGAAATCTGTTCCTGGCAAATTAGCAGAATCTGTCAATGTAGCAAAATGTATGATGCACATAGGGCAAAAAATCCAGAACTGCTGAGAAAGATGTCGGGAGTGGCTGTCCCCAAGGCAAATCCTGTTTTGGGACCAGTGCTCTTTAACCTATTCATAAATGACCTGGAAGTAGGCATGTGGGTAGCTGGTGGGCCAAGCTTGCAGATGATACCAAATTATGTAGGTGGTGGAGAACCACAAAAGGATTTTGACAGGAGTTCCTCACAAGCTGACCTTGATAAAACTTAGGTATGAAGGCTAAGAAATGGCAAATGCAGTTCAATGTAGCAAAATGTAAAGTGATGCACATGGGCAAAAAGGATCCAAACTGAGATGTCGGGAGTGGTGTCCCCCAAGGATCTGTTTTGGGACCAGTGCTCTTTAACCTATTCATAAATGACCTTGGAAGTAGGGGTGGGTAGCGTGCAGGCCAAGTTTGCAGATGATACCAAATTATGTAGGGTGGTGAGAACCACAAAGGATTAAGTAGGAGCCCCAAGCGGACCTTGATAAATTAGGTGAGTGGGCTAAGAAATGGCAAATGCAGTTCAATGTAGCAAAATGTAAAGTGATGCAATATAGGGGCAAAAAAATCCAAACTTCACATACACGCCACAGGGCTCCAGCTATCAGTCACAGACCAGGAAAGGGATTTTAGCTGCCTAGTTGATAGTTCCATGGGAATGTCAACTCAATGTATGGCAGCTGTGAAAAAGGCAAACTCTATGCTGGGGATAATTAGGAAAGGAATTGATAATAAAACTGCAAAGATTTCGTCATGCCCTTATATAAAGCCGCGGTGTGACCGCGACTCTGGAGTACTTCGTGTTCAGTTCTGGTCACCACATCTCAAAAAGGATATTGAAGAGATTGAAAAAGTGCAGAGAGGGGCAACGAGGACATTGAGGGACTGGAGCAATCTCCTTATGAGGAAAGGCTGCAGCCGCTTGGGACTCTTTCGTTTGGAGGGGAGATGCTTGAGGGGGGATATGATTGAAGGCTATAACATTATGCATGGGGTGGAAAAGGTTGACTGAGATAAATGTTTTTCTCTTTCTCACAATACTAGAACTAGGGGGCATTCATTGAAAATGCTGGGGGGAAGAATTAGGACTAATAAAAGGAAACACTTCTTCACGCAACGTGTGATTGGTGTTTGGAATATGCTGCCACAGGAGGTGGTGATGGCCACTAACCTGGATAGCTTCTTCTTTAAAAGGGGCTTGGACAGATTTATGGAGGAGAAGTCGATTTATGGCTACCAATCTTGATCCTCTTTGATCTGAGATTGCAAATGCCTTAACAGTCCAGGTGCTCGGGAGCAACAGCCGCAGAAGGCCATTGCTTTCACATCCTACATGTGAACTCCCAAAGGCACCTGGTGGGCCACTGCGAGTAGCAGAGAGCTGGACTAGATGGACTCTGGTCTGATCCACGAAGCTACTTGTTCTTATGTTTTATGTTCACTTCCAATACCAAATCTCTTCCATTTGGACTCTCGGGCTTTCACTGCCCCCCGAAGTTTTCTCGGTCCTCCTAGCTCCCATCATGGCCCTCTGGGAGCGGGGCATCCATATACACCAGTACTTAGACGACATCCTAGTCAGGTCGCGGTCCAGAGAACAGGCTCTACAGGACCTACAGTTAGTCATGCACACTCTTCGCAAACACGGCTTCCTCATCAATCTACAGAAGAGCTCTCTGAACCCTTCAACTCGGATGGGTCTTTTCATCCCACCATCCAAGATAACCAAGATTCAGAAAATGGTAACCCCATTTCTCTCGACCAACAAAGCCTCTCTCCTGCAACTAGCCAAACTGATGGGACTTTTCATATCAGTTATAGATATGTTACAGTGGGCCAGATTCCACGCACAGATGTTGCAGTCATTCCTACGTCCTTACCAGTTCCAGATCATGCAAAAAAGGGACAGGTCCCTGCAGGCCAACAAACAACTTGGCGACAGCCTGCGTTGGTGGTCCAAGCGAGAGAACCTCTCACGGGGAAAGGTTTACCTTTACCCACACCGGCCACAACTATTCACGGATGCCAGCCTCCGCGGATGGGGAGCCTCTCTACAAGGGGACATTGCACAAGGGGTTTGGCCTGCCCCCCTCACCCACCTGCCGATCAACATCCTAGAAATGAGGGCCATTCTCCTGGCCCTTCATCACTTTCAACCGCAACTCCAGAACTGCCATCTTCTAGTCAGAACGGACAACATCTCCGCCAAGGCCCACATCAACAATCATGGGGGCTCTCGATCCCGGCGTCTTCATCAGGAAGTGACAGCCATTCTATCCTGGGCGGAGATGCACCTGCAGTCCCTTATGGCAGAACATATACAAGGAATTCTCAACGTAGAGGCAGACTGGCTGAGTCGTCAGTCACTAGTCGAGGCAGAGTGGAAACTACACCCCCGAATCTTCCTTCAGATAGCACAGACATTAGGTCAGCCCACCACGGACCTCTTCGAATCTCCTCACAACTCCCAACTGCCACGCTTCTTCACAAGGGTACTTCCACCCGCAGGCGCTTAGGGAATACCAGATGCTTAACCAGCCCACATGGCCCAAAAGGTCTACTTTACGCCTTCCCCAACCCCAGTTCCTACTCAAAACTCCTCAGAAAAAATATGGGATGGAGGAAGCAGAGGTCATTCTAGTGGCACCGTGCGGTGGCTCCAGATCGCCCATGGTTTTCGGCTTAATTCTGCAACTGGCTTAACTTCTCCACCTCTTCGGGTTACTGCCACACCCAGCAACATGTTGTCACAAGGGCCAAAAAGTAAAGGTCATCCCAACCCCGCGTGGTTCTGTCTGACTGCCTGGCGCTTGAACGCCAGGCCCTAGCAAGGAAGGGCTATTCTAACCAAGTCATCACCACCATCATTGCTTCCAGAAGGGCCTCCACCACGTGCATGTATAATTCCTCATGGAGAAACTTCGTCTCCTGGGCAGAGAAAAACCAAACAGATCCACTACATCCCTCCATCCCACAGGTCCTTCAATACCTGCAGCAGGGATTTGACGAAGGTCTCAGGAGCTCAACCCTGTGGAGAAGGTTAGCCGGCCTCTCCACCGTATGGCAAAGAATACAAGGACTACCAGTTACCAGACATCCGGACATTCTGAGGTTCCTCAAAGGAGTCTCCCAAAAACAGCCTCCGGTAATTCATAGATTCCCCGCCTGAAGACTTAACAGCTCTATACTATCAGCTCTTACCAGACCTCCTTTCGAACCCATCCAGGACATCAACCCCAAGTGGCTCCGGATGAAGCTATTATTCCTCATTGCCATCACTACCGCCAGGAGGATATCAGAACTACAAGCTCTCTCAGTTAACTCACAACTGTGCGTATTCCATAGGGACAGAGTAGTTATGCGCCCCGACCCTACCTTCATTCCGAAGGTAGCCACCACATTTCACCTCAAACAAGAGATCATCATTCCAGCATTCTGTCCCTCACCGTCCCACCCAAAGGAAAGACTTTGGCATCACCTGGACGTTAGAAGGGCACTCATAGCCTTCATTATCCGTACTGAAACCATCAGGAACACTGAGTCCCTCTTCATTAACGTCACCGCCCCTAATCTAGGGGCACAAATGTACATGCTCAAGACCTGCCTCGCGGAGGCATACAAAGCCTCTAACATACCCAGTCCTCAAGGTATTACAGCCCATTCCACGAGGTCCGCTTTGCAGCTAACGTGAGCGCTTAAATTTTTTATCCCGGGCTGGAGGATATTTGTAGAGCTGCCACGCGGGTCTTCACTTACATCAAGTTCATTAGACACTATAAATGTACACACCTCATTTCAGCTAAGGAGACAGCCTTTGGTGCACCTGAGTTTTAGAAACATATATTCAAGACTAATTACTCCACCCGGTTACGGGACACTGCCTCGGGAGTAGTCCTCATCATCCAGGGATAAAGCCTTCGTGATCGCCTCCAGGAGAACGGTCCATTGGTACTCACCCTGGAGGGGCCTTCTCCTGGACGGCGATGAGGGCATCCTGGCCCTCCCAGAGGTTATAGTCTCCACTGAAAGTTACACAGTTCAAAAGTTAAAATTCCTATTTTAGCCTTAGGATTATTCTTGGAGTTCCTTGTTCGCATATATACATTGTGTTCTGCGTTATATGTTACCTTAACCTGTTGTCATTCTTCCTGTTACAACTCCGTGAGATCCTAAAATTCTGCTATACTGCTACGTCAATTGGAGACTGGGGATCGAGGGGAGGATCCAACCCAACACAGGAAGTGACATCAATTAAGTCCTGCCTCCCTGAGTATAGGTTGGAAATCACCCATCCAGGATGCCCTCATCGCCGTCCAGGAGAAGGCCCCTTCAGGGTGAGTACCAATGGACCGTTCTCAGTAGCTAAACATTCATGTTTCATTCAGTTACATTTTCCCCCACTACTTATCCATGATTTGCAGTTTCAACCTTCAAGTATTTGTTCTGATTTCACTATGATAAGTGTCTAGTACTGGCAAAGATATGGTTTGCATTAGGCCAGTCCAAAGTAACACAGTGCCAGACATTAGAATGACAAAGAAAAAGGAGATAAAAATGTCCTGCAATTATTACAGGTGCTAAAAGAAAGTAGGAACTAAAGTACCACAAGCTGAGCTCTTCTCATTGAACAGAACTGCCGTTATGATTCTGAAATACTGCTGTAGGGGTCAGAATCCCCTAAAAGCCCTGGGCTCCACCTCCTTCCTCAGCTTGGCTACCCCCCTCCATCATGCCACTGGATGATCTTCTGAAGATGCCAGCCACAGATGTAGGCAAAACACGGGAGAAAATGCTACTAGAACACGGCCATACAGCCTGGAAACCACACAGCCCCCCAACATATTTTACGCTTCATAATTTTCTGACAGTACAGGGATGAGATATGTCCTTTTATTACTGTAGCTGCTGCAGTAATATAACAAAAGACTGCGTAGCAACATAGTTCCATCCAAGCAAACATTTTACCCTTGGAAGAAATTCCATTCTCCACGCCTCTCACATACTAGGAATCTAATCTTTTAGGGGAAATGGATCCCCCTTCCAAAAAAGCAGACTTCTCATTCCTTGATCCATTTTACTGCTGCCCAACAGCCTCTCAGTCTCATCTGGACTAGTGCTCAAGCATTTAGATATTTGAAAGTTTTGGGGGCAGTTTGCCAAACATCTTTGTAGAACAGAAAGTGTTTTTTTCTTTAACTTTTTAAACTTGCCTGTGAACTGAGGCATTCTGAAACATAAATAAAGTTTTGTTTCTCTGTCCTCTGTGTTATTGGTTTTATGTCAGTTTTGTTTGCACATGACTGCTTTATACACTTGCATAACATCTAGTCAACTTTTCTCTCATCTTGCTTGAAAATAACTTTTCAAACTATTTTCTGTTCATATTGAAGATTCATAATCTCATTTTCTTTTTAAAAAAAAAGTACATACTACCTAATTCCTTGATCTGGAGATACCAGGGATTGAACATGGGACCTTCTGAGTGCAGACAGATACTTTACTGCTCAGTCACAGCCCTCCCTGTGTGTAACAGTACATTTTCCAAAGAATATTCTACTTCACTTGAATCTTCTTTGACTCAAAGAATCAAAGTTAATAATATTAATTATTAACTCATTAATTATCCTCATTAATATTTGAATGGGAGAGCACCTATAAATACCAGGATTGCATGGGAAAGCAATGGCAAATCACAGCCCCATCCCAAGGGAAGGGGCAAATCTACCAGGGGGATCAGTGCAGGGCCATGCTGTCAGATTTGCCCTCCCCAGGACACTTGCCCCCATGGAGAGGCAAATCCACTGGTGGGTAGCTATTGTAGCATGCCCCAGAGGCTATTGGTTTCCTGCTTTGAAAACTCTACTGTATTGCCATAAATCAGCACTTTATGCACGCACATGCGCACACACACAAGTGAAGAAGTAATTATTTTCACACAATGATTTAACTGGATTTAACTGGAGTATTGAACAACAGGGTTTTAATTAGGTGATTTTTTTTTTAGATTTTACCGTGGGGACCCACAATAGAATGTTGCAGAATTTTGTCCAAGCAACCTGATAGAAGGATTCTTCTGATCCATCCATCCTCCTTCAGTACCAGTGCCTCAGTCTTGGCACTCACCTGCTGAGTGGAGAGTTAGGGAAGGTAACTAAGGCTCATTCCGCACACGCAGAATAATGCACTTTCAAACTGCTTTCAGTGCTCTTTGAAGCTGTGCGGAATAGCAAAATCCACTTGCAAACAGTTGTGAAAGTGGTTTGAAAACGCATTATTTTGCGTGTGCGGAAGGGGCCTCAGGCAATCCTGTTGGAGGTGGCTGGGAAGGGAAGGAGACTTCTTCTCAGCCAGGCCTTTACCTCCAGTTCTGTCTGAGCCACCCTTCCTGACTCTCTCCTTGAAGCACTGAAAATGAGACTGCTGCTTCCAAGATTGGGGAAGGAAAGGCTCCTGGTCCTTTTTCCTCTCTCACCCCCAGTTGCAGCAGAAGCAGCATGTTTTGCTTTGCTTTGCTTTTTTTAAAAAAAAAACTATTTTTATAAGGTTTGATGTTTTTCTGCAAACTTGGGCCACCTCCACATTTGGAGCCATGCTGTCTGATATCACTGCATCTGTGTGGCTACACAAATGGGCACTGGGAAATGTTTAAAAAAGGAACATGTGGTGAAGTGCCTCCTTGCCCAGCCGTTCACTCAGAAGTGGCTGCAACCCAGGATTTTAAAAAAGAATCATGGATATTGCGATTCTTGACTACCCCGTTTTGGGGGAAATAATACGGGGCAGACTCATGTTAGGGGTGGGTGCCGTGTAAAGTTCCTGCCTACAACAGCTTTTTTACCATGGTTATCCCAGATTTTTTACCGTGGTTATCCGGTTTATTGGCCCATGCAGAAAGCACTTGAATGTTTCATCTAAAAAGCAGAGTATAAATTCCAGAAATAAAAAAATTCATGGAGGAATGAAGAAGTGAGAATTAACGTGTGACTATTTGATCTAGAGATGCTACAGTGCATGATGTATGTTTGCTGATGTCCTGACGCAGCAATCTCTTGAAGGTTAAACTTTCAGCATGTCACCCACACAGCACTTTCCCTCATGCACCATCTTGGATTCCAAGTATACTCCAATGTACTTGTCTGACGGATTAATGCACAGACTAAAGCAGCTCTTTAAAACATTTTTTAAATAAAGTATAGTTTGGGGATTTCTTAATGCGAATACAATTTTTGGAATTACTTTAACACGAAAGGTGGGGTTTTTTCCCCTCAGTGCAACATTTCCCAGATATTCAAGCAAACAGCAGCATTGAAAGATGCCAGAGCATACTTTCAGTTTTAATTTGAAATTCTGGAGCATCACAAGGTTGTTCAAAAAGAATAAAGTCCCAGTAAGTAGCACTGTTTGATGACTCTATTCAAATCATCTTTAAACTGTAGTGGTAAGCAAATGAACACCACAGGGCATGTATTAGTCAATGGAATGACAGCTGGACAGGAGAGCTAAATGCTCCCACCTACTGTGCAGTATAAATGAGAACAAAGAGATGCAAATTCATGGAAAATAGGCTGCAAGAGACAGATGGAGGTGAAGGGTAACAAAGGCTGCAATCCAGTTCAGTTACATGAAAGTAAGCTTCACTGAGCACAGCAGGACTTACTCCTGAGTAAACATGCATAGAATCAGGCTGAATGTATAATGTATAATTATTCCACACAACTTTAGAATAAAAGTAGAATTCCTGGAAAAAGAAAGGCCTATAATGTATCATCCTAGGTGACTTGAAAAATCTGGGTAAGATTGGGTGAAATGCATGCAGTTGTGGCTTATGGGTATTGGATATATTTATGAACGTATATTAGGGCACTTTCGCACATGCAGAATAATGCAATTTAAATCCAGCTGTAATGTACTTTACCAATTGCTTGCAAGTAGATTTTGGTATTTTGCACAGTAAAATCCAGCTGCAAAGTGCATTGAAAGTGGATTGAAAGTGCATCATTCTGCATGTGCGAAAGTGCCCTAAGTGCTGACAAGTCGGAATGGTATGCCATTGAACTTTCACTGCAGAGATATCTTTTGTGATCTCCCATCCAAATACCAACCCTACATAGCTTTTGAGATCTGATGAGATTGGGCTGTATCCTGCTGCATCCCCCCCCCCCCCAATCAGTTATTTTTAATGCCCTAGAGTGACTATGATGCCTTAAAATGATGACAGATAACAGCCTAGGATTCTATCTGTATTTGGTATCTGTGCTGAATTTGCTCTAAACATTCAGTTTTTCAAAACTATCATACTAACTTTACTATGCATAAGATGTTTCTTCTCACTGGGAGATAAAGGGACTGCTCAACCATGCACATATCCAGAGACTGGACCAATTATGTATTTGGTGTCTTGATTCCTGAATGAAATTCTTCCAACACACATTCAAATTATGTTGCAGATGTTCTATGCATGTCATTACAAAATTTCTTCCTATTGCTGTCATGAAGGATAATGGTTAATATGATAATTCGAGCTTGAATCAAGAATGATTTTTACTAAAACCAGCTAATCTGTTCTACCTCTGGAAACAACATAATTCCTTCTCATCTTACTAGCTTTAGATTCTGTCCAGTTTTTCCCAAGCAAAAATAGTTCTACCTAGTAGTTGCTCAGATTTACCATGAATCATAAATGTGACATATTTAATTATTTGTGGTCTCTAACCCGTGAAAATACAATAAATAATGCATAAAACTTCCAAAATGTTGTCAGCTTAGCAACTAAAATTCCCAGTATCTCACAATATTAGTAAAACCAGCAACCAACAAAAGGCAAAATCATAAATATGATTTTCATGTTAATCTAGAAGAATTAGAGACAGCCTTTCTAATTAATTTGACAGGTCAAATCCCCCTCTTTGGATTAGAAACAGATACATAGTTGTGATACCTGCAGAAACTTGTTCACAATGACATCTTAAGAACATACCAAGAACTGCTTTCACAGATTCAAATTCATATGTTGGTTAAAAAACCCCTACAGAGACATCAAAAAACAACAGACAAAATTTTAAAAGGTACTACTAGTCTTGGAGTTTTTCCATCTTAAGGAAAACAAATTCCAAAGCTCTGCCCCTTCATCTTATCATATTCAATAAAGATGAATGCAAAAATATTGAGAAGCATCCTGGGAATCATGTACAATTCATGAAATTGAAAGATTTTTAAGAAAGAAAGAAAGAAAGAAAGAAAGAAAGAAAGAAAGAAAGAAAGAAAGAAAGAAAGAAAGAAAGAAAGAAAGAAAGAAAATGACTATTCTAGTTTGACATTGGGAGAAATACAACTATTAATTTGGAATTATGAATTATGAAATAGTATTATTTAATTAGCTATGTTCTATGCTCAGGTCTGTCCAGACTGTATAATCCTATAAACAGTATACTGTCCAGCTGTATATGCACAAAGAGTTTTTCTCCCCAGAAATTGCTTTAAATGATAGAAGGTTTCATTCAAAGCTAGCTGAGAGAATATTTAAAGCAAGTACCCTGCTTCTGTTTATTACCGATTATTTTATAGATTGACATTTATTTCCTTTAATAAAATTCTTTAACATATTTCACAGAGTAGTCATGTCTGCTGGAAATCACTTATGAGTCACAAAACATAAATCTTTACACACAGAGAGCAACAACAGAGGAATAATTATAGAAGAGCAGTCAGTAGCCCAGTGAGTTATAATGGGGAAACACCTCATTACAGTGAATTCACTGCCTACACTTAATTCTCATGAGAATTCCTCAAATCACAGTACATCAGGGGATGCCCTCATTGTGCCATGAACACTTGCTGATTGAACACTGTTCCAGTAAGGATTATATTTCTTAGCTCTGGTTTCAGCTAGATTTGCCCACATTGCAGGTGAAATCAACTTCCTATTCAAAAGTTAATCTCAGTGAGACTAGCCACAGAGAGAAACACAGTCCTGTGCAAATTTATCTAGGTTATGATGTATAAATGTATAAGCAGGGCCTTCTTTTAGAGAGACATTTTAACATGGTGAGGAGATTTCAGAGAACCCGGGAGTAATACTGTAAGGGTTCTAGACTCTGTCAAGAGGCTAAACTCCTCACAGAGACACCCAAGATGGATAAGACACCAAACTAAGATGTGTCCACCCCCTTCAGGGATGAATGGCCACATCAGCAGAAGAGAACAGACAGTTCCAATGGTGATGGGGACACAGTAATCCTTAAAAACTAGCAATAGAAGTGACAGGTGTCACTGATGGAGGATCTTTTGCAGACAAAGGAAGTGCTCGAGACAATGGCCCCTTCCTCACATACAGAATAGTGAACTTTCAATCCACTTTCAATCCACTTTGCAGCTAAATTTTACTGTGTGAAATAGCAAAATCCGCTTGCAAACAATTGTGAAAGTGGATTGAAAGTGCATTTTACTGTATGTGTGGAAGGGGCCTTAAGTAAAACACTTCTGATCAATCCATACCTTGAAAACCTTATGACGAGACATTCCAAAATGAAAAAAGATATAGTGCTGGAAGATGGTATCCTCAGGTAGAGTGAAGGACAACTAGAAATAGCACTATTCTGAACAACAGTCAGAAAGTCACCTGCAGAGCTTCATCTGATCTCTCAGATTCTTTGTTCAACACTCTAACCATTACAGCATGCTGGTTCTTCCAGATTATGCTTAGAAAGAGTACAAATTTTACATATGTCAAATGTCTATATCAAAATACAACGAACAATTGCATACACATGGATCTACCTTGCATTTGGCCATTTACCACAGTACTATCCATTCTGAATGGCTGTGGCTTTCCGGCTTTCCGCCATCACCTGCTACCTAAAACCTTACAGTCAGAAAGACAAAAGGGTTTTGCTGCTCTAGGTTTTTGTTGGAGCTTGGTTTCTTAACTGCAGCAGTTTCCCTCCTCCCTTACACACAGTATTATTGTTGCTTTTGTTGACCCTTTTTTGTTTTGTTTTTCCTGCATTTTTATACACTGCAAAAATATTCTGGAGAAACATGGAGAAAGCTCATGGAAAAACCAGAAGAGCAACCATCAGCTAACAATAATGTTTATAAGGAGTGTGCAGGGAGGAACTATGCAGTTAAGAAGCTGAGCTGCAGTAACAACAAAAAAATGAGTGAGAGAATGTAGTGTTCCGCAAGTAGAAAAGGAGTGTGGGAGGCAGTTGGCAGTCAATGGATCCTAGTAGAACAGAAGTACATCATTTCCTGTCAAACTATGGAAGCACATCATTTGCTGTCTGTGTCAGCATACTGCTTGGATACCTCTCCATCTTCTCATCCCACACAATACTAAAATAACTTTCCTGGGAGTAAGTCGTACTGAACAGCCTTCATAAGGATTCCAAGTAGACTACTTGCATTCCTATCATCTACCTTTATCATTGTCATTATGACAAATACAGAGTTATCAAGCTTGGAGTGTTGTGATCTGTTTTGTAGGTGGTGGTTGGTGATCACCATGGTGGGATTCATAGGAAGGATAACCATGTCATGGAAATAATTTTGAGGGTTTTTAAAAGCAGATTATAACCATTGGGGTTGATAGGGCTGAAATTTCCAAGAAACTGATATGTGAAGTTTTAATCCTTTCCATCCCACCCTAAAATCTTTACCTTCATGCTTCTTGCACTATTTCTGATAAGGTCTTGATCTGGGACTCATAGCCACCTAGACACCTAGAAGTTACATTTGCAGTAAGGAGCTCCAGAGGTATGTCTTGGGGGGGTCTGGTTAAGAACATAAGAAAGAGCATGCCCCCTGGTTTTAGTATTGTGAGAAAGAGAGAAAAAGTTCTCTCTGTCAACATTTTCTATCCCATGTAGTACACTTTATAGCACTTCCAATCAAGCATCCCCCCCTCAGATGTCTCCTCCTCTGGATAAACTAAAGATATCCGCAAAACGCCGAAATTCTCTCCTCATAAGGAAGGTGCTACAATCCCTCAATCATCCTCGTTGCCCTTCTCTGAACTTTTTCTATCTCTTCGATATCCTTTTTGAGATGTGGCGACCAGAACTGAACATAGTACTCCAAGTGCAGTCGCACCACTGCTTTATATAAGGGCATAACAATCTTTGCAGTTTTATTATCAATTCCTTTCCTAATTATCCCCAGCATGGAGTTTGCCTTTTTCACAGCTGCCATGCTGACATTCCCATGCAACTATCCATTAAGACGCCCAAATCCCTTTCCTGGTCTGTGACTGATAGAACTGATCCCTGTAGCATGTATGTGAAGTTTGGATTTTTTGCCCCTATGTGCATCACTTTACATTTTGCTACATTGAACTGCATTTGCCATTTCTGAGCCCACTCACCTAATTTATAAATGTTTCTGGCAGTATACCACTACCATTAGCTGACATTTTTCAAGAAAACACAGTCAAGATCTTATTCATTACAGAATTTATACAAAATGAAAACCAGCTATAAACATATATGCTCCCCCTGCTGATTGCCTAATTATACAGGATTATTCTGTTGCAAATCAATAACACTAGATTCGTCTTCAACTATTAATGTTCAGGTTAATGGGAAAGTAGTACAATTTTAAAAATATTGGAAACAAATCCAAGCAGATTTAAAAAACCATACAACTTCTAGGCACAAAATACAGATAGAAATTCAGTAGGATCTAGAATATCTCAGAATTCTACTTTCTTTCATAGTTCAGTTATCTCAGTTTACCAAAGTATACATACATGTGCTAATGAATGTTTAAGCAGAGTTTCTCTAATATCTTCATTATAACTGGTTGGGGAACACTGAAAAACTTCTATGAAACATTTTTCCTTTGAAATGTATATTTTCTCTAAAACAATCCTTAGCATTTTATGCTCCACAAAAATTGTCTTTAAAAGATTGTAGAGCATAAAATTCTAAGGACTGTTTTAGGGAACATAAAAAAAACATCTCCAAATGACTGAAAATAGAAAACCTTATCTCTCATATGGCATAATGTTAACTATTAACATAAACCATGGGACTTGCAACCTGAAAATGTACTCACACAAAAATCTGGTATACAATTACCAATGTTTCTAGATGTGTTTAACAGCAACCAGTGATAAAATGTATTGGCATAAGATAACATCAAGTGCAATTCTGTGTACTTGTTCTTGGTTGCATATTTTCAAATATTAATTAAACAAAAAAAAAACCCTGCAGAATCTGACAATGGATTGCTGATATGTTTAATTTTCCAAACGCAATTCATTGGAAGCAAACTTCCTCATCACTACCACTGATCACTATTAATGAAATACATACTATTTTTCAAATATTGCAATTTGTCCATCATTAGTTGCAACTAATTTATACCAGACTTTTCTGATTTTGCACTTAGATGTATGTGCTATACCAATCAATTGAAGACACAACCGTCCTTCAATTTCTTGTGGAATTCCCCCCTCAATTTTAGAGAGCAATGCAAAGAAAACTTTGAAGCCAAAACCAACATTCTGAGATGAGGCTTCTCTCTTTTAGTTTCTATGTGTATGGATTGCAATCATGTTTCTAGTAACTTTTATTTTAGCTACTCTCACCACTGAGATTTTCTGGCTGATTTTAAGGAAATTAATGAGGTTTAGTGTTCTCAAAACTGCTGTTTGAAGGTTCTTACTTTCTTTCAAGATCATGAATGCTCACCATTTTAAGCAAATCAAGCTAAGACGTTTTTTTCACTTCAGATGCCTCCCATCTGCCCATTCTCCTTCTGTTATTGCTGTAAAAAAAAACACTACGTGTTCTTTTAAAAAATAGGCAAGTTCTTCTGGGATGAAAACAGCCCCTTACATGGCATAGTATAAAATTTCCTCAGTACATACCAAGGACTTTGTGTGGTTTACAGTGGTGCCTTGTATTTCATCCATCAATTTTCATGATCACTTTTGATCCCATATCATTACTTTCTCCATTTGGTTCTATCATCATAGATACACTGATCAAGTTTACACATCAGGGCTCATGATCCAAGCTATGACCCAGTGCACGAGATAAGCAATATAGATGCTAACACAAAGGTGGAAGGACACCAAATTGGCAGGTTGGGGAGAGATGATGGCATAGACTAAAGAGGCCACAAATCTGAACCCATTAAATGAAATTCTGAGTCACTCTTCCTTGACCCAGATGATCCCCCAAGATGCTATCACCTGCCCTATTAAGAGCCTCATGAGCCTTTACCACAGATTTTCAATGGAGCATTACACCTATCAGGAAATGAAGAATGGTGAAACAAAAAAGGCGCCAAGCCATTGGTTTACCGCTTCACTACAAAAGCAACCAGAGACTGATATTGGTACCCATGCTACATAGAAATGTGCAGTTGGACTTTTCATCTAGGAATTTGGAAGTCACAATGGAAGTTTGAAACAGTTATGCTCTTCTAAATTCACTAAAATCAACAAGATTAGAACAGTATAATTCTTTAGACTTCACTGGTTTCTCTGACCTGTCCAAGGTGCTGAAACTCTCATCTTGGCTATTTATGTTTTTATTGAGTGAACCACTCTCATTTTTGACATATGGCTGAGTTCAGCCTTCTCCCTTTTACTGGTTTCTCTTGCTACCTGCACTGACTTTTGATTGTCTCTGTTCCATCCAACCTCAACCTCACTAGAACATTATGCTCCATTCCTCCAAGTTATTGTTCAGTAGATTAGGAATCACCATAGGTAACAATAAACGTTCTCCTATTTCCTCATTTCTTGTAGTCATAGTTAGACATGGACATCTGAATTGGCCAAAGTAACATGATCATTGTTTGGCTTTTATGCAAATCATAGTTGCCTGACTCATACATCATGGCAAACACTGGCTAGAGCACCCAGAAGCAGAGAAAGAAATGAGCAGGGTCAAAACAGAGATGCAGAAGGGAAGTAGGAGCTTTCCACGGCTCCAGATTAAGGTGATATACCAGACATCCTTTGCCACGTCTTTGAGGTCCTGAGGATCCAGAGGCCCCAAAGCCCAGGGTGCAAGGCTTTTACCATCAATTTATGACATTTCAGAAATAAAATAGAAACTTTTATTTTATGACTCATGAGATTGTATGGGATGGGAGGAAAGCCCATTTTATAAATTTTTACTAAGCCTAGAGAAATGACTCTTAAGTTCTCCTGCGGAACATTCCGCATGATCTACGCGCAGTCCACTATAGTTATTTTAATGGCACCGGCGTTGCTGTTTTATGAAGTGGAATAAGTAAGCTCCATCCTTAAAAGTACACCATGAGCCATTTTTCTACACTTCTGCTTTGCATTCTGTTCAGATTACTGGCCTTTAGTTACATTATTACCATCTATTAATAATAGGTCACAAGCATGACTTCGGAACCAATTCTACCCCATTATTACATCCATAGCATCTCATTAATATCAGTAAGTTTGCTCAAAGAGGAATGATTTTGGCTGTATTAGCAATTTCATAAGCAGTAGTTTTCAAATGCAGCAAGGGCATGTATGAAGATTAAAGATCATTTGGCCTATAGCACAAAGGGCAACAGCCATTTGCTTCTTAAGGCCAAACTCTAGACTACAAAGGAGCATTTCAGTGTCTTGTAGCCATTCTTCCCTATTGAGTAGATTGATCTGAAACCATTCTTCCCTACTGAGTCGAAGTGTGTTGAAGAAAAAAAATGAAGGTTTAAGACCTCCTAGGACAAGATGCATACCAGTGAGAGAATGACAAGATCAGATGACAGGAACCTCTTGAGAGGTTTTCATTGCAGGAGGGGACTATGTAGATCAGGCCTGCAGAACAGCTTTACCATTCTATCATGGCTCTTTGTTTTTGTTTCATTTGCTGCCTGTTGCTGATGCAATATAATACTGACAATATAATGCAACTTGTATGTTTCAGAAGAAATCCAGGCAGTGGCAGAGGATGGGGAAATGGCATAAGGGAAAGGACGTACACTCTCTCCCATGCCATGGTCATGATCTGAAATCAGGAGAACAACAACAGCTGCTATTTGTTGATAAAAATGCTGATGATCTCACAGTAGCTTGTCTAGTTTGACTTTTATATGTACAAAGATTGGGCCTGTGTTTAGCTAACTTCCTCCGTGATCCAAATTTTAGAGTAAAATGGATATATGAAATACTACAACAAAGCTGTTTGAAAGAGACTTGTTTGAGAAGCACATCAGTTTGGGTTTACAAAATATATATTTTAAATATTACCATGTGGCTTTAGCTACAATTTTTGGGCTTTCTTATATGTTACGATTGGAAAGGAGTTATTATCAGTGAGAAGATATGCATGACAGCAAATTTTTGCCAGAAGATATTGACAGCAAAAATTTGCCAGAAGATATTGGCCAGAACATACTTTTGCACACAATAAAAAAAAACTCAATCTTTACATAGTCCTTAAATTATATCCAAAAATTCTGGAAATCAATTTCTTGTTGAATTTTCCTGTCCTAAAATTAAACACTTTAACATTAACATTAAAACA
The DNA here is from genome assembly GCF_021028975.2 of Sphaerodactylus townsendi. Classification (NCBI taxonomy): domain Eukaryota; kingdom Metazoa; phylum Chordata; class Lepidosauria; order Squamata; family Sphaerodactylidae; genus Sphaerodactylus; species Sphaerodactylus townsendi. The sequence goes on from NC_059425.1 coordinate 141,964,177, forward strand.
TCCTGGATAAGAAAATTCTTCACTAATAGGATAGACAGGAGAAGACAATATTGTGTTGCAGCCTTCATCCAGTTGCTTCCGGCTCATGGATCACTGATGGTGGCACATAAATATGTCTGATATATGCAAAAAGATTAATAAAAAGGAGCCATTTGGAAAAAGTAGGCAACAATAATGATATATACTGCAAATTAAACAAATTATATTTGTATTTCTATTGTATTTCTATTGTGCTGACAAAATGTTTTGTCTCAATGCTTGGAATGATTATTAGAACTTACTTATAGAGATTCACAATTGTTGGAAGGAACTGCACCCTTTTAAATTCTCTTGATTTCAGAGCTGATTTTAAAAAAAATGAGTGCCTTGGTTGGCTTAGTTGGATGTCTCAATCAATCATTTCTTTCAGCATCTTTCCATTCAGTATTCTGCTAATTTATCCAAAAATAAATTGTTCGCATAAGGAAGTATCTTTTTCTCCATGAGACAAGTTTCTTAGCAGAAATAAACCGAACTACTACTTTGTAAGAAAAATGTTAGAGATGAAAAATACAATCCTAAATTCACAAGGAATCTCAGGGTTTTTTTTGAACCTTTGGTACTTTGGAATTCTGACGAACTGTGATGGGTGCAGAAAAAAAATGGCTGTCACAGGAGGCAGAGCCAGCTTCAAAATGACTACCATAGCTTACTTGCAGTCATACTCTTGAAGAACCTTGAGCTGTGGGGGCAGCTGCTGCCAAAGCAACATATTTAAACATCTGCTCTGCTGATCAACTCTCCAATGATTGATCATAAGTCTTGCTGGGCAAAAGCCACATCTGCCCCTGCCCACTTTCTGAAGATACTTGGCAGGCTCCAGAAGAGGTATTGGTAGACATCACTTTTGGAACCCATGAATTACACCATTCAAAACCCAATGAAGTCAATGAACTTAGAAGGCGGCAATGCATAGAACTATATCACAAGTCACCAGACATCATGTCCACTTAATTAGACACAACCCCTCTCCCTGTGGCTAGAGAACTTGCTTGGGGACTTGGCCATCCTTTTCACTCTAAGAATCCACTTCTCTTATTGTGTTTCCAGTACATGTTACAAATGTATTCATTTATTTAGAATAGTTCTATTCTGCATCTTCAGTCCTGCTTCAGAGTCTCTAAAACAGCTACTTCGCTTTAAATCTTATCATTTCAGTAAGTGTTCAGTGAGGATTAGCAATTTAAAAAGAAATATGCTATTAATGGAAAAGGAAGTTCGTAATAAAGCTCAATCCTTATCCAGCTACCGTTCACTTTGTTGTTAAGAGTTGATCCAAGATGCCCTTCAGTTCATGAAAGAATTCATTCCACCAGCAGAAGGGAATCCTTCGATCTACCCATTATGCTTTGATACTTCATCTTTCCCTTTCCCATTAGCACTGTCTTCTTTTCTGTCCTCCTACATGTTCCTCATTATAAAACTCAAGAACTGCCAGTTCTGTGGTATTCTTAGCTGAAAATGTAGAAAGGTTGGGGAAGAATAAAGTGCCCATAGCATTGCCACCCTTATTCCTGGCAGAGACTATGTGCCTTCAACAGAAGTGGAAGTTCAATGGTGAAACTTTCCTTATCATTGCATTTCTGTGCTGAGAAACAGTTCTGCTGTTGAGGGATGACTGGGCAAAGAAGGACATAAGGATGAGAGGAAAATCTTTTATTTCTGCAGCACATTAAAACAGACATTTATTTTTGTATTTGCAGTAATCACCCAGCAACACCTCCTTCACATCACTTCACTGCCCAATCTGCTAATTTACTTCTGCAATTGTTCTAAATTTACACAATTGTATTGCATTTACAGGTTCAGAATACCAAGTGGGAAGGAAGCAATTTCTAAAAGGATAGAAGTCTGTTTTATAGTTCTTCAACTGCATTTACATGACAGTTTGCCTGAGACCATGTGCTACTTGGCAGCAATTATTTTGTTGATGACAATGATGATGATCTTTATCATTTAAAAATTTAGATCTTGGCTGCACCCATTGTCCAATGTGCAGTAAGAGCAATCTGATCTAGACAGGTGGAAAAGAAGGTGAAATCAGGGACTTCTTTTATTCCTCCCCCTCCCTTCACCTGTATGGAATGGAAACATTAGAAATGGCGAAGATTTTTAAATAAACATTTTCTCTTCCAGAATAATGAGCAAATTCCTTCTTAAAGTGTTTTTTAAATAAAGCTACCCTCTTCAGCAGACATAGTAAGGAGTGAGTCCCATTGAGCTTAGTGAGACTGACATCCGAGCAAATATGCTTAAGATGGCAGTGTAATTTGACACAAGCTAATCCACACTACAGCAAACCTCAAGACTGGGGAGGGGTTGTGGCAAAGAGGAAGAGCCTTTGTTTAACATGCAGAAGGTCCCAGGTTTTATCTTCAGCACCTCCAGGAAGCAGGTGATAAGAAAGACCTCTAATGAACTCCCTGGAGAGATGTTGCAAATCTGTGGAAACAGTACTAACCTTGTGGTGGTTTTCCAGGCTTTGTGGCCATGGTCTGGTGGATCTTGTTCCTAATGTTTCGCCTGCATCTGTGGCTGACATCTTCAGAGGTGTATCACAGAGGGTAGTCTGTTACACATGAAAGCCTTCGACAACACACAGTACAGATCTTGATGGGCCAATGGTCTGATTCCTGTCTCTGCCTGTGTGCTTCATGTGTGATTCAAAGCCAGAGTACATCATAGTTCCCCACTTACCCACCTTTAGTGCCATCTGGACTGAGTATCTGTTGCTCTTCCTTTTCAGGTATTTGGGCATTGTCAGACAGGAAAATCAATTTTACGTTTCAAGCTATACATTTTGAGTGGATTCCAGAGAATCTCATGCACTCATGCTAGTGGAAGGACATTTCCATCAGCAAAATATTTTTGCTAACATTCCAACTACAGAAAACTTCAAATACTTGCAAATATCCTATTTGTGGAGAATTAAGGAGGGAGCTCAAGAAGAGGCACATAATCACTATCTTAGTTGCTTTCACATCCTGCATGTGAGCTCCCAAAGGTATCTGGTGGGCCACTGCGAGTAGCAGAGTGCTGGACTAGATGGACTCTGGTCTGATCCAGCAGGCTCTTTTTTATGTTCTTATGTTTGTTGTTGATTTTAATATGGACTTCTTTGTTGGCAGTGGTCATGATCTTGGTCTTTCTGATGTTTAGGTGAAGTCCCATATTTTTGCTTTCTTCTTCTAATTTCAGTACCAGTTTCTTTAGATCCGTCTCACTCTCAGCCAGTAGGGTTGTATCATTTTGCATACCTCAGGTGCTGATAGTTCTTTCACCCCAATATTTAAGTCCAGCTTCCTCATGATCACTTCTGCATAGAGGTTCAACAGAAAAGGAGAGAGGATGCATCCTTGTCTAGTACCCTTCTTTGATCTTCAACCAGTCTGTGTCCCCATGCCTGGTTCGCACTGTGGTTTCTTGGTTATCATAGAATGACTTGATCAATTTGATCAGGTGTATAGGCACTCCTACCTCTCTCAATGCTTCCCAGAGCTTGTTGTGCTTTGGTATAGTCAATGAAGCATAAGTAGAGCTTCTTCTGGTACTCCCTTGCCTTTTCCATACTCCATCTCAGGTTTGCAAACTCTAATTAACACATTTATAAATAAAATTGCCTCTTCTAATTAGTGTCACTGAAGTGTTAAGATTTGAGGGGACTCAAAGTGCTTGGAAAATATAAAGCCTGCTCCAAAACATTTACAGAGATCTCAATAAGTGTTCCTCTCTTCCTGCACCCTCCTTTCTATAATTTGAAATGTTGGAGAGTGTTAAGGCTCTTGATAGCTGCCTGTCCACTTAGTGGGCATTTTCTTTTTTAAAGCCCCCACACAGGAGAAACATATCAATTAAATCAGAAATAATGACTTGACTGAACATCTAGAACTGTGCAAAAGCAAAATTGCTAAAAATAAACTGATGCCATGCATTATCTATGCAATCTGCTAATTTAGTATATTTTAAATATATCCCAAGTATACGAATGTCAGTTGATTCTTTGGTCCATAATCCAAAGGCAATTATGAGTGCTCTTCTCTAATAATGCAGCTTCGGGGAACGTTTTTGGCTAGCACCAAAGGACAGCAATTGCCTAACATTTCCTCACAAGTACTCTTTGTGCTTGAGGATGGTTGTGGCTTTGGTAAAGAACATTCCTGTTTTTCTTCCTACTAACCAGCACAGACACAGCATGGATGGCAACCAAGGGCCAAGTTGCTGCCACAGACACCCAATTTTGTGATTGATTTGTCATTTAGCACATTTATACTTCGCTATACAGATAAGGAGTTCAGGGCAACATGCACCAGATTATCCCATTTTGTTTTCACAGTTCTTCTGTAGTGAAATCCTAACTGAGTTCCTTTCACACAAGCATGCCTTCTGCATAGATGTCATAAATTATGTGCCTGGATGCCACACATTCATTATGCTTTTTGTCAGGATTTTTGGTCTCTGTGGCCTTCCTAGGCTGCTCTTTGACAACTGAACTTTTTAATTCTACAGTTAATGAAGGATTTTCATCTATGGGGGCAGCAGGAGAAACTACTCCCACTCTTCCAGCCTGGAGTTCCCAGGAGAAATTAAAACCTCAGGACTAGCGTTGTCCATTCCTTCTGAGGAAGGAGGCAGCAATCTGTAGAAACTTACAGAACTCTTTCCTAACAGCTCAGCTGGAGGTCTTCAGCAAGGTACTTGCTGTGAATAGGAAGCAGTGCACTCACAGAGAGAACAGGGGCTTACATGATCCAGGGTCTATACCAAAAAAAAGAAGTTCAAGGTAGTTGCAATAAGGCAGTGACATAGGTATAGATTTTTAATGGGGGGGTTCGGGGGCAAGGCCACACCCCCACTCACCCCTGGGGGCGTGGCCACATCTCCCCAAGCCCCGCCCCTGGCCTCAGTGCTTATAAAAGCAGCTCTCCGAGGCCAGAGATGGCAGACTCCCCTGCCCTGCCTGCCCCGCTCTCCCACCAGCTGGCCTCCCAGCTGGTAGCGGCAGCCCATTCTCTCTCCCCTCCGGGTAGAGGGGTAGCTAGGGAAAATGGAGCCTGGTGCAAAACCTGAGGTTTGCGCCCCCCCATGGGTGGCTGCTGTGATGCTGAAATCCACCCCCAAACAGCATCACTTTCAATGGTGTTTAAATTAGGGAAGCCCAGATTCTCCTTTTAAATCCATCTTAAAGGGAGAATCTGGGGTCCCCAGTTCAAAAAAAAACATTGAAAGTGATGCTTGTTTTAGATGGATTATCCCCACCCTGAAACAACACATCACTTTCAAGGTTTAATCTGGGGACCTCAGATTCCCCCTTTAAATCCATGCCGAAGGGGTTGGATTCAAAAGGAGAATCCTGGGGAAATCTGAAGTCCGAGAATTTTCACATGCTTGTCCCAGGGGTGCAATTGTTAAGCCAGCAGCACCCAACTTTCAGTGTATCTTTAGGAGAATCTCCTGATGATACTACCCAGGTTTGGTGAAGTTTGGTTCAGGGGGTCCAAAGTTATGGACCTTCAAAGGTCCTATTAGCTCCTATTGGAAACAATGGGGGATGGGGCACTCCATTTGGGAGTCCATAACTTTGGACCCCCTGAGCCAACCTCCACCAAATCTGGCTGGTGTAAGAAGGAGACCCTCCTGATGATACCACCTATGTTTAGTGAAGTTTGGTTCAGGGGGTCCAAAGATATGGACCCTCAAAAGGGTAGCCCCATCTATTATTAGCTCCCATTGGAAACAATGGGGGATGGGGGCACCCCCTTTGGAGGTCCATAACTTTGGACCCCCTGAACCAAACTTCACCAAACTTGGCTGGTATCATCAGCAGTGTCACCTGACGATAGCCTGAAATTTTGGTGCTGCTAGCCTAAAAATGCGCCCCCTGCAGGCCAAACACCAAAAACACTTTAAAATATCAAAAAACCCACAAATGGTGGGCGGCGCTTCGGACATGCAATGGGGGGGGGTCTGAACCCAAGAACCCCTCCCTTACCTACGTCCTTGCAATAAGTAATTATTTGGCATTTTCTTACCTGGCTTCCCTTTCCTGTATTAGCCCAGAAGGACATTTGCTAGGACTGAAGTTTAGGCCATATATTCAGTGTTTTTGAAAATTGCAAGTTATGAAATCTGTACTTCCCTGCTAACTCTGCCAGGGTTTTCATGTCTCAGGCTCAGTCTAAACAGCAACACCCTTGTGCAAGGAAATACCGGCCAGGGAATTAGAAGAGACAGAAATCTGAGCCCTTCTCAAATTACAGTAACATCCCAAAATGAATTTGGTGGCAGCAACTCCCTGGTCTGCTCTGGGGATTAATGGAACTGGCAAAAGGGAGGGGTGAAAAGTTCAAATCTGTCATCTCAAGAAGGAGAGTCTTAGTTGTATCCCCTCTTATGGTTACAAATACCATCTTGAAAAATTCCTGGAGATTTGGGGGTGGTACCCAAGGCCAGAGGGAGAGGGATCTGCCCCCAGGGCACGCATGCGCCCTGCACCCCTGCCATGCCCCCCACTGCCCAGAACACCCTTGCCCATTGCTTACTTACCCCTCACACTGTGCATGTCCAGTGCATCATGGCTTATACCATTACCACTGGGTGTGAGTACAAGGGGGGGGTCGATTATGAGGAGGCAAAAATTCAGAGGATATGTAATTCCATACAGTCCATCCTATGAAACTGCTATTTCCTCCTTCTGATCTCTGCAGTGTGGATGTCAGTTATAATTCCAGGAGAATTTCAAGTCCAATTTGGAAGTTGGTAATCCTATTCCCATTCCATCCAAAAAAACCTCCCTGTTTCTAAGATAACATAACTGATTTGTCAGGCAGATAATTAGCACTAATTCAGTGAAATTGATGGCCCAGCAGGAATTTAAATGCAGGCCTTCTGAATCCAAGTCCCATGCTACATTAGGCTACATTATACCTCTGCAATGTTCTTTGAAGAAAACCCACAACTGAAAGTGAAAGTAAAATACTTCTAAGTATTCTTTCTAAGTGTACACTAGGGCACAGATCCACACTACTAATGGATACCATGCATCTGCTATGTCATTCATAGCCATTTAAATCTATCCCTTCCATTTTGTTTGGCTTGTCATTATATTTTATACCAAGACTGATTTTTTTAATCTCACATGTCCATTCCTGATATGACAATATAGAAACAAACTTATTGGTATTAATGATGTATGAATAAAAATGCATTTTAATAGTCTCTAGACAAACCAAGAGTGAATGCACAAAGAAATATCAGATGGTTTCTATTTCTCATCTTGGTGGCCTGGTGAGTCCATTTCTCATCTTGGTGGGTCCTTTTTACAACTTCTTCAAAAAAATATTCATTACCTCAACAACAGCTAAACTCCATTAATATTCTGGTGGAAGCAGAATCAGCATCCTGATTTGATTACTACTGTCTGTGGAGCATAATTATACAATCTTTTTATATTGTTAATTTTTTCTGAGTACTTTTGGAGGACACTGATTCATAGGCTCACCATGAGTGGAAAAAACTTGACAGCACTTAGCGCACACACTTTTAAAAAAACCTCAACAACCGAACGTTATGTTTTCTGACAGATATCTGGATGGGGACAGTGACAAAAACAAGTTTCATTTCTAGTGTAGATATGATTTTAGCAGTAACGTTGATTTCCCCGCCCCCACCAATTACCTATAAGGCTAGGTACAAAATAGAATAATTGCTTAATATTTCTAATCAAGATATTGGTGTAGTTACTCAGAGCTCCAACTTCCATTTTCAGCCACCTTCATGTAGTAATTCCTCAGGTAGAGTTTTCTGTGGACTGTAGTTGGAGGCACACTTCAATATGTGCTTAAAAGAACAACTCAGACTAATTTAATTGTAGCATAAACTTTCATCATCTACTCGACATCTACACTCTATAGCCAACATTCCTGCATGTACAGGGGGAACAGGCATGAGCACCCCCACCCCCGCCCAAGCAAATGGTGACTTGTGAGGATGGGAGTTTACATGGAGTGGTGGTAAGAGTGTTGGACTAGGATCTGGGAAACCTAGATTTGAATCCCCACTCTGCCACAGAAACTCGCAAGGTGCCCTTGGAACAGTCACTCTCTGTCAGCCAAATGTAACTCATGGGGTTGTTGGGGTGAAGATAAAACGCAGAAGAACAATTAGGAGAACAATGTTGAGTTCTTGTTGGGAAGAAAACCAGTCTATAAGTATCTAAATAAACAAAACTTTATGACTGGAAGCCCCTTTCCCTTTAGCATGAATGTTCAAAAAGAGAAGTGTTCCTTATCAAGGGAATGTAGTCCTTGCACATAGATTCCATGCTCATAGGCTGTCAATCATGGCCAAGTGTTAGTTCATGCACAGTTGGCAATTATGCAGGGCCACCATCCTTGTGCCCACTCCTCCTCGACATATTTGTTTGTTTGTTTGTTTGTTTACCCCGTCCTTCCCTAAAGGGCATCAAGTAACAGCAAACAAAATCAAAATAATAACAATAAAACCATAATAAATATGGTTTGTAGTGTGGAGGTCAGTTATAGTGTGGATCTTAGTGTGTGTGATATCATCTGTAAAAGGCTGCTGCTCCTGCCCTGCCTTTTAAAGAGTCTCAGTGCTGGCACTCTGCTTTCTGGTCATCAGCAATGCTCAGGAAATTCCCTGGGCCTGTTTTCTGCAGCTTGTTGTGCATCAGGGAATCCTAGCATAAGCTTCCTCCCTTCTTTAGGATGATACCACTGGCCATTCCATTTGGGGGTGTCCATGCCCCAAGGGGCATAGAAAAACAGGTGAAAGATCAAGGCCTGATGTTAGAGGGAAGTTACTGTTTGCTACCCCCTCCCAACACTCCCACACACTGCATGTCTCAGAATACAATGTGTTAGCATATATCCATATGCCAACAAGGGTCAATTTAGCAGATTACATTGAGGGCAGAGACAGTCAATGTATCTAAGACATTAAAAAATGTCTTGCTGTTGTTCACATTTTCAGTCATTGTCCTTTTATTACATCAACACCTCCCAAATATCAGCCTGAGTCATATGCTATGTTTGTACAGTGAGTCTGGGCAAAAAAAAAAAATTGCATTTCTTATATCAAAATAGACCTCTGTCTCCAAGTACTCACCTCTTCATCCTGCCATGTGTCCGCTCCCTCCCCCCCTTATTTGAGTGCTGGCTAAAGTAATTGTGACTGCGTCTAAGCTTGTTGTCACCTCTGCTCTCTCTTTCATTTTAATGACAAAAGCCCCAGGCTGCAGCAGTCACTTTCCCCTATGCACTGGCAGAAGGTAATCATGGAACATGGGATATCTTATCAGCCACTCTTTAGCTGAATCCACAATTCTGTGGTCATCAGAAGGAGAGGAAATGCCCCATGTGATGATAGAACAGTGCATCCAAGTGGGGCAGGAGAACAGAATGATCTATGCCAGTGGTGGCGAACCTTTGGCACTCCAGATGTTATGGACTACAATTCCCATCAGCCCCTGCCAGCATGGCCAATTGACCATGCTGGCAGGGGCTGATGGGAAATGTAGTCCATAACATCTGGAGTGCCAAAGGTTCGCCACCACGGATCTATGCATTTTAATGACCTGACCTGACTGTGACCTTGTGAGGAAATTGACTTCCCCACTGCATAGGTGCAAAAGAAGCTTAATAAAACTTATCTACTAAAGTAGCCTGGCAAAGAGTTTGAATCAGGTGATGAACAATCATGGTTGCCAGTTCCAGGCTGGAAAATTCCTGAAGATTTTTGGGGTGGAGCCTGGGGAGGCCAGGGTTTTGGGATGGGAGTGACGTCAATGTTGTTTAATGCCATAGAGTCCACTTTCCAAAGTGGCCATTTTTCCCAGGTGAACTGATCTTTGTTACCCAGAGATCAATTGTAGTCCCAAGAGATCTCTAGTCACCACCTGAAGGTTATGAACAATGACAGGATAAACAATTGACAATTTCAGTCTTGAATATAGCATTTGGAGGCTGAACATGTCATATTTACCTGGTAACTATATTCGTACAAAGTTCTCAGCATGCCTTACCAAGACTAACCTGCCTTCAACAATAATTGGAGGGGGAAGGGGGAAGAGAGCAAACCACTGGGTCCCAGGTATCAAATGCTTGGAGAAACACTAGAATACAAATGGAAACAAATGGTTTGCTGGAAAGAATTACAATTTCTGTCAAATTAAATGACATTTTCATGTTTCTATCAGATCAGAATGGGGAGATTGTTCTTTGCTTCCATCAATTATCAGAACTACAGTGACTCCATCACTTATACTATGCAAGGGAGAAATCACTGTAATTAGAGACTGTCAAACTTCCACAAAAATAACTTACAAGGTATATACTAGTCCCACACTGACAACCAGATAGATCTGAAGCGCAGAAACAAAGACTGACAGTAACTATTTATGGCTTAACAATTCCAGGCTTGTATTTCATCACTGGATACAGCACTGTAAGCAGATTTTGAGTTCAAAGAGTGCCGTTCTCCTTAAGGTATTGGGTAGACTTGGAATATTCAGGTAAGTATTTGGCAAGATTCAACTATGTGCCATACAGGGATACACAGTTCCAACAAAGCATTCTCCATTGCACACTCTTCATTGTGTTTGTCCTTCATTGGGGCATGTTTTCTTAATACTGCTCTCAATATAGCTCGATGCTTCTGTAAAATGACTTTTCATAAATTATGTTGAACTTTAAAACACATTTTTATCTCAATATCTCTTGTCACATTTTGCTCCATTATGACTAATTCCTAATTACACTTTGGACAGTCTGTCTTCCTATGATGCTTGGACAAGATTTATGGATTGTCCCCAACTCATACAAATTAGCAACATGTGTCTGGTGAACAAAATCACATTATTATTGTGAAAGACCAAGTTCAGCATATGATAGGGTCTTCTTTTTCACTTTCAGACTGAATCCTATGGTTTTCTCTATGCATGCGTGTGCACACAAATATACAAACACACTCAACTTCTCACTACATTCATTATTATAAAATTTCTGAAAGTAATTGGAACAAGTAAGACATATTTCTGAAATGAAGAGTAAAGAGAATTTTAAAATTCACAAGGAAATAACTTGCACTTCATGTAAAATTGTTGTTGAATCTCAAAGTTTTCCTTTTGGTTATCCTCAACCTTAGTATTGATTAAATCAAGCCATCAAATAAATAGAAAAACAATTTCATGGAGGGGAGACACTGATGGTAACTTAATTATCTGTGAATAATTATAGGCAGTTTTGTCCTCTTTCTTTTCCTTGTAGTGCATTGTTTACTACATTGTTTTATTTCATTGTTTCTTGCTCTACAATCCAGATTTATGGCATGGTTAATTGGTCTTTATTGAATTGTAATCCGCCATGAGCCTCAGTCAGAAAGGCAGATGATACATGAAATACATAAACACTGAAGAGCCATAACCCATATTCTCTTCCACATGATGTTAAATAGCTATAAATTAAGAGATAGTTGCAGAGAGAGAGAGAGAGAGAGAGAGCAGGCTTTTATGCCATCATAAGAAAAATGCAGATTTGAAAGCTAGACTGGAAGATTACACTTCACGGATTCAAAGCTTCTGGTAGTTTTATAGTCTCTGCACAAATCAGAATCTGCAGATGGGGTGGTTTGCACACTTCTACCTCTTAAGTGCCTGCAGCTTCATCATTTCAACGCTAGAGGTCACTGTGCAGCAAGCAGTCTGACCTGTTGCGGCAATACATTACTAGAGGGAGGAAATACAAGCTTAAAAATAGAAACTGCCAGTTACTTTGAGATGCTTTTCACTGATGAGAAAAGCTTTTATCTGTTTTATTTTTTATTAAAGGAACTGGCATCCTGAGGAAAAAAAATGCTGTTCCTTCTCTAAAGTCCTGATGTTATTATTGCAACATTGAACACAACCATGCTGACACAGAAATGCACTAAAAGCAAATATAGGTCACTGAATGGCAGAGTGCTAAATGTAGCAGAGGGTCATCTCGCTATAGTTCCCTCCAACTGCAAAGAAGGGGAAGAGAGGTTTAAATGTCACTTGGGAAGTCAGACAGAAACCTGGCAGGAGAAATAGTTGAGCCACGTCTACACAGGTGGTTCCCTTTAAGTAAGAAGTATATCAATCCAAACAACCTTTATGTGATGCTGTGCATTCAGGTGGCACTGCAACTGCAGATGAAACAAAGTATACTTGGGGTCTATGGTTACTACCAAGGAATATCAATGAAATCCAGAATTACCATGGGTTTTATTATGGATTCTGAAGCCAAGATGATTTTAACATTTTCGGGATTTGAAACATTGGTGGGGGGAGGGGAGGAGAATATCTCTCTAGATGAAAGGAATAATCCAGAATAATCTAGATGAAAGGAATAATCCAAACACCATCATTCTACAACAACAGGACAAAGTCAAGGCTAGACATGCTGGCCCTACTTCTGATGTGCACTACTATTCCCAGAGCCGAAAAAGTCCTCATGCATTGCCGTGGCAGTTTTAAAAAGTTCATAAAATTTTCCTCCACCAACTAAGGGGACATGAATTACTGGAAGTTAACAAGATTTTCATTTTGAGAGAAGCTGGTTGCCTGAATGTATATGAACATCTTTTCCACTTCCAAGACCTCTCTCTCTCTCTCTCCCTCCCTCCCTCCCTCTCTCTCTCTCTCTCTCTCTCACACACACACACACACACACCTTTAAAAGTACAAAAACCTTAGCTCAACCAGCAACCAAGCTAAAACACAAGACTTAAAATCCTTCAAAACTGGATTTTTGGTCGGGGGGGAATGTTTATGTCAGCAGTACCAACATTTCAGAGTATATTTAGGAGACCCTCCTGATGATACCACCCAGGTTTGGTGAAGTTTGGTTCAGGGGGTCCAAAGTTATGGACCCTCAAAATGTAGCCCCATCTACTATTAGCTCCCTACTATTAGGAAACAATGGGGGATGGGGCACCCCCCCTTTGGGTGTCCATAATTTTGGACCCCCTGAACCAAACTTTACCAAACTTGGGTGGTATCATCAGGAGTGTCTCTGGAAAAATCCCTGAAATGTTGGTGCCGCTAGCCTAAAAATTGCGTCTCCTGGCAGCCGACAAAGTAAAAACCCTAAAATATTTTTTAAAATACACCCGACTCGCATATAAGTTGAGCGGGGCTTTTTCAGCACAAAAAATGTGCTGAAAACTTCGACTTATATGCAAGTATATTTGGTAGATTTAGAAGATAAAGTATTATATGAGATGGGTTCAGTTCATCACTAATTTTTAAGACTCATTGAGGGTACATTGTAAAGGACTGGAGCCTGAACTTTAGCTCTCCTTATTCCAAGAACAAACGTACTATCACTATCCATACTTTCTTTACAAAATTCAAGGCACTGAGTAATGTGTAATGCTTCATCTCACAACAATTGTATGAGATGTTAGGGTAACTGCCAGAGGAGTAGCTGGGCCAAATTGCACCGGGTGCACAGTGTGATTTTTCTGCCCCCCATGGCCCCCCCACGGCATCCGCCACCCCCCGCGGCACCCTTCCCTCCACGGTGCGCCCCCCGCCCCCCCTTCCCACATTTACCTACGTTCCTTTTCTACTTCTAGAACTTTTTGAGGCTGAAAAAAGCAGCCTCTTCACAGTTCAGGGAAAAAACTGCCTGACGAACTATACTTCCCAGGAGACCTTGTGAGCCCCAAGGTCTTCTGGGAACTGTAGTTCCTCAGGCAGTTTTTAGCCTGAACTGTAAGTAGGCCGTTTTAGTCAGCCTCAAAAAATACTTTTAAAAAAGGAATATAGGTAAGTGTGGGAAGGGGGCGGAGGGTGTGTGTGCTGTGGGGGGGTGCCGCGGGGGGAAGGGGGCACAATGCACCCCCTCCCCCTCGGCGCTCCACCACTGGTAACTGTAGACTGGGGTTTTCCCAAGATCAATCATCACTGTGTATAGATTGAGACCAGGTTTTCCATATTCTACCTCTCCACAAGGGCAGTCATGACTGTCTAAAGTTGTCAACCTCCAGGTGCTGGCTGGAGATCTATTTCCCTCAATTTCAACTGATCTCCAGACAACAGAGATCAGTTCACCTAGAGAAAACGGCCACTTTGAAAGGTCGACTTTATGGTATTATACCCCGTAGCTGTCCTTCCCTTCCCTGAACCTCAGCCCCCTCAGGCTCCACCTCCAAAATCTCCAGGAGTTTTCCTGTCCAGAGCTAACAACCCTATGACTGCCTATAGATTGAGCAACATTCTAACTCATTATGTCACAGTGGTTCCTCATTCATACTTGAAATTCATACTTGAAATTAGTCAAGCAGTCAAAATTTTAAAAGCTCTACTGAGAGGCCACAGCTCAGAGGTGAGGTCAGGGCTGTCGTAACACATGGGCATGCAGAGCAGCTGCTACAATGTATGTTGTGACTTGCTGCCAATTAATAAATACTATACTATATCAAACTATAAATATTTGCTTTGGAAAATGCATATTTAGCATGTGTTTTACTAAAGATAATGACCAATATGAATGTTAATATTTATGATAACAAGTGGACATTGGCATTTGCCTCTGATTTGGTAGAACGGTTACCTCTGCAACCATATGTACATGTATGTGTACGTTTCTCATGCACTGCATTTTTATTTCTGCGAGTGGCTAGTAGGTAGGAGCCCCACTGCACTGCTTTGCCTGGGGGACTATAATACTGTTAAGATGGCCCTGGATGAAGTACACGCTTTGTATGCATGAGGTCTCAAATTCAATCTCCTAGTTAAAGGAGATGAGATAACAGTTGGGGAAGACATCTGTCCAAAGCCTGGGAGAGCAACTGCAGTCCTAAGTCAGTGGGACAGATGATGAACACTAGAAGAATGTCCATACTCTGATTCATTTTAAGATGATCCGGCTTTGCCAGGCCTGTAAGTGCAGAACACCAAATTCTCTTCTCATATATCATTCATCTCCTGAAGGGTGTACTCAGTTGTTCTTAATGATTAATGAATAAATAAGTTTGGATTCTATATGGAAAATTCTAATGAAGTATCCATTGGGACAGTCCTGCCAGTGCTAGTTTTCTTCTTGATGCCATCTTTCTGTAGACAGTAACCTGAAAAATGTGACCTTAAAAAAGAATGAAAAATATCCAACAAGAACTACAATCACACTTCATTCACTTCAAAATCTCTTCAGTTAAAGGCAACTCACATTTTTCTATGGTAAAAAAGGTCAGACCTGTTAAAATTTGACTAGATGGCACTGGCAGCCACAAATATGATTCAGCTTGTATATAGTATACCTATGTGGGTATATATTCTTGATATAAGGAGCTTTTTAATAAAAATTCAAGGAGGCAAGTATTTGGTACTTATTTATTCACTGATGTTCTATTTAAAAGCTTTGTGGATAAATTCTTTTTCTGATACCAAATCAACTGTGCAAGTGGGTGTCCATATGGTACACTGCTTCTCTCCCTGCTCCCCCCCCCCCTTTAAGAAGAAAATATTCCTGGATGATCCTAAACTTCTTTTTTTATTTTACTTGTGTTTCATATTTGAAAGCTAGCTTCCTAATATTTTATCTTAAGTCTAAAAAAAAATCACAAACTAACCAGATTTTGTTTTACAACAAACCAAGATCTTTCTCAGAGAAGGAGATACAGTGGATACGGGAGTATTGCCTGACTTCAGCAAAACTTTGGATATTCATAGAACTATTTTTCTATCACTAAATTATGGAATAGTATATTCAGAAATCTGTACCCAAACTTGTAGCACTTCTATAAATATCACATATCAGGCTGGTTTCAGATAGTCTCAAGCTCCACTCATGGAATGGATTTTACTCAAGTTTCTGCATCCTTCAGCTCATTCCAATGGAACCAAAAACTTTCCATTTTGTGGGGCTAGGAGACACTTAAAAACAACAAGAAATACACTTTGGGGGAAAATCCACAGAAATCTTAAATTTGATTCTGGCGGGCTCTTATTGTAACAGTACTGAATAGCGTTCTTCAATTAGCTTAAATCCTATGTTGTTCCCTACTTTGGATCTCAAATTTCTGGGAGAAAAGTAGTCTTACAGGTATTTTGAACTAAATAAACTAAATATATGTTAGTTTTGACCTATCTAGCAACATAATTCAATTGACGCTGTTTTGCCCTATGCTGCTGGATATCCCGGCCACCACCACCCTGGACCCAAGGGCCATTCATGGAGCCTCAGAGTAGGCTGTTGCCACTCATTTCACAGCAGCGGATTGTCCCTGTGTCAGGTGATAGCCAGCTAGTCTCCTCCTCCTCAGCACACCAGGTCCTTGGGCCTTATATCCTTTTGTTCCTTACCTAGGTCCCACTCTTAAGACGGCCTCCATGGTTGGACCCTTCCTGACCTGTGGCCTTTAAAGTCCTTCTCCCCAAACCCCTGCTCTTCTGCCTTGGTGGATGGTGGCCCAGGGTCAGTTACTGAGCCAAGCTTCCAGGGTGCAACTGGCCCTGGGTGGTCTTTGTTCCAGCAGGCCACCATGTGGCTAGGCTGACTGTTTTGCTGGGATTCTTCCAGCTGCCCTGGGTGTCTTTTCCTGCCAGCCATCCCCAGGCTGTCTCTTCTCTGATGGACAGGCTACAAGTGGGGTCCACTGCCACTTTTGCTCCTATGAGCCTTCTCCTTCAAATGGAATATTACCAGGCACTTTGACCATTAAATGGAATGTTATCTTTGCAAATTAACAACAACAGTCCAAACACTGTAGTAATATTAGGTTTAAAAAAGAAAGAAGAAACAACAAGAAAGATGGGTTGGGATACCAAGAAATTGAAACCCACCAACCAACTAACAAAAACAAACAATTCCACCCAGGGTATAAAAACAAGAACAATGCACAAACAGAGAATAGGGAATCTGTAAAATGGAAATACTTTATCACACAAAAAGACTGAATGATTATAAATGGGTGCAACACACACACACACACACACACACACACACATTAATGTGAATTAAAAGAAAATTGGTAAAAATTGGCAAGGAAAAACAGATCTGTATAAGAACATCAGGAGTTAGTCTTGTAAAGCTGGGGAAAATCCAAGAAGAGAAACTGAGAATGGTTTCGTTATGTGTCATATTATGATTCAGTATATAGTTTCTTGCCTGATAAATAGAAACATTACTTTTTAAGATTTTTGAAAAATGTATGTTACCTGAACCAACTGGGGGGGGAGGGGAGGGGAAGAGAAAAGCTGATTGTTTTGTAAATGACATTGTGATAGGTAAAGAATTTTCTATTTAAGTCATGTTTAATTGCTCACAGATTTATTGTACATCTCATCCATGTTCAGAATGATCTTTTGGAACAGTTTCTAGAATCACTTCTGATAATGCAAATAAGTATGGATCTTCCATTCTGGCTTCAAAAGGCTGCTGCTTCTGGCTCCACCTCTCAGCTCTGCAGTTTTTATGAATGACTAGCAATCACTGACAATGAATGACTGCCAACTGCCCATTCAACCCCTTTCAGCTCTTCCCTGCACACGCATACTAGAGAAGCAAATTGATGCTCTATGACTGCAGATGAGATTTCAGTACATTTTACAATGAAAAGCACGGCCAAAAAACAGAAGTACTTAATGTCCTCATAACTAGTTCAAATATAGACTTTAAATACCACTAGGTTTTATCAATATTCAGTTTCACTGAACATTTCTTTCAAGAGACAATCTATTGTAAGCACTCATTTTGCAAGTATTATTTTCTTTACCAGAGATTTAATTAGATACTACTACATCAATATATAGAATGTAAGGTCTGCTTCCTGCATTCCTTTTGCAAGACAAAGATTCTGGGACAATGTGTCCTCAGACAAGCAACACAAAAGCCTGCTTCAGAAAGCTGATTGGATGGAATCTAGACATCAATGTACACTAGTCACTTCCCATACATGATGATTCAGTGCCCATTTTCTGTGTTCAAATGATTTCAACTGAAGACTGAAGTTAAACATAAAGAATATTTCATACAGTTTTCCTACATTAAGTTTTCATCCAGAAGTAGGATACTTACTTTGGAATCCTACTTCTCAAATCTCGTTACTTTACTCAGGAGGAATCTATAGAAAATGGCACCTAGAGCAAGTAGTAAAAACCCCTCTTCCCCTTTCCTCACCTGCAGCTTCATGTCAAAGATGGAGCCTGGAGTAGAAAGATGGACCTGGCCAGGCCAAGTCCACAATTTATTACTGGGCTCAGCCTGGCTGGGTCAAGATTAAAACTGTGAGCCCTATCTCTGACTTTGGAGGTGCAGCCCACAGTTTAAAGCTGGACCTAGCCAGGACAAGCCCAGTGTTAAACTGTGGGCTTCACCTCCAAAATCCACATCTGGGATCGAGCGCCGTTCTTAGCAGAGAGGGGGGCCAGGTGGCTGAAGGCACCCTCCCTTCAAGTGATGTCCAGGGCATGCATCCCGGTTACCCCACCCTAGATACGCCTCTGCTTTATTGTAGCTGGTAGACACAGGTTAGCTTCCACATTCTGGACCAGCTGGAGCTTCCAGAGCAGGCCCAAAGGTAGTCCTGTTTAGAACAAGTTGCAACAATCCCATCTAGAGGTGATCTTTGCATGGATCACTGTACTAGGTTGTACTGGGACAGATAAGGAGCCAGATGCTTTGCCTGACGAAGATGTTAGAATGTCATGCGAGTGGCATAATTCACTTGAGCCTCTACTGTCAAGAAAACATCAAGGAAAACACCCAGACTCTTGATGATTGGTGCCACAGCTAGTTGCACCCTGTGAGGAGTTGGTAGCTAGTATAATTCCCCATCAGCCCCTTTTAGCTCAGCCACAGGACCTCCATTTTAGCTGGATTTAACTTCAGCCAGTTCTCTTTCATCCATTCCATCACACCCTCCAGGCAACTGGCCAAAACACTAGGGGGCAGTGTCCAGATGATCACCCATCATCAAATACAACTGGATGTCATCTGCATATTGATTACAACCCAGCCAAAAACCCCAGATTAACCTGGCAAGAGGGTGCATATAGATGTTAAATAATAATGGTGAGAGAATTGCCCCTTGCAGGAACCACATACCAATTCATCATGGGTGGATGTTCTCTCACTAATTGCAACCCTCTGTCCTCAGTCCTAAAATAATAAGCACAGTCACTTTCTTTAGAACTTGTAGCTACATAAGAGCATTTAGGATTGCATTACTAGATTGCATCATATCTCCATGTGATCTCCTGCAAAAATCTGCACACTGCCAGTGCGCTTGATCTCGCTAGACCAGTGATGGTGAACCGTTGGCACTCCAGATGTTATAGACTACAATTCCCATCAGCCCCTGCCAGCATGGCCAATTGGCCATGATGGCAGGGGCTGATGGGAATTGTAGTCCATATCTGGAGTGCCAAAGGTTCACCACCACGGCGCTAGACTGTTTGGAGCTGCCACATACATATAAATCAATCATACTAGCCATATACATGTTCAACCCCCATTGGCAGCTCCACATAATCCCACCTGGTTCACAAGTCTGGCTATTGTGGATTTTCCAGGCTGTGTAGCTGTGGTTTGTGTGGTGAAGATGCCAACCACAGATGCAGGCAAAACGTCAGGAGAAAGTGCTACTTGAACATGGCCATACAACCCGAAAAACCCACAACCCTTAATATAGTGGTCCTTTATTACAACTTCCAGAACAATACCAGTACAGAATCAAAATGAATAAATTTCAGCAAGGTTCATTGGAGATACATATTGCAATCATAGAATCTCTCTTCACTACTGCAGCAAACAGAAAGCATACTCCAGTTTTTTAAAAAATATTTATATTGAAACCAACAAAATTCTGTGATAAAATATTGCAGTATATACAAGAAACCTTGTCCTGTACTATATCAAGTACTAGCTTTATGTTATTACTTTTTAAAAGTATTAATATCTTAAACATTTGCACATACAGTGGTAATGCTGGCAAAAGATCTTAAACTGTGTAAGAACTATTACAAGAATTGATATTGTATGTCAGGAACATCTTTGATAATTAGAGTACATTTAATTTGAGTACATTTAATTTTATTATATAAATAAATATCCACAGATGTTGTATCTGGAGAAAAATGTTTCTGTATTTTCAGAAAGTTATTTACAGAATTCCAAAGACAGAAATACCCAATTGTTAAAGTTGCTAGTGAAGAAAAATGCCCTGTCCTTTTAATGGGATATTTTTTACGACATATTATTTTCTCCAGACCTGCCAGCAACCCTATCATTAACAGAATTGTCCTTAGCGCAGAGATACACTTTCTAAGACAATTGATGCTACTGGGCTTAGAAGGATGCAACTTTGCTCAGGACTGCATTGTAAATGTGCTTCAATACAAGCAACCACAAAATCTACTGAACAGTTCTCATTAAACTGTTTCTTTGCATACAGACTCTAGACATTTAAAGAAACATATGCAGTGTTTTAGACTGTGGCTATAAATCTCAGTCCAAACACATGCATGAAGAAATCCACGAGCACAGCACTTTATTCATTAAACTGCTATTACTAGTGTCAAATCCCATGAAGAAAAAGCCACATAGAAGGTACATAACCAGTATATATTTTTACTAGCAGGCGCAGCCACGTGTTGCTGTGGCTGAGTCTGGTGAAGTGGAAAAGAAAGAAAAGGGGAAGCAAACGGTTCGAACATGTGCCATTGCACAATGATTGCAAAGGAGAGGAGGGGCAAGGGGCCCCTCGCTCCCCTCCCTCTCTCCCGTTCCCTTACATGGCAACCCGGCCAGTCCCTCCCTAACGTTCCCCTTCCTCTGCTAGGGTGGGTGGGCCACGTCCAGGTGGCTGGTCCTGTCCCTTTCACTCCCTTCCCTTGCAGGGGAATTATCTAGCATAAAACACGCTGGGAGGCATGAGCTACGTTGTGTTCAAATTTCAGAGCGCTTGTTCCAGCAAACCCCCGGACCCTCCCTCACCTTCCCCTTCCTCCGCTAGGGTGGGTGGGCCATGTGCAGATGGCCTGCCCCATCCCTTTCACTCCATAAGGCAGTGGTTTTCAAGGAAGGTATGGTTGGTTCCCTTGTATCAGACGGTGTTGTTTTGACGGCCAGCAGATGGTTCCAACTGTCACAGGTGTAGCATGTACACAATAACTGGCACAGTTGTGATATGTACACAACAGGAGGTGTGGAAACAGTATGGAAACCTGGCCACACGCGAATGCGATGTTGTGTGAAAATTTCAAAGCATTCGGTCCAGTAGTTTGGGAGATTACCTGTCAGCAGAAAAACGCACTGATAGATTTTTATATATATAGATTTTAACCACAGTATTGCATTAAGGCTGCCAGGTCTCCTGCTATGATGGGATATCTGCCACCAGCAAAGCCCACTGCATTTTATCACTCCTGGGCAACATCCAGATCTGACAGTCATTCATCTTTGGGATTTGTTAGAAACTCCATGATTTTCAGAAATTCCTAGAGAAGTATGATGTCACATCTGGTTTTTCCCAGATGTACACCGCTCAGAGCCCTTCGGGAGTGGGCGGTATAGAAGTTAAATAAATAAATAAATAAATAAATAAATAAAGAAAGAAAGAAAGAAAGAAAGAAAGAAAGAAAGAAAGAAAGAAAGAAAGAAAGAAAGAAAGAAAGAAAACATCCCCCATCCCACCCCTGAAATGTCCCTTTACTCTATGGTGCATCTGGCGATAACAAACTTCACTGCCCTATAGCAAGAAAGCATGAGACATACTAAACTAGAAAGTGAAACTATAGTTTCTAAGGCTGTTTTCGCATGGCACAATCATACTGGGTTACAATCAGTATTTTACAGTCTGGGACTATTTTATCCCAGTTTCTCCCTTCACATGGCTGCCCTTTTCTGTGAAGAAATCACTGGGAGGAAATACTCCAATTTCTTTCGCACGAGCCCAGCTTTTTTTGTTTTTTACAACGTAGATGCAGCACTCATGCTAGAACATCCCCAGTGTGCTGCATTCTGATTGAACCCCCCCCACCCCCCACAAAGGCAATGCTTTTGATTGATAGATCCACAGCAACCGCAGGAAAACCAAGCAGGACACACACACACTCCTTTTCTCTACCTTTGGAAAGGAGTCGGTGCCATTAGATACAGTTTATCTGTCTGTGTTTTGAATGAACTTTTGATTTGTACTTCAGAAATGTCTGCAATGCTCTGGAGCCTATTTTAATATGCCTAATAAAGGTTGTTGTATTGAGTCGGTACCATCAGCAACATGGCAAGCACGTTGTGCTATACCAGGGGTAGGGAACCTGCGGCTCTCCAGATGTTCAGGAACTACAATTCCCATCAGCCCCTACCAGCATGGCCAATTGGCCATGCTGACAGAGGCTGATGGGAATTGTAGTTCCTGAACATCTGGAAAGCCGCAGGTTCCCTACCCCTGTGCTATACAAAGTGAAAACTTTTGATCAATACTAGGCAGAGCACTATGCCTCATCCACATTTAAAGGTGTGCAGGAAACCACAACATGAGACACTCACCACACCACCACCCCGATATACCAAATAACATTTGAGTGGTCTTGGAGGCTGTGACAGAATGAAAGCATCCTGCCAGGCAGGTGCCTCCCCACCCCTCCCTTCCCAGGATCCCATGAGGAACATGAGCCAGGAGCTGCATGACTGGGCTGACTGCAGCACGGTTGGTGAGGAGCGCTTGTGAGAGATGGAACAGAGTGAGCATGATGTAAGGCAGGGAGATCAGGCAGTGGGGTGGAAAAAATAAATTGTTCCTGTGGCCTTTGAACGGAAGCGATTCAATGCGGGATTTTTGAAAAGGATCGCCAAAATTTGAAAACCCCAGGATGCGGGAAATATCACAGGGCAACCTTGCTTTAGGATTGGGAACCATGCAAACTTCTTGGCCAAACTGGGATATTTCTCTCGCTCAACCTTGGATATTTGGACCGTGAAGAAACGGCCTAAGAGGCCCAATCCTCAACTCTTCCTGGTATGGCAAGCCAGGATGGCCAATACATTACAACTATACTTCAAACTTCTCCCCTCTCCCACAGTTCATTTCATAATAGATTTTTTAAAAATCCATTATGAAAAGCTGTCCTATGCAAATGAAAACTTGTTAACAAATATTTTAATAATTTCACAATTCATTTCCAAATTAAGTCTTGATTTTTTTCAAACAATATTACAACAGCATTGTTGAGCATCAAACACAGAGCAATTATTGCTAATACAAAACAAAGTTTAGTGATGCAAGAAAAAAATCAAATAAAATGCCATGACAAACATAATAAATAAGCCATTCAAAACAAGGGAAATAGCCAAGCACTAGCCTTAGTCCCAGGAATGTGGTCATGCTGTGTGAGCGCTTAAAACAGTGGTGAAAGTTTTCTGCTGCAGAGCTCAAAAGCAGATACAACAGGGAGCAGGTGCTGGTGTTCTTGCCTGTTGCCATGGTTACTATTCACAAGAGGTGACTTTGAGCCCTGTGACACAGTCTGTCGTTCTACAATCCATGTTCTGCTCATGACCTGAGTTCGATCTAAACGGAAGTCAGTTTCAGGAAGCCAGCTCAAGGTTGGCTCAGTCTTCCATCCTTCCGATATCAATAAAATGAGCACTCAGCTTGCTGGGTGTAAAGTGCAGATGACTGAGGAAGGGAAACCACCCTGTAAACATAGTCTGCCTGATAAATATCATGATGTGATGTCACCCCATGGCTTGGTAAAGACCAGCGTGCTAGCTTGGAACTACATTTACTTTGAGAGGTAGTGTTTGCATACAGAATGTGAAGACAAGGACAGGGATAGAAATATTGGCTGTTTCTGCACAGCCAGAGTAGACGGACTGCATCGGCATGAACCACGCCGATGCAAGCCCCAGGGCCGTTCGCACAAATGGCCCCGCCCCACTGGCTGTGCAGCTGGCAGAGCAGGCTCTGCACGGCTGTGCAGCATCCCAAACGCCTCCTTACCTCCTCTGGTTTCCGTTGTTCTGTGGAGGCAAGGGGACACGGGCCATGGCCAGAGTGACGGCTGCAGGGACGGAGGCTAGGAGGTGTGTTCCCTGGCCTCCACAGAGTGACAGCAGCCAGGAGGAGGTAAGGAGACGTTTGGCGCCAGCGCGGACACAATGCTGCCTTCAACCTGGTTCCCCTACAGAATCTGGTTCCCCTACAGAATCACTGTGGATATCAATACCAGGTGTGAAGGACAGTTTAATATTAGGAATACATTATCGTCCCCCTGACCAAAGTGCACAAGAGGATTCTGAGATGGAAAAAGAAATTAGAGAGGCCAACAAAAACAAAAATGTAGTGGTAATGGGTGATTTTAACTATCCCCATAGAAACTGGAAAAATGCATGTTCAGGTCATAGTAAGAAGAGAGCATTCCTGGATATGCTAAATGACTGTGGCTTAGAGCAGATGGTTGTGGAACCAACCAGGGGAGAGGTGATCCTAGATCTAATTCTATGTGGGACCCAGGACCTGGTGCAGGAAGTCAGTGTTGTTGGAGTCAGATAGGGAATGAAGCGACCACAATGCTGTCAGGATTCAGTAATCTCAGCATTGCTTGAACAAGTGGCAAACTACTAATGTAGTTACATTCGCCTTCAGAAAGGGAACTTTCTCAAAAGATGAGGGGATAGTCGCGAGGGAAGCTGGAAAAGTGAAAATCAAGAGAGTCAAAACTGTCCAGGATGCTTGGAGGTTATTTAAAAACACAGTAATAAAAGCTCAGCTGGAATGTGTCTCCATGGTGGTTAGAAAAAGGCAGCACCCTAGTCCAAAAAAGAAAGCCACCATGGTTAACAAGTAGAGGTTGAGGAAATTATCAAGAAAAAAGAAAATGTCTTTTTAGAAAAATGAAAGTCCAGTTTGGCTGATGAAAGAATAATGAGAGGGAACACAAATGGTGGCAAAAGAGAAGCAAGTTAGCTGTAAGGGAGGCAAAAAAAAGGACTAATGAGGGAACGATGGCATTGCAAAACATCAAGACCAGCAACAAACAGTTCTTCAAAGGTACATCAAAGAAGCAGGAAGCCAGCAAGGGAAGCGGTAGGCCTATTAGGATGAAAGCAAAGGAACAAAGGGTGTGCTAAAAAGATGGCAGGGAGATTGCAGAGAAGCTGAATGAATTCTTTTGCATCTGTCTTCGAACCCAAGAGGAGGTGAGGAACATTCCTGCACCTGAACCAAGCTTGCTTAGGGAGGGTGAATCTGAGGGAACTAGCGAAGATAGTGGTAGACAAGGGAAGAAGTCTCTAGCAGCCATTGGATAAACTAAATGCTACCAAATCCCCCCCCCCCCCTGGCCCAGATTGCATTCACCCAAGAGTTCTTAAAGAGCCTGCAAAGCATGAAATTAAGCTGATCTTCCTCACTTTACAATTTGCAACTTATCCCTGAAATCAGGCTCCCATCCCCTGAAGACTGGAGAGATGTGCCAATGTCACACCAATTTTAAAAAAAAGGATCTAGGGGGGACCCGAAATTACAGGCCAGTCAGTTTGACATCTGTTCCTGGGAGTGAATTAGTAGAATCTATCATTAAAGCATAAAATTATAAAACATGTAGAAAAAAGCAAGACCTGCTGAGAAAGAGTCAGCATGGCTTTTGTGCAGAGGCAAATCCTGTTCTCTACAAACTTACTATAGAGTTCTTTGAGGGTGTAAACAGACATGTGGATATAGGGGGAACCAAAGTGGACATTGGTTCTACTTGGATTTCCAAGTTAGAGCTTTTGACAAAAGTCTCCTCACCAGAGACTGTGTTGAGAAAACTCAGCAATGAAGGAATAAGAGGGGAAGTCCTCCTATGGATTAAAAAACTGGTTGAGAAACAGGAAACAAAGAGTGGGTGTAAATGGGAAGTTCTCACAATGGAGAGATGTCAGGAGTGGTGGTCCCCCCAAGGATCCTGCTTTTGGGACCAGTGCTCTTTAACCTATTCATAAAATGACCTGGAAGCTAGGGGTGGGTGTTATGTGGCCAAGCTCTTGCAGATGATACCAAATTATGTAGGGGTGGTGAGAACCACAAAGGATTGCTAAGAGGTCCAAGCAGACCTTGATAAATTAGGTGAGTGGGCTCAGAAATGGCAAATGCAGTTCAATGTAGCAAAATGTAAAGTGATGCACATAGGGGCAAAAAATCCAAACTTCACATACACATCTACCTGGCAATCAGTGCTATCAGTCACAGACCAGGAAAGGGATTTAAGCGCCTTAGTTGATAGTTCCATGGGAATAAGTCAACTCAATGCATGGTGCAGCTGTAAAAAAAGGCAAACTCTATGCTGTGGGATCATTAGGAAAGGAATTGAGAATAAAACGGCAAAGATTGTCATGCCCTTATATAAAGCAGTGGTGCTGACCACACTTGGAGTAACTGTGTCCAGTTCTGATCACAAGATCTCAAAAGGATATTGAGGAGATAGAAAAAGTGCAGAGAAGGGCAACAAGGATGATTGAGGGGACTGAGCAACCTTCCCTATGAGGAGAGGGCTGCAGCCGCTTTGGGACTCTTTAGTTTGGAGGAGGAGGCGGCTGAGGGGGGATATGATTGAAGTCTACAAAATTATGCATGGGGTAGAAAATGTTGACAAGAGAGAAATTTTTCTCTTCTCACAATACTAGAACCAGGGGGCATTCATTGAAAATGCTGGGGGGAAGAATTAGGACTAATAAAAGGAAACACTTCTTTCAATGCTTAATGTGTGATTGGTGTTTAAATATGCTGCCACAGGAGGTGGGATGGCCACTAACCTGGATAGCTTTAAAAAGGGGCTTTGGATTAAGATTTTATGGAGGAGAAGTCGACGATGGCATACCAATCTTGATCCTCCTTGATCTGAGATTGCAAATGCCTTTAACAGACCAGGGTGATCGGGAGCAACCAGCCGCAGAAGGCCATTAAGCGTGCCTACATCCTACATGTGAGCTCCCAAAGGCACCTGGTGGGCCACTGCGAGTAGCAGAGAGCTGGACTAGATGGACTTTGGTCTGATCCAGCTGGCTTGTTCTTATGTTCTTCTTATGTTCTTAACCTGCTGCCATTCGCACAGCAGCGGGGGGAAAAACCTGCTCTGTGAACAGCAGCGCCTGCTGTGTGAACAGTGCCCCAGGGACAGTGTTTTTACCATCCCTAGGGCGCTGTTATTGGGCTGTGTGGAAACAGCCCTAGAAAAACATATTTATTTATTTATTTATTTATTTATTTATTTATTAAACTTAATATACCGCCCTATCCCCGAAGGGCTCACATCTTCACATACACATCTTCATTTCCAGTGTATAAGCAAATACATTGATCTTCCTTGTCTGGCTGCTGAGCTGGAGTGCCCCCCCCCCCCAAACAATCAAAAAAGTCACATGATGCTGAAAATTTGATAGCGTAAAGGCACTGCCATGATACTGTTGATGCTACACCTATGACTAGGAAATGTTAGTTCATCTGCATTAGCTTCTTAAAGCTGAATGTAGGTCTCAGGTGTGGATTACTAGAAAACATATTTGATGGTATTTTTTGAATGTATTTCATACGCAAATCTCCGGCAGGCTGAAAAGCAAAAGAGCTGTTTCAGGCACACTTGAGAGCTTGTATGCTTTACTCATTTTGTTTGAACAGACTCCATCTCTCATGCAGCTTGTCAGACTACCTCTCTGTTTCAAAAACAGGTTGCTATGTAGCATGAAAACTGATGTACTCCACAGGTCCAAAGGTCATATGGATCTGTAGATCCCTGTCACAATGTTTGAACTGGGTGTTATTTTATGTGTCTTTTATTATTTTAATAGGATTAGATATTTTAGCATCAATCTTCTGGAGAACTGAAATAAGTACTGGTTTCTTTCCTCCCTCTATTAATGAGCTGATAATGTCCTTAATTTATATAATTTGGTTTCCTTGGGCATAGTGAACTCCTTATATTATATAAATATGTCAGTAATTCAGCTTCTTTTGATTTATCATTTGTCAGTGTTCAGATGCTGGGACAATTACTCTGATACATTTTTTTAGGAGGGGATCTGGATGTAAGTAAAACTGAGGCATTTTTACAATTTAAAGACATAACACACAACCCTCCCAGCATCTCAAAGGCCATCAGTTTTTCAAAAAAATAACAATGATCCAAAATACTGTCGAAGGCTTTCACGGCAGGAATCACTGTAGAG
This sequence comes from Sphaerodactylus townsendi, assembly GCF_021028975.2. Lineage (NCBI taxonomy): Eukaryota > Metazoa > Chordata > Lepidosauria > Squamata > Sphaerodactylidae > Sphaerodactylus > Sphaerodactylus townsendi. The sequence goes on from NC_059425.1 coordinate 141,992,409, forward strand.
CTTCGAGGTTTAAGGAAACAGAATTTAAAGCAGCATTCTCTCCTATCACGGGCTTAGAAACCTGCATCTGTGGCACCACAGATGCAGGCAAAACGCCAGGAGAGAATGCTGCTAGAACACAGCCATACAGCCCGGAAACCACATAGCACCCCAGTGATCCAAAATATCTCAGTTTAGGATTCACTTATACAGCACCAGTGATCTCTATGTTCATTATTTCTTTGATGTTCCTCAACAGATTTCAGTGGGCTGCTAATGGAAACACAGACATCCTTGTCATATTATTTTAATCATAGCTGTTATGTTCCCACTGATTGAGATAGTTTACTGGTAACTTTTAAAATATATTTCACAGCATACCATATTTAAAATATATTTCACAGCATACAATATTTGAGTTCAACAAAACTAATAAATAATAACTTATGGTATCTTTGCCCTGTGAAACATGCTTTTAGTTCAATTATTCTTTAATTACTTCTGTTCTGTCCAGTGGAAATTCAGTCAAAGTTTAATTTAAACACTAATATGAGACATTTGTTTTATGGAACATTAGCAAGGTGATGACTGTGAAGTATTTATTCATTTGTTCATATTATTTATAGTCTCCCCTTATCGCTGGGACTCAAGAAAGTCAATACAATCAATGGGATGTAAACAATGCAACAGAATCTGGATTGCAGAAATCTGGAACCAACCAAAATTCTCATAACAGAATTGAAGCATTTCCAGTATCTCTAATACCCACAAAACTGACAGTCGTAAAAGGAAGAAAATGCAAATTAATTTATTTGTGAATTTACATTTCCAAACAGGATACCCACTGTTACAGAATGTCATATGGGGGTTCTGTGGGGTTATGCCCATACAAGTAGAACAAAGTTTGAGATAACGTGAAGTAAAACAATGAAACATAACCATCAAAAGCAAAACAAGGCCATTAAACTCCTTAAAGACAAGCCGAGGCATAAAAACACATCATGAACATCCTATAATGATAGATAAAACTTTCCGTGGGTGACAGCACTTTTCATGACGTCTTAATCAGTTTTGACTGGGAAAAATGGAGGAAATAAGGGAGTGCACTAGCCCTTCCCCTGTTCACTTAGTTTATCCCATATTTGAAGGAAAACTAAAGAAAACCTTGACTCCTGCTGGGTGGTAATCAAATTAATCAAATCAGACAAGTTAGAAATAGGGAAATTCTATCCTGAGCAAACCAAGTTGAGTCTGCTCTGCCCACCAAAGAGTTTGCTCTGCCCACCTATGAACAGAGCTATATTAAAACATTTCACAGCTCCTATGTGAAATTTGTTTTTGTTTCTGGTGACTCTTCCAGCTAATATGTAAATCAGAACTTTCAGGCAAAGCCTCATCTGATTATTAAATATAGTTTCCAATAAAAAAAATATAAAAGCCGTCCTCAGCCAAAGGGACCTTGATCAGCGACACAGAATAAGAATGACATTTTTTTACTGGCTTCTCTCAGTATCTCTTTCTTTGTTTGGAGTGTACAAATGAACTATTTTGAAACATTTGCTAATAATAAATGTATGTTGTTTGGTAACCTATTCATACATTTTATCATAACAAGTAATGCAATCCTGGATTAGGTATATAACTCAGGCATGCAGTCAATTCCCAACTAAGCCATGCCTTTTGTAAAATGTGAATAGATATGCCACCAATGCTCATCTTTCCTAGGTGAAGCACGAAATACCAGCTCTGCCAACTTGCTGTGCTTCTCACCCCCACAAAAGTGAGGTCAGGAGCTCTTCCAGCTCAAGATAGTACATCAGACCCAGAAAACAGAATTCCCCTCCTCCTCCAAATCCCAGTTATGTTGCAGTCAAGATTGCTCCCATTGTAGCCCTGATTCAGTAGGTAATCTGGCAATACTAACAACCAGTCAGCCAACAGATGGGGTTGAAGTAGGGTTGCCACTCTCCAGGTAGTGGCTGAAGATCTCCAGGTAATAGAGATCAGTTCACCTGGAGAAAATGGCAACTTTGAAAGGTGGCAGTATATCCCACAGAAGTTCCTCCCCTGCTCAGGCTCCATATCCAAATCTCCAGGTATTTCCCAACATAGAGCTGGCAAACATAAACAGTGGGCCCATCAGTTACCTTCCAATCTGCCCTCTCCCCTGCCTGCCTGTCCTTCTCCTTGGTGGTGGTGGTGGTGGTTGTTTGGGGAGGGGTATTGGCAGAAATGTAGACTCAAAAGAACTGGATATCTTAATACTCTGTAAGCACTATCTTGTTATCACTTGGATTTAGCTTACCCAGACTTTCAGTGGTTTCCCTTTTTTTCTTTTCCCTTTTTTTGGGGAAAGGGCATGTTCTGTCTTCTTCATTTTGGCATCTCTTTTGAATAATCACTGTATATAATGTAGTATTGTGTACAGTGTACTATACTGTGCTTTTAGCTATTGTGGATCTGGATTTTTTTAATTGTTCATTAATTGATTATATTTTTTAATAAAAGATATTTGTCATAGATCTTGGCAGAAAGATATTTTTAAATAAATCAACAACACTAAATAAGCAAAGTACCTTCGTATGTTTTGAAAGATATTGTGACTGAATTTGCCACACCACTGCCACACACCAGACTTCAGGGAGACTAAAACTGAACTTGTAGCTCCTGCCCTCTTCTGATATTTAACAAGCATAATAAAGTTAGCTACCACAATAACTATGTATTCCTCATCATCAGAAACAACCTTTTGTGCATGTTAAACATTGTTTTTTCTTCTCACACAGCTAGGTTTGCCAGCTCTCTGGATGCAAAGCCTGGGGATTTGGGGGATGAACCTGGGGAAGGGATATGATGCCATGGCCTATGGTGACACCAAAGTCCCCCCACACAAACACCCTAGAAATGATCCCAAGGGAGATAGCTAGATACCCTGACAACCAATGGAGGATGGGAGTAGGGAGGGAACAGTTTCTATTAATGGAGGCGATAACATGTCAATGTCATTTCTGGAAGTGACATCATGTCATCATCATGATGCAGGATACTCGGATATTTAGAGTGCAAACTATGGTAGAAACTATTTTCACCACATAGTTTTTCCAAAATACCAGAGGATCCCCACTGTTATTGGTGATGTGATGACATCACTTCCAGAAGTAATGTTGACATGTCAACACTGGCCTTCATTTCCAGCTAGTAAGTTCTCCCCACCAGCCAGCTAACTGGCACCAGGGAGAGGAGAGCTTGGAGCAGAGACTCTCCCATCTTCAGTCAGAGGATGGCAACCCTACATTTAGAGAACAACTGAATAAAAACTCAGGACAAATATGACAAGGTACATTACTTATGGAAATGAAGAAGCAATGTTCCTCTTCCACCAGTCCATCCACACAGTGGTCATGGGCCTATTGGGTTCTGGCATAGAGGAGGATGTGAACCACTCTGTAGCCTGCTGCAATCATTTTGCTAAAAGTTTTGTGAATAAAATCTCTCACATCTACTCTACCTTGGACTTTATATTAACAGTGGCAGGATTGGAAGGTCCCAGCTTGCTGATTTATCCCGTTGCATGGGATACCAGTTGCATGGGGATAGAGACAGGACTCCTGAAAGTCTGAGACCTATCACCTTCTTGCCCCTCCTGGTTGTTTAAATCCGGATCCAGGAGACAGTAAATGCCTCCCTGAGAGTGGGGGGTGGTCACCCTGCTTTGAAATTAACTTTGGTGAACTCTGGAACTCATCCCCAGGGAGATTCCTCTGTCTCCCTCTATTGTTGTAAAGACTTTGTTTCTGAAGATGGTGAAGACTTTGGTTTGGTGCATCCCCAGTAACTCTTATTGGCTCTTCTCCCTGGTTTTATGTATAACTTAGTAAACAATATGATGTGACTTCACTCCATGCATCCATCAAACAAACATTCCACCATAATGAGCAAAAGGGGTGGTACACAACCACAAGGTAGTAAAGGACAAAAATGTACCACAAGGCTACACTTAATGCTGACAAAATAAAGCTTCTAACTGGACTGGACTTTTTATTTATATATTTCATTACAAACTTAAATGGAAATGTATATAAGTTGACAAGTATGTAACAAACCAGCCATCTATACAAGAACAAGCTAGCCGGAAATCTAGTCTCAATGCCGACCTCGTAATGAAACTTCAAGGCTCATTCTGTAAAAATGATAACAAAAACGCAAATAAATAAAAAAGTCCACAAGGAAACCCCCAACCCAACATTTATTTATTTTTACTTACAAACTGAATGGTACTGAGAAACACAACTTGTTACAATGAAATGGGATAATCTACAAAAAACAAACAGTATATACAAATACAATCAATTCGTAACCAAAACCCATAATGTAAACAAAAAATAATAAATTAAAAAATATATAAAGGATACCAAAAGGGACTGCACTCTACTAGCTTGACTCCCACTTCTCAAATTATGGGTTTTGGTTATAAATTGATTGTATTCATATACACTGTTTGGAGGCTTTATTTTGTCAGCATTAAGCTGTAGCCGTTTGGTACATTTTTGTCCTTTACTACCTCCATCAAACAAACAAACCTACCTTTATTGCTATAGTGACACCATACCGTAAAATATATAAAATCAAACTTAAAAATGAGTCATCTGAAAATCCTGTAGCCTCATAGTGATTAAAACAAACTTCACAAACCAAATCAGTAATAGAAGGACAATAATCCACCAGAAGTAGTGATACACATCTTTCCATGGAAAGGTTACCTCAGCTATCAAGGAATTAATTAATGATGGACTCATGTAAATTGACATAGAAATCACAATGGAAAAGAACATGTGGAATACATTCAATACTTTGGTTTCCACAGGGACACAAACTTTCTTGATGAGGCGTTCCCATGTATCTTTCTCAGAGGACTGCGGAGGAAAGTTTGTTTGAGGTGAAGTCTATCAGCAGAGTATAAAGCGGAGTCACTCTGGTAAGATGAGAAGCTTTATAGTCTTCTGGCACTCACTGCAACCTTCTACCACACTTGGAAAATAATACTCTCCACGCAAGATGTGCTTTCCATATGAAGGTCTTACTTTAGCAGTTGCAAGGTTGCACAAATCTATTCTATACAAGACTATAATACTATACAGAACTCTTCAGCAATAACAAAGTTCAACACACACAGAACTCAACTCAGTCTCATACTGAACTATCTGAACTTAGCATAGCATATACAACGCATACATCCAACAAGATACTTTCCCCCACCCAGACATCAGCCTCTCATTGGTCTACAGTTACAGTTGAACTCACCAACTCATCATGTTAAAGGTTAATTATTGCTACTTCTTGCCCCTAGATTGACTGTCTCTGGCCTCGGGTTGCAAACTTCAGCTAACTTAGAAGATAACCTTTTAGTGAACCTTTACTCTCTTTTTTATATATCATGACAAAGTCCAGCTGTAAAAATACAAGGCTAAGGTCCCCTGAATATGAGTAATACCAATATTTAACAGGGAGCAGGTTTTATTTGCTAAAATACAAAGATTTTGTCTCTCAGAATCCAGCAACCTCTTCTTTAATAATCCATAGGGATGTTTCCTCAGAGGGCATGAAATGGGCATGAGAGTACGGGCATGAAAAAGTGCCTAGGGGCAAGGCCTTGTTTTTGCACCCCCACCCCCACCCCCCGCCCCTGCACCCCATCTCCTGGCCTCTGATGGGGGGGGGCACAAAAACAAGGCCTTGCCCGCGGAAGGCTCCGGGAGCCAGCTGCTGCCTTGCCCTTGCAAAAAAATTAACTTACTTTCCTTCATTCAAATGGTGCCAAAGCCAGCAACACACTGAAAACAGGAGGAAGCACTCCTTCCCTGGCCTTGTCTCTGTCCCCAGCATGTTACCAGCCTCAGTACCACTAGGTGTCATGATGGTGCCATGGGGTGGGGGGGGATTGCTTTCACTTGTGCAAGTGCAGTGTTATCACTTCTAGCTGTGGCCTTAGAATTCTGCAGCTGGGAAGAGGCTAGAGAAAACTTTCTTCTGTGTGACTGGCGTTGAGGCCAGCAACACACTGGGAGTAGAAACAAGGCCAAGGAAGGACTGGCACCCTCCCTGGCCTTGTTCCCACCCTCAGTGTGTTACCAGCCTTGGTGCTGCTCTAAGAAAAGTAAGGGGTTTTTTTTGCAGGGGGCACAGCAGGGGGAATTCAGTGGGACAAATTCAGCAGGGGTGGGGGCAGTTCAGTTTGGGGCTGGGGGCAGGGGGCCAAAATGTGCCCCCCATGTGAATGATGCCTGGGTTGTCTTCCCTTTCTTTCCCCCCTATATATGCCATTGACGAAGTGTCTCTTCTATGAATTTATATCATTTTGTGAGGCTAATCAACTTTCAGTGACTTTTGAGAAATCTAACATCAGAGACAATAATATCGATCAAGTTTAGAGTTTCAAATATTTGAGATCTCATGTCCAAGACAAAGGTGGGTGTTTATCACATTGCAAACATGCCATCAATCTAGCTAAGTATAATATGCTAGCTACTCAGCAGGGCCCTAGTGCTTGCCTTCACCATTTTATTTTAAATGCTGCTTTAATGTTTAGATGTTCACCACACTGGGGACCCTATTCAGGAATAAAGGTGAAACATTTTAAATGAATGAATGATTACAGTTATTTGATCAATAAGAAATTATGTTTACTCACTTGCTATACTAGTATGTCATTACACGCATTACATTACAAAGTCATGGACAAGAAACATAGATTATACAGCACAAGAAATAGATTTGTAAAAGATACAATATAATTTTGGCCCTCTTTGCTCATTTTTTAAGCAAGCAAACCTTCCAAGCATATTTATGAACTTGTGAAATGTAACAGTGGCATTGAAGTACACCAAACTAGCTTAGCTTCAGATTTTCTAAATTCTAGATATTTTTCTGCCAGAGCTTCTCCACCTTTTAAAGCTAAAGTACTATCATTAAACTTAAACCACTCCCTACTACTCAGTACTTTTGCTACAGAAACACTCATCTTTTCAACAATTTTACAGATTTTCGTGACCCAGATTCAGGTTGCAATCCTTGGGCATAGCAGCACACTCAAAACCAGTCCTTATTAAATGGAGGTTGCAGGCTACAGTTTAGAGCTGATTTGCGTTGTCAGTGCAGTACAGCATAATTGGCAGAGTGTATTGTCATTCCCACCGATGAAAATAAAAATATTATACAATATAAAAGTTCTTCTGCCTATGTACATACAATAACAATAAGTTTCACTAGCAGCATAAAATAAAAACACACTACTTTAAGTGTAAACATACAGAATATAAGTGCAAAATGGTACACATGTTTTCATTACATAGCTGTACAGTGCCACCTTGGGCAGAGTTATACCTTTCAAAACCCATTCACTTCAGTGGGCTTAGAAGGATTGGGATGACATTGCTTATAAGGTTTATTATGTAAAAATATCCAATTCTTGCTTAATTTACTGCAAACCTCTGGTCCCAGCGCCAAAGCTTTCACATTAAAAGTTATTATCAGGGGCATTTATATAGTATTCTTGAGCAAGATATAGGTATTAATCATTTCCTAATCACAAATATATCAGTTCAGGCACCTCCTTAAATGCAAGGAAGGCTTCCGCACATAAACCAATAGACTACAGGTAGGAGTCCAACCTGATGTTAAATATCCTGGATCCCTCCTTGAATGGTTAGAATTAGTGTTCCCACGTTCATGCCTGTGACCAGTAGAAGAAAAATAATGTTTAAAAATAGCAGTTACCATGATGTCACTTCTAGGGGAAAACTGGAAGCGATGTCAGTTTGCTCTAGGAATTGCCAGAAACTCTATGGTTTTACTGTAGAGTTTCCGGCAATTCCTAGAGACATGTGATGTCACTTCTGTGTCTTCCCTGGAAGTGATATCACGCCATTGCACCGATGCTATCCACTATGTCCTCCTGTCTTGCAGCGCTAAGTGGAATACTAAGCCCAAACTCTGGTATCATGGGTCTTGTTGTGGCAGGGTAAAGGGGAAATGTCCTCCTCGCAGAAATGTGCTTATTGTTTATCTTATTAAATCGTGTTGAAGTCTAAACAACATAAAATGTGTTTGTGTGTATGCTCTTATTTTTTTAGTTGCTATACTACTTTGTAGCTAGTTTTATCAGTGCTTTTTACTGTTGTTTATTTTGCATATTATTTTGTTTACAATGAGTTTCCTCAAGCATTTTAATGGATAGAGCAATTAAACAAATATATTGAAAACAGACAAAATGGTGAGAATATTTTTAGTTTCTTTTTAAATGGAAAATGCAAGTTAGAAAAGGGACAAGAAAAACCAACTGTAACCCCCTCCTCCATGGCTATGGCAACAAGTGCTCAGGAAGAAGAAAAATGCATTTCAGATATGTTTTATAACAAAAATAGGCAAAGCGAGGGGGAGACAAAGTGAAAAATAGCTGGAGAAAAAATATTGGAGATGAGAAGACCAAGAGGGCACTTGAGGAAGATGCCCTAGGAGAACATGCAAATAAGGACTAAATGGTCTGAGGATCTTGAATCAAAAGAAAAAGTCAGGGAAATAATACATTTATCAGGAGAATTTTCATCCTGCAAAGTTATTATTTTACTATCAGGACCATAGGGCCATGTGTTAATTTTAAAGACTTCATTTTAACATAACTACTCACATTAGATCTCTCAACTGTGTTTGATGCCTAATTATATCAAACTCAGTAGTAGGTAAAATCTTACTTCCTTTTAGAAAGATAAAAGTCATTAATATTTTAGCAGTAACCACAGCGCTGCTAAATAGACTCAATTAATCTGAGCAGGATCTTGACATATGGCCCTGCCTTTGGAATTCTTTCACTTGAACTGCAAGGCTGCCAGACATACTTTCCTTTACAATATTCTCAGGCTACATATCTTGTTCTTATTCATTGTGCCTTCTAAAGGGAAAAGAAACCACAAAGGTATACCATTAGTTTGTGTTTTTCTCCTTTAAAATCCATGATGAAAAACTGATTCTAACAGCATAAACCTACTTAAATTACACATGACTAACTGCACTCAGACCAAGAATACAGAATCTGATATGTTCCTAAAAATGGCTATTTTATGCAGCTGAACAAAACGTTTTGATCTTTGACTCTGCCTAATATTGCTGTCACTTTTGATCACTATCAAAATTTAAAGGAAGTGGACTCCATTCAGATCTTCCACATACAAGTGGACTAAGAGTTTGCCATTAGAAATACCCATCAGTGGGTTTTGTTTAGTTTTGAAGTGTGTTACATTAAAAGGAAATCACTTGTAGTACAATCCTAGGCATGTTCACACAGAAATAAATCCCACTTCATCCAGTAGGGCTTGCTTCCAGGAAGGGATATATAGGATTGCCACCTTAATTGGTCAGAACAACCTGAATATTCATCTTACCTGTCAGACTGCAAACCCACACAAGCAAACTATTTGCTTAAATCATTTATATCCCACTCCTCTAAAGTCAGAGAGAAGGCTTATGGCAAAGACTGGTACAGTAAAACTAGTAAACAATAAACTCCCCAACAAAATGCAAACACACCTGACCACTTGCCCATCTAACCCCAGAGAAAAGAAAAACTGTACCATTCATAAAGGGAGCAACAGGATTTCATTAATTATCCAGTTTAGCAAAAACCAGAAAGACTGAATTATTAACAGTTATAGCTGATGTGAATGGTCACTGTCTTTGCATTTATTACATATTAATTTTACACAATATGCAGGGAGGGACCATGGCACAAAGGTAGAGCATCTTTCAGACCTTCCCCCAGAAAAGTAACCAGAAAGGACAAGGTTCATACAAACGATAGGCCTCAAACTTCTAAGATGTCCAAATCTACAGACTGACTAAACTGAAAAGTATCCCAAAAAGTTGGACAAGCCAGCACTCTGGCATCATTTAACCACAGCACCGCTAATGTAGAATCCAAGTTGGAAGGATGCAAGAGATTTTATATGTAAAGGTCTGAGCAAAATAGTCACATCTAGCAGTCCACCTCCTTCTCCTTCTGCAGGCAGATCCCAAAAGGTCCTTGACTACCCAGAATAGCTCTGCTGGCTAACACTGTTTAGACACAATAGTGGAGGAATAGTCACTGCCACACAGTACACTTTGCCCATGAACCCAAAGAACTCCACTATTAATTCTCCCCCCCCCAAGACTTATTGTGTGTGTAAAAAATGCTGTCAAGCTAAAACAAGTGAGAAGCAGAGGTGATTGGCTATTGCCTTCCTCTGCAGAGTCATTCTTAGTGGTCTACCTTCCAAGTACTGACCCTGCTAAGCTTCTAAGATCTGATGAGATGGGGCTATATACTATGCTGCCTTCCCTCCCCCAAGAGATACTACAAGCCATTTTTGACAAATTAGGGACAGATAATCTGTTTAGTATGACCCAAAAAGTAAAATCTTTGCCAGATTTCACAAAAGCTATTAAATATGCCCAAATAAGTTCTATGGACTGTGGCACATTGCCTGCAATGTTCTGGAGAACCATCACTTTCTGGAGAAATCAGTGAGATCTTTACTGTAAAGTAAATTGAAGCTCCCACTTCCAATCTCAATTAAATTCATTCTGCCCATTTAAGTTGGACTATTGTTCATATCACTTGTAGCAGATTGAAGGAACACAGTATGTCACATTCAAAAGCTGGCAAGCAACAAGAAAAAAATGGAACTATGAATTTAATTTTCTGACAGTGATTAGGAATTTGCCAGTAACATACAAGACTTTAATTCAGTGAACTGCATTATATAACCAATCAATACTAATTACATTGCTAATGAATAACATTTACATTCTTTTTAATTGAGCAAATGTTCTACAGACAAGACATGCAGAGACTTAATAAACAGGAGTGTTTCAACAGTATTTTTGAGAAATTAACCTAAAATTAATATTGTTCCTCTTTATCAAGTGTTTTTTTCCAAAGCTGATGCTATGCCACCATATTAACAGGAAGGATAAAAGCTAGAATAAACTGGACTGTGCTATCCAGCACATCAGCATCATACCTTAAAGCACTGTAAGCCTGATCTTTCAAGTCCACATTCACTCTTATGGTGAGGTGTGTTTTCTTAAACTGGAGCTTACAGTATGATGAATTGCAATGAAACCCATTCAGTTCTATCCCATTTCCACAGAAAAACTCTTGACCAGCTTACTTTACTAAACAATCTGCTCTTGTCCCTTAGAGTGCTGCCCTACACATCTGTCACTGTTTGTGCTCTTGCCCTAGCTATGCATGCTTCTGGTATGAAGGTACCACCCAGTTTCTGCTAGCAATGGCAACAAGTAAAAAGAGCAAGATGATTGAGGAGACATCAGTGATCACCACGAATGAAAATATGCAGGCAGTATCAGGCTTAGTGGATCACAAATTGTACAAGATGACTTTAGAGTCCTATAACCAGTGATGGGATTCAGCAGGTTCGCACCACTTCATCTTGTAAACAACCAGTTGTTAAATTATTTGAATCCCACCACGGGAACCGGTTGTTAAATTATTTGAATCCCACCACTGCCTATAACTGCACTGGCTCTTATATGGACATCAAGCTAGGACACAAGTACAAAAGCACACTGTGGATCATGCCAGGACCCCATCAATTTAGGATAGATTTTTAATCCACAAAATGACAATTTCATTGTTTTTACAGAAAAGTTTTTTTGCTTTACATGGACAATACTAGGAGTTAGCGTTGGGCTAGAATCTGGGAGACCAGGTTCAAATTTCCACTCTGCCGTGGATGCTTGCTAAGCAACCTCAAGCCAGTTACTCTTTCTTAGGACAAAGGAGTCCCTATGTTTAAACCACCTCCCTCAACCATTAAGAATATCCTAGAACAAGTCAGCCTAGGGCCTTTCCCCACTTACGATTTGCCGCGCGCCACTCCCAGCACAAGCGATTTCCGGCGCAGGGTCGGGTTCCCCACTGCCCCGTCAGAAGGTGCCATTTCTTCCAGCATCAGAAGGGACGTTGGAGTGCAGAGTCGGGGCGGCCGGGCGCTTGCTCAGCCGCTACGGACTGCGGGGAGCACCGCTGGACCCTCACGCCTGCTTATTTGGGGTAGTGTTAGTAATACAGCAAACAGTAAGTGGGGAAAGGGCCCTAGCCTATCTTACTGGTTTGTTGGAAGGGGAGAAACTGAGGAGGGAAGAACAGAAGCTTTAAACATGCTTCTTTATATGTAAAAAAAAATCAGAAAGGTACTCTTCAATGTATTTCCTATGTTTTTAAATCCATTAATAGCCATTTAGGTAGGCTGATTCACAACTGCTTGTCAATCTTTCTGCTCTTTCCAATGTACATGTGATTCGGGTCCAACTGAGAGACTGTATGAAACTAACACAAACAACAACTGAAAGAAAACTTGGGTTCAGCAATAAACTACTTGTGAATAAATGTGAGCATGTTATGCTTTACCCAACTGTGTGAATATTGAATAACGATTATTCTTAATGACAGAAACAAAGCTCAATGAAAATTATAAGAGTTTCAATAATAAGCATTACACTTGGAGACCATTTATGTGAAGCATTACCAAAAGGCAATGGATGCCAACAGAAGCACAATACACCCTTCTGAATGACACTCAGGGCTAGATCTCCATTTAGATCTCAGTTACTTAAATGCAGTACTTCTGGGGCCAGTAATGCAGGACAAAGCAACAGGCATGGTCTCCCAATTCTGCGCACCTGTCAGTCAAGTCCCTGCTGAATCCTGAGATGCTGGAAGCGCTGCTGTGGCTTGGCTTGCTCCCAGTGTGTCTGGCCACTGTCCCTACTCCTCCTTTCATTTACCAGTGTACCAACATCTTCATAGATAGACATTACATTTTTTCAACACTTAGGTCAAAAGGGTGGCCTACTTCTGGCAAGGATGTTTTATTCTGGGTGGGAAACAACTTAAGCAACAAAGCCTGTTCCCCCAGTTGCTTGCTGCCACCAATTACAGACCTTGGGGATGTATACAATCTTCCATAGGTTGCCAGAGAACAGGGATGGAGGAAGACATTTTACAACTGCTAAGTCACTGTACAACTGTGTCAATTTCTGAAAGGAGTTAGGAGGCATGGATAATTATGCATTTTTAGTAGGGAGTAAGGGGAAAGGGGATGGTTTTTAAAGGAGATTGTATGATGGTTTTATGATAGTGAATAGATCTGTCAGTGTTCAGTTCTTAAACTGAAAGTGGGTTCCAGAACTAAGACCTGACAATTCAAGGCTGATTGATGGAACTTCTTTTCTAGGAGCTGATATTCAGGTACTCTATTTTGATACTGATAGGGTTGGTTATCATTCTAACATGGGGGGGGGGGCTCCCATAAAACTCATTTGAACAATATCCTGCCACAGCTAGTGATGTTGAAAATTCACTGCAAACATATTTGATGGTCAGACTTACTGCATTTAAAGGCAACAACCAAATATGAGACATTGATCACCCAGTTTGTTCATGCCAGACATATGCACAGCAGCGGCAAATTCCGGTCTGCCGCAGGTTTTCCCAAAACCACAAATGTGCAAAGATGCCGCTGATTCAAACTAATCAGCAGTCATTAGTGTTACTGAGGACATCTTAGACGAACACTGAATGACAGGATTTTATTAAAACACAGCATTTATTGATGATTGATTTATATGATTTGTGAATGATCTAATTGTCCATTGACTGCTGACTGGAACAGTTATGAAGCAAGTAGTAGAACTGTGTGAGGTGATGCACATGCATGACAAGCCAGTTGGGTTACACTGCATGGTTAATAAGTAGGGCTGCCAACCCCCAGCTGGTGGCTGTAGATCTTCTACTACAACAGTTGATCTCCAGACAACAGAGATTAGTTCATCTGGAGAAAATAGCCCTTATAGCGTTACAACCCATCGCGGCCCCTCCCCTCCCCATAGTCTATTATCCCAAGGTCTACCCCAAAATCTCCAGATATTTCCCAACCCAGAGCTGGCAATCTTATCAGTAAGGACAAACTATTGAACTGACCCTCATAAAACTAATAAATTGATCATCAAAAATCAGCTCTCTGTTTGCAATCAGGAGCTGAACCAAACGTGTGAGAGCTAAACCAAACGACAACATCTCAAACCTTTGTAGAATCAATGTAATTTATGGCATAAGAACCTTAATACATAACAATAGAAGTGTTAAATGTTTTTTAAGGAATGAAGTGTTTTAAAAGATGAAATACTTTACAAGATCTTCAAGGTGTGCCTCAAATAATTGTCACTTTGAGCTACCCACCTAAAACATTGTATTAATAATGTGTTATGCAAAACTTAATGATTCTGAGCAAAGAATTTTGATATCCTCAGCTGGAAAGCTGGCATAGGCTATAGATTTTCTTTAAATAAAGCAGTGTGAATTTTTAAAAGGTACAGAAACAATTCAAAGCATGCTAAGGATACTGAAATGATGCAATGAAAAGATGAAAGGCATTAACATAAAAATGGTGAACAAAACAAACAAAAGGAGCAAAATTATGTTGCCATTCATGATTTTGTCTGATGGAATTTTTATTCTTCTCGCTAGTCCCCCTCCAATGTAAGAGATTTCAAAACAGATTAATATCATAAACAGGCCCTTTTGGAATATTCTTGGGGCCATCACCATGATGGCCACCCAGTGGCTTCCTGTGCTCTTATTCCTCTCCTTAGTGCCTTAGTGTCCCACTCTGTGGCACATTTGACAAAAGGGTGGATAAACAACCAAGATTATGAGGTTTTGTTTGCCCTAGGGATTGCTGCTTTTGCTGCAGAATTTTGTACCCAGTGTCCCACCTATCTATCTCACAATACTAATAACAGCGTTCCTGTTAGGCCCACACTCAGCCTTTTGGGTGGGGCCCACCCACTTACAAGCTGATTTCATCAATCTACCATGATCTGCAGGTTCCTCCTATGCACTGGTTATTGTATGTCTCTTTTTCAGGCTGGCCAGAGGCTTCCCTTGTAAAGCAGGTGAATGTACTATCTGTGACAAAGAAATTGATAAGCAATCTAGGTCCATTCTTTGGGTTATCTGTACATATGGATTCCAATGGGGAAAGGGCCTTTGTCCAGGTCATTTGCAGAGGTAAAATGGAACCTACCATCTCCAAAATGCAGGGGAAGGGGAGTGAAAAAATGATGACATAAAGCATGGTGTATGCAAACAATTCTCTGAGACTGGTATCAAGTGGCCAGAAGCTCTATCTTTAGTCCCCATGCATATGAAAGCTGTTCCAAGGTGAAATATC
Organism: Sphaerodactylus townsendi; assembly: GCF_021028975.2. NCBI lineage: Eukaryota > Metazoa > Chordata > Lepidosauria > Squamata > Sphaerodactylidae > Sphaerodactylus > Sphaerodactylus townsendi. Next base: position 142,007,678 of record NC_059425.1, read on the forward strand.
ATCCCTAGCCACTGAAAAAGAATCAAATGGCACTGGTTACACTGACCCTATCTCAAGGGGGGCAGTAAATAATTGCTGTTGAAAATATATAGATCAAAAAAGAATGAATAACCAGAGTTGTCATTAAAATCAAAGAAGTCTTGTAGGTCTTGAAGGACATGTTAAAATAAAATCCCATAGGCTTGTAGAGTTGGCTACTTTTCTTATGTAGTACGTGAATGGGGTAACCTACTGAGATCTGTGCTTAAGTACCTTAAGTCTGTATTAACCTACTTATTGCTTTTGCTAAATGCTGGATATTTATTGCTGTTGCTAAAACCACTATTTGCCTCCCCCTCACCCCTGTGAACAAGGCTGGGCCCATGGAGCAGCTCTGCAGGCCATTTGGGCCTCCCCACTTATCAAATAGACAAAAGTGCAAAGCCATGATAGTGCTTGTATAAATTGTAAACATTTGGTACAGACTAATTCCTGTATTTTGTACCTATCCCAATATTGGGGCTCAAAAATATTTAGAAGCAGAGACAAATAAAAGTAAAGATGTCTGTGGTATATATGTATCACATATGGCAGTTTTTGCTTCTAAATGTAAAAATCTGTAGGTAATAAATTACTAGTAGGTACAAAAATGTGTCTCTAACCATGCAGTACTTCTCCATCACTGAACAGCAGAACAGATGCCATTTGAATTGGCTTTTATGCTATTGCAGAAGAAATGTTTGCCAGAATATCAGGATGCTGTTGCTATTCTAGAAGTTCAGAGATGAATTTCATGACATGTAGGACATCTTAACATTTACATACGGATTTTAGACCCACAAGATTTACACGTCAAGGCCTTTATTACACTAGGAATAAGGCTTGGCACATGCTGGTCTACAGGAAAACATTTTAAATATCTTTAAGTAAATACAGTTGGTCAGTGGCGTAGCGCCCATGGGACAGGGGGGCGACACCCCAGGTGGAGCAGCGGCAGAGGCATGGCCAGGCCGTTGAGAGGACGTGGCGGGGGCATTTTGGGGACATTCCAGGGTGGGGCAGGCGATATTGCAGCAGGGTGCAGGGCACACACGCACCCTGTGCACAGTTTCCCCTAGCTCTGCCTCTGCAGTTGGTCATGTAGAAAGTGGTCAATATTTGAAGGTAAGCACTTGTAAACCAATGTCCTTCCAGACTGTTAGTTTACCAAATATCTATACCCTGACTTATGGGCATGGTAATACCACTATGATTCTGTGCTGACACTGGAGGAGCATAATATTGGGCGCCACATGAGTCATTGTCACTTCTGCACACATTTGACATACACGTGCAGCATAAAGGTACAGAGATCATGGTTAGACTGATGAGTGCTCCCTGAAAGTCATTTTAAGTATTATTGTCAGGCCAGCCACATAGTCTGCTCCTAGATTTTTTTTAACATAAAACAAAAATTTACCAAGCATAACAATTATATAGGACCACTGTTGAGGAATGACAGCCTTCAGAACATTTCCTTGGAAAAGAGTTCTACTGAAATCAAGGAGACCTACATCCCCTGCACATCCAGTATGGTTGTGAAATACTGGAGGAGGAAAGCAGCATGTCTGTACAACTTCAGCTAAATAGTACCACCTCCATCATAGCACTTTTGCCAGAAATACACCAGCCAAGCTACAGCAGTAGAAATTTGTTTAAAATCCTGCTGTAAACAGGCTGTCCCCAACACAGCTTTGAATTATTTTTAGTTATTACAATGTGTTCTCAAGGATTTAAATAAAACAGCAAAAAAATCTAGCTGACATTATGATGGCTTAACAACACATAATCAGGCTGCAAATTTCAAAGGAAGATAAAAGAGCTAAGGTTCAGGGGCATTTAAGCACAGAGTTCTATTTGTACTTTCTAGGGGGGCAAATCTATGTCTCAACTTTTAATAAAAACATCCTTTTGCTCTCATACTGTCTTATATTTGTCCCAGCAATAGCATTTATCCTATAATTCCTTCCAATTTAGACATTTTGATGGGATTTGAGCATTACAAAGCAGCATGGCTGACCTTTTTCCATGGCTGGATCACATAATTTGCTGATAACATTTACATGTTCAATCACATAGGTCAGCATTAGGGATTCTATTGAATTTCTCATCTTATTTGGTTCACCCTGAAACATCCTGTATTGATTTTACATTTCTCTTATGCGAATCAAATGTATGAATATTTATTGTTGTGCCTTTTTCGAGTTCCATGTGCTGAATTTTCCCCATAAAATATACACATTTGTCACTGTTATTTGTCAATGTGTCATATGCTATAAATTATGTATACACCACTTAAAAGAAATAAATGAGTTGGGGGCATCAGCATAAAAAAGGTGTAAAACAAATGATTACATATGACTTTTTTAAAATGGAAAGGACACATTTCTGAACTATTTCAATCTGGCTTTAGGCCAGGGTTTAGTACAGGGACTGCTTTGATCATCTAGGTTGATGACCTCGACCAAAAACTAGACAGAGGGAATATAAACCTGGCAGGCCTCTCAAATAGGCCAGGCCCTTCCTGGCATAGCAGCAGGCTACTCTGTCGACCTGAGGGCCTGCCAATGAAAAGGTCCAGCCAACTCGGGTGGCTGGCCAGGGATTGCTACCTTGCTCACTTGTTGCCTCGCTGCCTCTTCTGCAAAAGCAGGTGATCGCTGTCATGACCCGGCAGCAATTCTCCCAATTATAAAAGTATAATGAGTACCAAAAGGGTTTTTTTGGAAGGGGTGGGGGGATCGATCCAATGGCGCCCCCATATGATACCTTAAAGTGTTGCCTGAGTCCTCTGACCCCTCCGATCCACCCCCGGATTCTCAACTTTCTTGGGCTATTCAAAGTTCTCTAAGAATTCTCTCGGCCCCACCTACCTCACAAGGTGTCTGTTGTGGAAAGAGGAAGGAAAAGGAGTTTGTAAGCTACTTTGAGATTTCTTATAAGAGATAAAGGCAGGATATAAATCCAGACTTCTCTTCTTTTTAAGTGCGGATTATGGAACAAAATAGCTATATTCAAGCAAAAGTAAATTAATACAACCTCTTAATAGTGAGAGTATCAGTTACACAAGCTACAACAGATATTTTTGTCACAGTTCTTGCAATATTTGTAGCATAAAAGTGTATGGGACAGGTATATCTGCAACCCATAAAATGCCCAGAAATTATTCCAGTAGTTGATCTGTACTTGGAAAAAATGAAACACTGTTTCCTTAAGAGTAAGAGTCTCAAAACTATGAGTGATCAGTTTGGACACCAGCAATCTTTCCTATGATTTATCAAGAAAAACTGCATAAAAACCTAAAGTAGGGCTCACGCTCTTCTTCTGTTGATGATGAACCCAGGCTTCTGAGTGTCAGCAATATAATTAGTGAGAGATGAAGCACATGAAGAGAAAGGGTACAGCATAGAATGATATCTTCGCTTCTACAGAAAGGTACTCTACAAGCAGCAAACAGGTAAAAAGTGTCTTTTGAAATCTGAATCTATACTGGCTAATATTCACCTATTGAAATCAACTGCAACCTATTCCCAAGTGGTAAGCTACACCCTGCAGTCAGAACATGGAGAAACTATCTGGTACCAGAACCTGGTGAGAAATGTTGATAGCCAACAGGTTTTGATTATCATTGCAAAGAGCCACATCATTTTATAACCGCTAACAGCTTCCATAGTTTATTAGGGCAGCTGGGTTGTTGTTGAATCACCATCAAATACAGTGTACACGTCATGTCTTTCCAGGATCCTGTTCAATTAATGTCAAATAACAATTATAATTGGCAACTTCATGTGTCATGCTGTTGGAATCAAGAACACAGATTGGAAGATCGATTTAGAAGGCTTAGTGAGATAAACATTAGAGTAACTTTGGCTTTTTCCACACAGAACATTTAAAACATTTTGCAAACATTTTAAGAACCACCATTTTGGCTTTTTTGTCTGCATAGCACGGAGGCATAAATAATTTCAATAGAGCTGTAATGTTGAGAAAGAGGAAACATCAAAGGGGCAATTCCATTTTTAGTTGAAAGAAGTTCTCCAAATGAGAGAAGTCTCATAAAGTAATGATAAGCTAATAATTCTTCTAACCCAAGCAAGCTGTTAATATACTTGTAAATTCTCTGCCACAGCCTTTCCTCCAGCCAACTTCCATCTCCTGTATGAGAAATGATCACATATGAACACTGACTTCTTCCTGGACTCACGGTTATTCTCCACAGTATCAGGCAGGGATTATCTGAGATTTCCATGACTGAATCTGGGACCTCATGCAAGCAAAATATGTGCTTTACGAAAGCATGTTCTCTCCCAAAGAATGACATTTTTAAACATTCACTTTGTTTAGAGTGGGCCTTTCTCACTGAAACTCAAGGATATAAAACATTGGAAAAAAGCAGGAGAGGAGGTCCTGCATGCATTTGGGCCCACAACCTTGATCTGAACTTGGTAACTGATAAGTAACCAATGGTAAATCATAGCTGCCTCAACTATACCTGTAGAATTGTGCTAAATCCTACAGGGTCCTGGTCTCCCTCCCCAAAATAGCTTTACCAGATAGGGGTCAGGGTCGAGAAAGAGTCAAATCTCTCTCCGGACAGGGAGTAGATTAAGTGGGATCATTCTAGAGAAAGATATTTGGAACCATCACATTGAAACATAATAGTCCCTTTGGATTTTAAAAAAATGCTATCCTGTGTATTCTATTTAGTCTAAGGCAGTTTAAAAATAAATGACTACCTGAAGCTATGTTATAGCGAGTCATATTATTGGCCTATGGAATCCCATCAACACTGACCAGCAGCAACCCTCCAGGATTTACCTACAATTTTAGCTTCATTTTTATGTGATGCCTTTGTCAAAACCATCATTTTGTGCATTACTGAACATAGAACCTTGATACAAGAGCATTTATAGTTCATATAGTTCCCTGCAGCCCATTGAACAACTATCACCAATACTTGCCTTTTTGCAAACTGCATCATACTTTTTCTTGGCAAAACGGCTTACAGAATGGGAGTGGGCATGTGTACTTCTGGAGAGCGGGCTATTCCACAATCACAAACAAAGTTGTGTGTGCAGGCAGACAGCCCCCCTTCTTTGGTGCTGCTGGGTTGTGAGTCCATCTGGCAGCTGATCATGAGAAGCAAACTGAATCCCAGTAAGGGAGGCTTGCAGCCTACTGCTTTTGGCCGGCCAGCACCAGCAGGGAGATCAGGGTCAATAAGGGTGGGCAGGTGGGCAGGCACCATCTGCACGGCACATGAGGAAGACCAGCCAGGAGTAAAAATGTGTAACTGAGTTGGGTGCCAATGTTGTGAAATGCTGTATAATTAAACTGAATGCCAAAATGTATTTTTCCTTTCAAATGTTAGGAAGCAAAACTAGGTAGGCACTAGGACCCAGGCACAGTGTTCTACAACAAGGAAGGGTCCAGCATGTGACAGAGGAATAAACAACCCTACTAATATCTTTATGTGGAATGGTCTAAACAAGGCATAAATTAAAAAAACAATATGAGATTACAGTATATAACTACAGATTACCAAATGTAATTGCTAGTAAAAAAAAATCTGCTTGCTCAGTATCTGCTTTTTGCAGAATGAACAGTGGAACATATTTTTATTTATAGGAGAGAAAATTATGCATGAAAGTTGTTTGGCATAAAAATATGGCTGTGACCAAGTGACTAAAGCTTGATTTTTTATGTTAAAATATTTTTTCACACTGGTCACAATTTCTAAAATAGTAAGAAACCTTTTCTCCAGTCCAACTAACATTACAATACATTCCCGAGCAGGAACTGCATGAGCAAGCATATTTTACATGCAGGGCTCCCTTTGATAATGTAACAGAGGAAGTTATATCCCTATGACAATATAAATTATGCAATGTACACATAAACTTTAGAGCTTGCACACCAAAATTTGGTAACCTTTACAACAGCTCCTGTAAGGTAAATCTCTACAATTAGTTTCATACTGCAGACCGCAGCTAAGATTGAACAAAGCTTTATTTGTGCGAGGGCTTTCCCGAGTTCAATCAGTTGCATATGATGTAGTTGTTATTTAAATCTACGTGAATTGAGGCCTTGGGGAGGGGGCAACAACATTTCTTGTTGCACCAATGCCATAACGTTAGTTCCAGTGCAAACCTAGGAGTGCCATCATGACATCGGTGTCACACTTTAGGATTTCCCCTCCCTCCATTTCAGTCACACAGCTCCATACAGCATTTGCAGGAGCCCAAGGGTGCTTAGTCAGAAGTCTCTCACTAAGTGGGACATGTGGCAATCATTTAGCAATAATGCTTTCAGTGGTTGTCTCATTGAGTAGAAGAAAAAGTTCACTGTTCTCTTCCAAAGCAATCACTGGCATAAGGGAGGGGGATTTCTCCCACTAATTTTTAGAACTGAATTCTGAGGGGATTATATGAACACATCCTTTCCCTTTCTAAATAACTCCATTTCCACTGAGGTCTGGAGAGGGGAAAGAGCAATAAGCTGGGTTTTATTTATTAAAATATTTGTACTTCTGACTTCTTTACAATTCCAAAATTTTAAAACAAATACACTGCAACAAACCCCCAAATAACCACTCTCCCCCAGAAATGCCTTGGGAGGCCTTCTTATTTATACCAGAGAGTCAGGTAACTGGTTGGACTCTGTAACCAGCTCTGGCCTGCTGTTACTCATGAAACTTCTTTGTTACTTTCTAGTTTCTTCTTAGCTCTGACCTGGGTAGCCAAGACTAGCCTGATCATAACAGCTCTCAAAAAACTAAACAGGGTTGGCCCTGATTAATACTTGGATGGGAGACCACCAAGGAATACCACAGTTGCTATTCAGAAGAAGGCAATGTCAAAAAACCTCTGTAAGTCCCTTTCCTTGAAAACACTACTGGATCGCCATAAGTGAACTGTAACTATGACAACACTTTACACACATGGTTGCTTCCTTGCACCAGAGTTGGGTGGTGATACATAGGTTGACAACCATTTGAAATCTCTAAGACTCCAGTCTTATGACCCATGTTGACTACAATTCTGGCAATAGAATTTCTTTCTGGGTCCATCTAAGAATTGCACAATCAGGGCCAAACAACATGTTACCATTTATAACAAGTCAGACCTACGTTTCCCCAGACACAATTCACTTTCCCTACATATACAGCAACATATTAAAGATCTGCAGGGATCTGATTTGGCTAGGGACTACGGCAGAGAGAGAAGAGGCTCCTGTTTCCCTTCACAGTTTTCCTAAAATGGCCCAAGGGAGGGATTATTTGCCCCATTTTGGAACTGTGCATGCAGTATTATATGCATATGCAGTTCCAAAAAGGACAAATACTTTCTTTTAGGGTTGTTTCAGCTCAAGAAAATGACACAGGGGAGGCAAAAGCCACTTTCCCACGGATGTCCCAGCAGAATTGTATCCCTGCAGCCCTTTAAAATGCCTTTCTATACAGCTGCTGTGGGGATAATGAGTTGAATCCAAGAAACCTGGTCTCCAATTCATTACAAAAAATAATATGTAGTTTGTCCTGGGCTAAAATACAATTCAGTGTATTGTTTGGGTTGTCAGCTCTTGGTTTTGAAATTCCTGGAGACTTGGGGGTGGAACATAGGGGAGGCAGGCTTTGGGGTGAGGAAGGACCTCAGTGGGATATACTGACATGGAGTCCAACCTCCTAAGCTGCCATTTTCTCAATGGAAACTGATGGAAGTAACCTGGAGATCAGTTGTAATTCTGATAGGTCTCCAAGTCTTACCTCAAGGCTTGTACCCTATTGTTATATGCTCCAAATAATTGTGTATGGAGTCAATGAATTCAGCTGTTCTCTCAAAGGAGGGCCCAACCAGCCCTTTATATCACTAAAATTAAACATCCTTTCTTTAATCCAATACCCAGGGTCACATTCAGGGTGAGTTCAGCACCTAAAATACTAAAACTACCTCACCTAAAGTACTTAAATCACCAAGTGATGGAGGGAGGCAGTAACGTACTAGGCAATCATCATTCACAGAGTTTTGGGCCAAGAACGATAACATTTCCCCAGCACAATATTACTGCTTCCCAGTTGCACCAGAAGCCTGTGTTGTCATTAGGGTTGAGCAATACAGAAAATATTCAGTAAAATTCAGATTCAGCTTTATTCTGGTGTAAAATTATCTATATACCCAAATAAGCTGAATTTCATATTCGGTATACCTGTATCCTGAATAATTTGGGTCCATCTAATTTTTTGGTGTTTTTTTCGGGTGTCAGTCTGCAGGGGGCACATTTTTAAAGCTAGCAGCACCAACTTTTCCGGGTATCTTCCAGAGACTTTTCTGATAATACCACCCAAGTTTGGTGAGGTTTGGTTCAGGGAATACAATTTTATGAACTCTCCGAAGGGGGGTGCCCCATCCCCCATTGTTTCCAATGGGAGATAACAGGAGATGGGGCTACCCCTTTGGGGGTCCATAAAATTGTACCCCCTAAACCAAACTTCACCAGATTTGGATGGTATCATCAAGAAAGTCTCCTGAAGATACTCTGCAAGTTTGGTACTTCCAGCTTTAAGAATGCACCTCTGACAGGCACCCAAAGGTAAATATTGGGGGGATTGTCTGGGGGGTAGATTATTTAGGGATATTTTTTCTTTCTTTAAAATCCTGGAGGTGGTCCTGGAGGTGGTAAACATTGTTTCAAGGGAGTGAAATCCCTTGAAACAATGCCAAAAGACAGAAAACAACTAACTGAAGAGTCACCCCCCCCTTCCCATGGCAAGTGACTGCAAGCAAGGATCCTTTACAGGATGCAGCCACTTGCCGGGGGAAAGGGGTAGACTCTTCAGTTTGCTTGGGAAGATGGACTCTTTGGCATTGTCCATCACTGAGGTCCCTATCCTATACATGTTTCTTCTCTATGCCCTCATCAGCCATCCCTAACCTGGGGAGGGACCTAGCAAACTTAGCAGCAGGACTACAGAAGACTGTCATTTATTGTGAAACTAGCGGGCCTGGCCACATGTTACTGTGGCTCAGTCTGGTGAAGTGGAAAAGAAAGAAAAGGGGAAGCGAACAGTTTGAACATGTGTCATTGCACAATGCTTGCAAGGGAGGGGAGGAGCAAGGGGCCCCTCACTCCCCTCCCACTCTCCCGTTCCCTTGTATGGCACCTGCCCCATCCCTCCCTAACGTTCCCCTTCCTCTGCTAGGGTGGGTGGGCCATGTCAAGGTGGCAGACCCTGCCTCTTTCACTCCCTTCCCTTGCAGGCGAATTACCTAGCTTAAAACACCTGGGAGGCATGAGCTATCAAAGTTGCCAGGCTTCAAATTTCTCAGGAGCCGCTTGGTCCAGCAAACCCTGGACTCTGCCTCACCTTCCCCTTCCTCCACTAGGGTGGGTGGGCCATGTGCAGATGGCGGGCCCATCTTTTTCACTCCAGATGGCAGCAGTTTTCAAGGAAGGCATGGTTGTTTCCCTTGTATCAGAGGGTGCTGCTTTGACGGCCAGCAGATGGTGGTGTTGCGGAACAGAACTGTGGTTCCAACTGTCAGCAGGTGTGGCATCTACTAACACACTCAATTGGCACAGTTGTGGACATGTAAGGCAATACAACAGGAGGTGTGTGAAACAGTATGGAAAACCTGGGCACGCATGCAATGCTTAACGCAAGGGAAAATTTCAAAGCAATCGGTCCAGTAGTTTGGGAGATTACCTGTCAGAAAAAAAACGCACTGATAGATTTTTATATATATATTGGTGTGCCATTCATTTCCTTGAAGCCCCACTTGTGTTTCAGTCTCATTTAGCGAGAAAGGCTTGCACCCTTACTGTAAATATTATTCTCCTTGTTACTGATACTTTTGCATAGAATTTATAATGTTCCACCATTTCATTGCACTTTGGGGAACAGTAGCCTCTAAAGCTGCCACCAAAAGTAACTATGTTCATGCAGTATCACTAGTACATCTTTTTACCTCAAATGAAGCTAAGTAAGAGTTTCACTTTTCTTCCTCCATGCATGGGCAGACCAATATAGGTCCCAAGTTCCTGCTTTCAGAGGGTCTCCTCCATTGCCAGGGCCTCAAGTGCAAAACCCAGCTATTTGCTTCTTAACAATGCTTCTGAGCTTTTAAATAAAGTCCAACACCATCATGTTTCATCAATATGCTTTAGTCCTTGTAGCTACAAATCTTCAAACTGTAGAAAGAGAGAAGATGTTCTTACAAATGTCCTGCAAGAAACTTCTTTAATCCATATTCAGCCACTGAAAGACCATAGTTCAGTAGTAGATTTATACTTTGAGCACAGAAAGCTCCCGTTTTAAATCTCTAAAATTGCCCATTAAAAGATCTCAGATAGCAAGGCTCAAGAAGACTTGCATTTTGAATTTGGAAAGGCTCTGCTACCAAAACCGAAAGTAGTGAGTTCACCAGACCAGTAGTTTGATTTACCATACACTTCACACTCTGGAATCAGGGTACCTCTATTGCTGCAAAAACAAGCAGTTTTTTAGTTTAAATGTTAAATATTACAGTGCAATTGGCTTGTCTCTTTAGCAGGCAGCATTAACATCAAAGAAACTTCAGGAGCTCTTCAGTATTTCTGTTAGAAACTTCTTGAAAATGTACCATTTTGGTCAATTCTAGAACACAATTAGTGATCCATTATCTGGACAATGTTTTTAACTTACAGCCCTATCCAAAGGGGAAAGGCAAATCTGCCATTGGGAGTGGTGTGGGGCTGCACCGCCGTATTTGCCCTCCCAGCAGGGGCAAATAATCTGCCTGCACTCGGCTGTCACAGCCCTCCCTGGCAGTGGGATGCAGTGGTGAACACTGAACCAGTGTCCCTGCATCCCTGCCACTGGCATAGTGAGGATGGTCTGGGGCGGAGGAGGAGCTGACACTAGCCATTGTCCTCCTGGCCATAGCCCCCATTGTGTCAGTGGCCAAGGCTTCAAAGTTATGCCACCTTTTTGGTTTCATAGGTCAATTAAGCCCAGTGGGTGCTTTCCAGCAGTGGGAAGGTTTGGTTGCATTTTATAACCTGCCCACACTAACAGGAAGGAGCGGTGGGCCACAGCAGCAACACATCCAGGTGTCCAGCCCATTTGGGGATTCCCATTATGTTTCATTTAAAAACTAGCATTAACACTAGGGGGGAAAGATAATTTACTTTAGGTTGCATGAGTGAAAACTGAGTAAACATCACACTGCCCAAATTTGGGAGGATCTAATAATCTAATATTCTAGCAGGTTTGGTAGTACAACAATTTAATAAATGATTTTCTGGGTGGAAATACCTCTTTCTATAGGACAATTACAGCATTAGAGTGCAGATAGACATGCAGAAGCTTGCTAGTGAGAATGAGCAAAATATAGCTCTATCCTGCAGTACCTTAAATACTGTTTTTCAGTATCCAAGATGGCAGCTGGTCAAGCAGCACCTGGCCAACCAACCCTCTCCTGCCCCCACCTCTTCTTCCTCCATGGGTCTTGGTATACCGAGGGAAATGGTCGTCTAGAAATATTTTTAAATAATGAAGAATTAGTAACTTCCACAGTATAACTTAACATGCATTATATTAATCCTCACCTAAATAAACTGTTAGAAGTACGTACAAACACAAAGCCTGATGTGTAATAAAATAAATACTTAGTGTCCATGGGAACATACTAAGAATTGGTGGTATATGACATTAATTACAAAGTTGGGTGTGTATATTTTGAATAATGTTCCCAGAAAAACTAGAACTGCATTGGGCAGAATCACAGAGAGGGATGTCACAAACTTTGTGGCAAACATGGTCAATAGGTGAATATAACTGATTCCACAGTCACAATCATTCACAAACCTTTGATCAGTCTGCCTTTAGCACCCACCAAACAGTAGCTGTGGTGGGGAGTTTCCTGCCTTTCATATGTGAAATAAGTGAAACTGATTCAACCCCAGTGTCATGGATGGTCAGTCCAGGTAATTAAATAGTGTAAGGGGAACTACACATCCCATACAGCTGTGTGAAAATGCCTGAAATAACTTTGCAGACCTAAATGGACACCAAATGGTAAGGGTTTTTTAAAAGCAAACAAACAGTGATCATTTATAATCCCTGGCTGATTTATTAACTCATTTACTTAAACAATTGGGTATGGACAGGCATAAAAATGTTGGTTCTTATACCCCACTTTTCTCAACTGTAAGGAATCTCAAAGCAGCTTACAGTCACCTTCCCTTCCTCTTCCGACAACAGACACCTTGTGGATTAGGTGGGGCTGAGAGAGCTCTGAGACAACTGTGGTCACCCAGAGGGCTTCATGTAGAGGAGCGGGGAATCAAACCTGGTCTACACATTAGAGTTCACCACTCTACAGCATTCCAGGCAGTCCAATCATGAGGGGAGGTAGTTACACTGTGGCTGGGGTCAGTGGAGCCATGCCACCTCCAAAAAGGTTTGCTGTACCATGAATAGCAAACTGAAAGCAACTCTGCCCCTTCCCCTGTGAAAGTGGCCTGTGAAGCTCAATGGACTGCCCAACTGATTTTGCCAGCATAAGTCTATGCCAGCATATGAGGGTGTTTCTTGGCTGAAAGGGTTCAGGAAGCTAACTAAAGCTGCCCCTGCCTCCAGGAATACCCCCTTTGGCACCAGCACCTGTTCCTGCTCCAGAGGAGCACTGGTGTCACAGCTGTGCTGGTGCCCAGGTGTTGAGCAGCTACATGGCTGCCCAGCATCAGCGCCTCTGCACGGGTGTAAATACCCCATACTCTGGCACGTGGCATTTTACACTGCAGTCACACTGCCTCCTGAGCAGTTTCACCCCCAACATTGTACTATAGATCTGGCAGAAAGGGAAGACTAGGACTCTCATCAAGCTGAATGAGAATGAACATGCCTGAAACACTGATGATTACATTGTTTGGTACTGCTTAAACCTGTGAAAAGTAACCAAATAAAGAGGTTCCAGCTGTTCAGACAATCAAACTGGTGCATGAAAAATCAGATTCCTGCACATAACCAACAAACAGAACCTGAACCAAACAATTGGATTCTTGAGCATACCTAATCACAGATCAGAAGATGAATCTACACTTCAGCCTTTTTATTTGGCCTGCTGCAGCCTGCAATTGTAAGCGGAAGGACTACATTTTCTGCAATCACTAAGAATTAACATCACAAGTTATAAACATGCCTTAGAGTCACTGTCCCCAAATGCAATGGATGGGGTTTTACAGAGCACTTAACGTTGACCTCACTGTGTTCCCAGAGCAGCCTTTGGTAAAAACTCCAACTCACTTCAGTTGAAGGAAACCAGAGGCAATGTTGAGCACTACTGAAAATGGTGGCATTTATAGATTTTCCTGGTGCAGGTGACATACTTCACAGCATTAAATAGATATAACAGCTCTCCTTGAATAACTTACAGCTACACTGTGAAGTCAGGTATCTCAGTGAAGACCTGCAAAATCTTCATTACTTTTGAGGAGGGATGCTGGATTTGCACCATAGTTAACAATCCAGCAGAAATAAAAGGAAAACAAAGCCTATACCAGCATGTGCTGTGCTGTGATAACACAAAAGATAGCATGAGAATAGCACAGTGAGATGAAATGGGGAAGCCATCGGCTTTCTGCACCAGAAGCAATTGTTGCCTTGAATCTTTTCCCTTCTCTGCTGCTTCCCAGTAGCAGCCAGTGTTGAACCAGGATTCAGAGATAGAGGCTTTTACTCATACAGAATGAAACTCAAGCCAGCACTGATATCATTCCCACTAACCCAGAAGTCCTGACTCCTTAATCCTACATATGTCAAAACTCATTGGGATTATTCAGCAGTGTAGCCCATATTTATTTTATTAAAAAATAACTTGTCAAAAATACTTTCTCCACAAAAATGATGACTGCAAAAGGAGTTGTAACTAGGGCTATGCATTCAGATAAACTGGATTGAAAATAAACCGAAAAAACGGTTATCCTGATGAAGCCGAAAGGCTAAAAACCAAATACCTTTTTAGCTTTTTCTGGCTTTTTAACCTTCCTATGGCCCACATAAGGGGCCATGGAAAATTATTTTTAATCTAAAAAAAATTAAAGCCCATTCACGAGACTGGTGATTGGGCTCTAATTTTTAATTCCCCTCTCCCACCCCCCCCCCCAAAAAAACGTGCAACTCATTATACATATTTTTTTCTTCTTTTCTCAGGAACTCATGCCTCCAGATGGAACTACAATTCCCATCAGCCTCTGTCAGCATGGCCAATTGGCCATGCTGGTAGGGGCTGATGGGAATTGTAGTTCCTGAACATCTGGAGAGCCGCAGGTTCCCTACCCCTGCTTTAGCCTGTTGGTGATTGTAGGAGGGCCTCTAAGGGCCCCGTGAGACCTAAAAGGTCTTCAATTGCCATGAGTTTGATTATTTTTGAGCTTTTTTAATATGGGTGGCTCCGGGTTTTTTCTTTATTTTTGAGTTCTTTAGGTTTTTTGGGGGGTGGGGGGTGACTTCAATCTTTTTATCTTTTTGCTGGAAATCCTTGCCTTCTTCTGTTGTGGAATGTGGAGAAGACAGGCCAAAAGTCCTCAAGAGGCCTGAGGGACTGGTTGCTTCTTCTATTTGGTTGTGAGGTTTCTGGACTTCTGGTTAAAGATAATTTTGTAAATTTTTTGCCCTTCTTTGGGAAGCTCTGAGGGTTTTTAATAGGTTTTTCATTTGCTTTTATCTGTATGTGTGTGTTTTCTCACCCCTATTCCAAGATTTTTGCAGGAAGGGGGGATCTTTTTCAGAGTCTGGAAAAAGAATGTTCCAGAATATTTTTTAAAATTCTTCTTCCCTCAGCTTCCCTTCATTTTCTGTTGCTTGGTTCTTTGGTGTGTTGAGGTGTTATGGTGGGCTAGGCTCTTATTCCCTGGTCTGGCTTTATTCATTTAAATGGTTCATTGTTGCTCTGTTGAGTTAGTGGAGTGGAGTTATACTGTTGTGCTGTTCTTTGAAGATTTCATTTAAGTCATTTTGATATAGTAATGGAAAGATTTAAATTGTGGCGAGTTTAAATAAAGGTTTGTGAGGAATTGGTTTTTAAAAACCCTAAAATTTTAACTGTGATATAGGGCTTCAGTTTCTTTCTAATTAGATTTATGGTAGGTGCTAAGAGTCAAGGATCTTGTTTGCCAGGTATTTAATTAGCATAAAATAAACCTTTTTTGGTATTGGCTTTGAGATTCATTACAATTAAAGCTCGGTAATCTTAAAAAATTAGATGGAGGATCCATGGTTTGCACAGTGCTAGATGTGTAGGGCCTGAATCAGTTGAGAAAAAGACATCAACATCTCTTAGCTTTTGGACTCAGAATTTGATTGACGGTCCCCTCCTCAATCCCTGATGCTATTCTGAATCCACACACACTCAAGGTTTTGGTTAGGAGGTCCATTTGCATCAGGCTGTAAAGCAGGTGCCCCATTTACCCAATTGAGTTTTCAATGGTTTCCAATGAAAGATGGGGCATCCCCTTTGGGGGTCCATAGAATTGGACTCCCTGACCCACACTTCACCAAACTTGAGACTTCTTCTAAGGAGAGTCACCTGTGGCTATGCTGCAAATAAGGCCTGGCTACCTTAAAAAAAACACACACACCCCTTCAAATAAATTCTCCACAGACTTTAATGGAGTTGAAAAAATTTTGATAACTGAGGGGGCTTATGCTTCCCACCCCCAATAGGGGAATTTGGCTTGGGTTTGTTTTGTTTCTTGGCTTTTCTGAAAATTTTCAGGTTTGATAAATCCAACTCTAAAAAATACTTGGGGGGGGTGGTGGTGGTGGTACACACCACTAATTGTAATTTTTGATGTTTTGAGGATCTGCAAACATAATGGTATTTTTAATTCATTTCATTCATTTTTATTTATAATCTACTTTTCTCCAAAATTAGGACTCAAGGAAGCTCCTAGACTCTCCTTCCACCTTCCATCTGAGAAAATATCATCTCAGTACTGATTTGGTGACATTTGATCTCAGTGGTACCACACTCCCAAATTTAATCGGCTCTTTGGTACTGTGATGTAATTGCATTTTCAATGAAGTTGCTTGTTGGCTGGAAACATAATGGGAAGAAGTTTCAGTGCAAAGTCACAATGGAAAATAAAAAGCGTGTCAAAGCACCTGCACAGCTTTTGGGAGGAGGGGTTATGCTTTTGGCAATATTTTCCCTGAAAGCCTCATTTTCAAGCAGAAAATATTTGCCTTACTAACATTCAGTGCTGTTCTCATCCAAAGTAACATGTGATGTGGACAGACTGAGAGCCAATTTATAAAGTATATTATTCATCTAAAAAATCAGTTCCAATCTTTCCCAAGTCATGTGCAATTTTCATCCACAAAGTACGTATTTGTAAACAGAGGCTATTCACTACTTCTAATCCTTGAAAAATTGTTACTATCTAGAATAGCAGTGGCCAACCTTTGTGGCAAAGATTACACTGGAGGTCTAAACTATAGTGTGAAAAATGTCATAAAATGCCAGCAACTAGTCACCTCCAGATTAGACTATTGTAACTTGCTCTACATGGGCCTTCCCTTGCGGCTGCTCCAGAAACTTAAACTGGTCCAGCAGCACGGCTTTTCAGGGGCTTCAAGTTAGAATCATTATCTGCCCTGTTCTGCACCTACTACACTGGCTCCCAGTGGAATACCGGATCATCTTCAATGTGTTCCACCACCACTTCACTCCGGTGACAATGGCATAGCTTCCCAGAAGCTAACATACCTTATTGTAAGCTAGTGCAAAGCTTTGTAGTCTTTAGTTGTCATCAGTAACGTATATTACTGCCCCGTCTGAATTTATTCTGATTGAACTACATGGCTTCATAATTTATTTATTTTTTTGCCTTATTCCAACTGCTTTTTCAGTTTCACTCCTTTCCTTATTCATTTCACATAGCTTGCAGTCTCATCTTAAGGCATTCTTAATTGGAGGTATAATGCATTTTCAGGGTACTCAAAATGTACCTGGGAAATTGCAATATTTTCTACGAATTGTGTTTTTATTACTGTTAGTATCATTGCACGGAATGTAGTTGCACACATATCAGTGGTACCAACTTGATATTCTTTATGACTTAGTAATGAGTTACACAACACTCTGTTCCCGTGCCTATCCTGTTTTATAACCATTTTTAGTCTTTAGAAGTCATATGATCATCTGCACAGATGTATGTATCACAGTGTTGAAAGAAGGCAAAAAGCACAGCCACTGCTTTCTTCATTACTTGAAAGACTATCTCCCCCTATAAGTGACCTGCTTGCCAAATGAGGTCAGCCTAGCTCTACTTTTCAGGATGCCTTTTAGCCCAAAGATCCACTCAACTTCTTTCAAACCTTTGACCTTCTCCAGAACAGCACCCATTTTGTGGTATAGTCTTCTGGTAAGCTTCATAAGGTTTGTCGAAGGCTTTCACGGCCAGAATCACTTGGGTGCTGTGTGGTTTCCGGGCTGCATGGCCGTGTTCTAGCAGCATTCTCTCCTGATATTTCGCCTGCATCTGCGGCTGGCATTTCAGATCCTCTGAAGATGCCAGCCACAGATGCAGGCGAAACGTCAGGAGAGAATGCTGCTAGCACACGGCCATACAGCCCGGAAACCACACAGCACCCAAGCTTCATAAGGTTGTTCTATTCAAATGGACATTTTCCAAATAAACCTTCTGTGGTGTAATCTGTGCAATGTTATTCTGTAAGTAATGCTGATAGAGATTTCTTTTTAAGTTGTTTTCCTATTTTGTTTTGTGGCTGTAGTTTTTTGATAGCCACTTCAAGTGCTAAAAAAAAGAGATAAACTATTAACTAAACGAAACAAATTATAAACAGAATATTGCATTATGATATTCCTGGGAGCATCACAAAATGGCTAAAATATATGTGACCTAATTTTTAGGACCATATGAAAAGCACTTTAAAAATATGCAACTCCATGAAAGCATAGATGAGTAAAATCAGGACCAGCACTTCTGATTAGCTGGCTACGAGAGCAGGCGTGGTATTATAGGCAAATATATGTTATAAACAACATTTTTACAGGCTTGTCCTTCAATACATATCAGATGGATGCAACTTTAGTGTTACAAGTAGCACCACCAACAAGAAGAATTTGGATTTATACCTTGTTTTTCTCAACATAAGGAATCTCGAAGCGATTTACAATCAGCTTCCCTTCCCCCTCCCCAAAACAGACACCTTATGAACTAGGTGGGACTGAGAGAGTTCTGAAAGAACTGTAACTAGCCCAAGGTCATCCAGGTGGCCTCATGGGCAGCCAGTGCTGGATTTACCTCCAGGCTTGGCAGGCTAAAGCCTGGGGCCTCCAGCCAAGGTGTATAATATTTTTGACAGAGGTGTATGGTCTTTATATATGTATTTTGTTTCAATCACTACAGTATTTAACAATATGATCTCATGTCCTTAAGAGGAGGAATTGTGAATTATGGAATTTTAAGCACCCGTTAGCATCCTAAGCTTTACTGAATTTTGTTTAAAACTCTGTTCCATTTACTTCTAGTCGTGAGGGTGGAGCATTGAAAGGGGCCTCACAAGTGGAATAGCCCAGAGCCTCTCTTCAACTAAATCTGGCACTGTGTGTGAAGAAACAAACCTAGTTTGCCAGATTAGAGTCTGCTGCTCATGTGGAGAAGTGGGGAATCAAACTCAGATCTCCAGATTAGAGTCCACTGCTCTTAACCACTACCACGCTCTTAACCACTGTACCACAAGCTCACCTCGTTCTTCTGATGTTGTGCATTTTCTGTAATCTGTAAAGAAAAACTTGCATGTAGAAGATACAGTAGATTTCGATATGCACATCACCTTTGTGCTGACATGGATGGCCGTGGGAAGCCTAATCTTGTCATATCTCAGAAGATATGCAGTTGGCCCTGGTTAATACTAAGATGGGAGATCACAAAGGAAATCCAGGTTTCCATGTAGGGACAGGCAATGGCAAATCACTACTGAATGTCTCTTGCCTTGAAAACGCTATAAGGCTGGAACTTGATGGCACTTCACACACACCATTTTTGTGTGCTTCTCCAGACGTAAAGTTGGGTATGCTGGAAGCCCCAGAACACATACTCAGTGCATTTGAACATCCACTTCTTGAAAGTTCTAGCTGTATCCATATAAAAAAATACTCTAACGTTGATCAGTAACTTAATGATACTCTATTCTGAACACTATTCTGATATTCTATTCTGAACACACCATAGATATGATTGTTGCCCAGTCAAATTTCTACTGTGTTTCTCCAAAAATAAGACAGTGTCTTATATTAATTTTTGCTCCCAAGATGCACCATGTCTTATTTTCAGGGGATGTCTTATTTTTTCGCTCCACAGCTGCATGCTCTGGTGTTCTGTTCGACGGGCATGCTTCCAAGCAAAAACTTTGCTACGTCTTACTTTCAGGGGATGTTTTATATTTAGCACTTCAGCAAAACCTCTACTACATCTTATTCTCAGGGGATATCTTATTTTCGGAGAAACAGGGTATGCCAATTTTATCGAAATCCATTTTATTCAAAGAATTTGGTTTATGTCTCAGATCCCCCTAATAACAAGCTACTCAGATCCCTCTGACTATGTGTTAAGTGTCACCATATGACAGATTAGCCTATGCTTCTTGTGATCAATGAATCAGAACTGGCCATGTTAATATTTCCATTATATGAATTTTGCCACATCTGCAAACATTCTTGGGAAACTCAATAGATGAAGCATCAATGAACTTTGGAACTGCTATGCCAGAATGACATACAACATACTGAAAGAATAAGTATGAATATATTCAGAATCCTTGCTGAAGTTGTTAAAACTGCTATAATAACACCTCCCCCCCCCCCAAAAAAAACCCCTGTGTAAGCACCTCTGTTTATAACTGAAACAAAAGATAAAGATAGATTGGTTTGCCTGCAAGGCTCACTCAAGGAAACATAGGAAAATGGAAGGAATGCAAATGTGGACCCACAGCAGGCTTTAATGATCTCAAAGAGTTTGGATGACTTCAGTGAACACTAGAGGAAAATATGCGTCTGATAGGAGCATAAGCCACCTTATGCTGATCAAGTCCACAAATTCATTTTTGTGGAAAAGTGACCACAAAGAGACCTTTTCTCCTAAAAGTGTTGCTCTCCTCCAGTTTACCTGCATTTTAACATGAAGCCCAGACATAGACAACCCCAAGGGCAACATGGAACAATTAAAGTCTGCAACAGTCTTAGCACGCCCACACATCTCAGCTGCTCCCAACACCTAATCCTTACACCATGGCCTAAGAGATTTGCTTTCTACGCTTTTAAAATTTGAAACATCAAGTCTGACAAAGAGTCCTGGTGGGCTCGGAAGCTTGCACAGCAATCTGTGCTAATTTACTTGGTCCAACTAAAGGTATTCCAAGGATTTTGTTCCTACTTATGTGCCTTTAACACCAACCAGATACACAGGCATGCATGTAAAGGTAAGAGAGTCAAACTAGTCAAAAGTTGGTGGACAATGTGCATCCAATGCTAAATATTCTGTACTAAATGACTGAGTTTGTTATGATGAACATGACCCCTTTCCTAAAGAACAAACCATGTCTGTCACTTGACCTGTGCCAAGTTTTTGCTTAGCTGAGATTCAAGCTCCTAGTTCCTGAAAGGAAAAGCTCACCTGAAGTCACAATTCCCTCTACCTGATGCAGCTGCAAATTTCCTATCCATATGCTTGTGAATGAAAAATGATATTGGGCCAGCTTAGCCTTCTGGTTCCTTTTGGTTATCAAATACCTTTTGAACACCTGTTAAAGCAAGTTTTGCCCATCTAGCTTTCAAGCTTTCAAAGAGCTATTCCTGCTGCGTTCAGATGTTATTTTCAAGAAAAGAACATGAGCTCTTTTAGCAGAGGCTTTGAAACTTCTCCTACATCTTTCTGAAGGTCAGAACAGTTGAGCCTTTAGAATGGAGAGGGCCAACAAGAGATGCCAGCAAGGCCAACGCACAAAAACAGGGTTGCTCTGGTCAGCACTGTTAGAAGCCCCTCCATGCCTTGGTATGATCTTGTCTTTAGTCACCAGGCCCAGACAGCTGTTCAGCATAGTCAAGGGGCAGGCCTGTGTCTAGGCTGCTGTCTTCCTGCTCACTGTGTGGGTGGCATCCAAACCCTGCTGGCTATGATTCTGTGGCTAAACAGCCACCCATGGTATTGATTCAGACTCAAAATCCCACCAGCATATGCCAAATGTAGTGAGGTAGTCAGAGTACTGGACCAGTTCCTAGAAAACCAGTTTTAAATCCTAACTCTCCCATGGAAGCCTGCTAGATCATGCTGGACAACTCACACGCTCTCAGCCTATCCTAGCTCACATATAGGAGGAGAGAACCATGTTGTATGCCAGTTTGGATCCCCATCGGGAAGAACAGCAGTAAAAGTAAATAAATACAGACTTCAGGCAAAGCAATACTTCTCCAGCTAACCTACCTCGCAGCTTACTGACTTTACACCATGAAAGGTAAAATACAAATACAGCACTTTTTCTTTATTGTCAGTAAATTTACATAAACCAGTCAACTGATATGAAACTGAATTCCCAAGCGTACTTACAAAGAAGTCAGTCAACTGAACTCCAAAGAAGCATGTTAGCATATGTTAGCAGCCTACAGCCAGCTATAATTCCTGGGAAGTTTAACTATAGGAATGGCAGAGATCCAAAGGATGGAGAAGAAAGAGTGGAGTACTGCAATCTATAGTATTTGGAGCAATGTGCCTGCCTATGTACACACACATTTACTCATCAAGACATGCTTCTCCTGTTAAGTTCATGAATGGTTCGCTGTTCCACTTCTTGCTCCTTCCCACAAGCACCAAAAACAATCAGCCACACCCCAAAGGTTGCAAACGGCTGACTTCTATTCTCACAGAACTTAACCCTTAAACAGTGCCAAAGCCAAGCAATAAAACAACCCATTTCCTCCCCAATTGCTAGGCCTTTGTGTACATTTGTACTATTAACAGCTGCCACCAGGATTGCAGAAATTCGAATTCCCACATAGATCGGAGAGGGAAGAGATACCCACCACCATGAAACAGACACTGCCCCAGCAACGTCACTTGCAAGACACAGCACAGAAGTTGGAAGCCTGCAGGAATTCCATATTTCTATCTATTGTAGATGATACTATTGGCAGAAGGCAGAGACAGGGGCAAACAGTGGAATTTATACTTTAGAAGGCATCATTTATGTCTACACCTTTGTTTTGTAAAATCCCACCACATCAGATTCTCCTAGAAATACAAGAAAATAGAACCCAGGGCCAGAGAAGGGAATGTTATGAGGGCCAACATGAGGCACAGACACAGATACCTAGTCTGCCATTTCCAACCAAACGTAAATAGGCCTGAGGGTAGTTATATGAAGAGGAAGCCTGATCCTCAATAAGGGCCCAGAGGCAATCTATACATAGGAATCTGTCTGCTGAATCTGTCTGCCGAGCACATTAGAATTGAATATACTTATTTGCAGAAGGATAGAAAACATGGTCTTATAAGTTATTGGATTAAAAGAGAGGTTGGGGCACAGTGAAAGAGATGACAGGTTTCAAGTAAATAATGGAAAGCTCCCAAATATGGCATCTCTCAACATGCTGGACCCCTCCCCAGTCTTTCTGCAGAAAGACACACAGGCTTAGCATAGACACAGTTTGCTCAGTTCCATTAAAAGGCATATCTATCTATGCATCCCTTTTTTACAAGGCAAGACATGCAATTTCCTGCATTTATTATACATGCTGAAATCTCCCCTTTGCTACAGGAACAGATACTTGTTCTCTTCCTCCATACTACAGCACATAAACCCCAGCAGGAACAGGTTGAGAGAGGAAGGGGGAAAGACCCACCCCAAAAGGAGAATTCCTGCAGGTGGTTGATATAACAAGGTTTTCTCTCTCTCTCACTCATACACACCCCACAAAGTCCCACAGTGCCTCAGCCTGACTCCCTCTGAACCAGGTGGGGGCAGCATGGCTTTTAAAAGACTCTTGACTAGGGAAACCCCACCCATCATACCCTCCCAAAATAGGCTGGGGCTTTTTAAAAAAAAAAGCCCAAAGAAATTCCTGAAGATAAGGTCCTCGGTTCCTAAGGGAAAACAACTTCCCGCCTGTTTCAGGAACACACGTTGGTTCCTATCTGAAGACCGTGGCTTCCTTTGCCTTACAACACTGTGATTTAGGTGTGCCCTGGCAAGATGTGGGAGAGAACCAGAAAAGGAAGGGGACTTCAGGGAAGGGTCTATGGCCGAAGTTAGCTCCAGAGTGAGGGAAGGCAGGCGAGTCTTTGGGAGCCAGCAGGTCCCTGCATCTCCCTCCAGAGCGTGGCCCCGAAGCTCGCCACCTTCCTCTTCCTCCCCCCTCCCCTGCACCATTCATAAAAGTCTCTCTCTGCTCTAGTGGCTTCTTCTTCCTCACCCCGACAGGACCAGTTTCCCCACCCAGAGGCGCGGAATGACTGCCTGGCCTCGGGCTTACTTGAGCATGGCCTCTTCTTTCTCTTCCTCTTCCTTCTGCCGGTCCATCACTGCCATGATGATGTTCCGCTCCTCTTCTGTCAGGTGGCTCAGGTCGGGCAGCTCCTGCATGGGGGGAGGCACTGTGGGTGGGCGAGGGCCGCGGGGCCCCACCGAAGCAGACGACGAAGACATTCTGGGGGGGGTACCCTTGCCTTTCCCCCCTTGATTGTTTTATTTTATATATTTTTTGCAACGTAGCCCAATCCCTCCTCGCCTTCTCTTCTTCCCTTTACACTGGAGTCCTCTGATCAGTAGGAGCGGCGGCGGCGGCAGCAGCAGCAGCAGAAGAGGCGGAGACGCAGCCTTTCATGGTTGCTCGCATCCCCCCTGGCCCGGGCTGCTCCCTTTGTTGGGCCAGTTCTTAGGGCGACCTGGGGATGCCCCGCGGCCTCTGGCAGCCCATCCTCGGCGGCTGGGAGGAGGAGGAGGAGGGAAGAGCCCGGCGGCAGGCGCTCCGGCTCCCAGGCTCTGTGCACCGTCAGGGTTGGAGGGGAAGGGCGGATGCCGCCGCCGCCGCCGCCGTTCAGATGCTCGACTGCTGCTAGCACAGGAGCGACAGGGGAGGGGAGGGAGTTGGGTGCCAGTTAGGCGGAGTCCAAACTGCTCGGCTCCTGGGTGATGCCGAGGGCTGGCTCTCGCCCACAATACGGACAGCTGGCCATTCCAGGCGTGGGAATCATCCACACCTTGCCTCTGCTCCCGGAGAGAGAACCTTGCGCTTTGCAACCAAAGAGGAGGAGGAGGAGGGCGATCTCTCTCCCCTCCCCCTTTTAGAGGCTGCAAAAAAAAAAAAAATACACTTACCTGGCAGTGTGAGCTGGGGAAATCAACGAGATTTTCTTCGAAGAAAGCGTGGTTAGGATCGGGCCGCCAGGCTACCATTCGAAGCATTCTTACTGGAGGGCAAGCGCCACTGGAAATAAGTGGGACTTGCTCCCGAGTAATTGTGGCAAGGGTTCCAAACATCCTAGCGAAAGAGGAAACCTCTTGGATCTTTCTTCCCAAATGAGCGGGGGGGGGGTCATTGTACTGCTGCCATCCTGAGCATACCGACTTGAGAGAAGGAAAGATTGGAATCAGTAGGGTTTTCTTCTGAGTAAATACGGCTAGCTTGAAGCTGTCAAAACGCCATTTTAGCCTCTGTTTGAATGTTCGTGTGAACGTTGTGGGGTACAAAAGTCAAGAGCGAGTTTCAGATCCGTGGTACAAATCTATATAGTAGCCATTATAAATTTCAAATTCAGTGACTTGCTCCTTGGATCAATATCGGCCTCAATTACTCCACCTGTAATTTGGGATTAATACCTGACAGTGATTTGAGAACAAACAAATGAGGGGTAAACTGGCCTGGGCCTCATATACAGAGGAAATTCAGGCAGGCTATTACAGCGGAAATAAACCTTGCACAAATTCAAAATTCATTTTTTAAAAATGATTAGATATTGACTATTTTTCCAAGCAATTTTGTGCTTTTCCCAGGCAATTATTTGCTTCCTTTCCCCAAATCCAGTTCTTTGTGGGAAAAAAATATTATTTGCAAAAGGTATTTTGTATTTCTCCTGGCAACACTTCCTTTCCAGACTTGTGTCAATATTAAGTCCTCTTTTGCATTTATATACTTAAGTGCTGTCTGTTATATCACACATTTCCTAACTGACAATCTTTTTTGTTCAGGGAATACTAGGGAACCCATATCAAATATGACACAGTCCTATGCCACCCAATCTATGGGAAAGAGCTACCAATAATGACTGGGGAATGCCTGTGTGCATTCCATCAATTATGAGTGTTCCTGACTTGGTGGTGCTTACTACATATTTCATTTTAATCCACCAGATGTATTGTGCCGTCTTCTGTGCTTAGCAATCCATTTATATCATTGAACATTATTGTGTTTAATGTGTGTCTGTTCTTCATTTGTTCAATAACAATTAAGATTATATTTTTAAAAAGAAACATGACAATGTTAGCATTCTAGTGTCTTTCGGGATTTTTTAAAAAATAAAACAGGAGATATTTATGCTAAAAGGTGGTGCTTAAACTTTTTCACACCCTCCATTGCCCCATTCTAGACTATTCAACATGTGTTGCTTCTCTTGAAGGAAAAAAAGTACTTAATGTGTAGCTAAAGAGCTATAATCATTTTTTCCCCAGCAAATGGAGGTTGGTGTTGGGGGAGGGGAATTGTTTAAGAGGGCGGAGTAGATGCATTTATTTAATCATGTACAGTATTTACATAACCATGCATTGTCCTCTCCCCTCTTCCATGTAAGATGTATCTGAGTCCAATGGCTTGTTGTATTCTCAGACCATCAGTCGTGGCTGAGATATCCACTCTTGATTTGGACCTGCCATAATTTCTCAGTATATTGTCATTAATACACCTGTTTTCTGACCATTTCCAGCCATTGTACCAGAAGAATTCATATGGAAACTGGACTAAATGTGAATGGATTCAGCATGCCCATGGCTACTAATAATTTGGCAGACATGACTATATTTCCAGCCTCACAGTGTTTTGGGGGTTAGGGCAGCTGCTATCAAAAAGCAAGCTTGCATCATTTGTCATGCACCAAACCAGACTCACTTCACCTGACATGTATTATTGTATGCCAGGTTTCTGACAACCCTCCTCATGCTTTTCGTTTCAAAACAGGCATCCAAATCAGGTTTATCAAACTTCTGAAAAGATGTTATATGTTGCTGTGGGGGTTGCAAGTGATATTGGTGGGTCACAAGCTGTACTGGGCAAAATCATTTCATTAGATGGTGTCAGTCCTGATTGGAAGCTACATCTTATCACTTGTTCCTGCTCTCAATTATAGAAAAGCAAACGGATTCTACTATAATTATACAGTTAATAGACAGCAGTGGCAGAATCCTAGACTGTATCACTTTAAATTTCTGGTGGGGGGAGAATTTTTTTCAATGTGCCCCCTCTTAAGCAAATTAACAAATTAGGAAAAGGCTACAATTCTCGTGGCCTGATTTTACAAGGAGAACCATTAAAATATCACCAGTACATTAATTGCAATCTAGTAGTACAATCCAGAATTCTCCACATCAGTGGAGCTGAAGTAAGAGCATTAGAACAGTCCAGCTTGATCTGTCCAGTAATTCACCTTGTCCAGCATTCTGTTTCACACAGTGGCCAACCAGTTATTCTATAAGACCAACAACAGGGCATCGAGACTGAGGCCTTCCCCTGATGTTGCTTCCCAGCACTGGTGTCCAAAGGTTTGCTACCTCTGAATGTGAACTATTCAAAAACTACCTGATTCCCTTCTCCACTGCAATATACAACCACTCACCTGTTAGTCAGATCACTACAATAAAACTGTAAAATTAAATATATTACAAAGATTCTGTTTGCAATAGTAAATGTGAATCTGGGAGAAGGTGGGAGTAGGACATGTAGAATTCCCAGATATACAGCTGAGTAAAACTGGCAGAACCTAGTGTGATCAAGGCTAAATTTGCGCTAGGCTTAAATTTTAGAAGCAGTTGTCCCAAGGTACGAGCACACAAAGTGTGGTTTATGTTGTCCAAGACTGTTGGGTCAATTTGAAAAAAAAACATAGAATTGGACAGTATAAGTCAGTCTAGTAAATATTTGCTCCATTTTGCTTCTGGGGAATACACTTTAAGTCCAACCAATAAGAAATTGTCAACACAACTACACTTTGTTCATCCCTATTACTGTATAGTAATACACAATACAGATAACTGTGAATGCCTTCTTCAGAGGTTTATATATAGCTGGTATAACAGGCAAGAAAATATGAGATAGTTGTCATAAAATGTAACAGAATTAAAAGCCAATATGATTTGGAGTGATTTTTAGCCATTTACTCTCTTCTCAATCGTCCTGTTCATAGGTTCATTGTAAGTATAAAATGGATTGATTGTCTATGTATGCCTCAAATTCCTGATGAAACAGGGGCATGAAAATCTAATAAACCTGCAAGATCTAAAGTATTTTGGGGCTTTTTAAAAAGTTCCCTAATGTCAGGCTGAAATCTATACCTGTTACTGATAGTGCATGTGTTTTGTTTAAAGCATTGGTTTTTGCCAGGATTTCAATATCATTTTAAAGAAAATGATATTTACAGATGCAGCACCTCCCACTCCCTGAAGAGAGACAGAGGCCCAAAAGGGAGGGAAGTGTGTTGCTGAAGGGTAGTAGTTTGATAGCAGTTGATGGCCTAGGCACTCCCTACCTCACATTTGTTTCCCAAATGCTGGGTCACCTAATGTCTGGGGCTGGGACCACACCACCCCTGTCTTTGCTCGGAGGGCACCACCCACATGGAGCCAGGTCAGCTGGGATAATGCAGCAGCTTCAGGGCTCCTCCCTGGCCAGTCAACCATCCAAAAAGGGGGTGGGGATGGAGCCACAGCTTGCTGCAGACGCTTGTGCCATGAGGGAGTTGGGGGGAAAACGGCACCTTGGGGAGCTCCCTGATTCTGCCGCATGCAGATGAAGCCCGGTGCGGGGCTGGGCTCACCCCTGCTGAGTCAGCATGGGCAGACGTGTGGTGGAGTGACATTCAAATTTCTTTTATTTTACTAATAAATAGGCCATAAAAAAATTTAGTGGGTCACAAAGGAGAGGTACTAAAATAACCGGGCCATGGGGGAAAAAAGTTTGGGAAACGCTGTCTTAGAGGTTACAGAGGAAAGGCAGGTTCACTTAAATGGCTGTTTCAGATACAAGATATAGCTTCACTTAAATATGGCTGTTTCAGTTTCCAGATTACTTCACATATACCGGTAGTTTCACACATGCACAGGTGTCTCTGTTTAGGGTAAACCTTATCAATATGGTTCTGAATACTCTCCTAAAACTCCCACCCTTAACTCCAAAGGGAATCCACGCTGGCTTGGGACAGATTAAGCTCTGGGGTTTCACTAAACCTCCTCTGCCAGTTAAGCTAAACACACCCTCATGAGCTCAAAGGTACCAGTACCTAGGTGTGGTCTCCTCGTGAGACAATAGCCAAGCATTCTATGTGCTTAGGAGTGTCCCCTCGAGATCAGCTTTCCTTCTTGTTTTCCACTCACACCAGACCTCCTAGCCTGGTGTGAGTAGTGAAAACAAGGCTCTTTCCCCTCATCCTGAGATCTCTTTGAGAATACAGACCCTTAGCCTTTTCTTCCTTTGTCCCTGGCTCTCTCTCTCTGCCCTTAGACACGATCTCCCCTGACTGAATCTGAGGACTGACAGGGTTTGTGTGACACACAAGCTCTCAACCTGCCTTAAAATCAAAACTCAAACTCGTAACACTCTCTCAATTCTGTCAGGCTTTTCCTGCTTTTGTATGAGCCAGCACACCCTTTCTGTGGCTCCAAGCTACTGCATTTCAACCAGCCAATCAGGTGTTGCTCTGGTTAACACCTTTTCAAATTAATCCTATAAAACTCTAATCCATCACAATAGACATTTGGCATTTCAGTGCTGCAAAGAACAGAAGTTTTAAGGTAGTATTTCACTTCCTTTGGATAAATATTAGCAGCAAAAAGTCTTAGTTTTAGACTCTCCACTATGAATGGTGAGATTCAGGAAAGGTTTAAATCCAACTTTTCAGCTGGAAGTTGTAACTCTCATACAATGTGTACATGCCTACCTGGACATCCAAGAGCAGCAACACAGCTTTGGGCTGATTCACAGTAATGATTTTTTTCATGTTACAAAGCATAGTGTAAACTGGATAGTAGTACACAAAATTGAGCTGGAACTTATTTCCTGGATTGTGACTTTACTCTTTGACATCTGACTTCCATACATACAGCCCTGTTCTTAACATATTCTAAAAATCAGTTCCTGGAATACTTCCTTCAGAAAGTACATGACTTGAAATCTGTATACATTCTGTAAACTGGTCAAAAGTTAATCTTTCTGAGAGAACAGTGAAAACAATCATTATGTGAGAGAGAGGCATTTCCAATAGGATTCCCAACATGCATACCATGAAAGTAAGGAAAGGAGAGATGTATACTATGTTCTACGTAAAGATAATAGTTTGATCAGTTGAAGTGCAGAAGTTGAGAACACTGTCTGCTTCCACATTAGAATATAGTCCTAAATGAATATGAGAATTATCATTCATGTTTATGCATTGCCGTTGTCTGTGCATTATTGAACATGATATTTTGATACAAGGGCACTTATGCCAAAATGTATTTTCACTTTCAAATGGATTTGGGGGGGGGGGGGGGGCTAGGTAGACACTAGAACATGGACAGAGCATTCTACAATTTAGAAAAAAGGTCCAGCATGTTTTGTTCTGTGATGGAGGCGTATACAATCTACTGTCATCTTTATGTAGAACACAGTATAGTTGGTGCTGCCAGGAGAAAGGAAAGATGGAATAGAGTGGGCAATGGATAAAATGGGAAATCCCTCTCCCCACTTTCAACATCTAGTTCTAACTGTAAGCAAGCATGCAAAAGGAATCTAAGTCGAGCAATACATCAGTGTATTCCAGGTAGAGGTGTGTATTCGGCAAAACTCTGAAAGGCCGTTTCCGCACGGCGGCGGAAACGGCGAGGTCGGCGCATTGCGCGCCGACCTGAAGACGCTGGGACCGTCTGCATGGACGGTCTCTTGAAGCAGTTTGGCAGCCGGGCTGGAGCGCCGGCGCCTGTAGCCGACTGCCAGCCTGGCGCTGAGCCTCCGAGCGTCGCCGAGGCCTTTGCAGATGCCCTGACCCTGCGCCGCCTGGAAGCAGGCGCTACAGGGCCATGCGGGCGTGGTCCCCAGGCTCCTCGCGACGCGCCGGGAGGCCCGGGGAGAAGGTGAGTGCCGGCGGGGAGGCGGCATGAAGCCGCTGCCGTTTCCCGGCAGCGTTTACGCCAAGGCAAGCTTTCCTCAAAAAAGAGCTGGGAAGCGCCTGGGAACGCCAGGCTTCAGGCCGGGCCGGGCGGCGCTGGAGGGTCTCCATGCGGCTGCGTTGCAGCTGCGCCCCCTGTGCGAATGGCGGCCTGGAGACGGTGTTTTTACTGTCTCCAGGCCGCCATGAATTGCCCGTGCAGAAACGGCCAAAGTCAATTGGTGAAATGACTATATTCCCTGGAACAGAGTTAAGTATAGAAAATTTTTCTGTGTTAACTTGTCTGCAGAGGAACCCTTATGCATCTTCTCTGGAGTCCAAACTAATGGTAAATAAATCTGGGAGCATGGTACATGATTCACTCAGTGTATACAGGTTACAACAAGCCAGCCTCACCAACCCATCATGGAATGTGACACCTATACTTTGAACACTCTCCTGCAGATGCAAATTGGGGTGAAGCTTAGTTGTAATGGGCAAACTATCTTCTAGAGAAATTTCATACAGCTTTGTTCAATAGGTAACCTTTGATGATCTTTTAAGATAAGATAAGAAGCATTTATTGTTATTGTGCACACACAACGAAATTTACAAGCATTCCCTGATGCACACTATTCCCCGATGCACACTATTTGAATAAAAGATTCCCAGAACGAGGTCTGACAACCATAAATCAATCAATCAACCTTTATTACGGTTATAGACCAGCAGATAATATATTTGCAATTAAAAAGGACAAAATATATTAAAACTATGCAGTATTGTGATAGACATGTGACAATTTCCTCTTCCAGATGGGGTTCTGATAGTCCTGGAAACCTGCTTGGTATAATATTCACATAAAAATCTTCCCAGAATCCCTCTCCAGAACTTCAGCGGGTGCTATCATTTCATTTTATGCTTGTGTTCACTGCCACTAAGGAGTAGAAAGATTCTTTTTTATACATGAATCCCTAGGAACCAGCAGGATTCATTGAAAGCTTAATTTTTCAGTTTGTAGAGCATTTATGGTTCTGTAGTAAACTAAGGTCCTTGGGAATGCTTACTGTGTATAACCTTGCTGCCTTGCAAGAAGGCTTCAGATATTTTAAATTATGTTTTCTGGCAAAGTCATATGTAGGTGTTATATCTTATGATAGAATATATTAACATGGTACCTGGCAAGCTGTGGTTTAAAACCTTCTCCCATGCACCTCAAAGGACTATACCAGCTGCCAACAGGCTAGCTATTAGCCTTGTCAACATTCCTCCAAGAAAGCCCAGCTCTGTTACATTAAGTTTAATTGGCAGTAAGTCCCTGATTCCCAAGATAGAATGGCGATATCAGCAGCAGGCGGAAAAATGAAAGCAAGCAAGAGACAGGCATCCAGATTGTTCCTGAACAGGAATATAAGAAAGGAAAGGCATCCCTGTAAAACTCAGCCCTAGCCCTCCAATTTCTCTGAGTAATCCTCATGCCTTTCCAAGCCATGCTGAGAATAATACAAGATACAAAGTTCTCTGCTGGACAGGTTGATGGTGATCTGTGGGAGTGAATGAGTCATGTGTTCTTTTTCATAGACAGATAAGTAGCTGATGAGGTTTAAACTTTCAGAGGCCCAATTGCTCTGCAGGGCTGATGTCTTGTCCCAGGAAACTGATGGATTCAGCGGGCTTTCTAGTGGTAAGCTGTTTAAAGCTCTGAGCAATCTGTGGAGTACAGAGAAGGCATAGACAACTGGCATTCCTGTTGACTTCCCACATAATTGGTAATACAGGAAAGTCAAAAAATCAAGCAACAATGATGAAGGAAGAAATGATAGGTGAGGAGAAAATCTCAGGATATGCATAACCCCAAACAATCTCAAGTTCTTACATCTTACTCTGTGGAGGCGGTGGCAGCAAAGGAAAATTATGGTTCTGCCATCACTGTACCTTTAAAAAAATCAAGTAAAATTGTTTTGAGATGTGAGACCTCTATTGGTGCTAACTCTCAGGTTGATCCCTGTTCCCCACACTGCACTCTAATGTTGAAGCATTGTTTCTCTCAGTCAAGCTCCAATATCAATATGGTGTACTGTACTAAGTTCAAAACTCTTTTAAGCATAGGCCAGTCATTTCAGCAACCTCATGAGGGTTTTGTCAGAAGAAAATGATTAATTTGTCCTGTACCCTTGAAATTTAAGAAAATTAATAACATGAGCAAGGGGTTCAGTTTCAACTTGGATTAGGGAAGGCAAAGTATACTCAGAAATATGTTTCCCATTGAAACCAATGCGCATAGCTATAGCTGATTTCCTATATACGATTTTTTGTAAAATGACCTGAAACGATTGACCTTTTCATCCCTATATTCCTAGTGAAAACTTCATTGAGAAAGGCAATGGGACCAGCCAATTTGAAAAATTTGGTAGTCACCTATAAAGAAACCCTCCCAGACAAGATGTTTATGCCAACCATGAGTGTCCCTTTCTTGTGCACAGTGCTGAATTAGGTGATGGCAAGTAATGATTGAATTATTAAATTTCTTTTAGCTGATTATAATTCTGAGGTTACTGTGAAAGTAGCAGAATTTTTAGCTATTGTTGTCCTCCGAAAGGGTTTTACAGGATGAGTGAGTTAATTAATTGATTAATTCATTCTATGGTGATAAAATTATTTTATCCTTCTTTTGAATGCCAATAAAGGTTTTTGATTGATTGAAAAAGTTGGGTAAACACGTCAAACTACTACATTTTAATCTAGCCCCTTACCTCCCCTCATTTAAGTGAAGCAGACGATTGTTTCAATACAAAGTGCAACTAACAGTTGTCTTGATTACACAATAAAGTGTTCAAGTAAAGCCAAGACATTCACTTTTATTTCAGTGTAATTCTGCCATGGTTTTGCACAGAAACTTCTTGCTGGATAGGAATTTCTTTCTATTGGGCCACCTATTTAGGAAAAACACAGGAGGTGAAAAATTATCAGTATCCTGGCCTTCCTACCAGTTTTCAATGCCATCAAAAGCTTTATCTGAAAAATATCCTTGTGAATCTCTTATCTGAGCTAATATCCCAGAGAGAATGTGGCACTATGATCAAGTGTTACCACTCCTACCTGGCAGGCAGATTGCAAAAGACAGTGCTGCAGAGCTACTGCTCTGTGCCGTTGCATTTATGCTTTGTGATGCTGCGGAATTCTATCTTGTACCGTAAACTATTTAATATCTACAGCAAGGAATGGTCATCTAGAGATTGGGGTGAGAGGTCATCAACATGCCTGTCTACATCAGGATATAGGTTGCTGACAACAGGAGGAGGCAGCTTATGGGGAAAGAGCTGTAAAGAAAACGGGGTGGATTGAACTAAATTGACCAATGTTCAGAGATTCAGTCAGTAGTGGCCATTTTAATTACTGTGGTGATGGCCCATCTTTGAAATACCCTCCACAGAGACATTCATGTGACCTGTACTTCTTTTATCTGTTAGGCAGTAGGCAAAAACCACATTCTGTTGCATCTTACTCAAGAGTCTCGATTCTTAATGAATGGTCTCATATTTCCTTTTTATGACAGCTTCAGTATTGTCTTTAGTCAGTTTGTTCAATATATTTTATTTGTTTTTATAATTTGATATTATAAGATCCTTTGAATACATATGGTGGGAAGACAGGATACAAATATTTTAAATGCATCAATAAATAAATATTGACAATGCCCACTGTAGACAGAGGGAATTTTGAACAGCATAAAATGTGTCCCCTGCATTTTCAGCAAGTTTCCTATATCTGTTAACAAAAACACACTGCATATATGTATTGTTATACCACAGCACCATAATTCCAACAAACATATATGGTTCAGACAGGTCTATATGCAGAAAGACCTTGCAGTAATGTTAAAATCCCCTCTTGTGGAAATTGAGGCAGGTAAGGGAGATAGAATGCAACCCCACTTCCTCTTTTTAACTTCTTTGGTAGTCAAGTTGTATGCAAATAATCAATTTCGGCATGCAGTTCCCTAACCATACACAGATAATTGTTTTATTGTGCATAGTGATACTTGCTGGTCAGGGCCTGGAGCTATATAAAAAGTGTGCTGGGTATATCACGATCTCTGTGACATACTTTGCAGAACAAAGGTTCTGAGACAAGGGAGGAATTTTATGGTTTTAAAAGATGGACCAAGCTTTATAGGCAGTTCTGCCAGCATTTATGAACTACAAAAAGGCTGTATAGCATGCTTGCTTTTTTACTATTTATAAATTGCTTCTCCACAAAATGCTTGAAGCAATGAATAACAGAAAATGTTTTTGTTAATCCCCACAGAGCAGTGCTATGCCATTGCAGTTTAGATCCTAGACCATTCTTCTTATTAAGCATTTCTTATGTATTTTCTAATGTCTGCATCTAGGCATGTGTGAAAAATCATAGATGGAATTCTATTTTCAATTGCATTTTCCAAACTCCAAGCATTACATTTATACAGGAAATCAATCTGTCTATTCCAATTCCAGCCTATTCTGTTAACACTACCATTCTATCAGTTGCTCACTTCATTTAAAAACCCTCCTGTGTGTTTTCACACATGCATTTTTATTTCATGTCTGTGTTACACAATCACTATTTGGAAGCTTGCACAGATTTTCCATTCATCAGCTTTTCCTCTTAACCTGTGAAAAACTTTGAAATTGTGGTCCCAGAAGTCAAAGCTAGATATTTGATTCCCCAAGTATATGAAACAATATTGTTTTAAAAATTGGCCCAAGAGGAGCTGATTTCTTTTCCCTAACCTCTTGAACAAGTAAAAAGGATCTCTCCCGGACAGCTAGGGGGTGGAGGGAGAAGATAAGATGTCCCTCCTTTCTCTATTGAGGTCCCCTATGACCAATTTTCAGTGTTATAACGCTCAGATTTGGGGTTAACTACAGATTCTGCTGCACAACTAGCTGCAAATTCTCCAGACCAGCATGGAAAAGGACAATTAACTCTATTTCCTCCACAAAATGCCACAAAGGCTGGTGGGTGTCTGAGCAGCCTGCTGCAGAGCTAGCTCCAACATCTCACCTCCTATGGAACTATGTAGTTATGCACATTTGGAGAGGTTGTAACACAGAATGGGCAGAATTGATTCTGTCCAGTTACCAGATCATTAAGACTGAAAAATGTCCCTACCATCCTTCATACCCAATTCAACCATCACGTCAGGAGAGAAGAACAGCTGAGACCCCTGTTCTGTAAATCCCCAAGTGTTCTCCAATTTGTCTTCTTTTGGAATCATTTCTCTCTCACACACACACTTCCTGTGTTCTCCTCTTGTTGTCTGCTGGATGTCAAAGTAGACCATGGGATCCGTATGCACCTTCCTATATTGGTCTTTGCTGCAATCGGCAACATCACTCTGAAGAATAGTGATGTGTGCAATGTAAAAAGGAAGTGTTATGCTATCTATCAAATGACTATTGGAGTTCTTAATGTGAAATTCAGTACAGAGTTAGAACCTGCTAACCCTTGCCAATTATTTTTTTTTCAAGATCATTTTAAGCCAATACTTTTCATTTCATGTCAAGGCTGTTTTAAATCAGTCATAATGTCTTTAAAAAATTTCAAGCGAAAGAGATGTTCCAGCTTTTGGTGCCACTAACGTCAGTAATTGAATATAGCATCAATGAAGCAATGTGTTGACAATGTAGTTATTTAAATGCAAGGTGGTTCTGTGAAACACAGGAAATGCCATATTCTCTGAGCCAAGCTATTGCCTGGTACACTGGCACATATGGCTCTCATGATCACTCACTGTTCTGAGACCCCCTGATAGACAACCATATGTGTTGGCTAAATTCCCTAGGAGCAAAGGAACTGTATTGATGACAGACTGGCTTTCCTTTTTCCAAATGCCCTTCAGTTTATTAATTTATGTATCACTTATAACTTTGCTTTCACATAGATATTTACAGCTAATGTTACAAAATATTATGGTACATCCACATTTCCTACCCAAACACAGAAATACAAATAAAAACTTTTAAAAG
This sequence comes from Sphaerodactylus townsendi, assembly GCF_021028975.2. NCBI lineage: Eukaryota > Metazoa > Chordata > Lepidosauria > Squamata > Sphaerodactylidae > Sphaerodactylus > Sphaerodactylus townsendi. The sequence goes on from NC_059425.1 coordinate 142,044,091, forward strand.
GGGATTTTAATGGCAATAGGGTAAAAATCTAGCATTTGTCTTTAAACCTCTAAGAATTCTTTGTCTTACACATCATTTAATTTGACATGACAATGGAGGTTTGTTTATCACAACCATTATTGTGTGTGTGGGTGGGTGGATTAAGTGCTATCACATTGCTTCCAATTCATGGTGACCCTATCAATCATTGTCCTCTAAAATGTCCTCTCATTAACAGCCGTGCTCAGGTCTTGCAAACCGAGGGCTGTGACTTTCTTTATAGAGTCAATCAATCTCATGTTGGGTTGTCTTCTTTTTCTGCTTACCTTCAGCCTTTCCAAGCATTATTGTCTTTTCCAGTGACTTGTCTTTTCCCCATGAGGCCAAAGCACAACAGCCTCAATTCAGTTATTTTAGTTCAGAGGCGTACGGGGGGGGGGGATGGTGCCTGGAGACAACTCCTTATCTGGGCGCCCCACCGTGCACTCAGGGGCAGGGCTCTAGGTGTGGCCCCATCCCTAGCCTTCCCCCCCTCCCGGGCTCCTTGCAGTCCGGCTTCTCTCCCCAGAGCCTGGGGAGAGAAGCAGCACAACCTCCAGCAACGTGCTTTTAAAAGCTGGGAGGCCAGGGGTGGGGCTTGGGGGAATGGCCCCGCCTCTGAGCGCCCCTTCCCCCACAGCCCGGCTTCTCTCCCAAGAGCCTGGGGAGAGAAGCAGCACAGGCTCCAGCGATATGCTTTTAAAAGCTGGGAGCTTGGGGGCAGGGCTTAGGGGGCATGGCCATGCCCCCAAACCCCGCCCTTGAGCTTCCTGATTTTAAAAGCACATCGCTGGAGCCCATGCTTCTTCTCTCCCCAGGCTCTAGGGAGAGAAGCCAGGCTGCAGGGAGCCTGGGGGGAGGAGGAGGCTGGGGTGCTAGGAGGGAGGCATGGTCTTCGGCCTCCCTCAGCGCCCACAACCACAACATGGGCAGAGCAGAGGGAGCCCAAAGATGAGGAGGCAGCAGAACTTCCTGCTGCCTCGTCGTCTTCCTGTAAGGCATCTGGTCATGGGGGGAGTGACAATTTTGCACCCCCACATGATCAGATTAGTTGCGCCCGGGGACATGAGTTATCCCATGGGTTACCCCATGTCCTTAGGTAGATATGCCTCTGTTTTAGTTTCTAGAGACACTTCATGCTTTATTTGGTCTAGAACCCACATTTGTTTTTGCGTGATCCTTCGTATCCATAATATTCTCCTCCAACCCCACATTTCACAGGAATTTACTTTCTTTATGTCAGCTTTTTTCACTGTCCAGGCTTTACACCCATGCATAGTAACAGAGAATGCTATGGCATGAATCTTGGTTGACAGAGACACGTCCTTACACTTAAGAATTTCTTCCTAGCTCCTTCATGGCTGCCCTTCGTAGTCTCAATCTCCTTCTGATTTCTTGGTTGCAATCTCTCTTTTGGTTGATGAAGAACCATTATTAGCAACTGTAAAAGTAAAACACCAGAAAATTCTACTTGTTATGAGCAGATTGAGGCATTAATATATTGGCTAGTTTGCAAAATGGAGCAGTTCAAAGTGCAGAGAAGAAAATGCTTTAATACTAGTATCCAGGGATGCCTTCCCAAATTCTCTCCCCACCTCTGAGGAGCCCACCTGACAAGGGGAAATACCTCCCAGGAGACCAGGAGGCCATACCAGGCAGTAGAGCAGCAGGATGTCCCTCTGGAGGAGGAGGGAACTCACCTGGACTTGGAGTTGGGAAAGACAGCTGGTAGGAGCAAGCTGCCTTTGGTACAGCTATTTGGGTGGTTCTCAAGTGGGCCAGAGGCTAAGGGGAAGGGAGGCCAGGCTGAGACTGGCATTGGCACAGGGGCCCAATCTCTTCAGGAGCAAAGAAGGGAGAGGCCAGAAAAGTCAAGTGCTGCTATGGGATGGCAGCAAGACCAGAAGGGCTGGGGAGGCCAGGTGGCCAGAAGTGGGGCCAGGAAAGAGATGGCATGACTAGCAGGGGGCTGGGAAGGGAGAAACAGCCCAGGCTAGTGAGCAGCCACCCAACACACTGGCATCTGCAGGAATTCCTGCTAGGAAAGGGAGGGTGTAACGTAAAAGGGACACCACCCTGACTGGGGAACACAGACGCTGACAGAAAGAAACACTGGAACAGATTTTAAATGAACAAAACTGAAAATGTTTATTTATGGCTTGACAGAGAGGCTTCTCAGGTGATTTGAGAGGTTTCAAAAGCTTGTCGGTTACAGAAGGAAAAACTTATTTCTTGAGATGTTACCTCACAGACACTAGATGGTCTCTGTTCCACACACCCCTTTCTCGTTCATATACCCCAAGTCTAAGTCTGGTAGGACTGGCACACACTAACCACCTACCCTATCAGTCCCCTACTCAGGCCTAAAATGCCCCTGCCTTCAGGACTGGACTTCTGGTGACCCTGGGTTTTAGAACAGGGGAGCCGGACAGACTATGTCTGGGCAGGCTAGCTGCCAGGCACCTGAGTGGCGGTTCACACTCCACCAAGACTCAGGGCCTTCCACACACTCCCTCAAGCTTCCTCAGCTTGAGTCAGAATCCTTCTCTTGTCAGAGCTGACAGACTGCCCAACTCTGCTCTGCTCTCTGACAGACTCCGATCAGCACTGCCTTCACTCTCCGTGCTGTAAGCATACTAGCTCCCCCTAGCTTTTGCCAAACGTTATTGGACCTTTTCCACCCAATCAGGTGGGTTCTCTACTTGTGAAGCCTTTTTCTCTTTTTCTGGCTGTTGCTAAGGCCTTCTCCCTTTGGCCTGCTGTACACCAGCCCTTCAGGGTGTGGCAAGTTCGTTACAGAGGGCCCAGGCATGGTGTGAGGTTTGTGGCAAATTGACAGGGGAGCGGGATTGGTGGTGGAAAAGTATAAAGGCTGTTGCACCTGGATGACAAGGGAGGAGGAACCAGTGGAGCAGGCAGGAGGAGGCCATAACTGGGCACAGAGGACTGCTGAGAGAGGACCATCCCTTGTCTGATGGCAAGGAAAGGGTCCAACAGCCACAGAAGAAGAGGGCAAGTGACCGGGGGTGAAATCTGGGATGGGCAACAACTAGACCCACCCATTGACACATTATTAATTTGGTCTCTGAAACATTGGGGCTCTACTAAATTTTAATCAAGGTGTGGGAAACATTTGCCTGCTGCTTCACAAAGGATGTAAAGAAAATAATTTTCACTTTGTACAATAGATACACCTGGTGCCACATTAGCATACCAGAGATCAACGGCCAAGATGGATGTCATAGTCATCTCTTAACATTATGCATGCACATCTCTTACACAGTTTAAAAGTGATGGAGGCCACCTAAAGTCCACACAGTTACTTTTCTATACGCCCATAGCAACCAGGCTAGACAATACAATAATGTTAATGTTAACTCTTGTGATGTCCTGGATATTTCTGCATTCATGCTCCATAACAGCATAGAGACCTTACTTCATCATCCATTTGGAAATTAATTTATGTGGTAAAATACATTTTTTCATTCCCCAGACTATCGCCTGGTTATCAAGAATTTAGATCCTTGCCATGCCTGCTCGAACATGAAGTTGCTTTGGAATATTATGGGCACCACAACATGTCAACTTAAAAAGCAGAAACTGAAGGCATAGAAAAGAATCTTGAACTAAAGTTGCATTGTATGCTATTGCATTTCCCTCCATCTTTCTTCCCTGCTCCTATCCACCCAGGCTTCTGAGGCAGAATTACCAAGACATTTATAAGGGAGTAGTTTGGTTCCTTTGCTGATAAACTGCTCAACAGCTTTGGACTAAATTCCTGTGATGCCTTGAGGAAGTTACTATGACTAGTTGGATCTGAAGCAAAAATAGCACGTAATTTATCAGTAAAGAAGAGAAACATTTGCTGAAAATCATTTTGCCTACATTCCAAGTTCTAATCAGCAAAATGGCTGAGAATTGTAGTCCAAATGATTTCTCTTAGTTAATGGGCCAAACATAGGAAAAGTAATTTTCTGGGTGGTCATTCCTCCATGGTACACTCTATGGTAACATAAGTTCCTCCATAACAGATACTATGTACAAATGCATTGTTTGGTTTTTCACTTTAATTCAATAACCAATCAGTTATCTACTTTTGATAGAAAGCCACTTTATCAAAGGAACAATAGCTCAAGGAGTCATACCTCTCCCTCCAAAATTATTTGCTTACAAAACCAATTGTCAGTTGCCTCCCATCTTGTTTTTTCTCTTTGAGTTGCAGCTGCAGGGACCAAATGATAGTTATCAAGGTCCAGATTTGGGCTAGGGCTGCCAACTTCAAGCTCATTACTCTACAACAGTGATGGCGAACCTATGGCACAGGCACGCGCACACAGAGTTCGTCATGTGGGGCGCGGAAAATCACCTCACACACACACCTAGGCTGGCCTGGGCCACTGAGCATGACATGCGCGCACCACGGTGAGCAGGGAGGACTTAGCTGGCAGGCCTGGTGCCTGTGCTCTGGGTGGCTGCTGCCTGAGGGGGTGTGTGCAGAGGAGGCAGAGATGCTAGAGAGGCACAGAGCGATGCATGCGGGACTTGCTGGAGGCTAGAGCAGGCTGGCAGGGTGGGGCAGAAGAAGAGGGAGCCAACTTTTTTTCCTAAATTAAAACCTCAGCATTCAGGTTAAATTGCCGGGTTGGCACTTTGCGATAAATAAGTGGGGTTTGGGTTGTAATTTGGGCACTCGGTCTCAAAAAGGTTCACCATCACTGCTCTCCAACATTTCCTGACAAAGATTTTTTTTTATGTCAAAAATATGGGCAGATCAAATGTCATAAATATGACAGATCATAGTGCAACTGACTGTGATAGATTTATGGAGAGTCATGTCTGAAAGAAAAATATTGTTTTCACATTGGCTGTTGCGAGTCAACAAAAGGTTAGTATCTTGTTTTACAATTTGAAACATTTTAATAGCTTTTCTGATACAAAACTATTTTACAAGATGGTGTTCTAACACTAATTATTGTGATATAACCAATTGTTTATACATTTAGTACATAAATTACATTACTCTGTCCACTATTGTTTGTTTCCATAATCAAAGTAGAAACCAATTTGTGCCATCAGCCAAACCAAAGTGATTTCCCAATTGCTAACCAGGATACCAGTATGGCTACAAGCCTACAATAAAGAGGTGGAATGAATCCATGCAATATTTCTCTGTCGCATCTTTAGTACCCCAAATTCAGCTGTGTACTTCCCCTTATGCGTTGAGTTGCGTAAACACCTTGTGGAAACTAGAGCTTGGATTACTTCTATCAAATTCTGAATACACCTCCATTTTCAATCTCAACCCATAGTCTAATAGCTTGTCTGCTTGCTGACTCATATAGCTCTAAATGGTCTCTCTCAGTTCAACAGAAAATTAACACCCTTGGCATTGACTTGGAAACACTTGTCAACTCTAGTGAAGCCTATTTATTCCAGATGATCAAAAGAAGAATCTCAGACACTGAAAAACAGATATTAGGTGCTGAATAAGATTTGCTCCCCATGCTCTCGTGGTCTTTCTTTCTCTCAGAGGACTACGGCCCAGTATTTTATGAACTTAGCAATCCCCTCTCTATGTTGATTGTTCATGCAGGCCAGATTGAAAATCTTCCATCTGCAATAGTTAGTGGCAGATATTTGAATATTCCTCATGAAGAAATACTTTATCGTTGTCAGCTTAAAGTACCTGAAACTATTGTACTCATCCTATTGCACTGTCCATTGCAAACTCATCTGCATTGGCAATTGATTTATCCCCTTCTGCAAGGCCCAACAAGAGTGGATGATTGAATTATTAAATTTATTTTAGTTGATTATAATTCTGAGGTTACTGTGAAAGTAGCAGAATTTTTAGCTAGTGTTGTCCTCCGAAAGGGTTTTACAGGATGAGTGAGTTAATTAATTGATTAATTCATTCTATGATGATAAAATTATTTTATCCTTCTTTTGAATGCCAATAAAGGTTTTTGATTGATTGAAAAAGTTGGGTAAACAGGTCAAACTACTACATTTTAATCTAGCCCCTTACCTCCCTTCATTTAAGTGAAGCAGACGATTGTTTCAATACAAAGTGCAACTAACAGTTGTCTTGATTACAGAATAAAGTGTTCTTAATTATTATTTACAATACTGTGATTTTTAAGTATAGGTTTAGAATCACTACATTCTAATGATATTGTTTAAATTTTGCTGTTTTATAACACTCCACTCCTTTTAAAAAAATCCTACAGTATTCAATCTGATTAGTATACTAAAACATAGCAATTGCATTTTGGTTCGTAGATGTTGTTCTGTCACTTTTTGCTTTCAATATTGTTCCCCTCTTCCTCTAATTTTACTGCATAGTAAATGTTTTCTTAATACTTTCAAACCAAGCAGAGTTACATCCTTCTCAGTCAACAAACATTAATGGGCTTATAATGATGTAATTCTGGCCCTTTCCAGACAACACAAATAAAACATTTTCAGGCAGGAAATAAAAAGTTTCCTTCATGGGGTCCCACGTGGTTTTTATTCCAAAACATTTTATTTCCTGCCTGAAAATATTTTACTTGCATACTGTTCCCGCGTTTCCATTTTCTCATTTTTGTAATCCAGTCGATTGCACCATTTGTTGTATGTAGTATACTGTTCTATTGCATTTTTTTAAAATGTAATTTGCCCTACCTTTAAGAGAAAAAAGGCAGACTAGAAACTAAAAAGATAGTAAATAAATAAGAAAATGTGAAAGGTTGGTGGGATAGGACTATTCTTTGAAGAGGGCTGGTTCTTATCTGTAGTCTGTTCTTGTTGGTGTTGAAGACTGATTGGCATGTTTTATTACAAATAGGACCAGTAATGTATCTCAAAACAAGAAAGTTCAATGTTCTGTAGACTATATGTTGCCAAGTTGTAGAGGTCATTTTTTAAAATGAGCCTGCCAATCTATCAAGACAATTTTTGAGGTCCTTTTCTAATTTCTCTACATATTTATCTGTGGTCGATAGTATCACCACAGACGAAAGTTTTTTTCTGTGATGGTGCCTCAGTTTTCTTTATATATACAATGAGCTGAGCCAGTCACATTACTATCATTTAGGCAGCCAGATGAAGTCTGTCCTGTTGTAATCCTAGGAGCAAGAGAGGGAGCAAGAGAGGGAGCAAGGGCCCAAAAGGGAATAACAAAGCTTAACACAGAACTGGAGAAAAGACAGGGCACAGCTTTTATTGGAAACAATCACAGCATCATTGGTGCAGCATGGATCCAGAGGGCCTGTCTGTTACCTCCATGGGATGGCAACCCCTGAGGTCCTGCATGGGCACAAGAAACTGCATGATTCCCTTGCCATCTGAGGGTGAGAACTGGGTGATAGACCCCAAGTTTTGCTGAATGCTACACTCCAAAATCCCTTATGGAGGTCCCCAAACCTGAGGAGGCAGGTACACAGTCTTAGCTTCTCTGCAAAACTGTTACAAGAGATGGGGACCACCAAAAAAATCTGGGTGGTGATTTGCATTGGGGCCCATCACCTGGAACTTCTTTTCCTGCAAGTAAGACAAGGCATTTGCTATGTCTGCACATGCAATGTACTGGACTGAGAAGGAGACATTAGCAGATAGGCAAACTATAACAAACCTGTGTGCCAGTTTCATGACTCGCTCAGAGCATGAGGTCTGGTGATTAACAACCTGGACTATGGCCTAATTGTCACACCAACACAACATCCTGCCTGTTGCTGAAAAGTCCTGCCAGACGGTGGTAGCTACAAGATGGAAAAAAACTCAAGGAAGGTGAGGTCCTTTAAGTTGTGGGTGGCCCAACTGTGAGCACATGAACATCTTATAAGGTAAATCCTAAAGGCCAGGTTGCTGGCAGTATACAAATGAATCTATAGCAAATCACATATAAGTAAATAAGTCCAAGAACAACTGCCATGTGGATACTTCATTAAAGTCTGAGAGAAAGGTGAGCCAACTCTGAGGTCAGTCTTCATACTCCACATGACTCTGATGCGATGATGCAGAGTCCTAATCTCTATGGTAAACCTTACAAAGCTGACACAAAAGGCCCAACTAGATTCCCTACTGCACTGCCAGAAGGTGTGCAAGGTCATCGCTGCCTGGCACCAGACTCCATCACCAAATTCACTGCTGTCACGGTTGCGGAACTGCTCCTGCAGAGCTCTTTGTTTCTGTGCTTGTGCTCCCACCTCTGCTCTTCTCTACGATTCTGGAGCCAAATGATGTTGAGGCCCTGGCAGGAGCCAATTATGAACTTGGGGGGTGGGGGTGGAAGGGTAGATCAGAGTGAAGACTCTGGACTCTAGATATGCTGGAAAGCTCCATCCCTTCCTGTGGCTAGCCCAGAAGCCTGGATTGGCTGCCCACACTGCTACCAAGGCAGTTTACTGCAGCCCTCCACCACTGCCATGGAGCTAGAGGTGCAGCTTCTGTGGAGCGGCCTGGGGACACACGCCCTGAGCATCCGCAGTTCAGTTACGTATGAGAGCGGAAAATTGCCCCCCACATGGCCCCATCCCTGCCCTGGGGCAGCAGTGCCTTGCCGCTGCTGCTCCAGGGCTCTAAAAACCCAGTTGCCTTCCCTTTCAACCACCAGCAAGCCCTCTTGGGCTCACCAGCCCCCCATGCAAGGAAGCTTGGCCCGCAGAGCAGCTCCGCAGGCCCTCCTCTGCCTCCCCCCACCCCCGTAAAGAAGTGTGGGTCCACAAAGCACTCCATGGGCCCTACCCCTACCAGTGCAAAGAAGCGCAGGCCCAAGGAGCAGCTCCATGGGCCTTTCCCTGCCTCCCCCCACTTCCATGAAGAAGCCTGGGCCCTGCCACCTCCACCCTAACCTACAGCTTCCTACCCTCCCCCCACCCAAGCCTCATTTTCTAACCTTCCTCCTCTCCTACCCTCACTTTGCCTTTCTCCCCCACCCCAATACTAACTCCCCACCCTCCCCACCCTCATACTTACCTACCAACCCACAGCCACTTTACACCTTCCCCCACCCAATCCTAATCTTTCCATCCTCCCCACCCCTAGTCACACCTTCCAATCCTCCCCACCCCAAGCCTTACCTTCTAACGCTCTCATGCCCGAAGCCTCACCTTGCCAACCCTCCTACCCCAGCCCTCACCTTGCCACTCTCCCCACCCCAATACTAACCTGCCAACCCTCCCCACCTTTATACTCACCTACCTCCCCTCCCCTAGCCACACCTTCCAACTCTCCCACCAGCCAAAGTCTTACCTTTCAACCCTCCCCTCCCCATCCCATCTTGCCACCCGGCCCCACCCCATCACTAACCCTCATGCTCTCCTACAACCATCCCCCACCCCTAGTCACACCTTCTACCCCTCACCACCCTAAGCCTTAGCTTTCAACCTTCCCTCATGCCTCATCTTGCAACCCACCTCACCCGAACCCTCACTTTTCTTACCTCCCCCATCTGAAGCCTCCCATTCCACCATATTCCCATTGGGAATGGCCCCATCCCCGCCCTGGGGCAGCGGTGCCTCTTCCCAATCTGCCATCCAAGCCTGCCCTTTCAACCCTCCCACAACCCCAAGCCACTCTGTTCCATCCTCCTCCACTCCAGCCCTCACTTTGCCACCCTTCCCCACCCCACACCTCTCCACCTTCAACCTACCTTCACCTTCCTTCTTACCTCTGTCCCACCGCTGAGCCACAGATGCACACCCAGGTAAGTGTCACACCTTGAGCAAGAGTGGAGTGGGGGCTGCTACAGCCCCACTAAAGCCCATTGCAGGGGAGATCCTTCCTCTTCCACCCTTTTCTAAGGTCGATTGCATCTCCCCAGCAATGGGCTTTGCTGCTTGTAGATTGTTTGGTCAAGATGAGAGGCAGCTGCCCATGGGGGGGGGGGGGAGGCGGAAAACCCAGATTTTGCACCAGGCTCTATTTTTTCTAGCTATGCCTCTGCATGGAGCCAAATGGAGTCAGGGTGAATCCCTCTCCTTTTGACTGTTTCTGGCCTCATGACCCCAAGTAAATCAGGAATAATTACTTCTCCCAGATCTTAACAGTATATAATAATAAAACTGCTTTAAACTGCTTTATGCTGAATAATACTATTATCCAACTAGTTAAGTATTATCCATTTTGACAGGTTGTGGCTGTCCTAGGTCTCAAAGGCCAAAAAGATCTTTCCCAAAGTTGCAACCTAAAATCCTGTTAACTAGAGAGGGATTGAATCTGGAACCTTCTGCATGCAACCATTTGATTTAATACTAGGGAAACTTCCACAAATACAAAGGAAAGGTATGCATGTCAAAATCTGTTTGACATTTACTCCAATACAAAAAATCTCCACTGCTATGGGGTTTTGTTAACCCACAGGGTCCTGGCATGTGCAACAGAACCATGCACTTTTGAATCTGATAAGGGCTGAACTAGATATAAGAGTTGACTTGGGCTGTCACTCCAATCTTAAGTCTGTCATGATAGTTAAAGTGTCCATATCCTATCCAGCATGAGTCAGCATGAGACTGAGTTGACAAACCGGTTCTTACCTGTTCCAAGTGACCTTTAACATGATTGGTTGAGTCTTGTATAAAAGCACTTGTATTATACTGGTTCAGTGTTCCTTTGGGAAACAGGTGTTAGGCGAAGCACTTTGATTGTCTGCTGAATATTCTTCGTTGTATATAGTTACTTGTACATAGAGCAACTGAATGATAAAAGCCTTCTTATGAATGACAAAGCTGTGTGGAGTTTACTTCGTGAAGGTGGGAGTGTTGCTGTACAAGACCACTAGTTCTACTCTAAGTAGCCCCGCTCAAATTCTGCTATCAAAGTCCTCCCTCTCCTGCATCAACTTTTACGCCAGAATATGGTGTCTTAAGTAAATGGAGTTGGAAGGTATAACTCTGCTTAAGTTGACACTGTTACTTATGCATTTTCTTGTGTTTTCCACCTCTACCAGAGGCAGCTAATATAGCAGATCACAGAAAGGAAGGGGAGCGTCATAACATTGGTAAGTTTGCTTAAATGGGGAAGGGGAGTTTCCCTATATTCCCCTTCATAAATCCAAACATTCATGGAACCTTCTTCTCTTCTTTCCAGCAGAGTTATTAGTATTTTTTTTTTTGGCAAACTGGTTGCTTATTCAGATACCATATAAGTTAATTTTGTTTGTTTTTTCTAAAGCATTTTCAACCTGCTATTTTCCAACAAAGAACTCAAAGCAGTGACTTAGTGCTTAATGCTAAGTGTATTACTGACATATATTGCTCTGGAAAACCTTGGTGTATGTTCCTATTTACCATCATTATGGATTTAATTCTTTTTAATCTCATTGGAGAACATTCACACTCTATGGTTAATCTCTATGTTTCCAACCCATGAAGCAGAACAGCTACAAAATAGCAAATCCATAAATCTGTTTTACAAACTGTTTTCCTACAGATCCACCCTGTTTATTTTGTGCTCTTTATGGACTTCTGTATTTTCTGTCCCAATCTTTGTCATAATATATATAATAAAATCTTTTTTTAAAAAAAAAAAAGTTCATTAGCTTGCCTTTAGTGAACTACTTTAATGCTGCGGTTATTTTGCCATTATCTCAATTTATTGTAATAACATATACTATCAAGCAATAACACTCTTCATTCTTATAATCTTTTTCCAATGACACTTTAACAGTATAATTTCATTTATTCTTGTACTACATTTTTTATAAATGGGAAAACTGATTTATAAATATTTGCTTGTTGAGAAGTGGAGCTAATGGCTGTTTTCCATGTTTAGTGCCCTGTCCAAACAGCTTCAGATATTTTAGGATAAACCAACAAATAGGTGCATGTTTGTCTCATGCCTCCACTTTACATACGTTTGCAGTAATATAAGAAGAGGAATATTGGTAAGGAAACTGTACTGGCTTCAGATATGTAGAGTTTAAAATAGCTAACATTGCACTCATTTTACTGAACACTCCATTATTCAAAGTTAAAAATATTGTAGCATTATTAAACTTTATTTTTTTTTTACTGAAAATGTGAATCTGCCCCCTTTGGTATAGAACAATCTTTACCCTCAAGATTTTTTGGAGGGAAATGGGGATAGAGTTAGATGCAGCCTCTATTATGACTCTGCTCAAATGTACTTCATACAACTCAAGAAAATGTAGCTCCAAACTCTGCTCAGCTAGATATACATGGGTTGGATCTGAGCAGGTCACTCCTTTTCTCACTTAGTGAACATGAACAGGAGTGGTACCAGGTAGCTTGCTAGTAAGGATGTGAAAATGAGTAAGGATTAAAATATGTTGTCGAAGTCTTTCAGAGTAGGACTCAACTGGCTGTTGTGGGTTTCCCAGGCTATGTGGATGTGGTCTGGTAGTTTTGGCTGCTAATATTTCACCCACATCTATGGCTGGCTTCTTCAAAGGCTGTCACAGCAAGATGTGTTTCTCCCGCAACAGCCAAGAAAATAATTGTTAGTCCCCCTTTTCCCCGGACATACCATGGAAATAATCAAGAACACAGACTTTAACCATTATAAAGGCCAAGCACATCTGTGTTTCTGTTCTGTAGGATTTGTACAATTTCATTATGATTGCAGGTACCTCTGAAATACATGGCAGTTCATTCATCCATTTGGATGAATTGGATGAAGTTCTTAATATATTTTCCCTAACTGCAGGATGATACATCACCACTTGCGTTGAAAACACTAATGACAGAGTGGATGAAATGAATCATCTCAGAAAGTTAAATTTTGTCTAGTTGATATTGGGTGTTATTACAAGCAGGTATATCATTCAATACAGCTAAAAAGTTTGATTTCTTTCATCTTGAGCTTTAACCTCTTCCGGGGCATAACTTTATTACATTGAATTGTATTAATGTACTTTAAGTGGTTCATGAAAGTTAAAACACAAATCAAGAAGAAGAAGAGTTTGGATTTATACCAGACTTTTCTCTCCTATAAGGAGTCTCAAAGTGGCTTCCCTTTCTTTCTCCACAACAGACACCTTGTGAGGTAGGTGGGGCTGAGAGAGTTCAGAGAGAACTGTGACTAGCCCAAGGTCACCCAGCAGACATTATGCTCAGGAGAGGGAAAACAAATCCAGTTCACCAGATAAGAGTCCACCACTCATGTGGAGGAGTGGGGAATCAAACCTGGTTCTCCAGATTAAAATCTACCTGCTCTTAACACCACAATTCAAAATAACACAGCGTAAAATTAAATCTCTAAAACAGTCGACTTGTAGATAACAAATTGTTAAAACAACCCACCAGCAGAGAAGACCTTCCTATAAGAAGGCAGGAAGATTAACATTTTAGTTGCAAACCATGATAGAAAAAAAGTAGCTTTCATAAAACTTCTGAACTTGGGACACATATTTCCAAGTTAGCATGCCTAGGATTGGGCTATGCACAGTTCTCCCACTGTGTGCTTACCTTCTGCTCTTTGCTTACCTTCTGCCATTTGAATCTTTGCCAGGCTTCCTGAACCAACAGGAAGGAAGAGACCTTTACATTTGGGAGAGGAAAACAATACACATTTCAATTTTTTAACCTTATTTATTTAAATGTGATTTTGACATAATTATAAACTATTGATGAAGAACTGACAGTTCATCTTCTGTCTTGTCTACCTCCACCAGGGCAGTGGCAGGGAGTAGAGTTAGTATAAAGATGATTTCCTCCCAATAAGAGATACCTGGCGATGTGGAGGTCAATGCATATGCAGGGTGTGCCTATGGAAAATAGCACCTATGGCAAGCACTAACATTGAAACCCTGTCCAAACATCTTTCCTGCCACCGAGTCCCAGGTGTTTTTGGTCTGTCCTACCCTCTCTTTTAGCAGGAACCCCCAGGGATCTCTATCACACACCAGTTGCTCATTGTCATGTTTCCCTGGTACCCACACACACACAAAGGTCAAGGACCACAAGTCCAAAAACTCACAGTGGTCAGACCCAGGGCCACCCAAAAGACAAGTCCAGAGATTCAGGCCAAGATCAAATAGAGCAGACAATTCAGGAACCACAAAATCAGTAGCAATGAGACATGTTGCTTCAATTTAGATATTTTTTCCAGCTGCTTATAAATACAAAACAACTCTGTAGGCCTGTTATACTGTGCACCTGCTGGCTGCCTCAGACCTGCTCCTGCAAACACTCATCCTCATTGTCCATGCTGATTTGCACTGGGCTGTCAGATGTGCACTTCGCTTCTTGCCCTGTAAGGCTGTGCATGTTCTCCTCCTATGCTGTTCCTGAAGCTCTGGTGATGAGGGAGGTGAGCAGCTGGAATCTGGCTTTCTGCAGCCTACTCAGATCTGAAGGGTTGAAGGGTCACTGTACTGGTTCATGGTGAAGGTTTGAGTCTGGCCTTATGGGGGCTGCTTCTTCCTGTACCACTTCTTCCACTGGCTATGAACAGCAGCCAAGGCTGCCAGCCAACTCTTATTTGGAGGAGTCTTCAGTAACTCCTGGACCTGGCTGGTTCATGATACTCACCTCCAACCCCAGCTCTAATCTCCCCTTTTCCAAAATTCAGTACTATTTTCTAGGGAGGAGCCATGGCTACCTGGTTAGCCTGGCATGGGGGGGGGGGGCAGGGTAGTCAGTTCTGGGGCTGGAAGGTTGAGCTGACTGGCCAAGCTCAGCTTAGTTCCAAACAATGACTAAAATAAAGGCAGACAAAGGTGGGGCAAGTAGAGAAGCTCCACCCTACCTTGATGCAGAGGAACTTGGAGCTGACTAGCATACTGAGAAGAAGCACCAATCTGGATTCCATGGTCCCCAGCTCCTCCAGCAGCTGCCACTGTTGTTTTGTTGAGGGAGAAATATACAGGCACAGAGATGCACAGAGACTCAAGTTGCACAGCTTGAAGTGGTGCTCTCACCTAAAGCTTTCTGCCAAGTGAGAAGGCCATAGGACTGAGCCTGGCCCCAGAAGGGATTTCCATGGGGCACAGAAACATCTCTGGACTCATAGTCAAAGTACAGGTGCAGTGTCACTAGTTTTCTTACTAGAAATTCATGCTCTTTTTCAGGCCTGTAGCTGATCAGCTGCAGAATGGCAAAGGGTCTGATTGGATTCGGATCAGTTTTGCCATCTTCATGTCCCACCTCCAATCAGCAGCCCTGATCAGTGGCCACAAAAGCTTCCTTAAGAACATAAAAACATAAGAACAAGCCAGCTGGATCAGACCAAAGTCCATCTAGTCCAGCTCTCTGCTACTCGCAGTGGCCCACCAGGTGCCTTTGGGAGCTCACATGTAGGATGTGAAAGCAATGGCCTTCTGCGGCTGTTGCTCCCGATCACCTGGTCTGTTAAGGCATTTGCAATCTCAGATCAAAGAGGATCAAGATTGGTAGCCATAAATCGACTTCTCCTCCATAAATCTGTCCAAGCCCCTTTTAAAGCTATCCAGGTTAGTGGCCATCACCCACCTCCCCTGTGGCAGCATATTCCAAACACCAATCACATAAGCTGCGTGGAAGAAGTGTTTCCCTTATTAGTCCTAATTCTTCCCCCCAGCATTTTCAATGAATGCCCCCTGGTTCTAGTATTGTGAGAAAGAGAGAAAAATTTCTCTCTGTCAACATTTTCTACCCCATGCATAATTTTGTAGACTTCAATCATATCCCCCCTCAGCCGCCTCCTCTCCAAACTAAAGAGTCCCAAACGCTGCAGCCTCTCCTCATAGGGAAGGTGCTCCAGTCCCTCAATCATCCTTGTTGCCCTTCTCTGCACTTTTTCTATCTTCTTCAGAGGGGCTAGGTGGCAGGGAAGTCAGGCAAGGAACATAGACAGAGCAGCTGTAGTGGGTGGGCAGGCAGGCAGGCATGGCGCCTCCCTCCAAGTAGCACCTAGGAATTGTGCCATTCCAGCCATACCTTAAATATGCCACGGTGCATATGACCAGTGCAGCATTCTTTTCTTCTTCTTCTTCCTTTGAAGCTCCAGTCAAAATCTGCTCATGACAAGCCAGCAGAACAAACCTTTATTCACAAACACTGATGACAATTCAACATGCCACCCACTCCAGCTAGTGACAAAGCTTTGTGTGCTAACACGTAATCTGCAATCGTTATTAACAGGTCAGATGACTGATTCACCATAAGCAAAGTTGTTTATTCCCCTCTCCCCAATATATCAGCTGGCCACTTGCTCAGCAGTTCCCTGTAATGGCTGTTACTAATATGAAAACAGCATGGATCTCTGAAGCTCTCATGTGCCTACACAAGACAACAATCTGGAACAAATGTTAGTAGCTTGCTAGGATGGCACCACACAAAGACAAAGGCACAAAGAAATATTGTGTAATACACAATATTTTGTCATCAAGTTACAGCCAACTTATGGTGAATCCATAGGGTTTTCAAGGCAAGAGATGTTTAGAGACTGCCTGCCTCTGCTTCATGATCCTGGACTTCCTTGGTGGTCTCCTATCCAAATACTAACCAGGACTGATTCTTCGTACCTTCCAAGATCTGATAAGATCAGGCTAGCCTGAGTTATCAAGGCCAGGGTGCAGAAAAACATATTCAACATTTGATATTGCTTTTAATTTTTCTCAAAAAATGTAGATAAGAACTAACAAAACAGAAAAAGAAAACTAAATCCAATCATAGTTACAATCAGTTCTAAAAACAGTCAGCTCAATCCACAACTCAAGGTGGCCAGGGATGACATTGCTGCTGCACTGCCCCAATGCTTCCAGAAGGCTTTCAAGCACTGCAGAGAAGCAGTTAAAATGAAGAAAAACCCTGCCCACCTGAAAGACCTCCATAGGGCTAAATAGTGACATAAGTCTACAGTGCAGGTGGGCTAATAAACTGAAGCTTAATTCCGATAAGACATAAATGCTACTGCGGAGCAGAAGATCTGACCCACAACTTGAAGTGTTAACACCTGGATAAGCAGGTAGCAACTGTGGTCAGGAATGTTTTTTAACACCTTTGATTGGCTAGCCAGCTGTGACATTTTCTAGGCAGTAAAGATCTGGCCACTGTGGTGCATGCCTTGGTTACATCTAGATTAGATTACAGCAAAACATCCTATATGGGCTGCCCTTGAAAAGGAACCATATCACTCCAGTCTCAGCCTATCTATAGAAGCTCCCAATCTGTTTCCAGGAACAGTTCAAGGGGCCAGTTTGACTTTAAAACCATATGGTTTGGGAGTAGGGTTGCCAGATTTTTAAAAAATACCGGACACACTGAGGCTCTGTCCTCTGCTCCCAGGGCAAATAGTGAAAAGAGCACAGTTTGCCCTGGCAGGAGCACCCAGCCCAAGAACAAAGCAGCAGCTGCTGCCACTTCACACTTTGGCAGCCTTAGTGCTGCCTCTCCAAGCCCAAGCAGAGTAGTTCATTCTTTGGGATTGGTAAGGTTGCTAGTTGACATGGACAGTCCAGTATTTTCAGTGACTGTTCAGGAAAAACACTGAACACACAGATACCAGGCATTTAAATGGCTGATTTTTTCAGTTTTTTTTGCCAGAC
The DNA here is from genome assembly GCF_021028975.2 of Sphaerodactylus townsendi. NCBI lineage: Eukaryota > Metazoa > Chordata > Lepidosauria > Squamata > Sphaerodactylidae > Sphaerodactylus > Sphaerodactylus townsendi. The sequence continues at coordinate 142,061,579 of NC_059425.1, forward strand.
AATCAGTGAAAACACCAGCTATCTCGGTCAATACAATACACCTGGCAACCTTATTTGGTTCATGTCCTGTCTGATGAAGACCTGGTGGCTGATTCAGGGGCTGATGGAGAGGCTTCCCTTGCAGGGTCTGGCAGTGTGGCTTCTAGTGCTGCTGGTACATCTTTGCCAGGTACCTCAGCATTGCAGGTTCCTGCCTGATCCCTCGGTCCTTGTCAGTTACCTACCTTGGCCTCTCAGGGTCCTCTCCTGAGGACTCTAATTCAGATTCGCTCAGCTGGTTGGAGAAAGTCATGACAGGCTTGCTCTGTTGTGGCACCATTCTGGAATTCTCTGAAATTCTCATCCTGAGGAAGCTTGCTTGTCCCCTGATGCCATCTTCCATTAGTAGATTCCCTCAGTGATACTTCCTTCCCGTTTTAATTGTTGTTTTCAGGGGTTTGTATGTGTATTTTAGTTTGGGTTACAGTTGTTTTAATTACACTTTTTATGTTGACTTTAATATTTCTAAGATTTGATTAAGATATGATTTTATTGTGTACTTCTTTAATTTAACTTCTTTAATATTACTTATTCATCATTTGTATTTTGTTTATGTGCTCCATTGGATTTTATTGTTGTATGTTATGTTGTACACCACCCAGAGCCCTTCGGGGGAAGAGCGATATATAAAATTAATAATAAATAAATAAAATATGTTTCTTGATTTGTAGGACCCCTGCTGAATCTGATCCACCTAGTGTTACACAGTAACCAACCAGATGTCCTAGAGGAGTAACAAACACAGAATAGAGACTATGGTCTTCCCCTGATATTGGCATGGGTATTCACTGTCACTGGTATTGAAGGCTTTGTTTCCTTTGAATGTGGCATTTTCTTCAGTCGTCATAACTAATAGACATTTACTGATCTCTCCTTCATAAACCTAACTAATTCTATTTTAAACCCACTTACTGTTGTGGCCATTACTATATCCACTCGTAGTGAGTTCCTCAGTTTAACACCATTAATGTTGATCTTTCAATTCTGAAACAACATATAAAATTACTCATGATGTAAACAAGAAGGCATTTCTCCTGCTCTCTGTTTTGGGGTGCATAAATGATGGTGCAACAATGGCCATTTATGCACGCAGTACTTAACCCATAGCTGTTTGCTTAGCAGTGGATTGTCCTGGGGTTTATTGTTTGCATAGGGAATCTCCCCCTGTGACTTTTCTCTAGCAGAGCAGAGCTGCCATTTTGCCCACCTGCCACTTCTGTGTTCTTTCCATGCAACCTCCCAGCACACCAAATTCCATTTGGGGAGGTTGCCTGCCTCTTTTTTGTTTGTTTGTTTTGGTGCTGTCTTTGGTCTAGTGAACCTTTGATAGATCATATCAATTTCATGTTCATTTCAATGGTCTATTGCTCCAGCAACAGACTGTTTTTTAAAAAGGAAGTCCTGATTGTTTTGAAATAGTGGCCCAAAGTGTGAGAGAAACTGCTATTATGTGGGTGAGGAAGGCAGGGAGCACCAAGAAAACTCAGGAAAGCTTAATGCATTGTGATCTCCTTCACTTTCCCTGCAAAGGAAAGAAAAAGTTCCACTTTAACGGTTTTGGGAAACTGCTGGGATTCTCTGATCTGAGAGCACAATGAGTTCCAACGAGGGGAGACTACGTGCATAACCAAGAATCAAACCCAAAGGTTTGATTCAAAGAGAAGGTGACCACAACTGCGTAAATGCCAGTGAGGTTTTTCAAGTCCATAGTGATTGTTGTGGTTAAATAGACAGTTGCCTCCATTAAAACTTCTAGAAGGATAATCTGCAAATAGCAGCACAGAAACTTTTGGTCAGTGTGTGTGTGTGTGTGTGTGTGTGTGTGTGTGTGTGTGTGTGTGTACACAATTGCAGTTTTAATTGCCTTATTTGTTTCTCAATGGCAGTAACATTAGTACTTCGGTTATCTCTTGCTGTCTACTCCATCACTGTTAACAAGCTGCAAGGGGAAAACGCAAGCTAAAGTGCAGATACAATTCTAAATAGTTCACTGGAAGTGAATCTTAATTTCTTTAGTTTAGAATACTGTCAATTTAAAGTAAAAAGCTAATAATCTATATTTCCTATCTCAGCAGTGTGCTCAAGAACACAGATAATACTGAAGGCAGTGGTTTCCTTGAGATCAGGGAAACACATCTCCAATGGAAGGATTTAGGTGAAAAACTTACAGAATTGTAGTAGTAAATTTAGATTCTTTATGTACTCATAAATGTTCATCTGTATTTGTGTGTGTGTGTGCCCCTGAAGCAGAATTATAATGGCTGAGGAGGACACAGGAAGCAGTTTTCTTTAAGATGTAGAGCTAGTCTACAAATGAGGAGGAATATTTGTCCACCATAGTGTGTTTCTAGTGTTACTGCTATACAAATTGTTGGTCCTTGCTGAAAGATAAAAGTCCAGCCTTAACTTTCTGAGACTTTCTTGAACAAGAGAGCTTCTGTGGAGTCTAGCCTTCCTATTGCCTTATGTATGCTCAGCCTCACTGTATGTACCTTGATGATGTGTCTCTGACAAGCTTGCCTTCACTCAGTCTCCACAACTACGGAAACAACCTCCACTTCAAAAAGCAGCAGTCAAAAGAATTTTCTAAGATGTGAGACATAACAATTTTGTCATAGGGACTTGTCAGTCTTAAAAGAAATCTTGCCATCTTTCATCTTGTCAAAAGAATCCTTCAGGAAATCAGAATCCACTTCTCCACTGCTTAAGTAGCCTTTGCCCTGAACATCCTGAATAGCAACATTCTTCACTCAAACTTTTGAGGATCTTACCCACAAACACAATGGTAAACAGATGTGAAGAAAATACATTTCCTTTTCTGTCACATTGGGTTCCACCAAATGGTCATTTTAAAAACAAGGTTGTATATAGATACGTAGATATAATTTAGTAGGCATTACAGAGACTTGGTGGGATGACTGGAATGTAGTAGTGGAAGAACATGAATTGTTCAAGAAAAATGAAAGGGTTGAAGAGGAGATGGAGTGGTGCTTTATGTGAGGAGAAGGTTTGCTTGTCAGGAAATATTAGAGTAGGTAGGCCACAGCTTAGTGGAAAGTATCTGCCTGAGGATAAGGAAAGGAAGAACCAGTATTGTGGTTGGTATCTGCTACAGACCATCTGACCAGGGTGAGGAGGTAGATGTCAGTGTATCCAAACAACATGACCTGGTAGTTATAGGTGACTTCAATTTCCCTGGTGTGCTGGGAGATAAACTCTGCTAAGAGTCAGCACTCATGCAACTTACTGATCTGCCTGGCTGACAACTTCCTTTTTGAAATGGAAGCTATAAGGGGTTCAGCCATACTCAACTGAATTGTAACCAACAAGCTAGAGTTGGTAGATGGGGGTGAAGGTTGGGACGTGGAACTTAGGGGGAAGTGACCATGTCCTCCAAGAATTGTTTTTTCGCTGTGGGGGACCACACATGTCTGTTATATTTCAGTAGAGCAGACTTTAACAAACTCAGAGGCACAATGAGCAAGACTGCTGAAAGGGAAAGGAGCAAGTGAAGGGTGGGCTGTTCTAAAACAAGAGCTCTTGCAAGCTCAAGTCATCACTATTCCAACAAGAAGGAAACATGGTAGGGGATTCAAGAGGCCACTGTGGAAGAACAAAGAACTCCATGATGAGCTAAGGAGGAGGAGGAAGAGGAAGAGAAAGAGTTTGGATTTATATCCCCCCTTTCTCTCCTGCAGGAGACTCAAAGGGGCTTACAATCTCCTTGCCCTTCCCCCCTCACAACAAACACCCTGTGAGGTGGGTGGGGCTGAGAGAGCTCAGAAGAGTTGTGACTAGCCCAAGGTCACCCAGCTGGCGTGTGTGGGAAGAGGGAAAGTTCAAGAAATGGAGGAAATGACATACCTCTAAATAACAGTTTCTATGGGATGCTAGACATGGTAGGTCAGCCATCAGAAAGACCAAAGTTCCCAGTGAGCTGCTGCCAGCCAGGGAGCAAAAGCCTCTTCATATATGAAAAGAGAAATGTAAGGTAAAAGAGGCAATAGGCCCTCTGTTGAGTGAAAATGGAGTAACTCTGACTCAGGACAGAGAGAAAGCAGTTTTCCCTGAAGAAGAGAACAGGTTCATATAGAGATGGTAGTAGTCAAGGTACAGTGTCCAGGCTGCTGGTTGACATGGACAGAGCACTTGTTTAGATGTACCTGGCTGCACTGGATGAGTACAAATCACCTGGGTTAAATGGTATGCACCCAGGTGTGCTCAAAGAACTTTCTGGAGAGCTTTTTCCATTATCTTCCAGACCTCTTGGATGACAGGAGATGCGCCACAAGATTGGAGGAGGGTGAGTGTTATCCCATTTTTTAAAAAATTAAGGAAGGATGACCTAGGAAATTACTAGCCAGTCAGTCTGACCTCTGTAGCCAAGGAACATATTAGAGCAGATTTTAAAGAGATCACTCTGGAAGCATCTAAGGGACAACTTGGTGATCTGGAGAAATCAGAATGGATTTGTCCTCAACAGGTCCTGCCAGACAAACCTCATTTCTTTCTTTGATCAAGTGATAAGCTAAATGGCTTGTGGAAATGCTTGTTTTATGATGGATAAACTGTGAACTGGATAGTTAGGTGGATATAGAACTGGTTGAAGAACTGCACTCAAATAATAGTTTTCAATGGTATTTCATCTAAATGGAGGAGCCAACCTGGCCTGCATCAGTGAGATCTGGTTGGATCAGCAGATCTCTCCCATTTTAAGCCTAGGCTTCATGGTTGGGTGGGTGGCAATGTCCCTGTGGTCCATCAGTTTAACTTTGTCCCCTTCAGGTGCTTTGTCAGCTTCCATTTATCTATTTGATGTTGGCAGTGCAGGACAGGTTCTGTCAGTATACCACTGGCCCCATTAGCTAAAGTCTTTCCATTTGAATTATATGGTCTTGGATCTGTTGTTCATCCTTCAGCTCTGTGGTCCTCACAACTTTAACATTCTTTTGAGGCCCTTACGGTGTGGCTCAAGACTTCATGGCTTTTATAACAATCAAGAGACTGTCCTCAAACAATTAAGTTCTCTCACATAACAAAGACTATACACTCAAACTGGTTTTCTGTAGTGGTGAAGGACTATTTGGCTAAAGAATGGAGAAAATGTCTTTATCATGGCATAACTATTATCTGGTTGGAGTAAGTTGATAAAAGATGCTCTGCTTCAATGGGAAGATCAACTGATATTGTAGCATGGTGTGGTAGTTAAGAGTGTCAGACTGGTATTTGGGAGTCCCACGTTCACATTCCCACTCATGACATGGAAGCTTGCTGGGCAATCTTGACCAGGAACTTTCTCAGCCTAACTTACCTCACAGGGTTGTTGTGAGGATAAAATTAAGGAGAGGAAAACAACATATGCCACTTTGAGTCCCCACTGGAGAGAAAATCAGGGTGCAAATGAATTAAAGAAATAATAACATCCTGTTGGTCCTTGGGGAGTTTCTGGCTAACATTGTGGTACCTCTTAAGTGTTGCGAGTGATCTTTGCAATCTGGAGATTACCTGAGTGGCTGACAAGATCATTTTAGGATGCCCTTTGCCCCTACAGATTTTTGATTTACTGAACAATTAAGAGCAAGGAAGCATGCTAATAGATGATTACAATGCAAATGGGGCAGAAAGTTGCAATGAATAGTATGACTGGACCCTGGCTAGAGCACATCTTAAAACCAAACATATAGAGATGGTGGCAGAGACATGTGTGTATTCCTATTGTGCTTGTGAAGAGCCATTCTAGGGAGTTCTCCAGGTGCTGATGAGACTTTTGCACAAAATCCTTAATGTTATAATCCTAGATTGCAAGACAGACTTCTGTGATCTTGTTGCAGATAAAAAAATGCTTATATCCAGAGCAACTTAAATTCTGTTATTTCAGACAATTGTGCCCATGATGTTATCAGAGCACAACCTTCGGGGATTGGGCGGTATATAAGACTGATAAATAAAAATAAATAAAAATAAATAAATAGTTGTTTGGATTATTTTCTTCAGCCCAAGGCTATTAGCAAGTTGCTGTGGGAGTAGAACAACTGTCTGCCATTTCTGTGCTCCATCACTTTCCCCATCTTGGCTGATTGTCTGAAGTTAAAAGGCTGATTCTTGGGGGTAGTAAATGCTTCATTGAGGGCTGAGTGGTTCCAATTACCTTGAAGGAGGTGGCTGCTAGATCTCTTCTTAAGAAGCTGTCTTTGAACACTAAGACCTGTGCCCTTTAAGGAGCAGGTTCATGCACCTTGGAAATGTATTAAATCTGGGTCATCAGATGAAGGTTGTTTTGGTTTCATCAGATAAAGGTACGGGTTTCCCCTGTAGCATCTTTAACTGGCTTCAGCTGGTGTACCAGTTGCTGTCTGACAGGCATAATTAGGCAACAGTCTATCTTTTTTAAAAATTAACTTTCAAAAATTTAGACAAACAATAGAATCAAGAAAAAAATCTTTACATGAAGCTTGCTGTCTTACGTTTTTCCAGCTATTACAATTCATATTATTAAATCTTTAATATATTCACCAGTTTAGGAAACTTTTTTAGTCTTCATTTTGATTATCTAACAGCATGTATCTACTATATATATCTACTCATACCCACTAATCATTCATGTATAAGTTTCTAATAAGTTTACTTCTCTTAAGTTTATGTAAGTTAATAATATATTCCATTTATTTAGAAATTCTGTAATTGGTGTATTATGCACTAAAATGTTAATTTCACCATTTTTGCATATTCTGTTAGTTTATTTTCTTTTCTGGTCTGCTTTCCACTTTGAGGCATATGCCACTCTGGCAGCAGTCATCTTAAACAGTTCATTGCACCTTTCTAGTAATTTGCTGGGCAACAGATTTAATAACATACATTTAGGGTCTAATACTAAGTTGATTTTGAATATCTTCTGCATCTCACTATGGATCATTATCCAATATTTTTTTGTTTTCTTACACGTCCATCACATGTGATAGAATGTTGCATTTCCTCTTCCTCTGCTTTTGTTATATTCAATAACATTAACTTAATCTTCTTTTTATTAAATTTATATATGGAATATGTTTTGAACCTTTGATTTGTTCCAATATATATATTTTTTAAATTGAAGGTTTAATTATTGAGATAACTATATCACCTACATAGCCCTTCATTCTATCTATCTAATCTCCTTTCTACAGAATAGTAACCAAGGCAATTTATGATATATGGAAACAACAATAACCAATAGTAGATTATTGTTCCTTGTCCAAAGTTGCGTACTTCCACAAGTTGCCAAGTTAAGTGCTCTCTGACAGGGTTGCTCACTGGAAAGATCCCCATTAATAAAAGAATTAAGCAGAGCTACTCCTTTTATTTAATTTTTTTAAAGACTTAACTCTTTTTCTATTGGAAGTGGATGAACACAGGCCACACTTACGTTCAACCCACATACCTATTCTGCTATATGAAGGTGACACTGTATTGTTTCATCTACAAAGGTGGGACTGAAACACCTGACGGAATGCTGTGCTGAATACTGCTAAATCAACAGATTAGAACTTAATTATGAAAAATCTAAGGTTCTTGTTCTTGCTGAAACTCGGCATTGTTATAACTAGAAGTTAAATTACCATAGCCTGGAACAAGTAAAACAATTAAGATATCTAGGGCTCCTCTTCCAGTATAACACTTCTCGTTACCCCCGTCCCCATCAAAAATCAGCTATACCTGTGGCCAATACCACTGCATCAGCGATCACTCTTTTTCTATAATAGCGGTAATCAGTTTGTCCCCACAGCTTTAAAAATCTTCAACGCCAAGACGCATTCAACTTTTATATGGCACCCCACTGTGGATTGGAGCTGACAGCTGCTCAATCGAGCTCTCACAATCCACTTTTTTAATGCAAAATCAAGGGAATGCCAAGGTGCATTTCTTAGAAAACCCTATGTGCTGAAACTGGCCAGTACAAGATGGAGACCTTAGCATGGCTTAGAGCATTTAAGTACTGGCTGCGGGTACAATATAACTCCTTCAAGTCTGGTTTATCAGTTGTTTACCGAATCACATCTGTCTAACTGGCTAGTTATTTTCAATAAGAAGATAAACTCCATTGGCCCATCTATTGAACCCTTTCATTCCTGTTCTGCTTCTGATGCTTACAGAAGCATAAAAAACAGATTTTTTGAAATTGAGGCTCAAAACCTTATTTGTGCTGCCTTTAAGACATGATCCCATTGAGTTTGGTAATCCCAAGCATACCAGATCATATAGCTGAATATCTTTCCCTCTCACAAAAATCCAAGGCAGCGCAGAGCTTACACTCTCACTCACTCATTCTGCCCTGCTCGCTGGAATATTCCAGAAAGTACCAGATGCAGAAAGATTCTGCCCCTGTGACTCAAATATTATTGAAACAGTACAACATATTTTATTCTTCTGCCCATTCTATGCAGAGATTTGATTAAGTTCTTAATCCTTATTCTTGCACTGGAAGCCAATTTCTCTGTTGTAGTTTTGACATCCTTTTCATTAAGCATCTCTTCCACAGAGGGGTAGCTAGTTTCCTACATAGACCTTCACATTTTTAGGAATAATTGTTAACTTAGGTATTGTAAAATATATAATATATGCATTTATTTAATTTTGTTTTCTACTCTATTCTATATTATTTTAATGTTAATTAACTGTGTCTCCTTTTAATTATTATAATGTATTTTCTGATGCCAATAAAGATGTATGCCCCCCTTTAACAGTCCAATCCAGAGGGCTTGGGTGGCCATCCACCTATGGAGACAGTTCACACTTCAACCATGGAATCAGTATTACTTTAAACATAAAACATCAAACTAACAAAAATGCTAACCTTAAAAATGCTTTAAAAGAGTTAGAAGAAAAGCCATCCAATCATAAAACATACCAGATTAAAAATTAAGTGTAATTGATCTTGTGTCTGTTGTGGAGCCAAGACTTTACAACTCTTTCACAGAGGTTCACCTTGTGCCAAAATTTCGATGTTACCACCACCACCATTTCCAAAAATAGCCCCATCTCCTATTAGCTCCCATTGGAAAAAATGGAAGATGTGTACTCTTTTGGGGGGTCCGTAACTTTGGACCCACTGAACCAAACTTTACCAAACTTGGTGATATTATCAGGAGAGTCTCCTGACGATACCCTGCAATAACAACAACAACAACAACAACAACAATAATAGTAGTAGTAGTAGTTGTTGTTGTTGTTGTCGATTTCACAGCTGCCAGATCTTTAGCTAGTTGTTGGCCTTCATTACAATGCGAGCCTCACCCAGAGGCCTAAGAAGTTGTAATGTATCGGTGTAGTATTTGTGCGGATCCCAGCAGGGCTGCCTTCTGAATTTGTCAGATGTTCATTTTGTCAATTCGAAGATGTTTCAAGTGCTGCCCTAGTGTTTTTGGGATGGTGCCCAGCGTACCAATTACCACTGGGATGACCTCAGCTGGTTTGTGCCACAGACGCTGAAGACAGATTGTCAAATTATTATTATTATTATTATTATTATTATTATTATTATTATTATTATTATTATTATTATTATTATTATACCGCCCACCTTCGAAGGGCTCTGGGCAGTGTACAACATAAAATGACATAACATTTTGGTGCCACTAGCTAAAAATGCACCTTCTACAGGCCAAAAATGGAAAAAACACTTAAAATGCAAAAACCAAATCTTTCAGTATACCTGAATCTCCTAAATTCAGGTATACCAAATAAGGGATTTGGCTGATTTAGCTAGACCAATAATTTTACAGCCGAATCAAGCCAATCTGAATTTTCCTGAATTTTTTTGGTATTGCTCAAGCTTACTCATATCCTCCATAGCCTCCCCCTTTGTCCTGCTTCCTTCTCTCTTTCCCTCCCTTTTCTCATTTCCCCCCTGCCCCACTTTTTTCTTTTTCCTGAAAGCCCCAATAGCCTCTCCCCTTGTCCTGCTTCTTTCTTTCTTTCTTTCTTTCTTTCTTTCTTTCTTTCTTTCTTTCTTTCTTTCTTTCTTTCTTTCTTTCTTTCTTTCTTTCTTTCTTTCTTTCTTTCTTTCTTTCTTTCTTTCTTTCTTTCTCACTCAAAAGCCTACCTAAACATTTGACCCTCTCTCTTCAGCTCCCCCCTCCCACCAGCAGCAGTATCTACATAGGACAGTGGTGGCGAACCTTTGGCACTCCAGATGTTATGGACTACAATTCCTATCAGCCCCTGCCAGCATGGCCAATTGGCAGGGGCTGATGGGAATTGTAGTCCATAACATCTGGAGTGCCAAAGGTTTGCCACCACGGACCTAGGAAAACTGTGGCCTAGCTGTATGGTGCTGGTGACTGGGCAGGGCCTATTTGAATGGTAGCAAATTCTCAAGGGCTTAAGGGGGGGAAATCTCACTTTTCCTTGTATCCTCTTCCCTACACTGTTGCCTATTTCTCTCCTCATAGCAACCTGTTTCATTCTCCAGTCTCATCCACTTCTTCTCACCCATTTATCTACCTACCTTTTATCTGCTCCTCATTTTCAGCTATATTTATTATTTGTTTACTTCATTTATATTCCACTTTCCTCCACAGTGGGTCTATAACAGTTTACAGCCAGATGAGGATTTGAGCCAGGGTTTCCCAGAACGCACTTTGAAGTCCTACCCACTACACCACACTGGCTTTTGGTGACTGCTGTTGAACAATAGCAAGCAGCTAGGTCTCGATAAGTCATGCAGATTAGATGGTATCAAATCATCCACTGGTTGCAGTCAGGCCTAGAGTTGCCAGCCTTTTGGTGGGACCTGGAAATCTCCTAGCATTACAACTGATCTCCAGAAGACAGAGATCTGACTCTATAGCATTATATCAGGCTGAGTCCCTCCCCAAGTGCTGCCCTCTCTATACTCTATTCCAAAATCTCTAGGAATTTCTCAGCATGGAGTTGGCAACCTCAGCCAGGCCTGGCCACAATGAATCCTCCCTCAAAGACCAAAACAAAGCTGGAAAGGATTCTGACTCTTTCCTCTGGCTTTTACTCACTGAAACCTAAAATGCTGTGGTTGCCTAGCAGTAGCTACTGAGAGAATCTGTTTATTAAAGCTACAGGTGCTTCTTTATCATTTGGGCTTAATTTTTTTTTTGCCATTTCTCATTTTTCTGCAAATTTGGGGCATTTTTTGGGTTTGTAGAAAGATGTGTCTTGCCTGTTCATAGCTCCAAACATCAGATTTAAGTATCCTCAGATTTGACTGACTTTACAATTAGAATATAAGATAAACTAACAATCATCAAATTGAAAAAGTACAGTCATAGAGGTCACCTGGAGGAATTTCTCTCCAGTGAGTTCCCCAAGCTTCATTTGACTAAAATGAAGAGGCAATTTCCAAATTTTAAACATAGTAGGGAAACAGACTGGACAATAGCTCTCTCATTTTTCTCCTTCTCAAAAGACAGACTAACTATTTTAGGCCAAACATCTAGCACTCAACCATATCCAAAAGGCAGATTAAAAAATAAACTATTCCCAATGGCCTGTTAAAATACAACGGGATTTGACTCTTCTTCAAGTTGGCTTTAGCTGACTAACCTTTGAATGTGCAAGAAAGCTCATGCTGCCCTTAACATTCCTAATTTCTCTGAGCAATGATGGGAGTGGTCATTTCAAGATCAATGTGAGGGCTATGTCTCAACTAAGACTCTGTGTTAACTCAGTTTCTCCCATCATTTTATTTTATATTATAGCATAAGGGCTTTCCATTATGTCTAGCTCCACTTAGTACTTGTCCTTCAACATCACTGGTAATATTTTTGAAAAAATATCTCTTGGCCTGGGAGAAATTGTCATTGTTGACGCCCTTTTTCAGGCACCCAAGGTTTTCAGATTTGCATTTATTCAGTGAGACAGTTGGTAACTATCATATTCTTGAACTGGTGTGTATATGATATTCCCATGTATCTTTTGCCACAGTTTTAGTTCTAAACACATAACAATGCCTTTCTAAGATTTATAATAAAAAGAAACACAAAGTCTTATCCAGATTAGGAATTTAGTCTCACATTTTCAAGATTCATTGGCATTTGTTATAACCAGCCCAGATAACATTATAGTGAACCCATTTACTCCTATATTTGGAGGGACATTTTGTGTCACAGTTTTATTGACTTAAAACCTAACAGCCATGGAGATGGTCCCATGTGGAGTCAAAGTGATGTTGAGATTTCCCTGGTCTCCTGTCCCATTAAATTCCATCTTTCCTCTTACTGCTGAATTAATTACTTGCTGATCTTTGCTTGCAGGCAGTTTGTCTCACAGCACTCATGAAGTAATGGTTAATTATTGGGTTGCATGAGGGGGAGCTTACAATTTTTTCCCCTACTTTGTTGCAGCAAACCAATTTGTAGCAACAAAATAAAATAGTGATTTTGGTTTGCCACAAAGTTTAAAAACGGTACTTAAGTCTCCCCCCAAAAGGTGATTAGCCATTTATTCAAGAAACCGGAAAGCAATTAATTAGGTTTAAAACAGAGGAATGAAAGGAAAAAATGCAATGAATATCTGGGCCCATGCTGGAGAAGATTTACTTCTGAATAGACATCTAGTAAGATCTTGCCCTTGGGGAACGAGCACTGCCAGATTTTAAGGAGAATATACTTATGTACATATATGCATATGTATATATATATGTGGAACCCATCAAGCTAATTACAGAACAACAGCAGCCCTGGTACACTGGCTATGGGAAAGCCAATGGGCTTGAGGCAGTAGACCACTGGCCATTGACCCAGCAGTGGAGACATTGTGGGGAAGATAGCGGGTTACCTTTAGATCAAGGACCAAGGCCAAGGGCCTTGTGCCTGTTATGTTAATCTGTCCTGTTGTTAAAAGTTTAGCCTTGGCTCTCAACTAGCAAAGATAGGTTTAGTTACTGTAGTTAGTTAAGTTACTGTAGTTAGTTTAGTGGTGTTAATTCATAGTTCATTTAGTAGTGTTAAAGTTCATAGTTTCCTCCTGGTAGCTTAGCTGAGTTAGAGTTTTTAGTGGGCATTGTTGTATTAGTGGGTACTTGTTTGTATTATTGTTAGATATTTTGGCGAGAATTGGGTGTGGTTGTTGTCTAGCTTAGCTTAGGTAGTAGATTAGTTGATGTTAGTGGTTAGGCTAGTTTGGATTCTTCTTTGTACTAGAATCTTTAGTAGTTAGATCAGTCCTGGGTTTCTGTAAGGGGAGAAGAGGGATTGGGCATGGGAATGGCTTCAGTGGGGTTGGGGATCTCGGTTTTAATGGGACGGGGAAAGTATGACGGTAGACAGAGGCCATATGAGAGAAGAGGGCTGAGATGTCATTATGCTCACCCCCCCTTCTGGTCTCCGATCTATCCCAGGAAATAAGGGTTGTGAACTCAAGGTTTCCCCTGCTTTGTCCTTGGTGTTGATCAATGCCAGGTCCATTAATAATAAGACCTCAATGCTGTGAGATTATCTCGTAATACAGCAAGTGGACCTAGCATGTATCACCGAAACCTGGGTGTGTGATGGTGAGCCCGTCACCTTGTGTGAAACCTCACCACCAGATTTTGCGTGTGTCCACCAAGCATGAATACAAAGCCGGGGGGGGGGGGGGGGGGCAATGTTCGTCCGTGATCTGATCCCTTTCAGGGCGATCCCTGCCCTGAAGATCACCATCATTGAATGTGCCATCCTGGAGTGGGAGGCCATGTAGAGGCTGGCTGTCTATCTGGTGTATCAAGACAATGGCCACCCAAATAGGGCAATGTTTTAAAAAATCATGAAAAAATCCCATATTTTAAAACATTAAAACCAGTCCCACCAAATCACATATCATTGAAAAACATTAAAAACAGAGTTAAAATGGAATTCCTGCTTTTCCGGTTGAGGAAAAGACGGGCGGCACCTCTTCTCCGAGCAACGCGCGGAGAAAATAAAATAATACAATTGTACAGGTGCATAAGGGTCTGACAACAGCTCCAGACTACCACCCCTATCGTAAGAGGGGGTGTCGGCTTGGACAACTTCATGGAAATTCGCCTGAAGAGCGGGGTTTAACCAGCGAAGGCGAGCCATTGCACCGTACAAGGAGGGGCAGAAAAAGCCCAAACGCCCAAAACTCAACCACCTCCGTCAGCTTTCCTTAGTTTATGAAAACATCAAAACATAAGGAAACGGGAGGATAGCGACGCTGAGAACCATCGACAAAGTGCAAAAGACACTCTCTACTTGCCTGAGCAAAGATACGAGCAAAGACGCGGGAGACGTTTGCGGAGAAGTAAGAGGAGGAGGCGCCAAGTACAAAGCGAGATAGAACGAAAGGATCCTCTAACTCAACTTGAAATAAGGTACAGAAAATATAATAAATCCATAACAAACTTACTGTAATATCTGTAAGAGAGACTGTGTTTTGAAAGAGGATCCTTTAAAAAACAAAAACGGACTGAAAGCCTTGAGTGTGTGTGGGAGGAAGCGAAAGTGGTGGAAAACGGAAGAGCCGTCCCAGATAAACAAGAGCTTTCATGATACTACGAGAGGGGGGGGGGGAGTGTAAAACGACGCAGTACAAAACAAGCAAACAACTAACAAAAAGTGAGAGACCCACTGAAAATTGATTGAGAACAATAAATAATGAACTGCTAAAAAATACCAGCACTGGGGGAGGAGCGTGTCTAACAATCTTAGACGCTGCTGGGGGAAAGTGCTTTAAAGGGACAGTTGAAAATGGCATCGAAAAGAAACAACACAAAATTAGTGAATGGTGATTCCAAAACTCCTGAGAAGAGCAACATGGAAGGCACACAAAGAATGGAACAACTATTGGAAGGGATTGCAACTAGATTGAACAAGATAGAAGAAGAGATCCAACTAGTAAGAGAAGAAGTTTCACAAGTCAAAAAGACGGAAGAAACAATATTGAAGCTAAATCAGGACATGAATGAAACAAAAGTTCAAGTAAGAGATCTAAGAGAGGAAGCTACAGTGCAAACTACTGTACATGGAAATAAAACAAAATGAACGGACTATAAGAGTAAGAGGTGTACAAGAAATGGAAAATGAAAATTTAAGATCCAGAATAGTCCCAGTGTTTGCTGAAGCCATCAATATGGAAGAAGATGACTTTGACTTAGAAATAGATGATATTTTCCGGATAAACTCTAGATTTGCCTTAGAAAAAAAACTGCCATGGGATATTCTAATTAACTTTACAAAAAGATCACTAAAAGAGGAAATCCTCCATAAACACTCAACTCATAAGATCCAACTAGAAGGACAAAACCTAGTAATCTACAAGGAAATCCCTATCTCAATAAGGAGACGAAGAAAAGAGTATGCCCCATTAACAGACACCTTAAGGAAAAAGAACATTTTGTATAAATGGAATCAAATTGAAGGAGTGACCTTCACATTTAAAGGGAAGAGAGTAAACATTGATTCAACACCAAAAATGGATGAATTCTTAAAGAAAAACAAAAGAGAACTGGGCTTAGTATAGAAACCACAGTTGAGCAATCTGGTAAGAAAATAGCTTCATATTTAGATGGTTATTTGTATACCCAATGTACAAAAGCTATTGTGGATATTTGTGTACATATACAAGAAGGGAGAGAGGAGGACAGAAAGATACATACCATCTCATCTTTCTTACTGCTAATTTAGTGTTTCTTATATACTGTTTAATTTATATACACATTATTTAATTTTTTTTCTGTTTTGAATGGTTGTGGAAAGACCTCCAAAATGAATAATAAGTTAAATGAGATGGAATTTAAAATTTAAAATACTCTGAACTTTTTTTTTCTCTACCCGTTCTCCCTTATAATTTGTAATCTACAATTTATAAGTTATTCTCTTCTTCACATATTTATATATTTCCCCTTATCCTATTTATTTTTAAAACACTTTAAAGGGAAAACCAAACACCTCCTCCCCCATCTGGTTTTGACTTAAACCATACAATATAGAAGTTTATTCGTAAAATATTTACGGATATAGATACAGCGTTAAACAAAATAATTTCTATTGCCTCTTGAAATTGCTATTGTATTGGTTAATGAAAATGTCTCTGAAAATTTTTTCAAATAATGTGAATGGGATGAACAACCCGGGTAAAAGAAAACTTATATTTCACCACTTAAAAAAACAAAATTGTGATGTGATATGCCTGCAGGAAACACACATTAAGAAGGGTTTGGAAAATCATATACAAAAAGAGACCCTAGGAAAGTGCTTCCACAATGGTTACAAAAGAAAGAAACGAGGGGTTGCTATCTATATGAGAGAAGCGTTATTGCCAATAGAAATTTTTAGAGATAGAGAAGCCAGAATTTTGGCTATAGAGGCCACAACAGAGGGAGAAAAAATCTTATTTGTAGGTATATATGCACCAAACAATAATAAATCAGAATTCTACGTTAGTCTTTCGAATTTCTTGTTAGATCAAAAATATGAAAATATCGTAATTTTAGGAGACTTCAACGGTGTAATTGATATACAGATAGACAAAAGTAATCAAAATTTAAAAAGATTAAAAAAAAACCGAAAACTGGGATGCTCCCAAAATCATTTAATTGCCTTATAGATTTGACTCAAACAAAAGATATTTGGAGAGAGAAAAATAAAAACACTAGAGACTATACATACTATTCACATAGGCATAAATCCTCATCGAGGATTGATATGATTTGGGCAACAAGCAATTTGTTGAGAAGAACAAAAAATATAGAAATTGGACCAAAAGTAATATCAGATCATGGATCCATTTTGTGGGAAGTAGCAACACAAAGAAAATATCGAACATGGAGAATGAAAGATTGGCTTCTGGATAATGACAAGACGGTAGAGAAGCTTGCTAATGAATTGTCAGAATTCTTAAAAATTAATAAAGGTTCTATCCAAGATGAAAAAATAATATGGGAAACATGTAAAGCATTTTCGAGGGGTTTATTAATGCAAAGTGAATGTATAGCCAAAAAGAAGAAGGAAAAAGATAAAAACAAAATTCTAAATGATATTCGGTTGCTAGAAAGGCAACTCCAGAGAAAACCAAAAAGTAAACAAATTAAAGACAAATTATTTATTAAAAGACAGGAATTGCAAGGAATGTGGTCAGATGAGATGGAAAAAAATCTGAAATTTATCAAACAAAAAAACTTTGTTCTGGCCAACAAACCAGGCAAATGGTTACTGGCCAAAATAAAACGAGAAAAAGAACGGAGACAAATAAATAATTTAAAAATAGGCGACAAAATAACAAATGATATGAAATTGATTCAAAATGAGTTAAAACAATATTTTGAAAAACTTTATGAAGAAAAAGATTCGAATTGGGAGGAAACTCAACGATATATAGAAAAAGAAAATATTCAAGAACTGAGTGACAATCAACGTAAAATATTGAATGAGCCTATTTCTACAGAAGAAATTAAAATTGCAATTAAAAAAGCTAAATCAGGAACAACCCCAGGACCAGATGGTTTCCCCATAAAAGTTTACAAAAAATTTATAGATATACTGTCACCTCAATTACAGATAGTGATGAATAATATACTAGAAAAGGGATCCCTCCCGAATTCTTGGGAACAAACCTACATCTCCCTTATACCAAAAGAAAAATCAAATAGTCTACAACCCAAGGATTTTAGACCGATATCGTTGTTAAACAACGATTATAAAATTTTTACATCTATACTAGCCGAAAGATTTCAAAAAGTAATGAACGATTATATAAACAAAGACCAAGTAGGGTTTTTGAAAGGGAGGCAAGGGTATTACAATGTACGATCAGTACTGAATATTATCGAACTGGCAGAAAAAAGATCAAAAGACCCATTAGCCATAGTATTTTTAGATGCCGAAAAGGCTTTCGATGGAATCAGCTGGAATTTCATTAAATCTACAATGCACAAAATGAACGTTGGAAACCCTTTTAACAAAGCGGTGCATAGTATATATAATCGACAATTTGCAAAACTCCAAATTAATGGTAATTTAACGGAAAGCTTTAATATTTATAAAGGAACAAGACAGGGGTGCCCATTGTCGCCCCTACTGTTTAACACTGTATTAGAAATATTATTAAATAAAATAAGAGAAAATAAAAATATAGAGGGAATAAAAATCAAAAAAGAAAAGGTAAAACTCAAAGCTTTTGCAGACGATATAGTCTTGTTTGTAGATAATCCCCAGGAAAAATTAATTCCACTGCTACAATTAATACAAGAATATGGGGATAACGCAGGATTTACCCTCAATAAAGAAAAGACTAAAATGTTTCTTTATTATTTGACAAAAAGACAAGAGGAAACACTAATAAATATGACAGGTATACAGCAAACCTCAAAAATTTATATAGAAATAACTATGAGAAGCTATGGCGAGAATTAAAGAAAGATCTAAACAAATGGGAAAATCTAAACATCTCTTTTTCCGGAAGAATCGCGCTCATAAAAATGATGATATTACCAAAAATGATGTATTTGTTTAGAAATATCGCAATCATTACATCTACCAAAATATTTACAGAATGGAGGCAAACCTTAACGAAATTTGTATGGAATAATAAGAGACCAAGAATCAAATATACTTCATTGATAGATGCCAAGGAAAGAGGTGGCTGGGCATTACCAGATCTGAAGCTATATCATGATACCAATGCCTTGATTTGGATTCGCGATTGGATTATGCTATCAAATAACCAAATTTTACAACTGGAAGGTCTAGATAACAGTTGGGGCTGGCATGAATATCTTTGGCCTGCATCAAAAAAATCTATGGCAAATTTCAAAGATCATTCCATACTGAGACCCCTAATAACAATCTGGGAGAAATATAAGATGAATCTTTATAGTAAACTACCATTATGGGTCTCAAGATTGGAAGCCTCTCAGAACAGACAATGCTATGCAAATAATGATTGGCCAATATACAAAAACTTAATAAGATGGGACAACGACAAACCGATTCTGAAAAATAGAGACGATATTTCTATAGGAGTAGACAACTGTCATTGGTTCACTTATGCGCAACTCAGAGAAGCTTTCCTAAAGGATGTACATACCAAGGGATTTGAACGCAAATTTAATAAGTTAGATAGGATCTTATGGGAATCTGAAACTAAATTAATAAGTAAAATATATAAACTTCTCCTAGAAACAAATCTGGAACATGAAACCATAAAGGAAGTGATGATTAAGTGGGCCCAAGATATAGGCAAAAATTTGATGTATAAAAATTGGGAAGAAACATGGAAAAACCATGGTAAATACACCCAGAGTATAGATTTAAAAGAAAATTTTAATAAGGTATTCCATAGGTGGTACCTTACACCCCTTAAATTAGCGAAAATTGACAAGACAAAATCTCCATATTGCTGGAAGTGCAATAAAAAAATAGGTACTTATTTTCATCAATGGTGGAGTTGCAAGAAAGTGAAAAGGTTTTGGAAAAAAATCCATTAAAAAGTTCAGAAGATTCTGGGTCAAAAATTTCAAATGCTACCTGAAAATTATCTATTGGGAATTTTCCAAGACAACGATAAGGTAAATAACATCAAATTGTTCCTATACCTCTCAACAATAGCAAGAATCCAGGTGGCAAAAACTTGGAAAAATAAAAAGTCTCCCAGTTGTACTGCTTGGTTTAAAGCGATAGTAGAAATCATGAACACAGACAAACTCTCTGGCCGTTTCCGCGAAGCGTTCACACAGCCGATGAAATGTAAGCCGTGCAGGCCCGCCATTTGACGACAGCTCCGTGGCGGCTGTTCGCACGAGTGCGGCGTCGATGCGTCACATGGGGAACAAGAGTGGTTTTAAGCGTTTTCTGAATACACCGTCTTCGCGCCGGTTTAGCGTTTTCGCGACGGCGCGACTGGCGCACCGCTCTGACGCTTCTTTTTCCGTTGCGACGACGTCATATTTTGCCCGTGCGGAAACGGCCTCTGTTAGTTTGAAAGATTTGCCACTAACTAGCTTCCAAAAAACATGGGAACCATTCATTCAGTATTTGAAAAAATTAATTAATTAATTAATTATATAAATACAAAAGTATTTATTACAAACACAAACAAACAAAGAACCTTTAATGGCATTACAACATTGTATACATAGATCCACTTAACCCAATAGAGGGAAGCTAAAATAAATGGACAGGTAGAGAAGGCTGATGTTCAGGATCTGCTCCTAAAGCGTTGTTTTATATACAGGTCCAAAAATTTGGTGACTGCATCGTTTACATCACTACTGGAGCTGTCCAACAGAAAGGTGATCTTTTGCAAGTCAGATGCATACTCTTTTTTGAGTAGCAGAGGTGACAGGTGTTTGACTCTAGGTCCTGTGTAAAGTGGACAATAAAGTAGAATATGATCTATAGAGTCTACACAGTTCCCATTGCATATGCATAGCCTTAGGTGGTAAGGGGTTTTAATGTATCTCCCTGTCGATACGGCTGATGGAAGGGCATTGCAACGGGCCAGCATCATTGCTCTACGGAGCCTGGGCACGGTTATCTGGTGCAGGTATTGAGCCCCCTTATTACCAGTGTAGGTGATGCCTAGAGCTAAAGGAGAGCAAGTCCTGGAAGCCTTTTCGAGTAGGGTCTGATGTTCCTGGTCAAACAACCTTCTCCTCAGAAGCTGGAAAGTCTCTTTAGAAGGTAGCATGGCCAGATAATCCAAAGAGTAGCCTAATTTGTTGATTTTTGTTTCTATAATGCCCCACCATTCTGAGTGACAAGAAGTCTTGAGGGCTTTATATGACAAGGAGGCTGCGTCACGGTTGAAACAGTTGCGCAGCCAATATTTGAGTGTGGCAAGCCATGCTCTTGTCTCTAAGAGATGTTGCCCGGTTTCGAGGCACAGGGTGGCATAAGGCACGCAGTGAGGCATGCCCAAAAGTTTAAATAAGAAGCGAGATTGTACTCGCTCAGCTGTGTTGGACCAGGAGCCTATCCAAAGTGGGACTCCATATAATAGTTGCTGGGCCACCTTGGTGTTAAAGACTTTTAATGCTGCAGGCACAAATTGATTTCCCTTTGTATGGAAAAAACGTAGGATTGCTGATACACTGACCATGGAGTTTGTAACAGCATGGTCTCTGTGGCTGGTCTAACCCTCTATAATGGAGGTGCACTCCTAAATATTTAAAACATTTGACCTGTTCCAACTCAGATCTTCCTAGCACCCAACGAGATGGCTTCCAGGATTTTGAAAACACTACAACCTTCGATTTTTGAGAGTTGAGTGTCAGGCCATTGGTTGTACAGTATTCGTTGCAGGTTGCTAGGAGTCGCTTCATGCCGATTTTGGTGTCACGACAGCAAAACTGCGTCGTCGACATATAGCAATAGGGATTGGATGTCCATCTAAGTTTGGACAGTGTGAGTTTACAGATTTAAGTTTGCTTGCTAGGTCATTTAAATAAAGATTAAAAAGAACTGGTGCAAGGACACAGCCTTGTTTTACTCCCTTGGAGACAGATATTTTGGGTGTAAGCGATCCCTCCTGATTGCATTTGATTTGGCATACTGTGTTATGGTGTAACACCTTGATTAGGGAGATCAATCTATTCTCTACACCCATTTTTCCAAGTTTAGCCCATAGCTTATCTCTTGGGACAGAGTCAAAGGCCCCCTTGATGTCCAGGAATGCTGCATACAATGGCCTTTTGATTTTATTACAGGTTTTGGTTATTAGTTGGTTAATGACCATTATGTGATCGAGGGTAGATTTACCTTTGCAGAACCCTATCTGCTCAGGTCCTAGAACTCCATTTGAGATGACCCAATTATTCAATCTGGTTAGTAAGAATTTAGCATAAATTTTCCCCGGTATTGATAGTAAGCTAATTGGCCTGTAGTTTTCTGGAACATGATGGTCACCTTTTTTGAAAATAGGGACTATTATAGCTCTTTGTCCAGGCCTCTGGGATTAAGCCAGTTTTGTTGATTGTTGTAAAAAGGGAGGCCAAGAGTGGGGCCCACCAATCCACATGCTTTTTTAAATATCTCAGGTGGTAATGCATCGGGGCCTGGCGCCTTACCTGGCTTGAGTTGTTTAATCATAGACGCTACTTCTGTTGGGGTGACTGTAGGCCAATCCATGGGGATATCCGGGGATGGCAGGACTTGAGTTGCAAGGCCATACTCTTCAGCACTAAAAGTGTTCTTGTAATGCTGGTACCAGGCCTCAATTGAAATGCCAGCGGACAGGTTGTTGTTAATCCTAGAGCTACTGGACACTATTTTCCAGAAAGATCTGGTGTCATTGGAATTGGTGGCCTGAATGAGTTTTCCACTCTGCATTGATAATGGACATTTTAATGTCCTTTAGCCGCTAGCTGAGCTTTTTTAATTGAAAAGTATGTATCGGGAATGGAAGGCTCATTATTAGCTCTCTGCCATGAATACAGGGCTCTAAGTTGTTGTTTCAGATGTTGACATTCCTGGTCAAGGCATCTGCCTGGGGTCTTTTTACTTTCTTTGGCTGATGGGTGGTGTTGACTGCGCATAAGGCATTAATGTGCTGTACTAACTCTTCATATAGGCTCAGCAATGAGTCCGGAGACTCATTTTGTATTATTTTGGAGTGTATTTCTCCAAAGGTTTGGCTGCTTATTAATTCACAGAGCTGCTTCTCTGTTTGGGAAGACCAGTTGATTTTTAAATATGGGGGGCCAGCTCGTTATTCTTCTTAAGTGGCAAAGATTGATCCTCGGCAAGGCTAATTTCCAAGGAGAGCGGAAGATGGTCGCTAGCACTATGGTGGTCAATATGGAAGTCTTTTACACCTGCAAAGAGGTCAGGGGAAACTATAACATAGTCTATCACACTACAACCTCTGCTAGAGAGGAAAGTATATTCTCCAGAATGTTTAAATTTGCAGAGGCCGTTCAAGTATATCATGTCACAGGAAATCCATGTTTTGACCAGCTCCTTGCCTGAGTGGTTAACAAGATTATCCTTCGAGTACCTCGGTTGAGAGAAATACCAAGGTAACTCTTCAGCATCTAAACCCAATTCTGTAATGAGAGCCTGTTCGTCTGCTCCCACTCTAGCATTGAAGTCACCTGCCAGGAGAATATAATTAGAGGAGGTGTTTTGTTTTATTTTATCTATATAATCCATCAGTTGCAGCCACCTTGTATCCTGCAGCGCTCGGTCAGTACTGGGGGGCAAATAAACATTAACTATTACAAGAGTATAGGCACCCCATGATAATAAAAAGGCCTGGGCCATATTCTCAACATTTGGGAGCGATGTGACTCTAATATCAAGACGGGAATCCAAGAAAAAGGCCAGCCCTCCTAAGTTTCTCCCCTTAGTTTTAGGTTTATGGGCTGGTACATCGTATACAGTATTTATTTATTAGATATGTTAAATTGTACTGGTTATGCTCTTCATCTTATACTAATTTTCTTTTTTTTATTTAAGCAAGTAGAATTATGAATGGAAGTCTCCAGTCAATACAAAGGAAGAGTCACCAGATGTTTCTTTTATGCTTTATTTTAGTATAAATATTTTCATGTAATGAAGTTTTACATATTGACAGCACAGTAGCAAAGGCACTTTGATTTGTACAATAGCTCAAAAAATAGAAGGAAAAAAACAACAACAACAACGAACAAATAAACAAGTTTATAGGCGTATTAGTATGAGATAGACAAGCTTTATGAAATTGTTCTCTTTTTTTTCTTTGATATCTCGGCGGTCGCAGAGGAAGTTCTTGATTTTAATCTTGTATTATAAAGTTAGCTACAAAGGTAGCAATTTATGTAATAGAATATTGTATAAAGGTATATGCAGTTGTATGACATGACAGAGAATAATGTAACCTTATTTTTCTTTGTGTATATTTGCAAGTTACAATAAAAGCTTTATATTAAAAAAAAACAGAGTTAAAATGCATACAAAGATATAAAAATAGCTATTAAAACATTAAGAAGAGATCACCGAGGGAATGCCAAATGAAACACAATAGTATTCAGCCTCTGGTGGAAGATGGCAACGGAAGGGACAAATGAATCTCCCTGGAGAAAGAATTCCAGAACTTTGGTGCCATGACCAAGAAGTCCCTCTGGTGAGCTCCATCTGTGCAGCTTCAGAAGGTGGGGGCACCTAGAAGCAGGGCCTCCAAAGATTACCATAGTGGCTGAGTAGATTTATAAAGGAAAATGTGACTCTTCAGGTATGTTGATCCAAAACTAGGGTTTTGAAGGCTAGTATTTGCATGGGAGACCAGCACCTTAAATTGTGCTTGGAAGCAAAAAGAGAGCCAGTGTAGATGGCCCAAGACTGGAATTATATGGTCCCTATAACCCACTCTGGTCATAAGAAGTGTATTAGTGCTGGATTCTTTAACAGTTGTAGTTGCCAAAGACTTCAAGGGCATCCCCTGTAGAATTCATTGTAGTAATCTAATCTAGATGTAAATGCATAGTTAATTCCAGTTCCCACCTAGACTCCTGGAACTCAGCCTTTAGCAGAATATTAGTTGAGATCAAGGATGACAGAGAAGCAATGATGTCAAAGGACTAACAGTGTAATTGAAGATGATACAGGAAGTGACTGAAGGAAATGCTATGGCTAGAAAAGAAAAAAGACCGGCAAAATAAGAAAGGTCTTAAAGGTCAATAAAAGCACAATGAAGACTCAAGGTGCAGCTTCTGGGTATAATCTAGAAAGCAATTAAAGGAACAATCATTATTGTGAATTCCTGGCCATGGAAAATTGTTGCACTATTCAGCAACATGTTATTGCAGTAACATTTCTCTGTCCCAGAGCAGGATTTTAACAAGTCATCAGGTCTAGTTTGTCCACCAAACAATTTCTGATATTTTTTCAGCTTGTGTACAGGGATTGAGGTGTAACACTATTTAATTTGCTGTTGATATTTTGATATAGACATTGTTATTTTTAATTTTTAAAAGTGCATTATTTAAATTGTATTTTTTGTAAGTACATACTCTAAAAAACAACATAAATTAACCCTACCTTAAAGACTAACAAAAAATAAGGCTGTTTTTGCTGACCTTTTTTTGCTGACCCTGTTGGAAGAGAATCAGTATGGTGTAGTGGTCAAAGTGTCAGACTAGAATTTGACAACCCAAGTTCATATCCCCACTCAGCCAAAAAAACTTGCTGGGTGACCTTGGGCCAGTTATACGCTCTCAGCCCACGGGGAACATGGGGTCAAATGACTTCGGGCGCACTGGCGGGGGGGGGGCACAAAATCACCCCACCCAATTTCTCCCCCACATCAATGCGGGGGTCACCCCCTGTCCCTGTGGGCAGTACGTGGCACCCGTCCATGTCACTCCTTCCCTCCCCAGGCCCTCAGGGGCAGGGCTTGGAGGCGGAGGTGGCTCGAATGGGCACTGCGGCGGCAGGCCACCTCCTGGGCTACCTGTTGTGGTGCCCTGCCCCTGCCTCCCTGCAGGCTGGTTTCTGCCCTCCACAGGGCCTGGGGAGAGCAGGAGGTGGCCTGCAGGGAGGCAGAGGGGCGGCTTGGATGGGCACCACAGCAGTAGGTCAGTCCAGGAGCCGACCTGCTGCTGCAGTACCTGTCCAAGCTACCCCCACCCTAAGCCCCACCCCTGATTCCTGCCCCCGAGCACAGGGGGGCACAGGGGTGGGGGTGGGGCTTGGAGGGCCCCAGAGCAGGTGTTGTCCCCGCAGTGGCGTAGTGGCTAAGAGCAGTGGCTAAGAGCAGGTGCACTCTGATCTGGAGGAACCGGGTTTGATTCCCAGCTCTGCCGCCTGAGCTGTGGAGGCTTCTCTGGGGAATTCAGATTAGCCTGTACACTCCCACACATGCCAGCTGGGTGACCTTGGGCTAGTCACAGCTTCTCGGAGCTCTCTCAGCCCCACCCACCTCACAGGGTGTTTGTTGTGAGGGTGAAGGGCAAGGAGATTGTAAGCCCCTTTGAGTCTCCTGCAGGAAAGAAAGGGGGGATATAAATCCAAACTCTTCTTCTTCCCCCGATATGCCTCTGCTCTCAGCCCTGATTCCAGATAGTATTTGGACAGGAGATTTCTGTATCACCAGGGCTGTGATACAGAGGCAGGCAATTACAAACCACCTCTGAAGTCTCTTGCTTTGAAAATCATATAAGGTTGCCATAAGTAAGCTGTGGTGTGATGGCAAAAACCCAAAATCTCTGTTGAACTCTTTTAATTTATTCTTTGCCTCCTATTTTTTTCACTGTTTAACAATACAGGGTTGTTCTAACAATATCATCTGTATGTACACTGATTACCACATAGCTTTACAACAGCTTTAATGTCTACCCTCCATCTCACATCTCCAATTACCTGTCTGATATTTCAACTTGAATGTATCACCTTCTCAGATTCATTACTGAAGACCTCACTTTTCTTCCAAAGATTTCTCTTCCCATATACTCTTCTTATCAACTGACAATGTCACCATTAATTCTTATGTTCAGATATAAAGTCCTGGTTTTATCTTCAAAACAAAAACAAAACCTCTTTAAAGTACAAATAGTCCCTTGTATTGTTTTGGGGGTGGCGTATTAGTCTAGCTTAACAGCAAAGCCAACTACCAGCAAATCTGTCCACTCTTCCACCACTGCAGCAACTGTCAGCTCTCAGAAACCTTCATCTTATTTTATTTTATTTTTTACAGCTGCCCATGGGGAAGGCCATGCAGTGCAAGCCAATGCAGAGTTATTCTAATCTAAGCCCACTGGTTTTAGCAGAGTGCAAGTCTACCATCTTTACATTTGGACAGGAATTCACAAACATTTTTGCCAAGCTCATAACAATGGGAGTGATGTGCTCAGAAAAAAAAGGTACATTTACTATGACAATTATCTGATTCATCTAATCACAAATGTATAGACTTAGATACCCATCTTTACTGTTGGCCATGAAGTGGTGGCACACACAGGATTAATTTTCTCTGTATGTCTGGGTGATATCATACTAAAGAAAGCTCATCACTCTGAGAGCACTTTATGTTATTAAAAGTCCAATTAAAACAAAATCAAATAGTTTCATTAACTGCAGCAACCAAAAATTATACTCCCAATTGCTTTCTTCTCATTTAAGGGCATTTACATCTGAATGACTTTTCAACTGTGTGCATGTTTGTAATTAATGCAATTACAAGCCAGGGATCTTTTCCCAAAAGGAAAAAAAAGGAACTTTATCAATTCTGCTGTTTTAATTGAAATAGGACTTTGTTTTCAAATGGACGATGAATTATTTAACTTCTGTTATCAGAACAGAATATTTGTATGCCTTAATATGTCAGTGTCAGCATCTGGTTGTTTTCCTCTTTTTCTTCCTTCAATTTCAGGAAGTTGTTAGGTTTAACATCAATAGCGTTATCCATCTTTCTAGTCTCACCCTATTAATTATCTATGCTTCCAGTAATCTGAACTAGAGGTACTTATAGAACAGTGCTCCACACTGGCATCTGGACATGACCCACCCACCCTAGTGGAGGGAGGGGGAGGGGTGCCATGCAAAGGAAAGGGAGGGAGGGAGGGAGGGGAAGGAGGGAGGGATGGCATGCAGGGGAGGGGAGGGGAGGGAAGGGGGTCCGGCATCTGGACATGGTCCACTTACCCTAGCGGAGGAAAGTGAAGGGGTGCCATGCAAAGAAAAGGGAGTGAGGTAAGGGAGTGAGTGAGGGATGGCATGCAAGGGAGGGGACGGGACGGGGCCCAGCATTGGAACATGGCCCGCCCACCCTAGCGGAGGGAGGGGGAGGGGTGCCATGCAAAGGAAAGGGAGTGAGGTAAGGGAGTGAGTGAGGGATGGCATGCAAGGGAGGTGAGGGGGCCCAGCATTGGGACATGGCCCACCCCCCTAGTGGAGGGAGGGGGAGGGGTGCCATGCAAAGGAAAGGGAGTGAGGGTGGCGTGTAAGGGGGGAGGGGGCCCAGCATCGGGACATGGCCCACCCACCCTAGAAGAGGGAGGGGGTGGCATTCAAAGGAAAGGGAGGGAGGGATGGCATGCAAGGGAGTGAATTTGTCTGTCCACTTTTCCCACCTGTTATTTTGTTCCAATAGGAACAAAAATCCCTTGACCTGGATAGCTCCAGGCTAGCCGGATCTTGTCAGACTTCAGGAGCTATGCAGGACTGACCATGACAACTACCTGATTGGGTGACCTCCAAAAAATACCAGAGCTGTGATATGGAGGCAAGTAATGGCAAACAGGGAGCAGCAGTGGCGTAGGAGGTTAAGAACTCGTGTATCTAATCTGGAGGAACCGGGTTTGATTCCCCGCTCTGCCGCCTGAGCTGTGGAGGCTTATCTGGGGAATTCAGATTAGCCTGTACACTCCCACACACACCAGTTGGGTGACCTTGGGCTAGTCACAGCTTCTCAGAGCTCTCTCAGCCCCACCTACCTCACAGGGTGTTTGTTGTGAGGGGGGAAGGGAAAGGAGATTGTAAGCCCCTTTGAGTCTCCTACAGGAGAGAAAGGGGGGATATAAATCCAAACTCTTCTTCTTCTTCTTCTTCTTCTTCTTCTTCTTCTTCTTCTTCTTCTTCTTCTTCTTCTTCTTCTTCTTCTTCTTCAAACCACCTCCCAATATCTCTTGCCTTGAAAACCCCACAGGGTTGCCATAAGTCAGCTGTGAACAAAAAGAAAAAGAATTTGGATCTATACTCAATTTTCTCAACCATAAGGAGTCTCAAAGCAGCTTACAACTCCTTCCCTCCCTCCTCCCTCACAGTCATCTTATGGGGTAGGTGGGGCTGAAAGAATTCTGAGTCAATTGTGACAAGCCCACGGTCACTCAACAAGCTTCATGTGTAGGACTGGGGAAACAACTTGTTCATCAGATTAGAATCCGCTACTCATGTGAAGGAGTGGGGAATCAAACCTGGTTCTTCAGATTAAAGTCCACCGTGTGTAACCACTACACCATGTTAAAGATATGAAATAACAAAGTAGGGAAAAGAAGCACGCTCCCTAAAGAAAGAATGGTATCCCGTGCAAGGTCCTCTCCCAGTTGTATTGCATTAGTGCAGCTATTTTCAGACTTTGGATAAAGGCAGTATCCTGATGATCAAGAAAACAGGTAAGCAAGTACTTTGTGGAGCCTAGTTTCTGTCAGGAGATAGCTGTATTATCGAGGACTCCTTGAGAAATGATGCTGCTCCCCAGACCTTTCTGGGACAGAGAAATTAAAGAATAATTAAAGTTTATTAACTCTGTGCTATAAAAGATACATAGCATATTGTGTCATGCCCAGCAGAGCTGTTTGGAATGTAAACTTTCTGGATATCTATTTAATATAGGGCTGCACATGTTAACATATTATGCTGGGAAGAAAAAAAAAAGAGAACAACTATTTCTGTTTCTGTCAACACTAATTAGCACATGATTTACAGCCACCTGGCACCTTTTGTCACAAAACTGTATAAATAAATCCAAAGAAAAAATAGAATAAGACATGTAGCAATACAAAAGAAAGTGTATATTTTACCGTTCTTGTAGTGCAAACACTTGTGTCCCCTATTTTTGATATTTCTAATTTTTCAAACACAGGCATTACAAGTTCAGGACACTTATCAGCAAAAGCAGATACGCAATTTTTCCAGTTCAAGCCTTTACTCTGCATTTTTGTTGCACTTTGCATATGCAATTGGCTTAATTATTCATTGTTCCCCATTTAAAAGCATAGATCTAGCTTAATTGCGCATCACATTTAAACCTATTGAGACCCAGCTTAATTGCATATTGTTCCCAGTTTCAAAGAACAGATCTGGGTTAACTAGATATTGTTTCCCTTTCAATGCCGATCTGAATCATGACTTTGCATCCCATGCACAATTGCTTAATTGCACAGCCACCTATACAATGACATCAGTGTTCTCACAAGTTGTAATTTTTTCATTTCATGGAAGGGAAAGGGTGAATATCATGTGAATGTGTTGTTCTCTCATTACTAGGTTGCCAACGCTGAGATATGGAATTAATGGAGATTCAAGAGGGAAGCCTGAGAATGGTGGGATTTGAGAGAAAAGGTAACTCAGTGGTGTATAACGCCATAGAGTAGTCCACCTTCCAAGGCAGCCATTTTCTCCAGAAGAACTGGTTTCTCTTCTGGAGAACAGTTGTAATTCTGGGGAATCTCCAGGCCTCACTTGGAGGTTGGCAACCCTACACTGAAATGAGTTGTGTGCACACACTGGTTGTGTGTGCAGTTGATTTAGCCATTGGAAGTCTCTGT
Source organism: Sphaerodactylus townsendi (assembly GCF_021028975.2). Classification (NCBI taxonomy): domain Eukaryota; kingdom Metazoa; phylum Chordata; class Lepidosauria; order Squamata; family Sphaerodactylidae; genus Sphaerodactylus; species Sphaerodactylus townsendi. The sequence goes on from NC_059425.1 coordinate 142,091,805, forward strand.
GAATAAGGGGGGAGATTTCCCCTTCCCTGGGATGGACTTTTCCTTCATCGTGAGAATGTTCTCAGAGCTTGCTGGAGGAAGGACAGAATAAAAATGGACAAAATACATACATAAAAATAATAATTACTTTCATTTATGGTCTTGTGTGACTGATCTAGAGAACAGAGGACATTGCACACTATAATTTGGGCAGGAGATAGAAAATAGCCCAAGAGAATTAAAATCTCAGTTTGAAAGCGGGATCACGACTATTGATGGTACACATATCCAACTGTCACTTCAGGCCAAAGAGCTTTTGCAGGTTTACTATCATTTAAAAAAATCCTGTTTGACTGGAAGTAACCGTCATACAGAAGAAATGTGTGTGTCAGTAAGCAATCCCTGTTCAAACCATTTTCAGTGTTGTGGAGAGGGTACAATGTCAAGGATAATTTTTTCCCCATCCAACCTTTTGTACTTATTACCCTGTTTCCCCGAATATAAGACATCCCTGGAAAATAAGACGTAGTAGAGGTTTTGCTGAAGTGCGAAATATAAGGCATCCCCCAAAAAGTAAGACGCAGCAAAGTTTTTGTTTGGAAGCATGCCTGACGAACAGAATACAGAAATATAAGGCATCCCCTGAAAATAAGACATAGCGCATCTTTGGGAGCAAAAATTAGTATAAGGCACTGTCTTATATTCGGGGAAACACGGTAATATAGGAAGTGACAAAATGATAGTGTAGGCAGTTTAGGAACCAGTGGAAACTCTGTGGTAAATTTATAGAGCTACCCTTGTTACTCCCCTGTATCAACTTCTGGTAAGTACATGAGGCTGTTTTTTTCCCTTAATTTTTCTTCCTCTAGTACAGTGGTTCTCAACCTTCCTAATGCTGTAACCCTTTAATACAGTTCCTCATGTTGTGGTGACCCCCAACCCTAACATTTATCCATTTTACAGATGGAGAACACTGATGCAGAGAGTCTTAGGCGACCCCTGTGAAAGGGTCATTCGACTCCCAAAGGGGTCCCAATCCACAGGTTGAGAACCACTGGTCTAGTAGGCAACAGGACCTGTAGTAGGCAACAGGACTTTTAATTCCCTGCCCAAGGTCCTCAGGAATACTTTCTTCCTGTACTTTTCCAATTTCCCCTTCCTCTTGAATATCATAGTAAATATTTGGACATACTAAATCTACAAAAGCTGGATATTTTGGAGATCATTTTTAATGGGTTGAAGTTCTACTTCGTGATCTCCAACAGGTACTTGGTCACCTTAGCTTCTATCGTACCAGCTGATGCAGAGTAGTTTGTGTATCTGAAGATCCAGGAAAAGATTTTAGATTGTTTTGTTTGTTTCTCTAGAATTTTTTAAGCTTTGATTTATTGGATTTTTCTCTGTACTACTTAGTTGATAGTTTCATTTCTGGTGCTATTTCTGGACCATTTCTATTTCTAGGACAGAACAAAACTTGGCAATGTGGTGGGAAGCAGCTTGGGATATTTTTCATTATTTCTAATTAGCTCTCATGAAAACAAAAGTTGGTGACCCCCTGTTCTACAGAGGTGTGAGACAGAAAAGAGTCGGTTGTATAATATGCTAGCAGTGTAATGCTAAACACACTTACACCATTCTAAAGCCATTGAACTCAACAGGCATAACTCTGCTTACCATTGCATTGTAAAAGACTTCATTAAAAAAAAAGTCAAACATACCAGGAAAACACCTGCTAATGAGATCAGCATAGGATCGCCTACTCCCTTTCCATGTCATTTATTTTAATTGTTTAAAAGCTGTCTTCCTTAAATTATCTCAAGGAAAAAATGCGAAGCACAATGACCAATCAATATTTCTTTGTGAGGCATGAGCCATTTAGTGAAGCAATTTTCAACAGAACTCTTCCTTTCTGGGGAGCACAGTGTTAACACAGGAATCCAGGGAGGATGAAATTTTCTCAGTATTTGGGGAAAAATCATTGCAGCTTTCTCAAGTATTGATTTATTAGTTCTTTTTTGCTATCTAATTGACTTTAGTAAGAGCGCATGGAAGTGATTTCAGGGTTATGGTCTTGCTCCGTAAGCAGATTTTAAAAGACTGGATTACAGAGAGGCTTGTCCCAGCATTTGTTATTTTCTTAGTGCTATATGATCTTTTTCATGCTTTTGGCAGTTGGTTGTCATGGAGGCTGCTATACCAAATATGATGTTGTCTTAGATTTCAGGTATTCTTGTATGATGATTGTGTATTATTCTTTCAGTGAAAGTCCAGGAAAAGCAAACAAAATATATCAGAGTGGCTATTTAAACACCATCACAGAAATTACAGAGTGTAGCAGAGATTTGACTTATTCATGTGGCTATCTTAAAAGGTATTAATTATTTGTCACTGATTACATCAACAAATAAGAATTGTGTGTCCTTTCAGAAATTAAAAAAACCAATAATGCCCCACGCCGCACAGGCCAAAAACAGTGCTCCTGGAATGGGAAAAACAACATTCCAGGGGCGCTGTTTGCATGGCTGCCACCTCTGCATTGAGGCAGCGCCATGCCTTTTTCCCGAAACTAGCAGGGCAACACTGCTTTCCTGCCTCGCTTATTGAGCAAGGCTTTTGGGAAATAGTGTTTCCCAGCCGGCACCGTGTAAACGGCACTGGGTTGGAGGCGCCACTTTTAGACGCCTCCTGCTTTCCCCACACTTACCTTCTCTCCCTGTGGAGCTCCACAGACACAAGGAGACACACCTATGGTGCCCTTTGACCCCTGGGGGTTGGAGGGCAGTGTGGGCATGTCTCCTGCGGAGCTCTGCAGAAAGAAAAGGTAAGTGTGGGGAAACAAAATGGAGGTGCCTTCATGGGTAGCCCACGGCCACTCTGGGGCTGCTCGTACCTCAGCGTGCAAATGGCCCTGGGGCCACACCAGCATCATATATACTGGTGTGCAGCCGCTGCAGGGGCCCGTGTGGAATGGACCAATGTAAGGATGGCTCTATTGATATTGCTATCCCATCTATTGATGATGATTTGTTTCTCCCAGTTGCTCTCAGTGCAGCTTTCATTTCACTTTCCATACGTTTTTTCAAAAGTCGATTCTTTGAAGAAATCCGTTATCCTTTCGCATCTTCTGTTTAGTTCTTTAGTGTATTGTTCTCATCTTTTCTTTATTTTGCCCTGTTTGGTTGCTGTATTTTCATTTTGACCTTTCTGCATGCTTAACCATGCTTTAAATTTCCCTTTGATTTCTTAGCTCTTGTAGAACAGATTTCTTGTTCTTCCTTTTTTGTTGTTTTCTTCTATTTCTTTGTACTGTTTATTATAATAGTTCTCTTTGTCTCTACAGATTGATGGAATGTTGCATTTAGTCTTCTTTCAATTTCTGTTACCTTTTCCTTTTGCTTCTTGTCTATCTTTAGCAATTCTAAGAGTTTAATCAGTCATCCATCATGACATCATTTCTTTTGGCCATAGGAACAGTCTTTGTTTATTCTTTGTTTATCTCTCTGGTTTCAACACATAGTTCTTCTGGTTCAGATTTTCTTGAACTGAATAATGCAAATTGGCTCATCACACGGGCTTTAAACTCTTTAGGAATACTATTTCAGTTGTATTTTGGTACTATGAATGATTTGGTATTTTTCTTCAGCTTTATGCTAATTTTTCACATTGACAGGTCATGGTCTGTACCACAATCAGCTCCAGACCTTGTTTTGGCAGAAGCAATAGATCTCCATCTTCTGTTTCTGTGTAATTTATATGATAGCTATGTTGGTCATCTGTCTATGTATAATAATCTGTTTGGTTGCCTGAAACATGGGTCCCTTCCGCACTTGCAAAATAATGCATTTTCAAACCACTTTCACAACTGTTTGCAAGTGGATTTTGCTATTCCGCACAGCTTAAAAGAGCACTGAAAGCAGTTTGAAAGTGCATTATTCTGCATGTGCGGAATGAGCCATGGGTTCCCAATGGATAAACTGTTTTCACAGAATTCTATGAAGCTATCCAGCTTCATTTCATGCTCCTAGTCCAAATCTTTCAACAATATTTGATTCTACTTTGCTTCCTAATTTTACATTCTAGTCACCTATGATTATAAGTACATCTTTGTTTAGCTATGTGATCAGTTTTTTTCATGGACACTTGCATAAAAGCTTTCAATTTCTTCCTCATCAGCATCTATAATTGGAATGTAAAACTGACTGATAGCTATTTTTATAGTTGATTGATATTATTTGGTCAGACTTTGTATTACAGCCCCTGACTGCTTGTGTTACCTCTCACTTCGTTATTAGAGGAACTCTGTTTCTTCTGTGATTTTCATTTCTGGAATAAAACATTTTGTAATTTTCTGATTGAAAATGTCCTAATCCAGCCCACTTTAATTCAGTCACTCCTAGGATTGTGATGTTTAAGTGTTCCATGTCTTGTTTTACTATTTTGAGATTACCCTGATTCATGTTTCTCATGTTCCACGTTCAAATGGATTTTGCATCGTTCTTTTTTTGCATCCATTCACGTCAACAACTGAATGTCCTTTCACCTCAGTCATTTACAATAGTGCTATTTTGTATTTATACTTTGGTTGGTTTTAATGAATTTTAAAATGTCACTTTTTAATGTATCTCAAAATATGTAAGCCACCATGGTGGCCTTTATAAGTCAGGATATGAATTTTTAAATAAATAAATAAATAATTGTTATATTCAAAACAATTTAACAAATGTTCTTACCATAGTGTACTGTTTTCACAGAATTTAACCCTTAATATCTTCTGAAACTAACTTCTTCTTTTGCATCCTCTCTTCCATCATCCTAAATGGCATATCTATCCCAGCAACTATATTTCATAGTAACAGGAGGGTTCATATCGTTTGTCTTCTTCCTAAGAGAAGTCATGTAAGATACTATTCAATGTTATTACTTCAACGTGTAGCAAATGACACAGAGTACAATAGCCTGCAGACCCTCATTCTGGCAAAATGCCTTCTGTATTTAGATAATTGTGTGCAAGTCCTTTCCCACTTTTTTACACAGCCAGATGCTTCTGTGACATATTATTCTATGTATTGAATTAGAATTCCTTTTGAACAAGACACATCAATTTTGAGTAAGCTGGTAGAGTTTAGTTAAACTGTCTGATATGTGACATAAAGCTGTTTTGACTTATGGCAACCCTATGAATTAATGACATCAAAAATGTTGTATCATTAACAACTTTGCTCAGATCGTGCAATCTGAGGGCCATGGCTTTCTTTATAGAATCAATCTATCTCATGTTGGGGCTTTCTCTTTTCCTGCTGCCTTCAACTTTATGAGCATTCCTGTTTTTTCCAGTGACTTGTGTTCTCATAATGTGATCATTATGCTTCTATAGGCGTGATTTGATCGAGAACTCATGTCTGTCCTTTTGGGAATCCATGATCTCCATGAAACTAACACCACATTTTAAATTAATCAACATTCTTCCTGTCAGCTTTATTCATCTTTCACATCTATATATAGAACTGAGGAATACTGTAGTATGAATTATCTTGGTTTGGTTGCCCATAACGCATTCTTACTTTTAAGAATCTTTTCCAGTTCCTTCATAGAAGCTCTTCCTGTGCTCAATCTCAGTCTTCTTCTGACATCTTGGTTGAAGTTTCCCTTTTGGTTGATGAAGCAACAAAGGAATAGAAAATCTTGAACAATTACCATTTTTTCACTGTCAACCTTAGAGTTGTATAATATTCCAGTAGTCATTACTTTTGTCTTCTTGATGTTCAGTTGTAGTCCTGTTTTGAAACTTTTTACTTTACTAGTCAGTAGTCAATTTAGTTTAGTAGTTAGTTGTCAGTACTTGTTTCAGGTCTTCAGTATTCTTTGCCAGTAGTGTGGTGTCATCTGCATATCTCAGATTATTAATGTATCTTCCACCAATTTTCACTTCACGAAATCTAATCCAGTGTTTCTTATGATATCTTTTGAATCCTTGTCTGAAACCTTTGCCAATTAGAAATAATTATATTCCATATTCTGCCCTAACATTATCTTCTTGTCCCGAGTAAAGATTGTAATCAAAATAACCAGATGTTGTAGCACACCCGTTACTATTAAAACTAACCATAGCTTTACATGATCCACACAGTCAAAGGCTTTGCTGTCATCTATAAAACACCAAGAAACTTACTCTCAGAATTGCAATGTTATAAATATTCCATTTGTCATTTTACAATTTTGAGTTTACCTTGATTCATTCTTCTCACATTCATTTTCCTATGTATCGAACAGCTTTGGACTTTTATTTTGTATCATTCACATCAACTGGATATTCTTTTGGGGTTTTATAGTTAAACTACAGTTGCCTGTCTTTTATTCTTTCTGCTTGTGCATTGCACAAATGATGAAATGAAGCATGATTCATGAAAGCTTAAACCCTTGAAAAAATTGTTGGTCTCTTAGGCGTTTCACAACATTCACATATTTTGTAGTCAGACTGTTTTGCTTCAGTGTTAACCTCTAATAGTCAAAGTATATTCCTGTCACATTTTAGACTTTGATAATAATTTTGCAAGTCTCAGTGTCATGACAGCAGTTCCACATTCATTCCACATTTGACTGACAGTTTTGCAGGGATGGTTGAAAACTGGAAATTCTGCACTTAGTTTCTATTCTGTGTCTTTGTGAGGACTGGTGGTGTATCAACCAATGCATGACGTGCACAGCATTCATCCTCCAGTCCCCCATGTCATTTATAAAATCACATATCAGATGACACTCTTCCAGCAGGGGGAACAACTGCATTTTCTAGCACCAACTGTTTGGCACTTACATATTGGAAAAAATTGTGATGCTTCTGAAACAGAATTCTTCCATCAGTTTAATCCTGTAATTCTTCTATCCTGTTTAATCCTAATGGAGAACAACAATAATATTTTATGGTTGAACTACATGCTATAAGCAGCCTGTGTCAACTCTACAATGTGGAGAACCATCCAGATTCTGTTGAGTGTTTTCTCAACAAAGGAAGGTAACCAGGGATCTGAACAGTATAATAGCATCAAGAAATAAGATGAGTTGTCCTACATGTTTCAGAAGAGCTCTACTTGGGATAGCTATTTATGTTAACTGCTTCAAATTTCTTGTAATGTGTAGATCTGCTTGAGGATGAAATACAGTAACATATTTGGGCCCTTGGACCTACAATAACAAGCACTGTTGAAGCCCTTCCTAATAAAATTCACAAAGGCACAACTTTGCCTTTGAGAAAATTAATCAAGGCTGAATCCCTGCATGCTGACCTGGAACTACATCGCACAAAATCAGTGGACTTACCTCTGAGTAGCAGAGATGCAAGGATTCAATCCTAGACACGTTTACTTTGGAAACTGCCACTGAATTCAATGTCCTTTGCTCCAGCAGCGGGACTCATTGTCTGGCCGTTGCCAGCTGAAGAGGATCATCTGCTGATAAGAAAAATGTAAATTTGTTCAGTGGTGTATTTGCAGCAAATGTTAAGTGGAAGATAAATGATCAAGTTGGAGAATTCTATAAAACTTTAAGTTAAAACTACTAAAAAAGGAAATTGTTGAGGAATAAATGATCAGTCAGTTGTACCAAATGAGAAAAATGTCTTAGGTGTTCCTTTCATCATGCATACAGGAAATTATAGAAGAGTCAATTACATTCCTTTAAGTTGATAACTTTTCCGGATGCCAGCTCCCAATAGCTTTTTACAATGACAGCTGTGTGAAGTTTCTTTCTCTTTTATTGTTTCCAAAGCAGAGTTAGTGTGGCTGGTGTTGTACAAACAAAGCAATTTCAGTTCTGCTTAAAACAAACAAGGGCCATTTGAACTGTGCAAGTTAAAAACCATAATCCCTTTTTAACAGGGTTTTAAATTTTTTAAATTAATTTTATATTTTTAAAAATAACAGAATATAATTATATATATAACAAATATAAAAGAATCAACCTTCACAAATGACTACAGGTTACAGACAGACATATTGATTTGATTTGTATCATATTCTAAATTCTATAAAGCCACTTTTATCTATCATAATTCAAGAAATATAACTCTGTTAAGATTAGTCTTATTTTAAAGGTCAGAATAGATGAAATATTTACTACACATTAATCATATTAACTACAAATGAGACAGTCATCTTTCTTCCTTCTTAAAAACATCTGCAGATAATAGTATACTGGATCTATTTTTGAATGTTAGCACCATACTTTAGTTGCCTTTCTTATTTCTCCAAAACATTATTTAGACATATCAGTGCAATGCGAGAAATATAATTTCCATTTCCCATGAAACTTCTATTTTGGAAATCTGTTTTCAAGACTAGTAAGCTTTGCCACTGTAGTGTATTCTCTAATTAGAATGGAATAAATAGCTACTTTGAAACAATGTCTCAGGGTCTGCAACCTGTGGCTCTCCAGATGTTCATGGACTACAATTCCCAATTGGCCATGCTGGCAGGGGCTGATGGGAATTGTAGTCAATGAACATCTGGAGAGCCACAGGTTGCAGACCCCTGTGCCCAGCATGCTATAGGCACCTATTCTCCAGTAATAATTACACTATCTCATTTAAAATAATAATAAAACATGTACCTAGAAAAAGGGCAAAAAAGAGTAGCCAGCATGATCCATAGGAAAGGCTAAAGGCTTCTGAAGGAAGAATTCGAGGGGTGGGGTGACTATGATAGAGATTTATTAAAAATATGTTTGGTGTGCAGAAAATTGATAGAAGCTTCTTTTTTCTCCTTCTCCTACAACATTGAGATAGGCAATAGATTCAGTGTTTATAAAAGAAAGTACTTTTTCACACGATGCATGATAATGCCATTTACTGTCGTAAGGTGTCATGATGAGAATCATTGTGAAGAAATGATGTATTGATGTATAAGAACTGATTATGAAGAAAATATGTATATACATATGTTACAGCTTTTTATGCTAAACTGAAAAGACATAATTAAAGGTACATGACAGGTATGAGAAAGAGTAACTGAATACTGCATGGACAGAAGCTCTACTGGCAGTTGGAATTTTGCTAATACAGTAAACAGTTGAAGATTTTGGTCCCTTTCAAACTGCCTTTGTAATCCATTTTAGCAGATGGTTGCTAACTGTTTTTTGTGTCATTTCAGACAACCATTTTGCCTCCTGGCTGCTAACCGATTTTTTGTCTTTTCTAAAACCTTTTTTTAACTGTTTTTTAACCATGTCTCATTGTCATCCTGGGGTTCAGCAGCTTTTAAAATGAAAACTGCTTTCCCCCATTGTTCAGTTTTACCTTGTGCTTCTTGTGTGTTGTTTAACATCCCTTTCAAAAGGACCGCTTTTCTCCCCCACCTTTTCCCATGACACATTTTTTCCACCTCTTTTTAAAGAGATTTGTGATATAGTACTATAGCAACTCAATGCATCCCAAAGTTGGTGATAATAACAATTTTCAGAACATTTAAAAGTGGGCGAGGGGAAAAGAATGTGCTGTGGAAAAAAAAGGCAGGGAAAAAGCAGCATTATTTTAAATGGCCAGAGCACTTTAGAGTCAGCACACAGAGCACCAACTTCTGCTCTGCCTTGTGAGAGCTCTACCAAGCTGGTCCCCGCCTTTTGCCTTGCCTCACATGGGGCTTAGCCGGAAGCCACCATCAGGCTCCCTTGCCTTGCACTGCGCTTGAGCAGGCCAGATCCTGCTGTCAGTCTCTTTTGGCTTGGGCAGGCTGAGTGCCACTTTCTGCCTCCTTTGCCTTAGGTGAGGGTTAGGCAAGCTGGGTGCTTCTGTCTGCCACCCTTGATTCATAAAGTACTTGGGCAGGCCAACTGATGCTATATGCCTCCATTGCCTTGCACAGGGCTTACCTTGGGTGCACCAACTGTTTTGCTTAGCCACATGCCACTCCAGCTCGTCTTCAGTGAACCAGGCACCGCCACCTCCCCCTTCTTGCCTCTCACGTGTGGTTCCTGCAGGCCAGCCTCTTGTCTGCCCTGTCTCACCTCAAGCTGGGTGAGTGCCAAATCTTTCATCTTGCATAGGGCAGGGGGCTCGGCTGGGTTAGGCTCAGCCCTTTTTTCAGAGAGCTGGCCAACCCAGGGGGAAGTGGGAGGCTATCAGTCCATTGGGAGGTATCCTGGTGCTCTTAATGGTCAATTTTGGCCCTGCCTGTGAGGTAAATCAGGCTGAGAATATCTAACTGGCCCAAGGGCACCAATGAGTTTTCAGAGCAAAATGGCAAGTTGAGGTCCTAGTCTGAAACTTTAATCACTACACCACATTGAATGGGTGGTGGGTGGTGGTTGAGCATTAGCAAGTACCCAGACTAAGGTGGGTCATTCAAATCAAGTGGCATCAAGCTGACCAGATGAGCCCTCCCTCAAAGGCCAAAAATCTTGAAAAGTGCCTTGTCACCTCCCCTGCCTTTTACTGGCAGGGCGGTAAACAACAGTGATAAAAACAATACAAAACCAGAATGATCATAAAAACAGGAACAAAAAAACAGCTTAAACACTCTAACAATAGATGGCGCCATCCCATACCCTTATACGTCCCAGGGAGGCTACAAACAAGTTGAATCAGTTCAAACCTGGCTGGCCAAATATAAAAGCCTGGTGGAACAGCTCCGTTTTACAGACCCTTATATGTATGCACGTAGGTGCTGTGCTCTTCTGCACTGTATACCCATAAGAAAGGTGGGGTAGCGTGTCTGCTACATCTGCATGTGTTGGTCTTCCCATAAAGATGTAATGTTTACAGCGTTTATTCCAATTTAGGCTTCATCCTTAATTCTTCATTCAACAGATGAATTACAATCTGTTTTCAGAGTTATATTCTTAAAATGTTTTGCTGTCATTTAACACTTCACTTCTTTGTACTTACATAAGATTTGTGAAGTGTCTCTTCATTGTAAATACTGTTAGAAACTATGGGAACTATACAGTGCATACATTTATGGTCATCTTCTAATCTACAGTGTGATGAACACCTTCATGAATCAGGCAGACTCATTTAAGTAGAAGTGAACCACACTTAGAGGTATCGTATGACCCAGGCAGCCAGGTCTGGCCTGAAAAAAAGGTGTATCACCTAGTGCCCGATTGCTTCATTATATAACCCAGTATTTTCACTGACTGTTTTGGGAAAAAACTGAAAAAATGCTGGACATTTAAGGATTCAGTATTTTTTTCAGCATTTTTCCTGAACAGCCATCAAAACACTGGATGGTCCAGGCCAACTGGCACCAAGGGAGTCCAAGTGCAAAACATCAGCCACTGGTGCTGCTTTGTGCTAGGTTGGGTGCTCTAGGCAGGGTAAATAGTGTGATCACACACAGTTTGTCCTGGGAGAAGGTGGCAGTCAGTGCGACTGGATTGGGTTGGGTGCTCCAGGCATCCTCTGCAAGCTTTCCCCCGCAAGTCAAGCCTATTATAGAGTCAGATGTTTGTTGAGGAAAACAGATCTGAAAGGCAGACTGTGGGAATGTGTGCTGCAGCTAAGGATAAGGTACTGTTCTTCTCACCTAAGCGTCATTTTGTTGTTAATCTTTACCTACTTCCTATATTATTGGGGCACAACTGCCATGTCTAATTTGGCCCACTAATGCCCAGTTGCCACATCACTGCCTTCTTACACACAAAACTCTCATGCTTTCCTTACATGTACACATGCAAACATTCTCACACACATTTATTTTGGCTGGATGGAGAAGCAAGAGTCCCCTCCTCCAGTCATGCTACCCCTCATCAGCAAAATCAGCTTCTATTGCTTTGAAAGTAATGTTCTTGGAGGTGACATAAGACTCTGATCAAAGCAGTGAACCCAGAGACAATTTGTAGAGATTTTTTTCCTCTCAGATCACACTATTATGCTAAAGCTGATCATTATGCTAAAGCTGATCATGGACGCATTCTTTTAACATTAACTTCCAGTACAACAGTAACTTCCAGACCAGTGACCAGAAAGTGCTAATTATGGATTTGGAACTACTAAAAGGCCTTACGATGAAGCAAGTATATTAGCAGCAGTTCATGGATCTCAGACCTTGCTGACTGAATGCAGAATGGTGTGTCCCTAATGAATACCTGCTGAGTTTGCACCATTTTCCATTTCTCCCCATTTTGAAACCTAAGCTCTTTGTTGAACATTCAGGGAGCTTAAAGTGAATTAGAATATTGCAGAACTGTGAAATACAAAAGGGTATGTCAATCTTTGTCCTTCCATGTAAACCAGAGACAGAAAACAGATAGGCTTGGGGTTTGGGGGGTGGGTGTCAGATGCTGAAGAGGTCAGCGTATTACAGGACAAAATGAGTTCTAATTCAAAGGTTAGACAAAGCAATGCAATTCTGATCTCTTATTCAATTTTTGGAACATACTGTAACACAATAGTCAAGAGCCCCACAGCATCAAACACAGAATCTTTAACAGAGACTCTCTGTGGTTCATTACCCTTTGATCTATTTTTAATAGATAAGAAAGTTTTCATTGTTAAAACAAATCTGATCTCCTATTCGGTAGGAGAGCAGCCTTGGAACCCTGGGGTCGCCTCTTTCAACATGTTCTGCACTTACCTTGACTCAAGTACTATTGGTTCACTTTCAGGAACACAAGTTGTTTCAGTTCTTCTGCACCTGATATAATAATCTGGAATTGACAGAAAACATGATACATTTTTTAAAAATGCTTTTCATTGTACATGATTTAAAAGAAAGTAAAGTGCCTTAAAGCAGTTCGATTGTGTGGTATCTTTCAGCCTCATCATTTACTCAGAATGTTCAGTGGGACTTACTGTCAAATGTGTGTGTCTAAGAATTCAGCTAAAGCATCCCAGTGAACAGATCACTCATGCCCTAAGGTGTGATTTCTTAATTTGAATCCAGTTCCTGAGAAGCTGCAGGCTAAATGTTCATTTGAGGTCCCCTTTTCTTTATTCTATCTGCTGTCAATATTGCCTTTTCCCACTCTGCATGTGTACATCTCTCAAAAAACCCTTTTAGTTTGACATCAGAATTTAATCTAGCAATAGTTAGTGAGTCTATATCTTGAAAATTGAAAAAAAAACACAATTGGATGCAGTTGCAGAGTTCAGCAGTTCTTCTGCAACTTTGCACCCCTACTTAATGGGTTTGGGAACTCCAGTGAGTGGAATTCTAAAAACTAGCTAGTGTTGCTTGAAAGGGAACTGAACCAATATGTATTATTTGCAGCTATTTGCTGGGATAGTGGCTGTAGTGGCAGAGCTACAAGGGGACGGGGGGTGTTGCACTGGGGGTGCAAAAATCACCCCTGCCTCTCTTCCCTCTCACCCCACCCTGCCCCACCCCGCCCCACCAGGCCTGGCCTGGCCCCGCCCTACCAGCCTGGCCCATTTTCAGCCGACAGAAAGCTGTTTTCTGCAGGCTGGAAAAGGTAAGTGAGGGAGCCACAGGAAGGAGGGGGAGGGGCTGCGGGGGAGGGCGGAAAACACGGAGTGCGCCCCAGATGTAATCCTACCCAGCTATGTTTTTGGGTGGCTCCAACATTCTGCCCTCAAGATGGGTTATCAGCCAAGCTATTAGTCTGTTTTAGGATGGAAAGGAGAATAAAAGGTAGGAGTTAATAGATTATACGTTGATTACATTTGCAGGTCAAACACCAGGACAATAAGAACAGATTCCTCTACTGAAGTTAGTGTCCCAGTAAATAGTGTTCAGGACAAACATGCAGTACTCAGATGATCTTGTCAGTCCCCAGTGCACTGTCTTGAAAGCAAAAGTATTTGAACATTTTATATACAGAAATATGTTTGTCAGTCATTCCCTCACCATGAGTTGATGTGGCCCCTCTCCATGAGTTGCTCCTGATGTGACCAGTGCAATTGATGAATCAATTAGTATTTAATTAATGCCAATTTAACTAGCCACTATCACTCTACGTAATCAGGTATAGTTACTTCAAACTTGTCAGTGAATTTCTGAATATTCTCACATAGGATCAGGTTATCACTAATATAAGATCCCTGTCATTATTGAGAAGGACATTATTTTCGTATTGGTACTGAATGATGAAAATGAATCTGGATGTGAACAGATACAGGATACTGGCAAAAACTGTACAACCAAATTAATCACTGCATTTTGAGACTAGAATACTGATGTGACTAATATTATGGGAGTTCTGGGAAAATAGAAATAACAATAAAGTAATTGTCGAAGGCTTTTCTGACCAGAATCACTGGGGTGTTGTTTGGTTTTGGGCTGTATGGCTGTGTTCTAGTAGCATTTTCTCCTGATGTTTTGCATGCATCTGTGGCTGGCATCTTCAGAGGATCTGATGGTAGTAGAGCAAGTGTAGTATATATACCTGTGTAATGTCCAGGGTGGGAGAAAGAACGATTTGCCTGTTAACACATGTAAAGGGTACAGTTAGCAAGCTTGATTTGCATGTGTTGAGTGGGATCCACCCATTTTTGCATGTGAGTAACGATGAAGATAGCAAAATCAATTTTGCATAGACAGATGTGCACGAGCACACAAACATCCCCCCCCAAAAAAATCTCATTTCTGAGAGCTCTTTTGCCACATCCTCTGGTAACCTCCAAAATCAGTACCAGAGCCATCCACTTAGCAAAGGAGCGGAGGAGGAAGTTGGTATATCCACGCTATGAGAGCTGAAATTCTCTGTTACTTTGTAGCTTTGTCTAGATTTCTAGGTCATTCCTAAATGATGACTCCTGTTAGCTACATGACAAAGTTTTCTCATTCAGAGTTTCATTTTATTCCCAAAAGGGTTATGCCACCCAGCACAGATCTAACATGTCACTGCCACTTAGTATTGTACTTCTTATGACCTTTTCCGTGAGAGACACTAAGCAGAAGTGTGTTTGCAGAGAGTAAGGGGGAACAAATCTACAGTCCTTTTCCTAATTTTTTTCTTCACTTTCTTGGACTTTCTTCCAATCTTGGAGGGCAAGATGATCTTTTCTGGATTATTTTTCGCCCGGAAAAAGCATGGAACCATAACCTACCCACGTAGCACCCAGGCCCCTTCCGCACATGCAGAATAATGCACTTTCAATCCACTTTCAATGCACTTTGCAGCTGGATTTTACTGTGCAGCTGGAATGCAAAGTCAGCAGGAGAAAAGGAAAAGGAAAGAAGGCATCACCAGACATTCTAGGCATGCTGCATATGGCAATAATTAAGAAGGCCAAGATGTAACTCAGATGTCCTTCTCTACAAAATATTGCTCTGTGTTTTGCTAACTGCAAATTTTTACTGCTTCTTGAAGTGATCAGGCATGAACAAGGACAGGGCTTCTGGGTCTTCTACCAGTTCCAGCAGAAGGACCTAAGGAATAGGAGAATAGCAAATTTTACTGTGCAGAATAGCAAAATCCACTTTCAAACAATTGTGAAAGTGGATTGAAAGTGCATTATTCTGCATGTGCGGAAGGGGCCCCAGTCCTGAAAGGTTGCAGCTCATTCTTCCCTGGCTATTTGTGTTACCGCCACAGGAAAATAACAAAATATTTTCCTGAGTCAGGCTGCCTGGCTACACTGGCTCCATGCCCGGACACGGAGACTTGTGTGCTTCAGAAACCTCCATAAGGTTCACAAAGAACGTATATGTATGTTTGTGCCAATGCTATATGGTTTCCCTTTTGTTTATGCCATTCTAGGATGTAATGAAAGCCCCTCTTAGTTGAGTTTATGCCTGCAGTTTAAGATTTTAGTTTAACAAGGTTCTCCAGTTAGTTTAAGGTTTTGTTAGATTTAAGCAAGCCATGCCAAGAAGTATATGTAAAGTCTTGCCTATGAGTATAAGTATATGTGTTTATCCTTTAAGGTTTCCCTAACGTTTAAGTTTAAAAATATTATTTTTGAAATTTGTGTCTGATGGCCAAAGCAGTGGCCAGAAAGGTTTGATTTTAAGGGACAAGAAAGTTGGCTCTGGAATGCAGTTTAGACCAACGCCCAGCCGACTCCTCAACAAAGACCCTCTTTGGACTTCCAAATCGGATCTGTTGCCAGCACCCAAAGGTCCCCAGCCGTTGGGAGACGTGCAGGAACCACCATTGGACAGTTTGAACTTTTCTTTGTTACAGCAGTGGGAGGCGGGAGCCTCAGGGTATTACTGAAAGGTATAACCATGTGATAGCGGAGATAGCTGGGTGGGGCAGCGAGCCCACCTGGAAATTTATGAATGGACATCTGCTTTCCATTCAGCACCATTGTGAGATCTCGCTGGAAGATGCTTGACAGCGAGATGTGTAATCTCTTTCAGAAGTTGTAAATGTATCTTGTATGCGTGTTGTTTGTTTTGATTGGTGTTTGGGTGAGGGACTTGCCCCCTCACCTCCCAATTCCCTGCCCCTTTGCCCGCTTTGAAGTTTGGGAATAAAAGTTCTTGCACTGCGTTGCAAGAGCGCGATTCTCTCCTGACCGAGCTGTGACCACCACTCGCAATAAAATCCTGTTGCTTTGAAGAACGCCTGCTTCCTGCGCCTCATTAAGTTGCTGAGCTGAAATCACTTATTGTTATCTGACAAACAGTGGTAACATTTGGATAAAGGTTTGGGTTTCTTATGATTGCAGTCCAAAAGTCCACCACACCCTAGGCTCATGCTGCTGGAACTGGTAGAAGAAGAGCCAGAAGCCCTGTCCTTGTTCATGCCTGAATATGATCACTTCAAGAAGCAGTAAAAGTTTGCAGTTAGCAAAACACAGAGCAATATTTTGTAGAGAAGGACATCTGAGTTACATCTTGGCCTTCATCATTATTGCGATATGCAGCATGTCTAGAATGTCTGGTGATGCTTTCTCTCCCTTGCCTTTTGTCCGGCTGACTTTGCATTCCTAGGGGTAGATTCAGGAGATGGGGGGAGATTTTAGAAAGCAAGCACTGAGATTCAGTAAGGACCTTCCTTGAATATATTTAAGATTAAAATATCAAAACCCACACATTTTAACGCATTTGTTACTTGTGTTTTTCATATCCATTGTTCATAACTACAGCAGTGTTATCAATGCAGGTCAAAATAATTCTTTTGTTAATTTGATATGCAGATAGTACACATACTATTTAACTGAGAACAAAAATAGTCAATCCATTGTGTACAACTAGTCAATCATACGCATGCCTGAGGAATAAGCATGTTATCTGAAACGGGGCAGGGACTGCCTGCATACCCTGCCTAACCAGGAAGATATTAAAGGTACTTGGATATCACCTGAGACAGATTTCTCCACTCAATTTTTATTTTTCCTAAATGATTCTTGCAACGTCAGAGGTCTACTCCCTTCTGTAACATGTAAAACAGATTATTGCAACATTTTATCCACCAAAATCAAGACAGCTCAACAGCCACATGGAGTACATATCAAACCCCAACCCCCCCCCCCCCATCTCTTTTTGAGGACCAGGCCAAACAGTGACAACACTTCACTGTGTCATTGTCAAGCTACCACTTATGGCTAGTGGTCTGCATTCAGACCTCCTAAACCAGTGGTTCTCAACCTTCCTAATGCCGCGGGCCTTTAATACAGTTCCTCATGTTGTGATGATCCCCAACCCTAACATTTATCCGTTTTACACATGGAGAACACTGATGCAGAGAGTCTTAGGCGACCTCTGTGAAAGGGTCATTCAACCCCCAAAGGGGTCACAACCCACAGGTTGAGAACCGCTGTCCTAAACAATATGCCATGGGTGAAAATAAGGTCATTCTTTTGTATTTTCAAACAGACCAAGAAGGCAGGTTGCCTCATTGCTCTTAATCAAATTTATTTTGATTGATCCTAATAAGT
This sequence comes from Sphaerodactylus townsendi, assembly GCF_021028975.2. NCBI lineage: Eukaryota > Metazoa > Chordata > Lepidosauria > Squamata > Sphaerodactylidae > Sphaerodactylus > Sphaerodactylus townsendi. The sequence goes on from NC_059425.1 coordinate 142,109,563, forward strand.
GCTATTACATGGCTTTTATTTTTGCATCTTGAATATTTGTACCACCTACTTTCCTCACCAAATGTAATTGTTCAAGCACTCCTCATTGCAGACTGATTTGCATTGTACTAATTTAATCTGCAACAGCTGGTCCTTCACTGATTTCCAAAACAGGGTGCATTAATACGAAGATAACAGTTTCTTTTTAAAAAAGTTTTTAATGTATAATTGCACACTAGTTCTGGGTGTACCTATTAAAGAACAGCTTTCACTAACACATAATATATTTTTTTGGTTGGATTCAGAATCTTGGCCCCTTCATCTGTTAGGTTCTGGATCTGGTAATTCAGCAGAGTGCATAAAGACTTATAGTGCACAGAAAAGCCCATCTTGTCTGGGTGTGCCAGAAACAAAATTACTCAGAGCCTTTTATCTATTCAAACGAATATACACAGGAACTTCATTTCTGGATAGGAAAATAGTAAATACTCTAGTCTAATTAACTAGGATGGAGGACCTGCATCATGCCCTCATGGTTGCAAGATGGAGAAGTGGTATGAAGAGAACGTGTAAAAGGCAGGAGAAGGAGAAGGAGAAGTCTTTATTTACGGTCAATTACCAAATATAAAAGGCAGAAGGAAGTTTCCCTGAGAGCTGCAATCTACAAATCAAAGGCTTTGTGTCAGAGCAGAACAGAAAGGATGCCCAGTGTCTTGACCCCTCTATCTCTCTGACTCTCTAAAGCAGTGGTTCTCAACCTTCCTATTGCCGCAACCCTTTAATACAGTTCCTTATGTTGTGGTGACCCCCAACCCTAACATTTATCCATTTTACAGATGGAGAACACTGATGCAGAGAGTCTTAGGCAACCCCTGTGAAAGGGTTGTTCGACCCCCAAAGGGGTCCCGACCCCCAGGTTAAGAACTACTGCTCTAAAGGTTCCCTCTGAAGTCTGAGGTTAAGAGACAGCTCAAAGCCCTTCTCGTCCAGTAATAAGGTGCATTAATAAGTAGATAACAGTTCCTTTAACAAAAACAGTAATGTGAATTTGCACACTGGTTCTGGGTGGACTATGAAAGACAAGCTTCTACTAACACATAAATATTTTCTTTCTGAATAGGTTATTATGTTATATATGGAAGGGAAACAAGGCATTTGTAACCATATGCATACACAGGCACTAAGATACATTCCCTTCCTCTTTAGAGATTCATCAATCACCATACTATCTTAGGCATGTTTACTTAAATCTCACAGAAGTCAGTGGATCTTACTCCATAGCAGCATGTTTGAGATAGTCCAGGAACCCAAGAGAGTGAGTTAAAGTCTCGTGTACACAAGGACACTTGTGTGCAAATTAACTTTTTTTAAGTGACAAAGCAGGGACTATATTATGTCAAGGGCAAGTACCAAGGAAAGGACAACTAGGGATTATACTAGGATTATACTGGAAGCATATGCATTGATTTAGGATCACAAATTCTGCAAAAAAAGTAAAAACATACTAATGCTTCATTGCTGTATAAACGTGCTAAAAAGAAAACTGGGCTGATAAAGAAAAGGGACAGACATGTAGATATGAGAAAAGCTAGCTGCTTTACTGATTTTGCTTATAATTTGATAGCAGTCTACACAGATTTTAAAATAGGAAGTGCAGGTCCCTCAAATCCACCTAAATATACACTTCAGCAATCTGCTTAAATTTGGCTTGAGATGTTAGCAAAGGACTCAGTCCAAGAAAATTTCATTGCCAACTCCCAGAAATGAGAACCAACACTGAACATTCACAGAGTGCAGTGCTCTCATCATTTTTCATTAAATCTCACCTCAATGTAGCACCAGTCTAGGCACCTTACCTGTATATGCCTTTCATCCATGCAGGTTCCATGATTCCGGCAGACCCTTTTGGTAACCCTTCCTCCCTTTTCCCTCACTGAAAAAAACAGTTGGATCTAACCTAAAATCTGCCTCTTTTTTTTTTTTAAGAGTTACAGAGATAAGTTTCCAGGTCATGGAGCAAACGTTAATACTATATTTTCTCCTTAGAAATAAAAAGAAGTGCTATGTAAATACAGTGTACAGTTGTCCCTCCCACATTACTGGGGTTAGGGGCAAGACACCCTTAGCAATGTGGAAAACTACATAAAATTGCGAGCAGCAGGTCTTCAGGTTTCAGGTGGTCTGTTTGTAGCAGCAGCTGTTGGGCTTCTCTGGGAGGCTTGTATTCATCTGCTCTGGAGGTGGTGAGTGGCGACATTGGTGGTGGTGGCCCCTTGATAGCAACAGACGTGGGCAATCAGCAGTCCCCCTTGTGCTATTGGGGCCCACTTTGGGGTTTGGGGGATTCTTTGTGGGGTCCTTATGTTGGAGGGTCCAGTCCAGCACCAACCTGTGATCAGTCAATTCAATTAATCTTTATTGGCATAATAACACAATATTTATGCACATTTGTCAGTGGTCAGTCAAAACTGGGATGTGGAAAGTTGCAATGTAGGAGGGACAACTTGTGGTACTGGGTCCCACTTTGGGGGGGTTCTTTGAGGGGTGTTTGTGTTGCTAGTGGGGTCCATTGCTGACCCATGATCTCTCTCTGTGATGTGCAAAGTCGTGATGTGGGAAGGACAACTTGTGATACCAGGGCCCACTTTGGGAAGTTCTTTTTGGGGAGGGTGCTCGTATTGGGGGTGGTGTCCAGGGCAGACCCACAGTCCAGTCAAAACTGTGATGTGGAAAGTCACAATGTGGGAGGGACAACTGTATCTCATTAACACCTTTTTAAATAAATGCTGTTAGCTGAAATTCATGCACTGCAAACAGGAACGGAATGAATAGTCAGAAAGGAACTGACAGCATGGCATATGTTGATCTGTAATGTATGCACAAATTCTTCTTACAAACTTTACACTCATGGAGTTCCACTGCTGATGTCCGATTATTTAGCCGAGGATCAGCCTGAGTACAGAGCCTATATGTATACAGCTTATATGCACATAGGCTGGGTATACAATGAACCAATCAGTGCACAGAAATCAAAGTTGGGGGCTGCTGCCACATTACTGATCCTATTTAGGTGAGTTCTTAAAATGGTTTGTGCCAAAAATTAAATCCTATGTTAAGGATGCTGTGGATTTTCTTAAATGTATAGCTAGTATTCAGCAGGGAACAGAAAAGACTTTTTTTTTTATAACACTGGGTGTTTTCTCTAGGGTTGCCAATTTCACACTGGGAAACACCTAGAGATCTGGGGGATAGAACCTGAGGAGGATGAGGTGTGGATACGGGAGGGATTTCAATAGGATATATTGCCATAGAATCTACCTTTCATTGCAGTGATTTTCTCCAGGCAAATTGCTGTTTGTCATCTGAAGATCAGTTGTAATCTCTGGAGACTGGCAACTCTAGTTGTCTTCTAAACAAATATACCACAGAGTAAAGTGTTAGAGGTGACTGAATAAGCTCCAATGTATAAAGAGTGAATCGTACATCAATACTTTTTAGATAATACTTTTAAAATATGGAAGGGATCTCAAGAACTGTGTTCGGAGTTTGGACAATTTGTCAATACCATTCATGATGATATAAAATTTGAAATTACTTTTCATATGTTCATTCATTTAATTGATACAGAAGTTAGAAGGGTAGGGTTGAATATCAGTACTGATCTATACAGAAAACTGACTAATGCCAATTCCTTTTTGTCTTGAGGTAGTTTCCATGCATCTTATTTGAAAAACAATTTACCCTATACACAGATGCAAAGACTTAGAAGTAAATGCAGTAATGATATGGGTCTTCACAGGTAGGCAGAGATATGCAGATAGTACACATACTATTTAACTGAGAACAAAAATAGTCAATCCATTGTGTACAACTAGTCAATCATACGCATGCCTTCTTTATTGAATTATTGAAGATTATTCTTCAATAATTTTAAAACAAGCTTTTTAAAGTTAGAAATACCAATAGGACAATGTCACTCACACCTAAAATAAGAAATAAACAAATAAATAAATAGGATGATTATCTCACTGGCATACAATAATCTTTATAAATGTATTTGAGGCATTTCAGAAAAATACTGATTTTTACTTTCTGATATTCCCAAATATAAATCATAAGTTTACTTACATTTTTTTAAAAAATGAGGAATATGTTAGTACACAGTAAAAAGGAAAAGCACCATTAATTTCCAATGGCCTAATAATAACTAAGCTATACCCCATAAAATCATCATTTGTCACACAAGGAGAGAAGGGGAAAATAGAAAAATACAGGGAAGAGGGAAGCCCACTAGATGGACACTGTGCCGCTTCAACCATAAGACTGGTGGAAAATCTCTGTCTTACAGGCCCTGCGAAATTGTACCAAGTCTCACAGGGCCCAAGTCTGACTCAACAGACTATTCCACCAGGCTGGGGCCAGAGCCAAAAAGGCCCTGCCCCGGTTGAGGACAGCCAGACAGCTTTCAGACAGTATCACAGCATTGGAGAGACAAATGCCCATATCTTACACATCAACAGATTGACAAACTTACAACTTATTAATATTTGAACACATGGGATATAGAGACAATTGTCTCTATGGGCAGATCTGGCATCATGCTTTTGTTTCTACTTTAAACATACTTTCCCCCGTTTGTTATTTGGATTGGTGCGTGTGTGTTTGCCCCCCCCCCCTTTAAATAAATACATAAATGAAGGACTGCCAACAGGTGTAATGTAATAGCAACCACCCGGAATAAATAAACTACCGCTTGGTTGGGGTGCTACGTGTCTGTCGGGTCATAAATCTGACTACTCCTCTTTTAATGTAGCCCTTAGTTTTCACGATGTGTGCTTTAATGTCAAAACATCCATGATAGGCGCGTGTTTATTTCCACTAGGCCCTGAAGCTGGCCGATCCCGTCAAGGGTTTGCTTAGCAACCTGCTCCCTGCACTCATTCATACACACACAGTCCACATTTGGCCTTTGCCTCCTGCTGATTCAGCATTATCAGTGGCGGAGCGGAAGGCGGATCCCCAAAGGACTGAATAATTACCTCCCCTGCAAGTCGTGCCAATGGGCACATGCCATCTTTACAAAGGGTACCGATTTAGCTTCAGTCATGCAACATCAATGAGGCGGGGCAGCCATTTCAACGAAGGGCAAGGCTCCTTCCGAACCCAGCCTAAGGAAAGCGCAGACATTGCTGATGAGGGCAACGTTGCTTCAAAGCCTAAAGAAAAACCAGAGAGCGGTTTCTCTATTTCCTATTGGCAAAATGGTATGATAGTCAGCTGTTTGCATGTGATCAGCCTGCAGCTCTTTTTTTGAAAAACCATTTTTAAAGGAGAGGAGGACCAGCACAGAGCAGTTCTTCTTGGCTTCTGCAGTGTTCAGCGTTACAACTTGCAGTTCTTTTGGGGGTGGCTGCTGTAACTGCAAGCAATCTGGGGGAAACAACCACTTGTGGGTAAGCGCGACCTCTAAGAAGGCGGCTTCTAACAGGCAGAGCAGCGGATGATTGAATCTACTGATGGAAGATTTCCTCTTCCTTTAGCACAGCCGCGGCAGCTTTTCATTTTCACTCTAGTTTATTGTTGGCGTGATAGTTTCTTCTCAGCTTTCACATCTTTATTAAATACTCGAGGGAGTTTCACATATTTTTATCCCCGGTTTGGCACTCCTAACACAGATCGGAGATGTAGCGACTCGCAGTTCGCATAGGGAAATCTGAGGTCTGCTTGCGGGCATTAGTGTTAAAAAGACTGAGATCATGTCAGCGTCAGAAAGCTTCCTTCCGTATTTCTGTTCCCATGCCTGTATTTCTCAAGGGGTCTCCTGAGCCATCGTCATGTCTTGCTTAAAGCCTGTATAGAAAACAATACACCAAGAAGATCCCCCCTTCTGCTCTGACTACTGGCAAAGTTGTGCTTTTGCTGAGTAAAGATTCTTAGTGCAGCAGCACCTTTGATTGTGAAAAACAGAATTACTGTATTTATGGGCGAGGTGTGAGGCTTTTTAGTCATCCAAAGCTGCTCCTCATTCCATCCTCTTTCACATATTTTATGTCGCATTTTCATGATTTTAGTGCCTACAAAATGATTTTACTGCATTAGTGCCTACAAATAAACTAACAGATGTATTGTCGAAGACTTTCATGGCCAGATTCAACTGGTTGTTGTGGGGGTTCCAGGCTGTGTGGCCGTGGTCTGGTAGATCTTGTTCCTAACATTTTGCCTGCATCTGTGGCTGGCATCGTCAGAGGTGTATCGCAGAGGGAAATCACTTCCCTCTGCGATACACCTCTGAAGATGCCAGCCACAGATGCTGGCAAAACGTTAGGAACACGGCCACACAGCCGGGAAAAACCATAACCAAACTAACAGATGTTACCTAAAATTCTAAAAGCTGCTTGTATTGTTTCAATTATAAATACAGCATTTTTATAGAAAAGAGGGTTGTCTTGTTATAGAATCTTTATATCGAACAAGCCTGAAATTAATGAGTGTAATCATTATAGGTAATGTTTGAGAGATTTAGAGTGAAAGTATTAAAACAAGACAAGCTGCCAGTCACTAGCTTTACAGGCAGTTAGTTCCAAAGGTCAAATATCTTTCAGACAACTATTCCTCCTCCCTTTTCAAAGAGGCACTCTGGTAAAATTTATGAACTTCAACCCCTTTTTACAACTTTCCCCCGCTCATTATATTTATTCAAGGTATGTTCTTCAACACAGTCTGGATTAGAAGGAGTTTTATTTATGTTGGGCATTAGTATAGTAAACCACTCTTTCTACTGTCTGTCCATGTCTAAGTGTTTCTGTAAAATTATTTGATTACAAAATTGGAGCACAGTGACTTATTGTGGGATCAATTGCACTGATGAAAATTGAAATGTGAAAAACTGCCTTCTGATTTAGAAAGGAAGTAATACCTATGTTCTGGTGTATGCTTTGGAAATGTACATATATCATCCTTATTTTTAACATATTGTAGTTGCATAAAGATGTAGTGGGATTGCTCATGCCCTGTGAGGTTAATAGGTGTAGAATTTACATCATTCATCCTTAGATTTGTGCATAGTTTGGTAATGTGGGAATTTTCCATGCTGCCCTTGTCATGAACTGACCATTATTTTGTGAGGTATAGACTCTCTGAGCATCTGCAAGTGTGAGGGGCTGATTAGAATGATCTTGATAGATCTAGATTGTTTTTGAGATCTTGGGTATTTTTAGAGTTTGTGCTCTTGTCACATCTGTGGTTAGTTGTGGAATACAGAGATGACCAGAGGTGTGCACATAATGGCTCTGGAGTGCCATTTACTTTCCTGTAGAGCCCAGAATGCTCCTTGGTTTACAGAAGATGCAGCAGTTGGGCGGACAGTTGGAGTGCAAGTGAAAGAAAACTGAAAGTGAATGTGTCCAAGCATAGGTGAGAGGACATTACTGTGCCTACTGTGTCATGGTGATGGTGGCAAAGCAAACTGACTTCTCCAACACCATTACATCCATGCAGTGATGTCCGGCAGAACTGTTCTTGGTTGTGAAGGGGCTCTTACAGCCTTCTGAAAATATAGACCCAGAAAACATATAGGCCTGGTGTGCATTTTGCAGATAAAATTGCATTACATCTTCTGTGACTTAGTTTCCACATTTGGTGCAGTTCAGTCTCAGGATACCATTGGAGTGCAATCTGGTTCTAGTTGCATGAATGCCTTTCAGCTGGTGAGGCCTCAGATGTATGTGGTCCACCCCATCTAGAATCACTCCTTGTCCTTTATTGCTGTTGGTATTGAACCAGGCTAGGTTTCTTGAAGGGATCTGGGAGATAATAGAGACCTATAGGAGGTATAGTTCTGACTGCCTTGAAAGGAATGGTCATGCAATCCATCCTGAAGAAGGCATCTTGGACCCCACTGACTTGACCAAGTACTGCACTTGGTCCAAGTACTGCACAAATGGAAGAAGTCATCATTCCATTTTTTGGACAAGATGCTTGAATGGGGCATAGTCATGTAGCTTCAGGCCATTTTGGTGGATTATGTAGACCTATTTCAGTCTGGATTTAGGCCTGGGTTTGGGATTGAAACAGCTTTGGTTGTCCTGATAGATTATCTTTTCTGGAAGAGTGATAGCAGGAGTGTGTCCCTGTTTATTCTATTGGAACTGTCTATAGTATTCAGTATCATCAACCATGGTGTCCTTCTGGAAAAGCTGGTTGAATGGGGAGCGGGAGCATACAGTGCTTCATGGTTCTGCCCCTGCTTGGCTAGCCAATCCCAAAAGATGGGGTTGGACTTCTGTTTGGCCCGATGGCATTTATGGTATTGGATTCCACAGGTTCCATTTTGCCCCTGTGCTGTTTAATATCTACACAAAACCACAAAGAGAGATCATTAATATGCAAATAACACTGAGTTCTACTTCTCCTTAATTGCTGAGTCAGTTCTGTCTGTAGAAGTTGTGTCTGTAATGGGATGAATGAGCACCAGGTAACTGAAGATCAGTTCAGATAAGACTGAGTTGCAGTTGGTTGATGGAGAAACTGCTCAAGGACTAAAGAGTCAGCCAGTGCTGATGGGCTTTTTGCTCCCCCTGAAGTAACATGTTCACAACTTTGGGGTACAGTTGGATCCTGGCCGCAATTGAAAGCCAAGATCTTCTCTTTGTCATGTAGTGCCTTTTTTCAGCTTTGGTTGATAGGCTAGTTAAGGCCATTCCTCAAAAATTGCGATCCATGATCTAATAACATCCATTTTAGATTATTGCAATGTATAGGAGGTTAAGAGCTCGTGCATCTAATCTGGAAGAACCGGGTTTGATTCTCCGCTCTGCTGCCTGAGCTGTGGAGGCTTATCTGGGGAATTCACATTAGCCTGTACACTCCCACACACGCCAGCTGGGTGACCTTGGGCTAGTCACAGCTTCTCGGAGCTCTCTCAGCCCCACCTACCTCACAGGGCGTTTGTTGTGAGGGGGGAAGGGCAAGGAGATTGTAATCCCTTTTGAGTCTCCTACAGGAGAGAAAGGGAAGGGATATAAATCCAAACTCTTCTTCTTCTTCTCTTCTTCAATGGCTATTTTATATAGTTGATGTGTTTATGCTGGGCTAAGTTATATTTACTGCCATATTTTAATTAATATATTTAAATATTTTGGTTTTTGTTATTTTTATTTTGTAGTCTGTCTCAGGTAGGTTCCCAGAGTGACAGTGTATTTTTTTTTCTAAATGAGTATATAATGAATAGAGATGATATGTGAATATCTTCAACTGCAACTCTCTCACCTCACCTACCTTTCAAGGTGCTTGTTGTAGAAAGAGGAAGGGGAGGTAATCCACTTTGAGACTTCTTAAAGTAGAGACAAGCAGGATATAAATTCTAAAAAATAGAGGTGGGGAGAATAGTAGCATATAAATATCCAAATAAATGAATAAACTCGAGCTGTACTGGACTCATGGGAAATACATAAGATGTGGAGGCAAGACACCATCCAAACATACACTTGGTATATGCCTCCAAGTATTTGGGGTACACACCACACTCCTTCATATTCCATTAGAAGATCATATTTAGGGTAGCAATCTTATGTTAATCACAGTCTTACAATTGATTGAAAACTCTTTGATCAACTAAAAGCAGCAGTAGCGTAGTGGCTAGGAGCAGGTGTACTCTAATCTGGAAGAACCAGGTTTGATTCTCCGCTCTGCCGCCTGAGCTGTGGAGGCTTATCTGGGGAATTCAGATTAGCCTGTACACTCCCACACATGCCAACTGGGTGACCTTGGGCTAGTCACAGCTTCTCAGAGCTCTCTCAGCCCCACCTACCTCACAGGGCGTTTGTTGTGAAGGGGGAAGGGAAAGGAGTTTGTAAGCCCCTTTGAGAAAGGGGGGATATAAATCCAAACTCCTCCTCCTCCTCCCCCTCCTCCTCCTCCTCTTCTTCTTCTTCTTCTTCTTCTTCTTCTTCTTCTTCTTCTTCTTCAGGATTAACTATATTTATACACAAATGTATTCACATTGTTTCCCTCGGTTGGGGCCTAGAAAACATTTGGGATTAAATCTGATTTCCAGGCTACAGAGATCAGTTCTCTTGAAGAAAACAGCTACTGTGGAGAACAGTCTTGGTGACATTACTCAGCTCTCGTCTCCAAACCTCACTTTCTCCAGCATACATCCACAAATTCCCAGGAAATCCACAATCCACAACTGGCAATCCTAAAATGTGTTCAGATCAAAATGACTGACTCAGTGATTGATTAAAATTCACCTGATTAAGATGAAGGCTTTCGTTCTGTCCATGCTTCCCTGGGAGTAAAGCACACTGAATCGTATACCCTTGACCGAAGAACGGTTCATTCCTATCTGGGATGGCCGTCCTGTTCCACTGAGCGCGCAGGTTCGGGAGGGACACACATGGAGCAGTGAGGGAGGTAGGGGACACCCACTTAGCCAGCTAGATCAGCCAAATCAATCCTGGCGATCAATGGGGTGACAGATGTCGCAGCCAGATCGCCCTCACATCCAAACACACTGAATCAAGAAGTACTGGTTTCTGAGTAAACATGTATAGGATTGCACTGTAAGCCTACAGTTTTATGCATATTTACATAAAAGTAAGTCCTACTGAATACAATGGCACTTCTGATAAATGTTAATAAGATTGGATTGCGTGATTTATGTAATTGAGTGGCAACCCTAATACCAGCACTGCCCTGAATAAGAATTATTGACGGAATGTATACAAACTGCTTTGAGTATTTAGAAACAGTTTCATATTATTATTATTGTTAAGCCATGAAATATTAATTGACTGTTATTTCTACTTCAATCAATATTAAAAGTCCATTTGAACTTAACAGGAGTAATACTGGACTTTGAACCTTTCATCTGAAGGAAAATCCTAGATAATGGATTCTAAAAGCCCTGAAAATGACAATGTTGTGCAACTCTGACTGGTTTTCTAGGGTCTGGAGGTGACCAGTGAGAGAGATACATAGCCCCTTTGTGAAACATTTCTAGCCATTATAGCCTCAGATTTCAGCATTAATGATGAAAAGTAAAATCAAGTGAGAGGTCACAATGAGCTGTAATTTTTGAGTGACAATTCTCTGTTTCTAATCAGGAAAGCATTTGGGAACATGAAGCCTGTTGTTGTAGTTCATGGAGGAGCTGGCCGCATCTTTAAAGAACGGGAAGAAGGAAGCCGTTCCGGTGTAAAGAGAGCAGCTCTGAAAGGTTACAGTATCCTTAAACAGGGAGGAACTGCATTAGATGCAGTTGAAGAAGCTGTTGCAGTAATGGAAGATGATCCACATTTTAATGCAGGTAATTGCTATGTGATTTCCATTTTGGCAGAGTGAAATTGTGATTGCCCCATTTTGAGAGAGAGAGAGAGAGCACAGCCAAATGTTTTTTGTATTGGCCATTCTCCTCTGTCTTGTAATACCAGCCGAACATGCAGAGATTTAGCAAGTGAAACTTTTCTCCCATTGCTTTATTTTCCATGCTGCAAAGAGCTTCGCCTTCTGACTTCCTGCAAGTCTGGCTGCTGTTAAGGCACAGAAGTTAGATCGATTAAAAAGTTGGCAAATCTAAGAATATTTAAGATGGTTTGCTACAAAGGCTAGTTCATCCTCGTTAGTCTTGTAACAGGTGAAAAAAAGGCTTACTGCCCAATCCGGGGCAGGGGGCGGGGCTGAACAACTCCTGAAAGCAATATAAGCCTATGCTGGTGGATTTTCCCTCCCCAGGGCACTTACCCCAGCAAAGGAGCAAATATACCAGTTGGCAGTCACAGCAGCGGCCTCTTGGGACTCCTGGACATAGTGCCCAGTGCCTCATCAGTGGTTCGTCGACGCCACCAGCCTTTTGAGTGGCATAAGTCCTTTAAGCTCTATGGAGCAGTGGGTGGGGGGATTTTCACCCACCCTATACCTCCAGAAAGCCCCCTGGAGGCTGTGGGGCATAATTGCAGCTGTGCTATCTCCAGCTGCCCAGGGCTATGAATTGGACTGCCTGTGCCATATGGGTGTATTCTAGACAGCTATGAATACTAGCCAGATTTGAAAACTGCATGTCGTAGCTGGCAATAACTATGGCAACTGATATATGCTATCCAGGCTTACCCCAGGAAGAAAAAAACAAGTTTATGCTGTTGCATCTGGTATGAGGGAACTGTGCCTTCTCAGCTGAGAATATTCTTTCTCACCTTTTGAGTTTCAATTCTGTCTGCATGAGGTTTGGCAAAGATTGGGAAACATTTTAAAGTTATTAACTCTAACATGATCAAACAGAGCACCCATGAATTGCACTCTTACAGGAGATCTCTCCTGTATTCCAGGGCAAACCTTTACAAATATCTTTTTGAAAGAACAGCAGAAAACTGACTCCCTGTATGTGGATAGGGGTCTGTGTAAGCACTGTATTTTCTTCATTTTACACTGGTGCAGCCCCACCAGCCTGAACTAGGCAACAGCCTGTTTAACTTTGTGCCAAGGATTCCCAGATCATGAGGGGGAAGCTGTACTCATCTAGCAATGAAGCCTTTCCTAGATATCCCTTCTGTTCTCTCGCTTATCGGCCATACTTGAGACAAGAGGTAAGGGCACCATAGGGTCATGGAGACAGCTTCTCTGGAGGAATAAAACTGTTGAGTGTTGGTGGCTATCCACACAGTTACCCATACTGAAGTGATTGGGAGGCAAACAAGTCAGAACTTTGCTTCCCAGAGCAGTTAACTTAAGGTGGAAGCGCAAGAAGAACTACAATTGGCCAGGAGCACCTTGCAAAGATATTGTGCTACTTTAGGGAGGTTCTTTGCAAAAAGCAGTTCCTTGGAGTGGTTCAAGGACGCAATCCATATCATGCTGAAGTCAGAAGCAGCCCTCCCCACTGTTTTTTAGTAGAATAGTGGGATGGTCTTTGTTAGGTATGTGGGCCTTCTATTAAAAATCATAAATCCATCATCACCCTTCTTGCATGAGATAATCAGAGTTATCAACTGATGACAGCATCATCACTCACCAAGTGTACAAAATTGTAAAATTAGCATACCTTTGAGAATTCTTCCTCCTTGTTCAGGTGATTCTTTATTTCGGTGCCTTGTTATGTACTTCACACATCCAAGGATGATAATGCTTGAGAAAAATAGCAAGTCCTGCAGTTGTGATAACTAAACAGCAAACTTGTTGAAAGTTTGGGTACATAGCACAATATACATAGCATCTAGTTCTGCAGCCACGCATGACGATAAAATATAGGTGCTCTGAGTGAACAAGATTAAACGTATTATGTAAAAAAGAAACTGACTGAAGTTGCTGTTTGAAATCCACCATGTGAAACTGATCTTCATAAATGATGAAGCAAGCAAAACATATGTTGCAGAAAGAACCGTTGGCAGCATTAAGCCCCAACAGGAGAAGAAAGAATAGCAGACAGGTTGAGCTGGCCAGGCAGTTGCTGAATGGGTGCCAAAGAGATGGAATCCTTTTTCATTATCTTTAGAAATATGTTCTTTTCCATCAAAGGTGAGCTAGAAAACAGACATTCAAATGTAGTATTATAGTTTTAAGCTAAGAACTCAAACAGCTTGATATAACGAAAACAAAAACACTGGAGAGTCTTAAAGATTTTGTAGTTACAGGGCTTTTTAGAAGTGTATTTTCTGCTTATGACATTGAATGTTGTGGTGTTTATATATTTTAGCATTTTGAAAGAGAGAATCCATTGTGATTAAGTAACTATGTATTACCATAATCTTGTTGCTGAGTTTTCAGTGTCCAGTCCATGTTTAAGAATCCAGTATTGCCCCTTTCTTTTTGCTTCAATCAAGTCCCTAGCCTTCATTCAATGTGTCCTTTGGACTTTGCTTATTAACTGAGGACTGTATATTTAAAGATTCAAAACAGCAGTGGAAGTGAGCTCTTCTTGGTAAGACCATGAAAAGCTGCCACCCAATATAATTTCCTGTTTTCCATATGTCCCAAATTGTTTATTACTCTTTGCTTTTCATATCCAATTGATATGGTCCCTCCCATATCCTCACCAGTAATTTTTCTGGAAAAGGGGGAAAATAAAATTAAAATGTTAAGGGAAAGCACAGACTTTTAGTCTTTATAGTAGGTTTCTGCTGTACAAGGAGAAGAGATGTGTCATGAGCAGAAAATATGCAAGTCTTCTATTTATAGTACTGGGATTTGTGGTTGCATTTACAAGTGTTTCTGCAGAATGTTGGCTTTTCAGAAACTGTCACTTAAAGGGTTTTAAGACACAAATTGATTAAAATGTAATCAAATTGGTTGGTTTCATGGTTGGTTGAGAAGGGGCTGTAGCAGAATACATGTCTTGCATACAGATGGTCCCAAGATCAATGCTTGGCCTCTCTGACTTAGCGAATCTCAGGTACCCAATGCTCCAAAAGACCTTTCTTTGGAGAACCCTCACCAGTCAGAGTAGAAAATACTGAGGGCTCAGACAGTATAAGGAATCTTCATGTGGATGTATATTATTGTCCTGTTCATATTTGGCTCTTAGGTTGTGGCTCTGTGTTAAATGAGAAGGGTGAAGTGGAAATGGATGCCATTATCATGGATGGAAAAAGTCTAGCCTCGGGGGCAGTATCTGCAGTGAAGTGTATAGCTAATCCCATAAAACTTTCTCGGCTTGTCATGGAAAAGGTATGCCAAAGGTACACGTTTCTTTTTTTTTTTAAAGCTATTTGTTTTTGTTTTTTTCGATTTATAGCCTGCAGGGCTCAGGGTGGCGAATAACAACTTGTCTTACCTACAAGGACATTTCGCTGCCTCTGTTTCTGGCCAGGTCTGTCCATTCAACAAACTGAGGCCGAAATGAGCTGTACCATTGTTGCTGTTGGGGAAATCCATTTTTGTTATCGTTTTCATATCAATAGAAAAGCAGCACGCCAGTCAAAGGGCTGATCTTTCTCCCAGATGGACTTATTTGCCATTTACAGAGCATTGTTCAATGTGAGGGAACATTTAAATACTATCCCTTCCCCCTTACTGGCAATGTGAACTCCATTACGTTTCATTTCCACCTTATTCTGAAGTGTATGATATGGCAAAGAATGTGGTCCAGTTGCTGTTGGAGAGCATGGGCATGAAAACATGTAACACAGAGTCTTTTTACCCTTCCACTGGAGGAAACATTCCTGTGAAAAAAGACACATGGACTCTAACAGTCTCTTTGTTTTAAAGTGATACATTAACCTCTGAATCCCAGGACTACACCGAGATTATTATTTTGTACTTAAACTGATCTCCATAGGTTATCAGTCCACTGACTGAAGAGTGGTCAGACATTTATTTATTCCAGCTGCCAAGTATAAACATCATATATTAGCCAAAGATCACTCATTTTGTCTCATAAGATTTTTATGTAAAATCTAATCACTCTTGAAATTATTAACTATGAATGAATCACCACATGCATATATCAGTGAAATCAGAAACAGAAAAGCATATGTATATAATCTCTTGTTTTTCTATCTTAACTTTAAGAGATAAAATACAATTTCTAAAATTCTTCCCCAAGTGTTTTTAGAAAAGTTAGATAGTCTCATACAACCCACATCAGAGAATCAGGAGTGTTTGGGGTGTGGCTACTTTATATAGGCCTAATTATGTGAAACTTGCATGACTCTTATCAAAACAATTTAACCATGCTACAACCATAATATAAATGCATCTGAGCTTGGAATGAATTTCCCACATAAATAATTGTGGCATACTTGTTTCTATTTGTTCTTCGCATTGTAAGTTTTATCTTTCTCAAGGATGTAATAGTGAGTATATTACTGAAACAAAGAAAATGGTTTCAGAGGGTAGGTGTATTGGTCTGCAGTAGAACAGTTAGATTCGAGTTCAGTAGAACCTTACAGTCTAGTAGTACCATGGATACCAACAAGATTTTTGGGGCATAAGCTTGTTTATAGATATTATATTGAACTTTTCAGACCTGCTTTTGTTCAGTCATCTGTACCATTAACAGTCAGGGTGTTAGGCACATGCATGCTTGGAAATAAATAATAGTATCAGCTTATTGACAGTGGTACTATAAAATGTCTGTGCGGACCATGTGTACTATTATCTTACCGTTGGCTCTGATAAATAGGCTTGGCAAGCTGGATGAAAGAAGACATACCATTTTACTTATATATGTGTAGCTCTCTTACAGTAGCATTCACAAGGTCATCCTGAGGGAAGACTGTTAATAGTCATGAAAATTATGGCAGTGATATACATTTCATTTTATTTATAATGTTTATACATAGCCTTCCTTTTTCACTTGAGGTGGCTTATAAGCATTATTACATTACAAGTTAAGACCAAATATATGTTTTTAAAAGTTATTATCCTCCCCCTCTCAAAAGATGCCATCTGCTCATATCCCATCAAAAACTTTGGCAAACAAGCAAGTCTTGCAATACCTTTCAAAGCTCTAGCTCTTAAGAACAATAATCTGTCTCCATTTGACCAACTTTTAATGTATTTATACAGTTTATTTTCTTCAGTACAATATTTTAACCCATACTTAGAACATACTTTTCTAAATCTTCATACCTGGAGATAAATTGTTTTGCAACTTGGCCCAGCAATGTTGTTTTATCACACACACACGCACGCACGCACGCACGCACGCACGCACGCACACACACACTCTCTCTCTCTCTCTCACACACACACACACACACACACACACACACACACACACACACACACACACACACACACACACACACACACACACACACACACACACACACACACACACCCTGGCCCCATTTCAGTGTAGAAGGGGAAAGTTTGTATTAATTGTCGAGAATAACATGCCTGTAGGGGGCTCAAGATTCTTAGTATAGCACTTCTTGTGTATCGATTGTTTAACAACCCTGATATCATTCAGCCTTACCAAACCCTGTGAGATAAGTAATTATGTCCATGTTCCAACCAAGGATTTTGACTGAAAGGTAAAAAATAACTAATGAGGCCCATGCACCATCCATGAGAACTTGAACATGAAGCCAGATCTTTTGTGTCTAATCCTGCCTTTATCTATCTTTGGTCACACATGCCTCCCAGCACACTTTAGGTCTACTGCCCCATTTTCACTTCACCTTTAAACTATGTCATATTAGTAAAAACCCTAGGGAGCCAGTGTTACAGATCATATGGCCTGTGCTTTTGGGTGGTTACAACAGTTTATGAGTGACTGTAGGGAATGCATGTTACTGGATTGCTTGTTTGATTGACAGTATTTGTATACCTGCGTTTCTCCTGAGTATCTCAGGATGCTAGGTGAGGAATCATTGTTGTTTATTGATAAAATAATAAACTTCAAAACAACAGATAAAAAAACCAAACTACAAATGGCTTATGCCTCCCTCAACAGGGTATTCCCCACTTGATCATCTCTCTCTCCCCCCCTCCCCCCAATTTTTCCAAGTAGTATGTACATCAGGATGTGATTCTGCTGCTGAAGTTTCATTCCAATATTTCCAGGTCCAGAGCAAGTGTAATGCTGCCAATGAACAAACAAACAAAAATGTTGAAGAAGCAAATTGCACCAGAGTTTCACTGTGTTCAGCTAGTTAGATTTCTCAGGAGTGCTTGAAGTCAGTGAAATCTGTTTGGGCAAAGAGCCCAACTGTCCTTCATATGCTTATTGGTCCGTCTTTGGATGTAGTCATGGCTTCAAGCCTCAAAGTAATAAGGAAGGTCTAGCATTTAACTGACTTTTTGTACCTTCGGCTGGCCAGACTGTAGCTTAGGACAGCACAGCTTTTGAGCTGTTCACCAAGTACATTGTATCTTGCTGGACAGGCATGGGAACCTGCACAAGTCTTGATAAATCTCCTGGCTTTGCAGTCTGCTTGAAACTGCAAGAACAGGGGAGCTGCCAAGCACAAAAGAGAGAAGGAATCTACATGATGCTCAGTGGGTGACATTATGCAACCCTGTTGTAGGTGAATCCTTTATAGAGCCAGTTGTTCAACAGCTGCAGAACAGGCAGATCAAATCTTTGGCACTGAAGTAAAAAGGAAGCTATTTCCATTGAAAAGGCACTGATTACACAGGCCTTCAGTAAGTGCCATCGAAACCCAAAGATGTACAGACTGAGGTATAAACAATAGCCTCTTGAAACAACTCACTGATACATAAGAGATCGGAGATAATTAATGAAGAGCCTTTTTTGAACCAGTAGCTGAAGTTACCCACTGGAAATACAAGGGAGGTTTTATGCCGACCTGGGAGATATTTTCCATTAATTTTGTATTTAACTGTGTGGACTTGTTTTCCCTGCAGCGGGGCTGAAAAAATGGAAATACAGAGGCTAATTCACATGGTAATTTTTAAGGCATCATATGACTCCCCCTCCCCTTAAAATTTTCTTCCCTGCCTACAAATGTATATTATACATGCAGGTTAATTTCCCAACAAATTACATCACTCTTGAATGCTGCAGAGAATGGGCTATTGGGAAATGAATCATTCACACAATGTATGCAGCCTGGAATTACTAGTGAAAATAATTTCATTAAAACTGTACCTTGTGAATTGTGGGACAAATAGCTGTTAGCAGTCTTTTCTTGCTTCTGTAAAGAGAAATGTTTTATGTATTTCGGAAATGTATATAACACCTCTCTCAAAGTAGCCAGACTTCTCTTCCTGCTTAATAATAATAGTGCTGAGTACATGATCTACAGTTTCGTCAGCTACCTTGAATAATCCACACTTTGCATCATCCAAGGATTTTTCGATTCTGGCCTTGATCATATTTGTTCTAATGGCCTGCTCCTGAGTGGCTAAAATTAGGGATTAGGTTTCCTTTTCAGAGTTCAGTTGCTAACCACAGTCAGGTCTTTTCAATGTCCACCTTGTCCTTGGTCTTCTCCAGAAATTGACCGTGCAATGCTTTGTTGTGTCAGCTTTCAGTCCTCATTTTAATCACATTTTTCCTATACTCTTGGTTTGTTCTCTGGGCTGTCAGTAAATTTCTGTTCTTCACTTCAATCAATGCCTGTTCTTGACTTTCTTTCACATAATCGGCCAGTGCATGTTTCCCACTTAACACATACGCTGTGGATCCCACTCAACACATGCAAATCAAGCTTGCTAATTGCACCCTTTACACTTGTTAAAACAGGCAAATGATTCTTTCTCCCACCCTAAACATTCCACAGGTATATATACTCCACTTGCTTTACTACCATCAGATCCTTTGAAGATGCCAGCCACAGATGCAGGTGAAACGTCAGGAGAAAATGCTACTAGAACACGACCATACAGCCCGGAAACCACACAACATCCCAGTGATTCCAGCCGTGAAAGCCTTTGACAGTACATCTGCAAAGACTATCAGATTCAACAAATTTCTCACAAATGATTGCATGGTCCAGAAGGTGGAAGAAGCAACAAGGGGAATGTCTATTTTAGATCTGCTTCTAACCACTAATGATGACCTGATTACTGGAGTGGAAGTGGTAGGATCCCTAGGTGGGAGTGATCATGTTATCCTGGAGTTTGTTATATTGTGGAAAGGTGATACTAAGTGTAGTCAGACACACATCCTAGACCAGTGGTGGCGAACCTATGGCACAGGTGCCAGAGGTGGCACTCAGAGCCCTCTTTGTGGGCACACGCAAACAGAGTGCCCCCACACACACATCTAGGCTGGCCTGGGCCCCTGGACTTGATTATTAGAATTAAACCTAAGACCTAGTTTTGGGGAAGCAGTATAGGTAAGCCTGTTTAACACTGTTAAACCCCACTGATTTTCATGCAAAGAAGAAAAGTGTGATCCTTTACCTGGGAGTAAGTTTGGTTGCTGGCAATGGGGCTTGCTTCTGAGTAAACCCTCCTAGGGTCGTGATTCACCCGTTGGAAGAGTTGCACGATTGCTTCAAAGCAAAGCCACCGACTACCACCAAGCTTACTACCGAGTAACCTGCGCCTCGGAGCCAAGTGTTTTATTTAAACTAAAACCTCAGTATTCAGATTAAATTGCCGTGTTGGCACTTTGCAATAAATAAATGGGTTTTGGGTTGCAATTTGGGCACTCGGTCTCGAAAAGGTTCGCCATCACTGTCCTAGACTTTAAGAAAGCAGACTTCAGTAAGGCTCATTCCGCACAGGCAGAATAAGGCACTTTCAAACTGCTTTCAGTGCTCTTTGAAGCTGTGCAGAATAGCAAAATCCACTTGCAAACAGTTGTGAAAGTGGTTTGAAAGCGCATTATTTTGTGTGTGCGGAAGGGACCTAAGCTTAGGAAATTACTGGGTGTGATCCCATAGTTAAAAATACTAAAAGAGAAGGGAGTGCATGATGAATGGGAATTTCTTAAAAGTGAGATCTTGAAGGCACAGTTTCAAACTGTTCCAATGAGGAGGAAAAATGGGCAGTGTCTAAAGAAACCAGGATGTCTAAAGAATTTTCACCTGAGCTAAGATTTTAAAAGGACATGTACAAGAAATGGAAAAGGGGGGAACTCATCAAAGAGGAATTCAAACAAATAGCAAGGACATGTAGGGAAGTGTCAGAAAACCTAAAGCTCACAATGAGGTCAGGCTTGCCAGAGGGGTTAAAATCAACAAAAAAGGACTTTTTGGGGTATATGTCTGTAGAAAAAGGAAGAAAAAAGATAGGATAGAGTCACTGAATGGAGAAGGTGGCAAAATGCTAACAGGAAATGAAGAAAAGGCAGAACTACCTAATACCTTTTTTGCCTCAGTCTTTTCTCAAAAAGAAAACAGTGCTCATCCAGGGGAAAATGGAACAGAAGATACAGTAGGGGAAATTCAGCACAGAATAAAGAGGTGGTACAGGAATATCTGGCTACCTTAAATGAATTCAAATCTCCAGGCCCTGATGATAATCCCAGGGTATTAAAAGAACTGGTAGAAGTAATCTCAGAACCACTTGCTATAATCTTTGAGAACTCCTGGAGAATAGGAGAAGTTCCAGTGGACTGGAGGAGGACTAATGTTATTCCCATCTTCAAAAAGGGGAAAAAAGAGGACCCAAACAATTACTGTCCAGTCAGCCAGACGTCAATGCCAGGAAGGATTCTGGAGCAGATCATTAGACAGACAGTGTGTACGCACTTAGAAGGGAACAGTGTGATCACTAAAAGTCAACATGGGTTTCTCAAAATCAAATCATGCCAGACTAATCTCATCTCTTTCTTTTTTTTATAGAGTGACACTCTTGGTAGACGAAGGGAATGTTGTTGATGCTGTATACCTAGATTTTAGTAAAGCCTTTGATAAAGTTCCCTATGACATTCTTGCAAGTAAGCTAGTCAAATGTGGACTGTAAGCTAGTAAAGCTTGCAAGTAAGCTAGTAAAATGCTACTGTTAGATGGATTTGCAATTGGTTGACTAACCCGAATTCAAAGAGTCCTCATCTGTGGCTTCTCTTCATCCTGGTAAGAAGTGACTAGTGGGGTGCCCAGTGCTATTCTATATTTTTTATCAATGACTTGGATGATGAAGTAGAGGGCATGCTAATCACATTTGCAAATGACACCAAATTAAGAGGAATAGCTAATACTGCAGAGGACAGTCAGGATTCAGAATGACCAGGACAAATTAGAGAGATAGGCCAAAGCTAACAAAATGAACTTCAACAGAGATAAATGTAAGATACTCCACTTAGGCTGAAAAAGTGAAATGCACAGATATAGGATGGGTGACCCCTGACTTGACAACACTACATGTGAAAGGAATCTGGGAGTCTTAGTAGACCAGAAGTTGAACATATGTCAGCAGTGTGATGCGGCAGCCAAGAAAGCCAATGCAATTCTGGGCTGCATCAATAGGAGTATAGTGTCTAGGTCAAGGGACGTAATAGTACCTCTCTATTCTGCATTGTTCAGACCTCACCTGGAATACTGTGTTCAGTTCTGGGCACTGCAATTCAAGGAAGATATTAACAAACTGGAAATGGAGTCTCCTGATTTGGAGGTTTTTTTAACAGAAGCTGAATGGCCATCTGTCAGGGGTGCTTTGATTGTCTGTCCTTCATGGCAGGGGATTGGACTTGATGGCCCTTGTGGTCTCTTCCAGTGTAAGCATTGCCGCTTACATTGTTCTCTTTTTTTCAATTTTATCTTCCCAACAACTTGTGAGGTAGGTTAGGCTGAGTGTGTGTGATTGGTCCAAGGCTGCAAACTTCTTGGGCAGAGTGGGGGTTTGAACCTGACGGTCCCAGATCCAGCATTCTAACCACTACACTATACTGACTCTCCAGATGATAAATTTAGGGAACTTCAGTAATTCTAAATTATTTCAATATAAGGTTTTTTTAAAAAAAATCAGATGATAGGTGATGAGAATTTTTCCTTTAAATTTTTTGTTGGTCCCTTCAAAAGTTTTGTTCTACACAATCAAAGTTAAGTAGTTTCTTTATTATCAAGTTGGGTCTGTTTATGGCTACAATATGGGCTCCACCTGGTGGCCAAAATGGATTTCTGTCCAGCAATACCCATGAGTCTTGCTTTTTAAATAGTCCATTGAGATATATTTCGCTAAGCTGTGCCAGCTATTTCCTGTCATGAACTAATAATTCCTGAGAAGGACAGAACTGCTAAATGATTGGTTTTGGAGCTGTATCAAAACCTGGAGACTTCAGGGATGTGCTTTTGTTATTTGCTGTGAGTGGTAAATGAATAACTGAAAATAAATTCTAGAAAAATATCTAGATACCAACAAAAGGCTATGACCCAACCAAAGTTCACTAATTTATTGTGGCCTGACCTTTCCTAAACAATGGTTCATTTTCAGATGCCCAGTGTATACAGAGGAGGTCAGCTTTTATATGTGTCATTTGAAAACTAAGGTCATCACAGTACAACTAAAAGCTTTTTGAGGAAGTGTCCATAAGGCTTTAGCTGTCACTGCCAATGGGTTGAGGCTTAGTCTGGGTAGGATCAAAGTAGAGCAACAAGCTTGAGTAGCCTGCTCATCTGATTAACGAGCAATTCACTTTTGCTATAAGTGCTAGATAACGAAGCTTTTATATTCTTATGCTGCTTGTGGTGAGTGAGATAAGTTTCCAGTAAATCATACCTTATATTAACAAAATTAAAGACATTACTTCCATGATTACTGAAGTACTATATATTGGGTGGGATCCAGCAAACCAGGAGCAGTACCAGTGAGTAACATCACAAAAAGCCTAAGTATTATAGATATAAAGCACAAAGAAAAAAGAGATTTAGAACAAAGAACATGAACACATGTGCGCACGCACGCACGCACGCACACACACAGACAGACAGACAGACAGACAGCAGGGGACCTGAAAGGACACATGGAGGCATCTCATTTTCCCTTCTCCACTGTTTCTTCCTTCCCTTTCCTGAAAATCCCCACAGCCTCTCTCCTTCCTTCCTTCCTTCCTTCCTTCCTTCCTTCCTTCCTTCCTTCCTTCCTTCCTTCCTTCCTTCCTTCCTTCCTTCCTTCCTTCCTTCCTTCCTTCCTTCCTTCCTGTCTGTCCCCCATCATCAGCTATATTTATTATTTATATGCTGCCTTTCTCCACACTGTGGACCCAAAGTAGCTTACATCATTCTCTTCCATTTTATCTTCACAACAACCCTGCAAAGTACATTTGGCTGAGTGTGTGTGTGGCTGGTCCAAGGCCACCCACAATCTTCAAGTGGTGATTTGAACCTGGGTCTCCCGGATCCTAGTGTAAAACTGTAACTACTACACTAAACTGACTTTCAAATGGTAGCTGTTTTTGAGCAGTAGCAAGCAGCTGGGCCTGGGTGTGTCATGGAACTTGTGTGGTATCAAGTCAGTAGGTGGTTGTGGGCAGGTCTGGCTCTGAAAGGTCCTTCCTCAAAGGCCAAAACAGCCCTGGAAATGACAGTGTCTCTCCCCTTGCAATTTATTGACAGAAACCAAGGCTTCAACTGGCAATATTGTTGTGGTTGCCTAGCAATGGCCATAGAGAACATTCAGTTCTTAAAGTTACAGATACTAATTCTGTTATGTGGATGGGGGTAAATCTTCCAGTGATGTTGGGCGGGAGGATAGATTTCAGATTTTTCTGCAAACCTGAAACTTTTATCAGGTTTGTAATAAGACCTGTCTAGTTTGTTCATTGCCCAAGTCTCTAGATTTTTAAGTATCCACAGATTTGGCTACATTGAGAATAAGATACACACAGCTTCCTGTAAGTTTTGGAATCCAGGCACTGTAAGCTTACTGTAAGTTTTGAAATCGAGAGAAATTGTGCATAAGTTGAATAAAATAAGATAAACTGGTTGTTTTCTCATTAATTTCAATGGGATTTGAGCATGGTTAACTTTGTTTGAATCAGAGGCTTAATGTATAATTTGAACATGCTGAAGAGTTTTTCTAAATATTCCAGTTAGTCTAAATGTTGGGTTAAGCTGTAGCACACCTTAATAAATAAATATTTCAGTGATGTATTCATGTTCTTTGTTCTGAATCTCTTTTTAATATGTGCTTTATATCTATTTCTATAGTACTTAAGGCTTTTTTGTGATGGTACTCACTGGTACTGAGTACCAGCACCTTAAGTGGGGAGTGGGGTGGGGCAACAAATCAACAATTGAAGAGTTTCATGCACATTTTAAAGGTGAGTAGAAATAAAATCAGAATGGCCCTAGATCCACTCTCACCACTGCTTTGAACTAGCATACAGCCTTAGGTTATACAAGCCATAACTTCTCAGTACAAGACTGCAATTTATATTCTGGCGATAATAATACTGATCTACTGTACAGGATTGTTGTAAGGATTACCAGATAACAGAGCATTATCTATATCTATATATATGCTGCAGTCTACTCATTCCTCCAAAACGTTGTCCCTGGGAATTAGCGTACCTTCAGCTTAATAGGGATTTGCAGAGGGTGGAGGGAATAGTGGAAATTGGTGTACCCTTATGCAACAGGATTGTATAAGACTCTGTTCATATATACATATGGTGAGACTTGTCGGAATGCCCCAGTTCAGATGAAAGGACAATGGTATTTACTTTTTGGCTTTTAAAAAATCCACCAGGAAACCTTATTGTGTAGCTTTGTTTGTTTGAAACAAAACAAAATAGGAAACTTGCTGGAAGTCTGTTGCCTGTCTAGAATTGTAAGTAGTTAGACACTGTCAAATATTAAGTCTGTAATAATATTTACCTGAGAGTAAGTCCCAACGAAGCAATTTTTAAAAATTGTTGAGTAAATATATGTCAGACATAGCATGATGCTTTACTTAAAAAGACAGAAGAGGGCAGTATTGCACAAGGAAGTATTGTTAAGGACTAGAATATTCCAGATTTGTGAGAGGAAACTGGTCTCATTCAGGAAGCTTCATTGTCCTGCTTTGTTTAACATATGATAGCTCCAATAACAGGTACACAGTACCTGAGTATCTGTATTATCCTAAGATGGAGATTCATAAACTATTTATGTTACTATTTTTCTGTCACAGAAATAAGGACTTTATTTAGTTGGTTTGTCATCAGAGGATTGATTCTGAGGAGGCATGTGTGTTTGGGTAACTATAGTAACTACGTAATTTTACTAAATATGTGGCTCATGACTAATATATTACCACTCTCTGTATTGAAATTGCCAAGCTGAGATGCTTGGGAGAGAGGGCACAACAAAACAAGGAGGCAGGGCATAGGATGCAACATTAATGAGATACTGTGCAAAGAGTGCATCTTCCTTGTATGGGCATCATCAGTACATTATATGAAACATGACCAGTGCACATACCTACAATAATTTGGAAAAGGTATCAAATGAATGAAAAGCAGGATCTGTATGCCTGACAAGTATACATTTTATTTGATATCCATGACATTCTGTTGTTTTTTCCCCTCAGACCTGGAAAAAGTAACTGGAGTAGTTTTGATAGCTCTTGGACAAGTCTCTCTTAGGATCTAAAATCCTACCCTCTATTACTTATGTGTAGTACTTATGTGTATACTTATGGAGACATCCATTCCTACTGAACAAGTAGCTTTTGAATAGGAAGTGGAAGTGGGTTTCTTTAATTCACAGTCTGTCCTATTCTACAGCCTCTTGACACCACACTTTTGAAAACAGGGAAAAATGTTCTAAATATATACCACTGTGGACTTATCCCAGGGAATTTTCTTCCTTAGACCAACAAGCTATACTTACTAGCCTTTTTTTTCTAAAGCAGTCACAGTTCACTGGTGTCCGGAGAATTTACAACTGTGCAGTAGTAATATGGAGCAGTTTTCTTGGTGCAGAGTGAACTTAGAAAACTACCACATCCTGGAGAAAGGTCTGAGCTAAGCGTGCTCCCTGATATCCTGATATTCTATGTGAGAGAGTTTTAAAAATCTGTACTTTTAAGGAAGAGTTTAAAATGTATGTATTTATTTTACAGAAGCATGTGTGTGCACACAAAGAAACACACACACACACACACACACACACACACACACACACACACACACACACACACACACACACACAGTAAAACACGTTCAGAATAGTCAGCCCAACCACAGTATGCAAGAATGAGACAAACAAAACTGGAGAATCTGACCTAAGTTGGCTCTGGTTGGCTAAAGAAGATAATTGAGCAGCTCATGAACTGCAGTGGTTAAGGTCTCTGGTACTTAGCAAGTAGAAGACAGGAACGAGAATCATGAGGATGACAAGGCCTGCCCTGCAGCAGTAGTAGTATTGGTGAATGCAAATCCTGTGGCCATTGAAATTCACAAACACCAAGACAATTTCAACAGGAAAGAAGAGACTTTGAAAATTAGCAAAGCTTGGCTACCAGTACTTAAAAACACCAAAAGCAAACCCCAAGGGCATGCTAAGTTCATGAACAATGGACTCCACCCAAACAGGGGATTTGCATTCACCAATACTACTGCTGCTGCAGGGCATGAAAATGTGAATCATTCCCTGGACTGATAAGCCCCACCCGCAATACAATACTATCAACCATATCTTTGCATAACAAGTTTCACCCAAACACTTAATGATTGGTTCCCCACCCTGGGACATGGATAATATATACCCCAAACATTTCCTTCTCTCTGGACCCAGTGTGTAACAGACTTCCCTCTGTGATACACCTCTGAACATGCCAGCCACAGATGCAGGCGAAACATTAGGAACAAGATCCACCAGACCACAGTCACACAGCCCAGAAAACCCACCAGAACCTAACCTGAAATTTTTGCTTCCCCCCTCCCAGGTGCGCGCCCGGTGCAACGCGCACCCCCTGTCCCCTTGTAGCTCTGCCTCTACTTCAGTTACAGTAGAAAAAGTTCTTGGCTTGCAGCCTATCAAACCAACAGGGACAAAAAAATCCTACCTGACCCCAAACAAATGATCAGCCTATTCTGAATTGTTTGGAGGAAGGGAGAGTAAAGCAACAGGACAGCCAGGAACAAAGAGGGTGGACTCAGAGAGCATTTAAACCCTCGTTACCCATCCACTGATTCTTGTCTGCTTCTAGTGCATTGTGTGGAGGATGGAGTGGAATTCAAAATTGCCTTTTCCTTCATCAGGGATTCTACTATTGATTTCAAAAAGGGGGAAGATTAGAGACATACTCGTGCCTCTTCGTTTTGTTGAAAAGTCATGATTGAGGAACTGTTTGACTGAGGAGCTGCTTTCTTCTCTTCTTCAGACAGACCATATGTTGCTGACTGACCAGGGAGCTTTTGGCTTTGCCAAAGCCATGGGATTTCCTGAGGTTTCAGGAGAGAAACTCATCACTGAAAGATCTCTGGATAGGTGGAAGAAAAATCTTGAGGCCGATTCAAACCCTCAACAATTCCAAAAGTAAGTCTAAATTCCTGGCTGCTTGACCAAATCAGATTAAACTGTAAGGAGGGATATGGAGATACAGCAACTGTATTATGGAAATGGTACCACATTTACTGGAATAAGCTGCGTGTATTAAGTGCTTCCAAGTTGCTTCTGACTTATGGCAACCCTTTCAATTAGTGACCTCCAAATATCCTATCATTGACAGCCTTGCTCATGTTTTGTAAAGAGAAGGCTGACGCTGCTTTCTGTGAGTTAATCCATCTCATGTTGGGTTTTCCTCTTTTCCTGCTGCTTTTAACTTTTCCTAACATTATTGTGTTTTACAGTGATTCCTGTCCTCTGATAATATAACCAAAGTACAATAGCTTCAGTTTAGTCATTTTAGCTGCTAGGGAGAGTTCAGCAGTACATTGCAAATACATTATTTAGTCTTACAAGGGTTTTATTTTGAAGAAACAATAGGCTCAGATCTAAGCAATCTATACCATTTTCGCTCCTTGCCACACTTCTAGAGCAACACTGAAATTTTAATTTATATTTAACATTGCTATTAACCCAGAATCTTCATAGAAGAAGGTACCTGTTGAATCCAACTTTCTGCAGCTATGGTGTAATGGCATAGTGTTGTTTTTAAATGGCCTCTGCAGTATAGTTTTGCAATGTCTCTGTTCTTGGCCACAATATATACCGTATGCAGTTCTAGGCCTTAATAAAACCGAAAACTCTCTGTGTTTGTGTTCTTGTGTGTGTGTTGCTTCTGTCATGACCATTAATTAATGACTGGTATCTTTTGGAGCCAGCCAGACAAGTTATTGCACGATTTTCAATCCCTTTTTTGAGGTTAGAAAAATGGGATAAGGGGAAGTTCACACCGTTCCCCATCCTGTGGTCCCAGCCTGAAACAGGGAATCCTCCAGCAGCAAGAAAGAAAGAAAACCAATCATCCTGGAGATCTGATCATATTTTCAAAAATCTTGTCCCATTTGACAGTTTTTTCATGGTCCCTTTGCTTTTAACCACCAATTCACTGATCTCAGCACGCTTCTTTATGACTTCTGTTAATAAATGTACCTGCATTGAAGGTCAGGCTTCAGACTAAAGACTTCAGTTGCATTTTTGTTCTTGGAACAAGCTACCTGTGAAAATAAACACAACATTCTTTTTTGGCAAACAGTCTCTGATCTTCAGCTAATTGTTTGAAATGCTGTTTTTGGCAGAGACCTTGGAACTGTTGGAGCCGTTGCGATCGACAGTGCAGGAAATGTCGCTTGTGCAACATCAACAGGGGGACTTACTAACAAACTGGTTGGCCGTGTTGGTGATACAGCCTGCATAGGTAGTGTGTGTGTGTGGGGTGTGTGTGTGTGTGTGTGACAGTTCCATCAAATCACAGCTGACATGGCAACCCCATAGAGTTTTCAAGGCAAGTGAGAAGCAGAGGTGATTTTTCATTACCTTCCTTGTTGGACTCCATTTCAAGTTTTGACTCTGCTTCTTTCTGAGATGTGACAAGATCAAGCTATACTATACTGTTCCACATTCCCTGCATATAAATAGGGAGGGAAAGCATAAATTGAAACAGAACTTACTTTCTCTGTCATATAATGTGCCTAAGTCATCATTTAACACATTTTGAGGGCTACAGTCCAAAAGAATTATATGAAGGTGTGTGGTTTCTTCTGTAGCAGCAGTTTCTGCTGTCTCTTGTTTACTGTAAAGGGTAGTGGGAATATTGAAGCAGAAACAGCCAGCAAAATGCCTTGGCCACAGTTAAAAGCTCCTATTTTTACTAAAGGACATTTCATAAATCTACATATTTAATGTGACAGGTTTTTTACTTGTAGTGAGCTTAATTTCAATAATGCAGAGCAAGTCTTGATGATTTCACAAACATTGAAAATTCCATTAGATTATTCACAGAATTTAAAAACATTTTAGGAAGCAAGTAGGGTGCTAGTCATTTACCCACAAAAAATATCTTGAGATTCAGATTTTGCCGCCCTGTGAGCAGTAGATCTGCCACAGTGCTAACCAGCCTATGGGTCAGTCCAAACATTACAGCAGTGGTGGGGCTGACTCCAGCAATCCCTTTCCTAAGCAGACATATGGACTGGTTTGCCCACAAGGAGGTGCAACACTCCTGTGGATATTTACCACCCAATGTGGTATGTCCAACTAGTGAGATTGTCCATGTGTTTCTGCAACTGTGTGAGTCCTAACCATGCAGAAGAAATGCCTGGTGGCATCCATTATTTTTAGCCCGCTGTTTCTCCAAGGCATGCATGGCTCTGCCCGCCTCCAGTTTATCCTCACGACAATCCCATGAGGTAAGTTAAACTGAAAGTATGCGACTACCCCAAGGTTACTTATTGAATTTAATAACTGAGTGAATATTTTGAACGGGAGTATCTGTGCTCCTATTCTGGCTTTTAACTATCCTCCAGCAGTAATGAATGGCTTTTGGTATTCTAGCTGTGTGAAAGTAATGGGCACTTCATCCCCACCAATTTGCACCTTATTGTGTGTGTTCAATACCACTGAGTCGCTGCCGACACAAGGTGACCCCTTGAATCAATGCCCTCCATAATGTTCTATTGTAACAACCTTGCTCAGGTCTTACAGAGGACAATGGGTGTTTTTTTTTTGAGAGAGAGTCATTCCATCTCATGTTGGGCCTTCCTCTTTTCCGGCTGCCTTCAACTTTTCCTAGCTTTACTGTCTTTTCTAGTGATTCTTGTCTTCTCATAAGGTGACCAAAGTATGATCGCCTCAGTTTAGTCATTTTAGCTTCTAGAGACAGTGCAGGCTTGATTTGATCAAGAACTCACTGATTTGGGGTGTTTTGTTTTTGGTGATCCATGGTATCCATCCCACTCTCTTGCAACACCACATTTCAAAGAAATCTACTTTCTTCCTGTCGGCTTACTACTTTGTCCAGCTTTCACACTCATATATTGTTGTAGAAAATACTATGGCATAAATTAACTTGGTCTTGGTTGCCAGGAATACATCCTTACACTTAAGAAACTATTCTAGCTCCTTGATGGATGTCCTTCCCAGCTGAGCAGCCTCATCCAAGATCCGAGAAGCCTCTATGGGGCTTAGTAGACTTAGGTTGCTGCAGGCCAGCATGATCACCCCTTCACTGGGATAAGTACTCCAGAGAGGGCAAATCCACCAGCACAGCTGCACTTCACTTCCACTGGTGGATTCCACACACCCCTACTCCACAGATGTGGCTCTGAATCTCCTTCTGATTTATTGGTTGCAGTCTTCTTTTGGGTTGATGATGGAACCAAGGAATATAAAGTCTTGAACAATTTCAATTTTCTCATTGTCCATCCTAAAATTGAGTAATTCTCCAGTAGTCATTTTTGTCTTCTTAATTTTCAGCTGTAGTCGTGCTTTGGCACTTTCTCCTTTAACTTTCAGAAGTAGTCATTTCAATCCTAACCTAAGTTTATTGATGTCAATCTGGTTCATTAATATGAAGAAACAAGGCTTACTTCTGTAATTAGTTTTCTCTTATTTAACTGTTTGTTTACTACATTTTGTATCATGCCCTTTTATGAGACCAAGTTACTATACAAATGAAGAGCATAATGAGTTCAATAGAAAATTGTGACTTGGTTTAAGACGTGTGATAGGGAAAATGTCAGTCTTTTAACTTTTTGTTTTTATTCTTTGATCAGGATGTGGTGGTTATGCAGATAATAATGTTGGTGCTACCTCTACCACTGGCCATGGCGAGAGCATTATGAAAGTGGTTCTAGCCAGGCTTGTCCTTTATCACATGGAACAAGGTAAAGTTTGATGCTTAGGGTGTCTTAAGTTACAGAAAGTAACAGAAAATTACAGAAAGTTCCTTCCAATGTTTGATTATTTGCTGAGAATACATACCCGTTTCCCCGAAAATAAGACCTACCCCAAAAATAAGCCCTAGCATGATTTTTTGGGGGGGTTGGAGGATGCTTGAAATATAAGACCTACTCCAAAAATTAGCCCTAGTTACAGATTCCCCAGTGCAGCTGATCTGGTCACATAGGGGGTGCAAAATCATGGGAAAAAATAAGACATTCCCTGAAAATAAGCCCTAACACATCTTTTGGAGCAAAAATTAATATAAGACCCTGTCTTATTTTCAGGGAAACACGGTACTGAAGAAGATGCTTGGATATTACACATGTCAGCCTTTTGAATTTAATTGGAGCAACCGCTCAACATACATATATGTTTATAAAGTGCTTAGTTATTAAATGTGCTAGCATTATGCTAGCATTAAGTAATTTAAATAATTTTTAGATAGTTAGCAGCCCAGTCCAATTCCTACCGGTAGCCAGGAATGGAGCTGCTGTGCCTCTACCTCCAGAGGGCTTCCAGGCGGCCCAGGGAGGCAGGAGAAGCTGGAGAATCCCTGGCTGCCTGAAAACCTTCCATAGGGGAAAATGGACTTAGCCTGTCTTCCCTGCCGCTGGCATTCACTGAGCCGAAGCCCAATGGGAGTCAACTAATGCAGGCTCCACCTCCAGGAACACCCCCAAAATGCCCTGAGTTGCGTTGGCCTCCACATTAGGCCTCCACAGCTCTGGAAATGGTGGCTAGAAGCCAGTAGGATGCCACAGAGCTTAGCAGAGCTTGATGGCGCCTACCCACCTCCCGATTTGCCCTCCCAGCTGGTGTTAATGCCATTTATGCCTGCCGGGAGGGCAAACACGTTGGTGCAAGCCTGTGCTGACTCCAGTGGCATTCCGCCCCCTCCCCCCCCCCATCAGGATTGGGCTGTAATTACAGTTGCAGACCTATGCATATTTTCTCAGGATTGTCCCATTGAACTCAATGGAATACTTTTAAAGCCAGCTGTGAACCTACAATATTATTTCTCAGACTGGAAGGCATCAGGCATAAACACGGGAGGCAGATTTCATGCTGGGGTTAACAATGTTCAGATGATACCATGGATTTTCCCCTTAGCACTGGATTTTTGTTATCCCTGCTCTTAACGAGACAAAATCGTTTTCGTATTAGAGAGCGTTTTTTTTCCAGCTGCATGCATCAAAGTGTAGGCTGCTTTTCAAAACACAAGTCTGAAATTTCCACAACAAAGTCTGGCATTCTACAGACATCCAGTTTCAGTGATGGGACTTTGTCTCTGTTGATGGGCTAAATTTATATAGCCTTTTTACACTCCAGTTTCCTGATTGCTTTTAAAAAAGGAAGAAGCATGAACAAGTGTGCTTAGCCATGTATTAAGTAAAAGAGTGGTCATGGCCAACAACAAGCAGCAAGATGCTCATGTGACTGTAACATAATTAGGCCACAGATCATCCTGGGGAGCTTCACCTTCAATTTTATCCAAGCTCTTGATTTATATCAGGAGCTTGGATATGTATTATAAACATAATCAGCTGATCTTCTCTCAAATACAGTTGCAGATGTAGCAGGAATGGCCGCTTTTATCACACTGGTACCATTGCAGACCTTAGACCACAGTTTAATTTTTGATGCAAATGAACTCTGAACTACAGCTACAATAAGCTAATCAGCAAGATGCAGAAGTTATGTATGCCATGTGTTTTTATTCAGCTAAATACAAAAGAGGGAACTGTATTAATGACATATCAAATATGTGCCAGGCATGTTATCTGCAAAACTCTAGTGCTCCGTTCCCCATGCATTTTGTCTCTATTTAGTCCTCAACAAACAGCTTGTCACTCAATTTTTCATTCAGTATTAAGCCCCCAAACAGCTGCAAAGTTCCAAAGTAGAGCACAATGTGTAGGTGGGAAGCAGCTGATGGGGGCTTCAGCATTCCCCTCTAGTCCACTACTCCAGCCAGGATACTGGGAGCCTTCTTTGCTGTGTCATTCGTGTGTGTGTGGGGGGGGGGGCGGGGAGCGGGGAAGAGGCAGGGGAAGAGGGTTAAGCACCCTCATCTTCCTCCTGTTTGCTGCTGTTTAGAGACCAAGGCTCCCAGAGTTGTGTCTGCTGCTGAATGTGTACTTTCATCCTTTGAAAAAACCCTGCAAATGGAGTTGCTGAGCAAAATTAGACGCAGGGGAAGATGCAAACTGCACAAATTGTTCACATTAGATTCAGGTACAAATTGCATGCAAAAATAGCAATGGAGCAGCCGCAAGGAACATCTCTGGGGTATTCTGTAAATTCTCGAAGACCCCCACCCCTCTTTTGACTTTAAATGGCTGTTAACTGTTGTCAGCATTCTGAGCCTCCTGGAACAAACTCAGTTCTGAATTTTGGGGGTTTCCTTTCTCCCTTTAGCTAATTTACTAAGTTCTGTTTTTCTGTATACTCTGGGACTTCTCTGAGGCTCTTTCCGCACGGGTTGAATAGAGCGCCTCAGGGGCAGCAAAAACACTGTCTCTGGGGAGGGATTCGCACGGCCTCCGCTACTGCATCGCAGCAACTCCAGCCTTGCCACCCCAGAGCGGCGCGAAGACGCTGCTTCCAAACCTCACTCCCTGAGCGAGGTTTTTCGGAAGCAGCGGCTGGAAGGTGCCATCCCCCCCCCCCCACCATCCCTGTCACCGTACCTCGTCTCCTGGCTTCCGGTCGTTGCAGAGGTCAGGGGACACGCCCCCCTGGCCTGCGACTCCAAAGCCGCTGTTCCAGCCTGCCGGGGGGGGGTGTCCCCTGTGCGATGCGCCGGAGACGAGGTATGGCGACAGTGATGGTGCAGCCTGTGCGAAGGCTGCACCATCACCTGCACCCCTACCAGGACCGTCCCTGCGAACGGTCCCGGGGGGTGCGTCAGCATTGTTTATGCTGACGCACCCCCGCTCGCACCCGTGCGGAAAGGGCCTGAGTATGCAGAGTCCCTACCTAGCCTATGGGTGGCCCTATTTGCCATGTTTGTTTATAGCTCTAGACCATCCAGTTTTGATAATTTGCCATTACCCTGACTTGGATAGCCCAAGCTAACCTGAGCCTGTCAGATCTCAGAAGCTAAGTAGGGTTGGTTCTGGTTAGTATTTAGATGAGAGACCACTCAGGAAGTCCAGTGTCACGATCCACAGCCAGACAGTGCAAATCATTTCTGAATGTGTTGCCTTGAAAATCCTATAGGAATCAGCAACTTGACGTCCCTTTCCACCATGACCACCATCACTTTGCCATTATGAAAGACCTAATATTTTGCAAGTGCTTGGTCTACGAAAGGACCTAGTCCAAAAGTTTCTGATGACATTCAGATGAAATGAAAATTATTTTTAAAATCAAAAAGAAATCTTTGGAATATTGTGTTTTGCTAAACAAAAGATAAATAACTTATTTTTTAAAAAAATCAGAGATTGAGCAAATGACACTGACTGTAAAGCTGGTGCTATAGAGAATTAGTTGAAGTGAGAAAAACTAGATCCTCAGGAGGTATTCTACAATATAGTTGATAGTTGAGAACAATTAATTAATAGGATGAAGAAGAAGAAGAAGAAGAAGAAGAAGAAGAAGAAGAAGAAGAAGAAGAGTTGGATTTATATCCCCCCCTTTCTCTTCTGTAGGAGACTCAAAGGGGCTTACAAACTCCTTTCCCTTCCCTCCTCTCAACAAACACCCTGTGAGGTGGGTGGGGCTGAGAGAGCTCCATAGAGCTGTGACTAGCCCAAGGTCACTCAACTGGCGTGTGTTGGAGTGTACAGGCTAATCTGAATTCCCCAGATAAGCCTCCACAGCTCAGGCAGCAGAGCTGGGAATCAAACCCAGTTCCTCCAGATTAGAGTATACCTGCTCTTAGCCACTACGCCACTGCTTCTCCTTTAAAAGGTGAAGTATATATTTGTACCCCCTAAAGAAGGGTATTGTATTTTTGGTTAATAATGAACTGTACATCTAGGATTGCCAATTTCCAGGTGATACCTGGAGATCTCCAAAAGATCAAGGTTAGTTCCCTGGAGAAAATGGCTAGTTTGGAAGGTGGACTGTATGGCATTATATCCTACTGAAATCCCACTCCTTCCCAAACCCTGCCTTCCCGGGCTCCACCCCCTCTATCTACAAGTATTTCCCAACCAGAGCTGGCAACTCTGTGTACACCTGTTGGGAAGTGGTCTTCAGGATCCTTGAAAAAAATAAAAGTAATTGTTCCCTGATTTTCTGTGTTTGCTTAAACATACGTAATTTGTGGATATGATTTCCTTATAAATGAATTCGTAGCTTTGAAAATTATTACATTGACAGATATTTAAGATTTGATTTTTCTGTTTTTAAATCTGCACATTTGAGAACCCATTTGGGATAAAATAAAATAAAAAATAAAAACATACTGTTTTGGCCTATGTTAGGGATGATCCTCATGTGCAATGATACTGCTAAATTTCCTTCACAGCCTTGATGTTTAAGTGGCACTTAAAAGTAAAGATAGTCTCTATGTAAGGACTGGGTAACTCATAGGGTGATGTCACATGTGACATTTACCAGGCGGACTATGTTTTACAGTGTAGTTTGTCATTGACTTCCCCAACCATCTATAGTTTACCCGCAGCAAGCTGGGTACTCATTTTACTGACCTTGGAAGGATGGAAAGCTGAGTCAACCTTGAGCCAGCCAGCCCAAATCAGTTTCCATCAGGATCATACTTGGATTGTGAGCACAGCTTTGACTCCCATACTGCAGCTTACCACTTCGTGACTGCATTGGCTCCTAAGTAGTACTTAATGTACAGGAAATGAGCTTATCAGGCTGCCCACTGTATCAGGCCATCTCCAGGCCCCTGCCACCACTCATCACTCCAAAAATGGGGAAGAGATATAGTATCACAACATCACTTCCAGTTGTACCAAAAAGTAATCTCTTGATTCTCTAGGAATTATCCAGGTCTCTAGGTTTTACCATAGAGATTGGAGAATTCCTAGACCAGGGGTAGGGAACCTGCAGCTCTCCAGATGTTCAGGAACTACAATTCCCATCAGCCCCTACCAGCATGGCCAATTGGCCAATTGGCCATGCTGACAGAGGCTGATGGGAATTGCAGTTCCTGAACATCTGGAGAGCCGCAGGTTCCCTACCCCTGTCCTAGACCTAGAGCATTGTGAACGCATATGTTGGTGCAATTGGAATTGACATTGAAATCCTGTGCGATGCCACCCTTCTCCTGGCCCCATTCTTGCTCCCAATGGAGCAAAGAGGTTGGCTGGCAACCTTAACAAGAAAGTTAAAAAAATATTTCTTTGATGTACAAATGTGCTTCCTTTTTTTTTAGTTCTTCCTCCACATGAATACAATAGTGTGCAAGCTGATACGATTATATGGAGTGGATCTGACTCATGTAAACCAATCTTTCTTTAAAACTTACTCTGGAAAGTATCATTGGAGGGGGTCATTGTCATCTATGCTTTATTGAGGCTGTGATGACAAAACAGATCGTGCCATTCTTAATTTTGGAATAAATTCACCCTTATTCAGATAATTATATCACCAACATATGCCACCACCCACCAGCCCCCCCTGAATCAGCCTGCACAGTTCAGATCATAGTGTGCCACAAGTGAAGAGCAGGTGCTCCACTTAAGGGTATAAACTGAATGATCCTTTTCTGCAGTAGTTGGAATGTCTAAACGTTCTGATGGCAGCTGTTGCCTAGATGAAAATATCCTTCCTGTTAGTGTTTGGAAATGCTGGGACTTCAGTTTCTAAGCATGAGAATAGTTTCCATTCAGGGGTATTTGAGTTTCAGTTTTATACAGATGAAAGGCAACCTCTTATGTCTCTCTGTGTTGCTATTTCACATATGATGCATTATGAATATTCATAACAAACGATATTCCATATTTTGAATTGAGTTTGTTAATGGCTATTATTGAGGCTGCTTGCTGTGTGGGCAAAAAAAAAGGCTTCTAATTTTTTACTTACAGTGTTCTATATTTCCCTTAAAATTAATTTTTAAAACCCCACTTCTTTAGCATCTGTTGTGCTTGACACACACTATCCATTTGGAATTTAATCATTTTTGAAAGTTTATGGAGTTATTAAAAATAAATTTGACACCAATTCCCACAGTGATCTTTTGGTGGACATCAGTATTCAGAAACATCTTAAATTTTGGTGACAGTGATGCTGATGCTGACAGGTTGAATGTTGAGGCAGGAGTCTCTAGCTCACAGGCTAGTGGGGACCTCCAAAGCAGGCTACAGCTTCACGACTGAAGTCTATGGTCCATTCCACACAACACAAATAAAGTGTTTTCAGGTCTCAGAATAAAATGTTTTGAGGTGGATTTGTGCAATTTCCCCAAAAAACATTTGCAAAATGTTTTATTTTTTCCTAAAAATGTTTTATTTCAAAAATGGTAAAATCAGGATGTTTTTTCCTGAAGCTGTTTTGAAAATGTTTCCTGCTTGCTGTATAGAAAGCAGGAAATGGTGTATCCCCCTCCCCTTTAGGAGCTCTTACTTTCATTTTCACTGCAGCTTGTGCTCTCCATTTTCTGCTACTGCAGGATTCTGTGTGCTGCAGAACGCTCCCACAGACATTTTGTCTGCTTGCAGTTCATCTGCCCGCAATTTCCATGTAAAAAGTACATAAATCAAGTTAGTTTTTACTACTGATTCGGGGCACATTTTGTTTTACCTGCTTTGTTCATTTGAAGGGAGGTATCTTTGAAGCTACAACCCTCGAAACATGTGCATATTGCCAATTCTCATATCATGTCATCGTCATTTTAAAGACACCTCTCTGAAAACAAAACAAAAACCAAAAAAAAGAGAGGAAAAATGACATGTGCACCAAATTGGCAGTGAAAACAAACTTTATTCATGTACTTTTTATATGGAAATTGTGGGCAGATAAGCTGCAAGCAGAGGAAACATCCATGGGGACCTTCTGGAAATGGCTGGTGGCCCGGAGAATACCAAAGCAGCAGAAAATGGTGGGCGTTAGATGCTCACAAAACAGAAGTGAGAGGTCTAATAGCAGGGGAGGGGAGGTGGGTAAAAGAACCATTGTGGGGTGAAATGCTTTATTTTTCCACACTATGTGGACAAAAAAGAAAGCCAAAGCAGTTCTTTTTAAAACATCTGCAAAATGTTTAATTTGTGTTATGTGGAATCGACCTATATTACCATCAGCTTTAAGTTCAGAATGATCTAACAGCATCACTACTGAAGTTTCCTTTGACAACTCATTTAAAATCATTGTGTGCAGGGACACATTGATGCAAGCTGGAAAAAATGCAAAAAAATTATTTATAGCTATATATGAAACACCAGTTGCGTTACCATTCTACAGTACATATGCTTATCCCTTGTATGCATGAACCTTTATTTTCTTTGCTTTTTAATGCATAATAGGGACAAAATGGATATTTGTTTCTCTCTTCCATTAGAGCAGAATATATTTTGGAGGCATTTAAGAACAGGCTTGAGCAATAATTTCTAGGAATGAATTGGGTTTAGTAAAACGTAGCAAGAAGGTTGGTCTAGAGCTGATTCTGCAAATGGGTGTGGTACTCATGAAAGGAGATTTGCTATTGCTCCCACAGGAGCTGAGCAGGAACTCTATGGCCCCTTCCACAGATGCAGAATAATGTAATTTCAATCCACTTTCAATCCACTTTGCAGTTGGATTTTACTGTGCGGAATAGCAAAATCCACTTGCACACAATTGTGAAAGTGGATTGAAAGTCCATTATTCTGCATGTGCAGAAGGGGCCTCTGCAAATTGTATTGGCAGGGATGCAGGGAGCTACCTAGGCCCAAGCAAGTGGCTTGTGGTAGCCTACTGGAATGCTTTCAAAATGGCTGACTCCCATGCTAGATTCCAAATGGCTTTCAAAAGAAATTTTCTGTGTTGCATAAGGGGCCGCTGCATGAGGAAAACTAGTCCAAGGCCCCCTTGTATATGTATTGTTCTTAAAGAGGTTTATTAACCTTATTTATTATATTGATGAATATTAGCCACTACAAAAGCTTGTTGTTTGCTAATCATGACAGAATGCAAATTTTAAAAACTGTGTAATTTCTCATATATTCTTTTCTTTTTTTTCAGGGAAGTCACCACAAGATGCTGCTGACATTGCCTTAGATTTCATGAAGACAAGAGTTGGCGGGTTGGGTGGGGTTATTGTCATCAGCCATTCAGGTGACTGGGCTGCCAGGTTTTCCACCAAGGAGATGGCGTGGGCCACAGTTAAGGATGACCTGCTGCAGTGTGGTATTCATCCCGGGGAGAGACATGAGCAATCTGCTGACGAAGCCCTGAGCACCATGGGATCCTAAGAAATAAGGGAAGAAGGAGGTGGAGGCTCTACAGTAGGACAAAGATCGTACATCTTCATCGGGAAGCAAATCTGTTGTCCCCATCCTAAATGACTTCCTTTAGATTTATATTTCTCTGTTCTCCAGGGTCAGTAGCTTGAAAGTAACTTTTCACATTATATAACTGTTGTAGGAAACCAGTGCTTACTGTAGAAAAAATCCTATATTTTAATATTAATTATTGTGTCATATGTTTATCCTAGATATATTGTTCAGATGCTGGCCTGTATTCTGACTGAAAAATTTCCCATGGATTATAATCTGTGTTTTGCATATCCTGCTGCAGACAAAAGGGAAACTAGCCTAGAATCCATTGATCTCATTGGTTTCTGGTCACATGATACTTTTACAGTCCGGTAAGAGAACAAGTAGTATGAAAATTGAAAGTAGTTAATCACCTGGAGGATCAAAAAAAAATTGATAAACATACTGTATTGTAAATTGTATTCATCTTGATGCGTACGTCTTTATACAGTGTGTTCTCATATATTTTAAGAAGTATGCAGGACTGCATTTCTACATATGTAATGATGAAAGAAGCAACCTTGGCTATTTTGGTGCTGATGGAAAGATGAACACCTTAGTAATCATATTGTGCTTGGACTTAGGGTGTTTACTACTACTGATTACTCCGTATGGATATTCCGAAATGGGGAAGCTTAGACTAGAATATTACTGAACATTGAGCTATTTGCCTGCAGAAAATACGACTTTGTGGGGGAATGAATATAAATGCCAAGTTCTGTCAGAGAAAAATATAATAAGTTTTTAATGTATAACATTTTAAAGTGTCTCTCTTAAAAGACTGTACTACAGAATCAAAGGTTATAACAAGCAATATGTTTTAATAGTAATATACAGTATTATAAATAAGCAGTCAACTAATTGAAGTTATCAGTTCAAGAAAATAAGTTTCCTTGTGTAAAGTTTCTATTGTATTCTATGTAAACACATTTTTGGAGGTTCTGTTTATTGTTGTCAGAGAACAACACGACCCAGGGGCATATTTGTACTTAATTATTTACAAGATCCTGGTAATGTGTGCGGAAAAACAAATACTTGCCTGTATCTGGACTGATTTGAGATCTAGCACAATTCTTAACTACTGCTGACGGTTGGGGCAAAACTGGAAGCTTTCTTTAATTAATTGCAGTGTTGTAATCTGTCAGTCATGAATTGTACAGTAAGAGGTTGCAAATTGAAATGTCTGTTGGTAGTATAATATTTGCAAGGAAGATTTTAATTTTTAGGTAAGGTATTTGTATTGTATTCCAGCTTTTCCATTTCTTGTTAAAAATTAAAGCAATTTAGTAAATGACTTTGGTGCCATTTCTTTTCTTTGATTTGGCAAATAATCAGTGGTGTGACGACCTACGATGTGCTTTATGTGAAATAACTCCAATAAAACCTGCACACTAAGAGTACAGTTTATGAGATATTATTGATGTATAATTCATTGCTCAAATGTATAGCAGACAAATTAGCTTTGTGTTAACTAGCATAGCTACCCTCTGTAACATTCCAAACATAAAAAGAACATTGTGATTAAAACAGACCATCTATGTTAAGTACAAAAAGCTTGGAGAAACTGTCCAGTATTAGCTGCTCACCCATTTCAGTTATAGCATTTATTTTGTATCTACAATATTTCCATTTTAAATTAAATACAGTGATCTTTAATAGCAGAAACAATTGTGCTAGCTATTCATTCACATATTCAGGATGAGGACAGCACCA
Organism: Sphaerodactylus townsendi; assembly: GCF_021028975.2. Taxonomy (NCBI): domain Eukaryota; kingdom Metazoa; phylum Chordata; class Lepidosauria; order Squamata; family Sphaerodactylidae; genus Sphaerodactylus; species Sphaerodactylus townsendi. Next base: position 142,151,345 of record NC_059425.1, read on the forward strand.
AATTGTATACAGCAAGTTTCTTTATCCTTTTGTTTCCACTCCAAGGGATTACTGTTGCCAGGTTTATAGCTGGAGATCTCCCATTATTACGACTCATCTCTGGGTGACAGATATCAGTACAACTGGAGAAAAGGGCTGCTTCAGAAGGTGGACTCTTGCATTGTAATCAACATCATAATTTATGGTTGTATTCTACCACATTGAAGTCGCTTCTCAACCCCTGCCCTTTCTAGACTCCACCTTCAAAATCTCCAGTATTTCCCAACCCAGAGCTGGCAACCCTACAAGAGATTGTCATCAGCCTATTGTGTGCCTGGCAACCTGCTGTTAGGTCGTATCTATATATATATATACTAGCGGGCCCAGCCATGCGTTGCTGTGGCAATTATCCTTCTCATCACAGTCCGCAACCCACACAGATGTCCATGCAGGTCCAATGATCCCCAGCATAGCCTTTTGGGGTGTTCAAATGGAATCCCTCTTTCCCTTTTCAATGCACATTGTTATATGGTGCTGTCTTGTTTTTTTAGTATAATGTAACCCTTCCCATTCCCAGCAGAGGCAGAGTTCTTAAAGGGCCATGTGCAAAAGAAGCGGAGCAGGTAGTGTTGGTTCGCCCCCACCCCGCGGATTTTCTTAGAAGAAAAAGGCAAACTCACACTCGCTTTTAGTAAAAGAGCTGTGGCAAATATGGGTGAGGAAGTGGGTAAGTGGTGTTTGGATGTGAGGGAGGGCAGAGTGAGGTGTGTGAGGATGAGCTGGATGTGTGTTGTGTGGTAGCAGTGGGTGAGGTACAGAGAGTGAAAGTTACCTGCATGTGAGGGGGGGAACGCAAGGTGTGTATGTGTTTCACTTCCACTCGTATTACCTAACAGTATTACCTATTTACTGTTTTCACTGCTCATCTCTGCCCATCTGCACGAACATTCTAAGCCCTCAGGCCACAGACAGACAGGCTGCACGAACATTCTAAGGGTGACAGTTAAACAGAGACAGCTCCATGGCCTGGTGCGCCAGGGAAAAGACGTTTTACCTGGCTCAGGTATGGACTTTTGGTGATTTGAAGGTCCGAGTACCTGCCAGCAACAGGGAGGGATGTCATGTGAAAATTTGGGGGCGATCTGTCCAGCAGCTTCTGAGGGAGACCATCAGGGACAAACACACTGTTAGATTTTTATATATATAAACGCGAAATACCACTGACTGACTCACTGACTGACTCATCAACAGAACTCAAAAACCACCAAAGCCACACACATGAAATATGGCACACCTGTTCCTTACGTACTCCAGGTGCTCACTAAGAAAGGATTTCGCAAAATATTCACTTTCACTCGATTTATTAACTATTTACTGTTTTCACTGCTAATCTCTGGCCATCTGCGTGAACATTCTAAGGGCAAACCAACCGCCCAGTCCACAGACATGCTGCACAAACATTCTAAGGGTGACAGTTCAACACCACCAGCTTCATGTTCTTCACTAACTACACTCTACCACCGCCCTCCACAACGCATGTGAACCTATTTGAAAACAAACCCATCAGTCCACAGACAGGCTGTGAGGAAATATGCTGCATGTCACCCCAAAGTTCACAAACAGGCTACAAAAAAGTATGCTGAATGTCACCCCGAAGTTAACAGACAGGCTGTGAAAAAGTTCTCCTCCGCCCACCCTCATGTTAACAACACCACTACAGCCAAATACTATCAAAACATTACAAACCACACTATCACCTTGGACTACTAAACATTTGTCGGGTTTTGCATATGGACATCAGATTGATTACTGTGGAGACAAGTTTATTGTTCTCGGCCTCCGATCACCCTGTGCTTGGTGTCGTGCTCTGAAGTGGCGGGATGAGTCCCCAGGAATGTGCTGCAGTGGCGGTACAGTACAACTCCCTGCCCTTCAACCCTACCCTGAACCTCTTCACAGTCTTCTCACTCATCAACATTCAATGGCAGATCACTTCCTTTCTGCATCCCGAAAATACAACGGCTGCTTCCACAAGACGTCTTTTGGAGCCCACTAGGTGAAAGAGCAATAACACATTGCATTATAAAAAGACAACTACAGGAAGCAGCTGCAAAATATGCGAAACCCATCAGTTCACAGACAGGCTGTGAGGAAATATGCTACATGTCACCCCAAAGTGCACAAACAGGTTATAAAGAAGTATGCTGAATGTCACCCCAAAATTCATAGAGAGCCTGTGATGAAGTATGCGTAGCAAAGCACGGGTGCCCTGCTAGTAGGAAATAAACATGATTTCATTTCTCCACAACTGGGCACTCCTCTTTCCAAAGCAGCCACATCCTGACAAGTCGTAACACCTTATATATTCCCAGGAAATGCCATCACTTACACATAGCTACTTTGGCATGATCCAAGTTGTTGGCAAGACTCGTCCTTTTTGGCTTTATTTGATAATCTAACACACTTGGCATCCTCTGCCCTGGCACACGACACCAAATTGAGTCTGGAAGATCACCCCTTTGATGAGGATAATCTCTTCAACCCTAAAATAGATGAGGTTTTTCATGCATTTTAAAAAAAGAAGCCACAACAGCAAGGGATCTGGATATCATTTTCAAGTCCTTCCCACAGATGTGCAGGTACTTCCACAGTACTCCTCCTCTCATAGGGGTCCCCATTATGGCTCTTGGGATGGATTCGGGCAGCAAATTTGCCCTAGCTTCTGGAAATAGCCAAAAGCATTTCCAGAATCCTTAAAAGGGATGTAAGAGAGGCTGCTCTCCTCCCCCTACTCCACCCAGTTCCAAAAAATAAAAACACCCCAATGACTAGAAAATGATTCATTCTTGAATAGACTCAGTTTGTTGAGTTTGGGGAGTCTATTACTTCTGAGTTGTGAGTGCTGAAATTAATAAAGTTTAGATATTTTCTGGAGTTCACCTTTGCTCCTGCCTGTGCATTTCTGTACTGGGGAATCTCCTCTTGAGCTTATCCAAGAGGTAGCAGCCCTCTCAGCCAAGGTGCTATGGTAGAATTTTCCTCCAACAAGGCCAGAGTGGGCTTTTATTCTAGATATTTTCTAATCAACAAGAAGTCAGGGGGTAAGAGGCCAATTTTAGATCTGCGCCCTCTGAATAAACATCCCGGACATCTTTCTCTGTTGTCACAAGACATTTGGTTTGCAGTCATAGGGTTGAGGGATGCATACTTTCATTTCTTGATATATCTTGACTGCTGCAAGTAACTGCATTTCAGTTGTGGTCAACATCTCCTAGATTACATTGTTCTACCCTTTGGCCTAGTCATGGCCCCAAGAGTTTTTTCTAAGTGTCTGGCAGTCATGGTGGCCCACTTAGCCACCCAGGGATGTAACACTTTTCCATATTTGGATGATTTGCAGCTTGTGGGCAACTCCAAATCAGCCATAAGGTCCCAGGTAGCCATCGCTGTGGAAGTTTTAACGTCCCTGGGCCTCTGTATGTGCAACCCCTCAGATGCTGCACTTCTGACCCTTTATTGGTGATGTTTTACCGAATCTTAAACCTTGTAATGAATTGTAGCATGCAACTCATTAAGAACTTGGATGCACTCAGTTATAATGAGCATCGCGCATTATGAATACATGGCAACATAGCAAACTTATCTGCTTAGCAACAGTGATCATCACAGCACACAATACTCTGCTATGGTATACATGTGGGGTCCTTCTTGTATAATTTGCATTTCTTGAAATATACCCAGGGTTAAATTGAAACATGTTCAATGCACATCCTGCCCACCCATTACTTGGTTGAAATGTATAGTTTGTTTATAGTTCTCCACATTTATATAATGATCCTTAGTTGTAGCTGGAATCATACTCCAGATTTTACTGTTGTTATAATGGTGCATTGGTGCTGGTATAATGGTGCATTCTCAGAGTGAGAAAAGCAGTAGTTACAGTAAGAAAGAGAACCTTCTGCTCTAAAAAGGAACTGTAATTTCTGCTTTTGATCCATTGTCCAAGCTAGAAAATAGAAGGGAAGGGTGACCAGAGGCCCAATTTTTCTTTCTTTCCCCTCCTAATAACATGTGTAGGTTCCTCTCTTGTGCCTACAGGCTGACATTTTAGTGTATGAAATAGGCATTTTGCGTGCACAAATACTGAGTTAGTGTCATGCCCCCACAGAGCCTTTGTTTATTTCCCCTTTAAGATTTAGTTTCCCCACAGTTAGTATGGGTTTCACTTATTGTTAAGTCTTCCTTGGGAGGGTGTTTTAGTTAGTCCCTGCCCCTTTAAGACTTTTCCCAGTAGGCAATTTCCTCTCCTTACCCAGCATCCCCTGTTCTTAGTTAGTCCGTCAGTCTCAAAGAGGTGTTGAGGGAAGCTGGGGTCCCTTAATATTCGTGACGTTCACGGGTCCATATGGTGATCCAAAGAGGAGTCCATATGTCCCTGTGATGGTTTAAAGAGAGCAAGCCAAGTCTATCAGCATCCAGAGCAAAGACCAAGACCAGCAGAGCCGTGAGGAAGCAAGAGACAGTGTTCCAACTGAAAGAAGCCAGAAAAGGACACAGTTTGAAAGCTCCCACCATCAGAAGTCAAGCAAGTAACCCCCTTAGTCAGAGCCAGGGTTAAGACTGGCTTGTGTCTCAACCTTTCTGTCCCAACCGAGAACAGGGCACCTCCAACAGAGTCACTTGTGGGGTGGGGGTGTGTGTGTGTGTGGGCAGAACAGTTAGCATTTGTTTTAATAGGGCATAAGAGGAGAAGCAGAATATCTGTATTTCAGTTTAGGACACAGGGTGATAAATTTGTATTAAAATGCTGCAACACTGTAACTAATTCTTAACTAACGAAAGGTTATAATTCTTCTTTTGACTTATTTTTTTTAAAGAATGAAATGCGGCCAAAATAGTCTTGCTTAACTCAGATGGAGCAGTGTGAAATATGGAGTAAAACTGGTAACTGCTTCATAAACAGGTTGAAAGGGCTTGATGTAGCTCAGGGCAATTTGTCTAAGAATCAAAAGCCCTGTTGAATGTGTGAAAGTTACTAAAGCAGTTTCCTTGACAATTAAAGGCATGTGGAAGTCAAAACTTCCTTTCCATCTCATATGACCTTTTCCCGAAGCAGTTCAGACAGAGGACAATAGCAATAAATTCTAAGAACCCACAACATTCTTAAATTGCTAAACAATGCTCTTGCCAAGCGGTCCAAGGTTTTCAGCCTTTTATTAATGTGAAATTGCCATTTCTCTGCTATTTTTGTACACAAACACTTTTTATTTGATTTAAAATGTTTATTGATTCTTAAACCCCAGGTCTACAACTAAGAAAATCCAAAGATCTTAAAAGATTTTTGTAGATAAAGTTTTATGGAGTGATCAGGCCAAAGTTACACATTTTTAAATCTTGTTGATTTGAGCATGTGCTTAACTTTCTCCTTAAAACCAGTGAAGCACAAAATGCCTAACTTTGAAGTAATTGCACCCCGGTGTGCCCAATCACTCAGTTTACATATAATCCAGCTTTCCCTACACATCATTAAAAGTAAGCCAAGTCTATGCTAAGAATCCAACTGGACATGAAATTTATTCCTACCTACCTGCAGCCTAGGCCTCCCTAACTGAGGTTATTGTGACCTTGTGTAATTGTTAGAGACCTTATGTACTCCAGTGGAAAAATAGAAGATTGTTATATAAATTAAATAAACAGTGGCAGCCATTTACAGAACAGTACTTATCCCTTTGTATAACAACATAAATAATCGTTTAAGGGTTTTATGGCACTGTGACACCTGGGTCATGCCCCACATGCCTCCAGTTTAAGTGAACGGCTTCAAAAGCCATTTGCTTTTACAGATGAACTGAAAATGGGTAAAGCGAGGGCATTGGTCCAAGGATCTTTACTTAAAAAAAAAACCCTGGTAGGTCTATATTTAAAATGAAAATATTGTGAAAGAATTCAGTTTGACAATATAAAGAAATGGTTTGGGGTTTTTTTTTACTAATCTCTCAGGAAATAGGCTGCTGACCCTTATATGAACCTTTTAACCACTTCATTTTTCTGATATCTTAGTTGCAGAGATATTCCTGAAGAAAACAATTGTATACCATTAGAATTTCAAAAATTCATTTTAAGAATCTTTAACAGAGAAAAGTGGTTTTGTCCCCAAAACATATTTTTGGGCTTAATATGATACCTGTCAAAAATTCACAAAACAACATAAAGCAAAATTAACCTTTTCTGCTTTTTGTTATTAGTGATTTTAAAATGATCACAGAAAAGATAAAGATTTTATGTTATCTTAGAAATGATGAAAGCAACAGTTGCAAAGTACACTGGTAGTTCAGCTGCCTCCTGATCATATGCTTTTTTTACTTTAGGGTGAATGTCATTTTGCTCCATGGAACTTACTTGCAGCTATGTGCACAAGACTCATCGTGGTTCAGATGAAAGCAGTCTATACTGATAAATAAATTTACTCATAAATCAGCCCTGCTAAGTTCAATGGCTTACTTATAAGACTGTAGATTGGAGCTGCCTTCTCTTTAAAGGTGGCCTAACTCAGAAGATATCCCTGTTCCCTTAACGTCCGATAGACCCAGTACTGCACAGCACAGCAGTCACTATGGGAAATGATACTGCTAAACATCTTCCTGATAGGCAACAGCTAAAGGTATGGGAAACCCTTAAAGCAACTGTAGTTATGCCACACTTGCTGCTGTTCATCTGTTTGAGTGTGATAAAAGCTCACATTAAAGAAAGAATGGTGGATCACTTGACCCTATAAGAAGTCCAACATACAAAAAACAAAGACAAAGGCCAGAGCCTTGAAGCGGTGGGGGGGGGGGAGGGGGGATCGGGATCAATGTGCTACTGAGGAGAACATGTCTACAAAAGCAAGCAACATTAGATATGTCTGAAGAACTTTTCAAGAGTGAGATGCCTTTGTCTACATACTGAATCATATGTAGAATGAAACATTACACAGAAGTCTAGTGAAATCCTAAAGACTAACAAAATTTATTTTAACATGAGCTGAAATTATGTTACTTTCAACACTTGGTTAGTTTTTACATTGGTACTGGACTCCTATATAATTTTGCTAATTCCTCTAAGCTTATTATCAAGGAAGAAACATTATTCTTTAGACCCTGGGCTCTGCCCCAAGTAAGACACTTTTAGAGTAAGTCCATAGAATAGAATAAAACTGTTCACTTCAAGGTCACAACAGTATACAAATACTACTAGTCGGATGAGGACTGAACATTGTCAGCACAATATTACTACTAATAAAATATGTAACTTTATAAAGTGCACTGCAATTACACAAGGTCTGATTTTTTTGGGGGAGGGGCAGTAAAATCCAAAAAAAGCTGAATCTGAAAAAGCTGGCTGGGGGGGGGATTTAATATTTCTCAGGTTTATTAAACCCAAACCTGAAAAATTCCTGCTGCCTTTGAACTCCATTTGGGCTCAGAGGTGGCAGGTGGTACACAGCTGAATATTCTGAGACCCAGCCAGCAGGTAAGGAAGGGGAAGAGGGAGTGTCTGTGGAGTTCTTTCAGTTGTGTTGTGAACTCATCCTGTTATCCCAGCCCCTTGTTTGATCTCTGGCTTCTCAGCTGACTCCACATCTGGTTTCCTTGCCTGGTCAGTTTCAGATGCTACTTCCCAATGCTACTTCTTCACCACTGAGAACAACTCCAAGAGAAAGGTTTATAGGTCTCCCACACACTTTTAATTTTATTCCCCAGTAGATAGCACTTTTGCTAGGGAAAGGTTTTACACTGCATTTACTTAACTTATTTCTTTCTGTGATTTATTTTGTTTGACCATAGTGAATCAATTAGCTTGACTTCTCTTCTATTTATAAAATAGAAATCCCTTCTGTTTAAGAAACCTTTCCCTCTCATTGTTTCAAGTATTGATCTGAATCTGGACCTTGGTAGACACAGTCTAGATGCCATGTATTAAAGTACCCCCCAAAAAACTGTTTTGAGTGCCATGCTAGCCTTTGCACATTATGGCCCTGACACATGTTCATCTATTTGGACAACACAATATCTGGTAGCTGTATTAGTCTGTTGCATGCAGATATGCAGAGGTTCGCTTAATTAATCACCAACACCTTTAAATAGTTGGGGAAAAAATCGGCCACAGCCCGTTTATTAAATCAACATGAGTATTTAACTGTAACCAAGGAAGCTGGGCGAGCATAACAGATGACCCCTCAGGCCCTTCGGACAGCCCCAGCTGTCCGGCACGTTCCCCAAGGGACTTGGAACAGAAATTTACTAGGTGCCACTTGGGCGCATACCCATTTAGTGATACCCCTTCCTGCCGGGTAGCGAGCTCTCCACAAAGCCCCAAGGCCTGCACTATCGAGCTCTGCATAGTTTCTATCATTTTCTGCATTAATGTATCTTGCCTAATACTTATTTATTTTTATTTATTTATTTATTTGTTCCACTTTTCAGATTTCGATAACCCTAGTTCTATTACATTATTTAATAGAAAGGCAGACTGGAAGAAGATGAAGAGTTGGTTTTTATATCCCACTTTTCCCTACCTTTAAGGAGTCTCAAAGCAGCTTACAATCACCTTCCCATCCCCTTTCTATAACAAACACCATGTGAGGTAGGTGGGGCTGAGAGAGTTCTAAGAGAACTATGACTGACCCACAGTCACCCAGCAGGCTTTATGTGGACGACTGGAGAAACAAACCCATTTCACCAGACTGGAGTTCACTGATCTTAGCTACTACACCATGCTGTTACCTTGCATGGCACAAAGATTTGTACTACATTCTTTCCAGCACAAACCTAAACATCATTGTTTTTCCTTTCTTTGGGTTTTGTAAAGAAATATAGATAACTGACTAGCCAGTATCTAAGGAACTGGTTCCACACACCAAAGAAAGATTTGGCTTGTTTTTCCTCAAACAGCAGTACTCAGTAGTTTTGTTCTAACACAAAATATTTTTAAAACTGACAGAGCTTTCAATAGCATATAGTGACATGGTGTGGAAGTATAAACAACCACAACCACACTGAGCATGTAAAAGCCCTTGAGCATACTTAAATAGCTGTTTGCTTCATATCCCATATTCTTGTGGGTTTAACCAAAATATGTTGCGAAAAGTTTTAATAACAATTATTTTGATTTAATAGACAAGAGCAGAGATTTCTGACCACAGCTGGCAATACAAAGCAACAAAGTTTGACATTGTGGCTTTTGAGCATATTTTACTTCAGTTAGAATCAGAAAACCCACCAAATAATGCTGTGTTTGTCCAAATGATAACAAGGACACTGCTACCCTGTGCTCCTTGGAGGAAGGACAGAATAAAATACACTAAAGAGATAAATCAATGACTTTAGCAGCAATCAGGCATCTATACAAATGCTATTGAAATGTACATTTCATAGGGTTGGTGCCCCACTGAAAATTTACATGAATAGAAGGATTTTAGTCTTCCCACTGTAGTATAAAATAACCTGCTGTAAAATGGAGTAATAATTGGAAATGTTCCATTAGATCCAACCCAAATGACTTCAATGAAATTTATGTTTAACCAGCAAGGTGCTGCTTGACTCAGGGAAGGGAGTTACAGTTCCAGGCGGGAATATGGACAACAGAAAGATGCGGTATAAATACTATAAATAAATCCCCGCTGCAAAAGTAGAAATATCCAGCTGTCATCATTCTGGGCTTCCTAGTGTGTCATTCATGGACCAGAATTCCTGGCTTTTATGCTCAAAAAAATGTTATTCGACTTTCAAACTTGGGAATCAGCTGGAACTGGACTGCAAATAAAGAACCACAAAAGATAAAACATTATAATTGTGGTGGAGAAAAATGCTGAAAAGCAATGAAAAACATCAGCATGAAGGTTGGTCAGGCAATTGACCCATCCCAATAAACAAGTCATAAAAGCTTCATCCATATGATGCCCCCCTGAAGTAGGGTGGGTCCAGAATGTCCTGCTCTACTTCAGGTAAAAGGTACTTCCATGGTCAGTCCAATATTCCATGTTCACTCAAAGAGAGGAGAACACTTTGAGACATTTGATATTTGTCAAGCAGTGCACTCAAACGAGAGGGAATCCTATCAGCCAAACTTGCTCTTTAAGGCTCCAAAACCTGTTATAGGACTCACCACCCAAAGGCTTTGTATTAGCCAAGACAACGGCGTCTATTTTGTAATGTCTAGCAAATGTGAACACTGACATCCAAGTATCAATTTATTTAAAACATTTTATGCCACCTTTCCATTTTATGCCACCTTTCCATCTAATCAGAGACTAGGGGATGAACATAAAAATAATAGAACGTTTAGTGAATGAAAAACAATACGGTATTTAAAATTATAACACAGTTCAATAAAAACAACACCAGGAGGGCCTATAACTCTATGTGTGTAGGCCCTCACATGGCCTCACTTGTGGCACCCAGGACTGCACCCCCAACCGTACCTTGTTCTGAGCCACCACTGTTTGCAACAGGATCATCAGCCCTGGCCCATCACCACCCTCTTCATTTGGGATGGTGCTGAACACAACACCACTTCCTCTTTCTATGTCCAGGCCAGCCATACTGGTTCCAAAGCTATTGGTGTCCTCCAGACCCAGGTGAGCCACCATGAACCGCTGCATTGACTAAGCCAGGGCCTTAAGTTGCCAGTGGGTCTCCTGTTATTGATGGAGCCTGAAGAGAACTAGAAAGAGAGCCTGCAAAGCATGCTAAGGTCCACAGATTAGGGCAACTCATGACAACAGCTGTCCCTATGGCTGATTTCCTGACATGGCCTATGACATCACTGACTAGTGCCCGGGTACAGCAGCAGACAATAGATCAGACCAGAGAATCCCTGCTAGTTATGGACCCCCTGAACTAAACTTTACCAAACTTGGGTGGTATCATCAGGATAGTCTCTTAAGAAATCCCTGAAATTGTGTTGCCGCTAGTAACAACTGCGCCCCCTGGAGGCCGACAAAGTAAAAACTCTAAAATATTTTTTAAAATACACTCACTCGCGTGTAAGTCGAGGGGGGCTTTTTCAGCACAAAAAATGTGCTGAAAAAGTCGACTGATATGCAAGTATATATGGTATACTGTTTACTAAATTGTGCAAGCTAACTATGAGACACAAGAAATAACAAGGAAAGTTGAATGAGACTGTTCATAGGTACAACTTCTGACTGTGTGTTCTACTCAAGACCATTTTAATATGTTGTGAATTTCATCTCTTTTATTAATAAACAGTTGAAGCAAACATTATGCTATGCTGAAAATAAAAACTTTAATCCATCCACAGGAACTGCCTAATTTTTGTAATTTATTAGTAGCTTAAGTTTCTGCTAAATACAGCACACACTGTGACAAAATTTGAGAGGCCAACAAGACTCTATGAAAGAAAGTTTGTGTGATATGGAGAATTACATCAAAAGCATGTTAATTATTTCCTTTTAATTTTATTGACAAATAGACAAGAGGCAGCCCAACCTTAAAACTCCACTGATGACACATAAGGGGTCACAGCAGAGAAGTGTTAGTTGTAAGCTACAACAATGTTTCATCCCTCCTTTGCCTGTTTGTGCAAAGCAGAGGTGTAGCTACCATGGGAACATCCGGGGACAAGTGCCCCTGGCACCCCCTTTTGGTGGGTGCAAAAATTGCAGGTATGCTGTGTGGAGCTCTTGCAGAGCTGTATGGCCGCAATTGCATGGCAGATTCTTCTCCTGACGCTTCTCTGCATCTGTGGCTGGCATCTTCATTCCTCTGAAGATGCCAGCCACAGATGCAGGCGAAACGTCAGGAGAGAATGCTGCTAGAACACGGCCATACAGCCCGGAGACCACACAGCACCCAAGTGATTCCGGCCATGAAAGCCTTCGACAATAAATTGCAGGTTGGTTTGTGGCTTTTTCTATTTTTTAGGGTTTTTCCATTTTTGGCCTGCAGGGCACAGTTTTTAGGCTAGCAGCACCAAAATTTCAGGCTATTTTCAGGTGACTATCCTGATGATACCAGCCAGGTTTGGTGAAGTTTGGTTCAGGGGGTCCAAAGTTATGGACCCTCAAAAGGGGTGAGCCCATCCTCCATTGTTTCCAATGGGAGCTAATAGTAGATGGGGCTACCGTTTTGAGGGTCCATAACTTTGGACCCCTTGAATCAAACTTCACTAAACCTAACTGGTATCATAAGGATAGCCTCCTGCTGATACCACTCAGGTTGGGTGAATGGTGATTCAGGGGGTCCAAAGTTATGGACCCCCATAAGGGGTGCCCCATCCCCCATTGTTTCCAATGGGATCTAATGGTAGATGGGGCTACCCTTTTGAGGGTTCATAACTTTCGGCCCCCTGAACCAAACTTCATTAAACCTGGGTGGTTTCATCAGGAGATTCTCCTGAAGATAGCCTAGAATTTTGGTACTGTTAGCTTAAACATTGCTCCCCTGACAGGCACCCTCAAATTTTCCCCAGGTTCTCTCTTTAAATCCACCCCCTTTGGAATGGATTTAAAGGGAGAATCTGGGCTCCCTAGATTAAAAAATACATTGAAAGTATTGTTGAAGGCTTTCACAGCCAGATTCAACTAGTTGTTGTGGGTTTTACAGGCTGTGTGGCCATGGTCTGGTAGATCTTGTTCCTAACGTTTCGCCTGCATCTGTGGCTGGCATCTTCAGAGGTGTATCACAGAGAGAAGTCTGTTATAAGAGAAGTCTGGACACAGTGTATAACAGACTTCTATATGTGATACACCTCTGAAGACATCAGGCCACAGATGCAGGTACCGATCTACTTCAGTGACCACGGCCACGCGAGCCCAGAAACCTGAGGCCACAATAAAGCAACATTGACACAGACGTTGGGGTGTGGGTGTCCCACCCCAGCAGCATGGCTTTCAATGTTGCCAACCAGGGAGCCCCAGAGTATCCCTTTTTAAGGTGGGATTTGCAGGAGGAATCTGGGTTCTCTAGGTTAAACAACACAAAGTGATGCAAGCATGCTGTTCTCCCCCTTCAAAAAATAGTATCACTTTCAATGTTGTTTAAACTAGGGAGCCCTGGATGTGTTCAGATTTGTGTGGGGGGGCATGTTCTATAATGTGATGGTGACTTTGAGATGACCTGGTGCAAAAAAGTTGTTTGGTTGTGGTGGAGGAGGGACGCTGCCCATTTTTTTGGGGGGGTACAAAACTCAGATTTTGTCCCGGGCTCCATTTTCCCTATCTATACCCCTGGTGCAAAGCACCCTTTCTCTAGACTACCATAAACAAGGGTGCTAGAGACTTGAGGGCAGAGATTTGTAGGTCCATGCCATGTACCCCGTATACCCTAAATTGTCATCTTCAGTTTCATTGAGCTTGGGAAGGGCATAGTGGAAGGAGATGAAGTTTCACTCTGGATAAATAGTATGGAGATTTTAAACTTTATCACTGGTGCAACATTTTCCTGGAGCAGAGTTTATGCCACTGAAGAGGTTTGCCTCTCCCATGTCCCTGATATTGCCCAAATCTGTACCAGTGCCAAGGTTACACTTGTGCCAGCATATTTTTGGATAGGGACTTGCATAGGACTCTTGTCATTCCAAGACAGAGCTTGGGATGGCTTTCTTAGACACGGAAGGTCAGAAATCTACTTTTGTGAGTGGTATAATTCATTGGTAAATTTGGGGATTGGGTGTTCAAATGTGTGCCTCGGGTGTTTGAATTAAATTCATCTCCAGAAAATCCTTTTAGGTGCACAGATGTAAACATTCTACTGCAATTATGGACTGACTGGTAAGTATGAAAGTGTACAGTCAAGTGTCTACACTTTTATGTGCAAAAATTCATTGTGAGGTGACAATAGAGTAGCTTAGAGTACAAATGCTTTGAGAATCGTCTTGTTAAAATGAGGAAACTGATACTATTCACATTCCAATGTCTTTTGCCCATTAGCAATGTAATGTATGCTGCCTTAATTAAATCTATTCAAGTCTGTGTACTGAATCAGAACAAGAGTGCATTTTCTTTCCTTAGCCTCCCACACAGCAGCTCTGATGCAACTTGTATGCCCAGTTTTCTGAAAGTCATGTTTAATCACCTCCTTTCCTTCTGTTCCAGTTATTTCCAACTCTGCCATGAACCTGAAACACTATAGTTGGCCAGTTTTATCCACAGTTTATATATTTAGGCCAGGTTAACAACTTGGTTGGTATTGTACTGATGCAATAAAAATAACACATTAATCAAGAGGGAAACAAGGCCTTTGTTTGGTGTATTAAGAAAACAATGACCAATCACTGTTCTCCAGGTGCCCACATGACATGGAAAGTCCTTTACTAACTTAACATGTTAGACTGCATTTCAGTTTCTGCACCACTGTACCATGATTACGAACCATATAACATAACTGGCTATTGTGGGTTTTCCAGAATGTGGTCTGGTGGTTTTAGTTCCTAACATTTCATGTGCATCTTTGGCTGGCATCTTCATGTCACAGTAAGATTTGTTTCTCCTGATACCATGTCATGTTTCTTCTGATACCATGTCCCCTGATACCATGTCACAGTAAGATGTGTTTCTCCCGATACCATGACATGCCTCTGAAAATGCTAGCCACAGATGCAGGTGAAACATTAGGAGCAAAAACCACCAAATCACGGCCATACAGTCTCAAAAATATACAGCAGCCAGTTGATTCCAGCCATGAAAGACTTCAATACGTGTAACATTATTTCATTCTCTCTCTCTAAAGTTGAAGCATTCTTTTATCAAGGCTTGACAATCTTAACAGAATAATTTAATTATTCTATTTAGAATCGATTTACATGTATTATGTCAATTTATTGATGAATAAAGATTTCAGGGACTAAATTTTACAAGATTGTCATAAGAAAGGTGTGTATGCGTTAAATGCTGTCAAATCACTTCTGACTCATGGCAGCCCTATGAATCAATGACCTCCAAAATGTGGTATCATGAACAAACTTGCTCAGGTCTTGAGGGCCATGGCTTCCTTTTTAGAGTCAATCCATCTCATGTTGAGTCTGGATGGATGGATGGATGGATGGATGGATGGATGGATGGATGGATGGATGGATGGATGGAAATGTGAAAACAAGAAAACAGGTTACTTTATTTTATCCCAGGATGCAAACCCACCGCACATTTGCACAGCCCTATGTCCTCATGAAACAAATGAGCCGAGACGCACCTAAGAATCTTGAGAAAGGAAAGGAAAATTCCTATATTTTCTCCTACAAATGAAACCTTGAATTGCCTATTGAATTATCAAGTTTCAATTTGGAAGGATGGACCTCTTGGATAACAAACAGAATTCCTAAAAATCTAGAGTCGTGATTCTGTAAGCTGTCGAGAAGGCTGATTTCTCCCCCTTTTGTCCTTAACTGACCCTCGAAGTGACTTTGCTTTGTTTTCATACTGCGCTTCTCACTATGTGTGTAGAGATGCAGGAAGCATGGTGTCATTGCTTTGAATGCAAAAAGGGCTCATGACCCAACAGATGGAGTTTTGGTAGATGGGGCTGTAGGTTAAATACTACTGCTATATTAGACATAGTTGTGAGCAAGGTCTGACCCCAATGCATAAATGACAGAGCAAACTGAAGTTAACAATTCAGATGTACTTTTTGCAGGGCCTACAGTTCTTCTCAACCCGCTGGGGAAAATATTACAACCACATGCTTCAATGGAAATCCTAGATATCCTAGCAGAGTTACCAGTCTACCTAATATGATAGATAAGGCACTTAATATATGTATGACATTTTTTTCCAGACCAAATTTTTTATTATGATTTCAGGAAAGAACGTGTTGTTGGAGGGAGGGGCAGAATCCTGAGTTGTAGTTATATTGTTATAAATAAAATTCCGGTAAATCTGGCGCAATAGCCATTGCCATTTGCAAACATTAGGCGGTTTGAAAAAAATTAGAATGGCAGGAAAGTGCTATGCGAAACAGAAACCCCAGTTCTTTCCCGCAAAAAAGCATTATGAAAGTCCGATTCTCAGCCTTTTAATCAATTTGTAGAATTTAGATTGCTGTCCTAAACAGATAGATTCAGACACAGTAGTGCCTTAGAAATCAGCAAGATTTTCAGAGTATAATGTTTTGAGAGTCAAAGCTCCTTTCATTAGACACAAGTAGAAATGGAGGTCTGAGTCGGTTTGTCCCAGTCAGAAGGTGGGATAGGTCTGTTGTAAAGAATGTATATAAAGGATGCAAAGGTATAACGTACATTGTAAACAGATTAGAGTTTAGGGATAGAATAGACAGCTACCGGCGGTGACGGCATGAAGAACAAACTCATGCGTCCGCTTCAGCCCATCCTGAACATTGTTAACACGCTTCTGGGCTTTGACAAACGTGAATGAAAAAATTTGGGGTAATTTCAAAATGAGCAAAAAATTAGGACTATAGGATATTAGTAAGCTGCTTTAAAACAAGCTGTACTAAGGGGGTTAAATAAACACCAGAGAAAAGCACTTTGTTCCTAGTCTCATGAGAGTTAACTCATGTTTCAAATATAAAAAGATCAAGGAACCCCATAGTTAGGAACAGGTCGTTCGCTACAGCTCTCTATTCCTGTGTACATTCCAATCAAGTTTCTGTCCGATGCTTTTATTATTGGCGGGCGCACGCCCATTTCCTGTGAGTACAGCGGTGGTGGCGGCGGCGGCGGCGGCGGCTGAATTTCTGCGCGGCTCTTCCCAGCTGTTCAACCACATTAGACCGCCGCAGCTGGAACAGTTCCGAATGCAGGAAGGGGGAACGGGGTGGGGTGCGAAGCTTCTCTTTCCTTTCCTATTGGCTCGTGTCTACGGGACTCTCTGGGATTCTGGCACGTCATTGGCTGAACAATTCCCCTTCCCTTTACGCTAATTGGAGGAGTCCAAGCATGGAGGGGATGGAATCCCGGGGGAGGCAGGAGCTGCTCCGGGGATGAGGAGGGTTCATTCTTCGCCGGTCACCTGCAGGTGGGGCGGCTCCACAGCGAGCGAGTGCATGCGCGGGGGAGCCGGAGGAAGGGGGACTCCTTTACTTTTCCCCCTTTGCCCTGCTGTGGAGGCGGTTTTGCAGCCGAAACGGAGCGAGCGGCAGCTGTCAACCGGGAGAAAAAAGCAAGAGAAACAAAGAACATGGCGAGTCTTTGCAAGCAGTAAGTGGAAAGAGGTGGAGTCTGAGGTGACGGGAACGGAGTCCCTTCCCGCCCCCAGGGAGAGGAGGAAAGAAAGGAAAGGGCACTTGAGGGGAGGACAATGCTGCGCTCGGGAAAGAGGCGGCAGCAGTAACAGCAGAAGAGTTTCGTTTGTGTAGTTTATTCTCGGCCCGCGCTTCAGTTCAGTCTTCTGCACGGCTGTATGCAAAAAAAAAAAGGCTCGATCCAACGCGGCGGGGGGGCTTGTTGCAATCGCGGCAAGTAGCCCTGGTGGGCGGCCCGGCACAGTGGACTTGCTGGCCACTTTGGAAGGTGTCTCCACTGCAGCGCAAGTCGGGCCGCTGGTTGAAAGCCGCTCCCTGACTTGCTGTGCTTGCTCGCAACTAGCTAGACGCGCGCGCCAATAACTTGGCCGCAGGTGGAAGGCAGGCGGAGAGGATGCGGGTCTGTTGCTGCTGCCGCCGCCCGAGTCTTCGTTGCAGTCGCGGGATGTCTCACCCTACTTGGCCCGGCCCCGGGGGCTCTTGGAAATAGCCTGGGAAAGTGGAGACTGCCGACCGCCTCTCCGTGGAGCGGGGCTGCTCATCGCCCACGCCTTGCAACTGGACGAGCAGCGGCAGCAGCGAGATCCGGAAAGGTTTTTTTCCACAAGATTTCGCGGGAGTGGGTGACTGGGAGAGGCGGCGGGAAGTGGCGTGGAGGAGCCCTCTGGTTTGCCCTTTAAATCGTAACTTCTGCTTGGGGTGATCCTCGCGTTCTTCCTCTTTTGCTTTCCTCCGTTCGCTGTGTCGAAAATAGCAGCGTATATCAGGGGAAGGGAAAGCCAGCAGAGATCGACAAATTGCCTAAATTGGACCGCCTAACGGCTGTGCTTGGTTGTGTTGTTTCAGGTCGTCATTCCGGTTCCCTCTCCCAAATCTCTTCACAGATTCCGGAACTGGTAGCCCAAGTGGAGTGCAGGTGCAGCAACAGGTACTTTCAGTTTAAGGCGGAGTGGGGTTAATGGGTTTCTTGCTGTCACCCTTCCTTTTCTGGGACGGATGCCCAGACCCAGTTGTGCTGTAAAGGCTGCCCTTCAGCCTGATCCTGTGCTTGTTTGTTGGTTGTCAAGGCTTGCTAAGTTCACCGGAGTTTACTTCCAAATAAGGAGTTTCCGAGACTACAGTTTCCGGTACTAGAAGCCTTTTTCATGGGGAGAGGAGGTGGGTTTAAAATAATTAACTAGAATGTACAACTTTAAACAAAAATGTAAACGCTATACTTTGAAAGCCTGTTGTATTGAAAAGTGTTAAGATGTTCTGAAGTATTTGAAGCAGTTTTGTTTAAACCACCCGGTATGGTAGTGTTTTAATAATTTCTACATTTTAGAATGTCTGTAACAGGGTCAGCGCACCTACACATATGACGCCTTAATAAAAACTTCCTGAAATCTAAAACGTGAATTTGTGTAAGGCTTATTTCACTTTACGTTTAGACCATGCAGCGGCCAAGGGTGTCTTGTCCCCTAGGGAGAACTTCATGTTTTGTTTGACCTTGGACATCTGTGTTAATGGTTTTCCAGCCCTCAGAGACCACTCATATTCATTATTCACATTGAGAACTTAAATTCTGTCCTTGGCAGAGCACAGAAATGGTCTTCTAAACCATTTATCTCTCTTGACAAGGAACTGTTGCAGAACAGATCATTCATATTTATCTTTAAATGTTAAGTCTTGTCTCTAACTTTTTACTTTCTGTGAGAATTTAACATTATCTTCTAAAGGTTTTTGTCAGTGGAACACAAATGTAAGTTAATAATATTTAACTTCTTGGAATAATAATCAGAAGACACCTGTAGTGCACCTGTTCATCATGTGCATGTAGTGCACCTGTAGTGCATGGTTCATCATGGCCCAAGATGTAAAAAAACTAATCTGGAAGTGTGGGTATTAAGCACTTCTTAAAAAGTATTTCCAGTTTAAGACCAAAATTCCATATGTTAATTTAAAAAAAATCAGACAAGTTCCACAGTGCTTCCCCAAGATACTGGCTAAGAGGATTCAACAAAATGTACAGTTGGCACTTTTTTGCTCTGAAGTATTAGAATATTTGCCAAAAAGCCCAGTGAAAGGTATCCTTCCCAAGAATATAATGAAACAGAAAGTGCCTTGGTGTATTTGGCTAAGCACAGCTAATAAGATGGCTTAGCAGCAACATTATAAACGGTGGTATAAATACTAATTATTGTGGGAGAAAACAGTAACTGCCTATTCTGCTATGTGTTCAGTTCATACACACGCACTTGTGCAAGTTTAAAGAAATACAATACAGAGTTTAAGGGCATTATTACACGCTGATCAAATTTTAGAAGAATTCCTCCCCCTCAAACGTGTTGACATTTAATTGACCTTTGAAGGCTCATTCTGTTAATCATACTCAAAGTACTAATGCTATGGTCGACTGATCTGGAGTTCTTCCATATAGTCGTGTTCAGCATATAAAGTCCATGCCAAAATTGAGTAAGAGTTTCTTTACTTTCCTCAAAACAAGACTTTATTTGCCTCAGGCCGGGCACTTGTAGACTTCTGAGTCAAAATGCTTTCCTGTCATTAGTTGTTGTAGGGTGTGTCTTCTAGTTAGAAAAGCAATGGAAATTCTTCTCTGCTCAGACTGTTTTTTATACTTTCTAAAGCAGTTTGCAGTAGTTGGTGTGATAATTGTTCTATTTAATTGAAACCTATAAAAGTAACATTTTCACCCATGGTCTTTTTTTATGAGTAAACTATTTTGAAGTATGGTACTAGGTTCATCACAAGAAACGGCTATTGATGGAAATCTTCCTTGAAAACACATTTCAGTTATGTAAAATAATTAACATTGTACAGATAGTGTGCATTTACATTGAATGCTCATTCTACTGTACAAAATACAGTTTATTTGTACAAAAGGATGCAATTTTTAAAAAATCTCAACTAATACATTAGATTTACAACACCTGCTTGCAGAATGAGGGCCCTCTGTGTGTGAGAATCAGACTTGTCAAAACATAATGATGGATCACTTTTTCTGTACGTTAACTGCTGAACCAATACACATAGTGGTACTTCTGTTGTAATGGTAGGACTTTTTTCTGAGACTGAAGTATTTTCTGTATCCTTCAGCATATCTACTGTTCACGTTTTTCATGTTTTAGAACTAAGCCTGTTTCCTGTGTATCTGTTTTGAATGTGTTCTTGTTTTTAGTGGACTTTTTACAAATACTGGCGAGTTAGTGGCTGTGGTAATGTTTGTAGATCCAATTTCTTTTTAGGTAGCTGCTGCTGCTGTAAACATAAATAGACCAGCTTTATATTAATAGGTTAATGATTCATTTGGAAAGATGGTTGGATTAAATAATGTTCCTCAAGCAAACTAAACCTGGAGGGAGGGGACTGGGGAAGTGGCATACAAAATCTCCTAAATAACCAGGCAAAGGTGGACACAGTTTTCCAAAGCATAATTCAGTTTGACATGATCATGGATCTACCCAGGCTCCAGGATAAACAATGGAAGCATGCCTGGGCAGAGATACAGGCTTAGAGTATCAACATGATAATGTTCTGAAAAGCTTTCTTCTGTTCTTGCAGTTTAATGTTCTAGCACTTAAATGTTTGGGAGAGATCATGTGTCTGTTCTTAAGCAAGGAAGTTTAAGGGTCTGGGCTTTCTCTAGTGTGAGCATCCCCCAGTTCAGTGTCCCTCAGCTTGCAGTTAGGCCTTTGGGTTGATACGCCATTGTCGAACCTGCTCCCGTTTTTTTAGGCAAGAAGTGTGAAATTCAATTTCTGACAGCAGTAGTTGTATGTATGACAGCGGTAGTTGAGAAAGGCCTTCTCTACCTGTGATCTTTGAGAGCTGGCAAACCTGTGAGCAGACAACACTGAGGTGGATGGATAAAATGGTTCCGGCTTGGTTATAAGGTCTAGGGAAGTACGAGATGCTGCACGCCTGCAGCTCGGCCATTGGCCTTGAAGAATTTTGTAAAGATTGCATTTGCTTCATTCTTGCACTACCAGTGGAAATGGTTGGTACAATAAGTTATTACCATTTTTGTCATCTTTCTCTCAAAATGGAAGGTCTTGTCAATCCTACTTCTTGGCTAAGTGAGGGGAAGAGTAAAACTGAAGTTTCTTTACATGGGGATTTCAAACCTACAAACGCCCATCGGCGTTGGCAGTTTTCTATTCCCGTTCAAAAGCTCTGCTATTAGATTACCCTTGACTGCTTCCAGTGCGTACAATTACGTCATCTTTATTGCCCTTCACCTTTAGTAAGCTCTTGCTATGATTACTAACAAACCCACATTTGGGTTGTACTGTATATAATCGCATTTGGGAGGGTTTTAATTGGGGTTACTGCGTGACGCCATCTTTGTTAATCTTATCGCTGTGTTTTAATCTTATTGCTATGCTTAATTTAATTTTAATGGGGTTGTTTGTATGGTTTGTTGTACACCGTGTAGAGGAAGTTATGTTGTACACCGCTCAGAGCCCTCCGGGGGTAGAGCGGTATATAAAACCCATAAATAAATAAGTCGAATTTTTCAGTACATTTTTTGTGCTGAAACCCCCCCCCCCCCCCCGACTTATATGCGAGTCAGGTGTATTTTAAAAAATATTTTAAGGTTTTTACTTTGTCGGCCTCCGGGGGGCGCAGTTGTTAGGCTGCAGGGGTAGGGAACCTGCGGCTCTCCAGATGTTCAGGAACTACAATTCCCATCAGTTCTTTACCAAAGAATAGTTTCACCGGGCCATGCTGACAGGAGGCCATTGAATTGTAGTTCCCGAACATCTGGCGAGTTTCCGTGAGGTTCTCATCCCCTAGTCAGCTTAATGGCAATTCAAAATTCTTCAGGGATTTTTCAAGAGACTATCCCGACATACCACCCAAGCTTCAAAAGCCTAGTTCCAGAGGTCCAAAGCTTATGGACCCCGTGGCAAAGGGAGTGCTCCATCCCCATTGTTTCCAATGGGAGTGAAGAAGTAGATGGGGTTACATTTTGAGTGTCCATAACTCAACTCTGAACCAAACTTCACCAAACCTGGGTGGTATCATCAGGATCCCCCAAAGATACTGTGAAATGTTGGCACTGCTAACATAAACATTCCTCCCCCGACCAAAAATCCAGTTTTGAAGGATTTTTAACTCTTGTGTCGGTAGCTTCATACAGCCGGTTGAGCTGATGCCTTTGCACTCCTTTTAAAGTTATTGTTGAGACCATATTGTTTTTGTTGACCCTCTTTTCCACTTACAGAGCTAGTTTACTGTTTTTCTTTGAAATAAATATTCAAAAACATTTAACCTACTGATGCCTCAATTAATGTAATTTTATTGGTATCTATTTTTATTTTTGAAATTTACCAGTAGCTGCTGCATTTCCCACCCTTGACTTATACGCAAGTCAATAAGTTTTCTCAGTTTTTTGTGGTAAAATTAGGTGCCTCGACTTACATGCGGGTCGACTTATACACGAGTATATACGGTAATAATATTTCAAGATCCCTGATAGAAACCTCTTATAAAGTGATGAGATTCCCACCATTCATGGTACGCTCCATTGGTTGGAGATGATGATGATCGTTCCTGCAGCCACACCATCTCAAATCAGATCCTTCTCAGTGTGCCAGTCCCACTCTTGCCTTTACTGACTAGTGTGTTGACATTCATGAAAAAAGGTGTACCTGTGAACAGTTACCCAGGATAAAATCATTTTTACTTCAGTGGAGATTGGCAAGAATCAGCCATTAAAATTTTGGATGTTGGATGCACAGTTGTGTTTTCTGTCTTGTACAGGTTTTTTTGCGTGTGGACATTCTTTCTGTCTTAAAAAAATCCACTTAAAATAGTTAATGTGGAATTGCACTGATCTAAAATGAGGTGAGCGATGTAAAGGTGTAATATTAACCAAACTTGATGTACATGACCTTCAGAATATAATAATGTCAACATTATGTCAACCCAGCCATGCAATCACATTTTTAGTTAAATCATGGAAGTTTTAGGTGTGCTTAAAACAGCATGGAACATACTCCGAGATGAAACAGCTTTAAAATTACGTTTCATATATTAATATATTATAGTTCATTTAAATTAGCAGAGCTTTGCTGTTTAATAATCTTTACAGAGGTATAAGAATAGGAATCTTAATTCAAATTCAGGAACTTTAGTTGAATTAAGTTACTTAGAAACAGGTTGCTACTTAAGAGTGATTTGTTTGCGTCCAGGAAAAGGCTATCATATGGGCAACTTCAGGAAGTTGCTGAATTTCTTTGGGTTACTGTACTCTGGAAACACTCCTATATTAACGACCCTCAAGTAGAAATGATGCAAAATATGAGTGGCAGCCCAATTATATGCATGTTTGTTTGAAAACTGTGTATTGGTGGTATATTCATCAATGAGTATGCATAACATTATTAATCTAGGAAAGTTTCTGCTATGATCTTTCGGGGCTCTTGTGTTTGGGACGTTGAGTTTTGGGATGCTGGAATGGTTTTGGTGAATTGAGATGCAAATTATAACTGTGGTCAAAAAGGCCTACCGGTCAGGACAATTCACAGTGGAGTGGTATTAAAGCAAGTCTTGAATTAATGTGGAAAAGAGGAGTTTTTAAGACATGCAGTGTAGAGGTTTCTTTATCTTATTCTGAATTTCTTAGAGGATTTGTAAAGAAAATTCGTCTTTTCTCTGGACAGTTTATAAATATGGCACTGTGGCCCCAAACGTTACCTTTCTACCTTAGCAGAGTGCTTAGGTGCATTGCCTGCAAGCCCTGAATCAGTCTTTAGGAACAAGCATTCCCTCCCCTCTCTTGTAAGAAACTTCTTTTCTTTTGCGGATGAAAAGGAAAATGCACAAGGACAAGTGCCATTTAATCAGGGCTAAAGCAATTGTGCTCTTCTTTAATGTTGATGGCTCGCAAATTGGTCCTTAATTTTTTTCAGATTCTCACTTATGAGCTAACCATGGTTAGTGATTGTACACAGGAAGTGCTGAACTATAGTGAACACAGATGAGCAGAAAAAGTATGTGTCCCTGAAGCTGTATCTGATTTGTCAAACCATTCCAAAGAGTCAGCACTGTATCTTCCCCTAGTATAACTGGAAAGTTTTCATTTCTTTAACTAGCATGATTCAGGAAAGAACTCTCATATTTCTAAGTATAACCTATAAGCAGTGCATTAATAATAATACTTTTACATTATTGCATTGTGATGGATATTTGAGAAATGCAAGTCCAAAACCCAGATTTGAGTAGATTTTTATACATGATACCCCATCTTTCCTTTTTAGCTCAATATGGCTTATAAATTCAAATGTAAACAATAATAAAACCCTAAATAACACCCCACCTCATGAAGCACCACCAGAAGAACAGAAAGCATACTAGGTGGGCAGGGCAATAAAATATATTCTTTCCATTTGATTCACTTCCACCACATGCACCCCAAAGCATGTATTCACACTGGTTCCTAATGATAAATCTTGTGTAAAATCTAACCAGAATGAAGAACATGAATCGGAGATAGAATGAATATTTTGTGTGTGAAAGATACCAGGTGTGACTGGATCACATAGTAGGTGATATGAAAGACCTCTCTCCTAGTAGAACTACAAACGCAGGAAACAATAATAACCTTGATAAACCAGTTTAGCCTTATTGTATCCATGCTTACAGAGGAATTTTCCAAACCTCAACTAAAGCAACTGTGACTGCTACTGGAGCAACTACTCTTTGTTTAGTGATCAATCTTACCTAGTTAATTCTATTTTAATAGGGTTTTTTTTTTAAAAAAAACTTAATCTCGTAGTGCTGAAATACTTTGTTCCATAACTTTCTTCAGTTAATGGCTCAATGTGTGTACTGGAATATTCACTATTTGTTTTTAAGAATTTAATTACTAAAAAAAGAATTTAATTATTCAATGTAATGCTGCTAGAACGCATAAGCATTCGACATAGCAATTCAGCATAGGTAAATGTCACCGATTTACAAGGAAAAGGAAATCCCCAAAACGCCCTAATGAATAATATAGACAGCGAAGTAAATATGTGTCCATAACTGAGAGTAGATTTTAATAAAAATTACTCATTGCTTTCATCTTTTCAAAGTGAAGTTGGGAAGCATTTGCTTTACCACAAGGGAAGAGTGCACACTCCTTGCTCCAGTGTTGTCTGTCATAAGCAATGTAGCATCACTGTTGATGAGCATCATTACATGGTTTTTAGGAAATGCTTTTTGAATTTGAGTGTAGATGAGCAGTGAAATCATTTTAGATTGAAGGTGTATAGCCCAAGGAAGGTTGAATTAGTTCAGGGGTCTGCAACCTGTGGCTCTCCAGATGTTCATTTGGCCATGCTGGCAGGGGCTGATGGGATTTGTAGTCCATGAACATCTGGAGGGCCACAGGTTGCAGACCCCTGAATTAGTTCAACAGAAAATAATCAATATAGCTGAGAAATGGGTGCTTTTTAAGAACATATCAGAGTTCTTGTTCCTTCTTGCCTATTTATGTGTGTGTTTTGGGGGGGGGGGTGGCATGCATCAAAGCACATAGAAATATTTGGTGATGCTGGATGGTGATCCGGTTGGTGAGATCACCCAGCTGACTGATTCAGTAAGCATTGGTTTAACGAGCGTAGTATAGCTGTTAAGAATGGCTGACTCTAATCTGGATAACCAGGTTTGATTCCTACCTACCACCTAAGGTACCAGTTATGGGAAGAGGAAGGAAATGCAATTGTAAGTTACTTTGAAACTCCTTAAGATAGAGAAAAGTGGGGTATAAACTCCTATTGTTCAGTTGGGTTTGATTGACTCAGTGGCAATGCAAAATCCAATCTACTACACAGCATCATAATGTTGTCATGTTCACTATGTGATTCCTTATAGGATGAGACCACTGGAACGAGAAATAAGGTCTAACCACAAAAAAAAACCCCTCTAATTTTTGCCAGCAAAATTGAAAAGAACAAACGTTTGTCATATCTTTCGTGTTAAGATTCCATCAGTGGTGTGGGCAAACTTATATATGGAATTAAGAGAAGTGCTCTCTTGAAACTTTAAAACTGAAATAGGTGCTCAAATATCTAAATAGGTTTAGATATAGGAAATACTAGCTCACCAGGAAGCAAACTTGGGTGCCCTCAGGCAGTTACAATAAAAATAATAATAATAAGCAGGCTACTGTAGCTGGCAGAGGCTTCTTGCTCCTTTACCTTATGTGAAGTGCTTGTGCTAGCCAAGTAACATTTGGATTCAGTGCGATTTGCAATGACATGTATAGTGTTCAAGAAAAAGTCTGTCCCTTTGCTTACTAGCTGTTATTTCATTCGCCCATTGGAAAGAATGTTTCATAGGGTGAAGCTAGCATGAGATTGCACCCCTGGCATGATAGGATCAAGAAGCAAAAATGTCAGATATGTCTGGTGTCTTCTGCACAAGTTATCTACTCTGATTTCAGTGCTTTTGGGAAATTGATTTTTTCCCTTGCTTCCACATATCATCATGGGATGTTCTTCCATCTTCAGAGATTTTCCTGGATTTTCTCCAGCATTTCTGAAATCTTCTTTGCTTCATAGTTTTGGGAAAGATTGAAGTATAGCCAGAAAGGCTAGTCTGTATGTAGGACTTCTTACTTAAAAAAAAAATGAGCACTAGAATATTGTTATAACCATAGACAATTGTAACAATGGTTGTAGCAGGTGCTTTGGATTCCAAGCTTTTATGGAAGAAGAATCTCTATCACTTCGCCTTGCATTGAAATAAGAAAAAAAAAAGCATATATTCAAATGGGAAATGTTAGAGGCTTACTTTTTGTCAATGAAAGCCAGGAATTTAGAGAACCTGCTATACCTGTTGCTACAACAGTATATGGATGCAACAGTATTTCGATGCCATTTTTTTTTTTTAAAAAAAAGCAAATTCCCTTTTGGAGCGAGGGAAGTGGGTAGTCTTTTCCAGGGGACTGAAGCAGAGAAACTGTGGGGGAAGCTGCTATGTGGAATTCCTGTTTTTGTTGTGAGCCATGCCAGCAACGGAGAAACCACCTGTGTGGAAAACACCTCTGTGGTTCAAATGAAACGCATGGAAATCGGGAAAGTAGTTAAGAGACATGGAGATTAATTTTTGTTGATGCATAATAATACTGACTTGTACAAAAGTATTACATGGCCTTGACCTCAAGTTGTTTTTCATTGATAATGCAATCTCCTTCATCTGTTGTTTTCCTGGAAAAAATATTAATAGGTTTCCATATAAATTCTTCAACTGTGATTCTGATCACTGTTCCAACCTGCTAGTTTGAAATATTTTAATGACTTTCCTGCTGAAATACTTTGAGCCTTACACAACTTCTGAGGTAATGGCAGTCTGAGTCAGCAGCACTTTTGAAGTGCTCCAAAGCTAATCTCACTTTGGGGTGTTGAACACTAGTGAGAAGCACTATTTATGCCTCCATCTCCCTTCTTCCGAAGGACGAAGGCCTGTGTTGGTGGGTAGATTGGAGCAGACTCAATCATAAGGGGACAGTGAACTTCTGATTACATCAAGAATGGTGGAAAAAAGCAAACTGGCAAACAGGTTATAGCAAGCTGACTAATAGCTTATAGGACCAGCCTATCCATTATATTTTTCTGTTCTCTTTCCCTCTTTCTTAAAAATGAATTCTAAAGAGAGGATATTAATTGCAGGTGAGGAAGCTGCTCATCTTTTATGCACTGAGCCAAAAACGGGCATATGCTGGTCTCTGCAGAGATACAGCACAAAGGATACCACAAATCTCCCAAACAAATAACAGTGCGAACCCAAAAGTCAAAAAACGGCGTAATATATGTTAGTGTAGTGGCTTAGGAAATAGGCAAACCCTGCGGGCTTCGGGATGTGGCAAAGTTGCCAAATGCGGCTCAGGGCGGGTGCAGTGTTTCATTAACATCTGAAGTGCTGGCTCCTGGCAAGAATTCCGCCAACATGCAGTCCCATGTTAAAAGGTGTGGCGGGCGTTTCCGAAAATGGGAGGGGGCACAGTTCATGTCCCTGGCGCAGTTTCCCCTCCTTTCATCACTGGGGTGGGGGGAGGGTGGCAAGGTTAGTATTGGGATGGGGAGGCTGGCAAGGTGAGGATTGGGACGAGGTAAGGTTAGAAGGTG
This sequence comes from Sphaerodactylus townsendi, assembly GCF_021028975.2. Taxonomy (NCBI): domain Eukaryota; kingdom Metazoa; phylum Chordata; class Lepidosauria; order Squamata; family Sphaerodactylidae; genus Sphaerodactylus; species Sphaerodactylus townsendi. The sequence goes on from NC_059425.1 coordinate 142,179,642, forward strand.
AGGCTTTAGGGTAGGGTGGAATCGGGGAGAGGCAGGAGGGCTTTGCTCGTCCGCAGAGCAGCTGCTCCGCAGGCCCAGGCTGGGTGTTTCTGGTGGGGGGAGGCAGGAGGACTTTGCTGGGCTGCACAGGCCCAGGCTGAGGGGTGGGGTTGGGAAGGAGGCATGATAAGAATGTGATGAAAAATACTGATTTTATCATATATGGAAGTAGGATAAATGCTCAAAATGAAATAATGGACAAAGATAAAAAATACAATGGTCATATTTTCAAGACTAAAATTAATAAATCAAGAGGGGTAGTATGGGAGCTGACAGAAAAGGTGATTATGCACCTAAAAGAAACTTTACTCTGACAAATGTATAAAGTACTACTTAAATTTGATACAAAAACAGAACAAGTGAAAACATATATGGTTAGATGGATGCAAAACTTTGAGAAAGGAATATCTTTACAAGAATGGGAAACGTTATGGTAGAGGGCAAGGGCATACAACTTACAGCTAGCTGGGAACATTGTTTAAACTAAGTGGTAGTTGATGTTTTCATGGATTGCCATCATCCCTGCATGACATTGAGAAGAGGAATCACTCAGGGAAGTTGGGTTGGAAACGTTAAACGTAAAGGTTCCTACCCAAACATGATGGATACAAAACCAAAAGCTAAAATTTTCGGTGAACCCCACGCAGAACCCCAGGGAAAACTTCGGTGAACTCAATTTTACCACACGCCAATACTATGTTACTAGGCATATTGCCAAAAATATTTCAAAAATCTCAGAAGAACTGTTTTGATATTTGGTAATGGCAGTTAGAGTAGTACTTGCAACAAAATGGAAGGCAGAAGAATGCCCAAGCCAAGACAACTAAGAAAAATAAATTGGTAGAATATGCTAAAGGCAAAATTAACAAACTTTGTGAATAAGTGACCAATCCAATTTCAAGATAAATCAAAAGCCTATTATTTATATAATTTTAAAAAGTGCTTAATTGTGAAGGATATTTCTGAAACAACATTACACAAATTATCTGTGATCTTCATGATATACATTAGAAAGGGGTATAAGGAATAGACAATTAATCACACTGCGAAAGTTAATGTTGTGCCAATTCAAATTTTATTATGTGAGAAAAAGTCTAGATATTTATAATAACCATTCATTAGTATTTTAACTGTTTTAGATTGCTAGAATTTATATCAAAATAGCCATTATTTATTCATATATATATTGTTTATTTATTGTTTTCTCTTTCAGTCCTTAGAACTAATTGTAACTACTGATTTGATTCAGTTTCCTTCTGTTAATTTATACCTATAAAAATAAAAAGTCTATGCAAAAAATAATATGAACCTTACACAGCGCATATAACAGCACATATAACAGTACATACACCATAATGTTCTGTCTGGCCTAACAGACTTCCTAACTGTACTGTGAAAACTGAAGCTCTTTAGACGTGACCTTGATTTGACTGTTACTGATATTATCTGTTTGATGTCTGAGGGGGAGCCTTGCATATGGAAAGTAAAGTGGTGTGGTGTTGACATAATGTCCTTCATATGTTAAATTTAAACAACTAATGTGGTGTCTTCTTTGAGCAAAGAAAAAGACAACTACAAATGCACTGTTTTATTCTTTCCAGAATGTGGATTTCAGTTTTTCTCAGAATAAATAGTAGCCCCCTTTCCTGTAAACATCCTTTCGGCCCCGCTATGCTACGTGAAGCTGCAAACGTTTTTTCTGTTGCCACGAAATGCTAATAGGTGAAAGTGGTGCCATTCACCAAAACAACAAATGCCCAAATCGCAAAGTTATTCCCTTGACAAATAGATGCTCTGGTTTTCACCAGAGCTAATGGCTCATTGGGCCTTGTTGTAAAGATGTTTTCAAAAAAACATTTGGTTGACATAACTGTTATGTTAGAGATGTCAGGAAAGATGGGTGTTGAATTCACACTCAAGTCCTCCTGAGTAACTTAGAGACATCTTGTCCCCTGTGTATTTCTTCCCATGGTATAATAATGCCAATGTTGCTTTGATCAGCTCTTGAAGGATGAGAACCATATATCCTATTGTCCAAACATCTCCTGGATTCCAGAAAAAACAAGGTATCACATGGGTCAAGCTGACACCTGAATGACTTTCTTGCCTCATTTTACTGTAAAATCTCCACCCACCTAGATGCGACTTTTGGATCATGGGTCATATAAAGGGGCCTTCACATGTACTGGTATGTAAAGGGGAGGGTATATTTGACCTCACTGATAATGATGTGATGATGCTGACTTTATGACTCTGTAAATTGCATAAAACCTGGAAACCCATGGTACTCTGGGCTTCTGCCTTCAATGGAAATTGGTGCTGCAGCAACAATAAACCATTCCTTTTACTTTACCCTACCTCTCGCCTCTTGAATGCTAATTGTGCCAGGGCTCAGGAGAACATAACTGATGAAAAGTTCCCTAGACACATCACTAAGGACTTGTATTCTTCAACAAATTCTGCGCGAACATACCTGCAGATTATAGACACTCTCCAGCTCGTATGTTACGGAATTTCAATTCCAAACATTTCGGCCCGGCGAATGACCCTGTAAAATAAAATGCTTAAAAGATGTGAACTGCAGTACCCTTACCTCTGACGGTGTTCTCAGCAAACATCCACATTTTTTGGATTAGCATATAATGCAAGAAATAATATGCAAAACATGGATCCTAAAGTTGTGTGTGTGTTTGTAACGTGGAGTTGGGCACCATGTGGAGAATCTCAAAACTAGGTTTGAAATCCATTCTAATCTGAGAAAGTTGATCCTTGGCTGGAGTGGTATAGGGATGCCAAGTTTTAAGAATTCCTGGAATGCACACCACTGAATGTTTGCTTTGTTCCCTTAGTGACTTGACCTATTGAGAAAATGTAGTTCTCTCATATGTTTTAATAGCTTGATCTTTAAAAATGAATAAAAGGAACTAGCCCCTGTTATGACTTGCTTGTTTTCATCTGTCGCCCGAACGACATTTTTTTTCAACCCGCAGAACCTAAACCAAGTGTTTTCCAAGTGATTTTATGTGGGATTCTTCACATTTACCAGCCTGGTGAAAGCAGCCACTACATGACAAGTTCCTCCATTCCAAATAGCCATACTGCTCCTACAAACCAGCTTTATTGTTTCACTGAAAATATTTCACACGGGGCAGTCCACACTTACTTGCTGATTCATTTTAGTCCATTGATTTATGGTAACTAATTGCCTGGCCATAAACTGGCAAGGCAGGAACTCTTACCTGTGATGAGAGAAAATGGGAAGATCCATGATCAAGCCAATACCATTCTCATTAACGGGCAGCCAGGTGTTCAGAGGACTTCAGCAAAGCAATAGTAGAGTTCTATAGTGACTGTTCAAAACGAGGATCCAGGGCCACCTGTGCGATTGATAGGCTTTACCAGCAGCACAACTCTTGCAGTCTAGAGCACCTTTCAACAAGAAGTATGAAGTGGGTTTTTACTAGTCAGGCAACATACTCATACACATATTTGGAGTTACAAACCATAGATGTTCACACACGCAATACCCTACGCCTACACACACACACACACACACACACAATAATAATACTCCAGCTTTAATGCAAGACCCCATGCCTTTAACCGAAGAGGTAATTCAAGTCATTTGCCGTGTTGGATGCTTTCTACAGGTCTCTTATATTCTGTCTGCTGCAGCTAGGCTAGCTGTGCTGGTGGTGGTGCTGCCATTCAGGCTTTTTGTGTTGTTGCAGATCTTCAGAGGCTGCAACTCTCTTTGGCTCCTTGGATCACTCTGCCTCAGACCCAGATGCCTTCTTGCTCAGAACCATCTCCCCATCCCCGGGCCTCTCCTACGGCTCCCTCTCAGTGACCAAATAACTCTGCCCCCCAAATTCCAATAAAAAGCCAAACCCACAGGGTCTATAACCTAAAAAAGGCAGTTTTAAAAAGTTGCTAGACTTATGGTCCTTAGTTATCCTTACTTTTTAAATTCAAAATAAATCTTATAGTCCTGAGTCTAGGTAGCTACTGCTTAACTAGAAGTTGTTTCCAGTGTTATGTCAGAACATTTCTCCTTCCAGTTTTCACTTCCAAGATTCATCAGGATTCATTGAGCTTTTTTTTTAGTGTTATCTTGCAGGTTCTTCTTTTAGTCTACATTTTTATTTCTACTTTTTCTCCCTCTGCCTCTTACTTTTAAAAGGAAATCCTCCTTAGTTTCTGGAAGTTTCTTACGAATTCTAAGCCAAAAAGCTTCTGCCCTAGAACAAACTTTTAGGCTCTGTTTCTGGCCTCTTCCCAAATTTCCTGGAAAGAGCTGAGTAAATATCATTTTGACCCCTCCCTGATCTTCTAGTATACAACCGTGCGCCGATCTTCTCGGAAACACCGACCTTCCCAGCCAATCGATCTTAACCAGGAGCTGCATTTTGCCTCAAAAATGGCCATCTGTTACACAAGTCTTCAGGGGTTGCTTTACCTTTACGAAAGCATTTTACATTCAGCTCCTACTTCATAAAATGTGACAATTTTAGTGTCAGTCAGTTACTGGCAGTGTATGTATTTGTTAAATAACCTGTGAATTACTATCAGTTCTTAAAAGAAACCATTGGCAATCTTCCTTATGATGTACCAACAGGAGGAGTAAAGTTTGAAAGTCACCTTAATCTAGATTTAGACAGTCTGGATTTAGTTGTAGGTAAAACAACTAAGGAACATAGATTGCTGTTGACAGTGAGCGACTGTAAACATCCTCGACTGGAAGCTGTGAAGCACCAGATGGGGCTTTCAGTCGGATGTTTGCAGCTGCCAGCTGCCACAGGCGTCAAGAATCATTCAGAAATCTTTACACTTTGTTACAAAATAAGTCGCTTACTCTAAATGTTCAAAATGTCTGGTTTTCTGATTGGCTAAGTTCAGATACAACAAACCATGGTTTGATTAAACTGCATTTTGAATCGTTGCCTAAATTCAGGCTGCCTGGCAAGCTAGTTTGTTGATGGTTGATAAACTGACATTGTAAGCTATGCTTTGTACCTGGCTTCTTAATAATGGTTTATTATTACATTCAAATGCATAAATCCCAGTTCAGTAACCCCATCCCTTGGTAGCCTCCCACACGAAAAGAGGGAAGCACAGGCCGAGAGAAACCATGACTGCTCCAGCTGCATGTTATCCATGCTACCCTCTGCCTTCTGCCTGGCCTTTCTTCTAACGCATTTGACCCTAAACACATAAACCATACCCCGGCAAACCAGAAAGTGCTGTGTAACTTAGTAAGCAGTAAGTTCAACAGCCATGGACGGGCCAAACATCTACTTTGGGTTTCAGTGCCAACGGAGAACCCACTAAAGCAGCCATATGGAGGGAAACATTCTAAACCTGGTTGGAAAGATGATAGTTTGGCTTGCCCTGGAGCAGGGGTGGCCAACCTATGGCAGACCTTGATGCCCCTGAGGAATGCTACCCCCAATTGGCCACGCCGGCAGGGGCTTGATGCAAATCAGTCCATGAACATCTGGAGAGCCATAGGTTGACCACCCCTGCCCTAGAGCAGTGGTTCCCAGCCTTGTGCCCAGCTGCATCCTCTGGTGCTACCACACCAGAGCGCCGGAGGCAAAAGTGCCTGGAAATATAGGGGTACATTTTTAGGAAAATGAGTTACCAAGGGTGAGTGAAAAAATGTTATCCACTGCCCTAGAAGCATTCCATTTTCATTTCAGCTATGTTGGAGTTCTCCTGTGTTTTCAAGGAGATATATGTTTGTGAATTCTTTGTGGTGTTGCTGTCGTTGAACCTGTTTTCAGAGGACTGGCCCTTATCTGACTTGATGATTATCTTTTCCTGGAGCCTTAACAGTAAGAAGATAAAGTTTGTGTTCTCTATGAAACATAGACACCCTTGTAGAGTGAGAGTTTCATACAAGTACTTAAAAGCACTACATGCAGACATCGCAGACTAGATAAGCATCATTCATTCATATACTCTGTGACAACCCTTTGAACATAATGTAAATGTTCATATTGCTACCGATGGGGGACCAGCATCCCAGATTAGCATTGGATTCCTGAAGTGAAAAGCTCAGGATACTATAACTATACATGGTTCATATTACAAAGGAATGTAAACTTTTAAAAATTAAAATGGAGAACTGTAACATCTTCTTAGGGCTAAGAAAGGACAAGGAGTTTTCAGAGTAAAGAGAAGCTTTAGCTCTGCACAGGATGGCAAGGACGGAGCCATGAGCTTCTCATTTTGAGCTGGATATCTCATCCACAGTTCTAAGGGAGACACATTAGGGATGTTGGGAACCTTAATATTAGTAGGTGGGTTACTGCTGTGTGCAGAGATTCCTTTAACTAGTAACATCCTAAACTATTTTACCTCTGTGTGCTATCTCTTCTCCTTTCCCCCCACAGTTTCAGATGCAGAGATGCTTATGTAATTGGATTGAGGATAAGTTTGAGTTCTGGGTAGCTGACTGACTAGTCCTCTATTACACTGCTGTAAATGAGCTTTATATGGAATAGGTGATAACACCTTCTTGCTGTCCCAATTTGCTTTTGTAGTAATACAATATATAACTTCCTGGAGAAGTTATCTGGAGAAAAGTGGTTAAATAAAAAATAATATATATTTTGGTGTATCTTTATGATGGTAGCTAGCTGTTCCACTGTCTTGCTGTAAGAAGACAAGAACAATTTCTGTTATTTGAATCTCAAATAGTTTAGCCTTCTTTAGAGAAGTGAGTGGGTAGTTAAAGCTCCTCTAAGAGTCTGAATTCTGTTTTCTGGGTTCCCTGACTTCTCTCAGATAGTTGTGACTCGTTTTTCTCATTCATGCTCAGTCTGGATTATGCTGGAAGTGCCATACATTCTGTATTAACAAATTGGCAAAAATTCTTTGAAGTGTGCAAAGCACATAACATAAATTTCTTCATTTCAAAAGTTGCAGAAAGTAAATTTGTATCCCTGTTTCACATCATGGAATCATGGCAAAAGAAAACTAAAATATACACACACACACACACACACAATAAAATTCTTAGAAGGATCACCAAAACCAATCATTGGCTGTGTACATGCATTTTTATTATTGTTCCGGTGTGTGTGTGTGTGTCCTCTATGTGATCCTTTATGAAAAGATTTTCTAAAAGTTTAAAACATATTGAAGCTTGAATATTGAATGCCATTTTTTTGTGCAAAATTAACTATATTATCTGATGTCACTCTACACTGAACTTCTGAAATACCTCTTAGCTTCCAGAAAAGATTACAAGATTATATGGGTGACTGCTGTTTGAGAACCAATTGTTTCCTTGAAAGTACACAATTAAATGCATAAATTCTTTGGAGACTGGCCAGTATTGTAATAGTTGTGTGGGGCTAATTTTACATAGTTTTAAATATTGGACCAAACTTTCCTTTAATATGGTTGAGAGTAGTTTAACCCATATAATATTGTTGAGAGTAGTTTAACCTATATAATGATTCCTGAGCTGCAGAAAACAAAGTGGTGGGATTCCACCATTCAAAAACTGCTTTGTTGGGTTTAAATTTTGAAACACTATTAATGATGACACCAAGGGAAATATCAACCCAAATAAGAATATGTCTTTGGACCAGGAACAGCAATGGCTCTATAGCAGAGGCGGAGCTGCAATGGGGACATATGGGGCGGCTCCCCTGGACGCCGCCATTGCAGTCATAGGTCGAGGGTGGGTCGTGTCAGGGGCATTTTGGGGGCGGGGCAGGAGGGGGCACATGGGCAGTTCATGTCCCGGGCACAGTTTCCCCTCACTTCGTCACTTCTCTATAGTCATGCAAACTCATCCTGTTCACCATTATATCATGGAATTACTATTAAACCGGGCCATACAGCATATTATCTTAGTTCATTGATTGACCTTAAACAGAGATGGGTTTTTACTAGGGCCTGGTGCAATGTTTTCCCTTTGGCTCTGCGCTGTGGTACATTTAATAAAACACCATATTCTGATAGAGTTTCTAATGTATGCAAAACAACTGTTGAAACTTTGGAACATATTTAATTTGATTGTCTGAAGTATGATGTGTTTAGGAAGGACTGTTTTTTATTAGCCAAACCTATCAATAATATGAAGTTAGGAATGGTACAGAAACTTAATTGTAATTATTTTCAAGTTCTACAAAATATTGCAAATTTTTTGGTGTTCGTTTTAGAGAAGTGGTTGTTTTTATATTCGTTTTAACAAGTATGCCCAATAAAGGTTAACTGACTGACTGAATTCTAATTTTACATAGTTTCCTGTGGCTTTAATATGTCATTTATAGTGGGCCCAGAAGTGGTTACCATAATGACTCTGTTTTATTTACCTTCTTCTTTACTAAGAATCTGAATTAGTGGAGATACAATCAGCAATTTGTCAGTGGCTGATGGTCAGTCTCCTTTCCCTACTCCTTCACTCCTTTCTAACTTGGGAAAGTTTATTCCTGAAGTTGCAGGATCTGTGGAGTAATATTCATTGGAGGGTGGAAGTGAAATCACTCTTGTGTCTTCTGTGCAGCAGCTCACAAGAGCAAGAGGAGATCAGTTTTGCCCTGACACATGTTGTTATTATTACTCTACTACAATCCATGGAATAAACTTTCTTAGGATCAGAAGGGGTTGCTGAGGCAAATGGAAAGGTGGGAAGATATGCAGTCCTTTTGCTGATCCTACCCAATTGATCAGCTAAGACAATTCTGGTTGATCTAATATGGTTGAACAGGAAACCAGAGAAAAAAACCCCAACCAAAATAAAAAAGAAGGTTGGAGCTCTCTAATTTAGAAACAGATTGAATAGATAAGCAGATGAAAGGTATTTAGAACATTATAATTGGTATGTAAGTTGACAGTGGTTTCAGAACAAATAAAAATACTTCACAACATTTGTTTTTAACATGGAATATACCTCTGTATGTGGCAGTAATAGTCACCGACAGGTTCTTTTTAAAAAGATTTCACAAGCTCATAGAAGATAAGTCTCCAAATCTGGGGCGTAGCTAGGGAAAATGGAGGCTGGGGCAGACTGCAAGTTTTCCACTCCCCCATGGCCCCCGTGCGCCCCCCCATGCCACACTTACCTTAGCCAGCAGTGGGGCCTGGTGGAGTGGGGCTAGGGCAGGGGTAGGGAACCTGCGGCTCTCCAGATGTTCAGGAACTACAATTCCCATCAGCCTCTGTCAGCATGGCCAATTGGCCATGCTGGTAGGAAATGATGGGAATCAGAAGTCTCCTGCATATCCTGAGTATCGGCAGGCCCCCACCTCTGGAGAAGGGCCGCACAGAAAATTTCCCACTGTGCCTGGCAGGGTATCCGGCAGGGCTCATTGAAAATTCCTGCCAATGGGCTTGGGGGGGAAGGGTGAGGAAGGACAAGGGGTGGGGGTGAAAGACACATGACCCCACCCCCACTATGCCACTGCTCCAAAACGCTATTAATTACGAGGACTAAATGAAATCTCTACACAAAAAACCAATATATTTCCAAGTGGCCAAATACGGCAAGTTTGTTACCTCCATGTTCTGTTATAAATACATGTTTTTAATGTTGAAACAAGGTGCTGTGTACTTGTTGAGTCTCTTACAGTTGTCACTTCTGAAATGTTGAAAGAATATCTCTCCCACAGCTTCCTTAGTTACCAATTAAATAATAATAATATTTACCTCATTGTTGCTTAAATCAGTCTGTTGTCTCACATAAGGGTAAAATGAAGAGTTATGAATCACCATCTTTTCGTTGTGGTTCATGACATTCTACAAATATTTCATTCGCCTTTATTTTTTCACTCCTGTGGCCAGTCTTGTAGACTAAATATATTTGGTTCCTTGAGGCTATGTCCTACTTATTTTGTTAGACAGTCCCTAAGATGTTACCTCTTAGGGTCTTCTGTCTTGTACAGCTGCAGTCAGTTGCTTTCCAAGCATATCAACATTTACCTTTCAGTTAATTGTTAGAACAGTGTTCTACTTCAGAACTTTGAACAAGGAGTATATTTTGAGAGTTTGTAATCCCTCCCAGTTTTACTGCTGGAAGTTGTAAAGAGGATTCTGTTTTCTAATTCCTCACATCAAACTAGCCTGGACTTTTGCAGAGAATGTTTAACTTTCTCTTAAAAGTATTGAGAATCTATTGGTTACTTGTCCTTCACACTCCAACAAATTGTATAACCATTTTGCAATAAAAATAAGCAAGAACATTATGGCACCTTAGAGTAACCTTTTTCCCCAACAACCTCCTATAAACAAGAGCCTATTTCATAAGCAGGTAATACATCTTGTGTATTTGAAGTTATGAGGAAGAAAAAGTTGTAAACATGGTCAAAGGGAAATCCAGGAAATACAGGGTGAGATGTAATTATGTAAAATTTAAATTTAAGTTAAAAAAAACCCAGACCATTTGGAATAACAGTACCTTTTCTAAGGCAACTTTCTTTATAAAAGGGTTTGTGGGAAAAGCTTAGCTGACAGTTAAGTATCATATATTGAAAAAGGAAGCTTGTGTCTGGCATGTTTTGTTAGACTCCAGTACTCATTTACATCTCATTTTAAAAAGATAGGAATTATATTTTGTCTGCAGCCTTCTTGGGTTCTACCAATTGCCTATATATCCTTGGGCATACCAGCAATATGCAGGTACTACAAGGCTATTTCAGTCACCAAAATTTTGGGAAACAATTTTAAATTACACTGCAGATAATTCCCAAGCACCAGGCTCTAAAGTTCCTGCCACCGTGTCTGTTCAATTGAATTCCTGTACAATTTACTAAGTGATTAAGCTAAATTAAAATAATATTTTAGTAGGTCTTGTGAGCAAATTCCTTGTATGGAAACTTGATGTGCAATTTACAGCACTTAGGAATGTTGTATCGCCATGATTTTAGTACACAATTCAAGAGGGCTTTGGGAAAATGAGGCTCTTTCTAAAACAGATGGCTCACTGAACTCAAATATGTTGAATCGCAGGGTAATGTTGACGTGCACCCCCCCCCCCCAAAAAAAGCTGTAAAATAAGCAGGCATTCTAGCTGAATCTGTAAATAGATTGTTGGATGTCTGTAGAGTCTCTTTGATTCTAGTGTCCTTAAGAATCACAGCTGTTAATGGGATTATGTAGTTCTGTATCTAATGCAATAATAGATATTAAACAAGCAGAGTCACTATTTTTTCCCAAAGATGCTTATTGCTTCTTGAAACTGCTGTGCTTAACAGTTTCCTCTTATTTACGAAGTATATCTGCACTGTAGAGAACATATATATATCCAAGTGCCCTGTACTGTGAGTTGTACTGTGAATTTCACCATAAGGAGGTTGTACTGTCAGTTGTACTGTGAATTTCACCATATAGTGAAATATAATCAAACTACATTTTTTTAATCTGAGATTTTTCTCAGGTCATGACAGAAAAATATTAACATGCTGTTCCAAATTCACCAGTTAAACCCAATTGTATAGTTTTCCTTATAGCGGAAACTGAATTTAGCATGGTACATAATTGCTTCTATAAATTGTTGTTCCAATTATAGAACTTGCGCTATGGAACACAGCCTGTGTTTAATATACAACGCTGGGTCTCCTCAGTATAAGCTGTGAGGAACAGAGCAAGAACCTCCTTCCTCCTCATAAAACATTTCTGCATTTTTTGTGATCCAAAAAACAGTTGATAACAAGCTTGGCCTATGTAAATAATCTGTAAATTTAAAGCCAAAGGTGATAAAATCAATCTGTATGGTGACTGTTCTGTTGAATAAGTTCTTGTTGACCTGGGGCAAAGATGTAAGTTTTCTGTGAGTGAATAGTTGAATTTTGCTGAATTTTCAGTAGCTTGAGCTTCTCATTACCATCATCCTAGTGATCTATTAAAATGTTTCTGTGTTCAGTCTTAGTTTACTAGCAGGGTTTAAGTTTGGCTGGTTTCCCTTAACATGTCAGTCTCAGGTGGATTCCACATGGGCCAAAAACAGTGGTGTGAAAATGGTTTAAAACGATGTAAAAGGGTTTACAGCGTTTTCACACCGTTTTCACAGTGCTGTTTTTGGCCCATGCAGAATCCGCCTTAGTATTTTCAGGGGGAGTGAGTTGGCTGACACAAATAGTCATGTGCATTGGCCCTACTAGCAAATTATAGAGTCAAGTGAAAGATCAAGGTCCTATTTCCTCATTGTGCTTTTCCTCAGTATTTGCGTTGACAGTTTGTCATAGAAGTCTTTTTTTAACCTTCTGCTGAATTTATACTTGGCTGCTTGCCATAGGAGAAGAGGAGAATGAGTTTTGTTATATTTTGCTGTTTGTTCTTTGGATGTCTCAAACTGTAGAATACCATAAATTGAGCCGAGCTATATACATATATGTTCACCCAAGAATTTAGATCTGCTTAGAAATTCATTGGGTGAGAGGTAGATTTTGCGGCATAATGCATACTTCATTTCCGACACTTCTCATTTGATCTAAGTAGCTGATGAGAGTGCTATTTTTTATTAAAAAGTGCTATTTTCATTAAAAAAAAACACTTGAATGCATTCTGTAAAAGACACTAGAATGCAAATTAGTCATATCAAACTAAAAATTAGAAAGGAGTGGATTCCTGTAGCTCTGGCCTGCTTAGGGAGTCATTCCTTCTTTGATCCAGTGGATTTGCTTTAGGAATCTTTAACTGAATTTCACAGAACTTTGACAATCAGAACCTAAAGATTTAAAAGACAATGCTGTTCTCTATTTCCCACTGACAAAAAAGGAAAGAAACTCAAGTCCTATTGGCTTATTTTTTTGCAACCACAAGTATTGGGGGACTTGGGCAAAATGGCTCCAGAATGAGTACAGTATCAGGTTCAGGATTCTGATATGCACTTTTAAAGCCCTAAAGAGTCTGGGAATATTGTACCTGCAGGAATGCTTCTCCTAGTAAATCCCTCAAAAAGCACTGTGCTCATCTGGAACCAACCTACTGGTGATCCCTGGCCGAAAACATATCTGGCTATTCTCAACCAGAACCAAGGTTTTTTCAATCCTGGCACTAGGCTGGTGGAACTCACTGTTGAATGAGACCTGGGCCCTGTGAAACTTGGTTCTGTTTCAAAGGGCCTGTAAGATGGAGATGTTCCACAGGGCCTGGTTGTGGACAGTAACAGTTGTATATCAGTTGGATCTTTCTGCTGGATCTTTCTAGGGTTGTGATCCATTGTTGTTTGTCTCTGCACTGTATCCTGTTACATTATTGTAATTGACTGCTGCTTGTTCACTGTTTTTTTCAGGGGAGAAATTGAAAACACTATGTTTTAAGTGTTTTAGATATGTTGCTAAATTCAGGTTTTATGGTCATTTTTTAATTTAATGACTAGCAGCAAAAGGCCATTTCAGGGGGCAGGGGGACAGGGGTGGGATGCAATGGGCCCTAAGAAGCATGATCTAAACTAAACTTTTGGGGATTGGGGAGCAGGAGGCTCAGCTTTTGGGGCTGCAGGGCAGGAGGGTGCCCGTCAGCAGAGCAGCTCCTTCGCCACCTGGCTCAGGTTTTGGGGAGGCGGGAGGGCTTCTTGGGGCCTGCAGAGCAGCAGGAATGTCGGGGTACTGAACTCCCACCAATGGCTGAAGGTTCGTCGCTGTGACATTTGATGTCTAAGCGTTTTATTTAGGATATTGAACATTGTCAGCTTTTCTGAATTTGACTGAATTTGGAAAGATCAGAACTTGTTTGGAAATATCAGAATTAAAGTTGAAATAATCATAAAAAATAATAATCTTGTATTTTGTAGCATTTTGTTGTTCTATCTTGTTACAGACAGAAATAGTTTTCCTGGTTTTAGAACCCCTTTGATTGACATTGAGTTCCAATAGAATTCTGAGAGTGACAAAACTCTGACAATTAAGAACTGACAGTTGACTATGAAGAAGTGAAGAAGATTGGAAACAGCTGCCTGAGCTGTAACCTGTCCGATGGAGCATTCTCCTCAGGAATTAAAACAATACATTTTAGGTTTCTGAATCAGAAGAGAATCCACTACCAGTTATATAGGGAAAATAGCTCTAATGTTTATAGAGTAGTTCCCAGGAGTTGAATGGAAATATATCTTGTGAATTAAGTGATCCCAGGCCAAGTCTGAGAGAGAAAATAGGGAGTGTGTTAATGTTCCTAACCCCTACAACTGAAGAACCACAGTAAAAAGAAACTTAAATGTAAACACAGCTTATGTTTAAGAAGCAAATGAATGATTTCCAAGGAAAAGCATTCTCAGTATAAAATAAAGTTTAAACATGTGTATGTGAACCACCTTAATACATTTGGAAGTACAATATATCACTATAACAATTGTCTTTTAATACGCATCAATAAAAACAACGAAAATTGAAAACAAGCATCAGCACAGGGATCTGAAATACAGCATATCAACTTATCAGGACCGCTCCCAAGAAATCTGCAACCATCTCCAGTATCATGGATGAGCTATTATTTAACAGAAAACAAGCCCAAACATTAGGGATGGAATGCCTTAGCAAAGGAAGGATACTACAATGAAAATCAGGTCTAAAAACAGCATATTTAGGACAGTCAAATAAAATGTGCAGCATCGTCTTGGGAGTATTGGTGCAATGAGAGCAAACCCAGTCATCCTTCTTAAAGATCGGAACAAGAATTGCATTGGTCCAGGCAGGTGGACTGAGGCCCGAGTTGTTTTCTGTAGAAAAAAGAGTGGCTAGTAAGGGGACCACCATTCAGAAAAACTTCTAGGCATCTCCGGAGGAATGTTGTCAGGGCCAGGGGTTTTGATAGATCACTATTAACTATCTCAGACCTCAATTCTATTATGTTGCAATCTACATTTCCTGTTAAGAAGAATTGCTAACCTGACTTTTAAATCCCACAAAAAAGTCTCACATGCCAAATATTTCTGATATATTCAAAATAACCCCCTCTGTCATGTACCTGTTTATTGATTTATCCAAAATATTTTTCTGTTATAGAAATAAAATATAACATCCAATATCTGGTCTGAGAGAGAGAGAATTTCTGGGGAAATTCTGAGCCAGCTGCTCAATCACCCTTTACCTTAAAAGTGCTAAAGTAAGGCGTTGTGGGGGAATAGCAAGCATAATTTCTCTCTCATGGGGAATACATAGCCTGGCTTGGGGCCGTCTAGTATTGAGACTTGTCTAATTGTTCAGTATGATATGAAATAGTATTGATACTCTATCCAAGGCAAGTTGATTAATTTCATTCCCTCTAAAACATCAGCTTTTCTCATCAGTATTACCTCTGGGGGTTTTTCCCAAGATGTAGAAAGATTGGTCTTGCCTGTTCATGTCTCCATACTCCATATTTAAGTATGCACAGATTTGTGAAAAGCAGATATCAAGTCTACAAAGACTGGGTGTATCTCTGAAAGAAACATTATGCTGCCTAATATTGCTTATGATTGTGAGGGTAAAGAGGGCAGATGAATATATACTTTGGTTAAAGCAGCCTGCAACAGTACTTGGATTACACTGAGTGAATATATATTGCATATGTTTCTGTAGTGACTAAAACACATCTTTAGCATACACTATACAGTGCCTCTTTTTGGTATGGCTTGTTTTCAGTTATGAATTCTTTGAAGTTGTCACATGTGTGAAATTGCTGTTTCCATAAACAGCAAATGGGCTGTTGGATACTTAATTGTTTGCTCAGACAACTTCCAGAGGAAGAAATGGGTTGATACCTATGAACTTATTGAAGAGTATGCATATCCAAAATGGCTGTGTTCTAAGCTGGAAGGTTGGGGGGAGGGGTGGTTTGGAATTCTGCCACAACATAGTTCTTGTATTTAATGAGTGGGAGAAGCCACATGCTGCTTTCCTACTTCAACAGGAGACGATGCAAACTAAAAGGTGGAATGTGATTGCAGCTTACTGTTTTTTTAAAATATACTCTTAAGTGCAAGAGGTAACGAAGGTACACATGGAAACCTGCAGAAAAGATAAGATCTAGCCTAAATTAATAGTTTGTAAGGTAGCAAATGGGAAATAGCTTCAGTATATTGGGGGTGGGGGGGTGGGGTTGTCATCAAGTCACAACTGACTTAACGGTGATCTCGTAAGGCTTTCAAAGCAAGAGACATTTAGTCGTGGTTTGCCATTGTCTGCCTCTGCGTAGTGACCCTGGACTTCCTTGGTGGTCTCCCGTCCAAGTACTAACCAGGGCCAACCTAGCTTCTGAGATCTAACAAGATCGAACTAGCCTCAGCTATCAAGATCAGGGCACTATTTGTTTTGGTAAGATTAAAACTATGGTAAAAGATTAAAACTATGGTAAAAGTGTATCTGATCTTCCCAATTGGACCTGTTACCCTCTCACACACACAGTTCTCTTCAGATTTTAAGTAATAAAATAGTGATTAAAAACCTCAGCTTCTTGACAAAACAAGGTATGTTCTGAAGAGATCTATAGTGACTTATATAAATGGATAACCTTGAAATACAGCTTTAAAATCCATATGTATATCTGCAGTTAAGGTTACAGAATGTATGATTTTGGGGACTTGGGGCAGTTAGTTGGTTTCTTATTACCTGCAGCAAGAAGAAAATCCAAAGGTCAGTAACTGAATCCATTTGCTTCCAAGTCAGGATTGTCTTTACATGTATTCATGCATTTTGTTTAGAGTTTAACCCTCATAGTTACCATATCAGGGAGCTTAAATTACCTCATGCTAGACCACATATGTGGTCCAGTAGTTCAGTGTTCAAATATGCATAGTAAGGAAATAAAACATTGAACATTTAAATAAGGTTACATTTACTGTTTCTGTAAATGTTTAAATGTCATCCAGGTATTGGAATGCTGACCAACAGTTACCTTTGCATTTCTGGACTGTCCCTACCTAGCAAACGGGTTTTCTATTTCTGGTCTTGATTATTAGTTATCTGTGTACAAGACAGACACTGGAGCTTGTTAATGTGATAACTTAACATAAATCGATAGCAGACCTGATATGTGGGTGGACTAGGCTATATATTTGTTAATGTTTAAATGCTTTTTAAAATGATTTAAATTGTTGCTTTATTAACAAAAATATCCCTAGTGGAAAATCTCTGGCATGAAGCCAATCCTCATGCTACACACACACAAAAAGCCCCCTCAATTCTGCTGACCAGTTGGATTTGAGGTTTCTTTCCTTCTGTAGGAAAAGGGCCTCAGTTCAATGCAAAACATAGTCACAAAGCCTTACTCTCATGTTATGGGAGCAGTTCATATTACAAACCTCAAAGAATCGTCACTTTGTATTACTTTTTAATAATATAGTGCTTCAAATGAGGATGAGAAAAGGAGGGGTTGTATGATCAGTCTGCAAGTGCTGAGAAGACACTTCCCATGGAAACTTTTAAGAATTAGAACAAAGTGCAACCTTTTTGAAAAAGTTGTCAGGTTTTGTGGTGACCCTTGTCAGAACTCCCACCTATTCATAATGAATAGAAACAGCTGCTTGCAACAGCATTTAGAGTCTGACATATCGTGGGACTAAATGTTGCTATACTTTAAAAGATAATCTGCCTGTTATGATCAGTGGAAGATCTCGGGGGCTATTATGTACTTGACCCTGTTCAGTCTTTCATTTAGACTCATTGCTAAGCCTCTGTGTTGGTCACAGTAATGTCAAATCATGAATTTCTTAGGTACCTGCATCAATCCTCTTTCTCCCTTGAATAGTATGTGGAACAGTTAATTAAACAAAGTGGTGCATGTTCAAGCAGAGGGTAATGGTTCCAACTGTCTCCTCTTTTTACACTGCATAGCTTTCATATTACTGTGAAGGGGCAACTCCCAGTGAAAGCTGTGAGGGTTAGTGTAGGATCAGGCTCAACCTCTCTGTTGTATTTTAAACTCATGCCAATAAAAGGTTGATGAATGAATGAATGTAGGATCAGGATTTCGTTCATCTACCAAGCTATAGTAAGCCTCAATGGGAGGGGCTGCCTGGAGCGAGGATGGGAAAATAGTCCTTTGGCTAATATTGTTTAAGGCAGTGACCAGATGCTAAACTTCTACTGAAGACATGCAAGCATCGCCTTTCTGCGTATCCTGTTAATGGCTATTTCTAGGTGGAGTAGGATCCTTTCTATCTGTTTTGGTCAAGCTGAACAACAACAGTACAAACCTAAGCAGAGATGCCCCCTTTTAAGTTCAGTGGACTCAAACGGTGTAATTCATTGCATATTGAGAGACAGAAATCAGAATTGGCTTATAGATTGTGTGAATAATGGTTAATTTTCCTTGATTTCCAGGCACAAAAGGACATTGGGAAATACTTTGAACTAAAATGGACTGAAATACAGGAACAACATTCAGATGTAAGCATGCTTCATGTGTTATTTCTCTGGAAATGTAAGCTTTTGGGTGGCGGGGGGGGGGTATGAGAATTTTCTCTTAAGTTCAATTGCCACCCTTTCCACCTACAAATAAAATAGTGGTTTTCTGAAGCAAGTTTGCCTAATCTCTCCGTAATGCTGTAATTTTTTTTCCTCTTACAGTTGCTATGATCTTGATTCTTGGTCCCCAAATGACCCAGGACAATTCTAAGTGACAGGTAGTGTAAACATCCTACACTCTCAGCTGTGGGGAAAAAAAGGCTGGGAGAAGGCTGTTTACTCTCTCTGCCTTGGAAAACTGCTGAAGCAGACAAAGCAGGAAGATCTTGCGAATTTTCTGTAAGCATATTCTCATAGTTTGTTTATATTTTCAATGTATGTTCCCTGTGTTTATATTTTAATGCCAGGTGAAAGAGATATTGGGGAGAAGTTTCAATTAGAAAACAATATTCCCTCTTTTAATATGGATGCAGTTCAGCAATTCCTCGAAAGAGCTATCTCCTGAGTAAGCCAGAAGATGGTGGACTTATAGTCTACTTTTGTTGCTGGGAATTGCTGATCTAAACCTGCACAAAACTAGAATTGGGTTAAAAGAATGCAAATAATAAGGGATGGTTCTAGACCCGTGGTGGCGAACCTATGGCACTCCAGATGTTCATGGACTACAATTCCCATCAGCCCCTGCCAGCATGGCCAATTGGCCATGCTGGCAGGGGCTGATAACATCTGGAAGTGCTGGGGCCCGCCACCACTGTTCGACTGCTTAAAGCAGTGGTTCTCAATGTAATTAAGTACCCACGAGGTCCCAGGGGAAAGAGAGCGACCTGTGGCGATTCCATCTGGTGGAAAGGAAGCCAGCGAGCAGGAAGTCGCGGGATCCCGTGATCCTGGCAACTCTGCGTGTGCTGGGCTCTGCCTTCTTTTATTAGGGTTTACAAGAGCGTGTGGGCGGACCCGGAGGCAGGAGAGGCGGGGAGATCATCATGTGATGCATGATCTCATCGGGCTACTACGTGCAGGAGGAAGCATCCGCGTCTGGGTCTAATCCACACCTGAGGGCAGAAGCCTCTTTGTCCCTTTGTCTGGGACATCTGGTGACCGTGAGTCAGGCATCTCATGACCTGTGACTCACGGGGGAACGGGGGTTGGGGGAGCGTGTGCGCCCGGAAGGCCGTAGCCAGCACCGGCATGCCTAGCGCTCCTTCTACGGTTCTGCCGGGTTCGCGGGCTCACCCCTACATCTCAACCTGGGTGTCGAAAGTCCCTTTCACAGGGGTTGCCTAAGACCATCAGAAAACGGTCTTTTTATATTTTTTATATACCAATTTTATGGTTAGGGGTCACCACAACGTGAGGAACTGTATTAAAGGGTTGCGGCATTAGGAAGGTTGAGAACCACTGGCTTAAAGCATTACTTTCTTTGGATACCATTGAATATGTACTGGACAAGAAAATTACAGGGCCTCCTCTCACTATAGCTCAGATCTTCAAAGAAATAATACAAAGAAATAAAAAATTCCTCATCAACTACACAGGGGCAAAAAAGGTTGGTATGCAGCGTTATAGGCAATGGTCCATTTTGTAAAGTTCGTGTTTAATCTTCAATCATTTAATATGTAAAGCTTCTTGATTCTACTGTATTCCAAAGGCAACAATACTTTGGATGAAGATTCAATAGATTTTGATAGTTAAGGGTTTCAGAAGCAAAGTTAAGTTTCTCCGATATCAGATGATGAATTAGTGGCATTGCCTCTTAACTAGTAAAGAGAGATCATATGATCTCTCAGCACCATTACACTGTAGCATCTCCTTCATCTGAATACTAATGTAGTACAATCCTCGGACACAGGGCTTCAGAATGTGGAAATCGTGTACCTATGCATATTATATTACACAAGTAAACTAAATATATCCACAGGTGAGAGAGCCAACTACGTGTGTGTGTGTGTTTATTACCCAAAATGGAGAAACTTGACATTAAATGAACTGTGTACAGGGTTGCTTCATAAGACATTCTTTAAACTGGAAGACATCTCTGTGCTGGTGTCTATCTCTAAAACAAGCAATTCATGTTTTGTGCTCTCATGACAGTAGCTGCTAAAATTGTATAATTGATGGCTTGATGATGGAGGTTAATTAGAATGAAATCAATTTTATAGTCCATTATTTCATAATCTGCTCTGTGTACTAGGAATATGCATTGTGGGTATAAATCCTGGATTTTCTGTGGCATAGAAAAAGTCCAATATATTGACATTTGTAGACTTTAATGAAACTGGCATCAGTGAATCTAAAATGTTGGCAATCCATAGGAACATCTGGTGTCACAGACTTTCTTGGCTGGCACACCCAAGTGCAATGAATCATAACTCTGACATCTCCAGAACATGCTTAAGTATAAGAAGTATTGTGACTTTTTTACAATAGTCTCAGACCCTGGGGATGACCAAAGCTACCAGCTACAGTAGGAGTCTCCTGATGCTGCCCCTTCCCCTGGTTGAATGAATGTTGGGGGAATGGGAGAAAACATCAACATCACTTCCTGCTACAACTGGAAAGTGACATCACTGACACTCTAGGATTGGAACAGGTAAAATGATTAGAGTAATTGCAGCAAGTATAAAACAGCAATAAAATCACAACTACGACAAATTAGGCAACAGGTAAAACTGCAGATGGAACAATTTTATTTTACTACACTCCAGCCCTACACTAATGACAGAAACTAATTAACAGTTTCTACCGGCTTCCTAGAATTATACAGGAAAAAAGAATTCTGTTATCTGCGTAAAATGACACTGCACACCAGATCTCTGCATAATCTCTTCCAGCAGATCAGTACAGAAGTTGAAAAGTGCGGGAGTTCATTGAGCATTATGTTGATCTAGGGACAAAGCAACAGTCACCTAGTATCAGTTTCTGAATTTTGTTCGTTAGTAAAATAGAGAGCTTTGTATTCCTGAAAAATACAATCTGTATACTCTTCTGGTGATTTAGTATGAAAATGCAGGATTTGCGTTAAATAAAAATGTAATACATGCCTGTTGGTTAAAATGTCTTCTTAAAATATGTAAGGTTGGTAAAAGGGTATTTTACTTTAATAATCTGCATTACAATCACCAGGACTTGAACTGTCCCCTCTCTAGACTAGTATTGCCAGTAACCTGAAGTTCCGTTTATATGAGTCATTTATGTATGCTGTATTTCTGTATTGCTGGCACTTCCTCTGTTAATCAAAACTGCATCAGAGACTTTCCATATGGCATGGATTCCACAACTGCGAAGTACAGGAGCCATTGAAGAACAGGCTGGCTATTACAGTGTTTGACTTTTTCTGTCAAGTTCCGAAAAGTAAACTGAAAGTTTCTCAACACTTTCTTGTATAGAACAGCATACCTGTTTTTCTCTCTTTGTGTTATTTATGGCAGAATTGTGGCAGTTATTCCTTGAGTGATTTTATTAAATATTTACTGCCATAATTCTTTCCTGGGGAAGTGGAGGAAAGCAGTCTAAATGTTTTGTTTGAGATGTGGGTCTCTTACAGGTGCCTGAACTTACTGTTTCCTGGAGCCTTTGTTGTAAACTTCATCTCCATTGGAAAGGAAATAGGAGTTTTAAACTCCAGTGCACTTACGGGTGGGGGGAGCATATCTGGCAGGATTTTTTTCCCTTTTAAACTACCAAATCCTTTCAAGTAGTTGAGAGAGAGGATTAAAAGTGAATAATGTTTAAGACAAATTAAAGTTGATGCTTGACTTGTCAGTCTCTGGAGTTTCCTGAGTAGTCTGAATGTTTTCAGTTGCAAGCCCCCGAAGAAATTCCTAAAAGAATCTGAATGGATAACTCTGAGGATTTACATCCTTGTGTCCAACTCTATTCCTGGCTTGGTGGTGATTGTTTAGTTCCTGAGGAATCTTGGCAACAGAAAGAGAGAATGGTCCAGGTCACAGGACAGGCCTTTTACTGTGACTCCTTTTAAGACAACTTTGGAGTAGAAGTACAGTAGATAACAAAAGGTATATGTATCAATTTGGCACACAAATTGGCTTAATTGTAAGCACAATAAAAGTTTAAAGTGTGTCTGTTTTCCCCTGTCAGAAACAATTCTAATATTTGTATGAAATGTTGTGTTGAAATAGAAGTATAAACAATGTTCACTTTTCTTTTCAAGGTTGTTAAAATGGTTGTGTGGGGATCAGCAATTCTCTGAGTAAAAGGTGGGTAGCTGTGCTGGTGGTTTTAAAACCACCAAGGTTTTCAGGGTATAAGTTCTTGAGACTCAAAGCTCTCTTTGTCACACTAAGATCTGATGAAGGGAGCTTCTGCCTGTGAAAACATACACCCTGGAAAACTTGGTAGTCTTTAAGGTGCTACTGGACTCAAACCATGTTCCTCTGAGTAAAAGGAATTGTGTACACAAGAACTCTTTTGCTGAGATCTTAGAGCTTTTGTGCAAGAGCTGCTAGGGCAGGGGCTGGACCTCCTTCTGTGGTGCAATTCCCAGCCCATTTTGACTCCCTCATTTATTTATTTATTTTGGAAACTGTTCCCCAGTCCATTTGATTCATGCGCAGGCATTTGGGATAGCTATATTCTGAACCATTTACCTTCACTGCTGCCACTGGGGAGTTCATTTTAAGGTCACTGTATATGGTGCCGAAGGTAAATTTTCAGCCATGTCCAGTTAATACCAGTTTCAAAGTTTTGCCAGCAGCTAAAGTCATTTTAGAGAGTAGTTGTGGCTCTTGTTAATTAATTGTTAGTTAATGAAAAGCTGCTAGGTAAAGGCGACCACACCATTCTGCTCCAATCCAGAACGAAGTTAGGAAATGAACCTCCCTTGATACTGTACTAAGTAGAATAGCACATTAAATGGTAAACAGTTGACAGGAAATTCTTCTCTCTTAAAAAAATGTATATTACTGTTACATTTAAGTTCTGAGCAATGATTGTGCCCGTTAGTACTGAGCAGTTGTCGAACTCTTAAGTTGCTTCTCTGTGCTGTGTCCAGAAGTCCAAGTAAATGATTTTTCTGACAATTCCATAGCTGACAGAAGGCCAAACTACATGTGCTTCCTTGAGCAGGTTTGGCACCTGAAAGGATGTGGGGTGGCAGGGAGAAGGGACAAGATCACCTGAAGCCATCTCAGCATGGGTCTGATCCTAGCAATTTTTAAATAGCTAAATTTTCTTCTAAATGGGGTCGACCACGAGTGAAACCCAATGTTTTCCGTACAGTCCTAGTAATTTTTTCCTAGTTTTGCCTCCAACCTTGTGTGTTGCTTGTGACTAGTGTAGTTACCGTTCCTTGCAATACTGTTGAAACGCTGCTCCTGGAAAAGAAAGTATAGTTCATTCAACTTGGAACACTTCCTGAAAGGACTGTTCTAGTCTAATTGTAATCAGGAAAAAAATCAGGCTGTAGAAGTAGGTAGGAGAAAAAAGAACAGTGCAAGGGAGAGCAGTGTCTTAGACCTTTTGGGTATCTAAGGCCCTTTCCGCACAGCAAATGTAAAGTGGGGTTGCAAGCAGGATAAATGAACCTGTTGAAGCCCCGGGCTGTTCGCATGGCTGGACGTCCCATGGTCAGTGAGTGTATTGGCTAGGGTACGTGCCTTTGCTTGGAGGCGCGGTTTCCCCCCATTCACCTCCCTCCACAGTCATGCTGCTGTCCCAATGCCCCTCCATAGCTACAAAGCAGAGAGGTGGGGACTGAAAAAAAGGAGCGTGGCCAAGTAACGCGCTTCCTGGGGCAGCCATTTGCTCGGCTGCGGCTGCAATCCGCATTAAAACGAAAGAATCACGGATAGTGTGATTCTTGAAAAACCCAAGTGCGGGGGAGGAACGTGGAGCAAACTAGCATTAGGAGCGGGATCCGTGCAAAGTTCCCACCCACCCCCACGGGTTTTATACCATGATTAGCCCCCTTTTATTGACCCGTGCAGAAGCTTCATCAGGGGCCCTAATAAAAAGTTATAATAGTTATAGTTACATTAATATACAGAAATATACATTAACATACAGAATAATTGAAAATGCTTTAACACTTTATTTTTAAATATAGTTCGAAAAGTAATTTTAACTTTTAAAATATATTAATCTGTATGTTCATTCTAATTAACATAATATGATTAATTATATAAGAACATAAGAACAAGCCAGCTGGATCAGACCAAAGTCCATCTAGTCCAGCTCTCTGCTACTCGCAGTGGCCCACCAGGTGCCTTTGGGAGCTCACATGTAGGATGTGAACGCAATGGCCTTCTAGGCTGTTGCTCCCGATCACCTGGTCTGTTAAGGCATTTGCAATCTCAGATCAAGGAGGATCAAGATTGGTAGCCATAAATCGACTTCTCCTCCATAAATCTGTCCAAGCCCCTTTTAAAGCTATCCAGGTTAGTGGCCATGACCACTTCCTGTGGCAGCATATTCCAAACACCAATCACACGTTGCGTGAAGAAGTGTTTCCTTTTATTAGTCCTAATTCTTCCCCCCAGCATTTTCAATGAATGCCCCCTGGTTCTAGTATTGTGAGAAATTTATCTCTGTCAACATTTTCTACCCCATAATTTTGTGAACTTCAATCATATCCCCCCTCAGCGCCTCCTCTCCAAACTAAAGAGTCCCCAAGCGGCTGCAGCCTCTCCTCATAGGGAAGGTGCTCCAGTCCCTCAATCATCCTTGTTGCCCTTCTCTGCTTTTTTCTATCTCCTCAATATCCTTTTGAGATCTTGTGACCAGAACTGGACTTACAGTACTTCAAGTGCGGTCGCACCACTGCTTTATATAAGGGCATGACAATCTTTGCAGTTTTATTATCAATTCCTTTTCTAATGATCCCCAGCATAGAGTTTGCCTATTTCACAGCTGCCATGCATTGAGTTGACATTCCCATGGAACTATCAACTAAGATGCCTAAATCCCTTTCCTGGTCTGTGACTGATAGTGTATGTGAAGTTTGGATTTTTTGCCCCTATGTGCATCACTTTACATTTTGCTACATTGAACTGCATTTGCCATTTCTTAGCCCACTCACCTAATCTATCAAGGTCCGCTTGGAGCTCTTCGCAATCCTTTGTGGTTCTCACCACCCTACATAATTTGGTATCATCTGCAAACTTGGCCACCACGCTACCCACCCCTATTTTAACTTTTCATTAGATGTCCTGACAAAGCCTATCGTGAAGCATGTTGAGATCTGAAAGGTCTATAAGCTGCTCTGCCTTTCGCCTTGTTCTTTTTCTTCTAGTCTTATTGTAATTATCATAGCATGTTATAGAGTGATTGCACCAGTGCTAATAAGTGATTTGACTATTCTAGGTCTTATGTGCTCCCGGGAATTGTTTACAGTTGTCCTTGTCATGGCAAAGTCTGCCACACTTCAATGCAAATTATACATGACTACTTTTGCATGACTCTTGCCTTCCCATATTTATTTTTTGTATATGAAACACTTATATGCTGCCTCCCTGCCCATTATAAGGTATCCAAGGCAACAAACATTATGACAGTGACTCATTTAAGCAGCATTTAAAATAAGAGACTATAGAAAATATTTCAAACAAATTAATAAAAACATACAAGTACCCATAAAACAACCAGGGAGGAGGGCCAATAATAGTTAATGGGAGTATGCCAAAGAAAATAGTCTTTAAGCAATTTTAGAATGAGCCTTATAGACAATAATGCCAGTATCTTTTGTTGAAATCTAACATGTCCTTCAGTTTAAGGAAAAAGATTAATAATTTAGTTTAATTCAGTTTGGCCAGAGTGGGTGAAATAAGGCCAGCTCATATTCTGTCTTTTATGTCTGTTTTTTTCATCTTCCCCAAAGAGTTCTGTAGACCGTTGTGGACAATGATTATTCCATCTGCTGACCATATTGTGTCAATAGGCACCTCTTAAAGAAATGCCACATGAATTGCTGGTTTGGAATTTTTTTGTTAAATACATTTAAACTTTACCTTGATAACACTGATGTTTATCTGTAAGAACTCTTTAGTGTGTATGCAAGTATCATGTACTTGTGTATTGTCTAGGGCAGGGGTAGGGAACCTGCGGCTCTCCAGATGTTCAGGAACTACAATTCCCATCAGCCTCTGTCAGCATGGCCAATTGGCCATGCTGGTAGACTGATAAGGTTCCCTACCTCTGATCTAAGTATGCAGTATTGTGGCACAGCAAACCATATTACTTTGAATGGTAAGTTGCATAGCTCAAGTATATTCTACTTCAAAAAGATTCAGAGGTAGTTTTGCTTTTATGTATGTTTTCAACATGTAGACTAAAACTTCAAAATGTGTGGTCTAAAACTTCAAAAACAAAAAGGACATTTCCTTTGGTGTGATGTGTAAGTGTATTTCATTGGGTATTCTTGGATGAAAGAACAGAATAACATAGGCAGCGGTTAGGGCAATTCTACCTATTTGTTCTGAAGAACCAACCACTGTGCAAGAGGACTGATTTTGCTTTATTGTACTGAAGTGACATTCATAAGGGAGCTTACAACAGTTAAAAAGGAAAATTCATATAGACTAGGAAAAAAATCTAATAATTGTAACTGTACAAGCTACAACTCAGAAAAAAAGTTACACCAAAAAAATTACACTGCCTTTTTAATGGGATTTAAGGATAAAATCTTAATGGGGGAAAAAACAGTTACACATTTTAGCTTATACTTCCTGTAATATTTTCCACATCTCATATCTTGTTCCAAATTGTAGGACTGTCTATGTGTGTGTCTCATGGCAAAGAAGAGGGTCTTTTGTTCTGCTTCAAGCCTGATTTTGTGCAGTTAGGCATTCCTAGCAGCCCAGACTAATCAGAGCTTAGAAGCGAAGCAGAGTTGGTACTTAGATGGAAGACTACTAAGGAAGAACTGGGGCTGCTTTGCAGAGCAAGACAATGGCACATTCCCTCCTCTCTTGCCTTGAAAATACCACGTG
Organism: Sphaerodactylus townsendi; assembly: GCF_021028975.2. Classification (NCBI taxonomy): domain Eukaryota; kingdom Metazoa; phylum Chordata; class Lepidosauria; order Squamata; family Sphaerodactylidae; genus Sphaerodactylus; species Sphaerodactylus townsendi. The sequence continues at coordinate 142,206,964 of NC_059425.1, forward strand.
GTGGAACTTTATGGGGTTGCTGTGAGTTAGTGGCGACTTGACAGCACACTTTATCTTTCATTATCCCCTAGTCAACTGAGTTCAATATGCTCATGAAAAACATCCAAGGTGTTTTAATTCCTGTACCAAAACAGCTCATGTTTCAATATGTCATCTGCCTTTGTCTTGTCCATTATGCCCATTATATGCGTGATAACATGCTTTTCAAATGTGATTTAACTGCTGGCAATCAATGACTACTCCGTTGTAACTTTTTATTCATTAGTAAGTGACTATGTAAAAGCTTCAACTAAAATTGAATTGTAAAATTGTATTAATTGAAAGCAATGGCTATGAATTTGAACTGCATGATTCTTCTGCCTAAGTAGGTATTCTGTTTTCTACACTATTTATACCACCAGAGGGTGCTATAGACCTTTCACAGGACTTTATGGTTCTTAACCCAAATCCTACAGAATGAACCCTTCTAGAGGCACTACTTTTTAGAAACATAATGCCGCTGGATTGTATATATTTGGAATGCACAAATGAGACGTGTAAACTTATAAGTTTAAAATAGACTGAGCTGGAATTACATTTTAAGAAATCTTGCGGTGGACTTGATTTTGAGGACCACATTTTTCCACAGTTGATGTTAGAGAAAACTCTGATTTCACTTTAAGTGGCAAGTTGTACAATAATAGTATACAGTGAGACCACTGTTTGTTGCTTTATATGCTTATAGGAGCATAACCTTAGCTGCAACAACTATCCCTTCTCAAGTAGGAAGAGACTACCTTCTACAGAGGTTGGCAACTATTTAACTATTTTTAAATCCTTTTGTTTAAATTCCTTTTTTTAAAAAAAAAAACCCAAACCCTGATAATATCTTAATGTCTTATTTGAAGACTCATTATTTACTATTACCAGTATTATGAATGGACCTTTTGTAGTTTGTGACTAAAATCAGGGATTATTTTTGTGATGGTACTTACCAGTGCTGAGTGCTTTCTTGGGCTGTCCCAAGTCTGAGGCAGGGATGGGGGATTGGTAGAAATTGGCACAGCCTTATTCATGAGTCCTGACTCTTCAAAAATTGCTGGTGGCAACTGTCAATAGTAGCAGACCACTTGCTTCCTAGGAGGGTCTTTCCCCAAGATTTTTCCATCTTGACTTTTCCCCTGTTCTTAACAGGTGCACACTCTTGTCATGGAACTGGAATAATGTGCTCTCTATTTTGCCTGCATTATTAATGATGGTAAAAGAGTAGTGGTGTGGAGGCTGAATGGATATGTCTCCCTTTTCTTGTAATGATTCATCATTAGCAAGTGTATTACTTCAACCACTTTTGACATAATTGAAGCATTACCCAGTAGCAAAGTACTATCACGTTCCTTTTCAGAAAAGAGTTAAGGATGACTTTCACATGTCTGCTTCCCAAGTATAAATATCTTCAGCTGCAGTTCTAAGGACACTCTCCTGGGAATTAGACCCAGGGAACAAAATGGGACTTTGTTCTGAATAGACTTGCTTTGGATCTCTCCTTATGAGTCGTTACATACATGGATATTAAATATATCATTATGTAAGCTTACTAAAGCCCATTTCAGACATTTGTAGCACAATAGCTAAGCCGGAAAAATCCATACAGAACCCATTGTATAATGCACCATCCTTTGCAACATGTTTTTTAACTATGTCAGCATAGGCTTTGATTATGTTCAGACTGACCACATGAGATCAATTTCAGAAAAAGAAAAACCTGCGCATATTTCCTTGGGCATTTTTTAAAAAAATTGCCCATAGAGTGCAACTTCACTGGCCAGTACACTGCCTGTTTGGTTTATGGACCACTTTAACTCTGTTACCATGACTGATGATGACAAGCTGCTGGGATCCATTGGTAATCCCACCTAAATGTAGACAGATCAAGTCTCCTTGTAGTAGCTCCTGCTGGATTTATCTGTTGCCTTTGATACAGTGGATTATTTCATCTTGTTCTGGAGCCAGGAATTGTGCTTTGGCCTATCTCAAATTATTCCTCAAAGACCTGACCCAAAGGATTGCCATTGGAGACCAACTATCGTCATTGTGGGGTTCCACAGGGCACAATCCTGCCAAATGATTTGTAGTTGGGTGTTGACCGTCAACAATGTACTGACCATACACAGCTATATATGCAAATCCCCTGGTGATGCAGTAGAGGTCCTAAATCACTGCCTAACTGCTGTGCTTAAATGGCTAAGAGGGAAAAAAGTAAAACTAAACCCTGGAAAAACAGTCATAGAGTTGGAAGAGACCCCAAGGACCATCAAGTCCAACTGCCTGCAATGCAGGAACACACAAAGCACTCCTCACAGATGGCCATCAAGCCTTTCTTTAAAAACCTTCAAGGAAGTAGACTCCACCAGACTCCGAGATAGTGCATTCCACATTTGAACAGCTGTTACTGTCAGGAGGTTTTTCCTGATGGTTAGGTGGAATCTCTCTTTTTTTCACCTTAACTCATTACTCCTGGTCCTAGTCTCTTGAGCAGCAGAAAACAAGCCTGCTCCCTCACCATCATGACATCCCTTCAAAGGTGAAGGAAGTAATGCTGGTTGGGAGGGTGAAGGGCACCCAACTCCCCACTTCTGTTGACCCTTGCCAACTTAGTTAAGAGCCTTGTGGTTATACTGGACCCAGCACTGATTGCTAGAGAAGCAGTATGCCTTTTCCATTCTGGTCCCCACCTTCAGAAATGGCCTGCCTGAGGAAGCCAGGAAGACTCCCAGTCTTTGGGTTTTCTGTAAACTACACAAAATTTGAATTATCCAAGACGGTTCTTTATGCAGACAACAAGGTAGCACTGTGCAAAATGATTCACAAAGTTATTTGGCTCAATTATTAGTGACTCTGGTCTTTTCTACTTTGTATAGTTGTAAGCAGGATCTTATGTAATTTTTGCATCATTTAATGTGTCATGCTGATATAGCAGCAGAAAAAACATAAGTGTTTAAATATAAATGTTCAAGAAAAGATAAGAGCTAGCAGAATGCAAAATCTGGAGTTTAGTGTCTAAATTGAGAAGCTATGTTCAGAAATGTTCTTTTGTATAAGAAAGTCAGTATTCTAACTAACAGCATTCAGTGGAGCGTAATGATGTGACTCTGGTTTGTCTTTGAATGTAGAGGTTATTACAGGGCAGATTGTGTCATTCTACAAGAGTGACATTATATACTTCAAAGCTATAGCAAGTTTATGTGATTTCATAATAAGGCAGATCCTGTGAGTTTTGTTTGTTAGCAGAATGACCTAGAGTTGTCTAGAATGAGAGACAGCTAATGCAGAGAATTGGTTTAGAATGATCTCACTGTAAATCAGGTGGCAATGACTAATACTGAAAATTGTATAAAAGCAGGAATTTCAGTTCAGGCAATGTCTATTCCTTGTCTGGCTCTGAAGCCAGACAGGGAAAATACCACTGGGTGCCTATACTCTGGTAGTCTGGCCCTTTAGTCAGATTACCAGATAACACTGGGCTGTTGGAGCTAGGTTCTCAAGGTGCAAGGGGACTTGGTCTTTGTCTGACAAGAAGTCTTTTGGATTCTTGCTGAGACAAATAGCCAATAAGCTGTATTTGTGTCGTCTTGTTTTTCACAGCCAGAAAGACTGTTAGGCTACACCTTTGAGGGTCGATAACTTTGGACCCCCCTGAACCAAACTTCACCAAATCTGGGAGGTAACATCAGGAGAGTCTCTTACTGATATCATCCAGGTTTTGTGAAGTTTGATCCAGGGGGTCTACAGCTATGGACTCCCAAAGGGGGTGCCCCATCCCCCATTGTTTTCAATGGGAGCTAATAGGAGATGGGGGCTACACCTTTGAGGGTCCATAACTTTGGCCCCCCCTGAACCAAACTTCACCAAACCTGGGTGGTATCATTAGGAGAGTCTCCTAAAGATACCATGAAAGTTTGGTGCTGCTAGCTTACCAATTGCACCCCTTACAGCAGGCACCCCCAAAATTTCCCCAGATTTTCTTTTTAAATCCCCCCTTTGGCATGGATTTAAAGGGAGAACGTGAGGTCCCCAGTTCAAACATTAAAAGTGATGCTGTTTCAGGGTATCCACCCCAAAATAGCATCACTTTCAATGTTGTTTAAACACCATTGAAAATGATGCTGTTTGGGGGTGGATTCCAGCATCACTTGTTTAAACTAGGGAGCCTAGATTCTCCTTTTCAGTACACTTTAATGAGTGAATCTGGGGTTCCCAGTTTAAATAACATTGAAAGTGATGCTGTTTCCCCCAATCGGGGGGACTGGATACAACACCATAAAATGTTTTCGTAGCAGTAATAAAACATTTTGAAAGCATTTTGAAAATGTTTTCAAAAATCATTTCTGCTGTGTGGCATGGCTATTGCTGTGTTCAGATTTGTGAGTTGGGACATGTTCTATAATTTGATGGTGACTTTGAAACGTCCTGGTATTAAAAACCATTGCTTGGTCACGGTGGGGGAGGGCGGCTGCCCATGGGGGGGGGCGCCAAATTCCAGTTTGCCTAGATACGCCATTGGGCGTAGCTACAAGGGGGCTGGGGGGGTGCACGTTGCACCGGGCACGCGCCTTGGGGGGCATCAAACTCAGGTTTTGCCCAGGGCTCCAGTTTGCCTAGTTACGCCACTGAAAGCTCCCAGTTTTTTCCCCCAGACTCTGTTCACATGTCTAACGTTCACTTACATCTTGTTGGCCTTCTCCCCTGAAATCTCAGACCTCTCTCTTTACCCAAACAAACCCCCCATTCTCTCTTCTCATCACATCCTGTGTTCTCATATGATCCTCACTGAATGACAGAAGTTTCTGTACACCTGGAGACCTTTCCCCCTGCTGCCTGCTATCTATTCCTTCTTCAGGAGTTGAACTAGCGGGCCAGTTGTTTTCTGGCCTGCATCTATTATGATATGAATTTACATCCTGTGGCTTTTGGCCACTGGAATTTGGGAAATGTAGAAGGAAAACTGGTTCTGTGACTTTCTGATGACTCGAAAAAGTAGTTTTAACTTCACTTCTGAGTATTCATGGTACAAATTAATTGACAAAATGGTGTACTTTTACACAGTTAATAGTTCAAAAAGTCATCTCACCACACCTAAGATATTTTAAGATGGTTTATTGTGTTGGCTGCAGAAGACCAACAAGTAGTCTTGACATTAGGGTTCTTTGTGGTTACTATGCTACAACTTAAACATTCGAAACAGACTGTTACAGTGCTGCCCAGTGATTTGAGAAGCTATTTATTTCACTTTAGCTATTATCTAGGAGATTCCAGCAGTGAACAACTATGCTATTAAATATATTAGAATCTTGCTGGATCAGAATAAAGGTGCATCCGGTTCAGCATCCTGTTCCCAGCTATGGCCCACAGAGGTTCTTAGGCTAAACATAAAATGCATTGTGTAATGAATTTTTAAAATAAATAAAATTATAATGCTTCCTTATCCCATTCAGGTTTTCCAATATCTTTTATGCTGTTTCTCAAAGAATATATAATAAAAAAGAAAAGGAATTAAAAGATTTTTTAAAAACCAGTAAATACCAGAATGAAAGCAAAATATTTATGAATGTGGCGACTTAGACAAGAGCTGACATATTTTTTTAAAATAACAATATAATACAATTATGATTTAGTAAAGCTGAATTACATTTTAGAATGCAATCAGTGAAGAGTTGAATAAAATGTGTACATGTGCTCATCCATGTCGTAACAGCACCAAATGTCAAATATTTCTAAATATGTTTTGTTCCAGAAACTATCTAGACGTTTTAATGGGAGGGCCCAGGCTAGCCGAGTCTCATCAGCTTTTGAAAGCTACAGGGTCATACCTGGTCAGTATTTGGATGGAAGACCATCAAGGAATACCAGGAATGTTATGCAGATGTAGGCGATAGCAAACTACCTTTGAATGTCTCTTGCCTTGAAACCCCTACAGGGTCACAATAAATCTGGTATGATCTGACAGTGAAATAAAGACATTTCTGTATTTTTGTCCTGCAACCTAGTAAATGCTGCTTTGCTCATTTATAAAACACTAGCGGGCCCGGCCATGTTTTGCTGTGGCAATTGTCCTTCTCATCACAGTCCACAACCCACACAGATGTCCATGCAGGTCCAATGATCCCCAACATAGCCTTTTGGGGTGGTCAAATGGAATCCCTCTTTCCCTTTTAAATGCACATTGTTATATGGTGCTGTCTTGTTTTTTTAGTATAAGGTAACCCTTCCCATTCCACAATGGAACTGTCCAGAGTGTGAATCCCGCTGTCCATGAGGCTGGTTGACACGCACAGTCCTGGCTTGGGGAAGGCAGAACTGGGGCAAGTAGGCTATCCCAGTCAAGCAGCAGAGGCAGGGTTCTTAAAGGGCCATGTGCAAAAGAAGTGGAGCCAGTAGTGTTGGTTCGCCCCTACCCTGTGGATTTTCTTAGAAGAAAAAGGCAAACTCCAGCTCGCTTTTAGTAAAAGAGAGCTGTGATGAATATGGGTGAGGAAGTGGGTAAGTGGTAGTTGGATGTGAGGGAGGGCAGAGTGAGGTGTGTGAGGATGAGCTGGATGTGTATTGTGTGGTAGCAGTGGGCGAGGCACAGAGAGTGAAAGTTACCTGTGTGTGAGTGGGGAACCCCACCTGACGTCTCACACGGCAAAGTGTGTATGTGTTTCACTTCCACTCATATTACCTACCAGTATTACCTATTTACTGTTTTCACTGCTTATCTGTGGCCATCTGCACGAACATTCTAGCCCCTCATACCAAGCCCTCAGGCCACAGACATGCTGCACGAACATTCTAAGGGTGACAGTTAAACACAGCCAGCTTCATGGCCTGGTGCGCCAGGAAAAAGAAGTTTTACCTGGCTCAGCTATGGACTTTTGGCAATTTGAAGGTCTGATTACCTGCCCGCAACAGGGAGGGATGTCCTGTGAAAATTTGGGGGGGATCCGTCCAGTAGCTTCTGAGGGAGACCATCAGGGACAAACACACAGTTAGATTTTTATGTATATAGATAAGAGATTCCATTGGTCTTTTGGTTTCCATTGGTAAAGTTGCTTTGATTAAATATATGGCACTAGAATTTGAATAATCCATCTGAGTGACCTCACTTGATTCACTTTCAAATAGTATAATTGAATAAAGTTTCTGGAATGAAGAGGAAAATTTTACAACTGAGAAAAAGAAATGAAGATTTTGCAGCAGCTTCATCTTCCATGCTGATAATGCAAAGATTTGTTCCAAATAATAGCACAATCCGGTTAAATCAAAAGTGAACCATGGTGACAGTGACTCACTTCCAGCCAATTGCACATACAGCTTGAGGGTGGGGCATATACAGAATTGGTAAAAACAAACACAAAACAGCAGAATGTGGCAGTTACTCGCTCTTCTCCCCAACTGCTGAATAATTACAGTCATTGTATCATCTGCATCTGCCTGAGGAAGGGTAGGCGTTGGCTGCTCCGCGTGGGAGGTTTATGACTGCTGCCGGCCACAACTACTCCATTAACTGTTACGTGGAGATACAGGCCTCTGGGAAGAGAATTAGGCACCTGGGAACAGTTGGAGGAGGAGGAGAGGCCGAGTAGGAGGGGGTTAGCCTTCTTGGAGGGTGCTGTTAACCCATCAACAGTTTTCTACAGCCTGTTGTATTTGTTCATAGAACGGGCTTTGCCACTGGTAATATTATATCAGTACTAAATGGAAGCAAATATATTATGATTTTTTCTGATAATTAAGCCCAGAATATCTGGATCAGTTGACAGCTCCAATAAATATTATTAAATCTGCTTTAAGAGCCCCACGCCTCCAACCATTACCTAAATGACTGGTGAGGCCTTTTCTCATCTTGTCACAAAAACATTGACATCTAGATTAAGGAACACAAATATCCTGTCCAAGTACTAATCCTATTTAACTTTCAAGGTCTGATGAAATAGGGCTATTGCCATACTGGTTTCCCTCCCCAGTAGCTCTTATTAGGGGACTGCAAAATTGGGAAAATTCAGGGTTTGATATGTTGGAGATGAAAAATTTCAATATTTCTGAATAGTCCCAAATTTCCACAGTATACCCTATTTATAGAATTGGAAGAGACCACAAGGGCCATCAGTCCAACCCCCTTTCATGCAGGGACACACAGTCAAAGCACTCCTAACATATAATCATCCAGCCTCTGTTTAAAAACCTCCAAAGAAGGAGACTGTTCAGAAAAAGATGACAGGAGATTTGTGAATTCATCTGCTATTTCCTGGACCATCTTTGTTCTAGAATGCTTTGCTTGGGTTCTAGAGCCTTGGGGACAGAACTGCTTGGGTTCTTGAGCCTTGGAGACACAAGGACCCAAGCATAACATTCTAGAACAAGACAGTCCAGGAAATGGTGGATGAATTCATAAATCTGAACAGGATATAGGTATGGGAATATTGGGGGGGGGATTGACTCCATTATAGCCTATGGGGAATCTATCTGGGACTCTTAAGTATGCTCCTTAGTGCTGGCCTTTGTGTCTCTATGGTGTGCACCAGAGGCACAACATCTGGCTGCTTTGATGAAATTTATAGCAAGGGAAGATAATGCAGTCCTCTCACCCCCACTCTCTGTGATAGGGTTTTGTCTGTTCTGTGGAGGGTATCATTGGGACTGATGAAGGCTTCAGATAGCCGCTGTTTCTGATCTTAATGCTGCTATCCCAAGCACAAAGCTCTGGCCATTCTGATGATATTCATAGACAGGGAAGAAAGACCTCCTGAGAAGCTGTGTGCAACCTATAATGCAGTTCTCTCACCACCACTCCACTCCCTCTAGGCCAAGTTCAGTCTCCTTCACAAAGAGTGTCAGCAGAGCTTCTAGCACCTTGTCAGAGGCTTCAGATGGCAACCATTTCTGCACTGCTGTCCCAAACATTTTCCTTGAAAACACTAATAGCAATATTTTTCCCATTAAAGGGAAATGCATGTCTCCATATTCAGGGTGAGTGGAAGACTGTGACTGCACAGTACTATTTCATCTGATTGTGAAAGTCAATTCTTAGTAATTTTTTCACTTACATTAAAATTAATGACAGTCTGTAATTATTTAATTCTCCATATTACCTGTGGGGGAGGGGAGGTGGCATGGTATAATCAGATCTTGGAACCTAAGCAGGGTCACTGCTTGGAAGAGAGACCACCAAGGAAGACTCTGCAGAGGAAGGCAATGGCAAACCAACTGTGCTTCTCACTTGCCTTGAAAGCCCCATGTTGGGGTTGCCGTAAGTCAGCTGCAATTTGATGGCACTTTACACACACATTACCAATGAGGAATCTCCCTCACTTGAGATCCGGCCTGGGCTCTGTTTGAGAGGGAGGAAAGCTGTTTGTGTATATATGTGCCAGCTATATGTTACAATTACTAACGTAGATGTTTATCCTAATACAATTCATTAGGAAAAATAATGTGCACATAAATGTATATTAAGCAAGCAATTTAAAGCATGCCCTTCTGCTGGTAAGAAGTGTGAAATAACTGCTTCCACCAGTAATTGCAAAAATAATGAATAGATGCTGTCAGTCTTAATATTTGCATCACCTGTGCTTATCAACAACCCTGACTACTTCCAAGCAATCTAATTGTAACAGCACATCCTGTTCAGTTCTTACTTAACTGAAGTTGCCTAGGTAACAAATGCAGTCCCAGAAACAGATTCCACACAGTGGCAAAACACCAAAAAGCTAAGCAAAACTTTTGGTTCTTTAGTAGCGCTTTTTGCAAAGACCATAAATAAAAACCTATACAGACAACCTTTTATAAAGTACCACAATGGAAAAATCATTTGAGGTGGGAGATGCAAAGAGCAAATGGTGGTTGGGTTGGTCTTTAAGTGGGGTTGACGTTTAAGATGTCACAGAATGGTTTTGCTGACTTTGTACAAGACACTGAACCCTAGTGCCTTTACTAGTGAACAAAACTGAGACACTTCACTAAATTGCGTTAACAATTATTTAACTCTTGTTCCCCAAACTGCTCAATATAACATTTTTTTTGTCAAGTGCACACTGTGCTTTTTTGCAACATAAAGTGTCGCTTGTTTCCAGGGAAGGCCTCATAGAGTTCATAGGGAATACCCTAATTTCAGTTGTGTCAGACAGTAATCACTCAAAGAAGAAAGCCTTACTTCCAGGTTCAGTTATCAAAAGATCTTTCTTAGCCTTTGGCATAATGGGTAAGTAATGCACATTTTTGTGTATGGAATAGGATAGAAATGGGGACAGACTAGCATTTACAGATGCTGACGCAAACTTTCTGAGCCTGCTGACAGACAATTTCTTGGGAACAGCTGGTATTGCCTGCTGATTCCTTCTCTCAAAGTACATCCCAGCCATTGTCTATGCAGACAGTTCTTCTAAACTAAACTTGTGAGGTTCAAACTAAAGTGCTGAAGTCTAAAGGGCAATTTTTGTTTGCATTCTTGCTTCCTATTTGCATTCTTTATTAACACTCACTCTTAGCCTTTTTTTTCCTTAGGTTTTTTTTTAAAATCTTCCCCATTAAAAGTTCAGGTTCAGTATAGTACTGATTTTAAATCACTTGCTCTCTTCATTTGGGAATGACAATTTCAGAGTTAAGACAGATCATTTGAAAATATGGTTGTCCTCAATGAGTGGTATTACACAAGCCAAATTAGGCAGATACAGAGTAAAGTTCTTTTCACAAAAGGCCTTGATTTGATTAGATGGTTTGAATAGTAGTACTTTGGTAGAATGCAGAGTTGTTACAAACATGTCTAAAAGTCTGACCATATTTTACCTTGTATAAGATCATAGCAGACATTTTATACAAGGAAAAAAATGTATTTCTTCTATTGTTTTAGGGTTTACCGATGTTTCAAACAAGACAAGACTGAGTCCTTATAAATGCTTTTCTTTCTCAGTGTCTGTGTTAAATGGAGCTGAAATAAATGTGCTCATTTCAGTTAACAATACAGCCTCCACATATCAACTCTTCATCAAATGTCTTTGTTCAGCATTAATGTTAACCTTGCCTTGGGAATAATAGCAATTTAGCTACTGCTGCTGCTGCTGCTGCTAACAGATGCATTGAAGAACGTCACTGCATTGTTGATCAGATTTGGAAAATGGTTGCAGTCCATTTTCAATAAACTCTTAAAGGCAGAGCTTTGCAGAGGGCCTGATGAGTCTAGAATTTTATAGTGGAATGGTAAGACCCAAAATAAACTGATATTTTTTTCATAACAGTATCTCATCTATTAGGGTTATAGTTGAGCCAGCAACCTCAAAAAGAAGTCACAACAAGTAGACTGTTACATCTCAGCAAATCATTCTAGTTCTTCATGGTTGCTGTGTGTGCTCACCAATAGGGTCTGCATAGGACAAATGGTAGAGAATGAGATCTTCTGGAGGATGAGTTCCTCCATGCACTGGGGCCCAACATTTTGGCCAAGGGTGAAAATAATGTCTCAACCACTCTTGTCTTTTGCTAGGTCGCATTTATGCATATTCTTCATTTCTCCTTCCATGTGGTGAGGAAGTGGAAGGGGGTGAGCTAACAGCGTAGGAGCTGACTAAAAAGGTGAGGAAAGGCGAAGGATGTGTCTAGGGTCATCTTGTTGTCTTCAGGGAGCTCCAATTCAGAAACAGCTGCTTCCATCGCGGGAGGATGCTTGGCTTGGAAACTCCCAGTAGTTTTTAGTGTACCTAGTTCCCTATGGTAAAAGTTCAGAAGACCCAGCACCAGGCAAATGGTTGCAGGGAAGGAATTTTAAAAGTGTGGGGCCACAAAAGGCCCTCTTTTGTGGTTAACTACCCTACTTCAGGAGCTAGAGGCAAACAGAGTAAAACCTCTGCAGAAGATCATAACTGGTAGGGAGGCTCATATACTATGGAGAATTCATTTTTTAAAAAATGGTTAATATTAAACACAAAGAAACCACACAGGAACATGCCAATTTAAAGCCAAACAAATGTAGCTGGAGGCATTCTGTTTTAGACAAAAGCTACAATGCTGAGTGAATCCCAATGTAAGTAAGACCCACCATCCAAGTAAATACTCTCACATCCTTGTTAAGCCCAATGGCATTTTAACCATTACATGCCAATTTTTACTTCAGTTGAAGGCAGAAAAATAAAAACCACAATCTCAGACACTCTTATCTCAGGGTGCAATTTAAGAAGAATTAGATCAAGCATTCATCATGCAGGACATCTCAGATGTGTTAAAGTGAATTTACTATCAGTAATGTTTTAAAGTAATGACTGTCCTGAATTCCATGATCCTCAGAGCCTAAATTTATTCGCATTATGTTTGTTTCTGTGCCTCAAAGTGTTGTCTTGAATTACTGACTTCTTAATTCTAAGGATGCCTGAACTCATGTGGGTTCAGATTGCCTTCCGTCACCAGTTGTGAATATGCCACCAATTTATTGATGATTGGATCAACTAATTGCTGAGCAATTTGTCAGAGTTTGCTGGGTGGCTGGACAACCACATGCATATATACTGGGCTTTCATGCATGCAAGTTATCTCTAACAATGGCTCTGATGCACAGGCATAATTCTTTTCCCTGCAAGGAAATTTAAAATTCTAATTCTTCCAAAATAAATTAGCTTCAAAGTTGCTTTTACCTTTCACTGCTTTCCTTAATGTTTCCAAGTATAGCTACCAATATGGCTCAGTAATGTATGGTATTTGTGTCTGTATAGTTTGCAAAACAGCTTAAGGGCTGTAGCTTCCTAAAAAACAAGGAATGGATCATGAAAAACAAGGGAATGAAGTATGGCCTTTTCAAGGAGAATAAGGCTACAATCCTTGTTCCTGGGAATAAGCTCATTGAATAGAATGGGACTTGTATCTTAATAGACCTGCTTTGGAGTGGACTGAAAGGCCAAAATAACCCTAAAAGGGATCCCATCATCCCTCCTTTCATGTCATGTGCCCTGATGGAAGAGGACTTGGTGGGGCTGGCAACACTGGCCACCTCATGACTTCTCCAGCCCTGCAGCAGCTACTCTGTGACTTGCCATCCACTCAGTTCCTTCAACTGGGAAGTGGCGGTTGATGTTTCACTCATTCAGGACAGTAGCAATCACAACTTCACTCAGGTAGGTCCAGTAGCAATGTAATGGTGGATGCTAGCAACTTTAGCTGCAAAATGCATTGCATTAGAATCATACCAGGCTTGTATGTTTTTTGTGTCAACATCCTCCGGGGCCTCTTCACAATCCTGAAAAGCTCTGCTGGATAGCCTTGTGCAAACACGATGATGGCTGAAGAGTGAGCTTACTTCTATGCCATCACCACCACAGAGTAGGCTCCCTGCCGTCTCTGGCTTCATAGGCGGGGGCGGAGGGGGGAACTGTTTGCAGGAATCAGGTTACCAATCCTTGCAGACAGCTCTCCCAGCTGGCTCCCTACCTCTGAAGCTAGCTCTATCTTCAGAGGCTGGGCAGGGGGAGGGCTGGTGGCAAGGATTGGGTTTGTTCAACCCCCACAAACAACTCTCCTGGCTGGTTCCCCACCTCTGAAGCTGGCTCGAATTTTAGAGGCTTTGGGGGAGAGCTTGATGAATTTCTCACTTAGCCATATTTACTGCAGCTGGAATGCTGCCCACAGGGTTAGAAAAGTAAGGAATGCTTGTGATTGGCTGTCTTCTTGAAGGGGAGCTCTGGAGACTGGGTGAAGGGATTTTGAAGGGATTTTGGTTCAGAATGAGCTAGTGAAGAGATGTGTGAGATGAGCTCTGTTCTCAGGTAGTTGAAAGATTACTCTGATTGAGGGACAGGATAGTGAGATCAAAGGAATCTGTATGAGTCCCTGGTGTAAACAAAACAGTCACAGTAAAGATACACACAGGTTGCTAGTCTGTGTTCCCTGAAAGGAATCCACACTCAGATACTAAACAGGAAAGCTTATGAAAGTTGTAGGATTTTAAAGAGAAAAGAGAGGAAATTTACTTTCTGAGGTATAGAAGTAAATCCTGTTCTGGAAAGAAATGTGTGGGCAACACAGATCTAGATAATGGTTTGTGTTACAGTTTGTATAAGGAGAGAAGGTTTTGGGATATTTACCTAAGTGTAAACTGAAGGTCCTAACAAAGGAGAAGAGAATAGTGTTTTCACAACTACTGAAGTATATATTATCTGTATATAACAGCCTGATTGTAACAGCTGAAAGGAACTAAGCTAGAGAACTGAATTAAATTATAACCAAATATGAAGTGAGATTTAGTAACAGATTGTCTTTATTAACATCAATACTTATACTTTATGTCTCCTGAAATTTAGTGTTTTGCCAAAACTATTTCGGTTCTTGTAAATAAAAACTGCATTTTTCATCCTTTTAAAGTTATAAAGCCTCTGGGTCCTAAGTTTTTTTGTTTCTGACAGAAGGATAAAGATTTATTTTGTATTTCCTAAGCGTATATCTCTGCCTGGCTGAGAGGTGCCTACACTGAGCAGATGAAGAACATTTTTATTCTTATTCTATTATAGAATAATAGTCTAGTCTAGTCTTCAGTCCATGCTTGAGGGCTGAGCCAGAGGGCTGCACTCTTCTGGCGTTACCTTTACAGCATCAGCCATGGTGCAAGCTTGTGGCACAGACAAAGGCTTTGGCCAGAAGAAGTAAAAGGAACCCCAGAAGTTTGCTCCTCTGAAGCTGCCCAGGTGTTTGTGCCCTTTGTCCTCCTGCTGCTGCACACCTGGTGGGGAGAGGCATCATATTGTGCAGGTGGCTCAGGCAAGCTGAAATGAACTGGCTCCTCTCTTGGCAGTTCAGGTTTTCTACCTGCTGAGTTTCCCTACTGCTTCCTCTATGATGACCTTTAACGTAACATTTCTGCTTGAAGAAAAATTTGGCAAAATTTGCTGAATAACTGGTAAAAATTTGATGGGCCCTAAGATATTACTCTGTTGATATGTTGCTTTTTTAAAATCGAATACACCAATATGGCTATAAGCACTTCATTTTAGAGCTTTATTTTTCTGACCTTTTCATTGTCAAATCATGAATTATGTCCTCAAAATCAGGTTACCATTAAAGTTATACTCTTAACAAACATCTTTGTTGAGTAAAAATTCTTGCCCCAAAGAAGAATGCCTTGATGAGCATTAGCACATGAAACTTTGTTCACTGTGTGCCACAGGTAGCTGTTAATATCAGTTTCTTTCTCTTCCAATGTATTTGTCTGAATACTCAGTTACTGCCACAATAGAATTATAACTAACGCGTTGGATCACTTTTTCTTCTGAATTACCTATTCAACATGTGCAGCTGGCATACATTATTCTGAGCTGTTTGTGTTGGTAGATAAAATAGAAGGAGAACAATATCTAAAGAAATCTTTAAAAATTATCAAGGCTTCAAAGCACCATCTTTCACCAACTTAGATTCAGTTCTGATTAACCAGCCATGTGCAGTTGTACTTTTAAGTTACAGTGTCAAATTATTTGTGACTTTGCTTAACTCAGTGACTGAGTTTCAAAGGGCCACCTGCTCTACTCCTTGGAATTTTGCACTGATAAGCCATTTTGAACCACACCAAATGAAAATGCATTTAATTAAATTGTCAAATGAATCTAACAGTGAGGCACATTTTCATTTTGCAATTTGTTCACCCTGTCCTTAGTCAAATGTGTTGCAGATCAAGTTCTATTGACTTTATCAAATTAGGCTATATTCAGGGCCAACTCACTGGAAAGGGGCTTGTTAGCTTACATCAGTTAAGATGTACTTCATCTCAAGACTCTTACAGGCTGTTTCATTTTTAGTGGAGAGGTTCCTCTTATTTTCAGTGTTGTTCAGGAAGTCTTGCTAAGCAGAATTGAAGGAAGGAGAGAGATGGGAGGGTGGTATGAGAAAGAACAGAATAGTAAATTGCATCTTGGAATCCTGCAATAAAAAGAAAAGATAGGTGAGATACAGCATGGGAATATTGTGTGGGAGATGTTTTATGCATAGATATGTCAGCTAAAGTCTTAGCTCGAGGGCTGTGTAACTATATTATGATTAAGACATTTCTCTCTAGTATAGGAAGAAGAAGAAGAGTTTGGATTTATATCCCCCTTTTCTCTCCTGTAGGAGACTCAAAGGGGCTTACAATCTCCTTGCCATTCCTCCCTCACAACAAACACCCTGTGAGGTAGGTGGGGCTGAGAGAGCTCCGAGAAGCTGTGACTAGCCCAAGGTCACCCAGCTGGCGTGTGTGGGAGTGCACAGGCTAATCTGAATTCCCCAGATAAGCCTCCACAGCTCAGGCGGCAGAGCTGGGAATCAAACCCGGTTCCTCCAGATTAGATACACGAGCTCTTAACCCCCTACGCCACTACTGCTCTTGAAGTCTTGAAGGTTCTTCCTGAATTAGTCTGAATGTGATGATGGGAATTCTTTCCTGGTTTCCAGCATTATATTGTTTTAACAAAGGGACGGTCTGGGACCTTCATATATTTTAGACCGCCTCTCCCGATATATCCCTCAAAGAGTGCCACACTCAGCTGGAAATTATCTATTGGTAGTTCCTGGTCCAAAGACCATTTGACTATCCTTGACCAGAGCCAGGGCCTTTTTGGCTCTGGCTCCAGCCTCATGGAACTCTCTATCAAGTGAGACTAAGGCAGGGACGTAGGTATAGATTTTTATGGGGGGGGGTTCAGGGGGTGGGGCCAGGCCTCCCCCTGGGGATGTGGTCACGCCTCCCCAAGCCCCACCCCTGGCCTCAGTGCTTATAAAGGCATCTCTCCAAGGCCAGGGACAGTAGACTCCCCTGCCCCCCTCCCCCGCCCCCCCCCCCACCAACTGGGCTCCCAGCCTGCAGCCAGCAACCCCTTCTGCCCTCCCCTCTGGGCTGAGGTATAGCTAGGGAAAATGGAGCCCGGTGCAAAATCTGAGTTTTGCGCCAACCCCCCCCCCCCCCCATGGGTGGCCACTGTGATGCTGGAATCCACCCCCAAACAGCATCACTTTCAATGGTGTTTCAACTAGAGAGCCCAAATTCTCCTTTTAAATCCACCTTAAAGGGAGAATCTGGGGTCCCCAGTTAAAACAACATTGAAAGTGATGCTGTGTTGGGGTGGATTCTCCCCCACCCTGAAACAGCATCCATTTCAATGTTTAAACTGGGGACCTCAGAGTCTCCCTTTAAATCCATGCCGAAGGGGATGGATTTAAAAGGAGAATCTGAGGAAATTTGGAGGGTGCCTGCTGTCAGGGGTGCTTTTTTCTACTTTGTTCAGGCTAGACAGTTGGCCCCCTATCTGTCCTGCCACAGCAATCTATGCGATCATCACCTTCAGATTAGACTATTGTCACTCACTCTACACTGACCTGCCCTTGAGACTGCTCTGAAAACTAACTGGTTCAGAATGCAGCTGCGAGAGTACTCACTGGGACCTCAGTGAGGCAGCATATGAGATCTGTGCTCTATCGGCTGCACTGGTTACCAATTGTATTCCAGATTGTCTTTGAGGTTTTGAATTTAACCCTTAAGGTCTTGAACAGTTTGGGATTGTCTTATTTTCGAGACTGCATCTCCCCATACCACCTATGGAGGACCCTTAGATCCTCTGACAGTAATTTGCTGGTGGCTCCCAGTCCCAAGGACATTAATCTGACTTCCATCAGAACCAGGGCTTTTTCAGCCCTGGTTTCTACCTGGTGGAATTCCCTCCTGGTGGAAATCAGTACTCTGCAGAACATAAATCAATTCCACGGAGCCTGTAAGACTGAAATGTTCCACAGTGCCTATGCCTGAAGCCCTGGATCCAAATTATGTTATACCCGGCCCGCTTGAGACTACTCCCACTTCTTTCTCGCTCATAGACTCTAAACTTGAGCAAGAATTAGTCTGATATGTGGGTGATGAGTTACTAAATAGCCATCTGAGAATTATGATGTATTGAATGTTTGTAGTATGTTTTAATTATTGAATTATTGATAGAGTTTTTCATTATGTAATTTAGACATATGTGTTAGCCACCCTGAGCCTGGCCTTGGCAGAAAATTAAATCAAATCAAATAAATAAAAATTATGTAAGGATAGTTTTAATTATTTATATGTGCAATTTTAAATTAAATAAGCTACCCTGAGCCTGACTTGGTTACGAAAGGGCAAGGCAAAAATCAAATAAATCAACAAATTTGAGAACATTTCCAGGTGTTGTTGGAAAACGTGGTAAACAAAGAGAACAACAGATTTACAAAACCCAGGTGTTGCCAAGATAATATACTGAGAGCCTGTAGGAATAGAAAGTCACATAGGGCCATGTAACAAGATCCTAGGCATAATACAATTTAACATAATCTAGAACACCTGTTCAGGTTTCCAGTCTTAAGAAACCCACGGGATCATTCTAACAAGCCAACTGGAAATGAATCCTGCTAAATTCAATTGGACGCAGTTTCCATTTACTGAATATGTTGAGCCTAGGAAGCAAATTAAACTCTTGGCATATAGCATTTTCATGAACTTATAGGAGTTCTGCGGACTAAATGGGTTTTGACATGAGGAAAAATGAAAGATCCAACATGAGATGCCTTACAAACTTACTAGAGTTCTTTGAGGTGTAAATAGGCATGTGGATAAGAGTGAACCATTGGACATTGTCTACTTCGATTTCCAAAAGGCTTTTGACAAAGTTCCTCACCAGAGACTATTGAGAAAACTCAGCAATCGAAGAATAAGAGGGGAAGTCCTCCTATGGATTAAAAACTGGTTGAGAAACAGGAAGCAAAGGGTGGGTATAAATGGGAAGTTCTCACAATGGAGAGATGTAGGGAGTGGCGTCTCCCAAGGATCCGTTTTGGAACCAGTGCTCTTTAACCTATTCATAAATGACCTGGAAGTAGGGGTGGGTAGCGTGGTGGCCAAGTTTGCAGATGATACCAAATTATATAGGGTGGTGAGAACCGCAAAAGATTGCGAAGAGCTCCAAGCGGACCTTGATAAATTAGGTGAGTGGGCCAAGAAATGGCAAATGCAGTTCAATGTAGCAAAATGTAAAGTGATGCACATAGGGGCAAAAAATCCAAACTTCATATACACACTACAGGGGTCAGTGCTATCAGTCACAGACCAGGAAAGGGATTTGGGTGTCTTAGGCCGTTTCCCCACTCATCTTTTGATGCGCACTACTCGCGGCAAGTAACGCGGGGTCCAGCAGCACTCCCCACTGCACTAGAGGCGACAATGCAGCCATCCCGATTCTGCTGCTCCCCTGCCCCCTCAGCCCACGTCATTTCTGATTCTGGATGGATCAGCGCCTTTTTGAAAACCCTGGGCAGAGTGCAGGGCAGTGGGGAAGCCAGGGGTGACTCCAGGCTTGAGTCTCCCGCCCCTGGCAGTGACGTGGAGCCTTTTGCCCAATCAGGATGCACTGGGCTGTTCGTGGGCAGCCCTTTAAAAAAAAATGTCGAGTCTGGTACGGAAGCCTCTCCAGGGCAGTTCAGGAGAAAGGCAACCTCTATGGATCGGGGGGAGGGGGAGGGACTGAGCCATTTTCATGCGCCTTCACTAGGCAGGAGAGGGACCGGCAAGACTCCTGGCCCAAACCCCCCTCAACCCTGGAGTCAGCCGGGACAAGAAAGGCAGAAGGGCTTGATTGAAAAAAGGGTCAGGGAAAGATGCCCAATCGGCCCGGGGAGCGCATCCGCATACTTGGTAAAGTTTTTGCTGGAAACTTGGCCACCCCCCTTCCTCTGGCAAGCACCAGGCAGGCTGCACCCCTTCCCGAACCCCCTGTCTCTCCCACTCCTCTCTCCTCTCCTCTCCTCTCCTCTCACCCCCCGGCAGGCTCCCAGAATAGAACCAGCAGTCACTTGACCTGTTGCCGGCTTGGGCAGTTTATGGCAGCTGAGCGTGCTGATGAAGCAGCTCCTGTTTCCCTTCCCTTTCGGAGGGCCTGGCTCCCCCCCTCCCCCTTGGAGCTTATATGCAGGAAGATCCTATTCTCTTTCACAAAATAGATTCAGTGCTTTTTTTGTAGGGGGGAGGAGATCCTCATGCACAGGGAGGTGCCCATATCCCAGCACCGGAGCTTTTTAGGAAGATCAGTACCCCCCCCCCCCGCACATACACACTTTCAAGCCACTCTGCTCTATAATTATATGGAGGAGCCAGCTCCTATTTTCCGGTGGCTTTTACAGAAATTGCAATGATCCAAAGTCAGGTTGTTGTGTTGTGTTGGCTCTTTTATTAATGAGAATACAAAAAGGAAAGCATGCATATTGTTAGCCCGGCTTCAATTTAGTTACTAAGCAACCTGTGTATGGTAATTCATCTGCGAAATTTAAATCTTGGAGAAAGACTCCTGCGTTTGGCTGAATGGTCGCCACGAGGAAAACCACTCATGGGATGGACGAAAAGCCTCTCCTAGCCCACCGCCTCCAGGGTGTCTCCCAAGACATTCAGAGAATTAGGGTGCTGCTACCCACCAGGAGCGGGGTGGGATGAGCGCACCAGCTGGGAGGGGGGCAGGGAGGGAGCGGGGAGGGAAAAAAGCACAAAGAGGGAAGTGCGCGGGCAGGCTGGAATAAGTCGGTCGTGGGGAAGTGTGCTCATTGCACAGCCCTGCTCGAGCAAACAATGTGCCCATAGCCTGAAGTTCCCTGTTTTCAAGTAGTGGAAATACATAAAAAGTAAAAGTTCATCTCCTCGTGTCTTTGCTGTTTTGCCTTCGCATGCTTGCACAGACGTGGATTCCACAGGAAAAAAATAAAAAAATCCCCGCCCAGCAGCAGCCACCAATCAGGATGGCTCCTGAGCTAAACGCGTGTTCCACAGTCTCAGAGTGGGGAATCTTGGTGGCTGCTGCCTGAGCATCCTTTGAGGGGCAGAAGCTGTGGTGGGGAACATGAACCCGCGCCCAAAAGGTCCCGCAGCAGACCAGTGTGTATTTCCTTCTTTTTTTGAAGTGGGGAATCAATTTTAGTTGATAGTTCCATGGGAATGTCAACTCAATGCATGGCAGCTGTGAAAAAGGCAAACTCTATGCTGGGGATAATTAGGAAAGGAATTGATAATAAAACTGCAAAGATTGTCATGCCCTTATATAAAGCAGTGGTGCGACCGCACTTGGAGTACTGTGTTCAGTTCTGGTCACCACATCTCAAAAAGGATATCGAAGAGATAGAAAAAGTGCAGAGAAGGGCAACAAGGATGATTGAAGGATTGGAGCACCTTCCTTATGAGGAGAGGCTGCAGCGTTTGGGGCTCTTTAGTTTGGAGAGGAGACGTCTGAGGGGGGATATGATTGAAGTCTATAAAATTATGCATGGGGTAGAAAATGTTGACAGAGAGAAATTTTTCTCTCTTTCTCACAATCCAGGGGGCATACATTGAAAATGCTGGGGGGAAGAATTAGGACTAATAAAAGGAAACATTTCTTCACACAAGGCGTGATTGGTATTTGGAATATGCTGCCAAAGGAGGTGGTGATGGCCACTAACCTGGATAGCTTTAAAAGGGACTTGGACAGATTTATGGAGGAGAAGTCTACCTATAGCTACCAATCTTGATCCTCCTTGATCTCAGATTGCATATGCCTTAGCAGACCAGGTGTTCAGGAGCAGCAGCAGCAGAAGGCCATTGCTTTCATATCCTGCATGTGAGCTCCCAAAGGCATCTGGTGGGCCACTGTGAGTAGTAGAGTGCTGGACTAGATGGACTCTAGTCTGATCCAGCATGTTCTTTCTTATGTTCTTATGAGATTACTTGACTCTAGAAGCCACACTCCACATTTTGCAAGATCTGAGCAAGGCTGTAAACAGTAAGGCATTTGGGAAGACATTGATTCATAGGGTTGCCATGAGTCAGAAGTGACTTGCCAGCACTGAATACACTCACAGTCAATGGTACGTTATCCTCTGAACCAACTATTCCAATACAATTTTCACTTGCTGTTTTTAAAAATGAATGAATTCAAATCTAGATTAGCTACATTTCTTGACTGCTTCACTCTCAGGAAAGAGCAAATTGTTGGTGTGAACAAAAAGCCTTGTGCCATCTTAAACCCTAACAGAATTGTGGGACCAGCTTTTGTAGACAAAGTGCAGTTGATGAAGTAATCATCTTCAGTCCATGAAAACTCATACCACAATAAATTTCTTGGTCATCAAGGGTGGCACAAGAATTGTCATTTTTTTGCTGTAACATATTAATTTAGTCATTCCTGTAGAACTGATTTACTAAATCCAAGATAGACCCTGGAAGATCTGTGAATGAATATCCTGAATAGTGTGGGATGATGGCTTTTTGAGACTGAGTGCCCAATTTGTAGCCCAAACCCCACTTATTTATTGCAAAGTGCCAACCCAGCAATTTAACCTGAATACTGAGGTTTTAGTTTATAAAAAAATGGTTGGCTCCCTCTTCCTCTGCCCCAACCGCTCAAGCAGGGGCCAGCCTGCTCTAACCTCCAGTAAGTCCCACGTGAACCACTCTGTGCCGCTCTAGCATCTCTGCCTCCTCTGCCCCCCCCCCCCTTGGGCAGCAGCCACCTGGAACACAGGCACCAGGCCCGCCATCCAAGTCCTCTCTGCTCACCAAGGTGCGCACATGTTGTGCTCAGTGGCCCAGGCCAGCCTAGGTGTGTGTGTGTGTGGGGGGGTGATTTTCTGGGCTCCAAGTGCCACCTCTGGCACCTGTGCCATAGGTTCGCCATCACTGGAGTAGAGCCAGTGGAGTTAATCCCTTTCCTCCCATGCTGTTTTCTCTACTTCAAATGATCCTGTAGAGCACTGATACTCAGATGCTTAGGAGCTATCTGTGCTTTTTTTTTATTGTTCTCTAATGTTGCATCTAATCCATGTTTCAGGAAACTGAGTAAGGCCCTTACCCAGTGGGGCGTGGGTGACAGGTGGTTCTCACCATGAAACAGCTGCTAGCAGATGAACAGGAAAACTAAGAGCCTTTATGAACAGCAAGTCTCACACTAGGGCTGGAAGTAAATGTGGTTCTTTTGATGAATAATTGTGAATGTGGCTCCCCACAGTCTATTGGAGGAAGCATACAGGCTGATAGTTTATTATATGTTATCCCCAGCATCTGTTCAGGGCTCTCTGAGGTTAGGAGAACAGCAAAGAAAGCACCTTCACCCCATGACTATTTACCAATAAAGGTCATGTGAATATATCCACTTTTTGACCTTGCAGGGTCTTATCTAGTTTAGCCCATAGATCTGAGAAGCAAAAGGTAGTTTTAACAATTGGGAAATGGTGTTGCCTTCAGGCTCTTGTAATTCTCCCAGAAGCATCTGGTTGTTTGCTGTTACCAGAATGCTAGGCTATGTATGGTATGGAATACTTCCTGGTATGACCCAACAAGGCTCAAATTATTTTCTAAGAGTTGATTTTTATTTAAAGATGACTCCATACTAGGAGTGGTGCAGTACTATCTTACTGCATCACATGCGTTATAAACACAAAAGATCAATTTGCCCCTAAAAGAAGTTAACAGTGGCCCATTATACATGGAAAGCTTACCTTGGGACTCTTCTCTGCATTGTGGGCTTGCAGAGGGCTCTCCTAGCGTTTCTGTTTACTCAAAAGGAGGCACTCCATCCGTTCATAGAGTTCTTCTGCAGAGAATTCTCCAGGCCTGATTCTCTTAACTCCACCCATCAAGTAATTCTTAGAGGCACAGATCATTATACCCAGTAGTCAAGTCTGCTGGCTTAGCCCTTTACACTGCACTTAGGTTGATATGATTGTTCTAAAAGTAATCCCCCCCCCCCAACTCCAAATGAAAGAGGCAAAGCAGTTCCCTGGACCACAGCTTCTAAAGGAGGGAACTGTCCTGGAGCAGATATTCTCTCCCTCTCCCTCCCCACAAAACTTCCTGCTGCTGGTGCTGCTGCCGCTGGACGACAGAGTCTTGTTATTTCCAAGCTCTCTTTATATCGACATCTCAAAATATCAAGAGAATTACAGGTCAGTGTTGTGTGAGTAAGTTTCTTTTCTGTTACTTGAAGCAGCAGACAACATGGAAGGAAGGGGGGCGGGGGTGAAGGTGTGCAAAGTGGCACAAGGGAGAGGGAAGGCTGGCTGTGGGTGGAGGGAAGATCTCTGGGGCAAAGCTGGCAAATCCCCCTGCTCTGGCAATGAAGCAAATTAAAAGTTGCGCTAAAAGTGGTCTCACTTGCTGCAGAGAGAATGGAAAGTAAAAACTGGGCTTGAGGAAACAGGTTTATGCAAGAAATCTTGCTGTGACAGACATTGGCCCCCATCATGCAGCAAGCACATTGTGTATGGTCAACCAATGTTCGTTATCATTAGAAGTACTGTAAACTTTGCAGGTAGGGTTTCCAGGTTCACCAGTGGGAGATGAGAGGGTAGGGCTGCCATGTCCAGATTGGGAAACTCCTAGAGATTTGAGGATGGAGCCTGGAGAGGACAGGGACCTCACTGGGGCAAAATGTTATGGGGTCCACTCTCCAAAGCATCCGTTTTCTTCAGAACTGATCTCTGTAGTTTAAAGATAAGGTGTTAAATCCAAGGGATTCCCAGGCCCCACCTGGAGGCTAGCATCCCCACTTTCAGGGAAGATGATTTTCAACAGCTGCAGACAATCATGAGCAGAGATTCAGATTCTCTTCTTTTGCCACTGTGACATTCCCTTTCACTTAAAAGTCAGAAATAAGGTTCTGGTAGCAGAGACATGTGTGTTCTAAATGGCATCTAAGTATTCAACAAGGAGATACAGGTGGGATCAACTGGTTTCAGGCCCAGGTAACTCAAGAAGAATGGTAGATTTACTAACAAACAGAACTAATGAACAGGAACTCCACCCCATGAGACTAAACCAACACACACAAATATCAGAGCGGGTGGGGACAAAGTATTCCACTGGAATACAAATGATAAATATACCACAGCCACTTTTTACTTAGGCAGCTACCAATCTGTTTTTTGACAGTGTAATACAGTGGCGGAGCTCCCACGGGGACATCTAGGGCTAAGTGTCCCGGGTGCTCCCTGTGGGAGTAACGTGGGGGGCGCACAATCAACAGATCACCCCCTCTGCCCCGCCCCATCCCTCTATCCGATTGCGCCCCCCTGTTGACTGCTTGTCCTGTCGTTGTCCTCCTTGCCTGCTCTAGCAAGCTCTCCTTTTCTCTGTATATTTTTTTAAAAACTTGCTTAGCTGGGTATTTAAGTCTCCACTAGCAGTGAACCTTCCCAGATATGGTGAGTTCTACTTTCATTTTATAGTTTTCAAGTATTCTCAGGGCATCTGAAAATCACTCTTTTATCTATCATTTGCCCTCATCCCTTTCTGCCCCCCAAAAGGATTTTCCTCCAAACTGTCCCCCAGCATCATCAGAGCCTGTATGCAAATTCTCATTGGCTCCTTTTAGTTTCAGTTTTGTCTCATGAAGGGGATGGGCTAGAATACTGACGAAAGGGCTGGGATGGAGCTAGTTGGGAGAACAGATCTTGCATGCAGCATGCCCTTCTCAAAATTGCCCTGGTAAGTTTTAAAAGATGACCTTCTTCCCTCCATGAAAGTAAAAACTAAAATCTTTTGTGTGCTTTGTGGGATGCTTCAGTTCCAGAAGCAATCTTGTAGCAACTTCCTGTATGAAGAGGGGGAGTTGGCAGAAATCCTCCCCCACCTTGAGCACCCATTACATGAGCAAAGGGAAAGCTCATGTAAGGAGATTACTGCTGATTTTTCCTTGTGGAAGCAATCCCCCATGCCACATCTCATTCTATTCCTGGCTTTCCTTTGACCTTCTGGAGTAGCAGGGGGGAGCAGAGGCCAAACTGCAAAGAGAAAAAATTAGCAAATAACTTTTGTACAAACTTGCTCCATTCAAAGTGAACTGAGATAGTTTGCAGAAAGCTTTAATCCAACCCTCTCTGAATTTATATATAAGGTGGTTGTTATAATAAACAATACAGCACTGAAATAATACTTTATGTGTATTACAAACATGTGAACAATTCATGTGTGCCAAATACTGGTACTATCATCTACACAATATATATTGTTTTCTTGTAACCACCAGAGAAATGCAAAGGAATGAGTGAAGGGTAATAAAACATTATTCACAGCAGTAACAAAACATTTTGAAAGCATTTTGAAAATGTTGTCAAAATTTTTAATCTCGGTTGTGTGCCATGACACATTGCTGTGTTCAGATTTGTGAGTTGAGACATGTTCTATGTGATGGTGGCTTTGAGATGAGCTGGTGCAAAAATCATTCTTTGGTTGTAGTAGGGGAGGGTGGCCTTTGGTCATGGTGGGGGAGGGTGGCTGCCCATGGGGGCGCTGCAAAACTCAGATTATACCCCGGGCTCCATTTTCTCCAGCTACGCCTCTGGTGTAATAGCTGTGCACAAGTTTCATTTCCTCCTGCATTGTGGATGCTTTTGCATCTTTAAAACAGGTGAAATCAATTCTCCCCAGATTTGTGATGTTTAAGTCAGGTAATGATCTATGACTATGACAGGTGGGGGAGGGGGAGAGAGGGACCAGGACTCCTATGAGATTTTGTGAGAACATACACCCATGAAACGCAGTCAACTGCATTTTTGAATAATACCAAAAGTAATCAACGCTATAAGCTCTAGTAGGGTAATCTACCCTATTAGCTTTATTCCCTACTCACCTGCAACAAGCAGAACATGAGCCCAACCAGTAGGTGCTCAAGCATCCCTACTTATCAAGGTCATTGATTAATTCATCCAACTCTTAATCATTTGCAGTTCTTTCTTCATTTTGTCCTAAAGCAGAAGTGTGCTCTTTTGGCATTTACACGCCAAAGAAAGAATATTGTTACAGATTAATAGGAAAGATTTTTTTTAAAAGTCCATGGTCACAATACACAAGAAGTCACACAGGTCTCTTAATTATGCTGTACAAGGACTGCTATCAGCATTTCACCATCGCCACAGGTGCTGGAAAAGCAGATCTTAGGACAGCTATCAAACCACAACACTGATAGTTTTCAGTAAGCAAAAGTGCTGTCAGATAACGATGGCCTAGTAGAATTTCAGCTATTTGTACAAACAATTAGTTATTGCAATTCTAGTATGAAATGCTTTGGATACCAGACTCAGAATACCTTTTCAGTGCAGTTGTTAGAAACTTCTTGCAATACCACCTTCTCACTCCAAGCATGGTTTACCTAAAACACCATTAAATTAACCCCTTGTGTACCAATTATAAGGTACACAAACATTTTGACAGGGCTTTTCTGTGCTGACAAACAGTTCAGCTGGTAATCTTCAGCAGTATTACAATATTATAAAAAAGAGTACAAAAGGGAATTAATTTTAAAAGAGTGTATTTTAATATTAGTGAATACAGAATGGAAACATCATTTCAGAAGAACCCTGAATGTTGACATTATGGGTTTCACTCTAGTACATTTTTCTGCTAATGCATAACCTGAAAATCAATTGTTCTTCAAGGAGGAACAATAAACGAAATTTCCTTTTCTGCTCTACTTAACAGATGTAGGAGTTGCAGATGTATCTGAGGCAGGGGCCATGTCCTTTTACCCTGTTTCTACCAGTTCTCTGTTTTTAGTAACAAACGTTGTGTTTTAATGCATATTCTTTTTCTTCTAGCAGCTTGAGCAAAGACCACAGCCCTAATGTTTGCTGATTACACATATTCAGATATTTAACAAAAAAATTCATACTTTTCATGAATGACACAGTTAACACAAAAGGTGCTTTATTATAAGCTTTGGTGCAAGCTAAAAGTGCCGCTTGAAAAGGTTTTTTAATATTTACTTCATGGTACAGCAATAAGTAACATAAACTATTTTTTTTGATGTCACATATCTTGGCAGAACTCTGCCATACAGTCACATTATTATAAAATACATATTTTACAATAACTTACAAATCCAGAAACTGGTTACAACTTTTACCACATACATATGGTTCCAGTTCTAATAAGCATGCACGCATCCTGCAATTTAAGTATTGCAGAAAAACACCAAGTTCAGAGCAGGCCCACACATTTGACATAACACTGATATTTTCACATTGGAAATAAGGTTTCCCCTCCTTCTAGCTACTGTGATTTTTTTCGTTAAATTTGATAAAAAATAAATCATGAATGTTCTTCCAAGACTCATCTATCCATCTGAACTCACATCTCCAGAATGACTGAGAACTATGAAGTTACACAGTCACAGGAAAAAGGAAGAAAGAAAATACAAAATCCTCATTTTGAAATGATACAGCAAGGGGTGAACAATGCATAGATGCAGATTTATTTGCATGGATTAGCCCCCTTGTGCACATGAAACTGCTGCAAGTTGGGGGGGGGGAGTTCCTCATCCAGAAGTGCATGTGCCAGACAAATCTGTCGTACAGCCTCATCCTACTGAATAGCTGGTCAGCATGACTCCTGTCAGGGCCACTCACCTATATGGTGCGGGAGGAGACAGATCCTCATGCATACTAGTAGCTGCATAGCTTTCTGCTATGAAAGAGGACATCTCAGTTAGGGCTGACACGATGGTGGAAAGTGCAGCCAACCTATGGCGACCCCAAAGTTGTAGCCCATCTATGGCAACCCCATAGGGCTTTCAAGGCAAGAGGTCAACACAGGTGGTTTGCCAAAGCCTGTTTCTGCATAGCAACTCTGGGTTTCCTTGCTTGTCTCCCACCCAAATACTAACCAGGGTTAGTTTCTGAGATCTGATGAGGTTGGCCCATCTTGGGCCATCCAGGTCAGAGTAGGGCTGATATAGTCGATATAATTAAACAATAAGAATCACACTTATGCTATTCTTACATTTGAATTTCTCTAGCTGCAACATGAAGTATGAAAGGTGTCCTCTCTGTTATAATAAGGAAAGAAGCCAGATTATTTGCAAACTCCATTACACAAGCCATTTTTATAAAATAGAACTGCTGGTGTTTACTGTTCTTATTCATGTAGAAATATTTTCCCAGAGCATAGCTAACATTTGACAAGAAATGTGTTCAAAAGTTACACATATTATACAATTTTGCCTTATTGCACAAGAAACGTAGTTTTGGGACAACCAAAGCTTAAAAAATTAACACAGAATTCACAGTAAAAGGTTTGTATTACATAGAATACTTATAGCAACATCATAATTCTCTTTTTGTGCTCCTGCAAGTATGTTGGAGCATCTCATATTTAAGTACATTATGAAAGTTTGCATACAGGTAAATAAGAATGAAGGTTAAGACAGGACCCAGACAATTAATTTTAAATTTGATTTAAATGCTCAGTCTTTATCAATACAGCATGGATTAAACCTGATTATTAAGCAAGAGAGATGCAAAAGGGGAGAACAGGGCAGCTGTACTTCCTTAGTATGAAATGAAACTGTGCCATTTGCCTTAAACAATTCTTCCTTACAATTGTTGTTCAAGTCTTATGAGAGCCAATCACATGCTCAGGTACAGTAATAAATGAATTGGCTCTCGGGATTTGTCTCAGTGACTCAACTTAGAAGTTACACTACTAAAATTATTAGTTAGTTCTTAGTAACGAGCATGATGACATTTGGAAAATAAGCCCAGCAGGATTTCCATACATTGCCCATGCATGACTAATCTATACAAATGTGTAAGCACTCCCTCCCAAGAGTTCCAAGAGCAGCTTGTGGTTTGGTGAAACTGCTAGATCACTAGTAAATGTTTTGAAGATGAATGAAAGTGCCATTCATAATGACTGAAGGTCAGAAATTATCACCAGGTGGTTCCTCTCTCAATATTTATCATTTTAAAAGGTATTGTGTAGACACCTACAGACTAAGATCTCAGGATACCATGTGCTGAAGGTCACTAGAAAAGATATTTTCAGAATGCAACATCTTGCCATTTTCTTTAGTTGTGTATTCCACTGGACCACTTAAACTAATGAGCAGTGGAAGACATAAACACACACACACAAACAGAAATGGTGATAGGGAAGAGTTCCTGGGAGTTAAGTTTCCTATTTCTACACTACAGGTTGTGAAATAGTTGTGCAAGTTGCTTTTTGTCATTGCTTTGTCCACTATCTAGTTGAAACTCCCCTCCCAAAAACATGCATTTGTATACTTGTGTTTTACCTCTAATTTATGACAATTGAGATATATTTTAATTATAGACAGCAGTCCCTTTTATAATAGAACATGTTTTTGTGGTATAAAGGTAATTTACTGAAATTTTTTTCGGAAACTGCTTAAAATAAAAGCATTTTTTAAAAATAGTTAATCAACAATCAGGACTTTTTTTTTTGGAAGAAAAAAGTTCAAACACAGAATCCACCCATTAATAAACAGTCAAGTTAAAATGTTTTTTAACTCAACTGAAATATTTCCATGCAATAAAGGTAAATCAACAGAGCTACTTAATCCTCAACAAACCAATATTAGCCTTAATAGACAAAGGGATACAAAAGGTAATTTTATTTGTAGGTAGCAAAATCTCATTTTTAATTTATATTTGTTACACTTGTCTAACTGCATTATGTTTTACAACTAAATGATAACTTTTGATGTATTGTCGAAGGCTTTCACGGCCGGAATCACTGGGGTGCTGTGTGGTTTCCGGGCTATATGGCCTTTAGATCCTCTGAAGATGCCAGCCACAGATGCAGGTGAAATGTCACGAGAGAATGCAGCTAGAACATGGCCATACAGCCCGGAAACCACACAGCACCTGATAACTTTTGAAATAAGCTTTAAATAATGAATTGAATTGTAAAATGAATTGTAAAGTGAATTGCAACTATTTCACTACATAACTAAAGATACCATACAAAGATTATTAGAATTATCCAAGTGTAATTCAAAGGTTTAGATTTGGAAACAAAGAGCATGCAGATCTACATTGGCCCACTGTAATATTTGGTCTGATCAAACCTGACATTTTCCCACACATTAGTATGCTTTAAGGTGGGCCACTGGGAAATAGAATATGCAAATTGGTTTTGCACATTCATTGTTTAGCCACTGACCAGTGAGATCCTATACCTGAACAATTAAAAAAAACCTATCTTCATCCAGTCTTGAAAGATACAAATGCAAGTGTTACTCTTAGGGCAACAGACATGCAAAGCTGCCTTGTCTGATAGATAGATATCGGTTTTTATGTATACATTTTCTATTACCAATATATTTATGTACTAATCTAATACTGAATTAATTATTACAGATGAAACCTATCTTTGTTAGGCTGCAGAACAGTTACCATCTGTTGATTTCTCAGGCTGGTGAAAAGGCATCGATAAAAAATAGTGACTAGACAGGAACACTGCAATATTCAACTCTCTGTCAAATTTGGAAGCATAATTGAGCATAAATGGTGTTAAAGATTGATCTCGACCAGGTTAAATAGACTACCATTTATATAAATAACACAGATGTTGCAAGCCTGTAGCCTTCCAAAGCCATAGGGGAACAAAAAATGTTATCTTGTTTGTGTAAACTTTGCCAACCCCTCCCCCCCCCGCCTGCCCCAAGCCCTGGTTGTGTTACTGGGAGTGTGATACATATCACTGTGCAAAATCTATATAGATAAAAATCTATCAGTGCATTTTCTGCTGACAGGTAATCTCCCAAACTACTGGACCGATTGCTTTGAAATTTTCACACGTCGCATTCGCGTGCGGCCAGGTTTCCATACTGTTTCCACACCTCCTGTTGTGTACATGTCACAACTGTGCCAGTCATTGTGCACATGCCACACCTGTGACAGTTGGAACCACAGTTCTGTTCCACAACAGCGCCATCTGCTGGCCGTCAAAGCAACACCCTCTGATACAAGGAAACCATGCCTTCTTTGAAAACCGCTGCCATCTGGAGTGAAAGGGATGGTCTCGCCATCTGGACATGGCCCACCCACCCCAGCAGAAGAAAGGGAAGGTGAGGGAGGGTCTGGGGTTTTGCTGGACCAAACGCTCTGAAATTTGAACACAACGTACCTCATGCCTCCCAGTGTGTTTTAAGCTACTTACCTAGCTCATGTACCACACTGGCCAAGGTAAACCATGATAACAAGCTACAGTTCTCCCCCTCACACACACACACAGGAACCGAAAGCCAAGTAGAAACAGATAACCTTTCATACACACATCTCTTAGGGGTGCATTTCAGTCGAACTGTGAGAGGTATTGTGTACCTGCCACACCTGTGACCATGGTTCCACAACAGCGCCATCTGATGGACGTCAAAAGCAACACACTTTGCCTGCAAGGGAACAGAATGAAAGGAACAGGGTCCGCCATCTGGACATGGGCCACCCACCCTAACAGAGGAAGGGGGACATTAGGAAGGGAGGGGGTGGGGTGCCATGCAAGGGAATGGGAGAGAGGGAGGGGAGCGAGGGGCCCCTTGCCCCTCCCCTCCCTTGCAAGCATTGTTCAATGACACATGTTCAAACCATTCGCTTTCCCTTTTCTTTCTTTTCCACTTCACTAGACTGAAGCCACAGCAACGCGTGGCTGGGCACGCTAGTAATGAATAAATTGGAAGAACATATTAAACAAAGCATGGTAGAGAACTACATCACTGTACTATCACCACTACCAAATAATAAAACCACTGGAAGATCAAAATGACAAGTCAAAATAGCAATTTTTTCTTAAACTGCTTAAGGTAAAGTATTAATGAATACATGACCATTTTAGATACCATTAACATGGATTCTGCCTGCTTACAAAAATATGAGACTTAGAACCCTCTCCACCCAAGATAATTCTTGCTGCAGCTCATTAACTGTTGAAAAACATTTCTTGTGTTCGTTTCTTAGCTTCAGTGGCTTTATGCTTCAGAGGTCAAAAAAATCAAAACTTTGTTTAATAATTCCTGTATTTGAAAAACAGCTTGTCACACACACATTAAGCTGGGATTCATGGGTAAGCCTTACAGTGGCTGTGTTCATTTCACATGGGTCAGGGACAGAGAATAGCAATCAAAGCAAGCACCTCCACATGTCATTCATTGGTATGTGGAGTCCCACAAAGGGTTATTCTCTTTCTGTATGCACCCTCTTGCCAAGTCTGGAGGTTTGGGCTGGGCTGCCATCAATATGCTGATAACACCCAGCTATCTCTGTTGATGATGGCCATTTCGATGTTGCCCCAGATGCACCAACCAGTTGTTGAAGGCTGTGGTAGAATGGTTGAAAGAGAGTATGATGAAGCTAAATCCAGCTAAGACAGAGGTCCTGTGGCTAAGCCAGCTCTCAATGGCATGAGTGAAAGGCCAATTGCCAGCTCTCAATGGCATGCAGCTGACCCCTACATTGACCATCAAGAGCCTTGATATGCTCCTTGATGCCTATTAATGGAAACTCATGTCACACAAGTTACTTGCCTGGCTTTTTATCATATGTGCCTGGTGAGTGAGACAGTTGGCATTCTCCTGTTCCAAACCAACCAACAGTGATCCATGCAATGGTCATCTCTAGATTAGACTACTGCAGCTTGCTTTACACAGAGCTACCCCTGGGCCTGCTCCAAAAACTCAAACAGGTGCAGAAGGCAGCAATTCAGGTCCTTAATGGAACCCCATGATGAGCACACATTCAACTGGGGTTCCGCCAACTGCATTCGCTCTGGATTAGGTTCAATGTTCTGGTACTAACCTTTAAAGCCCTAAAGCAGTCAAGGGCCTATGTCCATGGTGGCGAACCTTTGGCACTCCAGATGTTATGGACTATGGCCATGCTGGCAGGGGCTGATGGGAATTGTAGTCCATAACATCTGGACTGCCAAATGTTTGCCACCATTGGCCAATGTGATAGTCTCTCCCAGTATTTTCCTTGAAGATTGCTGTGTTCAGCAAATGAAAATCTACTGGTGATCCCTGGCTCAAAAGACATCTGGCTAGCCTCAACCAGGGCCAGGTTTTTTCTGCTCTGGCTTTAACCTGGTGGGACGCTCTGTTTAGTGAGGCCTGGGCTTTGCAGGATCTGATGCAGTTCTGCACGCATATGGTTGAAGGAGCTATGGTTTTCCATCATTTTGGCCTTCCTTCCCTTTTTTCCACCTGTTTTCCTCCTGGAATATTGTTGTATATACTGAGTTTTATCATCATCAGTTTAGACTGGGTTTTAATTGGTTTTACTGTATTTATTGTGATATGTGTTGAAAGCCGCCCTGAGCCTATGAGGAAAAAGGCAGCATATAAAACCACTCAATAAATAATAATAAATAAAATAAATAAATATTTGGCTCTCCTTCCCATAAGCCTTTGCAAATATATTGCTGTGTTCTTTGCAGTTGCCCTTTGGTTAAGTTATTGTAGACATTCCAGAGCCTAGTTAAACTATCCTTAAAGGCTAAAAATCCATGAGACTCTGGTATCAGAGATTAACCTTGATGGTAACCTGACCAGGCCACATGTTCCCACCAACTGAACAGGGGGCTTGCTCATAATTCATGTGTGACATGTGAATGCCAATATTACATTCTCTTTGGCAGTCTGGATAATGTACATTTTTGATTGACATTTGTTATTTCTCCTTTGGGCTCAAAGGGGTATATAAACTAACGGATCCCTTTACTTGGGGTTCCATGCCAAAGTTACATGTTCATGCTTAACATGGAGGTAGAATACATTCCTTATTAGTACTTTATATATTTGCATTAGTGTATTTCTCAGGTGGTATCTTTTATGCATGTTTCCTTTCAGTTTTCTCTGTGATCTAATAAATAGTTATATAGTGTTTAAGTAGTTTATGTCTCTCTCTTCCCTTGCAAATCTGATTTTGGGCAAGAACTCTGTAGGGAAAATACAGAGGCTGCTTTCCAGGCCCATTTTCAGAAATGCCCTAACAGTTAGTGCCGTGGCCTGGATGTGTCCTAGATGAGACAATGACATTTTATGAAGTCACTCACTCCATCCAAGCATGAACCGATTAAGGAAAGAATAGAAACTGCTTTCCAGCCGCATTCTTAGAAATGCCCTAACACATGTGCAGTGAATTGTCTAATCTCACATCAGCAAGAATAGCCTCTAAAATTGCAGAACTTATGCTACTTCTCTTCCTACCTCAATTCCATATGTCTGGGAGACATCTGCTACAATGAATCTAAGAACAAAATTGGCATTTTAAAATATACATTTGACGTCATCAGCAAGAAAAAGCAGCCTGCAACATGCTAGAAAACTAATTATATCCAGGAACAACCACCATGTAGACAGTCAAATTGAATACATCTTTATGCAAACCTGCTGAAGTGCAGCTGTCCTGCTGTAACTGGCATCTATAAGATCTGTGCTGGCAGGAAGAGGATAAAGTCTTCGGCAGCATTTTGCTCAGCCACATTTTGTTTGTGTGAGCAACACAGCCAAAAGAAGAGATTGCTGCAAACAGCCTCATGTAAAAGCTTTGTAGAAAGCATGGGATTGGTTTGTCTGGCTACAGCAACTGCTTCCTTGGCGCTCCTTCCACACATTCACATGAGGGGAATGGACTAGAATTAAAGTTTTCCAAAGAAGGGGAGCATCTCTCTATTATGTGCAATACTGCTCATTTTTCACATTAGTCCAAAAGAGTAACCATGTTACTCTGATGCAGCAAAAATAGCACAGAGTCCTGTGGCACCTTATACCAACATCAGGGATGTAGGTATAAATTTTTTATGGGGGTGGGGTTCGGGGGTGGGGTCACCCGCCCCCCCCCGCCCCAGGGCATGGCCACGCCTCCCCAAGCCCCGCCCCTGGCCTAGCGCTTATAAAAGCAGCTCTCCGTGGCCAGGGACGGCAGACTCCCCTGCCCTACTCTCTCCTGCCCACCAGCTGGGCTCCCAGCCGGCAGTTCCTTCTGCCCTCCCCTCTGGGCAGGGGCATAGAGGGAAAATGGAGCCCGGTGTAAAATCTGAGCCCCCCCCCCCCCCCCGGGCAGCCACTGTGATGCTGGAATCCACCCCCAAACAGCATCACTTTCAATGGTGTTTCAACTAGAGAGCCCAAATTCTCCTTTTAAATCCACCTTAAAGGGAGAATCTGGGGTCCCCACCTAAACAACATTGAAAGTGATGCTGTGTTGGGGTGGATTATCCCTCACCCTGAAACAGCATCACTTTCAATGTGGCGTAGTTAGGTTATGCAGGTGCATTCTAATCTGGAGGAACCGGGTTTGATTCCCTGCTCTGCCGCTTGAGCTGTGGAGGCTTATCTGGGGAATTCAGATTAGCCTATGCACTCCCACACACACGCCAGCTGGGTGACCTTGGACTAGTCACAGCTTTTTGGAGCTCTCTCAGCCCCACCTACCTCAGAGGGTGTTTGTTGTGAGGGGGGAAGGGCAAGGAGATTGTAAGCTCCTTTGAGTCTCCTACAGGAGAGAAAAGTGGGATATAGATCCAAACTCTTCTTCTTCTTCTAAACTGAGGACCTCAGATTCTCTCTTTAAATCCATGCCGAAGGGGGTGGATTTAAAAGGAGAATCTGGGGAAATTTTGGGAGTGCCTGCTGTCAGGGGTGCAATTGTTAAGCTAGAAGCACCAAACTTTCAGGGTATCTTTAGGAGACTCTTATAATGATACCACCCAGGTTTGGTGAAGTTTGGTTCAGGGGGTCCAAAGTTATGGATCCTCAAAGGTGTAGCCCCCATCTTGTATTAGCTCCCGTTGGAAACAATGGAGGATGGGGGCACCCCCTTTGGGAGTCCATAGCTTTGGACCCGCTGGACCAAACTTCACAATACCTGGGTGGTATCAGTAAGAGACTCTCCTGGTGATACCACCCAGGTTTGGTGAAGTTTTGTTCTGGGTGTCCAAAGTTATGGACCCTCAAAAGTGAAGCCTCATCTTCTATTAGCTCCCATTGGAAACGATGGAGGATGGGGGCATCCCCTTTGGGAGTCCATAACTTTGGACCCCCTAAACCAAACCTCACCAAACCTGGGTAGTATTATTAGGAGGGTCCCCCAAACAATCCCGGAAAGTTTGGTGCTGCTAGCCTTAAAAATGTATCCCCTGCAGGCCAAAACCCCAAAAAACAGTAAAAATGTTTTAAAAACCCACAAACGGGGGGGGGGGGTCAGAGCTTCAGACATGAATGGGGGGGTGAACCCAAGAACCCCCCCTTACCTACGTCCTTGACCAATAAATGAAGCATTATTCTTGCACTGTATCAAGCCACCTGTTCTTCTAAGTAACCATCACTCTTGCAGGCATCAGATCTCTGGGGTAGGAAAAAGTCTTTCCCAGAGATCTTGGTAATTTCTGTATCTGTTCTATTACTAAGCCACCATTTCGCCACCTTAAAGACTATTGCATTTTCAATACCATATTCTTTTGGGGGATGAGTCCCATTTCGTCACATACATTAACTACTTTAACTCTGGGGGAAGGGGCTTTGGGGAACAGCTAGATTCAGACATGCTGAGGTCTTATGCAAGAGGTCCCTAACATTGTACCTGGGGTCACCATGGTGCCTGCTATCATCTTTCCTGGCACCCACTAAGTGTTTTTAGAAAGTGAGGCTTTTGCCCAAAAAGGCTTTGGATTGGCTGTGAATATTCTTTCAAAAATGTTACTTAGACAGCAGCTGCCATCACTGCACGAAGACTCCAACTGAAGATAAGCTGCAGCAGTCAATTTGTGGCTGTACTCACCACACTGTGTCAGAATTCCAAAGGTGCTCACACGCTCAAAAAGGTTAGGGAACCTTGCCTTAAGCAGCATAAAATTCAAGACATCACAGCATCACCCAAAATAGCAATTTTAATACTTTTCCATATTTACAGGGCCAAAGATATACCTTAGCTGATGTGTAAATCCAGCTCTGGACAGGAGAAAGTTTCATAACAAATCTTTACAGGCCTACTTCAATCAAAACAGGATTGTATTACCTAAGGAGCCAATTGAGAACCCATACAGATAACCATCTCATCACACCATTGTGATAAAATACTCTTTGCTACTTGGCAGAATGATATGGATAACTAACTAAGGGCTTACTTGCAAGGAGAGGTGTTCTGCCTCTAAAAGAGTAGTCCCTCATTCTTCTGGAGTCCTGTGAGTCATATCCTTTCTCAAAGTTCTCTGTTTCTCCTCTACAAATCTATAATGTTTCCTGAGCATTTTCTATTGGGAAGAAACATTTGAGTTTTTGAGAAGGGGCAACTAAAAAAAAGGATTCATACAAGATGAGAGAGAGAGATCTGGATCTGGTGTGCAGCTCTCAGTGGAACTTTTTTCATCTTAGGCTGTTCCCTGTATATTCCAGAATGACAAACAATGGCATAGAACAGAAGAGAAAGCAGCATTCCTCCTTCATCAGCATGGCCTGATTAAACCCCACAAATAGGGAAGAAACAGTATGGGGACAGAGAAAGGAACAGGAAATATGAATGCAACATTCTTCCAAGAACCAAAACTTATTCATAGCAGTGTACATGGCAACATCCCATTTTATCCTCAGAACAACCCTACTGAAAGGAGAGGAAAAGCAAGTAACATGCCAGAAGTCAGCTAGTCAACTTCAGACCTGACCAAACCAACCTTATATCCATGAAAATACACTACACCGGGGAAGGGGGAATTGAAAGAAATGATAGGGAAAGAAGCAGTGAAAAACTTTGAGTACAGTGGGTGCTGGTGTGAATATCACCATTAATTTCTCCAATTTAAAAAGCAATTTACCATCTAGCATTTGTTTTCAACCACCACCTCAAGAAAAAAATTATTCCCATTTCACAGAAGTGGAAACAAGGTTGGGAGAATGTAGTTTTTCTTCCCAGTATCACAGTGAGATTCACAAGAGGTGGGACTTGAACTCAAGCCAAATACTGCTGTTCAAATGGGGGTGCAGCCTAGATCTACTTTGATTTTCAGGCAATGGCAGAAACACTGGGAAAGAGCAGCATGCCAAGTGATTACATACTAGAGACATTCCAGTCCCTAGCTCCTCAAAAATCTAACTGGACCATGAGGTTTACAAAAACATAAACTGTAGCTTAAGAGACAGAACAAATAAACAAAACCAAGGGAGAGCAAACTTCTCAAAAGTTTCTGAATTCAGAATATGATGTTGTTTTTAAGCAACAATACACACCCCTTTCAAAAATGCAAACCAAGTCAAATGAAATAAGCCATACAACTCCATAAAGCCTATACTGACAGATTTGGCATCAGGCCCAGAACTAAGATATTCAGTTTCATAGAAGTGAAAAGAATCCACCATTTTGTAATTCTCAGCAGGAGACTGGGTTTACTGGGATGTCTGAATCCTGGAGTCTCCTCTTTGCTTTAAGAGTTTGATCCCACTGGATTTTTATCCTTACCTACACTGTCCTGCAGATCAGTTGATGTGTCAGCTGGACCACAATAACTACTGCAAGAATCTTTTTCTACATCTCCGGGATTTCTACTGTCTTGGTTCAGATTTTCATCATTTTTACCTTTATGTTTTTTGAAATGGGAAATATTTTCCTTTTGGTGCAAAGGACTGACTGTTCCTTCCTGTTTGGAGTTCTGACATTCAAGGTCACTGTCCTTTTCACCACTACTCTGCTTAGCAGTCTCAGAGCTGCTACGTTTCCTAGTGAGATCCTCCTCAGTTTCAACAGGTGCGGCTCCTGCCCTTTTCTCATCAGTCGATTTGCCACTTGAGTTGCAAAATGCAGGAGCATTCTTGGAGTCTCTTTTCTTATGTCGAGAAGTACAGCTGTTGCGAAGAGAAACGGGAGATGCCAGCTTCTTGCTCGGTTTGCTTCCTTCACTTTTCTGTTTTCTTGGTGGACCCCATATGAAATGATCAGAGGGTGTATAGTGTTGCTGGGCAAATCGCAGAAGCTTCCTTCTTTCTCTCCGGTCTCTGATGGTATACACAAAATATTCCAAAGCACTTTGCTTAATGTTGGGGATGGTATCTTCCACAAGAGCTTCATGGAGAATAAATTTTACCAGGGGAGGTTTGAAACTCTCATATCCAAGTTCCCCAAGACTCTTGAGAATACGGGTGATTCTCAAGTAGTTATGCTGAGACCTGCAACAAAAGAGTAAATGAACTCAAAATGACAGAAAACAAATTAAAAAGTTGTGCCAGTCATAGAAAATGCCAGTTCCTGTTACTTTGACAAAAGGGTAATTATTACTCAACTGCTGAGCCTTCATAGGCAATTCAGATGGGACTGCAAGTATCAAGTGAAAAACCTCTTCAAACTTGCTGAGTTAAAATAGCCTGTCCACACTATTCAAATTGTACCAGATAGGAGCAATTAAGGACTCAGTCTAAATTCTTACATTGAAATGCACTTGCCAAAGACTATGCTGCACTTCATACATAAAAACAATGAACGAACAGATTTTTATGGATTAAAACTCTACTGACTTAGATATTTTATCATCAACTGACTAGCATTTGATTCCTATCCATGTGCACAGTATATTATGTACATTAAAATACTGGACATTTGGACATTCGGGCATATGATGAGGCTGCACTGTGGACATGTATATACCATTAGATGTTGTTGCTGTTGCTTGAAGGTAACAGTGGATGGGTGAGATCAGGCATTTCCTGTTTGGGGTTCTCATCCTTTTTGAGCCTGCTGGGACCTTAAGGAATTCAGGCAGTGTGGTGGGTGCAGCCAA
The DNA here is from genome assembly GCF_021028975.2 of Sphaerodactylus townsendi. NCBI lineage: Eukaryota > Metazoa > Chordata > Lepidosauria > Squamata > Sphaerodactylidae > Sphaerodactylus > Sphaerodactylus townsendi. Next base: position 142,247,504 of record NC_059425.1, read on the forward strand.
AAAAATGGTTGCTGCAGGAGTGGGAGCAATCACAAAATGGCTGCTGCAATATACCTTCTGTCACAGTGAGAATTCTTGTGCTGTAGTGGCAACTACTGTCAAAGCACCATTTAAAATCTGCACAACCAATCAAATCTCCAGTGGCTAATCAGAGGCCTCACTGGCAAAAGTCCCATCTGGCTCTCCCCACTTTCTGAAGACACCTGGTGAATTCCAAAAAAGGCATTTGCAAGTGACATGGCACCCACAGGCACCAAACTGGGGGCTCCAATGTAGACAAAGCTTCTGTGCTCAAATTGGGCTGCCTAATTTCATTCTCAGCAGTACAGGAGACGGGGTGGGATAGATCGCTCCTTCCTTCCCTGTTCACTAGGTATGCCTGCCCATTCTTTGGGATGACTGGAATTTATACACAGACATAACATGTGAAAAGATATGTGCACGTAAAAATCCAGTGTATTGATCGGCACAGGATAATGAATATGCCAGTCATGTTCTAGGAATCAGCTTTATGATTTGTTATACATGTGTTGGATTTCACACAAATACATCCTATTCAAATATCACATCTATGTGTGGCTGCATCTCAGAAATATAACAGTTGCAAGTTTAGGAACACACCTAGGTTGAATATAGTGTGATCCAAGCTTCTCACTGAAATATCTACTGAAGACCGTTCGTTACTCACTCATTCAAGTGCTGGAATCTCTCTTGCCAGTTAGATGCTCGTGTTACATTCCCAGTTTTATCCAGTAATTTTATTCCAAAAAATTCTAACATCATTTTGTAAGCCAATAGAAATCTTCTAATTGCCTCTTTTGTTTTTTTGAATTCCTGCAACACATTATAAGACATATTGAAAACATTACAATGCAGAGCCCTTCTACCCTAACCCCTCAGATAATAAGTTTATACTGTGAACTATTTGCTTTACCTCTATTTCATATGTTGTTAATTCCTTCGCATAAAAATTTAGTCCTTGTTCTCTTAAAGGAAAAAGCCTATATTAAAAACAAAACAAAACACAATATTGGTTTATAATTTAAGCAAGTTTAACTAAGTGTACACACACAAAACTGACCAAGTAAAATGTTACCAACCACTGTATGTAAGTGTGGTTGTGCTCCAACTTTTCATAGTCTCCTTTCCACTTATTTAGGACTTCTTCAATGTAAACACCTATATCAAGAAAATGTTAAACAATCCTTCAGTATAGTATATTCTACTTAGGAATTACATAACAAAACGTTCATGCAAAAAACTGTGACAAATTATGAGAACACACTTTTTGTATACATTATCTATATGAAGATATACATTTCTATAAATTGCTAGCACTGATTTAATAAAACCAGAACAGAAAGAGCCATAAAATTCAATGACCAAAAATATTTTTAAAATCCTCAACACTAAAGAGATCTCTGATAAATCTGAAATTCTTTTGTAAATGTTATGACTCATATTCATGTCAAACCATAACTGGTTCCTTCTCTCTTTAACTGAACCTTCTTTAACAGAACCCTCTTTAACTGATGTCACCATTTGATATCAGACTAGGAAATGAAGTCAATTGTGGAGGAAGTCAAAACAATTTATGGTGGGATATCTGAATTTCAAATCAGTAACTCATTCCACACATGCAGAATAATGCACTTTCAAACTGCTTTCAGTGCTCTTTGAAGCTGCGCGGAATAGCAAAATCCACTTGCAAACTGTTGTGAAAGTGGTTTGAAAATGCATTATTTGGCGTGTGCGGAAGGGGCCTTAGTGTCATTAGTTTAAACAGGAATAAAACTGCTGGAGTAAATTTTAAAGTTGAAGTGTTTTCTAGACAGATCTGCAAGATATTTTACTAGAAAGATATCCCCTTCTTTAAGACCTTAAATTGTATAATCACTTTTTTTAACACTAGGCCTTGTGGACTAAAGCACATGATCCAGAATACTAGCATACAAACTAATTAACACATCAGGAATTTCACCATACATGAGAATGTCCTTTTAGAAGAACTTTTGATATTAAAACAAGATAAACTTTAAGATAAGGCTATCTTAAAAGAAACACCCTGATGCATAGATGGCTTTGTTCTTTTGATTTATACAAATTATAATACAAATTCTCATCAGTAAAAAACGTTTCAATTACTACAGAACGTAACTAACAGGATGAAATCATTGTTATGGTTTACTTACCATCAGGTTTAAAGGGAATTTTATTCTTGTAAAAACGAAGGTTGCACAAGTCATTCTGATATCGTAGATCTTTAAAGTTCTGCTAAGCAAAGATTAACAGTACAAAGCTAATTTAATATCAACAGAAAACAGAGTGGTGCTGAAATCATGTCTAATATGCTCATACATTTATTTATTTATTTGTTTATTTATTTATTTTTGTATTTATACCTCCCCCTCCCCCAAGGAGCTCAGTGAAGTGAAGGTGCTATTTAAGCTGACCAAATTTATCATTTGGGAAAATACTGTGGAACCTCATTCTGACCTACATGCCAAGAGAAGCTTCTAACACTTCACAAGCTGGCAGTGTAAATAACGATCTGTTTATTATAGGGCAACAGATTTCACAGGGCAATGTAGTGGCTTATTCAGATGAAAGAAGTGACCAAAGGAAAACCAAGCCACAATCCAAAATTAAAAGAATGTGTGCATCTGTTATGATATTTCTTGTTAAAATGCCTGCAATGCTTCCATATACAAGTGTTTGAAATTAATATTATTATGCCTTTCTCATGCTTAATGTCATTTAAAGAAGAAAAGTAAAAAAAAAACCAGGACAGCTTGGGATGGCTTTATACAGTTAACATTTTTACTGTTTAACCCAGCAGCTATGGGGGGAAAGGGCAAGCATGATTAAGTGGCTAAAAACACCAGCCTAGGACTGAGAAAACAGGCTCATATTCCCTGAGTGACTGTGGAATAGGGTGGTTAGAAGGTTAAAATGGCACTGAGAAGCATGTACTTCACACTGTGCTCCTGGGAGGAAGGGTGTTGTTAAAAAAAACAAGAAGAGATAAACAGAAAATAAGAGGATCCCCACCCCCCACCCCACTACCGATATGTAGTTTGGCCTTCCAGCTCCTAGAAAACCAAATACTATTTCAAGGCAGATTTAGTTGGGCAAACATTTATTAATTCACAATGCAACAATTTATTACCTAGCTCCACTAGTTTTTTTTTTTTCTTGGTGACTATATACCAAAGGTTCCTGAAATCTCCTATATGTGCTTTTAGGACAGTGAATGTGGCAACCAACTATAAAGTCAGGCATTCCTGTCATAAAATCCTCAAGGCAAAAGTGATCTTTTGTAGGAAATTATGACCATTCTCTCTTTGATGTTTCTTACCATTGCATTAGCACAAACGATGTCAATAAGAAAAGATACAATGAATAGTTGCCCTGCAATCTCACAATCAATCAACAGAGAGCTTCAGAGTTTCTAGACACCTTCTTCTACCCATTACATCACCCTAAAATTATTTTGTTTACACAGTGGACATTTGCAGGGCTTAACTGGACTTAAGTAATGACAGGGATTTAAATGTCACCATCATTCTGCCTTAACAAATGCCCCCAAAAATCTATGAAATGCTCTTACTGGATATTGGTGCCGATATTTGTACAAATCTCTTGCAGCATAAAAGCTTCTCTTTGGTTTAGCTGTCACTTCAATTGCATCATCCCCCTGAAAAAAAGCAGACATATTCAGTAGCAAGTAGAGTGAGTATAACAACTAGACTTTGGCGTCATGAACATATATAGTACTGTGACAATAAGAAATGAAGGCTGAGTTCTGAAGGATCGCATATGCCATTCTACTCACACACTGAGATATTTCTGCTCTTTTACCACAGCCCCCTGCACGTACATCTATTTCTAAAGAGTCACTTTGAAAGTCAGGGTATTTTCTAAGAAGCATTCAAAATTAAGAGGAGCCGCAGCTGGAAATGAAAAACTGGCTACCTTCCTTTGAGGAATCACTTTATTCAAAGGCCTCACTAAATCTCAGTTGCTGAAATTACAGAGTAATAAACATCTGTTGGAAAAGGAGGCTGATGTGAATAACACACACACACATATCCATCACATAGTAACTGCTGTGGAGTTGTCACATTGGTCAATTAACTGTCAAAAGTAAAATGTTCTACAAATCCAAGAATATTACTTTGTAGATGGAAACGTACCCTTTTAATTCCGTTGTTAAATCATCTGTTTGGAAGGACTGGAGCAATTACTGCTTGCCCCCAAATTCTGCAGCAGTCGAGAGCAAACCTAGGAATGCATCAAAGCCTTTCCTATAGGGTAGATATCTGCCTATAGGGTAGGATGTCTCCTATAACTATATATCATCTCTAAACAGGAATGGTCATCTGAAGCAAAGAGCAGGACAGCCCATGCAAGCTCATTAAGAAGATTTAAATGGATTGCAATCTTTTTAATGTTACTGAGAAATGATTCAACTAAATCAGGGGTCTGCAACCCGCAGCTCTGGAGCCGCATGCAGCTCTTTCAGTCTTATACTGTGGCTCCACGTGGCCTGGAGGTCGGAGGGTAGCGTGGGCGTGTCCCTCCAGCCCTTCAGAGCAGCGCTGGAAGGAAAGGTGAGTGGAGGGGCCGAACCGGAGGCAGCTCCGTGCGTGAGGGTGCCGCTTTTCGCCTCCCCTCCACTCACCTCTCCTTCCAGCACTGCTCTAGAGGGTTGGAGGGACATGCCCACGCTGCCCAACCCCTAGAGGTCAGAGGATAGCGTGTCCCTCCAGAGCAGCTGCCATCCCCCCTCTGCCATCCCCGAAGCCGCCATCCCACCCTGCCCCACGGAACAGAGGGGGTTTCCCTGCCCGCCGCCACTGCCTCCTGCAGTGCAAGAGGCGGTGGTACCGGGCAGGCCGCAGACGCCATCCCCCCTCTGCCCCATGGAGCAGGCGGCTGCCTGCTCTGTTGGGCAGAGGGGGTTTCCCTACCTGGTGCCACTGCCTCCCGTAGCGCGACAGGCGGCGGCACCGAGCAGGCCGCAGACACCATCCCCCCTCTGCCCCACAGAGCAGCTGCCTGCTCCATCGGGCAGAGGGGGTTTCCCTGCCTGGCGCCACCGAGCGCTGGAAGGAAAGGTGAGTGGAGGGACTGAACTGGAGGCGGCTTTGTCGGAACCGCCTCTCCGACTCGGTAGATTTTCAGGGCCGTGGAAAACAGGTCCAAATGGCACTTTGGGTGGTAAAGGTTGCCTACCCCTGAACTAAATAGTATTTGATTAATGATTTAAGGCTTTGTTATTTTTATTCATCTTGTATGAATCAACTTCATTTGCTATATGTTGCAAGTTTGCATTTTGATGTGATTTTGATGTGATTTTATATTGTTTATGCCAAATAAAGGCTAAATGAATTTAAAAAAAGAATTTTTATTCATGTTTAAAAAATACCTGAGAGCTTTTCCATTAGACAAATACCAACCTAGATTATGGTATCATGTGGCAATTGGCATAAACAGATGAGCCATCACAAACCATTGCAAAGAAAACCCTCATATAATTTAACTAGCTCAAGCACAACTTTTTGCAGAAAGCCTGGTCTTAAATTTAACTGCAAGTCATCAATCTATTCTCCTTATAGCAGTGGTGGGATTCAGCAGGTTTCACCACTTCGGCAGAACTGGTTGTTAAAATGGTGCTTGTAAACAGTTGTTAAATTATTTAAATTCCACCACTGAAACCGGTTGTTAAATTATTTGAATCCCACCACAGCTTATAGGCTATCTGCCAGCACCTGGTCAGCACTGATAGAAATAGGACGCAGGACAAAATACACAGGTCTAATCCTGCAAGGATCTTAAACCATTAACTTTATGCTCATATTGGAAAAGTAGAATACAAATACATAGTAGTATGAGTTGCACCAACCATCACTGCAGTTATGAGAACTGTTTCCAGATGGTTCATTGATCTTGTTACATCATTGATCATGTTACAGTGTTTTGAATTAAGAGGCAGCTAGAAGAAACATACAACTGATCACATGTGTAAAGCTGTGCAACAGGCCTCTTGCAAATATATAAAATATACACTGGAAATGCACTTGAATATTAAGAGTAACAGAGGATTCTTGAATACTTCAAGATCAGTTGTCTCACACACTCTGGTGACAGAAGGATCTGTGGCATGTGACCTAATTTACAAAACTGCAAAGTAGAGTGTAAAAGGCCATACAGTATGCCAGATATAGGTCAGAATAGGGTCAGAACCATCGCACGAGGATTTGCTTACACAACAGAATGTTGATCTCTATTATAACAGATCACCATGAAGAAAACGATTTTAATGAATGGATTGCAGGTACAGGTCTGAGACTATGGACTAGAAAGCAAAATATACAGTTTCAAAGTCAACTTTTCCCGCTTTTGCACAATTTCCCTTTTTAACAAACTAATTCAGAAACTACATTAGTAGTTTCATGATGCCTTTGTTCTGACACAGACCTGATAATTACAAGGAGGTCCGCACAATTTTGAGTGAAATAACTTTAAAATATTGAACAATCTTACTTTTTCTGAAATGTTACCCTCCCCCAAGACTATGCATGCACACAATTTTTAGAACTGATGATTATTTGCTGTAGTGAATAATAGAACTCCCACAGATTTCAGCTGGTGCTTGGTTTAGACTTCCACATTAAAGAATAAACACCATTAGTTTGTCAAACATTGATAATTCCATTAGTTACCGATCTATTCTATCCCAGACTTCAACAGAAAATACTAATCATTTTAAGCTTCCAACAAACTCCATTCAAAAAAATATTTTCCATGAGATGTACTGCATTTGTGATTCAGTCTATTCCCTGTTTACATGTATCATTTAGGGCAGTACCAATATATCTACAGCACAGTACACTCTTGTAATTTTTGTCCTGCTAGGAATTTTACTATTTACACTAATCAATGCAGAATCATCGCAATGTATTCATAATGGGACATGTATTGTCATCATTTCTACCATGCACAAATGCTTGGTCACCCCAATTCTATGAGTATCAAGTTAGCCAAACACTGAGATCAAGTCCTAGGCAGAGCCGTAGGGAGGAGAAATGGCGCCCGGAGCAACACCTGCCCAAGAGTGCTCCTCCCTGCACCCGCCTTCCTGTGCCCCACTTACCTCAGCCAGCCCATAGGCCATCGCCGGCCTCATCGTCCGGCCCAGCAGCGGGAAGAGTGGCGCCCCATTGCCGCCCGGCTCCTGCTGCCCTGCTCAGCCCCCTCCACATCCTCATCCTGTGTGCCTGAGCGCCTGTGGAAACGGGCAGGCAGCCACCAGAGGGGTTCAGTAGGGCAGCAGGAGGCGGCTTCCTACATCTCCTGAAGGAAATGCAGGAGACAGCCAGACACCCAGCATGCTGCCTTCCCTCCTTGTGCATGGCTCTGTGTGCCTGCCGCCCTCCATTGCGCTCCTGCTGTGCCTGGCCCACCTCGGACCTGCTTCACATGACGCTCCACAGGGAAGGAGACATGAAGGAAGGGGCTGCCACCGGGCCTTGATTTTCTGCCCTCCCCCACACATGACTGAACAGCAGCCGTCCAGGGCATTTGTCCCCAGATGTCCCTGTGGAAACTTCATCTCTGCCTAGGAGATTCTGAGCAGTACTCTTTGGAGCCTGATGCATTTTCATGGCATACTGGTGAGACTTTACCATGTTACTAACCCTAACCCTAACCTTGCTGTGGTATTTGGTAGAGCCTTATGGCTTAATTCTCCCCTTTCTTCCCAAGGAGACACAGTGGGCTCAATCTTTCCCTCACTGAACATTTTTGACCAGTGCTTGCATGACCTAGCAAAGTGACAAAACTGTGAAGACCACTGCAGTATTGTGGTTAGAACTTCTGACTAGGAACTAAAAATTCCACAAACTAGGAACTGAATTCCATTTCACATTTTGCTATGCCATTTCACATTTTGCACAGCCAGCCACTCTCAGCTTCTTCTTGTTTGTAATGATAAAATGGAAAAAAAATTGTGTAGGAGAAAAAGCTACAAGAACACGGCCATACAGCCCAGAAACCACACAACACCCCAATGATTCCGGCCGTGAAAGCCTTCGACAGTAAATTGTGTCTTAGTCACCACTCGGTTTTGATTAGGTTTTAATGTATTTTATCTATATATGTATAAAAAGCTAACAGTGACTTTGTTAGTCACGCCGTAACGCCGAAATGGCTGGACGGATCACCCCCAAACTTGCACACGCCGCCGCTCATGTATGTGAGCATGTTTTCCACACCTCTCCTCCCTCAGGTAATGCACCTGAGCCAGGTAAAACTCTTTTTTCCTGGTGCTCCATGGTGAAGGACATGAAGCTGCCTGTGTGTAACTGTCACCCTTAGAATGTTCATACCCTTAGAATGTTCGCTCAGATAGACAGATATGAGCAGTAAAAACAGTACATAGGTAATAACTCGAGTGGAAGTGAAACACATACACACGTTGCCGTGTGAAACATTGGGTGGGGTTCTCCCCCACACACGCAGGTACCTTTCATTCTCTGTGCCTCACCCACTACTACCACACAACACACCTACTCTCATACACATTCAGCGGAGGGAGAGGGAAGGGACAGAGGGGGAGGCATGCAAGGGAAGAGAAGTGAGGGAGGGGACAGAGAGTGAGGGGTGGCATGCAAGGGAGGGGAGGTAGGGGGCTCAGCATCTGGATATGACCCACCCACCCTAGTGAAGGGAGAGGGAAGGGAGGTAGGGGGAGGGGTGCCATGCAAGGGAAGAGAAGTGAGGGAGAGGAGAGAGGAAGGGGTGGCATACAAGGAAGGGGAGGGAGGGGCCAGCCAGCCTAGATTCCCTGAATACTGAGGTTACAGTTCAGAAAACCAGGTTGCCTCCAAGGCACGCGTTACTCAGGAGTAAGCTCGGTAAAGCAACCGTGACATACTTTGAATGGCTGAGTCGCGCCTCTCAGAGGGTTTACTCAGAAGCGACACCCATTGCCACCACCCCAACTTACTCCCAGGTAAAGGATCGTGACCAGGCAGCCTAAATGTGTGGGAGGGGTGCCTTTCCGTTCCTCAACAAGGAATGCGGTCACACACATCAATGACATCGCACAGTATCAGCCTGCGCGTTTCCATGAGCACGTACTGCTGGCCTCTGCAGTTGATTTGCTGCTACTGCTCCTTTCCCATTTCACCACAATAAGCCACAGCAACGCGTGGCCGGGTACCGCTAGTTGTATTTATATTTATTGAACAAACTAATGTTGGAAGCTGCCCTGAGCATGCTAGACAGCTTATAAAACTAATGCAATTTTTAAAATAAAATAAATGGAGAGTGGGGGAAGAACTAAGTTCACTACCTTGAGCTTCCTGGCGTTGGATAAACCTTGCATCACTATATAGGGACGCTGCAAGTGGCAGAGCTCTAAACATCAAATAAATAAAATAAACAGTTAAAAATATTGTATTGTCGAAGGCTTTCACGGCCGGATTCAACTGGTTCTGGTGGGTTTTCCGGGCTGTGTGGCCGTGGTCTGGTGGATTTCTGGCGAAACGTTAGGAACAAAATCCACCAAACCACGGCCACACAGCCCGGAAAACCCACCAGAACCAGTTGAAAATATTGTGTGACTGGAATGAAGGAAGAGACGCACTGAAACAAGGGAAATTGTGGCAGGTTTGTAGAGCCAGAAGCAACTTATCTGAAGTCATTCAGCCTCTTGTAAATTCAGCCCTTATTATACCAGCCAATGTGTGTTACTTTGCATTCACTAGTTCAACTGTACAGTTTCCTAAATTTAAGCCTTTACCATAATTCTGAAAAATGTAACATTTTGGTGATAAATTGTATATGGGTGTGTGTGGTGGAAATATGCTAGTGAAGGGAGGCAAAAAGTAGTAAGCAGTTGTAAGGCCTGGGGACTTGGAAGTCAGTAGTCTATGTTGCCCGGAACGAGCTGTTGTTTGAACAAAATATTACATCAAAAATACAGCAAATTGTACGTGAGGGTTTTTGCCAAGAGCTTAAGTTTGAAATCAAGTTCAAAGTTTTTAAATGTCAATTTTTACCACTGTCCCACACAAAAAAGACAAACTGTTTCATATCTTAGACTTCTCCAGAATCTTGAAGTTGGGTAAACATTGGATTATGTTGCAAAATTCTGAGTGGTTTTCCCCATGTTACTTTTTGACACACCTGTTGGGGACCAGCTAAAAAAAAATCTCCACATATAAACATATATTTATAATTCAGACTTCTCTGGCAAAACTCCTTGAAACCTTTTGACTTCCATGTACCCAGCTCATACAATATAAAGCCAAATATTTGCAGCTGCTTGCTCTCTAGATCCTTAAAGAACATATGATAAAGACCTTTTGATAGAAAAGGGAAATCATTTCTAGGAGGAAAATCAATCACGTTGAAAACACAGCTTGCATTTCTGAATTGTGAAGAAGAATGTTAAAAGAAAAAACTGTAGATCTCAAAATAATCTAAAAACAAATGGAAAGTAAAGGACAAATCATCTGGGTTGATGCGTTTCATATACATTCAGAAGACCTAGGTTAATCAGTCTTTCAGTCCTATGTTGTGAATACAATTCCAGTAGATACGATCACAGCAGTAGTTTTACACAGTCAGAAGAATGTCAAATAAAACTGGTTCTGGAACTGCACTAATACCACAGGAGCTTAACATATTTTTGTTCCCTGAATCAGAGTCTTCCACCAGAAAAGCAGTGGCACCAAGGAAACAGAGCAAATTAAAACTACTTTGACCTTCTGCATTTTAAAACCACCAGAGCCTCTTTTAGAAGGGGGGGGAAGCCAGCTGGTGAGTAAAGGGGGTGGGGACCACAAACAAACCATGGCCCCATCCTACAGTTCCTTCTTTCACCACCTGCAACACAGGTCACCAAGAAGAAAACAAACCACACCAAAACACCAGACAGTTATGAGCAGGGTGACACAAGAGACAGGCAAGGCAGGCTGATTTCTCCGCCCCCTTTGATTCCTCATCCTTCCACCTCCCATTCCACTTTTGATTTCCTGGCAAGGAAAAAAGATGCAGCCACTACGACTGAATCACCCAGACTGCAAGCATTTCAACTGGGGGGAGGGGAGAGAAGAAAGGGGGAAAGCTAAAATACAAACCTGTTCTACGGAAACGTGCCGTTCAATCTTCACATTTTAACACCCCTCCCCCCCACACGCACACATGCTGCATTCCTAACGCGGCAGAAGCCATGGCGATGAGAAAGGGGAAGCGGGGGGCTCAAGCCCCCAACTGTCTCCCCTCCCGAGAAGTTTGCGGGGTCCCCCATTACCTGGTCAACGCTAATAGCTTCTCCTTCTTGGCGGCCCGCTCCTTCCTCACAGTCTTCGCCCTCATCATCCTCCCCTTCCAGCTCGTCTTCCACTGCCGCCTCCTCTGCCTCTTCCCGGTGCGCGATGTCTTCCGCCCGGGCACTTGCCGCAGGGAGCGGGTCCTCTTCTTGTTGCTGCTGCTGCTGCTGCTGCTGGGGTCCCTCCTCGGCGGGGTCCTCTGCTCTGCCCCCGCCGCCCAGTCCCTCCAGCGGCGGCCCTTCGTCTCCATGCTCGGGCTCCTGGAGCTCCGGCTCCGAGTCCGTCTCCCACGTAGAGTCGCAGTCCTCCACCGTGGTGGGCTCCTTGAAGCTGACCCCGCTCAGCAAACTGCCCATTGAAGAAACACCCCGGGAGCCTCCCCCGCCGGGAGGGTGGAAAGGGGCGCGCGAGCGGGGAACCAGGGAAGGAAGGGGGTCCGCGGGCGGCCCGGCTAGGAAAGCCACCTCCCCTGCTGCTGCTGCTGCTGCTGGGGCATGGTGGCGTTGGGAGGCCGCGGGCAGCGGGAAGGCAGAAGGCGACGAGGCGGAGGCAGGCGCAGATGGCAGGAGCGACAGCCAGCCCAGCCAAGCTCTGTTCCTCCTCAGCCAGTCCCCAGCCCCCAAAACGCGCATGGGGAGGAGGAGCTGAACGGCTTCGGGATTTCCACAGGAAACAGTGAAGCACGCCCAGTTCCTCCTTGGGCTGCAGCAGGTCGCCTTTCCTCGGGTTTAACGGGCTTCTCCCTTGCTGTTTGGAGACGCGGAAGTTTCTGTGCAGACACGTGCTTAGTGAGTGGGGGTCCTCGCCTCCCCAGGGTCGTGGCAGAGAGCTAGGCCTTTGAGAAGCCTGCAAGGAGGAGGCAGCGATTCTGGAGCCTCCTGACGGCTGGCGTTTACATCGGCTCCAGAACCACGTGGGCTTCAGAGGGGTGATGTTGAGAAAGTGAACGAGATGCGGCTCTGTGTGCAGGACAAGTTAAACAAAGGGAGCCCCCCACCCCCATATTTGCATGCCATGAGGAAATTCAACAGGCGTCGCGCTCACACTAAGGCAGCTGTCAAAGTCACAAAGAAGCGGCACAGGACTATTGGAGCTCTTTATCCTATAGATGTGGAATATGTATGCAAGTGCACCAGTTCAGAGGGGTAATTCGCAAGTAGGGTTGATGCTTCTTCTGCCAGCAGGTCTGTACTTTTGTTGGCCTGTTGGCCATAACTCCTGTTGGCCAATCAGAAATTCAAGAGGTACAGCATTTTCAAGCATCTATTAAATATCTGTTATTTACTAGCATAAGTATTCAGAAGCATTTCTTGAAGTGGAGAGAGAATAGTGGGGAAAATTGTAAAACATGTTTTCTTTTTGAACTATAGGAACATTTAATTTGCTTTTAAAAAATTCGAGGACCTTAAAATCAATATGTAGACATCCCAATAAATTGCCATCTTAGTATATACCCTTCCATCAGACATATCCTACCTGTACATCCTTCTTCTTTTGCTTATATCATATTGTCAAAGAGTAATCAAAATAAAGAAAGAGAATGTTAGGCTAATCTATATCTATAAACGCGAAATACCACTGACTGACTCATCAAAAGAACTCAAAAACCACCGAACCTACAAACTTGAAATTTGGCACACTGGTTCAATTAAGTGGTTTAGGTGCTCACTAAGAAAGGATTTTTCAAAATATTCAGTTTTACTCGAGTTATTACACATTTACTGTTTTAACTGCTCATCTCTGGCCACCTGCGCGAACATTCTAAGGGCAAACCAGCCCCTCAGTCCACAGATATGCTGCACAAACATTCTAAGGGTGACAGTTAAACACCACCAGCTTCAACGAACAGGCTGCAAAAAAGCATGCTGAATGTCACCCCGAAGTTAACAGGCAGGCTGTGAAAAAGTACTCCTCCCCCCACCCTCACGTTAACAACACCGCTATAGCCAAATACAATCAAAACAGATTACAAACCGCACTATCACCTTGGACTACTAAACATTTGTAGGTTTTGCATATGGACATCAGATTGATTACTGTGCAGACAAGTTTACTGCTCTCGGCCTCCGATCACCCTGTGCTTGGTGTCGTGCTCTGAAGTGGCGGGATGAGTCCCCAGGAATGTGCTGCAGTGGCGGTTCAGTCCAGCTCCCTGCCCTTCAACCCTACCCTGAACCTCTTCACAGTCTTCTCACTCATCAGCATCCAATGGCAGAACACTTCCTTTCTGCATCCTGAAAATACAACGGCTGGTTCCTCATGATGTCTTTTGGAGCCTACCAGGTGAAAGAGAGCAATAACACATTGCATTAGAAAAAGACAACTACGGGAAGCTGCTGCAAAATATGCGAAACCCATCAGTCCACAGACAGGCTGTGAGGAAATATGCTGCATGTCACCCCAAAGTTCACAAACAGGCTGTAAAGAAGTATGTTGAATGTCACCCCGAAATTCATAGAGAGCCTGTGATGAAATATGCGTAGCGAAACACGGGTGCCCTGCTAGTATGAATATAAAGCAGAAGTCAATTTCAAAGCTGATAAATAAATCACATCAAAACCTTGAGGGAATGGGAAACATCCGGCATACTTTAGGCACCTGTGTAGAATTGGGCAGAAACAGCGGTGTGTCAGAGCAGCATGGGCAGGTTAACTATTAAGGCCACTGGAAAGAGTCTGGGTGCATCCATGGCTTGTCCTCCCCCCAATGGACTTTAAGAAACCAGTGCCCACCCCCTCCTTGCCCATGCTACTACAGCCCAAAGAGAGGGGTAAATGCAGGCTAGAGATGCAGGAAAGGAGATATCACTGCACTGAGGGATGGGACACGTCCACTGGGATCAACCTCAGTGATTGAGTTTGGCAGTGCAAAGCCTCAGCTCGGTCTGAAAGTCCTAGGAACCTGGTTGCTAGGGCTTGAATTGATAAACTGAATATACTGTACCAGCCTGTCCACTGTCCCTGTAGTCTTCACAGCCTTTCACTATATAGGGCTTGTGCTTATGCCAGCTCTCCTAAAGAATTCTTAGTGTCCCATGTTTTGTGCTGAGTTGGATAAGAGGAAAAAAGTCTGCTGATGAGTGGGGTAAACTTTTCTTTCTATTTTCCTGCTGGTTGGGTTGTTTGCATTACTCACAAACCCCTTGGTAGAATTTGAACCCATGCCTCCTGTTTGCCCCATGAGTACTTTTTCTTTAGTGAACTATTGGGGAGATTACAGAAATGCTTTATGTGAATGTGCAGTTATGTGTTCTCCTGTTGCCTCATTAGCTTCTGCCCTTCCCTTTTATGTGGCAAAAGCATCTGTGCTCTTTAGCGCCCCCTCTTGGCCTTCCCCAGGATTGAATCCCTCAGATGACAGAGGTCTTGGGCTTGCCAAGAGAATTCTGGAAGTATGTGGTAATGTCCTAGAAATGGCCATGATCACTTGGCCATTTCCTGTGTATCTACCTGGCAAAAGAAAATATGATTGCAGAAGGTGGTTCAAACTTACTGAGGAGCTCCCTGGGTTGTGTTTGCTCCAGAGGTTCCTAATGGCCAAGGTGCCATGGTGCCACCTACATTGTGAGTAGAGTTATGTTCCCTCCCTTGTGGTGTTATGCACGAGGGCTGTGACAACCTGATGTGAGAAAGATGTGTTGGCATTGGTATGTGCTAGTTCAACTGCTTCCATGTATAGTTGACATATATGATTGTCATGTCGTTCCATGATTAGTAAATTGTAGTGAGGTTGTTATAGACTCTAGTGTAATGGGTATGCTCATGGCAGCTAGGAGCTGGATCTTAACTTTGTATTTTTCCTATCATGAGCAATCATATGATGCCAGCTAGTGCGATGCATTGAAATCTGGGGCTTATGATTGCCAAAAATGTCATGTTCAATGTATTGTCGAAGGCTTTCACACAGCACCCAAATGTCATGTTCCTTTAAAAGCGGTTTAGTGGGTGAAGATGGGTACTTGAATGTTTTCACTGGTATGTTTCTCCAGGCCTGGTGGCATCTCTATTGAGGTTTAATTTTGGCCTGTAATATGCCTAGTCTCGGAAGCACTGATCTTGACCAACTGTCCCTGCTTTGTAGATATTAAGGAATCAGATTCACATCAGAAGAAAAAAGATGAGCCCTTATTATTGTTCATGGTTCAGTAGAAAGGACTACTGACTGTTGGGTGTATAACTTGAGTTGAATAATTAAATACCACAACTATATTATTAGGTTAAAACCTGAATAGAAATCCTTAAGTTCCAACAGCAGCAAGTTGCCTGTCCCACAGCCCTACCACTGCCAAACCTGGAGGCCTGGGCTGCAGCAGGGCTGTGCTGGTATCCCAGTTGTATGAGGAGAAAGTAGTAGTAGTAGTAGTAGTAGTAGTAGTAGTAGTAGTAGTAGTAGTAGTAGTAGTATTGGGTCTGTCTTAGTAATAAAAAGGTAGAGAAAGGATTTCTATGCTGGTATTATCTATATATATATATATATAAGCAAATTCCACTCACTAACTCACTCGCCAACAGAACTCAGAAACTGCTGAAGCTACGCACTTGAAATTTGGCACGCCAGTTCCTCATGTGCCCGAGGCACTCAATAAGAAAGGATTTCCAAAAATATTGAAGTCAACTCAAGTTATTAGCTATTTTCTGTTTTTCCTATTCATCTCTGCCCATCTGCCCAAACATTCCGTGTGTGACAGTTGAGCACCAAGGCACTTCAGCTGGCTTCCCAGTTCCTCTGATGAGTCACTCACTCTAACAGTGATTGGTACTCCGCATTTACATCTACAGCTTCCTGTCATAGGACTTTTCAGTGACGGGCATGTTGCTGCTCTAACTCCACTATCCCCATCGACCAGCTGCGGTACTGCCCACCAAACAACAGGCACGCTTGATCCACTGATGCGATGCCTTAAATACACACAGCAACTTATACATTGCATTACACACAGACAGCACCATAAAGCTGCAGCCACATATGCACAACCCACTCCACCGCTCCACAGGCATGCTGTGAGGAAACCAGCTATGTGTCACCCCTCAGTTCACAGACACACTGTACAGAACTATGCTGACTGTCACCCTGAAATTCACAGAGACACCGTGCTCACCGACATGTAGCAAACCACGGGTGCCCTGCTATCCAACACCATGTTCCTCAACTCACAGCAACGTGCTTCTTCTGCTGCAACTGCTACGGGGGACTGAACAAATTCATGCAGACGCTGTGATCACCAGCACATAGCGAAAGAAAGGTTCCCTCAGCCTCATGGTGGGACCCCAGCGCCATGACTGCACCATGGCTCACATTTGAGGTATCAAGGGCCTAAATAGGATGCTCCAAGATGTTAGTGGCTGCAACTGTCTTACAAGTGCAGTTCTGTGCATTTCTTATGGGTGGAGTATTTACCACTTCGAATTTAAATGGCTGCAATTTCCCGTAAAACTCTGTTTTGCCACTACTATTAATAAGGCACAAGGGCAGAGTTTGAAAGTGGCTGGTGTAGAACTAAGGCATGGCTGCTTCTCCCACGGTCAGTTGTATGTGGCATGCTCCAGAGTTAGCTCTCCTGACAGCTTGGTCATCCTCCAACCAAAGAGAAAAACCAAGAATGTTGTCTACCGAGAAGTTCTGAACTCTTAATCTGAGGGAGAATTGAAACTTCTATGCTGAACAAATTATTAGTAAACAGTTTACAGTGTTCATGTATTCATTAAATTTGAAACTTCACCTCTATTTTTATCCGATATGTTTCCATGAGAATGGTTGGAGAAGGGGAGGGAGGATAAGGGAAACTTTATAGATACAAGCAGCAGGGTTCAGACAAAATAAAAATGATGTAATTACATGGCATGTATCAAGTTGAAAATTGCCTCTGTAAATATTAATGGTTTAAACTCTGATTCTAAGAAATATAAAGAAATATAAACTTATAAAGAAAGAACGGATGGACATTTTATGCTTGCAAGAAGCACATAAAAATATCACATGGGAATGTTTTATTAAAGGTGCCAGGTTGGGAAATTATTGGAGAATCCAGATCGAAAGTAAAGAAGAATGGGTTAGCAATATTGGTAAAAGAGGGTTTGGCTTTTCAGTTCAGGAACTATTTACTGATCAGAATGGAAGATGGATGATAGCTAAAGCTAGAATTAATGGATTCCAGATGACACTAATGAATTTATATGCCCCTAATAAAAAGCAGAAAAGATTTCTGGCGAAACAGTTTGGAAGACTTCAGGCAATATTTACAGGTGAAACCTTAATTATGGGAGATTATAATATGGATTTAAGAGAGAATGAGCAGTTATAGAAATGGAATATTTCCAATATGTATAATGATTTGAATATACCTCAATAGCCAACTTATTTCTCTACTAGACATAAAAAATTACATATATTGACTATATATTTTTTAAAAAATTGAGTAACTTACACAGTGTAGAAATAGAAACTTATAAAGAGTGGATTTCAGACCACGCTCCATTGATGGCCATGTTCAGAATGGAAGGAGAAGAAAAATAGTATAGATGGAGGTTCAACAATATGATATGGAAGGGTGAGAAAGAAAGAAAGGCTTTATAAGATATTACTTTCTAGAAAATAAAGGAACAGTAACAAATGAAATTCTCTGGGATGCATCTAAAGCAGTAGTCAGAGGTTATTGTATGGTCAGAGCAGCTAGATGGTAAAAAGTAGTTAATAAGGAAAGGAAAGATTTAGTTTAAGAGATTAGGCTGAGACGGTTTAAACTCTAGGCTAATTATAATATTAAAAACAAAATAAATAAAATGAAATAAGTAAAACAAAATAAATAAATATTAAAAACGAAATAAATAAATTACAGGCACAATTAGAGGAGCTAGACAAGACTGAATTGTGGAAGAAAGAGATTTGGGTGAAAAATCAATTCCAAAGGGCAAATATAAATTTAATGAAATGCTTGGCTAATTATTTAAAAATGAGAAAGGAGAAACAGAGAATAAGAGTGATTAAAGATGATAGGAACAAGAGTATAATAGACAATAAATTAATTAGGCAGAAGAGTTTTTCCAAGGATTATTTAGCCATGTATAAAACGCAAACTACGATGAAAAACCAAATAAAATTATTTCCCAGGAAGAAAGAGAATATATGGAAGAGTCAACAAAACAGGAAGAAATAGCATTAGTAATTAAATAATTGAAAAATAATAAATCCCCGGAAATGGATGGGTTTACTGCTGAATATTATAAGGAAATGGCAGAGGTATTGATACCGGAATTGCAGATATTATTTAATAATATTTTTAAAAGGCAGAAAGTTCCAGAGTCATGGAAAGTGGCGGAAATTATAACAATATTAAAACCAGACCAGGTAGAGTCATATAGGCCAATAAGTTTATTAAATCAGGATTATAAAATATTTGCAAAAATATTTTCAAATAGAATAAAAAATATCCTACCAAAGATAATAGAACAAGATCAATATGGGTTTGTTAGAGGTAGATATATTAGTTATCCTTCAAGGAACATTTTAAATGTAATAGAACACAGGAAGAATAAGAAATATGCAATTATAAAATTAGATGTATATAAAGCGTTTGATACAATAGGTCATGAATTTCTATTTCAAACATTGAATAATTTTGGGTTTGGAAAAGGCTTTATAGGGGTACTAAGAGAGCTATATAAAGGAGGAAAGGCAAAGATTAGGATAATCGATGGGTGGACAGGAGTTGTGCATGTTGGAAGGGGAGTGAAGCAAGGTTGTCCATTATCACTGCCTCTATTTGTAATGGCAATGGAATTTTTGGCAGAAAGAATTAGGAATAATGGCAGAATAAAAGGATATAGAGTGAATCAGGAAGAAATACTGTTAAATTTATTTGCAGATGATATTTTAGTAATAACGGTTAACCCTGTGGATACTATGAAAGAGTTGAAAATAATTTTGGAGAATTTCCAAAAGTACTTACTGTTAAAAGTTAATATGGAAAAGGCAGAAATATTGGGCGTGAATATTGAAAAAAAGCAGTTAAATAAGAGGTTAGTAAAAAAGAAGATTAAATATTTGGGTATTATAATTACACATAGAATGGAGAATATATTAAAATATAATTATGGAGAAAGCTGGAAAAATATTAAAACAAATAAAAGAATGGGCAAAGAAGATCCTATCAACAACAAGGAAAATTAAAGCATTAAAATGTGTATAATGCCAAAGATGTTTTATTTATTTAGAACTCTTCCTGTAGAAATTAAAAAGAAGCTATTTGAGGAATGGGATAGAAAGTTAAAATCATAGGTATTGAATAAAAAAAAACAAGAGTATTGAATAAAGTTGTATATATGACAAAGAATCTTTTAGACTGGGGTATCCCGAAAATGCAAGTCTGCTACAATGCATGCCAGATAAAGAGTGTGATGGGAATAAAAGAAGATAATACTGAGAAATGGGTCAAGATAGAAAATGAAATTAATGGAGGAGTTGGTAGATATGGAATATTTACCGAGACAAAAAGAAGAAATCAAATAGCAATAGGATCAAGGAAGGTGGCATTGGAAATTTGGGAGAAATAGAGGGGAAAATGGATGCCTTCTATTCTGGACGTGGCACCTTGGCAAGCGTGGCTGGAAAAGAAGGGATAAAAGTGATAAAGAATTTGAAAAGACAAGGAATTCAAATTGTGACAAACTTGATTAAGGAAAGAGGAGAAATTATGCCGTTGCAAAATTTTATAGAGATAGGAGGTAAAGAGAATTGGTTGGTGTTGAGAGGTATATGGGTAAGAATAAAGGTTTCAAGAATAAAAGGTGAAGGTATAATGGCGAAGTGTTTGGAAAAATATGAAAAAGAGAAAGGGACAATCTTAGGGCTGTTATATAAATACATGATAGAGGATAAGGAATTCATGAAACAAAAATGGGAGAAGGGGGGTTCTCTAGATAGTGAAAAAAATAGAAAAATTATTGGAAAATTTGAATACCATAAAAATTGAAAAATATGTGGAGATGGAAAGGAAAGTGATATTAAAATGGTATAGAACTCCAAAACAATTAGCATATATGATTAGGGGACTTAGCCCAAAATGTTGGCACTGTGGTGATCAGGAGGCATATTATATTCATATGTAGATTGAATGTAAAGAGGTGAAAATTTTTTGGGAAACGGCATTGTTGTATATAGAGAAAATGGTGAAGGTTAAAATAGATTTAAATAATGATTTATTGTTCATGGACGTAATTGATGAAGGTAGGTGGGAATTGCTTTAAAAAACTCATGCTTTCTTGAGGGCAATCCTCTACTCTTTGCATTGTATGCTGGCCATGTGATCGGCAAAAACTGCTAGCTCCAACAAATCAAAGCCCTCCTTGGACTTTACCATGGCAGAAATCTCTTCTGGTATGACTGTTCCTTTACAACTAGCTGACATGCTTCTTCAGCTGCTTTCACTCTGACAGCCCTAAACCACTGTTGGGCCATTCTCTTTAATCGGGCCATAAAAGCAACATAAGTCTCTTTGCTTCTAGGAAAAGCTTTCTTCAGTTCCTCTCTCAATTGAGTCTGTTTTCCGAATGCAGGCTATCACTTGCCTCTTTAAATTCTCAAAGGTTGTCCCCCCCCCCCAGAGTCAGCTCTAGAACCCTAGACTTCTTTGATGATGTGCCATCTGTCCTAACAAGGGTCGACCCTGCTGAGATCAGGCTAACCTGGGTTTAATACTACTGTAAAGGAAATTATTGTGGGGGTTGGAGGTACCACAACTTATTAACTTTATTGGTTCAGTTCTAAAATATATCACTTGAAATCTGTATTGGTAATATCCTATATATATCTGATGAACTAAGGACTGTGATGGAATTCCTAAACTATTTCTAATTCCTACAGTGTAGAATGTTCTTGTTGCCACCATTAAACCTGTTACGCTACTATCATGACTATTTTCAAGAGGAATTTCAGAATGCATAAAGCAGGCAAGCTTAGTTAAGAACGATCTTAGAACAAATGACAGTTTACAATAATGTCAGAATAACTGGTATCTTAGCATATTAATATTGATTAGAGAACAATTTTGAGGAATCTGGGGAATAATAAACTAATAGTTAGTATAATAGATTACACTATAATGGAACTAAACCATTGGTATTGACTTAAGATATAGCATCATTAATAAACTATTAGTTCAGAAGTACCTGTAGGAATGTGGATAATTGGCAGAAGGGGTTTGACAGTGATTGATTATACCAGACTCAATTAATATTTTTGTTTGATAAGCTTATATAGCATAAAGGACACACAGTGCACTTAATATTGGACATAGAAGTGGGTTTTCCCCCCCAGAAAGCTAATGAAATGCATATTTGATAGAACTGCTGTCAAGCTGATACAAAATGGGATTAAAATTAAACAGAGTAATTATGCATTTTGCAGTGACTAGTTGAGAGATGTCAAATGGGTTTCCGAATGGTGTAGCAAGGATCACTGATACACTAACAACTTGTAAAGTGAAGGAGAGAATTGCACTAATCCAATATTAAATTTATAAAACTGTAGAAGGTTATGGATCTTGTGGAGAGTGGGAAAAGACTAGAATACATTGTGGACTGAAATGGTCAACGTGAGATTTAATCATAATTGTGTAAAGAACTACATATAAAGTGCTAAAATGTGCAAAAGCGGAATCAAGACATGTTCGATAAACTGTGATGTATAAAAAGAAACATGGGTGAAGGCAACTGTCACTTAATTTGATTCCATATAATGTGTGATTTCTTAATAAGAAATAAAAATTTGGAAAGTTCCTATATCAGAAAGGATGTTGCAAGATCATCACCAGAAGCCCCTTGATGTTTGCCTGTTTTTGCAAAGATCACTTCTGGTGGAGCATCAAAATTTTGATTTCTATTCTTTTGCCCCCTACCCTCCAGACCTGGCAAACAATTTTTAATATACTTCTGGCAGCCACATCCTGATATTTCCAAAGTATTTTCAAAGGTAGTCCATACATAGACCATGTTACAGTAGTCTAATCTAGAGTTGACTGTCACATAAATTACAGTGGCAAGGTTAAGAGTGGGACAGATAGAGGACCAGCTGGTGGGCTTGGTATAAGTGATAAAATGCAGTCTCTGCCATCCTGGACTAAAGTTTGTCCAGGGGAAGGAAAGAATTGTGCCATACTCCTAAGCTCCTATCAGAGTCCACTGCAGAGAACTGGACTTGGTGGTTAAGTGCAAGTAAGGTTGGCCACCCCTGGGCTCTGGACTTTCTCAACCACATGATTTTGAAGGCTTTCACTTCAGCCAGCTCTCTCCTAACCAATCCACCATGGCAACCAGGCATGAGGCCGAGCCTGAGATCATGGCAGTTAGCTGCTTTCAAGCAGGAGTTAAAGCTAAATATAAGCCTCATATTGGTGGCATGCAACTCCAAACCTCCTGATGATCTCTGCTAGAGGGCACAAATAGATACTAACCAACAGTTGGGAGAGAATTGAACTATACAGCACCCCAGAGGTTCATGCCTTCCTCCACCAACAGCTACCCTCTGTGAAGGTCCCTGGAGGAATGAGATGAACCACCTCAGTTCAGTCCTTCTCACCCCCAGGGAGGCTAGGCAGTCAACCAGGACCATATGGTCAACTGTGTCAAAAGCAGCTAACAGATCCATGGGTGCTTGTCCACCTTTATCAAGATATAATCGTATGTGTCAACCAAAGCTACCAGGACAGTCTCAGTACCAAACCCCAGTTTGAAACCAGATTGGAAAGGATCCAGAACCAAAGTAGCTTCATTGCTGAAGTTACTTAGCCACTGTTCACTCAGTCATCTTTCCCAGGATGGAAGGGTTGACACTAGGCATTAATTGGCTAGGTCCATCTCATCTAATGATTTTTTTTTCAGGAGAAGTGTCACCATTCCCTCTTTAAGGTAGTTAGGGAAAAAGCCCTGAGAGAAAGAGAAATGAATATTTTCTCTCAGGTCTCCATCTATCAATCCATTGCAAGCTTTCACCAGTCAGGAAGGACAGGGGTCGAAGGAAAAGATAGTAAGTTGAACCTCAGTCCTGTTGACATCTGCCTGGGAAGGCAGGTTAAAATAAACTAAATGTTACCAAATTGGTGGCATGATAAACTAAATGTTACCAAATCCCCTGGCCCAGATTGCATTCACCCAAGAGTTCTTAAAGAGCTCAAGCATGAAATTGCTGATCATCCATCAAATCCATCTAACTATCGCCCCATAAGCTTGCTTTCAGTGGCTAGTAAGCTTTACGCAAGGTACCTTATGATACGTCTCACTGCCTGGTCCTCTTCAGTGCTAGGCCCGGAACAGATAGGATATGCCACAGGTAAATCCACCCTTGACCATTGTCTGGTTTTAAACCATTTGGCGGAGAAATATTGCCACCCAAGGGTGGGAAACTCCTTCTTGACTTTCCTAGATTTGAAATCGCATTCGAACTCTATCCCCAGGAATCAGCTGTATGGGAAAAATTGACTAGTGTTGAATAGACCAGAGATCACTGTTTCTTATTATAGTTGTATTCCTCAACTACCTGTCAAGTTAGATTTAATAGATCTCTTGGAGCACTTCTTCACCTATAGTTTCTAACAAAGGAGTCAAGCAGGTTGTATTCTTGCTCCTCCTCCTGTTCAATCTTTATATTCTTGTCCTTGCTCCTCATTTATCTCAGACTGAAAGTCACGCGACCCATTTTGGGACAAAGGAATACCATGTGCACTTCTCTATGCAGGCGACACTGTGTTACTGTCTGGTCCAAGGTAGGCCTGCAAAGACTACTTCAAGCCCAGCTGCGGCGTGCTGCACAAACAGTGCCCTGTCGATTAATTATAACAAATCCCAAGTGCTGATCTTTTCCAGGTCAAAAAACAACCGCGTGAAAATAAACGGTACATTGATTGAACAGGTCCATTCATACAGATATGTTGGAATCACCTTCCATCATTCCTTAACCTGGACTATCTCATATCCACAGACTCTCAATACAAGTAAAATCAAAGTGTTGGCAATATCCAGATTTTTTCACACCAGAGGCGGTCAATTTTTTCCTGCACTTAATGGAAGTTTTTCGAGTTAAAACTACTGCCACAATTACTTTCACGGGCTCCAATCTGGGGAGCAAAACGGCTGAGAGAGGTAGAGTGTTCAATCTTTGTTTCTTAAGTAGTTTATTGGGTCTTCAAACTCAGTCACGTATCAAGTTCTTTGTTTAGAAACGGAGCCAAGACAATTTTTTCGGGTTTGGCTCTCTTTGTTTAAATACTGGCTTCGCCTTCATTATAGAGCCGTCCCGGGCAGTCTCACATATTTTCAGTTAAGCGACCACTTCCACTACACCTGGCAGACCAAAATTAGCAAGCAAATGAACAACACAGGTGAATCTTTTGACCAACTCCTACTGATGAAGACAGGCTTCGGAGTTTTGAAACAACGCACTCTTGACATTGAAGAAGCTTCTCACAGCTGGACCTGCAGAACTTGCTCTCCCACATTTTGCTGGCATTTCACCACCATTGCCGGTTTTATGGCTAAATATGAGTAATTTAACCAATCCACATCTCTGTAGATATTTTATGCTTGCTCCGGCTAAATGTGTTACCGGCTGCCCAAACAAGAGGCAGATATCATGGCATCCCACAGGAGAACAGGACTTGTTCCTGTGCAGACCTCTGAAACTTAACTGAACACGTGCTCCTTCATTGCAAAGATTTGGCAGTCTATCAGTTGCTTTTTCTCGAGGCCATCTTGAAGAAATTTTCAGTGAGATCAGACAAGGAAATAGTTTCACACCTGCTTAGTGACCATCATCCCCACACTACTGAATCAGTTGCCAGGTTTTTAACAAAGGCACTTGGATCAAGAGTGAAACCTTTGTGTAAATTTTAGTCAATTGGTTTTAACATAATCTGTATTTTACCACTCTTTATATGCCATTAAAGGTTTTGTATTTGTATTTGAAATTGCTGATCTTCTCACTTTAATATGCAACTTATCCCTGAAATCAGGCTCCATCCCTGAAGACTGGAAGATGGCCAATGTCACACCAATCTTTAAGAAAGGATCTAGGGGGGAACCGGGAAATTACAGGCCAGTCAGTTTGACATCTGTTCCTGGTAAATTAGTAGAATCTATCATTAAAGATAAAATTATTAAACATGTAGAAAAGCAAGACCTGCTGAGAAAGAGTCAGCATGGCTTTTGCAGAGGCAAATCCTGTCTTACAAACTTACTAGAGTTCTTTGAGGGTGTAAACAGGCATGTGGACAGGGGTGAACCGGTGGACATTGTCTACTTGGATTTCCAAAAGGCTTTTGACAAAGTTCCTCACCAGAGACTGTTGAGAAAACTCAGCAATGAAGGAATAAGAGGGGAAGTCCTCCTATGGATTAAAAACTGGTTGAGAAACAGGAAACAAAGAGTGGGTGTAAATGGGAAGTTCTCACAATGGAGAGATGTCGGGAGTGGTGTCCCCCAAGGATCCGTTTTGGGACCAGTGCTCTTTAACCTATTCATAAATGACCTGGAAGTAGGGGTGGGTAGCGTGGTGGCCAAGTTTGCAGATGATACCAAATTATGTACGGTGGTGAGAACCACAAAGGATTGCGAAGAGCTCCAAGCAGACCTTGATAAATTAGGTGAGTGGGCTCAGAAATGGCAAGTGCAGTTCAATGTAGCAAAATGTAAAGTGATGCACATAGGGGCAAAAA
Source organism: Sphaerodactylus townsendi (assembly GCF_021028975.2). Lineage (NCBI taxonomy): Eukaryota > Metazoa > Chordata > Lepidosauria > Squamata > Sphaerodactylidae > Sphaerodactylus > Sphaerodactylus townsendi. The sequence continues at coordinate 142,273,550 of NC_059425.1, forward strand.
ATCCAAACTTCACATACACGCTACAGGGGTCAGTGCTATCAGTCACAGACCAGGAAAGGGATTTAGGCGTCTTAGTTGATAGTTCCATGGGAATGTCAACTCAATGCATGGCAGCTGTGAAAAAGGCAAACTCTATGCTGGGGATCATTAGAAAAGGAATTGATAATAAAACTGCAAAGATTGTCATGCCCTTATATAAAGCAGTGGTGCGACCGCACTTGGAGTACTGTGTCCAGTTCTGGTCACGCGCATCTCAAAAGGATATTGAGGAGATAGAAAAAAGTGCAGAGAAGGGCAACAAGGATGATTGAGGGACTGGAGCACCTTCCCTATGAGGAGAGGCTGCAGCGTTTGGGACTCTTTAGTTTGGAGAGGAGGCGGCTGAGGGGGGATATGATTGAAGTCTACAAAATTATGCATGGGGTAGAAAATGTTGACAGAGATAAATTTTTCTCTCTTTCTCACAATACTAGAACCAGGGGGCATTCATTGAAAATGCTGGGGGGAAGAATTAGGACTAATAAAAGGAAACACTTCTTCACGCAACGTGTGATTGGTGTTTGGAATATGCTGCCACAGGAGGTGGTGATGGCCACAAACCTTTATAGCTTTAAAAGGGGCTTGGACAGATTTATGGAGGAGAAGTCGATTTATGGCTACCAATCTTGATCCTCTTTGATCTTAGATTGCAAATGCCTTAACAGACCAGGTGATCGGGAGCAACAGCCGCAGAAGGCCATTGCGTTCACATCCTACATGTAAGCTCCCAAAGGCACCTGGTGGGCCACTGCGAGTAGCAGAGAGCTGGACTAGATGGACTTTGGTCTGATCCAGCTGGCTTGTTCTTATGTTCTTATGTTCTCAGGTTAAAGGAGGACAAAACAGGACCCTACATATCTGGCACTAATTCCAAACCTGGCAGCTAGGTCCTGGAGGATGGAAGAGACCTTATCTGCAAAAAAATGTTACAGAAGAGTCACAGCTGATAACCAGATTGGTATCCATTTTAGGAACTGCTGCAGGAGTGGTCAACTGCCAAATTAGTCTAAATAATTGCACTGGACATGAACTAATGGTTGCAATGGAGACAAAAAAGTAAGATCACTTTGCTGCCTTTACCATCACTTCATAGACCTTCAAATGTTCTTCATCATAAATCTGCCACCAGTATTGTTCTAGCTGTCTAATTGCTCATTTAGCATCCCTCAGCATTTAGCATCCCTCAGCAAAGGGCAAAGGAGGTTTGGTTGATGGCTTCCTTCAGCCCTGAGTTCCAGGCCTCAGTAAGCTCACTGAGAGAACTTCTGTCAGGTCCAGACAAATCCCACAGGACATTCTGGAAGCCAGTTGAATCTGTAAGTATTCACAGATGAGTGTAAATAAGTTCATCAACCCTTCAGGAGGGAGGGGCAAAACTCAAACTGGCCTTCACAAGGAAATGATCCAGCCATTGGCACCAAGAGGTTCCCATAGAATTGAAGAACTCATATCAACCCTTGCACAAAAGATCAAATCCAGTGTGTGGCCTGCTTCATGCTTGGGACCAAAAACAGTCTAGGAAAGTCCCAATGTTGCCATGGCAGCCATGAAGTCTGAGGCAGTCCCTGAAGAAGTAAATTCCACATGGACATTGGAATTCCGCAAGACTAATGGCCTGGAAAAGAGAAATGCGCACTCTGCTGCTGAAAGCCTCAGTAGAGTCAAGGACATAGGTAAAGGGGGGGGGGTTTCTTGGGTTCAACCCCCCCCCCATTCATGTCCAAAGGTCCAGCCCCCCGTTTGTGGGTTTTAAAAACATTTTAGTGTTTTTTGGTTTTTGGCCTGCAGGGGGCGCATTGTTTAGGCTAGCACCACCAAACTTTCAGGAATTGTTTGGGGGACTCTCCTGATGATATTACCCAGGTTTGGTGAGGTTTGGTTCAGGGAGTCCAAAGTTATGGACTCCCAAAGGGGGTGCCCCATCCTCCATTGTTTCCAATGGGAGCTAATAGAAAATAGGGCTACACCTTTGAGGGTCCATAACTTTGGACCCCCTGAACCAAACTTCACCAAACCTGGGTGGTATCATTAGGAGAGTCTCCTAAAGATACCCTAAAAGTTTGGCACTGCTAGCTTAACAATTGCACCCCTGACAGCGGGTACCCCCCAAATTTCCCCAGATTCTCCTTTTAAATCCACCCCCTTCGGCATGGATTTAAAGGGAGAATCTGAGGTCCTCAGTTTAGAAGAAGAAGAAGAGTTTGGATCTATATCCCCCCTTTCTCTCCTGTAGGAGACTCAAAGAAGTTTACAATCTCCTTGACCTTCCCCCTCACAACAAACACCCTGTGAGGTAGGTGGGGCTGAGAGAGCTCCGAGAAGCTGTGACTAGCCCAAGGTCACCCAGCTGGCATGTATGGGAGTGCACAGGCTAATCTGAATTCCCCAGATAAGCCTCCACAGCTCAAATGGCAGAGCAGGGAATCAGCTGGTGGGGGGGCAGGGGAGGGCAGGGCGGGGGAGTCTGCCGTCCCTGGCCTTGGAGAGCTGCTTTTATAAGCGCTAGGCTGGGGGCAGGGCTTGGGGAGGTGTGGGCATGCCCTAGGGGTGGGGGGGGTGGCCCCCCTGAACCCCCCCATAAAAAATCTATACCTACGTCCCTGAATAGAGTGTCAGCTGGCAAGCTAGGCAGACAATAAACCAGCAAGATATCCACCCTCTCCCTAGCACCCCATGCTAGGTCAATGCAGGGGACAATTGGTGCAGGAATCTCTTGGATGGAGAAAGAATCTCGGATGAGGATTGTCCCATACATACATACATACATACATACATACATACATACATACATACATACATACATACATACATACATACATACATACATACATACATACATACATACATAGTTCCATAATGTTAGCTATATTGATTTGAGCTGTAAATTGCTCTGAACAGAACTTTTGGGGGGCAAAGTGGAAGTAGGGTTTAAATAATATAATTCTGAGAGGAGTAAGATGGGCTGAGGACTATTTGGACAACTTCAGTGTTCTTCTTGCTTGGCACTCATGAAATGCTGCTATTGCCATCAGAGTTTCATCACTAAACAGGTCCTGTCAATCTTTCACATCTTGGTGTTGGTCTGGTCAGGGTCAACAAAGAGTTGACATCAGTTTTATTCCTCTATCTGTAGCAGATCTGAGATGTTAGTTCAAACTAATTTGTCAATTTCAGCCCTTGGTCACTATCAAATTTTGACATTTCTCTGCAATTTCACTGGAACCAAAACCTTTCTTAGACTTTTCTAGTCTAAAGAATAGATACAGCCCATATCTTAAGATTATTTCTCTCTCTGAAGTTTACATACAATGCCACAGTTATATCTGAACACGTGTACTGCGCATAGCTTTTACTTCTAGATAGGTCCAGTTTTATTGCAAAGCCTGGCCAGAGGGGAGGAAGACAGTTTATGTGACAAAGTACACTCTCAAGCTCCCCTGCACAGTAGACTGGAAAATATATGGATCCTGAGAAGTTGGGTCTCTATCCCTTAAGTCGTCTTAGAAGATCAACAGATCCTTCAAAAACATTTGTCAGAAGAACTTCTGAAATTATTGTGAGAAGTAATGCCATGAAAAGGTGCCAACAAGATTTGCAGGCAGGGTCAAAAATGATAGTAATGGAGAAAGCTGTCCAAGTAGTTTGTCAGTCAGAACTCTGGCAACACAATTTACTGGGTCATCTGTTTGGGGCAGGGAGGGGAGAAAAAGGAATAGAAAATGTTCCAGCAAGTGACAAACAGTAGCACTTTGTTAAAAGAACAGATGCTGCATAGCTACTAAAGTTGCCATCTCAACCAGGGGAGCATTTGTTCAGCAAAGAATGCAAAGAGGTGCACATTGAAGTGACATATTGTGTAAAATAATGTAAGCAATAGCATGCAATGGCTGAAAGCAGTGGGCATTCCTTTGTACGCAAAGTGCACACTGACAGTCAGAGAGGCTATTGCATTAGTGCTGCTGACAGCTAAGGGGATGGCTTTATATTGTATAAACTAAGGAAACAAAGCAAGATTGCCCATTTACAGTATCAAATAATCTGCATGGTTCAGGGTTAACACAAACCCTCACAAGAGTTTGCGAACTGCCCTACACACACACACACACACACACACACACACACACACACACACACACACAGAGAGAGAGAGAGAGAGAGAGAGAGAGAGTGAGAGAGAGAGTCTTTGCCTAGTTGTTAGCAGCTATCAATTCTGGCAGTGTGTTCATGTACCAGGGAAGAGAGACTTACATTATAATAGAATGATAAATTAACTCATTCAGTTTGGATGATAAGCCACTGTACACTTCGTTTATTTGCCCCAGTGGAACTGTGCCTAACTTGTATCTGATTGTCCTTGCCTAGGTTACCCTTCCCATAATCCCCCAGCCCTTTTTTTTGTGGTGCTTTCTGCTCTCATCAACCCATTTTCTGGGTCCTTTTGCTATCATTTACCTATGCTTTTTGTTGGTGTTCCTATTATTAAAACACTCACTTCCTTCATTCTCTGTCTGTATGTGGGGATTTACAATTCTGTACCAAGTTGCAGAGCTAATAATTTCCTTCCCTTTGGCCTTGGCAGGCACTTAGCCTCCTTATTTATGAGAATGATACCTTGACTACCTATGTCACAGGGGCATTTTAAGAACAAGCAGGATCAACAATGGAGATACTCTGTTTAGCTGATGGGAAACTTTATGTACTTGGCCACTTCTCTAGAGTCTTTTGTAAAAACCTTCCTTTTGGGCTTTGAATGCTTGTATAATCTCATTGATAAAGAATGGTACATCATCCTTTAAGTGTATTTCACTATTATTATTATTATCATCATCGCTTCTTGGACACTTATGAGAGGCCTCCTTTCTGTCTAGTGTATTCTATTATAGCTGTCATTCAGTGAAATATAGGCTATACATTGTTCATTGTACAACTGAGAAGTACCAGAGTCTGGTATGTAGTGTGGGAGGTCTGAAGTCTGTGTTTAGGCATGTGTGATTTATTGCCTGCACCTCTGGTACTTCATAGTGAAAACCTTGTATCTGTGGTTGTTTTGCAAACTTTGAGGATAATTTGCAACCAGTTTAAAAAAGAACATAATCCATCAAAAGTAGCAGCAAAAACTGCAATGCAAGATAACAGGAAGCAAATAAACTACACAGTATCCCTTGAACAGGTTGGGATTCTGGTGATCGCTTGCTGGTTCATTTACAGGCATCATCTACAAGTCACAGGCTATGTTGAGTTTAAGACTCTCATAGCATTACCCCCAATTAGTAATTGATAGTTTGGAATTTCAAGGCCCGTTGTAATCTGAAGCCTGAAGCTGTAGTTTAATTATCTTAAGCATAAATCCATCTCTGGCCTTTTGGCTTCAGCCTCTAGCCCCGTGGTGGCGAACCTTTGGCACTCCAGATGTTATGGACTGCAATTCCCATCAGCCCCTTCCAGCATGGCCAATTGGCCATGCTGGAAGGGGCTGATGGGAATTGCAGTCCATAACATCTGGAGTGCCAAAGGTTCGCCACCACTGCTAGCCATACCCAGGCTTTGTAGTGCCCACAGGAAGAAAGTAAAGCACAGCCAAGATGTTACCCAGCTGCTAGCTTTCTGCCAGCAAAGCCTGACTCATTTCCCCTGCTCACAGCCTTTGACGTAATTGGTAAGCTGTGCATAAAGTTGATGTTCCTTTAGATTCCCAGCAGCTGCAATTTTGCAAAGGTAAATCAATAACAGTGATGAGAAAGGACAAAAACCCATGTAGAACTTCACATTCACAGGCGGACCGTGCAGAGACTGGAAACTCTCTGAGATAAACAAACAAGTGTCAGATTTGTTTTTAAAAATTGAATTAGTATTTGTATTTGTAAGCTAACTATGTCCAATCATTCTAGACGTGTGAATCTCTGAGGTGGCAGCTCGTGCGAATGAAAGGGCAGTATCTATGGTAACAAACAGGAAGCTCTAGCAGTATCTCAAGGAGGCTTTCAGAGCCATTTGAAAAAAAATCCTGTATCCCACATGTCAAGCATTGCATCAGAACAACACTTCAAGAATAATTATCACATCACTTGTTGCAAGCTGAGTGTGTACATTATAAACAGTACAAACAGGAAAGGATGAAAAGACAACATACTTGGAAAGCCAAGTGGTGTTTGAACTAGATATCATCATAATCAGAGTTAATCTATCCATGGGGCTAAAGGAAAACTACAGAATTCCAGGGATGGTGGCATTTCAGATGGCAAGTGCGGAGAGCACATGTAAACATTCCACGCTTCACACAGAATAACTTGCACTTAAGAGACAGAAAGCTGCTGGCAGATCCCATTGCCAACGATGCCACCAACATGCCACATTTGCCTTTTTATTGGCAAATGAGGTAGTAACCTTGCTTGTATTGTCGAAGGCTTTCACGGCCGGATTCAACTGGTTGTGGTGGGTTTTCCGGGCTGTGTGGCTGTGGTCTGGTAGATCTTGTTCCTAACGTTTCGCCTGCATCTGTGGCTGGCATCTTCAGAGGTGTATCACAAAGGGAAGTCTGTTACACACTGTGTCTAGTGAGAAGGGAAAATTTAGTGGGGTATATCGTCCATGTCCTGGGGGGGTGGGGGTGGGTGGGTGGGGAACCAATCAGTAAGTGTTTAGGTGGAATTTGCTATGCAAAGGTGTGGTTGAGTGCATTGTATTGCGGGTGGTGTTATCAGATCATTTTTTAAGTACTGGTAGCGAAGATTTGCTAATTTTCAGAGTCTCTTCTTTCTTGTTGAAGTTGTCTTGGTGTTTGTGAATTTCAATGGCCTCCCTGTGCAGTCCGACATAGTAACCTTCCTGTTTGTCTCCTTTTTCCTCCAGGTAGCGAATCTCCAGTTGGCCTCCTTTACTTGACTGATGCACACAAAGGGATAGGGAGCAAGCAAATATAATTCCATGTTGCTGAATTAAAAATGCTGTCCTTGTCTTCTAGCCATTTGATGCCCATGTGAGGTATCTTGGGAGGAAGAGGAGCAGTGTTACCTCTCTGTATGCAGTATCTCTCTGTGACTGACCTGGTTCATCACTTGTATAAATGTATGTTCCTCCCCTCTTATTTCTTAAAATCCTACATCTGACTTTTTGCCCACCCTTGCAGCTGTAAATGCCTTGGTGTACATGAATTCTGGTCTTTATATAACTTTTCTACCTCACTGCCTGAGAAAATCATGAGACTTTTTATATGAATATCTGACAGGTGGCTGTGGCTTTTTGTGTTTATTGCGGCAAACATTTTATTTTGATTAAGGTTCTTATAAGAGTATTATGATTATTATTTTCTACAATAATGGGATATTTATAGAGTCTCCATGGAAACAGGGGTTTGCATTTGTTCTTTAGGCAGTAGTACTTTAAAAGACAAAACAAAAACCCTCATATTTGATTCCCCACATAAGGCCATTCTGTCACCAGAACTATCAGTCCCAGTGATTTCATCAGTCAGCAAGCTGACAGTTTATTATGGCACAAAATGTTGTTGTTTCTTAAAAGGTGTAATTTGGTCAAATTATGGGAGGTAAAACTAGTATGTTTTGCATGTAGTTCTGAACCAAGCTAGTAAATGATGTTCCCTGCTATTTTCTCCATCCTTTGTAAGCCTTATTTGTAAAAGCTTATATTACATGGCCATTTAGCATCAAAAAGCACATTTGGAACTATACAGACCTGGAAACTTCACAGAGCATTACTGCCATTCTTCTTCTTTTTTTTCCTACCAAGAATTTGAAAAATCCAGGAGCATATGGATGAAATGCACAGATCACTAGATATTTGGGCTGTGATTTGTTTTCCTGCATTGCATCTTTGGTGAATATTAAAAATATTTTGGTCAGAGCAGAGGCCTTAAACATCATCAGCTACATAATATAACTAGCAATAGAAAACATTTACATATTTGGCCCTATGCCTGAATGTACTTTGCTTGCCTTCCATAATTCACCATAAGCTCCTCTTCCCCCCTCCACTTGCACCTGTTTTAGCTTAGTTTTACTGCCCTGGAAATTTCCAAATTTTATCATTATCTCAGCAATCCATTGTGGTTCACCAATATAATTCCCATCTTCTGTTCATACACGAAAGGGAGTGCTAGACAAAGAAACAATATGTGACATGCCTCATGTTGCAGAGGTGGGATTTGAAAGGCATGGTCAGATGGAAGTCTAGTGCACTGACCACTGAGCACCATGAGTTATGTCTCCACAGAGAGGTACTTGGACTGTCCCTGTTACTAATCTCTGGGATGGATACAACCATCTTTTAAGGAGACTTCCTCCAATTTAAGTAGCTGTTTTCTTAGAGAAAGAGCCATTTAAATTGGAAGAGGGTTCCATAGGCTGGAGGAAGGCTTCAAACTTTGCTCAGAGTGGTAGAAGTTGGGTAGTATCCATTCTAAGTTGACTCTAAGTTGACTCTGCCAACTTGGTTTTCCTTTTTTGGAAACATGGAGGCTGTTTCATCCTGGCTCCATCCAGAACCATCAGAAGTCCAAGGCTGAATGAGTAGCACCCATTCTCTGACTCTTTCCCTTGGGAGTGGTAACCTTCTTAGGAACTGAAGCTATGGAGTCAAGTGACTTCAGACATTACTAAAGTACTTCCCATGACTATTACATCTAAAATGTTCCTTGGGGGAGAGAATTATTCACTTGTGGTAGATCCAGGGAAAATGTTTCCTACCTCTCTTGATGGCCCCATTGATGACTGTTGAATGGGAAAGGAAGGAGGGACTCTCAGCTGGATCTGGATCCAGGAATGGTCAGTAATCATGAAATTGGGAATACTTTATCATGTGAGAAACAAAATACACTACAGAGGGTTGGTGCAATCACCATTAGATATACTGCTTACAGATAATTCTTTTCACAAGATTCAGCAATTGTTACCAATTTATTACCCAAATCCAATGGATTAAACAGTATTTAATTTACAATGTGATCAATTAACATGAGGTTTTATTACTGACATCCAGATGAATCTATTGTAATACATATGGCTGTATCATTTACATGCTATGTGATTTCTAAATTAGTTTTGGAAGATTACCAATTCGAGCTATTCACTCATATATTAAAATTAGAAATTCAATGCAGCTTCAACAGCAAGGTCACCTCTTAGCCTTATTTTCATCTCAGGACAGGATCATTCTTTGAACATGAAATTATTCTCTCCACATACATAGTTTCACAATTTGACTTACACTGTAGGAATTATGAGCCAATGATTCCTTGTCTGTTTGTTTTTGCCTTATGTTTTGGTAGGCTAGGGAAACTGTTACATTGTACTGCCATGTGGGTGCAAATGGCACGGAGGTATACTGCTTGGAAAAGAATGTATTATTATGTTTACTATTTTGTGCATCACACACACACACAAACACTGCTGAAGTTGTATAGATAATAATGAATGATATGTACATACATTCAATAAGGCCTATACTCGATTGGCTGGCATAAAATAAGAGATGATGGAGCTCACCTGTGGTAGTAATGATGTTGTGATAGTAATGATTCATTTGGAAATAAACCACTTCATGATAAACTGAGGGCCAAAGACCACAGACACATTCCTGCACACCAGATTGAGTAAGCAGATGTGCATCTGATCACTGGGCTTGTGCTATTGCAAATACTATCTTAGATATGTGTGCAAGGGTAATTGCGACTGTTTACAGGGTTCTGAATGTGCTGATTCAGTGACTGGGCACTGCATGAATTCCGTTCAGGTAAATAGGGCATAGTGAAGGGGACAAAAGGGGCTCTTGCCCTGGGCTCCAGGTGCCTGGGGTGCCCTGGCTGCCACCCCCTCAAAAAAACCCACTATGGTGCCTTAAAAATGCATATAGTTTCCCTTCTATCTGAGCATGCCAAGGCCAGGAATACACTGGGGTAGGGACAAGACCAAAGAACGGGCACTCCTTCCGTGGCCTTGTCCCTGGCCCCAGTGTCTTCCCAGCCTCAGCACCCCTTAGATGGAGGAAAGTTAGATGCATTTTAAAGGAACAGTTTTAAAGGAACAATTCCTTTAAAATGCAGCTAACTTTCCCTACAAAGGAGCGCCGAGGCCAGGAAGACACTGGGGCCAGGGATAATGACAGGGAGGGTGTGCTCCTTCCCTGATATTTTCCCTGACCCCAGTATCTTCCTGGCCTCAGCAAGCTTGGATGGAAGGAAAGTTAGGTGCATTTTAAAGGTATCATGGGGTTTTTGGGTAGGGCTGGTAGGGGCATGCAGCTGTGAGGAGGGCCGCTGGTTTTTAAAGCTCCGCCCCTGCAGGTATAGGAGTTTAAAGGGCAGAAATCTCATATCACATCCCTTTTGCCTCATCTTACCTGGCTTGTTTTACCACCTTGTGTACCCACTTGGTAGAGACTAAGGATTCTTTAGGTTTATTATGTTTAATGCCATTTTGTGCATCATACACACACAGACACACAAATCCCCGCCCCAATCTTTGAACTCAGTTAAACCTAAGGAATAAATCAATGAAATACACTACCCCAAAGGAAATATAGCTTTGTATCCCAAGTGAGAGAGCACTGTGCTTGCTTGTAGTGGTAAATATAGCTACTAGAAACATACAAGGTCTCTTGGTCGAATGTCCATATTGCCAGGTTAAGATGAACGAGTAAATCACTCTTCAAAATCCCAACTTAGACTAAGGCTGTTGTTGCAAATGCTGTTATTGCAAGACAGGGGTTCATGGCAAATCACCCCTAGATGTGGTGTTGTGTAGTGGTTAGAATGGTGTACAGGGATTTGGGAGATCAAAGTTCAAATCTCCAGTCTGCCATGGAAGGTGACCTTGGCCCAGTCACACATGCTACCTAACCTACCTCACAAGGTTGTGAAGACAAAATGGAGAAAAGGTGAACAGTGTAAGCGGCTTTGAATCCCTGTTGGGGAGAAAGGTGCAGTATAAATAAAGTAATTAACAGGTAGATGGGGCAACAGCTGTACTGCTAAGCTAAGAAACCTCCTGCGATGCAGCACATTTTTCAATGCCTGACTTTAACAACCAAAAACTGTATCTTTAAAATACAGCAGTCCTATTTGTTTTAACAGAACCATTTCCATATACCACTGCTCATGAGCTGTTGTATGGCCCTGTAACTTTTGGAGAAATAGATGGAAAGAACTAGAACAGAGACTGTAGAGAGTCTGGCAAGCATAAACTGGACCCATCTGGAACCTAGTGATATTATATTTATTGTGACTAACCTCTGAGAGGAACAAAGTTGGCTGTCAGTAGAAACCCATTGGATTTGCAGTCGTGAGAGTCCTGTGAGGAACCTTGGCAGGAGTTTAGCATACTCACACCAGCTGTCCAAGTGCAGCACTAAATTGTCACTTCATTGTCCTGGACAACCTCATAGAACAGCTGTCAGTTTTCAGTCAAGGAGGCAAAGGACCTTTACGTCAATGAATGTTTGTTGCTTTGAGAGGGAGCAGCTCTGAGGTTGGCTGTCTTGATTGCTGTGAGGTCTATCACTGCGGGTTTGCCTCAAGTGCGGTTTGAAGGGAGTGAAGAATTCGACCTTTTCACAGAATCAGTGAATATGTGAGACAGGTTTCAAGCCCAGATCCCACACGCTGAAGACTGAGATAGCAAAAGAAGATGAAACGGTATTATTAACAGTGCCACTTCAGGCTTCAGACAGATGATCATGTTTTGTAAAGCTGCCAATTTTAAAAGCTCACTACCAACCAAAAACCAACAATGCAAGAGAAAAGAGTATTTTTCCTCCCCCTTGTTCTAGTAAGTTTGTGTGGAGTATTTTTATTGGAAAGAAACATTCAAAATTGAAATCTAATAATCTACAAGCTAAAGTGGAGCAGTGGCTCAGCCATGCCATTAGACCTGTTACCATTCCTAGCTTCCATGTATTCATTTGACATTCTGAATGGAGGATACGTGCCTGGGCTGCTCCATTCAAAGCTCAAGATAGCTGGGGACAGTTCCACTGCCACACTGCCTCATGAGGGCTTTCAGGTGGCATGGGGAGGCAGGGAAAAGAAAAATTCCATGGCCACCTGAAAGCCCTACATTGAATGGAATGGAGTTATGCCATCCTTTTGGGGGGCATAACTCCAAGGTCCCAGGCCTTGAGGCTCATGGAACCCACCTGCCTCCCAGTTTGCCCCAGATCACTGAGGTCCATGGAATGCACCTGCCCCAGGCCATTGAGACCCATGGAACCATCTGCCTCTCAGTTTGCCCATCCCACTGACACATCTACCCAATGGCGCTCCAATGGCAGCTTCTCGGCAGTAGGGAGACTTTTGCATTTTGCGGGCCTCCCCACACCACTGAAAAGCCCACCACCTCCCATCTGGTTGGTGTTACCCATACATACATTTGTACTTATGGGCTGTGTTTATACCTTTAGCTGAATGCCCAAAGTTTTCAGATAGGGACTGTGAATCTGTCTTCCACAGACACACATTCAGGGTACCTGACTGTGAGACACAAAATGTTTTCCTTAAATATCAAGGTACACAGAAAGATGAGGAAACATTACTTCCTTAGAAGCTTTTAATGTATGAAGGGAATGCTATAATATTTATGGTGGGTGTCTTTGGGTTGTGTTGGCAAGTGCCTAGAGGGAGGGAGCACAATGAATTGGCTGAAAGTGAAATGGCTTGAGATGAAGGCTCTCCCTGATACTGGTTTAGTAGATCTGCTGCCTCTTTTATGAGTCTGTCTTCCAAGAAACTCTGTTTGTATACTTATGAAACAAATTAAAATGGCAAGCCACTGGTGCACCTTCCTGCAAAAAAAAAAAATTGATGGTACTGTCCAGAGCAGAGTTTTGTCCTTCTAAGTTCATTGAGCCAGTGGGTGTTGGTGTAACTGTGAATTGGAGGATACTGCAAATCTTGTAGTTTCACTACTAGAGGGTCGAATTTAACAGGAGAAAGAATCAGGAAAAATATGAGTATCTATCACTGGTGAGGTGCTGAACAGCCTGTGGTAAAACATGTACCTTATACCTTTGGTTTTCAAATCTTTTACTTTTAAATTACTTCTAAATTTTTAAATTAATCAAACATAAAATGCAACAATCTTACAGCAGTTAACATTGAACAAGTTTTTAAATAAATATTTCATTACCTTTTTGCAATTATATATAGAGATAAGCCCAAATTTGCTGTCAACTTGACCTGTTCAATGTCCTTCCTCTAGGACTCACAACCCACCTGCAAGAAAGCTGAAGTCCTCTTCTGTGTCTCAGCCCCATACTCTGAGAACCACTGCCTTATATTAAAAAAAACTATCCCCCCCCCCAGGTGTTTGCATATAATAAACCCTTGGGAAAGGGCAATTAAAGTAGAGAAGCTTTGTAGGTGGGAGTGTTTAACACTTTTCCTTCTAGTCAGTTCTCTGCACCAAATTGCACATACCAATTCCAACTTCCCCCCCGGTGGGACTCTAAATGTATGTTCAAGAATAAATGTGAAACCCTATGGAGAGAAAGCCACTGGCAGCATGTGGCAGGATTTCATGACATGTATTTGAGCACAATGTTTATCAACACTTACACCTGGCATTACTCAAGTCTTACTGCAATGTAATTTGGGTACCAAGGCTGCCAGCAGCTCTGAACATGAATTTCTTAGATACAAACTAAGAGCAGGAAAACTTCTTTAATATTCTGGCAACTTTATCTTGTGCACCATATGGATGTTGAGCTTTAGAGGAGTCCCATCAAGTATATTTTGAATTTAGATTTCAAAGTTCATGTGACATAGCAGTTCAAGCGTCAGATTTGGACTATGAAGAACTGAATTCAAAGTCCCACTCAGCCATCAAGCTCATTGGGTTACTTTAGACTAGTTAGTCTCTCTCTCAGCTTAATCAACCTCAAAAGGTGGCTGTGAGACAAACTAGGGGAGGAGAACAATATTTATTAATATAAAACAGCTTACATTTATTTATTTACTTCATATATGGTGCTCCTTTCTTGTTGAGATTCAAGGCAGATTACAACTAGAATTAATAGCATGCGGGCAGTGTAGTTCAGAGGACAAATAATACAGACAATTGGCAGCACTACAAGATTGGAGGTCAACTTAATATTACATGCAAAAAAAGAGTAATAAGATTGGAATATAAAATTAGAGGACAGCAAGTGGGGAACCTGCAACATTTCCAGGGGGCATCTCACTTTCTTCTTCTCCACTATTTCCCCTTTCTGTACCCTGAAAACCCCCATAACTTCTTCCTATTTCCTGCTTCCAGTGGAATCTAGTGGAATCTATTCTGGAGAACAGGGTTTGATTCCCCATTCTTCCACATGAGTGGCCCACTCTAATCTGATGAACCAGGTTTGTTTTCCTCCTCCAACACATGAAGCCTGCTTGGTGACCCTGGGCAAGTTACAGTTCTCTCAGAATCCTCTCAGCCCCAGCTACCTCTCAAGGTGTCTGTTGTGGGGAGAGGAAGGGAAGGAGCTTCTTTTAAATTCCACACCCTCCCCAGACTCCATCTGGAAATCTCCAAGAATTTCCCAACTTGGAGTTGGCAACTCTACATAGACCCTGTTTGGCTGTAGCCCAACCAATTTGTGAAAGACATATCCTTCCCCCCAAGCAGCCAGCATGGTATAGTGGTTAAGAGCAGCAGACTCTAATCTGGACAACTAGGACCATGGTGGCATGCAGGAGGAACTTCTGCCCAATTGAGTCAATCTGTAGGGATAGTTTTTGAACTGCTGCAGAATACCACAGGCACTGTGGCCTTCCGCAGTGTGCAATGTAGTTCCTTCTCCAGACCATTACTGTTGTGGGTAACTGTGCAACTGCAACGGGTAAGGCAAAAATTCTTTCTGCATGCCTCCACTGTCTTGATCTGGAGCAGAAACAACAAATACAACAATAGAGAACATTTTAAATTATGTATACCTGTGAGACTGTTCATGAGGTGGGTCTGTGGCTTCCACCTTATGATTTCTGTCTCATAAAAACTGATCTCAAGAATTACAGGTATGGAATTTGTCCTGTGTTGTTATCTTAACCTTAAAGTGCAGAGGGATACTGCACCTGCCTAAATTTACTCATCTATGCAACTATTTAAATGCTGACAGCAATCCTCAGTCATCTGCTATAGGGTTTGTCATTTAATCATACTTTAAGAAAGCTAAACTCCCATGTACAATCTAACTTCCAACTCTGGCACAAACTTTTGGTTTGGTTTGACACTGAAGTATTGTAAATTGCAGCAGCTGTCAAGAAGTGATAAGGTTTAGAGCTGTGTGGTGGGAACAGTTCTTAACATCACTAGCAAAGCCTTTTGGGTTAGAAACAAATGCTAATTGAGGATCCTTTATAAAACTGGTCATAAGTAGCAGGTTTTCATTACATCATATATTCTTCTCTTGCTTGACATTTATCTATTCAGTCAAGGAGATTTGAAGTTGAAACAAGTTAATAATAAAAAGAAATTGTTCCTCTTTGTCTTAATATAATGGATGTGAAATATTAATCTCTGATTTCAACTGGGTTTTTTCCCTGTTATGGAAAATGGGAAGCCCTGGAGTTGAAGCAGAACATAAACACAGCATCATGCTCATTCTGAGCATGTGCTATAGCAGTACAGACACGGGCAGCAGGGTTCTGGCATACTTTTGCACAGGTGGAATAGGGAAAGGGGTTAGAGTAGTGTGCAGGAAAATCACAGCAGTGAGCAGCCTGGAAATGGGTATCTTGGTCACTGTTCCCCGCCTTCCCATTCTGGTTGCTACCTCTGCTGTGGCATTTCCATACCTCTATGTAGAAGCCATCTAAATCTACCAGACTGGGGACTGGGTTGATAAACATTGTTTGAATCTTGGGAATACAAGATAGCCATGCCATTTTATAATCTGAAGGTATAACATAATTCAGTTGCTAAAGGTAATATTGTCTGACTGAGTAAATTGCCCACATTTTTCAGCCAAATTTGATCTTTAGTAATGCGCAATTATTACTGCAACAATGTATTGCCAAAGGCTTTCATGGCCGGATTCAACTGGTTGTGGTGGGTTTTCCGGGCTGTGTGGCCATGGTCTGGTAGATCTTGCTCCTAATGTTTCGCTTGCATCTATGGCTGGCATCTTCAAAGGTGTATCACAGAGAAAAGTGTGAAACAGACTTTTCTCTGTGATACATTTCTGAAGATGTCAGCCACAGATGCAGGCGAAACATTAGGAACAATGTGAGCTCCCAAAGGTACCTGGTGGGCCACTGCGAGTAGCAGAGTGCTGGACTAGATGGACTCTGGTCTGATCCAGCAGCTTTTTCTTATGTTCTTAACAAGATCTACCAGACCACAGCCACACAGCCTGGAAAACCAGTTACTGCAACCGTCCTTGATGACATACTGTAATTACTCCTAGTACTCTTTTCAATCACCTCAGTTACAAAATCATTCTCTTCCCTGTTATATTAGTAGTTTGATATGAAATTCACAATGCTAATTCAATCTACCATGCTAGTTTTTATCTCTGCCTCAACATTAAGATCATAAGATCTATGTGAAATTGATAAAACTGATTCAATTGACCATAATTTGTATCTGCTTCAATGTTATGTTGCCAGTTCAATATGACAGAATTTTTAAAAAAAAATCCTTTTGAAAATGTAGTACAAGGAGGAGGAAACAAATGGCTGAAGGGAAGGTTGGGTGAGAATTCCTAGCCCAAGATTCTAAAAATAGAGCTAGTTTGTCTCCTGAGCTGTGTGTGTAGAACACAGGAGCTGGCTGAATGAGAAAGGTGGTATCAGAGAGGGACCAAATCTCTGGCCTTTTCCGCATGGACAGCTTACCACAGATTTTTCCATTGGTCAAACTTTGTTCTTTTGGACAGGTTTTCTGTGAAATCATTCTGTACACCTCCATTCCACCCTGCCATTTCCCTCCTTGTCTCTTCAGTTGTATTTATTCCACACACCACTGCTGAATACATATTATTCCTAGTGGTGGTGGGATATTATTTGTGATGCAGAAGAACATGCCCCCCCTTTCTTTTTGCACAGGTGCTCTAGCGTTACTTCACGGTTATATTGAAACAGAGGCAATTGAAAATGTTTCAGCCTCCATTTTTACCATTGAGTACTACCCACACAAAATGGAAGGAAAAAAACTTACTGGAGCATACGGGTGTGTGTGTGTGTAAGCCAATGCCCCATGTACCACTTGCGATCATGACGTAGGGGCTCATTTGGCCATCCCTTCCCCCCCCATGAGAGCTATCACCATTACCTGAAGGAACAGAAACACATAGTTCACCCCACCCTCAACAAAATTAGAGCTGCAGTAGCACACAACTGCTACAGTACAGTACAGTTCCCTTGTTAGTTTCATGCACTCCTAACTGTGGACACAGTTTATTTTTACCTTAACATTACATTGCTAGTTCAATATGAAATTGACAAAGTTGGTCCAATTGCCTCTGCTTCTTTCTTTGACTGAAGTTGACATCTTAAGCTTTAGGTGAAACTGACAAAACTGATCCAATCACCCCTGCTTTTGTATCTGTGCCCAAATGTAAAGATCACAAGCTCTAGGTGAAATTGACAAAGCTGACCCCTGTTTCTTATCTCTGCCTCAATGTTACATCACTAGTTTGATATGACAAAGGAAAAGATATATTAAAATTCCTTTTGAAAATTAAGAGCAAGGAGGAGGAGAAAAGGGATGAAAGTGGGGCTTGGGTGACTAGTACATGGGAGTATGGATAAGAGCCAAGGGTCCAGTCATACTTTCTGTATAAAATCCTTGGCTTGCCCCATTCTATTCCCTATGCGGCCCTGTGCTTAGAAACAGGCCAGCATCGGCTGGAAACTCTGGCCTGGTGCCGTACATTCAAGTTTTGGGCCAGGATTTGTTTTAATCGAGATGAACTGGACTATACATCCCAGGGACGCTCCATCCTCCACACAACCCAGTGGTGGGTTAAAATCGAAGCCAAACTTAATGAGTTGGGCATTTCCTTGGAGGACCTGCTAATGCTAACAGAGCAGGAGATCTATGGGGCTATCAAGAAGAGACTTTTTGACAGAGAGTTTCAACAGATGCTAGAGGAAGCTAATAAAACCTGTTCCCCGATCTCTCTGGGAATACCTGTGGATAGATTAATTGTAGCCCAGTACCTTTATCTCCTGGTTGAGGCCCGGTGGCGTAGAGCAATCACCTTAGCTAGGTGTAATGCCCTGCCTTCTTCCTTTAGCCTTGGACGCCACCTTGGAATCCCGCATAAAGAAAGGAAATGCCCGTGTGGCATGGGTTCTGTGGAAACAGTATCTCATATGCTGTTGAATTGTCCTTTTTATGAGATAGGTAGGAAGAAGCACATAATCCCCTTCCTGCATGGAAGTGAAGGCATTACAGATAAACAGAAGGTTATATATCTTTTAAACAGCCACAACTACGAGCTGTTGGAAGCGGTGGCTAAATTTTTAAATGGTGTTATTTTAACTCGTCAGAAATTGTAAAGTTGTAAAGGCTGTTATTATCTTGCTAAGTTAATCTTAAACAATTTATATGCCATTAAAGGTATTCGAAATCGAAATATGTAAGAGCCAGGTGTTAGTTGCTGTGTAGAAATAAAGACCATTTCAGCATGATTGCACAGTTGCACAGTCAAGGGAAACTGGCTGGGAAATGGATAGAAAAAAAGTTGCAGTAAAAGTGCTTGCGAAAACAACAGAAGAAAAAGTAAAGGGAAACATTTCTGGAATCAAATGGAAGAAAAAATATGCAGAATTCTAAGAAAAAATTATTGGGAGCAAAATTTGTTGTAAACCACTTTTGTGGAAATGGCCATAAATAAGAAGACAGATTGGTCCTATCTCAGTTATCATTGGTTACAAATACTTTTTTCTTACTTTATCATAAATTACAACACTTTTTTCTACCTTCTTTTTCTATACTCAAAGTAGCTAACAATTATGCTTAAAAAGTATCATTATATTATTAACATAACAGCTAAAATATTTTAAAAATTAAAACATAAATAAAGGAAACATACAGTGAAGGCTCTGATTTCTCCTAGAAGTGGCACAGCAGGTAACCATAGCCTAAGCTGAACAAAGC
Organism: Sphaerodactylus townsendi; assembly: GCF_021028975.2. NCBI lineage: Eukaryota > Metazoa > Chordata > Lepidosauria > Squamata > Sphaerodactylidae > Sphaerodactylus > Sphaerodactylus townsendi. Next base: position 142,292,686 of record NC_059425.1, read on the forward strand.
TGCCTCTAATTGCAACCTTGATTACAAAGAAACTACACTGGATCCAAGAGCACTGCTAAGCTGTGACCTGATTCTTAAGGGAGGACTGAAATCTTGTCTAGAACTCACTGGAAATCCCATCCACATTCAGTCTGCCACTGATCTCAGGTATGGCTGGTACTGGATGTCCATGAATCCCCTAGAATCTGAAGCAAAGCAGAAATATAGTGGGGTAGTGGGGCCAGGAAGGTGGTTTCAAGGGAGCATTGCCCAGCTTACCTGAGAAGGTGCAGCTGCCTTGTTGTGATCTGTTGTACCTGCAATGAAGCCTTGGTTGGAGGGCTCAGCCCTAAGGTCTGTGAACTTCACTCTCCCAGATGGGTTTTTGTGGCATGTGTAACCCCTGTTGTGCAAGGTACTCTCCCTGTGCACATGCCACTGTCCTGAGTGCCACCTCATACTCTAAGTTCCCAAGCCAGGGACCAAGGGTGTAGGGGGAGAAAATGGCACCCGGTGCAAAATGGTGGCCTGGCCCCCACCCCTGTGCTAGCATTAATATCATTTGCACTGCTGGAAGTGGCATTTCAGCTGGTGCTGGGGTCACTCTATTACCACAGCATTTCACACACACCCCTTTGAGGTCTGTGCTGAAAATCTCACAAATCAGTCAAGATACTTCTACATTAGGTTGGAGGATGGAATATACATTCACTTCAGTGATAATAAGAATGGTCAAGATTGCCTCCACAAAGATTATCGTAGTCATGGACAGGAAGAGTAGCCAGCAAGCCCCTCCATCTGCCATCTGGTCAGCTGAAAGCCAACAAATGGACAGGTGATCAATTATTCATACGAGAAATAACACAACAAGTTTATCATGGACCCTGATGGCGAAGCCTGGTCGCTCAGATGAGAAGATACACATGTCAAACAAAGGAAACAAAGAACTTCCTGTGAATGTATGAAATTATTATGTCACAGGAGATTCAAATTTGTTAATTTTTTGAAATCTATTTCTGTCTCAAAATCTGAAGGTGGAACACAGATTTCTGAGAATTATTAACAGGGAGAGAAAGGCAAAGGGAGGAATTTTCAATTGTCAGAAAAATGCAGATTTAAATTACACTGTTATGTAATGGGGATATCTGGATGATACTTTAATTTCTATTCATTATGGAATATTTGTGTTCCATGTGGAATAATTAAGGATGAATTCTCTGATGCAAATACAGTATTTTCTTTAGACAGCTTCATCCTTTGCCACAAAGAAAATTAAGGGAGGAAAGATACTATTGTTATGAAGACTATTTCTGAGTCATTAACAGCTCTGAGGGATACATCTTACCAGTTGTAATGCTACCCCATATGTCCCGAATAGGCCTCTGGGTTCAGCGAAGGCCAATCTGCTGGTAGTCCCCCGCCCCTCATCGATGCGGCTGGCTTCTACCCGGGCCAGGGCCTTTACAGCCTTGGCCCCATCCTGGTGGAATGCTCTACCATTTGCTGTCCGGGCCCTGCGGGCCCTTGGTGAGTTCCGCAGGGCCTGCAAGACCGAGTTATTCCACCGAACCTTTGGGAATGCCAGCCACAGTTTGCCTGCCCCCCTCAGAAGCCCCCACAATAGCTTGCCATCTCCAGCATTGCCTGGTTACTGATTCCATCTATTTTGGGGCAATGCTGACCCTCCTGGCCTTTGGTCCAAGCGCCATCAGTACTTGTATTTGGATTGATATATGAACTGCTGCTATAATGTATTTTAATGTTTTTATTGGTACACTATTTTATGATATTTTACATTGTAATTGCCTTTTACGTTTATTGTTCACTGCCCAGAGCCCTCCGGGGGTTGGGCGGTCTATCAAGACTAATAAATAATAATAAAATAATAATAATAAAACAATGATCAAATTCTGCCAATTTTAATCACATTAGTCAGTAACCTGAAATTTTAATCCATTTAACTCGATCTCAGAGTTGTACATCAAGTAGTACATTTTCTAGAGAGTACATTTGGACATACATTTCTGTGGTGCAAAAAAACAAACAAATTAAATACCTTGATTTTAGATTATGAGAATATACCATATGCAATATGTTCAGCCTCTTCTTATCTGTGTGCATTCAGAAATATGCTTCCCTGTGTTTCATTGGGGTGTGTTGCTTCTATAGAAGTTTAGCCTCAAGTGAGTTAGAACATTGTAAAAAATGCAATTGAAGGTGCTTCCACACACAATGAATAATGCACCTTCAGTTCACTTTCAATGTACTTTAGCGATTGTTTGCAAGTGGGTTTTGTCATTTCATAACAGTATGATCCAGTTGCGAAGTGCATTGAAAGTCAATGGTTTTACTGTGCACCCAAACGTTTCAACTTCCGTCATTCTCAATGTCTGCTGTATGTTGAGTCAAACTCCTCATGTGATTGCTTTGATTATTCAAAGCAAAGAGCCTTTCAAGTAGTTTTGCATCAGTGAAGCTGCAGTGCTTGACAGGGCAGTTGGCTGGCGAGCCACAGCTGATACCCACTCTGCAATTTACTGGATCATTTGGCTTGTGTGTACACCAGTGTTTTCAAGGGAAGGTCATGTAGCATTTAAAGTCAACTACTACTACAGCTGCTTCTGCAGAGTTAGCAGCATTCATCAGTTGGCATCATTCATAGTGCTGGCACATGCTTGGAACTGACTGGCTCAAGCCATAGTTCCCCTGTGGCAGCATGAATTCAATTATTACAAATAAATAAACACAGTTATGCTCCTCTCTGACAACCTGACAGGGAGACACATTGAACAAGGCTGGAACATGACAGACAAACCAAATAGCCTATCCCAGCAAAATGAATGCAAACAACGTAACACCCTGTTTGGTAAGTTGACATTTCCTTAATATCAAGTCCAGGTTGAGAAACAGGGCAGCTATAGCTAAATGTAAGCAATCCACAGCTGATGAACTTTGTGCTAGCTTCGCTCATTTGGCCTGACTCTCTCAAAAGAAGCCAGCATATTTAAATATTTCCTTTCAAAATCTTTTCAACATGTAACAAAGATGATGGATGAGGAACAGGGATGGGGAAACCAGTGTGAGAAAGTGCATGCACAGAAAGGCTATTGATCTTATTTTAAATTTTTGAAAAACAATCAAATGTTTTTGGGGATTCAAGAGGCTTGTTTGCTATTTGTGAACAAATACCTGAAAAAGATGCAGTCAACAAAACCTAATTTTTGGGAGTTCACAGGCAAATCTGAATTCCCCAGATAAGCCTCCACAAGCGGCAGTGGCATAGTGGTTAAGAGCAGGTGCATTCTAATCTGGAGGAACTGGGTTTGATTCCCCACTCTGCCACTTGAGCTGTGGAGGCTTACCTGGGGAATTCAGATTAGCCTGTGCACTCCCACCCAGCTGGGTGACCTTGGGCTAGTCACAGCTTTTCGGAGCTCTCTCAGCCCCACCCACCTCATAGTGTGTTTGTTGTGAGGGGGGAAGGGCAAGGAGATTGTAAGCCCCTTTTGAGTCTCCTACGGGAGAGAAAGGGGGGATATAAATCCAAACTGTTCTCTTCTTCTTCTAATTAAAACTTGTCCCCAAAATCCAGATTCACAGGCTATTAATGATCTACATTACATAATCAAGGAGGTTCAGGACAGTGATATACCTTGGAGGCAATGGGACTCAGGGCAAGTACTGAAATTGCCCCCCACATTGTGCCCTTCCCCCAAAATTGCACCCTGGGGAGAGGCAGAGGGAAAGGGTGCCCTGTTTCCTACCCATCTGGCAGGTGGGCAGCTAGTGGGTGGGGTCTCAGGTAGAAGAGAAGGCAGTGGCAGTAGACCGTGCAAATCAGCTCTCGTGGGGGGGGGAGGATGGCTGAATGTGCCCCTACATAATGCTCGCATGTGGTACGTGGGGTGTTGGCTTCCTCCCCTCCCCCCCCCAGCATGTACTGGTTCAGGATATTTTGCTGTTGTCTTTACTACTCTTGTGTACAGATATGAAAAGCTGGGGAAGAAATGGAAACATTGGGGAATTTTTTTCCTGAGGTGTTTTTTTAAATAATGGGGAGTACTGAAAAAACAACCTGAGATATATTTTCTCTTCTAGAATGAGTTAAATGCTTTTAAAGACACAGTGGGCATGCTGTAGACATATACAGCTCTTAAATCCAAGATGTATTTCTTTTTTTATATTAATTTTTATTAAGATTTTTTAAAGATACAAATGACCTCTAACATATAATACACATTAAAAAAATTGTAATGGTATACTATAATGCAATACTACTTATAATGTATTTCTGCACTTACAAGAATACTAGATCTTCATGAGAGGAACATGCTTTTGCTGCTTTCCAATAGCTGTATGCCTCCTTTTGACCTGATGTGGTTGACCTTTTGACCTTCCCTCAAACCATTGTGACACATTTACCCACAGACTAGGTAGCTTAATGTCCTATCTTGCAGTAGTGGGAAAGTTATGTCACTAATTGCACTAATCAGATTAAGGTAGATGTGCTGAGACACAGTAATGTGCATCAACTTGCAGTTTTCTCTCAAGTACTGGAAATATTCGAAATTTGCTTGTACAAAACCAAGGCATTTATAACTTTCAAATACCATGAATATGTAAAATTTTGCAATTTTATATAAGTTTTAAATGATGTATTTATGTTGTTAAAGCAATATTATTGCATTAGTGTGGCTGCAGCGTTTGACAGGGCAACTGTCATTTATGTTGTCTCTCCTTATATCGCCCCGCCAGGCCCCTTCACTCCTCAGAGGCGAACCTGTAATGATCCCTGGTCCCAAAGCGATCCAGCTGGCCTCTACAAGGGCCAGGGCTTTTACAGCCCTGGCCCCTACCTGGTGGAACAGGCTCCCAGGTGAGATCAGGGCCCTGCGGGATATGCAGAGTTTCCACAGGGCCTGCAAAACGGACCTGTTCCGCCAGGCTTTTGGCCAGCCAGGGTAACATCTAATGGAGAGCTATATCGCTATAATAACATCTAGCCTCCTGTGGGCACAAGACAAGGGGGAGAGAAGACATCTGACACCATCGAAAGTGAATGGTTCTTAATCTGTTGGAAGGGTTGATTGTTTTAATCATTTATTGTGTTTTAATGACTTGTTGTTAACTGCCCTGAGCCCCTTGGGGGAGGGCGGTATATAAATCCAATAAATAAATGAATAAAATTAGTTTGGACTTGGTAGGACAATAAGTATTACACATATTTCAATTTTCCACAAAATTTCAGTCTCTTAAAAAAAAACCAAGAAAAAAGTTTATTTTCCATGGATTCAGAATTTTCAGCAATTTTACATCACTACTTATGTCATCCAGATATGTGTTTTTCTATGGAACTTTGAACTTTGTCTACATGAGATAAAAACCTTGTCAATATTTACAAAATAATTTACTCTGATGAAAGAAAAACTAATCAGAAGCTTCAATCTTCTCAGAAGTTGTTGATGCTCTTTCCGATCACTTTTCACTTTTGAAATGTGTTGAAGTGAATTTAGGGGTTATCCTAAAATAACAGATCCTGTATAGTGCAATCCAAAGCAGTTACATCTTCTCATTCCATTGAAGTCAATGGGTTTAGAAGGATATAACTCAATAGGATAAGAAATCAATCGGTTAGGATGATATAACTCTGTTTAGGATTGCACTCTTAAACAGGAACATCTACATATGGGTCTACTTACTTCAACGCAATAATATTTTAAAGTGTTAGGGGTAGCTGTCACACCCCCAGACTGTTCAATCACAATACTCTGTTTTCAGTTGATTTCTTTATTGTGAAACAGCGTCACGAATAAGCATTTGGACTTCTATTGCCAGAACTAAGCATAGCTAATATTGAAGTCACCATTATACCACAAGTCATTCCCTACGTCATGTCACCCCACCCCAGCTGACCAGTTCCCAAGGGGGGATAGCACCCCTCTAATCCCACAGTCTGTTGGAAGAAGAGCTACATTCCACACTACTGACAGCACTACAATAACAGGTGGTTAATGAGCTGATAACAGGTCTGAGAAAAATCAAAGCGGAGTAGATGAAACTAGGCGGCGGGGGGGTGGGGGTGGAAATGAGCATAGACTGGTTCCTATATTCTGCCCAGGAGTTGAAACATGGCAGGATCAGAGATTGATCATGACAGTAGCCTTCCTCAGTTTTCAGTGAGGCAGCAGTTTCAGAGCGAAAACAGAAGAACAGACCGTGTCATTGCACCTTAAAAATTCATTGAGGGGCTTAAACTTTTGTCAGGTGGATCTTTTTGTTCCGCCTCAAATTTTGTGATTCTGGTTCAGCACAGGAAGAAATGTAGAAGTTCCTTCAGATAGCAAAGACTGAAGTTTAGGTTTGTGTACAGGGAAAAGAATAATTTTTTTCAGAGGTAGATTTTGGAAAGGGCGTAAATACTAGCATTTCAGTTTATTCAGCTTCCATAATACTGTTGTGGTATTCATATTCCATTCTTGTTGTTTTTGGAATTCTTCATTTTTAGGGGTCCATTATCCCCTATGAGGAATCTTTCAATGGGACTGGATTGGCTGTTTTTCGAGCAGCAGTGGCATAGGTGGTTAAGAGCAGGTACACTCTGATCTGGAGGAACCGGGTTTGATTCCCCGCTCTGCCGCTTGAGTTGTGGAGGCTTATCTGGGGAATTCAGATTAGCCTGTGCACTCCCACACATGCCAGCTGGGTGACCTTGGGCTAGTCACAGCTTTTCGGAGCTCTCTCAGCCCCACCCATCTCACAGGGTGTTTGTTGTGAGGGGGGAAGGGCAAGGAGAGTGTAAGCTCCTTTGAGTCTCCTATAGGAGAGAAAGGGAGGATATAAATCCAAACTACTACTACTACTACTACTACTACTACTACTACTACTACTACTACTCTCTTCCTTCTTCCTTCTTCTTCCTCTCCTCCTCCTCCTCCTCCTCCTCCTCCTCCTCCTCCTCCTCCTCCTTGACAACAAAATTGCAGGGAATCTAGTCCTACCTGTCCACTAAAGATCCCCCACCTCACCATGTTTCAAGATGTTTGAACAAGGTGCCCCAACCATCTTACTTGTCTCCATTTTTCCTAGGGGCAAAAAATAAAGATCCCAACAGAAGCACACTGTAAAATTGAAGAAAAACAGTTCTGGGAACCTTGAAAAGCTGCCCTTGAATATTCCTGTATATTCCCAAATATTTCCAGAATTTTTATGACCTACTTCCTAGTGTCCTGAAAATCCTAAATACCATCTGCATATCTGAACATATACAAAAATACCAGTAAGATAATTGTTGGATATATATTTGGACTGTAAATATCCAAATGTACATCTCTACTAGTGTCTCAAAGGTAAGGCTGTACACTTTATGATACACTAAACCAAATGTACTTACTAGTCATGCATAAGCAAAGGATTTAAATCAAAGGATTAAAAAAACCCTCTCTGGTTTTCCCTGTTCCCTGGAACAGAAATTAGGAGTTGTAAAGCACCTTGACAGGCCTCAGTGCATGACCAGTGAGCCACTTTTGGATGATAGACCTCAGATATGTAATCGTGATTTAAAATAGCATGATACTCTGCTTCTAAAGCATAATTGAACTAAATTTCTGCTATTCCTCTATGGTGTCACTTGCAATTAGGGTTTTCAACCACCATGTGAAGCCTTCAGTTCTTCCAGAATTACAGCTAATGTACTACAAGAGAAACCAATTCCTCTAGAGAAAATGGCAGCTTCATATAGTGTGGCGTCTCCCCTGGCCGCCCGTCTCCCTGGGGTGAGTGTGCTGTCCCACCTTCCCTGACCTGGGGGTTGTCCTCCCCAGCCAATGTTCTAAACAGCCTCGCCCACAGGGTGCCTCAGGTTCGGGCATGCCCTGACACCTTTCCCGCACCCTTCCCCTCGCTCTGTTACTTCACTGAGCAGGGGTTGGTCCGCCTGCTAGGTGTCCCACCACTCCCCCTCTACTGTTGTACCCTCACAGGGATGGGGCTCTACACAAGTTCCCCAGCTTGTTTTACAGCACAGGTGGTCTGCAGGACCCTTCCTCTCTCTGCCCTCTTTGCCTAAGCACTCTCCTTTCCCTGCCTCCTTACAGGTCTCCCTTACACCCTCTTCCCTGAGCCAACGCCCCAGTCCTTCCTTTCCCACCCCCCTTATATCCTTTTCCCCTCCCATTGCCCTGCCACGTCCCAGCTGTCGTCCTTCTTGATCCCTTCCATCGTCTTCAGCTGGGGCTGGGTGAGCCCGGCCAGGCTCAGAGCCCCGCCCCTTCACTCCCTCGGCGTTGCATTTCTGTGCCGACAGATCGGCTGGCTGATTGGTCGGAGGATCAACGGGCCGGTGAATCGGCAGCCCGTCCAGATCTCGAGGTGGTGAGTCGCCGTGGCAGGGAGGCGGCGTCTCACTGGGACAGGGAGGCAGCAGATCGACGAGGCCACTCGCTGCGGCCAGCTGGTGCAGCACCGCCTCTGCTCCGGAAGCGGGTGTTGACGCAGCCTCTTTTGGCTCTGTGATAAGTCTGGGCGCCGTGCTGGGGCTCGTGCCCAGACATATAGTGAACTCTGTGGGTGGACACATCCTTGCTGAACTTTGCTCCCTCTCCAAACATTGCCCTCCCAGGTTCCATCTCCAGACCTCCAGGAACTTCCAAACCTGGAGTCTAAAAACCTACTTCTAGTTCTTTATATATTTTTAACCTTGATTCCTGCCCTGTTTGCAAGTCTTTACTTCCCCCAAACTATATCATCTGTTTTTCTGTCCCTTTCATTTATTTCTAAAGAAAAAGCTTATTGATCACTGCTGGATTTATAAAGGAAACTTTAAAAATATATTAAAGTGCTCAACTTTTTGTTCAAGTGAATTTGCTGTTTCTTGGCCTAACTTAACATTGCGAACACAAGGTGATTCACCAGATCACGTCTAATAATAACAATTAAAACCAGTGTTTCCTTCTTGATCTCTTTTTAGATACAAACCAAATATTAATTGGCTCAGTGCCAACAGATTCCATCCTTGGGGAAGAAATGGTTTTAACACAAACTTATTAGCAAGATTAATACATTTGCAAGGAATCTGCAAGTGTTAATTTCTGGTGTAAAATATATTTGTTTAAAATAAAATCTGGAGTGTGAAAAGTTCATTTAATGAACAGTATTACTGAGAAATAGAATAAGGGAGATACTAATTTAAATGCTCTTCAGACAGAAAATCTATATGCGGTGAGCCGGTGCACCAAAGCAGAGATGGTTTATTTTTAGGGATGGCTTTGCAGCTCATTTGCAACTTCTGAAAACTTTACTAACAGCCCTCTCCACAGCTCCAAGTGGAGTTCAATGAGACATTCAGGTGGGGCGGGATGGTGGCAGAAAGAGGGAAAAAAACAGTTGCCAGAGAATCCCTCATAGCCTTAAACAGAATTACGTCACCTGAAAGGCTGGCATAAGTTTGACTCCTTCAGTGGTCCATATTGTTAGCCAAACTGTTAATCTGCACGCAGAGTGCTGAATCCAAACTCTGATTTCTTTACTTTGAAGAAAAATGAAAACATGGCCATATCATGAAAAAAAATCTTCCTTTTTCAGAGACTTCACAGCTTTTACTGGGTATTACAGCTAATTGACTAAAATAATGAGATGCTCTCTGGATAAGAAGGATAAAGAGATAAGTTATGACAGACTGCCTCCTAGTATCTAATGACCAACACCATGAGAACAAAGGGGAACCAGAGCCTTTCTATTTGCTAACCTACTTCAAAAGATAAAAAGTTAATGAACCGTATCTTCCACACATAGTTAACACCCATCACTAAGATCTTTTGTCTGACACAGCCCTAGAGTGTGAAGATTTTTATCATCAAAGGCAATACATGTATGTGTAACCTAATAGAACCTTCTGTTCTTCTATCTCATGACTGAAGTTACCAACCTCCAGGTAGGTTCTGAAGATGTGCCAGAATTACAGCTGATCTACAGATGACAGAAATCAGTTCCCCTGGAGAAAATGGGGATTTCAGAGAATGGACTCTATATTGGCATCCCATGCCTCCACAAACTCTGCCTTCCCCAGGCTCCAAATGTCCCAAAATGTCCAAACTCAGAGTTGACAAACTCTAATTGTCATTTTAACCCTTCCAGGCTGGAACCCACAAACAGTAGCAGCAGTTTTATGGATCTGACATGTGTTCATAGGTTATCTCTCCTGCATAATGACTAAGCAGACATTAGCATCAAAACATATTTACCTTAAGCTCATTTCAATCTCTCGTTTTTGCTAGATCAGGCTCATTATATGCAACACTGAACTTAAAGGAAAATAGAATTCCTGTAATATGAAGTTCTCTATCATCAATCATAGTAATGCTGTTTTCATGTCTGGAGATGTCCAGAGAAATTAAATCTCTGGATCTATATTGCCATAGGAGTGTTTTTGTGGAATGAAAGTGCCTTTAGAGATTCTTCTCAGATCAGACACTGTTATTATGCCCCAAAGCTCTCCCTTTGTTTCAGTTTCCAATTAAACACATTAGCAATTTTTCCACTGTAAAATTAGGTCATCTTTTATACTGAAGATGTTTTGAATGAGTTTGTGGAGTATATCATTTCATAAACAGCAAGTCCTGTTTCTTCCAGCTACCCATTTCAAGGTATTTCCATTTTAATATATCATCCTTATATGATAAGGCTGTTCAGTCTTCCCCCAAGACAAACTTTAAGTCCATGACTTTAGTTAAGTTCAAAGTACAACAAAATTCAAATAAATAAGGCCTCTGTAGCTTGTGATCCACCGAGCTGAAAGAGCCCATAACACATATGGCAGCACACCATGAGCTTGATTGACTTCATGGTTCTGTTGCTTGCTTAACAGTGCCATCCTAACCAAAGTTACACCTTCTAAGCCCATTAGAAGGGTGTAGCTCTGCTTAGTATGGCACTGTAAGATTGAAAAAACAAGAGAATGGTCTGAATTTACGGCTCTTCTGCCCTTGCACTGTCCACCAGCTCCTATTCCCAGCACTAACTTGTAGTTCACTACTGCAAGCCGTTGGAAGCCTTCTCGCCTGTCCCGTTGGGCAGGCAGCAAGGCGGACCCATCCATGCGCTTCTCAGAAGGAGCGGAGTAAAAGGTAAAAAAAACAACCCCTATCTATACAGTGTTATCTTTATTTTAAATGTCAAAAATTATTTGCGGCTCCAAGTGTTTTCTTTTCCCATGGAAAACGGGTCCAAATGGCTCTTTGAGTGTTAAAGGTTCCCTACCCCTGGTCTAGGAGCAGGCAACCCAACATTTATGGCTAGCAGTCATAAAATTTTTAAATGAAAGCTAAGAGCATGAGGTGATGGTGGTACAGTGACCCACTTACTTATTCATTAGAGTAATGCAGTGAAACAAATCAGTGACTGTTTTAGGGTTGTTAATAGTAGCACCCGTTACATATTGTGCAATAAGCCTGGCTACAATGATCCATGCTGTCATAATGTTGAGGCAAGATAACTGTAACACATTCTCCAGGGGGCTGCCTTTGAAGAGAATTCAGCTGGTGCAAAATGTGGTAGCCTAGTTTTTGATAGCATAGTATACCAGTCCTTCAGTCTCTTCACTGACATAATTGTTTCTTGAACCAATTTACACTGGTGGTGCTTACTTTCAAAGCCCACCTGGGCCCAGATCTTCCAATATGAATCCCTGTGGCAATTGCACCCCTGACAACATCTCATAGCAGCACTCTCATTCTTGACAATACATCCCGTTGTGGCTTGGCCTTGGAACTTTTCTGGTGCTGGCCCAATGTTGTGGGATGGTGTCATGGATGGGAAGCTGTCTTGCTCCTGAATGGAAAAAGAGCTGCACTTTTGTTTCATCGCTGAGACTATAGGAGTGCTACTCCAGCATTCAATCACCTTTCAGAGGTAAGATGAAATCTGGGAAGGAAAGGATATGGTTCAGATCGGCAGCAGGGAAAATGCAGAGATATTTTGGGTCTGCCTTAGCAAGAAAGCAGTTTGAAGGGTAGCTCTATCTGTTATCCAGGCGGAGTGGTTTAACTCTACTTCTGGGAGAGGACTTCTGGGAGAGAACTCACCCACTTGTGAGTTCTGTCTCTGCTGATGAGCAGACTTTGTACCATTGATTCTCTTGGGAAAGGGCAGGATAATGTTGGTGGAATCTTGTGTGTGAAAGGATCTAATCTAATGGCTAATTCTTTAGGTTGTTTGCACCAGCAAGCACTACAAAGAATTCAAACCACATTCTGAAGCTGTAAGTAGCTCTAATTTAAGTGCAGCAGCCAGGGTTCTCCTTTGACAGTATGGACATCTGTGCTGCTAATCAGTTCCTTAAAAACAACCTTCTTTGTTATTTACATACAACAACTGCCTCAGTGATCTCTGTGTTCTTTTTCTCTCCACAAAACCTATCTCACAGCAATGAACCCAATGAGTATGTGCTCAGCAACATTTATTTTCTGTATCTGGGGCTAGTCCCAGCTGTAATGATATGTCCCATGACCAAATCTTAAGCAAGTCTTAGTTCAGTTTACAGTTTCACTAGACACAGTGTGTAACAGACTTTTCCCTGTGATACACCTCTGAAGATGCCAGCCACAGAAGCAGGCAAAACATTAGGAACAAGATTTACCAGACCACAGCCACAGAACCCAGAAAACCCCCCACAACCAGTTGAATCCGGCCGTGAAAGCTTCAACAATACAAAGTCCTAGTTCAGTTTAAGCATAGCCCTCCCTTTACAGTTTCACTTAGAATAGTTTATGGTGACACTACTAATAGCACTTTCTCCAGGGGAAGTAGAATAAATGTTTTAAGCAGGTAGATAGTAAATAAACAAGTGATTTATTTGACTGGAGAGCAGTTGTAATTTCAGAAGATCTCCAGTCTCTATCTTTAGGTTGGTAACCCTAACAATGATAGATCTTTTCCAGAAAGAGAGAAGTCTGTCTGTCTGTCTGTCTGTCTGTCTGTCTGTCTGTCTGTCTGTCTGTCTGTCTGTCTGTCTGTCTGTCTGTCTGTGTGCGAGAGAATCTGCATATAGCACTGAATGTAGAGTTGCCAGCTCTGGGTTTGGAAATATCTGCAGAATTTGGGGAAGAAGCCTGAGGAGGTTTGGGGAGGGGCAGGACTTCAGTGGGGTATAATATCAAAAAGTCCACCTTTCAAGGCAGCCATTTCTTCCAGGAGAACTGATCTCTGTCACCTGGAGATCAGTTCTAATTCTATGAGGTTGGCAACTTATTGAAACGGGAAGTGCTCTTCTCAATCAATCAAAATGGATTGGTAGATGTAGCCACTGCATGTCTCCAGATCTGTGTCACAGGATTCAGAAACAAAAGAGAAAATAGTTAGACAACATTACATGTAAGCTGGTTGTAGAACATTTCCAAATGATCAAAGTATTGCCTTCAGCTCGTTATAGTATATTTTTCTTCCTCCATCTCTGTTGTTCTGCTAATAATGTTTCAATGTTGCCCTTGGGAAAGGTCACACTCTAATTCTGTTGATTCCTTTATGCATGGCTTCTTTTGGGTTTCCTAAGAAGGGAGATTGCCCATTTTCTAATAGGAAGCAGTGATATGATAACACTTATACTCGTGGGGGTGTGGAAGGGGGAGGCACTTCATCAGGATGCACCAACAGCCACATGACTCAGAGAATCAATATGAGAGTTTAATCAGGTACAGGAACCATTGCTTTTCAGCTAATTAACATAAAGTACTATTAAAATGCCAACTAAAAAGCAAGAGAATGTGAAAGAAAAAGAAAATTGAGAGCCCAAATCTTTTCAGATCATGCCATTTGTTAATAGCAGAGAGAAAAATAAACCACTAAGAGAAACAAAACTATACACAATATTAGGTGATATTCTGTGTGTGTGTGTGTGTGTGTGCGCGCGCAAAGAGCCTGAACAGTGTGTTTAAGGACATGTGTAGTTAGATGTATGATCAGTGCACATGAACATGCTTTCAACACCCCAACCTCACCTACCCCATAGGACTAAGATGACCAAGGGAAATACCTCTTTCATAAACTAATATTAGTGCCCCCAATGCATCCAACAGGAAAAAAACCAATTTATGAAAGAGGTATTTCCCTTGGTCACCTTAGCCCCACTGGGATTAAGTCCCATTGTATTATATTTTATACAATGTCATTTCTCTTAATGTTTTTTTCCTGTTTTAAGCATCATCTTAAAGGAACTGAATTGTCCTCATGTAATTCAGACCTGATAACCACTGAGTCATGCAAGTGTCCCATGATACTTGAAACAGGATTTTAAACATTTTTTTAAAAAAAGTCCTCGTTTTTTTAAAATTCAAAGAGAAACTGTGTAAAACACATACTCTGAGCATTCATGGTACATTTTCAAAACATTCAAAATTAAACAAACAGTTTTTCAATTGTTCCACTGGGTTTTCACAATTTATGAACAATTTGTGATCCAAACAGAGCATCCCCAGAGGACCCCTGAGCCTAATGTGCTCAGAGGACATAAGGATGGAGACACACTATCCCTAGCTCTCTTAAGTAATATATTTTTCATCAACATGTTTCCCTGATTCTGGTTACATAGGCAGTATTTATACCAATATTCCCACCTCTTCCTGGTGCTATGTTAAACAATTGTGAAAGGAAAATTGCTTCTGTTGAGAAGTTTAAATTCCTATGGTTACTTTAATAAAAGCATGGAATACATAACACTTTCTGTAGATAAAGGCGAAACAATCTGACAATGGTATTTACTATGTTTTTATGCCACTTTTAGAAATCAGGCTTTCTAAGAGCAGGAAACGATTTGAATAAATCCATGCAGCTATAATAGTGTAACACTGTACAAAATCAGCCAGGGGGTATGTTCATTGACCAGTTTCACTTGAGTAGGTTGAACTGGCTTCAGGAAGACTATATCAACTCTGAGCGGCCATTGAATTTGTCCCTCTAAGATGTCAGCAAGCTCTCATGTGTTGGATGAATGCAAATGATATAGCAGTAATTCCTGATTTTATTAGAACAAAGCCTGTCAGAAAATTCTTTCCATTTCCCCCTCTGAATGAGTTCCATTTACTTTAAAATGGATTTCAGGGCTTTTGTAAAATACTCTGAGGGGTCTCTGCATGGTGTGACTTGTACTCAGCATGAAAGACTGACAGAAAGTTGGCACATTCAACCTCCCAGTCTTCCATCCTTCTAATCCTTCTATTTCTCAGTGTGAAAATCGCAGGGAAAGATGGTATTTAGCTCTTACTACAGGAAGCAAGAAAAATTATAAACGAATACATTCTAAAAAGTTAGATCCAAACAGAAAGACCAATTAAAGACATTATTCACCTACATGTAGCAGGGATTATTCAGGATCCATCTTATTTATAACTTTGCTATTGTATAATTTTATTTTTTTAACCGACCGTAGTTCTTTTGAATAGTGGATAAGATGGTAAACCTGTGTCATGACTTGCACCATTCATATGACTTAATGTTTCTCCTTGCAGAGGTAAGTTCCATGTACCTGCAAAAAATGTCAGAGAGAAACCCAGGTGAAAACGGTTGTCTTTGATGTCTATTATTGTATGTGCTGGGAATTTTTCTACATGATGAATGTTTTACAAAATGAAGTCCTACCTGCAGTTTGAGGTGGCACAATTCAAATACAGGTTTACGTCCTCATCTGCTGTTTGTGAGAAAATGTTCCATGTTAACAAATGTTCATATTTACTGGTATGTTAACGTTTTAGGAAACTACTAGAAAATATCAGACATTTCTCAGTAAATGACAGGTTCAACCAAATGCATTTTGTCAATTATATTTCATCATTATATGCTGCCCTTATGGACCAGTGTGATTACACTGGTAAATCTTCAAAACAAGCTTCATAATAAAACAATGTTAACAGGGAACTGCTTACTTCTAAAATTTCCTCTCCCTGTATAGCCTTCAAGATAGGTATGTAGAGTGCTGTGTCAGAGTCTTATTGTCCAAACCCAGAGTCAGCCAACTGGCAACCTTCATTTACGCCTCTAGCTACCAGTGCTTCAATTGCTAACCTGTTATTTAAATGATATTTATATCCTACCTCATACCAGCATCATGGTTTACAAAAGTTAAAAAACAATAAAAACCACAATAAAACATCATGAATAAAATATAACAATTAAACAGAAATAAAAATCAAATTAAACTAACCCTAACAACAACTCTTACCACCCACACCACCCCGACCAGCAGCCGTAGAGGGGGTTTCCAGGGAGAGTAACCAAATGCCTGGGTGAAGAGAAAGCTCTCCACCATGCACCTAAACTCAAGAAGGTGCATGGCAAATCTCCGAGGGGAGACTATTCCATAACCTGGGGGCAATCACAGAAAAAGTATGTCCCTACCCCCTGCACCTCAGCAGGGATACCACCAGGAGTGCTTTCCCCTGTGCTTTCAGTGCTCGAGCAGGTACATACAGACACTTCATGTAGTCAGAGCCGAAGTCTTTTAGAGCTTTGTAGGTCAATGTCAACATTTTGAATTGGTCCCAGGAGGAAATTGGGAGCCAATGCAGTTCTTTAACGACTGGTGTGATGTGCATCCATCCAGGGACGTAGGTAAGGGAGGGGGCTCTCGGGTTCAAACCCCTCCCATTACATGTCCAGCTTGCTTGAAACAATGCATGGAATGGAACAGCCAGAAAGCCCTCAGTCATCGAACCCACCCCATAACAAATCTATACCTACGTCGCTGCCAGCCTCATGTACTGGCTAACAGCCAGTGGTGTAGTGGTTAAGAGCAGGTGTACTCTAATCTGGAGGAACTGGGTTTGATTCCCCACTCTGCCCCTTGAGCTGTGGAGGCTTATCTGGGGAATTCAGATTACCTTGTGCACTCCAACACACACCAGCTCGGTGACCTTGGACTAGTCACAGTTCTTCTGAGCTCTCTCAGCCCCACCTACCTCACAGGGTGTTTGTTGTGAGGGGGGAGGGAAAGGAGTTTGCATGCCCCTTTGAGTCTCCTTACAGGAGAGAAAGGGAGGATATAAATCCAACTCTTCTTCTTTAACTGCCACATGCACAGGGGTGTAGCAAGGGGGAACTATGCCCAGGGCACACGCAAGCCCAGCGCCCCTGTTGTGGCACTGCCCGCCATGCCACGCCCCAGAACGCCCCTGGAATGTCCCTGCCATGCCCCCACTGTGATGCATGCCTGGGGCACCACGCCCCCCCCAACCCATTAGCGCTACACCACTGCACATTTGGCACCAATTCCAGCTTCCAGACCATCTTCAAAGGCAGCCTCACATAAAGCACGCTACAGTAATCCAATCAGGAGGTTACCAGAGCATGTAACACTGTGGCCAGGTCTCCTTTGTCCAAAAACAGGCAGAGCTGGCGAACCAGACAGATCTACTGGAAGGCCTTCATGGCCACCATCATCACCTGACCCTTAAAAAACAGTGATGAATTCAGGAGCATCCCCAGATCTTGCACCCATTCCTTCTGGGTCAATACAATACAACCTCATCCAGAACCAGGTGCCCTGTGATCTTGTGAACTCGGGAGCTGGAATATATATGCATAGCACCTTCCCAACAAAATGTCTACTATACGTAGCAGGAGGATTGTATGTAGCATATTTTCTCCATTTGTGTGGTGAAATGTAGACTGAAAAGAGATGAGAAGAAAAGAAAGTTGATAATTCCAACCTCCCCACACAAAAAAAGATTGAATAGCAGGACATTCAAGAGCCAGACTTCTTGCTGTAGTTTTCTGATTAGCAATCAACACTCCAAACAAAATTGGAACTTCCAGAGCCCAAATATTTCCTTTGAAAATAAATTCGCAGCATGCTGAAGAAATTTTTGCAATAGGACTGTATCATAAAGCTGCCAGTTTCCTTTTTAAACAAAAATCAGACACAGTTGACTTTTTAGTTACTTCAGCTAAGATGGCTGATCTGAATGAGGACTAATCTTCCTAGTAAGGAGAAAAACTGTTTCTGAAAAGCATGGGGGATTCTCAGCAGGATTCTTTCAGAATTAATGAATATTGCCACAAAATATTATCTGATCAGAGTAAAGCCATCTGTGAATCTCTGCTGCTACTTCAAAAGAAAAACAGTACTTGCCTTCTTGATCAGTTTTCCTTCCTGCTACGAGGACTGATAAGAGATGTAATCATTTGTACTGAGATAAAACCTGATTAAACAAAGTCCTCAGAACTCATCTTAAAAGGGATTTTCATTGTGACCTAATCCATCTATATGTAAAGTGCAACAATTTTAGCAGCAGCAGCAGCAGCTTTGGGGCTTTTTTGTTTTCATGTGTGTGTTTCTTTGGCTAAACTCTTAAAATGTTAGGATTGTAAGAAATGGCTGCCCTTCTCCCTGCAGCTGCTTATCAAGATTTCAAACTATCATTTTACTATGCAGACACCTGGAATAGATGAACGTTTTCCAAAGGTTGGCTGACTAACTCTGATGGGATATTCTGGGAAATTTGGGGTCCTTGGGAAGAGTGGAGTTTAGGGAGGGAGAGAACTCAGGAATATGCCAGATTCAAGTCCTCTCTCTGTGTGTACAGTACTGTCAAGTCACAGCTGGCATACATAGGGATTTCACAGCAAGGGACTAACAGGGTGGTTTGCCATTGCCTGGACTTCCTTGGTGGTCTCCCATCAAAATACTAATCAGGGCCAACCCTACTTAGCTTCTGAGAGGGGGACTGCCTGGGCCATCTGGGTCTGGTCAAAGTGTTTTAACTAACTAATTAATCTTGAAGAGAATGTGATGTGCTCAAGGTCACTCAGCCAGCTCCTATGGCAGAAGTGGGAATTTGAGCCTGAGTCTTCCAATGCTGTATCCATTACATCATGCTGGCTCTCAACTTCAAGTCCAGTAGCACCTTAGAAACCCACAACAGCAGAAATGTTATTTCACTGTAGGACTTCTCTTTCTTCTGCCCTTCAAAGCTGCCGTTTACTTCAAAGAAATTGTTTGAAGACCAGTTGTAATTCCAAGAGAACTCCAGGCCACATCTTGAAATTGGAAACTGTGATGGACTGAAGAGAAATAAGTGTTTTAAAAGTTAATTTTAAAAGTGCAGGTCTGTCTAAAGCAAAGCTTTGTTGACTTTCAGAGTGAGGCATAAAGTAAGGTGACCAGATTTTTCGTATTAGAAAGCAGGGCGAGCGCGCACCCGCACCTTCTGGGGCACTTCCCTGTTCCCTGACTGGGGAGCGCCGCCGCAAAAGGCAGTGTGCTGCTGCGGGCCATTGTCCGTAATAGGGACAATGGCATAAGCAAAAGCGTGAGTGTCCTGCGAAAATCACGTCGGCTGGTCACCGTAGCATAAAGGCATAGGAAAAGGAGAAACCAGCTGACTGGCTGTAGGATATTGCACTCTGATTAGCCTAATCATGGATAAATGATGCGGAAGAGGAGGAGGTTAACTCTCTGACAAAACATTGAAGAGGCTTTTGGATTTTAGAGTTCGTGGTGTTAAGAACGATTGCACCTTAACTGAGTTTTAAAGCATATCTCTAAGGGGAGTCAGTCAAAATGTGTGACTGATTCTACTAATCATCTTGAGAGGGGTGGTGAAAGAAACAACGTACACAGAGAGGTGGAGGGGTTTATAAAAGGACCAAGCTGAAGGGCCATTTAGATACCCTGTTTTCCCGAATATTAGACATCCCCTGAAAATAAGATGTAATAGAGGTTTTGCTAAAGTGCAAAATATAAGGCATCCTCCAAAAGTAAGACGTAGCAAAGTTTTTGTTTGGAAGCACGCCCGACGAACAGAACGCAGAAAAATAAGACATCCCCTGAAAATAAGACATAAGGCATCTTTGGGAGCAAAAATTAATATCAGACACTGTCTTATTTTTGGGGAAACACGGTATAAACCAGTGAGGAATATTTTCAAGTGAGGGAAGAATTCCAGAGTACCAGTTAGTCTGAGGTATTGGGCTTTGATTTGTGTTTCCTCAGTAGATTGTTTTAGTTGAGCGACTTCTAACTGTGAGGGCTGAGTGAAGGTACTGAGTATGTGTACCCAGGCTGTTAGAATCCTGTGTGTGTGAACAAGCCATTAGCCAGCACATCTTAAATTTAAGGAACTATACCTTCTAAGTTTAAGGTATACCTCTAAGAAACAATTATATAACATCTAAGTTGAACTGTAACTGAGAACTGAAACTGAATAGGTATTAGTAAGTATGTGCTTGAGGAACTAAATACTGAATATCTGTGGCACGCTCTAGTGTATATATAATTCTCCTGCTTATTTGCCTCATCCATTCCATCTCTGCTTAAGTTTAAAATCTGCCTGTTTAAATTTACAATCTACCTTAGTACTTATTTTGTGTGCCTTATTAAACGGTTTGCCTAGAAAGGTTTAAGTCAACGGGCAACTTTCACCTTCTGGGTCAGCCACAGGGCTGAGGGAAAGTGCTTTTATCATACCAAATGCTACCATATTTCTAAAGCACCTCAGTCCAAAAAGGAAAAAGGCAAGCAAAATCTGACAAGCTAGTTAGTGTGGGGTGTAGCACAAAACAAACGGGGGGGGGGGAGATTCCCCTTTCACACGTTCCAAGCCCTGAGAACTGTTACCTCAGGAATTATTCCTTACTGATGTTAAGGACTTCCTTCAAAATCAGCACTAGAGCCCGTATTGCTTTACAGCTCCATAATAAAAGGGTTTATTTAAAATAAACAGTAACATCAAACATTTCTTTGGTAGGGTTGAGGAACACATAAACACACACAAAGCCTTTACAGGTTTTCGGGCTCAGACCCCTTTTCTGGAGTCTCCCTCACTCCCACTCTCCCCAGAGAAAAAGAAGCCCCCGACAGCACTCCTTTTCTTCTCCCAGGCAATTTCCCCCAGCCAAACAGGACTGGACAGGACTTAACTATTTCAGTGCAGTTTCTCACTGGAAACCACTTCCCAAATATGGGCATTTGTCACATGGGGTTTACCTGCCTGAAGAAGTTAAGTTGTGTTGTAAGCGGGGGTGGGGGTGGGGGTGGGGGCAGGGGCGGGGGTGAGGGCGAGGGCGGTGGAGGTCAGTCACAGTAACCTTGTCTTAAGGAGAAACTGAATTCTCTTTCTTTCCCCTCTGTCACTTTTTGTAATAACACCAGTGTGCTATTTTAACAGAAGGTACTGCATTATGTATTTTAAGTTAAAAGCAAAATAATAAATGTAATTGTAAAGATTATGGTCTATTTTAGCTGTTATGGAGGTTTGCAAATAATTTGCACTTGACTTGTACGGGACCATTTTAATCAGGAATGAATGTCCTTTAGGTCACAGAAATAAAAAGTTGGTAGAAATGACTAAAATACAAAGAGGAAAGAGAAACAGATTAATATGGCTCACTGTGAATTCTGCAGTATGAGTTCACCACTGTAACTGGAAAGGAATCAGTAGGAGCAGGAGAAATGGAAAAAATACAGTAAACTCTGGTTTTAACAGATATCTCTGTACATTGAATTGAATTTAATGGCATTTAAAAATATATAATATGCTTGAAAACCTTTAATGGCATATGCTTGAAAACCTTTAATGGCATTTAAAAATATATAATATGCTTGAAGAATATAATGATTAAAATCATTAAATAAAACACTCTTTTAAAAAAGAAAGGATTAAAAGTTTTGTTTAGCGAAAAATTGGGAACGTGTGGTAACGACACACAGAAATCTGACCGTAGGTTCCAGTATTCAAGTAAGTTTTTCTGCACAGAGTTGTAAAAAGGGCAGTGATGAAGGACGTGGTGGACGGTTTCCTCCAATCCAAGGGTGCAACTGCAAGTTCTACCAGTGGTTGCAATATGATTCTCTCTGCTGAATCTTCTAGTGGAAGGAAGCAGGTTGCATCTAGCCGGAGAAACAGCTTGTCACAGTTTGGGATCAGTTAAGAGATGAAGATACCTGGCTGTGATGGTAAACCGAGGGAGGATGCCCAGATGGATAGGGGAGCAAACTTTATTTGCTTGGGCCATCAGTCTTTGTGATTCCTGCTCAAAAAGTCTATGTTTTACTTTATGAAATATCTCACTAGCAGTTAGCTTAAGGGTCCAGTGGCAAATCCAGATCTTGTAGTTTGGTGTTCAAATGAGTCCACCAGCCCATTGAATGAAGGAAGATGAGAGCATGAGAAGTAAAGCTAGAATCCTCGTTGTTATAGCAAATTCATAGCTAAAACTTGAAGGTGAGACACCAAGCTCTGGTTTCCATCAAATGCTGGCCTGCTTCTAAGCACAATGCAGCAAAGGGCACAGAATGGGGGATTCCAAAAATTCTGAATAAGAACCTAGATTGAATTTGCTCAATTTCAATGTTCCATGCTTGAATCCATAATGGGACACCATAAAAGAGCTGTTGACAGATTTTGATGTTAAAGGTCTTTAAAGCAGCTGGAATATATCTATGTCCCTTGTTGTAGAAGAAGTGAAGGATAGAGTTGCTGGTGGTTTTACTCAGTGCTATCACACTATTCGTATGTTGTGTCCAGTCGACCTTATGATGGTAGTTAAGACCTAAATATTTAAAAGTTTTCACTTGTTCCAAACAATGGTTGTTGAGAGGCTGTTTGAGGAGGCGCCACGAGTTTGAGAAAACTTAGACTTTGGATTTAGAATAGTTTAGGACTAAGTTGTCATTGCAATAATCTTGGCAACACTTGAGTAGACACATTAAACCTACTTGAGAGCGTGAAAGTAGAACTGCATCATCTGTGTAAAGTAAGACGGGCATTTTGGAAGTGCCTAGAGATGGTTCATGAACCTCAAGAGCTAAAAGAGAAGCAGGCAAATCACTCAGGTAGAGATTAAATAATTTTGGTGTGAGAACGCACCCTTGTTTCACTCCTTTATTAGATGACATTGGAGGGGTGAGACGGCCTGGCTGATTACATTTGACCTGACAAGATGTGCTTGTATGTAAAGCTTTAACCAGAGTGATTAGTCTGCCATCAACACCCACAGACCACAACTTCCTCCAGTGAAGGTCTCTGGGTATAGAATCAAAGGCTCCTTTAAGGTCCAAAAAAGTTGGCAGTTAAGGTGTTCATGACCAAGCAGTGATCAAGTACAGATTTGCCAGAGGTGAAGCTTATCTGATTGGGACCAATGATTTTGTTCTTAGAAATCCAGGAGGAGAGTTTCTCTAGTAAGTGCTTAGCATACAGCTTTCCCAAAATATCCAGGAGGCTTATTGGTCTGTAATTGGCAGGCTGGGTTGCATCTCCTTTCTTACAGATTGGAATTATTATCAATCTAGTCCATGTCGGAGGAATTATTCCAGTTTTGTCTATATAGGTAAAAAGGTGCCCACCAGTCCTTAAAGGACTTATAAAGCTCAGGAGGGAGGGAGTCCAGGCCAGGGGCCTTACACCATTTTGTTTGATCAATCAGCCTTCTGGTCTCGGAAATGGTAACAGACAACCATTCTGGGAAGATTTCGAGTTGTAAGTTCTCAATGGGATATGTATCTAAAGGCACATCATAGAAGATGTCAGTTAAATATTGACGCCATATATCAGTAGAGATATTTGTGGGAAAATTGCCAATTGGGGAAGAATCACCAAAGATAATTGACCAGAATTTCTTAGAATCTTTCTCGGTTGTTGCTCTGATCACAGAATCCCAACTGTTATTAATAGCTGTAAACTTACATTGCCTGATCTGGGCATGGAGCAAGCTCTGAGTATGGAAATAATCTTGTGGAAAATCAGTATAATTTGAATCCTTATAGGTTAAATAAATTTTTCTCAGCTTATGCTTAAGACTGTAAATTCATCAGTAAGTATAATCTTGTTGCCTTTTCTAGAATGGGTGGAATTCGCAGGAGGAGGAGTTCCAAGTCTGTGTCTAATTGTGTTGACAAATTCCTCAAAGTGATCTGTAGTCCAAGAAATAGATTGTAACTCAAGTATAGATTTTAGGGAAAGGAAATCCTGGATTTTGGCATCTTATATCCCAGTTAAAACATCCCATGTACTGAAATCTGGAGGCAATGAGGACTGTAGCTTACTTTCTCCTAAGGAACATAAAAGAGCAGAAGATTTCTTATGAAGCACTTTGTGTTTTAAGAATGGACATTTCAAATAGACTACAACAATCAACCTCAGCTTTAACCAATCAAGAATTTAAAAGCTGTTCAGGGCTCAATTATCTTCAAAGAAATATCTCTTTTGATTCTCAGCAGCAATAACCTCAGAAGAAAAAAGTACACTTCACAATTTTGTCATCAGAGAAACCCAGCAAAACTTCCTTGAGCAGGTACACTTAAAGGATACTGCCTCTCAAGCTGTAAAGGTCCCTTTACCCATTTCTTCAGGTCATTGGGAAGGTCATGGTTGTACTACTATAACATGGTTATAATACTATAAGTTTTTGGTCCTAGAGGGTCACCCTATACATTATTGTCATTAAAATGTAAGGTTCTGAAAGTAATGGCTTCTCTGTTGATGTTTACTTTTGTATATAAATAGTATCTAATATCAGATGCTTAGGCTAACTAATGACAGTGAAATTCATCCTTAAAGATGTGAGATATGAAGAATGCTGTTAAATGATAAAACAGAAAATCAATAGGTTATACGATTATGGTCGATCTTCTCTGCTAAAACCAGGAGAGCATTTATTATTCAAACTGAATATGCCGAGCATCAGATTCCTATCATAGTGTATCCCATTAGAATAGGAAACAAGGCCCAGTATGCACCAATCATCAAAATGAATACAGTGTGTTTTATAAATGTTCAGTCTTAAGTGCTACATTCACAATGATAAACTAACAACAGAATACATATTATTTAAAAAAATGATTTAGCAATAGGGATATGGAAACTAGATGTGGCAATAGAAAAGTTCTTAATTCAGTGATAGATTCAATTTTGTCTACAAAACCTTCAGTCACATATTAAGTCCACACTCAACAGATTTATTCAATCATATAATGGAAGGATATGATATCCCTGAAACTTGGAAATAAGCGACCATCTCATTGGTGCCCAAAACAAAAAAAGAATCCCCTGAAGTTGGAGGATTTAGACCAATCTCCCTCCTGAACCAAGATTATAAAATCTTTAGAAGTGTCCTTAATAACAGGCTGAAGATAATTCTGACCAAATACATTAACAAAGACCAAGCAGGATTCCTTCCAGACAGACAGGTCTGCAATAACATAAGAACTGTGATTAACATAATTGAGATACTGAAAACCAGCAGCAATTTCCCAATGGGATTAATCTCTCTAAATGCGGAAAAGGTGTTTGACCAGGTTAATTGGGACTTCATGCTGCAAAATATTCAATGCAATAAGGAATATCTATACAAACCAGGCAGTTTAGCAAATCTCAAAATAAATGGCACTCTATCTAATAAATTTGAAATCCAAAGAGGAGCACGGTAAGGATGCCCACTGTCTCCATCTCTTTTTGTTTTAACAATAGTAATGCTTCTGAGAAGCATAAGGGAAGATAAAAACATTATGGGCCTGGAGCTTAAAAACCAGCATTTGAAACTAAAAGCTTATGCTGACAACATCATCGTTTTTCTTTGAAATCCTATCAACAATATTACCTATCTCATGAATTCCATAAACGATTTTGGAAGCCTTGTTGGCCTTGTCATCAACAAGAGAAAAACCAAAATACTCACAAGCAACATCTCACATAGTGACAAAATAAAGCTAGAGCTGATCTCCAAAATACCTAGGAGTAAATCTTAGTACCGTGTTTCTCCGAAAATAAGACAGAGTCTTATATTAATTTTTGCTCCCAAAGATGCACTATGTCTTATTTTCAGGGGATGTCTTATTTTTCCTCTCCACAGCTGCATGCTCTGGTGTTCTGTTCGACGGGCATGCTTCCAAAAAAACCTTTGGTACGTCTTACTTTCAGGGGATGTTTTATATTTAGCACTTCAGCAAAACCTCTACTACGTCTTATTCTTAGGGGATGTCTTATTTTCGGAGAAACAGGGTAATAACAGAAGCTGCCTATTCCAGAACAACTCTGAAACTTTATTGCAAAACGTAAAACAGAAAAATGGAAAAATGGAAATAAATATATCACTGTTAGGGAGGTTAGCTTTAATAAAAGTGTCCATTTTACCAACATTCATGTATCTATTTAATAATCTACCGACTGACATAGACAAAAAGACTCTAATGAAGTGGAAAAGATTGCTCTCAAAGTTTATCTGGAATGGTAGAAAACCAAGAATAAAACACTCTGCACTGATTGATGAAAAGAACAAAGGGGAATTCAGATGCCCAGATTTAACATTATATTATGAAGCTTGTAGTCTCTTGTGGACCAAAGAATGGGTGGCATTAAGTAATCAGAATTTGTTATACATTGAAGGTAATGACCTTCATGAAGGCTGGCATCACTTCCTCCAGAAAAACAAACCCACAATAACTAAAAACTTTTCCAATTACCCCCTGGGGAAGGGACCGATGAAAGTTTGGAACAAGTATACACACATAATCTACTATAATAAAATTCCTTTGTGGGTTTCCAGATTGGAATCTTACACACACACCTGAAAGCAATGTTAGGGTCTGGCCACAATACAGAGATGTTTTGACTAAAATGAATAATAACTACGTACTCAAATCCAGAACAGACATACTTATAAACAAATCACCATGCCACTGGCATATATATAACCAACTTGAAAAATACCTGCAAGAAGACAAAAAACGCTGAATATTCTTAGAAAAAAATACAAATTTGGACCTTACATTTAGTTCCTCAAACAAAAAGGCCATCAGGAAAATATATAAGCTACTTCTAGAATTTAAGACGGAACCAGAACTGGTGAAGGACAACATGATACTCTGGGCAAGAAACCTCAATAAGACCACACAAATGGAGACTTGGGAAAGGCTCTGGAGAAATGACAACAAGCAGACACTCTCTGCCGAAATCAAAGATAATAATATAAAGATGTTCTACAGGTGATACCTAACACCATAACGACAATCGAAGATGTACCCAAGTTACTCATCACTCTGCTGGAAATGTGCAGACAGGAATGGCACCTTCTTCCACTGTTGGTGGACTTGAAGAAAATTGGACAGTATTGGAACACAATACATTGCATTATAGAAGATGTATTAAATTACAGATTTGAGAAACAGCCAGAGTTATATCTTCTATCACTCTAGGATCCTAGTGACACCACTCTACAAAAACACAAAATACTCCTTTATTACCTAACAAGAGCAGCAAGAGCAGTGGCAGTCAGATACTGGAAAGCACAAGATCTACCAACAGTAGATGAATGGTTGCAAAAAGTCCAAGACTATAGAACAGTGGATAATTTATTAATAAAAAGTGTCTTGATTCTTATTGCAAAGTTTGGGATCCTTTACTAAAATACTTGTACAACTCTGATCCTCAGAATAGATCTCTTACATAGCTTGTATTGTTGCTTCAATTTCGATTGTTGCCCAGGCTGCAGTAATACTAGTTTAGCAATTTTTGGAAAACTCGGGTTGAGAGATATAAAACAGGCTGAAGTCATTTTGGAGAAGAAAACTGTGCAAAGCTCTTCCTCAAAACTCTTTTTATAATATCCTCAGGAAGTTATATTTATGTTGTGCGGAATCCACCCATCACACAACAAGAGGCTACTGGGAGGTGGGAGGGAACGTTGAAAGCAGAGGGGCTGATAAATGTAATTGGCTGTTGGGTGGGAAGGAGAGAAAGAAGTAGGAACAGGGAAGGTTATGTTGGTTTTCAGTAAAGGGAAAGAGGAAATAGTGAGAAGAAAATGATATGCCTTCTGCAAGCCCTTGCAAGTTCCTGCTTGTAAACCTCTTTCTTTTGAGCAAGCATTCTGAATTAGCACTTTGTAGAACCAGAGGAGGGGTAAGAGCAATGAAAAATGGAAAAAATTGGTGTACCAGGTGTAGGGACTGAAAAGATATGATTGCTTTTTGATTCTAGAGAAAGACAGATGGTATGAAATAGGCTTTATGGAGGCTGACTGCTTTATGAAACATATAGTTTTTATTTTAATAAATCTTCATTCACTTTCTGGGGAAGGGGATCTTTCTACGGCTGTTCTATCATATGACACACAAGAGAAAAGCTACTGATAGTAGCCAGTGGTGGATTCCCCACTGAGAAATTAAGCTGGATATATCCCGGTTCCAAAAGAAACAGCACCTTTTTTTAATCGCGATTTCTCCCTCCCCACTGCAGCGTGTGTCTGAGGACCTCAATGTCTATCGCGGTTTCAAGCAATGTAATACTCCCTACGAACAGTCAATCTGCTCAGTAGTTCTGTTCTTCCTCATCCTGATTGGCTGCTGTGTTGGGGCGGGGCAGGAACTTTTAAAAAAACTTTTTTTCCACACAGCTATGTCGCTACATAGATGCATAGGTAGAATTTCCCCGCCTATGCGTTTGAGCAGCTTTCTTCTGATTGGCCTCCTGTGGGTCTAGACAGAGAAGCCGCCATCTGGGTTTTACAATTTTTAAAGTTTTTAATGTGTTTTATTGTTATTGTTGTTATGTTCATTGGGTTAAATTTGGATTTTAAGTTGGAATATATTTTATTGTGGGTTTTGATGTATGCCGCCCTGAGCCCTTTCGGGAATGGGCGGCCTGGAAATCCACAATAAATAAATAATAATAAATAAATAATATAACTCCAGTAGTGAATGGGAGATTGGCAAAATGGATCTGTTTCTTCGTAGATCATCATCAAATCCATCGTGCTAAGTAGCATATCGGGCAACAAATGTTCTCCAGCTTTTCCGGCCTTGGGCGAGTGTTTCAGCCTCTTCTCATGCAATATTCAATGCCTTCAGGTCTTGCTCAAATGTTCTCCTCCAGGTGTTTCATGGCTGTTGTTTGGAATCAGGAGATACCCACCTCATTGCTGTCTTTGGGATCAGACAATTTTCCATGCGAAGGATGTGGCCAGCACCTCTTTGTTAGTGATAAGGTCATAATATCAGATCTTCAGGATTCAGCTAGGGCCAGGCACTTCTGTTGGAAGATGTTGAGCCTGTTGTCGATTCCTTCCAGGTCTAGCTGGCATAAATGACTGTCAGGATCACAATGGATAGGCAGAGCTTGGTCTTTAGAGCAATAGTTGGTGAGCACCAGATCTTGTTCATTCTCCCAAAAATGGCTGCAGCCTTCCCAATGCAGCACATGACATCTGCCTCTGCATCTCCATTCTGGGATATCACACTGCCCAAGTAGGTGAACCTCTCCACTTTGTCTAGCTGCTGTGATCCAAAGATGATCCCCCGTGTTTTTGGGCTGTGGAGCTAACATACATGATCTTTGATTTATCAGTGCTTATCCTGAGGTCAGTTTTGCCTGCTTCTCTATCCAGGTCACGTGCTGCAGCTTTGGCTCATCTTCTGCAAGCAGAGCAATGTCATCAGCAAATTCCAAGTCACCAAGGCGGTCTTGATCAGGCCAGTGTATGCCATCTTTGTAGATGTATTTGATAATGATAAAAATAGATCCTTGACACCACTGAAACAACACTTCAGAAGTTGGGAAACAAGTTGTGAACCTGAGACAGAGCATTGCTGGGTCTGCTGTGAGCAAGGCAACACTATATTAATCTTGGCAGCTATTAAAACAGTGTGGAGTCCAGTAGGAAAAGTGCAGTTCACTTTCTATTAGCATTCTCATCTTAACCTAAACTTCAGTTTGTTGTGGTTTTACAGCTGCCATTTCTAATCACACCAGTCTGGAAACATGTCTATCCAGAGCCACCTGCTTTCACACTGCTCTGTGTGTAAGTTGTTTAAGCTGCTTTCAGTGATAAACAAACAGCAGTTCAAATGATCAGGATTTGGAGCTAATCTTTGCACTATTGTTCTGAACCTGTTTGCTGAAAAAAAAGTCCAATAGACAATTCTGAACAATACAAAGTTAAATAATCCATGGGAAATGGTTGCTAATTTCTTCTTCTCTTTCCAAAATGTAAGGTGAAGAAAAAGAAATCTCGAAGGGTTACTAGAATAATGTATGAAAGAGCTTGCATGGCTTTTTAAAAACCATTTCCCCCTCTTGCTCCTTATGTTTGTTTTGATTGTTGCCATCTCTTTTTATGTTTAATGTGTTTAATATTCAGAGTATCCTTAAGGAAGCACTTGTCACCATTACTTATCTATGAAACAAATCATTAAGCTGCACCACAAAAGAATACTAATAGTCATTGTAAAGAGTTGCTTTACGTAGGCTAGATTTTATCTTAGTACGAACGAAGGAATTCTCACAGGGCAGTATTATGTAGCTCAGTACAGAGCAGACGGATCAAACAGATATGCACAGAAAATTAATATATGAAATTAAAAGTATGGGAACAAAAACTAAGTAGAAGTTTAGTATTTTTGTGTGATTTCCTATCCATTAAACCAGCTTTTATACTTGGAGTATTGTTTTCATTTTGTCCTCTGGATTTTGAGAATATTATTTAGACGTTTGTGGCTATTTTTAGAATATCATTTTGACTTGGCTAATCAGGGTTTATCGTATGTAGAAGACAGTATAGGTGCTTTTCAGTATAGATGCTTTAGACTGAGGTTGGCTGCAATTAGAAGGGCTAAAATGTCTGGGATTAAAAGATGAGGGTCCTAGGTCAGAGGTCTTATCTTCAAAGCAAGGTGGTTTCTCTTATTCAAAATTAAGCTTGTAATGTGAAAGAAGAGCCACAATTTGCACTTCTGTTTTCATTGGAGGAGTTCCATCAGTCTCAGTGAGAATGATTGTGTAATGATTTATGGTTTTAATTTTCTGAATGAATGAGAGAGAGAGAGCCTGACCCCACATTTACATAGAATATTTAAAATATAGGATTAAGCTACATTCCAAGATAGAAAGGTCTAGCTTTCTATCATAAGGGCACAGATGTGCTATAGTTGCTTGTGTTTGCTGATTATATGCTATAACACACAATTAAAAATGTCTGGGAAACATCACCGCAAAAAAACACTGGTAGAACTTTATTGGAAGCCCTTGTACAGGTCCTGGTTGCATTAATATCTGTCAGCTGTATGGGAGGATAATGACACAGCAAGGAATTAATCTACATCCAGACTCCTAAGACCAGACAAACATCAGAGGGGGTAAGGTTGGCCTGTTGGTGAGACCCAGAATATGCAGGAATCACAACTGTGATTCCCACAACTGCTACTTAATTTTTCTCTCTTCAGGTTGTCAAGTGGCTCAAGAGCTAAACTAGGCCTGCCCAAAAGAAATGTTGATCAAATATGTCTTAACACATTGTTCCTTTTGTGCATATGATACAAACATTTAAGGCTTCTCTGATGGAAGTCATCAGCAGTGTTAGATTTTAACTTTTATACAGAATCTGTAAAAGAGTTTTTTCCCCACACAGAATATTTAAAACATCTTGCAAACATTTTTTTAAAAAACCATATTGGCTTTTTTCTCATACACAGCATGGGGAAAATAAAGCATTCCAGGTGAAAACGGTTCTTTTTTCCTGCCTGTCACCAGACTGTAAAGCTCTCACTTTGGTTTTATTGTACCCACCATTCTGTGATGCTCGTGATTCTCCATGCTGGTTGCCATTTGCAAGTTTTTTCCCAGGAATGCTTCCTCTGCTGACATTGCTGCTGGGTAACATTTCACTGATTTAAGTCCATGAATCAACTCAGCTTTGCCTGCCGATGTCAGCAACGTGTCGATTTTCTATTTTAAAATTTTTGGAGATGTATCTTCCAAGTTTCTAAGACTCAATATGAGAATCAGCATGGATTCTCTTATCAAGTCTTCGAGGCGTTGAAGATGAATCACTGAGAATTATAAAAAGGTGGGGAAACAACATGTTGCTGACATTGACAGCAAAAGCTGAGTTGATTTATGTACTTAAATCAGTGAAATGTCATCCAGATGTGATGCCAGTAGAGAAAACCTCCCTGGGGAAAACTGCAAATGGTGGGTGGGCACAGAGCATTAAACTGCAGCGGCACAAAATAGTGGGCATGAGTGGCAAAAATAGAAGAGATAGCTCTTTACAATTGGTCGGGAAAAACAAAACAAAGCAATGTTTTGAAGATGTTCTGTGGGAAAAGTTGCTAGTGTAGTGTTTTCAAAATAAAACATTATGGGGGAAAAATAAAACATTTTCCAAACATTTTGAGCAAAAAGCTGAGTAGACATCCTGCAGAAAAGGTTTTATTTTCTGACCTCAAAATGTTTTATTTATGTTGTGCAGAATGGACCAGAGATAGACTCCAGAGTTGCAGTTCATCACCTTGCATGCAACTTTTTATTGATCTTTAAATCCACACACTTGCAAACCACTGTGCCTCAAGGCACTTTGATCATTTGCAGCACCCGTCTATGCCAACCCCATTCACACTCATACTTATCTGACTGAGAAATCTGCCCTCTGCTGTGTGGTGCTGAACTTCTGAAATGGGTGTGCAGCAGTGAACATGTTGCTCTCAGTACTAGAAGTACTAGATGCTGAGAAGTCCTCTCATGGGTGGATGCAAGCTGAATCCTTCACACATTGCTACCTGGAAATTTAACATACCTGAATGGTCTTGCACGAGAGTTTCTTAATCACTGATCTTCCCAATGGCTCTGGCAGATGTTCTGATCAGATACTGCTTGATCACAGACCAGTAGAACTTGCCTCTGGTGAGATGTCCCATTATTTTTGTCCAGAATGGTCTCTTTGTGTTTGATGGGGCTAACACAGCTTCATCTTTCCTGTACCTCCCTTCCCATGATCTTTCACCTTGTTTCTCACACAGAGGATTCTGCATGTGTGCATCATCATACACCAAGGATTTTCAACAGAATAGAGGAGCACAGTAATTTCACAGAGGGCAGGACTTAAAAATGGCTAAATTATAGCTAGCAGACCCATGAATAGCAATGATCTCCAATCCTCAGAATAATTCAACCACATAACTCTTTTGTGCTGAGTTGTCCCATAGAAGATTTTACAATGCTTCAATTTTTCATGGTACACATTTCAGTCAGTCTAGAAGCTTTTGACTTTTCAGGCCCAAATCCTTGTCAGTTCAGCTTTGGAGCGAAGAAGCAAGAATAGAAAGTAGTTATGACAGCTGTCACGATTCTCTTAACTCCATCTCCTTCTCACATGCAGTTTGGCTGGGGGGTGGGGGGTGGGGTTAATTTTTCATTTTTTAAAGTATTGGAAACTGGTATCATGTTAGAAATGGATTTCAAATGTCAACTATTGGGATAGCTATTAAATGTGTAAAATTTATCACAAGGACGACCCCAAGGATGTTATTTTTATTTTTGGACTATGTCTTCATAGTGTTCAGTCTAGCAATTTCTGAGAATCCTAACATTTAATTATTTATAGCAGAACAATCATCTAGCCATTATTGAATTTTTCCCTTGCAAACCTAGTCTGAGAAACCTAGTCTGAGACTGGAGAAGAAGAAGGAGCAAAAGAGAAAAGGGGCTTTCATTAAAAGAAAGAAAACTGTGACAAAGTGCAGAAAGGGTCAGAAAAATAGAACACTACACTAGTGTTGGCAGATGCATCAGAAGGAGCTGTATGTCCCCTATAGGTGGTCTTCATTCATACACACCAAAACAGGAAAAGGTGAGTTACTTGAAACTAGAGGATGGCTGAATATATTCAAGTACTGGATCAAATTATGTTTCAGCTCTGATGAGCATAGCTTAATACATACTGTGCTCCTAGACCTATTCGCATCTGAATGGTATCAACTACTCAAATCAAAAATTTGCTCTCAACGGCTCTGTCCGCTGACAATTAGAATAAGAGCCCTTTAGGGACTTCCAGCAAAAGCATGCCTATCCCTGAGAGAGAGGCGTTTCTAGCATAGCAGCAACGCACTTCAGGTGCTTGGCTGCTCAAGCCGCACAGAAATGCCCTTTGAACCCAGAGGCTACGCGAGCGAGGTTTTCAAAAGGGTTGCCCTTCCAACCACTGCCGTCGCCCGAACAGCTTGTGCTACGCTGGGAAGGCGGTGTTTTGCTCCCGCCTTCCCCAGTCGGCTTACCTGCTCCTGCTGGCTCCCGTCGCGTTGTGAAGTCCAGGGGACACGTCCCCCTGGCCTCCGTCTCCAGCACCGTCGCTCTGGCCAGGGGGGCATGTCCCCTGGTCTCCACAACGCGACAGGAGCCAGCAGGAGCAAATAAGATGGTTGGGGAAGGCGCAGCCTGTGCAAAGGCTGCGCTTTCCCCTGCGCCCCTACCAGGACCATCCGTGCGAACGGTCCCAGGGAGGTGTGTCGGCATTGTTTATGCTGATGCACCCCTGCTCGCGCTCATGCGGAAAGGGCCTAGGTTTATTATTTGAAGATCTCTGTATGTTGTCACCCAGCGAGATATTCTGAACCTTAAAAAGCAGACTTTTGGAGCAGGAATACCATTTCTTATTGGGGCAAGCGAATAAATCATGATCTCCCCTTGCTCTCGGAATAGTACCTGAACAGGGGCACATAGCCAAATATCTTGAACTATTAACTGAACCCCAACAGAGATGGATTATTACAAGGGCCAGATGCAATACTTTCCCATCTGCCATTACGAAGGATCACTATTTATCTATCCCTCTCCAGAATTCGGTTTGTCCACAGTGCAAAAATCAAGTGTAGATTCTTGCTCACATTATACTCAACTGTCTGAGATATGTGGGTATCAAGAATTTATTTTCTTGGCTGGCCCTAGACAAATCTGTAAGAGACTCTGACAATTTTTTTGTGGGATTTCTGTTAAATAATACAGACGTCATGCTCCGGTCACCTCCCTGACTGCCTCTCCCTGTTGTGGGGCTGGGCCGGAAGCCCTCCCTGTTCAAAATCCATCAGCTGGCCTCTTCCTGTTTCCAGGCCCGCAGAAGCGCCCTCCCCCCGGCCTGGCCTGGCAACAGAAAGATGTCGAAGTCTGCCCAGCTGTTGCTGCTGCTGCTGCCACCACTGCAGGGAGCGGAGGAGAGGCGCACACCGGGGTTCTGCCAGATGCCCTTCAGAGGCCCAGCCAGAGGGTGGCAGAGAGGAGGTCCTTTTGGCTGGCCCAGAGGGTCAGCTCCCCCAGCTAAAAGCGGCCATTCAGGCGCAGACAGTGGAGGATGAGCACAGGAAGCCAGCCATCCCAGGGAGCTGCAGCTGCTGCAATGCTGCTGCCTGGAGCTCCAGCCAGCCCCTCTCGACTTCACAGGTGCCATGGCCGTTGCTGTCTGCTGTGAGTGCTGCTTGGGGGGAGTGGTCCACCTCCACCATCCACATCTGGCTGGCCAAGGTTAGTCTGTGGTGGTCGGTGGGGATGGAGTTGCCAAAGTTTGCACTTTGGTGTACTGGACAGGGGTGGCTGGACTCAGGGGCTAAGGGACACAGCCAGAGGGAGAGTGGCCAGGCAAACTTTTCTGCCGCTGTTGGGGGTCCAGGGTGGGGGGTCCAGGGGAGGGTCAGTGGCTCACTCCCGGGTGCACAGCAACATAATGTGCCCGGGCTCACAGCATCCTTGTGCAGGATGCGTGGGGTTCCCAAGCGGCTGCCAAGGGACTGGGGCACAAAAGAATGGAGAGTGGAAGAAGGGCAGTGGGCACCCAGCCAGGGACTGGCCGCCCCGTTCCAGTTCAGCCCCTGCAGGGAGGCAGGGGTGGGGCTTGGCCCCCCGAGCCATGCCCCTGAGTCATGCCCCTGAGCACAGGGGGCAGGGGGCCTGGATAAGGTGTTGTCCCCGGGCAGCAATTCCCCCTGATACGCCTCTGCGTCTCCCAACCAATGAGAAGCAGCTTTGGGCAATGATTGATGTTTAAACTGCCTGCATTCACTGCCCACTCAGTCTTGCTGCTGACTCTGAGCTGTGCTGATGAGGATGGAGGGCTCTGCAGGGTCAGGGCTGGCTAGCTGCAGGATTGGGCTGGAGTTGGGGTATGGGAGCCATTGAAGCCAGTTCCTCCTATGAGCTGCCAAGGCAAGTTTCTTTTCAAAGAGCCAGGACTCACTATGTAGCCAGATTGGGGGCAAGGTAGGGTGCATGTGGGCAGCTGTGTATGTGGCTGAGGATGGAGGGGGGCACTGCAGGGTCAGGGTGGGCTGGCTAGCTGACTGTGGGCTTGGGCTGGTGCCAAGGGTGGAAGAGCTGCAGCAGCCCCCCAGTAAATTTTAGAAACTATATTGTAAAAATGCTAGGACTAGCCCATTTAGGTTCTGCAAATGGTAAGTGCTCTATAAAAGGAGACCAGCCTGTGACAAACATAGCACTGATCTGTGCTAGAATGTCTGACTGCAAATGTTTCCCCTGTTCATATTTCTCCTGCTCGACAAGATTGTTACCAGCTTCATTATTCTTTTTACTACCAATTCAGAATCCCAAATTGCAATGAAAACAGCTTGTAAAACTTTTACTGCTTTATAATAAATCAGAAATTGTTTTTTTTTAAAAATAGAAAGGGAATAGTATGTAATTTTGAATGACAGTCAACCTCAAGCTTTTTCCGTTGCTACTTAGTAGTTGCAGTTTTCATTGTCATAAATTTTACACAGTCAGAAAGAACCTTTCTCATAGTAAGACCTACCCTTTGAATATTAATCCATGGAGAGGGATGCAGAAAATTCAGCAGCCATTTGTCACATGAAAAAATATGCACTCTTAAAATGGTTGCTGCAGACAGTCATCTTCAAGGCAGTTGAAAAAAAGTTTGAAAGAGAGAGACAGAGGCCATAAATGCATGGAGTACTTACTCAGCAGTATACTTCATAGTGGGTTTTGCGTGATTTTTTGTTTCAAAGGAATCCTCCTGCTGAGAAGTGTTCCCAGCAAATCCAACCAGCCAAAATGCCCACCGGTTCCTTGTTCTTTCTTTCCTTTGCCTGCCACTTTTTAAAAACGGTCTTAGATCCTCGGTATATATAAAAGAAGAAAGTCCTTTGCATAGGTCCAAAATGGTGGCCCAAAGAAAGGGAGGAACTGCTGTTGGGTGGGCGGGGAGGAGTTAGAAGACCCAAAGAGAGCTTAACAGACAGAGATTTCATGTGTAGGGACTACAAAGGGAAAGAAAATATTTCAGTTAAGGAGGTTTCAGAAATGGCTGGGCTTCTGATATCTGAGGCAGAATGAGTGTCCAAAACACAGAAAAGCAAGTGTTAGCAAGACTGAAACCTGGAGAGAATGCACACTCTGACAGACACACAAGAAACAGAGAGAACTTTGCACAGTGTAGGATACGAGTCCAGTGGCCCCCTAAAGACCCACAATATTTCCTAAATATAAGCTTTTATCTGTTAAAGGGAGCTTTGACTCTCAAAAGTTTATACCTAGGAAATCTTGTTGGTTTTTAGGTAATTTGGGACTCAAATCTTGCTGTCATATTGTAGACCAACATACCCATTTATTTTTCTTGCACTTTAACAAAAATGGGTTTTTAAGGAGTTTAGAAAGTGAAAACAAAACAACCTTCACAGCTAGTGTCATAGGTGGAAATATGTGTACCTCCTGAACTTCTAATTCCCTCTTTTCATCTCTCAGATCACCATTTATTTACATTTCCTCTAAGTTATTCACCTTATTATTTCTAGGGATACTGTCTGTAGTGCTGTTAGATTGACTCTAGTAGTACTTTAAAGATAAAGATTTTCAGGATATAAGCTTTTGAGAGTCAAAGCTCTCTTAGCTTTGACTCTTGAAAGCTTATCCCCTGAAAACGTTGTTGGTTTCGAAGGTGCTACTGAATTCAATCTAACTGTTTTACCACAGACCACATGGCTATCATCTGAATCTGTCTTTTGTGCAATCTTCAACTGCTTGATTTTCAAGAGTTTCTCTTAATTTTTCTTCCACCTTTGGTATCATCTGCTTCCTCTCAGGGCTTATCCTTTGCCTCTACTCTTGCTTTCTCACTTGTCAGTTTTTATCCATCATCTGCTTGATCAAGTCACTTTCCCCCATATTCAGGATGCTGAGGAGGAAAGGCATGAGTGTCACTGTGTGA
This sequence comes from Sphaerodactylus townsendi, assembly GCF_021028975.2. Taxonomy (NCBI): domain Eukaryota; kingdom Metazoa; phylum Chordata; class Lepidosauria; order Squamata; family Sphaerodactylidae; genus Sphaerodactylus; species Sphaerodactylus townsendi. The sequence goes on from NC_059425.1 coordinate 142,330,627, forward strand.
GATAGAGAAACAGACTGATTATCCACAGCACAAATATGACGTCCTGGGGACGTCTTTTAAAAAGCTACCTCCTAATTTTTTGTTTGCACAGTATGAACATCAGAGGAGAAAGAGGCTTCCCAGCCTCTGCTATTTCTTCCCACCAGAATTTAAAGCTCTTGGTCTCGGCATTTTGTGGTGTTGCAGGGATTCTCCATGCCTGCAGTTTTTTGTTTAAAGTTTTCCCAAGACATTTGCTCTGCAGCTTCTGCTGCTGCGGTCTTTTCAGCCTGAAAAGTACATGGTTGTACTTAGTTTGTCCTGCCAATTCTGGCAATATGTAGATTTCCCTTTTTAAAAAGTTTGATGAGCTGTCTTCAAAGCTACAAAGAAATTGGCATGTCTGCATAGCTTCGACAACAGCACATCAAAAATAAATGGGAGCCAGGAATGCCAACTGACTTGCATGAGCTCCTTTGAAATATATTACACTATTTTAAAAAGTTGCAATGAAAATGCAGAATGGATTTTGGATGAAGGTCTCTGGGCCCAGGTAGACTACTCAGGGACTGGAATGACAGCTTCCAGAGCAGGATGACAGCCCCTGTGATTGAAATCAGTGTAGGATATTTCATTCTACTCTGAGGTTTTTGATTATAGGTTCACAACACTGATTTTAATCATAGATGCCATAATTCCACCCCTGGGTCATTCCAGTCCCAGGACACTTCTACTAGGCTCACAGGCTGTCACTCCACTCTGGGAGCTGTCATTCCAGGCTCAAAACACTTCTGCTATTCCCAGGGGCCATCATGCCATTCTAGGACCTGGCATGTTCCATCTGTGCTAGCCAAGAATTCAGATACCTCTGCATGTATCTTTAATGGTGAATAGCTGACACAGACCTGAGATGGTTGGGTGCTACTGAGGTTTATTTTAAATAAATGAAATCCTGAGGAAATGAATTTTCAAAATAAAATTCAAAATCTATCCGCAACATTTAGTCCTAATAAATAGGTCATTTTGTATTGCTTCAGTATAATTCTTTTTACAGAATTAGCAATGCCCACAATTTGACTTTTTAAGTGTGAACAGAACAAAATCACAAAATCACATTCTTTCCTACAAAACATTGTCCAGTAATTATAGCCTTTGCGCCAGTTTACCTACAGCATGTGCTACATTGGAATTCAAAAGTGATTAGAGTGAGCCCAATGATTTATGAGAACCACTTTGAAACTAGGTTTTAAAAATTTCGTCACTCATTCTTAATCTAGGCTCACTGGGTAATCTCGACTAAGTCATGGAAGCTGTTTCTAATCTACTTCTCGGGACTCTTTTGCGGTATTTGTTTATTTCATTTGCACCCTGCCTTTCTTCCCAATGGGGAGCTGAAGTGAGAAATCAGGCTCTTTCTCCCAGGGCCTACACAGGCCTACAACTCGCCCTGAAGCCTACCCATCTGAAATGGATTTCTCTGGTAGCCCAGAAGACTTGCATTACTTCTTGTAGTCTACTGTTGTTTCTATTCAGCAAATCATTTAGTATTGTTGATGTAGTACAGTTAGATACAACTCAAATAAAAGTTTTAGCTAAGATACTGTCTATATTTTCTGTTGTAAATATCCTTGTCTTTGTCTACTGTTGTCTACTGTATATAGCAATTTGTGATAACTGTCATGCCCCCACAGAGGCTTTTGTTATTTCCCCATTAAGCTTCAGTTTCCCCATAGTTAGTAAGGGTTTAGTTCATTATAAAGTCTTCTAAGGGAGGGAATTTTAGTTAGCTCCTGTCCCTTTAAGACATTTCCCAAGAGGCAGTCTTCCTTCTTTACCTAGAAATCCCTTGTTTTAGCTCTAGCCAGTCAGTCAGAGCAAGGTGCCTAGGTAGCTGGATGCTGTAATATTCGTGACATATATGGTGATCCATAGTAGTCTATGGTGATATACAGAGCACAAGTTAAGGTTAACAGCAATTAGAACCAGACAAAGACTGAAAGAACTACAAGGAACCAAGGCACACTGGACTTTCTTGAAAGCAACCAAGAGAAGATGCAGTCTACAGCTTCAAATCTGTGACTCACACATTACTGCAGAACTTTCAAGTAGTTCCCTGACTTACATTGCAATCCTAAATATAATTATTCTCTTCCAACCCTATTATATTTTGTGGACTTTAAAAGGTGTAATTCTGCTTAGAAATGCACTATAAGCAAGAAAGGCATAACTAGGTCACTCCCAGTTAAGGGTACAATTCTAGGGACAAAGATACTTCATTTCCTGCCGTTTCCTTACATCCAGCTCTGCCCTTCTAGATTCTGTTATGTGGCATTCCTTTACTCCCATTGACACCTCTTCCAAACATTTTTTGTGTAGGGCTTACAGTACAAAAATCTGCAGTCTGTTTATCAGAGGTGAAAGTGAAATAAGTGAACATATCATAAGCCACTATGACCTTTCTTTTTAAAAAAAAAAAACACAACTCCTCCTGCTGTATATAAAAAAAATCAGCATCCTAACTTTCCCAGAGTTGAAGATTTTCTCATGGCTAAAGTATTCAGTCTAACTTTTTAAAATTAGAATCTTTTAAAAATAGTATTATCAAAGTATGTGTGAACCTAGTGATTAGACATAGTTTGTATTTCAGCGCTATAACAGAAATCAGTACTGTGATCCTGTTGACCCGGAAACTGTTTATCGCCGTCTGCCCAGTGTACAAATAAAGAGATGCCACAGCAGGAAAAATGTTGGTTTATTTTTCCAGAAAGATGATGTTGGTTTATTTTTCCAGAAAGATAAAGCAACAGGACACAAGGGCTCATGCTCCAAGTTGTGCCAATAAATTAAACATTTCAAAGTCTTTTATGCCATTGATCCACAGGGCAGTGGTTTTCCAGCTGTCCATTCAAGCATGATTTTTTTCCTCTGGTGACATCTCTCTGACATGTCCTCCAAACTTCCAGAAACACCTACAAAGACTCCAGGCGACATCCAAGCCTTTCCTGGTTTAATTTATCCCTACCTCTTTATTGCATATTCAACCTATTGGGGGTGTCCTTTATAATATTAAACAGAGCTAGAAAGATACATTTGACCCACTCAGATGGTGTTAACTGCTTCTTGGGTGTACAGAGTATGGGAATGTATCAACACCAAGAAACACCATTTTATCTTCTCTGGTACAGACTCGTGTCTCCTTCTACCTAAACAGTTCTACATGTGATATTGAAATGTTTACATTAGCTGAATCTCTAGATGTCTGGGCTAACATGAACCAGACTTATTAAATGAAAGTTGGACTGACAGCAATTCATCTGTGATTCATTCATGTCAGTCATGGCCATGTCTTTTAATTTGATTTTCTCCACATCCTTCTATCAATCCTTATCTTTAAATAATTTCTCCTAGAGAACTGGCAGTAAAAAGGGAGGGGATCATTGTCTGTTGTTGGATAGGGAGCACTGCAAGAATAACAATTGCTGGGACAATTTAACAGACTATAGAACGCTAAAGGTGTAATTAGAAAAGATTAATACACTAAAATATGACCTTATATTCTCATCTTTCTTTAACTCTCAGCTGTGGTTTTGTTAGTGTTCTGATTTATCCATAGTGTGGAAACAATTATGCTAGCAGTTGTTGATGTATTCCTGTGAGTTTAGTAATGTTTGACCTTTTCTCACAAATGAAATCTGTAGACAATGTAATTTTGAAATCCTAGGGCAATTTGCTGTCATGTTAATGCACATTTCATTAGCCATACAATTGAAAGTAATGCCGTTGCTGAGCAAATGACCCAGCATGGAGTTGCACTGGATTACGACAAATGATATTTTAGGACAAGATCCAAGCATTGTCCTTTCAAAGAAATAAAATCAGAGGGAGGGAAATGGCTTGGTAGTTTGGGCTTGAGTGTTTAGTTTCCAATTGATGCCAGTCAAACATACTTTCAACTTTATCCTTTCAATTGTTACTCAAAAAGTTTGAACAGAAGGAACAAACAGTAAATAGGCAGAGACTTGTACTGTCACAAATTTGAAGGGTTAATTAATTTTTAAATACATTTAAAATATGGTATGATAAAATGGGATAAAATAGGGAAGCAGCAAGCACTGCTTCAGCAAAATTGAGCAATACTGAAAAAATTCGGTAAAATTCGGATTCAGCTTTATTTGGCTTTAAAATTAGTGTTACAGCCAAAAAAAAAAACCCCGAATATCTGATTCAATAAACCCAAATATTTTCAAATTTTCCAAAAGAATCCGAAAAAAATTGGGTCCATTTGAATGTTTAGGTATTTTGATGTCTTTATAGTTTTTGGCCTGTAGGTGGCGAATTAGTTAAGCTAGCAGCACCAAACTTGCAGAATACCTTTAGGAGAGGTATACCTGATACCACCCAGGTTTGGTGAAGTTTGGTTCTGGGGGTCCAATTTTATGGACCACCAACGGGGTGCCCCATTTTCCATTGTTTCCAATGGGAGCTAATAGGAGATGGGGGCTACCCCTTTGAGGGTTCATAAAATTGCACCCCTTGAACCAAACTTCACCAAACCTGGTTGGTATCATAAGAGAGTCTCCTGAAGATACCCTGTAGGTTTGGTGCTGCTACCTTAAAAATGTATCCCTGACATGCACCCCAAGAAATTTCCCCAGATTCTCCTTTTGAACTGACCTGGCTCCATTGCAACCAATGGGACATTTCTGGGTGTGTGCATGCAGGCTGCACATTTTTCAAAGTAGAGGCATCAAACTTTTAGGGTGGCTGTAGGATACCTTCCTGATAAGAGCACCCAGGTTTGATGAGCTTTGCTTCAGAGGACAGTGGGAGATGGGCCCTACCCTTTTGAGGGTCCATAAAATTGGATCCATTGAACCAAACTTCACCAAACCTTGAAGGTTATCAGCTTATCAACTTCAATGTTGTCTCACTGTTCACCAAAGTTCCAGTGAAAGATACACTCGCAGTCATTGGTCGGATTTTTCCAGACAACATCAAAGCTTTGTTTCAATACTGCCAAACAACCAGCTACTTCCAATGGGACAATGATTACTATGAGCAGACAGATGGGGTAGCCATGGGAAGCCCCCATGGGAAGCCTGGTGATAGCCAATTTTTACATGGAAGATTTTGAGAAACAAGCCCTCAAAACAGCACCCAGGAAACCCGCAACTTGGTTCCGATTTGTGGATGACACTTTTACAATCTGGAGCCATGGTGAGGAGGAACTGCTGAATTTTCTGGACCACCTTAACAGCATCCACCCAAACATCCAATTTACCATGGAAACTGAAAAAGAAGGAAAACTGCCTTTTTTAGATGTCTATGACTTTCACGGACCCAACCGCCAATTGGGCCACACAGTATACACAAAACCAACACGCAGAGACCAGTATCTACATAAAAACTCTAACCACCACCCACAATAAAAAAGTTGTATGATCAAAACTCTGGCAGATCGTGCAAAACAAATTTGTGAACCTCATCTCCTCCCTGATGAAATCAATCATCTAGACTGGGCTCTGCAGGCTAATGGCTACTCCACAACAGAAATCAGAAGAGCTTTAAGACCAAGAGAAACCCAGAGGACAAACAGCCCACCACAGGAAAATATTTCTACCATACATCAAGGGAATCAAAGATCAAATAGGGAAACTGATGAAAAAATATAACCTACAAACCATGTTCAAACCTGCCAGGAAAATACAGCAGACGTTCCACTCAGTAGAGGACAAGAGAGATCCCCTCACTTCTGCAGCTGTGGAAAGGTCTACATTGGAACCACAAAACGCAGCATTCAGACTCGTATTAAAGAGCACAAAAGACACTGTTGGATTAACCATCCTGAAAAATCTGCAGTAGCAGAACATGTTCTAAACAAAATTGGACATAACATTTTATTTGAAAACACTGAAATTCTGGACAATATATACCCCACTAAACATTTCCTTCTCACTAGACACAGTGTGTAACAGACTTCTCTCTGTGATACACCTCTGAAGATGCCAGCCACAGATGCAGGCGAAATGTTAGGAACAAGATCCACCAGACCACAGCCACACACCCCGGAAAACCCACCACAACCAGATATAAATATTAATTTTGTTCATGTTATTTTAGGGAATAGAGGATGATATCCTCTCTCTCCATTAGTTCTAGAGTGAAGATAGATTGAATATGAGGGTATTTGAAGGGGAAGTACAGGGGGAAGGGGGGGATAAGGGTAGGGGGTGTTGGAAGAGAGGGAAGGGAAATAAAGGAGGAAAATAGTTGTGATGTTTTTAATTTTAATGATTGGGGCAGAGGGAAAGATGTATTTCGATATATTTGTAATGTAACATATTGAATAAATGTATAGCTTGTTTTTGTTTCTCTCCCTACACTTACTAATTTCAAATAATAAAGTTGTTGTTTTTTTTAAAGCAGGTTCTTGTCTAGCTGCCTGGTTACACTCTTTTTAAAGTACTGTTCTTTGAATTTCAGCTCCAAAGTCGAGCATGACAAAATATTTATGTACATAAAAATATAAATCCTCATGTAGCTTATGCAATATGATTATAATTACTGAGTTCAACTGGATGATATGGAAGGTATCAAAATAATTAGGTAACATACAAAAAGTTAGTGATGAAACCCTATGCAAATAACTATAGGGAAAGACTCTTCATGCATTGTCTTTTTACCTTTTCACTTCGCATTTTTAAATGTAACCTAATTAATTGATTCATATACCTGTATTCAATCTTTCTTAGTGGCTCAGTTCAAAGTTTGAATGTGATATTCTATACATGTACACTCATTCAGGAGCTGGGATTGGCTGAAGCAACCTGTTAAAGGAATATTTAGTGATTTGTTGCCAGGCAGTGTTTGAATTGGTCTTGAATGTGGTATTAAGGAAGTTCAGTCAAGCTGTGAAATGAAGAAAGACAGAATGGCAGCCATGTGATAACTATCCTTCCTTGCAACTTTCTAATGAAGACTGAGTAAAAGCCAGTTTAATTTGTCCTACCAAAAACGTTACACCTGTCTTAGTAGTTTATCGAGGAACTTGACAGCAAAGCATTATGTTGTGACATTACTATAGGGAGAATCTCGTGGGATTTTTAAAAAAATATCTGAAGATATAGTAAAACAGCAACTTTCATTCCACTGAACATTAAAATGTTAGATTTGCTCTGTTTAATTAAGGTACCTAATTGTCTTGCACATCACCACTGTCTTGCCACTGACTGTGAAATGGAAAGAGAGAGCAACTATCTAACAAATGGTACTTTCTTTAAACAAAGGGAGGCACTGAAGGAATCTATTTTGTCTTTTCTTTCTTGCTCATTAAACAACAAGCCACAATTAACTAAGATAAAAACATCACCGGGAAGAAAAGAAGCTAACCATTGAGACAATGATTCATTCTACCTTTTACATCCTATAAGGTTTTTACACTGCATCCTGCTTCTGAACATGCATCAGTTTGTGGCTAGTTACTTCCCAAACCATCCTTCGACCCATAGCCTATTCAGAATTCTTGCCACAAGCTATGCATGCATTCTAGCCTGCACCTGAACTAGTAGTGCACATGCTGCAAATCATGGGCATGTCTTAGTAGCAGGTACAATTGATTCTACTGAGCTTGAGGGGAGATCTGCAAGCTTGTTTCATTGCCCCACCACCTTATTATACTCCTTTAGATCAGTCAGTCTCACTGCTTATAACGGATCTCCCTATTGTTTTATTTACATTTTTTCACCAACCACCACTATTGCTTCAGAGACTTTTGGATTGCCTCTTGTTTTTTCTGTCCCATAATTAGGATGGTTGGGGAAGGTGCCAAAAAAACCTCTCCCTCTTTCTTTATGTAAGTTATGGCGCAAAAGAGGCTGAATGAAATAAAAACTCCAACATGTTTTATTTCTTTTTTGAGGAAAAGGTAAGGTCAGGTTACAGGAAGGTTTCAGGAAATACACTAGTTTGATTAAACAACAACAGGAATAAGCAAACTTAGGATATTTATTTATAAACCATAATAATGATGTATCTGATCTATATCAGGTGTTAATACTTCTGAAATATACTGGAACAATGAACTATTGGCAGTCACTGCTTAGTATAACAGACTTAAACTTCCTAAAACCATATTTCAAATATCAGTGGAATCAGGAACAAAGCACACACATTTTCCAGTTTTCTTTCTTAAAACTGGTTGGATATCACCTCCTACACTTAGGAGTTATTTTCCTGGAAACCTCAAAAAAGAAGTATGAAATCTTATTGCTACTCTGCTTTAGCTATTCATAAGTATGTTTTCCTAAACATAGCTATCCTATCCCTTTAGTGTTTCCACTAGTGTCCTGGCTAATAACTGTGCACACTTGATGTATATAAAAGCAAAAAATAAATGCTTTCTCCACCAGATTTCATTTGGTATTTGGTCAGAATTACATAAAGGTGTAGAATATCCTATACATGCTCCTTGTATAATGGAACAAGCACTAGTTTTGAATGAACTAAAGTATAACAACATTCCTAATGTAAGCTCGACAATACTTGTATTATTTGCTTTGTTGGTAGTTAATGAATAATTAACTGAAATAACTGTACTTAGAATCTGAACCAACTACCAAATCAATAATAAATGTAGGAATGAACAATCCAAGAAAATTGTAAGCTGCTAGCTTTCAAAACATTACAAATCAGTTCAGTATTACATATCAATTATAGTTTCACATAAAATATACAGAGATGACCAGTTGAATTGGGACCTTTATGTTCAAAGGCCATGATATCATGGAGTTATACACACAACACAAATAAAATGTTGTGAGGATGGGGAAAGGGGCATTTTATGGAAGAAGTTCACACAGCTTTTCCCCCCAAGATGCCTTCAGGACATTTGATTTCTGCTCAACCTGAGTTTTTGTGAAAATGCTGAACTAATAGTTCTTTTCTGCCAAGTCAGCTTAAAGTCATCTCCTGTTGCTGTGCAGAGTCCAGGAGATTACACATTTCTCCTGCCCAGTTAAAAAAGCTCACACTTTGGTTTTCTCCCACCAGCCAGTTTCTGCTGCTTGAAATCTCCATTGCACCAGGCATTTGCTAAAGTTGTCTAGGACGTTTCCTCTGTATGCATTGTGCCGCCTGTGCTTTCTTTTAGCTCAAAAAGTACATGGTTCAACTCAGCTCTTCCTGCCAATTCCAGCAATACATAGTTTCTCCATTTTTAACTTTTCAATGAGCTATCTTTGAAGACACTAACACACAATATGAGAATTGCAGCTGATTCTCATATCGTGTGTTCATGTCTTTGAAAACAGCTCATAGAAAATTAAAAGAGGTAAAACAATATATTGCCGAAATTGGCAGGAAGTTCTTAGTTCAACCATGTAATTCTTTGGGGAGCTGATGATTTAACCTCGTGAATTTTTGCCAATAAATACTTTTAACATGTTTGGACAACGGTGTTTGGAGCTATGATTTTGTTTGCAAAAGTCCCTGTTTACGAACTCTTTGATGAAGAAGATTAGATGAGGCGAGACCTTTAGCTCGTCCTCAGCAATTGAACTGCTGTACAACCTGACTTGAGTTTCTTGGAATGTTGGGAACAGATGGGAAGAGGGTGAACAAACCAGCAGTTCCATACAGAAGATGCCAGAAACTACATTTGCCTTTTTGAGAGAAAGAAGGCATGAATGTCACTTAATTCTAAAATAGAACTGTGATAGAACATCAGATAAAAACATTGGATTCAGATTCATCTGGGAATTTTGTATTGAAAAGAATTTGGATTGAAAAGCATTATTGTGCAATATTATTCAATCCTTTCTCCAAGAATGCTCAGAGCAGCGAATGCAGTTCTATGCTCCTTCATTTTATTCTTAAAATGGCCCTGTAAAATAGCTGGGCTGAGAATAAGAGATTGGCCCAAAATAATCCAGTGAGCTTCATAGCTGAATAATGATATGAACCTGGTTTATTTCAGCCCTAGTCTGATACAGTTGCAGAAAAGGTCAACTAAAAGGATCACTGGGAAAGAGATAAAGTATAAATTTTTTGAGCTAAGATTGCTAAGCAGAGACACAAAAGGGAGTGTATACATTATGCTTAGCCTACACAGAAATAAATAGAAATGCAAATGAAGAGTTTTTAAAATTTCATTTGGCACTCCCTCAATAATCTCTCCTTAACCAATGTTTTAGCTTCTATTTTAGCTCTTTTTAATTGTTTTAATTATGTGCTGGGGGGGTGGGGTGATTTTAATGGCTTTAAAATAACAATTTTATCATGTAAATTGTTAGCTGCTGTGCTGGCCACTGTAAGGGTAGAAAGGCGGGATACAAATTTTGTAAATGAAAATATCAAATAAAGATTTTCTTCCTCTTCCCCACAAAAAAACCTAAAGGGGGGGGGGACTCAATTAAATTGATGGGCAGTAAATTCAAGACAGACAAACAAAAGTGCTTCTTTACACAAAACATAATCAGCCTATGGAATTCCCTGCCACAAGTTGTACCAATTGATGTTATTTCAAAGACTTTACATGTGAATTAGACTTTTTTTTTTTAAGGAAAGGGCCATCAATGAACATGACCAACTAGACCCTCAGAGTTTGGGGGGACAACATAACTCTAAACATGGGTGTAATAAATAATAATTTATTCTTTTCACTTTTCTCTTCTGAATTAATAATGACTACTAGATGGTCTCCTTAAAAAGCAAGAGAAATACTCCTAGGATATTATTTGGCATGTTTGTTGGCTGCACAATTTAGATCCCTTGAAAGCAGATTGATAGAGGTCTGATACTAATGTCAATAATTCTGTGACTTTTCATTAAATAATTATGTTTTACTTTGGAGCCAATAGGATAGTCTGCATTACATTAATTGAAATTTCTGTTAATGCTAGTGTAGCTGAGGAGGTTCAGAACTTGGCTGACTCATCCATTAATGTTACAGAGTTGTTATCTGTTTGATTGTGCTAGTGACCTCCTTAGGTATAGATGGATTATTAAGAGAGCCTTGCTTTCCAATATATAAATGAGGGCCTTATAATTTTCAAAGAGCTGTTGGCTAATCTAGGGCTCATGTTGAAAGGAGCTGTCATATACAGATCAAGACAAAGAGAAGCAAAGCCATGTTTCTGGATTCTCCTTCTTCCTCTGCTACTGTTTGAGCTACTTCATTGTGACAAAGAATCTGTAGCAGTGGTACATGAAGAAGAGAATCAGTGCTACTTTTAGCAATGATTATAGAATTTCCCAAGGGTCTCATGATTGTTTATACCTCCACAAGGAATAATTGAATGCATGGCCCATCATGCCAAATTCTGTCAGAGTGAAGGTCATATACAAATTATTGGGTGGTGCAGGTGGTGTGCATCAGGTACGCTAGATCCAGAGGCAACAGGGAGAAGGATGCTGCTCTGCACTGTCTGTGGAGCCATTACATATATTCATTTGTGAAAAGGTCACAAAGTAACACTTTCAAGCTCCCCGTGGGCTCTTTTTCTCTCTCTGTACCTTAGCAATCCCACCGCTTGCATCTCTCACAGGTTCAGTTCCTCTTCCAGTATTTGATGCAGTACCACAGAGAAAATGTATCCATGGATCTCACATCAGTGTATTGAAATGTCAAATGATTCATTTCTCACCTTGGAGAGAGAGGAGTATGCTTGACATCAAAATGTCCAAAACTTAGGCCCTTTCTGCACAGGCACTGGGGGGGCGGCGTCGGCATAGTTTATGCCGGTGCACCCCCACGGGACTGTTCGCATGGACGGTCCCGCTGGAAGCGGCGGCAGCAGAGCCTTCGCACAGACTACGCCGCTCCCAAACGCTCCTTACCTCCAGTTGCCTTCTTTTGCGTTGTGGAGGCCAGGGGACATGCCCCCCCCCTTGCCAGAGCGACGATGCTGGCGAATGAGGCCAGGGGGCGTGTCTTCTGGCCTGCACAACGCAAAAGAAGGCGACCGGAGGTAAGGAGCATTTGAGAGGGCTGGGAGAGAAACGTCGGCTTCCACCCGGTGCCGTTCGCATGGCACCGAATGGATGCCGGTGTTTCCAAAATACCTCGCTCCCTGAGCCAGATTAAAAAACACCATTTTGGCGGGAGCCAGGAGCCGCTGCAGCGATTTGGCAGCGGTGCCTGTGTGAGCAGTCCCCGCCAAAACGCTGTTTTACCAGCCCGCCGCCGCTTTTGGCCCATGTGGAAAGGGACTTAGAGATGTGGAATACTTGGCTCATAACTTTACAAAACAGTCTTCTTGCGATGAATGCTCTGTTCTGATCAAGATGCAGTTATAATGTGCTCTTTCGCAATGCATGCCCACCAAGCAAGAACCACCAGATATCCATTTCATTCTCCATGCTACTTCATAGATATGCCATTTTGTGTTTATTCAAACATACAGGATACTTCTCAAGTAACTTTTCTATCTTCCCAGTTCTCTTCTCAGATTTCCTAGGCTCATTTGAGCATTTTGAATGAATGTTTGACAGCTTAAAAATTATTTTCAAGTAGGGAAAAATTTGGAAGTTGCTTGTAATGCTGCATAGCTTGTAGGATTGAGAAGACTGGATATTTAGAAGTACAGAATAGAAGAAGACTGACCAATCTCTTGGTATTTCTTGGGCTGGTCCTTACAATTTTTGAAAGAACAAAAGTATTACGAATCCCTCCACTAAGGTACAGTCAAGCTATCATGATTTATCAGTTACCCAGTTCTGTCCCTTATAGGGTTGCCATCCTCCAGTTGGCAGCTGGGGATCTCCTGCTATTAATGCTAATCTCCAAGTGTTGAAGATCAGTTAACCTGGAGAAAATGACTGCCTTGGAATGTGGACACTATGGCATTAGAACCACACTGAAGGCCCCCCCCCTCCCAATTGAAGAATGTATGGCCCATCATGCCAGACATTGCCCTTTTCTGCATGTCACCTAAAACATTTGCAAAATGTTTTCGCTCACCCCTTTTACCACAATGTTTGTCCACACTCACTCCCTCAAAATGATTCATGGCCACCATGAGGTGCACCTTTTGGGGGGTATTTGTAGAATTGCTTCATTGCTGCCTAGCTGCAATTCTCTGTAGTGCTGTATATTCAATGGCTCAAAGATTTCACCCAAAAAAAGAGTAAAAAACCCAGAAATGATGAAAATAAAGAGGTGAGAGGGAATGGAGTGAGTTCAGGGACACAATAAAATGGTGCCAGGGAGGAAGTTTGGGTATGGCACAGAGGCATGGAAAACAGCAGTTGAAAAGATAAAATGTTTTAAATATACTCGCACAGCAAGGGAAGACATCTTGAAAACGTTTCAAACCAAGACATTGTTTTAAGGGGGGGATGTAGATAAATCGTTTCTAATCTGGAAATCAAATGTTTCCAGAACGAAAGGTGAAGAAAACAATGTGGAACTCCACAGAGGAAACATTTTATTTCCTTCCTGAAAAAGTTTTAAAAGGTTTTTCTGGAAAGGGCCATTGTCAGAGTGAAGGTCATATGCAAGTTATTGTATATGATCAAACTCCAGCCTCCCCAAGCTCCAGGCTCCTCAGGCTCCACCCCAAAAATCACCAGATATGTTCCAACCTGGACCAGGGAACCCCAGTGCCTGGTCCAGCTACCTGCATTCCAGGTTGAAATCTACTGGGCTTAAGCCTGGCTGTGCCTGTGCAACATAGTCCTATGTCCTGGTGGGCCTAGGAGATAGCAGAGCCCTCAACATGTGAATGCAGCCTCCAAGATATTATGGTTTTGGCCATCCTGCTTTTCTATATCCTTCACCTAACAGACATAGCAACAAAAGGTTTAGAAGAGTATAACTCTGCTTAGGGTGGCACTGTAAATTAAACTCCACTGTTGGCTTTACATTTCACTAGTTTATAAGCAGTTAATGAATGCCTGGCTTTTCATTTTAAACAGATGGCTGGACATATTAGAGAAGCAATTTTTAACATCTACTCTACATTAAGATTAAATCCCTTCTAAAAGAAAAATGTCATTAGAAACGAAGTTCTGTATTTTTTAACTTTATAATATTCCTTTCATCTGACAGATATGCACTATTAATTCATCGGTGTATAATTTTAGCAAGCATCAGCCCACGTTCTTTAATCTGTGCAGAATAGTTGTTGCTATGTTCTGGCTAACCAAGCAATATCTATAATTAATTAGTCAAATTTTATTCTTAATCAGAAATCTTGTGTTGGGAAGAAAACCTTAAGAATGTCAACTTTCCTTGTTTCAGTTTTTAGTATTTATGCTAAAGCTGCCCAGGAATATTTGGATGTGGCCTATTTGAATTTTCCTAATTTCTTTATTAGCCGGTAGGCAATGAAAGAAAAATTGATCATGCCAGAAACTTCTAAGCATCTGGAGTCAACATTTGGAAAGGATGTTCTTCCATAGGTGTCAAACTCGCGTCCCTCCAGATGTCATGGACTACAGTTCATGCCGGCAGGAGATGATGGGAACTGTAGTCCATAACATCTGGAGGGACGCAAGTTTGACACCTGTGTAAAATACACAATTAATCACGTCAGAGGAAAAGAGAGAATAGAAATAATGTGGTCATTTTCAATGTGGAAGAAAATTAAAATCAAGAGTTTCTCTGAGGGCCATGGGTATTAACACAATCCTAAAGAGAGTTGGTAAACTGCACAGCATAATAAAAAGTCCCATGCTTGCATTTATTTAGAGATATTCTGGCATGCTGCCCTACTAATACCATACTGGAAGAGGAATCAGAAATAGGCAAAGCCAGTAGGTAACATTCTACAAACAGGCCTTAGTCAGTAACTTACATGCCATAAGCTCACGTCCCACCTGCAACGCTGGGTTGACATCATGTTATGAAAATGCCTTAAGAAACAAACACCAGCCTGGATCCATCAGTTCTCTAGCTACAACACATGGACAACCCACTCTACATAGGTGAGCAAAGGAGATGCCTCAAGCTTTGATGCTTCTCTGCACATGAGCAATATGCATTTGACTCTTCCTTCCTGAAGTGTTGCTGGCAGTTTATCCGACACCGAAAACACACATTGCAGGAAGGGATCATCCTTGGAGATAAGCAGGCAAAGCATCTCAGCAATGACAGCCTTCATATCGTGCCACTGTAATGCCGTATTTAAGAGGGAAAAATATGGAGAAAAACCAAGCTTTTTTGATGACTTCCTAGCTACTCCAACCATCACTTCTGCTGCCTATAGATATGACATCTTTTGCCTTGCAGGACTAGAGATTATTCAGTACAATTCCCTACAAGGGATGGCTATACTCTCTCCCAATAGCTGAACATTAATGTATAGGAACATCAAGGGAGAAAGGGAAGTACAGGAATTTGACAAGCCTCTAGGTGGTGTCACTCCCTCCTGAGCCCAGAAGGGGAGAGGTGGCCTATCAAATCTAATACCGTGTTTCCCCGAATATAAGACAGTGTCTTATATTAATTTTTGCTCCCAAAGATGTGATATGTCTTATTTTTAGGGGATGTCTTATTTTTCTGTGTTCTGTTCGTCGGGCATGCTTCCAAACAAAAACTTTGCTATGTCTTACTTTCAGGGGATGCCTTATATTTCGCACTTCAGCAAAACCTCTACTATGTCTTATTTTTCGGGGATGTCTTATATTAGGGGAAACAGGGTAAATAGATTTTTTTTGCTGCAAAGTTGCAGTTAACTTATGGTGACCCCAGAGGGTTTTCAGGGCACTCAGAGGTGCTTTGCCATTGCCTTCCTTTGCATAATGACCCTGGTTTTTCTTGATAGTCTCCCAGCCAAATACTAACCATAGCTCTCACTACATACAAAATCTATAGCCCACTTGCTGTTTGTTCTTACTGTGTACTGTAGCATTCCAGAGTCAGAATCCTGGGTAGACAGATTTATCTGTAATTCTTATGACTGTCAATATATGTTTCAAAGGAGTAACAGCCCTGCTAGAGCAAGGGTTGGCAACCTCATTCATCTGGCCTACATTTTGAGCTCTATTTCTGAATCTATTCAATAAAAACTTAAATTTCACAACTGTGTTTCTGAGGAATATCTGCCTACCTACTGTTCATCATGGAATGGACACTGGAAGTGGGCTGAGAGGGTCCTAAAGTGACCGCTCTTGTAATGGGCAGGGGCTGACTCTTCTAAGTTCACAGCATCCCTGACTACTGCTGGTGTGAGATACAGGTTACATTATTGGGAGAGCATATTCCACAGGGATTACTGGGATTAGTAGCAAGGAACAGCACTAATTAATTTCATCGGTGCATTGGAAGATGACTACATGTGGAGATGGTAAGCAAAGTGGTTTCAGTATGGGGCAGATAATTACCATCCCTAGTGTTTGGGTCTATGATGTCATGGGTATGTGATTATAAGAAGGGATACAATCTACCATTTTCAGGGTTTTTATGTGTGATACAATGTTCCTACTAGCCACACCAAAAAAAACCTATGCTGATGGGAGCTGGGTTTCTTCTTGCTGTTGAGTTCTGTATGAGTGAGGACAGGGTGACCAGTACTGCATACATTAGCTGCTTCCATATTGGTTGACTTAGGGAATGATCAACATGTCAGTCTGTGACCGTAAGGGTGCAAACAGTGTTGCTATGGACTCCAGCGCATTTACTTAGTTCCTTGGAGTGGGGTCTTCTTTTTCGCCATTTCTTTTCTTTGTCGAGAGAGCATTCAGTGCCCTCTAGACAGCATCTGACCCGAAATACTGAGCTGCAACTATATTTGCAGATCAGATTGAACAAGAATATGGCAAATATTATTGAGGTTACAAAACTAAAGGAAAACGTAAGAACTGCAAGAGGAAAAACCAGAAATACTATGGCAACAAAAATTCAAAGCAGAGGTTTCCATCCCGAAAGCAATTTTTCTGCAACAAATTTTTAAAAATAGGCTTTCGAAGGCTTTCACGGCCGGATTCAACTGGTTCTGGTGGGTTTGTTTTCTGGGCTGTGTGGCTGTGGTCTGGTGGATCTTGTTCCTAATGTTTCGTCTGCATCTGTGGCTGGCATCTCCAGAGGTGTATCACAGACGGAAGTCTGTTACACACTGTGTCATAACAGAATTAATCCAGTTTGAGCAGTGTAACCATACATAGTCTTTCAGGGTTATTACAACAGTCAGTATGTTCTTTCTACTAAGAGAGATTCAATTACTCTATTGGCTCTGGTGGGTTTTCTGGGCTGTGTGACCATGGCCACACAGCCCGGAAAACCCACCAGAACTAGTTGAATCCAGCCGTGAAAGCCTTCGACAATACAATGACTCTATTGTGTTAAATCTTCCTCAGATAGAGAATTACAAGGGATTGATCCTAATAAAGGTATTACATGGATCATGTTCTTGAATTTTTGGACTTTACTTTTGCTCTAAACAACTTTACTTTTGCTCTAAACAACTTTACTTTTGCTCTAAACTTTACTTTTGCTCTAAACTTTATTTTGCTCTAAACTTTACTTTTGCTCTAAACAACTTTACTTTTGCTCTAAACAACTTATCTACTAGTGAAATAAAGGCACTGGATCTAATTTAGAGGAAGGCAGTCATTGGCTCCACCAGAATATCTTTAATTTGTATGTTTTTTCTCAGATTTGTTTGAGCAACTAGTCAAGTTGATGTTTGGTGCTATGAAAAAATGTTACATATACTTCATGCAAAGGAAATGTTCACTTTTTTTCCTGCTCTCCCCATCACCACCTTTGGATGCAACTGAACAGGAAATTTCTAAAATAGTGTCAGTTTGATACACTACCCATTCCCTGTGGCGACAGTCATCAATCAAACTTGTCAGCAGAAATAAAAAATGACAACAAAAGATTCAGGAATCGTGACTACAGCCAAAGTCAGTAATTTTAAATGGGAAAAATACACTTGGAGGCAGCAGAAGACAAGGTATGTTGCAATACCCACACTATGGAATCTCAGCTTCATCTCTGAGTCTAGTGATAACTGCTGAAATTATTTAGTATGGCAAGGGATCTTGCAAGACAAGGAAGGGGGGAGTCACCAGTGGCCTATGGCCAATATTCTAAATATCATGGAGCAGACCTGTCCCTAGCTCGTTCTATTCATTTTAGCAGCATATGGATATAGGAGAAGAAGAGATTTATATCCCAACTTTCTCTCCTGTAAGAAGTCTCAAAAGCTTCCAAACTCCTTCCCTTCCTCTACCCAGAACAGACACCTTGTGAGGTAGGTGGGGCTGAGAAAGTTCAGTGAGAATGACTGGACCAAAGTCACCCAGTTGGCTTTATGTGGAAGAGCAGATAAATACATTCAATTCACCAGATAAGAGTCTACCATTCATGTGGAGGAGTGGGAAGTCAAACCCAGTTTTCCAGATTAGAGTCCACCACTCTTAACCATTATACTTTGCTGGCTTATTCTGCATAGGTGCTATCCCTAATAGGTACAGCACAATATAGTTTAACAAGAAAGCTGAATCTGGGAAGCACTGCTACTTAAAATGTATGAAGGACAAAAATGCACATCTCAGAACATTAGCTTCCAGCTGTAAATAATTTTATTGAAGTTTTTAAAAATGAACAACAGCTACCATATAATAAACAAAAACTCTACTGTAAAATAAAAAGCTGGGCTTACAATTTCTTTTGCACCAAATATAAACACATAAATTTACCAATTGCAATCCTGAGGTGGAGCCTGAATCTCTGTTTGGAGCCAGCACCTTTCTGCGGGTGCGTGGACAGATGGACTGTCAGAAGGACAATTTACCCGGGCAGCCAGGCACCACATGGCTCTGCGGCACTAGATCCAGAAGCTGGCTCCATCATACAGGCCCACCAGCAGCAAATGCTGCACTTGCATGGCTGGGGTAGGGCTGCGGGGCAAGACTGGATCTTAGTTGGCCTCCAGAGACTGATTGACAGCCCCCCCCCCCATGCCATTTTATGGAATTTTTGTCCTTTTAAAAAAAATTAGGGCCTCCTGCATTGTAGGAGAGCCCTCTGGAGGGGGTGGGGCAGTGCAGAAGCGGGAGCAGCCCGTCACTATCTACCCGACAGCTCTGAATTGCCCTGTTAGAAATATAATTCAGTTAGTTCTTAGTTAATGTGAATCAAAAAAGAATCACTCTTTTCCTGACAATGTCTATTTTCTCATTCTCTTACACCTCAAATCCACAAAACATCAGTTCATTTTTCCATGTTTTAAGCAAAAAGTCCATCCAAGGTTTCCCGCTAACCAAAAATATAAGGCAAGTTCTTTTATCTAATCAAGGTTTGGCTACCTCAACCAAGTTCAATATCTTCACAAACCATTCTTCTATTGTGGATACAAATGAAGTTTTCTATTTTTATGCATACAATACTCTTGCTGCCAATGTCATATAGAAAAGCAAAGTTCCATATCTTTTTTCAAACTGTCTGTCCATAGGATCCAAAAGATAAGCCTCTGGTTTCATTTATATATTAGTCTTTAAAATCTTCTGAAAATGAAAGCATTTATATTCATTTTTTAAGCCTTATTATCAAAGGCGCAGAGGGGAGGATTGATGCCCGGGGCAAAATGGCACCTGGGTCCCTCCCCCTGACGCTCTCCCCACCCCCCACTTACTTTAATTCAGCTGGTTGCAAAGAGCAACTGGCTGAAAAAGCAGCCTGGCTGTGCCATTGGCTGAACTAAGCTGGCTGTACCATTGGCTGAACCCACAGTGGTGCTGTCCCTGGTCAACCCAGGGCTCTGGATTGGACTATAATTTTTTCTAATAATTGTGCATAGAAAAACCAAAGACAAATATGTCCTTCTGCCACTAAATCTTCTTTTGATTTCACTTTACAGTCCCCTTGAGAAAAATCTAAAATGTCACAATATATTATCCATCTAGTTTTAACTATCATTTCTCGACCTCTTGTGCTGAAAGCCATAATGATGTTTTCTGATACAACCTGAGTTTATCCCCCCCCCCCTTACTCTCATGATAGCATGTCTAATATAACTATTTTAGTGTGGCGTTCTATTGATGGATATTATCTTGCCTGTCTCTGCAGTGACAAGGATTAAAGGGCATGCAAGGACAGGCCTGAAGCAATTTTAAATAGTTAGGGGCAACCAGTCCTAAGCAAGTCTACTTGAGGTTGGTAGTGGAAAGTCCCGTCAAGTTGCAGCTGACTGATGGAGACCCTTTAGAGTTTTTCCAAACGAAGCCCACATTTATTATGATCAAGAAAGCAGTTAACAACAATTTAACAGCACAGTTTACATGCAATGTACATAGATTAAAATTCATAGTCTTATTGTGCTGTAGTTAATTGTACCTAAAGGTTATTAAAATCTGAAATATCTTCTTTATGAACAAAGTCCCAGCACAGGATTTAGCTTCTTTAGAGATAGTATCATTGGAAAAGATATGTGTAGAATTGTTGAGATCTTCCTGGGAATTTGGATCGATTAGGAGTGAGATATAAAATAAACACTATAATAACATATGTTCCACTTTTTTGACAATGTTTAATTGACACAAACACAGAAATTGAGAGTTGGGGGTATGGAAACATCACCCTTCCACCAGAACTAAGCACAGGCAATTAAAGTGCACTAGGGTGAAAGCTCTGCGGTACCTGAGGATTTTTCAAGGCAAGAGATGTTCACAGATGCTTTGCCATTGCCTGTCTCTGTGTAGGAACTGGGTAGCAACTCTCATCTTCCTTGGTGGACTCCCATCCAAATACTAACTAGGGCTGACCCAGCTTAGCTTTTGAGATCTGATGGGATCAGGTTCACTCGACTTAAAAGTTAGCCCCATTTTATTCAAAGAGGCTTACTCCTAGAAACATGTTCTTAATGTTGAAACCACTGCATTCCATCCACATGTGACTCTAGGAGGAGGAAAGGGAAAGACAGAAGAGACTGATAGTGTGGAAAGGAAAAGTGTGACTTGATAAACTTGATAATTCATCAAGAAGAAATAAGATATCAGTGCTATTTTTATTTGAACAGCATAATGAGCAATTCCCAGTATGCCTAATTTGACTCCATATCATGTATTTCTCCCCCCCACACACACACACACACCCCAGCACTGATGATCATGAACCCCAGCTTCACACATTATGAAATTCTTGAATGAAAGTCATTTCCAGGGAGGAATTTGCATGGTTTTCTGCTTTGAGATCATGACATTCTATAAAGGCAGTAACATTTTTAAACTGTTAAAATCTGATGTGTGATGTGTAAAGTAGCTCTCAGACAAAGCAGAGAATCAAACAACTGAGATGGCATTTTTTTATCATGTAGTTTCAGGAATTTCCTATAAATGATTTAAAAAGAGAACTGAATTGGCATCAATTTGGATTTTGCAGTAACTTGGAAATACATTTTCCTTGGCGTATAAAGATTTAATGACAAATTCTGTAAGAATAGTTCTGTTTGATGGCACAAGCCCCAGAGTCCCATGACATCTGAAAAACTAAGGCTATGTTCAGTTACAACATTTTTAAACCATGGTTTTATCAAGCCCCAACTAGTTGTGACCCATCAATGTACTTGGTCAAGGAAACAGGTTTAATGGCTGCCACCAAACCAGGATTTTGTATGAAGACTTATTAACTTGTTAGCCATAGTTTCTACTGATTGAAGTTTGTTGTGATATCTGAACTGCATAGCTCTGCTTTCTAGGCACATAAATAAGATTTGTCCAACCTCTTGGGGGTGGAGAATAGGCAGGAAAGAGATACCATAAACGGGAGTTTACATAGAAACATAGGGCGTTTCCCCACTCAGCATGATCCCCCCTATGCCGCGCGCTGCTCTCAGCGTGCGGCATCCCTGGCGTGCGCCCGGGCATCCCCACGATCTGTGCGGGGTCATCAAAAGGCGCCCTTTGCAAGAGCGCCAGGGATGCCGCATGCTGAGGGGGCGTGACAGCGGCAGCGTCGGGGCGGCTGCGCTGTCGCCGCCACTCTCGTGGGGAGTGCCGGGGGACCCCACGCTACTCTCCTCAAGTAGCACGGGCCTTAAGGTAAGTGGGGAAAGGCCCATAGAAATCTCTTACGGGCATCTGGTAGACTAAGCAAACACTGGTGCATGCACCATAGTTTATCTTGATGTCTCGATGCAGACTAACAAATTGATTGTGTCTTAAACCTGCTTTATTATGTCAGATGGGCCATTTCTGACTCAATAATCATTAGTCACCTTTGCAACCTGAAAACTATCCACAGCAATTTGTAATTTTGAATGATCTTGTTGTTTTCTGGTTTTACGTTGGGGGAAGATTCCTGTCACTGTTACTCTCTAGTTCTGAGAAATAATATAGTCTTTTCTCAACCTGCATGTCAATAAGAATCTAAAACCATTTAACCTTTTCTCTGCATTTTGTCAGAATATCATTTTTAGAACCTAATACCAACTTTCAAAAATTCGATCAGAACCAGATTGGTAGAACTATATTCATTGTATTTGAGAGCTTGCTTGATTTGGGGACATTAAGAAACTAACCAAATGGGTGGAAGGAGGTAGTTTATTCCATATTGCATCACTGATGATTTTCACTGGAGTTTGATCTAGAATATTAGCTTTTTCCACTGAACTTCATCTTTATTCAGGTTTCCAGCAAAGTTCTGTTTTCAAATCTGCATAAAAATGTTAATTCATAGCTTTTAATTTTTTTAATTTTTTGCATGCCTCAAACTTGGATTTGTTTAAATGAGCTCAAAGCGTGAGCTCAGTTAAAAACTGGCCAAATGAAGCAACCCATCTGGTCTCATCACAAGGTCAAATACTGCAGGATGACCCATGGCTACACAGGGAACAGATGGCTATTTCCCCATAGCTGCCCAATGAGAGCACAAAATGATGAACACATAATACTCATCATCCAAGATATGCCTGTTAGTCACTGCAGTATACAAACTTCATAAGATAATAAAAAATCAGGATTTAAAATCCATTGACGTCATATTATCTAAAATGGAGCTCTAGATTGCCATTTTAGTGATCGAAATATAATGCTGAAACCTCTCTATTAGTTCATTTAATAGCTGCATCAGGCTTATTCACGCTGCAAAAAGACCACTCAATAACGCTCCACTTAATGACTCACAGCCCTGACCTGGATCGCCCAGCCTGGTCTGATCTCGTCAGATCTCGGAAATTATAAGCTGGGTCAGTCCCGGTTAGTACTTGGATGAGAGGCCACCAAGGAAGTCTGTGGTTACTACACAGAGGAAGGCAATGGCAAACTACCTGCCAGCATCTCTTGCCTTGAAAATCCTACAGGGTCAACTGTGACCACACTTTTTACCACCACCAATTACTAGAACTAAATTTATGGATTTCCTGCATGGAACATTGTGCTTGAGGTAAGGTGTAATGAAAACTGTACCTATAAGATTTGCTTTTTGAGAGGCGCTTCACATATGCAAGTCATCACCTGATATTACAGCCATCAAGTGATCCATATGCATCAGATACCTTATGATTTTTTAACATGTGTGTGCATGTGGGGGGGGTGAGTTTGGATTAGGCAATGTCAGATCAAAGAATCAACTGTTGCCAAAGTTCAGGAAAGCTACCAGAGTCACAAATGAGTTCTTGATCAGCATTCAGGCTACAGCCCTGTCCAGAAAGATTACTTCTCTCTACGTTCTGCAAACCAGAACAACCAATTATCTATCTGCAAGGATACATAGATAATCTATCCTTAGACTTAGACTGGACAATGGTTTCTACTTTTTTAGCAGCCTGCAAGGAAGTCTCTAGGATGAAACGGCATGTGTAAATTCCATGGAAGTTTCTTTTTCAAATAAGATCCTATTGGGAGAAGCAGAAGCATCCCATCCTATTCTGGTAACTAGTACGTTTATTAAACTAAAACTATTCTTGTGTAATTGATAGTAATTTTTATTGCTGAAACTGAGAATTAAGACCACGTCCTTAATTCTGATGTTTCTGGTATATTACTGAAACAGGAAATGAGAAAGAAAATACTGTTGTATTTGTTGTAAGAAATATGGTTGTAAGAAGTTTTTTGGGGGTTGGATCCAGCCCATTTTTTCACACAATCTCATCCATTTTCACACCTTACTACAATTCATGTCCCATGTGGATTTTTGTACATGATGATTCCCATAATAGCTTTTTCAGCAATCAAGGGAAATCCTTCTTTCACTTTTCATCAGCAGATAAGCCGGTTGAATCCAACCCTTTATTTATTTAAATTTGAAATTATCCTACAATTCCTTTTGGTTACTCAGTGGTTTCCATATGTATGATCATACTCTTAAAGCATGTTCTAGGGCCTATAAACCAAAGTGAGATCCATCTATCCATGCTAGGGTTGGTCAATACTAAAAAAATTCGGTAAAATTCGGATTTGGGTATTTTGGGGCATAAAATGATTTGTATGCCCGAATCCGAATCATAGCCGATTCAGATATGCCCGAAAATTCGGGTAAATCCGAAAAATTCGGGTCCGTTTTATTATTTTTTTTGAATTTTTGGTGTTCAGGATATCATCTGGAGACTGTCCTGATGACTCTCCCCAGGTTTGGTGCAGTTTGGTTTAGGGGGGGCAAAGTTATTGACCCTCAAAAGGGGTGCCCCATCCCCCATTGTTTCCAATGGAAGCTAACAGGAAATGGGGCCTACACTTTTGAAGGTCCATAACTGTGGACCCCCTGAACCAAACTTCACCAAACTTGGGGAGTATCATAGGGACAGTACTTGTATGATACCCTGAAATTTTGGTGACAGTAGTTTCAAACTGTGCACCCCCTCATAAGTCATCACTCCAAAGAAATTTCCCCAGATTCTGTGCTCTGTAGTGGTTGGTTGGTTCCGATATTAGAAGCCAATGGGAATTTTCAGGGAGGGAGTTGTGGAGTGCGCACATTTCATGGTAAACCTTGATAAAACTTTGGTACTTCAGGAGAGTTTCTTGATGACAATTCATCCAGGTTTGGTGACCGTTGCTTCAAGGGGTTCAATGTTATTGGTAGGGTCCATCTCCCACTGCCCCCCATAAGCAAAGTTCCTCAAACCTGGATGGTGTCATCCAAAGACTCTCCTGAAGATACCCTGAACATTTTGTGACTGTACCTTGATAAATGTGCATCTCCACAGCCCTCCACCAGAAATTCCCATTGACAAGCAATGCAGAAGTCACTGCATAAAAAAAGAATCTTCGGGCAAATTTTGGGTGCCGGTAGGGGCGCATTTTTTTAGACAGGAATCAGCAATTAGAATATCAGGGTATCATCAGACTGGTCCTGATGACACCCTTCAAGTGCTTGGTGCAGTTTGCGTAAGGGGGCCAGAAGTTATGGACCCTCAAAAATGGTAGCCACCATCTCCTTTAGCTCTCATTGGAAACAATGGGGGATAGAGGCCCCCCTTTGAGTGGTCCATAACTTTGGCCCCTGAACCAAACTGCACTAAACTTCTTGGGGGGGCAGTGTCATCAGACAGTCTCCTGATGATGACAATTCTTGAAATCTGGTGCCACTTCCAGCTTTAAAAAAAATCTCGGTTTTCAAGTTTCAACCGCTTCCTGCACATGAAGCCTGCTGGAGTGAAAGTGAGCGGTGAAAACACGCAAACCAGCATTTTGTAAAAGCTAGTGACACTAAACTTTCAGGGTATCATCAGGAGACTGTCCGATGATATTCCCAGTTTGGTGCAGTTTGGTTCAGGGGAGCCAAAGCCATGGACTCTCAAAGGTGTAGCCCCCCCATCCCCCCTATCAGCTCCCATTGGAAACAATGGGGATAGTTGCACCCTTTGAGGGTCCACATACCTGAACCAAACTGCACCAAAACTTGGCGGGCAAACATCGTGACAGTCACCTGATTGGATACCTCTGATAATTTGGCGCCGATACATCTCGTATCATGCGTCCCCTCGTAGGCACCCTCAGAAGCTTTGCTCAAGATGAATTTGCAGTGACTTACTATATTGTTGTTAATGGGGAATTTCTGGTAGAGGGCTGTGAGGTGCACATACTTCTTGATAGCAGCATGGTCACAAAACTTTCAGGGTATCTTCAGGAAAGTTCTAGATGACACACTATCCAGGTTTGGGGAATTTTGCTTCAGGGCTTCTAATTCCTATGGGATCCAAAAAAGCGGTAGGGTCCATCTCCCACTGCCCCCTGAAGTAAAGTTCCCCAAAACCCGGATGGTGTCAATTCCAGAGACTCTCCTGAAGATACACTGAAAGTTTTGTGGGTTTACCATGAAAAATGTGCACTCCACAGCCCTCTATCAGAAATTCCCTATTGACAGCAATGCAGCTAAGTCACTGCAGAACAAAGAATCTTGTACAAATTTCTGGGGGTGCCTGCAGGGGGTGCATTTGTAGATGTATCGGTGGCTCAATATGCTTCAGTGAAACATCAGGAGACTTGTCCTGATGATACCTCTTCAGGGTTTGGTGAAAGTTTGGTTCAGGGGGGCCAAAGTTATGGACCCTCAAAAGGGTAGCCCTCGTCTCCTTAGTTCCCATTGGAAAGAATGGGAGATAGGGACACCCCTTTTGGGGGTCCATAACTTTGGCCCCCCTAAACCAAACTGCACCAAACTTGGAGAGTGTCATCAGGACAGCCTCCTGATGGTACCCTGAAATTTTGGTACTGATATGTTTAAAAATGCGCCCCCTGCAGGCCGAAACGTGAAAGAAACACCAAAAAATAAAAACGCAATTCGGCTGGTGATCCGAATCCCATGGATTCGGATCTGTTAGGATTCGGACAGCTCAGATTCGGACCCTGCTCATTCGAATCCGTCCGAATCAGTGCAGATTCGGTAAAAATTCGGATTTGGACTGTCCGAATCTCCAACCCTAATCCATGCTGGTAAAAGTATGGAGGCAGAGATCAGTCTGTCAGTGCATACAAGTGTATTCTTGTTACTCACACAGTACACTGAATTTTTAGAAACCTGCCTATTGGTTTTTTAAAAAAAACATGTTTTGAGCATTCCCTCTACTTTACAAGGCTCCAAATAGATAACAGATCTACTAAAAAGGTGGATTCTGTTTTAAGCTAAACACTTTTTAGCACATAGCACCAGTACAGAACATAGAAATCCTTGTACCCTACATCCCCAACTCTTAATACTTTCAGTGATTGATAAAAGGATGTTCTGAGGGCAGGAAAAAACGTCTAGTGTTGCTGTTTACATAGTTTCATCTTTCTCCATCCACCGCACCACAGCACACTTCTTGGTTCATAAACTGTAAGCTGGTTCTCCATGTTGAGTCATGTTAACTTCCTTACTTATGAGAAATAATATATTTGTTGGACAAACATGGGGCACTTACATATACTCTCCAACATACACATTGGAGAAACAATTATGGTAACCCACACCCCAAGATTATAGATTATGTACAAGAATAAAACGTGGCAAATTCAGATGACAATATCCCTGTGAAAAACAAATGTTTTTAAAAGGGGCTCTTTCTCTTCACATCAGCTTGGAGTTCTCCTTAACAGTAATAATCTGCTGCCCCCCAGGGGCAAGACACAGCACATCATATTGGTCTCCATGTGACCTATATCATATGGAACCACACATTCTTTGTATCTAGAATTGTATTTAGAAATACCTTCGGAAAACAGTGTGCATTTTCCCTTTGCCTCTTATTTTTAAAACTGATCTATACCAAAGCTTGAAAGTTAGTGCAGGAAGGTTTGTATAATGATCATCTTAGGGGGAATACTGCTCTTTTATTAGCTAATCTGTCTGCCTTGACAAAGCAAATACTGGAGTAACATAATACATATGTATAGGGAAATGTACATGTTTACAGCAGTAGTGACACTAATGTCAAGAGTCATCAGGAGAGTTCTCAATTACCAATGAGCATTCATTTGTGCAATAAAATATGCATTTAAACTAGACAGGATCAAGGCTGTCATCTGTGGCTTTTTTTCTTGCTAATGAACAAAATGGAATAGCTGATCAGAAAAGAAATTGTTCATAAAAATACATGAGGTTAATCTGCCATACAATTGTCTGTGAAATTCTGTGAATAAACAAAATTTTCCACAGTGTATCAAATCTGCTTGGCTAACATTTATTCTTCAAAGGACATCTAGAAATTAGAATCCCCATTCCAGAGATCTGGGATGGAAGGTACCAAATGTTTTATGTTTCTTTTCAATGCTGCAAGAGGAGTCTGCCTGAAGTACAGCCAGCATGGTGTAGTGGTTAGAGTGTTGGCAAAGAAATACCTTGGGAAGATCTGGGTTTTAATCCCCACTCCGCTGCAAAGTTCACCAGATGACTTCGGGCTTGTAAACTTCAGTCAATTTAACCTTCTTCACAAATTTATTGTTAGTATAAAATGTGGGATGGGCTAGATGGAGAGATAAAAATTAGTTCAAAAATATTGTATACATTTCTCGAAGACAGGATAATCTTATAACGGTATTTTCACAACTAATGATGGATGTAAATGAGGCTGCATGACAAGAACTTGCTTAAGGCCAACCAGGATTTTCATGACTGATGGGGATTTGCATCCAAGTCTCCTTGTGGAAGTCAAATCAAGCACCTTCTGTTCGCTAAAGTCATGCTGACTTTCTTTGCTCCACATTTACAGCCACCATCTTTATTAATGCCTTTGAACATACAAAAGCAGCAGTGATAAACCTTGTAAAGCACGTGATGAAAGGTATGTCACAACCAGGCTCCTTGTCTATTACTACTGATACTAAAAATGGTATCCAGGGCAAGCACTGCCCAGCATTGAGCTGCACACCCTGCCCCTGAACTCCACATGGAGCTTGGGAGGAGAGGCATGCAGATCAACTCTGGGCTCAGCTGGGTGGGGCTTCTGTTGGAATTTCCAGCCTTGCTTTGCATGCAGCAGCAGCAAGAGCAGCATGGAATTCTGAGAAGCTGCACGAACATTCTAAAGATGACAGTTAAAATCCTTTCGTAGTGTTCTGTTCCCTCACACACACTCTGAGACTGCCTGACTGACTAACCAAGTGAAAGAAAGCTCTGTATTATACTGCTGTAAACCAAATCTATATATATAAAAAGCTAACAGTGACTTTGTTAGTCACGCCCTAACGCCAAAATGGCTAGATGGATTGCCCCCAAATTTTCACATCACGTTCCTCCCTGTTGCGGGCAGGTAATCAGACCTTCAAATCACCGAAAGTCCATACCTGAGCCAGGTCAAACATCTTTTTCCTGGAGCACCAGGCCATGAAGCTGGCTGTGTTTAACTGTCACCCTTAGAATGTTCATGCAGCCTATCTGTCTGTGACCTGAGGGCTTGGTATGAGGGCTTAGGATGTTTGCGCAGATGGGCAGAGATGAGCAGTGAAAACAGTAAATAGGTAATACTGTGAGGTAATACAAGTGGAAGTGAAACACATACACACTTTGCTGTGTGAGTTGTCAGGTGGGGTTCCCCCCCTCACACGCAGGAACCTTTCACTCTCTGTGCCTCACCCACTGCTACCACACAATACACATCCAGCTCAACCTCACACACCTCACTCTGCCCTCCCTCACATCCAACCACCACTTACCCACCTCCTCACCCATATTCACCACAGCTCTCTTTTACTAAAAGCAGGTTCCCCCCCTCTCTTTTACTCATGGACAGCGGGTTCCCCCCCACAGGCAGGTAACTTTCACTCTCTGTGCCTCACCCACTGCTACCACACAACACACATACTCTCATACACATCTGGCTCATCCTCACACACCTCACTCTGCCCTCCCTCACAACCAACCACCACTTACCCACCTCCTCACCCATATATTTCACGCCACAGCTTTCTTTACTAAAAG
Source organism: Sphaerodactylus townsendi (assembly GCF_021028975.2). Classification (NCBI taxonomy): domain Eukaryota; kingdom Metazoa; phylum Chordata; class Lepidosauria; order Squamata; family Sphaerodactylidae; genus Sphaerodactylus; species Sphaerodactylus townsendi. Next base: position 142,360,385 of record NC_059425.1, read on the forward strand.
CTGAAGCCGAGTTTGCCTTTTTTTTCTTTCTAAGAAAATCCATCGGGTAAAATGGGGGCCAACCAACACTACTGGCCTCGGCTTCTTTTGCATGTGGCCCTTTAAAACCCATAGGAGCTGGTCTTCCTCGATCTGAGCTGCCTCACCACCCCTGCCTCTGCTGCCTGACTGGGATAGCCCTCCCTTTGCCACACAGTTCTGCCTTTACCCAAGCCAGGATTGTGTGCATGTCAACCAGCCCTCATGGACAACGGAGATTCAAGACTCTGGATAGCGTTCCGCTAGGAATCGGAAAGTGGTTAACCCTATACTAAAAAAACAAGACACCACCATATAACAATGTGAATTGAAAAGGGAAAGAGGGATTCCATTTGACCACCCCAAAAAGCTATGCTGTGGATCATCGGACCTGCATGGACATCTGTGTGGGTTGCGGACTGTAATGAGAAGGACAATTGCCACAGCAATGCGTGGCCGGGCCCCGCTAGTATGTAACATAAAAATTATACTTAATCCTTGATTACTTCCAAATTCCAAATGGTGCTCTTAACAATATGTACCAACAGCAGGGAAAGCAGTCTGGGGACAGGGGAGGTAGACAAAGTAAGAAAAAAAAGGCACAGAAGTACCAAGAAAAGAAAATAGGGGATATGAGATGGAAGAGAGGGCTGCTAAGAAGGAACAGTTGCTGTCCTCTGTACCATTCACACCAGAATTCAGAAGAAGCAAAACATAGAGAACTACCAGAATCCTGGAGGAACTAAATGGTGGATATGACATCATCTAGCAGAAGCCAAAATTATATGCAGTGGTGGTAAGGAAAGGAACTGGCTTGGAAAGGAGCTGGTAGTAGAATATTTGAAGGAAGAAGCAAACTCCCTGTCTCAGCTGGTATCACTTGTTGCTATGCTTGAGATAGGATAAGACAATAATAATTCAGATAATAAAGGACAAGACCCATATATAAAACCCAATGTGGAAGGTTTAGATCACATTTTCTAATGCACGTGCCCAACATGAACAACAAAATGTCCATTAAAAGTATACTTCAAATGAAAATGGTTTTAGAAATGTCCAATACTAATATTAGCCTAACAAATTTGCTTCACATTATGCACTGATGATTTTAATCTCTAAACCAAATGTAATTCACTAAAACACGGCACACACAAAAAATATGATAAACTTTAAAGCATCCATCAATTTCAATTTTTATTTGTTTAAAAAATTAAATTATGGGTGAACTGAGAAGGAAATGCATTTCAGAAGGAATGTACTTGTGATACAGGGAGTCCCTTCTTACATTAATTTTCATTTTAGGTGAGATGAAGTTTGAAATTAGATTCAGATTGCAAATTACAGTCTTATACAGGCTCCCTGTTGCTGGCAGTGAACTGCTCCGGTGCCTGAAGATGAAACAATTTTGTTTCCTGTAATAGGGCTGCAAGAGCCATATGTCCCACTGGTAGAATAATAAAGTCTACAGTTTGAAGTGAAACAGACAGGACTTTTTTATTCAACTTGGTAACAGTAGAGATTAAATTACATTCAAAGAGACAACCAGCATAGAGAGAAAGTGGGATACACAGTAGACCCAAACTTAATTCAGCACCTCAATTTTTTTCCCTCTTTCCCACTTTCAACACAGTGCTTATATGTTTCCTTTATTTATATTAGTTTGGTTATTAGAAATACAGGGGAGGAATCATTTTGCACATGAGTGGAGTGATCCAAAGCCAGAAAGATCTTTTCTCCAAGGGCAGTTCGTCAATTAGAATACTTGCTTCAGCTTTCTTCCTTTCTCTCAACACACAGCAGTTACTCAGTTGTAATATTTTATCTCCAGGCAAATGTGATTTTCCCCTCCAGTTAACATACTTATTGCGACCATTGATGCAGTTTTGACTACAGTTTTATGAGTGATCAAATTTATTAGCTACTGGCCAGTAGTGATGAGTGAAACAGCTTTTCTGAGCTCCCACACAAAAATAATTTTATGAGTTTATTTATGTATTACCAGAATTCATTATAGGTGAATTTTGTAAGGAAATGGAAATAAGTATAAAGTAACTTACAATTATTAAACAGAGCTACCATTCATTGGGAGAGGGAAAGGTCATGTTTAATATTTTTACTTCTAATCTCTATTTCATTAAAATACCAGTACCAAAAGGGACTTCAAAAACAACATTAACTGGATATCAAAGGAAAAAGAAATTGAAGAATATTTAGTTTTTTTAAAGGCCAATATTAACAAGAGAACAAAAAGAAATATTGAATAACCCAATTTCAACAATGGAGCAAGTAGAGGCCATAAAACAAGTGAAATTAAACAAATCTCCAAGACCAGATCGATTTCCAGTTATCTACAATAAAGCTTTTGCAGATGTAATAATGGAACCACCACTCCTAGCAATGATGAATGAGATTTTACTATCTGGCCAACTTCCAGAATCCTGGAGAGAGGTAAATGTAGCATTAATCCCAAAGGAAGACCAGGACACAACTGATGTCACAAACTACAGACCAATTTCACTCCTAAACAATGACTATAAAATATTTTCAGCAATTTTAGCAAGAAGATTAAAGAGAATACTAAGAGCATTTATTCATAAAGACAAAGTGGTTTCCTACCTAAAAGACATTTAAGAGAAAATGTTAGAACAATTTTAGATGCAGTAGAGTATTATGAGAAAAACATGGACAAAGAAGTTGCATTGATTTTTTTGGACACAGAGAAGGCATTTGATAATGTTTCTTGGAATTTTTCGTTAAAGGTATTTTTTAAAAATGGATTTTGGAAACAACATCCTGAAAGGGATAGAGGTTATTTATACTAAGCAAAATGCCAAAATGATTGTAAATGGAGAAATGTTTGAGAAATATGAGATTTTTAAAGGAACAAGACAAGGATGTCCACTTTCACCATTGCTTTTTATACTTATATTAGAAATTTTAAACAGAAGTATTAGAAGTGATGGCTAAATAAGAGGTTTGAATGTGGGTGAACAATCCTATAAACTGAGAGCCTTTGCAGATAATAATAATATTAGAATATTCAGTGCAAAATGTGGAAAGATTGTTAAATAAAATGAAAGAATTTGGTGATCTGGCAGGGTTCAAGTTAAACAAGAGTATATGTCCCAAGAATTACAAAACAAATTATCCCAGTGTCGGGCTAGAACCTCTATTTAGCCCAGCTCAGTTACGTTTAGAAAGACTGGTGAAGAAGAAAAAAATACCAAAGACTCAGGCTTTAAAAGGAAATAAATTATTGTACTGTTTAGAATGGATATCTCCCACAGGGTAGTCTCTCTAAGAGAGTCACACCCCACCCAGACAAAGACTATTTTATTGATACAAAGGATACATACGTCACAATTTAAACCCATCCCCTTACATGAATACATAATCCTTATGATCATATTTATCCAAGATCCAGCCCTCATGAGGTAAGCTAAAATCAAAATGACCTTTCTGGCTCTCTGAACAAAGACAGCATGGTGCCCCTCCCTTTGCAGTGAGCTAAAGGGTTATCTGGTTTTTATTAAGACAGTCACCTGAATTCCTGAGGGAGGGGTATACAAAGAGAGGGACATCTCCAGTGAAAAAAATATTTCACATACATACAACTTATTCACTTACAAGGTTAAAAATGATTATAACAATTACTATGATATGTGATTCTACTAGACTAAATCTATGCATACTTTTCATATATTTCATTATCACTTCAGTGTTCATTAAAATATAGAAAAACATGATTTCACTGTTTCTCACAAGTTTCATTTCTCTTCTAACCTCTGAACCTTGTCCCACTCTGTATCACATTCTTTAGTGATGAGCTTTTTGCCTGCGTTCAACTACTGATCCGTTGGCCTGTATATAGAGAAAACCATCTTGAATCTTTGGTCATATTGGTTGCATGGGCCCCTTATATTCTTTAATATCAAATACAATTTTCAGGCCTAATCTCCTGTCCCACACCAGCTGTCAGGATTCACAGTAGTTAAAAAAATTAAATGGTTAACTAATAAAAATTGTTGGTGTTTTTTAATTTAGTATTATTATTACAAGGGAGAGGGGGGACTAGATCGGGATCTTTTCTTTATCTTTCTATGTATGTGCTATTTAGATGTCTAAAACAAATAAAAATTAAAACAACAACATTGACTGGAATCTGTGGGAAGGCTGAATGAAACCCATTCCCTTTCCTAAACAGCAGATTGATAGGACTTAAATAGGGCTGTATGTACCATGCCTTAGGTGAGGGGATCTATGCCTCAAGTACCTATTTAAGAGCTCGTGTATCTAATCTGGAGGAACCAGGTTTGATTCCCAGCTCTGCCGCCTGAGCTGTGGAGGCTTATCTGGGGAATTCAGATTAGCCTGTGCACTCCCACACACGCCAGCTGGGTGACCTTGGGTTAGTCACAGCTTCTCGAAACTCTCTCAGCCCCACCTACCTCACAGGGTTTTTGTTGTGAGGGGGGAAGGGCAAGGAGATTGTAAGCCCCTTTGAGTCTCCTGCAGGAGAGAAAGGGGGGATATAAATCCAAACTCCTCCTCTTCTTCTTCTTCTTCTTCTTCTTCTTCTTCTTCTTCTTCTTCTTCTTCTTCTTCTTCTTCTTCTTCTTCTTCTTCTTCTTCTTCTTCTTCTTCTTCTTCTTCTTCTTCTTCTTCCAGTCAGGTAGGGATATGTAATTGAAAGTCTGCTTTCACATACACACACAACCTCTAACCTGAACAAGGTAACCACAGTTCAAAGGTGAACACGCCCCTTGAAAGTACAGGTGTACTACTCATAGGGCTTTAAAGTAGAGAAAAAGGTAATAAGTACAAACCAGTTTATACCTTCCCCCCATAACAATACCCCATTATTTGATTAAATCTATCCAGTGGAACCTGTTTCACTATTTATAAAGAGGAAGAGGAGATAGCAGCAAGGCTTTTCCTTGAAATGACTCCTCCCCTCATGTGGATATTAGCTTAGAGGCTGCAATATTGACTTGCACCTTGGAGCTATATCCTGCAGACATTTATTTGCTTACTTACAACATTTATTTCCCACTTTTCTGCCTTACAAAGGCTGCTGAAGTGTCTAACTTTAAAATAGTAAAATACATTATAAAACATTAAAATAAATTTCCTTCTCCAAACATATCTTATTAAACATCTTATAAAAAGAGTTAGAAACCTAAGCTACAATACATATAAAACAGTTAAAGTACATCCAAAATATAAATGCAATAAAACCATAAGTTAAAATCAACCAACTGCTGAAGAGATGGTGATTAGATATTCCACATTTGGAATACTAAAATTCAATCCGAACAGGATACAGCAGAATGCTGAAAAGGGAAGAAAAAGGGGTGGAAACAACATGGGGGGGGGGGGGAAAGGAAGATATTAGGACTTATTGTTCCCCTAACAGTACAAATAAAAACTCATTGGTGCCATTTCAGCATAGGAAAGTGGTATGTGGGGGTGGGGGTGGGGGGTGCGGGTTTAGGCTTAAGGATTATTTCCCAACATGCCACACTTCTGAATCAAATTAGCCCACACTCAGCTGGAAACTGAACTCCAAACAAAGAACCTGCTTGAGTTGCTAACAGGCTTAGAGAAAAATGCCCTTTCCCTTTGACAGAAGTTTAATGTACAGCATGGGTCAGCTGAAGCTTCTCATGGTACTGAGGTAAATAATATCACTTGATACATAATATCCCATTGAGCCTCCCAATTTCCCCCTTCAGGCACTGGGCAACCCATTACAGTGCACCTCTGATCAACAGGGTCCATTGAGGGCTCACAGAAAAAGGCCCTGGGTGGCTGGATATTCTTAGGTCAGCTGATTCCATGGTCTCTTTTTTTGCTTTTCACCTTTAACTTTTTTTCTCAGAGGAACCCCCCACCAGCCTCCCCTCAGACTGAACTCTGCCCTTTTGATCCAAAGTTTATTAACCATTCATTCTCTGATGGCCTAAGCATCCGCAGTTCCAAGTGTTGGGGATTAAAAATGAATTCCATTCCAAAATGGGCACTAGTGTGATGTGTGTTAAGGTCTAAAACCAACTTGGTCCTCAGTCAATATGTGACAATAGTATGCTTTGAACTTCTCGTTTAGATAAGCTATTGTAGTTTTTCTTTGTGATATTTTGATTCAAGAGAGAGGGAGGGAATTTAAATATAATGTATAAGCCACGATGAAACGAAAGGGCATTCATGGTTTATTTTTGTTCTCACTGTAATTTCAATCAGACAAACTTCTGAATCATCCTAAACCCTGATATCACTTCAAGAAGAAAGACTTTCATGGAGTGTAATATCACCTCTCACTATTATCATCACCCTAACCTCTCATTTTATCTCAACTATCAGGGCTGTAAATGCTGCTCCGTGATATTTTCCATTCCCCCATCATTTCCTGGGAATAGCCATTACTCAGAAACAGGGCTAATGCACTAGCTGTTTTAGCAAATTCATCACTCTTATTGTATCTGCTTCTAGCAATGTATGTTGTAATAGATACTTCATATTTCACTTTCATTTCTCTCTCATATCTATTTGTTCCTTTTTAATCATCAGCCCCTACAACATTTGCCAGTGGATACATTTCTTCAGTATTTAGTTTCTTTTGGATTCGAAAATTGATACTACTTTCTGTCTTGATATTGAATGATATAAGATATGCTTCTGTACAGGTAAGATTGTGCCTTTTGTTCTATATTTCTGTCCATATTCTTAATAATTGCTCAATAATTACTAGGAATATGCCAAATATTTCAGCTGCATCTTATTTGATTCTGACCCAGTTGCTCAGGAAAATTGTTTAAAGAGAAAGGGAAGAAGCCCTTGAATAGTATCATGCAACAAAATCAACACGAGAGAAAAAACATAAAATGTTTGTTATCTCAGTTGTGTTGGAAATGACTGTGGCCAAGTTAGATTTATGTAACCTGTTTATTAGAAAAAATCTCTTCACTTATTTCTGTTTTTCACTGAAAGTTAGCAAAGCAATTTTTTTTCAGCATAGATAAGACACATCCTTCTCCTGCCACTATGGTGAGGAATGCAAAGCAAGACTAATGATAGTAGTCCTTTTGAAGGGAGTTTGTCCATTACTACTTAGAGACACATTATTCTAATTGAGTGCTCTTTTGTATCTCTGTGCAAATCCTCAGTCACCTGAACTTATGACACTGCCTGTAAACCTCAAACCACTGATTCACGTATACTAATGTTATTTTCTCTGACTGGCAGCAATCAGAGAAAACAGTGGCTAACAGTTGCCCCATGAGATCCTCTAGCTGGAGGTAGAAGGGAATGGGTTGAACCTACCAGCAAGTAAGACCTTCTGCATGCAAATCACATGTTTTATCAGTAGATCCATAACCTCAGGAAGGATTTCCACAGCATTTCCTAGATTAACCTTTTAACCAGTATACCAAATTAGCTCTCTCTTAACACAGAGAATGTAATCTATATAAATGGGAAATTTTAATGTTCTCTCTAATAGAGATATTAGGATAAAAGAAAAACCCAGCTTGAAATCAATTTTTCAGAGGCAAGGCAGAAAACTACCAGCAGGGGCTTTTTGACCCAAAACCACCCTTGCCCAAACTGTTTATTCATCTGAGATGAAAAAGATATGAGAAAGGTGATGGAATCACATGTTTCCATTCACAGCTGAAACAGCAGGTGGGGAAGAAAGTAAGAGTTAGCTGGTTAAGTGTCCTCTTTCCACCTGCCCTACCTTCACTTGGACTGACAACCTGCTCAGGATGATTTTGGATCTTTAAAAAAATGCAGTGGGGAAAATAGTGCCACTCCATACACCATGTAGTTTAAATTTGAGAGAAGGCTTGATGCTGTGAATTGCCTAAAGTGAAAATCTGATGCAGTCACTAGATGTGGTGCTTGTTTTAGAATGCCTGTTTGCTTCTATTGTGCTTTGCTTCTAGATAACACAAATATGATGAAGATATAATGCGTATCCAGTGCTCTCTTTCATCCAAATGAAATCAAAAGTGGCAGAACTGTCCTTCAGTTTTCCCAGCGCTTAGGAAAATGGGAAGCAGATCTAAAATTACCCTAAATGCTTTGGGCCGAAGTCCCAGTAACTTTATTGAGAATATACCAGCTCAAACTATTTTTTAATTTTTAATTGCTACTAAATATTTGTCCAAGGCCAGTGCTGGCGACTTTCCTAGAGAAAAGAACTACACAGAGAAAAGTGCAGCAACAGCACAACAGCTAACATGTATAAAGACTGGGGATAAAATTCTGACTGCGGGGAAAGTTTCCCAGAACACCTTGCCAGAAAATATGGAAACATCTCCTTGATCTCATTCCTTTCTTCCTCTTAAGCCAAGCGTACATGAATGGCCACTAAAATATGAATGAGCTTGGAATGGTTGTGTGTCAGATATGCAAATAACAACATAGCCATTCTGGCAGCAAATATGCTGATCTTGTGGAGATGCTCAATAGCAATTGCATCAGGTAATTAAATATTAAACAGGCAGGGAAACAACTTATCATCAGTTTCTATATTTACCAAATGGCATGTGGCGTCATTCACCTGAAAAGAAACCCAAGAAGCACCTAACCCTTCTTATTGCATTCCTGGGTTTCTTACTCCTCTGTGGCTCAAAACTTTTGTTGCCCATTTTTATTTTGTGGGTCTTCATTTTGCTTTGAGGGCATGAGGTTTTTTTTTTAATTTTCTCTCCTACAATGTGGCCAATAAGGACTTCTCATAAGCCTGATCCAACTTGAGGAAATGAATAAAAATACCTATCTGGTGCCTTTTAACCATTCACATCTATCACAGTCCTTACAACAATCCTGTAAGTATGCCAGCATTAATATTACATTACAGATGGGTTGCTGAGCATGAGAGATACTGATTGGCCTAAAGCCAACTGATGAGGTCATGGCTGTGATGAGCTTTGAAGTAGGCAGTGTTAAGTTCAAGCATTCCAGCTAAAATGGGTTTTAAGGCCAAACTGTATAATGAACTCGCAAAGCTGCCAAATGCTAGCCTTTTGCAGACACTGGGTTTAATCAAATTAAATTTCCCACTCGTGGAAGGCATGTCTAGCAGCAGGACACAACTCCTCCACTGCAACCCACTGATTTCCCTTGAAATGCTGCTCCTGGGAAACAAGGGACCCTTGGGAATGGCATCAAGGGCAAAATCAGGGTTCTGGAGCAGGAATGGGAGACTGGTGAAAATTACAGCTGAAGGAAATTAGGCATGGTCCAATTATGCACAAGGTGTTTGCTGCATGGCAGAGGCGAATGTCTGCTGCAGCAATACAAGTTCTCCCAGACAAGTCTCTCCCACCCATTTGAGAAAAGTGGTCACATCATGGATGTCCATGGGTACCGGTCAGAGGTAGGAATTTGTAAGACACCTGTGCAGCAGGTTGTACATGGTGCTTCCAGGTAACAATGCTAGTAAACAAAAAATGTTCTCCCGTGTGACTTTTTAAAAAGTAATTTTAAAAAGTAAAAAATGGCATGAAGCTACAGCATTAAAAAGTCCCTTACAAACTTTTATTGGAAACAAGATTTTTCCCCCTTAAGTCACGATGCTTGTTAATTATGCCTGCAAACATAGAAATAGATTTAACAGAAAATTGTGCCCATTCTAGCTCATCTACTCTATTGAAAATATGAATGCATTCACAAGACCACATTTTATAAACAGAATTTGAATATCTGTTATTAGATCCCAAGATATCTGGAAATTTTCATTTTAAAAAGGATGGAGGTACAGGGGGATTATTTTCCTCAGGGTACTGTTCTGCTATTCTATAACTATTATACTATCTGGGCTAATAACGGCTTGGAGTGTGGTTTGATGTCTCTTTTGGGGAAATGAGACAAAGGAAAAGATTGATCCTCAGCACAGCAATCGCTGTCCAAATTCTACCCCTACCTACTCATGGTTGCTTTGAAAGATAAATCAAGATGTCTACAGATCTGATCATTGAATTCCACTATTGCATAGTATTGCACCTTTACACTATCAAGCCAAGGGGGGCCTAGATGTAAAGGAAGGTTAGACAGTGCTCCTAGGCCTTTAATACTTCTGAGATAAGCTGGAAGTTTGCCTGAGGCAATGTTGACAAAGGAGAGAGGAACATCAGTGAAACTCCAGTTCATAAAGCACAGCGATCTGGCCTCCTCAGGAAAATACCCAAACAACCACAAATCCTGTGTCACTGGAAGTGAGAGATTCAGAGCTGTAGATAGTAATACAGGCACAGAAAGAATAAGTGGTTAGATTACAGTGACTCTTTTTCTGACTCAAAGGAACTGTTGGGTGAAACAGGACTCAAAACACCTGCCTCTATGTATGCCCTCAAATCATCTTGGGAAAACACCTCCAATATATACTTTAAAGAGCTGTTTGCCTTATTCCAAGGTATGTCCCAGTGCTGCAAGAATATAGCTAGAACAAAATCCTTTTAACAAATGTGCATGCAATTGATTCCTCAGTGGGGCACTTCCACTGTTTATGTCACCCTATGATGCTGATCTAAATTTCACTGGCACCAGTTGCAATGTCTCCATTCCATTTACCAATCCAGAGTTGTGTTTATTGTAACCCTGCCCTGTATACCCTGCCTTATGAAATATTGGATTTCATATTGTTTCTCATGCTATGTGCTGCAAAATGCCAGTTTCCATGTTTGAATGGGTGGATAGCAGAGTCTCCAAACTGAGAGCAAGCCTAAGGCAAAACAGTCTGTTTGATTAGATTTGTGAGTTACTCCAGGCAATTATCTGGAAGCCTCATTAACTATGGACATGATCTTGATTACCACACCTCACTGAACTACTTTGACACAATAGACACTGAAAACCTCCTTGGTACAGATGCTGCATTTCACTATATCTTCTAGAAACCATGTCAGCAACAGATGGTTGCTTCTTTGCATTTCCTCCACCTATTGTTATGACTCTCCTAAACCACTCACCCTGTCCTAATCAAATGTCTCAGCCAAATCTGAATAACCTGGGCAGTGTCTCTACAGAGTTACTCTGCATAAAGCCATTCTGTGCTTCCTGATTTAATCTAAGGACTACATTGTCCCGGGTACTTAGAACAATAGAAGAGCTTTAGATAGAGCTCAAGCCAGCAAGCCCAGCATGGGAAGTTCCAGAGAATTTAGGAAAATGAAACTTAAACTCACTTGTTCCCGCCCCTACCTGGGCAAAAGGGTATAAAAGTACTGAGCACCCCAACTCCAGAGCTCAATACTAGCCTGTACCTCTCTTGGTCTGGTTGGGTTGGGACACGATATCGTCCTTCGCCTGGATTCAGATGCTGGTCATTTGAATTCTTGCCTTCTACAAGATCTTCTTCAGCTGAATTTAGGTAACGTATAGTCCCTGCTTCCCCAAATCCCATTCTATCTTCCCACCTATCTTTCCTCCCTATCTATATACTAGGAACTGTGTGTATGTGCCTTGACTTCTCACTGTGTGATTGTTTGCAACCAAAACTTATATAAAAATATTTAAACTGCAATTTGGTCTTTTATGAATTCTCTGCAGATACGTTTCAAGCCGTTTTTGGTATACATAGTCTTAAAAGATCCCTACCCAACCTGCCTCTCGCATTGTCAAGCCGAGTTATTTTCCCCATTGATACTTTAAAATTGTTGTGTACTGTTACACTCTTAGCAGCTGGTGGAGATGTCTTAGAAATAAGTTCACAAACTGTGAAAGCTGGGTAACATTATCATCAGTTAGAATGGTGGCAAATCATTACTCAAAATCTTCAAAGAAATGATCATTTTGAATGAAGTTGTTGTGTACTGATTACTGTTTCTATATGAGAAACAGAAAATAACACTCCATTAGAGCCCAAGGTGCTGAGATGCAGAACCACTACCACGCCACCCTGCCATCTCCAGAGGGCTTCCTGGTGGTGTGGGAAATGAGTAAAATAACAAACCTCCCCAGTTAGACAAAAACCCTTCAAGAACTTAAGCCACTCTTTTGGGTGGCGTAAATCCAGGGCAGTGACTGTAACACCCATGGCACAAAAGCCCAGGTGAGAGCCAACTGTTTTCAGCTCTTCCCCTGAGAATGGTCGAGCCCATTCCCACCCCCACACTATCATCTGATCAGATGTCAACACAGCTCCTAACACCAGTCTCTCTTCTGGATTGGGGGATGCCACAGTACCCACCCGTTTCCCAGGTTGCCCACCCCACCGGCTCATTTACCAAATGCACTGACTGGGTGGGCAAATGCACTGGTGTGAACTCATGCCAGATCCATTGAGCCATCCACCCTTCCTTTGGTGGGGCTGTAAGACACCCATTTCCTGCCCAACAAACACTAAATAGCCATATTTCTCAGAACTTAACAGTTGGATTCAGCCTCAAGTATGGTTAAGAGTAGTGGATTTTAATCTGGCGAACCAAGTTTGATTCTACACTCCTCCACTTGAGCGGCAGACCGGGGCGTACCAACCTAGGGTCCCCTGGTGCATGTCTTTCAGTCACATGAGGGGGTGCTGGATGCCCCCCACATGATGAACCAGCATGTGACCCCCTGTTATGGTGTCCTGCCTCCCTCCCAGTCTCCCTGCTGACTGGCTTCTGCCCTCCCCAGGCCCGGGGACAGCAGCAGCCAGCCTCCAGGGACGTGCAGGGGGACAATGCTCCACCCTCTCCACCCTGCAGCCAGGCTTCTGCCCTCCCCAGAGCCTGGGGAGAGCTGGAGCCGAGCCGGCCTCCACGGACATGATTTTAGAAGCACAAAGGCTGGGAGCGGGGCTTGAGGGCAGGTCCCCGCCTCTTGAGCCCTGCCCCCAGGCCTCCGAGCTTTTAAAAGCATGTCGCTGGATGCCAGGTTGGCTCCTGCTATCCCCAGGCTCAGAGGAGGGCGGATGCCCGGGAGTGTAGGGAGAGAGGATAGGGAGCCCGGGAGTGGGGCCCCACCCCTGGGCAGGGGGTGCCTGGAGAAGGAGTTGGGAGCCTGGGGGTGGAGCCCCACCTCCGGGCAGGGGGGCACCCGGACTCTTATCTTGTGAACTGAATTTGTTTTCTCCCGTCCTACAGCTGAAGCCTGCTGGGTGACCTTGGGCTAGGCACAGTTCTCTCAGAACTCTCTCAGTGTCACCTTCCTCACATGGTGTATACTATAGGGAGAGGAAGGGAAAGGAGTTTGTAAGCCACCTGGAGTCTCCTTATGGGAGAGAAAGGTGGGGCATAAATCCAAACTCTTCTCTTTCTCTTCTTATCAGCAATACCATTTTGTCAGTAATTTAAGTACATTTTTACTATATCTGGAAAGTTAAAAGAAAACAGTTACCATGCCCTCACACAAACTTATTGCTCTAAAAATCTCACCTAAAGAATATATATATAGTTTCATAACAAGGGCAGTGTAGAAGAAGTTTAGTTATCCAAGTGTCACCAAATGACACAGTTTAACTCATGAATGTGCTCATCCTTTGTCTCATGCTAGACATTGGACTAAGCATTAGCCCTTGAACCTCTAGGCTTAACTAGACATGATGGCATTCTAATGGCTGCTACCATTTTAGTCATTTTAAAATGCCATGAGAGCCCATACCACAGTGTTCTTTCTCTCCCCCCCCCCCATACCTTTTCAAGTATCACAACACTTGTGCAGGGGAGCAGCCATCTCAGCACACAATAAGATGAGGTGGGGGGGATAAGAGTGCCTTGGTCCATTGTGCTGCAAGCATGATCAGGATTAAGTCCTTGTAGCATTCTTAAATGACTTTAAAATGGCATCAGTGTCCTTGTGGCAGCCATGAGGGCACTGTCACATCAAGTCTGCCCCTACGTTGTCATTCTTGCTTTATCTCCTATGAATGTAATTTCTGTTTGTGCAATGGCAATCCATTCAGAAAGACAGAGGGCAATTCCTGCTGAGTACCATCCCTCAATGTAGCCTTGTGTCTCACATGGGCATTTTAGGAGGTGTAGTGTGCTGCTGGATGACAGGGAAGGCAGAGACAAATCACTGGCATTAAATTGCTCTGTTGACTTAACTCTGCATTCTCTAACTCAGTGTTGTTTGAAAGGTTTAACTGTGTCACAGGCCTGCCAACTATATTTAATTTTAATAAGCTAATTGTTCAATATAGGATATTTTATTTATACCACAAACCAGTGGCGAAGCTCCAAGGGGACAGGGGGTGCGCTGTGCATCGGGCGCACGCCTGGGGGCATGGAAATTGCCCCAGACCCCTCCCCCTTTTCCCTCCCCCCCACAGCGCCCCCTTACCTTAGTTCCTTTCCTTTTTGAGAACTTTTTCAGGCTCCAAAGGTCTGTTTGCAGTAAAAATGCCCTCAGGAATTACAGTTCCCAGGAGACCTTGGGGTTCACAAGGTCTCTTGGGAAGTATAGTTCCCATCAGGCTGTTTTTACAGAGAACAGGCCTTTGCAGCCTGAACAAGTTCTCAAAAAGGAAAGGAACTACGGTAAGTGTGGGAAGGGGGGCGGGGGGGCGCCACGGGGGGGGGGATGTCAAATTAGTTTAGCCCAGCTACGCCTCTGCCATAAATCTTTCTTTGGCATTGAGATATGAACCCTTCTTTGTCCTGTGTGCAGCAGGCCATTTATGTGAACAGCCAAGTGTGCTGAGGCCTAGTTTGCTCAGTTCTTCTCCCTCCCTCTTTTTCTGCATAAACCAGGTCTCTGTGTGACTAGTGTTCTAGCCCTAGTTATGTATGTTCAAACCAGTTTCAAACAACTGAAATTCATAATGTGGATGTGTCCTTAACTAAGCAGTTGTTTCTGTTTTTTAACTCAGCACATTTTACCCCCTTTCCAGGTCCACCTATGGCTACAGTATAGCCAATTAATATTGTAGCTGAATTATCCAAACATTCATCTGAGTCAAGGAGGTAGGTAAAGGGGGGGAGGGTTCCCCCAGGTTTAACCCCTCCCCATTACATGTCCAAAGCTCCACCCCCCCATTTGTGATTTTTTTGTATTTTAAAGTGTTTTTTGTTTTTGGCCTGCAGGGGGCACAGTCTTTAGGCTAGCAGCAGCAAACCTTCAGGGATTTTTTGGGAGACTCTCCTGATGATACCACCCAGGTTTGGTGAGGTTTGGTTCAGGGTCCAAAGTTATGGACTCCCAAAGGGGGTGACCCGTCCCCCATTGTTTCCAATGGGCGCTAATAGGAGATGGGGCTACACCTTTGAGGGTCCATAACTTTGCCCCCCCCGAACCAAACTTCACCAAACCTTGGTGGTATCATCAGGAGAGTCTCTTAAAGATACTCTGAAATTTTGGTGCTGCTAGCTTAACAATTGCACCCCTGAGAGCAGGCACCCCCCAAATTTCCCCAGATTCTCCTTTTAAATCCAGCCGGTTGGGGGGGCGGGGCGGGCAGAGCAGGGTAGTCTGCCATCCCTGGCCTTGGAGAGCTGCTTTTAAAAGCACTGAAGCTGGGGGCAGGGCTTGGGGTGTAGCCACACCCCTGGCATGTGTGGAGGTGTGGCCCCTCCCCCCAAACCCACCCCATTAAAAAATCTATACCTTTTTGGTATCACATTATATAATCTCATTTTTCTACTTTCTCTATAAATCAAATAACAAGAACTTCATTAAACTGCTTTCTTGTTACCTGTCCCAGCAGTTTTTGTGGTATATGACTAGTAGTTACTCTGTATTTTTAAGCAAATTTATCTAGAAATAATTATACGCTCACCCTTATTTGTGCTGTTTTATTTATATGGCCATGTGTGTATGCCAGCAGTAATCCTTTATGTGAATATATTGATGCACACATTTTATATAAAAGAGCAATACTCATAGGAATTTCAGTACTACTATATTACTAGTCATCTCCTGATGTCCTAGCACCTGCAGATTTATAGAAATATAATTTTGCTGCACAGTGTGATCTATGTGCATTCATTTTAAGATACATTGCTTAAAGCAGCAAAGTTTTAAATAATGGAAGATATATTATGCCTGTAGGTTATTCCCAATCTTTCCTGTTGCTTGCAAGTCTATTGTTCCCCTTCTTTTCTCATTTCATCATTACAGGACATTTTGAAACAATACACATGAAATGAATCATCTTAATAATGAATGCACTTCAGTGTTTTATCTTGTTTTGTTTTCTGGAAGCAGAAAGGCCGATACTCTCTGGGGCTCAGGACACACTGAGGTGGACTGCTTCCTACAATGAGCATAAGAGTGAGGTTAACAATATGTAATAGGCATTGTGGATCTGCTTCTTCTCTGTGTGTTTTTTTTTTGTTTGCTTGCTTTTTGCTCTTAGGAAGTTTACACACAATTAACACCCCCCTCAAAAAAAACCCTTTCCCCTAAATTCAATAGTGAATTTCTTATTCACACCACCTTTCCTGATGCACAACTCTATTCCATAATACAAATCAAAATTGCATCCTGATCCTGCCCATGTTAAATTAGAAATTGGTCTCACTGGATTTAGGAATGCTTATGTTCTAGTCAAATGTGCTTAGGATTGCAAAGAGTTCGTTCACTGCTTGATTTTTCTACTAGCAGCTGAACATGTGCACTGATTCACATGAAGCTGTCTTATACTACGGTCTATCAAGGTCATTATTACCTGCTCTGACTTAGAGCAGCTCTCCAGGGTTTCAGACAGACATTATTCACATAATTCACTATTTGATTCTTGTAACTGGAGATTGGACCTTCAGCAAACAAATCCAGCTGGGGATTGGACCTCCAGCAAACAAATCAGAAGCTTTACCATTGAGACTTGGCCTCTCCCCTTAACTGAAGAGCATGCGAAGTGGTGTGAAAGTTTTCCTATGATGGGATGGCCTGTTCATACTGGTAAGTAAGAAGTCTTTGAACAATCAGAAGTATAATTATATGGTTTATTGCATTATGGCAACATTTCATAGACTCTGCATCATAGCAGTCCTTTGACACTAACACCGTCATCATCCTGCTTGGTTCTGGGGATGGCCATGGATGAAAAGGGAGCCCCAGAAAGAGATACCAAGCCTATCTGTGACCTCTTGAGTACTATTAAAGCAAGACATATACAGGATCATATAGAGCCGTGGTGGCGAACCTTTGGCACTCCAGATGTTATGGACTACAATTCCCATCAGCCCTTGCCAGCATGGCAATTGGCCATGCTGGCAGGGGCTGATGGGAATTGTAGTCCATAACATCTGGAGTGCCAAAGGTTCGCCACCACTGATATAGAGTTATCCTATACTGAGTCAGAACATGGGTTCATAGCAGCAGCTCACCTGGGTCTCATGCAGAAGGCTTGTAGCCCAATCCAAAATGGGTGGCATGAGTGGTGTTTGAGGGAGTGCAGCCGGAAATGCCCTCCCTGGGCACACCTCAGTGGAGGCGTAAATCTGCAGGTGGATGGCTGCTGCAGACTTCCAGGATGTGCTGACATGGCACTGAGTACATTCCAAAGGTGTGGCCAGAGGTTGGGCCAACATTAGTTGGCTTCCACCCTGCCATTGCCTCCAGGTAGGTTGTGATCCAGGCCATGGCATAACATTATTGAGCTCAAAGGAGGGCTTTTTGGCAGCAGGGATGTTTTGCTTCATATTTTGCCTCCCCACACCACCAAATAGCCATCAGCAGACAGTGGCATGGCAATGCAGCGGTGCTATCCCTGGCTTCCAAAGGCTTTGGAGTGGGCAACCTGCTTCTTAATTACATGAGACCTCTTCATGGGACCTGGCAAGGAATGAACTTGGAAGGAACTTCTGCAGGCAAAACATACACTCATCTGTGGAGTCCTGCCCCAAACAATAGCCTAACATTGTGTCAGTGACTGCTTTTAGCAAATGGACAGTGGGACACTGGAAACCATATTTGGCAAGTGAAGAGTTCTTATTCTTTTGCTTAAAATAAATTAGCTATTGTGGTAGAATGTGGAATTTTAATATTGTACATTGCCTCAGGCACCTTTAGGCAGATGATGACAATCAAAGATATATCTTGGGTTGGACAAGCCAGGGTTTGTGCCCCCAGTCACTTCTTCAGAGAGGTGCCAGGGAGCCCTTGCCCCCACCCCAGAAGCCCTGCCTCACACCATCAAACTGTGTCCCCCACGGTAGGGGCACAGTTCAAGGCTGGGCCCAGGTTCAACTGTGTGCCCTGTCCCAAATTCTGCATGGAGTTTGGGGGTGGGGACACAGTTCAAGGCAGAGCCTGGGTCCAGCATTCAACTGCACCCTGCCTCCAAACTCCACATGGAGTTTAGGGGGGTGCACAGTTCAGGGCTGGGCTCAGCTGGATCTAGCCTCAAAGTCTGCAGTTTAAAGGTAGACCTGGCCTGGCAAGATCCAGCTTTATACTGCTGGCTCCACATGACTTTGGAGGCAGAGCTTCTGAGGCAGTATAAAACTGTATCTGGCCAGGGCAGAGCTTCAAGGTTGCACTGGCCTAGCTGGGTCCAGCAGGCCTTTTAAAGTTGGAGCCAGCAATGATCATGAACTGCCCCCACCCTCAAACTCCACATGGAGTTGCAGGGGCATACAGCTCAACACTGGGGAATGTTTGCCCTGGTCACCATCTTTAGAAGATATGCCCCTGATGACTATTTAAGATTTCCCCTTTACTGTACTGACTCACCCACCTCTGCCAGTATAAATGAGTTTGGACCAGCCTCTCTTCAAGCCTTAGAATGTAAAGGAGAGGAGGTTCAGGCACCCTGGTCCTCATCCTTCCCTTCAAGTGAACACACCCTTGCTTACTGTCACTGTCTGGCCCTATGTGCTTCACCCAGCTTTTTAAATCCTTGAATGGTTTAGAGACCTCCCTTATACATCCTTCACACCACACCCACCCCGAACCTTTGATTCAATCAGGGTTTGGTCCTACTTCTTCCTGGTAATGATAAAAGTAGAGTGGATTCCCACTCTCTGGGTTGTCTGTCCTTCGCTGTCCCACCTGCGCTTTTAAGATAACAGGCCCAGCCTCCCTCCTCCATCTTCTTCGAACGCTGTTTTTTCCCAGGCTGCTGGTTTCCACCTTGCAAGTCACTGTTCTCCATATCTTCAACTTCTTGTTTAGCAGTGGTGGGGGCCTGTCACTGCCTGCCTGCCAGATGGGCCACTGCTTCAGGGTTTCATGTGGTCTTTCCCTCTTGGTGAGGGCCCTCAGGGCACTGGTTTGTTTGTGGCTTGTCTAGTGGGAGGAAAGCTAAGTTGGGAATGGGAGCCAGCTATGGACAAACAACAACAAGAAGATGATAATAATGCAGGTAAAACAGCAGAGGTAGCAAAAATTCCAACTGCCTGACCAAAAAAGTTACTCGCAGTGAAGTCACAGCCTTGACCCAATAGAGTTTTAAGGGATACACACCTCTAATATAGAAGGCAAGTCATATACAGCAGTGTGACACATTATGTTCAGGACATTTTCTTCACCTACCAAAGCCAGCCACAATTCTGATACTAGGGGAAAGAAGAATCTCTCCAGCGTATGGCTAAATGCCTCTTTAATAATGAAGTATGAGCACAGCTGCTCAGACATATGTATCACAGTATCCTCTGCTAAATCAATACAGATTCATTATGTATGAATTGTTAATACTGTTTATTGATCACCATTGTTTATGCACAGTCTAAAATGAGCCAGGCCCTTATGGGAACCACACAGGGCATGCTTTCCTACTTAACAGTCTAATTTTAGATTCTAATTTGGTGTTCAGTTATCAAGAAGTCAATGGAAAAACTTTCTCAATTAGAATATAGGATGCCACAAATGACAACAGTGAACAGAAGCAAAAGCAATGCAAGCAGACAGAATTAATATTGCTGTTTCGCTGTGTTTTTTATTTTACAATGAGATTTAATATGTTGCAGATTTTGATTGCTTGTTTTCCTTGTGTTGCAGTTACTCAGATCTCAATACAGGGAAATGTTCACATTCTATGCAAGAAATATGCCATCTGGCCTGTAATATTGGAAGTTATACCTGCTGAAACCAACAATTATATCTTTGACACTATAAATTTTTGATACCTCAGCAAACATATTTTTGCATTGGTGTTTGCCAAGGGTAAATGGTTGGTCAGAGCAGGAGTGCTTACCATTTATTTATTCATGTATTTAAATCCCTCAATGGGAACCAAAAGCTACTTACAATATTGTTCTTCCTTCTCCATATTATCCTCACAACAATATCTCTGTGAGACAGGTTAGGCTTAAGAGACTGACAGGCCAAAGATCATCTACCATGGTGGAGTGGAGATTTGAACCTGGAGCTCCTGTATTATAGTCAAACAATCTAACACATTACATTACACTGGATTCTATTCCTTTGTTCTTCATACAGAGCAGTAGATTATTTTCCACATTTGAGTTTCTTTCTTATCTAACACCAGAAATGGAGAAAACAGAAATATCAGGGGTCCAAAGGTGGTATTAGTATTGTTGTTGCTGTTGTTGTTGTTGTTGTTTAAATTTGATAGACCACCCAAACCTCACGGAATCATTATTAGCTGCCTTCTCCATTGCTGATCTCAAGATAGCATACAATATGAATAAAACATTATTAAAATATTTTTAAAACCACAATAAAACAACAATTATAAAAAAACAATGAAATCAAAAATTTTAAAAACTCAAATTAGGATTGCCAATTGTTCCATAATTGTGGAGCTGCAACTGAAAGGCCCTGTCTCATGTGCCCACTAGGGATATGCACCAAAATTGATTCAGTCACTCCCTCCCCTCCAATTCTGCTTTATTAGACATGAACATTTTCAAGAATGTTGAACATTTTCAGTTCCATGGGGAATATTTATGGGGCTGCTGTGGGAACTGTTTTAAGATAAGAGGTACCACATTTGCAGCATAGCTGCTAGTGATTCTCTTTGGAAGAAGCCCCAAGTTTGGTAAAGAAGGGGTTAGCAGGTCCAGTTTTATTGACTCCCAAATGGAAAAAACATGGAGAAGCCAATAATATTTGACCTGCTAATCCAGTGGTTCTCAACCTTCCTAATGCCACAACCCTTCAATGCAGTTCCTCATGTTGTGGTGACCCCCAACCCTAACATTTATCCATTTTACAGATGGAGAACACTGATGCAAAGAGTCTTAGGCGACCCCTGTAAAAAGGTCATTCAACCTCCAAAGGGGTTGCAACCCACAGGTTGAGAACCGCTGTGCTAATCCAATCTCTATCAAACTTGTCAGTTCTTGTAAGGAGAGTCACCAGAAGCTACACTGCAATTTTGGTAATTCTGCCTTAAAAAGTAGTCCCCCCAGAGCCCCATAACCAATTCCCATAGACAATAACAAAGGGGGAAACCTCCATTATTGGCTATGAGAAATCTTTGTTATGCTCAGGGTGGACTATTTTTTTAAGGTAGAGGCACCAAATTTGGAGGGTGGACTCTATGGCATTATATTCTGCTGAGGTTCCTCTCCTCCCCAAACCCCACCCTGTTTCCCAGCCTCCACCCCCAAAATCTCCAAGTATTTCCTAACCCAGAACTGGCAACCCTAACTTCGAACCACTGGTTTTCTAAGGTGACTGGTGTGTGAACCTGGTTTTTCAAGGGGGAAAGGGTATAGCTCCATCCAAGACAGGAGAGACCTGAAGCCCCTGACCTTCCTTTCTACTAACCCAGAGAAACTCTGTCTTGTTAGGATTAAGTTCACCCTCACCCAACCTGTTACTTGTTCATTTTCATTCAACCTATTTTTGACTCCAAGCACTGGTTCAGAACATCAACAGCACCCTCAGCATTAAGTGAAAAAGAAAGGTAGAGCTGAGTGTCACCTGCATATCACAGGATAAGTAACTCCTTCACATCTGTTAATTCTCCCCTGTCCTGCATCAGCTTTTCCAGACAAATATACATTTTAAAGTCCCTGATTTGCTTTGTAATCCCACCTTGAAGCTGCATCTAATTTTTATTCCAGCCTTTCTCTCTACTCTACTGTATCATCACAATGACCTTGTGAAGTAGGATGGGGTTACTGGCATATTATCAACCAATGAGCTTCAAGGCAGAATGGGGATATAAAATGTGATCTCCACAAACCTGGTTTAGTAGTTTAACCACTAAACCACAGTGGCCCTTCAACAGTGTAATCCTAAACATGTAATCCATGGACTTCTCATGATTGCACTGCAATTGTGTGTAATGGGTAGAACAGGAAGATATCTCTGTCAGTATACAGTATACAGTTTACAGTTTACAGAATGGAAACTGGTATCTAAAAATCATACATTTCCTTGTCACAGTTCCAGTTCACATGGAAAAATAAACTCACCTTGAAAGCATTGATTTTTAAATTCATTTTATTTATTTTTAATTCCATTTTTCTATCACAAATGAATGGTAGAAAAGATACTCAGGGCAGTTTGAGCAATCTGAAGGAACTGGGAATTGCCTGCAAATGAAAAAGTTTTGGAAGAAAATGGAAGACTTGACAGGATATGCTATGTCAATATCTCATCAGGATATTTATGTCCCTGGAAGTTTTTAAGAACTGCTTAGGGAAGGTAGTAGAATGGCTAACCAAGAAACTGACCAGACAGGAGGCAAAACTAGATATTAAAGCAGCTGCAAGCATCATGACACCATTTTAGAAATAAATTCACCCATTTAAAAATGCCATGAAGGCCCAAGTGTGGTGCAGCAGGAACAAGAGATCTCGCCTCCCCATCCCCAGTGCTTTTTCAGGCACCAAAATAATCTATTCCCCCCCACCCTCATGACTGTTTCAGCATTTGAAAAGATGTGGGGAGAACAAGATATATTGGTCTTATGGCACCATGGGCTCAGTCAGGATCAGCATTTTTGAAATGCCTGAATGTGTCTCTAAAATGGCATTGGTGGCCACAGGTAGAATCCCTGGTCACCACCATGTTTAGTTGGGCTCTGAAGCGCTGCTGGTCAATGACAAAACAGATCTACTTAGCTGTATGTTCCACATGCCTCGAAGTACTGATATTGTAGAGAAAATTTCATGTTCATATTAACAATATAACTAAGTGCATGCCAAATTTTCAACCAATGACAATGTTGTTTGGTGATATATATGATTGATGTAGCATCACTGAGATACGATGGGCAGCTTTAGTCCATCTGTCAGCCCTACTGTGGAGCCAAAATAAAGAAGACACTGGTAGCTTCCACAGCAGATATCTCTTTATTTCTGCCAGCTGGGAGAGAAGAATAGTTACAAATGAAGAATACTAATATACACACACTGGGAAGAAGAGTTTTGATTTGTACTCTACTTTTCTCTCCTGTAAGGAATCTCAGAGGCCCCTTCCGCACACGCAAAATAATGCGTTTTCAAACCTCTTTCACAACTGTTTGCAAGTGGATTTTGCCATTCCGCACAGCTTCAAAGAGCATTGAAAGCAGTTTGAAAGTGCATTATTCTGCATGTGCGGAATGAGCCAAAGGGTTTACAAACTCCTTCCTTTTACTTCCTCGCAACAGGCACTATATGAAGTAGGTGGGGCTGAGAGAGTTCTGAAGAACTGTGATTAGACCAAGATCACACAGCAGGCTTCATGTGTAGAAGCAGGGAAACAAATCCACTTCATCAAATAAGAGTCCACCACTCATGTGGACAAGCAGAGATCAAACCTGGTTCTCCAGATTAAAGTCCACCACTCTTAACCACTACACCATGCTGGCTATATAACCAATACCAAACACAAGACTCAAATGAGGTTCCTTCTGTACAGGCCTTGAAGGGGAAAGAGAAACTAGTTCTTAAAGACTTAGGCCCACTCCGCACAGGCCTTAAGAGTGGCGGCGCAGTGGTGTACTTGATGCTGGTGCACCCCTAGTGCTGTTCGCGCGCTTCTGTGAGCATGGCCCCAGAGCTGTTGCGGTGTGCGGAGGCACCTCTGGATGGAGGCACACTGCTTTTTTCTTTACTTACCTCCTCTTCCCTGCATAGCTCTGCAGAGACAAGGGGACACACCCCCATGGCCATGGCCACACCTCAGGGGTCAGGGGCCAGGAGGCGTGTCCCCTCGTCCCCACAGAACTATGCAGTGAAGAGGAGGTAAGTTAAAAAAAGAAGCGGTGCACTGAAAAATGGCGCCTTCCACCAGGGATGAGGTATAGATTTTTATGGGGGCGGTTCAAGGGAATCAAGGCCCCACCTGCCCCAGGGGGCGTGGCCATGCCTCCCCAAACCCCGCCCCGGTCTCAGTACTTATTTTTTATATATTTTATATATTTTACATTTCTACCCCGCCAATTTCCCAAGGGACTCAAGGCAGCTTACATACTTATAAAAATACAATAATATAAAATGTTACAAAGTGTAAACATTAAAACATTACAAAAATGTAAACATTTGGAGGATATAAACATATATTAACAGAAATATAAACATTTGGAGGAGCTTAATAGAGAAGAAAGAGAAGGGAGCGCTCTAACACATTTGGGAACTCCATTCTTCTTCCCAGAGCTCTCCACTTTCATCCTTACAACAGCCCTCTGAGGAAGCAGAGTCTGAGAACTCTGCAACAGACTGGGGATTCGAACTCGGGACTCCTGAATCTCAGCACGACACTCTACCCACCACACCCCGCTGCCCAGTCGGACACAGGCTGAGAGGCTCCTGGGAGGCCCAGCAGAGCAGCTCTCTGAGGCCAGGGACAGCAGACTTTCCTGCCCCCCCGCCCCCCCACCAGCTGGGCTCCCAGTCAGCAGTCCCTTCTGCCCTCTCCTCCGGGCAGAGGTGTAGTTAGGGAAAAAATAGAGCCTGGTGCAAAATCTGAGTTTTGCGCCCCCCCCCCCCGGCGGCCGCTGTGATGCTGGAATCCACCCCCAAACAGCATCATTTTCAATAGTGTTTAGGGAGCCCAGATTCTCCTTTTAAATCCACCTTAAAGGGAGAATCTGGGATCCCCAGTTAAAACAAAATTGAAAGTGATGCTGTTTTGAGGTGGAATATCCCCCACCCTGAAACAGCATCACTTTAAAAGTTTAAACTGGGGACCTCACATTCTCCCTTTAAATCCATGCCAAAGGGGGTGGATTTAAAAGGAGAATCTGGGGAAATTTGGGGGGTGCCTGCTGTCAGGGGTGCAATTGTTAAGCTAGCAGCACCAAACTGTATCTTTAGGAGACCCTCCTGATGATACCACCCAGGTTTGGTGAAGTTTGGTTCGGGGGGGCCAAAGTTATGGACCCTCAAATTTGTAGCCCCCATCTCCTATTAGCTCCCATTGGAAACAATAGGGGATGGGGCACCCCTTTGGGAGTCCATAGCTTTGGATCCCCTGGACCAAACTTTACAAAACCTGGGTGATATCAGTAGGAGACTCTCCTGATGATACCACCCAGGTTTGGAGAAGTTTTGGTTCGTGGGGGTCAAAGCTATGGACTCCCAAAGGGGGTGCCACTATCTCCTATTAGCTTCCATTGGAAACAATGAGGGATGGGGCACCCTTTTTGGGAGTCCATAACTTTGGACCCCCTGAACCAAACTTCACCAAACTTGGTGATGCTAGCTTAAAACCTGCGCCACCTGCAGGCCAAAAACCGAAAAAACATTTTAAAATACAAAAAACCCACAAACGGGGGGGGGGGCGGAGCTTCGGACATGTAATGGGAGGGTTGAACCCAAGAACCCCCCCTTACCTACGTCCTTGCCTTCCACCTGGTGGCGTTTTCTCCGCACCATGTGGACGCCTCTGTTTTTGAAAAGACTCGCTCACTGAGCGATTCTTACAAACAGTGGCTCGGGGCAGGGTAAGCACGGTGCTGCCTCGCTCAGGAGGCAGCAGCCGTGCGAACAGTGCCCCCTGGACAGCATTTTTGCTGTTCCGGAGGCACTGTTTATGGCCCATGCGGAATCCGCCTTAGTGAAACATACATTGCAGTAGGGACACAGCATATTTTCATAAAAATATAATTGTTCAAACTCCCACATGAACATGACCAGATCACAGACTAATATGCAAGACAAAAGAAGGGTCATTTTATAGAGAAGTGGCAATGAATATAAGGGGAAATATTACAGCAGAGAAAATTAATATAAACCTGTATAATTATATGGTTATTACAATAAACATGCTGTTTTGATAATTAATAATGTGAACAAGCAATTTGATGGGAAGGATGGAAATGAGAATTCAATTTATGCCTTTTGTCTATATGTTTTGTATAATGGACATAGTTTTTAAAAAGAACAAGAATGAATTTAAAACCACTCCTTAAAGAGGTGCAAATGAATATGCTTAGCAATGAGGTTATTAAAAGACATAAACTCTGTAGCATTAAAACTTTCATACTGATCAACTAGGGGTAACTGAGTTGGCCAAGATTTTAAGCTGCTTAATGTTGTTTTAATGGTTGGCTTTAATACTAGTATTTTATGGGAGTTAATTATTTTATAGCATTTGTGCTTTGTGAGCTGCTTCAATAAGATCTCTGCAGAGACAGAGATTCTCTCTAGATCTCTGGAGACTTTTCTAAATAAATATACTCACTTTCATTAGATAGTGAATAGGTCTTTCAGTAATATAGCTATTAAATCAAATTGCATTTGTACATGTCTGATTCACTGAGATCTTTCAACATACAACTTGTTTAGTAATGTGTACATTTTCTCCAGCAAGGAAAAGAGTAGCTAGCTCTTTTGAAGTATGGCCTGGTACCATAGACAAGAGTGGAACAATTACTTCATCTCTTAACTTCTTTATCATAACCAGATAATATCAGCATGCTGGCTAGTAGCTACAGTCTGTATCATCCATATGCCACAATTACATAATGGTTCATTTGGAGGGATTTGCTTGTACTGATCCTCAAAGATAGTAGGAGGCAGAATGTTACAATACGCTAACATAAAAGCTGTCCTATATTTTGGTACACTAACAACCCCATCCAAAGAGAGGGATTGAATTGCACCATAGAAACGGCACACACCCATGCCAGTGGATTTTTCCACCCCAGAGTACAGGTACTTAACCTGATGGAAGGGCAGAAATGCCTGCAAGCAGCCATTGCTATGCCCCACGGAGCCCAGACACAGCACCAGCACCACATGAGCAGGGATACCCCCTGTCCCTCAGAAAGTATGCCCCTGATTGGAGGTCAAAAGGCCATTTTTCTCCTGCTCCCCAGTTCCCAGGAAGCAAGAACTTGGGGCTGGCCGTACGTGATTCCCTGCCCTCTGTGGATAAATGGGAAGCCTAAGAAGAGAATGGCTCAGTAAGATGCGGCTCATAGTAAACAAACTATGTTCATAGAAGAGACAAATTATAATTTTATCCATTGTAAAAAATACCAAGTGTGAGAGTAAGACCAAACTACAACTTAGAGGGAAATGGGTGATCTGCCACTGACATTTGTGTTCTTGTGCATGTCTCTGGTAATGCAGCTGAAATTAATGAAATTAAATGTATTAGAGGTTCCTAACCCCACAGTAAGCAGGCAGAGAAACAGAGGGGGGGGGCGCACAGGGGAACTTGAGGGAGATCATTTCACAATATTAGTCCTGTGCCTGGGAACCAGCGAACCTGGGGATTGGCTAGCTACATGTATTTGGAGTGCACAGATCTCAATATACAGCACTGTTATATCATGTGAATTGGAAAATATGTGGATTTTATATGCATGTTGCTGTCTCCATATATGGGCGCATTGTGGGGACTGTATGTTCCCAATGGGTGCTGTTGTCAGGATCCCAATTAGTATCAACATAATAGCTGCATTGATCTTTTCTCTCCCAACTATATGTTACCATGGAGATGCCAGGAGAGCCCCAGATCAACGGTGCATGCTCATGATTTTGAAATCTATTTGTTACAAGACACTAATGAATGCAGAATTCCAACTTGATGACCTTAATAGTTTTATTATTATCCATTTTTAAAATTTTCTCTATTTTCATCTTTAAGCTGTCTAATAATATAGTTAAGCAATTTCCATTTAGAAACATTAAGCTCTCACTGGGAGAACAATTGTGGGGGATGTGCTGGAGATGGAGAACACTGGCTAATGCCTGTGTATACTAGTGTATGATCATGTCTACAACTGTGAACATATGTGAATATGTATGTAAACTGGTTTTGAGGTATATTTCTAGATGCTGCTTTACAGAAAGGAAAGAGGATGTTGTAGCCTGTCATACAAATGACACACAGCAGAGAGCTGCATCACTTCCTGATTCAGTAATCCATTGTGTGCTTAGCTTCGGTTGAATCATACTCGTCATAATGCTTTGGTTTATATGTGAAATCTTTTAGTCCTGATAGCTTTTGAAAAGATTATTTAGAAGCCAAAGAGCTTGCGTCATACCCAAAAATTCTTCAAGATTACCTATTTCATTTACATTAATCCTTTAGTCTTGTCATGTGACAGTATTGCTGGCAGTAGTAAAATATTTTAAGAGCTTCTGTGCAAAATATTATTTCTGACACAAGTTTTCTGCCATCGTTCCAAGCATATCTCAGCAAAACTAATTTGGAAACTCAATGATACCTTGAGGAGGATACTTTGAGCTAAATCCTGTATTTCTTGTCTATACAACATAAACAAGGACTTTGTGCCAGAATGAAAGGCATTAAAATTGGGAATGCTATAAATTTCCTCCACCACTTTGCCTTGGCTTGCGATTCAGGAAGATATTTAGTGTTTAATCGCCAGTCAAGGCTGCAGGGCCACTTGTCTCTGCCTGTGTGACAGATATTTTTTCTGCATTAAAAAAATCACCAAAGGATATAGATTAAATGAGAATGACAGAATGATAGCAAAGCATTTTCTTGGACCTTGCCTGGAATTCCAAGATCTTAGCAGATTTTAAATCTGTCATTTATTGCTAGAAGTGGGTTTTGTATTAACTTTAAACCTCTGCAAAATACATCCAGATTCCCCACCTTCTTAATGATACATGCCATTTAACTACTATGCAGAATTCATATTCTCATTTATTTATGTTCATTTAAACATCAGTATGAGATTCTTCAAGAACCAGCATGGTGTAACTTGATGGCCAAAAAAATCAAGGGATGTAGATATGTATGGGTGAAAAAAAATTCCACCACTGCCTGCACACATATTGAGTTCATATAAACAAAGCCACATTAAAAAAAGATGCTCCCACTAAGGTAGGGTAGAGCTGGGAGAGGTGGAGAGGGAACTGGGTGATTGGACAGGTAGAGAAGGGAAAAGAAAATGACTAATTGGAAAGGTTGGATTAAAAAGCTTCATAAGAAGCATAGGATAACCGTAAGGACTCAAATAAGGGCAGCATGGGCATGTCTTTCCAGCCATCCAGAGCTGCACAGGAAGGAAAGGTAAGTGCCTCGTAAACACACTGGGTGGCTCCATGCAGAGCCGACCCTGCGGGCAGAGGCAGCGTTGGGACTGCCCACGCGGGACCATGCGAGCGGTCCCAATGTTCCATCAGCTTTATTTAAGCTGGTGGGAAGCCGCTGCTCTGGCTGTGTGGAAATGGCCAGAGACTGGTGCCTAAGCCCTTATTATCTAACGGATATATTTCAACTGTGGGACTTCCCAGAAATAGATCCATTTAGTTGAAATAGGACATGTGAGGCTGGTTGCTCAACAGCAAGAGTAGGAAGGGGCTCTCCAGGGGACATGCTCCTTCACATCTTTCCCCAGTCACCCTGTTAAACGAAGGCTCAGGCCAACAAACCCAGAGCAATAGTTCATGGCAACTGAAGGTCATGGTTCCCAATCCTCAATGTGCTCACCAAGGACCTTTTGTATACCTTCCTTCCAGCCCCCAACATCTTGTCAGTGGGTCTGATGCATCATTATGATGTAGTCACACTCAGTGGGTCTGATGCATCATTATGATGTAGTCACACTCAGGCCTGATAACTCCTTAGAAGTGTGGCCACAAAGAATAAGGGATGTCCTCCTGGCCTCCAGAAAACCATCCACCAGACATTCCTATGTGAACAAATGGGACAGATTCATTGAATGGGCGTGCAAAGGCCATACAGAACCCAAGTCATGAATCTTGAGTACAATTTTTGATTATCTATTATCATTGAAAGATGCTGGTTTATGTGTTTCCTCCATTAGAGTTTATCAATCATTTTGGCCTTTCATATTGGTTTTGGCTCATTTTCAACCATTTCATACCCCTTGGCTAAGAGGTTTCTGAAGGGGCTTAACAACTTCTGCCCTGCAGTAAAAAGACTGGTTCTACAATAGAGCTTAACACTCATCCTATCCAAACTCAGGGGAAAATCCTGTGAGCCACTGGCAAAGTGTGATCTGTCTTTCCTGTCATACAAGATAGCCTTTCTAGTTGCCATCACCTCTGCTAGGAGAGTGGGCAACATCCAGGCTCTCCATTGGGACCCACTGTTTACAAAGTTCCACAGATCTAAGATTGTTCTTTGCCCCACTCTGGAGCATTGTCCTAAAGGGGTCTCTCCATTCCACATGGGACAAGATGTTGTCTTGCTAGCCTTCTGTCCCAACCTGTCTTCTCAGGCGGAGCAGTCACTACATACTCTGGACCTCAGAAGGGCACTCTTATTTATATACACCACACTCACTTCTTTTGAAAAGATTACAATTTATTAATCTGTTTTGCAAGCAAGCACAAGGGCTGTAAAGTATCCACACAAACTCTTTCCAAATGGATTACCAAGGTCATAGCTAAGGCCTATGCGTCGGCTGGCTTAGACTGTCCACTGGCGCTGTGCATGCATTCTACAATGGTGTTCAGTTTACCCACCAACATTCATTAGGCACTACACGGTGAATGTTGACTCCAGGAAGGAAGCAACAGTTGCGAGAGCAGCCCTGCAGGCGATATTCAAATAACAGCCTCATGCCCACCTCCACAAATGGAACTGCACAGAAAACTAACAAAGATGAAGAACAATGTTGCACTTACCTGTAACAGTGGTTCATAGAGTAGGATTCTGTGCAGGCATGCATGCCCTCCCTCCTACCCCACCGTGGGCTGCCATTGGAATACCGCATATGTCTGTCACTGAATGTTATAACCATGGCAGCCTCCCTTTTACACACTGTGTTTAGGCAGGAAAGTTCCACCTGAATGACAAGAGGGGGAGTGAGTGCCTCTTAAAGCTACAGAACAGAAATGTAAGCTTTCTATTCCCTCTGAGGCAGGCCTGCACATGTGTAGTCCCTAATGTGTGCCTGCACAGAAGCCCACTCAATGAATCACTATAATTGGCAAGTGCCACATCTTTCATCTGGGTACTCTGGTACATCCTCCATCAGAAATTCTTGAGGCCTGCAGGAAGGGTGGAATACAAATATGGAAAAGAAATATTTAAAACTGGGGTGCTGTGTGGTTTCTGGGCTGTATGGCCATGTTCTAGCAGCATTCTCTCCTGACGTTCGACAAAATATTTAAAACATTATCACAGATGCTGCATTAGTCCTTTTATCCCTGATATTTTGTTTCAGCCTTTTTCAATGACTGGCAGTCAGAATGTACTTACTCTACTAGACAAGCACAATGTACTGAGGAATGTGATATCACAATACATATTTCTTGTAGGATTGTGTAGTAAAAACAGTTTGTGTAGCAGAGTATGCACTTTATATTTCAAAATAGAGGAGTACACAGTACATGTGAAGAGCAGGCAACAAGACTCTGGCTCTTGTAAGGCTCTCAAGTGTTCACGATAGCTTTGCAAGCAGCAACATCTTTTATTAATTGTTCACATTTGTGAACCCTCACCATGCTGGCAAAGTTCCCTTTCCTGAGAAGTTACTCTGGGCAATCCATTCCACTCATTGGTACCATCAAAAATTAATTTGCAAAAAAGATGGCAATATGGAAATTCAAAATCTTTCACAGCTTCAGTGAAGACTGCCAAATCACCTTAATGTTAGTATGCAAAGTTCATGCGTTGAAGATCTTGGTTTTATCACAATTATGATAGAATTTGCAAACAGGGTATTAATGCAACAATACATTTTCAGTGAGCTATGTGACAGAAAACCCCTGAATATCTATAACAGAAGAACAGAAGAAACAACAGCTACTTTAATCTGTACTCTAATCTGGAGGAACCGGGTTTGATTCCCCGCTCTGCCACCTGTGGAGGCTTATCTGGGGAACTCAGATTAGCCTATACACTCCAACACACACCATCTGGGTGACCTTGGACTAGTCACAGTTCTTCTGAGCACTCTTAGCCCCACCTACCTCACAGGGTGTTTGTTGTGAGGAGGGAAGGGTAAGGAGTTTGTAAATCCCTTTGAGTCTCCTATAGGAGAGAAAGGGGGGATATAAATCCAATTCTTTTACTACTACTTTATGAGAAAGTAGCCTTATGTATACGATAAAGCAAAATAAATAGCTATCATTTTTTCACATCCAGAATCATAGAGGCTCAAAGATTACCTAGACAAAATGCTAGATCGCATGGCAAACCAACTCCTGGATTAAACCTCATTATTCTCTAGGCATGGAAATGAATTAATGCCATTTGTTCTTTTTTTAAAAAAAATTCCTACACATCAATAACTACTAGGAATGTTTGTTCCTGACATTTGCTCTTCTGTTTTTCATAGGAAGCAATTAAATATGTGAACGCCCAATTTTAGTCCAAAGTGGAATAATCTAGATTAGAAACAACTTTTGTTCATTATGTCTTGCCTTGGTGGGGACCAAATGGCATAGATGTGGCAATATTTATAACTGCTGCCCTCCCAGTGCTGGGACTGGAGAGACAAAACTGTCTGCTTCAAAGTCCTAGTGTCATCAATGAACAAACACAAGGACTCTGTAATATGTAGACAGGCCTTTTAACTTACCTCCAAGACATGTTATGAGGGTAAAATGGAGATGGGAGAAGCCATACAGCTGCCCTGCTCCTATTGTGGCAAGGTAGGATAAGCAAGACAGATCAGCATTTCAAAGACTGCTCATGTGGAGTGGATGTTTCTGGCCATGCCCTGCACCTATAAAAATGAAGTATATGTTGATAGCCCACAAATAAATGGGAACTAATATTAATAAAAGCACCAACTCTTTAGCTTTGCATCTGGCTCTTGAACCTTCAAAATAGATTTTACTTTTGCTGTACACCAAGTGATGAAAAAAGGCAGCCAGACTGTGTAGGTTACCAGTCTGTTACATGAAAGAGTTAGATCTGGGGGAAGGGATACATAATTCAAAAAGGCAAGATTTTTTTCAAAGGCTTTGCCAGCTTATTTACAGCCTGTCTTTCTCCAAATGGCACTGAGGTGCCTAACAACTAACTTGAAAATACAGTTGTTAAAAAAATAAGTCATCAAAATGACTATATACACATTCTTTCAAGCCAGATACAGCTTTCTGGCAAATTTCTTTGCTGCGGAACTTCCAGAACTCTGTGCCAGTTTCCAGTTGCTGTTATATTTATAACCAATTAGTCTATCACTAATAATTATAACAATTGTGTGTTGTCAAGTTGCAACCAACCCATGGCGACCCCAGGACCATAAGGTTTTCAAGGCCAGAGATGAGTAGAGATGGTTTGCCATTTCCTGCCTCTTTGCAGCAACTCTGGACTTCCTTGGTGCTCTCCCACCCAAGTACTTGCCACGGCTGACTGTGCTTAGCTTTCAAGGTCTGCCAAGATTGAGATAGTCTAGGCTACTCACTTCTAGGAAATCAATAACTTTTTCTTTTAAAAATGACAGATATCTCACTACTCAGTTGAGTTCCCATTGGTAGTTTCCAAATCCTTGGATTCAGATTTTTCATTTGGATAATTAATTCCCTGATGTATTTGAATACTTAATATATTGGGGAGTTTTAATTTCCTTCCTATGGTCAATCTATTTCCTGATAGAGCAGTCCTAAGCAGGATTTGGAAGGAAACAACTCTGCTTAGGATGGCAAATTGGATGACCTTGTCAAACCAAATATCTACTGTACTTTCTTTTTATGCGGTTATGACATAAACTGGGTGATGCAACAAGTGAATGGCTTTTTGTTGATTGATCATCTTCCTTTCAGTACAGTCAATGATTAAATAAGCTATCACATTTGAATACAGCTTCATATTACCAAAATCTAAGTACCGATACTTCTGTGAGATATCGAAGGATGTATGAATGAACATCCTAATTCAGAAATAAAACTTGTCACTTGTTGGAAGGAAATGCTTCCGTTTTGATCCAGAACTGGAGCATCATGCCAGAATCAAAAAGACACCAAAAGTGTTGGGGTCTACTTGCATACTGGCATGCTCACTACCATGTGAATTCCTCTACACCCTTGGGATGTTCATGGACATACGTGCCTACTACGCTGAGCTCCCCCACCACATACACAACTTCTAATGACACATGAACCTAGCTCTAAAACAGCTACTGATTTTCACTTCTCAAAGCAAATTCCTTTATTAAAAAAACATCAGAAACTAAGTAAGAGGGAAGGAAGTGGCCTTGGCCGTTTCTGCACGGCCACGCTGAGGGTTGGGTCGCACGAACAGTCCCATTCGCACGAATGGTCCCGGTAATGAATGGGAAGACAGCGCCGCAGAGTGCCGTCGTCTGATCGACCTACCTTCTCTGCAACCGTCCGGCGCGTCACCGAGGCCAGGGGACATGCCCCCCTGCCCTGTGCAACCGCTCCGGAGTTGCAGGGCAGGTGGGCGTGTCCCCAGGCCTTGGCGACATGCCGGACAGTTGCAGAGAAGGTAGGTCAATCGGGCAAAGGGGGGAGGGATGGCGCCTTCCAGCCGCTGCCGTTTGCATGGCAGCGGCTGGAAGCTGCCGTTTTCCAACAACAGTGGGAAAACAGCAGCTTCGCGCCGCTGGGGAGGAGCAAGGGCGGCCCGGCTGTGAAGCAGCTGCGCCCCCCATGTGAACAGCTCCCTGGGGATGGCGCTTTTGCCATCCCCAGGGTGCTGTATTTGGCCTGTGCGGAAAGGGCCAGTGTGATTGTCATATAGGTCAGCCAATCAGAACTTTTTCTGAAAATTGTAAGATCTGTTTCCTTTGGAGTTGTATGCTCTAAGGAAAGTTTAGAGTCTGACCAAAAAGGGTTGATGAAGATGCATTTGTAACTTTGCCACACAATGACATCTGAATTTGCATATTGTCACTTTGGTGGCTGGGGCTGCAATCTTATGAACACTCATGAGGGAGTAAGTCCAACTCAACTCATTGGGATTTACTTCTGACTATGCATGCTTAGGATTGCATTGTACATCAGTGGCTGTAAAGAACAGGATCCCTTCTGCTGTGCGGTCACAGCTGTTTATCTTCTTCCATGTATAGATTTTCCTAGTTTAGTCTTTGATTGCATTTCAAAAAATTGTGAAGTCTTCTGTTTTACTGAAGGCACTCATACTGAGTACCTGGGAAGTGTTTGATTTTAATTTTACATAATTTTTTAATGTTTTATTGATTTTTGTACCTGGGACTTTGTTTTTAGAGAGAGGCTGGGAAGAAATATGCTAAATAATATGCTAGTGCATCCTAGTCCTTAGTGATGAAAAGCATTTAATTATTTAATCAACAAATTTTAAAAAATTAAAAAAATGGTTGTGTATCATTATTAAACATATCAATTGCACCCAGGAAAAACTGATGTTTTGATGCTGACATTTTTTGCATGTACCAAGTTATTGTGCATAGAAACTATAAAACTGTAGTCAAAAAGAGCAATTTCTAGTCAAGGACCATTGAAGTTGCAAAGAAGATTTTTTACAAAAATGATTACACAGCCAGATATGTAGAGATCTTTCTTGCCATTTTCCTTATCACCATGTCTAGCTGTGGAAGGAATGTTCCAAGTGGTTCAGTTTCAATTATAACATTTAAAAACACTTCAGAAGTTCATTGACACATTTATTAGTGTTTGTCTAGATGCAGTACACATGGGGCAAACCTTATAAAAAGCCAACATGATACTAATGGGTCCTGATGGAAGGTCATCCCCATTTCTTCCTGCTAATGTATCTGGAGTCAATAGTGAGCAATATTGTGTTGGATAAAGTAATAATTTATTAAAGTGAGTCTGTGCTGAAGGAAGAAATGGAGCGATTAGCTTTACATTTTGATCAATTAATAGTACTCAGACGAGCAGCTTTTCTGAAGCCTCTAAGAATAAATCAAGCTAGTAGGAAGTCCATTGAGGAGCATAAATGGAAGCATTTGTTACTTCACAATTTTCATTTTTACAAATGGTTTTCTGCATTAGATAACCTTAGCATTATGAACCACTGGAAAGTACCCAAGATAAGTAATTGAAAAGTGTTTTTGCGGTGAGCTTTAATTTTTTTTAATGACCTAAAGTTGCAGGAAAGAACACTTTTATAGCTATTGATAAGTAATAAAAAATACAGCAGATGCATCCTATCTTGCCCGCAGCAATGGAGAAAGGCAGTACGGCTGGGTTTATCTATAGGAAGCGTGCACATGCTTTCCATTGAAAACAATTTACTTGCTGGATATCTTTATTTTATTTATTTATTCATTTCCGGTTCACAACCAGTAAAACAACAATTCATAAAAAGCCAAATTATTTATAAACAAAGAATTAGAAAGTTAAAATATAACATAAAACTTATTTTAACATTCCTCTATAGGAATTAAGGGTCTCCTGTCCACCAGCTAGATATCAGTGGGGACTCTGCTCCAGATGTTTTGGCCAGTTGTTTGGCTGCCATGGCAGAATGATTAAGGCAAAGTCAGATGAAGTCAAATCTGACTAAGACTGGCTGAGCCAGGGAAGGATAGATGGCGTTTCTCAGTTACAGACTCTTGATGACATGTAGCTGCACCAGCCATCAAGAGTATCAGTGAGATACTTGATGCCTCCCTATCAATGGAGGCTCAAGTCACGCACATGATTTACCAGACTTTTTATCATCTGCTTTCTATAATCCAGGTGAGATTATTAGTGCTTTACTTATCCCAAAACTGACTGTCTTGGCTTGGGCTTCCAGACAGAGGTGTCAGGTTGCAGCAGGGAGTTGAGTCTAGTCTGAGAGTCTGTTAAACAATTTCAGCGCCAGAAGTCCTGTCCTAGGGTTAGAATGCACAGAAAGAGAATGCAGGGTCAGAATACATACAATACACTGAGTTGCAGCAGTCATGTGCTTTGTTGCACCCAGGCTGGTATGCTCTGTGAACCTGTATGATATAGGGTCTTCCAGCATGTTAGACTTCATTCTGTGCTTCCCCCTGCTGCAGAAGGTGCGTTCTCTGAACTAGCAGGCATCCCCATTTAACTTGCAGTAGCTCCCTTTGTCTCTGCCTTTGTTGACCTGTGGGCTCAGGTGAGCTAGGTGCATGAGTCCCTGCAGCTGGAGCAGGGCAGGCCTGCTTCTGCAGGCACTTCTGGCTTCGAGTCTTGACCGGCCTGTTGTTCCCCCTGTAGAGCCTGCAGGGGCCCTGGCTGCCCCAACCCCAGCTCTTGTTAGTTTCCAACTTGGTCTGGACTTACTGGGCTCTGCTCATCCCCTGAGAACTCATCACTCTCCAAGGGATGGTCCATGACACTGACTTTGCTACAGTGATCCATGCAATGGTCACCTCTAGATTGGATTATTGCAATTCACTCTATGCAGGGCTGTTCTTGGACTTGCTTTGGAAGTTCCATTTGGTATAGAATATGGTAGCACAGGTCCTTACTGGAATTCTGTGGCGAATGCATATACAACATGTGCTCTGCCGGCTGCATTGGCTCCAGACCAAATCAAGTTCAAGGTTTTGGTGTTGATCTTCAAAGCCCTAAATGGTCTGGGGCCATCAAATCTGTGGGACTGTCTCTCCCAGTATGATCCCCCAATGGGTGCTTTGATCAGCAAATAATCCCTGACCCAAGGGATGACCATCTGGCATTGACCATGGCTAGGACATTCTTGGCACTGGCCCCTACCTGAAGGAATGCTTTGTCTAGCCCGACCCAGGCTCTGTGGGCCCTGATGAAATTCCACAGGGCTTGTAAGACAGAGATGTTCCATGAGGCCTATGGCTGAAGCAGCTATGGTAGTACCATCTGAATGGTCTCCCTCTTCTCTTCCCCTCTATTGTTTATATTAATAGGGTTATTTAATTGTGTTATTTAATCTGCTGATGGAGGGGGGAGCGGTTGCCGCCCCTGCGGCTCTCCAGGCGGTAGCTGGTTGGTTGAAGCAGAGCAGGCTGAAACTGAATCCATCGAAGACGGAGACCCTCTGGCTAGGCCGCAAAGGAGAGGCTGGGGATTTCCAGCCACAGGTGTGGGAGGGGGTTTCATTGGCACCGACCTCCTCCGTCCGCAGTCTGGGGGTCCACCTGGATTCGTCTCTTTCAATGGAGACCCAGGTGGCCCTTACAACCCGGACTGCGTTTTTCCATCTCCGTCAGGCCCGGCGGCTGGCCCCCTTCCTCTCCCAAGCAGACCTGGCCACTGTGATCCATGCAACGGTCACCTCCAGGTTAGACTATTGTAACTCGCTTTACGTGGGCCTTCCCTTGCGTTTGATTCGGAAGTTAAAGCTGGTCCAGCACGCGGCAGCTCACTTGCTCACAGGAGGCGCCTTTAGAGAACACATTCAGCCTGTGTTGCGCCAGCTGCACTGGCTTCCGGTCGAATTCCGAATCATCTTCAAGGTGTGGGTTCTTACCTTTAAGGCCTTGCGCGGCCTGGGACCCTCGTACCTTCGGGACCGCATCACCCCATATGTCCCCACTCGGCCTCTGCGATCAGCAGAGGCCAATTTGCTGGTGATCCCTGGCCCCTCGATGATGCGGCTGGCCTCCACGCGGGCCAGGACTTTTACAGCACTGGCCCCGGCCTGGTGGAACACCCTTCCTCCAGCTGTCCGGGCCCTGCGGGACCTGGGTGAGTTCCGCAGGGCCTGCAAGACTGTGTTGTTCCACCGGGCCTTTGGAGAGTCCGGCCGCTGATGTGGTGCCCCCTACTGTTCTTTATTGCCCCTCGCCTTCGGGGCTGTTACATCAGGGTCCCCTCATATTGAGGGGCCTACCGTCCCCCCCTCTTTTGGGGGTAGGTTTTAAATTTGAGGTTGGACGCCTGTTTTTATGTATTAATTTGCTGTCGCTGGTTTTAAGTATTTTATTGTTGACATGAGATGGAGCCTATGTATTTATATTGTATGTGTGATTTGCTCCTGCTTGTCTCTGAACTTTTGCTGTTCACCGCCCGGAGCCCTTCGGGGATTGGGCGGTATAGAAGACGAAACAATAAATAAATAAATAAAATAATAGAATCTGATTTTTTTTGCTATCTGGGTTTTAATTGTTTAATTCATGGTTTTATTTTTTGATTGTATTTTAAATGTTGGAATCCACCCTGAGCTCCAAGGAGGAGGACAGAATAGTAATTAATTAATTAATATGAACCAACGAACGAACGAACGAACAAATGAACATCTGGCAAAAAGTTTGTCTAGCAATTGGACACCCACAGTGGTAAATGGAAAAGTTCTATGGAGCTGCAGTTGTAGAAAAGTTCCCACAGTATGTAATTTTCAACCCACATGTTTATGGTTAACCAGCCTCAGAAATAAGAATGACCCATAGCCATTATCCTACTTCATACATTCAGGTCCATAGGAAAATACTTTAGACACGACAACTCTGAAAACTATCTACCATTTTCACAGCCAAGTTTATTTTGCTCATCTCCATTTTTGTTCTCTTTGGCATGATCAAAAAGAAAATTTTGTTCACAAAAGGCTCTCTGAAATCAAGTAGACTTCTGGTGAAGCTCTTTCATATGTATAGTTATTAAGGACCAATTTATAGCCACTTAGTCCCCTCAAGTGAAATGCAATCTCATCCCATTGTCCATGCCCACGGATTAATTTCCCAGTCTCTTTTAATCACTGCTCATAAACAATGTCCTCCTTTCTGTAGCCATTCCAGGGTTTTTTCTTTTCACTTAAGTTTCAGCTGGCCATGGGTCACCAAAAAACAGAATAAGTACTACAAATTATGAGTCTGATGCCCAGTATTGCTACAACCATCACCACTAATTTCAATCCCACTTCGACACAGGAGACTAGGGGTGACCCATCTGGCTTCAACAAGAGCCTGGGCCTTTTCCACTGTAGCTATGGCTCTGTGGAACAGGCTGCCTGAAGATGTAGGGTGGCTTCTTGGATATCATCAAGAGGCACTGCAAGGATTGGCTGTTTGCCAGGGCTTTTGAGGAGATTTGAACAGCAGGCCTCTTTGAAGGAGGTGGAAGGGGGGAGTTGGGGCATGTTGTTTTATCTTTGGATTTAGCTGGTGATGTCCTAGTTATTATTGTAAGCTGCCTTGAGCCAAGAGGAAAGGTGGGATATAAATGTTTAATAAATAATAAATAATTTTGTTCTTGTTGCATGCAGACACAAACAGGGATCCGTTTTGGGACCAGTGCTCTTTAACCTATTCATAAATGACCTGGAAGTAGGGATGGGTAGCGTGGTGGCCAAGTTTGTAGATGATACCAAATTATGTAGGGTGGTGAGAACCGCGAAGGATTGCGAAGAGCTCCAAGCGGACCTTGATAAATTAGGTGAGTGGAATAAGAAATGGCAAATGCAGTTCAATGTAGCAAAATGCAAAGTGATGCACATAGGGGCAAAAAATCCAAACTTCACATACACACTACAAGGGTCAGTGCTATCAGTCACAGACCAGGAAAGGGATTTGGGCGTCTTAGTTGATAGTTCCATGGGAATGTCAACTCAATGCATGGCAGCTGTGAAAAAGGCAAACTCTATGCTGGGGATAATTAGGAAAGGAGTTGATAATAAAACTGCAAGGATTGTCATGCCCTTATATAAAGCCGTGGTGCAACCGCACTTGGAGTACTGTGTTCAGTTCTGGTCACCACATCTCAAAAAGGATATTGAAGAGCTAGAAAAAGTGCAGAGAAGGGCAACGAGGAGGATTGGAGGATTGGAGCACCTTCCTTCTGAGGAGAGGCTGCAGCGTTTGGGACTCCTTTAGTCTGGAGAGGAGACATCTGAGGGGGGATATGATTGAAGTCTATAAAATTATGCATGGGGTAGAAAATGGTAAAGCCGTGTGTTTAGTTTGTGGGGAGCAGATCGTCGTGTTTAAGGACTACAATCTGAGTCGGCATTACCAGACGAAACACGAGGAGAAATATAAAAACTTGACTGATGCCGAAAAAGCACGAACATCAGAAGCTTTGTTAGCTAAACTGCAAACGCAGCAAGGCTTTTTTACCAAGCTCCATGCATCCAGAGATGCAGCAACCAAGACCAGCTCTGTGATATCCCACAAAATAGCCAAAAACAGCAAGCCATTCTCGGAGGGGGAGTTTGTGAAAGAGTGCTTGGTAGACTCTGCAGTGCTAATATGCCCTGAAAAAAAGCCGCATTCGTGCAAGTCCCGCTGTCCAGGCGGACTGTGACGAGGAGGATCGAGGACATTGCGGGGAACCTGGAGCTACAGCTGCAACATGAAGTGCCAAGTTTTGACTTTTTCTCCTTGGCTTTGGACGAGAGCTGTGATGTCCACGACACAGCCCAGCTACTCGTATTCATCCGTGGGATAACGCCGGACTTCAAGATTACAGAGGAGCTGGCAGCGATGCAGTCGTTAAAAAGGAAGACGACAGGGAGCGATCTCTTCACAGAGGTAAATATGTGTATGGACAAGTTGGGACTGAAATGGGACAGATTGGCAGGTGACACCACGGACTGTTGTCCAAATCTTACAGAAAAAAATGTCGGACTTTTAAAACATTTGCAGGATAAAATGAGTGAAATTGACTCAGATCAGAAATTGGTATTTTTACATTGTATTATACACCAACATGTGTTGTGCAAATCAGTGCTAAAATTTGACCATGTTATTGATGTTGTTACTAAAAGAGTTAACTTCATCAGGGCACGGGAACTGAATCACAGACAGTTTGTCACACTTCTGGAGGGGCATGAGACTGAGCCTAGTGACATTGGCTACCACACTTCAGTCAGATGGCTCAGCCTGGGCAAAATGCTAAAAAGAGTCTGGGACCTGAAAGCACAGATTCGAGAGTTTTGTGAGACGAAAGGCAAAGACATCCCAGAGCTTTCAGATGAGGACTGGATGGAAAATTTTGCATTTGCTGTTGATGTGACTGCCCTGATGAACGAACTGGACATCAAGCTGCAAGG
The DNA here is from genome assembly GCF_021028975.2 of Sphaerodactylus townsendi. Classification (NCBI taxonomy): domain Eukaryota; kingdom Metazoa; phylum Chordata; class Lepidosauria; order Squamata; family Sphaerodactylidae; genus Sphaerodactylus; species Sphaerodactylus townsendi. The sequence continues at coordinate 142,402,466 of NC_059425.1, forward strand.
CAAGGGCCCCTTTGTACATGAAATGCATAGCCTGGTGAAGGCTTTCATGAGAAAGATACAGTTTCTTTCAAGACAACTGGAGAGCAATACTCTCACTCACATGCAAACCCTGAAAGAAGTCACAACATCAGCTGATCACCTGTGCAGGTACTCAGCCATGCTAGGAGCATTGCATGGTGAGTTTTCAAGACGCTTTAAGGATCCCAGAACAACGGAGGGTGAAATGTACATGATTTCCTCTCCCTTTACCTTCAGTGTGGATGACGCATCCAGTGATGTTCAGCTGGAACTCATTGACCTGCAGTATGATGCAGTACTGGCAAAGCACTTTAAGACAGGATGGACTTTCCTAACATTAGGAAACATGCTCAGAAGATGTTTGTTCTCTTTGGCTCTACCTACATTTGCGAACAAACATTTTCAGTGATGACATTTACAAAATCAAGATATAGATCCTCTCTCACTGATGATCATCTGTCAGCTGTGCTTCGCATCTCCACTGCAGTCATTCAACCTGACTTTGATGCACTCGTTAAAGCCTAGGAGATATTAGATTTCTCTCACTGAACAAGGAAAAAGAACACACCAAATGAGGTGGTTAGACCACAAATGTAGGTATGTTAAGGCACCAGATAGCAGTGAACTGGAACACTTTATCTGGAAGCCTTTTTCTCAAAATCACAGTTCAGTGACAGTTCAATATGTTGTTTCTTGCTTAATGTTTGGAGCCCAAAGACAATGTTGAGATGTCTTTAAAATGATCAGAACCTTTACACAACTTTCCAACAGTATATGAAACTCAAATGTGTTTTGGAGTGAATGTGACTGAAAATGTTCACTAATATGAGTCACAAATAGTAAAAAATGTTAACATTTTGTCTACCATTGTTTTGAGAAATTTGTGTGAATAAATTACATTTTTTGGAAGGCAACCTCACCTTTCCATTGGATAACTTTAACATATACTAGTCTTGCCCGCTTGTCAAAACAATGCTATTTATTGCTTTTTTATATAAAGAAATACAATAACTATTATGCAGAATTGAGTTCAGCCTTTTGGCCCGGCCCTCCACAATATTTTCTCTTATGCGGCACCATGGAAAAAAAATTGCCCACCCCCGCCTTACAACGTCGTTACAACAGCATTACAAAGGCGTAACAATGGCGTTACAACAGCGTTACAACAGCGTTACAACGGCGTTACAAAACCCTGAAACATAAAACTGACCATAGCTCTATTCTCGGACTGTGCCCTAGAAATCAACGTAACACTAAGGCAATCCTGAACCTCTGCCCTTGCCTTAACCCTAATCCTAACTTATTATTATTATTTAATTTATTCAGTCATCAATTGTTCCCAAAATTGTAAAAAAAAACCCGAAACCAAAAACTGACCATAGCCCTATTTTCAGATTCCACTCCAGAACTCAACGTAACACTAAGGCAAGCCTGAGCTGCTCCCCTTGCCTTAATCCTAACCCTTACAACGGTGTAACAATGGCGTTACAACGGCATTACAATGGCATAAAGGCAAGCCTTAAAGGCAAGCCTTAAACGCTCCCCTTGCCTTAACCCTAACCCTTACAACGGCATTACAATGGCATTACAACGGTGTTACAACAGCGTTGTAACGGCATTATAACAGCATTGTAACGGCGTTATAACGGCGTTACAATGGCGTTACATCGGCGTTTCAATAACCTCAAACATAAAACGGACCATAGCCCTATTCTCGGACTTTGCCCTAGAACTCCACGTAACATTAAGGCAATCCTGAACCTCTGCCCTTGCCTTAACCCTACCACTAACTTATTATTTTTATTTAATTTATTCAGTCATCATTTGTTCCCAAAATTGTAACAAAATGCCGAAACGTGAAACTGACCATAGCCCTATTCTTAGACTGTGCCCTAGAACTCAACGTAACACTAAGGCAATACTGACCCACTGCCCTAACCCTAACCCTACCACTAACCTATTATTTTTATTTAATTTATTCAGTCATCATTTGTTCCCAAAATTGTAAGGAAACGCTGAAACGTGAAACTGACTATAGCCCTATTATAGGCCCATCAGCCTTCTTAGTACTATCAGCAAGCTATATGCTAAACATCTATGCTGGAAACTGAGAGACTGGCTGGAACAAGGGAACCATTTAGCAGAAGAACAGGGGGGCTTCAGAGAGGGATGTTCAACACAGAATCACTGTGTAATCATGGACCATCTCATAGCTAAATACACATCAAAGCCCCAGACCTCTTTATATTGCCTTTGTGGATTTTAAATCCGCCGTTGATTCTATCTCAAGAGATTTACTTTGGGACAAATTGCTTAGTACCGATATAGATAAACGGTTACTAATGCTAATCAGGGCACTTTATCAGAATACCAGCATTAAAGTAAAATATAACCCACAAGGCTATCTAACAAATGAAATCAAAAGTAGCAGAGGGGTCAAGCAGGGTTGTATTTTGGCCCCCCTCCTCTTTATTCAATTTTTTTACATCAATGATATTGTAGCCTTATTCAATAACCCAGATCTCCATCCGCCCAAAAAATTGTTAACAAAAGTATCTCTTTACTTTTATATGGATGATCTAGCTCTTATCTCTAGAACCCCCCATTGGCCTAAGGAGACTCTAAGGACCCTTTGCTGATTATTCTCAGAAAACCAGTTAGAAATTAACTATGAAAACCAAAGTGATGGCTTTATGCTTACTAGACCTAAATGCCATATATGGAAATTAAATGTGGAAAAAATTGGAGCAGGTTCCACTCTACAAATATCTGGGTGTAGGCATTTCAGTCATCAGGACTTAGAACTGCTCATATCAAATATGCTAAGCGTAAATGCTATCCAGAAGCTCTGGAGCTATAAGAAATTATTTCTGAAACAGAGGTGGGCATCATATTCGCTGCCATCAAATTATTTAAGGCCAAATCATTGGCTAACTATCATATGGTACACCACTCACCATAACCGCTCCCTCTGCAATCTTTGAGCCGCCCTCAGTCAAAAAATTTTGAGGTCTATCTTACAGCTCCTAAACAACATTTCAACGCTGCATTGCGTATAGAGACTGGCCTAATTTCAGTACAAGCAAAACTATGGACACTCTCTATACTATACTGGCTCAGGCTATAAGCATTGCCAGAGGGGTCTTGCAAGACTTGTCTTGTCTGACATATTTGTTCCCCGGGCTTAGAGCAGTTTTACTGAACTATCACATTATGGACTCTCTCAACAACTAATTACCAGCATGAATTATGATAGAGCTTTAGATCTTGTTAAACTTTAGAATCATAGATGTCGCAGAGGCAACACGCATCTGAATAAACTTTAAACACCCAATTTTCAGTAAAATAATGCTGAATAAACTTTCAATAATGCCTTATCTTTACTTCTTTGTTTAACGTTAACTATCGAAGAGCCTACAGTCATCTGCTACAACGCCTTCGCCAACTATACCAATGGGATTTATAACAGTACCAACTGAGGGTAGAATCTCTGCAGTTGCCAAATAGGAGGTGTTGAAAACTCGGAACATATATTATTTGAATGCGCATACTATGATGAGATACGTTGGATGCTTCTGTCCTTTGACCAGACAAACTCTCCCTTGGCTAAGAAAGAAAAGGTTAAAACACTGTTATCAGATACCAATAAAAATCTAATTCTTTTGGATCTTGCTGGTCAATGACCGTAAATAAACTATGATGATGACTATAGCCCTATTCTCGGACTTTGCCCTAGAACTCCATGTAACACTAAGGCAATCCTGAACCTCTGCCCTTGCCTTAACCCCACCACTAATTTATTATTTTTATTTAATTTATTCAGTCATCATTTGTTCCCAAAATTGTAACGAAACGCTGAAAAGTGAAACTGACCACAGCCCTATTCTCAGACTGTGCCCTATTACTCAACATAACATAACAATGAGGCATTACTGAACCGCTGCCCTTAACCCTAACCCTAACTTATTATTTTTATTTAATTTATTCAGTCATAAATCGTTCCCAAAACAGTAACGAAACCCCGAAACAAAACCTGACCATAGCCCTATTTACGGATTCCACCCTAGAACTCAACGTAACATGCTGCGCAAGCCTTGTGACTTCCCTTGCCTTTTAACCCTAACTCCATAATAGCGTAAGCATAACCATGCTACAACGGTGTTGTAATCAAGTAACGGCATTATAACTGCATTGTAACGGCATTATAACGGCGTTCCATGGCGTTACATCGGCATTTCAATAACCTCAAACATAAAACGGACCATAGTCCTATTCGCGGACTTTGCCCTAGAATTCTACGTAACACTAAGGCAATCCTGAACCTTTGCCCTTGCCTTAACCCTACCACTAATTTATTATTTTTATTTAATTTATTCAGTCATCATTTGTTCCCAAAATTGTAACAAAACGCCGAAATGTGAAACTGACCATAGCCCTATTCTTAGACTGTGCCCTAGAACTCAACGTAACACTAAGGCAATACTGACCCGCTGCCCTTGCCTTAACCTTAACCTTAACCCTAACCCTAACTTATTATTTTTATTTAACTTATCCAGTCATAAACCAAAAACTGACCATAGCCCTATTTACGGATTCCACCCAAGAACTCAACGTAACATAAAGGCAAGCATTAGCCACTCCCCTTGTCTTAACCCTAACCCTTACAACAGCTGCTATAATGGCGCTTTTCTTCAACGGGCGTTACAATGGTATTAATAGCAGTTGTAACGCCGCTATAACGGTGTTACAACAAGTATAAACGGCAAGTATAAAACCTCAAACATAAAACTGACCATAGCCCTATTCTCAGACTGTACCCTAGAACTCTACGTAACACTAAGGCAATCCTGAACCTCTGCCCTTGCCTTAACCCTACCACTAACTTATTTTTTTAATTTATTCAGTCATAAACCAAAAACTGATCAAAGCCCTATTTATGGATTCCACCCTAGAACACAATGTAACATAAAGGCGAACCTTAGCCGCTCCCTTTGCCCTAACCCTAACCCTTACAACGGTGTTACAATGGCATTACAATGGCGTTACAATGGTGTTGTAAAGGCGTTGTAGCGGTGTTGTAACGGCATTGTAACGGCGTTATAGCAGCGTTATAACGCCGTTTCAATGACGTCACATCGGCATTTCAATAACCTCAAACATAAAACGGACCATAGCCCTATTCTCAGATTTTGCCCTAAAACTCCATGTAACACTAAGGCAATCCTGAACCTCTGCCCTTGCCTTAACCCTACCACTAACTTATTATTTTTATTTAATTTATTCAGTCATCATTTGTTCCCAAAATTGTAACGGCGTTACAATGACGTCACATCGGCTTTTCAATAACCTCAAACATAAAACGGACCATAGCCCTATTCTCGGACTTTGCCCTAGAACTTCACGTAACACTAAGGCAATCCTGAACCTCTGCCCTTGCCTTAACCCTACCACTAACCTATTATTTTTATTTAATTTATTCAGTCATCATTTGTTCCCAAAATTGTAAAGGAGTTATAACGGCGTTATAATGGCGTTATAACAGCGATACAATGGCGTTACAGTGGCTTTTCAATAACCTCAAACATAAAACGGACCATAGTCCTATTCGCGGACTTTGCCCTAGAATTCTACTAAGGCAATCCTGAACCTCTGCCCTTGCCTTAACCCTACCACTAACCTATTGTTTTTATTTAATTTATTCAGTCATCATTTGTTCCCAAAATTGTAAGGGAACGCTGAAACGTGAAACTGACCATAGCCCTATTACCAAAAACCCGAAACATAAAACTGACCATAGCCCTATTTTCAGACTGTGCCCTAGAACTCAACGTAACACTAAGGCAATTCTGACTCGCTGCCCTTGCCTTAACCCTAACCCTAACTTATTATTTTTATTTAATTTATTCAGTCATAAACCAAAAATGGACCACAGCCCTATTTACGGACTCCACCCTAGAACTCCACGTAACATAAAGGCAAGCCTTAACCTCAAACATAAAACGGACCATAGCCCTATTCTCAGACTTTGCCCTAAAACTCCACGTAACACTAAGGCAATCCTGAACCTCTGCCCTTGCCTTAACCCTACCACTAACTTATTATTTTTATTTAATTTATTCAGTCATCATTTGTTCCCAAAATTGTAACGGCGTTACAATGACGTCACATCGGCTTTTCAATAACCTCAAACATAAAACGGACCATAGCCCTATTCACAGGCTCTGCCCTAGAACTCTACGTAACACTAATGCAATCCTGAACCTCTGCCCTTGCCTTAACCCTACCACTAACATATTATTTTTATTTAATTTATTCAGTCATCATTTGTTCCCAAAATTGTAACAAAATGCCAAAACGTGAAACTGACCATAGCCCTAGTTACAGATTCCACCTAGAACTTAACGTAACATAAAGGCAACCCTTTAACCGCTCCGCTTGCCTTAACCCTAACCCTAACATATTATTTTTATTTAATTTATTCAGTCATCATTTGTTCCCAAAATTGTAACAAACCCCCGAAACAAATAACTGACCATAGCCCTATTCTTGGACTTTGCCCTAGAACTTCATGTAACACTAAGGCAATCCTGAACCTCTGCCCTTGCCTTAACCCTACCACTAACCTATTGTTTTTATTTAATTTATTTAGTCATCATTTGTTCCCAAAATTGTAAGGAAACGCTGAAACGTGAAACTGACCATAGCCCTATTACCAAAAACCCGAAGCATAAAACTGACCATAGCCCTATTTTCAGACTGTGCCCTAGAACTCAACGTAACACTAAGGCAATACCGACTCGCTGCCCTTGCCTTAACCCTAACCCTAACTTATTATTTTTATTTAATTTATTCAGTCATAAACCAAAAATGGACCATAGCCCTATTTACGGACTCCACCCTAGAACTCCACGTAACATAATGGCATCTCAGGGGCAAACCAGACATTAATAGACATTAGGTCTGATCCAGGCCATAGGTCTGATCCAGGGCGACCAATGAGGCATAGCTAGGAAAAATGGATCCTGGTGAATAATCTGAGTTTTGAACCCATCCCCCTATGGGCGTCCGCTGTGATGCTGGAATCCATCCCCAAACAGCATCACTTTCAATGAAGTTTAAACTAGGCAGCCCAGATTCTACGCAGTGGCGTAGGAGGTTAAGAGCTCATGTATCTAATCTGGAGGAACCGGGTTTGATTCCCAGCTCTGCCGCCTGAGCTGTGGAGGCTTATCTGGAGAATTCAGATTAGCCTGTACACTCCCACACACGCCAGCTGGGTGACCTTGGGCTAGTCACAGCTTCTCGGAGCTCTCTCAGCCCAACCTACCTCACAGGGTGTTTGTTGTGAGGGGGGAAGGGCAAGGAGATTGTAAGCCCCTTTGAGTCTCCTACAGGGAAGAAAGGGGGGATATAAATCCAAACTCTTTTCCAAATTTCAATGGGACTTTTCCAAATCACATTTTAATGCTATTCCGGGGGGCTTTTCTTTCAGGGAGATTCTTACATTCATTTATGGATGCCCATATATGTTCCTGTGGAGCCAGTGTAGTAGGAACCCGCACTCATTTTTTATTTTACTGTGAGTGGCCCAGGGATGACAAGAGTCATTTAATTTTATCTTTGCTGCTTTGGATATCCTTATGACTTTGTGGTAAACTATCTGCTTGCTGTTAAGGATAACACACTTTCATATACAGCAGCGAAGTTCTGCTGCAATGCTTGCAAAATGCGGAAGGTTCTGGTTGACAAGTCTATTAGCTAAACAATTTCATTTTACTGTTGCCGTGCAACATTATTTGTTCTGATGTTTTACTCTGCTGGTCTATGACTGTAATGAATAAACTAAACGGAAACTAAACTAAATACAGAATAATGTTCATCAGCCTTACATATGTATTAAGAAGAAGAGTTGGTTTTTATGCTCCTGCTTTCCTCAACAAGGAGTTTCAAAGCAGCTTACAATTGCTTTCTCTTCCCCGCCCCACAACAGATACCTTATGAGGTTGTGGGGCTGAGAGAGTTCTGAGAGAACTGTGAATGACCCAAAGTCACCCAGCAGACTTCGGCGAATTCTGCAAGGGCCAAAAACAGCACTGTGAAATTGGTGTGAAAATGGTGTGAACCCTTTTACACTGGTTTTAACCATTTTACGTCATTTTCACACCGCTGGTTTTGGCCCATGTGGAATCCGCCTTCATGTGGAAGAGAGGGGCAACAGACCCAGTTCTCCAGATTAGAGTCCACCTCTCTTAACCACTTCCCTATGCTTTCTCACTCAAATACCATTGCTGCTAAGAGTGAAAGAATTATTTCTACCATTCTAATTGCTAATTCTACCAATTCAGATTTCTACCATTCAGCAAGTTCTGTCCTGCATCTTGTATTCAGAAGAAGAAAAGCCTAACATTAAAACACTAGGGGTTTTTTTTTGTTTGCTTGTCTTGATGTATCTTGTGAAGGTGCTTAAATGGTTTGGGACTGATTCAGATACCACCTATAGAGTTCACCTGACCTCACAAAGCAGTCCAGGAACAAATATTTTCAACCCTTTTTGCTCTATTGATTCCCACATCATCTGTCTCAAGGCTATTTGAACTGGACATAAAATAACTGTGAGCACTATTGGGGATTAGATCTGACAGAGAAGCCCAAGTGTTGCAAATTTATACTTCATGCACCTGCTACAAAAATCTCACTGTGATGTGTGAGATCTTGAGGTTGACATCAGACCAACACAGCAGCTGGGTAATTGAGGATAACTCACTGGGCAGTAGCATGCTGAGAAGGATCCAATGTCAGCAACCTTGAATCAATCAATCAAGGAGCAAGCTTGAGTCAGCAATGTGAAGCAATTGCAAAAAAGAAAAATGGAAAAGACAAGCACCACCTTGGAATGCGTCAGCAGAAATGCTGCATCCAGGACACAGAAAATCACTGTGCCGAATTGTTTTGTTTAGGCTTGGTCTTAATAGGAATACTGACTTCTTTTGTTGCTTTAAGAAGATGGGCATTCTTCATGGAAAATGAAGACGGGAAATGGTGAAGGGAGTGCAGCTGATATAGAGATAAATGCTTAGGATGTTCAGCTTAAATCTTCTGCACACTTACTTGGGAGTAAGCCCACTACCGGATGCACTGAATCAATTTCTTATTTAGACTGATACAGAGAGACTAGATTGGATCCTACAAGCCATCAGTGAAGGAGCTGACAGTTGCCAGCCTTCCCCGTGTTCCCCTCCAGCAGCCATTTCTGACCCCTGGGGAATTTATTCCTGAGACTGTGGGACTCAGGTGGAGTCATATCTATGTGGGTCAGGAGGGTGTGCAGCTGCATTGGGGGGGGGGGGAAGTAAAATTGCTTCATTATTGCTCTTGCATCAAGAGGAGCTCTGCTCACTAAAGAAGCAGGAGGGAGTGGTTTCACCCCCTTTCTCTTCCCAAGTGTTTTCTCCCACAAGGCTATTACTCCATGCCAGCCTTGTGGCTCCAAGAATAATTTTTCCATTGACTAAAGGTAGCTCCTGGGGGAAAGTGAAAAACAACATTGGGGATCCCTGCACACACTGACTTGACGTTCCTAAAGAAAACTGAGAATTGCAGTCATGTCCTGCCATCATCTACTCTACAGTAATGATAGCAGAATATTAAAACGGAGAGCACGAAAGTCATGGAAGAAAGTATAAGAGGCTCCATTACAGTAGCATAGATTGTGTAGCACAGATTGAGACTGAGGAAAGATTGGGCACAGACTTCGTATACATTAAAAACAGTTTTGCAATGGAATTCTGCAATCTTCTCTCTTCCCCTCATAGGATTTTTAAAGAGGGGGGGGGGAAACACAGCTGTTGGGGTAGTCAGGTGCTTTGAGGCAAGAGGTGGCCCCAAGGCAGTGTGCATAAAAACTATTAAAACATTTGAACAATTCAAAACAACATTTAAAATTATTTAAAAAATGCAATAAAAACACATGATAAATCAAACAAGAGGAGGGTCAATAGCTGTACTGGGGCTATGCCAAACAAAACAAAAAAGTATTCCCTTGTCAGCAGAGCACACTAATAGAGGGAAAACAGACAAATCACCCCATGGAGGGAATTTCAGAGTTTTGGTGCCACAACCAAGAAAGCCCTTTATCAAGTGGCCACCTGTCTAGCTTCAGATGGTGCAGGCAATCGAAACAGGGCCTCTAAGGATGGCCAGAATGTATGGGCAGGTACATATGGAAGGAGGCAGTCCTTAAGGTATGCTGGTCCCAGGTGGTACAATGCTCTAACTCTTGAAGGTGAGTAGAAATAAATTGAAGGCCAGTGCAGATGGAACAAGGCTGAAGTGATATAGTCCCTGTGACCCACTCCGAGGCAAAGCTGTAACAAAGCAGGGGGGACGTCGTGCCCTGGGCACATGCCATTGGCGTCACGTGGGGGTGGGAAATTGCCCCCCAGGACCCCCTCCTGGGGTGAGGGTGGATCGGGGGCAAGGTGGAGTGGGGGCACGCATGGGGCAGGCCCCAGGCACAATTTATGCTGTACACCGCCCAGAGCCCCTAGAGGATGGGGCGGTATAAAAATTTAAAAAAAATTTCAAAAAAAATAAATAAAATAAATAAATAAATTTCCTCTCCCTCCGTCCCTGCCCACTCCAGCCAACTTTTTGGCCACAGCATTCTATACCAACTGCTTCAGGACAGTCTTCAATGGCAGCCCCATGTGGAGCACGTTGCAGTAATGTAATCTAGATATTATCAAGGCATGCACTGTAGTGGCAAGATCTTTTCTGCCCAGTACAGGTCACAGCTGGCTTACAAACAAGAGGCTGTTTCCAGGAGAATCCCCATGCTGTGAACCTGGTGACTGCAACTCCATCCAGAACAGGGGGATAACCTATGTCCTGGGTCAGACCTTCTCCCCACCAGCAGCACTTCCATTTTGGCAAGATTATTTCAGCTCGTTAGCTCTCATCTACTCCAAAACTGCCTCCAGGCACCTATTCATGGTTTGTACACCCTCTCTGGGATCTCTTGGTAATGCAAGATAGACCTCTCCCAGCAGCTTTATGTAGATGTTGAAAAGAGTGGAAGACAATATGGAACCATATGTTCCTTCCAGGGAATTAAGATCATGGAGAGATGCTCTCCTGACTGCCCCGTCAATTAAAGATGCTCTGTTGGCAGGTACATACCAACTTTTTTAGGTGGCGGCCCCACATTTATGGAAACCTCTCCAGGAAAGTGTGTCTGGCCCTTGAATTGTTGCGACTCCTGTACACTCTAGCAGTCTATAGTCACTATACTAAAAGTAGTGTGATGTCCTAAGGTAAGTGGAGAACATCATGCAACATAAAATCATTTTGATCCTTCCTTTCACCATTAGCTGACATGGAATTATACATAGAATTTAATTACTCCATTAAAGCAGTGTAAGTTTAAGTGGAACAGAAACATCTTTCTACAGCAAGACAATCCCTGCACATGTTTAGCTGCTGAAAACTGCTCCGTCCATATACGTAGTCTGGATGTTTTCCATTTGGCACAGGAATTTATTTAGCGTACTTGATTTTGTGGTCTTTTATTACTGAAAAATATTTTTGGAGCTTTGGTCTGCCAATAATATGCAACCTATATAGTGTATGGTAATTGCTTATGTGCCTACGGAAAAAGTCAAACAAGTTCACACGTAGAAGTAGCAACTTTATTTCTTGAGAACTACCAAGCTTTTATGTAGCAGGATAAAAGTGAGCTCTGCAGTGCTTGGAAAAAGAGATTACCCATAGCTGGAAAGCTTGAAAAAGACTGAGGTATTCTGGCATTAAATAACCTCTGGGAAATGCTGTAACTCCCCAAAGCCTTTTTACTATCCACTTCTAGAAAATAAAACTTTTAAGGACTGCTAAAATGGCTGAGATCTCATCTAATCCAGGACTTAGTCATAAACAGCAGCCAAAGGACATCCAGATGCACCAGGGAGGCAACAGGGCATGATGGAAACTGCCAATTTCAGTTGCTTCTCCCAGTGTCTGGCAGTCAAGCTTTACCCAAGAGCAGTTAGTCCCATTATGATGCCTCTGGACCAGCAATTGTACTTCTTAGCCACTGTACTTCTTCCCTTCTTTTATCCCCAGAACATCTCTTCTCCATTCCTGATTTTCTTTCACTTCCTTGAAACAGGAGTTGCTTCAGGACAGCAGAGGAGACATCACTGTTATCTGACTTGGAACCTCCCAATATTGTTTGCTTGGCCCAGTCTTCATAACAGCCATTTTGTGGTAATGCACACTATTTGTTCTCAAAATTCCAGAACTGCCTACAGGCTTAACAGGGGCCTTGCCATAGAGATATAATTTCTAGTTGTCTACTATCCATTATTTTTAAGGAGAATTCCATTCACAGCTATCCCAGTGTAACACAGAAATAAATTCTGTGGTTAAGTGTGTTTAGCATAAAGAAAATACTTCATTTCATTTGTCTAGAGCAAATACTTAAATGTCCTGAAGTGTTTTTAGAGGCAGAAAGAGATTGTTCTCAGCATACTTCCGAGGAAAGCTGATTGCAATAGTATCTAAGCAGAAAAAAGACAAACTACTAGAGATAAACAAAATAACAGAACAATTGAAAGTTCTAGAAGAACAAAATAAAATCTGTCATGAAAAAGTATTAAAGGAGATTAAACAGTTATAAAGTCAATTAGATTCTTCTGAAATTGAAAAAAAATGCAAAAGATTTTTTTTAAAAAAAGGGGAACTTTGAACATGTAAACATTCTTGGGATATTGTTTGAAAAAAGAAATAGAAAAAAGGATAATCGCTAAATTAAAGAAGAATGACAAAGCTACCTATCTAGAGAAAGAGATTCAAGATCAATTTGTCCAATTATTTTCTGAATTGTATAAGAAAACAATATTAATATTACAACATTAAATGATTATATCAGAATGATACCTCTTGAGAAGTTTACCAAGGACCATCACAAAATATTAAACCATAATATATCAATTCAGGAATTGTCTCAAGCTATTAAGGATATTTAAAAAGATAAAGCTCCAGGGCCAGATAGCTTTTCTGCAGAATATTATAAAACGATAGAAGAGAAGTTAACAGCCCCATTTGGGAGGGGGTGAATCCATTGGTAGGAGCAGCACAGGGTCACACTGGTAGATTTGCCCTCCCTAAAGAACTTGCCCCAGCAGAGGGGTGAATCCACAGGCAGGAGCCACCACAGCCCTTCCTGGAGGTGAGACACCATGCCAGCACCCCTGTGCCCCATTGCCACCACTGGCATAGCAGAGGCAGCCTAGTAGTGTGGCCAGGAAGCCTGCTTAGGAGTGGCAAGCCCATGTGGCCACAGAACCACAGCCAGAAGCCCAGCCCATTAATAAGACTGCCCATGTACCATTACTTGAAGTTATGGATACAGTCAATTGTGCCAATAATCTACCACATTCATGGCAAGAAACCCATATAACTTTGATTTATAAAGAAAGTGATGACCAAGAATTACCATAATCATACAGACCCATTTCATTATAAAACGTGAACTACAAACTTTTCACATCAGTTATGACAACCAGACTGAGAAGATGTATAGATAAATTAATTCATGAAGATCAAACCAGATTTATTTCTTAAAGGTATATGAAAGATAGCATGTGATTTATTATCAGTGCCTTTGAACATGTCAAATCAAAGAAAACTAAAGGTATTGTTGAAGGCTTTCACTGCCGGAATCACTGGGGTGCTGCTAGAAAAAGGCCACACAGCACCCCAAAACTAAAGGTGCTTTTGTTTTCTTCCACTGAGAAAGCTTTTGATAATATTTCTTGGGACTTCATACTGAAAACTTTGCAATGTCTAAAATGTGAGTACACATTTTTAAACTGGATCCAAAGTAAATATACTAAACAACAAACTAGAGTATTGACAAATGGTTTTCTCACTGGAGAATTACAAAGTAAAAAAGACACATGTTCAAGGATGTCCTTTGTTTCCATTTTTAGTCAACAAAGACCCACTCCACATGGGCCCAGGGAGCAGCAGGGCACCGGTGTACATGACATTTGCACACATGTGTGGGCAACCGGGGAGCTGCCATGGCCCATGGCCAGCGCATGGAGGTGCGCTGCTTTTTAAAAAAACTTACTTCCTCTTCCCTGCATAGCTTCATCAGAGTGAGGGGACATACCCCCTGGCCCTGGCAATGCCCCGGAGGTCGGGGGCAGGAGGCATGTCCTCTCAGCCCGGCGGTGTTATGCAGGGAGGAGTAAGTTTTTTTTAAAAGCAGCATGCTGAAAAGCGGCAATGTGCACCGGCTGTACGTCGCCCCTTCTGAACTAAACCAGCGAGTCAGAAAAACACCATTGTGGGGGGAATAGGCTGCTCCAGCTGTGCTCCAGCAGCAGCAGTGGTGCAAATTCCTCCCCCACATTGGCGTTTTAACTGGCGGCACAAGGGTCTTTATGGTCCGGGCAGAGTGAATATTACTAGTGATAGCATCAACAATCAGACAATCAGACAAGACCATCATATTGGGATATAAAAATTGATGATGAAGAAATCAAGATGATTTTTTTTCAGATGATGTAGTCCTGACAATTGTAAACCCACAACTATTAGTTAAACATCTGATGGATAACAAAAAACTATATAGGTCAGCCTACAAAATCAATAAAAGGAAAACAAAGATCAATCCAAACTTCTTAACACCACAAGAATTAATGGAGATTGGAAAAGCTACAAATGTTGATGTTTATTCTAAAAGTGTGAAATACTTAGGCATAAATTTGAATGGATGAAGTGAAAAATGTTTTAAAGTAACTATTCAGTTATTTGGAAAAAAAGATGTATCATGATGGACCAAGTAAAAAAATTATCATGGTTTGGAAAAAATGAATATTTTACCAAAGTTAAATTTCTTATTTCAAATGTTACTATTTTATATACAGGAGTAATATTTAAGTGACTGGCAAATTCAAATATATAGATTTATTTGGAACTATAGAAAACCCTGAATCAGATTTTAAAGTTATACATCCAGCTCCTGGGACCTGCATTCTGCCATGCCGGCAGATTTGACCTCCTCGGGGCACTTACCCTGGCGAGGTGATTTCACCAGGGTATGGCTGCCCCCCCACCCCCAGTGCTGAAAGGTGTCCAGGGGACCTGCCACAGTGGGGACAGGTTGGGGCATAGCCAGGGGGAGAGCCAACCTTAGATGCATACTTTAATAACCAGAACCTTAGTTGGTTCTCTCCCACCCAGACATTTCTGGAGTTATGCCAGCAGGCCGCAGTTCAGACTTAAGCCACCTTTCTGGGTGGCTGTGTCCATTAGGGTCCATGGAGTTTCTTGGTGGTGGGGAGACTTTTTCACTTTTTGAGTCTCCCCACACTACCAGAAAGCCTCTATGGGAGCAGCGGTCTTCCGCCTGCCTTTTGTATGGGGTTGCAAAACATATATTCAATGAGAAATGTGAGTTGTATTATAAATATTATATTATACAAGTATTATACAATACTACCTAAATGATAGGTTTAGATGAGAATACTCATCAATGTATTCACTTGATCATTTGTATTATTCACATTTTCATTAATATTGAGAATGTATTTCCAAATATACATTAATAGATACCAGTACTATTCATTGAATTAATACTATTCATACTTTCTGTAGCATTGAGTATATTTTGCATATAAACATCAATAGATGATTGTAAGTTAAGCATGTATACTTTAATAACCAGAGCAAAACATCTTTTAGATAATTGTTATGTTTTTTTCTCTTTTCTCCTTGTATATGTATTTATCTTTCAATTTTTTTAAAAAAATACAAGATTATAATTTGAATCAGTTAGGATATCCAAATGTTTGATAGTTAAAGCTGTTTCTTTCCAATATATAAGTTAATGTTCGTTTCTTCGTTTCTAATAAGATTTTGAAAGCAGATTTATACTGTACTCAATTATGATATAGATTATATTTGATTTTAATTATATAAGATTATGTGTTTATCATAATTATGATTAATTTCAGTTATGGAGATTCCCATGATTGCTATGTTTGCTTGTTTTTAATTTATTTTTTTCTTTTTCTGTATCTTTTCTGTTGGTAAAATAACAAAAAAACTGTATTGTTGTTTTTAAAAAGAAAGATTACTTTGTGCACTGAGAACCAAACTGAATGTGATGTTGGCTTGTGTGTGAGTGGATCTCCTGTAGCTTTTACAAAGGTAAACAGTAGCTGCAGGAAAGTGACCCTGTTTTAACATGGAAACCCCTGAATGTAAGGCATTGTTTATCCTCTTATTTGATTATTTACTATTTCTAGTAATGTACTATGGTGTGCAATGAACTAAATAGATTTGTAAATCTAATCCAACGTGTGAATAGTGTGTCATCTTGCATTCACTAAAATTCTGAAAAGACTCTGCAGTACTATGACCTACTTGAAAGACCTGACCACTTAGAAACACTCTGGTAGATCTCTACCATGCTTCTTTTCAGCCATTTTTCATCTATGAGAATCACTTAGGATTTTTTTTCCAAGATGAAGGTGATCCACCCTCCTCCACAACTCTTTTATGTGCATTCTCTAGTTTTAAGGTAATAATCTGTGACCATGCAGCAAGCAGAACTGTAGGCAGTTCTATGCCAGGTAGGGTCAAAGTAGCCAGAGAGGGGGTTCCCCTTACCATCTCTGGTCATGTCACTGCCAAATGTTACTTGCAGGAAACGAAGTTCCAAAGAGCCTCATTTGAAAAAAGGATTTTAGTTTCCTTCCAACACTGCATGGGTTTTCTGAGCTGAAATTGTATTAGGGGAACATTATTTGCTCTACTACAAGACTTTTATACATACTGCATTTACTTCATTTGCAGTCTTGCAACTAATGCCCCCAGTACCATTTCATCGCAGGAAAATGGCACTGGGAGGAGGGAGCTGAACCCTTATGCATGCCCTATGCCATTTTCCCAATTGAAATTGTGTCCCAGAGTATTTAGAAACGTTGCTTCCCACAAGTAATATTTAACAGTGACACAATCTCATCTTGTCTAGTTTGTCCCTGAGACTGTTCCGGTCAAATGAATTTTTCACCTTGCGGTGTGAAAAATCTGTATGTTGAGTGAATCGCAGAACTTTATTAGCAAATAACCATGATCACTTGTTTTTGTTGCAGACAATAACAACACTGTTTCTTGTTTGTTCAAGCTGCCATCGTTATTCTCCCAGCTGATGTGTTTGATTTATGACTCTTAATATCTCTGAAGTAATGCCTGTGGTAATTGCAGTTGCAATATTGATTTTTGACAAAGCGGTTTTATTCTGTATGAAACCATTGCTTTTAAATCAATGACATACACACACTGGTAGTTCAGTGATAACAACGCAAATATTCTGATAATGCTTTGCTTCAGTTTTTTTGTCAACATTTTTTTGTTTATAATGCATAACTTTGAAGGCTTGAAGAAATGGCTAAATAAAATTGCTGGATTGTCACCAACCCGTGAAGCGCTGTCCCAGCAGTCTCATATATTTTATGCAGAACAAAACATTCTTAATTAAGTGGGTCCTGCTGTGAAAGGGGGAAAATACACTAGCTTGCTTCCAAGGGAACTGAGCATGAATGATTATTAAGCATTCTAGAAAAGAAAAAAAAAGATATGTACTTTTTTTTAAGGGACTGGAGGGAGCCAAGGGAAAAATCTTCATTACAGGGAAATGGCTGACGAAGTATTTTAAAATGACATCTTTCAGTTGCGGATGCTTGGGGTTAAAAGTAAATTTTTCCCCTGTGGCACTTGCATGAAATGTAGTGGTTCTCAATCCATTTTTATTTACTACACTAGAGCTTTAATTTCTTGGTTGATATTAATGGCACTCGGCAATTCAAACAATCGAAGCTTTGGAACAGAAGAAACAAACATGTAATCCACCACCCCACATTATCCTCCCAACCGTTCCATTTAGTACTTGCCCAAGTTAAACTGTTGTGACATTGCTCTACGATTTAGTATAATTTACATCGTGATATGACAAGCTTGTGTGAATAGTAAGCAACAGAAACCTGTAGGTAGCTCAGAAGCATCAAAAATTCTGATTACTGCACTCTGAGGAATGCTTAGGATTGTTTGCCCTTTCCTCCCAAACATTCCTGGTGGTTTGTTAATAACAGTCCAATAATTCCCTAAAGCAAAAGGTTTTCTTTTTATCCAACCCTGGCCACTGCCTTTCATGGTAGCTGCCTAGGCAACTCTTCATTACATATTTTTGGCTGCTCTGTGCCACAGGATATGTTGGCAACATTGGCAGGTGGTGAGCTCAGAAAATCACAAGCAATCACAAGCAATGCCAAACATGACAAAATTTGCTCAGTGAGAATGCCAACGTGGTGTAGTGGTTAAGAGCATATGGACTCTAATCAGGAGAACTGAGTTTGATTCCCCACTCCTCCACGTAAGCAGCAGAATATTTTCTGTTGAACTGGATTTGTTTCCCTGTTCCTACACATGATGCCTGTTCCTACACATGATACACATGTTCCTACACCTTGGGCCAGTCACAGTTCTCTCTGAACTCTCTCAGTCCCACCTACTTCTCAAGGTGTCTGTTGTGGGGAGAGGAAGGGAAAGGAGTTTATAAGCCCCTTAGGGTCTCCTTACAGGAGATAAAGGGAGGTTCTGAATCCAAACTTTTCTTCTTCAGTGCTAACAGTATGGAGAAACAGGAAGAAGCAAAAGAAAATCTTCCTGCATTGCATATAAAGAGATACTCGGAAAGTAATGTGATAAAAGACAGGTGATTGAAAGTTGTGTCAGCTCCTTGGGGCAGAGATCTACCTCTTTTACTTATGATACTCTGAGATGTCAAAAGAGGGAAAAAAGGATGTGGAATAATCTGTAATAGTTTGCATATGAACTTTAAAGAAACTGGACTTTGGGCTCTGATTCCAGGACTCAGAAGGGAAGCAGAACAGAGGTACCAAGGAACTGCAGTAGCAGAGGTCCATAGACCACTGGGATCCCCCACCAAGTAATCAGCAGTATCACAGGCCCATTCTACGCAGGCTATTGACTAAGGAAGGGGGTCTTCATTTTTTTCCTTTTTGTTCTGTGGCCTGCTTCTAGACTGAATACTGTTTTATGGATTACTTTCAGGTTCCTTAATGTCTGTTTAATGATGCTTTTTCTCCCCTTCGCTTGGTTTTAATGGCTTGTTCTTTAATCCTGGTAATCAGTGTTTTTAAAATTATTTTATGGTATTGATTTTATTTGTGCACTTCATGATAAAAATATTTTCTGAATACATAATAAATAAAGGCTCTCAAAAATCCAGTTTATTCTGCCATCAGGTAACTTGAGTTACAAATGACAAACCTAGACATCATTTTGGTGGTATATCCATAGGAATAAATGAACCTTTAGTTTGGAGCATAAGCAGGAGTCAGCCTACTGCTGCAGTGCCCATCCGAGCCGCCACCAAGCATGGGGATCATGGGTGGGGAGGTGCCCGGAGCAGGTGCTATCTCCGGATGCCATTTCCTCCCTGATATGCCTCTGATACTAACTTCCCTGCTTCCCAGTATATACAGTAGTTTGAATCAGTAGATCAAATCCAGCATCCCACTAGTTGATTTGGCCTCCCTTTGTCTTGTTGAAAGGCTCCAATGATGGCAGAATCAACAATGGGCAATTTTCTTTCTTCTGCACCTCAATGAAAGGGCATGATCTACAAAACCTGTGTTACTTTGGCTCTTTGTGTGCAGATCTACAAATCCTATGGCTCCTTAACCCATAGTTTTTCCTCAGCCTTCTTGCTTTTTCTTGGGTTTAGGTCTACCACTCCATTGTTTACATCACCCCTCAATCATCTAGATGCTGGGCTCTCTGCACCTTGCCTTCTGGGAGTTCGTTCCAGTCAACTTTTTCCACACAGCTTCTTCTGTTTTCAGCTAAATTGCCAACAATCCCTATCTCAGAATTTGGGTTGCAGAAACTTTATTGTTCAAACATGGTTTTCCTGAGAAGTCAGAATATTCATAGATATTCCAAAAATCACATTAAATCAACCACACAGTGTCTGAGTCTTTACCATTACAAGCACAGTATTATAAAGATTATTAATAATTATCAACTATCTGGTCCGTACAGTAATACTATTTTGCAAACATGTATTTCACAACCCATTTTTTCTGATTAATTGTTGAACTATCCAAACCTTCAACAAAAAAAAGTTTTAATAAAGTATATTGAAGACAATAGAAGACTATAATAAATTTAATAAACTATATTTAAGCAGAATATGAGGGCAGCATTCTGAGGTGGTAAGGTGGACTACACCAAATCAGGCTGAAGGTAAAGTGTCACATGTAGAATGCTATCCTACATAAATTACTCTCTGCAAGTAGAAAATTAATACAGCAAAGAACAAGTCTGGCTGGTGGACTCTTTCTGTCTGGTGTGCAAGGATGGTTGCCATTTTATATTGAGAAGCATTCAAAATGGTACATCACACAGATAGATAGATAGATAGATAGATAGATAGATAGATAGATAGATAGATAGATAGATAGATAGATAGATAGATAGATAGATAGATAGATAGATATTTTTGGTGATTCAGGGTAATAGTTTAATTAATGCCAGTTAAAAGAAAAATTTGTTAGGAGACTTGTCCTGGAGGAGGAAACTTATTTGGGCAAAGGAAAGGTATAGTAATTTTTAAAATTATGTTGGTTGGAATGTTTCTGCATGAACATAAAAAGTGTAATATGCAATATATTGGTACAGTTACTTTAAGGGACAGTATCGACCAATGGCTTACCTAACAAAACAACTAGATTTGGGAGTGTCAGGATGGCCAGTGTGCCCGAAGGCAGCAGCAGCCACCTGTCTGATGGTGGACTGGCTGTTCTGGAACAAAAGGGAGGACGCTGATACAGTAGGGAATGGCTAAATATAAAGCTATTTTAGTAGACAGTCCCGAGGTTAAGTGAAATTTGCAGTAGATTTAACCTACCGGTAACTTATTTTATGCCAAATCCAAGGGAAGTACAGGAACATGATTGTGAAGGTACATTGGATCTGACATATGCTGTTTGAGTCCCACTTGCAAATTGGGATTGGAATTATGGATGAATGGTAGTAGTTTCATGGGAGATAAAAGAAAATACAGTAAATACGAGGATTAGTGTATAAAAATTGTTAAAGTTGTTGCTTCCTGTCAGAGTTATTTTAAATTGTTAAAAATATAAGAACCAATTAAGCCTCCTTAGTTGGAAACTATCTGAAGTGTTTTCCATTTAAGAAAAGTTTAGAAAAATTGAAAGTAGCCGTTGTTCATGCCTTAATGGCAAGGAATATATATATGTAGAAAATATATGTAGAAAATATATTTACTTTTTAGGTTTAAGAGAATTAGACTATGGTCCAGTGGTGGGATTCAAATAATTTAACAACTGGTTGTTTACAAGCACCATTTTAACAACCGGTTCTGCCGAAGTGGTGCGAACCTGCTGAATCCCACCACTGCTATGGTCCAATATTTGTAATAACTGTTTCTTGGAGTGGGTTTTTTTTGGGGGGGGGGGGGTCTTAGACACTTTAATGAGCTGAAGATGGAAGATTTTTAAGTGTGGCTGAAATTGTGGAACCTCTGGTACCAAGATAAAGTGGTTTGTTCCAGGCTCTGCTGACTACCTTTCTGTCTGTGAAGTTCAATGGAGTGTGTCCATAGATTCATTCCTGTTGGAATTCTGCCTCCTTCCAGATGAGCCTACAGTGCTGGAGTCAGCATTATGGATAGTAGAGCTTATGCAAGGAACCTCTGTTTATGTGCTGAAGAAGCACTTTGATGGGACTATTTTCTGAAGTTTCTAATGGACTTTTATAGCCAATGTTGAGATCTGTGCCTGGATCTTTTGAAATACTGTTTGTTTGGGGTTTCTTTGCAAATTGTGTATTACATCAAAGAAGAGGACACCAATGTTGAAAAATTCAAGTACTGAAGAGAAGGACGTTTATGAATGTATACATTTCCCTCCAAGTTATTCTAAGAATTCAAAGTATTCCCTCCCTGCTTAGAATACAGTCATACTTTGAAAGGGGGACTGATATAGCAGAGACAGCATTCTGAGAAAAATGTATTCAGTGCTTTATGTTTTGTATAAGTTTAGCTTTCTAAAAGAAGGCAGAAATGTTTGAATGTAAATGTTTAAGATATGTGAAAGATCTAAACTCTGCTATGTAGTTATGTTTAGAAGGTTTTTTGCATAAGAAAAGTCTGTCTTGAACTTTTATAATCTTTATACTTCACTGTAAGTCACATAATCTTGAGTGTCTCTGAAGCTAACAGGAAGGATGTTTTGTCTGTCTGCCAAGATCTTGCTAGGTGTTCTCTGCATAGTCATTGTTTCTTGTTCTTTTAGCTTTCAGTTGGGAATTGACCTAAAGTAACCTAGAACTTTACAGGAAGCTGCTCTGAAGAGAGTGGCATAACATTCCGTGCTTCAAAGCTATAGCAAGGTAGCAACACCTCCTCTTTTCCTGATAAGGTAGTTCCTGTGACTTATATCTGTCAGCAGAATGATTGACAGAGACCTTGGCCTAATTTACGTACTGGTTTTTAAGGTGGTTTCATTGTGATGAGATAATGCTCAAAACTCTATAAAAGCAGGAGTTGTGAACTGACTCTTGGCCCTCCGTGTCTGGATTCAGAGTCAGACTATGGGATGCCACTAGGGAATCTTGAGCTTGGTTTCTAGCCTTGCAACAAGATGCTATGAGATTGGGGTTTTTTTGGGACTCCTACTGGGGGCAAGAAAGTTTCTCAGATAAAAGTTGGTTAGAAACTGTTATTAAGCAATGACTAACAATGTATTTTATTTGTCTTTGGCCATTTCCTTACGTGCCCGTGAAATGGCCCTGGGAGCCGGAAATGCGCTTCCCCAGGGGAGCCATTAAGCACAGGAAAGTGGCGCCTGCCTTGCAACGCAGCAGCGCCGACCTAACTCTGCTCCCTCTCCCCCAGGGTGGCGTCAAGCCACCCTGAAAAACAACCCTTTAAAGGGTTGTTTTTCCCTCAACAGCGTGTTCTCGGCGAGCGGTGAACAGCACGCTTCCGGGGTACCAGCTGTTTCTCCCGATCCCACTCACCTTGTCCCTGTCGTCGGCCTGCTGGCCGTGAAGCCATGCGCGCTGTCCCTCCGACCCCTGGAGGCCTGAGGAGAGCAGCAGCGTGGCGCTGGTAATTCAACGCCAGCAGGCCGAATGGACGGACAAAGGTGAAGTGGGACGAAGAAGGGGGAACAGGCGGCTCCATCGCGGAGTCAGCTCTCGCCGTCTGTCTGTCCTCTCCAGAGGTCAGGCCGTCCGCGATGCTTGCATCTGCGAAGCGGCCTCGCCTCCACCTTGACAGAATTCTTGCCGGGCGTGGAGGTTTCAACGGTCAACGGCCGTGCAGAAACAGCCTTTCAGAAATTTGTCTTTGTGAATCTGTTCATTTTTGTCTATTTCTTTTCTGATGTGACTCAAGTAAATAGTTATATTTCTTAAGTCTCTGGAGTTATTGATTGGGTCAGGTGTGTTAACGGGGTTACTAGCTCCAAGCTTTTAGATTAAGGATTTTGGATCTCTCCCTCTGTTAGTTTTCTTTCAAGTGGAATAGATAAAGTAGTTATAGGAATCTGAAGGGGAAGTAGAAAGTAGGGAGGGAGGGAAATATGGGAAGGAGGGAGACAATATAGGATGTTTTAGTTGGAGGAGTTGAGAAAGATGGACAATTAGATATGTTTGTAATATGTTAACAATTGTAAATAGTTTTTGGTTTCTCTCCTTACTTATGTTATTATTTAAAATTAATCAATATAATTATATAAAAAAGAAATAATACACTATCATATGGTATATTGCTTTTTTAATACTTGAAACAGTCATTATTTGAATCTAGAGGCAGGGCGAAGGGGAACTGCACCTGGGACGTGTGTGCCCTGCGTCCTTGCCACAGCCCTGCCCAGGAATGCCCCACCCCCGGAATGCCTGGCCACGCCCCCGTCGTGCCCCGCCCCGCCCCGTTGGTGCTAAGCCACTGTTTGAATCCCACCACCATCGGAACCTGTTACTAAAATGTTTGAATCCCATCACTGGAGGTGGGGTTTGGGATGGGGAATGACTTCAATGGGGAAGAATGCCAGAGTCCACCTTCCAAAGTGGCTGTTTTCTCCTGGTGAATTGATCTCTGTTGCCGGAAGATTGTTTGTAATAGCAGGAGATTGCCAGCCACCACTGGGAGGCTGAGAACCCTATATAGGGATGGGGGTGAAGGGAGTAGTTGCCTGGTGGGTAGGCGGCCTAACTTTTAAGGTTTCATCTGCAATATACATCTGCAATTAAGTAACTGGTCAAAAAAGTAATTGCAGTTAATTAAAAATGAAGATCAGCTTTGTCCTTAGGATGATATTTGCATTGGAGAAAGTAATTCAATATTCAAATGAACAAAGCCGTGTCAAATGCGTATCAAACACATTTCTGGGAAGAAGGATCTCGACCTTTAGAAGTAATAATGGTGTAGCATCTTTATGGCAAGAGGTACATTTAAGCAGGCCTTGATGGTAAAAGGTACATTGCTGAATGCATTTACTGTAAAAGTATTTTTATCACTCGAGGTAGCTATATATCATTATGCACAAAAGTAAAAGCGGGGGGGGGGGGGACTCTCTAGTGTATTTATGCACATACTGCTTCCAGGCTTTTAAGCTTAGTAATGTACGGTGTTTTTTATAAAAAGTTCTTAACAACTATGAAAGAATAATCACTTCAAAGATACATATAGGGACACCTCTGCTAGTTATGCAGTGTGGTCTTGCCTGTGTATTTACTGACAAACACATTCCTTGGATTTCAGTGGAGCTAATGCACATGTAACTGCGCTTCAGGGATGCTGTTTCCAAACAGTGGATGGGGGAGAATAGAATACATGGTAAAGCCATAGGAGCTGCTTTTGCTTCTTCTTTTTTTTAGATTTGAGGACTTCTATTTCCTCTGTACACACACTATCATTTTTTCCTTGACCTGGATAAACATGAGAATAGGGTTGCCATCTCTGGGTTGGGAAATTCCTGGAGATTTCTGGGGATGGTGGGGATTGGGGAGGGGGAGGATCCTGTTGGGGTATAATGCCATAGAGTCAACCCTCCAAAGCTGCCATTTTATCTGGGGAGCTGATCTCAGCAGTCCGGAGATCAGCCATAATTCCAGGAGCTCTCCAGTCTCCACCTGGAGGTTGGCAACCTCAGAACCAGCTCTTCTCTTTCTGGGGATACAAAGCAGAGCGTACACAAAATCAAGTCACTGAGCTAGAAATGACTTTCTTTTCCCAGTCCACATTTCTCATGCTGCTTCCCTCCACAGAGGACAGCTGAGGGCTGATAACATTTGAGAGCTGCCGAGTCCCTGTACACTAAATCACAAGCAGTGAGGACGTCCAGTTCTCTGGCCACAGAGAGGCTATTACTTTAACCTGCACTTGCTGCACAAAGACTTCACTGGCTGCCTGGTCTGGATGGCAAATTATTTCTTGGCAGTATGAATGGACAACAAGGGCAGTCAGCACAGGCAGGAGTTTTTAAGCTACTTTAATTAAACTTTCAATCACAATCAGATTTATTGTACATCATTATGTTAAAATAACAGCTGTTTGTGATCTTGCACAAAATAATCAATATACACTGATTTTTGGGGATCCCTTCTGTGGCATTCTTTCTACCCTGTTTCCCCTAATATAAGACATCCCCGAAAAATAAGACATGGTAGAGGTTTTGCTGAAGTGCGAAATATAAGGCATCCCCCGAAAGTAAGACATAGCAAAGTTTTTGTTTGGAAGCATGCCCGACGAACAGAACACAGGAAAAATAAGACATCGAGCAAAAGGTAATATAAGACACTTATGTCTTATAATTCTCTATACACGGGTACATTTCTAAATTATTATCCTTTAAGAATTATTTTTTCATCTGACATGCCACCTTTCCCCTTACAGTGTCTTGCTAATAGGAACACTACAAGTCCTGATGAATATAGTCCCTACATATTTGTGAGGATTATTTCTGAAATTATCTTCCATGGATCCTGCCAACATTGCTGTGGCCTCTAAAGGCAGCTTGCAGCCAGTTATTTTTAATATGCTACCCTTAGCCCTTTTTCAGTTGAATATAATATTGTTTCACAAGATGAATACATATGGATATAATTGTATCTTTTCTTATAATATCACCTACATATTTCTCAAACACTACGTATTTTACTAAGAGTCTCTGGGGTGTGGTGCTATTGATAGAAATACTTGGGGTAGATTACACTATAAATGTGTCTCTTATAACAATTTAAATGTCATGGCTTCCTTCAAAAAGATAAGTGAACTGCAGCATGCTGAGAGCTGTTCGTCAGAAATACCTATGCCCTCCTCACAATAATTGTTCCCTGGGGGGAGAGAGAGATTTTTTAAAACTTTATTCAGACTGCAGTGTACACATGTGCTTGTACTACTTTTCACACAGAACTTTAGTTAAAAACAAGTGGGAACCTTCAAGGACTTCACTGTCACTTTTTCCCTTTCTGTGAAACTCCGCATAGCCTCTCCCCCTTTCTTTTCTCTTCTCATAGGCCAGCTGATCCATCATTATTTCCTCCTCATCGTCAGTTTTCTGTCCTTCCCTACCCTTGCATGGGCTCGTCTGGGCTGAGTGCTGTCATCTGCAGTGCCTTGCATAGCATTCAAGCTAGAGTTGCCAGGTACCCACTGGCCACCAGCAGGGAAGGGGGGAGGTTTGCAGGTGCCACATCCAGGTTGGTGAATTCCTGAATATTTGGGGATGGAGCCTGGGGGAAACAGGGACCTCAGTGAGGGCAAATGCCACAGAATCCACCCTCCAAAGCATCCATTTTCTCCATGGGAACTGGGCTCTGTAGTCTGAAGATGACTTGTAATTCTAGGGAATACCAGTGCTCCACATGGAAGCTGGCATCCCTAGCTCCAGCAGGTATGACCATTGGCCTCATCTTGTGCTGGGCTTTCCTGGGCCAGTTGCTGCCATTTGTTTTGCCTCTCATAAAGCCTGGCCAGGCAAGGGGCCACCATCTCTATTACCTCATGTAGTGCTCAACCCAAGTGCTGTCTGCCTTATTTCACCTTGCGTGAGGCTTGGCTGTGGGCCACCATTGGTCTTCCCTCTTGGAGGGGTTTGGCCAGGGGCTCACATCGACCTGACCTCACACAGGGCCTGACCAGTCAGGTGCTGCCATCTGCTTTGCCTTGTGCAGGGCTTTGTGTGAGGCTTGACTGGGCCAGGTGCCTCCAGCTGCCTTGCCTTGTGTGGGGTTGACCAGGTGCCAGAGTCTGCCTTGCCTTGAGTGGGCTGAGTCAGGCATTGCCACCTCCCCTGAATCTCCTCTTGTGTGGGGCCTGGCAGGCTGTTTCTCCCCTGCCTTTCTTGCCTTGCATGGGGCTCATGTGGGTTGGGCTCAGCCCTTCTGTCAGACTGACTGGCCAAGGGGGCAGAGAGTCAGCTGCCCATGAGGCATCCAGGTGCTCTCAATGGTCATCCCCCCTGCCTGTAATTTACAGTAGGTTGAAAATGTGTATTTGGTCCAGGGTCACCCAGGGAGTTTCTTCAGAATGAGAATTTAAGATCCTAATCTGAAACTATAACCACAATACCATACTGGAATTGAGAACCTGGTATCTAAATTAAAAACTATTCAGAAATACCCTTTGGCAGTTTTTACAAGACTGCTTCCATCAGTAATTGTAACACCACATAAGAAGATGGGTACCTCTTGCAAGCAATCCCAGCTAATGTGAGGATTAATTTTTACCACACCTTTTTGTGGCACCTTCACTGATCCTGCTCTATCCACACCATTCAGTTCTATACATATCTATTGAAATTTGCATGCCATTTTATATTTGGCACTTGTCTCCAAAAGACTAACTATGACTCAGCCCTTTTTTAACCATGTTCCTTAGAGCCAAAGGTTCAGCTGAGGTAGGCAACTTTCAGGTCAGCTGATACTACCATTGTTCGGTGCAGGCAATCAATAGTTATTCTGTCAACTCACATATGATTCTCAAGTGACTAAAATGCCCAAGTAGGTCTGTTGTGGGTTTGCCCTGATGTAGAAAGGGCTAGCCACATCTAAAATATTACAATAGAAATAAAAACGTGTATCCTCTAATCCTTTGTTGTACTTTCCCCTTTTCGAACTTTCTAAGCACCAATAACTTTTCAATTCTGTTTTCACTCCTGGGTTCTGCCGTAGGATTCCAAGGTGTATTTCTGTACAGAAACCCTTTCCTTCTCACTAGATGGTGCTCTAGCCCTTCTTCACAACAGTTCAGGGGGGGAGGGAAGGAAAATGTGATTTTTTTAAAAAAAATCAGGAAATTGACACAATAGTACAATTTTAATTAGCACTTTCAGGACTAACTATCCCACTACTGCTCACCCAGATATCATTTTATCAAAGCATCAATTGAAATTAGTGGGAAGGGTACAGATGTGCTATTTAGCTTTGTAGAAATCTATATTTGCATTTAAAGGATCAAAGTCTTCCATTGCTCTTGCTGAAAGTAACAGTCTTCTTCACAAGAAGACGTTCTTGCACTTGCAGCAAAGTTTACAATGGTCTTACCTGCTGACTTTATTAGCTTTAAACTGTAGTCAGATTTAATATTATTATTATTATTATTATTATTATTATTATTATTATTATTATTATTATTATTATTATTATTATTATTATTATTATACACATAACAACACAGCACAAGTGTCTGGAATTCATCTCTGAATATCGAGCGTCCTTCCCAAAGCGACCTGAGGATATTAGAGGTATTTCATGTGAAGAATATGTGCAGTTCTAGAAGTGCTGCTTTCTTCGCAGCATGTGGACTGATGTTCTGTCCAAGTTTAAGAGCTTTCCAGATGTTTTTTCAAGATTTCTTGGGATTCCTCCTAGAGCACCGACTACTAAGTGGGATTACTGTTGTTCTTTTGCCACAATCGTTCGCTAACTTCAATCTTGTAGAGTCCCTTGTATTTTGTGTGATCTTTTTTGCCAGCTCTTTTGTCCTCTACCCTGCTGTCAAAACATCGCATGATCCAAACATGTTTCTTCTCTATCACTGTTATGTCTGTGTGCTAGGTGTCTGTCTGTCTTCGTATTCCTTAAAGAGTCCCAGAGTATTTTGTTGCTTCATTTCTGTGGACTTCTCTGGCTTGTGCTCGTACCAGGTCTTGCTACAGGGCAGGCCGTACTTTTTGCAAAGGTTCCAGTGCACCATTGCTGCTAGCCTATTGTGACGTTCGAGATAGTCAGTTTGGGCTATTTTCTTACAGCAGCAGATGATGTGCTCCACGGTTATTATTATTATTATTATTATTATTATTATTATTATTATTATTATTATTATTATTATTATTATTATTATTATTATAACTATTATTGTTGTTGTTGTTGTTGTTGTAGATTTCACAGCTGCCAGATCTTTAGCCGGTTGTTGGCCTTCAATACAATTCCAGCCTCACCCATAGGCCTAGGAAGTTGTAATGTATTGGCGTAGTATTTGTGCGGATCCCAGATGTTTCAAGTGCTGCCCTAGTGTTTTTGGGATGGCGCCCAGCATAAGAACATAAGAACTAGCCTGCTGGATCAGACCAGAGTCCATCTAGTCCAGCATTCTGCTTCTCGCAATGGCCCACCAGGTGCCTTTGGGAGCTCACATGCGGAATGTGAAAGCAATGGCCTTCTGCTGCTGCTGCTGCTCCTGATTACCACTGGGACGACCTCAGCTGGTTTGTGCCATAGACGCTGAAGCTCGATTTTCAAATTACGGTATCTAGTGACCTTCTCATGTTCTTTTTCAATGACCCTGCTGTCACCGGGAACTGCTGTGTCGATGATGGTCACTTTCTTGTCCTCAATTATGATGATGATGATGATGATGATGATTGTAGATTTCACAGCTGCCAGATCTTTAGCTGGTTGTTGGCCTTCATTACAATTCGAGTCTCACCCAGAGGCCTAGGAAGTTGTAATGTATCGGCATAGTATTCGTGCGGATCCCAGCAGGGCTGCCTTCTGAATTTGACAGATGTTAATTTTGTCAATTCGAAGATGTTTCAATTGCTGCCCTAGTGTTTTTGGGATGGTGCCCAGCATGCCGATTACCACTGGGATGACCTCAGCTGGTTTGTGCCATAGACGCTGATGCTCGATTTTCAAATTGCGGTATCTAGTGACCTTCTTGTGTTCTTTTTCAGTGACCCTGCTGTCATTGGGGACTGCTATGTGTCAATGATGGTCATTTTCTTGTCCTCGATCACAGTGATGTGTGGTGTATTGTGTTTCAACACTTTGTCCGTTTGGACTCGAAAGTCCCACAGGATCTTGACCGGTATTTCTGTTTTCCATTGCCTTCTCTCTGGACAATGTTCCTGAATTCACCAGTTCTTAAAGGCTGTTCTATATGTTTGTAGTTCTTGCATAATCTCCAGTGGATCATCTTGGCCACTGAGTTGTGTCTCTGTTTGTACTCAGTCTGGGCAATCTTTGCAGCAGCTGAGGACATGGGATTCTTACAGCTTCATCAGCTTCTTTGCACAATCTGCATTTTGCATCATCTGAGGATTTTTCTAATTTTGGCCTTGATCGAATTTCTCTTCTAATTGTTTTTGCTCTTGGGCAGCTAAAATCAGGGATTCAGTTTCCTCTTTTCAGAGTTCCAGTTGTTAACCACAGCTTGCAGGGCTTTTAGTTGTCCACCTTGTCTTTGATTTTCTACAAAAATTGGCTGTACCAGTGCTTTGTTGTGCCAGCTTTCAGTCCCTCCGTTTAAAATGCATTTTTTTCTGTATTCTTTTTTTTTTGGTTTCTCTGGGTTTTGCAGCAAATGTCTGTTCTTCAGTTCAACTAATGCCTGTTCTTGACTTTCCTTCACATAATCGGCCAGTGCATTAGCTTTCTCACTCTTCCACTGTTTCCTGTGCCTCTGCGAAAATTTTGCAGTAAGCCCCTGCCTCCACATCTCCGGGGAAGGTATACTTTATCAGTATCACTGCATGGGTGTAAGGCATGGTGCATTGTCATAAGCTTCCGAAAGTTTTCTATCCAAATGCTTTTAGCTCAGCCTGTGTCCAATTGATTATTCCCCATGAGTGTACACAGATGGCCAGGTATGGCTCCAGGTGTTGATAAGCCTTGATGGTATTCCCGCCATTTAATTTAAATTTCAAAAATTTCCTGACCCTCTGGGTGTAGTCTCTGTTGACAACAGTCTTCACTTGCCCATGCTTGATGTTATCCAGCTGCAAAATGCTCAGGTATTTATAAGCTGCCTCTTGGTTGCACTTGATGAGTTGGCCATCAGGCATTTCAATCCCATCACTCTTGATGATCTTGCCCCTCTTCATTGCCACAGTAGCACACTTTTCCAGGCCAAACTCCATCAAAATGTCTGTGCTGAATATTCAGACTGTGTTTACTAGTGACTGGATTTCTGAGTCTGATTTCCCATACAGCTTCAAATCATCCATGTACAGCAAATGTGAGATTTTTTTCTGAGTCTTTGGCCATTTGATAGCCCAACTTTGTTTTCTTTAAAATTACTGTTAGTGGGATCATGGCAATGATAAACAGTAAAGGTGATAGTGAATCACCTTGGAAAATTCCTTGCTTAATGTTGACTGTTCCAAAGTTTTCATTTCCAACTGTCAGTTCAGTTTTCCACTGCCGGGGGAGGGCGGTATATAAACCTAACCAATAAATAAACATATTATTATTATTATTATTATTATTATTATTATTATTATTATTATTTAAGTTTATGGGCAGTGACATCAGATTAAAGTCACCATGTGGAGATTGCACTAGTAGTAATAAAACTAAAAAGATGGACAGTATTATCTACCGTGTTTCCCCGAAAATAAGACAGTGTCTTATATTAATTTTTGCTCCCAAAGATGCACTATGTCTTATTTTCAGGGGATGTCTTATTTTTCTGTGTTCTGTTCGTCGGGCATGCTTCCAAACAAAAACTTTGCTATGTCTTACTTTCGGGGGATGCCTTATATTTCACACTTCAGCAAAACCTCTACTACATCTTATTTTCAGGGGATGTGTTATATTTGGGGAAACAGGGTAGTGGCCAAAGCTGGTTCCAGGGATCAAGGGTATATCTGAATGATAGACATAAACTGGCTTTTAATAGTCATTCCTCGTCCTCCACAGGTAACTCTGTGAACAGTAGTACTGTGGAGGGGCTGGGGAACTTTTATAGACCTCTCTGTATATTTACTATGCCCAGAAATCTTTGGAGAAGGCCTGATTGTCGAACCGATATGGATTTGATATACTTTTGCAATGTAAATATCTCATTAGGATGAATTTATATTTAAAAATGGAGAAAGTAGAGGTATGGATTACACAGAGCAACTATGATAAACAGATGTTATTCAGCCTTGTACTGATTATTTATAATAAGTTCTATATTGCAATGGCAGATTTCTCTCGAGTCATAATTCCATTCACCAAGAATATTTTTGTTGGCCACTGTCCTGTCTTCAGCTAGACAGTGATATGTAGAGTGGGGATTTTCTGTTTTGTGCTTTCCCTGACAAGGTGCCAAGAAAGAACAGAGATGAACATCCTGGGGGACTTCTGCCAGTTCCCAAATATACCTAGTTTTGTATTCCAGATAATCCTTAACCACTTGGAGATAGGATAGGAGCAGTGTTGAAGCACAAGGGACAAAACAGAATGAGTAAAGAAATAACCAAGTGAGAGGAAAGGAAACTGCTTTCCTCCATTGCTGCTCTGGCTCAGATGAGAAAAGGACCTTCAGGAATGTCTTCCACAAAGGGCTGACTTTCAGATGTTTCATCAGAGATCTTCCAAATTGCCAAGCTTGTCAGGGGGCACCAGTGGACTTCTGTATCTGCTCCTTCAGAATCAGGATACTCTGCTTTTGCTCAGGAGGCAACATGGCTATCTGGTCTGCCATCAACTGGAAGATCTGCATGATGTGCAGCCTTTTCATGATCCTGTGGTGTCATCTGGTTTTGGCCAGGACTGAAGCCTCTAGGCTGGCTGGCTGCTTGAACGCCTGCCCCAGGCATGCCTCTAGCTTTCATGGCTGTCCCTGTCATGTTAGGAACCTGCCTAGGCCCCTGTGGACCACTGGCTCCCATATTAAGAGGCCCAGGACATTGGATTCCCCCAGCCATTGGACCACGCGGGTTGGGACTGGGGCCCTGAGATTCCATGCCTCTGGGTTCCATGCCCCTGAGCTCCATGCCTTTTGCATCCATGCCCCTTGAGAGTAGGAGCAGTTTTACTGTTGGAGATTTAGGGAGAAACTGTACATAGGCCTACTCAAAATGTTATCCAGGATGAAAAAAAAGGTAATAAATTTCATCTGCTCCTTGACTTAAAAAAAAACATTGCTGCTGATTTTTGCCCGCCTGAAGACACTTATGGATCTGATTGGTTTCCTGAATGCTCTGCAGGATCCTGAGTCCATTGGCACACTCGATGATCAGGGCAAGGACTGGAATGCCAGACTCTCAGAGGCCATTGAGGTGATTGTTTCCTAGTCCCCTCTGTGCCCCCATTCACGGATAGCACCATGGTACACTGAGGAGCTGCGCCATATGAAATGGGAGCTCAGATGGCTAAAGCAAATGTGGAGGAAGTTTCACAACGAAGCAACGTGGTAATCTTATAGGACGTTTATGAAGGCCTGAGGTGGCGATGGAGAAGAGGGATTACTTCTTGTCCTCTCTCGTGTCCGCAAGCTCACACCCAGCTCAATTGTTTCAAATCATTTGGTCACTGTCCTCATTACAAGAGGGCTCCAAAAATTCTCAATTGGCCCATAGCTGAGAGGCCTTTATGAGTTTTTTTGTGGATAAAATCACATTGCTCCACCACAGCCTTCCTGCCACCTTGGAGACAATTAGCGAACAGAAGGCTCCATTGCTGTCTTTAGGTCCTGTTTTGGACCAGTTTTCCCTGCTTGCCAAGTCTGATGTGGACTGGTCCTAGCTGCTGTTAGATCTACTACCTGTCCTCTGGATCTGGGTCCATCCTGGCTGATCAAAGCGTGCCAGGGGGATTATGGCCCCATCTGTTGAATATTATTCAATCACTCCCTTGGGCAAGGAGTGTTTCCAGATGGGCTGAAGGAGGTGGTGGTCCGCCCATTCTTAAAAAGTTCATCATTAGATCCTAGTGATCTGGCCAATTACCAGCCCCTCTCGAATTTGTTGTTCTTGGGGACTGTTAGATCTTACCACAGCGTTTGATGTGGTCGATCATGACCTTTTCACCCACCGTCTGGCTGCCTCAGTGGTCTAGGCAGTGGTGGGATTCAAATAATTTAACAACCGGTTCCGGTGGTGGGATTCAAAAAACTTAACAACTGGTTGTTTACAAGCATCATTTTAACAACCGGTTTTGTCAAAGTGGTGTGAACTTGCTGAATCCCACCACTGGGTCCAGGGTGTGGCCTTGTAATGGCTCGCCTCATTCCTCAGGGGTCGGAGTCAGCAAGTAAGGTGCGGGGACAGGATCTCTCAGAGGTGCCCACTTCAATGTGGAGTGCTCTCCTGTTCCCTCTGTTATTTAACATCTATATGCGACCCCTTGTTCAACTGGTGTGGAGTTTGGGGCTGATCTGTCATCAGTATGTTGATGACACTCAGCTCAGTCTGTTGATGGAGGGTGGGCCGGCTGCTGTCCCTGCGGCTCTCCAGCACTGTTTGAAGGCAGTTGCTGGCTGGTTGACGCTAAGCAGGTTAAAACTGAATCCATGAAAGACAGAGGTCCTGTGGGTGGGTTGTGAAGGGGAGGCTGCAGATTTCCAGGTGCTGTTGCTAGAGGGAGTCTCCCTTCCGATGACCTCCTCTGTTGGAAGCCTGGAGGTCTACCTGGATTTGTCTCTATCTCTGGAGAGCCAGGTGGCCCGCACGGCCCAGGTGGCATTCTTCCATCTATGCCAAGCTCTGCACCTGGCTCCCTGTCTTTTCCAGACCAATCTAGCCACGGTGATCCATGTTATGGTCACCTCCAGGCTGGACTATTGCAACTCGCTCTACATGGGTCTTCCCTTGTGGCTGATCTGGAAACTAAAATTGGTCCAGCATGCAGCGGCACAACTTCTCGTGGGAGTTTCTATGTGAGACCATATCTTTCCCATTCTGCGCTTCTTCCACTGGCTCCCAATTGAATACCGGATCACCTTCAAGGTGTTGGTACTTACCTTCAAGGCACTCCGTGGCCTGGGTCCCTCATATATGAAGCACCGTCTTTCCTCTTACGTCCCTCCTCAATGTCTGCGCTCTGCAGAGCCCAATTTACTGGTGGTCTCTGGCCCCTCTATGATGCGGCTGGCCTCCATCCGGACCAGGGCCTTTAGTGCCTTGGCCCCAGCCTGGTGGAACATTCTGCCTCTGACCATCCAGGCCCTGCAGGACCTTGAACAATTTCACAAGGCCTGCAAAACGGAGTGGTTCCACCGGGTCTTTGGGGGAGCCAGCCGCTGATAGCGCCATTCCTCATGCTGTTTGTAGGGGCATAAGATCTTTTGGCTGCCCTGATTTGTTTATTAATGGCTGTCTGGTAGTTGATTTTAAGATTTTACACTGTATTTTAATTTTCAGATTTTATGATGTATTTTAACTGATGTATTAGATTGTACACCATCCAGAGCCTTTAGGGGGTAGGTGATATAGTAAATTTAAATAATAAATAAATAAATAAATAAATAAATAAATAAATAAATAAATAAATAAATCTTGCAAGAGAGTTGAGTTTTGTTGCAAAGTACTTTGTTTTAATGTTGTATGCTTTGGTTTAAGACCTTGGGTAATTTTTATTGGCAATTTTGTTTAGACATTCATATCCTACACTCTCAGCCAATACTAAGCAGGTCATAAAAGACATATAATATTAAACACATAAAACACATTTTAAATATTTATATTACAAAAAAGATAATGCGCTACATTTTCACTAAGGAAAAAAGAGTACAATAACATGGGAAATATAGACAAAACATTGATTGCATGATAGACTAGGGTTGCCAGGATGAGCCTGGGAACCAGCTGAAGGGTGGGTGGGGGCAAGGACATGGTGTGGGGTTGGTGGCACCAGCAGGATGCCATAACTTCGGAGGAATACCTAAAATTGACTATGGTAGCTCTAAGAATCTCCCACTACAGCCCAAATGCCCCCCAAATGCGGCTCCTGGGAAAAGAGCACCCTCAGGAACAGCATGAGAGTTCTTCACTGGAGGGGAATCAGCACAATTTGGACCTTTCCTTCTGTCTTTAGAAATCCTGCATCAGATGCAGCCCTTCAGTTCCAAGGCCCAAACAACCTCACAGCCTCCACAAACCAGATACGCCCCCCCCCCTCCCGCAGGCCATGAATCCCACAACCAGAGAATGGGTTTCCACCTTTTGATGAAATATCTGGAGATTTGGGGGAGGGGTGGAATCTGGGAAGGGAAAGGACCTCAGCAGGGTACAATGCCAAAGAATTCACCCTTTGAGCCTGATATTTTCTCCAGGGAAATTGATTACTATTGTCTGCAGATCAATTGTAATATAAGATCTCCAGGCCCCATCGGGAGGTTGGCAACCCTAACCAGAGATTAATCCAAAGGTTACTTTACAAAACATCGTAAACCTTACGAGTGAAGGAAAACAATATAATTAGAGAGAGATTGGCTACACATATTTAAAATTATATTTTAGAAACTATAATGCCAAAGGGTTGTACGTTCCCCTCAATATAAAGGGTAGCCTCGGGAGATGAATTATTGTCATGCTAAGGAACTACTGCAACTGGGTGTACTATTATCCTTCTCTGAAGCACAGCCTTTCACTTCCTACAACTGTCCCGCAAAACCACTTTTCATGTCACTTTTTATGTCAGTATCACGGTTTCTAGCACAGTCTCGGCAAATGCAGAGAGATTTTAAGGGAAATGCCTGGAAAGGAGGACATGATGACACTCTAGGAAGTTTGCAGAAATTCCTACTGCTTTACTACAGAAACCATTTTTTCCCCTGTACCTCAATTCCTCAAGAGTGGAAGACTAGAACTAAGGGCAAGGCAGTAAAATGCAGCAGATTCACCCAGTCTGTACAGATACTCAAGATGAGAAGCTTTAGAAGCCTTTTGTTAACAGATAAGCCATAAATAAATACATGGGCAGAACAATCTTGGAAACCCACTAGTTGCAACAAAGCAACACCATTCAGACACTACCACATCACAAGAGCTACTTATTGGTACCCTATGAACATTCAGCAGAGCATTAAAAACTCACTTGGACCCCTTAGCGAGGCCCAGGCTGCAGAGCGAGCGTGCTGGAGTCCCCAGCGTTTTGCTGAATCCCTGATTGCCAGGAAGGGAAACTGCAAACACCAGGGAAACAACAGGGGGATGCATTAAGGAACTTACAATTGAGGTTTTTCTGTGGCATGAATCATACTGCTGAGTGAACCTGCCTCAGGTTGCTCCCATTCACAGCTCCATCTAACCTTGAGGCAGCAGACAGGATGGGCATGAGGGCAGATGGCTACAGACTCCTGGTTTGAGGCTGTTGGTTGCCTGCTCCTGCCCATCCAGGTAGCCACTTCAGAGGATGTCTCCAGAGATGAAATACATGTAAGGGTTCTGAATAGAGAACTGCAATGTTTGCTTTCTCTCTTTGGTGCTTGAACTGAGTTCTCGCTCTTCCCACCACCAATATAACAGGCTGTATGCTGTAAGTGCATATGAGTGACAAAACTTTATCATTTGCGTATCTTGTCACTTGAGCTGACTGTCTTAGCTGGGATGCGTGTAATACTGGAGGGGCTGTGATTGATTACAGGAAGATGTACCCATCCTGTGCGGATGAGTTTGACTAGCTGCTATGCTGGGACTTGGGGGCACTTGAACATTCCCTGTGCCTGGGCACCTATACACAACACCATTGTTTTTGCTGGTATAACTATACCAGTTTGGGTGGACATTCCCAAGCTGGAATGTCTTAGGGAGCTGATTAATTCCTGATGTGCCCCTCAGTTCATCCTTTTCTGCTCTCCTATAGTGGTTATGCCAGCATATTTCTGGCAGGTTGACGTAACGGCCAGCTGCCATACCACCCAACTTTTGGGATATATCAGTGCAACTCCAAGATCCACTAGTGAAGTGGTTCTCAACCTTCCTAATGCCGTGACCCTTTAATACAGTTCCTTATGTTGTAGTGACCCCCAACCCTAACATTTATCCATTTTACAGATGGAGAACACTGATGCAGAGAGGCGACCCCTGTGAAAGAGTCGTTCGACCCCCAAAGGGGTCCCGACCCCCAGGTTGAGAACCACTGCACTAGTGGAATTCTAAGTTCCCTTTCAAACTGCTGTTATATTCCATTTTAGCAGCCAGTCACTAACATATTTTTGTATCATTTCAGACTGTTTTGACTCACAGCTGCTAACAGATTTTTTTAACCTTTCCAGAAAAAGCCACTTGTGTCCATTAGCATTCTGGGACTCACCATTTTTAATTAAAACTGCTTTCTCCTGTTTACAGTTTTTCCTTACACTTCTGAATCACACCAGCGTGCTGTCTGAAATGTTTGGGGTGCTTCCAAAAGGACTGCCTCCACTCCCCTGCCTTTTTCCATGGCACATTCTTTTTCAGCTTTTGTTCTGTGATTTGCACTATAGTTCTACAGAGCAAATCTCATAATTTTTTTTCTTTTTAAAAAGAAGGAAAAGAATGCACTATGGAAAGGCAGGGGGAAAGTGGCACTGTTTGAAATGGTCAGAGAACTTCATAGCGTTTTAGGGATGGCTCATAGATGGATTGAAATGAGCTGTATAAAACATTTGTATCTCTATCACTTTATTCAGAAATGGGCCAACCACAGATGGCATCCAGTTTAGACTGGTCATCTGAAAGAGATCTTACAGTCCAATCCAAATCGGGCAGGGAGGGCACTTCTCCGGCACCACCCCATCCTCTCCAAAGGGCTTCTCCGTGGTCCCAAACACACACACCCCAAAAAACTCCTGGCAAAAATCTCCCATAGGGGAAAACAGCGATGCACCACGAAAAACGTGGCATATCTCTGTGGCTGGCTCCATCAGCACCCAGAGGCTATGGGGACAGTGGAAGCAGACTAAGTTCAGCTCCACCCCTGGCCCACCCCCAGCCATGCTGGCACAACTTTCTATACCGGCGGGCCTGGGGAAGGACGGTGGCTTCTAGGTTGGGCGCCACAAAACCCCTCCATTGGTGGAATTGCCCCTTGTGCCAGTGGGATGCAGCATGCTGGTGCACTGCTGCTCCAGAGGTGGGTCCATAGCCCTCCTCTGGATTGGGCCATAAGTCAGCTCCCTAAGGACTTCCTGATCTCAGGACTGTGCTGGAAATAAATTCAAAAGAGGTGGATTCAGAAGAGGTCAGGAAATCCTTTCTAGTCCTCTTGGAAGAACTGTGCAAATACAAATTCTGCCTTTTCCTTCCCTGCAGCGGAAACCACTTCACACCCTTCACACAGAATTTCATGTAGGAAACAAGTCAGGCGAAATTCAGCCATAGGGGTGACATTTCACATGCAGATTAATTACATGCAGAGTGTGCTCCTCCCTTTTGTGATAATTTGTAGGGGAGGTTCAAAATAGGACAAAGATGTTCCCACATGCACTCAGTAGTTTGAGACAATCACTAACCCCATTCCCAACACCACCTAACCCAGCATCAATTCTGCACTATAGAAAAACAGCTTCTTCTTAATTGTGGCAGCAGCAAATCCTTTCCTTCAGGTAAAAGCCTGGTTCACAGAAAACATTTCCTCAAAGCCCCACTGTTTCACTGCATTGGCACCAGATATCTTATGTTTTCCAAATCACTTTCTGGTTAGATGATAGTATCACTAAGGAACTGCCCATTAATCAGCTTCAGTTTCATTTGCCCTGAGCAGCATAATATAGCCAAATCTCATTGCCTACGTCACTATTTCTCTGTTTTTTGAGAGAGAAGACTAATTTGATCACAGCGACAAAAAAGCAGCAACCATTGAGGAATGTGAACACCAACAAATACATGTGGAAGAGGTAGCATGGGGGTGGGGTGGGGGGAGTTAGTGGACATTTTGATATCCCAAAAAAACCTTTTATTGAAAGCATGCTGTCTAAAGAGATGGGCAACCCTATTTCAATCAATTTGACAGTTTAAACATCAGCTTTGATAGCCTGTTTCCTGATGTGTCATCCAGGTGTTAAAGAATAACATGGGAAAGCTCCATATCAAATGCTCACATACTCTTCTGCTGTTCCTAAGATAAGACGAAGGGATTGATGTTGCACCTTCGCATTTCAAAACAATAGGACTTAATTGCCCTCGATGATGTCAGATCAGAAGAGGGAATCTTGCTCCTCTTCAGGAATAATTTTTTGGGTGATGTTCTTAATTGGCCTATGCTGGTCTGCAGGTCAGTGGTCCAGTTTCCTATAAAGTTAGCCTACAACCATCCAGCACAATTTTTTCAAAGCATGGTCCAATAACATCATCAAGGCAAGTAATGAGCCAGTGACCACCTTGCTGCATCTCTCCTACCTGTTGTTTTGCTACTTTGCAGATTTCAAGATGCTGTAACCTGCTTGCCTCCACGTGTGTTAAGTGTATGGAAGCCAGATTTTGTGATTTTATTGCACCTGCTTGTCCCTTGTCCTATGCTTAAGCCTGAACTTTTTCTTTAATCTTTTCAATGAAGCCTGTTGCTTTAATTAGTGTGTTCCATTGCATGTGTGAGTCCAAACCCAGCTTCAGTCAAACTATCAGAAGGGGATTTACTCCAGGATCCCAGGTTTGGAAACAGGAGAATCAAATTGTCCTTATAAGGATGTGGAAGGTTGGAAACCACTGTTTTTAACACACATTCACTATCAAACGTTTGACTAGAAAACCTAGGGGGAAAGTATCAATATGCTTCTACAAGGTAGTACCTGGCTCTTTTGTTCCCTCCTCTTGTATTTCTTTGGTGGCTATTAAAAATACTATAATAGAGTCCATTGAGGTAACTCTCCTGGTTTTCTGTATGGAGTTATTTCTGTCTTTTTTTCTTTTCTTTTATTTAGTACGGGCAAAAAGTTCATTCCCATGCAGAGACTCTCCTTTGTGTTAAATTGGAGATGTTAGGACTAACCTTTCTTTCATATTTGGATGTTTCTGTGCAGATGCGGCGATTTTATAACAGTTTAAATTTAGAGGAATTAAGCCATCTAGCTTTGATGTATCCTCAAATTTTAGAACTGGCCAAATGGCCAGGGGACATTATGGATGATGCACTGGGGATATCTCATCGTCTCTTTAATAAAAGCACAAATTCTGTGAGTTTTGGTTAAAAAAGCAGTAAATGCATTCATATGCTTGAGCTCCACTGAGGCACTCTCATTAAAATGGCTACATATGGTGTCTCTGCACCAGCGTGGTTGCTTGCTCCTTGTCCTCCACATTAGGAAGCTTAAACGGGGCTGCACCACTTTAATTAAGGAATACTAGGAGAAAATGAAAAGTTGCATTAAAGGGAAATATCAGATCAACAGCTCAACTCTTTCAGGGGAGCAAGTCCCATTGAATCACCATGAGTGGATTCTGAGTAGGCCTACTTAGCGTTGCTGTCTGAATAATATCTAACATGGCATCAGCAGCTCTGTCCAGCTCACAAAAGTAGATCATGTTGAACAAATGCTAGCACTGGCCTGGGCCAGATTCCTGGAATCCAGGAATGGTTGTGTGATTGTGAAAGATATTTATCCTTCGTCTTTCCATAGTTCTGCTCAAGGCAGCAACTTGTGAAACAAGATTTGAAAACAGATTATTAACAAAATAATTATCATTACAATTCAGACGAACACCAACTAATAACCTTATAACAAAATGATTAACAGCAACAGCAGCAAACATTTTTTTTGCAAAAACCAGAGAAATAAATATTCTGCACTTCATGACTAAATTGATAAAAACACAGGCATCAAACAAAGGTTTGAGGGAGAAGGTTCTGAGATAATGAACACAATCACAGGTAAAGTCCTTCCCCAGTTTCCTTCTGTCTTTCTTCTGAAGACTAAAGCACTGGAATGGGGCTTCTGATGAAATAAATGAAGGGATATGTTCCTATGGTATAAGCAGTCTTTGTGCACATCCTGGTCCTAGACCATTTACAAGGAAAAACTTGCTGTTTGAAATGCACCTGGAAACAGAGTGTGTAAATTCATATATTTAGTATTTATTCAGGCATTCCTGTGCTATTTTTTTCTCCTGACGGACCCCAAGTATCTTACAAAAACTTCTAACCTGAATTAAATGAAATTATAATTCAAGCAATCAAAACACAAACAACAAAAAGAAATACATCCTGAGCAGTCCCTATGTCACTAGGCTTGCTATCATATGCTCCCCAGGCTGCCAGCCATGAGCAAAGAGCCAAAGACCAACAGTCCTTCAGGTATGGTTGCTACCTTTAGGTTGGAAACTTCCTGGAGATGTGGGGGTGGAGCCTGAGGAGGGTACGGTTGAGGGGAAAACCTCATCAGGGTATAACATTATAGAGTGCTCCCTCCAAAGCAATCTTTTCTCCAGGGGAACTGATCTTTGTTGTCTGGAGATCAGTTGTAATTCCAGGAGATCTCCAGGCCCCATATTCTGAAGCAGCAGAAGTTCCTTGAATAGTCTTCAAAGGCAGCCCTGTGAATAAACACAATGTGATCAGCGAACTCTGTAATCCTAAAAGATCATAGGTGTTTAAACTGTACCTGATAACCCTCTATAGACAGTTATCATGTTTAAAGTCTACCTTTTCTCCAAGAGTTCGTGATTCTTTTCCCAAGAGCTCTACAAGGTAGAGCTGAAAGATAGTTATTTGCTGAGGCCATCCAGTGCACTTCCTGGCTCAACACAGATTCAAATGCAAGACTCTCTGGTCAGAATAACAGGAAGGCTGAATGTGCAAGTCAGACCATCAGTCAAGACATGTGTATACTCCAATAGGCCCCAGTTCCTTAAATATGTGGACTAGAAGTAACCTCTCCAGCTGGTTCACACAAAGGAAACACTGACAATGATATGGAATGAGCTGAAATGGTTCCTCCTTTCTGGGAGAGTGGCATTTGCACAGAGCATCCCCATGCCAGCAGCCAGGAATGTAGGTAAGGGTTTTTTTTTTCTTGGGTTCAAACCCCTCCCATTACATGTCCGGCTTGCTTGAACCAATGCATGGAATGGAACAGCTGGAAAGCCCTCAGCCATCGAACCCACCCCATTAAAAATCCATACCTACGTCACTTTTGTTTTAATGGCTGGCTTAGAAGCTGTAATAATAAGCTGAACTGAACTATACCTACACCACTGCCAGCAACAGCTGTGGATCAGGGTGCTTGTCCTAAAGTGTCAGTTCTCAGGGAAAAGACTAAACACGCATACAGGTAACTAAGGTGGAAGCAGAATTGCATGTCCACAGTAAAATAAAACAGAAAATGAAGTAGTAAGATTAATAATAAACTCCAGTCCTTAATTGGGGGTGGGGGGAGGTCAGAAACCTCTACCGTTGCATGAATGCAAGAAGTGTTGAAGGCAAATTACAGAGCC
Source organism: Sphaerodactylus townsendi (assembly GCF_021028975.2). Taxonomy (NCBI): domain Eukaryota; kingdom Metazoa; phylum Chordata; class Lepidosauria; order Squamata; family Sphaerodactylidae; genus Sphaerodactylus; species Sphaerodactylus townsendi. The sequence continues at coordinate 142,446,172 of NC_059425.1, forward strand.
AACCACTTGATTTGGGGGAAGCTCATTAAAAAAAAGGATACAATTTTGTTTTTGTTCTTGAGAGCTGAGAACTGAGAGCTGAGGGTAGAGCTGTGAACAGAAGAGGCCCTCAGCACAAAAACATAACTCTTTCCATAGTTCAGAAAAGCAGCTCAAGAGTATGAAGAAGAGACAAATAAGCCTCTAGCTGGGTGTATTATAAATACATTAATTGGCTTATACGCCTCTTGAGTCTACACTATGCAATCTCAGATTATTGAAGAACAACACGACTCTGAGGGATTTAGTTTGCTTAATATTTCTGCCTGCTCCAAATCTGGCATTTGGGTTTTAGAAAATGGCAATCCTTACCCCCATGTGATTGGTGAGCGGTTTTCCTATGAGGATATAGGAACTGCCACCATGGGATTGTTCTGTGTCTACTGAATTGGAGTCTGGCTGTTAGACTCCTATCATGAAATTTAAGCATTATTAAATTAGTGCAGCTCCAGTTTGGGGAATTCCAGCTCCAGTTTGGGGAATCCCTGGTGATCTTGAGGCAGAGCCTGGAGAGGGAGGCGTCAAAGACACAGCCAGACCTTTGGGGTAGTAGCAATGCCAAGCCTGGATTCTGAACCAGTACTCAAACACAAAGCAATTTTCTTGTATGTTTTATTTAAAATAAAAGTTGTAAAATAATAGCTTTAAAAAGCATGCAGTGAATACAAAATCATAAGGTGCATTTCCAGATACACGATAAAACAATAATGTACACTTACTAAAAGAAATACTGGCTAGAAAATATAATAGAAGTCAGTGCAAAGGCAAAGTTCTTCAGGCAAATCAGAGGTTAAATAGACAACAGACAAAGGAAAGATAGCCACTAATACTGATGAGATTAATTTATGGCAGGCAGAGGCGTTCCTCCCATTGGGCAAAGTGGGCAGTTGCCCAGGGCGCCGCCTTGTGGGGGGCACCAAAATACAGGTGGGATTTTTAGAATTTTCAGTGTTTTTTCTGTTTTTGGCCTGCAGGGGGCGCAGTTTTTAGGCTAGCAGCACCAAAATTTCAGGGATTTTTCAGGAGACTATCCTAATGATATCACCCAGGTTTGGTGAGGTTTGGTTTAGGGAGTCCAAAGTTATGGATTCCCATAGGGAGTGTCCCCATCCCCCATTGTTTCCAATGGGAGCTAATAGGAGATGGGGGCTACACCTTTGAGGGTCCATAACTTTGGACCCCCTGAACCAAACTTCACCAAACCTAGGTGGTATCATCAGTAGGGTCTCATGAAGATACTCTGAAATTTAGGTACTGCTATCTTAATAATTGCACCCCTCACAGCAGGCATACCCTAAATTTCCCCTGATTCTCCTTTTAAATCCACCCCCTTCTTGCCAATGCTTGTATTCTTTCTTTCTTTCTTTCTTTCTTTCTTTCTTTCTTTCTTTCTTTCTTTCTTTCTTTCTTTCTTTCTTTCTTTCAATGCCTAATAAAGGTTATTGTTGTTGTTGGGGGGGGGCATCAAACTCAGGTTTTGCCCAGGGCTCCAGTTTGCCTAGGTACGCCACTGATGGCAGGAGCTGGCCACACCAAATAATTACAAATTAACCAATCGGGTATCAAGTTAGTGAGAACTCTCTGGAAGGTGAGCAAGTTACCCTATCCTTTTGAAACTTCCAGTTAGGGCTTTAGCTGACTGGTTGGATCCAGCTGAAAATCACTGGAGATGATTTCATGCCCATAATGAGGAATCTGACCTTGGTGGTAGTACAGCCTATCTCTATCTGCAAACACCTGGTTCTAAGCTTGTGGAAAGCAAGAGAGACAGAAAACAAGATTTTTTGTAAGTTTTTCCAGCAATCAAAAGGGAGCCTCTTTGGACATAGCAATATACAAGCAAAATGGTTATTCTCTTCACAGGAGGGACCTCAGTGGTTTATAATGCCATATAGTCCTCAATCCAAAGAAGCCATTTTCTCAGGGGAACTGATTTCTAGTCTGAAGATTAGTTATAATGTAGAGAGATCACCAGGCAAGGGTCCCAATTTGATCACCTCCCAGAGGCTCACACCTGCATAGCTTGTGACCCTTTCCCCCATCTCTAACTCAGGAACTGCCATCACAGAAGAACTCAAACTAGGCATTAATCAGGAGTTGGGTTTTGAGATCTGGCCAGGGCACTGTAACAAGATCGAGGATCTAAACACAATCATGAAAGGTCTCCTCCTCCAGTAGAGGAGTAGCCAAAAAAGTCAGCAGAGTTCACTCAGTTGCAAGTCCTTAGCTCCAGCTCCTTGCCTTCCATTAACAAGAGTTCATACTGGTTGACACAAGCTGTAGTCAGCCAGGAGGTTGCCCTTACTTCCAGCAGGCTTCAATCCCAAATGTGCACTTCAAGACATAGGATACTGCTTCTGTGAAATGGATTGTATTCCTGGCTTCAGTGTGATGGTCACTGGGTTGATTCTCAGCAATCCAGGGTTGTCAAGGTCTACAGAGTCAGGTGGCACTGCTCAGAGCGCTGCCATCCTCTTTACCCTCTCCTTAAATCTAACCTTGGCCCCCTTATGGGACAAGTCAAGGCCAGTGGTGTAGCGCCAACGGGGTGGGGGCACAACACCCCAGGCGTGTGCCATTGTGGGGGCATGGCCATGGCGTGGCTGGGGCATTCTGGGGGCATTCCTGGGCAGGGCGGGGGTGGGCAGTGCCATGGCAGGGCTCAGTGCGTGCATAAGCCCCAGGCTCAGTTCCCCCTTGCTCCACCCCTGATCGAGGCTAATGTTCAGGCTCCCAAGCAAATCCCTTCCAGCCAAAGCAATCTCACACTCAGGGACCAGTAAAACCCCCTGCATGACCAGCAGGTACTTTGTTCCAGTTCTACTAAACATACTTCTAGAATTTCAGCTTCCAAGAGTTTTCAGAAATTTCTGAGATCACCCAGCACCCACCATTAAATTCCACCAGCAGCAGCAGCAGCAGCAGCACCCCCGGTTTAACTGGCAAAGATGAATATGTAGCTCCAGAATCTACCAAAAACTGCATTTCTTCTCAGTTGGGCCCAATATTAAAGTTATCACCAGTTCACAGGTGGTGCTAGGTAACATATTGAAGGACCCATGATGTTCCTATTGTGCTGCTATACTAAGCCGGGAGGACAGTGGCCCTGAGGTATCCCAACAATTGTGGTATTCATTCTTCCAGTGCCCCTTCTGTTTGCAGTGGACACACTGGTCCTTTTCCAGTGGAGGGCACCTCTAGTTTCCTTGAGGACCCGGGGCAGACCAAATCACAGGTCTCCTATTCTGTCCCTCATCCCTCAATGCATAAATTAAGCCATCAAAAAACCTTGGTCTTAGCCTTTTCCTGGTCCTTATTAGCATACACCTTTTGCGCTTCTGCTGCTAATTCCTCTAGTCTCCTAACTTCCCAATTATCCATTTTCTAGAGCTTCCTTTTAAAAAGGCAACGGAGCCTCCCACAAACAATACTTTAGGTAAGTTCTGCTGATCTGGTGTCCCTGTCTAATTCCCCAAACTTCTGCATGGCCTCTTTCATTCTCTCCATATAAACAACCAGGGACTCGTTATAATGCTGAGGGCCAGGAGTAACCCTAGCTCCTTCCTGAACCCCATAGGACAAGTTTGAGACAATGGAAGGAAAAGGACTATTGGGGAGAGGGAAGAACAAAAGGTAACGGGGTAAACGTAGGGAGGAGACAAATTATATAAAACTTCCCATTTCTAACCATCCCATTCTTCTTTCTTTGTTAGATCTGTCTTACTAATCATCACCCTGCCTAAAACACTCTGAGCCTTTTCCAAATCCTTTCTCATCTTTTAATCCAATCCCTCTAATACACCAGTTCCTGCCGCATGCAACTACACATTCACATACTCCATCTCATTCTCCATCTCATTCACCTCTCTATGCAGGGCTACCCTTGGACTTGCTCCAGAAGTTCCAGCTGGTCCCTTATAGGGACCCTGTGGGAAGCACACATCCAGCTGGTGCTTTGCCAGCTGCATTGGCCATGAGTGGAGTACTGGAATAGGTTTCAGTTACTAACCTTTAAGGCCCTAAAAAGTCTGGGGGCTGCATACTTATGAGGCTGCCTTTTCCATTATGTCCCTCCAAGGTCACTAAGATCACCAAGGTCACCGAGTGAAAATTTACTTTTTGGCCCGAGAAAAGTCTAGCTTGCCTCAACCAGGGCCAGGCCCTTTTCAGATCTGGCACCATGCTCCATTTGGGGAGACCAGGGTTCTGTGGGATCTAGTGCAATTCCACAGGGCTTGTAAGATGGAGCTGTTCCACCAGGTATGTGGTTGAGGCAGCTATGGTGGTACCATCTTTTATGGCCACTCTCTCCCTTTTTCTCCCTTCCTTTTCTCTTTTTCTTTTCTTTCATCTCCCTTTGTCCTCTTCTCTCCCCTCTTTTCCTTTCCCCGCAATTCTTCTCTGTCACTGCCTCCATTTGACTTAAGTGTGTTTCCAGAGAGATGGGGCACTTAGTTGTGACTATACTGGAAGCTGCTAATTTAAATTTTAAATTCTAATTTTAAAAATTGAATTTTAAATTGTTAAAAATGTCTGTCTGTCTGTCTATTATATATACTTCTATTTATGAAGGCTGAAAACCACCTGGAGCCTGGAATGGGAAGAGTAATACAAAAGTTACATTAAACAAACAAATAAAGTAGGTCAGGTTTGCAATATAGATACACTCAGAGGAGGCTCTAAGCCAATGATTCTGAGGCTATCATAGATAATCACTTATAGTAAATGCTGAGATGGAATTATCTTTCCTACTGTTTTTTCCTACCAAACAACTACCTTTATAGGTGCAAGGTAATAAAACCCAAAGTTAAGCCACTGCATGATCTGAGAGAAGAAATGAATTCTGTGTGCTACAAAAGGAGATATAACTTTGAACTCTATTCTGCATGCTACTAGAAATAAAGCCAGACTCTTATCCCACTGTGAGTTAAGCTTGATGGGAAAATGGAAACATTTTTTTAAAAGGCCCTTGGATAAGTTCAGTGAAAAAATCAGCACCTTAAAAGCCCATCTTGCTAGCTCAAAGGCTCAAAAGGGAATTTGAATCCTTTGCTAGAAAATAGAAACCTTTTAAAAAATCAGTAAAATGAGTTTTAATAGATATTCCAAGAACTAATGGAAAATGCTGCAAGGGATACTCCTGGAGTTATGGAGACAATTCTTGAGATCAAAACTGAAGTCTTTCCTTGAAACAGTGAGAACAACCCACTGTCCCACTGGGGTTGCTGCAGTGAGTAGAATTCTAACTTCATGGGCTCCAAAGCTGTGAAATTTAAATTACTTAACTATGAATTGCTTCATAAATACTTTCTGATGGCTTATATTACAGCCCGAGGAATGGGTGATGTGTAGACAAAAAGATGAGGTTGATGAATTTATGCACAAAGTTGCTACATACAAATATTGCCACTTCTGATTCAAAAGCAGCACATAAGGTATCAGAATACTACTATTAGATTTCAGTCTCAGATTTCAGTATTCCACATCTCTGTAACTTCCAGTCAAGTGCACTACCCTCTGTCTGTCTGTCTGTCTGTTGTCTCCCTTTTTATTATTCCCTCAGGGCCAAACATGATAGCATTCATGGGTCTGACCCATGGCCTTCTCCAGATGTGAGGTAAAAGTGCCCCCCCCCCACCATTTCACCCAGGGGCTGCTGTCTATGGCTTTAAGGCCTTGTTACACTGCAGGCTTGATCTCACAGCATTTTTAAATTGCTTTAAAATGGGGGCAGTGTTCATGGGTCAGGCCCATAGACACAGTCACATTGAATTTGGCATTCAGACTCCTTTCACTGATTTTTTTTCTTTTCCTTATTTCTCTGAATCAGTTCACATTTGAATCCTCAGGGCAGGTCTGGCAACTGCTTATAGGGTTGCCAATCTCCAGATGAGGTCCAGGGGTTTTCCCAAAATTACAAGTTATCTCCTGACCACACATCCCCTAGAGCAGTGGTGGCGAACCTTTGGCACTCCAGATGTTATGGACTACAATTCCCATCAGCCCCTGCCAGCATGGCCAATTGGCCTATGGCCATGCTGGTAGGGGCTGATGGGAATTGTAGTCCATGAACATCTGGAGTGCCATAGGTTGGCCACCCCTGTTCTAGGCTAAGGGGGGCAATTCTAGATGGATACTTTTCTTGTGGAGAGTTTTCTTGCCTCCCTTCCTAAACCAAGCTGTTCTGTCCTCCGCTCATCATTTTCTTCCAATAACCCATTTTCCTTACTCTAAGACAGTTGTAAAAGTATACATTTCCTTGCACAGGCAATCTCTTGTTCTGTCCGCAAACTGAAACCTTGTCTTATAATCATGGAAGACTCTGGCAGATCTCACCTGATACAGTTGTTTGTTCAATAAAACAAGATTTCTTCTTGCAAACTTTTCCCAGATTTACTTTGTTGTGTAAAAAATTTACAGGAGTACAAGAATATTGCATAAGCTTTGCTTCAGGAGAAGCAAAAATTGGGGTGGGGTGACAATCACAATATCACAACACTCTAGGAATTTCCCACATCTCTGTGGCATGACCAGAAGTGACATTGCAACATTGCTCTGCCTATCCCTCAGTTCTGGTCCCACTGAAACAAACAGGCCAGCTAGAAATTTTTAACTGTCAGAAGTTCTCAAATACTAGATTGGGATTCAAAAGTGTGTTACAACTCTCCCACAGGGTGATCACAAGGCCAGAAGGGAGGAAGAAGCAAATGGAAGAAGTGGATCTGAGAGGCTTGATGGCAAATTTGCCTTTGCATAGTGTGAGAAAGAGCTATGAAATCAGCCTGTTGCTCAGTAACACTACATTTATATAAATATAAAAAATAAAGTATAAAATATTTTGTTAGGGAGGGGGAAAGTAATGTAGGGTTCTTTGCAAGGGCATGCTGAAAGCTAATAAGTTTGTCAGTGGGCTGTCCTTCAAAAAGTCTGAGAACGACTAGGCTATGGTCATAAATTGGTGGATTTCAAATACTGGATTTGGAAATCAAGATTCCATTTGATATTTGAAGAATGAATTCCAGTGTAAGGAATGACTAATTCCAAACTAGTCATGACACCAAGTTGCATGCATTTTTATTCTGATTTTATATACACGCACGCACACACAACAAAAGTTGCCCTGGAATTCTGCACATTTGAGCAGAGGAACAGAGGGAGAAGGGCTACTTGACCTTTTTCCCTGCAGGTTCTTTTCCACTCAAAAGCTACCATTCCACCCACAAGCAGATGATGTGGGTTTTAAAAGGTCAAAGAAACGAAAAACTTATCGGATGAGGTGAAACTGCTAAGCCTTCCCAGACAGAAAAAGAGACGGAGAAAAAAATGATTGCACTGTACATGAGTATTGACGGTTACATTTGAGAAAGGAGAACTATTTACGTTAGATATGTGCATACAAGAACAAAAGACTTTTCCACACAAGCCACTTAAAAGGATATTTCCACTTTCCTCACAATATTGGTGTGACATAGATTTGAGTTAATGCAAATGAGAATAGGGGTAGTGATTATTCATATATGAATATTCATGAAAGACAATCCAGGTTTTGACAGCTGTGAATTGGGAAAGGAGCAACACTTCTCTCTCTCAATCAACCCCTCTCCTAGACCCTCCTCCTCAGGATGAGGAATTTGAACTGGACTCTCCATCTAGTGATGCTGCTTTTTCCTCGACTCCTGGTACTCCTGAACCCTAAAACTGAATTATTGTAACCACGTAAAGGGAGGGGGGAGGGTCCTCAATATGAACAGTGCCAATGGACCAGAAGAAAAAGATAAACCTGTAATGCAGATGAAATACAATATTTAATCAGTAAATATCTCCTGTGAAAAAATATTGAAATATACACAAAATCTGATAAGTGAATTCCTCCCACCCCACCTGGTGGCAAAATCTTCTTGACAATGTTTGGGAGGCTCCAACAGTAGACTTGTTATGTAAAATATGCAAAACAAAACTTTCCAAGAGGCATTCATAGAATCATAGAGTTGGAAGAGACCACAAGGGCCATTAAGTCCAATCCCCTGTATTCATGCAGGAACACACAATCAAAGCACTCCTGATTGATGACCATCCAGCCTTTGTTTAAAAACCTTCAAAGAAGGAAACTCCACCACACTCCAAGGCAGACTATTCCACTGTCAAACAGCCCTTATGTCTGGAAGTTCTTTTTAATGTTTATATGGAATCTTTTTTCCTGGCTTTGAATCTATTACTCCTTGTTGTAGTCTCTGGAGCAGCAGAAAACAAGCTTGTTCCCTCTTCAACATGACATCCCTTCAAATATTTAAACATAGCTATCATGCCCCCCCTTAACCTTCGCTTTTCCAGACTAAACATTCCCAACTCCCTAAGCCTCTCTTCATAGGGCATAGACTCCAGACCTTTTACCATTTTTGTTGCCCTCCTCTGGACCCGTTTCAGCTTGTCAATATCCTTCTTGAATTGCGGTGCCCAGAACTGTACACAATATTCCAGTTGAGGTCTGACCAATGCAGAATAGAGAGGTACTATTATGTCCCTCGATGTTGACACTATACTCCTGTTGATGCAGCCCAGAATTGCATTGGCTTTCTTGGCTGCTGCATCGCACTGCTAACTCATGATCAGATTGTAATCTACTAAGACTCCCAGATCCCTTTCATAGGTACTGTTGTCAAACCAAGTGCCACCCATCCTATACCTGTGCATTTCATTTTTTCTGCCTAGTGTAGTATCTTACATTTGTCTCTGCTGAAATTCATTTTGTTAGTTGTGGCCCAGATCTCTAATCTGCCCAGGTCATTTTGAATTCTGATCCTATCCTCTGGAGTATTACCTACCCCTCCTAATTTGGTGTCATCTGAAAATTTGATCAGCATGCACTTTATTCCATCAACAAAGTCATTGATAAAAATATTAAACAACACTGGGCTCAGGCACTCCACTAGTCATTTCTTTTCAGGATGATGAGCCACTGGTGAGCACCCTTTGGGTTCAGTCAGTCAACCAATTACAACCATCAAACAGTAGCATTAGCTGGCCCACATTTTGCCAACTTGCTTGCAAGAATGTCTTGGGGAACATTGTCAAAGGTATGAAATCAAGGTATGTTACAATGACAGCATTCCCTTCATCTACCAAACTTATCACTATCACAAAAAGAGCTAAGATTAGTTGAGCATGGCTTGTTTTTGAGAAACATAATGTTGACTTTTAGTGATCCCCTTCTAAGTGCTTAGACTGTCTGTTTAATGATCTGTTCTAGAATCTTTCCTGGTATTGTTTTCAGGCTGACTGGGCAATAATTCTTCCGGTTCTCTTTTTTCCCCTTTTCGAAGAAGGGGACAACATTAGCCCTCCTGCAGTCTGCTGGGATTTCTCCTGTTCTCCAGGAATTCTCAAAGATTATTGCAAGTGGTTCTGAGATTACTTCTGCCAGTTCTTTTAATACCCTGGGATGTAGTTCATCAGACCTTAAAGATTTGAATTCATTTAAAATATCCCTGTACTACTTCTTTATTTATTTAGTGCTGAATTTCCCCTACTGCATCTTCTGTTTCATTTCCCCCTGGTTGAGCACTGCTTTCCTTTTGGGAAAAGATCAAGAGAAATAAGGTGTTGAATAGTTCTGCCTTTTCTCCACGCAGTGACTGTATCATATCCTTTTTCTTCCTTTTGCTATGGACATAATCAAAATAGCCTTTAAAATTATTTTTAACCTCTCTGGCAAGCCTGAGCTCATTGTGAGCTTTAGTTTTTCTGACTTTCTCCCTACACATCTTGGCTATTTGTTTGAATTCCTCTTTGGTGATTTCCCACTTTTTCCATTTCTTGTACATGTCCCTTTAAAATCTTAGCTCAGTTGAAAGTTCTTTACACATCGTTCCAGATTTCCTTAGACACCTCCCATTTTTCCTCCTCGTTGGAATGGTTTGCAATTGTGCCTTCAAGATGTCACTTTTAAGAAACTCCCATCCACCATGCACTCTCTTCTCTTAACCACAGGAATTTAACCATGGGATCACACTGAATAGTTTTCTAAGTTTACTGAAATCAGTTTTCTTAAAGTATAGAATGTGTGACTGACAGCACTTGGCATCCTCTTTCACCTGTATAACAAACTCCAGGAGATCATAGTTACTCCCACCTATAGAGCCTACCACTTCCACCCCATTAACCAGGTCATGATTGTTGGTTAGGAGCAGATCTAAAATAGCCAATCCCTTTGTTGTCTCTTTCACCTTCTGGACCATGAGATAGTCTGCAAGGCAAGTGATGAATTTGTTGGACCTTGGCAGAGTTTAACTCCCAACAAATATCAGGATGATTGACATCTCCCATTACTACTACTCTCCTTTGTGAAAGTTTGGTCATCTGTTCCAGGAAGGCATCATCCAACTCTTCAGTCTGGCTTAGGGGTGGGATCACTATTGTTTCTCTCCCTTTTAATTTTTATCCAGATGCACTCAACCTGGCTTCCGGGATTTAAGTCATGGACCTGCTCACATGTGTAATCATCCCTGATGTATAATGCTACTCATCCTCCTTTACTAGTTGGTCTATTTCTCTGAAATAGGTTATACCCCCCCCCTGTCCCCCATTACTACATTCCAGTCATGAGACTCATTCCAACAGGTTTCTGTGATGCCTATTATATTTGCTTTGCCTTGTTAAGAGTTCAAGTTCATCTTGTTTATTTCCCATGCTCTGTGCTTTAGTGTAGAGACATCGAATAGAATAGAATAGAATAGAATAGAATAGAATAGAATAGAATCTTTATTGGCCAAGTGTGATTGGACACACAAGGAATTTGTCTCCGGTGCATATGCTCTCAGTGTACATAAAAGAAAAATACATTTGTCAAGAATCATAAGGTACAGCACTTAATGATTGTCATATAGGTCTAGTAAGCAATCAGGAAACAATCAATAGTAATGAAAACATAAAATGTAAAATCATAAAATAAAATAAAGGCCATGGTTCATTTTCCTTGGCTGCTTATTTGAGGTTTTTCCCTCCCACTTTTGCATTCTTAAACTTACAGTCATGAGCTGCAACCCAGTATTCCATCTTTATGAAATTGCAGACCATGGTCCAAGAAGCCAAAATGTTCCTGGCAGAACCACCTGCAAAGCCAATTGTTCACCCCCACTATTCTTTCCCTCCCTGGGCTGTGTCCTTCTGCTGAGAGGAGAGATGAAATTACTACCTGTGCATACCGATCCTTAAGCTTCCCTCCCAGACCCTCAAAATTCCTTGTGATGTCCCAAAAGCTATGTACTGAAGTGTCATTTGTTCCAAAGTGCATCAAAAGGAAATTTTGGGAAAATTCCTGGAGATTTGTGGATGGAGTCTGGGGAGGACACTGGGGTACAATGCAATAGAATCCAACCTCCAAAGCATCCATTTTCTTCAAGAGAACTGATCTCTGTATTCTAGATATGAAGTGTAATTCCAGGAGATCCCCAGGTCCCACCTGGAGGCTAGCATTTCTAGCAGACTCTCAGACCAGTCACAAAAAAGATCATTCAGTTCATCAGATTTCTCCTGGGAAACAGGTTACAATCACCTAAGAATGATTGACTGCTCTGTTCAAACCGAGTCCAGTAGTGCATTGGAGACCATGTCAAATGAAGGGAACTTTGACCGTATTGTCAAAGGTTTTCATGGCTGGAATCAATTAGTTGTGGGGTTTTCATGCGAGAAACACACCTTGCTGTGACATGCCTCTGAAGATGCCAGCCATAGATGCAGGTGAAACTCAGCAAGCTTCATGCGAAGGAGTCAGGGAAACAACTTGATTCAACAGATTAGAGCCACTGCTCATGTGGAGGAGGGGGGAATCATACCTGGTTCTCCAGAGAGTCCTCTGCTCTTAGCTGCTGTGTTATGCTGGTATGGTTTAGATACATCTTGTTCCATTTAATTTTGTAGTTAACACTTAATTTAATTAAATATTACAGTGCGAAAAGTGATTTCTAAACAAATTTAATGTTAAATTTCGGAGGAAAAAATCCCAGCCTGTGCATTCAAGGCAAATACAAATGCTTATGCTACATTTCATGCTGTTGTGGAATGGTTTTGTATGGTATGGTATGATTTTATTTTATTTTTATTTATTTATTCGTTCCACTTTTATACCGCCCTCCCCCAAGGGGCTCAGGGCGGTTTACAACATAATATAAACAAGCAGATAAACAAAATAAAATATTAAAATTCATCAGTTAAAATGCAGCGTTCTAAATTCATAATCAATTAAAAACAGATGGCGTTCGACCATTAACTCCTCAACTCCTCTGAAAGGGGAACAGCGGATCTCAGTTGTTAATGGGCACCTATCAGCAGCCAGCCTCCCCAAAAGCCCGGCGGAATAACTCAGTCTTGCAGGCCCTGAAGCAGAACTTCGTTTAAGGAGTCCCGCAGTGAACCGGACAACTGGTGGGAGAGCATTCCACCAGGGACAGGGGCCAGGAGCGTAAAAGCCCTGGCTCCTAGTGGAGGCCAGCCGCATCATAGAGGCGAGGGATCTCCAGTAAATTGGCCTCTGCCGAACGCAGAGATCGGCGATGGATAGGACATATGGGGGCCAGGCGGTCCCTGAAGGTACTCGAGGGTCCCAGACCGCTGTAAGGCCTTAAAGGTTAACACCAATACCTTGAAGGCGATCTGGAATTCAACTGGGAGCCAGTGCAAACGGTTACCCAAACAGGTGTGATATGCCAGTCTCTAGAGAGAGGCACCGCCCGTGAAAGGCTTAAAGCGTGGTCAGCCGCATGCTGGACCTAATAGTGCTTCAGTTTCGGATCAGCTCCTCAAGGGTAGGCCCGCATAGAGCGAGCTGCAATAGTCTAATCTGGAGGTGACCGTTGCATGAATCACTGTGGCCAGATCCGCCTGGGAGAGGAAGGGGACCAGCCGCCGGGCCTGGCGAAGATGGAAAAACGCAACCCGGGTTACATGGGCCACCTGGGTCTCCATGGGTCTCCTGGGTTACATGGGCCACCTGGGTCTCCATAGAAAGAGACGAATCCAGATGGACCCCCAGGCTGCGGACCGAGGGGGCCGGTGCCAATGAGACCCCCTCCCACACCGGCTGTATGATACTGTATGGTACAGAATAGTACAGTACAGTATGGTACAATATGGTATGGTATGCTACAGCTCAGTGTCATCAGATGTCAGAAGCTCAGCAGAGCAAGTATTACTTGGCTGGAGGACTACCAAGGAAAGTTCTGCAGAGGAAAGTAATGGCAAACCACCTCTGCTTCTCACTTGCTTTGAAAACCCCTTGCTGCATCAGCATAAGTCTGGGAGACCACTGAGGAAGACTCTGCAGAGGAAGGTAATGGCAAACCATCAGTACTTCTTGCTTCTTCCCAGGGTCACCATGAGTTGAGGTTGCAGCTTGAGGGTTGTGAGTTCCCCCTTCTGTGAGGTCTCTGCCCCCTTCACCATAATGCCTTTCACACTGGAGTGTATTATGCCTCAGAACTGAGGATAATGGTCAGTGGACTTGACAAATCTTTTCTTCCAAGAGAGCAACCAACTTGTACCTGCTGCAAGTATAGCTACCCACATCCTCTGGCAAAAAAACCAAAAACACAACACAGCTGTCACCCATAACTGCAAGGTCATGTTGCTTAGATACATTGTTAAGCTGCTCAAGGAAGGCAACATCTACCTTCTCACCTGGTCAGGTGGTCTGTCCTCTCCTAGTCTCTAGAACTGATTGTAGCCATTGTTTGATTCAATTTTTCTCTGTTTTGTTCTCTGTTTTGTCCCCTCTGTTTTGTTCTTATCTGTATAATTTTTTTAAATAAAAAAATGAAATTGGAGAGGGGACTCAAAAGCAGATTGTGAGATAGTGGGAAAGGAGAACATGTTCACATTTTAAAAGTAATCTTCTGGGTGTGTCCAAGCCCTTAGTTCTTTCTATATATGCACATTTACACCAATATTTTATACTGATACATGGATTCATTCTAACAACTACAGATGAATTCTTCCCAACAGATGTATTCAGTACACTTTTTTTTTTGCTGTCAAGTCACAGCTGACTTATGGTGACCCCAGTGGGATTTTCAAGGCAAGAGACATTCAAAGGTGATTTACCATAACCTGCCACCAAGTCGCGAACTTGGCTATTCCTTGGAGGTCTCCCATTCAAACACTTGCCAGGGTCTATAGCACAATAGCAATATCCAGGAACTAAGTATGGCTGTTAAAACTTCTGCAAATGAGAACAGATAGTGCTGACCAATGATTATAGACAAATGATTAGTCTAACTTAGGCCCCTTCCGCACAGGCAAAATAATGCATTTTCAAACCACTTTCACAACTGTTTGCAAGTGAATTTTGCTATTCCACACAGCTTCAAAGAACACTGAAAGCAGTTTGAAAGTGCATTATTCTGCATATGCGGAATGAGCCTTAGTATAAGATACTGTATAAGTTTGATAGAAGCTCTAAGAGCCTCATGCAGTGGGGGTGGGGGTGTGAATCCAACAGTGGAAGCAGAGCATGGCTGCACACAGGCATATTTGCCCTTCCCAGGGCATTTACCCTGGCAGAGGGATGATTCTGCTGGCATGTGGCAGCTGCTACCCTCTATCAGCAGAGTTAAAACGGAGCTACTCAGGGTAGACAAGAAGGTCTAGTAGTCTTCCTGCACTCACTGCAGCCTCCTCACACTTAGGAAAAGAAAACTGTCCACGCAAGATGTTCTTTCCAATTAGGAAACCTCGAGCCTTAGCAGTTGCAAGATTACACAAGACTATACTAGATAATACTACAAGGCTACACAGAACACTTCAGCAAGACTATAACACTAGACTACATCTAAATAAACAGGAATACATCATACACAATGCTTAGCTTCTTATAACATTCAAGCAGGGTACTTTTTCTGGCAATAGCCTTTCATTGGACCAGAGTCACAGTTGAATTCACCAATCATGTTAAAGGTTAACTGTTGCTGGTTGCCCCCAGACTGGCCGGCTCTGGCTCTCCTTGCTGAGTAAGCTTTCTGCTGACTAGAAGATAAACCATTTTGAACCATTGTTTTATATATCATGACACCCTCCCCCAACACTGGGTCATGGCGCCAGATGTGGCTCCAGCATCCCAATGCCGCTGCCACCAGCATAGTGGGGGCAGGGTGTGGGTGTGGCTTTTCATGGCATTACACTGGTGACTTGGAATTCAGACTTATGCTTTTTCACTCCTCGAGCCTCCCCACATCACCAGGAAGTCTCTTTGATGGCTGAGGCTAGGTGCCCGGCTCTTGGATGGAGATGTATGTGTTCACATGAAGTCTTAATGTCACTTTCTCATCAGAATGAAACTACCAAGCATAATGACACACATCAGCATTTGTCAAAACAAAGCTTGGTACAGAAGATGGCATGCTGGGTTAGAGAAATATTTGTATCTGCCCTGCAATATATCTTATATCTCATGTGATGCTATAAAAATAAAACACCAACGAATACCTAACCAAAGATTAAAACAGACCTGCCATACACAGCATGGTAAATTATACCATTTGAAAGTGATGTAGAATTTCATTCATACTTAGGGGAAAAGTTACGACAAGCAGCTGAAACTGTGTTATATTGCATGAGCTGAAAAATTACATAACAGCACATTCCTTATAAAAAGTTGTGACAGGTGTAACTGCTTGCTTTCCATTTTCCCAAAGGTTGCACACTATGTCCTATTCCAGTGTCATAACTGATCAAATATATGGACTGTATTAGTTTTATTTATACAGCAGCATCACAAACCTGGGACTTTAAAATGCCTGCAAAGCTTGTAGAAAAAGGAGCTGGGTCTCTTTTAGAACAGCTCACCAGAATTTCCAGCTAGAGATTAGAAATGTTTAAAATATTGAAAAATACAGCATGAGCTCATTTACATAAGCACCTTGAAAGATGGGATAGATAATGCATTCAGATGTCCTAACCAACTGTGATTAAACTGGCCACTCCGTATTGGGCACAAATGCAGCTTGTTTGCTAGGTGTGTATTTTTGCTCCTCCCTCTCCTTTCTGTGCAGATATTAATTAAAAATTCTCTGTTATGACCAAGTGCCAATTCACCATGATGTTAGGTGCAGGCCTTTGAGCAAATCAGAATTTGTTTCCTCCCAACAAATCATGTTTATAAACTGAGATTAAACTTTATTCTCAACTAAATCAAATTCATGAAAAGCATTATGAATTCCAGAGCTTCAGGTGGCTCATTTGCTGTTGATTATTGTCTGGTAGGGAGAACCTGACAGCCAGGGTGGTACAATGGTTAAGAGCGGCAGACTCTCATCTGGAGAAGCAGATTGGCCACTCCTCCACATGAAGCCTGCTAGGTGACCTTGAGCCAATCAGAGTTCTCTCAGAACTTTCTCAGTCCATGCAATGGCAGGCAATGGCAAACCACCTCTGAATATCTTTTGCCTGGAAAACCCTGTGGGGTCACCACAAGTCAGTTGAGACGTGATGGTACACAGAGAACAATAGAAGTATGGAACTTTCCCTATATCCGTGGTGGCAAACCTTTGGCACTCCAGATGTTATGGACTACAATTCCCATCAGCCCCTGCCAGTATGGTCAATTGGTCATGCTGGCAGGGGCTGATGGGAATTGTAGTCCACAACATCTGGAGTGCCAAAGGTTTGCCACCACTGCCCTATATAGTCATAGAAGGGGAAGTCTTGTCCCTTCTCATTTCTCTTCTTAATTTCCTAATCTGTTTCTGAAAGGCAAAACCTTTCTACACTACAGCTGCAGGGAAGGACTGGCCCAACTAGTTTTCCATATCAATCAAAATTCTGAAGCTTGTAGCATTATTTTCGTTATTCCATCTAGTGCAGCTTGTCCTTAAAATACTTTTTAAAAATGTAAATGTAATATAATAAACAGGTCTTAAACAAATTCATAGAACTGTTACGATCAAGGCAAACTTCTACAAATATTGAAGCAAAAGCTTACTACACCTGTCTGTGAAGTATGTTTGTATTCAAGAATCTTTAACCCTTCTTAGGAAATATGCATCACATGACAACTGTTATATCCCCCTCCCCCCAAAAGATTTATCATTAGACGATATGATTGAATTTTGTGATGGATTCTGCTACCACTTAACCTTGTTCAGGAAGCTCTGACTTTCTGAAAGCTACATATCAGCATGTCAAGCAAGAATGCTAAGTGAAGGGAATGTCTTCTTCCAGGACAATGGCAAAGTCATGTACAAGTGGTTAAAAGGTGATATGATGGCAGGAAGTGGTTTGCTTGGGGTCCACAGAGTGAATATGAAAATGTATGACAGAAGTTACCTTGCTGTGTGGATTGCTAACTAGAAGCCAGGATGAAAATGTCATCAAAGAATACTATATGCTACAATATTAAACTGGTGCCTTTGTTTATTTTATGAATGTACAGAGTAAACATCATCTGTGCATTTCATACTATTCATTATTTCGTTGAATGAGAGTCCAATTTAGGTCACAAAAGAAGACCAAATTTTAAAAGGAAAAAGCAGTTCAGAAACAAGAAAGCCGTTGTTTTGCTCCTGTCTCCCTGAGCAACAGGAAGTTCAAGGAAGCTTTCGGGGGTCGGCCTTCTTCAAAGAAGGGGATGGTGGCTTGTTATGCATTCTCAATAAGCTGTCTCAAAGCCAGTATTAGGGAATGGAGCAAGCAAGTTTTGTTCCTGAGGTTACAGAACTGGACGGACACCCTCAGAGTTCACTTAGTACTGAGTGGTGGGCTCAGCCACAGGTGAGTGTTTCGGTGGCCAATGCAGCACTGCACAGGGAGAAGCAAGCACCCAAGGTCTGGATTCTAGGTTTTTATTTGGTGCCTGGAAGTGCAACACCAAATTAACTTTTAGGACAGGAATTTAAGAGGCAAGATAACAACAGGAGGGAGAGACCAACACATAGGATTTGGAGAAACAAAGACCAAGATCAAATGGAAATCACACAATTATTCTAAACTGCTTCAGTCGAATAGATACATAGATGACATGCATTCAGTGCTTTCATTTATGATAATCTGGTCTTGAGCTACCGTTGGGAATTTGTTGTGCCTGTGTGTTATTTCCAGATATTAGCTATTATTTGCATGTTTTCAACATAAGCTAATTTTTTTTCAGGCAACATGGATTAGACCAGGGGTAGGGAACCTTTAACACTCAAAGAGCCATTTGGACCCGTTTTCCACGGGAAAAGAAAACACTTGGAGCCGCAAATAATTTTTGACATTTAAAATAAAGATAACACTATATATATATAGGGGTTTTTTACCTTTTACTCCACTCATTCTGAGAAGCGCATGGATGCGCCCGCCCTGCTGCCTGCAGGGCGGGCAAGGATGAAGCTGGTGGCTCGGCTCGTGGAGCCACAGTGCAAGGGCAGAAGAGCCGCATGCGGCTCTCGAACCGCAGGTTCCCTACCCCTGGATTAGACATGCATAACAATTACATCAACTTGGTTTTGTTCTGTATGGCAGAACCAGGGGTCATTTGGTGTTAGTAATCCAGACACATTGAACCAGTCACAGGACTTGTACATACCCAAGTTACTATGATTTTAAAACACAATTCATCTTGGACTGAATATTTCTAAAATTATTCTGTGAATCAGCTCTGAAACTTTATCTTTTTCACTGTCAAAAATTCATGATGATAAAGTAACCAACACTCAAGGAAATTCCAAGCTAATATTTTTAGATTTAATATATTCAACCACAGGGACCTGAACAGGCACACATTTTCTTCACTGTTTCATCCAGCCAGTACAAATAATAGCACACTTTATGTGTTTTTCCAGCTGCTTTCACTTCTGTTTCCTGAAGGGGTGAAATAGTTTTCTCACGCAGAACAATAAATTTTAATAATGTCTCTTCAGTGCTGTTATCTATGACTGTAATTTCAGACAGCCATACTATCAGGCCAGAGGGTAGAGATCCTAATACTCAGAAATCTGAGGGGGGGGGGGGTTCCACATGACCATCTTGTCATTACAGGCATAAGCAGATTATGGTGGACATCCACCTGTTTATTGGATGGGTTCAAGATGTGCATATTTGCCTGGCAGTCTTTAGCTTTGCTGTAAAATTCCTGATTGGCAACTTATTTCAACTGAGCAAAGAAGAGGAGCAACATTGGTTCAATTCACTGATTCATTCCCCTCAGAACTGAGATTCATTCCCCTTAGAACTGAGATGCTGGCAATGGACTTTTTAACCTCCTCCTTCCCTGCTTGATCAGCTACAGGGAAGTTGGCAGAGTTCTTCCCTTCATATGCTGCTCAGGCAGCTCGGAGCTTTTGTTGCTGCTCACATGGGGGAGGCAAAAAAGGAGTCTCAGATTTAGCAGCTAAGGTAAATAAGTAAAGAGACAACCCTTGTAAACCTTCTATTGATTTTCACAATGGGATAGGGAAGAGGCTAAAAGGCTTTTTGACAGTGCGTGAAGCAGGTTCCTTGGGAGGTGGTGCCATTGAAAATTGTTGGATTTACTCACTGTAAACACACAAGTTATGCAATTGGGGAGGGTCAACCCAGGGCCTGCCTGAATCCCCCAGTTGCTCAAGGCCTACCAGTTGCTTTACCCCTTGAACCAAGTCAAAGGTAATAGCTCTTAATATCAGATAATGTGGCACCCCAGGAGGTATTGACAAAATTTACATAATTGCTGGACTTTTTAATGAAGGGGGGGGAGAGAAAAAATAGAACTATCTCAAGCGCTCAGAAACCAATAATATAGTCTGACTATAAGAATACATTCTCATTTTACTGTTGCACACATATTGAACATATGTACACTCAGCGTAGTGTAATATACACTTGATTTTTCTTTATGCATGCCTTTATTGTTATGTTTCAATCAAAGCATGGGCGGCTGAGGGAATGATTTAACACTGGTATCCAGGTACTGGATTTGCAAAGTGAGTGTATATTGGTTCTTTCTTACAAATCGAAGGATGCCTTCACATGCAGTGCACTATACTTTTTCGTTCGCTGAACAGTACCAGGGAAGAATTGCAAACTGGAACACCCTGTCTGCTATCTAGCGTGAAGAGAGGATTTCAGTTTTGTAAAGAGCATCTTAAGATTTGGGGGATTTCCAAGATGGCTGAAGACCATTTCTGCCAGAAAAAGCTAGAACAACTGACATTTATGCATGTTGAAAGCTCAGAAAACAGAAGAAAAAACAACAACAGAAAAGGAGAAAAGGAATTGATCCAGTGAATTAAAAAACAAGCCTAATTCCTGATCGATAATGCTGGTAATACCAACATTCTCAGGATACTCCTGTAGGGTGTAAGAGATAAGTCTATGCAGACAGGTGCTTCATTTCTTCAAAGAACAAATTTTCCAGACTGAAACAATGCAATCCCTGGGGGGAAGTGAGGTGTGGTGGTGGCACAAGGGGGCATGCTAGTGTGAGTGCCCCATTCACTGGTGCAAGGGGCAAATACAATGGTGGGGGGCACTGATGCTTGTGGTGGGGGCTACATGGCTCTGCAGCACCTGAACGCAGACGCTGCCACTGTATTAGCGCTCCTTCAGCTCAGGAGCCCATGTTGATGCTGGTGGGGACATTCCAAGGGTGGAGCTTACTTTAGTCAGCTTCCTGTAGCCTTTTAGTCCACGAACGCCGCCTGTGGTTGGCATAAATTTACACCAGCTAAAAGTGTGGCCAGCCCCTTGGGCTGTATAGAGAAGTGCCATTCTAGGCCACTGTGAAACTGCCCCACCCCCAGGGTATTGCACTGGGACAGCCCCTGATAGCTAGAGACAGCACGGCCGCCTGCAGAGGGCTTTCCAGCAGCACATGAAAAGAGAAAAAGGCCAACCCCCCCCCCCAACCCTTCCTGCTGCCAGAAAGCCCTCCATAAGACTCAATGGATTTACCCCAGCCAAAAATAGCCACAAACCCAGGATGGAAGTTGACTAATGCTGGCTCTACCCCCAGAAATGCCCAGACATGTCCCCCTCCCATGCTGGCATCCATTTAGGACACCAGTGCAGCTCCACAGTGGTCCAGACCAGAGCTGTAGCTAGACCAGAGTGCGCCCGGTGCACACTCTGGCTTTTGCCCCCCCCCCCCACGGTGCCCCCCCACCCCACTTACTTTTAGGAAAGGAGCAGGCCGGAGAAGAAGGCCAGAAGCCTGCCTGCAATTGCCTGGGCCTAGTGGGAACTACATTTTCCAGGAGCCCCTGGGAAATGTAGTTCCCATCAAGCCCAGACAACACAGGCAGGCTTCCTACACCAGCCCTCCCTTCCTAAGAAGTAAAAAAAAGGAGTGGAATGCCTTGTAGTATGAAAGGGGAGCTTACATGGGGGGGAGGGGATTTTTCCTACGTGGTGACTAGAAATGGTGCACCCGGTGTGTTGTGCACCCCCCTTCCCCGTGGTGGCTTCGCCACTGGTCTGGACTTCTGGCTATTGATGACATGAAGCAGAGGGGCTGCCAGCCACTGGCGCCTTGCCCCCTCCACTGGAGTGGGATTGGGCTGTTAGTCTATTTCAACCAGTCTAACGTTTGTAGCAGGTTCCATTGGAATAGAAGTACTCTGTTTGCATATTGGAGTCTAAGCACTGACAGCATACTGCTTAATAATATATAAATCTGCGAAGAGATGACTTGAACATCTTATCAAAAACATGTTGACAGTCCTTCCTTTTGTACATCTATCTATTTTTTAAAACAAATAGTAATACTATTATATAAACTCACTGCTGTGAGTTCCACAAATAAAAGGTGGATTTTAACAGCTTGATAACTGCCCTCAAGCTCCTATTTATCTCCATTTCCTTTTAATAGATTTAAAATTAAACCCCACCCAACATCTAAAACTGAGAACAGGCCATAAAAAAATAAAAATTTAAAAATAACAAAAACGTGCATGTCAAATTATATGTTTAAATATAATTATATACCCAACAGGCATATATGTACCCAAATAAAAAATGCAGTAGAACGTAATGCAAATCAATTACATTTCTTTCAGCACCTTTATTCTCTTGTAAATGGTGCAGTCATTACAAGGAGTTAAAGCCTGTAAGTTGCTGAGTCACCATCCAACTAGCCAGCATACTGAAGGTAGATGATTTTATTTACTGGCTCTTTACATTTCTGTTGTTAGCAACTTTGCAGACACCCAAACTGCAACACTGAGAGAGAGAGATTAATACTGGGGAGGGTGGTGTTAAATTGGCACTATTTTCCTACATTAATTAGCTCTGAGAGCAGCTATTGATCCCTATTGGGCCAAGAAACACAGCTGCATAGAAACAATATTCATACAAAAGGAAAAGAATTAAATCCATCACAGCCTTGATCAAATTCAACCCTCCCAACACACAGCTATTTTTTGTTTTAAAAAAAGCTCTCAGGAGTCTGAGCACACTGATTTTTCTCTTTTAACTGACTTTCAACAGTTCATGCCTCTTGGAGCATACCCAAGCTTCATTAGACCACTGCAAGATGAGAAGATGCATTTAAAAATATATATTTTGGTGAGTTCCCACAATATCTCAGTCCCACCATTGAACACTGCTTAGATAAGGAGAAATGGCAATGACCAGCAGGTATCAGGAAATGGCAACAGAGCAACTAAGGCAGGGGTCCCCAAATGTTTTGAGTCCATGGACACTATTGGAATTCAGACACAAGGTGGTGGGCACAACCACAAAACAACTGCAGCAGTAGGCAGAGTCAACCAGAAAATGTCAGGGAGTGAGGCTATGCATAACTCTAACACTAACACCAGTCTTTCAGACAAAAAATCTGGGAAACAAGATATCTTTAAAAAATGAATACACATTGTTTAAAAATATTTCCTGGATTACCCAACGCTTACCTTCAGTCATGCAGTGAAGATCTTTGTAATGTGGTGGCAGCTGCTGCTGAAGCAATATTTTTTTAACCTGCACAACCAATCAGAAGCTCGCCTGGGCAGTAGTCCCATCCTGCCCCACCCACTTCCTAAAAGTTCTTGGTGAGCATCAGGAAAGTTGTTTGTGGATGCCATAGGAGCCATGTTTGGTGCCCCGATGCTAGGACCACAACTGCAGCACTGTTCAGGCATACAGTTACTGAATGGCTAGTGGAACTTAGGATGAACGTAAGGTGATTATACACCATGCTGATGACAAGGCACCACTCAGGAGCTACACGCGTCCATGTTGCTGCAGTAAGAAAGTACTTTCTTATGCTGCCTGCTTTTGTCCCCTAAACATGTTCAGTGATGAGTGTTTCCTTTTATTCTCACCTGCTTTTGAAAATCTACCTTGTCTGTGGGTGGCCTGATAACAGAGCTCCAATATCTCATCCAGTTTGGAATTCAGTGTGGTGGTTCACATGAGGTGTTTGTTATGTATGTTTGTCATGTATGTTGTATTTGTTATGTGTGGTCATAGATTACAATTTACCAAGTTACTAATCCTATACAATGGACTAATTCATTTAATTGACTTCAATTTAACTGCAATAAATTGATAGAGAGTGCTGCCATATCATACTTCGACAATACCCCCACTGTTCATCTGAATGTCTTACAGCAATGAAAAATAATCATGAACACAATGTCACAAGGCATTAAAAACAGTAAACAAGAAACCAAGGAGACAGAAATGTTGAGGTTTGTTATTGGATGCCAGAAATCGGTCAGAGAGATAAAAAGCTAGTTTTTATTCTATGATAATTTTACCCCATTAAATCTTTTCGGACATCTGCAGCTACAATAGCAGTTAGTGTTTTTGTCCTTATCCCTTGGAACCACTCCCTTGGCTCAGACCACTCAGGCACAAGAAATTTCCAAAAGGTCTGAAAGGTGTAGATGTAAAGCAAAATTCCATCAGTCTTGGCAGCTCTTTACTGGCCCTGCTTCAGTCTTCTACACAGCAGTCTGAAATGCAGAAATTAAGCATGTAAAGCTTTCCCTATCTCTTTCTCTCCATGCCAGGAAAACCTTTACCAGCTTTATTTTGCATGGCAGGCTGCTGACACAGGCACAGGGGAATGACCAATTAAAAAGTTGGCAAGTGTGTAAATGTCACATATTCCTTCACTTCATTATTCTTTAACTTTGTGTCCCCACTTCGGGCACTCCCCTCCTTATTCCAGACTTAGCATTGTATTATGGTAATATGTTAAAGGTTATGGACTTTGAATTAATTCACCTCAGTGACCCTTGCCTTTGCTGTGGGGCAATGGGACTTGAGCTTTGTTGATTGCATCTTTAATTCATATGCTGTATTATCTAGGCAAGTACTATTTGTAACAGGAAAAAAAAATCATTGTACAGTAAGTGGGGGAAACGGCGGGATGTTCAGCCATTCTGAGAGAGATGCTATTTTGGTTATTGGCCTTTAGATAAACTGCATCAGCACAAAATGGGCCACTGTAATTTCATGTCTGAGGTGCTCTGATTTGGATCTATTGAACTATTTATATTTGCTGCATCCCTCCTGTGTTATTTCATTAATCACATAAGAACCTTTCCATTTCTCTACAGAACACGCTAACTCTAATTATCTCTCCACTGCACAGATGTTTCCTCATTTAGATGTTTGGTGCACGGCCATTTGTCACTCTGGTTTTCACACAGCTTTCAGTTTGCATTGCATCACTCTAATGTCTTTTCTGCGTCTGAGCCCTTGGGGGCTAATATGTCCCCTCTGGATAGCAAGCAGACATATGCGGCCTAGATAGGTGCCTGCATAAAACATATAGTTTTATCCATATGGGATCCAGTTTTATCCTTATCTGGAAAAGATCTATTGCTTTTGTGTACAATCCTGCACTCTGTGGGGCTGCTTATATCCAACTGACTTAAATGGAATCTAAGCAACCTAATTATGTGGAGGATTGCAACCTTTGACAGCTGAATTATTACCCTGGAAAGGCCAACGTGAAGTAAACATTATTTGTTCTTGCATGTTTAAAACATGTTATTTAGAGCTCTGGCTAGTAACACAAGTTTACAAGGGATAAAGAAATGTTTGATGTAGCAACAGTAATGAAAAATACTGAACCAAGGAATCATTTGTTTTTGTGTGGTTTTACATCTAAGAGCATATATTTCCATTCTGCAGCAAAAGGACCACCTTTGTCCATTTCAAAATTAAAATTAAGATAAACTTATAAAACAAATGGTGATGTGGTATTATGTGTAGTCCAATCCAAGCAAGGCTACCCAAAAGAAAATCATAGTGGGTTTCAATGGGGCTTACTCTCCAGTAAGTATGCATAAGACTGTAACCTAAAAGCTAAGCATGTTTGCTATGGAGTAACTGCATATTAAACACAATAGGACTTAACAGACCAATTCAAAGAGAAAGCACCACTGTGATGGCTAGGACATACTCTCAGGTAAATGTGCATGGGACTTCAGTCTTATTCTGAGTAACACTGCTTAGCCTCATATAAACAGGTTCCGTTTTAACAGAGTTGTTTAACTTCGGTTCTTTACAGCTCTTTCATGTGGCACTGGTCCAGATGCAATTCTGACAAATAAAAGTCCTGGTAGCAGGATTCTTTGCCCCACATTTCCACAGGCAACGTGCATTGCATGCTATGCGGAGGAATACAAAGAGGGGAACTTAATATGGATTGCCCATGATCCTTCCCCCCCAAAGTGAGAGCATGTTCATTTTCCCCCTCCCCTAAACTGTGCAAGCTTATGTATCTCTCCCCAGGAGAATCCTGCTTTATACCTTACAGGGTGTGTATGGGAAGGGGGGGGGGGAGGAATGTCTGATTTTGCTCTTTACAAGTGGCACTGTAAGTTGAATTGCCACCTATAACCTTTGGAAGCTGGCTGGGCTTTGTGTACCAATCAGTGTCAGTCAACATCAGTTCATTGTCAGTACTACAAGGATGTGAATTGCAGAGCCCTTGAAATCTTTCTTTCTTTTGAGCCTGGTATTATTCCATTGTGGCTCCAGGGCTTGGAATTATCTTAGTCAGGTGCATGAAGGAGATGTTAAGCAGCAAGTACCAATAGGACTGGGACTGAAATAGGGACACCTTGCCATATGTTACCTTCCTCTGGAGTCTGATAAAGGGTTCCACCTATTTCATCTCTGGAGAGGGATGGGTCCTCCAGGTGCTGAACAACAGGGCTGAAACGGCAGTTCTTTTGATTCTAAAAAGAGGAATCCCCTCCTCACCGAGAAATGTGGAGAACTGCCTGTGCATATTCCACCTGTGACAGTCTGGGCTTCCCACCCCATCCCTTAAACCCAGCAATGGGTCAGAGCAGGAGCAAGTCCTAGAGGAAATCCGCCGCTAATTCCTCCAGTGTTTGCCCTGTTCAGCACTGTTCTCCCAACATAATATCCAGGCACAGTAATCTTCCTCTGCTGTTTGGCTGGCACACTGATTATAAATAATGGCATTTGCTTTCGCCTGGTGTAACTAATCTTCACCCCACCCGCCTAACACCGATGCTTCCTAAGTCTCTGGAGTTTTAAGCACGTGAATCTATTCTGCCTTTTCTCCAAAGAGACCCTGCAGTGGCGAGAACAGAACCAGCCAAGAGCAGCTTCTCTCCTCCCCCCCCCCCCAAAAAAAGGCATCAGCTCCCCACCCCTGCGCCGCATCAGCCCTGAGGGGATCCCTCCCTCTCCTCCCCAACACACACACAGACACACCACCAGAAGCGCCCAGCGAAGCCGCCTGCCGCGAAGAGGCTTCCTCCGGCCGGATTCCTCTTTTCTCGCCGGCAGAGTCCGCCAGCGCCAGCACTGCCGCTCTCTGCAACGCGGGACTTCGCAAGCAGCCCCTGGAAAGAGTTCAGGACCCGCAAACACACCCCGGCCGTCCCGCGCATCGGAGAGGGATCAAAGGGAAGCGATGCTCAAAGAGAAGAAACAAGGCGGAAAGCGGCACTCTGGGGCTGGCTGAAGAAAGAGGCGCGCGGAATCGCAACCTCCTGCCCTTTTGCTGATTTGCTCCGCTGGCTTAGAGGGAGAAGGAGCAGAGGACCGGGAGCGGGGCGGGGGCCGGGGGTGTCCCCGTCTGGAGCAGGACGACACCGGCCAGCCCGCCCTCTGCACTCCCTGCGCCGCCTGGGCAGGACGGCTCTTGCTTACCCCCGAGAGGTCAGCGGCCTCTCGCCTCGGCAGGCTCCAACAATTGAGGCCTCCTCGCCTCCGCCCCCCCAGCGGCGCCCCGCTGCCCACTCTCCCCCGCCGCTCTACCCCGGGCCGTGGGGGGCCCGGCGGCTGTTCTCCTCCCCGCCTCGCCTGGTCCCGGTCCGGCTGCGCTGCGCCGAGCTCCCCAGCGCCAGGAAGCCGGGCGTCCCTCCGTGCGCCCTGCCGCCGGCTCCATGGCGAGGGGAGCGCAGGCTGAATCTCCGGGGCGGAGGAGGCGCCGGCGGCAGCAGCAGCAGCAGCCGCCGAAGCTCCCGCTGCCACTGCCGCTGTTGTGAGGGCTGCAGCGGCGGCACCCCGACCGGCGAGCCTGCGAGCGGCCGCCCCGGCATGAAGTCGCTGCTCCTGAGCCGCTTCTTGGTGCTGCTGCCGTGGGTGCTGCTGGTGATCGTCGTGCTGGACGCGGACAGCGGCGGCCGGGCCCCCCCTCCGGCGGCCGCGCTCGCCCGGAGGCCCCCCGGCCCGCAGCAGCGCGAGGGGGCGCCCCGGCAGCGCCCGCCGGAGCCGCAGCCGCCCATCATCTACGCCATCACGCCGACCTACAGCCGGCCGGTGCAGAAAGCCGAGCTCACGCGGCTGGCCAACACCTTCCGGCAGGTGGCGCGCCTGCACTGGGTCCTGGTGGAGGACGCGCCGGTGCGCACCGACCTGGTCAGCCGCTTCGTGGCCGGGCTGGCCGGAGCCGGGCCGCCCTGCACCCATTTGCACGTGCCCACGCCCCCGCGCTACAAGCGGCCCGGGCTGCCCAGGGCCACGGAGCAGCGCAACGCCGGCCTGGCGTGGATCCGCCAGAGGCACCAGCACTCGCCGGCCCCTCCGCCCGGAGTGCTCTTCTTCGCCGACGATGACAACACCTACAGTCTGGAGCTCTTCCAGGAGGTAGGGGGAGGGAGGAGGGGGGAGGACGGGGCGCCCCCTCTCTCCGACCCCGTCCTGTTCAGCCCAGGCACAGCCGCATGTCTGAACAGCGCCGATGCCCAACTTCTTTCCCCCAGACCCGCAGCAGGTCCCGCTGGGTTCCAGCGAACTTACTTTATCCGGCGCCCCGCCCGCTCTTCAGGTGCTGAGCGATGGTCCCACCTATAAACGCCGCCGCGCTCGGTTTGTCCCGCCAGTAGTTTTGCTCGCGGGCCCTTTTTGCCCGGCTGCACGAGCACGTGTTTGCGATGGGCCGGAATCAGCCCTGCGTGACCCGCTTTTCTTCCCGCTTCCAGGGCAGTAAGCCCTTCTCCGCCCGGGACGGCTGCCCGGTTAGCTCCTCTGGCCCTCGCAGCCGGCGGCTCCATTGCCCGTTTTGGGCTATCCTGCTTGCATTTCACCCGCCCCTGCGCCTCAGCGCTGCCAAGCCGAGGTCCGGGGGAATATTTCTCCAAGTACTTGGCGTCCGGCGTATATTTCTCCTGTCTGGTTGCGCCTTTCCGGGCTCTGAAACGAGTAGTAGACAGTTGTGTTTTAAAATCTGGGGACTTCCCGCACGTTTGCAATTAGGAGCAAAGGTTTACACTTTACAGAGAATTGACTTCCAATTTCACTGTATGTCTTAATCGAGAAATGATATGCTACAGTGTTTATTCAAATGAAAGTCTAGGATTTTTTTCTCACAAATATGCCATCAAAAAGAGGGGGTCGTCCTACATTCATCTGCAAGTTACCTTTATGTCTAATAATATTTTGGGGTATCATTTTTAAGGCAGCTGAGTTATATTCAGCGTGGTCTTCTCTTGAAGTAAAAAGGGCGCCTAAGGCCCTACTCTGGTCCTAAACTAGTGTTGTTAGAAGCCAAGATATAGCTTTCTCATTAATGCCAAGCTGTGGCCTTCCCAGCCTTTTTTCACTGCTAAGACCTTGAAAGTTCAAATGCAGTGATGCATTAGCAAGGAATAGCTGCTGCTTTATTTCCACTTCATTTTTGGCTTCAAAAACTCTCCTCGCCTGACTGTGCAGGCACACACCTCTTAGCTGTTAAGATTTTTTTTTCATGTATTCTTACAGCTGTCTCCTGAAACTTTGAGGTTAATGCCATTATTTCAAGGCTTAGTTCATTTTGTTAAAAAACAGTATCCCACTGTAATCTCAAAGTGGCTTCCCAGAAGTCCTCCATTTTACAGGCTGCTGTAGAACCAGATGTCTAATTATCAGGAAAGAATAGATGTGATCACAGGCT
Organism: Sphaerodactylus townsendi; assembly: GCF_021028975.2. Lineage (NCBI taxonomy): Eukaryota > Metazoa > Chordata > Lepidosauria > Squamata > Sphaerodactylidae > Sphaerodactylus > Sphaerodactylus townsendi. The sequence continues at coordinate 142,475,525 of NC_059425.1, forward strand.
GGTTCTCTGAGTTGTTTATTCTGTGTGTGTGTGTTGCCCATTCTTTGGAATGGGGTGTGTGTGAAGGCAAGTGTTTATATAGTGACTGAGCACCTTGTCACGTATCTCTGTGTGATGTGAAAAACCTGTCCAGGCTTATGAGCAAAAACAACCTTATTCTTTCCAGTGGGAGTTATTGGCAGATGCGTCAAAAGGAGGTGGGAGGTTTGCCAGTTTTTTTTATTTGTTTCTCTGCTGGCAGGATGGATCATTTTGTACATAAAACAGTGTAAGAAAGGAGTATCTTACACATAACTTATGAATTAAAGTATAACTTTGGTGAGGGGAAAAAAGGAAGTGTGGAAGCCTTGGAGGGTATGCGGAGAAGCTAAAATAAGCCTTAACCCGCTCAGGTAAAGGATGTCTTTGCTATCTTGCTTGCTGCATACTGAGACATATCCCCTCTATTGTAAAGGATTTCCCTTTCTTCCAGAATTATTGCATCTCAATAGGATATAATCTTTCCCTTCCCCAGCAGGAGAATGGCTTGGCTTCACATAATTCAGTGGAATTAACATTTATGCTTTGGTGACCCTAGAGAGGAGTGGGTGCCTGTGTTGCCACCTACAACAGATTTCTCTCTGTTTTGCAACTAGGCCAGGTGCATGAAGAATCAATAAATTAAAGCCAAGGCACTGCGGAAAGATGCAGAGCACATCGAGTCCCTGAAGAGAGTGGTTTTGGAAAGCCTTCTCAATCCTGCTGACGTGTGTTTAGATTTAAAATGTGTTGGGTCTCTTTCAATATGCTGCTGGCAGGTGTTAGTCCCCCCCCCCCCCCCATTCAGCGGAAGAGTCTGACTTCCTTTCCTTATGTGGCAGCCTCATGCATTGAAACTTTTATTGGAAGTGATTGAAAAGAAGGGATTTTAGTTGTTCCGTTGCTGTGGTTTATTTTCTGCTAAACTGTGGGAGGCTGTGTGTACCTCTTTAATGCTGGGAGATCTCGGGCATTCATCTTTTTGGCTGTAATTATTTCAGCTGTGTTCTCTGTTTGAACTGAAAGCTGGTGGAGTTTTACTTCAGTGGAAGGTGTCACTTGAAAAACTGCTCCATTCCCTGAAGCAATGCTGATGTAAAAAAAAATCAGCTGCCAGGCCTAAATTACTTGCATAAATGAAAGCATTAATTAGTCAGGAGAGGAAAGAACTAACTGCAGCAAAAGCCAGAGTAGTCGGAGCATGCCTCTTGAGGTCACTGCTCAGTAACATCAAGTGCAAAGAAACACCCAGATAGGATTTTGTTTTTGTTGGTTTTTACTCCTTTGACTCTTAATGAGATAAGTACAAATAAGATCCTTTGGAGCATGCGGGGTTAAATTTGAAAAGTTGAAGAAGCAACTGATGTTAAGTTGCTCTCTCTTTTTCACACATAGGCACACGGAATGGGTGTGGGGAGAGACACTCTGTGCCTTTGCTGAGCTTTCCTGTGCAAAAAGAAAGGTTTGTTTTGAATAGATGCCTGTTTCCATCAAAGAGTACATCGGGAAGCTTAGCATATTTGCATGACAAGGAAGGAGGATAGTCTCCAACTTCAGGAGGCAATTGGCTTCAAGCTCCACTATTGAATGAAACCTTTCCGAGAAAAGGCTGGGTAGGTTAGGTTTTGCATTAAAGGGTATAAGAGAAAAGATAATCTCTTTCTCCATATTGATTTAGCACCTTAGGAAAACCTGCTGAAATTATTCGAGATGCCTCAAGCGTATTTTATGTCCTTGGTATAAAGAATTGGAGAGAGGCCCTGTAATGTTTTCACTCAAGGTATTGATTGGAATTCTTATGAGTGAAAACTTGGGAAATAGTGATTTCTGATCGAACGTTCTGTTAAATCCCTCCTCCACCTCCAGATCAGGATCAATTTATAGAAGCTGTACTATTTTTTTTTTTTGGCCCCATGTGAAAAGAAGCAAACTTTTGAGCGCATCACGTGTGGCAGAAGTCCAGCCATAATTTCTCTCTTGAAATTGGATTAATGGCATGCAAGAGGAAATTGATGCTTAGTGCCTTTCTCCTCAGCCTCCCAGTAGCAATTCTAGCTGCTGCTTCCTTGAACCAAGAAGAGCTGTGATTTAAGAACCTTTTCAAGTGTGGAGATGATATGGGTCAAAAAGTATGGACAGGGTTTTTTTTAAATCCTGTATTCAATTTATGCCATCTTTTTAGTTGCCTGTACGCTTGTTCAAAAGTTGGTTTCAGTTCTTAAGTTGCCTGGGTGAGATGGTCCTCTTACTAAATATTCTTATACCGTATGCATCATTAATACTAAATTTAGTGTATAATTGAGTTTTTGTTGTGTTGCAAGGCAGGTGGCCTGTATCACATGAAAGCTGTTTAGGGGTGTGGGTAGCCTTGAAGACACTGTGTTTTTCTTGAGCATGAATGATAATTTAGGTCTAACTTTAAAAGATCCTCATGATATAATAAGAAATTAGTATCTTGGTGTAATCTAGTTTGTATACATTATTAATCACATCTTTTTTTTCTATTTAACGCATTACATAACTTTATCTGGCTACCTTCAACTACTACATGGTCTGGAGTCAACTATTTATTCTGACATTTAAACCGTGCTTTTCGCTGCATCTGTGGTTCAGAACATTTTACCACACTGTTCTCTTCTTCTCTGTCTTATCCTTGCAATCATAACCCGATGAGATGGGTTAGACAAGAGAGTGAGTGACTGGTTTAAGGTCACCCAGTGGGCTGCCATGGCATCATGGGCATTTGAACTGAGGTCTCCAAGGTCTTGGGCTGGCATTCTGAGCATGCTGACTCTTTTGCTTCCATCAGTAGCTCTTTTTTGTATAATTGAGAACCATTTTTCAGGAAACCAATTTTTCATTTCTAGCAACCCATGCTGGCTATCCAGAATGATAACAATCCCCAGTAAAGTGATGGCTTGAATTAAAATGCTCCAATATCACTCATGTGGTACATCAGTGAGAGATGCATTATATTGATATACAGTAATGTTTACATCTGGCTAGTTCAGATAACGTTACTGAAATGATACTTACAGCCCAATCCAGAAGGCTATGGTGGCCAGGGCTGGTGCTGCTGCTACACTGCTTCCAGGTGGCACAGAGGGCTTCCAGGTGGCACAGAGAGGTAGCAAAACCCAAGAAATCCCAGCCACCTGAAAGCTATCCTTAGGGCGAAATGGATTTATGCCACCCCTTTGAGTGGTGTAAATAGAAGGCAGATCAAAAACTTTGGAACGCTCCCATCCTGTTCCCCGCTGTGCCGGCAGCCAGGTTTTGGCTGGTGCAACTCTTCAAGTGGCCGGTCTTTCCGAGTTGGGCACCATGGAACTCTGAGGTACCCTCCTGCCTCCCTGTTTGCTCTTATCACTGATGCCACTTTCATTGTCAGGGTGGCAAATGCAGTGGCACGACCCTGCGCAGTTCCTAAAGTTGCTTCGACCCCCATCTGGATTGTTCTGCAAGGTTCTTAAGTAAAATGTGAATAATAACACACCTAAGAAAAACAGGGTTTGTGAAAATAGGAGTTTACCTCACTGAACTCCTTCTTCTGTTCCAGAAAAGCTAGTCAGCGTGAATGCACAGGTCCATAGCGTGCCCATCTAATTGCATTCAGTAGTCTGATTAGAAGGGCTGAGTTAGCCCTGCCTTTGAGAGCACAGAATAATGGGACAACTCTGTACAATCCAATTCTGTGTTTACTTCAAGGTCACCCCCACAGTGTTTGTAAATTCTTGGGAAGATCTATATAGAATTGTTGCCTTAGCTCTTTTGGAGGGACTAACTCACATTTTGAAAACAAAAAGGGAAAGGACTGGAGAAAGCATTTCAGATTTTTTTTTTTAAATCACCAGGCTTGTCTGGACCTTAAAAATATTATACATTCCAGTTGCCAGCATCAAATGTTCAGGTGTTCTCATTCTCAGGTTTCCAATGAGAAAAAAGCACCATAGTAGAAATTAAATGATTCTGTATTTTCCTTTTCTTTTGGAAATAGTCCTTCACACAAATATGCCTACATTTCCTTGGGGTGGCCAATCTCCAAATGGGCCCTGGAAATCTGCTGGCGTTAAGTAATTAATCTCCAGCCACCAGATGTAAAATCTCCTGGAGAAAATGGCTGCTTTGGAGGGTGGTCTGTGCGCACTGTCCCTGCCCTTCCCCAAGACCTGCTCAAAAACTGCAAGTATTTTCCAACCCAAAGCTGCCAACAGGAATTGCCAAATATAAGTAACATTATTGTGAATGGCATCGTACAAAGAGAAAAGATGATGATCTGGAGATTTTGAGGTCACTTTAAAAAAAATTATCATTTCACACTTTTGAAAAGCTGTCATTAATTGTAAGTGTGCTCATAGTTCCTATGAACCTTGGAAACATACTAGGTAGTCATGGCAAAAGTAGTTGATCAGAAAACAGGGCATAACCATTTGCTCCAAAGTTAATATTGTTGCTGGTTTGTAGTACTGATGATCAGTTTTTGAATTGCGGTTGAATGGTTGCCATGGTGACTGTCAATTTGAGTGTTCTGTGTCAATCTTTGCATCTGTGAACAGCCTCATAAGTTGAATTTGCTGTTTGAGAACAGGTGGGCGAAACAGTAACATAATTGGGGGGGATGGACATGATAATTGTAATGAATATCTTAAACAAAGGCATCATGTACGGGCATTATATTGGAGTTTATTACTCTGGATATTGCTCAAGGTTTGAGACACTGCCATTCTGTTTCCTGCTGAAGCTTTTGCTTTGCAATAAGGACCAATGCAGCCTTTGGCCAGTGTTTTCCCTGTGGGGGAAAAAGATACCTGAACTAAGAAAGTGCAGTTCTGTATGTTCAAAATAGTGCTGTAGGCCAGGAGTCTGCAACCTTTTGGAGCTTGTCAGCACCTTTGGAATTCTAACATGACATGGTAGATACAGCCACAAAATGGCTATCATAAAATAGCTTCTGCAAGAGATGGAGTCAGCAGACCTTCAGTCACGTAAAGAAGATCCTTGTACGGTAGTAGCAGCTGTTGCCGAAGCAACATTTTAAAAACATCTGCACAGCCAGTCAGAAGCTTTGCTGTTCCTAAGCCTCAACCTGCTTTCTAAAAACACTTGGTGGTCATCAGGAAAGTTATCAGCTGGCACCATGTTGGGGACCCCCTGCTGTAACCTCTTTTGGAAGGCTGCCTCTCTGTTCTTTAGATAGAAAGATTCCCTTTCTGTATAGCAGAAAAAATGGATGTTGTGAGATAGGGCTTTGTAAGAGAGTTCTGGAAACTCATCTGATATCTTTCTCTAAGAAAAGTTAAATGAAACATATTCAGAAGTCTTGCTAATGGATATGTGATCAGAGCAGAATATTGGAATCTTTAATATACTACTGCAGCAACTTTTGAAATGGAAAAGGGTATCCAAGTTGTTTCTTTGCATATTGCTCAGGATTTAATTCTAGTGGTAGAAAGTTAATAGCATGTGTCCTCATACCAAAGCAGCATGAGAGTGGTGTCTTATTAGGGTTATAGTGGCAACACAAGGGACAGCAAACATCCTTATAGTATGCATCTACTGTTAGGTCTGCTACTAGCAACAATGGCATCGATTCTATGGTACAGGTGGGGCTACCGACAGGGTCTTTGGCTTCCAGCTGTAGAGTGTGTTTGGTTAAGTTGATGAGTACCCACCTTCCTGAGTTATGATTTAATGTCGGCACTTAAGGCATGGGGCTCTTCAGCCCTTGTCCAAGTTCCTCTGGTTTAGCTTGGTTAGTTGCTTCTTGATCAAGGTCATACCCGGCAAAGCCAACACCCAATGTGGTCAGTGCTCAGCATCTAGTCTTACAGCAGAAATAATGAGTGCTTTTAAATAACTAAAGGAAGGCTGGCCAGTGTGGTGGAGTGGGGAGACCTGTGTTCCAGTCCCCACTCAGTCATGAAAGGTCTCTGGGTGACCTTGGGCCAGTTGCTGTCTTTGGGTTAGTCTGCCTTTTAGAGTTGTGGTAAAATGAGGGAACTCCTCAGAGGGAAGGTGGGATAAAAAGTTACTGATGGGTGAGGTGTTTAGAAGACTGATTCTAGCCACTTTCAGTGTCCAGGGGAGCATATGTTGGGCTCATGCGCTGGTGCCATAGAACAGCAGGACTGTTCACACTTGTAGGATTTCATGGCAAAATGGAGAACGCTCTAGTGAATAAAAAAAAGTTAAGACAGCAATCTCAGACCTCCTGACTTAATCCCACTGAACTCAATGGGTCTTTCTTCTCATTAAACATACACTTGATTGGGCTGTAATGCTTGAAAGTGTCCACCTCAACATGTAAAGTTAACCCATGCTCAGTTATAATCATTATATTTTTAAAAAGCAATCTAAAGATGAGCTGTGTGCACACAGTGTGTTCTTCCATTACTACAAAAATAGAATAAAAACTGTATGTTAAAATAATTATGTGTTATAAATCAGCAAACACAGGAGGCTTTGGTGAGAAAAATGAGACCACTGTGTTAGACTAGCAGCAAGGTAGGAGGAGATAATTCTTCAAAATAAATGGAACAACTGAATCCAGTATTCTTTCACAACCACCGAGTTTGAAAGTGCAAGCTGATCATTTTTCTCCCCCTTTTAAAGCCTCATGTATGAACCTTTGAAGCCTCATGTATGAACCTTTGAACTGGACTCAGTTCTGTAAAGGGCAGTGATGTCTGTTGTATTAGTCACCCTTCCAGTACCCTTTTAAGTGTCCAGTGACTTTCTTAAGAAGATGTTAATTTGCAAAATAAAGCAACAGAAGGAGCCAAAGGCTGTCACTTTATTTGATCATCTTTATTGAGGTTTCTACATGAAGTCATTATAACCTCTGTTTGGTCCCCTTTCCCGGCAACAGTGGAAGGTGATGGTCCATGCATAGCCCAGCTCATCTTTAGACACTAAATTGCCACTGTTTAAAAAGAAAATTGTTATATGACAGAGTACTGGTTAACAATTCCAGAGAGATAGCCATGTTACTCCTTTGTAGCTAAATCAAATGGAAGTTGTAGCTAAATCAAATGGAAGTTTGGTGGCACCTTAAAGACAGATTTTATTTCAGCATGAGCTTTTGTGTTTCTGCAGCCTTACAGCTCAGTCTCACATATGCAGAAGCAAGTCACGCTGAGATTAATGAGATTAAGTAAAATGACTGCCATTAATTCGACAGACTTTCTCCCATTCAAGGTATAAACACGGAAGATAGAAAAAGATCACCCAAGCACAGGCATTGGGCTACCACTCCCCAGAGTCAGAAAGAGAACTGAGAACAAGATGGCTGACTCCCACAAGAAACGGGACATTAAGAATTATTCCTGCCTCTCCAACTGATTGCTGGGAATCACCCAGAAAGAAATCCTTCTATGCTCAAAGGAGAAGGATCTCTCATGGTAAGAATGAATGGTCATTCTCCACTTATAGCATTCTATGCTCTCCAATATAGAATGAGGCTGTTGTGATGTTATAGCTTCTGGTGACTGTTGTGAATTTCCAGATGTGAACTAATGAAGGAGAACACCTCTGCTGAGTAACAGCAGCACTTCACAGTACTTATGCTTCATAGTATTTATACTTCACAGCATAAATACTAAAGTCAGTGAATTTAGTTATGTTTCAAGTACAAACCATGACCTTAATCCAGTCAAACCCTGATGTAAAGAGGAGAGAAGTGGAGTGGCTACTGGAGATAATAGTAACTGAAACTGACCCCATTTTTTAAACTATGCTTATAGAGGTCCATTTGGGGCTTCTCTTTGAGAGATGCTTATTTTGCCCTGCTTAACATTTAAATGGGGTTAGAAAAGAATTCAGAAAGCCACCAGATCAAGGTTCCTGGAACTCCAACAGGCTTTTGCATGAACCCATTCATTTTGGTGGCCAAAGATACTAGATTTTACAGTTCTAAATAATTGTGTGTCCTAATTATCCTTTTGACATCTATCCTTACAAACTGAAACTGTCGTGTTCACCAATGTCTTTCTTCTTACATGGGCATTTGTGTCAATCGAAGCATAAAAGATGCTGCACTGAAGCGATGGAGTACTGCCAAGAGCCTAAAATTATCTTGTATGTGGAGTCAGTCTATCACATCTATATTCTGGAGCCCAGAGCTGTGTACATTGATTGCCCCTCTTCTGTTCTATCCTGTCAACAATCCTATGAAGTAGATCTGGTGAGAGGGCGTGGCTGGCAGAAGGTCACCCAATGAGGTCTCCAGTGTCTAGTCTGAAACTAATCATTCCGTCACAGTGGCTTTTGTAGTGCACTATGAAGTAATCTTAATTTCAGTTTCTATCTTTACATATATTGCTCTCAGTGCTCATATTTCATGCTTTTTTAAAAAACTTGATTTATGCGTAGGTCCATTCTGTCATTTGCTTCTGGAGAAAAACTTATTAAAAGAGTAGAATTGAGATACTGGAAGTGAGTAAAGAATTGTAAGTAGTATAAGACAATATTCTCTAAGCGAGTGCTTAAAATGTTCATGATATCTTTTGTTTGGATTGCAAGGCAGATTGTTCCTGTAATTTGCTTGTTTTAAGTTGTGTAGCCACTTTTTGTGATGACAAACAGTTCTTAGAGCGAATTTTGCACCGTAGTTGAACTGAATTTGCTCCCGAAAGAGCCAAAGTGGTGTAGTGATTAAGAGCAGTGTACTCTAATCTGAGTTGGATTTGCCATACCTCCACATGAAGCCTGCTGGGTGACCTTGGGCTAGTCACAGTTCTCTCAGAACTCTCTCAGGCTCCCAGCTACCTTCCAAGGGGAGAGTAAGAGACGGTGATTGTAAGCTGCTTTGAGACTTTTTATCGGTAGAAAAAAAAGAATATAAAAACCAACTCTTCTTCAGAATTGTTTGCTTTAGCTGTATGTGTGTATGAAATGATCTTCCAGATGCTGTCTGAATGCTTGATAAATTGTCCTTGCAATACCTGGTAGTACCTCATGGTAAATTACACCTGCATTTCCCTAATGTCCAATTCCATAAGGTGAACTTGACTCCTCCTTCCAAGTTAGGAAGGATTCTTCTGTTGAAGAGTTCATCAAGACGGAGAGATTCTTTTGATTTCCAACCCTCGTTGCTCTGTTAGGAACCTATGAACATCGCAGAAGGCACAGAGCCTTCTGCTGTGCTTTTGAAACTGTGCCAGAGAGTTATAATATCATCTCCCCCAGGATTGGAGTGGCAGTCCTTTGCAAGTAATCTACAGATGGGAGCACAAATGGTACCACAAATTACCAATTACCGTTCCAGGGCTTTTTAGTGAAATCTAGGGGGAAATACGTTGAAGGAGAGAAACTTAGTGGAAACTTTCATATCCTTAGCAGCCGGTTGTTTTCACATGAAATGCCGGTGTGTGTGTGTATGTGTGCGTAAAATATCTAGTGTCTTTATGTGTGATCAAGTAGGGTCAGAATAATTGTGCAATTAGGCATTTGTGTAGATATTGTGCAGATGTTTGCAAGGCAGAGATGGTGTACATACACAGTGTCAGGCAAATAGAAAGGTCTTCATTGTGGGGGTGGTGCTTTGCCTCCCCAGACGCTTCGCAAAGCCATTCCTGTGTTTGTATGAGTGCTGCAGTGTCTCCCGTGGCAGTCTGTGTGTATGTGAAAGACTGCCACCCATGTGATTCATTCTGACACCAAGCTTGTGCATAATGCAAGTGACAGACCTCCCAAGAGGCCAAACATCACGTATGGGTTGCAGAAAAAATTATAGAAGGTAACTTTCACCCTTTAGTATCCCTTTTAGCAGTTTGAGGAATGTCAAACAAAGAGCTGCTACACCAGGGTGCTCTTGTAATTCCAGGCCCTATCCATCATATGTTGGTTCTCTGTAGTCTTGAAAGGGCTGAAGCACTCAGCATAGCCCCCTTTTCCTTTGGGCTGAATTAGATGAGATGCTGAGAGATAAATGATCAGCTCTTAATTCAGGTGTGTTTTTTGAAAACTTCAATGCTGAAGGATGAGTATCTGATTGGAAAAGTAAAGGTGGGTCTTAATTCTTTCACAGTTATCGGTGTGTGGGGGGTGATGAGGATGTATTTTTCTCCTTCTGGATCTGAATAGATGTGGGGCAGGGAGGGGGGTCATCTGATTAAGAATGACCTCTACTGCTGCTATGGCAAACAGATTATCCCTCTCCATTTCATGTTTAAAAGAAATTGGGAGACTGATGCATACCATGGAATTGCCTTGATTCAAGGAGTTGTGCAGGATTGTCCAAACAATAATCAGACAGTGGTATAGCTTAAATTGCAGAAATTTAAGTTGAAGGAGAGCTGCTCTGAATGCTGTTCAAATGTAACACATCTTTCTGAAGGGCAGTATACTACAAAGAAAATAGTAATTTACATTAAGAGTTGTTGATGCTTCTACCACTAGTGGTAGTGAACTATCAGGAAGGGCACCATAGAAGAAAATTGTGGGGTGGGTGGGCTATAACCCAGCACACTGTGAAAGTGCAGTCAACTGATTTTCTAGGCAAAAGATTGGTGGCCTTGGCTTGTGTTTACAGAGATGTTTTAATTTTCCAGTTCTAAATCTCAGAAATATCGCAGATTTCCAATGTATTTGCCACAATTCTTGTGAAAAATACGACAGCATTTGAGCTTCTCCCCATATCAAGAACTTGATTAGAACTAGTGCCTTGTAAGCAAAGGGAATTTCATCTTTCAAATGGTAGTGGCAGTATCCCCGTGATGAACATGGGGACACAGTCATGTCTAGTTGAGCTCTGAGAAGTACTCTGTTGAAGTGTTCACAATGATCGAAAAGAGTTGTTGCATCTGTAAATTCTTTGTATTGAAAATGAAGCGCTGTCTTAATTAGACCCTATAACTCACAAAATGGGTTCACACTGATAACTATCCAAACTTCAACTGGATATACTAGTTGTGATAACTGATCCTGTTCAGTACTGTTACGGAACAATGAACATAATGGCCCAAATCCAGTGGAAAATTACATTCTTAAAGTTTGATGAAATTTCAACCTTGTTGGGACCAACTTCATTCCTTTCAAGTGTACCTAAGCATATCATGCTGTCTATGGTCTGGGGCCAGGGCCATTTCTAGTTCCAAACCACAAAAGGAGCTGCTTAAGGAATACTGACCTTGCTTGCCTGTGTCCCTGAATGTCATACACACACCTATCCACAAACACTCAACTAATCAATCAATAATTTGATCAACTACCAGTATAACAAAACAAAAGTAAAACAATGTCTAGGTAGTCTGTTCACTACAGGATCTATAGTTCCTTTTTGAATGTTGTTGAAAAACATGTGCTCTTTGGATTCAGACTCTCTTTGTGAGCAAGCGCATACCTCTGTTCATAGGGAACTTTCTTAAATTTCCTCACAGTACTGCAGAAGGTAAAGTATTGCGTCTGGCCAGAGTAAACACCCTTCTGTAAATTATACATATATAAAACAATTGACTAATGAATTGAAAAGGAAAAAGAGCAAATCAAGAATACATTTAAAATCATAGAAATAGTAAAAGTGGCAGTCTGTAAAACAGCAAATGCATATGAAAGTAATTGCATCAGGTAGTAATTGACTCAAATATGTGAACTTTAGAATACTACATGTGGGGACTTATAAGAAACTTGCAGGAGCAGCTATCTTACTCCCCCTCCCCCCACTTTTGCTTCCTCCCCTCTCCCCCTACTTCTCTGTCTTATTCTTTCTCCCTCCTGTCACCCCTTTTCTTACTCTCTCTCTCCTCCATGCCTGTCACTTTCTCTTTTTGCCCCACCCCATCACTCTCTCTCCCTCTCTCGTCTGCCCCACCCCACTTTCTTCCCCCTGTCATTGTCTTGGCCTCCCACCTGCTTTCTCTCCCATTCCTACAGCAGCAGCGGTGGTTGTGGCCTTCTCAGGCCTTTTCCGCACAGCAGCGAAAACGAACACAGTAGCATGCAAGCAGCCCCAACTTTCTCCCCAGCCAGAGAGGCGGCTCCGCACAGAGCCTCCTCTCCTTCGGTCCTCTCCATTTTTCCTTCCATCGTCACTCTGGAGGGTTGGAGGGACACACACACACTACCCTCTGACCTCCAGGGGTCGGAGGGCAGCATGGGTGTGTCCCTCCAGTCCTCCAGAGCGATGCTAGAAGGGGAGGGGAGGGGAAAAGCGGCGTCTTCCCGCCGGTGCGGTTCGTGCTGCTTGGGGGGAGCCAGGATGGTGCTGCTGCAATGCACTCCAGGGATTTTTTTTTCCCGCCCCTTGGGTGCTGTTTTTTGGCCATGTGGAAACGGCCTCAGCTTTCTACCTTCTTTTCCCCCCACCCCAGCAGCTATGGTGGCAGTGGCTCTCCCAAAATCACAACAAATCTCCCAACCTCAGATATCACTTCCCCTTAGGGTTACCAGCTCCAGACGGGGAAATTCCTGGAGATTTGGGGTGGGGTCTTGGAAGGGTGAGGTTTGGGCTGGGAAGCAACCTCAGCAAGATATAATGCCATGGAATCTACCCTGAAAAGCAGACGTTTTCTGCAGAGAAACTGTTCTGTCTTCCAAAGCTCACTTGTAATTCTGGGTGTTCTTCAGCCCCTACCTGGAGGTTGGTGATGCTAGTTCCCCTGGAGGAAATGGTTGCTTTGGAGGGTGGAGTTGATGGCATAATGCCTTTCTGAGGTCCTTACCCTCCTCAGACTCTATCCCTCAAATCTCCAGGAATTACGCACCCTGGAGTTTGCACCCCTATCACTTCCCACTCAACAGCCAACCTACTTTGATCTGTTCCTCTGTCTTAAGATTTCCATCTCCTGCCCTTCTGCAGCCTCTGTCTTTGAAAGCTTTGGTCTTTGTCTACAGTGGGGACCAAAGCAGCTTACAGTAGTCTCAGCCTTGAGGCAAAAAGTCTCAATTTATCCAGAAATCCCCTAACCTGGAGCTGGTACCCTTCCTCCAGCCTGGTCCCAATGAGTTTTCCCTCAAAGGTCAGGATAGGCCTGGAAAAGGGCCTTGCCTTTTACTCACATAATCTGAAGCCTGAAATGCTGTGGTTGCCTCACAAAAGCCATTGAGGGAATTGGTTGCTTAAAGATCTGTCTTGTCCATTCACTGCTTCAGTCACCTGATTTAAGTATCCAAAAATTTGGCTGACTTTGCTGTTAGGATATAAGATTTGAGTCCAAAAATAACATCTTTTATCCCATGGAGGGTTTCACAGTTGGAAGGTGGTAGGCAATTTTTGCCAATTCTGTATCCCACTAATGACTTGCATCTTCCCCATGGGAGTGCAATGGGAGGTGAAAAAAAGTTATATTAAATGGATGGGAATCATTTCTGTCTGCAGAAATGTCTGTCTGCAGAAATGTCTGTCTGCAGTGTTCTGTGATAAAACATTCTGTTCCATGCTTCCTGGTGCCTCTAAGCCAGGTCACATTTGCAGGACTGGAGCAAGGGGGACTGCGCCTGGGGCACCCCTCCACCCCTGCAATGCCCCTGCTGCCCCTGCCATGCCACAGAACGCCCCTGCCATGCCCTCACACCGGTGCACACCCGGTGCATCGTGCACCCCTGTCCCCTTGGTGCTTTGCCACTGCACATTTGTGTACCAGTTTCCCTCTTAGTCATGAGTCCTAGATATTTGTGAAATAGCTCATGGTCAAAAGCGATACCAATTTGTAATCAAATTAATTTCCCTGGTGGAAGAGATGCAAAGGATGTCCTGTAATAAAATGCTTACAGTTTTTTGTGGTAAAATTAGGTGCCTCGACTTATATGCGGGTCGACTTATACATGAGTATATATGGTATATAGGATTCTTTTTTCAATTAATTAAGGTACTTTGTGTGTACACGTTCATGTGTGCTTTGGTTCACAGTAACCTTCCTTTTTTGCTTTGCTTTTAAAAGCTGTATCACGGCAACTGTACCAAACTAGCTTAAAAGGAGAGTTAAATAATGTATGAGAGAGCTTTGCATGAATGCTTGCATTCTTGCATTTTATCAAGTACAAGAGACTGGCATGGATGGTGCTGTAATTTTTTATGATGCCCCAATAACCATAGTTGCAAGGCTTACATTTTAAATTTCAGCTCTATTTGTGAATTTCAGAATTTTTTTATTTTAGCTTGCTAAAATTCAGGAAGAAATGATCACACAAAACAACATTTTGTTCATTTGAACAACCCCAAATACACATTATGGCAATGGCATTGCTTGACAGTTCTAAGTATGTTTCTCAGAGCTGTAAGAACAGGCTGTTTCATTTCTGCATCCCATGCAACAATCTGTTGCAATTGAAACTTGCCTGAATACTTTCTGGCACATATACATATAGGCAGTAAGGCATTGTAGGTTTAACCCCTGTTGGTCTTCATAGAATCATAGGCCGTTTCCGCACGGGCGGAATATGGCAGCCTGGGGACGGCAAAAACGCCATCCCCAGGCTGCCATTCGCACAGGGGGCGCAGCTGCTTCGCTGGGAAGCGCACTTTTCTGAAAACACCGGCTGGAAGCCACTGCCGTGCGAACGGCAGCGGCTTCCCGGCGCTTCCCCCCCCCCACTCCCTGCCTTCACTCACCTGCTCTCCGGCCCTCCAGCGCGTCGCCGGGGCCTGGGGACACCCCCCCTGCTCTGTGACACTGAAGCAGGCGCGCAGGGCAGGGGAGGCGTGTCCCCAGGCCCCGGCGACGCGCCGGAGGGCCGGAGAGCAGGTGAGTCGACCGGGCGATGGCGCCCAGTGGCGCCGTCTTCCCAGTTCTTTCTGGGACCGTCTATGTGGACGGTCCCAGCATTGTCGGGGCGGCGTCAGAAACGCCGACCCAAGCCCTTGTGCCTCCATGCGGAAAGGGCCATAGAGTTGGAAGGGACCACAAGAGCCATGAAGTCCAACCTCCTGCCATGCAAGGACACACAGTGAGAACCCAAAATGGCTTACAACATCTTCCTCCTTTCCTCCAGTCCATGTTTTGCTGTCAAGTCACAGCTGACTTATGGTGACTCTGTAGTGTTCAGAAGGGGTTTGTCATTGCCTGCCTCTGCACTGCAACCCTGGTATTCTTTGGGGGTCTCCCATGCAAATATTGACCAAGGCTGACCCTGCTTAGCTTCCAAGATCTGATCAGATCAGGCTAGGCTGGGCTATTCAGGTCAGGTCATATACATGAGTATATAAAAGTCATTTTGCTACCTTGTGTTATACTGTAATATGATCAAGGGAAAGAACTCTGGGTAGGGTAGTACAGAAAGGAATGCTGGAGGTGATAAGATGCAAGCTCTGACCCACCCTATTGGTGCCCTCATTATTCATTCATGTAGGGAAAACTTAAGCAGTGCACTTGAAGGCAATGTAATAGAGAAAGAGACATTTCCCAGACTTTGTCTTTGCACGCATGCATAACCCACCTGTCCTCATGCTGTGCAGTTTGAGTGTCCTTATCCTGCCAGAGCTATAAATGCACAGAAACAGGCTTCCATGTATGTCCGAGGTAAAGAACTGTCCACATAAAAGAGATATGAATTGTCTTATCACCAAGGCTATAAAATGCACAGAAACAGGCTTCCATGTATGTCCGAGGTAAAGAACTGTCCACATAAAAGAGATATGAGTGTCCTTATCCTGCCAGAGCTATAAATGCACAGAAACAGGCTTCCATGTATGTCCGAGGTAAAGAACTGTCCACATAAAAGAGATATGATAAATACTTACTTTCATAAAAGAAGCGGGAATTGGGCTAGAGACTGTAATTTCACCAGTCAGATTTACCAGGGTGATATGGGAGACAGTAATAGGGGATTGAACATACAGTGTGATACTAACACCCTTCCCAATCGTTGAAGTCAGTGGGCATTGAAGGCTGTAAATTTACTTTGGATTGCATGGCTGGTATTCCAAAATGGACGATGATGGGCAGCCTAATACAGAGTCCTTGGTGGCTGGCGCCGCCCTGCCACCTGCACTTTGGTGGCACAGGGAGGCAAAATACGAAGCAAAACCTCCCCATCACCAAAAAGCCCTCCATTGGGCTCAATAAGTCTATGGGGCTGGCCACCATGTACCTGGAGGCAATGCCGGGGTAGAAGCTGACAAATGTTGGCTCCGCCCTGGCCACACCTTCGGAACACCCCTGCTATACTAATGTGGCCGGTGGTGACATTGGGCTGCGTTGCCTTCGCAGCTCTCCTCAGCCTTCCCACTCGGTATTAGTCTGTGAGTCTAACATATTTGAAACTTATTTTAGTCTTCAGTTTTTGGTTGTAAGCTGTGTTGAACATTTTTTCACAGTTTTCACTGCTGCAGTAAGGCCAGAAGAGGGAGACTAAGAAGGCAGAAAGGCAACTGCAGACAAAGCATACGGAAACCAGAAATAGCGAATGCAGCAATTGCAATCCTGAAGAGTTCCTCCCAAAATACAGTTTTTACACTCATGAATTAATTAAATCTGGGGATTTCTTCAGGTTACCAATACTTCTCTATTGTATTGCCCCCATATTGCCCACGTAGATTTCATGACTACAAAGCTATTTTTTGTTATTTGATAGAAACAACCGGTGTAAGGCCAGTCTGTATGACCATGTGAATGACTTTTCACTGCATTTGTCTCCATCCTTATTTCAGAGTAGATTAAAACAATCCTCTAAAGATTAGCAAACTGATTTTCTATAGTGTTTCCTTGATTTTGATTAGGTGTAGTAGTGCTGAAACCAGTTACTTTGTTTCCTTTTGAATTTTTTTCTTGCAAAGTCTAAACCTTGTAAGTTGGAGTTTCCAAGGTGATTTTGAGGAGAGACTAATGCACAATGCATTGTAGTAGTCTAGGCTTGGTATTATTGCAGAGGCGTAGCTACAATGTCCCGGGCATCCACCATTGGGGGGTGCAGAAAAATTTGGGCTCACAGACTTCTCTCTGTGATACACCTCTGAAGATACCAGCCACAGATGCAGGTGAAACATTAGGAACAAGATCTACCAGACCAAGGCCATGCAGCCCAGAAAACCCACAACAACCAACATTGAAAATGATGCTGTTTGGAGGGTGGGTGGGGAATCTACCCAAAAACTGCATCACTTTCAATGTTGTTTAAACTAGGGAACCCAGAGTGTCCCTTTATGGTGAATCTGGGCTCCCTAGTTTAAACAATATTGAAAGTGATCCTGTTTTGGGGTAGATTCTCCCTTTAAGGTGGATTTGAAAGGAGAATCTGGGCTCCCTGGTTTAAACAACATTGAAAGTGATTCTGTTTTAGGGTAGAGATTACCCAGAGTAGAGATTACCCGCAATACAATACTATCAACCACATCTTTGCATAACAAGTTCCACCCAAACACTTACTGATTGGTTCTCCACCTTGGGACATGGACAATATATACCCCAAACATTCCCTTCTCTCTGGACACAGTGTGTAACAGACTTCCCCCTGTGATACACCTCTGAAGATGCCAGCCACAGATGCAGGCGAAACATTAGGTATAAGATCCACCAGACCACGGCCACACAGTCCGGAGCCCACCAGAATCAGTTGAATCCAGCCGTGAAAGCCTTCTACAATACATATTAGTTTTTAATTTCCCCAGTAGGTCTAGAACATCGTTTCTTGCCACTTCAATTTGACTTGGTCCTTCAGATGCCTTTTCAGTGCCATTTTTATTGCTCTCCCTACATTCAAAGAATAAAAATAGATACAACTACCCATTTTTAGTTCTCTACAGAAACCTAAGGTTACTTTTGGAAATGTGTACCTTAATTGAGGCTGCTTTATGCTTTGTGCCACTTCTTTGATGGAAATGCTATTGTGTTGTATCAAGGACCCAGTATTCCTTTTACCCAGGGAAGGATTTCCTGATCAGTAAAAGTATTACTCATCAGCACAACACAGTACAGCACTGGTTTGAAAGTCGTTCTCTGCTTCCTTCTTACAGATGCGCACAACCCGTAAAGTGTCTGTTTGGCCTGTGGGGCTGGTGGGCGGACGACGCTATGAGCGCCCCATTGTGGAAAAAGGCAAGGTTGTTGGCTGGTACACTGGCTGGCGGGCAGATAGGCCTTTTGCCATTGATATGGCAGGTGAGTAGCTACGTAATGTCAACTAGATAATGTGAAGAAGCATGTTAGATATTACGTGACATGGTCCCATTGGTAAACAATTGAGTTCTGGATCTTTGTATGTCTACATAATTGCAAACTTTTTCTTACCTGTGACATGAAAAATTGCTACCAGATCGACCAGGATTGTTGCTGAAATCCTGAAAGTCTTAATTTTCTCAAAAGTACAACTTTCTGGTTCTCAGTTTCAAAACAGAATATTTGTAAATATTACTGGATTGGCACTACAATAAGCTGTTTTTGGAAAGTCATATTTCTGTGACCACCAGCATTTTCTCTTCTAGGACTCCTGTGCATGATAGGGAAGGTTTGGAATGAAGAAGGATTTGGATTATTAAGTCCAGCATAATGAAATTAACAGTTGCCAGGCATTGAATTAACACAACTCACTGCTGTGAAAGAATTTGTATGACTATTTTCTAGTCCCGGGACCAGTTCTGTGAGTCAGATCCTGAGCTTGGAACCCTGTGGAAATATTTGTGAACATTATTTATTGCATCACTTTTAGTTGCATTGATGACAGATTACCTTTTAACCCCTTTTGCTATGATCTCTGCACTGTGTTAAATGAGTCCGGTTGTTATAGTAGTTGTGTTACGTGGGCTTCACGATCACATGGAGAAGCCCTTTAGATGGAAGTGGACAAGCCTAGGAATGGCAGCTAACACAATCAGTTATATTTCCCTAATTCCATTTCTAGGCAATGGAAAAGCACACCTGTTTCTCACTTGCCTTGAAAGCGCTTTGATGGGGTCGCCATACATTGGTCGTGGCTTGATGTCAGTTATGTACATAACTCTGTTTCTACCTAATATGCTCACGAGCTCCTCCCTGTGGTAGTGAGGCCTACATGGTTCACTACTCCTTCTGATCTATAAAACATTTCCCATTGCCACAGGAACCCCAAGCTTTTTCAGTTGCACAGTAATCCTTAATGTAGCAGATAGTGAGAGAAACTACTTGCAAACACACCTGCTTTCCCATCATGTCAGAAACATGAGTGTGGCTTCCCCTGGATCACACTGAATCCCGCTTTTTCTTTTAAACATCTGTTATCTAGGAATTACAAGAAGCAAGGCATGGTGCAGGTAGCCAGCTCTTTTTGTCTCCCCCAGTTTATGAACAATAAATGAGTTTAATATGTAATAAAGTACTATGTTGACTACAGCTTACTTATTCAAGGTGTTATGACTACTGAATGTGTGCTGTGTACTTATAACACTGTTCAATGACCATGTGCAATATTGTTGATATTTAATTTAGCCTGTTATAAGAAGCATTGTGTTGAATTTATGTAAATGTAAAATAGCTAGTTATTGTTGCATAGCAAACAGAACTTTTGTGCATCAGTATAAGTATTTTATTGTTATGGACACATTTTGCATATATAAAAGACACAAAACAGTGGCTTCTTAGTTGTTTATTATATTGTTTTACACACACACACACACACACACACACACACACGTTTTACATACACGCGCACACACAATGACATTTTTACACTCAATTCATGGAAATTTGCCTTCCCCCAGTTTATAACAATTCAGAGGTCTACTTCCTTGAATACAGAACTAGCTATCAAGTCACAGAGACATCCTGTTAGTTTTTAAAAAAATTATTCTTGGATGACTGTGAGGCATCATTTATTCTGCACACTGTGGATTTGAACAGATCTCTCCCTGCCTCTTCTGGCCCCAGCAGGTTATTGGAGGGAGTGGGAAATGCTTGTTGAAACTGGACCCATGGACTCTACATAATGGAGCTTCATATGTTCAAGCAATGATGAGCCTCTCATTGCTTGAACACACGAAGCTCCATTATGTGGAGTCAAGCTACTGGTCTGTTAAGGTCGGTATTGTTTCAGCGGTGGTAGCTCTTCAGGGGCTCAGATGATGGTTTTTCATATCACCTACTTCTTTCAGCTTAACCTGGGACCTTCCTTATTTGCAGCAGATGCTCTACCATTGAGCCGGGGTTCCATCCCCAAGCTTCAGGTGGGCTTTATCAGCATAAAAATTCCACAGAAATTTGCTGCCCAGTTTTAATTATGGCAGTTCCCTCTTGCCTCTTCTCCTCTCACCAAGACACAAGCAGAGAAAACAGATTACACACAGAAACAGGCTGTGGTCAGGCTGAATATGAGAGAATGAATATATGCAAGCACATAGAAAAGGGTGAAAGGAATTTGACTGATGGGGGAGGAAGATACAGAAGAATGATTTCAGCTTTTATGTATTATTGAAGGTGAGAATGCAGGTGAAAAAACTGGGCATTTTATGGCATACAGTTGATATTTGAGAAGTGTAGGGCAGCAGGCTTGGGTATACTAACAGCTTCTTGTGTTCATGGCTACATTTGAAATGTGTGCAATATTGGGCATTGAATGTTATTGGAAATCAGAAAATGTTGAAGTGAAACCTTCTTGCATGAGCATGTATGTGTCTTCAGTTTTAACTGGCTAATAAGCCTGCCGTATGTTTGCCATTTATTTTTACTGTTAGTAAAACATTCTCGATTATTTTGCATTTTATATGGCATTTCTGTTGCAGTGCTTGTGTGAATTTCTTCTCTGCTCCTTAGTTAATTACTGCAGACAGCCAGTATCATTTGTTGCATGAACTCTATACGATGTAGTGGGAAACAAGCCCCATAAGGCAGTTTAAGTGTAAAAAAAATGCTGCTTTGCCATGAAAAGATTCATTTTCTGTTGTTTTAGGTGGCATGATGACACTGATAGTTTGTAGAGTAGATACAGTTTGCAGCACATGCTTTAGGGAGAAAACCTCAACCACCACGGGCTGAAAGGCAAAGGCAGAAAAGCTCCCCAAATTAATCTCATCAATCTTCAGCTCTACAGTTAGTGACTACATAGCTCAGTCCAGCTGTTAGCTTATAAGCTTGGCCAGTCTTCTGTATACTATATGCATCTCAGATGCTGGCTGAATTTCTTTGGCTATTCCAGCGGCTGTGCTCCTACTTAGCCATAAGCTGCCATACTTCAGAGAGTTGCATGTGTTAAAGAAGAGTGCATATAAACAGCTCAAGTAAACACGTCACATGATTCTTCTTTCTGTTAGCTGATAGCATTTTCTTTTACTCAGAAAAATTGTATTGATGAAATATGCTGAAACATTATACAAGATGCCTAACAAATTAAAATGGTGACTAGAAAACTGAAAGAACACATCTCTCCAATACTAGAAAACAGTTTACAAGTGACAGATGCAAGCAGTTCTGAACATAGATAGGTGACAGTGAAAATGTGAATACAAAGCCAATCATTCCCTGCGTGGGAGATAAATATTGCAAATGAGGTATGGGTTCCTCCTACCCTCTGCAGATTTTCACCTGTCAAGTAAAGCTAGCAGTCATTCCTAATGTATTAGCTTCACTTTGCTCCAAAGTCTGTTTGGTTTCCTTGGTGTGTTGAATTAATTTTTTGAATAATTCAGTTGGGAGTTTTACGTCTTAGTTCAGCCCACTGTCAATATCCAGATGATGAACCAGGCATGTAATAGTCCACTGAACACAATCTTGGAACATACCTTGTAAATACAGTGGTGTAATATATTGTTGAAGGCTTTCACGGCTGGAATTACAGTGATGTTGTGGGGTTTCCAGACTGTGTGGCAGTGTTCCAGTAGCATTTTCTCCTGACGTTTCGCCTGCATCTGTGGTTGGCATCTTTAGAGATCCTCTTTTGGTTCTTTTAAGCATTAAATGTAATGCATAGAAATCTTTTGAAAACGCACTTGCTTTCACTTCCTTCGCATGTAACAAATAGGGCAGCCATTGTTAGGTCTCTGTTTCTGACTTGCAGATAAGCAGTTGAAAATAATGCAGGGGTGTTGACTGGGGAAGACAGAGTAGAGATGTTCATGGAGAAGGTCCCATTAAAGAGTGTCCCTGACAGGAGAATCATCCACCAAGACCAGTAGGACCAAGAGAGCAGATCCTTCTATATAATTATCTAAGGGATGGAATGTCCAATGGCGATCCCTAGCCAAAGTGTGTCCAGGTCACCCATTGGTGGGTGACATTACATTCCACCCCTGCCTTCCTTTCCCCAATCCAGAAGCCTTCCCCTGCTCCAAACAACAAACTAGCATGCTGGGGCAGCAGCAGGTTGCAGCCCACTGCCCTGCCAAGTCCACCCCAAGCCTCCCCCTGCCCCCAAAAGGTACTCGGGCCAACACAGCAGCAGCGGTCTGGTCTGCTGAGGCTGCCCCAAGCCTCCCCACTGCAACTCCCCCTCCACCCCAAACAGCAGGATTTCCCTGACAAGGACAATGAGTGCTGGCCTCGGGTAAGTCCAGCTGGGGTGGAGGCTGGTCTGGGGCCACTCTCGGGGGGGGGGGGTCCCCCACCCCTGTCTAGAGCCCATTTTATTTTAATTTAAAATGAGCTTTAGTGCTAGTAATCTATAATTACTGTCATTTTTATGCTGAAGCAATTAGATGTCTCAATAGGTTAAACCCACTGTGGCCTATTCTGGGACCTACCTGCTATTCTGTGCTCATTTGTTTTTGTACAGATCAAAATTGTAAGTGGTTCCCGTACCCCCATGTGACTTTGTTTTATAAAATCGTGATTCGTTCTCAATGAGATTTTTGCCTTGTTGTCATCAAATCTGGATTCTCTTTATGGGAACTATATGATGACAGACTTGAACTTTCCCCCTTTTAGGGAGTCAACATTTTGAACTTCCGTAACAGAACCACTGAATGAGCACTCTTGGAACTAAGGCCTGTTGATTTCAAATAAATCTGATTTTTAAAACAAGTGCACTGGTGACTACAAGTATCCTGTGTGGTGTCAGTTGCTGCAGTGCATTTGCTGCTGTAGCTGCAGAAGCAGTTAGGGTCCCTTTTCCCATTTTAAAAAATGAACCCTAGGTGCCACAGTTGTGAGTTGGAAGCCGGCTACCGATCAGTGTGATTTTGCCTGAAGAGCATAACTGGCTCTGCCTCCTTCCTCATTTCATACCAGTGCTTGGTAAGTGCTGCAGAGACAGGGGGAACACCCAAGTACAGAAACACCTGATCTGCCGCACCTGCTGTGCCTTATCTGGTATTTGGATGTGGCCCTATTGAAGAAACACAAGTTGCAGCCTTATCCAGAGTCCTGGCAGCTGCCCTGTCATCACTTTTCTCTTCTGGTGTCTGCTTGCCCAGTTGTTAACATCAGCTGCTCAGAGACCAGTACAACAGTGAGTTGCTTTTGTGCTTGAATGCAGTGTTTATTTTCTGACCCCAAACTATGGAGAATCACAAATATAGTCATACACTGCATGCAGAGAACCTGCTGTTGCTTTGTCTGCATTGCAGATAAAAACAGGATATTTTCCCCCTTTGGAAGCTGCCTTGAGAGCGTTATCCATAAGCAGAGGATTAACTAACCTAATAGTTGGTCCATGGAGAAGGAAAGCTTTGGAGTTCAGAACCAATAGCTGTTTGCGTACAAACCCCTCATTTTCAGAAACAGCCTTATTTCATTTCTCTCCCTAGGCATTGCAAGTCCTCCCCGCCCACCCCCCGCCACTTTCAACCTACTTTCAATCCACAAATGGATTTACAGGACAAATAAATCAGCTTATTAAAAACTTACATTGAATTTTAAATAAACGGAATGCAGAACTGGAAATCCTTATGCTGCCATAGCAAAAGGTACTAACACTCAAAGTGCCTCAGGGAGGGCAAATCCACTGGCACAGACCACCTCCACAAGTGGATCCCCCCCCCCGCCCCCGGATTGGACCATAAGAAACTCACTCTAGTAATCATCAGGACATATTTTACTTGATAAACAAGTGCATGCCGTGACAAAAAACTACCAGCTGGTACATGACATGGAAGATACTGCTTCCAGAGTCAGATTTTAGCTTCCAAAACACAAGAGAGCAATGGAAAGGACAGGGTTGGCCATTAAGAGGGCTGGGCTGTAGCCCACTTTCAGAGGCTTCACAACCCACTTTTGGGTCCTGACCAACCTGTGCGGAAACACTGTTATATACCAAGCAAACGGTTTACCTTCTCACCTGAACATTTCTCATTTGTGAAGCTCATGGGTATGTGTCGACAGCTAACCTTTAATGTTTCACAGACATTTGCCTTTTATCAACAAAGGCTGTTCAGTTGGATTTTGGGGGGACTATCTAACTATTGCAGGGGTAGGGAACCTGCGGCTCTCCAGATGTTCAGGAACTACAATTCCCATCAGCCCCTACCAGCATGGCCAATTGGCCATGCTGGTAGGGGCTGATGGGAATTGTAGTTCCTGAACATCTGGAGAGCCGCAGGTTCCCTACCCCTGAACTATTGGGATGATTGTAAACTTGATCAGAAGGCTACTTTATAAATGTGTTCCTTTCAGCACTGCTGTTGTCAGAAACAAACCAGTATTTCAGACAAGAAATCTAAAAGTTGTGTCAAACACACTCTGAATTGCTAAAATGCTCAGTGTGTACAGGGCAGTTCTGATAAGAAAAAAGGAATTGATGTTGTAGGGTCACATTAGACTTTTGAAATATAAGGAGCACTCATTTCCCCAAATGTCTCATTCAGCACACTGACTCTCAGGTGAGTCCCACTGAATACAGAATAAGCTTGTACTACAGCTGAATTGCTGGTTTTAATTTCTTAAATGAGAGGTTCCTAACAGTTCAGCCTCACATAACTTTTTACCCTTACATTTCAAGGACAGATTATGGTTTATGATGTGGGGGGAAGGATTCCAACATGTTTTGCTACATTCTGCTTAATATTGTACATGATTTAATCAAATGCAAGATTATATTTTTATATCTCACAGCTTATTGAGGAGCATGTTCATAAATCTGGTTTCAGCGATTGCTGTGCTTAATTCATTTCAATTAAAAGCCAAACGGAACAAAGTGGAACATTCCCATTGTTAAACACAGTTTCTTATAAATACTGCGTTGAATAGCACTATATGTAAGAAACAACCCGAGACAGAAAATTTAAGATGTCCACAAGCATTCTGGCCCACATCATAGAATCAGTGTCACAGAACGTAAGAAACTCACATGCGGGTTTTGCACTTGGTAAGAATCCGTTCCTGTACCATTAAAAAAAAAATTCAAAAGCCTAGCCTTTAATAAGAATGAACTATGGGTAGGTTATGTTCTGCATTCTTCGAAAACAGGAGATAATGGGGGATCATTTCTAAAAACCAGTATAATGAAAAGCTAATTTGCATGCAGAATTCATTAAGTCAAGTTTATTTAACCCTCTAGTTAACAATTACATTCACTTCAGACTTCAATTTCCAATTAATTACAAAGGTGATATCTTGGAAAGGAAAAACGGTCTGTTCCTTTGAATCTCACCCCTTTCCCCAACAGGCAGACTGTTCATTATACATACATTCCAACTGCTTACATTAAACGCCAATGTTTACATTCTATCAAAATGCATAAGGAGCACTCAACAGAGATGAGGAGGAGCATAGACAATAGCTTTTCAGAAAAAGACAAAAATGGCTCGTAGCTTAAAAACTAAGCTGTTCAACTTGTGAAGCTAACCCATGACAGTACTGTATGACACTCTAAACTTGTTTTGCAAATGCAATTGGATACAAAAAATATCAACTGCTAAGTCAAATGTGTAAAACTTTAGTTTCATTATGTAACAAATCTGATTTTCACAGGGTTTGCTGTGAGCCTTCAGATAATCTTGTCCAACCCTAAAGCTGTATTCAAACGTCGTGGATCACAGCCCGGAATGCAAGAATCTGATTTTCTGAAACTCATAACCACAGTAGAAGAACTGGAGCCAAAAGCAAACAACTGCACAAAGGTATTAATTTCACTAATAATGTAGAAGAAACCTGTCTTTTGAGGGGTAACATAAAATTAACTATTTTTTTTTCAAATATTTTTTCAGGTTCTTGTATGGCACACACGAACTGAAAAGGTAAATTTAGCTAATGAGCCAAAGTATCACCTGGACACAGTCAAAATGGAGGTATGATGTGTATGAATAAAATGGGACGTACCAAAACTGATGGAGGCAATTGTGTTATACCTACTGAACTCAGTTAACATTCAGCCACCATACAGCCTGCTGTTGTGCAACAACATCCTTTGCTAATCTAAAGAAAGACTTCTGTGCAAAAAATATGTCAGCTGGTTTAAGATGTATGTAATTTGTCTTTACTTGTTTTGCATGTGTTTCTTCAATCCATTTTAGCGCTTTAAGTAAAATATTCAGATTATGTTGGTGAAACCAGTTAAATGCAATGGAAGATCCGGGGTGGGAGATTGATCTCAAGCAATGTACATTTCAGTTCATTGTTCATTTATTCCCCAGATTATTTATAGATGTTTATTTGCCCTGATTTAAAGCTTTGTTTTGAAGTGTAGTAGACAATAATACCACTTACAATGTGCTGGGTTTTTCTCTCTCTTTAATATAGGGAAGCAACAGCTTATCAAAACGAGGCACCATAAAATGTAAACACAATCAATGGCATAAACCTGGATACAGCTGTGATGACAGTCTACCTTTCAGAGAGTTACCCTGCATATATGCTGGGAAGGATTCTTTTAGAGGAGTCCTTTTCACCACCATCATTTTAAAACAATGGAAATTCAGAGATCAGTTTTCTGGCTTGGTTTTTATAAACTGATGGGGCTCCCTTGACATCCAGGCTTGTCTTCCTTTCACGACCATACTTCCTGTTCAGCACATCATAGTAATATCACAGTGAAATGAATAATGAAACAAAAATCATTGTTATACAAGAAAAAAAAATCTTCAGTGATAACGTGATACATGTACACTCTTATTTATATGATTAACATTTGTTCATACAGTACCTTCTACAGGAATACTAGGTAATTTTCTGGATGGGGTTTACACTTTAAGAGATAGTACTAACATGATATCTGTTTCCCTTATATGCAACCATTTGATCTATAACTGGTAAAACAATTTGAGTATGTCCTTGGTCACATAGTTCTCCTGATAATGATTCATGACATCAGAAGCGCTGTGGAATGAAAAAGCTGCCGATGAGAGGTGTTCTCAACCTGCTTTTCACTACATCAAGATTTAAGTCAATACAGACCACAACACGGTCAGTTAATGTTACTTAATATGAACAATTCTGTGAAGTTGGAGAGGGAGAAAATATGTACAGGGACAGACCAGGGAACTAGATAACATTGGAGCATGGAATGTCAGATCTCTGATCTGGGTGGAGTTTCTATTGCCATTTTTCATTTCCAGAGCTGTGTGCTGAGAGTCTGGCCTGAGGAGCTTCCTGTCCATCCTGCTGCTGTATTTGGGGGCTGGCCAAAGCTCATCATATTGCTTGGACTACTCAGATTCATTCCAGCCATTTGTTGATTCATCTGTGGAAGTACATATGCAAAATTGTAGTTAGCACGAGGGTCTGGAAACGTGCCCTCAGAACTTGCGACTCTAAAGGGGACCGAAGCTTAATTTTATCAGTGAAGAGAAACACTCTCAATGTCACAGATTTATAATTCCTATTTGCAGAATTCTTTAAAACCTGTTTTTTAAAACTTGCATAGATATGATTGAAGTGCCACAAATTATCATGTCCATTCCAAATCTTACCCATGTGCATTTATGCCATATACAAGTTCCATGTGGTGACTTCCTATGGGTTGGTTTGGCTGTATATTGTAGTGATCTAGACTGTGGGAAGGGTGGGATATATAATGATAGAAGAACCCAGCTTTTATATGGATGTTTACAGTACTGGACAGAACCCCCATTTTAAAGCAAGTTTTCTGCCAAGCCACCTTACTAAGATATACAAAAAGCCAAATTTACGGTTAGTGAAGTGGCATGAGAGTCACTTCCCCACATCTGCAGAAAGCAAACATGTTGCTTTCAGCCCTACACCAAGATTTTCCTACACCAATAACAACAGTGTTGATCTGGGGAGTAACCACATTACATGTCCAACTCAAGCGATCTGCTTTTTGTGTTGGATAAGAAAAGGTGTGAAATTCAGCCATATGAATATGGCCTGGTCCACAGTGAAAAACCTACAGATTTACATCCGATCAAAGAGGCAAGGTTTGTCCAGAATTATAAGACACTGCATTTCATTTTACTACAGTGTTTTAGTTACTTGACCTGAAAGCCTTGTAAAGGAGCATTTTATGGAGTCCTGAACTTACGGAGACCTTAGGAAAATGTTTGCATGACAGCCAAATGGCTTATCCAAGTCCACTATCCCCCACACAAGCTTTATCCAGATATATTTGTAGGAGAGACACGTCAAAGATTTTAAGAGCATGTTGACACTTTCCTTTTCTGAACTGCAGCACTGCATCAGCAACAAATAAATTGTGAATGGCTGATGCTCAACAGTGCCTGGTAGATCTGGGAAGCTGGCAGCCGCTGCATTATTTGCAGAGAGATACTTGGCCACAAAGAAATGGACTTGGTCTGGAGCTTGCAGATCCAACCCAAAAAGCCCATATTGAAGTCAGGCTGCTGGATAAGCACTTTTTATAACTTCCAAATCTTCTCAGTCTTAATTCACATTGGTAAAAATTACCCTTCACCCTAACACAGTGCCCTGAGCAGTTTTTTTTAAAGGCCAGCAATTATTAAAGGCTCACTATTGCATTACCATAGCAGTGTAGTTGCTCCCTCTCCTTGACTGGATCCCACAGCACTCTGCAGTCAGCAATAGTCTGAATTGCATCTTTCTCTCGCCTCAGCCCATATGACTGTATTTATTGCAGGGCAGTGTGGAATTCACTCCTGGGAACTAGTAAAAAAGCTGCTCCACAAATACAGCAGGCCCTTCTCAAAAGAGCCTGCTGAACATTACAACTCACTGCTTTCAGGAATTTTTGCATTGTAATGAATTGGCTACCAACAACTCATGACAGTGTTCTTGTGGAAATTTCAAAAGGAGCCTGAAGAAAGGTCACAAAAAGATTCTACTTTCTGCAAATCTAAGGTCTAGTAATAAAATAACCCACCCACCCCCCAACACACACAGACCTATTTAAGAAAATAAGCTTTTCAGGAATTTGGTACTTCTACTTATCACATGAGAATATTTACACCACTAAAGGAACCTCAAGTAAAGAAAGGTTGAAACAGTCTGCTACATGCATTTTCAGGGCCTGGCATAAAAGAACCCTACTAAATTGTGTAGGCTTAGTAACTTGGGACATTTATATATGCACAACCCCCCCCCCCCCCGGAAATGCAAGTTATTCACCGTATAACTTAAAAATGTTCCACCTCAAATGTGTAAAGCTAAAGAGATGATAAATAGTGCCGTTCTAATCAGAGTTTAACACCCTTCTAAGCCCAATGATCTCAACAAACTGCACATTTCCCAATTTTTCAACTGCACAACTAGACAAGAGTAGAACTTCCCCTCTCACTTTAGTGTGGGCCTGTCCTGTTATATGCATTACTTTCCTTAACTGAATGCAGATGCAAATCCAAAATAAATGCAGCATCCAGTGTACCTAGATGCTTGAATCTAGAACTTAACCTTAACAGAAAAAGATTCTTCTCCCTACACTCTACCAAAACAAAAGAAGGAAGAAAAACTTTTCTACCTGAGAGAGGTTCCACTGAGCTTGTTGATTGTGCTGCATACCATATTTATTCTGCGGTGAGGCTATCTGTCCCACCATTGTTCCTTGGGGGCCAACAACATTCTGAGGAAGTCCCAAACCAGCAGTCTGTGCAGGCACAGAAAAGCCATTGGGCATTCCCATGCCCACCAACATGCCTGTGTTTTGCCCCATGACAGGCACTGACTGTCCCATCATGTTCCCCATCATTCCAGGGGCTGCAGGCACAGGCACTCCCATGGCTGGAAAGCCTTGAAAATGAGTTGATGGAGGTGCAGTGAAGGGCATAGACTGTGGTCCCATGAAGACACCTGTATTGGATAAAGGGGAAGAACAAGAAGAAAGGGCATTGGATAATGTAAACAACATCTTAAATTCTGTAAGATAATTTTGAAAATATGTTTACCCAGGTAAAATTTCAATTTCATCTGACAGAAAAAGTCACAGTAGCCACGTTCACGAAGAATGTGTGTACTATCAGCAAACTGTGTACACTCAGTTTTTCTGTATAGGTGCACTGAATAATTCTTGTTACATTCAATGTATGTATGGCTGAACACGTGATTAAAATCACACATGTATCCAGGTACTAATCCCCAGTTGCATCTGCAAAGCAAATGCACGTTGGTTCTCTCTTACAAACCGATGTACATGCATTCACTGGAACATGTGAGCCAGTTTTGTGTGAGCTGGGAATGAGATTGCCTGAAGGTCTTGTTTTTAAATTGCCATGTTCATGAAAGTTTGGAGTTAACGGTGTAAGCAGTTTATCTTCTGAATTACTCTCATATCTACATGACTGTTAATTTGAAGGAAAGTCCTCAATTATTACAAATTAAATTTTGAACAAAACTTAACACAAAAATACAAAATCCAGACAGTGAATGCTTTAAAAACTGTGTCTGTCTTCTAGGATGCTGAAGAGGATAAGCTATTCCTTTCACCATATGTGTTGCTAATTCTTCCCATTCTCTCAGCCACACAGTCCTTGCAGTGCAGCTTGGCTTACATATAGCGTTCTCACATTGAGGTTGTTCTGTCCTAGAACAAATTGGGGTCGGGGTGGGGGGGCTGCCTGTTGCTTTATCTGATTGGCCACATCTACTCAAAAGAGCCGGAGTTGTTTATTATAGGTGACCTCAGGCCACCTAGATTAAAGAAAAACTGCTTCAGACAGCCTATTGGCCTGGGCATTATCTTGATACAGTTGCTGTAATTTTATTGTCTATAGTTTTAGCCTTTAATCAGTTATCTTCCCTCCTGTTTCTCCCCTCCAGTATTGGTTACATTTGCTCCTGTAACCTGTCAAACCACATTAACTTGTGGAGTGTAGAGATAACTAACTAGAACAGGAGAGGAGTTAGCTAGACAATCAGTGTTTAGCAAAGCAAGTTCTTATCCATCCATCGGGTTCTTCAGTTTTTTCTCCTCTTATGCTGCTATATTTTTTTATGTTTTCCTCTTTTGTTTGCTCAGTATTTTCATCCCTACTTTGTTCCAGCATTTTTACACTTTCATTTTTTTAGTCACATTCTTTATCCCTTTTTGTCAACAGCCTTCCCTAGAAGTGAGGCCTTAGTCCAAATCAGAAATTCTCACACCACAGCTCTAGAACCTCTTCTGATAGAAGGATTCAATTATGTCAAATATGCAACAGTAATAAATGAGAACAGATAGGAACATGTGCAAAGTGCTTTCCTTTTTCTGCAAGCAACCACTCACTGAAGACCAGACCTCTATAATTTCCAGACAGGGTTGACCTGTGTGGCACTTCTCAATAAATGCTGTGTAAAAAGAAAGGCAGCTGGTGGGTTGGAATGGTACATACACAGCCCAAAAAGACCACAAGTAGGGAATCTTCTCTTACTACTGTCCTCTTGTGTTCATCTCTTCTTTCTCCAGCTTGGCTCCTACAAAACCCTACTGACCCCATGTTAAAACATTTCTGCATCCATGAATAAAGGGCCTATGTTTATGATTCATAGGATAGTATCATTTCCCCCAAACTGAGTTAAGAGCCAGTGTGGTGTAGTGCTTAAGAGTGTCTGGCTAGTATCTGGGAAACTCAGGTTCAAATCCCCTCTTGTGCTGTGGCAGCTTACCAAGTAAAACAACAGTTTTAAACATTTTTGTTTTTCATACTTAGTTGAGTTCCATTTTATTGTGGGTAGAAGCAGAAAAATATATACAAATATACACGTTTAGAAGGAAACCCCCACCTGTTGAGGTTGCACCACTGCTGGCAATTCAGTTACTTTGCAAGCAGATTTGTGAAGCAATTACCTGGGGCATTTTGCTGTGGCATGGCCCCTGTGCCATACAGTGACAAGATGGAGTCTTTGGAGAGAAGTTTCTTTGCTGATTCTTCTGATTTTGTTTGTTCAGTGAACAGGTCAAGGTCCCCAGATGCAGCAGATATTGTGGCAACCGCAGGGTTAGTGGAAGCACTCTGGGAAATAAAGGTCAAAAGAAGACTACTCAAAGAAATGACCAGAAGAAATGCTAGTCAATGTGCATTTCATTCCTAAACTAAAGAAAAAAATGTTTAATTACAGTATTACGAGGCAATTTCAAGGGTCCTAAGATTCTGAAAGCTATACAGGAATAATGTTGTGTTACAAATACATACACACAGAGGAATTTCGATGGTTATGTATAAAGAACACACTAATATTCATTTCTTAATGTTCCCCTTATAGGTTGCATATATTATATATTAATAAAATCATGAGAAAGCTTATTCTGTGTGAAGCAAAATCAGTACAGTTCCACACTATGCAAAAACATGCCTGCATACACATGATCCCACAACAAACATGAAAACTGTGGAATGTGTGTACATGCATATAAGAATAGGGGATGGGCCACAGTTGTGTAAGAAGG
This sequence comes from Sphaerodactylus townsendi, assembly GCF_021028975.2. Taxonomy (NCBI): domain Eukaryota; kingdom Metazoa; phylum Chordata; class Lepidosauria; order Squamata; family Sphaerodactylidae; genus Sphaerodactylus; species Sphaerodactylus townsendi. Next base: position 142,508,105 of record NC_059425.1, read on the forward strand.
TATGTATGTTTTCCATATTGTATGAGCTTACCGCAAGAAATACTAGTGCAACACCATTGTACACAGTAAATTTATTATGTAAGTTGTAGGGATGCCCCTAGATAAGAGCTAGAATCTGCCAAAATATTGGAAAATGGTATCTTTGCCATGTGACTCCTACTGTTGGTATGAAGAAATGTGGTGAATTTACACTATGCTGCACACCAGCTGATTTTCAGAATTTGCCAAACTTTGCAAATAAACACTGGGAAAAAATCTATTTCTTGTCAGTCATTCTTTTAAATGAAAAGGTTACAAAGAAATCATATCATCATGGCCTTTTGCAGGATTTATTTTAAATGTAATACATGCATCTTTGAAGATCAAATTTTTCCCCCCTTGCAGTCGATAATATTTCTCTGACAACATGCTGGGGAGGCCAATGTGACTGTTCAAAAGGGTTAGAGAAATGGAAAAGAATGCCAGACTAAGTGACAGGTATTTCTAAAGGAATTTGAGGGATATTTATCTTAAGTATGGAGGAAAAAGTAGGACTCAGTCCTTGCTGACATATGTAGTGGTTCAGACAGGACACCTGCCTAAAAGGATTACCTTTTCCACTGCAGTCCCAGCTTATGATGGCTTTATTTTCTTCTATGCATTCCTTGTCTCCTTGTACCTTTTTCAGATATTCTCCTTGGAGATTGCAGAAGACCTAACACACAATTTGCTGACTCTCCAATGCAAAGCAAATGATGGATAATTCCATCAATTGCTAGTTCCACGAAACTCCTCCAATGAGAGGTTTAGAAAGTGAAATGAATTTGTGCCCTATGTAATGATAGGTGATGTAGCTTAGCCTCTGTATGGGTCTGTCTCTAGATGAGGTAGTGTGCGTTTTCTGCACCAGGATTTACGGCTCACGCTGTGTCTATTAGAAAAATGTCATCATGCAAGGGTAAAGAAACCTGCATATAAAAAGTTTCCTTTCAACTACTCACAACAATTTGGGGACGAAGGGAAACTTTTGTTGTAGGGGACCAAGCTTGTTTTCAAAACACACACAGGAATCTATTTTTAGCGCCTCAGGCACAGTGACACTGCACAAATTCACAGGTTGAATGGTTCAGTAGTCTTTGTGAGGAAGAACTGCACCCTTAGAAGCGAGAAATCCCTACATTTTTAATGAAGTCAGCAGAGCATGAAGGAAAACATTTTCCCATAAATCATACTATATCTATGGTAAACTCTGCAAAGAAAAGTTAACTGTACAGTGAGATAATTTAACTGCCTCAGATCCTTTTCCTACAATAGATACGGAAATGATTTATCTCAAAATGGAATGCACATGTCTTCTATAGTCCTCAGAAGAAATACAGACCAAACTAAGGACTAAGGACAGAGTTAAGCAGTGAGATGGGACGAATTGTTTTCTACTACTATTCTCTGTAGACAAAAATGCCATTCTTTTACAAAATTAAAATGCCAACAATGAATGGATGAAACAGAAATGAATTAAGTGTTGTAGTTAATTTTCTCCAATCACAATGGGATCATTTATATACACACCCGCATATCCTGACCAGGAAACGAAATACTTACACAGCTATAGGTTGTTTTGTTTGAATTCCAAAACATGACTTAAATCCTCATATGGAGGGCATAGGTTCCAATGGAACAACGAACGGAAGCATTTCATTTCCTAGCTCCATGCAAGATCAGGAATAAGGAGGGGACATGCAAAGCCTCAGGATCCCACCAAGTTTCTGCCTAATATTCAAACCACAGTCTGGTATTGTGTGTGAATCTAGTCTGTCGCTGGAATGTGTGGGTGTTCATATACTTCCATAAAGGAATACATAAGTAAAACCCTCCTTCAGTGGATGAGAATGTGGCTCAAGCGGTTCTGAACCAGAAACTCTTCAGTGTAAACTAGAATGTAAAAGTGTAGCTGCTGCTACAGATGCTGACAGTTGGACTAGGTTGAAGCGGCATCTCATGCACAGTTCTTTGGATTTATTTGTGTGTATTATTTATAATTTGCTTTTCTTGCTGAGATTCAAGGCAGATTACAAGGACCAATGCAATCAATAGTGTGATATATCTAATAGTGATGAACAGGATGAAAATTGCAAAAACGGAAGACAAAACTGTTGTCTGAACAAAGCATATCTATTAAAAATGACATATAAACGTAAACATTACAGCAGTAGAAACACTGTGTGTTTTCCTGGACCATTTGGTTACAATGTCACCCTATTTTTGTTATAAAAATGCCTTCCTGAACTATTCAGTTTTACCTAGTTTGCAGTGCGCTAGGAGCGTGAGAGCCTTCCAGACCTCCTCAGACTTCCTCATTCCACAACAGAGAAGGCACATGTATATACAGTTGTTGCTCTCGCCAACTTGTATGATGACACATGCAGAAGGTCCTGCTCAGACAGATGGTCATAGCAGGACATAGGTAAGGAGGTGATATGGCAGATATGAGGGTCCAAGTATCAAGGACTCTGGATGTGCTAGACAATACCTTAAATTGAGCCTGTAATTAATGTGCATCTGATGGAGTGACTGCAGAATGGGTGTAATATGCACACTCCCTTGAGCTCCTAATAATTGCTGAGCTGTGGCATTCTGCACCATTGGAGCCTCCAAATTGATAGGGGGGAGGGGTTTCTATGTACAGTATATTACAGTATGTACAGCAGAGTTGGGATCCAACCAGTTCTTACCACTTCTCTAGAAGTGGTTACTAATTTTTTCTGAGTGCCGAGAAGGGGTTACTAAAGCAACCTCCCTGCCCAATAGGGACTGGAGGTGAATGTGCGCGGCATCACTATCGGAACCTGTTATTAAAATTTTTGGATCCCACCACTGATTACAGGAGTCTAGACTCAATGTTACAAAGGATCCATGAATCCTGATTGGCAGAGTCAAGGGGGGGGGGGGGCATTTTTCAGTCTTCTAAGTTGGAAAAAAAAGTGTGTTTGTTTGTTTGCAACTGCATTAGCTTGCTTTTTCAGCAGTAATTCCAGGTCCAGTATAACCCCGATGCTGAACCCTAGCATCAGAAGTGTGAAGCATGCTGTTGTTTAAGACCGCAAGCTTTCTAGTCAGAGTTCCCTCATTCTTGTCTAGGTGGAGTTTTATTTTCATCTGACTGAAATGACACGGGAAAGGGTTAACACACCTCCAGTTCACAGGATCTGTCTATTTTATCTAGATGCACTGACTGCTGGACAGAAAATGGTGGCCTAGCAGATGAAGCAAATTACCCAGGATGACCAGAAATGTACAAGAACAACTTGACATACAAGTTAGGATCTCTGTAGTGATTCCTAGTCACAAGCACCCAGAGAACAGATGGACTGAAATATACACATTGCCCACGAATCATGCAAATATGTAATATTAAATAACACATTGCTATCCCTACCATTTCCATAAGAAAGCCAGACCAACTTCCCAAACCTTTGCTACCAGATCTGCTCCCAACTTCCCCCTATTGAGGATCTCTACACTGACTCTCCAGTACTTTGGCATTTTCTTTGCACACTGCAGTATCTGCAAACACAAAGGATTTCCTGTAGCCATAAGTTATTTTTACTCATATTGGGTAGGAACAAGGCTATTAATTGCAGATGCTTAGGACTAGTTTGTGCTATGGGTAAAGCTGAACTGCCCCTACTGAAAATTGTACCGTAAAGCAGGATGATGTGAAAGTAACATGCAATCCAGTTCTTGATGCTGCAAATATCAAGTGATGATCAAGTATTAACATTTCATAAACTATTAGCATTCTATTCTTCAAGCATGAGTGGAGTAGGATTTCTATGGTGCTTCAATGAAGCACCGCTGAAAGGAAAAAAAGACAAATTCCTGCCTAAACATTTACAATCTAATTATCAGCCTAATACTTGGATTACAGCCCAAAGTAGCCTTTGGGTTGTAAATTAAGCAGGATCATGCATAGATGGAAGACCACCAAGGAAGACCGAGGTTGCTTTTATGTAGGTTTTGTTTTTCTGCTTACCTGGGAAGGAGGTACAGAAGAGGCCGGCAAGGGATTAGAGATCATTGGGCCAAATATATCCAGGTCATCATTCAGAGCTGTAACAGGAGTGGTGATGCTTCCATTTGTAACAGCAGAATCAGCAGGGCCATCTTAAATGACAATGTTTTAGAATAAAAAGTGTTACACCAGATTTTAATAACTGCAAAGTAAGTATATACGCAGCAAGCCAATTACACTGCCAGTGCTTAAAGGCATTCTGGATTGGCAGAACTTGCCAAGTGTTCAAAACACTTGGTATCCTGGCTCCTCTGATAATCTGCCAGATCCCTGTAATTTAAAAGCTACAACATGCCAATGTAATTAGCAAGATTTGAACATATTAAAACACAGCCTGAGGCCAGCCATAAATGGCATCTAAACCAGTTTCACACAGTTACACAGTTCTACAAGACTTCCACAGCTTTGTCAAACAGTATAATAGCTTAAGGAACAGAAATCTTACCAATATATAACCCTCGCTGGAAGCAAGAATTGTAATAATTAGATACTTCTGAATATATCACTGGTAGACATACAGGTCATATTGTTCTCAAAAAAAGACAGGACTGATAATTTGGTAATCCCATTGCAATAACCTACTGACATAAGAAGTTCAGCACCTCGTCAGCATATTATCAACATCTTCCTTCAAACCATCAGACTAGCATCTTATGAAATATTTCAAAACTAGTTTCTTCTTTACTATCAAGCTCTCAATATCCATAGTTTATGACTTAATATTGGAGTATACTCCATTGCAACTTACTATCTCAAATGTGAAATAAAAGATGAGAAATATCTTTCACTGTCCTTTTGATTTTAATGCCTATGGTGGATTTAACAATTGTTTAATCTACTGTTTATTCAAGCTCTATAAACATTGTTTCTGAAATGAAATTGTGGCATAGTGTTGACAACTGAACCCCCACTCACACATCCCCTCCCAAACCCCATGAATGTTATAGTTAACAGTACTTCATCCAGGAAGGAAAGCTGAGTTGTATCACATCTTTCTGTTTCATACAGATCAATAACTTCTATGAGCACTTCAATCCCACGTGTTTGAGAATTTCTGCCAAAAGCACACTAAACACATACAGTTCTGCAGCACTCTCAGATATATTATTATATATTTCCAACAGTATTGTAAGTTAGGCCATTATCCCCAATTACAGATGAGGGACAATGAGAAAATGACTTGCCTGAGGCCACTTGGTAAATCTGTGGCAATAACAGGATTGAACCAGCACTGTGTGCTACGTGCCAGTATATTTTTTATTTATTTAATCTACATCTGCACCGTCTCTCAACAGGGGATCAGGGTGGCTTACAACATTTAAAATACAGTAAGTACAACTACAGCACAAATAAATATACTAAATAACAATAAAACCAACTGAAATATAAACTTAAGATGATCTTCAGATCTGAAACAACAGGCCAGATCTCCAGTTCATAATGCTAAACAAAGGCTGTGTGAAACAAAGCAGACTTGCATGCCATACAGAATGCTGGCAGGTCCCACAAGGCAGAACTTCCCCAGGGAGCTGGTTCCATTGAGAGGGGGCAGCCGGAGAAAATCCTCTTGCCCTGGTGGTTGACAGGTGGGCAATTTACAAGTCAGACATCTGTAGAAGGCCATGTCATGATGAACTAAACAGGTGAGTGGGGTTGAGAGGTGTTAAGAATACGATTATCCCAGGCTGTTTAAGGTTTTATGGGTAAAAACACCAGAACTTTGAATTGGCAAGAGAAGTTAACTGGAAGTCAGTGAAGGTGCCCAAGTATTGGTGTTATACGTGCAGACTCGGGAGACTAATCAGCAATCTAGGAGCCACATTTTGGACTTCCTGAAGCTTCCAAAGCATCTTCTCAGGCAGCCCTCCCCAGAGTCTGTTACAACAGTCTAATCTGGATGTGATCATCACATGAATCACAGTGGCAAAGTCAGAGCAGACAAATAGAGGGCCAGATGGTGGACTTGATTAAAAAGTTCTCTTTGCCACCCTGGACACATGTTTGTCCAAAGTAAAGGAAGAAATGAGCTACATTCCTAGGTGTCATCTGCATATTGGTGGTACCTAACTCCCAACCTCCAGGAAATCTCTGCAAGAGGGCACATATTAAACAACACTGGAGAGAGTATCAACCCCTGCCAGATCCCATAGGCCAGGGCCGAGGGACAGAATCTTTCCACTGATGGCTACTCTCTGAGAAGGTTCCTGAAGGAAAACCATCTCATTGCATGCCCCTCACCCCCAGGGAGCCTAGGTGGTCAATCTGGACCAGATGGTTAATTACTTTACATATTTGCTATTGATTTGCTTTGCTTTACATAGTATTTGCTTTACATATTTACATTATTTCTGAACCCAAATAAATAATTAGACATGGTTTCTCCTCAGCATACAAAAAGATGTTTGGGGGGAATTCACAGATACATAAAAAACTAAAATCCCAGCATGTGCACACACGCCAAACAAGTAAATGATTGTACAAATGAAAATATTTACACCTTGAGAAGCAAAACAATCCTGAGCATTGTAATAGAAACCCAATTTGTTTTGGGGAGTTTAAAAAAAGTGACCACTTTGTTGAATTGACAGCTACTTCTTTCACAAAAGCATGACTGCTTCAACAGTTTGTATTTCTGGCGATGGATAAAGACGCTTCATAAACAGCTTGTTAGCAATTTACCAAGCAGATCTAAAGTTCCTCTGCCCATCTGTTTTCTCAGTTTGCCCAAACTACCAGCCAAAATACAAAGAACACGCTAACTACTGAATCATATGATAGTTGGCACCTTGACTGTAGCAGCAATACATTTAAGGTCAAGTCAAATAAGAAATGATGCCTAATTCAAGACCTTACTGGTTTGGATCCAGCAAGCAGTCAGTGGAAAGCACTGGAAGATGCAGATCTTTTCCCCTTGCACCCCTCCCCACAGCTTTGCTTACTAACACCAAAAAAGTTGATTTCTGCTGGGGGAAGGGGAACAAGGGGAAGGTCCATGATCCGTGTGCCCATGGATTGCTGGATTCAACCCACTATCTCTATCCTGAATCTAGATGATCAAATTTGAAAACTAAACACTGAAGATCTAGGAATATGTGTGCTTTTGTGGTAGTAAAGAACACCGTGGAAACCTTTCCCAAAAGTCTGGTAGAGCCTTGTTGCTGTACCATTTGAATCAATCTGTCTTAAGATAAGCACCCAAAACCTGCAGACTTCTTGACTACCAATTTCAAAAATTAAGATTACCATCTGTTAAATCTCCTTTCAGGGTTCAACAAGAAGACTACAGAAACAGTAGCAAAACTGATCTCATGGGCACTAAAACACCATGACCAAGTCCTGAAGCTATCCTGACTTCAGAGGATTAATTTAATTCTGACAGTAGGGTTACTGATACTTTAGATCAGTGGTTCTCAACCTTCCTAATGCCGCGACCCTTTAATACAGTTCCTCATGTTGTGGTGACCCCCAACCATAGAGGAGCGGTGTCTCAGTTCCTAAGACCTTTGGAAATATGTGTTTTCCAATGGGTCTTAGGCGACCCCTGTGAAAGGGTCATTCGACCCCCAAAGGGGTCGCGACCCACAGGTTGAGAACAGCTGCTTTAGATAACCTTTACAGTGTCCTGATTCTATCCTTTCATTATGTACACTTCTTATTCTGAATTGTGTTTAGTAGGCACAGCCTGAGTAACTGCAACAAGCGGTTGGGCTTTATGGTTTATTTTATTAAAAATAAACTGATCCTTTCAAAAAGCTACTTCGAAGACCTTGGTTCTTTAGAGCATGCTTGTCTCCAGATGAGGATGTCCAACATCAGTCTTTTACAGAGGCCAACGCTAGTGGTGTGATGGGATAGGATATTGCCGTTAGATTCTTCTTGATGGTAGCAACATTTATTCCTGTCTACCCAAGTATCCAAGCACTTCCTCCTCCCCAAAATATCACACGGTCACTGCTTTGCAAAAGCAGATATAACGGCCAAATCCAAATCAACAGTGTCCCTAACAGAAAACTAACAGCAAAGGCCTGCGTTTCTAGGAGAAATGGGGGAACAGCCCAGGAATACATGATCCTGTTATGATATTTAAAAACAAAGTTCACAGAGGTCATTTTCTAGGCAGCAACAGGTTTGCAAAGCAACAAGGGCCAGGAGCCTGGAAGTCTGGGGGCAACCAGCTACAGTTTACCTTTAAGGTGATTGGTGCATTCAACTGAGACTCTGGTCCAATGAGAGACAGTTGCCGGAGAAGAAATACCTAGCTTGAATGTATATAGAAGCTATGGATTAGTTCTATTCTATTTGATGAAGTGTTCTGTATAGCCTTACAGTCTTATTTAGTGTAGTCTTGTGTAACCTTGCAACCTTCCTATTGGAAAGAACATTTTGCGTGGACAGTTTTCTTTGCCTAAGAGAGAGGAGGAGGAGGAGGAGGAGAAGATGATGATGATGATGATGATTTGGATTTATATCCCCCCTTTCTATCCTGTAGGAGATTCAAAGGGGCTTACAATCTCCTTGCCTTCCCCCCTCACAACAAACACCCTTTGAGGTGGGTGGGGCTGAAGAGCTCCAAAAAGCTGTGACTAGCCCAAGGTCACCCAGCTGGCATGTGTGGGAGTGCACAGGGTAATCTGAATGCCCCAGATAAGCCTCCACAACTCAAGCGGAAGAGCAGGGAATCAAACCCGGTTCCTCCAGATTAGAATGCATCTGCTCTTAAGCACTACGCAACTGCTGCTCAGGAGGCTGCAGTGTGTGCAAGAAGAAGACTACTAAACCTTCTTCTCTGTTCTGAGTAACTCTGCTTTAAGTCTGCTGATAGAGCCCACATCTTCACACAAGGGAAAGCAGAATGGCAAATGTATTTCAACTTGACGATGCATGGCATTTCTGCAATTTTCAGTCACTCTGAAAAAAATTCATTCATCAGTGACGCAGGAAGCCAGCAGTACTACTGACCTCTCTTTCACATCTTCCCTTTGTTTGCTTTCATCCTTTTTCACTCAAAGAAACCTGTGAAAAATCATACTTTAACTTGGAATGAGCATGGAAGAATAAGTGTGGCATGGTGAAGGAAATGCAAAAGAATGAGACATTTAACACTGTTATTTGCCACACTATCAAAATAGATATCTGCTTTGTCTGGGATTTTACCGTTAAAACAGTGGGTAGCATTACACAAAAAGTAGATGACTGACACAAATCTTCAAGGGGAAATAGTGGTTTTGTTTTGAAGTTTCTCTTTGCTTATATTGCTAATATGAGGAATTCTTAATATGTTGTAATACTGCAGGATTCACAACAGTTCATATGTTGACATAAAAATGTGTTGGTATCATTAAAGAATTAAATCAAAACATACACTGTAAAGTTGCCAGGCTTTTGGACTGGGAATTAGAGCTGTTGCAATAAAGATGTTTTAAAGATCTACAACTTTTGCATTATTTGCAGCTCTAGGGAATTTTAAAAACAAAATTAAGTCTACAGAATGACATCTGAGAAGTCTGAGTTTTATTTTGAACTCTCAATTCTAGTTTTAACAAATGTAAATATAAATATTTCGAGTTTCAGGAGCCAAGAAAATAGAGAGAAAACCAGAGAGCCCATTTTGAATTTGTACTTGATCATTATTTGATTCAACTGAAGTATTTTTACATGTACAGAATAAAGCCTTTATGAGATACTGTCACTATGAATAATAATAAGCCCTTCAGTGGCAAATGAGCAGTACATTCCAAGAGCCACAGGGGTATTGGTTCATGCTTTTGCTAACTTCGTTCTTCTCTTGTTATGATAGTAAATGCAGAAGCGCTACTGCAACAATACGCTGGGGATTCTACTCTAAAGTCAGGCAATCAAAGTTATGGTTCCCATAGCAACTGTAACTGTGCCACAATTTATATACTTATTAACCCACAAAGATTAATACCTCACTATGGCCCCAAATTCAGATATGCACAGAAAACACAAACATACAGCCACAGAAACCACATCTAATCCACATTTTGTAAGACCTGTGCTTTTGTTATTTCAAGCACAAACCCCATTATAACTGAGATTCTTTGTTGTCCAGCACCTTCTTTTTGGAGAGAATAAACGACAGGGCTTTCACAGGTTATGCCTATAAGACCTGGTTTCTGAATGCAAGAACAAGTGACCACAGGCCATTCTATGCCTATGTTTTATTTTTAATATGGAACAGAATATGAATATGTTTCCCTAAACCATGCCGATAGCTTTGTGATCTGCTAAACAGAAAAGAGATTTCTTCCTCAATTTAGTCTACATTTTGGAGTTGGCTTAAGAAGAGGTAAAGAACACTAGGGCATTCAGACAATTCTTCACAATATATCTGCTTGTTCTACGAAAATAACTTCTAGGAGGAGAAGAGTGCCACATAAATAGCTTCCAGTGCATCACTGTGGGTATTCTGTGCAGCCCCATATTGGGACTGCGCATGCACTGGCCTACCACGGAAAGGATTTTAAAGCTTTTTGTCTTCAGCTCTAAGAGCACTCGCTCCCCCTCCCCAAATGGTCACTTGATAGGAGGGGAATGAGTGCTATTCCCTCAGCTCTTCTTTCGCCACCGCAGGGGAATGAAGTTCTTGCTGCTCTGCTGATTCTTCCCCTCACATCAGGAAAATTGCAGTAGATTTTCAACTTGTTTTGCCCCCATTTTATATAAATGACTGCTACACAGGAAGATACATTACTGCAATCTTGCAGCTTCAACTACCTATCTCAAAGTTTATATTTTTAACTAGCAAAAATGAAGTTAGTGGTACAAGTTCAAGAAAGGCTTGCAGAAGAGGAAGCAAAGGAGTCCAAGTAAATCTCAATGTTGACAAAAATCACTGTAACTTCACAGCGGCATTAAAAGTAACATTGAAATAATTTGGTAGCCACTATCAAACATGGTAAGTTCTACCTCCAGACATGATTTTTTGCCCCCATGTCCTCCTTTTGAATAGCTAGAGGCATCTTGTGGCCTGCTGTCGGAAATAATATTGTTCTGGGTTAGAATCACATCTACTTGAATTCCTTCCTTTATGTTTTCATAGAAAGTCAGCAAAGGAGGACCAGATTATAGAAAATGACACATCAAGGAAAGCCACATTTCTGTGGAAAATTGTATCATTTTTAATTATTAAAAAAAAAGATTAGGTCAAAGTAACTGTTTGCTAAAGCTTACTTTTGGGGTTGAGAAACAGGTTGCTTGCCTGCAACTGATGTCAACTGTTACGGTGGAACAAGGTGTCACAGAAGGCAGAATGCTTCCATTGCTCTGTTTCTTGCCCCCCAGAAACAGCTGGCATAGAACATCATAGAACATCTGAACCTGTCCCTGCTCCCACCTCATATAGTTAGTAGCAGGTAGTAGGAAAATGCACATTGTGAACACAGGTTTGCGTGGGAAAGAAAGCAAAAGGGCAGCATCTCCATATTTCTTGCACTGTGAACACAGAACTTTATAAGTAGAATCTCCCTCACATCATAGAATCATAGAGTTGGAAGAGACTCCAAGGGCCATCAAGTCCAACCCCCTGCAATGCAGGAACACACAATCAAAGCACTCCTGACATTTGTTCATCCAGTCTCTGTTTAAAAACCTCCAAAGAAGAAGACTCCATAACTCTCTGAGGCAGTAAATTCCACTGTCGAACAGCCCTGATGGTTCTTCCTAATGTTCTTCCTAATGTTTAGGTGGAATCACTTTTCCTGCATCTTGAATCTATTACCGTCCCAGCTTGTCAATATCCTTCTTGAATTGTGGTGCTCAGAACTGTACACAGTATTTCAGGTGAGGTCAAACCAATGCAGAACAGAGAAGTACAATTACATCCCTCGATCTTGATACTGTGCTCCTATTGATGCAGTCCAAAATCGCATTGGCCTTCTTGGCCACCACATCACACTGCTGACTCATGTTTAGTTTATGGTCTACTAAGACTCCCAGATCCCTTTCACATGTAGTGTTGTCAAGCCAGGTGTCACCCATCCTATATCTGTGCATTTCATTTTTTCTGACTAAGTGTAGTATCTTCCATTTATCTCTGTTGAAATTCATTTTGTTTGTTTTGGCCCAGCTCTCTATCTGTCCAGGTCATTTTGAATCCTGCCCCTGTCCTCTGGGGGATTAGCTACCCCTCCTAATTTGGTGCTATCTGCAAATTTGATTAGCATACCCTCTATTCCATCATCCAAGTCATTGATAAAAATATTGAAGAGCACTGGACCCAGGACAGAACCCTGTGGCACCCCACTAGTCTTTTTTTTCCAGAATGAGAATGAGCCATTAATAAGCATCCTTTGAGTTCGATCAGTCAACCAACTACAAATCCATCTAATAGTAGCATTGTCTAGCCCACATTTCACTAGCTTACTTGCGAGAATATTATGGAGCACATTGTCAAAAGCTTTACTAAAATCAAGGTATGCTACGTCCACAGCATTCCCTTCATCTACCAAACTTGTCACTCTATAAAAAAAAAAATATAAGATTGTCTGGTATGACTTGTCTTTCAGAAACCTATGCTGACTTTTTGTGATCACCAGAAGTTTTTGACATCATATTTTCAAAGTTATAACTTCTGCAACCATATGTCTTTAAAATTAATGTTGAATTTCCAGAACTGCGAGACAGCCTATTAGCTGCTCCACAGAATCTCAAGGAACATATAGAATCAGCTTACTCCGAAAGCTGCTAAAAAGCTATTCTGTCTTAAGCAGAATTAATGACACTAGGCATGACAGAGCTTCATTAAAATGCACCAGTTAGCTTATTTGTTTGATTAGCAGTCATATTCTAATTTCTTCTGAACTGCTTTCTGCCATCTCTGTAATTGAAGGTTAATAAGGTTATATTATCCAACTTGTTTTCAACAAGTACCTTGCTTAACTTTCATCATCCTTAAGATAAATTGGAAGAAAAAGAACATGGCAATTGAAGTACGTCCCCTTAGAACAGCTGGGATTATCAATTTTTAATGCTAATACACGGTGATGGTTACTCTAAAGTGCGCAACCATCCATATTCATCTATGTTTTCTGTATGGCACATCTAACTGGTAAATGATACATCAAATGGAAAATGAGTTTTGTTTCTTCCTGTAAATTTCTGTAAACATGATGGAAAAGTAGTGTTTTAACATTATGTAGTATTGAAGACTTTTTACAAAATGAATAGTACTGACTTCTCAATGTGTCACTTTAAGAGAAAATATATACTTACAAACTGGAAAACCCAAACAGGGATTCCTTGTGACTCAGAGATATAATATCACTGACTTCTATACGCTCATTATGATGAAAGCAGTTACAATTATTTATCTGTAAGAGCACAGAACAAGGATGCTAAACTGGGAAAGCACCAATAAACACACACACACAGGTAAATGACAAGGCCCACAGGTGACTGCAAAGACTCTTTGACAATCAATCAGGAATACGTTTGCAAAATATGAAGTTACATAAATACTGAGAGCAAGTTTATGTTTTTTAAAAAGATCATCACTACTTTAAGGAGAAGTGCCTTACTTGTCATTCATATAGGCCCGTGGTGGCAAACCTTTGGCACTCCAGATGTTATGGACTACAATTCCCATCAGCCCCTGCCAGCATGGCCAATTGTAGGGGCTGATGGGAATTGTAGTCCATAACATCTGGAGTGCCAAAGGTTCGCCACCACTGATATAGGCAGTGTACTTAGATCACAAATGTGATAAAACAAGTTTCTATGGAATTCCTCAACCAGACCCATTGGTATCCCTTTGTACATTATAACTGGCACATCACAGTACATTGTAACTAGTATGTTATAGAGTCCCCTTCACCCCTCAAGATAGTCCATTCCTTTCCAATGCTTACTCCTTGGTCATCTTTTTGAATGCACCATATCTAACAAGCTTTCAATAAGGAAAAGAACTGCAAGATACAAGGATATTGATATGGATCATACAAACTGTGAATACAGTTTGCAAACACAATCTTTGCTGTCTCCTCCTGAATCTTATGGGTTTCCTTAAAAGCTATCCTTGTGCATCAGCAAATATTCAGCAATGAAATAGCTGGAAAGGCCAGCAGCAGAAGGAATTCAAGAAAGAACTCGGATAACAGTAGGGGAAAGTTTGTTGAGTCACTTCAGCTGCAGCCCCCCATAGAACTCCAAAAAGTCCCCTGACCCTTGGGGGAGCCACAAGGACAAAGATCCTTTCTATAATCTCCACACCATTCGTGGTTCTTAAGCATTCAAGTTATTGTCATAAGCCTGCCTGCCTGCTTTTGAGAAACCACACATACACAGATTTAATAGATGCAGACATAAAGATACAGCAGTTTAAGATGCAGCATATTTGGGTTCTTATTAACATACCAGTCTTGCTAGGAACTGAGGAGCATGCAGGTTATTCTCTGGCCAAAAATCGGCTACAAATTGGCATTAAAATTATTATAATCACAGTTACCTTCTCCTTCTCCCTCCCTCCCTCCCACTCACCAGCACTGCCCCTCCTCACATGGCTGCAGCAGTGGAGATACAGCAGGTACTGTGGTGGGAGGCGGGAGCAGGTCATGCAGTAGGGGGAGACTCCTCTTCTGGTGGAATGGTGGATGGAGGTTCTTCCTCCTTTGCCATATCACAGCCAGCTCCTCCTCTCCCACAGGCAGCACTGCTGACTCACTATGTTAGAGGTTGCTGAGGAAAGGTAGTGATGGTGGAGCTGGTGATGGCAACAGTTCTGTGCAAGAACAAAAAAAGGTTCCTTCTCTAGAAATAACATTCCCCCCTCCATTTCAGGTTAAGTTTTAAGATTTATCTGCAAACTGGTGAGATCCTCACAAGTGGATGGAGAAACCTCCCATCTCTATCTGCAGATGTGGCCAGGTAAACAATTAGATATGTTGATGATTTTATATTACCAAGTCAACTGATCATTCATTTACAGCTGCCACTTTAAACAAACATGATGTTGAGTCAACCACTGTGTTTTCAGAGCATCACATTTGTTTTGGTGAGACATGCTCACTAACTGGATACCACATAGCTTGGAGAATGTATGAAACTAGAAAAAATCCTGCCTTTTCATTAATAAGAAAGCACAATAAAATACGGAACTTTAGTGTAAATAAATCTCATTTATTAGCATCTGATTGCTGTAGTGGTAATTCAAACTTCTGCCTCTACCACAGGAGTCTGAACTTGAGGTGTAAATTCATGCTTCAAATTGCTACATCAAAATCAGTATTCTTCATATAATATACATAATCAACATGAGACAAGCATACTACAGTAATTCAGATTGACCTGCTTTTGTCAGTTTCACTTCAAGTACTGGAGTCTCTCTCTCTCTCTCTCTCTCTCCCCCCCCCCACCCCACCTCAGTGCTGAATTTGCTTTACTAATCTAAGCTTACCCCTTTCTAGCATGTAAATATAATCCTGTTCTTCAGTGTCAAAATTTAGTCAAAGCCTAATTGTAACTGAAAGGAAAAGATAATCCCTACTCAAACAGAACCACTGCACAAAAACTGTTAAAATACACAGCAGCATTAGACTGTTTTAAATGTTGACATAAAGTGGTATTTGTACAGGAAGGAACTGAAAGTCAATTTAATGCCAAATTACTCTAAAGTAATTACTCCAGTAGCAAAGTTTCTGCAATCAGGTTGCCTGTTCTAGAACAGATGTCCCCAACACAGTGCCTGCTGACACCTATCTTGGCACCCACCAAGAATTTTTCAAAAAATGGGTGGGGCAATTGCTCAGGAGGGTTTCTCACAGGCCACAGGTGATTAGATTGACTGTGCAGAGCTTTTTAAATGTTGCCTTGGAAGCAGCTGCCACTACCGCACAAAAATCATCACACTGTGATTGAAGTTAAGTGATGCATATTGAAGAAAATATTCCAAAGCAGTATGTTTATTTAAAAAGGCATTCTCTTAAACAGATCTGCCTGAAATGGTGAACAGTTACTATAGCAGTTATGCAGAACATAACTTGCTAACATTCTGCGGTAGGAACTGCCCCCTGCGGCAGCCGTTCTGTGGGTGGTTCCCACCACCTTGTGCCAGCATTCCAAATGTGCTCCCTGGTTCAAAGAGGCTGGAAACCCCAGTTCTAGAACTATGGCTAAGGAATTATCTTAGTTTTGATTAGAACCAGGTCCCTGAAAGACTGGGTAAGCACACTGAAACTCTGGCCCTTTCTGCACGGGCCATATATGGCGCCCTGGGGATGGCAAAAACGCCGTCCCCAGGGAGCCGTTCGCACAGGCGGCGCTGCTAAAATGCAGCAGCGCCGACCTGGCTCCCCTCCACCACCCCCAGGGCGGCGTCAGGCCGCCTCCAAAAACCTCCCTCCTGGAGGGAGGTTTTTGGGAAAACAGCGCGTTCCCACCGGCGCAGTGCGAATGGCACCGCCGGGAACACGCTGTTTTCCCCGTCCCTCTCCCACTCACCTTGTTGCCTTCGTCGCTCTACTGGACTGCTGAGACCCTCCCTCACTGTACTCTAACCCCTGGAGGTCGGAGGGCAGCGTGGGCGGGTCTCAGCAGTTCAGTAGAATGAAGAAGGCGATGAGGTGAGTGGGAGAGGGATGGGGAAGAGGCGGCTCTCCCACACCGGCCTCTGCGGGGGCCGCTCACACGCTCCCGTGCGAACGGCCTCCACCCCTCCAACGGCAGAATTCCTGCCGGTGGAGGAGCGCCCTTTCCGCAGTGCGGAAAGGGCCTCTGAACAGTTTAACATTAACTAAAAAGTACTCTTAAAACGCCAGTATAATGCTCAATAACTTGCATGCATTCACCCAGTAAATTCTCTCTCTTTCTCTCTCTCTTTCGGACAAGGAGACTTCACTGTATTTCCCAACCTACTCTAAAACCCTCTGTTCCTGTGGTAAGGGAAACTGGTATTGGAGAGCCCATGTCCAAAGCTCCCTTGGGTTTGCAGAACTGATTGCACAGGTCCTTAGATCCCTGGGTAAAAGCAGAGGCATTCAATAGAAACTGCACAACATTCACATAGACATGAGAGAGCTGTATACTTGGGAGAAATATAATAAGGAAAGCCTATCTTTTAAAAAGCATGGTGTCACAGTCTACAAATGCTTTGAAGATCACTTTGATAGCTTTCCCTTCCCTAAGGAGCTCATTACCTACAGTTTAGTAAAGACAGCACTGACAGGAACAGACCCCCTTCAAGTCTTTTCTAAGTAAAATCAGCATGCTACAATACTATTTTAGAGTTTAACGAATGATACTTGCCAGCATATGAAACATCAAACCATTGTGTTTATTATGGTGTGTATTGCTGAAGTAATTTGATGCAGATTAATAGTAGGATAATTTGCTACTCACCAAGTCCTAAAAGATCAACAGTTGAGTCTGGAACTTTCTTGGGACTTGCTTTAAGTTCCAGTTGCTGATCCTCCTTCTTCTCAGCCTTTATTTTAAAACAAAATAAGCATGCATTTTTAATTAAAGATTTTCCATTAACATTCCAGAGAATCAAAAACTTAAACATCGCAAATAAGTAACTTGGTTAATAGTGGAAAGAGTAATCACATTATCTTAACGTTACCAGTGTATACAGAAGAAAATGAGGGAGGCAGAGAGAGATGACAAAATGTGCTGCTTTTACCTGTGCTGGAGCAAGCATTTAAAACTATTTAACATTTATATAGCACGTTTCCAATTGCTGAATGTACTTCAAAGATTACCATAATTGCTATGTTCAGTGTAAACAAGCGCAAGGTGATGCACACTGGAACAAAGAACTGTCACTTTAAATACATGCTTATGGAATATAAACCGGGAGAGACTAAAAGAGAAAGATCTTGGGGTTGTAGTGGACAGCTCAATGAATTATCAGCCCGGTGTGTGAACTAATGAAAATTATAAGAAAAGGTTCTAAAACAAAATGGCCAATTCCTTTTTGTTGCAATGTGCATCGATTTGCACTTACTTACACAGAACATAACAATTATGATAATCTTGGCAAAGCACATTCAACAATTAGGAATGTGCTATATAAATGCTAAGTAGTTTTTAAACACTTGTCCAACACTGGCACAAACAGCACATTTGTCTCTCCCATTTTGTTATGCCAGGACACTTACAGTCACTCCAGAAGTAGAAAAAGAGGCAGCTAACCCCCCCCCCCCTTTCATATCCAGAGAACAAATGCCAGAAGGCCAAGGGGGGAAATTAGCTTAATCAGACTCAGAGGAAATAATGGACTAAAATTGTAAAAATGCAAAACTAGATTTCTTGGCACCGTTTGCAGGAATGCTTATCCTAGACAAAAACAATCCTTACTAAGATCATTTCAAATTCCACCTACAAACAACGGCCAGTGTTTGCGAAACACAGGCAAGAGATTTTCTAAACCGACAGTGCCTAACACATGAACAGAAAGAGTTAATTATAAAGGCAAAAAAATCATCCATTGAGTCCCAACACATCGGTAAGCAAACATTCAATCATCTTTTGAGTTAATATCAACACAATCTCAGGTCACAGTTATTTTTGTCCCAAACAAATATTAACCAAGGAAATAAGTTTCCTCTACCATGAAACTAGCAAATAAAATAATTTTAATTTGACTTTAATTTGAATGATCACAGGACACACAAACATACACCGCCAATGGGAATTATAAGGTCTGGATTTCAGTCATACACTTCACATCATATTTTTCCATCTAACCTGCCTCCAACCAATAAGGAGACCGTATACATTCATCACAATTGGTAGCTATAAGCTAACTTTTCACTTTTTCTTACTCTCTCCTTTTCTCTCACTGAAGCCCAAAGCCCCACACTGTTTCTCAGAGGCATAGCTCCAAAGGGGCTGGGGGTGCACAACGCACCAGGCGTTCCCCCTGTGGGGGCGTGGTGAAGGTGTTTCGGGGGCATGGCGGAGATGTTCCGGGGAGGGGACGGTGGCGGCATTCTGGGGCTGGACGGGGTTGGAGTACGCACCAGTGTACTGGGTGCTTTTCCCCCTTGATGTCTCTGCTGTTTCTCCAACTGCTCTGATACTCTTCATGGTTCTTGTCATGCAGCCTCCTTTAGTCTCTCTCAAGGATCTTCTTCAGATCCCTTCATTCTCTGGTTTCTGTTTCCTGCCAAGACCCCACCCACGCACCCAATTTGTCTTCAGCATAACTCTCCTCATATCCCCAAGACTCCTCCTTTTATTACCTTTCCTTCTCTTTCCCTTTCTCTCTTTCAGCCTTCCTTGTCCCATGTTCTTCAAAGACATGCACATATCCACACAACTCT
The DNA here is from genome assembly GCF_021028975.2 of Sphaerodactylus townsendi. Taxonomy (NCBI): domain Eukaryota; kingdom Metazoa; phylum Chordata; class Lepidosauria; order Squamata; family Sphaerodactylidae; genus Sphaerodactylus; species Sphaerodactylus townsendi. The sequence continues at coordinate 142,527,437 of NC_059425.1, forward strand.
CTCATGGACGAGACATAGTTAGGCATTTTAATGATCAAAGATTTTAGCAACTGTTGAATTAGGGTGTACTAATTTCCTCTGATATGCACCAGTACCATTAAGAAAATATGATCAACCTAGCACCATGGTGGCGAACCTATGGCACTCCAGATGTTCATGGAGTACAATTCCCATCAGCCCCTGCCAGAATGGCCAATTGGCTGCTTGTGTTACCACTAGCACATTCCTCCCTACATTATATAGTATTCAAAAATTAGTTGCAGAAGATCTTGTGCGAGTGGTAACACAAGCATGGTTACAATAAGTCTGACTTTACATGAGTAGCTATTGTGGAAAAAGAAAAACTTTTTCTTGAGTTTTGATTGTTCCAGAGATCTATACTCTATTCTACGGAAAGATGATGGTTTGGTCAGTTGAGATGCAGCAGTTGAGAAAATCGTATGCTTCCGCCTTAGAATATAATCCCGAACAAATATGAGAATTATCATTCATTTTTATACGCTGTCTTTGTCAAAATGATTATTTTTTGTATTTTGAAACATGATACTTTGATACAAGAGCATTTATGCTAAAATCTATTTTACTTTCAAACTTTTAAAGGGATAGGGAAAGCAGGGCTAGATAGGTACTAGAATCCAGGCAGAGCATTCTACAACAAAGAGGATTCCGCGTGCTTTGTTCTGTGGCAGAAGAATCCTCTTTCTGTGGAACAGAGTATAACACAAGCAGAAATTTTGCATTGATCCCATTCATTATGACTAAAAAGAAGCTTCTCATCCAGTGGAGTAACCTCTGAATACCAGTGCAAAGAAGCAACATCATATGGGTGGGTGATGACTGAACCAGCCATTTGTGGACAAATCTCACTAACTGTAATTGCTTTCACTTTTTATTGTACTGTTTTTTAAAAACAAATCTGCCTCTCCATTACACTTTTCTGTCCATCCCTGTAACATTGCTGAAGGTATAATGCTAAACAGAATTATCTCTAAACACAAACTGGGATACACTCACAATCAGAAACCATGGACTTGTAATCAGTCTGCATTATCTCTATTGGGTCTCAGTAGAGAAAACAGAATAGGACAGAAACTGCCAAATACTAAAAGGTAACCATCTGTGCTTGGTATGCGTGTACACGAGTGCTTGGAAGGCAATCAAAAATTGAAAAAAAAATCCCTATATGGATGATTCTGAGTGGGGCTGTGCAGAGAGTGGGTGGTTATTGTGAAAAGTGATTCACTGCACATATATGGGCAGCTCTGGAGAAAGAGTGCAAATTCATTCACCAGCAGACAAGACAATGCCTGGCAAACACTGCCTTTCAGACTGCTTTGAGTTTTGAGAGCAGAAGCCTGGTGGACTTGCTGGCTTTGAAAACTGCAGCTCATTGCCTGGCAAATTATCAGAAGTAGCACAAAAAAAGGAAATGGATTTGCTTGTCTATGTTTCTGGTTTAGAATTTGCCAGATGTTTCTGGTTTAGAATCTTACTCCACACCAGCTTTTGCTTCTTCCCGCGTACTGCAGGCAGGAGTTGCCTAGTAGTTCAGTTGTTGCCTGTTTTTTCCCCCAGGAAAGAGAACTCCCAAAGCCAGCAGGTATTACAGCGATTTTGCACGGTGTCCACTGTACGTGTAATGAGTTTCTGGACATGTTACATAGAGAAGGATAAAGACATCCCTGATGGATTGATGATATATGTCTCTTGGGGAAATGTGACCTCTTGGCTTAAGGAAAGTATTGTGACTGGGATGGGGTGTGGCAGTTTAACAATGCACTGCCAAGGAGAGTTATTCACAATCCTCTGTTTGTTTATCTCCAACACAGAGGAAGAGGCTCTGTTCATTAGTCACTAAGACATCTGATCTCCCCTTCTGGCTGGAGATTGATATTGTTCTTCAGACAACCTATTATCCCCCTCATTTACTAAGAATGAGGGGATTTTGGCATCTTATTGTATTCACCCGATTAGGGTGTTTCTGGAGGAGGTACTGATGAGGGGTAAACGGTGGGGTTTCCGGTGGGGTTTCTTCCGGTGGGGTTTCCGGTGGGGGAAGACGCTCCGCAAGCGGCGGAGAGTTGGAGTTTGCCGTTCTCCTCCTTTTTGGGGCTCGAAACTAGGAGCTTCTAAACTGGAGGGCTTCTAAACTCAAGTAAAAAAGGCAAGGCTCATCTGTGGGTCGGGTTGTGACGAGACGGCAGGCGCGCTTGGGAGAGACGGAGAGGTGCGCGTGGGAGAGACGGCGGCCTTCTCCATTTTTCCAAAACTTGGGAGGGCGAAGGCTCCAGAGCCGTGAGTCATAGTAGCCGGGAGTTTTTCAAACTGAGGAGCGTGCAAGCGAGGTCCCGGTTTCATCGGAGGTTCCCTCAGAAGCCTCGGCAACGTCGCCCCTCTCCATAACGTCTTAACGTCTCAACTCTTCAACTCAAGCCATTAGGTTTTTAGCTTCCCGGTCCCCAGGAAGGGATGGCTGGCGCTGGAAACCGCTGGTTGCTTTCCCTCGATGTAGTGTGGATGTTTTGTGTTTTGTGTTTTTTGTGCTGTGTTTTTGTTAGCTAAACATGCTACGTGGCGCAAGGAGTTTTATAGTCGGCAAGTCTTAATACAAATTGGACTGAAATGTGAAATGGCTATTACGGAAGATTTCATATGTCTTCACAATATACCGGCAGAGGCAGCTAGGACCCCGGGGGAACCCTGGATTACAATTCCTGGTAGGAGGTTGAGACGAAGGCGGGATAGAAGGAGGAAGAGAGGGCGCCGGGCTGGTGTTGTTTTTTACTAAGCTGGGAAGGTGTAGTTTCAAGTCTGCACTTCCAAGCATTTTTCTTACTAATGCACGATCTCTTAGCAACAAAATGGATGAATTAAGGCTACAAATTGTGAAGAGCAGATTTGGCAAGAACAGCTGTGTTTTATTAATTACAGAAACCTGGCTTCACTCACACATTCCCGATTCAGCAGTTGAACTATCTGGTTTCACTTCTTTCCGGCAGGACAGAAGTAGTAAAGATTCTGGGAAGCATAAAGGAGGGGGTTTAAATCTCTATGTGAACAAAAGCTGGTGCACTAATGCAAGCATCACAGGGGTCACTGCTCAAGGGATTTGGAAAGTATGACTATTAGATGCAGACCCATATATCTGCCACGGGAGTTTAGTGTGGTTATCATCATTGCAGTATACATTCCACCTGATGCTAATGCTGCCATAGCTTTGAGCTCTCTGTATAACATTGTTGAAAACCAGCAGAAAAAAGCATCCTGATGCTGTGCTCATTATAGGAGGAGACTTTAATCATACTAATTTAAAAAACAGTGCTCCCCTAAACTCTACCAGCATGTCAGGTGCCCCACTAGAGGAGCTAATACATTGGCTAATGTGTATACCAACATCAGGATATACCAAGGTGATACAGTTACCACACTTGGGTCAGTCAGACCATTTATCACTGTTTCTGGCACCAGCATATATTCCACTTGGGAGGCGGGTGTTGCCTGTAATAAAGACTGTAAAATCCTGGCCTGATGATGCCTCTAAACTACTTCAAGATTGTTTTGAGACAACAAATTGGGATGTTTTCTACCACCCAGATCTGGAGGAGTATACCACTGCTGTTCTGGGCTATATCACTCACTGCCCGGATACTCTTACTGTGTATAAAAGCATCCGGATTTACTCCAACCATAAACCCTGGATGACAAGGGAGGTTCAGCGACTTTTGCATGACAGGAATATTGCTTTCAGATCTGGTGATGAGGCAAAGTATAGTGCGGCGAGAGCCAGTCTCAAGAGAGGCATTCGACAAGCCAAGATGTGAGTTATAAGAGAAAATTGAAGATTATTTTAATAATAACAACATGAGGCAGGTGTGGCAGGGAATTCAACAAATTACCAACCATAAACCAAACAATGACATTTCTGTGGATGGGGATTCTTCTCTGGCGGAGGAGCTAAATCACTTTTTTGCCCGCTGAAACAGGTCTATCAGAAGGAGATGACACACAGCCACCAGGTGATTGCAGCTCACACCTCACTGTGGAGGAACATGAGGTGAGGCAAGTTTTGAGGGCTGTGAATCCAAGGAAGGCTGCTGGACCGGATGGTATTCCCGGTCGGGTGTTAAAGGAATGCTTAACCAACTGGCTGGTGTTTTTACTGGGATCTTTAATCGATCTTTATCCCAGTCCACCATTCCATCTTGTTTGAAAGCTTCCACCATTGTTCCACTACCAAAGAGATTTCCTGCTGACAATCTTCAGGATTATAGACCAGTGGCACTCACCCCCATCATCATGAAGTGTTTTGAAAAACTGGTCCATAGGCATATTAGTTCTTGCCTTCCAGATACATTTGATAAACATCAGTTTGCATGTAGGACTAATAGATCTACGGAGGACGCCATTGCCATCAGCCTCCACACAGCTTTGACGCATCTGGAACAGCAGGGAATTATGTCGCCGAGGAATGCTCTTTGCGGACTTTAGTTCCGCATTTAATACAATCTCGCCACAAAGACTGGTGACAAAACTTGTGGATCTTGGACTCTCACATTCAATCTGTTTGTGGATTAGGGACTTCTTGTCTGGACGTTCCCAGAGGGTTAGACTGGGAAATCGGGTTTCCTCAGTTCTTACTCTAAATATGGGAACGCCACAGGGCTGTGTGTTGAGCCCTTTACTGTTCACCCTTTATACATATGATTGTACTCCTGTCTATCATAGTAACACCATTATCAAATTTGCTGATGACACAACGGTGGTGGGGCTCATCTCTGGAGGGGATGAGTCTGCCTATCGGAATGAAGTGGACCGACTGCTCTCATGGTGCAGGGAAAATAACCTGGTTCTTAACACTAACAAGACAAAGGAGCTCATAGTGGACTATAGAAGGAATAGCTCAGGCGGGTGGCTAGTTTTAAATTCCTGGGCGTTATGATTAAAGAGGATTTGACCTGGGGAGTACAGACTACCGCGGTGGTTAAGAAAGCCCAGCAAAGACTGTACTTTCTGAGACTTTTAAGGAAGCAACAACTAGATGGAAAACTTCTGGTGTCCTTTTACCGCTGTGCTATACTGCATCTGTGTATGGTTCTCCAGTTGCACAGTGGCGAATAGGAAGGCGCTCCAAAGGGTGATCAATACTGCACAAAGGATTATCGGCTGCCCTCTCCCCTCCTTGGAAGAAATCTATAATGCCCGAAGTCTAAATAAAGCCCAAAATACTCTAAGGGACCCGCCTCATCCAGCACACTCTCTTTTTAAACTGCTACCATCTGGCAGACGATACAGGGCCCTCAGAACTAGGACAAAGAGGCTTAGAGACAGCTTCTACTCTAGAGCTGTGGCTATGCTAAACTCCGCTGCTTCATATTGATGTATTTGGGGCTATGTAGGGATGGGTGGAGGATGATGATGTATGAGTCTGAAATTGCATGAGTCTGAAATTGTATGAGTCTGAAATTGTGTGCATCGAGGAATGCTGCTGTAAATTTCGTTGTGCGTGCACAATGACAATAAAATGCTTATGCTTATGCTTATGCTTAAACGAGTCCCTCTTCCTTTGGAAAAAGTACAGAAACACCAGGGGGAATTTTCATGACCATGTGTTGCTAGCAAAGCAACAGACCAAATCAAAGATTTCTTTTGCCTCATGGGGTGAGGCAATCTGTCAGCAGCCTTGCTCAGTTTCATGGAACCCCTGAATTTTTTTTGTTCCTAATTGTTTGAACCCTAACAGCTCTCAGGCATCCAGTGAGGTGGAACTTCCCCTAAAAAAGAGTCAATTTGATCCCTCCTGGAATCTTCACAACAACAGTTCAGGCATAGAAGTGTCTCTTCAAACAGCCCCTCACAAACTTCCAAAGCTTGTGTATCATTGAGGCAGTCTGATGACCATAATTCTATTTTAGAAGAGCTGGAACTTTCTGACCCATCAGTTCACCCAAAAAAATCAAGCTGGGAGTCTATGGGTGGTAATATTGTTGCTCTAACTTCAAATATGGTGCAAGGGGTAGCCGGAAGGCTGGAGGCACAATGCCTCAAACTTTCTGGAGTCCAAGAAACCCACACCAGATTGAGTTCAAAGCAACATGTCCAGAAAAACATAAATGCTCTTGAAATGTTATTGTAGAACATGACTGGCGGGTTTTGTTGTGTATCGTGTGGCCCAGAAAGCCCTTTTTTTGGTCTGAACTACAATGTGATTATATTACAAGAGACCTGAACAGCTGAAGATCTTCATTCAGATGGACACTTTTCTTACAAGACTGAGGCATTGCCAGGGTGGGGGTCAGGGAAGTGGAAGGGGGCATTGGGTATTTTTTTTAAAGAGTCCAACATCTAGTGTTACTTCCCCCAGAACAGTTGGTCATGGCTGCTTTCCTATTTTGAAAGGAGTAGTCTGTTAATTATATATACAGACTTGCCTCCCTTGAACAGAAAACTAGACAGATGCCAACTGGTCAGCTCTTGAATTTCATGTAGCAAATCTGCACAGAATATCCTGAGGCCATGGTTTTAAGGGAGGTTGATCTAAATGCTTTAATGGGGCCTAAGGACCATTCCTTCTGGGCAAATATAAGCTGACACTGGATGACTTAGAAGAGGAGTCAGGGATCTCCCCTGCCTTGCATGTCCAAGGATCAGAGTTCAAACGACACTGGGATTTGCCTTGCTAAACTAGCTCATAGACCAAGCCTACATATTCTGAATGGCTCCATGAATTATGATCATCTTGGTGAATTCACCTTATGTTTAGAACAGCACCACAGGTTGTGTTGGTAAAAAAAATTGCAAATGCTGCCATATTGGAGGGCAAAAATCTCCCCCTATTCTTTATCATTGAATCAGATCCATCTTAAAATCTGTCACCCAGTGCTCGTCACCTCTTCCAAACAAAATCCTCTACTTGGATCCGGCAATTTTGGGGGAGAAGGTGTGTGGGGGTTGCCAGTCACCACAAAGGACCACCTGGTTTCATTGGTGGCAGTTCCAATAATCTTGGAAAGGGAGGCAGGCTCAGTGATAGGAAGTTCAGCAGCCACCTAGCTTTGGCAGTGACTCTTGTGATGGTGGGGGGAAAGCTGACCCAGCAGCAAGGAGACTGGAAGCTGCAGCAGGCCAGCAACTGTGGAGGGCCATTTGGTTTCAGCAGTGACTCCAGTAATGGTGGAAAGAGGTTGTACGGCAGTAAAGAGAAAGGTGCTGCAAGTATTACATTGATGGACGAGGTAGGTGCATTGTTCATGGTGGGAAGGTAGGTAGGGAGAGCAGTAAATGTAGGAAAGGTGAGTGGAGTGCCATGGGTGAGTTTAGGCAGGTGGAACAGTAAGGGTGAAGAACATGAGTAAAGTCCCAAGGCGGGGGACAGGGATGAAGTAGTAAGATGGCAATGAGTGGGAGGGTACAGAATGGTAGCTGTGGGTGTCAGAAACCAGAGGGCTAAGGAGTGAACATTGGGGTAATTTTCCCATGAGTGTCTCATGGGTCCCCCCTTCTTGATTACTATTCAGTAAAATGGTTTATTATGCTTCAGGAGAGGTTGTTTTGAATTCAGGGGCATCTGCTTTTATGTATAACTTTCTCTTTTTGGAGGAAGGGGATTGTCTTACATTCAGGGTCATCTCACTTTCCAACAAACACAGTAAACCAGAACACATTATATTTGTGCTTTTACAAATTCAGAAGTCAGACAGATGTGAACTGATGTTAGTCCCTTTATAAGGTATTCAAATATGTTTGTATCAAGTCAAACATAATGTTGTAGCTTATACAGTCATGTAGAAAATGTGTCTAATTCAAATTAATACGGTCTTCAGTACTTGAGTGTCAGCAGCATAGATGCATATAATTTATGCAGCATCTCAATATAATTTAATCTGAAAGACGCTCCTTCACATTTGTTCCAATTGTCTGCCATTTTATGTTCACAAAAAGATTCAGAAATTAGATCCAAATTGTGATTTGATTATTCCCTTTAATTGAAAGTTTCATCCAGTGACTAATGGAGACATATAAAGCTAAGCACACAAACAAACATATTTAACTATAGTGTAGATATTAATCAATGCAAATCCTACTTTGACTTTCTTTCATATCCTGAAGCCCCACTATTAAGTGATTTCCAAACATACAGTCACTCTATGTTATTAGAAGCAGCAGAAAGAGAAACATGGCAGTGATTAGTCACACACTGTTCCATAGGTGTGCATGCCATGACTACTGTCCAAGCAGATTTAATCCTAAACTGTGTGGGCCCTACCTACCTGAAGGACCTCCTGCACCTGTATGGCACTGAGATCATAGGGGGAGGCACTCTTCACCCAGCTGAAGTATAGTTTAGGGCAGGTGCACATGGGAGGGCTTTCTCCTTGACTGCCCCCAGGTTCTGGATTAGCCCCCTCTTGGAGATTTTCCATGACCCTCCCATTGATGGGTTTAGGCACATGGCAAAGATCTTCTTTGCCCAGGCATTTGGTTAGACATTTGCAACCCCCCCCCCCCCCAAAGCTGCTGGTCTAGACTCTAGGGGATGGGGGAAGTCATGGTGGGCTATTTTAATTGCAGTTGTAATTGTCATATTTTATTGTTTTTGTTGTGGTTTTTATTGTGTTTATGTAAGTCGCCTAGAGATGCTAGTATGAGGAGGGGCTTCTTCACAGTTTAGCTTGTCCTCTGCTGCCAGCACCCCATGTAATATTTAATGCTGCTCATAAGACGATTCACTGATCCAAAACTCCTATACAGTGAAAGACTAACATTTAAGACAGTCTTGAAATGAACTAAATATTGTCCTTAACACTTGGATGTTGCAAGGCAGACTGTGCTCAGGTTCAGTCAAATGGAAATGGATAATCACTGCAGACACCTTAAATAAATATAGTTTGAATTATGTATACAGGGTAGTGCAAATCCACGGTCGAAAAGTCTACATTATTTTAAATCTGAATATACTGTGCTACTCAAACCAGTCACCTCTTAGAATACATCAACCACACTCTGATGTTTTTCCATTGGCCTGTTTCTCTTTGTTTATTAACCTAAAAGTCACATTAGTGACTACCTACGTGAAATACATTTGTATCAGACAATCCCCTCCTCCCAAAAAGAGAAAGTTATGCAGAATGAAATTTGCTCAATTCAAGAACAAAATTTAGATGATCACACCTTTTGATTTCACCTCCAATAAATAATTCAAACTACTTACAAGCCACTATAAAAACCATTACTAAAACTTAAAAAAAAACACCCTGATAACACCAAGAAAAACATGCAACTTAGTCAAGGCTTACAGAGTGTCCACAATTACTAGGGGAAAAACTTATTTTGCTCTCTTTCAGTATGAACTGTAACTTTCATATAAACTAATTGGATTCATTCTTTTTATTGCCTTGATGGCAATAAAGTTTTAAAATGATTGCCTAAAACATTCAAGAATTCCCTTAAGGCAAAATGTAATGTTAGATATTTCCTGTACATTTTCAACAGGCCTGCAGATATTTTTTTCTGACAGTTAATATGCCCCTTTCACACCACTTACTTCAATAAGCATGCATTAAAACCTATTACTCCCACTGAAGATTTCTTGTCTGAAAGATTTGTCAAAACCCCTTTCATTCTTTCTTGCTAACAAAATGTATTAAACCAGAGTATCAGCGCAATCTGGCAAATTACCATTACTTCACTACACACTTCATTTTTATTGTAAATAATTTCCATAAGACTTTTATTGTTCAGAATGCTTATAATGCTGCCTATTATTTGTGTAATGATATGTTATTAATCAGGCATTGGCTGAGGACAGCACAGTCCCTTGCATCCAAAGAGAACCCCCACCCCCATGCAGCCCAACGGTGTTAGCCGTCAGGAAGCTGATTAAAGTCAGCTTTGCCCTGGGAAAGCCCCCACTGGTGTCGACTCCTGTGGCAAAGAAGTGCCAGTACAATGGCTGCAATGGTGCCCAGGTGATATAGAATCATGCAGCTCCCCAGCACTCACTTAAGTTACCTCTGCAGTGGCATAAGTGCCACTTACACTGCATGGACTGGCAATGACCCTGCCACCAGGGTCACGGTGGTTCTTGAGCCCCAGCAGATTGCACTGTTAATCATACCTTTTTTTAAAAGAAATATTTTAGAGAGTTACCCTCCCAGTTGACTAGGACACCTGTTAGGCTTGTCATTAGAACAGAAAAGGTTATGCAAGATGAAAGATTTTGTTTAAGGTACCAAAATACTGAACATAGGAACTCATTTTCCTCTAGCTTCATTTTGAAATAGTACATCACAAGTGTACCTTTTGGCTTGCTACCAAAGTACTGCTAAAATGCACTGCACATTAGACTTCAGAAGCAAGAATAAAATTAACACAGTAGTTGCTATTCATCCACACAAAAAATGTTTTACAATGGAGGTTGTTAAAGGTTTCATCTAAGAGTCAACTATAAGTTGCAGAAATTGTTTTATCCTTACCTCATCTAAGAACCTAAAGTTAAACTCAGTAAATATTGACTTTTAATTTAGGTAACTGTCAGGCTTATTGACCAGCTGATGTAGGCATGGTTGTTTAGTGTATTTACAAAATGGAAGCCTGAGGATTTAAATTGCTTGTTTAAGCAACATTTATATGCATGAACACCAGTCACCCAAATACACAATTAGCACTAAGCTCTTACTTAACATTCCCAATCCATCAGATACAGGCTTGTGCTTTTTAAAATTATGGGTTATCTGTAAAAAAATTATAACTGTTTACCTTAAATGGGAGGGAAGGAAAAATGCTCTGGGTCCACTGACTTGTTATACTACCGCAAAAAAATGCTTCTCCCTGTATAAGACAGACTTTTTGGAATCAGCTTTACCCAGGGCCTGAAAACTGCTTGCTAAATTCTTTTCAAAATACTATGGTTGTTTAAATCTGAATCCTCCAATTGTTGCACCTTTAATTAGCTGAGCCCACTATTCTGGTCTCCTTTTCCTGCACTTCTGCAGTCACATTGCTACCTGATTTAGAAAATTATCACCTCTTCACTATACTCATTAGAAATGCACAACAGGCTGAGAACACTGCTTATTAATGAACGCTTCACGTGTGTGTGTTTCAAAGAATCCTACTCTTTTGTCCATTTTCAATTGTTGCAATTAAACTCGTTCGAGCAGGGGTGTCAAACATGGCCCAGGTGCCAAACCTGGCCCCTTGAGAGAGCTTATCAGGACCATGAGGCAGCTGAGGCAACACCTCTCCCCCCTCCCATGATCTGACCTAATGAGCCCACTGCAGGCTTATCAGACCATGCACTCATCCCACTTTGCACCCAGTGTGGCCTGGTGAGCGACCCCTCCTGTGCTAATCTGGGCTGGAGAGCCTACTGCAAGCTCACCAGCTGAGGCAGCCACCTCCCCCTCCTCCTCCCCATGCTGATCTGGGGTGAAAGTTTATGAACATACTGGACAACTCATACTTGCTTCCTCTTGAAATATAAAGAGGAGTGGGTTGATGGGGTAGATCTCTGGGCTCCAGACTTATGACTTTCGGAATCTTTTCACATGCAGCTTTACAGGGGAAGGGCACCAGTGGCAGTTAATGGATGGGGGAGACAAAATAAAATCTGCTTTTATGAGCTGGCTCTATTTACAGGAAGCCTTGGATCCAATGCTGTTTTATCCTTCTCCAAGGCAAGGTACTCAAAATAAAAAAATCAAAGTTTTAATGGTAAGTTAGCTACAATATCATGACTCTACAAAAAATATATGGGAGGGGAAAAGGTAGTTACACTTCCACCTTAGGAAAACATGGATCATGTCTGTTAAATAAATCAAAAGGTCATCATGTCTAGCAAATTGTCTTCAGCTAAGATAATGCCCACTTACTTGACAGTAAGCCCCATAAGACTCCACAAGACTTATTAAATTGAACATAAACAGCAACAAAAATGGGGGGGGGGCTCTGCACTTTTTTTGCCTACTATAGGAATGTTATTGTGTTTCTTAAATAAGCTGATAATTTTTAAAGCCTTTAGCCAGTTTTTCTTGCCTATGAATAAAATAAAGTTACATGAGTGTAAGGGGGGAGAATAATTAGAAAGTCTAATTTGCAGACAGAAAATTCTCTTCACAGTAGACTTTTAAAAAAATAACATATTAGCTACTACCAGCTATCTGTCCCCATGTTTTATCTAGAAAGGCTAATTTGACCAGTCTTTTATAACACTAATAGCGAACATTTTTTTAAAAAACGTAGAAAATCCTATCTTAATCCTTTTAAGTTTAGAGTCTTATGTCCATTTACCTTACTGGCCTTGACTTATTTCCAAACAGGCGGGTACAAGATCATATCACATATGCAATTTATTTAAACAGGCAACAATTATTTTCTATGCTTAATGTACCAGTGTCTCCTCCGTGAATTTATAGATAGTGTAAAAATGGCCCTTAGAGCTGTATGTGTCACCTGAATTTGGTCTGTCTATTCCACCCAACCTTGAATATGGTGAACAAATAATTTTGAACGAAAGAGGGATTCAGAAGGATCTGAGGTAACTCTCAGCAGCAGCTCAGTCCTTTACCACAAGTTGGCCTCCGTGACGTTACTTCCTACACAACAGAGTACTGATGCAGTTTAGAGTTTAGGAGTATGCCCACAAATCCAGCCCATACATCCATATATACTCTTCCTCACCAGGAAATACAGTCTAATTGAAACACAAAAAAGGTGGAACAAGAAAATCTGCTCTAAACATTTTTAAAGTACATAAAGTACATGCAGCAAAATTCACAAAGTTAAAAGACAAGCCTGCATAATTTTAGACAGCCAGTGTGACATAATGAGTGTCAGACAAGGATCTGGGACACTATTTTTCAAATCCCCACACGTCCATGGAAGCTTGTTGAGTGCCCTTGGGCCAGCCTCAAACTCTCAACTTAACCAAATTCACAGGGTTGAGTGGGGATAGAATGGAGAGGTGGAGAACAATGAAAGTCAACGTCTTCCCACCAGGGAAAAAGGCAGGGTACAAATGAAGTAAATGTCCATTTATATCCCATCTGTCTCCCCTTCTCTCATTTAACTTCATCCAAATCTGGATGACTTATAAAAGAAATCATTATAAAAACATTTGCAAGTAAGCAATAGAAACATTCAATTTTCCTTCCTTTTTAGTTGATTCTCTCTAGGCTATGATGTGAGAAGCAAGCATGAGCAGTTATTTGTTTTGTGAATATATAGGTACCTGTTACTGCAGCTCCTACACTATTGTTTACACATAACAAATTAAAAGAGTGCAGTTAAACAACACATATTTATTCATACTTTAAATCAAATTTAAATGCTGGGGGTATGATATATATTTAATATTGAAACATTTTTCAAACATCACTCTGCAACATATGATTCCCAAGGTTATACTAACTACATTTTATGGCTCAGCATGTATCCTATCAGGCATATTATGCAGTCCTCCTCTGGTGCTTATTATGAATTCCTTTGTGATTGCCATTATTACATTTTTTAAAAAAATCTAGGTAACTACTACTACTACAAACACACAGAAAATGTACATTAAGCATTATTTAAGAAAATTCATATATTTAGGTGATAGGAGCAGTTGCCGTTTTCCTATTCTCTTACGTAGTGCACTGTGGCTAAAATATACTGCTGCTGTTTTCTCTAAAGAAAAGCAATTAGAAAAATTGGCAACAATTATTTCTTCCTGCTAGAAGGCAGACGATTTGCATCCCATATTATTAAAAAGCTTGTAACTTGCTTTGACCCCTCTCCCCTCCAACTGACACAAGCCAATATACAATGCCATGATTACAGGTCATGTAAATTAACTCAATCCTTCTTTAAGAAGAAGAGTTTGGATTTATATCCCACCTTTCTCTCCTGTAAGGAGACTCAATGTGACTTACAAGCTCCTTTCCCTTCCTCTCCCCACGACAGACAACTTGTGAAGTAGGTGGGGCTGAGAGAGTTCTGACAGAACTGTGATTAGCCCAAGGTCACCCAGCAGGAATGTAGGAGTGTGGAAACCCATCTGGTTCACCAGATAAGTCTCTGCCACTCAAGAGGAGGAGTGGGGAATCAAACCCAGTTCTCCAGATTAACCATGACACCACGCTGGCTTAAGCTGTCATTTAACCTTTTAATATTTATAAATGCTGTGTGGAGAAGAACTGCCACTTGGACATTTTCCAGAACATAGATCTGTTCTGCACAGCACAAAAAAGGTGACTGATTCTTTCCACTCCCCTCACCCAAAAGAAGAAGTCCAGGGGAAATCTTTAAAAGAGGCGGTGGCTGGTTTGGTTCGAGACAGCAAAGGCATCAGAGGGGAAAACCGTTTTGCTTTCTGGTCAGTTTCACCCTCCATTTGCTCCCGACATTTTGTGTGGTGCTGAGGAGATTCTCCCTGGCTGCCTCCATTTGCTGAAGGTTGCCCCAGGACGTTTGCTCTGCAGGGCACCTTTTCTCCAATCTTGGGCACCTTTTCAATGCAAAATGTACATAGTTGTACTCAGCCCATCTTGCTGATTCTGGCAATATATAGCTTTTCCATTTTAAAAAATGTGTGAGTAGCTATCTTCATAGATTTGTTATCTGAGGGTGGGAGGGAGGGAGGGCATAATCTCATTCTCTCTTGCTCTGAAATGAGCTGCATCAGCTGTCCCTGTGTTTGGCTCTTGAGCATCCCACTGTGAAGGAGAGCATCCACTCTTCAGGGAAGGGAAAACTAATTGCTGGGGGAAACTCAAGCAGGCTGCATCCAGGTAGGAAGGCATTTGTTATAATATTAATCCAGTACTTTCATTTTAGCATAATCTATCAAATGACCTTTGCCCTCTGCTCCATGAACATGAACACTTCCACTTCAGTTCTCTTTTAATTCCTCTCTTCATTAACATACTTTAGTTCTTTACCCTCCCCTGACTCCATAACATGTTGTCTTCACCACAACAGATCTGCAGCCCATCTCTCATATCTTCTTTTCTGTTTTCCCCAGTCACAGATCTCTATAGCCCATTTCTCAACTGTCTCCCATTTCCTTTCTGGCTCTCTTCACACTACTTTCCATGCAGCTACAGGCCATTGTGTATCCTCATTTGATATCCCATTTTTCTTTCCCCATGAGGCATTTTTGCTTTCCATAGCATGTTTTTGTCTTCCTGAATCACAACAGATGCATAACCTCCTAATTCTAGGGCTTCTTATTTTCTAATTTTTGCTGTCTCTATTTCTACTACAGTTCTACTTTATTTCTACCCCTCCTCACTGAGTTTGGCAGCAACAGAATAAGTGGCAGATCACACCCGTGAAGATGGCAAAGCTGGACCAGGTCACATGGCTGGCTCACCCCTATAGACAGGGGGGAGGGGGGAAATCCTGATGCCAACTCCACCAACCAACCCTAAAAGGTGCAACAATAAATAAACAAAAAGGCAGGCAGGCTACTTCATCAATCTTATTCTTTCTGGCCTCAGAGTACCATTGCCACTCCCACTTTTGATGGCTCAAGTCGGGTCTTGCATGTCCCCGCAATGATGTGGAAAGGGACTCAAAGCTATGGGTATTTGGAATTTCCTGAAAAAGCTGCAAATGCAGAAGGGGCTGCAATAGAGTTGCAAGCCTGATGCTGCGCAGACACACACTAAAAAACTCATGCAACTCTTGTTTGTGCTTCATGTGATTTGTCCTGCTCTGACAGCGGAGAAGGTCTATAAACTACAAACACAACTGAACACTGTAGGTGACATAAGCACCAGGAAGCAACACCTGACCCATTAGGAAAAGACCTACACTGTTGCTGGCAGCAGAGTTACGCAAGAAGAGGGCATATAAAATAATTTCAGATAATCCGCCTAACCTTTGGTGGCGAGACACCAATAGTATAATATTGTTATGGTTCTTTGCTTCAGAAAAAGCTCTGATCTTGGATGTAACTATACAAATAATGAAGATCACCATTTCTTAAGGCTTTATTTTAGGCTAGGTTTTATTTTCCATAAAGTCTCTTTCTGCCCAGAGTTCACAAAATTTACTGAGGAATTCTGCTGTCAGGCAGTCTTGTGTCCATGCGTTATGTTCTGGACAAAATTCTACTCTGCCTATAAACTGGTGCACTGGTGTAGCAAAAATAAAGGATAAGTTCCATGTTAAAGAATACCAGACACTGTCTTAGACTTCACTGTATTACTAGAATCTGAACTAAACACATTTCTGTGACCAACCCCATTTCATCCATTCATTCAATTTCAATGCACAGATCACGACAGTGGGCAGCTTTCATCCCTTCACTAACTCCTACTAGGACTTTGTATATGGTCAAAGCACTAACTGCCTCCCAGGGATTTACCACACTCTAGCAGATCACTAAAATCACCATGGGGAACAGTTTATTTATTTAAACTTAATACCCTCCCCAATCCAACAGCAAGGCTCAGAGTGTCTGTTTAAGAAATGGTTTAAAACTGATAGAGCTCTCATATACAGTCATGTTATGCAAGCCACAATCTCTCCTTAAAAGGCACTGCAAGTCCCTCTCCCTTTCTAGATAACCGTTGTCAGCTGTAGTTAGCACAAAAAGACAGCTGGAAGAAGAGACCCAAAGCAATCTGTAAAATGAAAGAGTAAAAGTTTCTTTTCTTTTGTGGATATATTTCTGATATAGAAAGTCAGATTATTTCCAGTGACTCATGCTGAGCAATATTTAAGCTTTAAATTACATTTATTGCATACATATTTATAGTGCAAAGACATATACTGTTAAACATCTGTTTGCAAAGGGAAAAAGTCTTACTTTTTCAACTCCTAAACATTTCAAAGGTTTTTCTGGGTCTCTGTCTTTCTTTTTCTCTTCTTTCTTTTTTTCTTTTTCCTTCTGTGAAGAGAACATTTTCATTAGGATCTACTACACAATAATTTTTAAGTTTGAAATACGAACGTTGCAGGTGTATTGCCATCCATGATCATGCTAATATTTCACACTGGCAATCTTATCTACACAATGACTGCACAAACCTACTTTACACTTCTGTATGTGTTCTTTGGAGTTAGACAGGAAAATGGAATACTAACTATGTCTTCAGGACTTCTGTATGCCCAATAAATTATAGGGATTCCCCACCCCACCCCCCACCCCAAGAAGTTATCTTTAAAAACACAGCAGTACAGCAAAAGACAAGTTCAAAATCCTGATTTGTGGGGAAGGATGCAAGTCATAATTCACTGTTCAGACGTAATTACAAAGGTTTGATGCAAGCCAAGACATCATTCATTAATTGGCACGGATGAGAAGTAGGTATACAAAAGTCTAAGGATTCCCCAAGCTGACTGTTTAGTTTTAAAAGCCTATAACAAAAAATCATGATATTGGTCTGGAAAATGTTAAGGCTCATTATCAATAAACCAAAAACCACAAAGCATCTGTACCCAGATACTGTATACATAGTAGGAAGAGGAAATACCTCCATCTTAACTTTCTCAGAAGCAGCTTGCAGAGAAGGAGAGGATGCCAAAGGCTGAGCAGTTTCAGAGGAAGGCATCTGTACAAAGCAGATGAAAGACAAGAAAAGCACCAAGGCAGATTTAATTAACAGGCTACTGGAACAGCCGAAAGTTTACTTTATTGCTGTCCGTTTATCTTAGAAGATACAGGTGAAATGCAGAAAAAACAAGACAGGACATAGAGGGAGGAAAAACAAGCAATTCAAGAAGTTTGCAATTTTTAGGATACATGTTGAGGCAAATTTGCTTGTCCCTGGCCCCTCTATGATGCGGCTGGCCACTACCCGGGCCAGGGCTTTTACAGCCCTGGCCCCTGCCTGGTGGAATGCTCTTCCTCCAGCTGTCTGGGCCCTGCGGGACCTTAATGAGTTTCGCAGGGCCTGTAAGACCGAGCTATTCCGCCGGGCTTTTGGGTAGACCAGCCGCTGATGCCCCCTTTCCTCCTCATCTCCCCCCCTTCTATCTAACAACTGGGGGGCCCTACTGTTCCCTCCTAGGGAAGTTAAATATTGGATGCCGTCTATTGTTACTGTTACTGCTGTTATTGTTATATTTTATTGGACGCTGTATTTTAATGTACACCATTGTTATTGTAAGATGTGTGCTTTTAATTTGTTGTAAACCGCCCTGAGCCCTCTAGGGGAGGGCGGTGTATAAATTCAATAATTAATTAATTAATTAATTAATTAATTTTACTTCTAAAAGCGATTACACCCATTTGCCATCCCAAAGAAGATTGATTCAGAAAGGACTTCCCCAACTCAATCCAAGAACTGACCATAGCAAAAATTAACCCGCCGTAAAAAACCATGCATGCTGTCAGTCAACTGTTCATCTCTTTATACGTTCACTACAGCCAGTTCCAAGAAGAGTGGGTGGGTTATCAGGTAGCAGTGAATGATTTATGGCTGAATATACTAGAATCTAAAATGAGAAATGAACTTGGGTAAGATCACATCACAAGCATGAAGGAAAATAATTAAGTCTCACTCATTGTTCACATTTTTCCCAATGTGGCTGCTAAAATATTAAATGTCCTGGAGCTCAGAAAGAATTCTTTCCCACGGGGTTATGGAATGAGGTAAAAAAACTCTTCTTCTTGCTCATTCTTACCAATTATTTATTTTAACAATGAAGAAGGACAATCAAGAATTCTAATTAAATGTATTTTTAAATAAAGCTCTCTATTTAAAAATAGCAAAAAAACTTGATAGATAATTAATTGCCTTACAGTCATACACTACCAAGCAAGTCATACAGACTTCTGAAGGTCTGTGTATAATAGCAATAAGCACAGAATTTTCAGCTTTATTCACAGCACTACTTGGTTTGTGTATGAACAGATCTAGCTAACACAAACAGGATCAGGTTTATTTATAAACATTTCCATAATACTTCAAAAACATATATTGACATATTTTATATCAAAAACGTATTCTAGCTGTCGTTCTCATATAAAGGAACAGACAGCAAACCATGTCATTGGTTTACATACCAACAGTTGACAGAAGTATTTTAAAAAGACTTAAAACAATTTGGTTTTCAAAATAAACTAAACGAATTTGATGAAATAAGGAAAATAACAAAAAATTGATCAGTAAAATATATAAATTACTATTAAAAATAAGAACAGAACAGGAAGTGGTTAAGAAAGAGGATTAGCTAGGCAAAAGATATAGGGAAAACATCTCATTAACAGATTGGAGTAATATCTAGAAAAAGAATTACAGGTTTACATTATCAATGAATATAAAGGAAAATTTTATCAAATTATTTAATAGATGGTACTTAACACCAAGCCGACTAGCAAAAACAGACAAAAAAGCAGACGGAAAATGTTGGAGATGTAGGAAAGGCAGAGGTAAATTTATCCACATGTGGTGGACTTGTGAAAAGATAAAGCTCTATTGGGGGAAAATTGTTGATGAAATGAATGAAGTACTGAAAACAAAGAATCCATTAAAACCAGAGATTCCCTGTTTGGGGTTGACAGAAAATAAATTAATTAAATGAAAATCTGTTCCTTTATATGACAACGTCAGCTAGAATCCAAATTGCGAAATACTGGGGCGGGGCGGGTGGTGGTGGTGGTGGAAGAAGCATCGACCATGAACCAATGGGAAAGAAAAATTAATTGAAGCAATGGAACTGGATTGATTGACATGAAGACTAACAGAGACACCGGAAAAATCTGAAATAGTATGGAAACCGTACCTAGAACACCTTAAAAGATAAACGTCCAAAATGAATACAGGGCTACCGTATATACTCATGTATAAGTCGAATTTTTCAGCACATTTTTAATGCTGAAAAAGCTCCCCTCGACTTATATGCGGGTCATTAAAATTGTTTGTGTGTTTTTACTTTGCCGGCCAGCAGGGGGCGCAGTTTTTATGCTAGTGGCACCAAAATTTCAGAGTACCCTCAGATGACACTCCTGATGATACCAGCCAAGTTTGGTAAAGTTCGGTTCAGGGGGTCCAAAGTTATGGACTCCCAAAGGAGGTGCCTCATTCCCCATTGTTTTCAATGGGAGCTAATAGTAGATGGAGCTATCCTTTTGAAGGTCCATAAGTTTGGACCCCCTGAACCAAACTTCGCCAAACCTGGCTGGTCTCATCAGGAGAGGCTCTTTATGATACCAGCCAGGTTTGGTGAAGTTTGGGTCAGGGGATCCAAAGTTATTGACCCCCAAAGGGGATGCCCCATCCCCCATTGTTTACAATGGAAGCGAATAGTAGATTTTCCATTTCTGATAATATCCCTCTTAACATCTAAGTTGGGTTACATTTGGACATACAGATGATGATGAGGAATCCAGTTTTGGAGGATTTTAACTCTTGTGTTTTAGCTTGGTTGCTGGTTGAGCTAAGGTTTTTGTACTTTTAAAGTTATTGTTGATACCATATTGTTCTTGTTGACCCTTTTTTCCACTTACAGAGCCAGTTTACTGTTTTTCTTTGAAATAAATATTCAAAAACATTTAACCTACTGATGCCTCAATTGATGTAATTTTATTGGCATCTATTTTTATTTTTGAAATTTACCAGCCGCTGCTGCATTTCCCACCCTCGACTTATACGCGAGTCAATAAGTTTTCCCAGTTTTTTGTGGTAAAATTAGGTGCCTCGACTTATATGCAGGTCGACTTATACGTGAGTATATACGGTAATTTTCTAATTTGAAACAAAATCCTTTAGTTAAAACAATAAGTCTCTTAATTTAGATATGTTATTTGTTTGAAAGGTGATGCATTAACTAGATTCATGTATGAATTTATAAATAAACAAATGTTGAATTTAAGATACAAGAATTTGATAAGAGGCAAAATCTAGCAGATGGATAGGGAGAATCTGCACATAATAAATAGTTCATTGGGTTTTTGTTTAAGTGACCAGTATCATTACCAGCATTTAATTTGTTGTTGTTGTTAATGTTCGTCAATAATTGTTTGTTGTTAATGTTTTCTATTCTAATGACTGGGTTTTCTATAGTGTATAAATATAGATTTAATAATTTAAATTCTCAATAAAAAGATATTTTAAAAAACGTATAAAAATCTGCAATGGGGGCAAATCCAGGGCTAGGACAGAGTTTTCTCCAAACTGAAAAAGATCCTCCCTGATTTTTTTTACCTGGTGTACCCCAAGAACTGTACATTTTGCACCTGTGCAGACTATACACACTGGAGAACGACAACCAAGAGCTTGTGAGGCTATCTTGAGAGATTCAAGCCACCATTTAGGATTGCCCAGACATCACCAGACAACGTTGTTCAGCCTCCATTGCCTCAGCTGAAGGGCTTAGGGTCCTTTACAAAGCACTGAATGAAAGCTGATTAGCCCGATGTTCTGTAAAGTACCCTAAACAGCAAATTCCACAGAAGATTCTAAGTGAGGTAGGAGATCCTGGTAATGTCATTAGTGCTTGCCTAGACAGTCTAAAATGGAGGTCAAGATCTTAGTCAGCATTCAGAACCACAAGCGAAATGCATGGTCTCCACCATGAAGTGGCAGGAAAAAGCAGGGGAAGCCAAGGAAAGCAGCACCCTAGGAGGTAGAAGATGAAACAAAACTGGAACCAAAAGATGGATGGAAGAATCAGGAGGGAGAAGCAGGAGCAGAAAAGGGGAAGGAACAAGGAGCAGGAGCAGATCCCAGGAGGTGAGTAACTAAAAGAAGGTAGGAAGCAATTTGCCTGGCCTTCTATCTGCACAAGATACTAAGTAAGAAAGACTGCATCAGGGTCACCTTTTCCTGACTCCTCTCTGAGCTGTATCATCTTTACTACTATTTTCATCTTTTCATGCTGTGTGTTACTTCCTACTCACCTTACTGGATGACTCTGAAACTGTAACATGCTCCAGAACAGCTGGTGTGTATAACTGGTTAAAGCAGGGATCACTAGCATGGCATCTGTGGGTGGTGCCCAGTAAGTATTCTGATTGGCCACTGGAGCTTTGATTGGATGGTCAGATTAAAAAAAAAACATTGCTTCTACCAGCGATAATTTCTGGGGAAATAGTGGTCTGAACAGCAGCACTAGTGAAATGCCCTGAGACTCATCTCACTGTGTGACATTTGAAGAGAGAAACATTGGCTGAGAAAGATTAGTTATTTTCCTTTCACCTCTCCCAGAAAGGGAGACTGAATATGACACATGAATCCTTGCAGACTTGATAGGGAGCCATGGGCATCTGCTCCCACCATGAACGGTGAGACAACTTCAGGCTATTACAGCCCATAAGACCTGCCACCCCCTTTTAATTTTTTTACTTCTTTTTTTCTCTTCAATTTATTTTACTATATGAACATTTCTTTCTGAAAACTGAAAATTATGTGTTCAAAAAATTACAGAATTTCAAGATAAATGTGAAGTATATCACTTATTTTAAAAGGAGTAGAGAAGAAGGCTATTGAAACGACATATATGAATTATTAACAACATTCTTGATGTATTGAAAAATTTTTAAAAGGGGAAAACATTTAAAATTATTATGGATAGAGGATCATAATAGATGGACTCAATTCCTCCTCAGGCAGATGGTAAAGTGACCAAAATTCCTCAGCAGTGGGGTAAAAAGGCAGGCGCATGGGAGTGAGTAATCGCCACATTCCTGTTTTGTTTGTGTTGTTTTTTCCCCCGTTTTGCATAAGTACCCCCAAGCATGGGGGGGGCATTAGGTGGAAGTCAGTTGTGTGTGGTGATTGGCTGGAAGTGAGATCACCACCATGGCTACCCTTTCATTTAATAGGATTTACTTTATTGATGCTCAGTCTTTCTCCCCAATGGGGACGCAAAGTGGCTTTCATGAACCTCTTCTCCTTCATTTTATCCTAAGTACTATCCTGTGAGGTAGGTTAGCAAAATTTCACTTCTGATGTATCAAGTAGAAATTGAACCAAACAATACATTCATACAGTAGACAAGAGGTTAATTTTTTTCCTCATACAGAGACTAACAGTTATGTTAGAAACAGTAGCCACTGCCAACCAGAAACCAGTGCCAACACTGGAAAGGCCTGTATGCTGACTGTATCATTTGAACTCATGAAGCTGCACTGTACTGAGTCAAAGCATCAGCTCACCTATTTTAGCACTGTCTACTCTGGATGGGAGTACTTAGATCTGATGTGATCCTCTTAGCTGGAGATACCAGCGACAGTGTACTTCTGCATGCAAAGCATATGGTTTAAAACCAAGTTAAGACCTTTCAAATCTGTAACTGAACCTGGTTCTGAACACTGTTAAACTACATGTACTGTTATAAACCTTCAACAGCAGGTTTTGTGCAAGCTAATTCCTCTCCTTTTTCCCTAACAGGCTTCCTGATTGAGAAATCCCAGCTGTTCCCTTTGACCAGCAGCAGAGCAGGTCTAGACTGCAGTATGTATGAGCTCCTACCTTAATACTGCTGGCCATTTTTTCACTATCATCCCTGTGCTACTTATACAACTTTCCCTCTTGACAATCCATCACAGACATCCAGCGGTCAGATCAATGACTACAATGGGATTTAATTTTGGATTTAAATCATTAGCTTTCTTCAGGAGCAGTCACCTCTCTCAGCCCTGGCCATTTCAGCTGGCAAAAATAAGTTGTCATTTAGCGTGGACTACAGAAATACCAACAATGAAGGAATATTTATCTGCACCCTCCTACTTAGTTCTATACTAATTTAATAGGCAAGGTTCTCTATTTAACATGCGGATCACTCACAACCAATTCTCTTAGAGATAATGAAGGGCACTTTTGCCAGTCCTCTATACTAAATTCTCTTTTTCTTGCTAATTTACAGCCAGTCCTTTACTGTGCATTTAATATATGTATATACAGTATTTTTCATCAAAAAAAAGTACATACAGCATTATAGTCTGTGTGGCAATTAAATTTCCTTATGAACAAATTAAGAGAAATTCAGAAAAAGGAATGGGCTTACGTTGCTGACACTGACCGCATTTTTGTCATAGTATTTCTTCTTCTCATATTTATCCCTGATAAAAAATTCCACAGCTCTGAGATCAGATAACTTAAGGAAAAGACAGAAAATGACAAAAAAACACCAGAGGGTTTATGGAGCAGAGCATTTAATTCCTAGATTACATTCCAGATAAGAGCTGTAAAGACAAAAGTGGATTCTCATACAAGTTCTGCTTTAATTAGTACTATAGCAAGATCCCTGTTCACTGCTCCATTTCACACAGAATATCTGCATCTTAAAATGAATAAGAAAATGACCATTAGACACTTACTGCGAGGGTCCTTTTCTTCTGAGTGAAGGAGGACATCTCCTTATTGTGGCCGTGTCCCACCGGCTTGCCGGAGAGGCAGGAAGTAAATTTCATCTTCCTGTTTCCCGGGGGAGACCCCTCCTTCTTCCTCAGTTTTGGATACTTCTGACAAGCAGTGCAGATAAATAGTACCCCCTCAGAACCCCAACAGGAACTCGATAGGAAAGAGAGTAAGGAGATGAGGGGAGAGGAACAGATCCCCCACCAGGCTGCAACCTGAGTAACTTTACAGGAAACTGAACAAACAAGACAACTGTTCCTAGCCCCAACAAGACATCCCCCCAAGAAACTAACAACTTCCCCCCCCCCCCCCCACCTTTTCTTTGTCTGTGAGGCAGGCGAGATGTCCTCCTTCGCTCAGAGGAGAAGGACCCTTCAATGTAAATGTCTAATTGTCATTCTCCCCTGAGCAGGAGGACATCTCCTTATTGTGGGACCTTCTAAAGCAATTTCCCTTAAACAGTTGGGACAGGTTGTGAAGCCAGCACGTGCTGAAAGACCCTGCAGCTGAAGTTTGCGTCTGCTGCACTGTACGTGTCCACCGTGTAATGCCTGATGAAGGTAGATATCAAGGACCACATGGCTGCTCTGCAAATCTCCAACACCAAAGTGTCGCCAGCAAATGCTGTGCTGGTTGCTGCTGCCCAAACTGAGGGTGCCATGATGCCCCCGAGGGTGCCATGATGACCTCCGCTATGCATTCCCTCAGGCACCACCCAATGGCATGGCTGGAGATCCCTTTCCCCTTGTTGGGAGGGGTCAGTGAGATGAACATGGCGACCGTGAGCCTTATCACTTTCATTCATAGAATGCAAGCCTTAAGGGTCCTCCTTACATCTAGGGTGTGCCAAATCCTTTCTTCACAGTGCTGAGGGTTAGAGAAAAGGGTGTGCGGGTAAACCTCTTCCTGCCTATGGAACCTGGAGTCCACCTTGGGATGGAAGAGTGGATTTGTGAAGAGAACCACCTTATCCTTGTGGAAGCCACAAAGGGGCTTTAGAGGCAAGGAAGAAACTGAGGAAGGAGGAGGGGTCTCCCATGGGAAACAGG
Organism: Sphaerodactylus townsendi; assembly: GCF_021028975.2. Classification (NCBI taxonomy): domain Eukaryota; kingdom Metazoa; phylum Chordata; class Lepidosauria; order Squamata; family Sphaerodactylidae; genus Sphaerodactylus; species Sphaerodactylus townsendi. The sequence goes on from NC_059425.1 coordinate 142,552,779, forward strand.
AAGCTGAAGTTTACTTCCTGCCTCTCTGGCAAGCTGGTGGAAAATGCCCACAATAAGATATCCTCCTGCTCAGGGGAGAAAAGTGGTTGCACCATAAACACTGGTAACCAGAAGATGAATATCTTTCATTTTACCTCAACGTCTATTAAAGTTCAACTGGGGTGTGCATCTTTTATAGATCAACACAAATTCATCTGTGCTGTAGGTGCAGTCAACTCTGTGCAATTAAATCTTTCGATACTTGCATTTTTCTGTACAGTCATCTTTAGCTACTATTTTAAGTTCTTGCTCCAACTTGCAATGGAAAGGAAATGGGCAGATAAGAAAGCCTGTTATGAGCATGGTCATTACAAGCACAGTCAGGATTTGAAGGATTGCATGGCTTAGCTCTTAAGGGCTCAGGCACTCCCAAAACTTACCTCTACCCTCACATTCGGTGCAGCACTGGAATAGCAGTTTCCGTTCCTTAACCTCCATTTATTCAGCACAAGCATTGGGCCAGACATAGCATAGGTCAGATTATCTCCCAAAGAAGTAAATCTACAGTACAGTCAGAAGTTAGTGTTTCTTGGCCTCAACCCCTGCTTATCCAAACATTCTCTCCACGTGTGCACAAAAGTCACAGTTAGTATTATCTGGGTGATTGGTACCTTTGAATTTTATCTTTTCTGATCTACATGAAAATAATATTACAATTCATGGTACCTTATTCCACTGGTTTTTAACTCAGCTTTTCAACTTAGCCTTTCAGTGACTCTGTAGTGCATATATCTGAAAATCATTGCCATGTATGGAATAAATCACAGAACACCTAAAATGCTCCAAACAAGTCCCAGTTCGGTAAGCTACAAAGGATACTGATCTGTTTGAGGTCTTCGAAAGTTCTCTGGTAGATTAGCTTCATAAAGTAATCTTGCCTTGGTATTTCCCATCTCCTGCATGCACTGTAAGAAATGACAAAAGAAATACACTGACTGTTTTAACACTTAGTTGAACATATTTTACTGTAACATATAACATGCAATTTTAAGTATGCTTACTTAACAGTAATCCCCATCAGAATCAACAGAACTTCTACCGGTAAGCATCCCAGTAAACAGTCTTTTAAAACATATATTCAAGTCACTACTTTTGTTAGTCAACTACCCCCAACTGCTGTCAACATAATCATGTTCTGCTTTTAGCGATTTACTTTTATGTGAAATATATTCTGTAGAAACAGCAACAGCTACACAGGGCAAAAATATTTCATAAAGTTTGAAGGAGCTAAAGTACGTATCTTGACTCCTTGTTATACATTAAAGAATGGCAGAAATTTCATTGCAGAGTTCAACACTGCTATAAAAGGCAACCAAGACAACAACAAAAATTATTTTATGTGAAAGACAGCCGTTTTGTCAGTATCTGCTTTCCACTTTACTATTCCCTCCTGGTTTTGCTTTTAACAGCAAGAAACACTTTTTAAAATTAAGAATATGATTACAACAATAGACTAAGGCTACTCTCACATCTCATCACTCCTCCTCCAAGTCTGTACCCCATCCAAAGGAGACCTGGTTGCACCGACTTGGGACTCCTTGACCTTTAGATCCCACTGCTGAATGTGAGGTCTGTATATAAAACATTTACTACCACTCAGGATTCAATCCCGGATGAGCAGGCTGACCTGACCTGCATTACAGAGGCCTGGCTGGATGAGACTGAGGGTATAAATCTGACCCAGCTCAGTCCTCCAGGTTTCTTTCCACTCATTAACGATTCAAATGGTTTGTAGATAATTTGTGCTAAAAGTGGACATAGATTGCATTGAGGAGTTGTGACTCTTTATTGTAGGGTATAAATTATTTAGCGCCCTCGACAAACTTTTAGATGGCGGTGCTGAAAAAATCATGTAAGAGTTCACAGGAGTGTGAAAGGATGAGATCACAGCCAAATGGACCTTTATAGAGCTAGTCCCTAACCCGCTGACTTTTAAGGGGATTTAATACTCAAATAATAGTCTGTAGTGGGCAAGCCGTTGGATACTCATCCTGACTGATGACCCACTTCATGAAACGTGACCACTTCACAGAGTATGACTTGCACATAAAAAGTTTACAAGCAGCCATTAAGACCTCAACTACCTAGTCTGGCAAGTGGTTTATGGCTGGACTAACTATGTAGTGATGCTACATCACAGTGAACCAGAATCCCTATGCTGAAGAGGTCTTCTCTCTCTGGAAGAAGGCTGACATTTCCCCAAGCTAATTGCCAAATTGTGGGGATTTCTTTGGCCAGCACAATGCTATGACAATGCAGGTTTTCTTGTAGCCTTCAATTTGCCTAGAACCAGAGGTGGGATCCAACCAGTTCTCACCACTTCTCTAGAAGTGGTTACTAATTTTTTCTGAGTGCCGAGAAGGGTTTACTAAAGCAACCTCCCTGCCCAATAGGGACTGGAGGTGCGTGTGTGCGGCGGCGCCACTGTTTGAATCCCACCACCATCGGAACCTGTTATTAAAATGTTTGGATCCCACCACTGCCTAGAACCCTGTGTTACAATGGGAAAGGGAGAAAAGAATAGAATAGGCATCTCGATGAATGGAATTAGAAAGTGTTGCCTAATAATTCCCTGCTCACTCCAGTCCTGGAACAAAACTGTGTGCACTTGGTGATCTGCGCTATGGCAAAGAGGTCTATATGTGGTGCCCCCAAGTCTATGAATATGGGGATTCAATACAGAAGGATCATGGTTGTAGACTCTTTGTTCAACACTTCTGCTGCCATGGTATCCTCTCCTGCCACAAATAGCAGACAGGGAGATGTCATGCTGCATGGCCCACTGCCATATTTGTGAGGTCTCTCTGCTGTGGCAATAAGAAGATGCTTTCCCTCAATAGTAGCTGAAAGAGAGGCAAGAAAGTTATCTAATGGCTCTGAATTCTAACAGGCTGATGTGCATCCTAGACTCAGCCTATGACCATTGTCTCCATATTTGCAAGGAAGTACACATGGCTCCCCAGACCTTTAACAAGGCATCTGTGAATATCATTAAATCATAAGAAAATGTACCCAGCCCTATTCCCTTAAGTAAGTTCTCAAGTCTGGTCCACCATGTAAGAGATTTGAGCATAGATCTAAAGATGGAAAATTTGTACCCCTGGGGATCCACATTAATAGTTAGTATACAAATGAACCAATTTGTGCCTCATGTTCCATCTGGCATATGAGCTCACTGCTGTGATGGAGGCCATTAAACCACATAGCTTCTGGATGTACAGGGCCTTCTGGAGTCTTTGTTTATTAAACTTGGCTACCCGTGTTTGAATGGAGCACACTCTCTGGAGGAACAAATATGCCCTGTGGGACCCTGAGCCTAGGACTGCTCCAATGAAGTCTATATACAATGTAGGCCCGTGGTGGCGAACCTTTGGCACTCCAGATGTTATGGACTACAATTCCCATCAGCCCCTGCCAGCATGGCCAATTAATGACCAAATCAAAGGTACCTAGAATGTCCTGAGCTAGTGTTAAGTCATTTAGTAAAGACTGCTAAGAAGTTCTCACAAAAAACTAATTATGAAGATAAGGGCACATTCAGTAGCATTTCAAGTTCAATTATGCAACTACTGCAGACATATTTAGTGAAGATCTAAGGAGTTGTAAAAAGCACAAATAGTAGTACAGTGTATTGGTAATGGTTCCCACCATACTTAAATCTTAGGAACCTTTTGTGTGACTTATAAATCAAAATATGGACATTTGTGCCTTTTAAATTAAGAATGGCAACCCAAAGATTTTCCAAGAATAGTAGAAGTATGTCAGAAACGAAGAAGGTGAAATTTAGGCACCCTGAGAAGCTTACTCAGTTGTCTTAGGTCCAATGTTGAACTCTTTCCTACCCTTTTTATTTATGACGAAATATCTAATATAAAAGCCTTTATTCAAACAGAGGTGATACCTCATTTTCCAAAAGAGCAGAAATCTCCCCTGTCAATAGAGGTGAGGTCACCTGTGGTAGAAGAGGTAGAGAAAAAGTCCGGCCTAGATTCTAAATTGTAAATTATATCCAAATTTTATTCTTGTTAATAGCCAAGTGTCATTAGTAAGAGCCCCCATTGGATGGCAATGGAAGATACCAAGATTTAAGCCACCTGTTTGCCATGGAAACTCACTGGGTGACCTTGGCCCTGTTATTCTCAGCCTAACTGATCTTACAGGGATGTTGAGGATAAAATGCAAAAGAGAATGATGTAAGCAGTTCAGGGACCCTATTATGGAGAAAGGCAGGGTACAAAAGAAATAAATAAATAACATAATTTACTATGCAATCCAAAAATCAGAGAAAGGGGCTAAAGTTGGGGAGAGGTGTTTTCTTCCTTTCTTCTAGTGCCCGTGCCGCTGATTCCCCCTTTGGAGTCAGCGGCCCAGCGTGTCGCTGCTGTTGGCCACTGTTCTACTCCCCCCCCACCCCAATTCGGATTGGGCTGCCTAAAAAGGGTTGGCAGGTGATAAAAAGTTGGTGGGTGGGGAGAGTGGGGAGCAGGAAAAGGTGAAAGGATGGGGATTAACAGAAAGAGGGAAAGCAGATAAATTGTGGGGAAGGAGATATAGGAAAAAAATAAGGTCGTCCCCCCCGTAAGTCCTTGCTGGTTTCCTACTACACAATTGGGCTCTGCCTAGAAGCCAGCATTTTGCAACTTGGCCACAGTTGTCCCAGGTAGAAGTTGCCAGGGAGAGGAAAAGCTGAAAACAGGAAACAGATAAAGGTGTGCTGGCTGGTGGGTGACAAAAAGAGAAAGAAACAGAAAAAGGTTATGGGGCTTTCAGGGAAGAGAAAATAATAATCGTCCTGAAAAAAACCTGAAAGTCCCCCCACTGTATATCATAATAGCTTCTCTTCCGCACCTATCCCAAAAGCCTAATGTTGTTGCCTCAACCACCACCAGCAAGAATTTGACAATGAACGCAATATTACGTAAACCTGGTAAAATATTTGTTTATTTGAAAAAGTTTATTACATGTTTTCACATGCATATTGGGTCCTGACCTAGAAACACTGGACTCTACTCTAAAGACAGGTGCTTCCACAGAGAGGCTGGGTCAGAGGATATCTGACAACAGGACAAAGGAAGGAGGGGGATGGACTCTTAAAGGAGGGAAAAAAACAAAAGAAGCTGAAGAATTTTCCTGTGGAGACTGAGAAAGACAGTTGGTGGAAGAGTGGCCATCTTCGGACACGGGCCTTCACCCTGAGTGTTCGTGGGACTTCTGCCATGACTGTGAGGAAAAGTGGCAAGGCAACCTGTCTGCAATTTGAGAGTCAGAACCCAAAAACTAAAGTGATTTCCTTCTCTTTTCACCCTGACTTTGGAATTGCTTGATTTAATTTTAATGCACCCTGTTTTGCTTAAAACTCCCAGTTCTGAATCCATTGTTTCTCCACCTTTCAACAAAAGTTATTTAAGTGCTGTTCTGGTTTTGAACAGGCCATTCACAATTCTATGACCACTAACATTGCCCTTTTAAAACTAAAACTGTTACAATGATACAGATCCAATGAAGTCAAAAATTCTGTCCAGCTTTTAAAGAAGGAGTTCATAAAATCTAAGCACAAAGCGAAGTGTTTTATATAGGGAAGGTTTCAGATTGACATCCAAATAACTAGTTACAATGAAACATGAAGAAATGAAAATGTCTTCTTTTTTTTAAGGTGGGGATCGGGAAGGAGCGATTTTCACAAATACGACAAAAAACTTTCCTCTGTTACAGCTATGGATGACTAAAAAAAGAATGGAAAAGAATGGCACCAATCAGACTCAGAAAAGTCACAAATAAATGAAAGGGTATAGGGGAGTTGTGCACATTTCATATCCCTTGAAAGTGGACTTCAACCTGAAAATATTTGGGGGCAAGAAATCAGTGCACTACTCATTTAAGTGGCAAGTAGGTTTTTCATTTAATACAATAATGCTTGACACATGGGGCTGACAAATATTGTACTCATGAAATGCTTGACTGCATGAAGCATTTATCACACAAAGCACCTGTAAGCAGCCTTCACGAGACAGTCGCATCATGAAAAACAGAAATCCACGTGAGGAAAGCAACATCAGTAATGGTTGCACAGTGCACTCCACACCAGTATACTTAATTTAAATGGGTTGTAGCCACCGAACCACAGGCCTGCAGTTGCAGAACTAGACATTCTCCTCTGTCCCTGCCATGACAACCCACTCCCAACCCAAAGGCTGCCTCTAGCATTCAGCAGAGACACATAAATACTGATGGGCACAAAGGGTTTGTAGGGTGTGGAGGGATCTGGAAAAACCAATTCCCTCTTCAGAGGATGGCAGACGCACCCTTCTGTCAACAGAAAACACATGAACACACAAAGCAGCTTTATACTAAATCAAACTTTTTGGTTCATCAAGGTCAGTACTGTGTACTCAGAGTGGAAGAATTCTCCAGAGTCGCAGGTACAGTTCTTTCATATCACCCATTACCTGATCAGCTCAGTGGGAGATACTGGGGATTGAACCTGAGACCTTCTATATGCTAAGCAAATGCTCTTCCTCTGACCCAAAGTCCCTGAAGCACTGCAGGTTTATTGTTCTAACATGAAGGATCCCTTTGCTTTTTTATGAATGAAAATGATACCCTATACCAATTAGGACTGTTCAATCAGATCTTTCCAAATCCCCCCCCCCCCCCCCCGGCCAGCCCAAAATAACTTCATGGTACTTTTACCTGTATTTGTTCTGGTGTCCATTGGTCCAAATTGACAGATTTGACCCTGGATATATGAACACCCAAATTTCGATGTATACCAGCACATCTGATACAAATAAAGACACCCGTGTTCCAGGAAGCCCATCGTGGACCTAAGGGAGTAAAAAGATTAAAATAATTCAAGATCTGCCAGGACTTAATTTGTTTTCTAGGACAACTTGATACCGAGCCCTCATGGTTGACAAAGGCTATAATTCAGACAATCCACTGCTTGTGTGTGAACAGAACCAGAAACTACTGCTCACTTGAAGGGAGTGACATTTCAAAAATCCAGAGAGAAGACAGGAAATGCACCAAAATAAAACTCTACCAAAAGACATTTTCAATAGCTTCTCCAGTTATCGTTATTTAGATTTCTCTTCCATTCAAAACAAAATTGTCAAAATATAATAAATGCTACCCCCATCAGAATAAAATTCAATCCAAATAGAAAGATTCACAGTAAAAGCATTCTTAACCAGCACCTGGTCAACTGGCATACCCAACATTTAGGGGCCCACCTGAGTCACATGTCTCCCATTTGCTTGGTAATGCTGCCCTTTGGTTACCATCCAAAATATTGCTGTGGGGTAAAACAGGGCAGCAGTACCAAGCATTGGCCACTGGAGCAGGTTTCAGGTCCCAGCCAAGTTTTGAGTGTGGCTGCTACCAGGACAGTGCTACCGCCCTCTCACCCACTAGCTTTGTTAACTGACATATTTGGTAAACTGGCCACCCCCATTCTCCCTGTGAATGCCAGTTAACCAAAGTCCATACTTTTGAAGGATGCTTTAACACAGTAGACCCCCAACATGGTATATACTAACTGTGTTTTAGAAAATGGGCACTGCCAACTGGGGCTTACTAAGTTTTTGAGGTCTATGGTAGAATGCAAACAGAGGCTTTGTGTAAAGTACTGTACCCGTGAAGATAGTGGAGTGATATTCTAAAAATACAGCTTATAGCAAAATGACAAGCAAAGGTTGTTCTTCAGATAATTGGTGCTAAAGTACACAGACCAGCCATTACATATACACGGGCTAATTACTCCCAGTAGTGGCTATTTTCATAAAGTGATTCCATTGCCTGCAATTGTGTTTGGAGACAGGCATTTTGAGGTCTTGCAGTGGAATGGAGAAAAATTACTTAACCCATGTGCTTCACATGAGCAGCTTACTACATTTAGATAAAATTGCTCCTTCTTGTGGTTACGCAAATCTCCTTTTGATGATTACTATGTCTGCACCAGCACTTACTCTAACAAAGTGGCAAGTCCCCTGAGGTATGAGCTAGTACAGTGGATTAGAGCCAGGGGAACTCAGTTCAAATCCTGAAGTTCATGAAGGTTAACCGTGATGTTTGAATCGACATGCAGGATTAAACAGTTTGTTTCTTACCCTCCAGCTCCAAGATTTTTAATCAAGGTTTAACCCTGGTTCAGATCCAAGGTAGTAAAGAAAAAACTACCTCCAATTGAGTTGTGTGCCTGCAGTAATATTCCATAGATTATTCTACAGATTATTCTGTGGTGGTGGGCAAGTAAATTCATGATGCTGGCAGGGGATGATGGGAACTGTAGTCCATAACACCTGGAGGGCCACAAGTTTGACGCCTAGGGCCTTGCTTCATCTAACCCAGCCCTGGCTGCAGCATAAATATTTTGTGCCTATGAGCTTTCCTTGGGGGGTGGGGGGGAGGAGGATTTTATCCTTCTACCCCAGTGCCCACACCACTGATTGCCTCTTTGGAGACAGTGCAGTAGTGGCACCTCTTACCACCCGTCCCCTCCCACCTCGTATTGGTCTGTTAAGTCCCCCATGAGAAGGGACTGGCAATGTTAGCAGCTCTGGAAAAATTTAATCTTACTGCATGTAATTCATATTTCAAGTCTGGGTGTTTCTATTTCAGTATTAATTGGTGCTGAATGTACAATGCTAAAGAATCCCAAAATAAGATTGACACCTTCATGTAAAAGATGACATGTCTGCAAGTTGCTAGTGAATGGTTATAAATCATCAATTTAGAAACAAAGTGGCTTTTCATGTCCAACCCTCTGGCAAGTTTTTCAATAACTTTTTAGGATTCACAATTAATATGTGTGAATAACCTTTCAATCAGGAATGAAAAGTCAGGAACATCATCAAAGCCGGGCAAGTAAATTCATATTAGAAACCCAGGGAAATCATGCTTAAATGTAAAGCTAATCCCTTTGGCTATGTAGTAAGAAGTGTAAATGGAAATTGCTGAAACTTCCAAAAAGAGCTGTTGCAATTAGTACCTTGACCAAATTGTTTTAGAGCTAAATAAGATTTCAACAAAGACTCTGTCATCATAAGAGAGGTGAGTACCCAGCTTGCTGGGGTAAAGTGTAGGTGAATGGGGTAGGCAATGACAAACCACCTTGTAAACATGGTCTACCTAGATGTGATGTCACCCCTTGAGTCAGTATCCACCTGTGCTTGAGCAGGGTACTACCTTTACCTTTTAATTGATTATTTGGTTTCCTTTGTTCTTTTAAGGCAAGTATAAAATATTTTAAGATCATATTAAGCAAGTAAAAAGCAAAATATTTAAACATGCACCCAAGCAACATAAATGAAGGACTTTAGAAAATGCTGACTGGACAACCAAGAGTGGCAGTTGCATTCAACTGCTGAAGCAGCAAATCTGTACATGTAAAGCTGCCTATAGCAGAACTAATGGGGAAAAGCAATAATGCACTCCTATGAGTACTTACTCCAATCTAAACTGACTGAAACCAATGGGTTTAAACTAGAGTATCTCTGTGTAGGGTTGCAATGAATTCATTCTAAGCATGTAAAGAAGCACCAAAACTCAGAACCTGAATGTGGATCTTCAGGATCAGAATTTTAATAATTTGGAACTTCACTGAAGCCAATAAGAGGAAGCCTTCTGAGCAGTGCCGGCAGTCAAAAAGGGACGAGCAGACAGGCAAACTGGGCCACTGTGCAGGTAGTGAAGGAACACCTCCACCAACACTCTGCGGTGCTGCTTCGTCATACCAGTGCTGAACAAAGCAGAAAAGGCAACATTTTTGGGGTGGGAACTCAAAAAATTGATCGTGATTCTTTCATCCTAATTAGAATCCCAGGCTTTCCAGATAGCCCAGAATTATAATTTATCAGTTTCGTCAGCATGGCCAATTGGCCATGCTGGTAGGGGCTGATGGGAATTGTAGTTCCTGAACATCTGGAGAGCCACAGGTTCCCTACCCCTGACCTACACCCTTGTTTTAGGGTACCACAGTGGGCACAGGTAGCATCCCTGAACCTTCCCCATGAACCAGTCTTCTCACATTTTATACTGCTGGCACATTCTCTTCTGAAAACAGTAATTGCTTAGCAGAACCAATAGGAAAAAAATGAAGCTCACTTACCACCCCTCTCAGAGTATACCAAGTCTATAATTCTACTACAGAGATTTAACAAACCTTATCTGGCTTAATAAATCTCAGAAGGGCCCTAAATGGAATGCTAACATTTCCTGTTAATCTATTAATTTGCTAATCCTTACAGTCCAATTTGTGGGGGGGGGGGGAAGGGGGCTGAAGCCGCATTGGAGGCAGTGGAAGGGTTGTGTCAGTGCCCATGCCACCAGTGTTGTGTAAACTGGACGCCAGTGCCGAGGGAAATACTTCATCAGCTGGCCACAGCAGCATGCAAGCCACCACTGTAAATACTCAAGCTGATATGGAGGGGGGGCATTTCAGGGGCTTTCCCAGGGTGGAGCCAACTTTAGTTGCCTCCCAATTTTCGACCCGGGAACACCCCCCTTCAGTGGCACAGACTTATTTCATGCCTCGGGGACACCACAGGTAATGAATTCAAAAGTCAATTACAAACTTCCACAAACAGTTTTAGGGCATAATATATACTCTGACCTGGGGTTCCTTGAAAAGATTCAACAACATTAAGTTTCGCCCAACAACAAATGCTTGTATACTTTTGTAGTTTTAAAAGAGAGCTGTAACACTATCTTTCCAAAAGTGGAATGGTAATGAAAACAAGTCCACTGGGCAAAACCTGCCTCAGATAATCCCAGAATGCTTCATTGATGCATATTAATTGCTCTTTCCAATTCCATCTAACCATGACAGAAAAAGACACACTAGTTATTTTCACACATCCATTGTTATATTCCTTGTTCTGTAATTTGAATATATGACTACATCAACTAGAGTACACACTTCACTTGGTCTTCACAAGTGATGCGCTTCAGACTAAAAAAAACATATTTCATTGTACGATAGAGCCCGTATGGTACAGTGCTTACAGGGCTGGACTTGGACCTAAGACACTCAGGTTCAAATCCCCACTCTGCCTGGACGCTTGCTGGTGATAACTGGCCAATCAGTCTCAGACTAACCAATCTCATAGGGAAATTATAAGGATAAAATGGAAAAAGGGGAAATGTTGTAAGCCACTTGGGGTTCCCATTGTCAGATTTGGGTATAAATGATGTAAAAAAAATTAAACTGTTCAAAAATGTGTGCATTTGAAAAGAGACTTATGTGAAACACTTTTTCTTTTACAAGAAACTTGTTTTGAGACAGAAATTATAGAGAGAAATCACAGGTTACACAACAAATAACATACTAGTGTATAAGTCGACCCGCACATAAGTCGAGGCATCTAATTTTACCACAAAAAACTGGGAAAACTTATTGACTCGCATATAAGTTGAGGGTGGGAAATGCAGCAGCTACTGGTAAATTTCAAAAATAAAAATAGATTCCAATAAAATTACATTAATTGAGGAATCAGTAGGTTAAATGTTTTTGAATATTTATTTCAAAGAGAAACAGTAAACTAGCTCTGTAAGTGGAAAAGAGGGTCAACAAGAACAATATGGTACCAACAATAACTTTAAAAGTACAAAAACCTTAGCTTTTTTGTAAGGAAGGGTTTTAAACAATGGATCTTACAATAAAAACTGGAATGAACATGCCTGTTCACTGTGACTCAAAACTACCCTGCTTTTTAAAAGAATAGTTCATTATTTTTAGTGTACATATTTTTAAAATTGCACATGGCAGGTTTTAGAAGGAACATTCACACAACCTGTCAGGGGAGGAATGTTTATGTTAGCAGTACCAACATTTCAGAGAATTTCTAGGAGCCCTCCTGATGATACCACCCAGGTTTGGTGAAGTTGGTTCAGGGGATCCAAAGTTATGGACCCTCAAAATGCAGCCCCAACTACTATTAGCTCCCATTGGAAACACCCACTTTGTGCACCCACTTTGGGGATCCATAACTTTGGACCCCCTGAACCAAATATCACCAAACCTGGCTGGTATCAGCAAGAGATTATCCTGATGATACCACCCAGGTTTAGTGATTTTTGGTTCAAGGGGTCCAAAGTTATGGACCCTCAAAATGCAGCCCCAACTACTATTAGCTCCCATTGGAAACAATGGGGGATAGGAGAACCCCCTTTGGGGGTCCATAACTTTGGACCCCCTGAACCAAACTTTACCAAACTTGGCTGGTATCCTCAGGAGTGTCAACCAATGATACCCTGAAATTTTGGTGCTGCTAGCTTTAAAACTGCGCCCCCTGGCAGCCGACAAAGTAAAAACCCTAAAATATTTTTTAAAATACAGCTGACATGTATAAGTTGAGGGGGGTTTTTTCAGCACAAAAAATGTGCTGAAAAACTTGATTTATACACAAGTATATATGGTACATATTCTTCATGGTCTTTACATTTCACAGCATACCTGAACTAATAATATCAAATATCAACTAGAATAATTGGCATAACAAACCAGCAAATCTTTTCATCTCCCAATTAAGGTATCAACAAATAATATTTTTCTCACAACAGATATGAAGAGTCATTTTACTCTATTTAAATCGCTTTTTTGAGAAAACTTTGTAATGTCAATTACCGTAACATTTTAGAAACGGATTAACTGCTCTATTTTGTTAGCTGAACTCCACCCAGACACAGGATGTCTCCAGACAGGAAGCAATCAAATGGATTAAAATGCCAGGCAACTACTATGCAGACACCCTTACTGATTATGCAACTTCATTGTTATTTACATATGCTAAAATGGGTGGATTCCACTCAACACATGCAAATAACACTTGCTAATTGCACCCTTTACACTTGTTACTTGTTAAACAGGCAAATGGTTCTTCATCCCACCCTGGATATTCCACAGGTAGATATATTCTACTTGCTTCACAACCATCAGATCCTCTGAAGATGCCAGCCACAGATGCAGGCAAAGCGTACACTATAACTCCAATCCTTCGTGTCTAATTTATCAGATGCTTACTGAATCACATTTATCTAGCTGGCTAGTTACAATCGAGAAGATAAACTCTACTGCCCTATCTATTCAGTCCTTTCATTCCTGTCTCCTTACAGAACCATAAAACATAGATTTTTGGAAACTGAGGCTCAAAACCTTATTTGTGCTGCCTCTAAGACATGCTCCCTGTTGAGTCTGGGAATCTCAAACACACCAAGTCATATAGCTGAATATCTTCCCATCTCACAAAATCCAAGGCAGCACAGAGCTTACGCTCTCACTTGCTTTAATGCTATGCCATCTGCCCTACTCTCTGGAAGATTCCAGAGAGTATCATATGCAGAAAGAGTCTGCCTTTGTGATTCAGGAACTACTGAAACAGTACAACATATTTTATTCTTCTGCTCATTCTTTGTAGAGAGGCAGGCCAAGTTCTTAACCCCTATTCTTGCACTGAGAGTCGACTCTTCTGTTGCAGCTTTGACATCCTTTTTATTAACAGCCCTTCTACAGATCTATGTGAGAAGGTAGCTAGTTTCCTACAGGGTGTTATAAACAATCTTATCAGGAACCTTGAAAGCTAGAATTCAGGATACTTTGCTTCAATGATTTACTTATTAAGACATATATGATTAAGGCTCTGTAACCATACTCTTTATGCAAAAACCTGTAGTAGACGAAACTTGTAACAGACTTTGTACTTTACAAAAGACTTTTGGAGACAATGGAACCCTGCCTCTCAGACAATAAAAGGTGCACAATTGCAAGGAAAAGGCAGCTGACCAGCTCCAACTATTGTGTTTGGCATCCTTTCGCTAGCGCTTCACTTTATCCACTTCATCTGCTTCCTCGTGAGGAGTCACTTCTGAGGGCCCAGCATTAGCAGGTTCTGCATCTGAGTCCTCTGAGTCCAGGTAGCTGCCCACAGGCTGGCCCATGGCAACCAATCTTCCTCCTGACCTAAAGTTGTACCTACAGACATGACCAATACAGAGTTCTCTGTGTCTGGGGAGTGTTTGCTGGGACAAATTGCACCTGTGTGCTGAGGTGCAACTGCAGAGGGGACTCTACCACCTCCACCTCAGAGTCTGCCAGATAGGGTCTGGCTCTTTTGGCACACATTAGCAGATGGTGGTTGGAAAGCACAGCTTCCTCATTGGAGCCATCGCCATCTTGGGCTTGTGGGGAGGGGGGTTATCAATTATTTGCCTGGGCCTTTAGCCACAGCTTGGATCATTGGCTCATGCATGGACCTGATGCCACTGATCCACACACACACACACTCCAAGTTGTGGTTGGTGAGGAGTCAGGAAGGGATTAATCACCCACAGGAATCTCCAAAACTGAATCTGCCAATGTGGATGGGCAGGAAAAAAACAATGGGAGCAGGGGAGATGCAGCCACGTTGGCTGAGCTTACCAGCTGAGCAAAGTTGTCCGATGATAAAGATATCTGAACATGGTTTGTGCCCTGAATCCTTTGTTACTCAGAATGGTTTGCACACTGACCAGGAGTCCCTCAATATCCACATGTATGAACAACATATGAACTAGGAGATACCCTGTTTCCCCGAAAATAAGACAGTGTCTTATACTAATTTTTGCTCCCAAAGATGCGCTATGTCTTATTTTCAGGGGATGTCTTATTTTTCCACTCCACAGCTGCATGCTCTGGTCGACGGGCATGCTTCCAAACAAAACCTTTGCTACGTCTTACTTTCGGGGGATAATTATATTTAGCACTTCAGCAAAACCTCTACTACGTCTTATTTTCAGGGGATGTCTGATTTTCGGGGTAGCTGTTACACACCACTCTGATCTAAAAATACATTGCTTCTTCACAGGGGGATGCTATATCTACCCCCTGAGGGGGTCTTTTTCTACTATTCCTTGCAACTTCTGTATACAGGCAATTCTTCAAACATCTATTCCCCATTTTTTTCAGCAATCTGTGCAATTATGGGAAACACACCAGTTACGAGAAAAGTAGAGGCAAAAGCTCAGCCTTCTTTGGATACAAAACCACAGCCAGCCACCTGTCAGTGTTTTTACAAAGACGGTCAGCTGGAGAATATCGCAACAAAAGCTATGTTGATTTCCTCCCAAATTAAAAACTTTTGTGTACACTGCCTCTCGTACCCTCCAATATCCAATGAAAGCATTATTAAGCAGAACTGCAATTGCCCTTATCCATCCCTTCCCTACTGAAAGGCAGGTTGCTTATTTGTAACTGTTGTCCTTTCAGTGATCATCTGTCCATTCATACTGATGGACTTTGTGCCTGTTCAGAGCAAGGATTGAACATTGCTAGGGCATGGATTTAGGCACAGACATCCTGTCCCCTCAGAGATGCAGAGACACATACCAAAGGTGGAGGAGTTGCTCCTTCCCCCCTCCACCGCAAAAAATGCTGCAGCTAGTTAAAGGCACCTGTTGCAAGGAAGGTAAGCTATTTTTAAAAACTATAGTTACAGGTAAGCAACCTGTTTATATTGCTTTGTGGTGGCCCCTGCCCATCACACTGATGTAACTAGACATGGACACAATTGCTAAAGGCAAAGAATGAGTGGATGACTTTTCAGTCAAAAGATGGGAAGGTTCTAACCCTGATATCTGGCATGTGGCTGCTCCAAAGAGTTCTGAAAGCAGCATCCTTCTACAGCCACAGAAAGCCAATGCAGCCACACAGTTCCAGTAGAATGAACTTGGGAGTCTCTATGGAAGTGGCTTATGAGCAAACTCATAGCACAACTTGGTCGTCTGATAAATCCACTGTCTGAAGCTCCATGAGAGAAACTCTGTTCCCTTCTTGAGAGTCCAAGAAGCCAGCAACAGTTTGGTTTGTTGTCTGAAGGCAGAGCTTCTATCATTAAGAGGACAAGGCCCATGGTAGGATGAAGTCCTGATTGAGGTAGAAACCAGATGCTAACTTCAGGAGGACAGATAGTTTCTAACACAGGGGTCTGCAACCTGCGGCTCTCCAGATGTTCATGGAGTCCATGAATATCTGGAGAGCAGCAGGTTGCAGTTCTCTGTTCTAAAACAGATAACCACTTTATCTCTGTGGAACCACAGACAGGACAGTTGCACTGTAAGAATGTCTTTCTGGTTTTTTGTTCATTTGTATGTGCCATCAAGTCACAGCTGACTTATGGTGACCCCATAGGGTTTTCAAGGCGAGAGATGTTTGGAGATGGATTCCCTTTGCCTGCCTCCATGTCACACCCCTGTAAGGAATTCCATAGAAGCAGAAATAAAAGGCTCTTTGGTGAAAAAAGACCGTTTATTCAGACATCTTAGAAAGCTCAAGTACACGCCGTGGCAGGAATGACACTTCCCGCCAGAAGCACAGGTTATAACTCTATTCATCCCATCCCTCCTGCTTCCTATGGAACGGAGGACCTCATCTCCCGCCAAGAGATAAAGTCTCCCGCCGATGAAGGCTGGCCCATCGCCCGGCTAAAGAAACATCGCTACTAGAAGTAAGCGCCCGTTCTTACCATATCAACACTATTGAAAGTTTTACACTCTGCCTCCCTTTAAAGTTAAAGACCCTCCCCCAGGTGTTTGCGTGGAAAGGCGCCTGTGGAGCAGAAATATGGCGCGGGGGGCATGCTAATATTTTCGAATAAAACTCATTGATTATGTACTCCAGAGGAATATCCCACACCAAGAGACTAAATATTGCGCCATTGCCGAAAGCGAGTCCCAGATGCAACGCCAATTTTACAGAGTGCCAAAATAACAACAGCTGGAAGGGTGGGTCCTCCTCGCTGGCGGTCGTACAGGCATAAAAGTCGGAGCCTTCTTTGAGTAAACCGGGAATGTTCCAAATACAGGATTAAATTGCCACAAGAGTTAGGCAAATCCAATCGGCAGTGACATCACAATCGCCTTAGTAATCTGAAAAAGGTCCCACCTAATCTTTGCCTTAGTTTGGAAACTTTATGCACGCCCTCTGGAGATTTTGGCATACCATACCCGTTTCTCACACGCAGAGGAAAAGCCGAATGGGTGCCATCCTATTGCAGCTTCTTGGGGAGTCCTTATCCTGTTGTGGCATGGTTCGTCTGGGATTTCGATTCATCCCTCGGGCTAGGGATTGAAATCCATTGTTGAAACTCTGAGGGATCCAAAGCTGTCGCTGGTAGCTGCGCAACGGGCGTGGGAACGAGCCGCATCAGACATTGCCACCTTCAAAGGGGGTTTTCTTTGTACTGCTATGAACCGTGATTTTCATTATAGGCGCATTCCCGCGAACGTGAATGAGCTCGCACTCAATTGTCTTGGTGGTAGAAGTTGGTAAATAACGTGAAATACCGTGCTCTAGGGTTCTGTTCGCTCTTCCCACTCACCGGGCCACTTTGAACGTAGGTAGGTGGCGGCGATCACTGGTATGGCCCCTAATAACCCTGCAAAAACGCCTTCCAGAACTTTGGTAAAATGAATTGGGGTCACAGGTCGGAGACCACCTTTAACGGGGCGGAGTGTAGACTGTAAACATGTTGAATGAACAGCCGTGCTAACTTAGGAGCGGAGGGGATGAAAGCACATGGAATAAAATGGGGCTTGTTTAGGAAAATAAGTCCACCACCACCCACAAGACCGTGTTGCCATGACTTTCGGGCAAATCTGTAATAAAATCCATGGAGATGACTTCCCTAAGGGCCGGAGGCCACCGGGAGGTTTCAACAGCCCATGGGGCTTTCCTTCCGAATGGTTTTGGCTTCTGCACAAACAGAGCAACCTTTAATATACGCCTTCAATGTCTCTTAGCAGCGGCATTATGCTGCCACCAGAACTGACGGCGTAAATGCAGAGTTTTCTGCAGAAAGCCAAAATGTCCAGCCGAGCTGGCATCGCGGGCAGGTGGCTTCGCGAACCTGCTTTTGGCGAGGGGGGGGGAGGCATTCAACACTGCTCTCCGCCAAACTCCATTCTCCAAACGCAATTGGGAGTCATCACGTTTCTTCTCCCTGGAGGCTCGCGGCAGTTCCCCGGCCTCCTCGAAGTTCCCGCAGGAAAGGAGAGACGAGACTAGGAATGGGCGTGAAGGAGGAGTGGACGCTTTGAGATCGGGTGACAGCCAGTCCTAATCTGGGAGGGGGGAGAGAGAGAACAGTGCGCGGAATGTCTCAGAAGGCAGCGCTCCACCCCTCCTCCTCCCTGTAGGCGCGAGAGCCGCCACAGCCAGTTTATTGGTTTTCCCGGGGAAAAAATGGACTGTGAAAGAGAGAACCGTAGAAAGGAAATCGGCTCCAACGGAGTTGTTTTCGGCGGACATCTTGAGGGGGGGGTGGAAAGAGCGGCCAGGTTTTGTGTGATCCGGACCAAACCTGAAAGGGGTGTTTAGCCCCTCCAGCCAGTGGCGCCAAGTGGGAGAGTGCTACTTTGATGGCTGCAGTCTCTTTATCCCCACAGTCCAGCTGCTGAGTTCAGCACCGAGAATTTCTTTGATAAATAAGCACACGGAACCAGCCTACCATCTTTATTTCTCTCTTCTGCAAATAAGGGCTGCTCCCAAGCGCTTTGTCCGAGGCATCCACGCGGAACCACACAAACGGGAGATCTGGGTCAGGTGCTTTAGGATAGGTTCGGGTGGTAAAGCCAGACTTTAAGAGCTGAAAGGTTGTTCCTGACATTCTTCAGACCAGGAAAGGGGGGCCCCTGGCTTGGCGGATACAGTGGATCTTTACCCTTAGTGCTGTAAGAGGTCTGTGGAGAGGGAGAGTCAGCTCAGCTTAATTGGGGTATAAAGTCTACCATAGAAATTAGCAAAACCCAGAAAAAGATTGGAGTTCTATCGCGGTTGGTGGGGCAGGCCATTGAGGACCAGCCACCGTGTTAGCAGGATCCATTTTTAAGCCCCTCGGGCTTGATCCGGTAACCCAAATAGTCAATGGAGGTCTGGTGGAAACAGTTACATTTGGAGAGTTTGGCAAAGAGAGAGTTGTTGGAGCAAGCGCTTCAATCACCTCCCAACCAATGCTTCATGCTCTTCTATGGTTTAGAATAGGAATTAAAACGCCGCCTAAGTATACCACAACTCCCTTCTGTAGGCCAATAAATCATGGAGAACTTCACAGCTGATGAGGGGCTATAAAGCCCCGGGGCCCCAGACTTAACCCGAATGGCATTATTAAGTATTCGCAACCAAGGTCCAAACTTTGTGTTAAACGCAGTCAAGTGTTCATAGCTCTTCTAGCAATTCTGACCCTGTAGTAAAAGCTTCTCTCAAGTCTAATTTAGTAAAGATGCGCCCTTTGCCCAGTGTGCATCTAAAAGGTCCTTTGATCAAAGGCAAAGGATATTTATTACGGGACAGGGAGAGACTGCATTGAGACCTCGGATAATCTGTGCAAAGTCAGAAAAGACCCATCTTTCTTTTTGGCTACAAACAAAACGGGAGCAGCTGTGTGTGTTTGGTAGCGTTCCGCCGTATGAACCTGGGCGAGCGAGGTTCTTGTCCAAGAAGGCACGAAGTTCCTTCTCCTCATTGGGGACTCCATACGGTAGATTCTACCTCTTTGGGCAGTTGCTCTGGCTGTATAATCGATTTTGCAGCGCGTCAGTGTCTCTATGGGGTAAAGCAACTGATCGCATTCCTTTGCTCCTGAAAAAACTCTGGCTAGATCATGGTACGCCGGTGGGATGCCAATAGAATCGGGAAGCAACGCCTGATGACAGCCAGGGAGGGTGGTGTGTCAGGAGAAGTTGAGCTTTTCCACCCAATTCAATGTGTTCACCGCGGTAGGGAGGTGTCAGTGTAGAATTTAAGATCCGTTCTTTCCAAATGAACTTTGGTTCATGTAACAATAACCATGGCATGCCCAAAACTATGGAGTGCTTTGGCTTTCACTGGCGCCAAAATAAAACTAATTTTCTCCCAACGGTCGTGGCGAACGGAGGAGAACCGGTTGTTTCTTTGAACTGGGCCGTCCTTTCGTTCCCCGAGGGTTGCCGCCCATTTGGGTGAATGGTATGGGCTTAGCCAGGGAATTTGGTCCAGACCTAGCTCCTCTCTGCCACCGTCTGGGGCCGCATTAAGCAATGGGAGCAGCCAGAATCCACAAGGGCCGAAGGCTATAATGCGAGTATGTTTACGGGTTGGCCAGAAACGCTTTGGACAGTAATGGGAGCTGCTGCCTTCACCGCCACCGCTGGGCCACAGAGCTCTGGACCCATTCATCCACGGGGCTGAAGAAAAGGCAAACAGCTGCTTCCTCCTCCTCTGGCTTTCAGCCTTCGATGACCGCTTCTTTGTGGAAGAGCCTGTTGCCGAGGCTGCCCCGCACTTGCGTGCTTACCGTCATGGGTGCTGCATGAATGCCGTTGGTTTTTGTTTCTTCTGACAGTTACGGCAAGCAGATGACCTTGGTCCTCCGCAGTAAAGGCACAATCCCAACCGACGACGGCGCTCAGAGGTGGTCTCGGTGGGGGCGGCTGGCCGCTTGCTCTTGGCGGACGAAAGTGGCAGGTTTCATGCGTGGGCTGCCTCCCGCACGGTAGCGTATTCCAAGCGTTTAGACGCTTCACCTGGGATCCTGCAACTGGATCCAATCAGCAATAGTGCCGGTAGGAACCCGACTATTAAAAAAAACACCAAGCTTCACGCGAGCTTCGCCGGTCACAACAGTGCATCTGAGAAGTATTCCTGCGATTCTTCACGCGCGTCAGGCCACTCAGGAGGGAGCTCGGAAAGCAGCCGCCGCGACGTAAATTCACGGGCAAATTCTCGCAAACGTCGGTTGCCCTGCTGGATAGTTTGATGGTGCGGATAGGCCTCATTTCTTTCGGGCGCCCGGATCTTGGAAGGCGCTAACGCTTCTTAAGGCTTTGAGGAATGGGCGTGGGCACCGTATGCGGCGAGTCTTCATCTTGCAAATCCAAAGCGGTCACAAACCAATGTCGGCTGCTGCCCCAGGTATCCAGGACTGAGAGCCACATGTCCCGTATTTTTTCGCGCTACCAGACCGGGTATAAATCATCATAGTCCTCCATGCGTGGGCATCGAAAGTTGCAAAATGAAGCGTAGGGAAGCTTGGAAGCCGTCCCATCAAAACGGGTGGCAGGCAGGTATCGGGGCCTATAGTAACCCCTTTCCACGGCTCTTTGGCGCCGGCAGGGGCGGCGGCTGTAACGGGTTGAGCAGGTTGGGCGGGCAGCGGCTGCAATTTTTCAGGGGGGGCCGGAATCGGGGGTGGTATCAATGCCGGTGTCGCTGGCGCTTGGGTGGCAGGACCAGCCACGCTGCCCCTCTGGCGCCGGCAGTATCAGTAACAGCATAGACTCCAACCTTGGGGCTTCCTGGCCTCTGCCGCCTCCTCAGTTCCCTCTCCAACGCAGCCAGCTTCCTCTCTCCTTGGCGGGTCAATGCATCCTGGTGCGCTTATGCAGGGCCTGCTTTTTCCTCGCTCCAATTTAGCCAGTTCCCTCGGTCTCCGCTTAATAGCTGCAGTAAGCTCACTTTGGCGTGCGCAGAAGGCCTGAACGCTTGCTGCTTGCAAATCCAGTCTGGAGTGTTCCAGGACCTTACTTCATGGGACTGATGAGATTCTATGGGCGCATATTGTCGTTGGAGCCGCGATTCCTTTGGGCACGGTGTCCAACTCGAAGCTGGGACTTCTTCTTGCGCTGGCTGTTCCCGGTCCCTCTGCAGGTTTCAAAGGCCTTGCTGCAATCTGTGCCCGTTCCTCCTCCCATAGCTGGCGCTCACGGGTCCATGCTTCTTTGGCATCTCGCAGGTCGGCCCACTTCCTCATCCCAGTTCTCTTTCGATGGGAGAGGGAACAGATCCGCTGGGAGTGCAGGCTTTCTTCGACTCTCTTCGCCGCCTGGAAGCTGAGACATCGGAGACACCGTGAAGACACCGGTGGCTCCCTTCGCAGCCGCTGGACCCGGGATCAGGGGGGGGGTCCGGATCGGAAGACGGTAATGCACACCCCTCCCAATCCCAGGTTTAGTCCCAGGTAGTCCTTCGGGCGGCCCCAGTGCTGTGCCACGTGGTTCTTTGGGAGCATCACCAAATATACGGTAGTCCACAGGAATCGCTCAATCGACTCCTGGGTTGCCGCGATGAAAGGTGGTCAGGCCCGTCTCCTCCATGACATTATAGGTTGCATCTGAGGTTTGTAATCCATACGAAAACGGTAGAGATCCGGATCCACAGGCCAATCCATAGACAGCGCCCCAAACGACCTCATGTAAGTCCCCTATGGTCGCCTTCGCCACGCCCCTCGCTCCAACGGGAGTAAAGGAAGACTCGTGCTGATAACGAGGACGGGAAAGAGTCACCAGAGAGCAGACCCGCTCTCCCGCTACCGTTCCTCCAGGATCCAGAAGGAAAGGTCGGAGCTCCTCTTGGGGCTACACTGCACTTTCCGCAGTAATATTCAACCTCTCCATGCCGGCAGACACACCAGAGGTCCACTGCACTAGGGATATAGATGAATTAGGATTCCTGCCACAATGTAAGGAATTCCATAGAAGCAGAAATAAAAGGCTCTTTGGTGAAAAAAGACCGTTTATTCAGACATCTTAGGAAAGCCTTCGGCACACTGCCAGGCAGGAATGACACTTCCTCACCAGAAGCACAGGTTATAATTCTATTCATCCCATCCCCCTCGCGTCTTCCCATAGCATAACCGAGACCTCATCTCCGCCGCGAGAGATACAGAAAGTCTCCGCCGATGAAGCTGGCCCATCGCCCGGGCTGTGGAATGTACTCAAGGTTAGGCGGCTGCCCTTACCATCAACACCATTGAAAGCTTTACACCCCCTGGTATTCCTTGAAGGTTGCCCATCCAAATATTAACCAGGGCCAACCCTACTTAGCTTCTGAGATCTGATGAGATCAGGCTAACCTAGGGCTATCGACGTTGGGGCAAAAAATATTGTCATATGCTAACTTATGGCGATCCCAATGGGTTTTCAAGACAAGAGACCCTCAGAGGTAGTTTGCCATTGCCTGCCTCTGCATATTGACCCTGGGTGTCTGGATGGTCTCTCATCCAAATACTAACCAGCCAATCCTGCTTAGCTTCTGAAATCTAACAAGTTTGGGCTAGCCTGGATTATTCAGGTCAGAGCCTTTGCTGAATAGTACAATATAAGCACCTGCATGCAAATAGGCATTTACGCGTAAATTAATTATGACTTTAGATGCATCTTCAAAGCAGCCATTAATTAACGAGCAACAGATAGGGTAACAGCTTTATCTTTACCAGACAGCAGCGATGGTGAAACAACTGGAGCAAACATTGGCCAATTATGCATGGCGAGGTTCCCATGACTTCAAAGAGAATTGGCCAGGGAGTCTTTTTTGCAGAGCATGTTCAGCATTATTATCCCCTGTTTGCAGCAGGGCAGGCATTACCCATCAGCTGGTTTTTTGCTTGCGTCCGGGGGGGGGGGGGGATGTTTAACGGGTTCTCTATCATGTATGCATGCTTTAATTTTTAATATAATGTTTAATGTTTAATCTTATCAATAGATTGGTATATCAGTCTATCAATCTATTTAAAGATATGAAGGAGAAGGAGGTCATGGGAAATAGAAATGATACAGCAGGACAAGAAGCGGGAAGCAGTTGGCAACAGGGAAGAGGGTGGGGGAAGCATGCAAAGCAGCACAAGGGAGTTGGGGGATAAGTCTAGGTGGGCTGGCTACGGGCAGAGGTTCGAGGCACAGCTGTGCCCACTGGCAAATCTGTCCCACTCTGGCATTGAAGCAAAATTAAAATCTCTGCTTGCCACAGAGAGAGTGAAAAGTGAAAATGGGGCTAGAAAAAATACGCCCATACAGGAAATCTTGTCACAGATGTCATTTGCCTCCACCACAAAGCAAACACCTTGTGTGTAATCAGCCATTATAACCAGTACTTAAAAACACTAGAATCAAGACAATGGTTAACGAACACCACCCAGACTCAGGATGTCTCTCTACAGGAAGCAATAAATTGGATTGTAAATGAATACTTAAATGCACAGGCAAACTGCTATGCAAATGCCCTTAGTAACTGATTATGCAACTTCAGTGTTACATACAAATGCTAAAATGGGGAATTCCATTTAACACGTGCAAATTACACTGCAAACTGCACCTTTAACACTCTTAGCAAATGCAAATGGTTCTTTCTCCCACCCTGGGTATTTCTCAGGTATATATACTCCATGTGGCGTTTCCCTTCCCCCCCTGGAGCCCTCAGGCCAAGATACCTTCCCTGACCTGGGGGCTGTCCTCCCTAGTCGCTTGTTCTACCTTTTGGCCCGAGGGGCCAAGAAATAACTTTGCCCACAGGGCAGCTGCAATAAGCTGCTCCCTGTCCTTTGGCAGCCTACTTCTCTCCCTGCCTTGTCCTTCCCTGTTTCTTCACAGGATGGAGCCGGCGGTAATCTGGGCGCAGGTCTGGTCCTATTACCTCACAGCTACCGAGACCTTTCTGTTTCCTTTCTCGCTTTACCACCCCGTGTTGGCAACCCCTTCCCTCCTGCTTTCCTCCACACCCTCCCCAGTCCCTGCTGCAGCGGCAGCTCCAGAGGCCCATTTCCCTTCTCCTTTTATCCTCTTCTCTTCACTCCCACCTCCTTGGCCCAGCTGCTGCTCGTCAATCTCTCTCACAGCCGGTTCAGCCCTATACAAATAAATAATAATAGCAACCTGGGCAACTTCTTGCAGAAGGAGGCGTACTGCAATGGATAATGGAGGTCATTTTTTATCTTTTCCATATGCCTCCACTGCCTTAAGCAAACACAAGGAAGAGCTTTTTCTTGAAAACTATGGAACTCTTTACTAAAGAACCTTGACTTTTGTTGGTGACTTTCCACCATCATTTAAAATAACCCTGTTCCGGAAGATCTGTGCCTATATGAAGTACAGTTTTCTTTCGATTTAAATCTTTGAAAAATATGTGTATCTACTGGCTATTTTTTGTACTGGTTCATCCTTCTGGCTTTTCTTTATGTACTTCTATACCATGCTTTTATATATATGGTAAATTGTTTTGTGTATCCAAGAATGGATAGAAGAGATGGGTACAATGGGCTATATAAAGAAAGGTCTCTTAAAGCACTGCATAAACTCTTCTACAGTGCTGGCTATTTTCCTTTCACTGAAGGTTCTTCAAACCCAGCTTGATAGCACTTTAACATAGAACAGCTAAGCACAAGCATAAGACCTTTTCATTTCCAGAAGCGCAACATCTCATCTTACATTTGAAGAAAAACTTACTTACCTGTCCAGCTGCTGTTTTCTTTCCAGAAAAGTTTAATCCACTGTACTGCTCATCAGTAGGAGTGAATCCATTATGTTAAAATATGTTCCATGTTAAAATATTATAATAAGCACGCATACTACAAGCAGATACACATTTCCAGCTACTATCATAAATCCTTTCTTCCCTGAATAAGGACAGTTACTGCTCAAGATTAATCATGGCATTTGTAAGTAAATCTATTACCAGAGTATACCTAGCCTAAGGACATGTATAAGCAAATTTGTGATGACAATCAGAAAATGTACATACAGTGTTGAATATAAAATTAATGTTATTTAATTGGGGGAATAGGATTCGCTTCCAATGGCATACATGTAATTTTGCAGTCTTTTAAAGAATTTGTAGAAGAGAACTTCTGATCCTTGAAAATAAGTTACAAACAAAATAAGAAAATACAGTGGAACCTCGGTTTTTGCCAGTAATCCGTCTGGCGACACTCGACGAAAACTGAAACTGGTGAAAACCGAAGCTACGCCGTTTGTGCATGCGCTACGCAAACGGAGTAGCAAATTTACGCAAAAAGCGTAAATTTACACAAATGGCGTAGCCGAAATCCGAGGCACCCAGCGAAAACCAAGACAAAAAAAACGGCTGGGGGCAACCGGCGAAAATTGAAACGGACGAAAACCGAAGGCTACGATTACCAAGGTTCCACTGTAAGTTATAATTTGTAGCTCCTCATTTCACTTCTGTTATCATTTTTTGCTAGAATCCCTTTTTCTTGACATGATAAGGACCTTCTACAACATCCTTACAAACAGGATTGTTACCGCGCTGCTCAGGATAACACTTTCCGTTCCAGAGGTATCCCGCTCTCGGCAGCGCCCAGGAACCCAAGCAAGACCCGACAAGGCTTGGATAAATAAAAGTGATTTATTGAGATGCTGACCTAAGTGTCAGCACCTCCCTTCCGCACAAAACACTGCGCTGCCTAGCAGCCTTACAACACTCTTAAGTACACTTTCTCCCGTCGAGGAGCCCCGGAGAATCAAAGACAGCCCACCACCATTCACAAAACAAATCCAATCGATTACGTTTGCAACATGCAGGAACCAATCAGTGTCCGATAGGCATCCTCTTCTCAAGTTTCACGCCAGAGCAGGGCTGGTAGGCGATGACGCGGTAATCACTGACGGAGGGGACACACAAAGAGTTTTCTCCAGGTGTCCGGGGTCAGGAAGCAAAAGAGCGATGACCATTGAGGTCCCCATATCTGCCTGCTGACGAGATTAGGCAGGGCAAGGCGCTTCGGCTGAGGTTTCCCTTTGTCCGCGTGCATCAGGAGACTTTACACGTGAATGGGATAAGTCCGGGTGGGGCAGAGATGGCTCTCTGCCCTGGGCCAAGGAGGTTCCATACAAGCACAAATACAGGGAAACTTACAAATCCTATTTCTACCTAATACAAATCAGTTTCTACCTAAACAAATACAAGACAGAATAAATTTTCCAATCGTTTTTAGTTCAGACATATTCCAGGAGTGGGATTCTCTCCTGGCTCCGCTATCAGGATGACCCACAGGCCTTGAAGTACCAAACTTCAGCTAATATAGAGGAAAAAAGTGCCATTGCTGACTTCTCAGATATGGAGCTTCAGATTTTACCTGCACCAATTTTTGCCTTGACTATTGTACATGTGCCCCTTACAATCCTGTTAATTGTACCAGTGAGTAGGGCCAAGTGTCATTGGATTGTAAGTATCTAGAGCCTTGTTTTTTAATGATGCATGTACAAAAACTGATATAAAAGATCTTCCTCTCTGTAGTTCAGACTGATTATTTCTATTGATAAGAATCAAAGCCTCCCTTTATACACTGCTTATTTGATTTCTTCCAATAAGTTCAATAGGAAAAAGCTTTATAGGTACTAGTCTTTCCAAAAGAGTGTTCCTCTTCTGCTCTTTATTCCTGCCAGCTCTAACTGATATAATACTACGGAACACTTCCTTTCCTCCGACTTGCACATTCAAATCCCTGAAGTCCAAAAAGGCAAACTACAGCCCAACAAGTTGCGTTCACTTGGATTAATGGCTCCATCTAGTGGCACAGTGATTTTGTACAGAAACAGAAATAAAGTCAACTAGTTATTCAACAGCTTTAATGAAGCATAACTAGACTCTAGCAATCTAAAGGAATATTGTACTTAACTGCTTCCAAGGTTACCCTTCTAATTCACGAAATTAAAGTTCTTATAGGAAAAATGTATTATTGCTACTGGTTTATTTTTTCAGGATGTGACTAAGTGAGTCTTCTGTTTCAGTTTCTCATTTGCAATTGTTTATCAGACAGACACAATAACATAAATGGGAGCTCTTTAGTTTCATTCTGTAGAGCTATTCTCCTTTAAGAGCCGTTCTCACTTTCCTTTCAGAACAGATTGTCTTAACAACAGTAAACCAGGTACCCTAGGCAGTTTAAACACAGAAACACGTTTGCAATTTGATTCTCCAGTAGAACAGGACAAAATTCAACATTCTCTCAGAATCCTACTAAGCCCTTTACAAAATCAGGTGCAAAATCATAAAGACCTACAATATAACTTTATATGGTTATACAACTCTTCCACCCACAAGATAAGGACTTCACAACAAAATAGGCAAAGTCATCCATATGCTTCTATGATTAAAATATGCAAAGATATGCATAAGGTTGTTCCTATAGTAATTGTTATATGTTAAAGAAACAGCTTGTTACCCACAAGGAGTTCACTACAACGATAAAAATCCACTAAAATGAAAGTGTGCCACACAATCTTTACAAGGCTTTGATTGCTTCTGAAATACTATTAGTCATATAACACTCATGCATGCTAATGTGCCTTTCTATATAGCAACACATATTTCATTAATTCCTGCCAGTAACTTTCCCTGATATGCTTTCCTGATCAGGAGGAAGTATTACCGAAATTACGAATAAAAAATAAAAGCTACTCAGAATGCAGATCGGCAATAGTGATTGGACATCCTCAAAATCATACATGGTAATAAGTGTGACTGAAAAATAAGATTATAATCTTTGTTTCCCAAGCAAAGGGAATATAAACCTGACAGAATATACTTGCTGATGCTAATCCAATGCAGCTGCAAGCATAAATGAGGGCCTGCAAAGTCAGATCAGAAAGACAGCCGTTAAGAAGGAACAAATGGTATAGAAAGCTAGGTGCCCACCTGCATACATATCAACAGCCAGTGCTGATAAACCAGCACCTAAAGCAAAGCAACTGCTCAAAAGAATAGATTCAGTTAATAGATGTAGTCTGTTTTCAACAACAGAACCTCCTACAATAAACAACCCAGGCAAATATGCATAAACGCATACAACAAAGACTACAGTTCCTCTATAATAACAGGAACTGTTTCCATACATGAAAGCTCTAAGGCCTATCAGTTTACACCTGCTCAGCTAAGGTCCTGTGAATGGCTTGGAGAACATACATCTCAGAACATGCTTCCCCAATATCAAACACCCCCATTCTTTTCCCACTTCTCTTCCCAATCCCAGTCACTGAAAAGTCATGTGTGCATGCTGCTCCACACATTTCCAATGCTTACCCACTGTAGGAGCTTGCACACTCCTCTGTTCCCACCACTTAGGAAAGAGCTCCACCTCCTCCCCCAAGATTTCACCACATACGTCAGAAGTCCTTGCCATCTGAAGGACCCATCCAACCTACTACCTTTAGAAATCCCCTACACAAAACTGATACCTCATAGAACTCCCTATATACTCTTAGAGCCTAGGTAGACAGAAGCAGCCAGAAATATAGGGTGACCTCATCAAACCATGGTTGGAATTAAACAGAATATAGTATCATTGTATACTGAGACAGCCAGATCTATGTGAGAAACTGTCACACCACTTAATCAAGTGTTTATCTTGTGACTCCAGGGGATTTCCCCACACCCATAAAAGATTGAATGATGGCTGCTTGCAAAACAATAACCTTTCAATACATTCCAATCAATAGCATCCCTTACAACACCAAGTGGCTTGGTAACATAATCAAGTTTCAAGTCAACAGGATAAATATCATCTCTTGCTCCAATAGCATCACCCTTGAAGTGAGTCAAGTACCCTGAAAATCTGCCTCTGGCGAGCAGCAGGAAACAGCACACATTTCATGTATGAAATAACCCCTTTTAGGCTAAGCTGGCATTCTACCCCTGGGACTGCCCCTCGCAGTCTGATTTTTGTTGCATCACTACCACACTGTTTTTTACTCTGCTTTTCTTTTATGCTTTTTCTTTGCATTCATCTAAGTTCAATGAAGATCAAGTTCAACTGAAGGCTGCCTCTTCCTCTTTCCCTCTCATTTCCCCCAAAACACCACCCCAAGATTCTCCCTGTGGATACACAAACTTGAGATTCTGTACGAGGGATAGTAGCTGCACATGTAAAGCCCCCCTTGATTACAAGGTAAGAAGCTGTGTCCTTTCCTTTGTTTCCATATCCATCAGATCTACACAAGATAATTTAATGGGGGGAGGGGTGATTTGTCTATATTTTATCTTGTACCCTAACACAAGATGATATTCCATATACATTAATGTCAATTTTAAGTCCACAGTAATCAGAGTTGAACTTCACCAGTTCAATACTCTTACTCTTAGCATACAAGAAATGAACTCATTTTAGGTAGTGTTATTTCTTTCTTTAATGTGGACCAATAATAATTTTATGTACAGTTGTTGAGTACATGGCATTCTTCCATTAGAGGCTTTCATTGATTACTACATTAGTATTGATTACTACATTAGTATAAAGAGGTTTTGATGAGT
Organism: Sphaerodactylus townsendi; assembly: GCF_021028975.2. NCBI lineage: Eukaryota > Metazoa > Chordata > Lepidosauria > Squamata > Sphaerodactylidae > Sphaerodactylus > Sphaerodactylus townsendi. The sequence goes on from NC_059425.1 coordinate 142,582,864, forward strand.
TCTTTTAAAAAAGAAGAGCTACTGTGAAGAAATGCTGCCTTCAAACCTGCAAACTACATTCAAGTATTATTCATACCAGCACACATGCAGAAGGCAAAGGCCCTAATTCCCAAGTTCATGCAGATAACCAGGGTTAGCTGTTCCTTTCCGTACAGCAACTCCCAATGCCAAGTCATCAAATCACTTTTAAAACTCCCAGGGCTCACTGCGTACCTCAGCACAGAGAATCTCCATATAGAACATCGTGGGGAAAACTCCAGGAGTGCACGTAGTCTGGTATATTCTTACTAATAGTAGTACTTCAAGACAAGTAACTCTGGTCTAGCTCTTCTAGACGAGTAACTCAGGTAGCTCTTCTAGACAAGTAACCCAAAAGTCTTTTAACTAACTCCTCAAATCACAAGCAACCCAAATAACACTTATAAATCCAATTACCTATGCTATGACACAATGGCCTGATTCAGACCCACAACTGAAACCAAAACCTAGGGCAGGAGCCTGGATAAGTCTTGTCTCCACCTCTTATATAAAATTTCTTCATACCACTTCTCAGTTGATCAGTGCCCCAGCTTAACAATATTAAAATTAAACTGGTCAGTGGTTACACTTTTCAAGAGACTGAAGCTGCCCAGTTTCAGACCAGACACATTTAACACTGCTTCTGGGTAGAGCAAAGGGATGGGCAAACAAACCCATTTGTGGTCTGCTGCTGTTTCATAACCTTGGTTACTCTGGAAGGTCTAAACCTGGTCAGTATTAATGCCTTAAAGTCAGGAATTTGATGTTGCAACCAACTATCAGGACTGCTAGTCTGGTTAAAATGAATTTATATAAACTATTATTGAATGAAAAAATATTCTTCCTTTTCATTCTGAACAACGTTGGTGGAAAAACTGAACTGCAGCTGAGAGAACATAATGTAGAGCCCACTGGGAGACCTATGAAGCACTGATGACAGCAGCAAAGAAATGTTGCTTCTCAGCTAACATCACATCAGCTGGTTTACAACCATTCCAATTATTTAAGATAGCATTTGTTGACTGCTGAAGAGAAGCCTCCATTGATTCAGAGCAATCAGTTGCAATACTTCTGCAAAGGTTGGGTTTTGGTTTTTTTGCTGTTAAAACATTGCTATTACATCTGATCTGTTTATGGATCATTTTGATCCAATTACCATGATGAATGTTGACAAGATTCTGGAATCTGTGAAGGCCATTACTAGTGTCCTGCTAAAATCATCTATGGACAGTATCAAGAAGCCTTTGGTGTATATCAACACTAACTCAGGGCACATTCCCTTGGATACTCCAAGTGACAGATATCCACCCACTACCATAAAAACATCTGAACAGAAAAACAATGTGACCAATTATGACCCAGTCTGTCACCTATCCTTTCTGGACCAAGTGATAGAGTGTAGCCAACTTTTTGAATTTATATGCTCTGGACCCTTTCAGTATGGTTTCAGGACAGAGTATGGGACAGAGATATGGTGGCTTTAGCTGATGATCTCCATCTGGACACTCCATCTTTGTCACTCCTCCTGGACACATAGGCCCATTCCACCTTTCCGGAGCATTTGGAAGCAGAGACATGTGTCATGAAGCCTCTTTTTGTCACAGAGACTTTGTGTTTTGTTTCTACTCCTCCCACTTCGATTGTAAGTATATTACGTGTTATTATCTTTACATTGGTGGGGGGAGATTTTGTGAAAACTGTAAGTATAAGTTGGAATTTATCTTCTGTTTCTTTTGTGAGATAACAACAGACTAACAGCAGTAGAGGAATGATGTTGCATAACTATGTGTTTAATAGTCAGGGGCTTGCAGGTGTGAAGCCCACTTACGACTTGGCCTTTTCCATCCTCTGTTGGCTTTGTTCCCAGTCATATAATGTAGATAATTCTGCTGTTCCATTATTTATTTATTTATTGTTTAGTTTTATATCCCGCCCTATCCCCGAAGGGCTCTGGGCGGCGTACAACAAAGTTAAATCACAATTCAGCTAAGTACAATCAAAACTACACAATTAAGATCCAACATAAATAAATTACTAGCTCCCCATTATGGAGGGCAGTCAGGCCATTTGGCCTAGGAAAACATCTGTGATTCTGACTAGTCACTACGGTGGGGGCGTTTTAAAGAGAATGTCATCAGCAGCTTTACCTTGGTTGGGCAGTTGACATGACTGGCCCTGGGGTCTCAATCCAGATGGGATTTTCTCATAAAGTAGGGGTTCTATTGCCCATGGCATGCTCTCTGAAACCTTACAACAGGGTCCAGAGTTACCAGAACTGCTCCTGGATTGGAGGGTCGGAGGACACCGCTGTTTGAAGCTGGCCTGAGGAAGCCTGGATGAGTTGGAATGGTAACTATTGAAGAAAAGTCTTGCCCTTGTTTGTTTTGCTGTTCATTAGACAAAGTCTCCTGTTGAGACTAGTGAGGTTATTTGTTCTCTTACTGCCTATGTTCTATCTAGATTTTTGCACTCTGGTCAAATAAACTTATATCTAGCATTTCCCTGTCTTTTGTAGCCCCACTACAAATTCAACAGATCCCTTGTGTACTACCCTACCAGCTGAACAGCTAAGCCTATCTTATAGGGCTGGTTGGCTGCTTAGCACCCAACTTCAAGGCAGAGCTGGAGCTGGGCAACAAGGAGTTCCCCTTGGCTTAGAACTTCTTGACAAGTTTCCTTGAGCACAGAATCCAGACTTTTGGTGCCATGGCCAAGAAGACCCTTTTCCAGAAGGCATTGGGCATTTAAAGCAGGGATTCAGAAGATGACTGTAGTGGGAGGGAGTCTTGCAGATATGTTGATCCCAAACCATAAAGAGTTTTAAAGGCAGATACCAGGACCTTGATTTGGAGACAGATTGGGAGCCCCTGTGGGAAACAATTGGAATGCTACAGTCCTGATGATCCACTGAAGTCAAGATCCTACTTATAGCAACTGAAATTGCCAAGCACTTTTCAAGGGCAGTCCCACACAGAGCACACTGCTGAAGCTGGTTACAGGCACTCCTGGTCACATATCTAGCCTGGTGAAAGAGCATCCCCAATCCATGGGTGCCTTCTTTCAAAGGGAGTGCAACCCCATCCAGAACCTTCAGGATTTCTAGCTAGAATTATCTGGAAGCGAACAGCTCCAAGCGGACCTTGATAAATTAGGTGAGTGGGCTAAGAAATGGCAAATGCAGTTCAATGTAGCAAAATGCAAAGTGATGCACATAGGGGCAAAAAATCCAAACTTCACATACACGCTACAAGGGTCAGTGCTATCAGTCACAGACCAGGAAAGCGATTTGGGCGTCTTTGTTGATAGTTCCATGGGAATGTCAACTCAATGCATGGCAGCTGTGAAAAAGGCAAACTCTAGGCTGGGGATCATTGGGAAAGGAGTTGATAATAAAACTGCAAGGATTGTCATGCCCCTATATAAAGCCGTGGTGCGACCGCACTTGGAGTACTGTGTTAAGTTCTGGTCACCGCATCGCAAAAAGGATACTGAAGAGATAGAAAAAGTGCAGAGAAGGGCAACGAGGAGGATTGGAGGATTGGAGCACCTTCCTTATGAGGAGAGGATGCAGCGTTTGGGACTCTTTAGTTTTGAGAGGAGACGGCTGAGGGGGGATATGATTGAAGTCTATAAAATTATGCAAGGGGTAGAAAATGCTGACAGAGAGAAATTTTTCTCTCTTTCTTACAATACTAGAACCAGGGGGCATTCATTGAAAATGCTGGGGGGAAGAAATAGGACTAATAAAAGGAAACACTTATTCACGCAACGTGAATGGCCACTAACCTGGATAGCTTTAAAAAGAGCTTGGACAGATTTATGGAGGAGAAGTCGATCTATGGCTACTAATCTTGATCCTTCTTGATCTCAGATTGCAAATGCCTTAGCAGATTAGGTGCTCAGGAGCAGCAGCAGCAGAAGGCCATTGCTTTCACATCCTGCATGTGAGCTCCCGAAGGCACCTGGTGGGCCACTGCAAGTAGCAGAGTGCTGGACTAGATGGACTCTGGTCTGATCCAGCAGGCTAGTTCTTATGTTCTTAAGTGAAAGCTGGAATTGAGCGCTATCTGAATATTGGTGACAACCCAACGCTAATCGCCTGATGACCTCAGCCAGCAGTTTCATGTAGGGCACAAAAGGGACAAGATGGCGCCTTGTTGGACCCCACAGGATAAAGGGCTGAGCAGAAGCTCCCCCAGCACCACTTTCTGAAACTGACCCTCCAGGAGCCTCCCACCAATAGTATGAAAAGATGCTAAACAGTCCAGATAAATCAATAGAACAGGACTCCTTCTGCCTCCCAGTGCAAGTCACCCACCAAAGCATCCAAAAACTGGACTGAAACTAGAATGGAAACAAACAATTCATTTCATCCAGGAAAGCTGTGATTTCAGTCCCAAGTTTCTTCTTATAGGAACATCATGGGTGTCTGTAATGAGGAAGAATCCAGGAAAGTGGTCAGAGTAAGGAGGGTTAGGAAGATTATTTCATTTGTTTCCCCCATTGACTGCAGCTCTCCCAGTGAGGTACACTTTATTTGAGGGAGTACTTCAACCCTCACAAATGATTTTTGGAACAAATACTGGGTTACGCAAGGAAGAGCAAGGCAGGATAATTCTGCTCCACCAATTTCATCAAGTTTACACACTAGGCCCAACCTTATAATCCACCATTTCTAAGATTTAATTACATCCTGTCATTAATGTGCTTCTAAAAAATTAATGCCCTGACCTGGATAAGCCAGGCGAGCCTGATCTCATTGGATCTCAGAAGCGAAGCAGGGTCAACTTTGGCAAGTATTTGGATTAGAGACCTCCAAGGAATGCCAGAGTTGTGACATGATGGCAGTCAGTGGCAAACCACCTACAAATATCTCCTGCCTTGAAAACCACACCAGGAGTCACGATAATTGTTTCCATATTACAAGTTAGGGTGAAAGTCATTAGTTCCAAACTGGAAAATGTTGAAAATAACTAGTCTGGATTACTGCTATTGCTTTTTTATTCTTTTGTTACCCATGATATACTGTACATTCACCAGTATGTAAAGGGCTCATTTGTTTGATCTCAGTCCTCTGATCAGAGAATTAAGAACACAATTTAGTCTCAGTTAAACAGTCCTGTCTGAACCTTCTTGGAACATTTTTATGACCAAAGGGAACCAGGATACAATGCAATGCTTCTGAGCCCAAGACGACAATAATGATTCTGTCTTTTGAAATCAGCATCCCCTGTCATTCCCAGTGCCTCACTACTCCCCACAAGCAATTCAGTATCGATTATGGAAGCGTCTTCCTGATGCATGCTGAATCAGAGCAAGCATCAACCCACTGAAATATGACTCACTCCTGGCTCTTGTTGTGTACACTGGAAGAAGGGCAACACATCCAGGAAGTTCTAGGTCAAACATTCCAGGCAACCGCAAAGATTGTTTTCCCTATCTACAGAATAATGCAACAAATTCTAATTCACACAAGGAAGAAAGACTATTTTAGAAGAACCAGGTTACAACCAGCCTTCTCAAACAGGTATACAAGCAATTCTCACACTCAGCCTTTGTTAATCCTAGAGTGTGTTCAGAAATAATATTTAAGCATAAGGAAGGTGTACTCCTAGAAAAACAATTCTGAGATGCAGAATAATTACTGACTTTAGACGTTTACTTTAGAAATTACTTTAAATAAAACTGTTCAATTCTAAATATTTCAACATGCAAATAGGTACTTTAGCCTTCTCGGAATTTTAAAGTCCACTCTCACCTGCTGTCTTAACTGAAAAAGCAAACAAATGGATAATAATTCAAAACCACATGATCCTTCCCACCAGGCCCTTTTTTGCCTCATGGACTTTTACAACATCACAATGCTTTTCATCATTTCTCATCATCTTCATGCTCTTCAGTATGTTCTTTTTTGACACTCTCAAAATCCACAGAATACTCAAACCTGAGATGTCTGGCTCAAGCATTAACACCATGCCCTCACAAAATGTATCTGCTTTTTTTCCTCACCAGTTACACAAATTATTAAGAAATATGCTTCCTCTTGAAGATGAAAAAAAGTTTAATCATCTCTTTCTAAAGTGAACAGTGTCCCTCTACCTTTGACACCCATCTTCCAAGTTCCAGTAAGCAGTGCTGCCAATATAACAAGGTGGCGGGAAATAGAAACACCCATGCATGCAGAATGTAAAGAAGCAAGTCCCATGGAGTACAACGGGCCTTCTTTCCAAGTAAGACTGTTTAGAATTGCAGCTGCAGAGTTCCAAGGTACACTGAAATCCTCAGGGTATAAATATTTTAATTTAAACTGAATAAATGAAATACACGGAATAATAGCTTTTTGATCAGATATCTAAAAGGTATCATAAACTCCAGTTCAAATATCACTCTAATGGACATTAACCCTGGTTCAGAGTTGAGTTTCATCACTGGAAGAAAAGGTTCTGGGGCTAACTCCTAATAACTGCTGTTTCAAATGAAGTCTGATCATTAAAGAACATAAAGATATTTTTATTACAGTTTAAAGATTTTACCTCCCAGCAATCACGAAGACTGAAATAACTATCAACACACACACAGCGTCAGTGCCAGGAAGCAGTAAGTGATGATAGTGTTTAACCTTTTCAGCTTAGGGGGGAAAGGTCATTAAGAAAGGAAACGACAGACTTTTATCCAGTTATGCATGGTGTGACCGAGGAGAGGCAGAATTTTCACTCCCTCTCCCCAAACACTAAAATTCAAGGGTACCCAATGAAACTGAAGGGCAGCAGATGTAGGACAGGCAAATAGGAAACACTCCAGTACACAACTATTAACTGACTTATGGGATTTGCTGCCACTGGGTGCTGAGATGGCCACTGACATAGGTGGTCCTAAAAGAGAAATATTTAAAAAGTTCATGACAATAAAAGATCACAGGTTGCCATCAGACCCAGCAGCCACACAGAACCTCCACATCCAGAGGAAGTGATCTTCTGAACACCCGTTGTCGAGAAACGACAGCAGAGGGAAGTTTCGGCCTCCTAGTAGTCCACAGCTGAAACACAACATTGTTGGGCTGAATGGACCTGGGGTCTCCTCTAGCCATCAGCCAGGCTCTCCTTGAAATCAAAGACCGATGAGAGCTATCTGGCCTTCAGGAGTCCCGACCCTCTCCTTCCCATCCCCACGTTCAGCCCCACAAAGACCCCCAGGCGCAAAGAGGCTCCCTGACCCACTTCACCTTCAGCCTCCCTACAAAGCGTCCTCGCCAGTCGCGGGAGGCTCTCCAGGCCACGCCCCCATCCCCCCTTCCTCCCGCCAATCAACTGACCCTTGGCCTCGCAGTCGGCGCAGTACTTGTTGTCCTCTTCCCGCAGGAGCTTGGCCAGGATGGCCTGGTGCTGCTCGTTCTGCTTCTGCGCCTTCTCCCGGCACGAGCGGGTGGACATGGCGAAGGAAGGGAGGGAGGGCGAAGGGGGAGGGGAGAGGAGGGGGAGAGGCTGAGAAAGAGAGCGAGAGAGAGAGAAGGGAGGGCAGAGGCAGCCGCTCAACAGCCGTGCGGGCGAGGAAGGGCGTGAGGGGAGCAGTCCGGACACCTGAACGGAAGCAGCTCCAAGCAAGCCGGCAACCCAGCGGCGGCGGAGCTTCCTCCGGCTCTTCCCTCCGCCTGTCACGAAGAGGAGCGCACGCCGACTCAGCCAACCAGCAGCCGCCGGGGAGCCACGCAAGACAGGGACCCGCCCCAGCAGCGACTTCCTCAACCGGAACTACTAGCGAGTGGCGGCGGCCGCCGCATCCGCTCCTAAGTCTCCTTCTCTTGCTCCCAACGTCCGCTTCAGTGAGGCGGCCCTCGTCTGTCCCCCTCCCCCTCAAAGTAGTGCCTGAGGTCAAGAGGAAGGAAACAAATTCGGGAGGGACCTTGTTGAACTTGAAAAGCTGACGCAGTTTTATCCGAGCATGAACCTTCGTGAATCCACCATGAGTGGATCGTTACTAGGCAATCATTTTCTGTAGAGTGGTTTGAGAAATAACCACAAGGGCCATGAAATGCAGGAAGTGCGGGATGAAATGTAATTTTGTAAGATGTAATCAAAAACACAGAGACCATTCACTGGGTGTGTTAAGTGATTAATGTCTGTAATGGGTGCAAAATCCCAGGTCTTTATATATATATTGGGGGAATAGTGTGAGATTTCTTAATTCAACCCAATCCAGTCATTTAATAACAGTAGTTCTTTTTGAAGAGCTGAGGCTTCCATGTCAAAATAGGGTTGCCAGAGATCTGGTAACCATATCGCAAAAACAGAATTTAGGGAGACTGACACATTCCCCATTAGTTTCTGAGTATTAAGTTGTTCAGTGTCAGCTTTGTTTATTTGTTTATTCTTTTGTGTAAGAACTCTGAGCCAGTGTGGTACAGCGGTTAAGAGCAGCAAACTCGAATTTGGTAGATCCAGGTTCAATTTCCCACTCTTCAGCAAGAAGTCTGCTGAATGACCTTGGGCTGAGTCATAGTTCTCTCTAAACTTTCTCAGCCATGCAGAGGCAGGCGATGACAAACCATCTCTGAACATCTCTTGCTTTTAAAACCCCATGTGGGGTCACCATAAGTCAGCTGTGATTTGACAGCAAACACACACAAGAACTGTTAAGATTAAAAGACATTTTAATGTGTGTATGTACATATGTACACACACATATTAGCAGAGTAGAGCAGAAGAGACAGCTTCTCTTGCTTTTTATATATGAGTTTACTAACTATAAAGTGAGGGTTACATGGAGATAAAATAATAAATCCTTTCTTTCCTATTGCACATCTACATTACTGTACATTTGGTTACATCTTGGTACCTATCTGCTGTCTCATGCTCATGGTGGTGGGGTCATGTCTGCTCAAACAAAGAAACAAAGTTAATGTATTGACGAAGGCTTTCACAGCCGATTCAACTGGTTGTGATGGGTTTTCCGGGCTGCGTGGCCGTGGTCTGGTAGATCTTGTTCCTAACATTTCGCCTGCATCTTTGGCTGGCATCTTCAGAGTTAATTTTAGAGTTAACTTTATAACTTCAGATGTACGTGCTTACTAACATGTAAGTAATGGCTATCTGACTGACCAATAGCTAATCAACAGATCAGGTCATAAACAGTGACTTCAGCGACTTGTTTACATGCAAACAGTTAACCCTTTTAACTGAGTTGTGATAGACACTTATAAAATCCCAACAATGTGGTATGTGTAACATTGAACAGTTGGATCAAGAAGCTGGTGTCGGCAAATTGTTTAGCTAATTTACTGATCCCCAAACACAGGATAGTTTTCACCCTGGCTCATCTCAATATTCTGCCATCTGCTGTACTGGAAAGGAGATACCATAGCATCCCAATTCCAGTAGTGTTTATGTCTCTGTGCTACTGAGGTAAGTCAAAACAGTTGAGCATATATTACTACACTGTATGATGTCCTCAAGACACATTTTTCTTCTGCCTATCCTAAAAAAAAAATTCCAGGAAGATTGAAGGAATGGTACACCTCTCATATTGGGTGACCTTGAGCCTGGAACCTCAGACTCAGTCACAAAATTCTGTGCAGCTATGAGAGCCTACTGAAGTACAGAGCTGATGTAATGTAATATTTTTACTGTACCTTTTATTGTATATATATATTTAGAATTGTTTTGTTAGCCTGTCTAATGTTGCTGATCTTTGACCATAATAAAACTGTTCTGTTTACATTGGAAAGTAAGCAAATGAATGAACCCTACTGTCCCTACATGGTATTGCTCATATCGTTAGGTTTCCTTATATTACTACTTGAATGGATACGGACACAGAGTTGGATTTTGGTTGGTTGTAGGTTCTGGTCTCTGGCCTTGTGCCTCTGTTAGTTGCCCCTTTGTTGAGGAAAGGAGATAGGGTTGCCAGCTCCAAATTGGGGAATTCCTGGAGATTTGGGTGGTGGAGGATGGGGAGGGACCTCAGCTAAGGACAATGCAATAGAGTTCATCGTCCAAAGCTGCCATTTTTTCCCAGGGGAACTGAACTCTGTGATCTGAAGATTGCTTGCAATTCTGGGAGATTTCCAACCATATCTGGAGAGAGTGGCTCCTGCAGAAGAAGACATTCTATATTAGGTGATTGTCTCCAAGCAAGGAAAGATCTGCTGAACATTCGTGTAAATGAGGGTATTTAAGTGTGCATGTAAGAGGATTTTATATTGATTGATTAATCTAGGATTGATATACACGTGTGCCATACATATGTGTATATGTATATGTTACATTTTTCAAAGTGTGTGAATATAAGAAAAAATTGTGTATGTGTGCATACAGGCATCATCACTGCTTAAGTCCTGCTGATTTCCATATAGAAAGAGAGAAATCAGACTTCTGAGCAAACATTGCATAGTAAGCATTAGCGGACTCCTTCCTGCAACCCTGTGAAGAGACTCCATATGTCTAACTCAGTGGTGGCGAACCTATGGCACGGGTGCCAGAGGTGGCACTCAGAGCCCTCTCTGTGGGCACACGCAAACAGAGTCCCCCCCCCCCCCATATCTAGGCTGGCCTGGGCCTCTGGGCTCGATTATTAGCGTTAAACCTAAGACCTAGTTTTGGGGAAGCAGTGTAGGTAACCCTGTTAAGCGCTGTTAAACCCCGCTGATTTTCGTGCAAAGAACTGAAGCGTGATCCTTTACCTGGGAATAAGCTCAGTTGCTGGCAATGGGGCTTGCTTCTGAGTAAACCCTCCTAGGGCCATGATTCACCCGTTGGAAGAGTTTCACGGTTGCTTCAAAGCAAAGCCACCGACTACCACCAAGCTTACTCCCGAGTAACGCACGCCTCGGAGCCAACCGTTTTCCCCAAAACTAAAACCTTAGTATTCAGGTTAAATTGCCATGTTGGCACTTTGCAATAAATAAGTGGGTTTTGGGTTGCAATTTGGGCACTCGGTCTCGAAAAGGTTCGCCATCACTGGTCTAACTGTTGCATCCATCCAAGCAGCAATTTTCACAAGAGCAAGTGGCTTTAAATTAGTAGTGGTGTTTCACTTGGGGATATATCCATATGCTTACCAGAGGATTGGATAAATACACAGACAGGATCTGCATTTTCTTGTAGGTCTTCTCCTAAACACTAATCTAGTCCCTGATGTCTTGTCTGCAGTACTGGGAAGGCAATTTAGTAGCCAGAGCAGACACATTATTCTACCTAATAATTTTTGAAAACATATTTTTAAATTTTATTTCCTGATAACTTTGATTTAATGAATGAGGGTTAGTTTAGGAAGTAGGAAAGTAGAGATTGGTGCTTTCCAAAAATGTAAGTACTTCAAATGCCATCCAGCAGACTCACTTCCCGTGGGATATTTACAATCCTCAAGTTATCGTGGCAAACAAATCCCCTGTGGTTACAAATACTTTTTCTCACTAGACACAGCATGAAACAGACTTTTCTCTGTGATACACCTCTGAAGATGCCAGCCACAGATGCAGGTGAAACGTTAGGAACAAGATCTACCAGACCACGCAGCCCAGAAAACCCACCACAACCACTTTTTCTTTTTTTTAACACTAACTCAACTGAACAAGGTAGACTGCTGTAATTCTGTGGGGATCAAAAGCTAAACTTTGGAATGTGTGGATCATGAAAAGCTAAGGTTGGTTTTGAAATGGGTGTGCCCAAGCATGTGTTAGTTTTGATGCACAACCTTGGACAAGAGCCTATTTAGACAGAATATGGAGAAACAGAATGTTTTCAAATGGGCAAAGGTGTTAGAGAAGGATACATTTTACCTCCATATCTCATCAATTTGTAAGAAAATTCAGATTAGATTTAGCTGAATGCTCTGCTGGGTTTCTGTTTTCTGAATAAACTTTGTGGCTTCACTGTAGATCATAACAAATAAAAATATTAAAATTTCTTACCTCTTATACTATATGCAACGAATATAAATTCAGAGGCGTAGGATTAGAGATCAATGCAAGAATAGTTACCATTCTCTGACAAAACTCTTTGCCATAAAATCATAGGGCAACTTGCATACTGGATAACCGTTATGATTCTTCTGAGTCCTCTGTGGTCCTCCTGCTTTCCCAATTTTTTTTCAGTGTTAAGCCTCTGAGCCCAGTTTCTATAAACAGGCAGCAGATTCTAATGTGCCATCAGTATATTTCTTAAATGTGCATCTTACTCTTTCTGCAAAGAACTCAGAGAAACATCAGAGTAACGCTGAATGAAGTAGATTAGTTGGAGTGATTTCTCTAGTCTCACCATGGGATTTAATGACAGAACAGGGATTGAAATTTGTGTTTCCCATCTTGAAGACTGTGATGTTAGCTACTGACTCACATTAGCTCTCTCATTATGTTCTGGAGAAACATAATGTTGGCTAATGTCCAGAGGGAGGTAATCAACACTAACTAAATCTATTAACGTAATTGCCCTCTCACCTATATGTTTCCTGAGAAGTAAATCCCCCTGAATTCAATGAAACCTACTCTTAGAAAAGTCTGCACAACTGCACCTTTATTATTATTATTTGAATTTTTTTTTTAAAAAATGCCTTTTTTGTTATAGTATATTAGAAGACTTTTGCTTTCTTGTAACTAGCTTGACATACTGATGCTCTGCTGGTATTAGAAAACAATGATGTCTCTTGGTTACTACAGCAAGCAGTTAGTTGTCCTCAAGTGTACACTCAAGAAGATACACTAATATGATCTTTTCTATCTGATACATAAATCTGACACAGGTAAAAGAGACTACATGTACATGACTGCAAATCACTGGAGTTTATTCAGTCTTTATATGCTTCGGTGTACACTGTCTCAGGTGTGTACTGCAAAAGGTAATGGGGGAGGAGAACTAAGCTAAACAAGTACCAACATAGCTATTTTGTAATTTATGTACATCTAGAGTACAGATTTTTTTAAAATGACTTAGGTGATAGCATCAGGAAAATTCAGTTCCAGCCAAAAAAAAAAAACCACCATCAAAAATTGCAACTGTGCAGCACCACCGACAAAATAAAACTCCAGTTTGTTTCTTAGAAGTTGTGCATGCTGCAGTTCCCAGAGAAGTCAAACAGTTGTTAACTGCTTAATCAATACCATCTGAAACCAAGTCTGGAATGTGTAAATGCCACAAACAGATATCCACTAATCTGTTAAAGAGATTATCCACCTGGTGACATTCTAGCATGTGAACACAAATTGTAAATCTTGCGGTATTGAAAAATTAGCCCCTTGTTCTGCCCAAGAGAATGCTATGATTATGTACGCCATAAGTGGGAAACCAGAAGGATTTCATCTCATTTTCCCCTCCCCCACTATTTCCTCCTTTCCTGAAAGCCTCCACAGCCTCTCCCCTTTGCTTCCTTCTCCCCTTCCCATCCAACAGCCATCCTACATTCATCTGCCCATCTGTCTTCTACTTTCCCTCTCCTCTCCCCCCCCCCCCGCCACCTCTGCTAGGAAAACTATGGCGAAGTTCAGTTGCCAGGCATGGTGAGGAACCCTGACTTGAAAGGTGGCACCTCACTTTCTGCTGTATTCCTCTTCCCATACTATTTCCTATTGCCGTTCTCCTGACAATCTCCATATTCTCTGCTTCATTCTCTCCTTCACAGCCCTTCCCCAACCTACCTTTTACCTGCCTCTCACCTTCAGCTATATGGATTATTTATTTACCTCATGTATAGCCCACCTTTCTCCACAATGGGAACCAAAGCAGCTTACATTATTCTATCTCTCCTCCTTTTTATCCTCACAGTAAACCTTTGAGTTAGGTTAGGCTGAAAGCATCTACATCACTTAGTAAGCTTCCACAGCGAGGATTTGAACCTGGATATCCCAGACTCAACTCTGACGTTATAACTGCTACACCCATACTAGTTTTATAAGGCTTAGGGTGAATCATGCAAGCCAAGTGGCATCAAGTCACCCAGTGATTGCTATCAGGTCTGGCTCTGATGACTCTTCCCTCAAAGGCCCAGGAGTGTCAGCCATTGGGCCAGGCTCACTTTCATGGTAGGAATTCTCAAGGACTTGTGAGTGGCATCTCAGATTCCCTGTAAACCCTCCCCACACTATTTCCACTTTACTCCCTCTTGGCAGTCTTCATATCTTCTTTCCTTGTCTCCTTCTCTCCTTCACAGCCATTCACCAGCCTATATTTTTATTTGCCTTGCATCTTCATCTATATTTATTATTTAGTTGCTCAGTTTATACCACAACTTTCTCCACAGTGGGAACCAAAACATATTATTCCCCTCTCCTCCTTTTTATTCTCACAACAACCCTGTGAAAATAGCCGATCTGGGGGCGGGGGGGACTGAGGCAGCAGATGACCCAGGGGCCACTTCCACGTGTCATGTGGGGGGTGCCATTGGGCCACTCTAGTCCCCTCCCCCACTGTGCCACCAGCCTCCCACTTGCCTGCCTCTGGTCACCTTTGTTGCGGCCACCAGGCTACAGGTGGCAAAGACCAGCCTTGTTGTTCATTTGGATGGGGCAGGAGGATTAAAAAACCTGCTTCCTCCACCCCCTGCACGAGTAGAAGGCCCGACAGAGGTAGTGGGGGAGGCCAGCTGAGCCAGTCTGGTGGGAGGGAGGAGGCCCTGCCCCACTGCCCCTCCTCCTCCACCACCAACCTTCTTGCCTCCCTGAGGCAGGCATGGTGGGGCACTCAGGGGGTGCTACTTTTGTCAGGCCAGCGCTGCTGCTGAGCCCAGCTATCTTTGGCCACTCAGCCTTCCTCTTCTGTGCCACCCTTTGCTCATACCTCTTCCCTCCCCAACCTAGCCCTCTTCAGACTCCATCACAAAATCCCCAATAATTCCCAACCTGGAGCTGACAACTCTAGTCCTTCTTGGCCCTTATGAGTTCTCCTTCAAAGACCAAAATAGGCATCAAGAGGCCCTCCCCCCTCCCTCTTTATTTTACTAATTGAAACGGAATGCTGGAATGCTGTGGTTTTCTAGCAAAAGCGACAGAGAACATTCATTGATTTAAGCCACACACATTCCTTTTATCATTTTCAGATTTTTGAAACTGCTAGTGTATTTTTTTAGATTTCAGATTTTTCTGCAAACCTCGGGCCCTTTTCAGGGTTTATAGAAAGATCCATCTTGGCCATTCACAGCTCTGATAACCAGATTTAACGATCCAAAAATTTGGCCAAGTTCCCTATTAGAATATAAGATGATAATGATAAATGTTGATAGAGTGTCAGCTGTACGCCAAACTACATACAAAGCATCCAGATAGTAACTGACAGAGTCAAGAGCAATATATCTTAAACTGCATAAACACAATCGTCGTTAGTAACACATACAGACATTTTTATGCTATACGCACTACAGGTAATTTGACTTTATTGTTTCAACCAATTACAGAAAATAAAAGTATATACACATACACTGAAAAGGGTAAAAATATTCTGCAACACTATGGTGGGGGTGGAGAACCTCTAGAATGGTGTGTTTACACCTCCCAGGGCTTGCATGTAGGGTTGCTATCATTGGTTTGAAAAATTCCTAGAGATTTGGAGGGGAGTGCCTGGGGAGGTTGGCGTTTGGGGTAAAGAGGCAGTTCATGGCGGGTGGGGGGGGGGGGCAGGTAATGCCATAGAGTCAACCCTGTAAAGCTACTGTTCTCTCCAGGGGAACTGATCTCTGGTCCATTCCACACAACACAAATAAAATGTCTTGTAGACGTTTTAAAAAGAAATGTTTTTTTTGAGGGAGGATTTTGTCCACATAGCCCAGTGGGAAAAAGAGTTCTGAGAAAAACTTTTTGTGTGTGTCTCCCCCCTCTTACTTTTGGTTTGTGAGCAATTTGTGCCCACCATTTTCTGCCACTTCAGGATTTTCCATGCTGCCCACCATTTGCAGAAGGTTCCCATGGATGTTTGCTCCACTTGAAGCTCATCTGCCTGCCATTTTTTGTGTATAAAGTACATGAATAAAGGTAATTTTGACTGCTGATTTCGTGCATATGTTGTTTTTCCTTTTTTTTTCTTTTTGGTTTTCAATTAGGTGTCTTTGACGCTACGAAGACTCAATATGAGAATCGCAGCCGACTTGTTACAGCTCGCAAACCAAAAGCGAGAGCTGTAACAAATCGGATGGGGAAAATAAAACTGAAAGTGAGAGCTGTAACAAGTCAGACATTTCCTGCTCTCCGCACAGCAAGCAGGAAACGTTTTCAAAGCAACTTCAGGGGGGAAAGTCACTAGTTTAGAGTTTTCGGGAAAGTCCATTTTGAGCAAAAATAAAACATCTTCCAAACTTTTTTTTTTTGCAAAAAAACTGTGTGGAATTCCACCCCCAAACACTTTTTTTAATGTCCTGAAGACGTTTTATTTGTAGTGTGCGGGATGGGCCTCTGCAGTCTGGAGATTTGATGAAATTCTGGAAGAACTCCATGCCCCACCAGGAGGTTGGCAGCCTGACTGGTATGTATTGTTGGGGCTTTTTAAGTGTTGCATTTAAATGGATTATGAGGTTTTATTGCAAATGTGGGCTCTTTTTGGATTGGGAGATATTGTTTTAACACCATGACTATATGTTGGACGCCACCATGAGTTGCAAGGGGAAGGGCAGCATATAAATGGAACTAAATAAAATAAATAAATAAATAAATAAGGGGTGGAGTGGGGATGAATAAAGAACCATGTTCCTCGTCCTTTCCTCTTGAATGTTCAGTTCACTGTTTGTGGAGTGTGAAGGTTTGCTTTCTTCCTGGCCTGCAGGTCTGTCCCTTACGAGACCTGCCAGACTCTTTGCACATGCCCTGTGCCTTGCTAGTTCCCACAAGAAACAGCGTTGCTTGACCCCATTCCTGCCTCCCAGCAATGGGTCAGAATCAGAATGGGTCAGTAAGTTAGGCTTGGGCATATTGTCAGGACAGCTGTCAGGAGTAGAGTCTCTCCTTGGCTAGAGAATGGCTGGAGTCCAGAGACAGTGTCCAAAATCCAAGGACAGCTTTGTTCTCCAACAGTACATTCCTGACCTCTTTCTACTATTTCTGTATTGTGTAAAGAATTTGCACAATGCTAGACCGAACCTACTTATGATATTCCAAGTTGTTTTGCAGTACCCACGCAACACCTTGGCCCAGCAATCCTTCCTTGTGATCCTGTCTTTAATTGTAGGGGCTGTACTTCTAGTAAATTAATCAATCTTAAAGTTTCCAGCTGGAAAATGTGAAAGCGATTAGATTGGTTAGAGTGTTAAGCTAGGTCGGAGGATCATGCTCCTGGAAGTTTAAATCCTCATTCTGCCATACAAGTTCAATAGGCCCATCATACTCTCAGCTGAACACCTGTTATTTTGAGGATATAATGGAGGGGAAAATAATGATCTCATAAGCTACTTTGAATTTTCAGAGGAAGAAAAATAGGATAACATTAATTTAAACAATTATTTATTTTCAAAGGCTTTCACGGCCTGATTCAACTGGTTCGGGTGGGTTTTCCGGGCTGTATGGCCGTGGAAAACACGGCCACACAGGCCGGAAAACCCACCAGCATCAATTATTTATTTATCTGCTAATGGTGCTTTTCATCAGTCTGTCATCTAAAGAGTCACATTGGTTGACAGGATAGGAGTAGTTGGTATTTAAAAGTGCAATCCTATGCACATTTAGCTGGAGGTCTGTGGGACTTGCTTTTGGGTAACTGTATATAGGATCAGGGTGCATATCTTGTAAAGGATGAACATCCTGGACTACTCTTTTCTCTTGAATTATTTTAAGTTTGGGGGTTTTTTTAGCTGATGCTGTAGATGAGGATGATTTTTTTCATGGACAGTAGCAGGTTCCTATAAATTTATTAATACCTTTTTAAAAATGTTAGAGGCAGTAAGTAACACTGTGAGAAAACCTACTCTCTGCAGAAAGGATGTTGCAGTCTTGGTTATTGCTAGGGCCAAGGGCCTCAAGCTCAAAGGGGACCTCATATTTACACTTAAGTTAATTTTTGGGATTTGATAAATATTGCAGCTTGTTTGTATGTGTATCATCCATTTTTAATGTTTTAATTATGGCTAGGGGGTCACAAAAGCTGGAAGTGACTCGGTTCCCTCCTGGACTTCCAGGATATGTTGGGGTTTTTTGCCATCCAGTGACAGCTAACATATGGTGACCCCAAAGGAGTTTCAAGGCAAGAGATGTTCAGAGGTGGTTTGCCATTGTCTGCCTCAGCATCATGTCCCTGGATTCGGATATTGCAATAATGAAAAGCAGATAAAATATCATGTTTTGTTATGAAGATTAGAAGGTGTTGTTAAATGTCTCTGTGTGTGTCATCTCTGCTGCCTTTAGAAAGTCAGGATTAATTTCTGTAGATTGTAAGAGCTACAGAGACACTTTGTTCTGATCGCCTTCCCCTTGTTCAGAGCATGCTGATGAAATTTTCCCCAGCGTAATAATACTCATCATATAATCAGTTTTCCATGCATTGCAAATCATATGGGGATTAATAAATTCCTGCTATATTCTGCCTTTCTGCATGAAAGCATATGGAGGAACAAATTGATTAACTACTATTAATTTTTACATTGTAGGCTTAAAAACTGTCCAATCAATGCCATGGCACCTTGCTGGAATCTGACCTTCCTGTGTGACTAAAGAAATCTCTTTGTAAGAAATCTCCTTCTCTCTCCTTCTCATCACCAGAGACTGAAATAGCCCTGTAGGGAGGGAAAACACGTTTAGGCTGGCCTGCTGAGAATGGGGTCTTCCACCAAAGGTCCTTGCACATGGTAAGAAGAGCTTCTGTCTCATTTGACACAGCTGCAGGCTCTGCCTCTTAGAACAGGGATCAGAGCAATCACAAAGGTTAAAAGTGCAATTCAACTATGTGCAGTTCATGGTCTGTGACTGGAACTGTAGATACATAGTTTGGCCTTGAAAGAGAAGGGCAATCTGGATTAGTGCTGCATTGCTGGGAAAGGGGGAATAGCTGTTCCTCCCCACTGCACAATATTTATCCATGTCCTATTACCCTAACAGACTGAAGGGTGGGGGGTGGTTTTGCCCTTTCCCAGTGCCATAGCCACAACTCAGACTACCACCACACCTTCTCCATGGCGTTTCCCCCACGGACATAATATCCTGAGGGAAAACCAGGGATCAAACATACTGGGTTGTTTGTATCTCGGTTTCTCCCTTTGCACGGCTGCCCTGTCAGTGTGTTCAGGCCGAGAGGAAGAACTCCAGTGAATTATGCATGGCCCCCCTGGTTTATTTTCATTTTCCACATGAATGTTTACGTTTACTTAGTTTATGTATGTTTACGTAGTTTACATAGATTCCTACGCATGCACGAACATTCCTGTTTGTCCAACATTCTGATTGGCTGTAGCTGTGGGGCGGGGAGAGCAGGCGGCAGGGTGGGGAAAATAAACCAGTTTGTCTCCTGCAGTGTTTGTATGGGAGCGGGATCAGCCTGGACTTTTAAAAAAGAACCTCAAATTTTATTGTTTTTTGAAAGCTGTGGGATAAGGGAAATACAATTCTCTGCCTAAATCAATACAATTATCATTTACATTTTCCTCTTCCTCAGTACATTTTGAGCAATTGTACTTTTAAAAAATGCGGAACTGAGATAAAACACACCAGAATTTTAACATCAGAATAGTTAACTTTAAATAATTAACAGTAGGCTCTTGCAATCTTCATATGCGTATTAGCAGCTTCAATAAAGAGCTACATTTAAAGTTAGTATATATTTGGATTAAAAGTATCATTGGGCATAAGTGTCAGAGCAGTATTCCATCTTAAACGGACGGACTGGGCCTCTCTCCAGTTAGGCCCTGGTGTCTGTCTCTGATACTATCCATGGGACCCATTTTTCCTTCTCCCCTCTTTGGGAGGGTTTTTAATAAGGATTTTATTGCTGATGCTGTTTTATTACATTTATTGCTGTGTTTATTTTAATGGTCTTAATTGTATATGTTTTAACTTTATGTTGTTCACTGCCCAGAGCTTTATTAACTTTATTAAATAAATAAATAAATAAATAAATAAATAATATGAAGCCTAAACTAGGAAAAATAATTCCCCCTCTTCCCCCCAAAAAGACCACTGGCATAATTATCACTATTCCTCAATTTACATATTCTGTATGATAAAAGTGCTGCCTGACTTTGTTTAAAACTCACAGGCCTTTCTTGCCTCTCTTTTCTTTTCACAAATCTCATTGCATCCCTGTTCTAGCTATTTATTTATTTGGTTCAATTTATGTGCCATCCTGCTGCAGAGACGTGTGTGTGTGTGTGGGGGGGGGGGTGGAATGGCACCCAGGGCAATACCTCCTCTGGCCACCCCCCGCCCCAACGCCCCACTTACCTAAGCCAGTGGGCCCCTGCCACGGGCTGCCTCTTGGCCCAGCCCTGCCAGGCTGCTTTTTCATCCGGCTGAAGGAGCAGCCCTGAGGGATGGAGCCGAGGGGAGGGGTGTTTGGGGTGATTCTCTGCCCCCCACGTGTCCAGCTGGCATGCGCCTACAGACATGTGACCCTACGTGTCCCTGTGAGCGCTCAGCTTCTGCCCTCCGTAAAAGGGCTCAACCCTAATACCACATGGCCTGTGACCTTTTTAGCAGAGCAGGTTTTAGGGAATATGGGAAATTCCAGCTGTTTTACTAATCCACTGTGTGAGGCAATCAAGTGATTGTTTTAGTACAGGTTCTGCACTTATTTATTTATTTACTTACTTCAGTAAGTACTGCTGTGCCTCTCAAGCCCAAGGATACTCCATAGCTGGTGACATAGCCTGCTTTGCTAAAAGGCATATGTACATTTACATTATCTAATCCTCTGGGGATTCGCTGTTGGGCTCATGATTCTGTGTCACGCTAATCAAAGTGTATTAACTTTACAATTCAGTCTCGCTTACATTAGATATTGCTCCCGTTACAGAAAGGGAGAACATTCTCTCCTGATACTGTTGCAGGTAAACAATGAAGAAACCAAATCTAAGGAAAGCCATAAATAGTAACTAATCCTCCAGGCAAATGAAAGGGAATAGCTAGCAATTACATGTGTAAGCAGATAGCTAACAGTTTCTTCTGTATTCACCAATGCAGAGCGATGGTATAAGTTACTTTCCCAAAGCTCTTTAAGCCTCCCACCATTCGTATGATGTGGTAAATCAGTAAGGAAAACAAAATCCCGATTCTTCAGTATGAATGTGGGGCATCTGCACTCTCCTCCAAGACCCCTTCCGCACACGCAAAATAATGCATTTTCAAACCACTTTCACAACTGTTTTCAAGTGGATTTTGCTATTCCGCACAGCTTCAAAGAGCACTGAAAGCAGTTTGAAAGTGCATTATTCTGCATGTGCGGAATGAGCCCAAGTTAACACTGGATTTCCTGCTGCTCTTTATCTATTTTAACGTTTCTGGCCATATTGAAGGGTGCCATTTTATGGCAAAAGCTTTCTCCACCTGCACAGCACTACTTTAGTTAGATTCTGGCCTTTTCTGCATGCACAACTTACCATATATTTTTCCAGAGGTCAAATCTTGTGTCTTGGAAACATTTTCTGTGAAATCATTCTGCACACCTGCGTGTCTCTTCGGCTGCATTTATTCCACATGCTACTGCTGAAAACATTGTTCCTAGTGGCAGTGAGATGTCATTCTTGATGCAGAAGAACAATCCTCCCCCTGCCTTTTTTTTGTTTTGTTCAAACACTCTAGCGTTACTGCGCAGTTACATTGAAGATGTAATTCAAAAAATGTCTCGCTCTCCATTTCTACCATTGAGAACTACCCACACAAAATTGAATTAAAAAAACCCCTACTTGAGCAGACAGCATTACCTGAAGGAACAGAAACATGTAGTCTACCTTCCCCTCCTCTCCGACCCACAATGTGTAGCCAAATTTTTGCCAGGTTTTTTGACTTACAATCATTACTGCAGCCACAAAAAGTGTATAACCCAGTGGTGGCGAACCTATGGCAGGGGTGCCAGAGGTGGCACTCACCCTCTCTGTGGGCACGTGGGCACAGAGTTCGTCATGTGGGGGTCAGAAAATCACACACCTCCACACACACATCTAGGCTGGCCTGGGCCCCTGGACATGACGTGTAGGTAACCCTGTTAAGTGCTTTTAACCCCACTGATTTTCATGGGAAGAACTAAAGCGCAATCCTTTACCTGGGGGTAAGCTTGGTTGTTGGCAATGGGGCTTCTAAACCCTCCTAAACTCTCACCCATTTGAAGCATTGCACGGTTGCTTCAAAGCAAAGCCACCAACTACCACCAAGCTTACTCCCAAGTAATGCGCGCCTTGGAGCCAACCATTTTTTTCTAAACTAAAACCTCAGTTAAATTGCCGTGTTGGCACTTTGCGATAAATAAGTGGGTTTTGGGTTGCAGTTTGGGCACTCTGTCTCAAAAAGGTTCACCATCACTGGTATAACCTTTCAGTAAGAGGCCAGATGTGAATAATATCTCTGTTCTAGTGTTGGTATTTGGCAAGTGCTAGTCACACAATCCAGTAATGAAGGAGTTAATGTTGTGCATGCTAATTAGTTAGTGAGGTCAGAAGTCAGTGACCAGGTAATTGATCCCTATTGGTAAAGCAGACCCCAGCAGGAGATACATGCAGGTCTGCACGTAGACAATAGGTATATATTCTTTGTTACTTTCTGCACATCCTCAGATGCAGACACAGAAGAAGAGTGGTAGCTCTGTCTAGTAGCTTATTAGCCATGTGATAGCCAAGCAGGAGCTAGCTAGTATAGCCAGTTAGAAAGACACTTTCTTGTTTTGTATCCAAGTTACCCTTCCCATTTTATAGTTAGTAAACTTTAAGCAACTGTCTCTGCCTCTTTATTGCGCAAACTCTGCTTTATAAGAAGTGTGATACCCATATAACAACCAAAATTCACTTCACCCAGGTTTCCCTTTCCATGGCTATACCTGCAATGGCACAGGTGTAACTGGTTTTTAGTCACACAACAACATGCAATAGAACATAAGAACATAAGAACAAGCCAGCTGGATCAGACCAGAGTCCATCTAGTCCAGCTCTCTGCTACTCGCAGTGGCCCACCAGGTGCCTTTGGGAGTTCACATGTAGGATGTGAAAGCAATGGCCTTCTGCGGCTGTTGCTCCCGAGCACCTGGACTGTTAAGGCATTTGCAATCTCAGATCAAAGAGGATCAAGATTGGTAGCCATAAATCGACTTCTCCTCCATAAATCTGTCCAAGCCCCTTTTAAAGCTATCCAGGTTAGTGGCCATCACCACCTCCTGTGGCAGCATATTCCAAACACCAATCACACGTTAGCATTGAAGAAGTGTTTCCTTTTATTAGTCCTAATTCTTCCCCCCAGCATTTTCAATGAATGCCCCTGGTTCTAGTATTGTGAGAAAGAGAGAAAAATTTCTCGCTGTCAACATTTTCTACCCCATGCATAATTTTATAGACTTCAATCATATCCCCCCTCAGACGTCTCCTCTCCAAACTAAAGAGTCCCAAACGCTGCAGCCTTTCCTCATAAGGAAGGTGCTCCAGTCCCTCAATCATCCTCGTTGCCCTTCTCTGCACTTTTTCTATCTCTTCAATATCCTTTTTGAGATGCGGCGACCAGAAGTGAACACAGTACTGCAAGTGCGGTCGCACCACAGCTTTATATAAGGGCATGACAATCTTTGCAGTTTTATTATCAATTCCTTTCCTAATTATCCCCAGCATAGAGTTTGCCTTTTTTCACAGCTGCCATACATTGAGTTGACATTCCCATGGAACTATCAACTAAGACGCCCAAATCCCTTTCCTGGTCTGTGACTGATAGCACTGACCCCTGTAGCGTGTATGTGAAGTTTGGATTTTTTGCCCCTATGTGCATCACTTTGCATTTTGCTACATTGAACTGCATTTGCCATTTCTTAGCCCACTCACCTAATTTATCAAGGTCCGCTTGGAGCTCCTCGCAATCCTTTGTGGTTCTCACCACCCTACATAATTTGGTATCATCTGCAAACTTGGCCACCACACTACCCACCCCTACTTCCAGGTCATTTATGAATAGGTTAAAGAGCACTGGTCCCAATACGGATCCTTGGGGGGACACCACTCCCTACATCTCTCCATTGTGAGAATTTCCCATTTACACCCACTCTTTGCTTCCTGTTTCTCAACCAGTTTTTAATCCATAGGAGGACTTCCCCTCTTATTCCTTCATTGCTGAGTTTTCTCAATAGATAGCTCTCTTTCCCCTTCTCTTAGTTTTGAGTTGTCCCCAAATTAATTATTATAGCAATGACAATGTTTTTGTTGTTCTCTTTTAATATACCAATGCACTGTATCTTGGACTGCATGAAAATAAGTATCTAGACACAGTAATGTGTCATTCCCTTGCCACAAGACTTAATCATCTATTGTTATGATGGGCATAATCTGCCTGATGTTCAATGTTCTGACAAATCTCATCAGCATTTTCAGATTTCTCTGTGCAAACACGTTCATCTTTATTTAGGTTTGACATTTCTCTAGAAACCACAGTTGCCTTCCTGTACAACAATAATAAATCACAACAGTATCTTGTTTTTAATCACAAAGAAATTTATAACAACCTATTCTAGTTCTTTTAGTTTCTGAAATCTGTTTTTCTTTACTTCTTCTGCCCTCAAAGATTATTCTCTCTTATTCTGTGGAGTATGTAACTAGTTTTCTCCTGTTATCCAGTCCTATGGATTCCTTTTGGTATTCCCTTCTTACGGAACTTTTACCTTAATTTCATGGATCCTATTCCATTAGTCCTTCTCAGCATTTTCTTCTTAATTTAATGATTTAATTAGTGTTCTTTCACCACGTCTGTTCATGTCTCCATTTTCTATTTTCTCCACATGACACAGAGCCACAGCTGATTTTGGCTGCCCAAAGGAGTCTCTTCAAAGGTGCAGCCTCAGATATTCCTAAACTGTCTCCCAAAAATGATATACAATCAGAAGCGTTCCTCCCATTTGGCAAAGTGGGCAGTTGCCCTGGGCGCAGCCCTGTGGGGGGCGCAGGTTTGTTTGTGGGATTTTTTGTATTTTCAGTGTTTTTCCATTTTTGGCCTGCAGAGGGCGCAGTTTTTAGGCTAGAAGCACCAGAAATTCAGGGATGTTTTGGGAGACTCTCCTGATGCTATCACCCAGGTTTGGTGAGGTTTGGTTCAGGGAGTCCAAAGTTATGGACTCCCAAAGGGAGTCCCCCATCCCCCATTGTTTCCAATGGGAGCTAATAGGAGATGAGGCTACACCTTTGAGGGTCGATAACTTTGGACCCCCTGAACCAAACTTCACCAAACCTGGGAGGTATCATCAGGAGAATCTTTTACTGATACCACCCAGGTTTTGTGAAGTTTGGTCCAGGGGGTCCAAAGCTATGGACTCCCGAAGGGGGTGCCCCATCATCCATTGTTTCCAATGAGAGTTAACAGAAGATGGGGGCTACACCTTTGAGGGTCCATAACTTTGGACCCCCTGAACCAAACTTCACCAAACCTGGGTGGTATCATTAGGGGAGTCTCCTAAAGATACCCTGAAAGTTTGGTGCTGCTATCTTAACAATTGCACCCCTGCCAGCAGGCACCTCCCAAATTTCCCCAGATTTTCCTTTTAAATCCCTCCACCTTTGACATGGATTTAAAGGGAGAATCTGAGGTGCCCAGTTTAAACATTGCAAGTGATGCTGTTTCAGGGTGGGGGAGAATCAACCCCAAAATAGCATAACTTCCAATGTTGTTTAAACTGGGAACCCCAGATTCTCCCTTTAAGGTGAATTTAAAAGGAGAATCTGGGCTCCCTAGTTTAAACACCATTGAAAATGATGCTTTTTGGGGGTGGATTCCAGCATCACTTGTTTAAACTAGGGAGCCCAGATTCTCCTTTGAAACATTAAAAGTGATGCTGTTTCCCCCAATTGGGGGTACTGGATACAACACCATAAAATGTTTTCATAGCAGTAATAAAACATTTTGAAAGCATTTTGGAAATGTTTTCAAAAAATTATTTCTGCTGTGTGGCATGGCTTATGGTTGTGCTCAGATTTGTGAGTTGGGGCATGTTCTATAATGTGATGGTGACTTTGAAACAACCTGGTGTAAAAAATCATTGCTTGGTCACAGTGGGGGAGGGTGGCTGCCCATGGGGGGCGCCAAGCTCCAGTTTGCCTAGATACGCCACTGGGCGTAGCTACAAGGGGGGTGCGCGTTGCATTGGGCACGCACCTGGGGGGCATCAAACTCATGTTTTGCCCAGGACTCCAGTTTGCCTAGTTACGCCACTGTATACAATAATACTCTATTCTTTGGAAGATACTGTAGTACAACAAAGAGGTCTCGGATGTTAATGAAGGACCAATCTATTTCTCTTCTTCAAATATCCATAGTATAGCCAGATTTAGAAGAATGATTGTGTATATATTAAGAGGCATCTTGCATAAAAGTCACACTACAATTCAAAATCACCCTTCAAAGCATTTAACATATAGAGCTAGCTAGTACATAGAAACTCCTACATTCCTTGCCAGTGGTCTAGTTTTGTTGCTTTTATAATACTAATAGGAATGTAGCTACTTTATATATATAATTCCAAAGTGTGCCCCTGCCTGTGGATCACTGTCTGTGAGGGCGCACTCATGCCAGACAGATGTTTCTGCAAATCTGTGGCCCCTTCCGCATATGCAGAATAATGCACTTTCAATCCATTTTCAATGCACTTTGCAGCTCTGCAGAATAGCAAAAACCACTTGCAAATAATCGTGAAAGTGGACTGAAAGTGCATTATTCTGCATGTGTGGAAGGGGCCTAGGACACCCCTTAAGCCTGCAAAAAAATCTGACAAGTAGGACGGGCGGGGGTTTCCTCTTCAAATAAAAGTTCTCTGCATAAGCATAGAGAACATATTCACATCAGGCTGTCAGCTGTGGCACAGCCCAGGAGCTGTGCTGGGCTGTGGCAGCTCCCGCTGAGAGAGAGGCCAGTTACACACAAGGCATCTGCAGCGTGTGGGGCAGATGTGTGTCACCGCAAGATGTCTTGCATGAATGTATTTCCTCCAACCCTGCTTTCAATTTCTATTCTCCTTGTGGTAAACTACTCCATTACTAGTACAAATTTAATTTTTGCTTTGCAGCCAGAGTGGGCACATTTGCCAGTAAGCACAGCTTTACTCCAGACCTCTTTCCTGCGTCCACAGCCAGCCCACCTGCCTAATCTCACACACACACTGCATGTTGCTTTGACTTTTCTGAATGCCAAAGGCCAGGGTAAGTGGAGGAGGTGAGTTGAAACCAACTGTACTCCACCTCCCCTGCTCTGTTTCTGCCTTCCCCAGAAGAAAACAAGCTTCTCTCTCTCACTGCAGCAGTGAGTGAGAAGTGTGTGAATGTGTGTGGAGGGGAAGGGAAGGGGAAAGGGGGGAAGAGAATATCAGCTCTTGTGATGAGATTTGTGCTTTTAAAGCTGTTGATGGGCAGAATTAAGAGAACTAGAAGAACCAGAGCCCCTTTGAAGCTTCAGCGAGCAGCTGCATGGCAGACACTGGGCTGCCTCCTCGCGTGTAAACAGAGAAATGCAAGGAGACCCTTCTGCAAGCCCAGTGTGCAAAGAACAGCCACAAGGTAAGTACTCCATAGGTAATGGGCCAGAGAGAGAGAGAGAGAGAGAGAGAGAGAGAGAGATGTGGCTCCTGGTGAGAGAGTGACAGTTGAGCTGAACCTTTGCCTTAAAGAAAGGCTGTAAATAATGAAATGTTTTATTCCTTGCTTATTTTTTAAAAAATGTTGCCCTACACTGCAAGATTTGGACCAAACAGAATGTTCATGTACTAATCCATTGTAGAAAAAGAAGGCTTGAGGCTAACTCCCCATTACTAACAGTGCTCGCCAGAGAGAAGAGGGAATATTCTGTATCTTATAAACACAGGGGTCAGCTGCTGGGTAACTACTGAATGACCTTTTACTTAATTAGCATGGTAAAAATCACACTCCTGGATGGATCACTTATGAAATGAAGGAGAGGAATTCATTACTCCAGGGGAAACCTTGAGTTCCTTCAGGAGAAAGCTGGAGCTTTGGGGTATAAGTCAGGAGAATTACATGGGTCAAAAGAGGCAGGATCTATAGCTCTGGGTAAAGAAGCCTGTCATATTTGGTATTGGGCTGCCCAACAGCAAACTATGCTATCCACATAGTGGGCCAAGATAATATAGCAGATGTGCTAAGCAGGGAATTAAGTCTCTAATTAAGGGAATTAAGATGAATGGTCTCTAAACAGCAGACACCTTATGTCTTCTTTCCAATTGTGAGGACATTCCAGAATAGACCTGTTTGCAATAGTACACAACACCAAGTGCCCTTGTTTTGTTCCAGGGCTGCAGTTGGCAGACTATTGATGGACTACACATTCTAATTTAAAGTGTGGGAGATGTTTTCCTCCACATGTTCCCTCCTTTTCCCCTGCTGAGCAAAGTCATAGTCAAAATAAAAGCAGATAGAGAAAACTGCATTCTAGTGGCCCTTTACAGGGCCAAGAGAGTCTGGTTCTCCACACTCTGGTGAAAGGCGGGGGGGGGGGGCGCAGGGGGAGTGCTCCACAGTGCCAATCTTTCTGGAAGATCTCCAAAGGTGGCCTGCGCCTGCACAGTCCCTTTAGTGCCTGCATAGAAGACCACTTGCTGAACAACAATTACAGGTAAGTACATCCTTGTTTTATACATGATGAAAATAAAGCAGGGCTGCACCAGGATGTGTTGAAAGAAATATTTTCTACCAATATTTCCTCTCCCAGTTGACAATGTAAATCCTTTAAATGTCACCATCACTTAGATTAGAAGCCCTTTTACATTTCTTTTTTTCCTACTCTGTACTTAATAATAGCTTGCTTTTAGCCAAGACATTATTTGCCTGCAAAATGATGAACTGAAACAAAATGCTATTGACTTAACAACTGTGGTTTTGAAATGACTTAACTAAATCATTACTCTAAACAGCATGGCTAAAACTCAGCACTTTCTCTGTATTGTATTGCAGTTGGAATTGTGTTTAATATGCACAGCAATAATACCTACTCAGAACATTGAAAAGGAGGTCAGAATGCAGCCATCAGTTATGTATGGTTGCTTCAGTTCTTGCAGTCACAGGAAGGGGGAACACTGGAGAAGTTTTCAAGTCCCTGGTGTAGGGTGCCAGTAGGATTCAGCTAGATGCATTACAAATTGTGTGGGCCTGAATTAAAACCACGTCAGCAGAGAAACATAGCTACTGCTGAGAACAACTTTGTATCTGCTCTTCTCATCTAGTGTTTAATGAAAACACAAAACATACAATATGATGCTGCTAAGTCATGAACTGAAATGGCAACCAGCGAAGTAGTAGAAGTAGCATAACTTTTGGAGTTATGCTATTCTGTAGAAAAAGAACACCGGAGTCCGGCAGCACCTTGAAACAATTTTTTTTCCAGTGTATCACCTTTTCAATGCAACAGGCTTACTGTGTCAGATGCATCAGATGTTATCTGACAAAGTAAGAGTTGACTCAAAACGGCTTATAGCTTGGGAAAAAATGTTGGTCTTTAAGGTGCTATTGGATTCGAATTTTGTTCCAGAGCCATGAGTCACATTGTACCTTTAGTATTGTTAGCCATTATGGAGGCCGAGGAGGAGGAGATAAAAGGCTGGTTTTTGAGAAGCAATTGTACACTTCCTGTAAAGCTTTGGTCACAGTATTTTCCAAGGATTTTCAAAGTAAAAAAAGCAATCCACGAAAAGGCTCTTTTTTTTCTTAAACCAATGAGTACATAGTGATGGACTGAATTCAGTTGAGAGGGCTATATGTCTGCCATATTGATTGTTTCCAGGCTGTGGAACGCCAGATCCTCTATGAAATCTGGGTGCTCATGCTCTGTGCTCAGGGAGGTTACAGGAATAGACAGCCTTCAATATGAATCCTGAATGGTGGCATGCCAGATCATATTTCACGGCATGACAATTCTCTTCCTCCAGTCCAAAAGCTGGGGTGTCATTGACTCAGGTAGAGCCAAGACACAGTTCCAGTCCTTTCAGAGGGCTTAGAGTGATAATGTTGTCAACGAGAATTCCTTCTGGCTCAAATAAGTTCCAGCAACCCCAGCACAATTGTTGGTGCTATATTGGACTGGTATGTGATATTGCTGCTCAATGCACTTAAACTCAATGCACTCTCCCAAGCGGATCTAGCCACAGTGATCCATGCAACGGTCATCTCCAGATTAGACTATTGTAACTCGCTCTACGCGGGCCTTCCCTTGCGTTTGATCCGGAGACTAAAACTGGTGCAGCATGCGGCGGCGTGTTTGCTCACAGGCAGCGCCACTTGGGAACACATCCAGCCTGTGCTGCATCAGCTGCATTGGCTCCCAGTAGAGTTCTTTATCATCCTCAAGGTGTTGGTGTTGACCTTTAAGGCCTTATGCGGCCTGGGACCATCGTATCTTCGAGACCGCATCACCCCATATGTCCCTGTACGGCCTCTTCAATCAGTTGAGGCCAATTTACTAGTGGTCCCTGGCCCCTCGGTGATGCAGCTGGCCTCCACACGGGCCAGGGCCTTCACGGCTCTGGCCCCGGCCTGGTGGAACGCTCTTCCTCCAACTGTCCGGGCCCTGCGGGACCTTGGTGAGTTCCGCAGGGCCTGTAAGACGGAGCTGTTTCGCCGGGCCTTTGGAGGAACCGGCCGCTGATGGTGCCTTCCCTTTTCATGGCCCTCTGCCTCATGGCCCTCTACATCTGGGACCTGCCATTCCTCCCTCTTGGGGAGAGGATTTTGAATACGGAGCTGCTGGACTCCATTTATATTTATTATTGTGTTTTTATTGTATTATATTTATTATTGTATTTTTATTGTATTTTATTGTATTGTATTTATAAGATTTAGCTTTTACTGTTTTATCGCTGCTTTTAAAGATTTAGCCATTTTATTATGTTTATTGTTGTACACCACCCGAAGCCCCTCGGGGATAGGGCGGTATAAAAATCTAATTAATAAAAATAAGTAAAAATAAATAAACTGTGAGGTGGACATGGAAGGTTGTTAACTACATATGTTTTGCTGCAACTGCTCTGAAGAGCAAGTGCTTTCACTGTCAGTATCCCTCCTCAACTGGAGCTGCCTCTGTGGCCAGCTCAACATTCATCTCCCTCCATCTTTTGTTACCCAGCACAACAGCATCTGCACAGGACAACACTGC
Organism: Sphaerodactylus townsendi; assembly: GCF_021028975.2. Taxonomy (NCBI): domain Eukaryota; kingdom Metazoa; phylum Chordata; class Lepidosauria; order Squamata; family Sphaerodactylidae; genus Sphaerodactylus; species Sphaerodactylus townsendi. The sequence goes on from NC_059425.1 coordinate 142,614,095, forward strand.
ATTTCATATGGACTTGGCATTCATTTGGCCTAGGAGCTGTCTAACCCTATTCTGAAGGGACAATGCCACTTGAAAAGCAGTGGAGTGGTAGTTGCTTCTCCTGTGTAAATAGTCTGTGCCAGAAGTCCTTGCCTGTCTGGTACTATCTATTGTATCAGTTAAAATAGCACTTGCATTCAGTTAGGTTGGCCATTTCTTTTACTATCATTTCCTGGATGGCTTCTATGTTTTCATGTCTCCTTTGATATCTTCAGAAGGCACTGCAAGGCCAACCTGTTTGCCAGGACATTTTAGGGTATTTGAACAGCAGGAACCTTTTAAAAGCCGGGGGCAGGATTTTGGGCTTGTTATTATATCTTTGAATCCAGTGGAAAGGTAGGATATAAATGTAACTCCACTTGCTTTCCTACTATCAGATCTTCTGAAGATGCCAGCCACAGATGCAGATGAAACGTCAGGGGAAAATGCTGCTAGAACACAGCCATACAGCCCGGAAACCACACAGCACCCCAGGATATAAATGCGTGATGATGATAGTTCTGTTCTTTGATTTTCTGTAACTCATCCTCAATCCCCCCAGCCACCCCTGCCCATTGCTATATTGAGGAGCAACAGTACTAGGGACCTTGGTCATACACCAATGGCTGTAAACAGCACAGTGCCATGTTTGTAGACCATGTTTTCAACAGGTAAGGGGGAAAGAGTGTGTTTGGATAAGGATATAGATTGGCCCAACACTGCAAAGCAAGTCCACAAGATCCTGGAGTGAGCAGTACAACTCAATAATATTCCACAGAGCATTTCAAGTCATGATAAGTATGATAAGGAAGGTGAAATTGGTGATCACCATTTTCCAGAGTACACAATATCTGAGTATCTTCTAATTTTAGCTTTTTTTTTGGCATAACAGAGGGCACTTCATTTACAGCTTGGAGTCTTAGATGCAGAGCTTGTCTAAACTTGAAGTGGGACCAATTAGCATTTGGTAGAAGTAATAACGATATAATGTATTTTTTTAATTCACTCCTTTGCTCATGATCCGCTGAAGTACTGAGTTGAACATAATCTCATTACGACCTTGATGTGTGGAGGCAAAATAAAAAACAGAGTATTTTTAAAAAATAAAAGAGAGAAAGTGACAGGGAAGAAAATGAGAACAGCAACTTCACACAGTTCAAGGTTTCACTGCATAATTTCTGTTACATTGAAGTTACAAACTCAAATGTTAAAAATCAGACCAACACACACAGCTTTTTAATGGTCTCACCTAAGTAACAGATTTGAAGGTTGTTTATACATAATGTCCGCCTCACTTCTCCAAGCAGTGATGAATTTCAGGGGCAATACTACCCAGATTTCCATTCCCTTGCTTAAGAGAGCTCAGTGGACCAATGATATCTTTGTAACATGGTTTTATTTATAAATACACAAGTATAATGCAGGTGAAGGCTACAGGGCAGCCTGAGAGGGAAGAACTGCTGTGTTAGATCCCCAGCAAGCGAGCGAGCGACCCTGTACTAAAAGCTGCCAACACTGCTTGCCTATATGTATACATCTGAAATGGTCTGGGGGGTGGGGTTCAAGACTAAACAGCGACTCCCCAGGACCTAGGCAGTTTTGGAAAATGATGCCGATGGAGGAGGAAGCTTAAATCCACTCCCTCTGTGTGAGACCTCAATCCCAGAATAAAGCAAGCTGTAGGATTATAACCATAGACTTTATTGGAGATCAAGGCATAGTGAAAGATAGATGTTTTCTGAGGCCACATGGCAAGGGATAGATCTTAAATCCACACAACCTTGGGCCCGCACCCCCACCCCGGCCTACGTGCCACAGTTGCGACATAGAAACAAAGGAAACTACAGTGATTCAATTACAAAACATTAACACAAAAGGCAGGAACCATCACACCTAGGAGGGCCATGGCCCTTCCTGGTTATCAGTCTAATGCTAAGGAAGGGAGGGGGGGAGTAGCCGAGCTGGCGCCTGGCCCAGGAGGGTGGGTCCCTCTCCCCCGGCCACTGGTCAGGCTCCATCCAGACACTCTGTGAATCAGCCCTAGTCCAAATTATCCCTGCACACACCTGGGAAGTTCTGTGATTGGAACACTCAGAACACCTCTTTTGATACACCAGGACAGACACATGGAGGCTATGAGGATTTTGTAACATGTGATTAAATCTTTGAGAATCAAGTCAACACCTGTTTGCATAGAGCCCACCTGGGGATTTTTTTCTTGTTCAGCCAGAGTTTGACAGAACATGATACAATATTATGAACTGTGTTGCAGATATACACAAGTTGGGCACCCACAAGAACTTGCATTTCTACCTATCACACTATTTCCTCTTTCACCTCCATAGTAACCCCACAGATTCTCCCCTTTTTCTGCCTTCTTATCTCTTTCTTATGCATCTGTCCCCATCTGCAGCCTTACAGACTCCCTAACTCTGGCAGCCTTCCCTCAGACTTTAGACAAGTTGTATGGTGCCAGCTGAGCTGGGCCCAACTAAGCTGGGCCCAACTTCCCTTCCTCCCTCTTCCTCATCCCCTTCCTTTTCCTTTCCCCCTTTCTTCCCCTACCCTGTTTCTCCGAAAATAAGACATCCCCTGAGAATAAGACGTAGTAGAGGTTTTGCTGAAGTGCTAAATATAAAACATCCCCCGAAAGTAAGACGTAGCAAAGTTTTTGTTTGGAAGCATGCCCGTCGAACAGAACACCAGAGCATGCAGCTGTGGAGCGGAAAAATAAGACAGCCCCTTAAAATAAGACATAGCGCATCTTTGGGAGCAAAAATTAATATAAGACACTGTCTTATTTTCGGAGAAACACAGTATTTCTTTAATTCATTCTTCTTGGTGGAAAATTTTTTATGGTGCCTTGTAACCCTTTATATTGTAACCCTTTAATTTATTGTTGCAAGCTGCTCTGAGCCTGTCAAGGTTCCAGAAGGGAGGCCTAGAAACAAATACCATTTAAAAAAATATATTAACAGTATTAGAACAGGTATAGAGGAAATCAAAATTGCTATTCTGGATTTGGATTCTCTCTACAAATATACCACAAGCAGAGATATTAGAAATCATGGAATATTTCTTGATGACATGGAAAGACAACTCACGGTGATATGCCTCTGAAGATGCCAGCCACAGATGTGGGTGAAACATTAGGAGCAAAAACTACCAGACCACAACCACCAGAATATATATTTTTATTAACATGGAAGAGTGCCAATTTCAGCACCAAATTTATGAGCAAATGTTAGCCATGGGCCATAAATTTTCCCCAGAACTAGTAAATGTATTTATTGATAGAGACAATAATATATCTTTATGCATCTGTTCCATCAGGCTGTTTCTATTTTTATTATTGTATTTCTTATAATGGACTGATTTTTTTAAAAGGTTCATGATAGTATTTCTGCCAGACTGTTCTCTTGCTAAGACACAATGGCATACACAGTATGTCTTTTTAGGGTTTTTTCAAATAGTGTTTATATTGGTTTTATAACTTAATATTTATTTTAATTAATTTCACAGGGTTTCTTACTTTTTTACAAGATCAAAGTTTTATTACTTTTCAATGATGAATTCTTATTGGCTTTAAAATCCAAAATTAGTGACCAGAGGAAGACAATTGGGCCAAAATCTGTATGTGTGCATGGGGTGTGTGTGTGTATTTGTTCATGTTATTATGCAACACATTTGTTTATATATCTGAGATTTATTGGTATTTGTTGATCTAGTATTTTTTTACAGTACAAGGTAGTTTGCTTGCACATGTGCTATAACATCTGTACTATAACTTCTTAGTGAGAACTGTTATTGAAGTGTTTTTTGGATTTTAAAAAAATGTATTTTCCTGAGAATTGTATATATACTTTGACCTTTAATGGAGGTAAATAACAACAAATTGTAAATAGCATGCCTTTGAAGCTTGGTATAGGGCACTTTTCTACAGGTCTGTTGGGGGCTCTATTTGTTAAACATGCAGAATGAATAATTCTACTAAAAAATTTTTTGCACGTGTAAACCCCACTTGCTATAGAAAGTTGTCTTGTACCATGAAGTGGGAAAAGTGAATAGAGAGGAGGCAGGAATATACATCTGCAGCAGAAAAAGACCTTATGTTAAATAATCACATATATTTTCTTTCTGCACTTGGCAAATACTTTTGCTTGAAGCTATACCCTATATATCTAAACAGAGATAAATGAGGGACTTACTATAGATTTTCTGCAAGAATGATCATCTGGCTCTGAGCGACTTAGTTTCTTCCAGTTCTTCTGTATCAGTATTTTTTTTAATGTACACCAGGATGACTCTAGCATAAGGCCCATGAGACATATAAGGCAGCTGCTTGCCTCTGCAGAAGCCATTTATAACTTTATTTGGCGCATTTTAAGAGTTTGGACACTGTTCATTGATTCATTGTTGATTATTAATGATGCCTATGACATTGCAAACAGTCTATACTCTTTTTCACCGAAAAATGACAGTAGAATTGCATATTAATCTGCCATTTCCTGGGCCGCCCTTGTTCTAGAATGCTCTTCTTGCTTCCTAGTGCCTACCTGGTTCTGTCCTCAAGGCACTAGGACCCAAGCAAAGCATTTTGGAACAAAGAAGATCCAGGAAATAGCGGATTAATAAACAATTCTTTTGGTGGGAAAGAATTCCATCAAAATGCCATCTTTCGGTGGAATTTCATCTTTTGGTGGAAAAGTGTATAGTGACAGGTATGATAACAGTAGTTTAATTCAAGTATGGCTTGATATGCTTTTATTATTACCTTGAATTGGCAATCTCCACTTAAATTGGAGAATTAGCTGGAGATAAGGAGGACAAGAGAGAATGTAACTGAGATCAAATAACCAATGTATGCAAGTGTTGTCCCAAACAAAAGTTCTCAAATGAACTGGTAGTTGTTAAAACTTTAACAGTTATTAAAAATGAAATAAAAGCATTGCAAACAATAAGTGCAGAACCTACAAGCACTCATTGAAGGAAAAGGGAGGAAGTTTGGATAGAGTTTAGGGAAGGATGATCTTTATCATTTTTGAAGGGATGTCAGTGCTGAGGATTGCAAAATTAGACCCAACAGCTGAAAAAAAAACCCTGAGATTCTTTGGGCTAACTACATAGTTTTAGAACTTGGCTTTCATCAGCCCTTTTATTGTAACCCTCCCTGAGACTACTGTAAAAGGTGTGTGTGTGTGTGTGTGAAATAATAATAGTGTACAGGAGAAATAAGATGCTTTCTCAAAATGGATTGGGCTGAAATGAAAAGATTCAAGATCTGATTGGTTGATCAGTAAGATAACAAGGAGGGGGGAGTTGGGGTATTGGTTACTCCTTTGAAAAGTTTATGGATTAAAAGCTTAGTTATATGATGCCCACTTGTCTTAATTCTGGAGGAGACACAGGCCCTTTCCACACAGCTCTCCAAAACATTTCTAAAATATTTTCAACCCGCTCCCTTTACCACAATGTAATCTGCACTTACCCCGTCGAAACAATTCCCAGATGCTATGCTGTGATTTCCCTTTTTCCTAGTACATTGTCGAATCAATGCTTCAATGCTTCAAATGCCTCGTGCTGCCTTCAGACACCCTATGCATAGAAGATTATCCTCCCCGCAAATTAAAAACTTACAGAAATGCTTAAAATGCTCCAAAAATAGGCGAGGAGGAATGCAGTTCAGAAAACAGCTCTGATGGGGAAGTTCAGGGAAGGCAGAGAGGCATGGGAAAGAGATTGCATAGGCACAGGCACAGGCACAGAACATTTAAAATGTTCTGAGGCTGCAAATAGAACATTTTAGGAATCAAAGGGGGTAAAAACAATGCAGAACTTCATGGAGGGAATGTTTTATATTCTGCCTCAAAATGTTTTGAAAGGTTTGTGCAGAAAGGGCCAGTGAAGGAAATAAATGTTTCAAACTCAGTTATTTAAGAGTTGATGTGCTTGATCTAAGATAAGGCAGACCCTGTTGATGGTGGAAGCTGATTGTAATTAATTGAGACTGCTATTACCTTCAGATGAAGATGGAGTGGAGGTTGAGCTTGCATTTATGTTGTCTCCAAGCATGGTCTCTTTGAAGTTCTGTGAGATTGTTGTGCAGGGCTTCCACTGACTAGAGAATACACCCTGATTTACTATTTCCACTCTGATAGAGGCCTGGCCAACTTTAAGGAATAAAATAAATCAGGATACATAACTCTCTCTGGAGCATCAATAAAGGGATCCCAATTATACACTTAATGTGAGAACTGAAACCCCTGCTCTTGGGGTAATAGGTAGACTTGAGTGAATTTGCATGAACAAGTTTTATTTCTAGCCAGTTTCTCAGGTTATGCTCTAGCAGGTTCCCAGTAACTGCAAACTGAGGTCTTTAACAACAGCATACATCATCAATTTAGTCTTAAATCCATAAGTGCCAAAGTTTTTTATAGTCGTAAAAATATATGACCATACTAAATGACAACTCGAGCAATCTAATGCCCTAAATTCAGCATGGTGTGTCAGGTGCATTATTTACTAGAATTGTTATTAAACACAGAAAGGAATCCTATTTGCATATAAGAAATATGATCTTCAAAAGGCCAAAAATGTCCTTATTCAAATGACAAAAATGCTTAACTGTTTGTAGCAGCAGAAATTAAGATTAATGAAGTACAAAACAGCTTGCTTGGAGTTATCACATTTGCATCGCATTGCACATCATCACTGTAGCACAGATAATAATTTGTTCTCTGAGATCTTTTTCACAGAGAAAACAGAATAAGGGCCTTTAGGCTGTTTCAGTTTCTTGGTCTATGAATAATATACAGAATTTCCAAGCAAAAAATTGTACTATATCAGATCAATAACTGAGGGGATCAGGAAGTCTCCCATACTTATGTCCTTTCACAGATTATATGGAAAACAGAAATGTTCAGGAGGTCATTTTTAGAAAGGAATTGGAACTACAGTCAAGTGGAACAGGCCAGGAGGGTATTTTTAAATACGAAAACAGGACTGTAGTATATTGCAACATTTACTGTATGTATCATCTGCTTTCACGGCATTGTTTTCTAGCTTTGGAATCCACTTTCTGCATTGTTTGATAGTTTGCATTGTTTTCTAGTTCTGTAATCCAAGTGCCATTACATTTTTTTAATGTTTTGTACTTCATCTTGAGTTTCAGCAAGAACAGCAGCTATAAATAAATTACATGCATAAAATCAACTATACATTACAGGAGTTTCAACTTCAATAAATATTAAATTAGGAGTTTCTAAACATTAGAATTAACCCCTTTCATCACATTTAATGTTTTAAAGCTTCTATCGAAGTTGCAAACTTCCCCCCTTCAATTCTCCTTTTTCCCCAGAACACAAATCTAGGAAAAAACATCAAACCAGGCACCAAAGTATGAATTTCTCACCAGAATTTGTACATGTAAATGAATTTGCAAGAACTCTTCACTTAAATGCAAGTCAGTTCTCATTCATTCATTTGATATTCAGCTGTAGAATAACACAACCCAAACTACCATCTCATTTAGAAAACCAGACAAGCAACATATTCAGCATTGGGAAAACACTGGCAAAACATACTGTGGGAGATAAATCACATATTTTAAATATTTAAATATCTAGAGGAAAACACATAAGGAGCATAGTGGGAAATACTGGCTGAAATTTCTCTGGAACTATCATTACACGGTCTTCAACAGGAAACCAGTGTCCATTTAAAACAATCAAAATTGATCCAAAGTATGTGGTAAATTAAAGATATTTTTCAGCACCATCCTGAGGGGGAGGGTAATTGCTGCTCAGATGCAACATGGTCTCACACCGGCATCTTTGCCTGCTCCACTGGTATAGGGGACACCCCTGCCAGTGGAGAGGGCAAGGACACCAGCATTTGGCTGCGCCTCAGCTCTGTAGTGGCAAAAGTCAGAAATGGTTGATGCAGAGCTATTCTGGCGTTGAACATCGATGCAGTGATGGGTGGGCCAGGGTGTTTCCAGGGAAGAGCTGGCATTAGTCAGCAGCATCACTCCATTTAGCCCTATGGAGGGCTTTCCAGCAGGAGAGTTTTCTTTGTTTTCCATGCCTCCCTGCACTGCTAGAAAGCCCTCTAGAGGTGGCAGGGCAATGCCATCCCTGGCTGGACTGGGCTGCCCACATTAGATGTACGACAAAGCAACTTCTCGCTCATCACATGCCTATCATATCCATCATATGTGGACAGGAAAGAGGGTGAACCTATGGCACTCCAGATGTTCATGGACTACAATTCATGTAGTCCATGAACATCTGGAGTGCCATAGGTTCGCCACCACGGCTCTAGGACTTACTCACAAATAAGTGTAAAGAGGATTATAACCTTAGTGAACTGTAGTGGACTCAAATCTGGAAAACTGGGTTTGATTCCCTGATCTTCCATATGAGCAGTAGACTCTTATCTGGTGAACCAGATTTATTTCTCCACACCTACACTCCTGCTGGGTGACCTTGGGCTACTCGCAGTTCTTCTGAGCTCTCTCAGCCCCACTTACCTCACAAGATGTCTGCTGTGGGGAGAAAAAGGGAATGGAGTTTGTAAGCCCTTTGGAGTCTCCTTACAGGAGAGAAAGGGGAAGGGTATAAATCCAAACTCTTCTAATAAAATTCAACTACCTATTAGATTCATATCACCAACTCTGCAACAAAAAAGGCAAAGTATGACAACTAAGCAGTACTTAGAAATATATTTATGCACAGGAAGTATCCTTCAAAACTGCCATTACATACATGCTAATATATGTACAGGTACAGAAAGAAAGATCACATCATCTGGATGAAATGTCTTCATTTGCTCATACATCATGCTAACGGTATGGAGCCATTTAAAAATCTATACAGCGTCCTTTCCGCTCCCAGTCTCCGTAACGAGTTGGTTCAGGGCCTCTGGGTCCACCTTTTTCTTTTGTTGCAGGATTGATGTTATCAGGAAATTCTAGGGTACATCAAAATACTAATAAATAGGCAGTCCTGCTCAGCCATAAGACTCATAGTGTTACCATACATGCATGACACACCCACTGGTGGAAAAGAGAGGAATATAGGATAAATATTTTGTTATATCTCAGGGGATCTGCAGCCCTGAAGTTAAAAATTTATATAACAACTTGTAAATTCAGGGTTCATGCCAACCAAGTTCAGGCCAGGGTACCTTTGTTTGCAATTGTAACATTTTTTTGGAAGGAAGCCCTATTGAATAAAATGGGATTTACTTCAGAGTAGATCTGCTAAGAATTGCTCCCCACACTGTAAAATATTGCTTTAATGCCCCAGAATATGGTAACATATCCTTACGTTTACAACATGAAGTAAAAACCATATTTTTAGAAGCACAAATTGATTGATGGATCCAAAGATGGTATGCATGTGGATACATCTTCCAGTCACAGAATGACTTACACCTCATGGTGCAACACTGAAAATAATCCAACGATATTATTTTGCTTGCACAAGATTTTACAGAACCTCTTGCACATGTGGAAGCATAAGATACATTTTGCAATTGATCTAATATGTGTACTCTTGTGGGTTGGCAGGGCATCGCTAACAGCTATTTTCCTTTTGGTTCTTTAAGTTCAACTCTTGCAGTGTTAATATTAGGAAAAACAACAACTCTATCATGCAAGCAATGTCTGCCAGAAGTACAGTATCTAAAAGCTCTACAACTTAAAATCACATTCAGAAAAATAATTTATACTGTTTTTAATACTGTTAACAAAATTACTGCAATAGGACCCAAATGAATATTAAAGATTTTTCACAAACTGGGTAATAGCAAATATTGTTCTGATTCAAGGAATCTGCAGCATCTCTCATGACTAGTATTTTGATCTAATTATCTTGAACAGCAAATAGGAAGCCTTTATTTGCCAATACTTTTCAAATATTCATCTGTAGCACAGAAAAAATACCCACTTACTTTCTAGTGGCTCTTTTTCTGCACTGGATTCCTCTGATTCATCAAAACGACCTACAGGTAATTTTGCTTTCTTAAGCGGCTGCTTGCTGGGCTCAGCATTTCCTTTGGTGCTGAAGTTAGCACTTCCCAAATAATTATGCAGCACAACTGACCCTATTGGATACAAATATAGGTTATCTATTCAGATGAGCTTTCATAGAAGACCTACATTCCAAATTTTTAAATCAGTCAAAAGGATTTTAAGAAGTAAACTCACTGAGGCACAGCCATCATTATAGTGGACAGATTTAATATCCAGCATGCTTATTTCTAGGTTCAAATTTTGAAAAGTGTTTCAGTAATATTAAAACACAACTATGGATTCAGAGCAAATCTTCAACCCTACCATAGAGGACTGAAGCCCAACTGATGCTATACAATGAGCAGACCCATGAAAATTCTGTCAGCTAGTAACACTATTCGGGAGGGGCATCAAGTCACATTTGACTTATTATAATCAGATACTGTGTTTCCCCAAAAATAAGACAGTGTCTTATATTAATTTTTGCTCCCAAAGATGTGCTATGTCTTATTTTCAGGGGATGTCTTATTTTTCCGCTCCACAGCTGCATGCTCTGGTGTTCTGTTCGACGGACATGCTTCCAAACAAAAACTTTGCTATGTCTTACTTTTGGGGGATGTTTTATATTTAGCATTTCAGCAAAACCTCTAATATGTCTTATTCTCAGGGGATGTCGTATTTTCGGAGAAACGGGGTACTTGCAGTGATTTCAATTAACTTGGACTGCTAACTTGGACTGCATAACTTAACTTGCATAGGACTGCTCTGTAAGTCCATCGAGTTCCACAATGTCTTTATCCTGACTGCAGCTCCATTGAAGAGTATTCTTCCAGCTGTATTGCTCAAATGCCTTTAATTGCATGTGCTGAAGATTGTAGCTCAACCTCAAAAACATGGAACTCTTTTATTATGGATTAATGAATTTGGAATAACCATCAGCTGGTACTACCAAAATGAATCTTTATCATTCCAGCCCTAAGTGTGTATTGCAAAACTTTGGGACTAGGCTGGTTTCAAATACAAAAGAGCGGGTTAACATATAACTATAATATTTTTTTATATTTATATTTTTTATATTTATATTTATAATATTTATAAAGCCACAGATGGAGGATTTGGTTCCCTATTCGTACTGGCAGTGGAAGAGTTGCTGCTGCTGCTCTGAACCTGTTTATATTTATTCATTAAAATATTTATTTCTCACTGGTCACTGTGGTTCAAGGCAGTTTACATGCCACAGTTAAATCATTACAAAACCAACAGAATAAACCCCCAGATTCCGCCTCCCCCGCGACGCCTGGAGTTCATGCCGTATTAAAGCCCTGGCAATGAATTCAAATTGTAAATTACTTCCTGAAACCGCGCCAAGGGTTCGTGTAGAAATGTTGTGTGAGCATTTCAACATGTCACAAAAGATGTTGTGGTTAGTGAAGCTACCCCTTTTCCCTGCCAAAGCCACCCCCTGCAAAAAAAATATCTTTAAAAATAAAAATTGCTTATTTCCCCCTCGGAAGAACTGTTCCGTGTTAGTCTCCACCACCACCAAGCAGCTCAGTGTTGCAGCACCGAAGGGAAGTTAGAAAACGGTGACTCTGGGCAAGGCAACCCCCTCACCATCTCTTGACAGCTTTTAACTGCGGGATGACCAAGCTACAAATTCCCCACTCAAAGACAGCCCGCCATTCATATGAACGACCGTGGCCCACTTAAGAAAGAATATCATCAAATGTTTAATTCGGCCAGATCGGTTCTCAGCTGCATTCGCAGAAATGAGGCCTTGCAAACCTATCTTCCCTCCCGCCCCCGTTTCGTTAACTGAAAGGAGAAGGCAGATAGCCTGCTATAGCATCGCCGGAGAAGTGGGGAGACTCCGATGGAAACCCCCATCTCTTGCAGCCTACTCACAAAGTTGCTGTAAGCGGGGGGCGGGAGGTGGGGTGGGTGGAGGAGTGTCTAAGTTGCCTCGCTACGGAATGGACAATAAAATTAATGCAAAAAGCCGCCACAGCCTTCCCCTCTCTCCGACAACCACCGCCACTTACTCGTCACAATTGCAGGTCGGCCCAGCAGCCTCAGAGCCATTTCCAGGCTGAAGGCCGGAAAAGGCGGGCGGGTTGCTCGTCAGGCCTCCTGGTTGCTCCGACGCGGCTCCCAAGCAGGGGGCGGGTGGGGCGAGGACAGTTTCTGGCCGGCCCTCTTTTCCCGTCAGCGTCGTTGCGAGCCGCGCCAGGTTTGCAAGAATAGGTTTTGGGCTTTCTGAGGGCGAAGCTGTTATGCTGGATAGCAGAAGGGGAGCCCTTGGAGGGAACGGCGGGGGGAGGGGCGCAGCAGCAACAGCTGCGGTTCAGGCTCATTCTAGGTAGCATATTTATGACGAGTTGCAATAATTACAAATGAATTCATTTTCCATTTAGTCTGGAGTGGATACCTGGCGCCTTGCTCACGGGCTCCGAACAGCCTACGAAGGTGCCCGCAGCTGGTGATAAATCCTCTGTCCTGGAAACGGGCAAAGAGATGCTGCATCTCCCTCAATGACATCTTGCTTGACAGGCTGCAGAAAGTCGGATCTACGGAGCTACTTAAGATTGGTTCCTACCTTTCCAGCTGTTTGACTGCCCGTCAGGTGGAGCTGGACAATTGCCAGGGCCGTTTTGTGTGTATAACGCGATGGCAAGTTACAGCTGAGTGATGACAAACCAAAAGGCCATTGCCTTCCTCTGCCGTTTTACTCACTTATACCAAGCCCTTTCTTCCGAAGGTGGCTGAAAACAGCTTACCTGGTTTTCCCTGATTCTATTTAATGGCCCCCTCAACCCTGTAAAGTAGGTCAACCTGAGAATGTGTGACTTGGTCAGAGGACTCCAGCAAACTTGCATGATAGAATTTTATCCTCCCCCTCCTAATTAAACTTGGGGACTGTAGCTTTGCTGGATTAATTAAACCTTTGGTATAGTGCTGATGGCCTTGGAAATTTAGTTCTGACATTACTATGACATAGCCACTTAAAATTATGCTTCTGTTATTCCCAACAGGATGAAGGACAGAACTAGAAAAGTAGGGACACGGAGGCTGAGAAGTCTGATAAATGTCTGTTAAAATATATTAAATATACATTTTATTGCACTGTGCTTAACTCTTACCAATAGAAAACTATACACAAAATCTCAATAGAAAATATACATCACTAAAAACACGTAAAATATCACAAAATATACCAGAAATAACCACAAGACCTCAATTGACGGGGTCATACACTAAATATCCCAAAACACATTCCCAAAAGACCTGACACATTTTGATACCACCCAATCTTCTTCAGAGGCCAATAAATACCTCTCCCACCCCCAAATTAATATCCATAAATAAAACCTTAATCACAGCCCAATATCTTAGGTATACAATCTACCAAAAAGAGGGGGGAAACCCAGAAACAACAAAATATTAAAAATAATAAATTTAAATAAATCTTTCATTTTGACATATAAAAATAAAATTGATAGTACTAGTTCATGGACAATGGACTCCAACTAGACATAGGATTTGCATTCACCAATACTGCTGCTGTTGCTGCTGCAGGGAATGCAAATGTAAATGGACTGATAACCCATCCGCAATACAATGCACTCAACCACACCTTTGCATAGCAAGTTCCACGTAAACACTTACTGATTGGTTCCCCACCCTGGGACATGGACAACATTTACCCCACTAAACATTCCCTTCTCACTAGATAACAGTGTGTAACAGACTTCTCTCTGTGATACCCCTCTGAAGATGCCAGCCACAGATGTAGGCGAAACATTAGGAACAGGATCTACCGGACCACAACCACACAGCCCGGAAAACCCACAACAACCACTAGTACTAGTTACTTGCAACAATTCAATGGTATCCTCATAAATACCAAAGCTTTATACTGTGAATCCTGCAGAGTTCATATTCATTAACTTTTCAAAAGGATACCACTTTGCAAATTTAATTAATAACATAATTTATTTTAATAGACATTTATCAGACTTCTTAACCTCTTTGGGTTTCTTGCTTGTTTTTCAGGTTGGGCCTGGACTTTTTTCTGCTTTCTTTGGCTGCCAACAGTTAGAAAGGAATAGGTTTATAGCCCAATCCAGGGTGTGTGTGTGTGAATCATCGACAGGAGGTGGTGCAAACCCCATATCAGTGGAAATGAGAGTTCTCCCCATCTCCATAGACAACTCCCCCATTTTCAACAGGTGGGGGTGTCTATGAAGATGGGGATACTTCACAGGTACCCTGCTGCCCCTCCTTGGGAACCTTTTGTTTTGCGAAGGGGAAATCAGATAACAGACATACCTACATTCATGTAGAAGAAGAAATACCAATGTAGAAGATTCATAGGATAAACTCAGTAGAGGAAAAAGATTATATAAAAAAAGGATCAATAAAGTTCTTATACTCACTCACTCATCTATGCAGCAGCATATAAAGCAAATGGTGACAGAAATGGAGGTGGGGCGGGGGAGGAGACCACATTAAATGTTAATTCAATTATCAGGATCTAAGCACAGTCCAATTGATGGTGTCCTGTGAAAAAATGTAGTGGTGGGACTAGTCATGAATGTGTCTAAAATAGATTAAAGAGAAACTTGAATGGACATTGTCAACATAGGAAAAAAATTAGGTCACTGTGTAGAATGTTTATACAGTTCGGTGAATGAAGTAGAAGTACAGTATAAATGTGCCACTACAAGCAATCTAGCAAAGTGGTAGGAATACTAAAGGGGGGGGGGGAGCCTAACATGTATTTCAATGAGCAAAAACACAGATGTAGGAAACAACAATATCACAAAGGATTTGAGAGCATTTCTGAGTGAAAAACATGTTAGAAATTCTAGAACCTTTCAGGGTGCCAAAGGCTGCATCAATTTAACGTGTTCATCAATATTTCTCAAGTATGAGCAAAGTAATGATGATTTCAGAGATAATGGAAACCTCAGGCCCTTTATCCATGAGTCGTTGGATATTGCATCATTGCACTACAGTAATCACTAGCAACTAGATGGGATATCCTTTGTGGACAAGCCAATCTAGTTGCAAATTACTGTGGAGATGGATCCTTGAAAAGACAACAGAAGGAACTAATCAAGTGGGTCTTCCACTGTTTCCTCCCCCCACACATAGCCTGCGGTATCTTCTGATGGCTGAGAGCGCCTCACCATCAAAATATAGCATAGTCCAATCTGCGGTAGTGATGAGGAAGGGAATAAAATAGCTTCTTCTTCCACTGAAACAAGCTGCTAATAGGAGGACAAGGAGGAGGCAAGTTTATCTGACTGAAGCATTCCATCGTGGAATACATTTTGTTTGCCAGGCTCTGTCAACCTTCACATATGATTTCTGGGACAAGCAGGAGGCTTCTCGGAGTAGATGGATAAAGAGCCACCCAGCCCACTTCTCCCATGAGTTTTTCTGCTGGATCTAACATGCTCTCAGTTGCAGCATTTTCTGAAGCATATTCACTGACACAACACACTTTTTATATCTGTAGGAGTCCATTTAAAATTGTGCATTTACAGACATGAAACACAGTTTTTAAACATAGGGAACAGCATATCACGACATACATGTTACCACATCAACACACAGACCTTTTAGCTGCTGTTGCTGGGAATTGAACCTGGGCCTTTCTGCATGCTTTATAGTGAGCCACAGCCCCTCCCCTAATGACTATCAAAATGGTGAAAAAATTATTATAGATCAACTTCTTTGTGTTGAGGCCACTTCATCATTCAGTGGCAAAGACTATACAATTTGGGGAGCAGAAGGCTGACTGAGACACTCCTAAATGCTAGTTTGAAGGCATCCTGTATTTAAAGAGCTTTGTGCTGGAAAGAATGCTAGGGAGTCTTCTGGTCACAGGAATGTATGACTTGCTCCCAGCTGTCTTGAGCAAAGTTTTGGATGTAGAGATACATAAGTGACAGTTCCTTATTCCAGCTGTTGATGCAGCTCTTTCTTCAATGAGTAACACTGAGCTTGAAAAAAATCAGCTGCATGAGAAACAGTAATCTTCATTAATTAGAGCACTGTTAATCAGTATCAGTCTCATCAGAACAAATGGATTTAAAAAAATGCATGACATAAATTGTAGTAGGGAGGGGTCAGAAAAAACCTCTGAGGAAGAGAGCTGCAAGGAAGTTGGCATAGCTAAGACACCCATAGATGAGCAACTGGGATAAGAGGCAAAAAAGGGGACATGAAACAACCGTGGAAGTGACATCCTTCCAATAAAACAATTGGCTGAAGGAAAATAAACTTCTAGAGGCAGAGAATGGAATAAAAAAACAACTGAGGTCCCCTTCCAAGACAGCAGCTGAACCACAACACTAGAATGGCTGTGTGCAAATACAAATGAAATTGAACCAGTGAACTCATCAGTGATCCAACAAGACAGACTGACAGTGGATTAGTTTTGAAGCTTCAGTGGAATACTTCCACAACAAATTATAGCAAAAACAGGGCTCACAGCAACCAGATGGCGTGATTTAAACATGTACGCAATCCAACAGTGGCTACACAAGACTTGGAATCCATCTGAGTGATAGTGATTTTCAAAGCCAAGTAAATCTACCCTTCTCTGCCAGACACATTAGTAGCATCTCTTGTTCCATTAAGTGAATTGGTAACAAGGACAGAAATTTAGAGTGCACACTTAGCTCTGCCTTCAGCTCTTTCTTTGCCAGTATAGGGCAATGTCATTATCCATATAAGAACACGTTCCTCATTGTTTCTTGGAAAGGAAAAAAAACTTTGTATGTTTGTTTTGGTAACAGGAACCAAAAACAATGCTCACAAGAACATGTCAGTGTAGTTAAAAGTGCAAAAGTGTAGCAAAAGTGTCATACTATTGGTCGTGGTACAGCCTCTACAGCTGAATTGAAGAGGACAAAAATTTCAGAGCACCTTTTGGATTGTTGTGCTTTTGCCCTCCTTCAGAAACAGGGCTTATGAATGATCTCAGTATTGCATGTATAATTACAACAGCATCATGTAGGCACAAAGCAAATGGTGTGACTTGTAAAGACCAAAGAAGGGACTAAAATACAGATGGGGCTTGTGGATTTCGTTAAGGCACTCCTCATCCCAATGTAAGGATTGCCTAATGCTTCTGAAAAACAATGTGTGGTGTATGATTGTGTTAGGGCAACCTTGTGGAATACATACCATAAAACTAAAAGCGGATAGGTGATGAAACTGAAACTCACTTCACCTTCCACTGACAAAATACAGTAGGAAAAGTTTTTTTTATTGTTGCAAGAGAAATGATTTTGTACCTTGCTTCTTACTGAGGCTCCCCCACTCCCAAGCCCCTTGGCATTTTGTTCAGGAGGCTTGCCAGATCCCCACCCCTCAAAGTGTTGGCTTTTCAAGGGGCTGAAGGAACAGGCAAGAAAGGCTTCATGAAAAGCAACATAAAGCGCGAAAATTATTTTTATCACCTGTGTTCCTAACAATGCCCAACATGTTTCAGTGCATGAATAGCGATAATTGCAGAGGTTTTCATCTCTGTGATAATAAATATCTACAATCCTATGGATCTCTAATCCCATGCATACTTACTCAGGAGTATCTCTTGGAATTCAGGATTGACTTCTGTACTCAGAACATGAATAGGATTGGGGTCTTATAGCAATCACTGAAATGAATAAGCAGCAATATCTATTCCCTAGTGGAACTCAGTAAAACAATGCAAGGTGTATAGTGCACAGAGGTAGAAGTAAAGCACACTTTTCGATAGAGCAACCAATTATATAGAATTTTTGCAAGTCTGGAATATAAAGTTCAAATGATCTAGTCCAGGTGAGTAGTTTTCAATAAAATCCAAGAGTTAAAATCCAACAATGAAAAACTAAATAATAAAAAGAAGTATCCAAACTGACATTGCCTACTTTAAAATTATATATACTATTCAACCTCTTTGGAAAAAAGCAAAAATTGCTTCCTCTGTGCATGTATTACAGCTGCTTAGTTTATTAACACCAGATGCATTAACACAATGCTAAAAAATAAACATGCACTAGATATACAACAAAGTCATATTTTCAGAAAAATTTGTTCATTACAATTAGTGAATGCACAAGACCTTCTCTTCACCTTTAAGTGCATGACTGTTTGAAACAGGTGAAAAGGGAGGAGAATATTTAACTCAATGCTGCTCAGCACCAATAAAAATTCAATAGACCTTTAACATTCCTGTATATTAAAAACATTTATCATTATCCCTAAAGTTTATCATTTTGTTCCTTTTCAAGATGCAATTGATTTATATTTACAATAATTTGTCATCAATAAAACTTAATATTTAAAAATCTATATTCATAAAAGTATTGCAGAAATTTATAACCTTTACTCTTTTTTTAAATGTACGTACAAGGAAGTCCCATGTAAAAGGTTCACCGAAGAACTGAACTGACGGAGCAATTTTATTAAAATTTGCAAAAATCCATTTAAAGGCAGCTGACATTTCAACATTCAAAAATCCTTAACTGCTGCTTACTTATGAAAACTAAAGTTCCAGTAATAAAAGTGAAAATGTAAACCAACATGCTCTTCAGATCAGTAGAAAAAATGGTAGCTTCCACAGGCATTTTGTGTCTGGTAATGACTCTGTAGAAAACAGTTAGAATGTAGTGATATAACAAACAGGCAACTCAATTTCTCTTCAAACATGGTCTTGAACAGACCTATAGATATAGTACTTATTTTAGCAGCCAATAGGTGTTTTCCAGTTCACTTTTCTACAGTATGAACTATTAAATTTAATACCTTATTAAACTTTTAAAAATTCAGATTTGTTTTGGCATCCAAAGACTCATAAAAATATCATCTCATAGCACTGACCTCTTGCAGTCTAAGAGCCAATATACCCATCAAATGTATATACTATGCTTATGTCTCAAGTTCTGAAATAATTCGGTACCCAAAATAAGAAAAATAGAAAAAAGTAAAAACAAACATTAAAAAAAATATTGCACAGCCACATTACCTAAAAAGTAAAGTTGATGTTAAAAAAGCTCCTCACATGGATGATATAAATTATCTTCCATATAAAAAGGTATATAAATATCTCTTAAAATACAGCGGCAGCTACAGTTTAATATCACGCATATTTGAGCCGTCCATCCGTTAATGAGGTAATAGCCAAGTCTGTTACAATGGGTTTTTTTTTTTAAATTCCTATTGGAAATATTTTAGGGCAGCAACCAGGAAAAACTTTTCTAAAAATATTTCTGAATCCAAGACAGCTATATGCGCAGCTCTTCCAATGAGAGAATCAGCTGTGTTCGGCAACGCATTAATGACATCATAGCGAATCAAACTGCATTCCTTATTCTGAAGGACAGGTAGAAGCAGATTCTGAATCATTTCGGCATAGATTGGTCCTGTATATTACAAAGAAAAAGAAGAGAGGCTGTATTACAAATGAAGGAGACACACCGCATAAAATAGCTTCCAAGGAAAAAGTGCCAAGGAAGGCAGGCTAATTTTTACAGTCCTCTTTTAACAACAGGCCAAGAAATGTGTGAGTCAGAAAGAAGGATGGTGAGGACAATAAAAATTCTGTACATATTTTAAACGTTATTTTACTTGATTAATTTATATTGTGCTTTTCTCCTCAATGGGGACTCAAAACAGCTTACGTAATTTTCCTTTTGTTCATTTTATCCTCTCAACAACCTTGTGGCATAGGTTAGGTTGAGAGTACATGGATATGCACGATGATCTTTCCCCCCCTTCCCATCAGAAATAAATTTCAAATGTATTGCTTCAATTAGTCAGAACTCTTGAGGTTTACTATGATGTTTAAGGCAGTAAACAAAATATATTCGCACAAAACATGGCTAGCTATTAATCTGGATGGCCAACTTGCAATAATACATCACTGATAAATATGAATCCTACATTATTCCTATTTCCTACGAAGCTGCATTTTAATAGCTATTTTGTTGGATGTCCATTAAATAAATCTAACCAAATTATGACAGGAACTATTTCAATTCTAACTGTGAAACAAAACAGCTTCCATGTGGGTTAGCCCCCCCCCCCAAATACCTGCATAATCTTTTCCCATTTCCTCCTATTTTCTGAAGTCTCCCATGCCACCTCAAAAATCAGTTGAATGGGAAACTGAAGCTCCAGGGTGAAATCTATGAAAAGCATGAATAACCCTGGGGCATGTGTAAATGCTACAAGAGCTACTATGGAGACAACCCAATACAACTATCGATTTGTATATACCTGGGATGCTGTACAAGATGAAGTCTACAATCTCCCCAAACACACATACTCATCCAAGAGCTAGGACCAGGTTGTAGGCTATAATATCTAACAGCAACTATATTTCCTTAAATGTATGCTGTAGAAACTACATGATTCATACAATTCTTCAAATCCAAATACACATCTTGGAAGTGCATTGCTGTGCGTACCAGCAACACCTGAATTAAATTAAAGCTGGACATTCGTACTCCTGGGTAAACATAGCTCAGAGTCAGAGCCGTTTCTGTTTTATATGCACAGGGTTGTAACGATTTTGTGCAGTTGTATCTGATATTACTGAATATACTGAACACACGCAGTGTTTTTAGCCTGTGTTAAGTTTTCACCCATCTCTTCCAATTTGCAGCTCAGAACCCAGACCGTAGTTTTGAACTTTCAAAAGTACAAGAGACAAATAACTATGCAATAGGCAAGTCAAGGGTTTAAGAACTGATTTATTGCTTTTGATATTGATTAATTGCTTTTCTTCTCTGTCCTCCTCAGCTTCATGTCTCAATGGTATAAGCTAAATATAGACTGATAGCCATAATTAGTTTTTCAGTTGAAAGAATAGGCCAAATTATTGATCTGTAATCAGCCAGTATATCAAACAAATGGAATAATAATAAATGGACACTGTCATTATCTGGCATTAGTCATATCTATCTATGAAGCCAAGCAATAGCTTTCCCCCAAAATTGCTAATCGCCAACCTAAATTTCTGTTATCCATATACAAATTGTGTCAACAGGGAAAAAAAAATCAAGTTTCTTTCAAGTTTACAAAAAGACTTCTATTCCTGGTCACCTGGAAGCAATGTTTGACTGCCACAAGTGAGTGGCTATTTATAAGGGAATGGTTATTAACAATTTTCAGTTATAGCATCAGGAAATGTCATCTATAAAGCATTGAGAGAAATAAAGTAAAATCAGCAAGCAGAAGTAACCCCCGAAGTAACTATCCTTGGTGGGGTGGGGAGAGGGAGAAACGGGAAAGCTTTTTTTTGGGGGGGAGGGGGGTCAATTAAACAGAATAATCCTCAGAGTGGATCTCTTCAGGTGTAAACAAAAACTAAACCAGCATTTTTCCACATTAACAGGCTGTACAAAAAACACAATTTGCCTCAAGCCTTTTTAAAATAATCCTGTCTAAGGAATAAAAGACTGGCTTCACAGACATCTATGTTTTGGGGATTACCTGTCTGTTTATCCTTTAAAGCTGTTTTACACATTTCTATACGGGCAGAATGATATGGGACATAACGATCTTGCAGAGATCCTACTAATACTATGTTTTTGAAATACTGGAGACCTGTGAAGACAAAAAAATCCATAATTAAATAATTTACATTAAATATATAGCTAACACAGGTAAGGTTATAGCCAAAGGCAGCTTTCTGCCAGTGGAACAAGACGTCTACTGGCAGAGGGAGGGATTATTTTCACCAACTTCCTCCTCCCAATGCAACCCCCCCCCCCTTCTGCCTCAGGAGCAGAATAAGAAATGAGGATAAGCAACATCCTGGGGAAGTCGTTTCTATATAGAATCCATCTGAAGTCCAACTGTGATTAATACTTTAAACCTCTGTTTATAAATAAAGGGGTGTGGGACCCTTCACAAGATAAGGTTGGTCAAATCAGGAGTATAATTATGATTTTATTTAAAAATAATTATTACTAAATACAGGGAAGGGGAAAGGGATGGTAGAGAAGAATGACAACGGGGAATGGAGGTGGGAGGGGCAGAGACAGTAGAAAGACAAATATATACAGGTAAATACAAGAGGGCTTTTAAAAGGGGGGGAGGCTGTATCTGTAGATATTGCTATTAATTTCTATTTATTAAAGAAAAAGAAAGAACCCTAAGATACTTCTGAAGAAACTCAGGAGTTCTCCTAGGATTGCAGATCCTAATGACAGCTATCCCTATTGTCCAGATTTGCTTATCATCACAGGAACCAGCCCTCTGTTATTTGATACAGTGATTAAAAGTGGGTCCCATTCACAGTAGGAGGGCATTAAAGGTCGGCTTTGGTTCACAAAGGGTGGAAGACTACTGCCTTAAGTTACAAATAAAATCAGTAGTGATTTAATGCTAAGGATGAGAGACCACACTGTCATAGGAATGTTTCATGGAGACGTTGTACTAATAGGAATAGCAAGTTGAAAATTATTTTTTTAGGACATTAAGAAGGGCAAGGATCCATATCTGCGGCTCTACAGCATTGTTTGGAGGAAGTCGCTAGTTGGGAAGCAGAGAAGTTAAAACTTAATCCAACGAAGATGGAGGTCCTCTGGCTGGGTCGTGAGGGGGAGATTAGGGATTTCCAGCTGCTGGTGTTGGAAGGGGGTCTCTTTGGCATCGACCCTTTCGGCTTGCAACCTGGGTGTCCACCTGGACTCGTCTCTTTCAATGGAGACCCAGGTGGCACATGTAACTCGGGTTGCTTTTTTCCATCTTTGCCAGGCCCGGTGGCTGGCCCCCTATCTCTCCCAGGTCGACCTGGCCACAGTGATCCATGCAACGGTCACCTCCAGGCTGGACTATTGTAACTCGCTCTACGTGGGCCTTCCCTTGCGGCTGATCCGGAAATTGAAGCTGGTCCAGAATGCAGCGGCCCGTCTTCTCATGGGTGGTTCAGTTAGAGATCATATTACACCCATGTTGTGCCACCTGAACTGGCTCCCAGTGGAGTTCCGGATTATCTTCAAGGTGTTGGTAATGACCTTTAAGGCCCTTTACGGTCTGGGGCCCTCATACCTGCAAGAATGCCTTATCCCATATGTCCCGAGTCACTCTCTCCATTCGGCAGAGGCGAATTTACTGGTGGTCCCTTGTCCCTCTATAATGCGGCTAGCCTCCACCCGGGCCAGGGCTTTTACAGCCCTGGCCCCTGCCTGGTGGAACGCTCTTCCTCCAGCTGTTAGGGCCCTGCGGGACATTCCACAGGGCCTGTAAAACCGAGCTGTTCCACTGGGCTTTTGGGGAGGCTGGCCACTGAGTCCGCCCTCTGTTGCCCTATGTGCCATCGGCTTATCTGAAAATCTGCCAGTCCCCTTCCCGAGGTTTTACCGGACGTTATCCACCTAATTTATTAATTATGGAAAGGTTATTGCTGCTACTGTTTTTATTGTTTTTATTGTTTTAATTGGGATTATTCGATTGTTTTAGTTGCAATGTATTGTGTTTGGATGCCTGTAGACCACCCTGAGCCCTTTGAGGGTAGGGCGGTCAAATAAATAAATAAATAAATAAATAAATAAATAAATACATACATACATACATACATACATACAAACAATAATAATAATAATAATAATAATAATAATAATAATAATAATAATAATAATAATAATAATAATAATAATAATAATAATAATAATAATAATAATGGCCAATAGCCTCTGAATGTTTTGGCCTTGAAAACCCTACAGGGTCACCATAAACTGGCTGTCACTTGATGACTACCTCCGTCCATCCAAAAAAGAACCATGTATGCACCCCTTAAACCAGTGTCTTGTATCTAATTATTTAGTTTATCATTTTGTTCTGATTGCCTCCCTATGACTTTAATTCAGTCCATCCTTTCAATATCAAATATTATTTCACTAATGAATACATCAAATTCTTAAGAAAGCTTGCTACAATTGAAACCACGAACAAGTTAAATTGTTCTATGATAAGTGTATTAATGAATATATGACAGCATGCAAGTCATTAAAAGCAACAAAATATTTTTTAAAACTTCATTTTGTAGTAGAATATTTTTTTAAATGCATAGGTTTCCAAAGTGAGTATCAAAGCATAGCTTACCTGCCTTTCTACTAAGCTTGTACAAGAAGGTTTGCCGAGGGTCCGAATGATCTCGACAAGTCAGCTGCAATAAAGACCCCGACTTTTTCCACTTCTGCATAAACCAGAGCCCTGCATTTTTATGCCCATAACAATACCGTCAAAAACATTCTCACAAAAATTTTGTTACATCATAGTGAAAATATTTATTCTAATACTGAAGATATCCCAATTTAAACTAAATATTAGCAATAATTAAGAGTCCACTGGTTCTGGTGGGTTTTCCGGGCTGGCATCTTCCCTCTGTGATACACCTCTGAAGACGCCAGCCACAGATGCAGGCAAAACGTTAGGAACAAGATCCACCAGACCATGGCCACACAGTCTGGAAAACCCACCAGAACAAGTTGAATCCGTCCGTGAAAGCCTTTGACAATGCATTAAGAGTCCAGTTTTTATTAGATATTTCAGTTCTTAGCACAAATATAATTTGCAATTTGAGACATTACTAAACTGTCTGGTGATGTTTTACATTATTCAGAAATTGGTATTTCATCCTCTTTCTAGCATTTTGGATAAACAGTTCTAGCTGCTACAATCATATAGCAATCTCTAAGCTATGTTTTCATTCTTCTCATGGACATTCATAGAAATGGTGAAGGTTCTAGTTCCAGTGAGTGTGGGCGAACAGCACTCTCCCAGATGTTATGGATTCGACATTTGCATCAGCTCCTTCCCCGCGATGGCCAATTGGCCATGCTGAAAGGGGCTGATGGGAATTGTAGTCCATAACATCTGGAGTGCCAAAGGTTCGCCACCACTGTTCTAGTTTAATTTAATACCATAATATTCTATTCATTTCACCTGAAACGTTATTCCATCTTGATTTTTGTTATACAATAAGTCCATCCAAGGACATAGGTAAGGGGGGGTTTAAAAACCCCCATTACATGTCCGAAGCTCCGCCCCCATTTGTGGTTTTTTTGTATTTTTAAAGTGGGTTTTTTTTTTCAGTTTTTTCTGCGGGGGCCAGGCTTTTTGGCTAGCAGCACCAAAATTTCAGAGATTTTTCGGGAGACACTCCTAATGATACTACCCAAGTTTGGTGGTGTTTGGTTCAGGGGGTCCAAAGTTATGGACTCCCAAAGGGGGTGCCCCATCCCCCATTGTTTCCAATGGGAGCTAATAGGAGATGGGGGCGACATCTTTGAGGGTCCATAACTTTGGCCCCCCTGAACCACACTTCATCAAACCTGGGTGGTATCATCAGGAGAGTCTCCTAAAGATACCCTGAAAGTTTGGTGCTGCTAGCTTAACAATTGCACCCCTGACAGCAGGCACCCCCCCCCCCAAATTTCCCCAGCAGATTCTTCTTTTAAATCCACCCCCCTTTGGCATGGATTTAAAGAGAGAATGTGAGGTCCACAGTTTAAAATTGAAAGTGATGCTGTTTCAGGGTGGGGGACAATCACTTTCAATGTTGTTTTAACTGGGTACCCCAGATTTTCCCTCTAAGGTAGATTTAAAAGGAGAATCTGGGCTCCCTAGTTTAAACACTATTGAAAATGATGCTGTTTGCGGGTAGATTCCAGCATCACAGCATCAGTCAGATTTTGCACTGGGCTCCATTTTCCCTAACTACGCCTCTGCCCGGAGGGGAAGGCAGAAGGAACTGCCAGCTGGGAGCCTAGCGGGGGGGGGGGGGGCAGGAGAGTCTGCCATCCCTGGCCTCAGAGAGCTGCTTTTATAAGCAGTGAAGCCAGGGGTGGGGCTTGGGGAGGCATAGCCACGCCCCCAGGGGTGGGTGGGGTGTGGCCCTGCCCCTGAACCCACCCCATAAAAATCTATACCTACGTCCCTGTCTATCATAAATATATGATGGACCTTTCCAAATTTAACACTTCATATAAAACAAGCTGCCCAATTCTCTTCTTGATCCAAAGCAACTATTTGCATATTCACTTCTAAGACAGAGTAGGTCTGAACATATCCAATTATATCACAATTTTAAAAAAACTTTCAACATTAAAATCCAAACATTTTACCTGTATTAACAAGAGCACTACTGTTGTAAAGGGTTCCAAGATGTGGGCCAGACAGAGACAGGAAGGTGTAAAGTTTGTTGAGGTAATATTTAAATCTAGGTCTCGTTAGAACTGACCGGATTATTAAGTTACCCAATGAATGGCCAATAAAACTAAACAAAACACAAAAAATATATCACATGACCTTTTAGAAGAATATTTTGCAAATGGACAACAACATATTTTAAGTTTGCAAAGACAGACCTAAATTTATAAGCATTTCACCCAACTGTCTGTACATTATCATAAAAAGTGCAATTTGAAAATACTGTCAAAGCATTTAAAATGATCACTATAGACCTGATGTTTATGGGAATCAATCCTAAAGGAAGACAGAAGAGAAAACACTGCTATATCTTTTGCCTTCTCCTATCTGAGATATAAAAACTATCTTGTTCACATAACTTTGATTTTAGACCCTGCCACAGTAAAATAGTAAGCCATTCATCTGCTTTCTTTACTCAATATGTCCAAATTTGTTTGGCTGAAAAGCTGCTGGAGCCGTGATGACAAAGTTTTGGCACTCCAGATCTAATGGACTACAATTCCCATCAGCCCCTGCCAGCATGGCTAATTGGCCATGTTGGCAGGGGCTGATGGGAATTGTAGTCCATAACATCTGGAGTGCCAAAGGTTCGCCACCACTGTGCTAGAGTAAAAGAACAAGGAGAAGCAGAAGAAGCTTCTTAATGTCTCCAATATTTGGTGTACAAAAATTCACCGCTTCATTTGATTAGTACAGCTAATAGCAATTACAGAATTATAGTTAATTAATTTCTCTCATTCTTTTAAAAAGCCATACAAGCTATTGGCAATCACCATAACTTCTGGCAGTGAATCCCATAATTTAATTATTGCTGAAGAATTGCCTTCCCTGCCTGTGCTCAACCAACTATCAATCAATTTCGCTGGGTGCAAGAAAGAAATTTATTTCTGCACAATCTCTCTCATCCATCATAACTGTACAGATATTTATCATGTCTTTAAACTTGATCTAAAAAAAGGAGTCTCTTTGTTTTGTTTTTGCTATCTAATATTTCCAATGCATCTGCCTTTCTGATTTTGATGTATTAAAAGCTATTTTGTTTAATAATAATAACAACAATAATCTGGGTGAGGCTCGAATTGTAATAAAAGGCCAACAACCAGCTAAAGAACTGGCAGGTACTGGCAGATATGATATTAAACAATTAAATCATCATCATCGTATTCATCCCTTGAAAATTAAATCATCACCATCCCTTGAATTTCTTTTTGGATTGGCTTATTGCCAATTTACTTGCTAGAATGAGCTGTTTAGGCCACTTCACAGATAGAAGGAAAAAAACAGTTATCATGCATCTTATTCTATGTACATAAATTAAAAAATTGCCACCAACTTCCCATCATGTAAAGCAGATGAATATGATCTTGCCAACAAAAATAAGAACATGCTGTTTTCTATATCCGTGGCCCCTTCCGCACACGCAGAATTAATGCGTTTTCAAACCACTTTCACAACTGTTTGCAAGTGGATTTTGCTATTCCGCACAGCTTCAAAGAGCACTGAAAGCAGTTTGAAAGTGCATTAATTCTGCATGTGCAGAAGGAGCCCATGTAAGAAAAACAATGTATGTGAAGCAGTTCTTAGTACTGCACAGTTTCCTCTGTGCATATACTTTAATAATAAAGTCCAGGATTACAGCTACACACCAGCTAGACTTGCTTGTTCTGCATTCAAAGTACAATAGAAGATTACCTGATTTTTGAAATAGTTAGATTGTAAATTTGAATATATTGTATTATCTCATCCAAAAGGCGGTCTGTCATTGAATCAAAATCAGCAAATGT
Source organism: Sphaerodactylus townsendi (assembly GCF_021028975.2). Taxonomy (NCBI): domain Eukaryota; kingdom Metazoa; phylum Chordata; class Lepidosauria; order Squamata; family Sphaerodactylidae; genus Sphaerodactylus; species Sphaerodactylus townsendi. Next base: position 142,642,130 of record NC_059425.1, read on the forward strand.
ATCATTCTGCAAAGCAAAATATTAAATAAACATGAACAAAATTGTTTTGTGATCAACACTAATTCTTAGTAAATATGAATCAGATCAAATAAAATAAAATTATCCCAAGAAACATAATTTAAGGGCTGAGGAAGAGGGTGGTATTTTGTACAATGCTTTCTGTAATGTGGCATAAAAGTTAGATTTTCAAAGCAAAATTTACATCACCTGCATTCAGTTAATCTGAATGGCAGTCAAAAAGGTATCTGAATTGGCAAGTTATTTTACCATTGAACAGTTTGGACAAGAATGCCAATTTTTGACATTCTCTCCTCCCTCTGCAAATTCCCACATTACACCCGGTGCTATACATATGCTGCAGTGGATGAAGGGATATGGGAAAGTTATGTTCCTCTTATGCTAACTTCAATAAAGCTGGTACCCAAGAAGAAGAACAAAAAACATTCAAATTATATGATATTTCCTCATGTCTTGGGCTTAAATATCAAGTCAGCATGTGCTGCGCACATGGCTGCTTGGATATTACTACCTGTTTGATATGTGTTCATGCACTGCTACATGTAAGTTTATGTCAGTTAAAAAATAATCAAATACTTTCAAGGGGTGAAACTAACATTAAACCAGATATGTTATCAAGGGCTCAAAATATTTTTTTCAGGACATGCAAATACCTGATTTCTCTCAGACATCAGAAAATCTATACGACTTCCAGGAAGGCCAAGTTCAATGTAAGTCTTTACTAGTCTTAAGTCTGCACTATTGCCTTAAAAAAAAGAAGAAGGATCAGACATGAGTAAGGCTGACTTTCAGAAAAATATAATATGCTAATTCAAATGCTGATGTACGGCCTTTCAAAATCCAGACCCCCCCTAAAAAGTTTGACTAGATTTGTTTCAGATATAGGTGGATTAACTAGACAAGGCAGTGTTCAAAAACAAAATATCCTTTTGTTGAGAAATGTCTCAACACTAGTTTAAATAGTTGGATTGTGAGAGTTTTAATGTGCAACTCAGGTTTTACTTTGAATAATGCTTTTAAATTATCATCAAGCTAATTATAATACAAAGTACAATCCTAAACAGTTACATCCTTTTAAGTGTATTTAAGTCCACAGGCCCAGAAGGGGGGAATTCAACTCTGTTCAGGATTGCATCTAATGTGTTTTAAGACGACTGGCATAGTGTGATTGTCAGGATGGATGCCATGGAGGATGGGAGGCTATTGGGTTATTGCTGTGTTCTGCAGTTCTGTACTGTTTTTTCCTACAGGTGTCTTATCTGCCTCCGTCTGCCTCTGTAACCTTGGCAGTAAGATGCAGAGAAAGTTATGCTGTATGGCTTCTCACGTTGGGGGGCACTGAACTATATTATCATCTGTTCTGAGAGAATTGTTCAGAACAGACTTTTGCCTTCTTTCTGCTTGTAGCAATAAAATCTTTGAACTTTCAAGTGTTTCATTGTCTACGCAGAGGAGTTCTGACAGTGCTGAACTGAGATCAGGAAGACCTACTTGACCATGAAGCTTGCTCAGTAACCTTGGGCCTGTCCTTCTCAGTGGTTATTCTGAGGACAGAATGGTGGAGGGGAGAATGATGTTGTGGCAATCCTCCTTAAAAGTCCTGCCTCTGTTCCAGGGCTCTGATTCAATCCTTGTGATCTAGGTCTCATGCTAATCCAAGTGACTGTCAGCCAATTACAGCCCATGGGAATCTACTGGATGAGAGCAAATGAGTCAGCCTCAAATTAAGAGGAGTGATGAAAACTCTTCCCCCACCCCTTTGGACAAGGATTTCATGGCTCTGAAAGCAGTATTAGTTTAGCTGGGCTTTTATTTTGCTTTTAATTAGGATTTGCAAGTCAGCTTAGATAAGGAAACTTATTTTAGTGTGACAAATAAGCATCCTGTTAAGGGTCAGTCATTCCTAAATTTGGTGAATAGGTTCTGTGGAAAGGTTCTGTGTGAACCTGCTGAGGCAACCTGTTCAGTGAAAAAAATCACATCTCTTTACTTGAGAGCCAGTTTTACTTTATATGGGCAAGTCATCCACAGATAACAACTACCCTATTCAATATTTTATTTTCTGTTAAATAAAACTTTTGCCATTCATCTCCACCTGCAACTTGTCTGTTTAGTCAAAATACCAAGGAAAAGGGAATTTGTTACCTCAGAAATAAGTACAGCCTTTGTTTAACATATTTCCAAATAAGAGGTGTTGAGGGAGCACACAGCTTAACATGTTATCAATCCTTTATTCAAAGTTTGGGTGCCCATTTTTATTTGACTGTGGGCAGTTAAGGTTTAAAAAATCTATAGGACAGGCCAGAGTGGGGATGGGAAGAGATCTGGCATCCTTCAGTCCAGAAGATAGTTGCCTCAGAGTCTACCCCGCTGTCTCTCTTCCCTCATAGCCACCACAGACGTATATAACTGGAGTTTCTTGGAGGAAACATAGGGAAAAAAAGGGGGATTGGGGCAACAATCTAACTGTTTGCCAGTAGTGAAAGTTTTATGGACAGAGATAGCAGTAAAACTTGCATGCCAAATCAATACTACAAAAATATCACATTTTTTCTAAATATCATTTACCTTTCAGTTTTGGAGGGAAAAAATCAAATCCATTATTGAAGACAAAACAGAGATAGGTATCAGGAAAATAATGGATGAATTAGACTCTTACAAATGGAAGAGATTCTTCTAATTGGTAATAAGAGTCACAGGATCATGGAGTACAACATGAATGTATTGCCAAAGTATCAACATTTAAAAATAATTTTAAAAAATCCTAAATGTGTAATTGCCCCCAGGCTTGCATGGTACCTTGTAGTAATTAGGATTTACAAATGGTTGTAAATATACAAGATTCTCTTCTGGTACCAAGTTAGATTATTTACCATGCATAATTTCTGCTGAGACCAGGAGATTTAGCTGCCATTCTTAGGCTGTTTTATATTTCCCTTTAAATGTATCTAATGTAAAAAAAAAGGCATTTCATTTAAGTTGAATGCTATACCAAATGTATGCAATTTCCTAATTAACAAGAGTTAAGTAAAAATGGTAATCTAAAAAGGTTCTTACTGAATAACAGCATGAAGGGAGGCTCTTAATACACTTGAATGAATCTATTTTCATTACGCTTTAGTGCAGAATTCTCACATCTAAACCAAGACTTGATCTAGAATTCTCAACTGTTTTCTAATCCATTATCAGCTGCCACAGCATACCATCAAGGCCATGCACACAGACTATGAGATGAATTCCATCTTCTGAATTTTCCTCCTCCTCTGTGCTGAAATAAGGTACTGAAGATGCCAGGCTGAGAACATCACTATACATAAATCCAGGGAGCTTTAGCTGCTTCATCTCCTCTTTAGCCTGGAGGAATCTGCAATGGACAGGTTTTATTTAATTCAGTTCCATAAGTGTGACGATAAGGAGTAAAACAGATTTCTCCCTCTTTAACTTTCAATTCAGTTCAATTATATTTACCACAAAAAGAATCTCAGAACAGAAACGTGTAGGATTACACACTCTGCATCATTTATTCTAATATGCCCTCAAATACATATTGCACCGTGGGGAAATATTGACATTGGGAACTAAATTTGTGTATAGTTAAGTATATGAAGCTGAAATAGGTGCTTAGGTCTATCTTAAATATAAACAGATGAGAAAAAAAGATGAAAGCAACAGAAAATGAAGATTAATGCTTTCTGTCCTGACTCTCCCTTCGTTCTATCATTTTACCTTTCATTTCCTTTTCCTATTCTGTATTATTTTTCTCTACTTCCTTGAGAGAAAGTTCTTATGTGTATAAAAAATGTTTAGGGAGTGAAATCAGAGTGGTGCAGTGCTTTGACTGTCCAACTAGAATCTGGAAGGCCCATGTTCAAATCTTGCATTCCCATGGAAGCTTACTGAGTGATTTTGGGCCAGTTACAGATTGTAGTTTAACCTGGTTCATGGGGTAGTTATGATAAATTGGAGGCACAGTGTAAACAAAGTAATTAAACAGAATTATGCAGATGGGTAGCACAACATAAATTGAACCAGACTCAATAGATTACTTAATTTAAGAGTAGAATACAACCTGGTCATAAGAATATGGGTGGCTATCATACGCTTTGCAGAGAGTGGAACAAATCCAATTGTGTCATGCAGAAAATCCAGTTACAACACCCAATATCTTATATATTTGATTCCCAAGTGTGCCCTCAGCCTGCAGATACTTAGTCTGCAGGTAGGGGGCACACTTTTTCCCTAAAAGATTATTCTGCAGAGGCAAGGGAACCCCCTATGGCTCAAGAAAAATCTGAAATTAAAAACAAACAAACAAATGCGGCGTTCAAATACTTCTGATTTTCTAAAGATCGTTGTCTACAGCAGAGATTGACACCGCTGCAGATATCTGGGCCCGGCTTGGTGAGGGGCAGTATTTAGGCTGCTCTTGGGACAGATGGCCCAGGTCTCTGCAATGGTGGCCATTCCCCCTGCAAAGAGCCCTGCCCTGCCAGGGGATTCCCCCTCCTGCAGCGATGTGGTGAAGCTTTGGGATGCTTTGGGGACTACTGGACTCAGTTCTCTGTGGCAACAGCTGTCCCTGCTTCAGATAGCTGGACCCAGCTGGGAGATTCCCCCCCACACAAGGGGTAGATGGCATTCCTTTCCCTCTGTGAAAGCGAGATGGCAACATTACCAAACCATCTCAGGTACACAGGGAACTGTGGATTCCATTCTCATTGTAACAGATGCCTGCCCTTTAAGCTTCATTTTAAATTCGACCCCTTCCTCCTCTCCAGTAAACCACAGTCATGATCTTTATTGCACAAATCTATCAAAACTTTTATAATACTGTAATGAGGAAATATTTTGAAACTGAAAATCTTGGTAAAATAATTAAAATAGCAACAAGCAAAGAATTTCTATGTGAATCTATGCCTCTTAAGTTTAAAAATGAAAGTCAAATACAGGAGAAATACACAGGGAGCACTTTATACAGGAGAAATACACAGATGGCACTTTAAACCAATATTAAACCGGTCTGTTATTATACTTGCACTTGGCTCCTCACACAGAGAATCCTATTTGGAAAATGGTTCCCCATTACCCAGGAACATATGTGCCCTAGTTAATGGAGTTAGCTCTCACCCCCCTGCCATTCACAACCTGGGATTCTAAATCAGGGCTTAATCCCAGTGGCATATTTGCCTAGGAGACATGGGGTACCCCATGTTCCCGGGCGCCCTCTAGTGGAAGGTGCAAAACTTTCAGGGTCGTTTGTGTATTTTTTGTATGTTTAATGTTGTTTCAGTTCACTGTTGCAGCCCCAGTTCACTGGTCTCAAACCACGGTTAAAAAAAATGCTTAAAATCACATCACTTACGCTAGCTGTTGAGGTTTAGGGAAGCACTCATACCAGGACGCGGATGAAATTGTGCTGCAGGACAGGCTGCAAGACTGCTTCAGAACACCACTACTCTTGTCCCTTGAAGACCATAATGTAGTACATGGATATCCTCTCAATGAAGAAGGAAATGCCACGCTACTGGGAGTACAAAGTGGAGCCATGCTGTTCCCATAACTGAGAAGTTCACTATTCATCATTTCAGTTTTTAAAGCTCTCCCACTTGCTACCCCAATAGTCTCTTCTTCTAAGTCATCATTTGTAGCTCCATCTAAATTACTGTCATCTGCTTCCTCATAATAACCATTTTCAACCATGTCTTGATCGTGTTCGTCATCATCTTCTGATGGAATCGTTTCCCTCTGGGAGCCAAGGTTAGCGTTATTCTCTGCAGAATACACACAGGAAATGTGGGCAGTACTTTGACCGCCAAAGTAGTTTTCTATAAGTCCCTGCTTCAACATATCAGTAGTTCCCTCTGATGACAAGATGCTCATACCTGTGAGGCTTTCATTTTTTTCAGTCATCAATTCATCAGTCATTTGCTTTAGCTGTACAGGATTACCAAGACTTCCTTCGCTTGGCTTCATTACAACACTGCCAGAGCAACTAGATACAGAACCTGAAACAACACATGACTCCCCTGGATAAATAATGCCTGAAGGTATTTCATTTGTTTTCCCTACAGTATGGATATCTCTCTCCAATCTCTGAGAATCTTCACAAATGGTGCCAATATTTGACTGTGGGTTGAAAGTGTTTACATCTGCAGATGTATCTTCATCTGAAATTAACTGTAGATAACTGTTTATATTTGAAGGTGATGAAGTCGGAAGTGTAGTTTCACTGTCTAACTGTCCAGAAAAAGAGCCACCATGTGGCAAAGAATCTGGTTCTTTAGTGTCATCAAATTTTGACAAATCAATCGCTCCCAAGTCCAAAATAGTTTTGCTGTCACTTAACTGGCAATCAGGTACAACAGTTATCTTTGAGTTTTCATCAGGGGAAAGATCATCATCAGAAGGCAGGGAATTTATCGACGTTAATGAGGACTGGATTTCACTAACGGCACTTGTACTTTCTGTACAGTGACCCTCTACTGGGTTTTTGATATTGCAATCTGGTTTGAGCAACACCTGGGGAAATATTCTCTCGCTGTTGCATCCACTTTGCCCTTGAGGAGCCTCAAAAACCACATCTGCACCTGGGTGCATTGCAAAAGAACTAGGTTCACTTTCCACACCAGAATCTGAAAATCTAGATGAGGCATAGGTCACACTCACATCTGGCAACTTCAGTACATCTCCACTTACAAACACACCATGAGCTTCTTTAGTAGAGAGATGGGGCTGGTTGCTTTTGGCCCTTACCAAGACATCTTCAGTAAACTGTAAGTCTGTTTCTTGCACAATTTCCTTTTCAATCAGTGGTTCCTCTTCTGATTTAGATCTTTTATCATCACTTGAACTGTCAAAGGTAAGTTCCTGTAAATTTTCTCCGTGGGGTCGACCTTGCGGACCTTCTGTCTGTAATCCAATACGAACAAACACTTTTTCACCCCCGTGAAGACTCTTGCAGTAAGGTTTTACTTCTATTCTTCTAACTCCCGGTGAGCAATCTTCAACAATACTTTTGGATGTCAAGGTGCTATCCTTAGGAGTATCTCCAATGCCAATTTGGGGGATGTCAGATTTACCAAAAATGATTGAATTTTCAGATTGGGAAATTACTGAGGTACACCGGCTTTCTTCATTCCCATCCAGTTTAGCAGAACTCTGCTCACTTCTAGATGGCAAATACCTAGAATCTTTTTGACTTATTTGAGTTGTGAAGGTCTTTGTCTCACAAAAATGTCCACTAACTGTGGGTTCCAGGCCTTCTTTCTGGCTACAAGAAGGAACACCTTCAAGGCATTTAGATATATCCTCTGGTGCTGCACCCTTCAAACACTTATAGCCCACCAAGACAACAGAGTCTTTAGAGTTCTGTTTTACTATTTTTTTTGGATTTTCAGGTTTCATGGTTTTCATCAACTTGGTAACTTTAGCTTTGGATTTGTTTATATCTTCACATTTTCCTTTGGCAGACTTTGTGAACTGTTTTTCACTTTCTGACTGCCAAATATGGGAAGCAACCGAAGGTCTGATTTTCAACTCTGGGCTAGAAATTGTAGCCGTAAAACTTTCTTCAGAGTCTACTTTGTCAGGTTTCTTGGGGTCAGACTTCTGATGCCTCTGAGCTGTCAGCCATGGCACATCCATCTCTTTTTAAAATAAAGAGAAGAATTTTTTTTACAACAGCATAATAGAGTTGATTGATACTAGCAAATTTTACTACATTTTAATACAACACAACACAACCATAAATTAGAGAACTGTGTACTTCAAGATCTCTAAACTACTTCTCTCCAATGACAAAATAAAGGAAATGAATGTATGATTTTATTATCATTAATTATTATTTAGATAGGCTGAGTTCTAAAAGGTCATATAGGAAGTTTCCGTATATAGACCTTTGAGGCCTTCCTTTGGATTACACTACTGTACACCTTCTCAAGTTTTCAGTACAGCACAGAGAGTTGCAGTGAGAAACGAAAATCAAGAAATTCTATAGCACATTTTTAGTTTTCAGCCATGGTTTAATGTCTCTTTAATCTTTGTCACCTACCTCACAGGGTGTTTGTTGTGAGGGGGGAAGGGTAAGGAGTTTGTAAGCCCCTTTGAGTCTCCTATAGGAGAGAAAGGGGGACATAAATCCAACTCTTCTTCTTCTTAAAATAGCCATATAAAATTGTTGTGAGATAAACAAGGCTATGTTTTCTTGGTTGGATTCAATCAACTTTTTCGCTCACAATAAAATGAAGCAAGGGTTCCCTTAGATCACCATGGGATGTGCATATACAAAAGCGGCTATAGTGAGAAGGGGAATTGTGAGATTGAGTAGAAAAACCAGCCGGTTCAGTAGCCAACTTTTTACTTAATTCCTGAAGAAAAATGCAGTGATGCTTGATTTACCTTCAGTTACGGAATCTAAATAACGATCTTCAAAGATGATAGGCAAAGAGTTCAGATCTCCATCTAGTTCACTGCATTCAATAGGGAGAGGTGGAAGAGAACTGCAGAAGGAAGTGCTTTTTATTGCAGTACACATCTGAAGATGGCTCTGAGCACTGAAAGATACCATATTATATTAAAACAAACAGCTGTCAAACATGCATAACTTAATTTTATTTTACTCACATACAGGCAGAGATATTAGTTAAAAGCCACTATTCAGCATGTTAGTAAAATTATGCAAATGATATGAAATAACTATTAAATTTTATATGACAGTCTCTAATAATATGAAATATAAGTACATAAAATTTTATATGACTAATTCAACACCATTAGAAGTGATAACACTTAAAAAAACTGTGCAATACATGCACTGTCCTAATTGAAATATCAAGCAAATACACACACACACACACACACACACACACGAGCCAAACCCAAAAGTTAGGGGCTAGATTCATTTTTCAGCCTTTAGGACTCTGATTTCAATGATACTGTTTTCTAGTCATTGCTACCACACAACCTAACCTTCAGAGTTTCTAGTAGCTTTATTAAAGCTGTGCCACAAGTGTTAACAGCATACAAACCAATGCGGGAAAAACTGGGATTGCCATCACAACAAAAAAATTGGCCTTAATCTAACTTCTCCTCAATTTCTCATTATTCCATTATTGCTTTTATTAAAGATCCATTTAATCAAACATTGGGAGGAGTAAAAAGCAACAGGATAAGAATGGTCTACCACTACTGAATGACATAAAACAGTGACAGTCACTGATTGGTTTGGGAGCCTGTGGCTCTTCCCCAATGTGGCACCCTTCCCATGCTCCAGGAAAGCAAGCAAGCCATTGCCCACGTAAGGCTCGTGGTTGGCAGGTGACTCCCACCTTAAAACAACCATTGCTAGAAGAATGGATACGCTGGGAATCTTATGAACTGTGGGCCTCATTCCAGGGATGAGAAAAAGGGCCTCTTTGCTCTCATGTTAGCATTGGAGCAACTGCTGGGAGAAGAGCAAGCTGACTGCAGAGAAGAGAGCCCTGAGAGAACTGTGACTAGCCCAAGGACATCCTGCAGGCTTCATGTGTAGGAGCAGGAAAACAAATCCAATTCACCAGATAAGAGTCCGTTGCTCATGAGGAGGAGTGCAGGAATCAAACCTTGTTCTCAAGAGTCCACCTGCTCTTAGCCATTACACCATGCTGGCTCTCAACAATGCCATACAACACGCCATTCTGATGCAAAATGACAAGTGTTGTGCCTAGATATGACAATAAAACTATTGGTGATAATTTTAAGCACCACAATGAAGCTGATAATAATTAATCCTGCCCACTCAAGGTCCCCAGCTCCAACACACACCACTTTCAGCGTCTTTGCAAACACGGTCTTCAGCTTTTTAAACTAGCTAATAAATGGCTATTAATGTAGCAGTCATTCAGTGGCATGACTCAGAACAGCTAATACAGTTTCATCTATGCAACTAATCAGTCTGTCTGACCAGGAACAAGATGAAACACCATCTAGCAACCCACATCTATGAAGAAAGGGTCAGATATAAACTTTTTTTCATACTACCAATACATAACTATGGATATTGTTTTATTATGCAAGGCAAAATTGAGTTCAGTAACATTTTAAGGCCAACAAAATTTGTGACTCAAAGCTAAATTTGCCCGTGAAAGGCACCCCTCTGCCTGAGAACACTAGAATATATTTCCAAACCCCTCCACGTTATGCTGGTTGCCCCAGGAGATTACCATCACTTCAATGCAACACTGTACATGGTGTACCACATTTCTTGTGCACACTGCTGGTGCTACAGTATCATCTACTTGGAAAGAGTGCTATGAACCTCCCTGTCTCTCCCAGATTTTAAATGCTGCGGCAGACCCACTCCTTTCATGAGTCAAGGACAAAAGTAAGAATTGCTAGAGGAACTGCTTTAATTGCTCAAGGGAAGGCTTGAATAGCTATTTCCTTGCCTTAGCATTGCTATGACAATGCCTGGGAATTACTGACATAGAGCACAGTACCCCTATATTGTGTAGCTGGAGTGCTGGACCAGGAATCCTCGGTTCAAATCCCTATTAGAACCATGAATCTCACTACATCTTTAACCTACCTCAGATCAGCATTATTAGAAAAAAATAGGACCACCCTCCCCCGCTCTTCTTCCCAACCATTTTGGTCATCCTGAACAATCTATAGCAAGGGTCGAGATATTAGTGTGAGGGATAGGTGAGGCTGTAACATTTTAAGTATAGCAGAAATCACTGAGTGTATATGAGTACATATAATCATGTTTACTGATTTTTCATTAATCCTACCTGCATAAGTTCAATTAAAAATAGAAAATACACTTACTGTAGTTCTTGATATGCAAGGGCAGCTTGCCTTGGGTGCTCAAGACAAAAAAATGCTTCAGAGAATCTGCGCACCTAAACATTTCAAGATCATAAAGCTGAAGGTTATTTTCTGTTCCATATAATGTCATATCACACACACATATGACACATCATCTTAGAAATGGTGCACATTCCATGAACATTAGAAAAGTGCTTTTTAGGAACAAAGTAACAGTCCTAGAGCACATTACATTTCTCTCCCTCCTTCCATGCCGCTAGGTTCAGCTGAGAGGCTATTATTTTTGACATGTTGCCATCTGATTTAGACCGTATGTGGAGAAAAAAAGGATTAATGAGAAGTTCCATTGGGCTGTATCCTACTACTCAGCAAAGTTTAAAGCCCTTCTACAACTTAAAGAACCTTTTCCCAATTTAATTGGCTCTTCCACTGTCAGAAGAGCCACTTAAGTTGGAAGAAGGTTTCAGGCTTTGTTCAGCGGAGTGGTATAATACAGGCCCCTATGACTGGGCTACCAGGCTCATCCCTTCACACAATTTATCCACACCACCTGTGCCAAACACTCCCCAGTAACTATCTTGTACCTTCATCTCCTTTATTGGATTCAAGAGTGTTGAAAATTAGGTTTGGTAAGGCTGAACACACAGTTCAATCTACAACAATCTAGCCAGCCCATTACCTAGTTAGCAAACGGCAAGGCAAACTCTCTCTCTTCTATTGTATCATAGCAATTTAGGTTAATTGGACGAAGATTCTAGCCGGTGCACAAAAACATTAGTTGCTATGGTCTACTGTCAGATGGGCTACCGGGGTTCATTCTGTGGATAGTCTAACCTAAAAATGACTAAAGTTTACATGAGCAGCTCAGGCAAGAGTCAGATCAGATATGTAATCCATGCTTGGCAGGCAACCCAATCCAGAGTCATGCCACCTCCAGAGGACTTTCTGGCATCAATGGGAAGGGTGAAAAATGTAAACAAACAAAACACAAAACAAAACAAAACCTCCGCCACTGGAAAGCCTTCCATAGGACTTGATGAGACTTATGCCACCCAAAAGGGCGGCATTAAGTCCAAGGACCAGGACCATGGCACAAATGCACTGATCAAGGTTGGCTCCACCCTGGGAAAGCCTCTACCAAGCCAGCAGGGCTGACGGCAGTGTGGGAGTGGTGACATGGTGCTAGGCATCGCATCGGTCATCCAAGGGGGCTGTGGCAGCTGCCTGTCATCATAATTGCTGCTCCACTAAGGTAAGTGCCTGGGAAGGGCAAATCTGCCAGTGTATGCCACACCACCTCCCCAAGTCGATTTGGCCCCTCATCTAGATTGGGCTGTGAATATGCTACCTGAGTTCTAAAACTTACCCAACCTTTTAAGCTCAACATTAACTAAATACAATTAATAAAACATGTAGAACTGAACAATGATTATTTAGTATGGTCAACAGACCAGAATCTGTCAATACAACAAGATCAGTTCAGACTAAAATTTTTGTATTATAATCTTTATGCAAGAGAAAAAAAACAAATATCAAGTAACAGCTCAAATGCTCTATCTCAACTAGACACAAAGTATGTAATCCTCAGGTATTCTGTTATTCCTCTCTTTGTGTATAAAATCATTAGTTTCACCTTCTTACTTGTCAGAATGTTATGTTTCTTGACAGCTAAATGACAAAATTTTGCTACAGAGTATGATACTATAGTCTCTCTGTCCTCAAACAAACACTTCATCAAAACTATCTTGCCAGTCTCCAAATAGTATTCCAGAGGTTTAAAGCAGAGTAACCGAGGGGTAATTAACCGTAATCTGTCTTCAGTGTAAAAATCACAATGAAGAACTATATGAGAAACTTCCAATTACGTTGGCTAAACGCAGGCGGGTAAGACCAGTAGATTTAAAATGGATTCTCAGTGAAAATAGATAAAAATCAACTAAATTTTCATCTCTGCTTTACACAAGCCAGCCTCCAGCCTAAGCATCCCATTGGTTGTGCATTTGGGGACACTGAATAAAGTTATGAAAAAGTCCAATTGGACCTTTTCCAGTGTCTTACAATTATTGCATAGACCCAGTTGTGTCCCATGAATAAGCGAAGCCATTGTTTTAGCAAAAAAACAGCTTTAATGCTACAAGAATTAAGTCTGTTCTTTCTGTTCTAAAGAATCCGAGAATAGCACTGGCACTTCTTTGCGCAGCATAGGTTATAGATTGGATATGTGTCAATGATTTACCATTATATTGGAATGTCACTCCCAAATACTTTAAACCTTCCCACTGATCTTCCAATTAATTTTTTTGCATTCATTATTAAAATGTATTAGTTTCATTTTTGAGGAATTGATGGTTAACAGTTCTGCTTAACAATGTTTACTCAGTCTTTCCAAGGCACGCTTTAAGCCTACTCTAGTTTGCGACATAAGAACCGCATCATCTGCAATGAGAATTGACACTTTTTCCCCTCAGACAGTTTTGGGGCATGTACATCAATATTTTGCAAACCTTTTATAAAGAAATTTACATATTGAATAAACAGGAGGCAAGAAGGCACTCTTGTCTGACACCTTTCTGGGATGGGATGGATTTAGAACGCTTATCCTCTTGGCTATATCTTATTTGCAGATTTGTGTTTTCATAAAGTGTAATAGCCTTTGATCTATTGAGGAACTCTCCAATTTTGCCCATAATTGCCCATGAGAAACTATGTCAAAGGATGGATTAGGATCCATGAATGCAGCAAAGAGCAAGTGAGCCCTTTGCAAAACATACATGCTTTTCAATTAAATAATCCAAGACAAGGCCCTGATCTAATGTCAAACAGCCTTCATGAAGAACTCAGTTTTATACAGTTTAAAGCCTTACATTCAAAATGTAAACTTTGTGAATGAAGAATATTTAACACTAAGAGCTAAATCTATTAAGATTTAGAACCTAACTTTATTGCAATGCTACCTGAATGATATATTGCTGTTCTTATATGCTGCAATGTGACAGGATGAATACATACACGCATTGTATGATGCTGTTGTGCGAGTAGTGCAGTGATTTCCTCTTGCAAAGTAACAACTTCAAGAAATTGTCCCCATAAAGCCATCAGCAGTGAACAAAGCTGTGCAAGATTCATGTTTATATGTTCTGGCAGTTCATCAGGATTGTCCATTTTCTGTAACAAAAAGGAGGAAAGCACTATAGGTTGGCTACAAATGCGCTTTTCTGTGAGCATATTAGCACTTTCAGAAGCGACTATATTTCTAAATGTAGAATTTCTTATACTCTAGGAATGTCAAAAGACTCAGCTGGTAAAAAACAACTGACTTGAAAAAAATACAAAAATGTATCTAAAAAGAAACGCTTCTTACATTAGACATTGACAATAGTTATCTTTATTTAAATTGTCATTCCTGATTATTTAAGTTGATAATTTTAATGCTGTACTAAATGTTCTACTCATTTTATTTTTGAAGTACTTTCCCAAGAATGCTAGTATCAAACTAGACTTTTTTCATTGCTAATCCACACTGTTACTGAATCTGGCTATCCACCATGATTTCTTTCCTGGATTGTCATAGCCAATCCAGTGAAGATATTCTCAGATGCCAATATTCCCAGTTGAATCAACTTTCTGTTTGCTTATGTAGAATTTATCAATTTTACCATTCACTCTCTGTGGAGAGATCTTTCAGATCTTGAAAGCTAAGCAGGGTTAGCCCTGGTCAGCATTTGGGTGGGAAACCATCAAGAAATACCAGGGTTACTATGCAGAGGCAGGCAATGGTAAACCACCTCTGAATGTCTCTTGCCCTGAAAACCCTATGGGGTCACCATAAGTCAGCTGCAACTTGATGGCAAAAAACCCCCTCTAAAAGATGTAGAAGATAGAAAGCAAGCATTAATTTGAGATCTACATGCATTGCAAGGAAAAAGAGATACCTTTATTTCTTCACAGAGTTCTGACAGACGTGCTTCTACATCTATGTTCTCTGAAAAAAGTTTATAGATGATGTATATAAAGTGAGTAGTTCTAAACTCTAAAATACATTTCATGAATGTAGAACAACATGCAATTTCATCAATCCAACTTCATTTAATATTAATACTGACCACAGCAACTTCAACCCATAGCCTTACAACCTCATGCATAGTGACAAATACTCTATGCATAGTGACAAATACTCCAAATACTCCACAGAAACAAGGAAGGAATTAATTGGCAATCAGGATTCAAAATAAATGCGGCTGGAAGCCGTACAATGATTCCAGCTCAAGAACAGTTTTGGCATCTGTTCCTTGATTGCAACAAGTCTAGTGTTCCGACTGGATCGGGTCTGCAACCTGTGGCTCTCCAGATGTTCATGGACTACAATTCCCATCAGCCCCTGCCACCATGGCCAAATGGCTGTTGGGAATTGTAGTCCACGAACATCTGGAAAGCCACAGGTTGCAGACCCCTGGACTAGATAAATAAATAGTCCCTCCCTCTCGGTATAGTAGTGAGCTTAAGAAAACACTAACAGAGTAGTTGTAACCACAATGAAATTTAGGTTTTGGTATTACAAAAATTATTCCAGTTGTAAAAATGTAACAGCAATAATCTGCGCATACAGACAAGGTCAATTTCTAATGTTTTCCTCAGTACAGTCTAAACCAAAACACATGGAAAATAACATTTTTTCACTCATTTAAAAAATGTACCCCCTAAAACAGATAAATCAAGAAACAACCTTTGCAGAGGAGTTTTAAAGTAGCTGTTAAGACCAAAATCTGATCAAATATTCTCAGATTTGTTTTTAAGTTGTTTCAATATCATTGATTTGTTCTTCAAAAAACAAAGTCCACTAGTCACCAATAAAAACTTTCTTACACAGTACACATTTCTGTATAAATTGTTAATAGAATATTTGAATTAAAAATATATAATTCTGTATAATTTGTTAATAAAATATTTTAATTAAAAATATAACTACTATCCTTTTTGACAGAGCAAGCACTCATCTATTTTACTTTTGTTTGTGTTTAGAAATAAAATCCAAACATATAGGAACATTTTAGTTAAAATTACTGTGGATATGTGTAGAAGGATAAAACACATTTCTTTAAAATAACTGAGAAAACTGCAAAAAATGTCATGATTAGCAATATTCAGCATTGAAAAATACTGAAAAACTAAATAAAAATTAAATTAAAAAGCATGCAGCATAATTTCAACAAAACTTGTTCCCAGTGTACTACTCTAAATTTCCAAAGCTTTGAATTTTGCCACTAAATTTAACAATAATGATCATTTATTATTTTCAAACTGTTCAGTAGTGGGCAATCTCACATTAAAGGAATCTGTAAGGAGATTCCAATGTGGACAGAAGAAAGGACGTACCCCACAGGAAAAAATTAATAAAGATACTGTCAGCTACTCAGGCAGAATCCAAAGCGCACTTAAGGGCTTGAGTACACCTAATGAAATATACTTTTCCTTTGAACAACTCACTTGAAGGCATATCAACATTGCTTTCAAAGTTCCCTCAAGCTTAAGTGTAGTTTGTCATACAGCAGAGTTGGGTGGTCTACCAAAACATGTCCAAATTCCCCTTGGGCTCCCATCTCTCATAGCGTAGTTTTTTGAATACAAGTAAGCTACAGTAAGATGATACATACTTGTTAGAAGCCAAGTGTTGAAAAGAGAGAGGCCTAGTGCTGCCACGGATGACACTAGATCCACAGCCACATGGCACGAGGCCGCATCCGCATGGACGCTGACGTTCCTGAGTCAGCCTCCAGCAGCTGAGACAGGCTGCCTACCAGTGCGCTAGGCGACTGGTACACCAGAAGGACAGCCAGCCTCTCCAAGCTCCCCCACATCAGACCAACACACTCTATCCCGGAAACTGATGGTGCAGGAATTGTCCAAAGTGGAATAGAATCATGGATGATAACTGCCACCCCCACCCCCTGGCCCTGTGTTTGGCATTGGTGAAGGCACGTGAAACCTGGGGGGTGGGATGAGCATGCTCAGAGCAACTGTCTCACCCTCCTTAACCCAGGTTTCCGTGATGCACACCAGGGCCATTTGCAGGTCCTCGAGATAATCCCTGAGGACACTGATCTTATTGTTGATGGACCTGGTGTTGATCAGCATCACTGAGGAAGCAAGGAAAACCCCTTGCCCACAACCCTAAGATCTGGGAATAGGAACGAGGTCAGAATGGGAATGAGTCACATATTGTTTCAACCCCCCCCCCCCCATTCAACTATAAGATAATTCTGAAATGAAAAATTGACATATGTTTTCTGTCATATACCAAGTCATCCAAATTCAGTGACTTAGGAAAATAAGTGGGCATTTTTACCTGTATCTCAAAATGCAGGAGGCAACTGATTTCATGCCAAAGTAATAAAACTCCTTTCTCAAAGAATTATACAATTTTAATGGCATAGAAGACTAATTCCCATCATGATAAAGGTAATAGCATTAATTTTTGAACTTTAAAAATAATCTTTAAAAACTACAGGCAAAATCCATCCTGCCATGAGTGGAGCTATACAAAGGGTGTGTGTGTGTGCGCACGCCAAAGGGCTGAATGAAGCCCTCTTCCCATCCCATTTTCTGAACATACAAGTGGATATCTACCATAGTAGCCATTGTGCCATATGTTAGGCCCAGACTTCCCTTTTTTATCCATCAATGGACAGGGCCCATACCTTGTTCTGAAGTCAATTAAGTGCCTGATAGACATTCAGGATTACTGATGAAAGGCTGTGCATAATAATGAAAACCAGCCTTCATCCTGGATACAGACCAGTGCACGCTTGAGTGGGAAAAGGAGGAGGAGTGGGTCTTATGTCAACCCTCCACATACGGAAGTGATCATGGCTGATAATGCAGGCCACATTTGTTGAACTCATGAGAAGAACCTGTTTCAAAATCTCTAGGGAGGCTTAGTCTCCACTCAGAGAGAAAATCATAACAAAAGAGTTATCATCAAGTCACCTAAAACTATTAGGGAGGAAATGAATTTTTTTGGAAGTAAAGCAAGATATTGTCTTGCATGCATTGCAAAGATCATACAAGGTCCTCGGAAAGATCCCTGATCTTTCCAGCTCTCTCCTCACCCAAACAGCCATTACTGATCCCGAGAAAATTTATTCCTGGTGCTGTGGGACCACAAGCAGCACTAACCATGCAAGATGGAAGACATCAATGAGAAAAGGGATGAAACTGTTCCCCAAGGCCTGGCCCCCCCATGGGTGTTCCAGCCTTGGGGTACAAGGATGATGACTGGCCAAGCAACACACAGCCCAGGGAAAGTGGTGCCTTGGCCCCACAAGCAGCTTGCAAGCCAGGGAAAACCACCTCTGTGAGTTGTGAATCGTTAGCACTGTCTGGGCAAGCCATGACCAGCAGGTGGATGGAGGCACCCAGCAGAACTATGAAAGACAGAGAGCCAGCTAGTTGTCTGGCTATCTATTTCTCCCTCCCTCCCTCGGGAGGGCAGGTTGTGCTAGGAGACATGCTATTTCTCAGAGCCTTCCCACACACCCCACGGGATGCCGCACATCCTTTGTCTATGGGAATAAACTTTTGGAGGATCAGAAATGGCTGCTGGGGGAAAAGGAGAGTCAGGAAGATCTACTGATGGATCATGTGACCCAGCACACTGGATACTAGCTTTCAGAATATAAGTTTAGGCTAATATTGTACCCATCAATGGTAGCTACCGTGCTTTGCAATCAGTTCTGGATTTTTAATACACAAGTTAAAACAAACAAACAATGAAATGAGTTCATTTCATCAACATTGCAGGATTGGACAGTGTTGCACACAGCCTGAGTTTAACATCTTCCTTGAGCTCTTATATAAGGGCTAAATGGCACCTTACTTTTTTGTCCCATTTTAACATGGAATAAAATGGTACTCTTTACAAACAACAAAAAAATATGATCTTTTATCATAACAAAACCTAATGGGTTACAGAAATAACCCACTTTTAAATAAACATACCTAGATAGGCGTCTCCCTGGATTCGTAGGTTTTTTCTTCTGAGAAGGCGTTCATAAAGGACCTGCATGCGGGCCTTGGCTAGTTATAAGGATTGTACACATGACTAGTTACTACACTCCTTCTTTCCAATCTGTGTTTTAATTATTATTATTATTATTAGCCTTAAAATTAGTAAGAAAGTTTAATCACTCACCTAGCAATTAGTTGAGAAAAATTACAGAAAATAATTTAGTAAAGTTCTAGGTAAAGAGTTATTGATGATGTACATTATGGCTGTTACTGGAAGGCCATCGCCTGTTAAAGGTTTAAATCAACATTGCCCAAATGCTAGTAATTTCTGGTGCTTAAATGTAAATACACTTGAACAGAATTGAGAATTGAGTTTTGCTTTTAAAAAGCTAATTTTGAAATAAAAAAATGTACATCACAGAAATAAGTGAATGGAAGGCAAGAGGGAAAGCAGACAATACAAAGTAAAAGAATAGTAATGATTTTCTGAAATTTAAACAAGATTTGGTTTTGATTTTTTCCCCCAAATCTCATTTGAACCTCAGAATTTTGAAAGCTCTTATCAAAAGAAAGTTTTGGAAATCTTGCAACAAATTATACATATTATCAAGGTATAAACAAAGAAGAAGTCACTTTATCAGTGACTGCAACCTCCATATATACTGGCATGCAAGCAGGACCCAAAAGCTTTGACTGGGCTTGCTTGCATGCAATATTGACTAAACTGTGTCAGCAACCAAGAAATGAAACACTTCTATTGCATGAATAGGCCACCTTAAAATATCTAACTACTAGATTTTTTCCTACTTTGATGTTTGTTTTTCAAAACAGATCAGTAAATTGCTATTGAGGGCCCATCTCAGATTAGATTTATCGGAGTAATTTTCAAGGGATATCTTTTTTTTATTGAAAATGAATTTTAAATCTAATACAGCATATATAAAGCTAATAAAATTTCTAGGAAAAGGGTTATTAAATTCATAAAATTAGACTGGTGTATTTACCTACAGTGCAATCCTAGAGTTACAAGCCTATTTGAGTCAATGGGTTAAGAAGGGTATAACTGTTAAGGATCAAATTGTTAAATAATAGTAACCGCACAATTTCAAGGCTACAGTAAAATGTAGGGCTTGGTCAGAGGCACAAGAACTATAAGCGTAAAAATAAAACTATAATTATTCTTGATACTCTTGATCAATCTATACTCTGTTTCCGTAAAGATGTTAGTAGATTGTATCTTCCTCCACCACAGAACAAAGCATGTTGGACCCTTTTTGTTGAGAATGCTCAGCCTGGCTCCTAGTGTCTACACTGCCCCCATCCATTTGAAAGTTTGATGACAGTCTTTCAAAGAACTATAAATGCTCTTCTGTCAAAGTACCATGTTCAATAAGGCACAAAATAATAAGGCAGTGTGTAAAAATGAATGATAATTATCATATTAGTTTTGGACTACATTCTAATGTGGAAGCATACTCAACCACTGCATCTCAACTGACCGAACTAACATCTTTACGTGAAACAGAGTATAGTCAATACAGTCCACATACAGAAAGGAAACTCTGCATGCAGAACTAGTATCGTTCCATATGAACAGGTGTTTACTATGTAGGGGATAACAGTGTCTAACTGTAACAGTTTGGCATTCCTTGCAAGTAAGGTGCACAAACTTCATAAAAATCCCATATTGGGGTAGCCTTTTGCTACTTCCTTAGTCCTCTAGATTGGGGCAACTATCAATGCTCCCACTATAAACTGCTGCTGCCTTTCATGAACTGAAAGTTATGTAATCCTCATTTATTAGTCAGGTTAATTCCCCCAAGTGATTCATGGCTTCAACGCAAGGGAGCAGCTTACAGGTATATGAAAGCGCACTTACAGCTTCGGCTTTCTTCCCAGTTTCTTGCAAAAGAATCTGGAAGACGCAGCTTCAACTCTCTACTACCATGGAAGCTTGCTGGATAACCTCTGATTGGTTACACACTTGGCCTAATCTGCTTCTTAAGGTTGTTGGGATAAAACAATGTAAGCTGGGTTCCCATTGGAGAGAAAGAAAGGGTATAAATGAACTACTGTGGCTAGCTACATTTAAGGTTGAGCACCTGATTCGATGGTCAAAAGAGCAGCTACAGCAGAAATGATCAAGAAAGCCCCAATACTTTGCTGCAGCTCCTTTGGAAATTCTTTCTGATTTTTACTTACATTTTTAAAGGGTGTGTGGAATCAATATTCCATACTTACCCCTAATACTGTTAAAAGGACATTGCTAATTAACAATGGTAGATATAATCAATCTGTAATCTCATTCATCATTTTTAGGTTTCAAAGATTTTTAAGACTCGTTCCATATAGTTTTTAGCCCATTTAATTAATTTACTAAATGCTGTATGTTACATTAATGTTTAATTGATTAGAAAGAACTGATATGGATTGTAAACATAATTTTTCCCAATAATGGCGCCATGGATGCACAGATAATGTAACAGGGTTTCAGTAAAGATAACTGAGCTTTTGATTATCATCATGACAGTCAAAAGTATTCAAACAGATTGAATACTTATATATAATAAAACTTCAATTATTTTGAAGCATAGAGCCGGGAATACATTAAGAGCTGCTCTGGGTTCCACAGTGGGAGAAAAATAAAGATAGAAACATTTTCAATAAATAAATAATAAATGTTGTACACATTCAACATTCAGGCCGCAGTATAGAGCAGCCATCAGTGTGATATCTTAGGCACACAAAAGCTTCTCTTTTGTTTATGCTTCAGTTTTCTATACTGAACGAAACCTAATTTTTAATCATCACCAAATGTTAAAAGCTGTCTAGTGGTCAGATTGCGGAAGCAGAGGTATATTAGGATGGGGCAAAGCAGTGCCCCAGGCACTGCCCCAGCCAGTGTTCAAGTGGGCTCACCCACAGGGTGTGCCTGTTCCACACTGGCGTCTGCTTGGCCAGGTCGAGCTTTAAACAGCAGGCTTCAGGCCTGCAGTTTCAAGCTCCACCTAGCCAGGCTCAGCCCAGTGTTGAACTGAGTGCTCAGTCTGACTGGCGCCAGCTTTATGCTGCTGAATCCATGGCCCAAGTTCCACATCCAAAGCTTGACACAGTTGACCAGGGTCAAACAGGCATGCCCTGTCCCTGAACTCCATGCGAAGTTTGGAGGTAGGGAGTGGTAGTACTTGCTGTTTTCAGCAGGCATGCCCCTGTTGGGAAGTGATGCACCAAGACACACCACTCTTCACGGTTCACCTCTGGTCTTCTGAAAACCTACTTTCTAAATGACAGCTGCCCAAGCTTTGATATTAAGAAACTATTTTTTAAAAAAAAACAACCATAGAATACTTGTTTGTTCTGGATTACTTTGCCTTGAACCCAAAATTTACATGTCAACACATATGTTGAATTCAGTGGTGGGATTCAGCAGGTTCGCACCACTTTGGCAGAACCGGTTGTTAAAATGGTGCTTGTAAACAGCCAGTTGTTATTGTCAAAGGCTTTCATGGCCAGATTCAACTGGTTGTGATGGGTTTTCCGGGCTGTGTGGCCATGGTCTGGTTGATCTTGTTCCTAACGTTTCACCTGCATCTGCTTCCAGTGGACACAGTGTGTAACAGACTTCTGTCTGTGATACACCTCTGAAGATGCCAGCCACAACTGCAGGTGAAACGTTAGGAACAAGATCTACCAGACCACGGCCACACAGCCCGGAAAACCCACCACAACCAGTTGTTAAATTATTTGAATCCCACCACCGGAACTGGTTGTTAAACACCACTGGTTGAATTGCATCTTTCCTCACCTATAACCACTGATCAATGAATACGATCAGCTTTTAAATATGTATAGAATACTAAGCCTGAAAACTAGTTTTGTCTTGTAAATCTTTATTTTAAGATTTACCCTGATAGTTTAAACCAGCAATGGTGCTTCATTAGTGCTTCATTAGTAAGTACTGCCACATTTTTTATATGTACTACATGCAGATATAATCCTGCTGTTCAATACAGGAGTGTTAACAGAGTATTGCAGGAAACAGCACACATGCTGCTTTTTAGATTTGGTTCTGGTTTCTAAGAGGGCAAATCCTAAAGTCAACAAGTACAAGAAAAAATAAAACTTTGTTAAATTTTAGAGCAGCATATTTTTACTGTTTGAAATAGTTCCAGTTATCAACTTTGGGGAAACTAGGGTAAAATATTAACAGTAACAACAACAGATTTATGTAGACAGCTGCCCAAGAGAACCCCAACTCAACAAAATATCAATGCTATCATACAGCAAATTAATTCACAGATAACAGATAAAGAGGCATGCCTTAGAGATAGAAATGTATAAGAGGAGTTGTCAATAGATCAATAAGTAATATTTATTTCACGTACCCAGTTCCAATTTCTGACAAAAAGGCAGCTCCTTTGTTAAGCTGATGAAGTAGCTATGCAGTCCTTTGAACGCAAGCAGCAAACTGGCACAAAGTGTATAGTGGAGATTGTAAGCATGATTCAAGAAAGGCTCTGCTATTATAAAACTGCAGCCCTAGAAACAGATTTATACAAAAATTAATTTTGATTCAACAATAACAATAAAACCACACTTAGAAATTTGGGCCAGAGTACAAAGTATGACATACAATATTCTTTGCACATTTCACACTGGATCCAAAGAGATGCCAGTGGGAGAAGCCAATGGTCATGGATTTTTACAAGCTTTGTTTCCCCCAGATTCCTTTCCTACCACTGTAAAGTTGATTTCTAGGATCATGGGACATGGATAAACAAAAAAAAAGGGGTTTTCAGTTCTCTTCTTTAATAGTAGTCTTTCGTATTTCCTAAGAAGTCCTTGACAAAAGCTCAGGGCACTCAGAATAGCACTCACAATGAATGAATTCCTGCTGGTTGGAGGGAACATTGGCCACCTTCCCATGCAGGCCACTTAGATCTTGGCCAAAGGCTCCAGTCCTACATATGCATTCTTCATAGAAAGCTTCACTAGCTCTGGATTGACTTGTGTGTAAACATATATGGGATTGGGCTGCAGAAGTGTTAACAAAGCAATGGCAACACTGAATTCAAAATTTATCACATGAAAAGCAAGCAATATTTTAAGTAAGTGATAATATAGTATTTCCTTGCACATAATGTATTTAATTTAACTGCCATTCAACACAAATGCTTCTTGTGAAGACAGAAAGGATTATAACTTACATCTGCTGATAACTGTTTGGTGTAATTGCTGCCAAAGACTACACTTTCAAGAGAAGGAACTATTGAGTCTCTGTTCTGCGCTGGCGCATTTCTGTTTAGCCAAGTATTCTTCACTGGGCGAGGAAAGCTGTAAAACATGTAAGAGCCAAATCAAAAGGTTCAGAATAAAAATATCAGGTGAAATTGAAACAACTGGGAAGTGGGAGTGGAATAGCCATATAAATTCTATATGCTATCATAGCATATAAATTAGAAGTATACGATAGAATGCCTCCAAGGATCACCATACACTAATAGCAAAGTCAGTCAAACCCGAGGATACTTAAATTCAATCTCTGGAGCTGTGAAAGGGCAAAGACAGATCTTTTTGCAAACCTGAAAAGGGCCTCAAGTTTGCAGGAAAATGTGAAATGTAAAACCCCCAAAAGTGATAAAAGAAGCACCTTTAAGCAATGGATTTCCCTAGTGGCTGTTGCTAGGCAACCTCAGTATTCCAGGCTTGGTTTCTGTTAGTAAAAAGGCAAGGGGAGAGGGCAGGATTCTTTCCAGGTCTGTTCAGACTTTTGAGGGTCAGGCATTTTTAGGGGTGTCAGCTCCAGATAGGAAAACTCCTGTGGTGAAGTCTGACAAGGCAGGGTTTGGAGACGGGAAAGACCTCAGCTGATGTAATACTATAGAGTCCACCCTCTAAAGCAGCCATTTTCTCCTGAGGGATAGATCTCTGTCATTTGGAGTTCAGTTGTAATTTCAAGAGATCTCCAGCTCCAGCTTGCAGGGAATGGAAAAAGAAATGATGGGGAGGAGGAAATGGGATGCCTCTGTAAGTCCTTGTGGAATATCCCTTGTATATTCTAATAGTGAAATCTGTGGGCGCACTTGCATATAAGTTTCCTGCAAAGTTGGGGGATACCCCAGGCTTGCAAAAAAAAGTTTCAGGCTTGAAAGTTAAAAAAGAGGCAGAAGGAATACTACAGAAACCTAAAGATAGAGTACATTTGCTTGCATTTGCACAAAAAAAATGCCACTCATGCAACTCAAGCAGCACCACTGCAGACAGAGGAAGGGAGGAATGATCATTGTCACTACTGATAGCCTGGATGAAAGAACAGATGGTCAAGCTGGAAAGAACCTTAGGTGCCAGAGGAAGAACATGGCCTGCTCTAACTGCCAGCCCTGTCAAATGGCAGCCATGGGCCAGCTGAGAGGCTGCTGGGGACAGAGTAGGTGGTGGGAAGGAAGTTCAGGCCAGAAGGAGGCATTCCTGGCAAAGGTAAGGCAGCTGTGGTGCCAGAGCCTCCAGGGACAGAGAGGAAGGAACTGGGAGAGGCAGCAAGGTGGCAACAGTGAGGCAAGGGAATGCCAACAGTTGTGATGAAGAGAGGTGGGGGGTGGGAGAGGCCCAGGGAAGTGGCTGCAGTCAGACAGGCATGATGGGGAGAAAGCAGAAGGAAAGGCCAGGACAAAAGTGGCATTTGGGGGAACCACAGATACTGATGTGTTGGGAGGAGGGAGACATGGGCAAGGAGTGCCCCCCTTTCACCAATGAATGCTAGAAGGCAATGAAGGCAGGCAGATTGGTGAGGTGAGAGGAGGAACAGGACAGAAGGAATAACCGGGAGAGCAGAAATGACAGCAGGGGTGAAATGGAAAAAGAAGACAGAAACACAGAGAGAAGAAATGACAATCGAGGGTGGGGTGGGAAACTATGGCCATGGCTGAAATGGAAAAAAAGAGACAGAAAAAGAGAGAGAACAAATGGCAGAAGTAGAGGATATGGTGGAGGAATGATAGTCATAGCTAAAGTGGAGAAAAAAAGGAGGAAAAAAAGGAATGACATAAATGGGTTTGGGGCAATAGTGGAGCTAATAGAATGGCTGTCCCAAAAGTTCCTTGTGGGTTCCTGCTTGCAGAATTCTAATCTAGGAAGAAGGTAAGACTCCATACAACTGCCATGGGGTCACTGCTATCAGTCAACATAACCAGCTAATATTATGCACCAGAAGCAACCCCCCCCCCCCCCCGCAAAAAAAACCCCTCATAGAAATGTGGAGAATCAATAACTCTTTTGTTTAACTACCGGTAATCACATATCTGGGTATATAAACTGATTAAAATAAAATACAATGTAATCTACTCTTCTAAACGTTTCTGGTTTTGGTTAAATTAACATATATAAAAGGTTAACCAAGATCTGATGATAACAACAAGGTAGGCTGGTCCCACCCTAAATTCTACTCTTCTACGCTCCTCGGAAAACATCAAACAATGCACAAACATTTCAAATGTAATAGTGGAAAATTATGATGAATAAACTTGTAACACTTGCTGGAATTCATATATTCATTCAACTATCTTCCTGCAGTGAACAGTGCTTTGCACTAGAATTAAGGAACGATATAATATTCCATGGTCATCCCTAGAAGAAGACTTTATTTACAGTCAATGACCAGATATACCATGGTCATCCCTAAAGCTGTTCTTTAAATTATTTTTATTCTGTAAACATATAATGCATTTGGAATAAAATGATACAAAAAAGGTTAGTCTCAAGTAAATATCTGGGTTTAAAAGAACTAAAATTCAATTTGGCAAAAACAGTATTTGTGCATCATATGGGAGAAAACGCAAAGACTAACTATATATTCTATAGTTTTAAAATAAAGCAAAGAAACAAAAACATGTTTTCATTAATAAAGTAGGAAAACATAAAGATCTAGTGTCTTTCACCTCGGCTTGTAGGTTTAATAAATTAGGTGTTTTTCTCATATATATTCAAAAACATATATAAGCAACCTCAAGGTCATCTGAGGTCAACCAACTAGATTTGCAGGAAGGGTATAGTGCCCTTCATTTATGCTTATCAAAGTTACTTATGCTGGGAGGGAAAAAAGCGACAGGACAGATAGAAGTGGAATAACGACATTAACTAATAGCATTATATTAACTGATAGTATTAACTCATAGCAATAAATGCCAGGATCACACACAGCAAGGAAAACACGCTTAATGCTGACTTTGGATGATGGCGTCCAACTGTAGAGTCTTAAGGAAAAGTTGTGAAGGCTGTAGTCACACATATGACCTGTGTAACTCTCTGTACCACCTTCCACCATGGACATTATGTTCCAGCCCTGCCAGCTTAGTTGTGGAATTACAACATTTCTCTTCATGAGACTGTAACATCCACAGACAATCCAAATTCATAACCCCCTACACTACAATTTCTTTAGAATCAGAAACAAACAAACATACTCAGTGAAATAGAAGCGTACTGTACATGCAAAGAATGATCAGGGAAGAATACCCATCATTTGTTCCCTTTCCATCAGCTTTAGCAAGAAGAGCCCTTTAACTAAATTATGGTGATTTTCCAAGAGAAAGGCAGAAGAAACCATTACTGCCACCATTACAGAACTGCAACAGATGGAAGATATTAGCCAAGGACAACAACAGCATGGACAGCAGGAGCACTAATATCATCCATGAGAGGCACTTCATCATCTATATTGGCCCACTAACCATCGCCAGCAGCTAATCCTCCTAGTTTCAAATTCTGGACAAGAAGATTCTTCGCCTTCCAGTAATCCATCGTTAGTGAGCGAGTCGCCCTTTTCTCCTACTAGTCTGTAGCATAAATGGCTGCATTGCAAGAGGAAGCATACAAATCATCTCCTTAGGTCAAATGGGTACTTTCTTCCTTTGCGGAGAGTTGAATCAATGTATAACTACATTATTTTCCTTTATGCCCTTCACAGTGGTTTTTTACGGTTATGTGAAACTACAAAAATCAAGGCCTGGAGGGGAAAACTGGAAAATTTTGGGAACAGAAAAAGTTTCCCCTCATGGCCTTTTTTTCAACTCTTCCAATGGAAAAAAAATTGGAACATTTGGAATGGAACACTGAACACCCCTCCCCTTAAAAAAAAGAAAGAAAAAAAGGGAGGGGAGAACAAGAAATATTTTATATTTTAGAATAACTAAAATAAAAGACAGGGTTTTACTGAATATGTGTAATGTGAAATTTTTAATGTAAAATAATCTACAGTGTTAATGGGAGCTTTTATGGACAATGTAGATATATATAACATTGCCAAAATATTTTAAATAATTTTAACATTGATTAATACACTATGTGTTTGATGATAATATATTATTAAGGATGCCGTTTTCAATATTACAAAATTTAATTCAATATCCAAATATGCTGGTATTCCTAATTAATGTGACTGTTTCTGCCCAAATAACACATGTTCACTAAAAAATGTTTTTCTGTTTTTTACCTTCCACTTTTGTTTTCCCCTTACCTCTCAGATGGCAAAAACTATGACCCATGTCCTATAATAATAAATGATGCAACAAGTTGCAGCTTTCCTCAAGTACTGGGTATGCTTGCAATTCTTCTTCTAAATCCAAAATGAAGATTTATATCTTTAAATTCCATAAATATGCCAAATAGTACAATTTTATATGACTTTACAAATAATGCACTTTATGTTGTTAAATCCATAAAAAGTTAAAGTTCTTGGGAAAGTAAGAACTGCATATATTTAAAGTTTCCCCAACATTCTCCTTGCCCAAACCATTTATTTTTGCCCATGGCATCAAAGTTTCTGGAAATTTTACAAATTTTATGCAGACGTTACGTCCAAACATCTAAAGAAACTGAACAGAATAGGGAAAAGGGGTGCATTCATAAAGCAAAAAGATTTGCTTTAGAGGTTTACCGTTACCTTTCTACTTTTATAAAGGAATCCCTGTGTTTCTACAAAACTTGCATTCATTCAATTTTAGTGTTAACACTGTATTTCTAATAAGCACACAAAGTCTGAATAATAAAATTCACAGAGAACAGCTGTCTATTTTTACACACACAAACACAGGAAGGGAAAGACAGATCCAGCCTTGGAAAGGAATGGTCAGTGGTGCCATAATGTTAAACATGCACACCCACATGGTGGTTTGAACTAACAGAATGATGTTCTTAATCAACTTCCATATGTCTCCTGACATCTTCCTATTAATAAAAGATACCCATAGAAAGTAATGAACATCAGTGGTTCTCAAACTGTGTGAAATTTGTTCAATTTCTGAACATACTTTCATTTTTTGGTCCCACTTACAAAGTAATTCCATGCTATTTCACCTCTTCCCAACCTAAAATGTACGAAACTCATATCAATTAACACCAAAGATGGATACATTTTCTGTGTCACGTTTAGAATTTATAAATATGAAACAGCTAGACTTCATGATCATTTCACACATTCTGCAGCAGCAACCCAAATTGGCCACTGACATACCCAGTCTCAGTTCACCTTGTTCCTCCCATGTGTAACCAGATTTAATTCCCTGTGACAATAGACAATGTAAATGATAAATAAAACAAATACTTTTCTTGTGAAACACACCTGCAAAAGATTTGCAATGCAACTATTGGGTGATGACCCACAGTCTGAGAACCACTGCTACAGCTGAGACCTAACTCAGTAGAAATTCAAGATTGAGTATCCACAGGGTGATAAAACTATATCAGCTTTTTTCTTAGCACAAGGATCACAGATCAAAAGACATGGGGCCTATATATTCCAGATATAAAGGCTATCTTGGTAGCCATAAACACAAACTATTCATCTACACACAAATCTATAACAGCAGAAAATATGCAAAATAGCATATAGACCCTTATTTTAGAACAGTGTGTTTCCACTGCATACAGAGAAATTCTGAAAGACAAGCAGCAGCCTCTTGGTTCTCACAGGCTCACTTGTGCTATAGAGAAACCTTTCAACGAAAGCACAGGAGAGGGGAAGTTGCAAAAGAAAAGAATAGGGATGTTCCAGTTCCCAGAGAGATTTCACAGATCCTTGGCTCCTCCCACAAAAATACACATTACCTAAAACTCCATAGTTGTTTGTTGCACACTTGATTTTTCACAAAACTGATCACACACATATACACATGCATGTACATGCACATACACAGAAAGTGAAATTTCAGTATTTGAGCAAAAACATTAAAATGGAAATGAACAAAAAAAATCACAAGTCTTTAGAATGACTTTACAACATGGTGCTTCTGTGTAAAGTGTCATCAAGTTGCAGGTGACTTATGGTGACCTCAAGGCAAGAGACTGACAGAGCCTTCCTTTGGCATTGCCTTCCTCTGCATAGCAACCTTAGAAATCCTTGGTGGTCTCCGAATCCAACTACTAACTAGGGCCAACTCTGTTTGGCCTCCAAATTCTGATGAGATTGGTCTACCCTGGGCCATCCAGCAATGGTGTTACTTAACTTTAAAATGGCCGATACGGTTCTTTTTATTGTTTTATGTTCACACTTTAAAGAATGATGGAAATGCAATAGCAGTTTACAGATTTATGACTTTCTCTCCAGACCATTAACAAGTGAGAGATGAGCTAAAGCAATTTCATAGTAACTTTAAACTGTTTTAGCTTATGTTGGGGCAATTTAGTTCCAAATACCCAGTTCACCTTTTTGGCACTTTATGTGCGTGTTTGTCTGTATGCTTGCAGTCAAGTCACAGCTGGTTTATGGTGGCCTCATAGGGTTTTCAAGGCAAGAGACAGCTCGAGATGGTTTGGCAATGCCTGCCTCCACATGGGTTGAGAGAGTTCTGAGAAAACTGTAACTGGCCCAAGGTAACCCAGCAAGCATCATGTGATGGAATGGGAAATCAAACTTGGTTCTTCTGATTAGAGTCTGCCACCCTTAACCACTACTTCATGTGAGTTCTCTGACATCCTGCTAAATGTGAATTCCCATTGGGATTTCATAGGGTGGCATCTGAAAGGTCAAAAAACATGTGCTCAACTGGCCCACAATAATTGGTCAAACAAAGCATTAGCTTTAGTAGCACCAGCTTTATTAACATTTAAAACAAAAAAAGCCGCCGGGAAGACACTTCCTCCCCAACAACAACCCTTTAAAGGGTTGTTGTTTAAGAAGCGTGGCCTTATTTCCTGGGGGAGGCGCCAGTCAGATTAGCGGCTGCTGCGTTGCAGCAGCGGCGCCTGTGCGAACGGCGGCCTGGGGGCGGTGTTTTTACCGCCCCCAGGCCGTCGTTAATGGGCCGTGCGGAAACGGCCTTTGGCTTTTACCTTGATAAGCCCGGCTCATCTCATTGAAAACAGAAAAAAGCAAAGTTGCTTTTGTGTCTGCTTTTTGCAGTAAATAAGATGGAGCCAGGAGCAGCCACCATGGTGTAAGGTTGTTTCGGTTTGCTAGCAGCCGGTCTCAACCTTGGAGCTACATTCCTGCTTCTGGGCATCTAGCCCAGGACTTTCGTTATCTCTTGCTTAGCCTTGCTGCGTGCTTGCTACTGTCCTGTGTGAACCTGTCCTTAGTGGGAATAGTTTGATGGGAAAGATGGGTTGTTTGGGCTGGGGTTTTCGCAGGAAAACATTAGCCCGTAAAAGCGGCTGCTTGGGGAGATTCTGGTCAGAGTTCGCATTGTTTGTAGAAGATTATGATTGCCAGATAAATAAAGAACTGTTAAAGTTACTTTTGGCCTGGACCTTGCTGATTCCTTACACATAGCTTGTACTGCTGTTTGAGCAGGCTGGCAGTTCTAGCAGGTGGTTGATAGCAAAAGCTGTGCTGTGCTCCTAGGTTTGTCTCTGACAGCTGCAAGACTAAAGGAGGAGAAGTCCACCCTTCTCCACTCACTAACAATTGACAATATAATAAAGAAAAGGTAAGCTACCACCCATGCAGTGCCCTTCTTGGCATCTTAAAGAGTATAGCACTAAGCAATCGAATGTTGGGATGACGAACCCTTGCCCAATGAGGGAACAGGGTTCACAAAGTGAGTGTGCTCCCTGATTGGGCGACTGTTCCTTGCCCTGACATTCGATTGCCCTGCAGAGCGCCTCCCAAACAGCCAGGCCAGGTGGTAGAGCAAGTACTCTGCCGCCCGGCACTGGCCTACTGCCCCCCTGCAAACAAGCCCTCTGCCCTCCCTCCCCACCCCCCGGAGCCCTCCCTGCCCTCCATCCCCACCCTTGCAATCCTCCCTGCCCACGGATCCATCGATTCACAGGCAAAAAGGCCCCCCCATCCCTAAGAACTCTCCTCGCCTTCCCCCCACTCACAGGTACCCTTCCCACCTTCCCCACCACCACCAGCAAGCCCTCCCTACCTTCCCGCACCCCAGGAAGCCCTCACCCCCCTGCCCTATCTAGGCCCGTTGTATTATCCTACAGCGGGCTTTACTGTTAGTCATGAAATAGCTGATGATATTTAGTTAAGTTCAAATAATGGGAGAATCAGGTTGATTTGTCACTTAAATGGTTATCAATGGCACATGGCCACGCGCACATATACACTCACCTTGCATATGATCAAACAAATAGAAATCAACCCAGATGAAAAAGCTTTTTTCTATGACTGCCGCACACCAAAGAGAGTATGATGGTAGCAAGTATCCTGAAAAGCACTCATTGCCCAGATTAAACTGACAAGTAAATAAACACAAGACTGGATTTTATGAACTGTGAACATAGGAAATTTGCAGAGATGGGTTTTCTTCAGCTTTGCCTTCTCCCAGAAGCCCTCTGTGGCATCCAAAAGACTGATGGGTGAGCAGTGAGGAACCCTCCTGCAAAAAAAGGAGGGAGCCTTGTGCTGCATGGTCCTTTGGCCATAAGGGTCACCAGGGTCCAACACTGCTTTTTTGGATGCCACTAGGGATGAAAAATTTCCAAAAATTTTGAAGCCACAGGGGAAAAAAACCTATTTCCTGAGGGCAAAGGAATTGGGGCAGGGAGGGACTGAAATATATATAATACTTACTTTCCCATTAAAGCTACACAATTTACTGCTTTGACTAAAATAGCTGCATTATTTATCATTAACTGGGCATATGAAATTGTACTATTTGGCATATTTAATTGTAAATATATCAAATTCTGGAAAAAACACCAGCACACTGCAACACTCTAGCCTACTTTAATACACGTATCTTAATTTTTGAACAAAAATAATCACCTCCCCACACACAAACATTAATTCCTATGTTGTAAAAGGAAGATTCCAAGAAGAACATGGCCAGTCTACTCTGATTGGCTAATTGATTCTATCTCAATAAATATCAGTTGCATCTTTTCATCATTATGCACTTAAAATTAGAGGGCAGATTGCATCCAGCGAGTAACTTCTATGATTTACCATTATTTTTCCTTTCCATGAAAACTGGAGTAAATTCAGAGAAGCTTACATGAGCTTCACTTTCCACACAATCCAACGGAAACTGACAGTACTCAGGGAATATATACTGTTTGCTGACAGCAGCTAAAATATTTCAGCTATGCAGTTATTACTTTAATGATCAAAGCCAACAAGCGATTAACAATCGTGAATTGTATTTAATTGATTAATTTTGAAAACACATGCAACATCAACGTGCATTTTAGTTACCTTATCAAAGGTTGGTGAAGAGCAACTAACGAAGCATGGACTATAAGGGAGATGACTGAGAGGTGAAAGTAATCAAACATAACATTGACGTAGTGATGAAGGCCTCGGTGTAAGGTAAAGTGCAACTTTAGTGTTCGGCTGCTAATTAGCTGCAATGTGCTCAAGTCCTCTGGCCTAAAAGAAGAAGAGTATAATCATACTATACTACTTTGAAAGTAAATTAACACTACAATTTGAAAAGCAAAAAACCCCTCAAAGAAGTGCTTAATGAATAAATTCAGTGTACTGGGCAGTTACTTGTTTTTGTAAAACACACACATCCAGATTCAAAGATCTGCTTTGTATTGAAGAAATTCCATCACACTAGTGATGTGTGAAACAATGAATGCAATGGAAAACTCCATACAAATAAAAGATCTACTGACCTCTAAATAACAATGATTAGGTACAATAACTGAAAATAATTATCCAATTGTAGGTCTCAATGAAATCACTATAATGACATGTGCAGAATTTAAGCATACCTATGATAGACATCTTTCATACTTTCATCACACACGACAGCATACGTGCATAAACACATTTCACATTCAGAAAAAAATCTAAGTTAGTTTCATATGCACATGAAAGGCCATTTTTTAAAGTATAGACAATTTCAATAGTCACTGTGTAAAATACATATTGTATAACTCAATTTACATAGGACTCAATTTACATTCACTTCATAAACAGATGGCAAACATACATATCCGCCCCCCCCCCCCCAAATGCTTTTCTATTACCTTTGCACAAAAATGAGAGTTAAAAAGCTAATATCTTCAGCGCATGAAATTACCCAGAGACAAGCAGGGCCTCATGAGGGTGAGAATTCCACTCCTCACTCACTGTGCCAGCACCACCTACCTAGTTCAGGTGGCACCTTCCTCCTTTTGTTTTTTTCAAAATGGCAGCTGAGTTCTTATGATATAGCACTGTGAACTCTGTTTTTCTACCTTTAATATATTTGAAAAATATTTTTATTTTTTGAGCACACGTGTGTGCTTATCAAGGTTTATACAAAAATCCTCATTCTCTGCACCTGTCCCCAGTGTGCATTTTTAATTATCTGCATAACAAGGTCCTAGTTCAGTACTAGATATCGTATACAAGAGCATGCAGAGATGTGACTGAGAGGTATTTTGCTTAAAGCCGCTATAGTGCAAACTGCACATTTTTAATAAGTCAGTCATTATGCAATGCTTAAAGGGGAATGGGTACACAAGTACTACATAAACAATGCAAAATTGTTTATTACCGGTAGTATCCAAAAGGCTATCGCCACAACCACGTATTTATTTAACAAAATGATCAGTTTATAATTGGTTAACCAAAAATCCGGAAGGCTAACTAGCCCCACCTCACATTTTTGCAACTTTGAATTGCTTGTAACTATACACTGTTTATGTAAAATTCTGTACTTATTTCTGATATGATATAATTTTGGATGAAGAAATGCATATGAAGTGCATGAAAACATGATTTACTGTAAACTTTCAATTATAAACTGATCATTTTGTTAAAATATACCATGTGGTTGTGGTGATAGCCTTTTGGATACTAATTGCAATTTTGCATTGTTTATGTAGCATTTTTAATAATAAAGCACAGGTAGTTCTGAACTTACGAATAATCTGTATCCGTAAAATGTAGATCTAAAGACAGCAGGAAATTCATTTCATTAAGAGATTCTTCAATCTGGAAAGGAGGTTTCAAAAGAAAGACATAAATAGTATTTCCAGTAACACAAAAGAATGATTTTATGGCACTGGACCATTTCCAAACTACATTCACTGAACCATTTCTAAATGCCCTTGTAATGGAGGCAGCCATGGTATGTTGGTATAACTCAGTGTTGCACCAGCAGGAGGTACTGCTAAAAGGGGTATACTGGGTATAAATGGTGACTTGGTAGGGGAGGAATGGAAATTGTAAAATCATGTGATTGCAAAGGAGTTGGTATCCCTGACAATGGCATTAAATTATACTGACACAGAAATTGGGTACATTAAAACAATCCTATTGAAATCCAAGGAAAGCCAAAAGCAATTGCTTCCATTTCCCTATTGTTCGTCAGCAATGAAGATAGGATTCCAAGTTACTCTCTGCAGCCAACTACATCTGGGGACCACAGATGATGTACTTCAAGATACGTGGAATGGGGCCACATCAGTGTCTCCACATTTAGAGAGACAAGAATATATAACAGGAAGCTTGGTGATAAAGTAACATAAACAGTGTTAGTTAGGAAAATGTAGAAAAGTGAAAGGCAGATGAGCCACATGAGGCTTCTCCAGATCTTTACATGTACTCTGCCTCAGAACCACAAACACAAATCCCAACTCAAATCCCAACTCCATTTCTGCAGTTGGACCAAGAAGGTATACCACATAGTAAACAAAGGAGGGAACTACAGATCATGCTATGGGTTCTGATACTTGCACACCACCTTCCCCTCCTTGGAAAACAAGTGGGCATGCTGAACACACAAACAGATGGCCGTTGAATGTCTTGTACTCATTCTTTGCAATTTGTGGCAGCTGCATGCAGGCTATACAATCATGCCTTGCTAAGGAGATAACACAGTGCACAAATGTAAGTAGGCCTTCTTAGCTAGAATCATTTAATGGCAAGTACGTTCTCACCATGAAGTGTTTGTAAACATCTGCACCACTACCTATTGCATGTAGCCATTGGTATTCAAATACTCTTGACTCATTTTTCTTGTATAATATAAACTAGGGAAGTGGCCTTCAATTTTTAGATCTACTGGGATCTACTTTTCATACAGAGGTTGCAGCCCAGGACCCATTAAGTCACAAGCATGAGACATTAGAATCATATGGCAGGAAGAGGGAAAGCCAGAGTTACCACTTCAGCGATATCAAGGCCAGAACTGGGCAGCAGACCATGGCAACAAAAGCTAAGGACTAACGGGTACCAAGCCAAGCCTCAGAGGAGTCTCTCTACTATTGACAGACCTCCTCTCATCATACTTTCAAGAGAGTGTACAAAGAAAAGCAGGCAGAATTGTACCTTTGATCTGTACACATGTACATTACAAGCAGTTTTTTCTAAAAAAAACAACAGCTAAAATGTCAGCTCTGTAGGGGCTCACAGTCTGGTAGTCTAGGCTCCGTGACTCACAGACTGAAGACTCAATTGCAGAATCTGGAAATGGAGGCATTCTTCAGACTTTTTAGCAGCCACAGAAGCAAGCATGGGAGATTCTCAAATTCGGTTTCCCTCATGCTCTGCTGTTCTTTCATATAAGTCAGAATGAAATCAAGAGTTGAAATTCTGGTCTTTTGAAAAGAATGGTAACCCCAGATTGTGGTTGAGACACAATGACAAAATACAGTTTGTTGTAAAAGCAGAAAGTTAGATGGAAGAGACATGTGGGGAAATGAGTGTAAGAATCCCACAGGCTTGTTTTATGTAGTGACAACACAAGCCAAAATGTGAAGGTATCTGCGGTGGCAGTCTTAGCATTGAAAAAGCCTTTCTTCCATTACCAGTTGAACTGTGTCCAGCTCAATTATTCATCATTATTTGGGACTAGTAGACAGAATGGGGAGAATCTGGCAATTCACTGTGATGATTTTGCTCATTTCTTTGCTGATATGAAATCTCAGATCCAATCCAACTTGAACACCAGTTTAAGTGAAAGTCTGAAAACAAAAGTGCTGTTCAGTCTTTACTGGGAGAAAAACTCTTGACAAAGAAATGACACCCAATGATAAGCCTATGTCAAATGTTGCCAGTATTAGGCAAAGTAATTGAACAAGTAGAAGTAGAATAACTGCTGGATTTTCTGAATTACATATCTGCTTTTCATCCATTTCAGTCTGGCTTTAGTCCTGGCTCTGGGGTTCTGTGCAAGTGATGACACTATGTAAGCTTTTGTTTCTGTAAATATTTATATATGGTTGATTTTACTGTTATTTGAACATAGGACCATGACTATGCTACTACACGAGCAAAGCACAGCAGTCATTGATACAGGCAGGATTGCTCTGTAACGGTTTTAAAAAGCATTCTAGTCATCAAAATATGCAAACAAAATATTACCTTCCTTTCATCCAATAGCATCTTAATTTTGAAGATCATAACATCATTGACAGACACTTCCTCATTTTTATAAAGAATCTGAAAGGTTTTACTGCAGATTACATTGTCATGGACTGATGCTGGAAAGGCAAGATCGGCACCTAAAATAATAAGTAAACAGTAATGAGCACCACACAAAACATGAAGAATCTATACTTACAAAGCCAAAGCTGAGATGTGTTTTAAGGTTCTTATAGCCCTGAACATAACCTTTTGGATGAATTTCTATCCTGGTTGCACTTGCTCCTCCCTCAGTTCTCTCTTTGCCACCACGGAAGAATATCATTATAACAGTAGCTCATAGCAGAGAAAGGAGGGAGGAATGCCTGCCTGCCTGCACAAAAGACCCTTGATGAACAACAGTTATAACTAAGTGCAACTTTGTTTTTATCATTGTGTCTTCAGTGAAGTCCCACAAATTCACTTATTATGGAGGCAGGTGTGGACTTGTCATCAAAATAATGACTGAAACATCACTCTCCCAACAGCTGCATCTCTCCAGGAGTCAACACTGATGGAGTAAATTCAGAGAAACATGGACGGAGCAAATGCCTTATAGATGCTGTGAAGGTTGACCCTGACAAGCAAAGCAGCTGAAGAGGCTTGGGCCCTGTTGGAATGAGCCCTAACTTGAAATGGACAATCCACCTTAGCTTGAGTGTAGGCTAACTTAATGGCAGAAACCACCCATCTAGAAGTGGCTTGGGAAGAAGTAATTTTGTCCTTGTTGGGACACGTAAAGCAGATAAATAAAATTTTTTGGAAAGAATTTGTATGACTTAAAAAAAAGAAGTGCCCTCTTAACATCAAGTGCATGGAGTGACTGTTCACAAATATACTGAGGATTCAAGAAAATATACTGAGGATTCAAGAAAAAAAAAAAGGTAGGACTACTTTATCCAGATTAAACCTGGAGAAAGGAGAGTCTACTTGGAGAGCAGTTAATTCTTTTATTGTCATGGATGAGGTGACAGCAACCAGAAAGGAACCCTTTTAAGATTAAAATGACAAGCCAGATGTTTCCAACAGCTCAATATGTGACAAAAACAAAAACAAACTCCAAACAGAGACAGGAGATTTAAACACAGGGAGAAAGTTAGGCCTCTCAAAAATCTTTTGAAATCAGGTGAACTACGATAGAAAAAGTAGTCAAACCTGTATCCTTTAAATACAGCCAATACCGAAAAAATTTCACACGGACAGGGTTCAAGCTGCAGATACTGGGACTGTGTCCAGCATATCTACAAAACATATCTACCTAGAGTCATAAGACTTTCATGTGAAGGATTTTTGTGATGCTATTAATATCTGAACAACCCTGCATAAATCTGGTGTTTGTACTTGATTAGCCATGTTATCAGATGCAGGAAAGGGAGACCATGGTGGTGAACAGTCCCTATCATGAGAAGATTGTCCTCTACCCTGAAATTCACCTGAGATATCCTGAGCACTGTGAGAAACCAAAACCTGTTTGTCTATAGGAACTATGAGGATCACTGCTGAGTGGTCAGAAAGCATAATAAAGATGACCCAACCAATGCAACTGAAAAATGTCTCCCAAGAAACTCTTGCCCATTCCTTCCTGGAGCATTGGGCCTTAGTAGCAAATAAATCTTTACGAAGGAATTCCCGTTCTTTGAAAATGGGAATTAGATACTGATTAGATAACGTTTGGGAGGCGACAGCCAAGTCAAACTCCATGGACTGATAAGGAGAGATGAATGACCAGTTGTTTCAGTAGGATACACAGCATAGCGTTTCGATGTAAAGGGGCAATGACAGCTAACATACATTTTGTAAAAGTGCACTGGGCTATAGCCAATACAAAAGGTAACATGTTATGCTCATAAAAGTTACTCCCACATTGAAACCTTAGAAACTTAACATAGGATTTATGAATGGATATGTGAAAATACGCATCTTTTAGGTTAAGGACCACAAACCAAATATTTCCTTACAATAAAGGGAAGATGTCTGAAGGGAAAAGCAACTTGAACTGAATAATAAATAATAATAAAGGGAGAATGTCTGGAAGAGAAAGCAACTTTAACTTAACGTGTAAAAACTTATTAAGACATCTGAGGTCCAAGACAGGCCTCTTACCACGACAGTTCTTATTGACAAGGAAATACCTGGAAATCCCTGTTCAGAAAAGGATGAAGTGCTCCTTTTTGGAGCAGCATGGATACCTCAGCTGCTAGGAAAGGTGAAGAACACTCCAAGTGAGATGGAGGCGAAAAATGGACGGAGTTATGAAACGAGCCTTTTAGTAATAGTATGGTTTATCACAGGAGTATTTTCTAGAAATAATGCGGAAAATACTTTTGCTTGACAGGTGCAGCGTTCAGGAAGGTATTACCCAAGGACTTTGCAGTAAGACAACTTTTCTTGGGCAACAAGAAAAAATGTGACACGGAGGGAACATATCCCAATGGGTCCATATACCCAAACAGCACAAATAGGAAGACTGATAAGAATGACAGAAACCTTGCAGTTGACCAGACAAATGAGCGCCTGAATTAGACATTTTTCTCAGTTCAAGGGCAGCAGAGGGGCTTCAAAAACATCAACTCCCAATGACATAGATTAATGTCTGCTGAACATATGGGAAGTTACCCTCGGACAACAGAGGAGCTGGGGACTAGCAGGGACAGAAGAGTTTATGTCAGGAGACAACGACAATGGACAGTAAGGGGAATGGGAACCTTGATGAAAGACTCCCAGGCTCTGACTACGACTATAACGGGGCCTTGACTATAACTGTTTTAAAAAGCATCGTTTTATAAAAAAAACAGTACTGGCATAAGTTATTAAATATACAAAAGGGAAGAGTGAATCTACTCCAAAGAAACATTCCATCTCATATGAAATCATATTTTCAGGTTGTGGGTTCTTTGGGTACAGTGAAACAGTATGACCTCTGCCATCATAAACATTTTTGTAGGACTTTTCTACTGCAAATTATACTGAAACCTGGCTTGGGATATAATTGTAGCACAGAAAATAGAGTAACTTTTTAACAGATTTACTAGCAGGCTTTAGCAAACTGATTGGTTATGTCATTCTGACCTCTCTACATGTTCTTACCCCACCCTTCCTCCAAGGGGTTCAGGCCCAAACTACACATTACGTGTTACACTTGATTTGCCGTACAGCAGCTATACATTCTTTGTGGCAACTTTGTAACAGGGCCCAACTGCGATTAGGGCAACAGTGCAGGGAGAGGAGGGGCTATTAGCTACCCCTGTGCTATTTTCCTGACCCAAATCAACCCTGTAAAGGTGTACTTTTCTCCACTGTGGAGCTGCACGCAAACTGAATGCTTGAATGCATAGCCCCCCAAGAGAACTAACATCACCTTCCAGGGCCATTTCAGACTGGAAAAATGGAGTGCAGGGGAAGGACGAAGACCCTCCTCCCTACTTGCCACAATTACAACTAGAATCAGGCCACTGCACCACTCCTAAATTAAGTTGCCATGGGGAATGTACAGCTGGCATCCTGCTTTAAGTCCCCACTGGAATCAAAATAACTATGATGTGTGGTTGGGGCCTCTGGGTCGTTTATGTGTGCATCTTATCTTCCATTTTATTCTCACAACGTGTCTGTGAGGTAGACTAATTTGAGAGCTATCACCCAGTGAACATGATTGAGTAGGAATTTGATCTTGGATCTCCCTAAGTTCTAGCCCAATTTATTGGCTACAATACTGACCACATTACAGTAAATACATATACAGCCTGCATATATGGGTGTATAAGTGTTTTAAGAAAGCTCAAATATGAATTCACTTTACAAAAAGCCAGGGACTAGCACCCGGATAAATGTGTGGTTCAGTGACACGCTGACTGAACATGCTTTAAATTACATACACTGAATGTAACATAAGAATTACTCAACATACAGATAAAGACGAATCAAATGTATAATGTGCACAGATTATACATGCATTTTCTGTAACCTGTGAATGGGCCTACTCTGCCTCTGAAATGAAGCAGTCTCTCTCTTTGAATGGGCATTCTGTTGGGCAAATAAAGCATAACCTACATAAATAGCCTTCTCAGTTCATTTCACAGAAAATGCCAACATTTGCATGACTTTTGTAATGATCCATTTAATCACTTTGAGCAACCTTCCAATGAATGACTATAGAAAATACATGCACCCATAATTATTAAGATTGCATCCTTGATCCGAAGTATTCATATGATCAACATTTCAATAATTAATGATGAATAGTAGCGTTCGTCTATTAAGATTTTAATTTCCTTAATAACTTTTAAAAGGCACATTGGATGTTATTCATCTACACCAAATTTAATTTATATGTAATTAATTAAAAACTCTAATTAGCTGACAGCTATACTTTAATTATGAAATAGCAATTAAAGCCTCAAGTAGTATCAGGGAAAAAAGTTCAACTTACTGGTTGCACGTAACAAACTTGCTTCAATTTTGTGTGGAACCCTTGGTGGAATTTTCATGGATGCCCGAATCTGGTAAAAACTAAAACAAGCAAAATGTTTTCCAAAATATGCTGTTTACCATGTTCTCATGCATAACAAATATGATGTTAAAAACTAGCTGATCTCCAGAACTGTAAATTATGCTCAATCATTATGAAAGTCTGACTTTTGTGTAAGGAAGTACAAGGCAGTAACTAGCAGTATCACTGAACTCAGGACAACTCCTGTCCTCTGCACTGTCACTTTGTCTGGACTGAAGAACACGTTCTGCTCCAAAACTACATTTCCAACTGCATACTTATCTTAATCCCCTTAAAACTCTGTAACTAATCTACAGGCAGGTGGCGCTATAAAACACAAGGAAAATTAGTAGTTTAGGATACAATATAGTACATAAATATTTACTTGCATATCCACATACGATAATCTCACAGGGTCAACTCAGGACAAATTTAAAATTCTATTCCTGATATCTGAGATAGTGGCACATCTACAGTAAGGCACAAACCCTACTATACTTTTATGTGTATTCCTTCTTTAATCAACTAATGCTTCACTTCCAGAATTAATTTGGCCCACAATCTAGTATCCATCCTTAAATCATTAGTCATGCTGATGCCAGCTTTCTACTACACTTTTTTTTAAAGTTCAAGATGGCTTATCCTCATACTTTCTATCCAACTGTAGGAGATATTTGGGAAGATTAAAAACAACTGATAAATGCAATTGTTCAGTTTCAGTTTGCTGTTCTGTGTTAAAAAGGAGTCTTGAAAATTTCATAATGAAGGTAGGATCTGACCTATTTCATTTTTGAAGGCGGTTTAACTCCCGTTCAGTGTTTCTGACTGTTAATCTTCTGCCACCAGGGCCAACTCCACTTTTTGAAGGGCCTTGGGCAAAAAATGCCCAAGGGCTCCTCTCCCCTCATCTATTTATTTGACTTATACCCCACCCTTCCCAATCAAGCTCAAGCTCAAGGAGGCCAACAACCAATAAAATACAATTTAAATACATACTTTAAAGAGTGTCAATGAAATTTAAAATAATTTCCAATAATACATTAAAAATTCCAAGTGGTTTACCATCAATCCCCCAACCACACCTCCCTTCTCCTATCTGTTTGCCAGACCTCACACCTCCTGCATTCACACACAGGCAGCAGAGCACACGAGAAGGTGATTTTTGGCAGTGGGCCCAGTTAGAAGCCCAGGATTCCAGCAGCTCCGCCTCCCCCTCAGGGTATGCTGATACTGGCCCTTACTCACCCACACAATATGCATCATCAACAAACTAAGCCAGTTATGACATTAGAAAGCAAGCAGGGAAGTGGAGGCTATCCAGTGTTTTACAGGGAATGCACTATCGATCCAACTGGGCAGAAATCATGGGTGTGTGGTCAATGCACAGAGCTCTTGGCTCCCAGGGATTCGTTCCCTTGAGACTAGGGTTGTTGACCTGAAGAAACTGGGGAAGAGAAGCTTGGCCCCCATCTCCCATTGTTTCCAATGGGAGCTAATAGTAGATGGGGCTACATTTTGAGGGTCCATAACTTTGGACCCCTTGAACCAAACGTCACTAAACCTGGGTGGTATCATCAGGATAATCTCTTGCTGATATCAGCCAGGTGTGGTGATGTTTGGTTCAGGGGGTCCAAAGTTATGGATCCCCAAAGTGGGTGCTCACATCCCATAT
This sequence comes from Sphaerodactylus townsendi, assembly GCF_021028975.2. Classification (NCBI taxonomy): domain Eukaryota; kingdom Metazoa; phylum Chordata; class Lepidosauria; order Squamata; family Sphaerodactylidae; genus Sphaerodactylus; species Sphaerodactylus townsendi. The sequence continues at coordinate 142,685,903 of NC_059425.1, forward strand.
TGTTTTCAACGGAAGCTAATAGTAGATGGGGCTACCCTTTTGAGGGTCCATAACTTTGGACCCCCTCAACCAAACTTCACCAAACCTGGGTGGTATCATCAGGAGGGTCTCCTAAAGATACTCTGAAATGTTGGTACTGCTAACATAAACATTCCTCCCCTGACCAAAAATCCAGTTTTGAAGGATTTTAACTCTTGTGTTTTAGCTTGGTTGCTGATTGAGCTAAGGTTTTTGTACTTTTAAAGTTATTGTTGAGACCATATTGTTCTTGTTGACCCTCTTTTCCACTTACAGAGCTAGTTTACTGTTTTTCTTTGAAATAAATATTCAAAAACATTTAACCTACTGATGCCTCAATTAATGTAATTTTATTGGTATTATTTTTATTTTTGAAATTTACCAGTAGCTGCTGCATTTCCCACCCTTGACTTATACACAAGTCAATAAGATTTCCCATTTTTTGTGGTAAAATTAGGTGCCTCAACTTATATGCGGGTCGACTTATACACGAATATATAGGGTACTCAATTCAGCTGACATACCAGAAGACTGAAGAGTAGCAAATGTTACACTGATTTTTTAAAAAGTCTCCAGGACTATTTAACTTGTTCATAAATGGTCTGGAACTAAGAATGAGTCATATAGTTGCCTAGTTGGCAGACAACACAAAATTACTCAGGATGTGAAAACCAAGGATGGTTGTGAAGAGCTCCAGGAGAATTTCCACAAATTGGTCAGTGGGCAACAATGTGGTAGATGATGTTCGATGTTGGTAGTATAAAGTGTTGTACACTGGAACAAAAAAAAAATCCCAACTTCATGTATATACTAAAGGGGTTTAAACGTTGAGACTGAGAGCTGTATGTAGCTCAATGAAAGTGTCAACCCAGTGTGCTGCAGCTGTGAAACAAGCAAACATCAGGTTGCGGATTATTAGGGAAAGGATTGAAAATAAAACAGCTGAACTTGTAATGCCCCTGAATAGATCTGTGGTGCAGCCTTATTTGGAATACTGTTTGCGATTCTGGTCACCATATTTTCTCTAGCTGAACTGACCTCTATTGGCTGGAGATCAGTTGTCCTCCCAGGAGATCTCCTGGGAGAACAACTGATTTCCAGATAGTACCTGGAGGATGGCAACCATAATAGAGACTGTAGTTTTGTTGTGTAGCTCAAATAAAGAATACAGAGCAGCACTATGCAGAACTGGATACTGTTCAGTTCAAGTATGTTGCCCTCCAGAAACAACCTTAGCCTCTGTTTTGCTAATTCCAAATGCCCTTTCAGTATCTTAGCAACATTCTATGCTCCATGAAGGAAAATAAAAATCAGAAATACAGAGCTGCATCATAAATGAAAGCACAGCACTGACGTTCATGACAGATCAAAACAGCTGTCAAGTCAATATGAACGAAGTTAACTTTTAAAATCCATTCAGAGGCAGGAATTATAGTTAAGCCAACAAAAAAAGTCATTTGTTTCCCATGTTTAACATATTAGTCACCAGTTAAAATGTCTCTTTAGAACTTCACCAGTGCTTTTTTGTGACAAGTTCAGAAGAAAACTCATGGTAATAGAGAAATCCATTGTCTCAGGGCCACAGGCTTCCAGCAATGATTACAACATACACATGAAAAATGTTCTCAGTGTTCAGCTATAACTTCTCACTGAATCTAAAACTCATTTCCATTTTATTAAAACAGATAGAAGCACATCCCTCAAAACAAATTTCCTTAAAACCTTCAATATGAAGAATGGACTAGGAATTAGAACTCTATATGAAAATGATTGACTCGACTATTTGCAGGAACAGCCAGAGGGAGCTCCTCAGCTGTCAGAGGCAGAAAGGAAACCACCAGCTGAGGTCACCAGTTAGAAAGTATCACTAACAAAGCAGGCTTCAAATGTGATTCCATATCATCACTGATGCACAAACATCCCACAGTTTTTGGCACAGAAAATTTTCAACACTATTTTCAGTGACAGATCAAGAGGAAAAGCTTCTTGAACAGAAATTAAAATGTCTGAAACTAGTCTATAACTCTGTTTTTTTCTACAAAAATCACTGATGAGAGTCAGAGTGGTGCAGTGGTTAAAGTGCTGGACTAGAATTTGGGAAATCCAGGTTCAAATCCCCACTTGTGCCATGGAAGTTTGCTGAGTGACCTTGGGCCAGTTACGTATTCTCAGTCTAACCTACCTCACTGGGTTGTTGCAAGGATAAAATGGACAAGAGGAGAATGATGCTGCTTTAGTCCTCATTGGGATTAAAGGCAGGATATAAATAAAGTAAAATAAACAAAGAAATAAACAAAAATTTTAACATGAGCATACAACATGTAGGTAATTCCTACAAAGGAAGCAAGGCAAAAGGAGAATTCTTTATACTATCTATACCTGTGTAGGCACAATAATGATGTAAAAATTATTTTATACATGATTTTTGTCTCTTGCACAGAACACAACAGCATATACATCAGCATGAATTAGTCAACATTAGAAGCATGATATCGTACATAATGGTATACGTCTCTTAATAACAAAACACACCTTGTTTCTTAAATAAAAAGGAAGAAACACTTTTTTCTCCTAGATGCAACTGCCCTGTCATAACCCAAAGGTGTGGACATTGCACAGAAAAAAAAACACAAATCAGATTTGGAATGAACCAAATGAATAATGACAAATGCACTATGAGGAACAGAAAGCACAGCTTTACTTCAATTGACTGCAGTAACTTGCAACATCTGCCAGATGTAACCTCATAATCATCTAATATAGTCACTCATACCAATACCAAGGAATATTATCCTAAACTAAACAGAATATAGTCACTCATACCAATACCAAGGAATATTATCCTAAACTAAACAGAACTTGATTGTCTTTGAAAATGGCTCTAATCTGTAATAACTTTGAGTAACTAATTTTGTGAAATTGGTTTTGTATTTGTGGTTTTTTTAATGACGAGAAGTTAAATGAAAAAGTTAGTTCCATGGCGTATAGTCATTAAAACTCCAATTACCATGACTCCCAGATAAATCAATTCAAGTCATACTCAGGTCCTACAACAAAACAAACTCTGCTCCTCATAGATGGAGAAATCACAACAATGTTGTAAAACTTAATGGAATCATATCAAATCTTTGGGATGCATTCAAACAGCATGAACATTGACCAGGTGTTTATGAGGAGAAAAAGCATCAAAACCTTAAGCTCGCATTGCTTCCCTCCTCTCTCGTCAAACCAGAGTTACCTGATTTAGAAAACTTTAGGTTGAACTCCAATTTGTTGTGACGTCTGAATTTAAGGACCATAACGGACCATAAGTTAAGGATGACTGAGGCTTGGTTCATATATTCCTTTCATCCTCCCATCAAAATATATCCTCTTTGGAATCAGAGAAACCTCCCCCGCCCCCACTATAGGTTAGAAAAGAGGACTGAGTGGGACCCAACACTAGGTAATGGAGAAAGATCAAAAACAAGTATCAAAAACATAGGCAATCAATCAACGATAAATTAACCGCACTGCAGAAAAACAACATAACTCCCAAAGATTCAGCTTTCAATACTGAGAGCCTCTCCAGCCATGATTCACTTTTCTGAATTCTGGGAAGAGCTCTCCAGTTTCCTGGCATTCAAAACAAGCAGAGGGAGATTTGTATTCATGCATTTGAGTAAATGTATGAACCTAGCCTGAGAAGTCATATACATTTTATTCATGAATGATTCCATGCTGAAATTTGTTATGATATTCAGGATTTTGACATCTGATAATCTTGCCAACAAATACTTCAGCAGAACAACGCAACATATAGGAGTCACTTTTTCTTGTGAGTGGGGTGGGGGGAGAGATACGTACCCTCTTTGAAACAAATCCACGTTGTAAAATTTGTGGAGTTCCACCGAAAATTCTACCATTGCCTGAACTTCACTCATTTTTATGTAGATGCAGGAGCTGAAGAACTGTGGTCAGCACCTTACTAAGAAGAAAGACAAGAAGGCAAGAGGCCACTTATTCTCAACACCAAACATATGACATGAATAGCTTAAATATATGCTCATAAGTAGGCACTATGCAACTGCTCACATTATTGTATCTGCTCCCTCTGGAAGACAGAAACTACTGCTTCAGCCTCATATCCATGTTCTGACTAACAAAGCAAACTAGGTCTAATATACAGTGTGGAGAAACAGAGGACAAAACTCTGCTTACCTAAGTCCAAACACAACCTGATAGGAATTAAGCCCCATAAAATTTAATGGGCTAATACTTCCAAGTAAAGCATGTTTAAGATTGAGCCAAAGGCAAATTTTCATTCCTAAATTATTCTTAGATCATCAAAACACCCCTCATGCAGATTTTGTAGCACTAATCAACCCCAATTTGTGCCATATGTTCAAATTACGATATAAAAAAAACAACTGCAAGTGAAAATATTTTTAGATATTTAGAAACCTTTCTTAGAGGTTTCTTTGTAAACCCACCTCCATTATTGCTACATTTTGTAATTTTTTGAATTTTTGTTTTGTTTGGAGTAATTTTTAAAAATGAAATTATTTAAAAATCTGGGTCTTTGCTACATAGGAAAGACCGCTACGTTAGTTGGCTGGTTAACGGTTCTGTTTTAAAGACACTAAACCACAAGGACAACATGCATCTATTAAGATTTCAGGCAGAAGCATGGCCTAATGAATACCTAACATACAGAATGTTGCTTCTTATAATAAACAGTTGAAATGTTAGCCTCTACAGTCATACAAAAAAGATACCATTTGCACCCAAAATTCTTAAATGATTCAAAAGTCTGTCAGCTCATCAGGTAAAGTACAGACTTTATCATGAAAAATTCTACTATATCAATAGGATATATTATGAAATAAAGCCATGGGAGTTATACTGGCATGCTACATAATGTTATAAACAGTAAATGTTTCCACTTTACCTTTAATAATAAATAATCCATCTTAATACAGGTAATAAGCAGTCTTCTGCTTCCTCATATTTGCAATCAAAATCATAGTGATTCTTCTGCAAGAAAACAAATCAAGTTATTGCACAACCAGATGTAATATATCCCTATGAAACACACACACGCACAGTTAATACTATTTCACATCACAACAATAACATACCTCACTGATGCCCAAATAATGAACAATTTATTTCTGCAGTAACAGAAAGGGCAGAGGAAATAAGTACTATCCTGGTATGAACTCCTACAACTCTGGAGTGATTAATTAATATCCAAGCATACAATGAAGGTAACCAGATTTCACTAGAGATATGAGCTCCCCTCCCCACAACCCGAGAAAAATTCATGAAAAAATCTTTACAACTCTATCTCAGCTATTGGATATCCTTGCAATTTTTCTCATAGAAAATGAAGATATACTTCTAAATCCCATATATATTCCAAACAATACAATTTTATATGCTAAGTTATGGATAGCAAATATAGTGCTAAATCAGTAAAATAACTTTTGCTTGATAGTTAAGTAAGTATTGCATATTTTTCATTTCCCCCCAACATTTTTGGCATGGGGGGCAGAAAAATTTGGTCTTCTTTGTGGTTTCAAAATTTCTGGAAATTTTAAACCTCTAGTTTTTACACTTCTATTTGGGTTGCTACCAGTTGCCTTCCAAACATTTAACCCCATCCCCAGCAGATAAAACTATATTATAAAAACAAATACAGGAGTATTGGAACTGACCAGGAGGCTTTCAAAATACATCATACAGCCTTTTAAATGCAGACTGCTACACAAAACTAAAGTTTATACGTTCTATGTAGCTCTAAAACATCAATAGATAAGATTATGAATATCTAAAGTTTGTATGTGTGGGTGGGCAGGGGGTATATGCATTCAACCACAAGAAAACAAAATCAGAGATTTATTAAAACCAACTAAAATGTACATCTATCACACTTCTTTAGTTTGCACAATAAAGGCTAACAAACAGCTATGGATAACTTCTAGTAACTATTGTTTCAGCAAGGCTTTGTTCTCTTAAGCCGCAAAATTCAAGCAGACCTCTATTCACAATTTGTACATTCTTAAGATACTCCCACAGTTGTCTCCCATACTTCAGTTTCATCAAGGAAAACTACACCCTGCTTAATTCAAGAAGCTGCTCAGCTTCAGTGAAGGTGTTTTGGAAACCAGACAAAGCATTTCAGTTGTACTTCAAATGAGGCAACGGATCGTTTAAATAATCACAGTCCAAGAAAGAACTTAGGGGCAGCCAGCAAATGATTCTATTAATTAACAATGGTATACCACTGGGTACATAATCTGTGAAAATCAGAAGCCCACAAATTGGGGTTGGTATTTGAACAGATGGCATGGCTTCCCAAAGAGATCTGAGTTCACACTCTTTACTTTTTTGAAAATAAACATCACCTTTCCATTTCACTTCAAAGTACAGACAATTTCCATTTTCCAAAGGGCTACTCCCCCCGCCACTCCACACTCGAAACTCTTCACAAAAATACTCCCCCTCCCTCAAATTCTCAAACTCATTCAAATTTTCACCACAGGCTGGAGCTCTATTGTTGAACTCAACTTAGGATATCATCTGTATCAGGGCTCAGACTTATAGGAACCTACTTTCAATCCAGGGCTAAAAGGCCAGTGAACATAACAATTCCACAATAAAAGAAAAACCAACAACCGACATCACTCTTTGATGCAGTAGCTTCTCTCTCCACAAATTAGGTTCTCTCCTTTTTTTGTTGTATTAGGCGAAAAATGAGAGAGACAAAGAAGCTAACTGTAGAAAGGTGATGCACAGCTTCTGTTTTATTTATCTCTGGGGCAAAATGAAGAGTGATCATCAAAACAGAGGAAAACTGAGTAATTGCAGCTTCATGTGCACTTTGTTGCAGTCTTCTGAAGCAGAAAGGGGAGCAACAAACAAGGAAAGAACTCCTAGATCAGGGGTAGGGAACCTTTAACACTCAAAGAGCCATTTGGACCCGTTTTCCACCAGAAAAGAAAACACTCGGAGCCGAAATTTTTGGCTTTTAAAATAAAGAGAACACTATATATATAGGGGTTTTTTAACCTTTTACTCTGCTCATTCTGAGAAGCGCATGGATGCGCCTGCCCTGCTGCCTGCAGGGTGGGCAAGGATGAAGCCGGCGGCTTGGCCTTGCCAGACACCGGGAAAGCACCCACCCCGCTCCAACAGGGCAGGCGAGAGGGGAAGCCCGCAGCGCGGCCCGGCCAACCATGGGCAATTGGTATGCCCACCCTGCTGCCTGCAGGGCGGGCAAGGATGGGGCTGGCGGCTCGGCTCGTGGAGCCACAGTGCAAGGGCAGAAGAGCCGCATGCGGCTCTCGAGCCGCAGGTTCCCTACCCCTGTCCTGGATGGAACCTAGCAGAGGTTTAAATATGCCACTGCCAGCCAATCAGATGATTGCAGGCATATGTGGAAGAACTGGTCACCAACCTTTGCTTTAACAAGGGCTACTTCAGAATAATGAAAAGGATGGGGCAAAATGCCTAATAACTCAGGGGAAAGTGGTAACACAATATTTCATAGCATTTTTCTCAGCTGCTTAGCTGTTAACTTCATAAGCAGCTGAGAAAAATGCTATGAAATATTAATTTTTTAAAAAGTCTAGAATAGATGTTTTCATGTTCTTTTCCTCATTCTTCTAGGGTATGTGCAAGTTACTTTGCAGTAGCTGACAAGGTAGCCACCTGTTGAGGACCCCAGTTTATCTGCTCAATACTGAAAAATGCTGTCTGTTTTTCAAAAGGGGGAGAAATACTGCAGCTTCTCCCTCCTGAAGAATGGGGGTCCCAATTCTGATTGCCAGAAGTAAATTAAGTTAATGGCCACCAAAGTTACTATAGTGACAACATTTGTGCTGCATTTCCTATGAAAACAATAAAACCTAGAATCTGACACCCAATTTCACAATTCCTCAGGTTCTCAGAGACAACAGCATTCTAACATTTAACGAATTTGTACATGTTGCTCATAAACATAGATTAGCATTCCAATTTTTTCTTACAAAAATTCACATTATGTCAGATTAACTGCAGTGAGTGAAGCGTCCTTTGGCCACAAAGAATATTGCAACATGTACCAGAGAATGTATAGAAAAATCAAAACCGAAGACACTGAATTACAAGCCTGAGCTTCCACATCTTTAAAAAGGTGAACTACTGCAGAAAATAGCAAGAAAACTTACTGGCTGATTACGTACAACATGTTTGCTGAGCGGCATGGACAAATGTCCACCACAGCAAGATTTCCTGTACGGACATATTTCTTCAAGTCCCACTTTCACTTTTCATTCTCCCCACAGCAGGTGAGGTCACTTCTAGCATGAATTTAATTTTGCTTTACCACCAGAGTGGGTATATTTGTCAGCGAGCACAGCTTTGCCCCAGACATTTTCCCTCCCTCCGTCCACAGCCAGTCTTTACACTCCCTCCCACTGCCATTCATGCCTCCCCTCCTCCATGTTGCCCGCTCTTCAAAGTGAAAGAAGCTCACTCGCACTGACCTCTGCATTCTATTGATATATCATTCTCCCGATACAATACTACCAGAATAATGGAAATAACAAGCATGCTCTACGCATTCGTGGTAGCAGCAGGAGGAAGTGGGTATGGAGGAGGGGAGCGGGAGAGCAGTTCTAGGACTGTCCCCTTCTTTAGCAGTGTGTGGTCCAGGGAATTGTTTTGCTCTTTCTCTGGGGGGGAAGGGGTGTTGCAGTTTTTGTCTTGCACTCCAGGGACAGAGTCTCCTTGATAGCGTGGAAAAGAAGGTCATCTAGGCTGCTGGATCCCTTGGTGTACTGTGGTCAGGACCCCTTCCCTTGTGAGCACCTGGCTGAGTCTCTCTTCGTGAGCAACTGCTCAGGAAGCAGTAGGTCTTGTGGGAGGGAAGCAGAAGGCAGTAGGCAGGCAGAGGAGTACATGGGTGTCCCCCCCATTCCATTCCTGAGCAGTCAGACAATTATGCTTCCTCCTGTCTCTCCTCTTCTCCCACCTGCCCTCTCCACAGTGTTGCTAACCTTTCCTCTTTCCCATGTGGATATTTTTGCAGCTGCGGGGGAGTGTGTATGAGAGAGAGGCAGCAGCGGCTGCAGACTGGTGCAGTTTAAAAACTATTCAAGATTGCTGGCTTAGCTTTTAAACTGCACCAGTCTGCAGTGGCTGTCGCCTCTCTCTCTCTGTTGAAAGACTAAGCCAGAAATCTTGAGTACCGAGTATAATGAGACTTGTGCCAATAAGACTAAGTGCCTTTAATGTCTGTGCCTTTAAGAATAAATTGATGAATGGAGTTAAGAGAACCAGGTCAGGAAACGCTCTGCAGAAAAACTGCGTGCCCAAGAGGGAGTGCCTCCTTGACTGTGAACAAAGAAACATGAGGAGAGCCCTCTGCAAGTCCACTGAGCCCTGAAGAGCCCCTGAAGAGCCCCACGGTCAGGTTCCATGTGTAATGTGCCACTGATACCAAGGAAACTGATTTCTACTAAACCATTATGCTTTGACCTAAAGCAACATTACTTGAATAGCTTGATACCGATATATCCTTGAGACAGCTGTATACCTGTTGATTAAGCCTGCACAACAAGATAGACTGAAAATAATGACTACACAGAGAAGCAGGGTTAAACAGAACTGGACTAAATACGGTTTAATAATAATAATTTAAAAAATTGGACATCCAGGTGCTGCAACCATTCCTCCCCCCGCAACTGACCCTGCAGATACTCATGACTGCCAACTGGATTGATAGTTGTCAAGAAGGGTAGACAAAGTTCCTTCTTTATGACAGGCAGTTCCTACCTTTGCAACCTAACCCCAAACTATCATGGATAATGTTTTCTCATGCATGCCTTCTTATGCCACTAGGACAGTGATGGCGAACCTTTTCGAGATCGAGTGTCCAAACTGCAACCCCAAACCCACTTATTTATCGCAAAGTGCCAACATGGCAATTTAACCTGAATACTGAGGTTTTAGTTTAGGGAAAATGGGTGGCTCCAAGGTGTGCGTTACTCAGGAATAAGCTTGGGGATGCAACCGTGTAACGCTTCGAATGGGTGAATCACGTCCCTAGGAGGGTTTACTCAGAAGCAAGCCCCATTGCCAGAACCGAGCTTACTCCTAGGTAAAGGATCGTGCCCAAGCCAGCCTAGATGTGTGTGGGGGGTATGATTTCCTGCCCCCCCCCACATGATGAACTCTGGGCGCGCATGCCCACAGAGAGGGCTCTGAGTGCCACCTCTGGCACCCGTGCCACAGGTTCGCCACCACTGCACTAGGGAATATATTGGAAGTAAATGGCAGGGCACATCCATTAGAGCTTCATATTACTGCAGGGAGGCAAATGCAGAAGGGAACAAAATGGTATCCTAACAATATGAATGCACTGAGCTCCTTTCCATTCTCCAAGAGATTTTTCCAGGTGGCAAATTCCTGAATTATTTATCTTCCATGCCATTTCAATAGCACAAAACTTTTGCAAACCTGTGAGTTATCTAAACTAAGCTGTTGCACAGAAAATAATGGAATTGTGTAGGACAACCATTCTAAGAAATAGGCCAGATCTGGACAAGACATAGAACTCAGAAAACTACTCTTACACTTGACTGAATTGCAACTGCAACAATAACACAGAGAGTCTAGCTGGCTGAATGGCGTAAACATCATTTTTAACGCCCAGTTCTGTTTAAATGGTGCTGGATCTCAGCAAAGTCCCCAACACCATCATATTCATTAAATGTTCTCTGTTCTAGAGCTATACGGTCCTAGCCATCAAAGGCTGCAAAATGAACTGGTTGAACTACTAAATAAAAGACATAAAGTCCTCCAAGAACTCTGTGCGCCTTCCTTCCATTGCACATTTTATAAATTAGAAATGAAAACCAGCAAAAAAAACCTTGCTGAAAATGTCTTCCAGGCCCAGTGAATTCATGTAGCCAAATCCGTCTATTTAAATACAATCTAAGTTGAAATGGTGTTTTTCAAGTGCATGAAAAGCACGCAAGCATAAAAATATGTTGGACGTTTTAATACTTCCCAGCAATTTGGATCTGCTCTGAAAAAAGTGCGTTTAGACCAGGGTCTTTAACCATTTTGAGGCTGTGGGCACATTCAGAATTCTGCCATGGCATGGTGGGCACAGCAACAAAATGGCTGTCGCAGAATGAGTACCACAGCTTAACATCAGTAACACAATACAGATACTTGTGTTGTGGTGACAACTGCTGCCAAAGAAACACTTTAAGAAACCTGCAATGCTAATCAAATCTCCAATAGTCAATCAGCTAAAGGGCAAAAACCCTACTTGGCACTACCCACTTCCTAAAAAGCATTTGGCAGGCATCAGAAAAGGTACTGGTGGGCACCATGGGTACCACTCATGGGGCACCAAATTGGGAACCCCTGGTTTAGACCAGTTCTAATCCTCAAGGCACAGGCATATCTGTGATGCCTCTTGGTTATAGGTTGGGTCTGAGAGGGAAAAGAGGACGGGAAGTTCCATTGACAAGAATTCACTCTTGTTGGCAGTTATCTCTTTCTGAGAAATGTTCAGGATTATTTGAATGTTTTATATTACTGTTCATTGACATACCAGTACGCCTTTTTGTTGTTATCTGAACTTTCATTTATTGATCACACTTATATATTTTTTTTTAAATCCGAAGAGCGGCACTATGACATGGCACCTGTAATCTCTAGACTCTTTTTTTGATGCAAACAAAATAGCTTTTTTCTTCTTTTTATCATTTGTTACTGAGATAAGAAACTAGTATAATAATACAATCAATCCAAACTGGAAAATTAACATTTGAATACAATAACAAATGGGAAAAGGAAGAAGAGGGAAGGCAGAGAGGGAAGTGAGTAAGCAAATAATAAAAATGACTGACATGCACATTGACCAATCAATAGAGTAGGATAACTGCCCTTACCATCAAAGGGGACTGTGTTGATGCCTTTCTGTGCACAGCACTTTCACCAATCACTGTTCTGCTGGGAGTGCCTTTTGGATTCCATATATGAATGGAGCAGAACAAGTTAACTATTAGTAGTATGTTCTTGTTGAGAGATTGTATGCTTACCAGTTCTCCAACACTTGCTTTGTAATTTGTAATCTGTAGAAGAATCTGATTTAGTGCCTGCCTTCTTGAGGTGCCAAATACAAGCTTCTACATCCCTTGCACAATTCTGCTTGCCTTTGTCGGGATGCCAAAAGCATCCTTATACCTGCTCTGCACTGAGAAATGTAATTGCTTATAAAACAGGGAGCACTCTCTCTGAAATTTGGCCTGGAGCTCCCCTTAGGTGACAGTTACAATCTCTGAGCATTTGATCTTGGTTGAATGAAAAAATACAACACGAGACGAGAAGTTTTTCCCCGCAATTAATTTCCTATGAAATGTGCATATTTCCTCCAGTTTGCTTGAAATTTGGCAAGCAGGGTCCCATACCTAAGAGAAATAACCCCACAAGAACTTAAGCCCAATTGGGTTGAGAACAAAAATAATTACAGCCAGAGACGCATTTCTCATTGAAACCAAAAAAGACCAATAAAGAATCCAAAGCCCATCTAATAGCAAAAATAAAGGCAAACAGTTGGGAAAGTGGCTTGAATGTGCATTATTCTGCATGTGCGGAAGGGGCCAGTAAAACACAGTCTTAAACCTTTATTTAGCCTGGGAGGCAGGCAGGTGCCACACAACTCAGCAGTGCCTGATCAGGAAATGCCTGCCCCTTGAAGAACTGTGCCGGCCTAAACCTGGCTGACAGTGTAGCTGGGGGGAGGCTAGGGCCATTCCCGGTGGTACAGGCAACATTAGTCGGCTTCCAGGCTTTTCAGCTAGGAATGCTGACTTAGGGACCTCAAGCATATGGCGCTCAAAAGAGTGGTGTAACTCCACTGAGCCCCACAGAGGGCTTTCGAGGGAGCCAGGGTGTTTTCTTTTTTGCTGCCTCCCTGTGCTGCCTGAAAGCCCTCTGGAGGTGGAGTCCAGTGGATTGGGCTGTCCTTATGTTGAATTTCACAGATTTTGGGAAAGTTATTCTTGTTTAGGATATATAGTTTGCTCAAATGTTGTTAGTTTTCTTATTCTGAAGCCTTTATGTATACTTTTATTCAAGAAGTTCTTAAATTATAAGAAATCAAATGAGCAGCAGTGGTGTAGGAGGTTAAGAGCTCGTGTATCTAATCTGAAGGAACCGGGTTTGATTCCCAGCTCTGCCGCCTGAGCTGTGGAGGCTTATCTGGGGAATTCAGATTAGCCTGTGCACTCCCACACACGCCAGCAGGGTGACCTTGGGCTAGTCACAGCTTCTCGGAGCTCTCTCAGCCCCCACCCATCTCACAGGGTGTTTGTGGTGAGGGGGGAAGGGCAAGGAGATTGTAAGCCCCTTTGAGTCTCCTGCAGGAGAGAAAGGGGGGATATATATCCAAACTCTTCTTCTTCTTCTTCTATATTGTCATTACTTGATTAATGTCACACACACACATATGACATTTATAGTAAGATTTGCTACTGAGTTAAATTTGAAATTTTGCAGTTTATCAAGATCTCTTACTGTAGAGACCAATGGAGAAATCAGGCAGCAATTTTTTTCTTATAGCTACCCCAAATCTTCAAAAGATTATTAATAGTCCATAACTGCACACACTTTTCCTTGTGTTTCTGTGTGTTCACCAAAAGTCTTCAATGACATCTTTACATAATAACTCAAATGGTTACTTCTGAAGCCATCTTGACAATGACATCCATTTCACTATCCATATCAGTTGTGCAGCATCATGATATAATTTTAAATGATGAATACCCAATCCACCCTTGTTGCTTTTACTTCATGCCACTAACCACTTTATTCTAGGTTTCTTACTACCACATATAAACTAATATATTCCAGACTGCCAATCTTCAATTCTTTTATCTCAGATAGCAACTGGTAAATTCAAGATTATGTAATTAACTTTTGACATCAGCATCATTTTTACTGCATTTGTGTGACTTAGAATTAATTATCTAAAAGTTTTCCAAAGTTGTTGCTTTAAAAATAATTATTCAATTGTCTTCTTTATGGCAGATCAAAAATGTTACTATAGGGCAGTGATAGCGAACCTTTTCGAGACTGAGTGTCCAAACTGCAACCCAAAACCCACTTGTTTATTGCAAAGTGCCAACACAGCAATTTAACCTGAATACTGAGGTTTTAGTTTAGAAAAAACGGTTGGCTCCGAGGAATGCATTACTCAGGAGTAAGCTAGGTGGTAGTCAGTGGCTTTGTTTTGAAGCAACCATGCAACTCTTTCAACGAGTGAATCATGACCCTAGGAGGGTTTACTCAGAAGCAAGCCCCATTGACAGTAACCAAGCTTACTCCCAAGTAAAGGATCGCGCTTTAGTTCTTCGCAAGAAAATCAGTGGGGTTTAACAGCGCTTAACAGGGTTACCTTCACTGCATCCCCAAAACTAGGTCTTAGGTTTAATGCTAATAATCGAGCCCAGTGGCCCAGGCCAGCCTAGATGTGTGGGGGAGGGCTCTGTTTGCGTGTGCCCAAAGAGAGGGCTCTGAGTGCCACCTCTGGCACCCATCATAGGTTCGTCACCACTGCTATAGGGGTTGTATATTAGAGGACCTATGTGGTACAATAGTTCCCATATCAGATGCTCCAACGGCCACGTTTCCTCTTCAACTCTTACTATAAGCAGTTCTTTAATTTCAATAAAAGGATTTAGAATGGCTCTTCTGATATACATGTTGCCCAAAAACCACTGGTATAAATTACACTGTAGTGCTTTTATGGTTGACCAGGAGTTGCATATCGTTAAGCTCTGACAGTAAAGTCCAGTGAGTCATTCTTTCACCTCAGGTTTGCCTATATGATTCTACAGGCAATGACATCAGAGTAGCGTGTCACAAAGGTGCTTTAACACCATTCAGTCTTTTGCAGGCTCCAAGAGAAGTGGAACAGCTGATCAAATTTAATTGACTTTAGGGCTCAAGCTAAGGCATGAAAGAAGAGCCAAAATAGATAAGAGGGAAGAAAGCAAGAAGTGTGGGAGGTTTGACATCGCTTACAATCTGCTTACTTCGACCAGAACTGTAAATCATGATTTTGCAAATTTAACCCACTATCACAGTTAGCCTGATGAAGTGCCTTGTGTGTCAGTCACACTGCCTAAAACATACTTTAAAATACAGCAGTTATCAAAAACAGTCTCTCAAAATGGTGCCCAGGGACTCCTGTGGGTCCACAAGTCAATTGTGATAATCCCAAGAATGCAACCCTGTTTCTTATCTGGTGAAAATGGAGCCCTTACAGACTGCTAGTAACAGTGGAAAGGACTCCATATTAGGACAAGGATATGGAATCAGCTTCCAATTCTTTCAAAAGGTGAGATAACATAGAAGTGCCCATGGTCACTTTGCTTCCAGATCACCTCAGAACACTAAGCCAGGCAATGTGCAGATTGGTTGCCAGAATCAATAATTTAGCCTTCAGAACTCTGAGTGAATGGCAGTGAGGACATGTTTCATTCTACTTTTCAACACAAAGGATTTCAGCACAGAGACGGAAAGATGCCACTCTGGCTCCATTAATAGCTAATGCTGTTTTCGGTTGAATACTGGAAGTTCAGCATTTGTGTGATGCCAGTCTTTTGTTTCTACAAGCAGCCCTTAAGGTTTTTCCAGGCCTTTCCCCATAGCTCTTCAGCTGATCTCTATATAGAATTTATCTCCCCCCCCCCCCAAAAAAAAAGAATCAACACCCACATTAAATTTGTGGGTCAGATATTGACAGATAACACCACCATAACATAACACACCACCACAAAATATTAGGCAAGTAGGAAATGACTATACAGGTCACATTTTAATAAATCCAGACCGCATTTCAGAACCTTGATGCAAACAGAAACTGATGCATATGCAGAAACATATGAGAGGCTGCTACCGAGGTTCAAAACTCCTGCATACTGCACTCCAATCCAAGCAACTAAATTCCATCAGTCATACTGTCTCAGCCTAACTTACACCAGAGTGCTGTCGTGAAATGGAGGAGAAAATAACGTAAACCAATTCATGTGTCCATTGGGGACAATGACAAAGTAAATAAATAAACTATCAATGAAAACCAAGTTATACTAGGTAGCTGAATGTGGTTACTTGGCTGCTCCTCCACCCTAGCCCATCTAGGGTGTAAATGCCCACAACTAGTGCAAATGCTCACAAGAGGGCCTATTAACAAAAAGTATTACCATCATGAAAGGTGTTAAAGCAAGTCTGCGTTCTAGCCCCCACCTTATTCAATATTTCTCTGAATGACTTAGCTTCTGCTTTATTGGAAACAAATAGCCATCCTCCCAAATTAAACTCACTATCAATACCATAATGCTTCATGCTGTCTTACTGTCATGCTCCAAAGTGGGCCTCCTTCGTCTGATAAAACAATGCACAGATTACTGTCAATCAAACATGCTGGAGATTAATTATAACAAATCAAAAATCCTAGTTTTTTCCAGATGATTGAAGATTTATAAGTGGGAAGTTAACAACATTAGCCCGGAGCAGGTTAAGCGATATAAATATTTAGGAATCATGTTCTTCTATAACTTCTCCTGGCGGCTGCATCGCAATTTGGCTTTAACCATAGCCTCTAACAGCTCCAGAGCATTCTCCTGTTTCTTATATAATACAGGCAATAGGTACATCCCCGCGGCACTTAATGTATTTAATGCCAGGGTTGGGTTGCAGCTTTTATATGCAGAGCTGTAGCTCCAAGAAGGCAGGGGGCGTCCCTACGCCGCTTTTCGCGCAGCGCACCCCAATGGCCCAAGTGGATGTGGTGAGCGTGCTTGGGGGGGGTGTTCCAGGGCAGGACGGGAGCACCAGGCGCTTTTCCCTCTTGCTACGCCTCTGATTAGATGGGTCCCCAATTTGGATAACTACAGTCAACCAAATTATTAATACCCTGCAATACAAAGTTTTACATAAAGTAATCGGTCTCCCTAACTGTGTCTCCTTCGCAGCTATATGGCTGGAAACAGGACAGAGCACTCTCGAGACTATGGCATGGTTAAGAACATTCAAATACTGACTCAAAATCCATTCTCAGCAGGACTCTTCCAGTTTTATCTACTCCTTTTTACAAGATAGAAATTCTATGAACTGGTACAATACCATTAAAAAAATTTTTTTTAATCTATTGGCCTCCCATTTGAATTGCTTTGTATGCTTACCTGCAGTGAGGCTTATAAGACCCTAAAAGCTAAACTTCTTGATTGGGAATTCCAATCATTGACAAATGCGGCCAAAAAGACCTGCTCACCCCTAAGTTTAGTAATCCCCCCCACACTCAAGGCCAAATAGCTAACTAGTGCAAAAATAATGATTTAGAGTCCACTTCATCAGATGTACTAGTAACTAGACTGTTCCTCACTGTCTCTGACAACTGTAATTTGCAGAAGGTTATGCTAGAACTAACATTTGTTGGTCTCTCAGGTGCCCCAACATGACTGTTTTTGCTGCAATGGACTTGCACAGCTACCGTATATACTCGCATATAAGTCGAATTTTTCAACACATTTTTGTGCTGAAAAAGCCCCCCTCGACTTATACGCAAGTCAGGTGTATTTTAAAAAATATTTTAGGGTTTTTACTTTGTCGGCCACCAGGAGACGCAGTTTTTAGACTAGCAGCACCAAAATTTCAGGGATTTTTCAAGAGACTCTCCTGATGATGCCACCCAAGCTTGGTAAAGTTTGGTTTAGGTGGTCCAAAGTTATGGACCCCCAAAGGGGGTTCCCCCATCCCGCATTGTTTCCACTGGCAGCTAATAGTAGATAGGGCTACCCTTTTGAGGGTCCATAACTTTGGACCCCCTCAACCAAACTTCACCAAACCTGGGTGGTATCATCAGGAGGGTCTCTAAAGATACTCTGAAATGTTAGTACTGCCAACATAAACATTCCTCCCCTGACCAAAAAATCCAGTTTTGAAGGATTTTAACTCTTGTGTTTTAGCTTGGTTGCTGGTTGAGCAAAGGTTTTTGTACTTTTAAAGTTATTGTTGAGACCATATTGTTTTTGTTGACCCTCTTTTCCACCTTCAAAGCTAGTTTACTGTTTTTCTTTGAAATAAATATTCAAAAACATTTAACCTACTGATGCCACAATTGATGTAATTTTATTGGTATTATTTTTATTTTTGAAATTTACCAGTAGCTGCGGCATTTCCCACCCTCGACTTATACGCGAGTCAATAAGTTTTCCCAGTTTTTAGTGGTAAAATTAGGTGCCTCAACTTATATGTGGGTCGACTTATACATGAGTAAATACAGTAATCTTCTGGAAAACACTGCACATTTCATCAACGACTAAGAACTCAAGAAATAAACATCCAATGTACCTACAAGACTGAATTACTGATTACTGTTCTGCAGAGGAGCAGACTATAATCGTAAATTAAAAGATGCAAAAAAGTCAAGAGGTATAGAGTTATCTGGAATAGAGGAATGTATAACGATATCATTCAAGCATTAACTGCGGGCAGAGTAGCTTGAATTAAAATCAATATATGGTTCAATTCACTGAAGAAATACGTCTGATTTAAATCAAAAATTTCCATTTATTATTTACTTCCTAAGCAGAACACCAAACTACTATAACTGCATATTGATCCAACACCACCTAGAAAAGCCTTTATACAAGCTTAGAGAATACCCCATAACTTTCTTAAATATTTTCCTTTAAAAATATATAAAATAATGTGTGTCATACAGCCAAGTCAGCCAAATCTGAGGATACTTAAATCCAGTGACTGGAGCTGTTAACAGGCAAGCTGTGAACAGATGGTGGGAAGTGCAGTCAAGTCACAACTGATTTGTGGTGACCCTGTAGGTTTTCAAGGAAAGATAAGTTCAGAGGTGGTTGGCCATTCCCTGCCTCCACGTGGACTAAGGAAATTCTGGGAGAACTGTGGCTAGCTAAAGGTCACCCACCAGGCTTTATGTGAAGCAGTATGGAATCAAATCTGGTTCTCCAGATTTGATTCTGCTTCTCTTAACCACTACACTAGTCTACAAACCTGGCAAACACCCAAAATAATAAAAAGGAACTTCTATAGCTTTAAGAGAGTCCATCAGTAGCTGTTGCTAGGCAATCACAGAATCCCAGGCTTGGCTTCTCTGGGTCAAAAGCAGAGGGAGGGGAAAGTGACCTTCCCAGGGCTGTTTGGGTCTTTGAGGAGAAATCATTGGGGCCATGTCCACCTGGCTACAACTACTAGGTGCAGAGGCGTAGCTGGGCCAAACTGCGCCTGGTGCACAGTGTGTTTTTTCCTCCCCCCACCCCCGCGGCGCCTCCCCCCGCCCCCTTCCCAAACTTACCTATGTTCCTTTTCTATTTCTAGTACTTTGTGAGGCTGAAAAAAGTGGCCTGTTCACAGTTCAGGGAAAAAACTGCCTAACAAACTATACTTCCCAGGAGACCTTGTGAGCCCCAAGGTCTCCTGGGAGCTGTACTTCCTCAGGCAGTTTTAGCCTGAACTGTAAATAGGCCGCTTTTTTTAGCCTCAAAAAGCACTAAAAAAAGAAAAAGAACGTAGGTAAGTGTGGAAAGGGGGGTGCCGCGGGGGGGGGGGGGGCGCAGGGAAAAGGGGGAATGGCCAGGGCCAATTTTCCACCCCCCAGGTGTGCGCCCGGTGCACGAGGCCCCCCCTGCTCCCTTGGCGCTCCACTGCTGACTAGGTCCATTGATACCTCCTGACTTGCATGGCTCACCTACTTGCCACTATTCAACAGCAGCCAGCCTATAAAAGCCACAGTCATACATTATATACTCTTACTATTGTGTTTTAGATTGTCCATTTATTTTATTGTAAGCCACCCAAAGCCTTGGTTGTTGAGGGAATGGTGGAGTATTTGATAAATAAATAATAAGTGTGGTGTAGATTCAGAACAGGGTTTGGGAGACCATGGTTCAAATCCTCACCTTGCTCTGGCAGCCAGTCACATACTTTCAGCCTAATCAACCCCACAGGGTTGTTGTGAGGATCAAAAGAATAATAAATACAAAATAATTAGGAAATATAGCTGAAAATGCATGGGTGATAAAAGGTAGTTTGGTGAAAGGCTGAGAAGAAGAGATGAAGAAGGGAAAGGATATATGGGTTGCAAGGAGGAAGGAAATAGTACAGAGAGGGGAAAACAGGGGAAAGTGAAGTTTCCTCCCACAAGCATTTGAGAGTTCCCTACCATGAAAGTAGGCCTGACCCACTGGCCAACACCATATAACTGGACAATAGTTTTCCTAGGTAGAGGCTGCTGAGGGGGGGGGGGGCGCAAGGAGAGAGGGAAAGCTGAAGACCAAGGGGAAGATAAATGTAGGTTCATTGTACGGGGGGAACGGGTGAAGGAAGCAGTTAAAGGAAGAGGCTATGGGGGTTTTCAAGGAAGGGAAAGAGGAAATAGTGGGGGAGGGAAATGAGATGTCTCCCCATCAAATCTTTGCAGGTTCTCACTTGCACATTCTAATGAGCAAATCAACTATACTTTAGAATACTTAAAACTGGTGACTGAAGCTGTAAACAAACAAGAGAGATCTTCCATAAACCTGGAAAAAAAACTTTGCAAAAAATCGGGGGGTCAAAAACCCCAAAATAATAAAAGGCACACCTTTCATTTTTAACAACAACAACAACAACAACAACAACAACAACAACAACAACAACAACAACAACAACAACAACAACAACAACAACAACAACAACAACAACAACAGAAGCTCTCAGTAGTTGCTAGTAGACAACCACAGAATTCAAGGCTTGGTTTCTGTCAGGAAAAGGCAGGGCAAGGGAACAGGGCCCTCTCAAGGGCTGTTTTGACCTTTGAAGGAGGACTCAGCAGAGCAACACAAAACTACTCAACTTCCATGAATGACCTAGGCCTGGCAGCTTGCTGCTGTTCTGTAGTAATCATCATAAGAAAGCCAGAGTGGTGTAGAAGTTAGAGCTTCATACTAGGGCCTGGGAGACTTGGGTTCAAATTGTCAGTCTGCCATGGAAGCTCACTAGGTAACAAAGGGCCAGTCACGTAGTTTCAGCCTAACCTACCTCACAGGGGGAAAAATGAGGAGCATGATGTAAGCTGCTTTAGTCAACACAGGAGAAAGGGAGGGAATATCTGAAGTAAATAAAAACCAATAGCTGACGATGGAAGGCAGATAAAATATAGGATGGTGAATGATTGAGAAGGAGAGCATGAGGCACGGAAAGAGAAGAAGATTCCAGGGTTTGCCAGAAGCAGGGGAAGAGGAAATAATGTTGGGAGGGGAATAAAAGTGAAAGGGATGCACACACACAACACACCCAGCCCAGCAGGTGCAGCCCCAACTTAGCCATAGTTTCCCCAGGTAGTGGCTGCTAGGAGGAGGGACAGTTGAAGACAGAGGAGGAGATAAAGGTGGGTTGGCTGTTGGGTGGGAAGGGGAGAAACAAGCAGGAAAAGGGGAGAGGCTATGAAGGCTTCCAGGGATAGGAAAGATGAAATAGTGGGAGATGGGGAAATGAGGTTCCCTCCCACAAGACCTTTCAAATACCTAAAGTTCAGGTTTAATACACATGTAAACATCCCACACACACAGCCTCTCTTACAATCAGCAGCTGTGACCTGTTTTTCAAGATGCTGGGACTCAACATTTAAAGATGCTTCTTCTTTCCTGTTTCCTTCTTTTTAACCCTGCCTCTCTTCCTTTGTCATAACTGCTCCGCCTACCCTTTGCCTACAAAAAAGTAAACAAACCCAACCTGAATACAGAGTTGCTGACTGGGCATTGTTCTTTGTGAGACAGAAAATGTGGACGCTTTCCAAATAGAGTACGGGCCCTACCTCAGAGATCAGATAAGGACTAGGCAAAGAATGTCAGTAAAAAGTCACCAGATACCGATTAGCTCACGACACCTGGGGGGCTCGGCCAGTCCCTTACAACCACTTTCAAACCATGATATAATTATATGAACTGTTGTACTGTATGATGACAAAGATATTTTGCCGTGTTTTCTTTACAAAGTAACCTTTCATAAATTCATACAAGGGTTGCAAGAACAACTTTAAAAGATAATGTGCAAGTTGAGATTTCATTTAAAACTAGTTTTAACAAAAACTAAAACTTTAAAAATCCAAATAAAATTTTTAAATTTTTATTTTTAGATTTAAGTCAGTGATTTTTATTTATCTAGATCTGGGAAGGAGGGGCGTGAAGTAATAAGATATATAAGAAAATAAAGCCTTAATAAAGCACACTGCTGAAGACAGTGCATATTAAAAGTATAAGGTGAATTACTTGACTTTGATTAGGCACTGAGCCATATTTAAAATGGCATCAGTTGTACTAACAGCACTATTCTAAACAAACTTCCATCATTCTAAGACTCTTCTATGGATACGGATATGACTCTTAAGATATAAACATGCTGTACCACATCACAACTGTTTGTTTTGTTCCTGAGTACCTGAGAAACAACCTGCTGATGAAACACAATGTTCACTGTCCCTATATGTCATTATAGACAGAAGCAAGTATATCAAATTATAGATGGACTTACATGAGCAATATGAAGAAAAGTTTTTTCCCCTTGAACAAAGGGGAGAAATAACAGAAAAATAAAGCAATTAGCTCCTGCTCAGGTTTCCTTAAGTCCTTAGTAACTTCTCCTTCAACCTAAACAGCTTTAAATATGCAACTCAAGATCCAAACTAGATCATGCAAGGGATTTTTAAAAGACCAAACCTTTAAACAGCTGATACTCTCCTTATGACCATATCACATTGATTTTGAAACATTCTTCTCTTATGTCTTCACAGTTAGGAAACTAACATCTGAGCTGTAGTCTTGGTGTTCCAACTCTGACATCAAAATCACTGCTTCTGGGAGAACACCCCAAAGGCATGCATTGTCTTCTGAAGGTTATTTCAACTAGGCTTGGTGATTTGGTAAACCCAAATAACAGAAAAACTTGAAATAAGTCATATCGGGTTTTTCTTTTACGAATAAAGGCTCAGGTGTATTCAAAAAGCCAAATACACCTGGGGCCAAATAACATTAGGCTTTTGGGCTTTTGAAATTTCCCTCCACTGCCATATGCCAATGTGAGCTTGGGAGCTAGTGGAAGGGGATAGAGACAGAGAGATCTTCACGCACATGTAGGATTTATCCCCTACAGGGTTTAAAAAACGTCAGGAGAGAAAGGGTCAGCCAGATGCATGCAGATCTATCAGTGCTTTCTGCATGCCGGATCTGTCCCCTGCCAGTGCTTTCCAAGTCTTGTGGGGCTTGAAAAGCATCAGCAGGAGAAGGGTTGGCCAGATCCTGTATGCTCAGCCCCCGAGGTCTTGGGAAAGGGCAGGGGGAAGAATACAAAAAATTCAGGATTGAGTCTTTTAACTCAAATACATTCAGTAATAGCTAAAGGAGCCAAAGGATATTGAAATTATTTGGCTTTACTGAAAATTTCAGAGTTAAAAAGCCCCCCAAACTTTACTGATCTTTTTTATTGATGCTCATGCCTAATTTCAATGTCTCCTCATGGCGGAAATCAAACTTTACCTCTAATTTCCCACTGAAGTTCTCTTCTCTTTTTTTCCATGTAACCAATTGATGGTGACCCCGGTAGGGTTTTCAAGGCCAGAGATATTTCACCATTGCCTGTTTCTGTATAGCAACCCTAGTATTGCCTCGTGATCTTTATCAAGAATGATCTGCCTTTGAGAGAACTGTTCTCATCTCAAATCTGAGACTCTGGAGAACGCCTCTCTGTTGATAATGTAATAAAACTTAACCTGGGTTTGTACCTGTGAACTTGCAGCAACACACCATAAAATAAAATAAATTTTGTTGAAAAAGAGAAGGGTTTTGAACAATACAGTTCCAGTGAACAGCTCAAGCACACACAAACAATAACGCTAACTTCCTATATACAAATACTACCCTGTTTCTCCGAAAATAAGACATCCCCTGAGAATAAGACGTAGTAGAGGTTTTGGTGAAGTGCTAAATATAAAACATCCCCCGAAAGTAAGACGTAGCAAAGTTTTTGTTTGGAAGCATGCCCGTCAAACAGAACACCAGAGCATGCAGCTGTGGAGCGGAAAAAATAAGACATCCCCTGAAAATAAGACGTAGTGCATCTTTGGGAGCAAAAATTAATATAAGACACTGTCTTATTTTCGGAGAAACACGGTAAATAAAGGTTCTGCAGTGCAGGTCTGAATTTCTTGAGCTCATAGCAAATGAAGTCCAACAAAGCAAACAGATATAACACAAGCAAGTGGTGAGGGGCAAAGAAACAGGGAGCAGGATGGAGTGGAATACACTATGGGTATGACCTAGCCCAGGGGTAGGGAACCTGCGGCTCTCCAGATGTTCAGGAACTACAATTCCCATCAGCCCCTGCCAGCATGGCCAATTGGCCATGCTGACAGAGGCTGATGGGAATTGTAGTTCCTGAACATCTGGAGAGCCGCAGGTTCCCTACCCCTGACCTAGCCAAACAGACTACATTTTATAGAAAATATGGATCATGAACCTCTTGCAACTAATTACCACTCTCCTTCCAAAGAGTCTTTTGGAAGATGAGCAAACCCCCTCTTCCAACTTGCTCCAGTTGCAACCAGTAAGCCAATTTATTGGCCTGGTGAAACATTCTTGATGCTAACAATCTCTGTGGGAAAGGGAGGTAGCTAGTACCTGTTGTTGATTGAACAGGGCAAAGGTAAAGTATAAATGGGATTTCACTTTGAAAACAGCTCATCTTTTGACAGTTTCCCATTCAAATACTAAGCAGGGCTAACTCTACTTAGCTTTCAAGGTTTGATGAAATTGGTTTAGCCTGGACTATCAAAGTCAGGGGTACTTTGATTATCTAATGAGATGTAAAATAAATGTAAGTTACTACACTTACTCAGAAAAAAATGACACCTGGCTTGACAACACTACATGTGAAAAGGTTCTGGGAGTCTTCGTAGACCATAAACGAAACATGAGTCGGAGTGTGATGCCGAGGCCAAGAAAGCCAATGCGATTTTGGGCTGTATCAATAGGAGTATAGTGTCAAGATTGAGGGATATAATTGTACCTCTCCACTTTGCATTGGTTAGACCTCACCTAAAATATTGTGTACAGTTCTGGGCACCGTAATTCAAGAAGGATATTGACAAGCTGGAACAGGTCCAGAGGAGAGCAACAAAAATGGTAAAAGGTCTGGAGTTCATACCCTACAAAGAGAGGCTTAGGGAGCTGGGGATGTTTAGTCTGGAGAAGCGTAGGTCAAGGGGGAACATGATAGCTATGTTTAAATACATGAAGGGATGCCATGTCGAAGAGGGAGCAAGCTTGTTTTCTGCTGTCTTAGAGAGTGGGACACAGAGTAATGGATTCAGGGTGCAGGAAAAGAGATTCCACCTAAACATTAGGAAGAACTTCCTGACCGTCAGGGCTGCTCAACAGTGGAATTCACTGCCTCAGAAAGTTGTGGAGTCTCTTTCTTTGGAGGTTTTTAAACAGAGCCTGGATGAACATATGTCGGGAGTGCTTTGATTGTGTGTTACTGCAGGGGTCTTGGACTGGATGGCCCTTTTGGTCTCTTCCAACTCTATGATTCTATGAGATACATGTAGCTCTTGATGCTGAATCCTCTGAACTTCCTGTTCTGAATGCCTCTTTTCCATATGCATACAAGTCTTGAAAAACTTTGTCCACTCACACAGGCATTGAAATTATGATGTTGCATGGTATATTCATAACAACTGTTTGTGTTACAGGACAATTCCTTAAAGGAATACTTTGAACCTTTGTGCTAGGGAGCTCAAAGTCTTTTTATACATGCTCCCTGTCCACTGAAAAATGAAGTTGGCTAAGTACTGTGACTGGAAAGGTGGTCCTTCCCTCCTTGCTGGCTCTGATTGTCTTCCTGGACAAAAGGAAGAAGTAACTGCATGAAATAATGAGGTCATTCAACCAACTAAGTAATGCATTATGTGCCTAGATAATTTTTATACCTCAATAAACATCCTTATGATTGGAATACAGCCAGAGAATTACCTAGGTGTGTCTAGAAATGTGGCTACACTGGACTGTTCTTCCTACTGATGTTGTTGTAATGCTGCCTTTGCTACTAGGAGTGGTTATATTACAACAGCATCACAGCTTCCGGTGTAACTAGACCGTACAATTAGGTTTCACAAAACAGTTTCACAGTTCTTTGTACTGTTGTCATAGTTTTGTTTTAATTACTAACAATATCGACCAAACTGTACTGAACCTCACACATTTAAACACAAGTATTTTGATCCCACTCAGAATTAAAATCCCTGCAGAATGATGCTGTGATATATTTAGATTCAAAAGTATGGACACCCTGACAGAGGTACACATGCCAAGTACCAAGGGAGGATGGGACAGTCTATTGTGACTAACATCTATTTTTCAAGGTTTCAGCAGGTTTACATCCATTCCATGGAATGGGATGCCAGAGTAACACCAGTGACTGTACAACACAGTTATTCTCCTGTTTTTACTTTTTTTCTTAGCATCATGTAATGTTTTGATAGTTTTCCAGTGCCATTTGCTCTACTGAACTGAGACATATTTTTGTGTATAAAGATATTTTCCTTTAAAGATCTCATCCAGGACTGTTCATCCACACACAGATCAGAAACTCCTGACTGGGCTAATATCCAATTTGCTGGCCGAGGAGGAGGAAGGGTGAAACAGCATACACACACAGAGACCACTCATAAATGCACATAGTTCCAATCTGAGCCTCATGCTGCAGGTAGAGAAAAAAGGGGCAGAAGTTGAATGGTGGGAGAGATTGGAGAAAGAAGAGAGAAGAGATGGACGGAAAGCCAAAGTGCACTCACATATACACAACTTCCTCACAGGCAAAGACAGCAGAAAGCATGGAGGGAATTCTTTTACACTAGGGACTATGCATCTTGTGGGGGAATAAAGGGAAAACCTGTTGGTTCCTGCCATTATAATTATAATCACATGAAATTTACAGCCAACTCTCCAGTGGCTTCACAGTGGAGAACAAGACCATTAATGAAAGACAAGCTGTTTTCAGAGTACAGTACTCCTACTACAAATCTTCCCATAAAAGAACGCTTCAGACGTTTCTGATGAACACCAGGATCCTCCAAAACAAAGCTTGGGCAGCAACATCCACATATACACAAATACAGAAAACAGGCATGTGGTTAGGAGCAGGGGACTCTAATCTGGAGAAATGAGTTTGATTCCCCACACCTCCACATGAGCAGCAGACTTTAATCTGATGAACCAAGTTTGTTTACCCACTCTAACACATAAAGCCTGATGGGTGATCTTGGACTAGTCACAGTTCTTTCAGAACTCTCTCACCCCCACCTACCTCACAAGGTGTCTGTTGTGTGGAGAGGAAGAGAAAGAGTTTGTAAGCCGCTTTGAGACTCCTCACAAATCCAAGCTCTTATCCACTTCTAAATGTTATTGTTATTTACATCCAATTGTACTACTAACAATGCCAACACAGGTGAACAGCAGCAACTTTATGCCAGTTAAGAATCCACTTAAGCAGCCACAAAAAAAGGGAGTAAATAGTTTAAAATTAATTATACAGACATCCACAGCTGGGCTACTGACTACTGAGTTCACTTTGGAAGCTCCAGTATGTGTTCTGGAAAAAAATTATCTATGTCAGTCACTACTGTGTCAAGGAAGTCAAGGGTCTAATGCATTTCTATGTATGTACCTGATGCATTTTCTTGTTTACCTCTCACAGTGGAATCTTTCAAAGTTAAACAGATTGATCTTAGACATGTTTACTCAAATGAAGAGCAACAGAGGTCAATAGCACTTACACTGAAGATAGCATACCCAGAATAACATTCTCAAACAGGTTCAGAATACGCCCATAATTCCTGCTCATGCTGCAACAATCATGGCGCTCCTGAGAAGACAGATTTAGTACTCCAGCAAAACATTTCCTTCCTGAAAATCAGGTATAGACCTATGGCTGGAGAATGGAAGCAACAGAAAATCCTCTCTTCTGTGTTTTCACTACTACTCAACATGCAAGTAAAACACCTCCTATGGCACTTATTTCTATCCCACAATTCATTTTAGAAAATGTATTATCACCATTTTTAAAAAACCAAGTGTGGAAAGTTCCAAAATGACTAGGAACCATCCTCAGGAACACATGAATGAAGAAAAGCAGCCGTGTAGATTGTTGACAATTCACACAATATTTATTTATTTATATCACACCCTCTCCTGGTCAGGGCCAGGTTCAGGGTAGTTAATAATGCAGTACCACATTCACAATTTCTGCAGCTGCAGTATCAGCACTTTCCATTGTCTCTATTCTCTAATAATTAGAAATTATGTAGTATTCACATACCATTAAGGCACACATGAATTTTCTTCACACAACTAAATTTCCAAGAATAAACAGAACTATTTGCACATAATAGATATTATCTCTTCATAATTAAAATAATTCTCCACTGCGATTTCAGGGCTACTATCAACATATCTAATTCTCAACATGGCAAAATTGTGGATACACACAAACATTTGGGCATTAACCTCCCCCCAAGATTACAGCAGCACCTGTATCATTTGTAGTTTCTGTTTTTGCAGGGTACTGTACAGTCTACATAAAGTAAACTCTTGGCTGACTAGGTATTGTCTATTGTTTTTGAAAGGAAACAGATTTCTTTGCAGCTCCCCCAGAGGACAAGAATTAAGAAAATGTCAACAACAATTCTGGCTTCTTATCACACACACATTCTTCTACAATCTTCATTCAGCCCCACTGTATAAACATACCACTCCTTTTGTTACTGAATCAAACAGACATGTGTGTAACCTGTAGAAAAACATCAGTTTTTAAAATGAACCCGGGAACTACAAACTGATGTTTACATTTTAGACAGAAACTTAAGATATGTCTCTGTATATAAGTGTGCTAATATCAAAATATTACACCTAAATCTGGTTTCTGTAGTGTGTAGCCCATTAACTAAGCTTGCCCACATGTCTTTGACAAGGTTTTCAAGTACAATCCTGAAAAGCTTTATATACCAGCAAAGTGTTCAGCTCTGTTCTTACAAGGTATCAGGTAGCTTCAACAGAGTTAATCGAGGACACACTATTACATTTGGAATGCCAGGAATTTGCATTGGTGGAAAGCAACAAATCTGAGGCCTCTAGAGGGAAGGAAATGTGGCAGAACAGCCCCATGAAATATTATACTCCCAGGTAACACTCATAAAAGTTGTCCGGGGCTATGGAATGAATTGGCATACTTTCCCCTTCCCTCACTTCCAGGGGATGAATCGATTTTAAAAAATAAAAAATCCCTATCAAGAAGAAAACATTGGTACACAGACCCAAAAAAATAAATCACAAAGCTCATCAGGGAGCGGAGAACGCGTACTAAAGAAAATACTGCTTTCTACAATTAAATAAGAGAAAACTACACAGCTCACAAAATCAGCTGTCCTGCTCAGTTATGGAGAAATGCATGAAGAGGACTCCAAATAGGGCAAAAAGCCAGGGAACATCCTAGCTCTACAGTTTTCACACAGGATGCTGGGGGATAGGGTAGGAACAGGCAGAGGATCTCCAGGTCGATCGTGGGCTTGAAAAAAACAAAACAGGGCCAGAAGCTGAGCAAGGAAAATCTGTTGTACCGCCGATGTCATCAAATCAGACTATGGTTTTGGAGAAACCCTCAACTAACGGCTGGGTTGCTTCTATCCCATATTTCCAGACCCCACAGGCGCCTGCTTCTGGCTAGGGCAGGGGAAGCGCTTTTTACCGCGTATGGGTAAATGCAAGCTACAAATGCCGCTTTCAACATTTCGCCCTCCCCTTCCCTTTGCAAGGGCAGCAGGAAATATCCCTTTCCGCCTCTCACCCGCCCTTTATTCCCAGTCTCGGGTTTCACTTCTTACCACCGTGGCCGAGCCCACCCGCAACAGGCAGAGAAAGGACGAGCACCCCGGGCCAAAAGCGCCTACCTGCCGGGCCTCTCACCTCCGGACTGGGGCGCCCGGGGCCGGCGCGCGCTTGCGCGCTCTCTCGCTCTGGCGTCGCCACTGCTAAAGAAACGCAGGCCTCGGCAGCAGCACCGGTGTGGCGTGACACAGGCATCCGAGGCCGGCGTCTACTTAACCGGCACAGGGGCCCGGCTTGCCTGCGCCCGCCTCCTCCTGTTCCTCGGCGGAGAGGCGGGAGAGCGACAGCAACAGTAGGCTCTGCCCAGCACAACCGCCGCTTCCTGCTTGCGAGGAGGCAGACGGGGGAGGCTTGGGAAGGAGCGCCCCAATCCTGCAACTAGGGCAACCAGCAGGAACTACTGGGGCATCCCGGGCTCCCTCCCACTCCGGCGTTGGGGCTCCGCGAATGCCCGTTCGCCGCTCCAGTTTTCGTCGGGATCTGGACCTTCCTCCTCCTGCTGGCTGCGCCCTCCCGACTCGAGTCCCCTCTGCGGCCGCGTGCGATGGGCCGGCTGGGGAGCGAGTAGCTTTCTTGCTCCCCGCGGGCGAGCTACAAAAGCGGGAATCAGCAGCAGGAGCTGCCGGCCCAGGACATGTTTGAATGACGCCTCCCTTGGTACTCCTGCTGCCACCACTCCCCTGTGACAAGGTGGCCACTCATTCCCGCGCTTCCTCGGAAGCAATGGGGACTTACTCACCTGTTATTCTGCCTGGCTGAAAGGGTCGCGCGCCAGTTAAAGCTTTTGGGGGGAACGGAGCCATGCTATCGGTGCGCCCAAGCTGCTGCAAGCACAGCAGGCCACAGTCACACCACCTACTGGCTTCATGCAGTGCAAACCGGCCCTTGCAAATACGGCCTCGCAGTAACTGCGCCTTTCTGCCGGTCCTTACAATTTAATAGTAGAGACCTGAAACGACGGGATCATAACGCCAACCTTGAACTCCTGATTTTTTAAGAAAACTCCCAGGTTTCTTAAAATTGAAAATCTTCAAAGGGGGCACAACTTTTCAAAGGGGGCAAGATGAACCTCAGGAATAAAACGTTGGTCCACTCATGATAAAGCTTTAGGAATGTTCAATGTATTGTCGAAGGCTTTCACGACCGGAATACCATCTGTGGCTGGATCCTCTGAAGATGCCAGCCACAGATGCAGGCGAAACGTCAGGAGAGAATGCTGCTAGAACACGGCCATACAGCCCAGAAACCACACAGCACCCAAACTTTAGGAATGTTCTTTTCCACTCAGACAAATTATTTACATTATAATCTAGATAAAGCGGTAGACAAGAAAACAAGAAAAGTGGGCCAGCTTGTAGCTTCTTCATAAGCAATTGCTTCTTAATTAGGAAGGCTTAGTCGCTGCCTCTTGGAGATAAGATTTGGCAGTCAATTAATCTGAGGCATAATTCTAGCCCCACATCTGGCTTTTAATCACGTTTTGCTCCAGAGGCAGATACAGATCCATTTTGCCTGATGTAAAAGAATGTATGACTTCAAATTTTATTTATATTCATAGTGCTTTTCAAACAAATGCCTACTGCATATGGATTAGGATTCTTAGGGAGATAGCACATCCCTAACTGCTTTCTCATAAACCTCTATAGAACTCCTGTGTCTGTGTCTTTTTGCTGCTTTTTGAAAATTCCTGCTGTAGCAACACCAGGCCTCCAGTTGCTCTGCACATTTCCCAGAAGATTAGTGAGGTCACTGTTCCATAGCAAAAGAGGGGATTCCTTTTTAACCTGGGAAGGCTCATAAACATCTCCCTCCTGTTTCAGTTCCTGTCAGGTAGCATGGGACTGCCTGCCCAGCACCTTCAGGGCTCCTTGGGTATACATACTTTTTCTTCGACATGGTCTACACCAGTGATGGCGAACCTATGGCACGGGTGCCAGAGGTGGCACTCGGACACCTCTCTGTGGGCACGCGCGCACAGAGTTCGTCATGTGTGGGGCGGAAAATCACACCCACACCCACACCCACACCCACACCCACATCTAGGCTGGCCTGGGCCACTGAGAATGACATATGCACACCGCGGTGAGCAGGGAGGACTCGGCTGACGGGTCTGGTGCCTGTGCTCTGGGTGGCTGCTGCCCAAGGGGCGCAGAAGAGGCAGAGATTCTAGAGAGGCACAGAGCGGTGCGCGCAGGACTTGCTGGAGGCTAGAGCAGGCTGGCCCCTGCTCGAGCAGGTGGGGCGGAGAAAGAGGGAGCCAACTGGTTTTTTCTAAACTAAACCCTCAGCATTCAGGTTAAATTGCCAGGTTGGCACTTTGTGATAAATAAGTGGGGTTTGGGTTACAATTTGGGCACTCGGTCTCAAAAAGGTTCGCCATCACTGGTCTACACACCCCTTTCATCTGTTGGTCCTCTAGTGTTTTGGTCCTCTAGTGTTTTTAGGGCACTTGCTGAGCCTCTCCACTGGTGAGGTCATAGCTGTGACAGTCTGCATGGCATGTAACTACTTATGACATACCTGCAACTCCAGTAGGATCTGGGTCTGGAAAGGACGACAGTGATTGTTTTTTAATGTTCACATGGTGGAGATTATTTCCACAATCTTTAAAACTATCATGTAAAGTAGGTTTCTGTCTTGTATAGGGGAAACTGATGCTGAAAGACAAGGCTTACCTAAGACTATCTAATAAGCTTGTGACAAAATGTAAGCAAATGTCTATTGGATTAGATAAAAAATGTCTGTACTCTTTTCCACCAAAAGATCTAAGTGGAATGGTAAACACACCCGCCACTTCTTTCTAGACCATATTTCGAGTAGAATACTCCATGGGCTCCTAGTGATTGCTTTGTTCTTCCCTTCTGTTTCAATGATTTTTTTAAAAAATGCCCTTACCACTTTGTAGGAGATTGAGGAGTAGGCCAAGGGGGGGGGGGGCACACAAAGTTACATTTCATTTCCCCCCACCCACCCCCCGCCTTAGAGCTCCAACTTTTTTGTTGCACCTACCATTTTGAGTCAGCTTCAGGAGCCTCCAATGCTGCTGTTGCTACTATTGCAGAATGTTCCCAGGAGTTTCTTTCACTTACCACTCATCCGATGGTCATTTGACTGTAAAAAGTTGATGAATAAAGTTTGTTATTCCTAGAGATCCTGTGCACATGTTTTTTTGCTTTTGTTTTATTTTGAGGGAGTGTCTTCGTAGCTACAATAACACCATCTAAGAAGCACAGCAGTTCAATTGGGGACCTGTCTTTACCCATTCCTTTTTAATGGGAGGTAGAATGCCTCCGAACAGCTGTGATTTTTAGATGGTGTCATCATAGCTACACTTTGAATTGTGTTGCAATTTCTGGATTTTGTGAATAAATGAATATGTTGAAGTTACAGATTCTGTTTTTCAATGAAATGTGAACAAATGAAAAATTCTGCTTTGCGTACCCAAGCCCTTGATTGCACCTGATGTCTACCCTCTTGGACATCAGCCTCCAGCTGAAATGAAATCAAAATGTTTGTCTGAAAAAGCTGGATTTCAGAAAAAAAATTCTTAAGTCCCAAAAGGATCCAATAGTGGCATAAAGCATTTTTAACAGTTAGGGTTCAGATAGCATGGTGGCCAGGCAGTGCAACGGTTTGAAGAGATACCATTAAAAATAAGCCTTGTTCTATCAATGTGAAGGATTAGAACTTTTATTGTTGAGTACTCACACTTATATTTTGTAGACCCAACCAAATTCTGTTTAATACCAGCACAGCCCAAACTGGTATTGTCGATTTTATTAGGTCCTACTGTATTGCCTGGGTGGGTACGACAAGAGAGTTGGCATCTGGCTTTGTTGCAGGGTGTGACCCCTCGGTACATATCTTTGGTCCATTGTTGCTGGTTAGAAGCTGTTATAGATTGGGGTCTATCTATAAGCAAGTGATGGCTTACCACCCAAGGCCCGAAAGAGAAAAATATGTGACAAAGTATTCTAGTCTGTGAAAACTTGTTCCACTAGTGACTGGAATAAAAACTGTTTTAGCCTTTAAGATGCTACAAGGCTCTCTTTATGTTCTTTAGTTCATGATGCAATTTATTTAATTTATATCCAACCTCATCTGCAAAAAAACAAAACCCAATCCAATTATGCGCTGCAACTCTGTGGTATCATGGGGTGATTATTCCAGAGAAAGAGGAAGGAGCTTTCCTGTAGGAAAAGTTCTGGCAGATATAGCTCTTGTTATCTGTCCCTAGTTTACACTGAAGGCAAATTTTATGGGGAAAGTACATAAGCTGATTAAGTTTACAATAACAGTAAGATGCACAGAAGTTTTAGATAGTTGAATTAGCCTAGAGAAAGCTTAACTTGTGCAAAATCTGTCAAAATGTCAGAAGACAGTCTACAAACTTCCATATTTTCCAGAATTTTGAATCAGACTGGAAGCAAAAAACTAAAAACATTTGGAAGATGATGTTTTTTAGGCCTCTGGTGTGCAGTTTGTGCAGGATATGTGGCAGACTTTATTAGATTAGATGGTGCTGGATATAACTAGATTATAGTTGCATAAAAGCCTTTGGGAAGAAAAAGGGGGGAAAGGCAGTTACTATTGGGAATATAAAAACCAGTGGTTAATCAGAAATACTAAAAAGAACACACGGGACACTTAAAAGGATAGGACAGAGGGAAAATGGGGAGCTCTTAAAGTAACAAAAATGGAAATTAAGATAGATGACATACTAGGTATAGAGTTGATGTTTATCTAGCAATCACAAGGCAAGAAACTCCCATTGCTTCCCCAACCCCCTTTAACAGCCAGACTGATGAAGAGTTCTGGGGAAACTATTTTGTGTGGTCCTATTAATTTTATTTAATTGGGGCAGGGGGAGGGTTTCCTAGGATTTTTCTGTGAATCAAAGTTGCTATCTATGACCCCTGGCTGTCTTAGAAAATCCAGATTTAACTATCACGTAAAGATCCTGAAGATGGAGGAAGTGGAGATTGAATGTGTATATGGCTTCTTGTATGAAAATACTTTAAGATACTCCATAACATCAAAAAACAATCCTTAATGTCCACATTTCTACGTGTTTATGCAATAATATAGCTTTCGATTTCGAATACCTTTAATGGCATATAAACCGCATAAACATCACAAATCTAAAACAAGTTTTACAATTTCAAGCGCATTGAAATAACACCGTTTAAAAATTTAGCCACCGCTTCCAACAGATCAAGGTTGTGGCTATTTAAAAGATATATAACCTTCTGATCATCTGTTATGCTAATATAGCTTTCAATACAGAAATTGCATGCAAGTTCTTACAGAACAGTTATTATAAAACTTCTCCCATTGCATTGACCTCCTTTTAGTTATGATTTTTTTTAATTAATGAGGGGAACATTCTATAATTAAGTAGAACTCACTGTTAGAATCTAATTTTTAATATTTTGTGATGTGGTGATCTTAATTATTCTGGGCCCTGGGCAAAAGTCCAGAATGGGATTCGAGAATCAGTGCCACCTCACTGGGGCCAAGCAGGGAGTGGCCCATTCAAGGTGGGTGGAATTTTCCACTACCCCTGCAAGACTGCTATCTGAAGTACAGCTGGATGGGCACAAATGGCAACAAGAACCTCCTTTTCTTCTTTTCTCCCTCTTCTGAGCTGTGAGCGATCAAGATCCTTCCAACATGGGGCCCAGGGTATCTGATCCTATTGCTCGTTGGCTAAAATGACCCCTGTTTGTGTGGAACTCTGGCCTGTTCTGCACGGGCCAAGGAAGCAGCTGCACACCGGGATAAATGACCCTGGCGCAGCTCTGAGGCCGTTCGCATGCTTCCGTGCAGGCAGCCCCGGAGCTGCCACGGCTCGTGGAGGCGCTTTCGCAAAAATGTGCGTCCTTTTTGTTTTTCAACTTAACTTCTCTTCTCTGTGCAGCTCTGCAAGGACAAGGGGTCATGCCCAGTGGTGGGATTCAAATAATTTAACAACCGGTTCCGGTGGTGGAATTAAAATAATTTAAAAACTGGTTGTTTACAAGCATCATTTTAACAACTGGTTCTACCAAAGTGGTACAAACCTGCTGAATCCCACCACCGGCACACGCCCCTATGGCCATGGCAACGCCTTGGTGGTTGGAGGGCAGAAGGTGTGTCTCCTAGACCCTGCAGATCTAGGCAGGGAAGAGAAGGTAACTTGAAAAACAAAAAGGGCGTGTCTAAAAGCAGCGCCTCCCACTCGGTGCCGTTCGCTTGGCACCAGGTACAAAATTGTGTTTTTAGAAAAACTTCGCTTATTTAGTGAGTTTCAAAAACCGCAGCCTGTGAGTTTCCCCATTGGTTGCGGGGGGAAGCATTCTGCTGACTCATTTCGGAAGCAGCAGCCATGAAAAGTTTTCCTCTCAACCGGTGTTTTTTATCGGGCCCGCACCAGTGTTTTTGGCCTGTGTGGAGTGGGCCCCAGTTTTTCTACATGCATGTTTCCCTGTGCTATATAGTGAAGGTGCATCAGTATCCATATTTGTCTTGTTTCTCACTATTCCCATTATTCACAATGACTCTTTGGCATCATATGAAATTTGAAAGTTGTTTGTAATATATACTTTTATCAACCCCAGAGTAGCATTATTTATGCTATTTGTTTCCTTTAGGATTATTTTTTTCTCTAATTGTGCTTTCCTCCTTATGTACTTAACATATCCCGTACAGATTCATTCTGTCTGACCACACAGATCTAGTATATTCACACTGAGTAATTTTATTAACTAAACTGATGTACTATTTTCCAATACTTGTTAATCTAAATGTTACTTAAGATCAGATTTAAAATCAGCACATGTTCCTAACATTTATACATAATCTGTCATTCATAAACACGTTTTCATATACATAGATTGCAAGTTTGCTGTATATGAATGCTAGTATACCAGCATTAAATATGGCATAAGATATCACTTTTTAGAGATAGGTTATTTGTTTACTGAAGTATGGTTACAAGCATTATTATATATGATAGGATATCACATTTTGGATAGAGATTATGTTTCCTTAAGTAAGGTTACAAGTGAAATATT
Organism: Sphaerodactylus townsendi; assembly: GCF_021028975.2. Taxonomy (NCBI): domain Eukaryota; kingdom Metazoa; phylum Chordata; class Lepidosauria; order Squamata; family Sphaerodactylidae; genus Sphaerodactylus; species Sphaerodactylus townsendi. Next base: position 142,722,972 of record NC_059425.1, read on the forward strand.
TCTGCGAAGCAATAACTGCTCTTTTCTCTGATCTGCTTCAGATGAAGGTTACCATATATAGAAGCATCATCTCTTTGAATTTATTCCTTCTGTATAAACAGCGACTATTGTTTTGAACAATTTAAAGCAGTGCTTGGTGGAGATACAAATCTCTTTGATGTAGAAAAGTTTGACCTGTGTTGATAGGATTGCTGCAGTTGTTATGGCACACAAAGAAAAACTACAATACACGATTGCATTTTAAAATGTACTACTTATTGTGATTGGCAGTGTAACCCTAAGTAGTTACACCCCTCTAAGTCTGTGAACATCAACAGATTTTCAATGGACTTAGGGAGTAACTCTGCTTAGGGCTGGGCTATTAATGTTGAACATATCCTGATGAAAGTTTTTATACCTTGCTGAGAATTTTGCCCTTGTTCTTTGAAATGGCAGCCCTGTATAATTTATTTTAAGGAACAATTATAAGAAAAGGATGTCTCCTGTGGATAGTTTAACATTAAATACAACTTTGATATGTATTTTAATACTTATAATAATTTTGGGTAATTTCTACTGTATTTGGACTGAAAAGAAATTGCACATTGAACAATTACAAACAGTCATGAATGGATTGTGAAGCCAAATGCTAACTTTTAATTTTAAAAAATGTCAAAATTATAACTGGAACTTAATTGGGATGAACAAAATAACGCAGTAGTACAGTGGAACCTCAGTTTTTGCCCGTAATCCGTCCAGTGACGCTCGGCAAAAACCGAAACCGGCGAAAACCAAAGCTATGCTGTTTGCACATACACTATGCAAACAGTGTAACAAATTTACACAAAAAGTATAAATTTATGCCTACCAAGCGAGCGTAGCAATAAACTAGAGACTATCTATGCAAAACCAAGGCAAAAAAAAAAAAAAGCAGTGAGGGGGGGGCAACTGCGCGAGGAAACTAAGACAGGCAATGAAAACCAAAGGCGACGATTACTGAGGTTCCACTGTACATAATATTCCAAATATCAAATTTAAGGTTCTAACTATAAAAACAGAATTTCCTATAAGTCACCATTGTAGTAATGTAAGTAACTGCTGTAATATAAGTTACTGTTGTAGTATTTCTGTTTTTCATTTTTCAGACTCTAAGTAATCAGGCATCCACAACATTTTTCTCTACTGGGGACTGTTTTTACTAACGGTCCAGGGATGGCACTGCCTTCCATTGCTCCATAGGCTTCCCCACCCCCCTTCCTTGCCCAGCCAGTTGCCCAAGAACCACAGGACTCCCCACAATTGGCAACCAGAGGCATGCCGACCTAGGGACATGGGGATATGTCCCTGAGCGCACGCCTTTCAGGCACGTGGGGGGCGCCAAAGGCCCCCCACATGACCAAAGATGTATGCTTGTAGCCAGCACCCCAACCCCCACCCCAATCCCCTCCTGCTGGAGCTGGCCTCCAGGGATGCGTGGGAAAGCTCTGCTCTGTCCCTGCCCTGCCCCAAGCCCCAAGCCCCACTCCCTACCTCCAACCACCACTCCCATGCCCCCAAGCCCCTCTCACTCCCTGGGCTCCCTGTAGCCCAGCTGCTGCTATCCCCAGAGCCTGGGGAAGAACAGTTGCCAGGCCTCCATCAATGTGCTTTTAAAAGCACTGAGGGCAGGGGGTGGGGCTTGGAGGTGGGACGGCACCCCAGTTCCTGGCCTCGGCTTTTATGCTTTTAAAAGACATCACTGGGGGACAGCAACTGCTCTCCCCAGGCTCTGGAGAGAGCAGCAACCAGGCTGCAGGAAGCCCAGTGGGGGGGGCGGGGCTTGGAGAGAGGATTGGGGTGGGGCTCTGGGGTAGGTCCCCATGCCCAAGGCTCCCCCCAAACCCTCCCTGGGCTCCCTGCAGCCCAGTTGCAGCACGGGGATCCACCCCAGAGCCCTGCCCCAATCCTTTCTACAAGCCCCACCTCCCCACTGGGCTGCCTGCAGCCTGGTTGCTGCTCTCTCCAGAGCCTGGGGAGAGCAGTTGACAGTTCCCAGTGATGTGCTTTTAAAAGCACGAAGGCTGGGGCGGGGCTTGGGGATCTTGTATCCTTAATAAGATTTTTAACACTGTCCATTGAATTACTGGGAAGAAAGTGTGACTTATGATTGCTGATTTTACAATTCTTGTAATTTATATTTTGCTTTAATCCATTTAATTACCTTTATTTCTCATTTTTTACATCATACATTGTGAAATCCTATGGCTATACAATAAAATCTTTGACTTGACTACTAAGTAGCAAATAGTGTGGACAAAGTAATTTTTCGAACTTAAGTACTACAGTCATCCTTGTGACTTACAGTGTTATCATAATGAGAGATTGGAGTGATTCTGCATAGGATTGCACTGTTAGTTGTACATATGATAGATTTAAGAAATGTCAAGAGATTACAGTCCCCACTAAGCTGTTTTGCAGTTGCTAATGGTACCCACCAATCCCTTATGATAACAATCAGTGCACAAGATCACACCACGGCACTGCTCTGAGTTCCTCAAAAGAAAACCTGGGATTGTTACCCAAAGCGAAGGGAGTCTGTCCCTTTTGAATTGGGGAATTAGCACAAGCAGACCTTTGACTTAATGAATGATCAGGCAAGCTTGGAATCTAGGGCCTTTTCTGCTTGGTGGCGGAAACGGCAGAAATGCAGCTTTATGCTGGTGGAGGGTCGGGGACCGTTCGTACGCTATCGTGCGAGCGGCCCCGACTTTCTTTCCAGCCGGAGAGGCGGCTCCTCATGGCCTGCTCCGCACGGCCCCCTCCACTCACCTCCAGGGGTTAAAGGGCAGCGTGGGTGTGTCCCCCAGCCCTCCAGAGCAGCGCTGTATGGGAAGGTGAGTGGAGGGGACGGGAAAAGCGGCATCTTCCTGCCGGTGCTGTTCACATCGTTAAGTGAGGTTTGAAAGCAGCGCCTTTGCGCTGCTAGGGGGCGGCCAGGACTCCTGTGCAAATAGCACCCTAGGGATGGCATTTTTTCTGTCCCTAGGACACTGTTATTTGGCTGTACGGAAATGGCCTTGGTTGCGAACGTTTATGGAGAGTTGATTAAGCAAGAAATCCACAGGAGAGCAAAATAAAGTTTCACAATTTTATTAAAAGAAAATAATAAACGTACAGGCACGCAATAATCAAAGCAGCAGAGCAGACACACAGTCCTAGGATATAAGCAGTGTTGGAGGATAGGTTTGAAGATAGGTGGAGGGAATTAGGGGAATTTTGGGGTAATACTATACCAGAACCTGAAGTGACTTTAGGTCCTATGAACAGAGCTGAGGGACCCACCCTAGCTCTGGTTGAAGAAGAAGCAATGTGTTGGGGACAATATCAACAGAGAGGTAGCCAGAGATATTGAACACTGACTATTGGGAGAGGAGGCTACTTATAGAGAGAAAGGGACCCTCAGGGTTATTCAGCGCATCCCTTAATCTTTCAAGACAAGGGGGAGTCTTGCCTTTCTAGGGAAAAACAAGAGAGAAGTTATCAACTTGAGCTGTGATGCTCAAGTTGATGGGTGAAGAACTTGAAATTAATGTTTGCTACTTAGCATTAATGGGTGAAGCCAGAGAGTGACTCAATCACAACTGCAAAACAATTAGGATGTAAATAACGTGGTCTTAAGATTAGCATAGTACTGGCAGGGACACTTGGGGCAGTCACATTAGCATGTTCTTTGTCTTAGCCAGGCAGATAGTCCATGGCTGGAGGTGGGAAGTCAAGTTCCATGGCAGATACACTGTCTTTGCTTTAATCCCTTTAGAAAGGGAGTGGCAGGCTATTATGCAAGGCAGATATGGGTAAGGGCAAGTCCAGAAAAACGTTTCTATGCTTGTGGGCACACTAGCCAATGCAGATAATGGATGCCCCATCCTGGCTCTGCACTGCTAGGGACACCAAAGGTTGGCAGGAAAATTAGACCTGGAAAAGAGGGCTCCACCAACCCACTATGGGTCGGTCTGGTAACAGGATGGTGGTGGTGATGAGTATATGATAGACACATCTTTCTTTCATAGGGAAAGTTAGAAAGAGAAGGAACAGGGCTGGGCTTTTGCTAGGAATTCATAAGGTCAGAACTTGGTTTTCTCTAGCATCCATCTTGGACTGTCAGAACAAGAATAAGTTTCAAGCTGAACTCTCACCCAGTAAGAAAGATCCCTTCTGCTTTCTTGTCTGGGGGGTGGGGGGTGGGGAATACAAACTGAGGAGAAAGCCTGCTGGGCACTCTGGTATGTTTTAGATAGAACTTTCAGTAACTTTAAATCCCTGATTCAGGAATTTCTGAAATGATACAGAGATGATTACGCCAGTTTGATATTCTGCTTGTGAAAAGAAAAGTTCAGAACAAAGAAGTCAGTATTCGTGTGTCTTGAGTTGTGCCCTGAAGATCACTAGACTGGCTCTGATGGCCTGCCAAGAAAAGTGAATTCCAGAGGCTGGGGGCCCTAATAGAGAAGAAGTCATGACACAAGGCAAGCAATGCTCAGCATTATAATTAGCAGCAAGACTGTCCCAACTGAATTTTAAATTAGGTTTTGCACAGATCTTATTATCAATAAACTTTAGTGATATTACTCCCAATTAAATGTTTGTGCTTTAAAAAAATCTAAATCTCATAAGTTGCATTATTGAATTGCATTAAAAGCTACACAAAACTCAAGCTGCTTTAAATGTGTGTAAGATCTTGAGCATTTCCATAGAATTACTTTTCTTTTATCATTAAATTGTAAAACTGTGTCACAAATTGCTTGTGCATCTCCCCCTGTGGTTTGCAGAATTGCTGTTTGGAAGCACATGCCCAAAATTCTCTTGGGCAGACAGAGCCAACCAGTGCTTCTTTGCATCAATTAGGATTAATCAGTACAGGAAGAAAATATTTCCTGCAAATGAGGGACAAAATAATGTTTAATTGGTTTGTGTAATTGCATGCAAGAAGATCCTGCTGAATTAGACTGACCTCCATCTATTGCAGCATCTGTCAAAGACCTAACCCGGCCTTTGGGGTGGTAGCAACACCAAGCCATGGGCTCCGAACCAGAACTTGAGACATCAAACTCAGATGTTGCCCAAGGCTTCAGTTTGCCTAGGTACGCCACTGGCCTGCAGAGCTTTTTTGTGCCAGCTTTTGGTCCTCATTTTAATCACATTTTTTCTATATTCTTGTTTGGTTTTCTGGGTCTTCAGCAAATGTCTGTCCTTCACCTCAATCAATGCCTGTTCTTGACTTTTATTCACATAATTGGCCAATCCATGTTTCTCCTCTTCCACTGTTTGCTGTACTTGCAGTAAGTCACCAGATCTCCGGGGAAGGTATAGTCTATCAGTATCACTGGGTGGGTGTAAAGCATAGGTGTCAAACTCGTGGCCCTCCAGATGTTATGGACTACAGTTCCCATCATCCCCTGCCAGCATCATGCTGGCAGGGGATGATGGGATCTGTAGTCCATAACATCTGGAGGGCCACAAGTTTGACATCTGTAGTGTAAGGCATGGTGCACTGTCATAAGCTTCCGAGTTTTTCCATGCACTCTATGGTATTATATTAACTGGAGGCCTCTCCCCTCTTGAAACCCTGCCCTCCTCAGACTCCACCACGAAATCTCTAGGAATTTCCCAATCTGCAGCTGGCAATTCTAGTCAGATCTGAGTCTTTCCTCAAATACCAAAATAGGCTTGAAAGGGCTCTGCCCCTCCCTGCCCCCGCTTTTACTGACAGAACCACACTTTGGTCTGCTGTGGTTGCCTAGCAACAGCCACTGAGGGAAGCTGTTGCTTAAAGCTACAGGCACTCTTTTTTATCATTTTCAGATTTTTAAAACTTTCTGATGTTTTTTTTAATTTCACATTTTTCTGCAGTTATGGGGGCTGTTTCAGATTTGTGGAAAATTCTTTCTTGTTCATTTGCAGCTCCAGTCCCAGATTCGGTGCACTGGGCTGTTGGTCTCATGGCCAGCCCTCCGTCCTGGTCCCCACCCCCCACCCCCCTCGCCAGAGAGTGAGGGGACATTTTATGGTTTGGAAAGCAAAAGCAGCCCGCCGCACCCTGGCTGTCAGCAAAGCAGCAGTAAGCGTTTACTACCGGCGACTTTTACTACCGGTGAGCTTTCTTGTTTAACTAGGACTGGACTCTGACCATTGATTTGCCTACTGTTTTGGGGACTATTTTGCCTGTTAAATAAAGACTGTGGACGTTTGCTAACTTCAACCCGCCTTCTTGGCTTTCCTGGCAGCCAAACCGTGACAGAATATAGACAAATGGGGAGCTGCAAGAACCTTGTAGGGGTAGCTATCCTATTCTCCCTCTCTTCCTTCCCTCTCCCATACTTCTCTCACTCACTCTTTTCCCCTCCTACCATGCCATTTTCTTATTCTTTCTCTCTCCCATGCCTCTCGCTGTCTTTCTCTTTCTGTCCTACCATCCCATCACCTCATCCTTAGAATATGGGATGATGTTTAAAATGTGTATGAATTTGAATGAAACTAAGAAAACTTAGAGGGTAATTCTTGTTCTCTAAGAAGAAATGTGCACAGCTTTGATATAGTCCAATACATTCCAAGATTTCTTGGTTGACCAGAAATTCCAGGTTTGGTTTTTTTTTTATAATATTTTAATGGTTGCCATAGAAAACAAACATGATTTTAGAGTGTTAGATCCTTTTGGTCTAAAACTGTAACGATGCCACCATAAGTAAGCTGAATTGCATAAAGCAGTCTGTCATAAAGGACTAGAACATACAAGGTTATTCATAAAATGTAATTTGTAATGTGTGACAGTTCCTGAATTTTTCATATTTTCATAAGTGACCTTTTCAGTTGAGGAAAATTTAATATATTAACGCTGATTCTTCCCATTACTTAAGGCTGATTCTTCCAATTACTCTGTTTACAATGCATGAGAATAGAACATATCAACCACAAGCACGTATTGATTTCTTTTGTTGTCTACTCTCCATTTGAAGTCTCAGAGCATTGATAAACAATGCCATGCTAAATCAGATGTACACACTTCTAAGTCAATTGACTTCAATCGATTTAGGCCCTTTCTCCACAGCAAATTCTGAGCAGGTTACAGCCGGGATTAATGAACCTGGCATAGCCCCGGGCCCTTCACATGGGACTCCAGCCAGGTTGCGCGCCTTCGTACGGAAGCGTTTTTTTGGTAAATTTTCTCAGAAACTTACCTCCCTCCAATGTAGCTAGGCAGGCAGGCACACAGGTTCCCCCAGAGCCTTGCTGGAGCCATTAGTGTCTGTGTGGCTCTGCAGATGGGAGCTGGGAGGGGAAGAAAAAAAACACACAGCCGCATAACGCGCTTTGCAGTCGCGGGCCTGCACTTGGCCCCAGCTGCAAAGTGAGTTAAAACAAAAGAATTGCACATAGTGAGGTTGTTGTAAAACTCAGGTTGGGGGTGGGGGAACGCTGAATGGATCCGCATTAGGATCGGGATCCGTGCAAAGTCCCCCCCCCATCTGGGTTTTTACCGGTGTTATCCTGGTTTAATTGGCCCGTGTGGAAAGGGCCTTAGAAGGGCATACCTCTGTTTAGGATGGCCATACTAATCTCCCAACAGCCATGTGAAATGTTAGGCTAAAATAGTGATTTGGCACCCAATGAGCTGCATAAATAGTGATTTAATTTGAATTTTCCCCATCCAAAACAAATTGCTGTCCCGTCTTTAAAAATATTTAACATAAATTTTCATTGATATTCTCTTAGATCTGGTTGGAATAAAATCACTATACTACTAGCCAATAAGTAATAATGATTGGCTTTAATCCTTATAATTATGAATGGAGCAGAGTTTACAGAGAGGATCTTTACTGACTTCCTCTTCCTACTGCAGCTCCCTAAAAGCTAACGATCATCACTGAACCATTAAATGTGCAGATTGGTAGGATACAACCCAATTTTATTTATTAAATCTTTTGGAATCTTTAATGTTTGGGGTTATAGTAGTTTCAGAGGATAGTCATGATTGTCTGTAGTAGCATAGCTAGATTAGAGACCAGTAGCACCGTAGAGACCAACAAGAGTTTGTGGGATATGAGCTTTCAAATGTCGAAGCTCCTTTTGTCATCTGATAAAAGGAGCTTTGATTCTCAAAATTTCACACTGCCTCCTCCCCTCCCCAACTTATTGGTCGCTTAGATGCTACTGGACTCAAATCTAGCTGTGAATGCAGTAGCAGTCATGAATACAGTGGTCTCAGTGTTATGACAATCCGAGTCATTAGGGTACCACTTTCAAATTGGAGTGCTATCCATCTTGAATAGTGTAAGCCGTCTGGAAAAAATGCATCGTTTTGTTGGCTAATTATCAGTCCCTTTGTTAAGGAGGGTAGGATGCATGGAAGTTTTAAGACTGCATTTTCTAGCCCCAATTTTTTTTTAAAAAAATCTAAATGTGATGTTTACTACTTTAATAGTTATCTGTCATCACATTTAGGAAGAAATAATTGGGAATGTGGAAAGGAAGAAATCATTTTGGTGTCAACATTGATAAGGAATAATATTGATTTGAGAAGCAAGGATAATTATTATGACGATGAATGCCAGGATTACAGTAGTCCTGCTCAGAAACTAGTATGCGACCATATTAAATCACACAAATAAGATGTTGGTTTTTCAAAACCCTCAATAATATAAATATGCCAATGAGATATGATTTACTATGCTAAACCTTATCCCACTACTGCTTCCCTTTCACCTTCTTTTCTTTCCCATTATGAAAATAGAGAGGAATCTCACTGTTGTTCTAGGTTTAAATCTGAAGAATTGTTGCAACAAGAATAAATTAATGAAACATGTGTCAAGAAAGCAGACAAATGATTTAAAGACAATCTTAAACATGTTTATTCAGAAATATCCTACTGAGATTAATGGGACCTGCTTCCTAGCAAGTGTGATCACAATTATAGCCTGGGTAACAAAATTAACATGTTAAGACAGGATTTGTAATAAATGTAGTAAGCTGGTGGGAAGCAATAATAGTGCAATTATACTTTTAAGGAGAACAGGTCATTCAACTTATCCTTATAATAAAAATAATACATGTCCTTCTTCTACACAGCTTGGCCTCTTTACTTGAATAATGGATATTACTCATTGAAGCAATAGAGATCTAATTAATCTATTTATATGAAAATATTCAACAAAGTTAATGTTTAGCACCTCAGCGGAAATTTTGATGTAAACTCTTTTTTGAGGTGCTAGCTATATACTTAGCAGTCACACCACAGTCATGTTTACTTCATAGTGGAGTTCCGAATCATCTTCAAGGTGTTGGTATTGACCTTTAAGGCCCTACGCGGCCTGGGACCTTCGTATCTTCGGGACCGCATTACCCCTCATGTCCCAATACGGCCTCTTCGTTCTGCAGAGGCCAATCTACTGGTGGTCCCTGGCCCCTCGATGATACGGCTGGCCTCCACGCGGGCCAGGGCTTTTACAGCCCTGGCCCCAGCCTGGTGGAATGCTCTTCCACCAGCTGTCCGGGCCCTGCGGGACCTTATAGAGTTCCGCAGGGCCTGTAAGACGGAGCTGTTCCACCGGGCCTTTGGAGGTACCAGCCGTTGATGGTGCCCCCCCCCCTTTTCCACCTTCTCCCACGGCCTTTATATCTGTGCCTCTGCCATCTTGGGACTTACTGCCCTTCCCTCTCTGATAGAGGGTCTGAAAATGAGATTACCGGATGCCATCTTAAAATTAGTTTAACTATTATATTTGGTTTTTATTATCGCTGCTTTTAAAGGTTTTAATTGTTTCAACTGTTTTATTGTATATTATCATTATTGTGCTGTACACCGCCCAGAGCCCCTAGGGGATGGGGCGGTCTAGAAATTTGAAAAATAAATAAAATAAATAAATAAATAAAATATGAGGCAGATGCCTGCTCGGTTCAAAACAGCTATAGTCATGGTCACAATAGCTGCAGCCATAGATATTCTCCTTAAAAACAGAATAAAGGGCACAATCTAATATGTGCTGTGCACAATGTTACAGTCAAAAGTATTTAACCAAGACTGAAATGTGCATAAATATAAAATGCTGATATACAATGCCTACTATGGCATGTAGATCACAATATTGTCTTATGTCACTTTTTCTCAGATTTTTGAAGTATAGGTGTAACGGTTGGCTAGCGCAGACCAAGCGGGCACACACCTAAGGTTCCTGAGGAGTTCCTGTCAGCCTTACTCTGACTGCCACCTCTTGGGTATACTGATAGCTCTGAGGAGATTTTTACTTTCCCCTCCAAAACTGACTGCTCTTACTAGGCTGGATTGGGGCAGCCTTATATGACTCTTGAGGCTTATTAGCAGGCAAACAAAGATGAAATGTTTATTTCTAGAATTACAAAAAAAGTTACAGAAATAATTTAAACTTTTCTTTTTCTCTGGCAGGAATATTTTACTAAACACTTAAGTTGTTTCAGATATTGTATTATAGTTTCTGAACAGTCGTCCTCTGGCTTAATTTTAACAATCCTAGTAAACTTTCTTCACAGGGAAAATCCTTCCTTCACAGCACTTGACAGATACTTAACTATCCAATTCCTTTCACTAAAAGAAATGCACACTGGGCTTTCCAGAGTATTCCCCCTGAAAACCCTCTCCTGACTCTGTTAACTGAATAACACACACCCTCAGAGACTTCACTGTCCCATATCTAAGTACTTTCTCTGCGGAGACCTACAAACAGGCCCTCCATGTGATTTAAGCAGTGGCGAAGCTCCCACGGGGACATCCGGGGACACTTGACCCGGGCGCACCCCGTGGGAGTCACGTGGGGGGCGCAAAACCATCCCAGCGCCTCCCCTCCTCTGCCTGATCTCCGGCCATTCTCCCCTTCTCCTTGCCTGTTCCGTCGTCGCCGCTCCCTCCCCCTCCTTGCCTGCTTGTCTTGATCGCTTGGCTGCTCTCCCTCACTCTCATTCACTTTCAGTTTTGATTTTGCTTCATGAGGGAGGAGGGAGGGAGGGGGAGTGAAAAAAGGCTGGGATAGAGCCAGACGAGCCAGGAGAGTGGAGAAGAGATCATGCATACCCTTCTGAAACTTGCATTGGTAAGTTTTAAAAGAAAATGAAAGGTGTTCTTTTAATTCTTTCAGTTTTACAGGGGGTTTCACTAGGGGGCTAATAAAAACAAAAGCTAGTTTGTGGCTTTTACCTGTTTTCTTCCAGCATAAGCACAGTATTATATCTGTAAATTTCATTTGTATGAGATCTTTAGCGCATTGAATATGAAAATAATCCCTTCATAGGTAATGGTTTAGCACTATAAAACTGCATTATACAAACAGCACACAAGCAGCATAATTTGCATACTTGATTCCACTTGAAAAAGATCTATCTTTAAACCTTCCAGTCTTCCCCCTTGCTATTTTAGTTGCCTGTGGCTATTTTTTGTTTTTTTGGTATAGTTTTTGGCATATAATTTTATAATATCGTGTCTCTCTCAAAGTAACTGCAAGAATGTGGTTTTTCACTACAGATAGTGGAATGGAATAGTTAGCTAAGGGTTCCAGCCTCCAGGTGATGGCATATTATAGATCTCCTGGAATTACAAATGATTTCCAGGTACAGAGATCCAGTTCACCCAGGAGGAAAATGGCAACTTTGTAGCTGGTAGATTCTGCATTTGCACTCCACTGAAATCTGTCACTCTCTCTGGAACCCCTCCCCTTCCTCAAGGTTTCATCTTGAAAATCTCCAGGTATTTCCCAATCTGGAGCAGACAACCCTGGCTTCTGGCACAATGTTGCATGTTTTAATAATAGCTATATCTTTCAGTAAGTTTGTGATGTCCTAAGAATTGCTTGTAAAACAAAGGAGCCTAGGAAGGAAGGAGCAGGGGACACAAACACATAGCTGTTTGCATCTGGGATTGTAGAGAGTGATGTGTTGGAGATGCTTGGAGATAAACTCCCCACAGTAAAACTCTCTGAGGAGTTCAACAAAAAAAAGAGCATAGAGGCCAAAGTCTGATAAGTTGCCTCTTGGCACCTGAAGTATTCAGGAGGTTTAATGCCCCTGAATGTGGCCAAGTTTTGCACAGTTTCAGCACTCAAGACAGATTTTTTCAAGGAGCAAGTCAAAGAAAGTAGATTCTGTGAGTTTGTGCCCAAAGCAGCCCACAGCAGCTTCTCCATGCCTTGGCTACCCAAGGGCGGATGAATGTCTCACCATATAAATTCAAAAAGAAATACATAAGCCCCACCTTTCTCTGGGAAGAACAGCTTTTGGTCATCCAGGGTTACTTTGGAGCTGCACCCTTAGCAATTAAAAGGACAAATCTGCAGTGTTTGGAATTCTTGTAGATACAAGTCTAAAGGAAATAGGCATTCAAGAGAAAGAGATGGAAATTCAGGACGCATGCTGTGTCTTACTTGGTCAGGGAGTTTGATATTAATCCAAATTGGCTATTATTTTTGGCAATGCTTGGGAGAAATGCAAAGGAATGAGTATGGACGGTAATAAAACTTATTATTGAAACAAAACATTTTGCAGAAGCATTTTTTTAAGTCGTATGGCACTTAAAATACTTTTAAAGATGTTATAACAAGTTGTTAAACATTTTTGAAAATGTTATTGTCAAATTTTGTTAATTTCTGCTGTGTGCCATGGCCCATTGCTGTGTTCAGATTTGTGAGTTGGGAAATGTTCTATAATGTGATGGTGGCTTTGAGATGACTTGGTGCAAAAATCATTCTTTGGCTGTAGTGGGGGAGGGTGGTCTTTGGTCATGGGGGGAGGGGGGCTGCCTGGGGGGGCGCAAATCCAGATTTTGCCCCGGGCTCAATGTTCCCTAGCTACACCTCTGGATTTAAGTATTGCCCTTGTGAAGATGTTTCCTTAGGACTTTGGCTCAGGTTTCACATTCAGCTTGGCCTTCCTAGTCCTAACCAAAACCCGGCTATCCAGCCTCTTGAGAACCAAAGCTCTCTCCTTCTCTCAGGCTCATTCCGCACATGCAGAATAATGCACTTTCAAACTGCTTTCAGTGCTATTTGAAGCTGTGTGGAATAGCAAAATCCACTTGCAAACAGTTGTGAAAGTGGTTTGAAAACACATTATTTTGCGTGTGCTGAAGGGGCCTCAGTTTTGAGAGCTTCCTTTTTACTTCTCTTCAGGAACACCCATCCTCTGGCTTTTTAAACAGCTGCAGTACCAGCCAGTCAATCAGGTGGAGCTCTTAGTTAACTCCTTAAATTCTTTTTGCTCCGACAGAATTGCACTTTAAAATTAACCCCTAATCAACAGTTCATCACAGTAGGTTTATGATTCCAGTCATGGAGGTCTGCGTGCCAAAGAAAACCTCTGCAAAGCCATGGAGAACTTCATTCCCATCATATTGATCCTAATGTCCTGGTTGGATGCATTTTCTTATGTGGATGTAAATATGTATATCTTTCAAAGGTCTTTGATTATTACACGTAGCTAGTAAAGTATGCATAAACTATTAGTAGTCAGTGTTGTAAAATATAAGATTTTATATTTATTTATTTACAACAATTATATGCTATCTTTCTGCTCAATCAGGCCACTAACAAAACAAAAATATCAGCTGTACAACCAGTTAAGAACCAGAGTTAAAAATACAGGTATAAACCACAAAACAGCAAATTAAAACATAAGGCAAGAAGGAGGGATCACTGAGGGCATGTGAGACAAAACAAAAATAGCTTTCACTGCTAGAAGAAAATAGAGAAGGGGAGAAAGTTCCATCATTTTGGCACCTCATCCAATAAGACCCATTCTTGGCTTGCCAGCCGCCAAGCCTTACAAAGCAGGGATACCCAAAGCAAGGCCTCAGAAGATGATGGTAACAGTCAGGTAAGTTTGTATGGGAGTAGGTGATCCTTAAGGCATGCTGGTTCCAAACTGTATAGGGTTTTTAAGGTCAACACTAGTGTTACTGCTGCTGCTTGGGTAACATTAAGTGATTTCAGCTCAAGCAACATAGTGAGGTGCAGGAAGTTGGTGTTCTTCAAAAACAGAATGTTTTATTCGAAAGTGGTGGCTACAGCTCAGGCAGGGGAATTGCGCCTTCGTAGCCAAACGCAGGACTTTTATACACAAAGATCAAAAGAGGGCAAGGGGGCAGGTCCCTTACCTTATAAAAATAAAGAAACATCGACACATAAAAGAGAGGTACAATTACAACTTTGTGAATGGAACCATGAGATCTCGCTGTCAGGCGTCTTCCCGCGAGACTCTACGATAGTGCAGAAGGGGGTGAAGAGTGTCCATTCATAAAACTGGGTGTGGCTGTTAACGCACCCAGTTTTCTGGTTATCAGATGGGCTGCTTCCTTGAGTTATGTCCTGAGGCTCCCGCGCCTCAGTCCCACAACAAAATAAAGTTCAAATGGTCCAATGGTGATCTTGGTGCGTTCTTCAACGGCTGGGATATCTGGGGTGCCGTCATCAGATTCAATTTGTAATTCCAAAGGGTCTTTGTTTTTGCTAAAGAGATCTACCAGGTGTTGACCCACACTGAATTCCAAGACTAACTTCCTTAGGTCTTAATATCAGCTGCTACAAGCTATTGCTTTTACTAACAGATACAAATATCTAAAATAGCATTTCTAATTTAAACATTAGATGCAATCCTACAGAACTTACAATATATTAAAAGAGCACAAACAAGAATATCCTAAACTAACATTAATCAACCTTAAATCGACTGGAAAAACCTAGCTAAGACATAAGCATACACATTGGGCAAACAATAAATCCAACACTGAGGGGCTTACATTAAATCTTAAAAGGGATAAAAGCAAGGTGTAGGTTGAGAAAGGCTTGAGTGATATGGTCCCTATGACCATATAACTCTGTTTCCCTGGGAAAATATTATTCCTCATGTTTGCATGGTTGACTGCAGATAGCTGTAGTCATGCTAAATCTAGTAATTTACCATTCATTTCTCTTTATTTTTAAATTCAGCTAACTGATAAAGGAGGCCATGAATTTACACGAGTTTATACATGTGTTTACTGAGTGAGCAAACTGATTTTTTAATTAATGGGTTTTTAAAATGTGCATCACAGAATAGAAATGCATTAGGTCAACAAACTGATCCATAACCACTTAGTTCATATTATGACTGTTCTGGGTCAGAGGTTGGTTTGGCAATATTCCCTGGGTTATAGACAATATAAGGATGCTTCCTATAAACAAAACACAATCAGAGTGATACTAAAGATTCAATTGAGCAGTCAGGCCAGCTACAGCTAAGAAAACAAACTGTTGAGTTTCCCGCATATTAAAACGTTGTTGATCTTGAGAGCTCTTTATTTGGAATCAAGGACAAGTGAAAAGTTCTGCATCTGGGTAACAAAGATGAGAAGCACACATTCTGGATGGATTATACAGTTCTGGGTAACTGTGTGTGAACAAGATCTAGGAGTGCAGGTGGACTATAAGATGAATATGGGAAGTTACTGTTAAGGAGGAACAGATGTACTTGTGCATCATTCAGAGTATCTCAAAGATAGATTATAGGTAAATAAAGTAAATGGTGGAGGTAAGGGGCACATATGGATAATGTTCCTTATGGTCACAAATATAAAACAGAGATGCTCAATCATCCCCTTCAGTTTGGGTCACAATTTGTCAGCAAATTATGATCAGCTCCTTAAAAATGCTGAAAAATAAACCAGATTTTCAAACAATTTCAAACACCCACAAATGATTTGGAAATACTTTGTGTACAGTCTGCTTTGCCACAGTATCTTTCCCTGTTGTGACCACAACAATGCTCAAAGTAGTAAAGAAAAGTTTTTGGAGGAAAAATAATTTTCTGCTCAAAGGAAAAACAACAATATGATAAACAGGTTGTATCTAGATTTGGGATGAACTCTCCACAGTCCGGACTCTCTCTTTCTTTCTTTCTTTCTTTCTTTCTTTCTTTCTTTCTTTCTTTCTTTCTTTCTTTCTTTCTTTCTTTCTTTCTTTCTTTCTTTCTTTCTTTCTTTCTTTCTTTCTTTCTTTCTTTCTTTCTTTCTTTTAAGGTGGGCATCTCCAAGCCTAAGAAATAATTAACACAATTTATTTCGAAATCTGGAAGCTGTGCACCCTTCCAAACTAATATACTGAGTGCTCTCCTAGTGTATTGAAAATCAAATTTTCCAAAGTTTTATTCAATTTCATTTCAGGTAGCACAGCATTGCGTTTATTAGGTTGGATAGGAGTGCAACTGCAAGGCTAGGAACTTGGAATGAAAAAGGACCGGTTCCTCACTGTGGAGAACAAGGGAAGAAGAGAACTTGATAAATGCTGCCGATTGTGCAAGCACAAAAACAGTTCGTACAATCTAATGTCACTGTTTTTAAATGAGAGATCCAATGCTGACCTGGGGTTATGTGATCAAGCATATGTAATTAGCAGGTACCCAGCCAGATGTCATGCTCATACTGTGGCTTTGCAGATGCAAATCTGTTTACAGGACTGTGAGAAAGGCAATCAAAAGAAAAGGCTTTACAAATTAGCATTTTCAATAAGATAAGTTTGAACATCTATTGCAGTTTTTTGTGTGAAGTTCTTGGCATCCCTGCTGTAAAGTATCTATGCATTGTCTGATGCCTAGGGTAATGGCAGTTGAAAACATCTGTTATTAAAGGAGATAGATTCTCAGAAACATCTAAATTGGAACAGATAGAAAAAAGCTTGTTGTTGTTGTTATTGTTCGATAACTCAGCTGCCAGTTCTTTAGCTGGTTGTTAGCCTTTCATTTCAATTTGAGACTCACCCAGAAGCCTAGAAAGTTGTAATGTATCAGGATAGTATTCATGCGGATCCCAAGAGGGCTGCCTTCTAAATCTGGCAGATGTTAATTTTTTCAATTTGAAGATATTTCAAGTGCTGCCCCAGTGTTTTCAAAATGGCGCCTAGGGTGCCGATTACCACTGGGATGACCTCAGCTGATTAGTTCCATAGTTGCTGAAGCTCAATTTGGTATTTAGTGACCTTCTCATGTTCTTTTTCAACAACCCTGCTGTCACTACTATGTCCCTATGTTGACAATTGTCACTTTCTTGTCCTCGATCACTATGATGTCCGGTGTATTATTGTCCATTTGGATTCAAAAGTCCCACAGGATCTTGATCTTCTCATTTTCCATGACTTTCTCTGGACAATGTTTCCATCAGTTTTTAGCTGTTCTTGCATCGTAATTCCTGCATAAATTCCAGTGGATCACCTTGGCCACTGAGTTGGGCCTCTGTTTGTACTTAGTCTGGGCAATCTTTTTGCGGCAGCTGTGTACATGATCTACAGTTTTGTCAGCTTCCTTGCACAAACTTCACTTTGCATCATCTGAGGATTTTTCCATTTTAGCCTTGATCATATTTGTCCTAATTGCTTGCTCTTGATCAGCTAAAATCAGTGATTCGGTTTCCTTTTTCAAAGTTCCAGTTGCTAACCACAGCCAGGTCTTTTCAATGTCCACCTTGTCCTTGATCTTCTCCAGAAATTGGCCATGCAATGCTTTGCTGTGCCAGGTTTCAGACCTCGTTTTAATCACACTTTTTTCTGTACTTCTGCTTGGTTCTCTGGGCTTTCTGTAAATGTCTGTCCTTCACCTCAATCAATGCCTGCTCTTGAATTTCACATAATCGGCCAGCACATGTTTCTTCTCCTCCACTGTTTGCTTCACTTGCAGTAACCCTTTGCCACCAGCTCTCAAGGGAAGGTATAGTCTATCAGTATTACGACGTGGGTGTATGGTGTAATGCATTGTCAGAAGCTTCTGAGTTTTTCTATCCAATGCATTCAAATCAGCCTGTGTTCAGTTTATGATTCCGGTGGTGTACCTGATGATAGGTATGGCCCAGGTATTGATGGCCTTGATGGTATTTCCACCATTTAATTTGGATTAAATATTTTCCAGATCCTCTGGGTGTATTCTCTGCTGACCACAGTCTTCACTTGCCCGTGCTTGATGTTATCCAGCTGCAAAATTCTCAGAAATTTATAGGCTTCCTTTTGGTTGCACTTGATTAATTGGCCATCCGGCATTTCTATCCCATCACTCTCAGTGATCTTGCTCCCTTTTATTGCCACAGTGGAACGCTTTCCCAGGTCAAACTCCATCGAAATGTCTGTGCTGAATATTTGTAAAGTGTTCACTAGTGACTGGATTTCTGTGTCTGATTTCCCATAGAACTTCAAATCATCCATGTATAGCAAATGTGAGATTTTTCCAAGTCTTTGGCCATATGATATCCCAACTTCATTTTTCTTAAAATTACTGTTAGTGGGATCATGGTGATGATAAACAGTGAGGACGACAGTGAATCACCTTGGAAAATGCCTCACTTGATGTTGATTGTTCCATTATTTTCATTTCAGACTGACAGTTTAGTTTTCCACTGTCTCATTGCTTTATTGGTGATTTATTATTATCACTATTAATAATTAAAATAATATGTTACAAGTAAAGGTTCTGAGGAAAAGTGAGTAGCATACCGCCTAGTGTACAGTTTTTGTTCAGGTAGACAAAAGGTTAGTGTTATGGTTGCCCCATTCATACTTTTAAAACAGCTTTTATTTAAAGGCAGGAAAAACAAGGGGTATAAAATTGGGAGTTTTGAATAGAACAATTTTAATAATAAAATCTATTGGTAGTCCCAAAATCTGGGTGAAAAGAAAAGCAAGCCTCTGCTGTCTCTGGGTTCTGACTTACAACTCAGGAAGATCTGGGTGCCTGGCGAGGTCTCTCTCCTTTGCAAGTTCGGAGAAGTCACCTTTCCTCACAGCAAAAGCAGAAGTCCAGTAGAAATCCAGTAAACATGGTGGAAAGGCCCTTGACAAAAGATGGCCATTCTTCTTCCAACTGCCCTACTAATCATTCTGCAGGTTTCTGTTCTCTGGAATGTCTTCCTTCAGAAAAATTCTCCACTGCCTCACCAGAAAACTCCTCAGCTTCTTTGCTTTCTGTCTCTTGGCTACTCCATCCTCCCATCCTGTTGCCAGGCAACGAGTCTCTGCGTAGAAATCACTTCCCCTCTGAAGGGCAGTGTTTCAGGGCTACGGCCCACCGTGTAGGGCAGACCTGGGCATTATACGGCCCGCGGGCCACATCCGGCCCACCGGATGACCCTGACTGGCCCCCCTGCCTTGCTGCACTGGGAGGCCTGAGGCTGCCTTTAAAAAGCCCACTCGAAGCCGGGTTGCCTTGGCTGCCGGCCCGGCCTATCTTGGCGGGGCTTCTCAAAGCACCTAAGCGCCCTGCCTTTTGGCCCGGCCCTCCACAATATTTTCTGTTTCTTATGTGGCCCCATGGAAAAAATAATTGCCCACCCCTGGTGTAGGGGAAAGTAGGTCACAAACCTGTTAATAACAAATATTTCTACAAGTCTTATACACCCATGCTGTAGTTATTAGTTCTGGTTATCACTTGCAAAGCCCTTAATGTCCTTGGACCCACATATTGGAAGCACTGCCTTTCCCACTATGCACCACTGCCACAGCTTCATTAATTGAAGTCAAGCCTTTTAAGATGCCATCCTACAAATGGGTAAGATTAACAACTTCCTCTTCACACACGTTCTCAGTGGTGGTCCCACCTTGCAGAACAAGCTGCAAGCGGATGTCAGGAATACTGTACTTCTATTATTTCACAGAATGTACAAAACCAGGATGTTCAGCGGGACATTTCTATATAGGGATTAGAACTGCTGTAGAATGGAAAAAACTCAGAAAGTTGCTTTTGTAAGGGGACCGGATTGTAGTCTATTGCACTGCTTATTGTATGTACCTCCTTCCTTTTATTGCACTTGCGTCTGTTTTTGTAAGCCACTTTCTGCATTATAAGTCATGTATAAAACAGTTTTTTTGTTTGCATTGTTTTCTAATTCTATAATCCTAGTCCTACCACATTATTTATTGGGTATTTTCTGATGTTTGATCAAATTGTTTTTTTATATTTTGTAATCTGCTTTGAGTCTCAGTGAGAAAGCCAGACTATAAATGTGGTGGATAAATAAATGTAATGAAATACTGAAATAATGCTCTTCAAAATTGGTCCATGAACTATTTTCCTGTATTTTTCACATTGTTTTGCTTTTCCTGTACCATATTACAGTTATGTCTGTGGTTCTCTGGCTTATGGGTCAAATTTCATTCTTAATGTCTTATATGGGTCAAAACTGACTTCCTACTTCAGATAATATTTAATTGTTTTTTACCATTAAATATATCTTTTTTGGACGTCCAGTTATGTAATTTGTCATTCCTATATCCTACTGCATAGTGTATATGACCAGGAAAAAAATCAGTTCCTGGAATTCCGGAGTGTATTAGGCAAATGCTATTGCTTAACTGGATGACTAATGCCTGCGAAGAGCTCACAAAACTTCCAGATTTTCTGGTTTGTTGGATTCCATTACCTGCCTGGAAAGCATTCCACTCCTCTCTTAATGCCAAAAATAATGTGAAGGCTGTCTCTCCAAAGGCTTTGGGTCGCATTCAGATTTGACGACTTCAAACAAATAAGATGCTATAAATGAAAAACATACTTTTCTGTATGCTACTGAGGAGGAAAAGGTAAAGAAAAAAGGATTTTGTTCCTTGAAATGTGAAGCTTTATGAATTGCAGCCAAATTATACAAAAGTTATATGCAATTCTTTGGGATGTCAGGAAAGGGAGAGCTGCTATTAATAAATCTCTGACAGTTTCAACACAAAAGTTGCCAGAGATTCTTCAGCCAGAGAAAATAAGTTCACCTCCATTTGTTGTTCTAGAACAGTAACATATCGGAAGAGGACTTTGCTAGCTCTACAGGATGATACCTCCCTCTCCCTCATTCACACACACTCTAGCTAGGTCTAAGCATTTTGAAATTTTATGTGTACTATCAACCTTGTTTACATCTGTTAAATCTAGTCCTCGTCCCAGTTACTCCTTTATGATGAAGAAAAAGAAGAAGAGTTTAGATTTATACCCCATCTTTCTCTCCTGTTAGGAGACTCAAGGTGGCTTACACACTCCTTTCCCTTCCTCTCCCCACAACAGACACCTTGGCCCTTTCTGCATGGCCAGCTTGCAGGGATTCATGCCGCTGCACCCCCATGAGACCGTTCTCATGGACAGTCCCGCTGGGTGCGCCTCCTGTGGCGCAGCCTTCGCACAGGCTGCGCCGCTCCCAAACGGTGCTTACCTCCCATCTCCTTCTGTCACGTTGTGGAGGCCAGGGGACATGCCCCCCTGGCCAGAGCGACGACCCTAGAGTCGGAGGCCAGGAGGCGTGTCTTTTGGCCTCCACAACACAAGGAGACCGAAGGTAAGCAGCGTTTGGGAGGGCTGGGGGAGAAACGCCGGCTTCCACCCGGTGCCGTTTGCATGGCACCAAATGAAAGCAGGCGTTTGCAAAAAACCTCGCTCCCCGAGTGAGGTTGAAAAACACTGTTTTGGCGGGAACCGAGTGCTGCTGCAGCGATTTGGCAGCGGTGCCTGTGTGAAGAGTCCCCGCCAAAACGGTGTTTTACCGACCTGACGGCGTCGCTTTTGGTCTGTGCGGAAAGGGCCCTTGTGAGGTAGGTGGGGCTGAGAGAGTTCTGAAGAACTGTGACTGGCCCAAGGTCACCCAGCAGGAATGTAGGAATGTGGAAACACACCTGGTTCACCAGATAAACCTCTGCCAGCCACTCAGATGGAGGAGTGGGGAATCAAACCCAGTTCTCCAGATTAGAATCCACCTGCTCTTAACCACTACACCACACTGGCTCTCTACTTATTGTTCTATGCTCAAGTTTGTGATATGGGTGGGAGGGAGTAGGTCCTGGAAGAGTTTAGGAAGGATCCTGAAATCCTAAGTACTACTATTTACCTTATATTTCAAGGAATCTTAGAGCTGGACAGACTCTGACTGCTTACTTCTTTGCAGAAGCTTTGGGTGGTTTGCTTCCCAGGTTTGAATGGCTGAAACAAATCCTCCCTCAGGCTTTTCCTTCAGTATTCTCTACAGAACATGGAGGCTGGGTGTTAGTTCAACTTGATCACCTTTTTGCTCTCACTGTTCATATAGGTCTTAGGACCACTATTAAGTTACCTGGTAATAAAGGGTTTATTTATATGTTTGAATAATGATCTCATCATATGTCAATAAATTATTCTATGAAAAGAAGAAACAAATAATGTGAGCAGAACACAGTAACAAGTATAACGTGAGTGTTAAATTCATGACAACATGGTATTAATGCCACAAGTTGCTGCATCTATTCCATCCTTGCTCTTTTTTCCTTTGCTTAATTTCTTGGGCTGCCAGGTGCCTAGGGCACTTCACATAATCTGAAATGTTTGTTTTATAGTATCTGCCCACTCATGAATTCCATGGGATTGAAAATACTGTTACCTTCAACAAATAACATTACAACTGACTCATGGGAACTTCATTACCATGCTTCAGGCATGGGATTGTGCTTCAGCTACACTGGTACAAGTTGCTGTATGTATCACTGCAGTTCAAATGGATAGGGTGGAGTTATTCATCACATTGAAATAGAGTAATTAAAAACAGATTACCTAGTATTTGGTAGCAAGACAACTGTAATGTTTTGCTCCTTGTTGTATTGCAGGTAGTTGCCTATACTGTGAAAGGGAAGTTTGGTGTGGGCTACTTACATATTTCATTATTTCTTAGAATGTCCTGGAATGTGTCCCTGGACCCAAGGAATGTGTTCTGTAGATCTGCACCAGGAAGAGGGAATTTAGGCCTCTCCCCCGTCACACAATTTTCTCCTGAAACAGCCCTGGGAAGTGTAACAAACAGCTGATCGGAACATGTAGCATGCCCATGACATGTTTCCTCAGACATACACCTGAAAACAAAACAAAAAAGGAAAAATGGCACATGTGTGGGATCGCTATGTACAACAAACTTTATTCACCTACTTTTTACATGGAAATAGTGCACAGATGAACTGCAAGCAGAGGAAACATCTGTGGGGAACCTTCATGGAGAATCCATTGCAGTGTACAAAAGGCACATGTGAACAGCAAAAATGAAAATAAAAGGTTTGGGTGGGTGAAATAAAGCGTTTCCTTCCTGCTTTTGCTTGCTCAGCAGGCGGGAAACATCTTCAACCCAAGTTGGGGGAAAATATAGCTAGTTCAGGGATTTTTTAAAAAAACCTGGATTGAGAGAATTAAAACGTTCTGAAGACGTTTGCGGGGGGAGAGCTGTGTGAATTTCTTCCCCAAAATGGTTTTTAAAACATCCTCAAGATTTTTTATTTCTGATATGCTGGAAAGACCACTGTTCTGCAGACCTTCATGGCTACCCTCTGAAATTACCTTTCTCATAGGATTTTTTAAAAAGTTTATTCACAGCTCATCCACTCATCTTTTTATTAACCTTAATCTTTCTTCATGCGGAAGTCTTTCTACCCCTTTGAGCATTTCTGTCACTCACCTCTGAATGGCATCTATTTTTGACTGGCTTAGATGTAATCGGTACATTTTATTTGGAAAACTCTCTCAGCTTTACCAACACTGCACAATTTTAACTTCAGTTTAATCTGACATAATGTAACAAAGTTGGCTAGTAATTGTTTAAATGGGAACTAGATATTTTTAAGGCAGCTGATACATTTAAACATGCATTCAAGCATACATCTAGTTTTGCAGAGAACTTGCCAAGTAGAAATAATTTCTAGAACAATTGGACCTGGTATTTCAATTAATCTGCCAGTGAGCAGCCAATTACAATAGCGATTTTGAATGTCATCCTTTCTCACATTTTGTAAGTGTTTTAGCTGCTAGAAACTAGTAATCCTCCATAATTTATAATTTTGTTTCAGTGAAATAATCCCAAATTATCAATATGCCACCCTAATACCTCATGATTTTGAAATTTCAGCCATGTTGCTTCATTGGAAAAAATCATTGGAAAATTCCAAAGAGAACAGTAGCTTCCAGTTACAATAGCGATTTTTGTTAGCACCAAGTAAAACATCATAAATTAGAAAACAAGTTATTCTTCTTCAGGATCAGTGTTATTCCCGAAAAAAGGGAATAATTTTGGATAATCATTTAAATGAACTGATTTATGAGATCTCTGTGTAGCAGTAATAATCTCACTTGCTTTAAATGAAGTTCCCATGCCATAATCCCTGAAATCAGGCTCCATCCCTGAAGACTGGAAGATGGCCAATGTCACACCAATCTTTAAGAAAGGATCTAGGGGGGACCCGGGAAATTACAGGCCAGTCAGTTTGACATCTGTTCCTGGAAAATTAGTAGAATCTATCATTAAAGATAAAATTATAAAACATGTAGAAAAGCAAGACCTGCTGAGAAAGAGTCAGCATGGCTTTTGCAGAGGCAAATCCTGTCTTACAAACTTACTAGAGTTCTTTGAGGGTGTAAACAGGCATGTGGACAGGGGTGAACCGGTGGACATTGTCTACTTGGATTTCCAAAAGGCTTTTGACAAAGTTCCTCACCAGAGACTGTTGAGAAAACTCAGCAATGAAGGAATAAGAGGGGAAGTCCTCCTATGAATTAAAAACTGCTGGTTGAGAAACAGGAAACAAAGAGTGGGTGCTAAATGGGAAGTTCTCGGCACAATGGAGAGATGTCGGGAGTGGTGTCCCCCCTAAGGATCCTGTTGCAGAAAAATTGATTGGGACCAGTGCTCTTTAACCTATTCCATAAAATGACCACGGGAAGTAGGGGTGGGTAGATGTGGTGGCCAAGTTTGCAGATGATACCAAATTATGTAGGGTGGGTAGAGAACCAAAGACGCTTGAAGAGCTGAAAGCGGGACCTTGATAAATTAGGTGAGCAATGGAGCTCAGAAACGGCAAATGCAGTTCAATGTAGCAAAATGTAAAGTGATGCACATAGGGGCAAAAAATCCAAACTTCACATACACGCTACAGGGGTCAGCGTGCTATCAAGTCACAGACCAGGAAAGGGGATTTGAAATGCCTTAGTTGATAGTTAAGAACATAAGAACATAAGAACAAGCCAGCTGGATCAGGGACCAAAGTCCATCTAGTCCAGCTCTCTGCTACTCGCAGTGGCCCACCAGATTGCCTTAGGGGAGCTCACATGAGGATGATTGAGCGCGAATGGCCTTCTGCGGCTGTTGCTCCCGATTACCCTGGCGGTCTGTTGAGGCATTTGCAATCTCAGATCAAGGAGGATCAAGATTGGTAGCCATAAATCGACTTCTCCTCCATAAATCTGTCCAAGCCCCTTTTAAAGTTATCCAGGTTAGTGGCCATCACCACCTCCTGTGGCAGCATATTCCAAACACCAATCACATCGCTATAGCGTGAAGATTATTAGTGTTTCCTTTTATTAGATTCTAATTCTTCCCCCCAGCATTTTCAATGTATGCCCCCTGGTTCTAGTATTGTGAGAAAGAGAGAGAAACGCTACAGGGGTCAGTTCTATCAGTCACAGACCAGGAAAGGGATTTAGGCGTCTTTGTTGATAGTTCCATGGGAATAGCTTCAACCGTCAATGCATGGCAGCTGTGAAAAAGGCAAACTCTATGCTGGGGATCACGGTACGGTGAAAAGCGAATTGATAATAAAACTTTGCAAAGATTGTCATGCCCTTATATAAAGCGCAGTGAATTGCTTAAATCCGCACTTGGAGTACTGTGTCCAGTTCTGGTCGCCGCATCTCAAAAGGATATTGAGGAGATAGAAAAAGTGCAGAGTAGGGCAACAAGGATGATTGAGGGACTGGAGCACCTTCCCTATGAGGAGAGGCTGCAGCGTTTGGGACTCTTTAGTTTGGAGAGGAGGCGGCTGAAGGGGGATATGATTGAAGTCTACAAAAGTATGCATGGGGTAGAAAATGTTGACAGAGAGAAATTTCTCTCTCTTTCTCACAATACTAGAATCAGGGGGCATACATTGAAAATGCTGGGGGGAAGAATTAGGACTAATAAAAGGAAACACTTCTTCACGCAACGTGTGATTGGTGTTTGGAATATGCTGCCACAGGAGGTGGTGATGGCCACTAACCTGGATAGCTTTAAAAGGGGCTTGGACAGATTTATGGAGGAGAAGTCGATTTATGGCTACCAATCTTGATCCTCCTTGATCTGAGATTGCAAATGCCTTAGCAGACCAGGTGATCGGGAGCAACAGCCGCAGAAGGCCATTGTGTTCACATCCTACATGTGAGCTCCCCAAGGCACCTGGTGGGCCACTGCGAGTAGCAGAGAGCTGGACTAGATGGACTCTGGTCTGATCCAGCTGGCTTGTTCTTATGTTCTTATGTTCTTATGTTCTTAATGTACTGAAATGCCATCATCTTACTGGACATGAACTGTGCATGGTCACAGACTGCTCGTTAGTGGAACTAGCACAAACAGAAATCAGTTCTTTTCTGCTTGCTTTTAAACCTCCATAAAACTGGGTTAAAGAAGTCCATCAGGGTAGGTCATTATCAGCTGTTCTAATGATCTTCAAGAGGTTGCAAACAGCACAGGCTCACTGATAGCCAGAGCCTTTGGCTGCATCATAGGTCAGAGAGACAAATTCTTCAAAAATGGGCACTTATTACTATTTAATGTGCTGACTTCTTCAACATTTTGCTGCTTACTCTAAACCTAAGCAAATGCCTTGATGTTATACTGTGTTAGAAAGTACCATTATCAGAAGTTAATGATGAAAGACAACTGGCAAAAAGCTAGTGTTGATGGCCATGTGAAAGTCTTGGAAACCCCTCATTAATAATGCATTCTTAAGTACATTGAGCACATGAGGGCCTTTGAACTTTCTAAAAGAGAGGGGGAAAGTGTTAACTATCAAGAAACTTCTCAGATACGACTGGGCCTTTGACTTAAAGATGCTGGAAGGGTATTTTTTGAAATAGGGGTTAATCTTCACAGCACTGACTACAGAAGACCAGGGAACTTCAGCATGAGGCTGTAAAGCATGAAGTGCTGATTTGCTCACACATTGGGGAAAAACAGAGAAAAACAGAAAATGGCGGTCAGGAATCATTTCAAAGGGAGGATTGAACAAAAGGGAGGCCAGAAAATGTTTTACAAATGTGTCAGGAGATTTGTGCGGAAAGGGCAACTGTCTCTGTGATTGTCCCTTACTGGTGATTAATTAATTGTTATATTTATTGTCTTTTTTTTTTTGCCCCAAACGTGCCACAATCAGAGAGAAATTTCTTGCAAAGTGGCTACCAAAAGACTCAGCTACTTCAGTTGTTCACAAACTACGGTTATATTTAAGTGGCTATAGCAAAAATTAAACAGTTGCCATGGCTAAATTTAGTTTTGCTGTCATTTACGTTTCTTAAATTCCTCGGTAAATGACCTATGGGCTATTAAACCTTAATAAAGTTACTAAAGTTACTATCAAAGAAGCTAATATGGCGGGCACAGAAGAGAGGACCTTTTCGGTGACAGCCCCCCAATTTTGCAACAGCCTCCCCACGGAAGTGTGCCTCACTTTCAATCTTAGTTTTATTTCGGACTGCATTTGATTTTTATTTATCGCTAATTGTAATTGATTTTTAAAATATGTGATATTTTAATTTTTTTCATAACCATTGTTTTATTTACAGTGTAAGCCACTTTCAGTTTTGCGGATAAATAAATAAAATAAAAGAATGGGAGAACAGAAATTCAACTACTTCCACAACATCTAGTGAAGCAAAATTTGATGCGCATATAATTTAATAAACCCTAATTTACAAAAAGAAAAAAAGTTGGCAGCAGGGCATGTTTAGTTTTCTCCAGAAACCCAGGGTTAAAAATCTGCTTTGTAATAATAGTAATTAGGTAGCACAAAGCAAGCTAAGGCATGAATGGCTTAGAATATTTAACTGTGGGAGTTCCAACTAGAATCATATGAAGGAAGGGAAATTTGCAGTGGTAGCCAGGAATATCACGCTATGGAACCTTCCCTGCGCATATATTGTAATTCTCAGATTGAGGAAGAGGAGGATTTCCAGTGTCAGCCAAAAATAAACCAATTTTTTTCAGAGTACAAGTATTTTCTAGTATCTTGTGAATATAAATATATTTCCAAGATTTGTGTGTGCCACATCAGCTTAAGCAATTAAAAAATACTGTTCTAGGATGAAATACTAAACCACAGTCATTGTTTTTATAGGGAACATTCTTCAGATCATATGCTCCAGAATAAGAATGTTGATCATGATGAGATAGGTGGGAAAATTACATTTCCTAACATTCCAATTTATTAGAATATTCCAAGCGACCCAGAACTCTTGACTTTCTGTAAGCCTAGTTACCAACACAGGGGGTCGGCATCTTCAAAAATAATTATAATGTGTACTCTTCATTGATGATAAGCTATACAATGACCCTGTTTGTGAATAGAGGGTCAGATATGACCTGTGACACATAACCTTTCTCAGCCTTTGGCTGATAAACCCACAGTGGGTCATTCCTTGAAAAGGAGATCTGTCTCTGATCCCACTCAGGTTAATTATTTCACATGAAAACTGTTTCAAAATTGCAATTGATCCAAAGTAAGGCAGCCAAACTATCACAAGGATCTTATTGCTCCTATACTGAAAGATCTTCTATAGCTGTCTTTTTGTTTCAGGTATAATTTGAAGTGTTGAAGTGCTGTAGGAATTTCTCCGATCCTTATGGTAAAGACAATAGAGGTTGAAGAGATTCCTAGAATGTTCCTCCGAAGTGATGCCACTCCCCCAAATCTCCACTTGAAAGTGATGCCATCTTCTATGGCATATTAGGACTTTTCCCAATCTCTACAGGTTTTATCATTCAAATTGGGTAAATTCTGCGATTTTGAGGGCGATGCTTGCGAAGGTGGAGTGACATCATATCTTCTGTGATGCTCTAGGAACACCCACAGGGATTTGCTGCAAGTGATGTGCTACTGGGGCAGCAACACTTTTTTAAAGCAATTGTTCCCTCACTGCCTTGCCAAATTACAGCAGGTGGTGAAAAAAGTGACTGGGAGGTCTCTTGCTGAAGTGGGCCACCTGTTCTGCCTAATTGGACTACAAACTAATTACCATGATATAGCCCAGTTGTATCATTTCAGAAATGAAATAGGGCTCGTGTGTGGACAGCACATTACTTTGTTGCAAGAGAAACGATGCCAGACCTGATGAAAGTTACGCTGTCCAACACATGCTTCAAAACAAATGCATCTTACTTCCATCTAAATAGCCTAAAGATTAATGTGATTTTTCATAAGGAATGTATTTGGGAACTTGGGAACTTGCTCTCTTTATGTCTGAACTTGTTTGCCAATCACCACACAATGATGGGTAGTTAAAATGATGAAAAGTCTGAGGCAATATCATCCAGAATGATTAAGCCAATAATTATATATTATTTTAATTTACATATATGGCTTCAGCTCGCTTCTCAGGAGAATGTTGTGTCAGAGCTTAGGTCTTACTTCAAGTGCTTAGTAGGTCTTACTTCAATGCTTAGTAATTTTTGAGGCTACGCTTTATATATATTTGGATGAGAGTCACCCTGGTTCCTATTACATAGCTTATTCATATGTGAGACACTGTTCATTCTTATATAAATAATAAATTTGATGACTTTCTTGCTATGAAATCTTACTAAATAGTTACAACATGTTCAGTGAAGTATGTTATTATTCCTGTCATACAAAAATGGAAATAGAATGAGAAATGTTTCTGTATTTGTTCTGTGGATTTTAGGTTGTAAAGGAGGAATTGGCATTAGCAGGCTGCGAGCAAGATCTGGTGTTTGGTACATGATGTGCATTCAATCGATGGCAATTAGTTTTGTGCATAAGGCAGGGAGATATCACAGTAGGAGGAGTGTTTGTGAGCACAGACAGGTTGAGGGACAAGTGCTCACTGCTCTTGTAATCTCTCTCACATCTAGACAGGTGTGGGTAGACAAGTTATTTTATGAAGGTCCATTTTGATGTTAGTGTTGTGTAATGTTAGGTCTGTGACAAATGACATCTATGTATTTCCTGAGTTTCTATATGAGGACCTGATGGACCAGATATGCTTGACTGGAACCTGGTGATTACTTGAATTAGTCTGGTCTTTCCCATTTAGTTTGGGGAAATTAGCAGGGACAGACTTTGCAAAGCAAAAGACTGGGCCAGGATCTTTTCCACAAATGTCTACAGAGGTTTTCCCCTTAGAAATCCACAAGAAATTAGAATTTTTAACAATAATTTAACAGTTTTGAGAATTTTATTAAAGAACCAAAAATAATAAAAATACACACATAATTCAGCAAAACTCACATGTGCACAGAGTTTCAAGGAACCTAGGATTTAGGGAGAAGTGAAAGATGGTTAGGAATAGAGAAGCCATTGAGGGAAGGGTAATATTTACCTATCTAGAAGAAGAAGCTCCAAGGAAGTAAAATCCTGTTTTTCAGGGGAAGGACAATGTTGGGCATAATGGGACTAGAACCAAAGGTGGCACCAGATCCAACGGGCAAGGGGCCCTTGTTTGTAGGGTCTAGTTATAGGAAAAGTTAGCCCTTTTCTTATAAGAAAAGTTAGCCCTCTGGTAATGATAAGAGGGGCTACTTTCCAGAAACAAAGTCAGGCAGGAACAATGTCATGGGAAAAGGGATGATTAGATTAAAACCTGGGAGCGCCCAACTCCTGATGAGATCAGGATTGCATTGATGAAATTAATTCCAGGAACATTCCAAGGATTACAAGTAGTATTCTAAGGACTGACATAATAAAGCAGTGGTGGCGAACTTTTGCCACTCCGGATGTTATGGACTACAATTCCCATCAGCCCCATGCCAGCATGGCCAATTGGCTTTAAATAAAGGGACGCAGGAAGGTTGGATGATTCTCTGATCGCTGGACAAGAATTAGAAAAAAAGCAAATTTTGTGAGCTCTGCAGTGGTTCTCTACTCAAGCTTTCAGCCAGCCAAGCAGAGCAGCGCAGGAGGTACAGCCTGGCCTGGAAACCAGAGACCAATTGACTGTAAAGGCTGTGGCGTCAACCCAAGAACTGTAGTCACCAACAAGCTGCTTGGTGAGGATGCTGGGGTATTGTGGGCTGCAGCCATGATAGCTTTCTGTTCCCACTCTCCCGTTCCTGGGCCCATCTGCTCCTGATCTCCACTGTGGTTCCGAGGAGGTACATAGCATCTCAGCATGTTTGCCACCCAAGTTAATGTATGTATAGCTATCAACTATCTGCTATCCATTTGAATGTTTCTCTATTAAAACCCTTTAGTACAAGATAAAAAATCTTATTCAGCTTCTCCCACCTCCGCCACCTATTTAATGAGAAGCGTATGAATAATATGCTTTCCATTTATCTTGAAATTCTGTGGTTAGTGTGTAATTCACACAGCTTGTTAATTTTGCCATTACTGCATACTCTGCTGGTTTATTTTCCCAGTCTTTCTGCCCTGAACAATTGTCTGCTTTCCACTTTGTTGCAAATATAACTTTGACTGCTTTTATCAAGTATCTGAATAATTCTTCCAAAATGTTTGGAAGTTTTTTAGGCAAGATGCCCAGTAGCATACTCTTAGCATTTATAGCAAATTTAATTTTTAAAATATTCTGGATTTTGCTGTTTATTTATTTGCAAGTCCACCACATATGATAGGAGATGTCATCGAACTCTTTGCATTTTTAACATTTTAGCCATTTTCTCAATATTTATTGTAGTGATATGCCAACTATAAACCATCTTATACCAATTTTCTCTTAAAGTTTGACTTGCGGTAAATTTTGTCTCTTGTCCATAAAGTTTCCCATTGTTGGAGAGATATCTCTTCCTCAAAATTTTGCATACATCTAATCATGGATGTTTTAACATGCCCTGTTTCTGTATCAAATTGGAGTAATAGCTTATAAATTTATCCTTGCAAATGTTTTTTGCTGTTATCACATTTTCTGGCAGCCTCCTTATTACATCTGAAGCTGTGCTGACATTCTTTTTAAATCTTGAAATTAGTTGTACCATTGTACAAGTTTATCTTCTTTCTTCATCTTTTGCCAAGATTTAATTGTTCCTCATCATATCTCCATATGTTATAAAGTCATTATGATTTCTTACACTTTTATCATACATAATATGCTTCCATGGGGGACATTAGTGGGGATAAAGTAGGACTAAGCCTTCTTCAAGATGATTCTGAAATTCTCAGGAGTCCATCTCTAATTATATGACTTCTGTTTTGTGTTGTGGTTGCTTTAATTGGTTTTTTAAATCCATAAATGATTATGTAAGCCTTCTTCCATGTCTGCCACTTCTAGTTTTGTTATTCTTTGATAAGATTTTAATCCTATCCACAATCCAGACCAAGCCAACCATTTGATAGTATAATTTATTTTTTGATATAGGTAATCCTCCTCTCTTTTTTCATTTTGTAAAAAAAATCTTATTTTTTAGTATTCTATATGAACTTCTTTATCATCCTTTTCTCTACCCATAATAGACACCTTGTGAGGTAGGTAGGGCTGAGAGAGTTCTGAGACAACTGGGACAACCCAGCAGGCTTCATGTGAAGGAGTGGGGAAACATACCTGGTTTGCCAGAGTAGAGTCCACTGCTCATGTGGAGGAGTGAGGAATCAAACTTGGTCCTCCAGATTAGAGACCACCTCTCCTAACCACTACACCATGCTGGCCTACTCTGTGGAGTTGATGGTGGCAAAGAAGCGATATTTTCCCACCACAATTGCATCTGCACTGTGTAGATCTTCAGAACTCTTCCTGGTGGTCAGGAACTTATTTAAGCTCAACAAGAAAGTGGGAGGAGGTATACAGCTTATTGTGATCATTATACTCAGAATTTTGCAGATAAAATTTATCGCCTTCATTCCAACTATATGCAGCAACAGGATCAGATGGTCACTGGATGCCTATTTGTCCAGTTGTGTGGAGTACCTTCCAGCTTGTTCAGCTTGAGGATGTGGACAGAATTCTTGGAAGCCTGAGACCACCTGCTAATATGACCCTTGCCCCTCCTAGCTGCTTAAAACTGCAAGGAGGGCTGTTGGACTGGGTCCAGGAGATAGTAAATGACTCCCTGAGAGACAGGGCAATTGCCCTTGCCTTGAAGCAGACAGTGGTTCATCCACTTCTAAAGAAACCTACTCTGAATCCAGGACAATTGAATAACTACAGTTCACTCTCAAACGTACCATTATTGAGTAAGATGACTTAACATCTAATTGCTGGCCAATTTCAGAGGTTCCTGAATGGAGTGAAGGGGTTTGTTAGATCCATTCCAATCTAGTTTCAGAACTGATTATAGGACAGAAATGACCTTTGTGGATGACATGCATCAGGAGATAGGGGAAGGAAGTGTAGTCCTTTTAATTTCTGCTGGATCTTGTGGTGGCTTTTGGATACCATCAATCATGTTATCATGGTATGTTCTAGATCACCTTTTGAGACTGAGACACACTTTTTTGCAATGGTTCCAGTCCTACCTTGAGGGTAGATTTCAGAGTGTGATGATGGAATACTGCTACTCTATACCCCCTGGCCTTTGGCTGACAGGATGTTTAATGTTCTATCTTGTTCTCCATGCTTTTCAATATCTATATAATGTCTCTGGGTGAGGTCAGCTAAAGATTTGGGTTGAGCTGCCACCAACATGTAGAAAACAGCTGTATCTCAGACTGCCAGCAGATCTCAGAGAGGCCCTGTAAACTGTAAATTTGGAGTGGATTGAAGCTAACAAGATAGAACTTAATCCTCACAAAATGGAGTTGCTGCTGGTGGAAACAGGGGGAAAGGTTTGTCCCAGGAAACGAGTTATCCCCTGTTCTAGATGGGATTGTACTCCCCGTAAAGGAGCAGATATTGGGGTTGCTCCTGGATCCTGGGATCATGTTTGATACACATACAGCAGTGCCTTTCAATAGCTTTAGCTGCTGAGCTATCTGTGGCCCTTCCTGGGAAGAAATGTTTTGACCACTGTGGTGCATGCCTTAGTCCAGATTAGGTTACCGCAATTCGCTCTACATATGACCACCCTTGAAAACTGTCCAAAAGCTACAATTGGTACAAAATGCTGTTCCTAGACTGGGTTGTATGTCCATGTCCACCTACACTGGTACAACCTGAAACCAACATACTTCAAGGACAATTTTCTCCTATAGAATAGAATCTTTATTGGCCAAGTGTGATTGGACACACAAGGAATTTGTCTCCGGTGCATATGCTCTCAGTGTACATAAAAGAAAATACATTTGTCAAGAATCATAAAGTACAGCACTTAATGATTGTCATATAGGTCTAGTAAGCAATCAGGAAACAATCAATAGTAATAAAAACATAAAATGTAAAATCATAAAATAAAATGAAATGTCAGCACAGGCTATAGTCAAACAGTCATAATTGGGAGGAGATGGGTAATAGGAATGATGAAAAAAGTAGTGCAGTAATTATATAATAAATATATAATAAATAGTTTGACATTATCGAGGGAATTATTTGTTTAACAGAGTGATGGCATTCGGGAAAAAACTGTTCTTATGTCTAGTTGTCTTGGTGTGCAGTGCTCTGTAGCGACGTTTAGAGGGTAAGAGTTGAAACAGTTTATGTCCAGGATGCGAGGGGTCAGTAAATATTTTCACAGCCCTTTTTTTGACCCGGGATAGGTACCTATCCCTGCTTCAGTTGCCCCTGCCATGTGAGGCTAGACAGGTGGCATCCCAAGAAAGGTGCTTCTCCATTGGGGCACCAAAACTTTGGAACTCCCTCACCAAAACAATTTCCCTCCCTCCCTCTATAAGTGTCTTTCACCAGCAGATGAAGACTTTTTTTGGCCCTCCTTCTGGTGCTGTGGGTTTATGTGTCTTTAATTTATGTTTAACTTTATTTTAATTGTTTAAATTTTAAAACGTTTTTTGTTCTTATCCTTTTGGACTATGATTGGAAATAAAAAAATAAAACTTCCTAATTTAAAGCTTTATGGAATTTTATTACCAAGAAAAAGACATTTTTATTGACGGAATATAAATACAGTATGTAACAGCTTATGGTTCTGTTATTACTAACAGGGTCAAAAAAACCCTCCATTTGCAAGAATCTGTTTGTCTGCAACTACCAGTAGCGGGGCTACAAGGGGATGGGGGGGGTTCATTGTGCACCGGGTGCATGCCTGGGGATTGGAAAATTGCCCCAGGCCCCTCCCCCTTCCCCCTCTCCCTGCAGAACCCCGTTGTGGTGCTCCCCACCCTCTCTCACACTTACCTTAGTTCCTTTCCTTTTCCTAGAACTTTTTCAGGCTGAAAAAAAGCCTGTTCACAGTACAGGCTAAAAAATGGCCCGAGGAACTACAGTTCCCAGGAGACTTTGGGGCTCACAAGGTCTCCTGGGAAGTATAGTTCTCATCAGGCCGTTTTTAAGCCTGAACTGTGAATAGGCCTTTTTTTCAGCCTGAAAAAGTTCTAGGAAAAGGAAAGATACTAAGGTAAGTGTGGGAAGGGGGAAAGGGGGGGAGCCATGAGGGGCCCTTGGGGGGTGGTGGAAAATATAGACTGCGCACTGGGCAAAGTTTGACTCAGCTACACCTCTGGCAACTACTAAGGTTTACACTATCGCTTTATTGACAGCTAATCTCTAAAAATTCCATGAAATGAGTTTGAAACAGGCAAATGTCTTTCTCATGTATTCTGAATTTGTAATCAGTAATTGGCTGCCCTTGTTCAAAGAAACAAACTTCACTATTCTCACAGACATTATGTACAGCCTGTGCACAGAGATGAAAAAAGATATCTATTCAAAGCAATCCAAATTCTTCATTAGAGGATTTATCTTGAAACAGTTATTTGTTTGGCCAAACACAGTTTTTGATGCTATTTGATTTGGTGGATTGTAAAAGGAGACCAAATTGGTTGAATTCAGCTAATTAAGGAAACAGTTAAGAAAACTTATTTTTGTTTGGAGAAAAGTTCACCTGTGAGCAATCAAACAGTACAATTTGCAAATAAGATGAAGTAAAAATGAATGCAAGACCCTGGCTTGTTTAATAGAAATATTAGCTAGGACTGATTGTATATGAATAAGTGCTAAAGTTATCATACATGACATAGGAGTGTTAGGTTCTACACATCAGAGTCTGCGTTACACAAAGAATAAAGGGAACTACGATTCTATCACATAACAGTGACTTGACAGTCCCGAAGGTTTAACTGACTGGGTGTTGTTGAAACCATGATTATAGCCTTAATTATAGCCAACATGAGCGTGTTGTGTTTTCTCTCAGCTATTATGGCAGTGTTTACTGTTGAAGCAGCCAACTTGCACAATCATGCAAGCACATAATGAAAAAAACTCATTAGTTTTGCACTTTTTTGATGTGGTACAGAATTTTGAAATGCATCTCTGGGTGAATAAAAAGAATTATAAATATGATAGAAGTGGTTTGAACACATCCTCTATCCCAAAAACAAATAGAAGGCATATTTTAGTCAGTCTTATGTAGCCGTGTGTGTTGCTGGAACAATTTCGTTCAGCAGAACAGCTTGGAATTTAATTTCTTGTGAAACAAGACTTTGTTTGTGGGAAATCTATCATTTTGGAAGATAAATGTTTAATTTGCACTCTGCTAATGCTCAGAGGCTATTGTGATGCAGCCTTCTTGGCTGGATAAAGCTGTACAACCAGTTTCTCTAGTTAGCTTTCAGCTGGGTTGTCTGGGAGAACTGCCATTGATACATAAAAATGGGCTCTTTTGGAGTCTGCAGTGTATCACGTCCTTAGTGGAGACACACTCAAATTACTAATTCTGCTTATTTTTTTCATCACATAAAGGGTGGGGCCTGATGTACTCAACAAAAGGAATAATTTGTTAGGGGGCTTAATTGGTATGACACAAATTCCAAGAGAGTGTCCTCCGGGATTCTGATGGCAAAGAGTCCTTATTATCATTTTGTTGTTGTTTTGTGACTAGTGTCCTGACTGGAGAACCAGAATTTGACTTCAAGAATATCACCTTGACAGAACCAGTGCAAAAAGATGGAATCTAATATCTGGTAACCTTAAATTTATTATGCATGTCTTTTGAGACCATTGTAGAGAGATATGTTTTAAACCCAGGGAAAGAGGGTTGCTATTATTATTTAATCCTTAGCTCTGTAGTTAGATTTATTTGCTTGCTAAACATATTTTTTCAGTAAACAATAGCTTTAATAAGAATCAAAGCTACTTTTTTATTTTAATAAGATTGATGTGGTCTGTTCATACCAGGGGGCAAGCAGTGTGACTAGCAAAAGCCAGACTGAAGAAGAGTCCCTAAAAGCCCAAAAGAGATGGGTTAGTTTTCAGAAGAGCCCCTTCTGAACCTGGCCCCAGAGTGTGGTTGTTTCTACAGAGTGTGGATGTTTCTACAGAGTTTCTACAGAGTGTGGATGTTTCTACAGAGTGTGGATGTTTCTGGGGAAAAATGCGCGTTTGCAGAAAAATCAGGAAAACAGGGAGGGTAATTAAAAACAAGCAAACAAAACTAAACCAGAGAAACAATGCTGAGCTGCTGACCAAGATTGCATAGAATTACCAAGGCATTGCAAGGAGGAGAAACCTAACAATGGGTCAAGGAGAGAAAAAAAGGAAAGGGAGAAGAGGCTTGGTGCAGAGAAGTGGAATGTGGGAAAAGGGGCAATGTAGAAAGGAAGGAACAATGAAGGAGAAAGCAAATAAAGAAGGGTGTGGGAGTTAAGAAAGTGGTGATGGGGGTGAGCTTGGAGGAGAGAAATGGGGAGTTGTAGGGGTTGAGTGGGATTTACTTCCCCATGAGCGTTCCATTCCTTGCTTGTATTTGTATAATGTCCTAGTGGTGTCAATGTTCTTATTTCTCTTGAGGATGGTAAATTAAACTGGAGAATTAAACTCCTTCTTTGGATACAGTGTCTTGGAACCTGGACCAGCTGGGTAAATCCTATATCCCCTACAAGAAAAGAGGTGCCTGAGGCATTTGTTCTACTACTGCATTAAGAAAGACACCAAAATGATTTGTGCTGTAAGAGATGTAGGTGAAGGAGGAAAAGAGGTATGGCTATTAAGTTTCCTGTTGTCAGTAATATAATTGTTACTGACATTGGAGAGAAATAAAAATAGGTCCTAGACCACAATCTTAAGCATGCTTATTTGGAAGTAAACCTTACTGAAATCAATAAGATTTACAGTTAAATACAATATCAGGATAATAATAGCTTCAGGAGTGAACCTTCATTTCACTACTTCACTACAGACCCCTAATTTCTATTTTCCTGAAAATAATTTTTCTTCAGTCTGATTCAAGTGTTGCTGCCTAGTGGGCATGATAAACGCAGGATGAATTTGAACTTTAGACATTGAACAATGGGGATTGTCTCGTCATTCTCTCTCAGGAAAATCAGCACCCAAATCTACTAATGAAACTCATTATTTCAAAAACACAATAAGAGAGAAACAATTATCCCAAGATGAGGTAGAGATTAGATACTGAAAACGAAAGTACACTTTGTCTGTTGCTAACTTCACAGAGTTCATGTCTCCACAGTCCCCCCCCCCCCCCCGGGGAGTGAGGCTCTGTTAAAATAGATTTCAGACTGGTATATAGCCACATATTCAGTATTCAAAGCTTGTACTGAGGTAAACTTGGGAACGGCTGGCACTGTGACATGTCTGGCACTTACATGACAATGTTGTTTTTACACCAGTTCCAGTGAAATCTCCCAAGAACATCATGGTCAACCGTTAGGCATCTCTGAACACCTGACATTGATATTTTGGTCTCCAGGTGCAACAACACTTTATTTTGAAAGCAAGTTTTTGGCATAGAGTTAAAATGAGCAAGAATGCACTGAAACACCAGCAAGGCAATGTGCCTTAATTATCTATGAGATCAGTAGGTTTAACTTTTAAAGAAATATTAAATATGTAACCCTAATAGGATTTTTAACAACTTTTGTACAGGCATAAATAGGATTGCTTAGCAAGGTGTAATGTAGATCATTGCCATTTACAAATGCACAACTTGCAGTTTTGTTTGTTTGCCATGTGCCCTGACCACATGCTATGGCAGTGATGGCGAACCTTTTCGAGACCGAGTGCCCAAATTGCAACCCAAAGCACACTTATTTATCGCAAAGTGCCAACATGGCAATTTAACC
Organism: Sphaerodactylus townsendi; assembly: GCF_021028975.2. Taxonomy (NCBI): domain Eukaryota; kingdom Metazoa; phylum Chordata; class Lepidosauria; order Squamata; family Sphaerodactylidae; genus Sphaerodactylus; species Sphaerodactylus townsendi. The sequence continues at coordinate 142,762,061 of NC_059425.1, forward strand.
TGAATATTGAGGTTTTAGTTTAGGAAAAAACGGTTTGCTCCGAGGCGCGCGTTACTTGGGGGTAAGCTTGTTGAAGCAACTGTGCAACGCTTCGAACGGGTGAATCACGACCCTAGGAGGGTTTACTCAGAAGCAAGGCCAACCTAGATGTGTTTGCGGGGGGGTGTGTGTTTCTGCTCCCCCTACATGATGAACTCTGCGTGCGTGCCCACAGAGAGGGCTCTGAGTGCCACCTCTGGCACGTGTGCCATAGGTTCGCCACCACTGTGCTATGGCAATCCTTGAGCACATGGGGCCTCTCCATGGCCACTTTGGCCTCCCAGTGTGCCCCTGAAATTAGCAGACCTCTCAGCCTTCCAGCATTTGCAGATTTTGTCCTTTGCAGTGATTCCAGCCAGACCAAGTTTGCAAATGAACAACTATTGAACTCTGCCTGCCTCTGAAACCCACGTAAAGTTTAGAGGCAGCCATATGTTTTGGGTTCAGGTTTAATAACTGAAATATTTTTGGAAAACTTGATAAGCCATTGACTTTTTCAGGATTTTTGAAAATTCTGCTAAATTCCGAAAAATACCTCTAAAATGTTTTTTTGCACATCTCTAGTATTGAGGCAGAAATATTTAAGAACATTATTTTGAGAAGCCTTTTTGGAGCTGAGTTTAAGGCGGATTCCGCACAGGCTGTGTAGAGCAGTGTGCGGCTGGTAAAAACACTGTCATGGGGGAGAACTTTGTACAATTGCCGCTGCTAGAGCGAAGCTGCAACGACTTATTTTCCCCACAAAGTTTTTGTGACTCGCTAAATGAACAAGTCTTTCAGAAAATGCCGGTGTGCAGCTGGCGCCACGTGAACAGCCAGGCAGAAGGCGCTCCTGCTCTGGCTGCCCTTGTGTACCTCTTCTCTTGCCGCTTCCTGTCTGCATAGCCATGCAGGCGCAGGGTTGGTATCTGGGTCTCGCGGGATGTCAGCGTGGCCATGGATGTTCATGGGTCTATTCCTGCGTGGCTATGCAAGACTGGCGGGCAACAAGAAAAAAACGCCGGGCTCTGTACAAAGGACCATGGCCTGGCTGGTTTGCATGCTGGCCACAGGGCACCTGGCCATGCGATCGCCCCGGGGCAGCTGCGTTACCATTTACACCAGCCGTACACTGCTGTATATGGCCCATGCAGAATCCGCCCGAGACTGTTATTTAGTTGTGGTGAAAAGATGAGAAAAAGGTATGGTTCATGCATCATCAGTGGCTCACAATCCTGATTTTCTAGCTGCAAACCATGAATTGCAAACTGCAAACCATGAATTGTCAAATCATACATCATACCAAATAATAGTTAAGGAAGTTTAACTATGGTTTGGGGGCAATGTCTGATTTCAGCCTTCGTTTTATCCATTCACATTACATGCAGGACATTTTCAATTTAGGCAGTGCCAAGTAAGTGGACAGAGTCTGTGGACAGAGACTTCTAAATTTGCTTTTTGTTGTTTGGAAGCACATTTATTAAGCCAGAATAAATAATAGTTAGTAATTTGCCCTAATTAGGAAGCAGATTCTCCATCTACTTTTAATTAAGAATTAAGAACAACTAAAGCTGAGGCAGACTTCCATTACAACCTCTTGTTCGTTCATCACCACTGGCTGGCCCTCATTTCCCTAATACATTACAACAATTAAATACTGGCAGATCATCCTTTCAGAATATTGATCATCCTTTCCTGTTTAGTCAAGACTGATATATCTAGCCCTAAAATAATCATTAAACTGTAAATAATTTTTCCCTATGCGGAAAAACCCTACATAAAAAAGTAAAATCATTCATATAATTTATTGAACGTTGCCTGATTCAGAACCCTTTTCTGATCCTGACAACATGACAAAGTCCAGCATTTAGCTTTTTTTTTTTTTTTTGCACATCCAGGTTCCCTGCCACATTCCTTTCTCCAGTGTTGACATTTCAGGATCTCTATGGTTTTGAGAGTCAGTTCTGTATAGACACAATTTTTAACTGCTGTGTTGTTAGAAAGAGCCCTCTGTATTAATAATAAAGCAGAAGACTAGTAATGTTTCTGGTTTTGGCACTTCTCCAGTGAGATTCCATAATGTCCAGGTCTGTATCCAATGACAGCCTGCATTATATAACAGACATGTCTCTTGTGCAGTTCCATAGAGCTATGTTCATTTTTCCATGTTTTCAAATATTTGAAACAGAGATATTGTGCGGAGATTTGGAATACATTATTATGGTCCTGATTCCTAATTTTGTTGTTCATTTCTCTCTAAGTGAGGTGTGGCAGTTTCACCTGTGAATTAGTGCCTTATGAGATTGAATAAATTGAAACCACTCAGACGAGAAGGAGTAGCTCATGGTGGGTGGTCCTGGAATCAGTGGAAATGCAAGTTCTGGATGAGGCCATACCGCCCTTAAAGATTAAGTTTGCAGTTTAGAGATTACCCTTGATCTAGGTCTCCTGAATTTTCAGGTGCAGCCTTTAGCTGAAAGGTTCCTCTGTTTTGGCAACTGCATCCCTCTCTGAAACTGAAAGAACACTCCATCATCATGAGTGGCTTTATAACCTCTCTACAAAAGTATAATGCATAGCACATAGGACTGCCCTTGAAGTAAGCATAGAATGTTTATTTCATTTAGTTATTTGAATCTTCATTTGTTCCTGGAAATATCAGTCAGGTTTGATGCTGGTGTTAATTGCCAGGAGCAAATAATACTTATGTGAAAAAAAGTTAATTTTACCAGGTTGTAGTCAGTATAAACTCAACGCTTACCTTCAAAGTTCCATATAGACTGTGTCTAGAAAACATTAGGTACTTTCCTCTCATTTATATTGGGCTGTTTTGGGTCCTTTGGGTGTGTTTATGGAACTTTTAATTGTTTTCCAGATCCAAGTTTTGATCCATTTAGATATTCACTTTCAGGCACATTTGTAATTTTTAAAGGAGTAAAGACTTCTGGTTCATATTACATATATTTCTTCTACTTCATGGGAAATTTGAATGCATGAATAAATGAAATTATGCTACATCAGATCATTTGCCCATTAAGATCAGTATTGTCTCCTCAGACTGGCAGAGAGCTTTCACATCTAACCAGATGTTCTACAATTGAGCTATGCAGGCAGTCTTAGTGATTCTGGAGTCACACAGTCCATTACTCTCAGTTGTCTGGATGGGGATGGCTCAGCACATGGCCAAGAGCCACACAGCAGCCCATCTTAGAGATGGAACTCAGCAGCATGGGTTTGCTATTTGCATTACAATTTGTACTTGCAAATAAATTATAGGAGACGATATATCCAGATAAGTGGGGTTTGCAGCAACTCAAGGAGAATGTTCATGCAAAGAACATTGCCAGAGAGCTCTGAGGATAAGCAGTAGAATTTGTCTTTACTGTCAGGGGGTGGGGAACTGGATAGCACATGCCAGAGGAAGTGCAAAACACTGAAAGGGCAAAATGGACTTCAGCATAGCAGATTGTCGGGGGATTCCAATTTTGAATTCTCCTTCAGTTTCAACACTCCAGACACATAGGAAACTAGCACAGGAAGGAGACAGCCTCTCCTCTCCTCTCCTCTCCTCTCCTCTCCTCTCCTCTCCTCTCCTCTCCTCTCCTCTCCTCTCCTCTCCTCTCCTCTCCTCTTTCTTGCTGTGATAATTTTCTATTTGTGGGGAGCAAATAAAAATTGAAATCTAGTGTAAGGAATGGAGTGAAGAGAATGGAGGGAAGGAAAATGATGTAAGCCACTTTGGGTCCCCAGTGGAGGGAAAGGTACGGTAAATACTGTATATACTGGCATATAAGACTACTTTTGAACCCTGGGAAATCATCTGTAAAGTCTGGGGTCGTCTTATACGCCAGGTACTGAGCGGGTGGTACTGAGCAGGTGGTACTCTATATTTTAACTGGAAAAGTGAGGGGGTCGTCTTATACGCCCAGTCGTCTTATACGCCAGTATATACGGTAAGGTAAATAAATATTCTCAATCACCTTCCTGATGATCACTAGTATTGCAGCAGCTTTTCCCATTGCTGCTGCAAGCAGAGTGATGTTTCTCTTTCCTGTTTTAATCTGATCTGAAAATTGTTTTGGCAGACATTTTCCTCACATGTGTGAAGGCGTCTCCTCAGTCACATGACAAGCTTTGAAAGTGGGTAATGACAGACGATAATAACATTAATAACATGTTCTTTAAGCTCTCACCCTCCCTCTCTCACACATACGCCCACTGAGACAGAGGCAAAGATACTGGGAGCCTTTGCTATCCTGCTGAACTCTTGTGTTGCTTTTTTCATTGGCTAGACAGACAATCATAGCAAAAGCTTCCCCTGCTCTTTGGATGTGGGTCAGGCTGTCCTCAAAATCTCAGAGCAAGGCCAAACTAGAAGAAACTAGCACAGGGCCATGAAATCTGCACTCTCTCATGAGGAGCTCCCAACCTGACACTCAAATCATCAGGATTTTCTTGTGTTCAGTTGAATATGGTTCTGGTTCATTTTGGTCCCCAAGTTGCCCCACAATCTAAACCCCCAAAGTTTTTTTTAAAGTTTTCAGATTTTTATGCAAACTTGGGGGAGGGATGTTCCCCTAAATTTGCAGAAGAATCTGTTTTTAATCAGTGTGTCCCTGATCTGCAGATTTAGATCTCTACAGAGCCACACTATATTCACACCTTCAGGTCAGATAGTGCAGCAGTGAGGATATTTGAGCCTTGGCCCCCTAGTACATTTGTCTGAAGCAAAAATTAGGGCACATTTTATTTTGGTGGTTGGTCCCAGCTTTGTAACACTTTCCCTGGAACAAAGCTTGAGCATCTTCTCAAAGAGTTCCAATAAATTTTCATTTGAACAGTAATATTTTCATCTAGTTGATTTTATCAGCATACCGTATATACTTGCGTATAAGTCGACCCGCATATAAGTCGAGGCACCTAATTTTACCACAAAAAACTGGGAAAACTTATTGACTCGCATATAAGTCGAGGGTGGGAAATGCAGCAGCTGCTGGTAAATTTCAAAAATAAAAATAGATGCCAATAAAATTACATCAATTGAGGCATCAGTAGGTTAAATGTTTTTGAATATTTATTTCAAAGAAAAACAGTAAACTGGCTCTGTAAGTGGAAAAGAGGGTCAACAAGAACAATATGGTATCAACAATAACTTTAAAAGTACAAAAACCTTAGCTCAACCAGCAACCAAGCTAAAACACAAGAGTTAAAATCCTTCAAAACTGGATTCCTCATCATCATCTGTATGTCCAAATGTAACCCAACTTAGATTTTAAGAGGGATATTATCAGAAATGGAAAATCTACTATTAGCTTCCATTGTAAACAATGGGGGATGGGGCATCTTCTTTGGGGGTCAATAACTTTGGATCCCCTGACCCAGACTTCACCAAACCTGGCTGGTATCATAAAGAGACTCTCCTGATGAGACCAGCCAGGTTTTGTGAAGTTTGGTTTAGAGGGTCCAAAGTTATGGACCCTCAAAAGGGTAGCCCCATCTACTAATAGCTCTCATTGAAAACAATGGGGAATGGGGACACCTCATTTGGGGGTCCATAACTTTGGACCCCCTGAACCAAACTTTACCAAACTTGGCTGGTATCATCAGGAGTGTCTTCTGAGGGTACCCTGAAATTTTGGTGCCGCTAGCATACAAACTGTGCCCCCTGCTGGCCGTCAAAGTAAAAACACACAAAATTTTTTAATGACCCGCATATAAGTCGAGGGGAGCTTTTTTAGCATTAAAAATGTGCTGAAAAATTCGACTTATACATGAGTATGTACGGTACTTTGAATTGCTTTTAAAACCTTTTTTTAAATTTTAATTACATTTCCCCAGTTTTCTTTCGAGGGGCATGAGTTGATATACATGGTCTCTTCTCCTTTTTATCCTCTCATAACGAGCAATCTGGAAGATTGTAGGACCCAGTGTGTAACAGACTTCCCTCTGTGATACACCCCTGAAGATGCCAGCCACAGATCAGGTGAAACGTTAGCAACAAGATCCACCAGACCACGGCCACACAGCCCGGAAAACCCACCAGAACCAATTAATGATAGTCTTTTTTTGAAAACTTAAAATACAAACATGCTTAAAACAACACTCTCACAGTATTTTCTTTTATTTAGCAGTATTGGATAATTGATAGTTTTTGATCTGAACTACTGAACCAAAATCGGGAGTCAGTCTTTACTGTAGCAATTTTGCGTATGCTGTTCAGGTGTATCTCTATAAGCTGAGAACATACATTAATATTCATTACAGAGAAGAATCACACACATATGTTGCCCAAACATACAATTTTAGCAGCAAAAGTCTTAAGCTGGAGGTAATTTGGACTCCAAAATTGGTAAACTTTGCTCATTCCAACTTCAAAAAATTTAAGCACGGCATCACACTGCAGATCAATTATTTCCATGTAGACTTTGGAGGCGGAGCCCATTCAATGCTGGTCTCAGCCTGGCCAGGGTTAGAAAAGTTCAAAAGCCAAATAAGAACCCTCAAGGGGCTGGATCAGGCCTGTGGGCCATATGTTTGTCACCCGTGCCCTAGACTGATTCTGCTTTGAGCAGGGGGTTGGACTAGAACAGGGGTAGGGAACCTGCGGCTCTCCAGATGTTCAGGAACTACAATTCCCATCAGCCTCTATCAGCATGGCCAATTGACCATGCTGGTAGGGGCTGATGGGAATTGTAGTTCCTGAACATCTGGAGAGCCGCAGGTTCCCTACCCCTGGACTAGAACATGGCCTGTATGGCCCCTTCCAACTCTATGGTTCTAAGTTAGGTCGTTTAGGAGAAAGAGTGTATTGCTTGGAAGTTACAGTGAATTTTGTGTCAGACTGAGGATTTAAATCCAAGTTTCCCTGATTCTTGTCCAATACTTTAATTTAAAATCCCTACCTTTCTGTATTTGGGATAGGCTAAGTTCTAAGTATGCAAATGAGTAAAATATTGTAGGCTTTAAAGTTGCTTGCCAATCAGACTTGGGAGAAGGCTACACTGCACAAAAACTGCTGGCTGTGCAGTTGTGGCCATAATCTAGGCCTTCTATCAACTCATTAGTTGTGTTTAAGTGCCATTGAAGCCAGTTAGGGTATAAGTGAGTTTCAGTTAAGAATTCATTGGTTTCTATGAGTCTTAAGTACAACTTATTTTCGTTGGCTTGGAACCCAAATGTGTAATAAAGTTAGACCTGCAAGTCCTGTGATTTTTAACTTTGTTAACTCATATTTTTCCTATTTGTACATAGAGATGACTTCCTGTTTTCCTGTCTGTATAGCAAAGTGTTGTCTCAAGGTATCTACCCATCAGTATAGAAGAAGGAAGTGTATCGAGTCTCCATTAATATCTCTGTTTCTAAAAACTAAATTACTTCAGAGCAAATGACTACACCAACAAGAATGTCGTTTGCAGGGAAAGAGAGGGAGATCTCAACCACTTGTTGACATTTTATTTCACACAGCTTCATATGAATCACGCGAATAGTGAGGGAGTGAAAAATGTGAGAAGACAGTCCGAACAGGAGAACAATCACCTGAGGCAGCATGATTAAGTCAGGAACCTCAACAAAATTCAACTGAATTTCAGGACAAATTCTTAGCAGAATTAAACTGATGGAAACCATTTTCAACCTTTGGCTGAACCTTCTTACTGTTGTCTCAGCATAGCTTTGTGTATGTGTTTAACTTTCCTCCCTCTATATCCTGTACAGCCTGATCGATTACCCACTGCCGGCTGTTCTCTGCTCTTGCCCCGCTCTGGCATGAAAAGTCGAGGAAAGCAAGAAGCAAGCACAAGGCAAGAGGAAGTGCATTGGGTCAAGAAATCTTGCCCTGATGCGTCTCCTCTTTGGGAGCGCTGCAAAGAGGCAGCATGACAAGACAAGATTTGATGCCCTGCCACACTTCTGGTCCCACCATGTGCCTCAGCGCCAGTGTGTAATTGGCCCGTTTTCTTTAAAGTGGGATAATATGAGTTGCAGAGGTTGCAGTTTTCCTGCTCTTTAGCATGCTGCTGTCCTGATCTGTTCCCACCCACCTTCCCTTTTAAAGGGAAGGGAAAAGGAATAGTGAGACTTGGGCAGAGACTTGAAAATGTGGCAGTGTATTCCATTGTCGAACTGCTGACCAACCTGACTATCCTCTGAAACAGATCCATCAGCATCTGAGGGGAGTGCATCAGGGAGAAAAGTGTGCATTAAATACCTTCCTCTTCCATCCTCTGAGCTTTTTCAGGAAGCAAAGAATACAGAAAGAAGGAGAGTCAGGCAACAGCAGGAAAGCCAGATGGTACCTGTCAGGAAGCTATATTCACCCATTAGGCTGTCAGTTGCCAGTATCTATCACAGAAATGAATACGGTAGCTTCAGATTTGCTAAGAAATACAAAGACAGAAGACACAAACCAAAATATACTTATAAAGACTTCAGGCTATCAAATTTTTATCCCACACTTGTCCACTTTTATCCCACATTGTCCACAGCTTGTGGCCTTTTACGACTAGTTTTTATGACAGGATTTTTATGGCTTGGTTTTTATATTATGGCTGTATGAATTTAATGTTAATTAATTTTTAATTTAATTTTGTGAACAGCCTCCCTCAAACAAATATATAAATATGTAAATAAATTAACATAATACAAATTTTGTAAGTAAATAAATGTTTATCTTTCTCTGCCATTTGGCCATCCACAACAAATCAGTTATTATTGTTTATTCATAATTTAATGTTTTACTTATATGTGTGTTATTTATTGTTTTAATTGCAATAATTTTATACTGTTAGGGGTCCTGAGCCTGGCTTTAGTCAGAAAGGGCAGAATAAAAAAATGACAAACAAATATTTAGGTTCAAGATAATTCATTGAGCTTAATGAAGGGGGGGGGGTGTTGAACCAATGTCTGAAGCCTTAGTACAACACTCATGTCATTGCACAATACTGATTCTCAGAGTTCTGTAGCTTTCCCTTCCATTTAAGTTAAGTGGGTAGTTCTTATAGGGGATGAAGTTCCACTGGTTGTCCCAATCCTGTAAAGTTTCACTGGATTGGACTGCTAGACAATTTAAGAAGGTACAAACAATAAATCTCTCTTTGGCCCTTTCTGCATAAGTCACATACAACATTTCTAGAATATTTTTGATCCCCCCTTTACCACAGTGTTTGTCTGCACTCATTCCTTCCAAGCGTTTCATGGTCATGGTGAGCATTTTAAAAAAAATGGGGGGGGGGGTATTTTGTAGTTCTATTTAATTGATTCTTCATAGATTCAACCAAAACAGTTTTTAAAAAGCCCACAGAAATGCCAAAAATAAAAGAAGCGAGGGATAAAGAGAGAGATTAGGGATGCAAAAAAATGGTGCCTAGGAGAAAGTAGGGTGTTGGCATAAAGGCATGGAATATGGCAGCAGAAAAGATAATACATTGTATACAGTGGTGGGATTCAAATAATTTAACAAACAGTTCTGGTGGTGGGATTCAAATAATGTAACAACTGGTTGTTTACAAGCACCCTTTTAACAACCAGTTCTGCCGAAGTGGTGCGAACCTGCTGAATCCCACCACTGATTGTAAATATGATGGCACAGCTAGTGAACAGTGACAGAGCTACAAGAGGGCAGAGGGTGCGTGCGTTGCACTGTGTGTGTGCCTGGGGGATGTGAAAATCACCCCACCCCCACTTCACTCTTGCCCCTAACCCTTCCTGGCATCACCAGGCCTACCCCCCCCCCCCGCCTGGCCCATTTTCAGGCAGCAGAAAGCTGTTTTCTGCTGGCTAGAAAAGGTAAGTGGGGGGGGGGCGTGGGGGCATGGGGGAGGGAGTGGAGCTGCAGGGGGGTGGAAAACATGGAATGTGCCCAGAGCGCACTCTTGCCCAGCTATGTTTCTGTTTTAGACAAAAGGGTAGTTGTAAAAGGGGTTTCAAGCAAAATGGAGGAAAAGCTGCTTAGAAACATTTTTGGAACCAAAAAGGGGGTGGGGAGAAACAATGCAGAATTCTACAGATGAGATGCTTTATTTTCAGCCTCAAAACATTGTCAGTTTCTTGTGCAGAAAGGAAGAGAGGGAGGTCTGTTGTGGATGCAGGACTATGTGAGCGTTTGCTTCAAGAGACCTGAAGGTAATTCACAATGGCATTGGGGAAGCAGTTGGATAATTCAGTTGACCGGAGAATGCAGGCATCAGCTGGATATCCAGTGACTCTCCGGTTTCTCAGGAAGTAGTAGCGGTGGCGAAACAGTTTCTCTCTCCGGTTTCTCCGGTTTGCTCTCCGGTTTCTCAGGAAGTAGTAGCGGTGGCGAAGCACCCAGGCAGGGTGTGTGTCTTGCCCTAGGTGCGCATCGGTGAGGGGCCATGGCGGGGGTGTGGCGTGGCGGAACAGGGGCATTCTGGGAGCATTCCGGGGTGGGGGTGGGCAGGGGCATGGCAGGGGTGCAGTGCACACAGGTGCCCCGGGCACAGTTCCCCACATTACAGCTCTGAGTAGTACTGTACCTTCTTAATGCTATGTAATACTTGTTAGTATTAGGCCATGTTAAAAACTTCTTACATTCCATGAGAATAATTTATATTGAATTCTGCTAAGTCAGAGAGTGCAATGAATCATGGTTCTCTCCCATGTTCTTACAGACATCTCCATTGTGAGTAGCACATGGAGGGAGAAATAATATAGCAGCAGAGAACATAAACAGCAGTGCTAGTCAGTCAATATCAATAATTTTTCCCAAACCACCCCTTTAAGAGTCAAAAACTAGGCTGTGAGATTCCTTTCTTCAAGGAGAGCTCTTGTTACTTTTTCTGCAGTGCTAACACTACTCTGAAGAAAATATAAATTTACAGTATTTTTCCACAAAGCTCTTTAAATGAAACTGAAGTACCCAATGTTTTATGCTTTATTCAAAGCATGAGAGTCAGGAAGTGGTTTGCTCTGACCCCATTTTATTGTATTCTGTCAGGACGATAACAGAGAACCCCTTCTCCCTTCCGTACTGTGAAGGGTACTTTTCAGAGGGTAGCCATGTTGGCATAAAGTAAAGCATCTAGATTCTAGTCCAGGAGCATCTTAGAGATCAACCAGATTTTTTGGGATATGAACTTTCAAGAGTCTCATGAAGGGAGATTTGACTCTCGAAAGCTCACCCCCCCCCAAAAAAAACCCCTTGCTGGCCTCTAAAGTGTTACTGGGCTGAAATCTAGTTGTTTTATTACTTCCTGTTACCTCATCAGAGAGACAGCTGCCTTATATGTATCATGAAATCATATCCATATCTCATCATTACAGGGAGTAGAGTTTCGTGGATGAGGATATTCATGCCTTGTTCAGTATCTATTTTGCTGAGTGATGCTGAGCCCCATTTGTTCCACACCTCAGTTTTCCCTAAGGGAAATCTTCCCAAAAGTATTTTTTTCAAGCAAGCCTTTATTGGCATAGACAACAGTAAAAAAACTGATTAAAAAACATACAGTACAGGAAATAAATGTTAAGTGGAGGGAAATCTACTGGCATTTAGTAATTTCCAGGAGAAAGTCTGCCACTATTGTACAGAGAGAAGGATCAGGATTGTCCAGCAAGTAGTGTAATCTAAATAAATCGGGCAGATCGGGTAAATGTAAAGGAGCAAGATTCACATACTTGGATCTGATTTCCTTGAATCTGAAACAGTGTAATAATTGGTGGGCCAGAGATTCAACTGAGCCATCGTTACATGGGCACAATCTTTTAGCCTTTTCTTGCTTGTTAAATCTGCCATGTAACAAGGCAGAAGACATAACATTAAACCTGGCGAGCATTATGTCTCTCCTTTGAGCAGGGTTTATTAAACAATACAGGTAGTGTGCCAAGTGGCCCTGTTCATATGGGAGAGAAAAATACAGGGGGGGAGCATGTTTTCTTGGCTGCGGTGATTAGGGTAGAGAACTCTCTATCCAATAGTTGACCTTTTAATTTTCTATAGGCTTCTGAATAGGACAAAGGGCAAAGTGAATCCACTGACAGTCTAATAGAAGCCATTTTTTCTTCGATTATGGAAAACCAGGGGTTGGAATGGGTGTCACAGAGCAGACGGAGGACCAGGGAATTACAGTCCGAGAGAAAATGGATTCGCAGCCAGAATCTAAAAGCCCTCAGCCAAGCAGCTGATTCCAAGGAGTTTTGACCTAACTCCAGACAAAGGGCAGCATAGGGCACACAATTTGGGAGTCCAATTATCTTATGAAAAAAAATGGATTGAAGGGAATTCAAGGAGTGGTTAATAGCTTGAATCCAAATTGTGACTCCGTAAAGCAATCTCGAGGCGACTTTGGCATTGAAAAATTTGAGGGCAGGAGGGATAAAGGAATGACCACAGTTGTAGAAGAAACATAGTAATGCTGACATACTGTTAGATGTAGCAAGGAGAGTGGCCTTCCTATGGGTTATAGGAGAATGAAAGGCCGAGGTACTTATAGCACTTAACCTGTTCAATTTGGGTGCTATTCATTGCCCATGTGAGCTTCTTAAAGCGCCTAGAGAAGACCAAAACTTTGGTTTTTCATAATTAATTGTCAGTCTGTTGGATTCACAGTAATCCACACAGCACTTCATTAAGCGTCTGAGGCCAACTCTGGATTGAGAGAGGACAGCATCATCTGCATAGAGCAGAATTGATACATGGGATGTACCCAGTTTTGGGGCATGGCTGTTCACTGTTGAGAGAGCAGAGAGGAGATCACTTAAGAAAAGATTGAAAGGAGTGAAGGCCAGGACGCAGCCCTGTTTGACCCCTTTGGAAATTGAAATACTATCTGTCAAAAGGCCTTTGTGGGAACACTTGATCTGGCAACTGGTATTTGTGTGCAGTTGCCTAATTAAGAACAGGAGTCTGGCATCAATGTTGAGGGCAGCCAGTTTTGCCCAGAGAAGTACTCTCTGCACATAGTCAAAGGCAGCCTTTAAATCAATAAAGGCAGCGTAGAGTTTGTTATCTGCATTGATTGAGTATTTACTGGCTAGGTGTAATAGCACCAAGGCGTGGTCCAGAGGAGATTTCCCCTTTACGAAAGCCTATTTGTTCAGCCCCCACTGCACCAGAATGGGAAAGCCACAGAGGAAGTTTCCTCAGTAACTATTTAGCATAAATCTTCCCTATCACTGAGAGAAGGCTGATGGGGTGGAAGTTGGCGGGCTCTGAATGACTTCCTTTTTTATGAATGGGAAACACATTTGCAGACAGCCAAGTCTTGGGTATCATACCTGAGCTGTTTATTCGGGTAAAAAGAGTGGCCAGGATAGGGGCCCACCAGTCAGTATGAAATTTCAGAATCTCTGGAATTATAGAATCAGGGCCAGGGGTTCCCAAAAGTATGATATTTCATTGAAATTTCCCACTACCAAACATGGCTAGGGGTACTTCTCACTGCTAATATAGCTGAAGAGCCTCTGCTGTGTACCTTCCCATATAAAACTTTTTATTTCAGTCAGCTAGGAGATTGGCCTATAAGTGAGAAATCATCTTGTTCAAATCTCATCTTTTCAGCTATGATAGCTTTAAGATAACTTGTTATCAGCCTAAACCTTCCCATCTTCAGTATGGGAGCCACAATACTGATGTATCTTCTCCCAGATTCTAGTCCAGATTGCTGTCCACCAAACTATATTATGTTTTAATAAAGTTTCATTGGTGATTTCCGCACAGCAGAAATAAAATGTCTTGAGGACATTTTAAAAAGCATTTTGGGGAAGTAGTTCGGCCAGGTCTCTTCTCCAAAATGTCGTCAAAACATTTTATTTTTAAACTAGCAATCTTTTCCCCCAAACCCAGGTTGAAGATGTTTCCTGCCTGCTGAATGAATAAAATCAGGCAGGAAACACTTTATTTCTCCTGCACAAACCTTTTACTTTTATTTTTGCCATTTGTGTCCGCTATTTTGTGTGCTGCAGCAGGGATTCTCTGAAAGTTCCCCACTGAGGTTTCTTCTGCTTGCAGCTCATCTATGCACATTTTTTGTGTAAAAAGTAAATGAATAAAGGTTGTTTTGCCTAGCGATCTTGCACTTGCGTTGTATTTCCTTTTTTTGTTTCAAAGGTATGTCTACAAAGCTACCATGCAAATATGTGCATATTGCAGCTTCTTTAATTGTGATGTCACAGCTTTGCAGACATACACCTGAAAAGAAAAAGAAAAGTGACACATGCATGGGATCACTAGGCAAAACAAACTTTATTCATCTACTTTTTACATGGAAATCATGCACGGATGAGCTGCAAGCAGATGAAACCTCCATGGAAAACTGTCACCAAAGTGGGAGGCACAGAGGGTCTCTACAGCAGCGCACAAATGATGGGTGCAACTATGAAACTAACAAGAGCTCTGTGCAGCAGACAGGAAAAAAGATTTGTTTTGGCTGGCAATGCTTTTGGCTGGGTGTTTTTGGCTGGCTGTGTGCGAACTTAAAAAGCTAAAACAGATCTTTTAAAAACGTCTGCAGGATGTTTTATTTCAGTTGTATGAAAATCACCATTTTCTCTGCATTCATCTGCACATGTATGTTTTCATGCGTTTAAAATATGATCAAGTTATAGTCTCACTGGCAAGGCACCGATTAGCCTGATGGGGAATATAAAAGCCTAAATGTTTTACTAGATAACTTTTTTTTGTAAGATTCAGATTTAAGCAGCAAATCTCCTATATAAACAACCTGCTTCTGTTCGCCGAAGGTTTTATCTAGCAGGATTTGCAGCTGATATTTCCTCACTAGGCAGTTAGTGGTAAGTGAAAAGTGCCGTTTTCTAGCATCTGAAGTGTTAGATTTTATCCAGATTAGTTTAGTTGCCAAAATATACATAATATTTTTGAGTTACCTCCAGTTTCTAATCCAATGCTTCCCTCACATTAACTATTCCTGTGCCCTCTCACAGAATATCCTTGTCTAATTAAAAATTCCTACTTTACCCCCCACCCCACTCAGCTGCCGTGTTCACTGTTTTTATAACCCGTCCAAATTCCTCCCTCTTATCCCCTTAAGAACACATAACCCTGTGCAGTATCCGCCTCCCCTTCTCCTCAGAATTATTAAGTCAGTCACTGGAGTTTCATTCCCTATAGACATCCTGCAAGAGGCAGAGAAAACTGACTCGGGGACATATCCCCACCTTTCCTTCCTTTGATGAGACCAAAATTAAACGATTCAATGGTCTAGCAACCTAAATGTTATGATAGGGTGTGAAAATGAAGGACAACAGGTAAGCAATCAAGTATATTTCTAAATGACAGCAGGGGAGAGAGAGAGATCAATTGATTGCATTTAACATAGACTTCACTGGTTGAGTTGTACTTCTTTTCGTTGTGACGCTTATGCATTTAATTATTGAAGTGCATTTTGTTTTCATCAGGAAAAAGATGCAGCCATGAAATCTTGGCAAACTGCTTGCTAACAAAGCTTCAAAATCATTCATTGTGGTTAGACGAAAAGGGATGATTTTATTTGGATGTATTTAAGCTGTCTTTTTCTACAGGAAATATCCAGTTTTCTTCTACATGTGCTGTTTTTTGGGGTTTCCAGCATCAGCTACCATTCAACAGAAGACAAGTAAGAATCTGCTTTATTATGTTTACTTAAAATTGTTGCAGTCAAAACTATTATCCCATAGCTTCCTATACATGCAAGCCTAAAGTGGTTAGTGATGTAACTAGGTTATTAATGAATTAATGATAAATGAATAATATAACTGTATTGAAAATAACACCTTTTAATGATTACTTTAAATTTTTACTTTTATACTTATATTTTTTATGTTGCTTAACAAAGAAAATAGTAAAATTAGAGAGTAAAAATAGGTGTAGTCACATGTTTTACTGGATCAACATCTTTTGTTAGGAATATACACACGGAATAGAACTAAAGAAGACAAAGTTCTCTAAAGCTTGAAAAACATGCATATTCCTACACTTAAAAGTTCCCAGTAAAAGACCTGGCCTGAATCAGACAGTGAGATGACCGTAAATCCAAATATTTGATCCAGAACACTGACTTTCTAATTTTTCAAATTTTATGTTCTAAGACCGGCCTGTCAGCATTATCTTTATACAACTCTATTGGGCAAAGTTACTAAATAATTAGTTGCATTGGAAAAATAAAATCACGAGAACAATGACAACCTATGTTCTTGGAGTAGGTGAGGCAAACATTTTAATGCATTTCATTATTTAGTTATCGGAGATGGGAACTACCATTTATAATCAGTTTTTGTGCTGGATAACAGCCTCTCTATGGGCAGGCAAAGTATTTCATTTCAAGCTGTACAAATCTTTCTTTAGGTCTCTATTGACATTTTCCCACTGGACTTGAAACACTACAGAAATAGATCTCTTAAGTCAACCTAAACTGATGTTTAATTTTCCATTTTGTTTTTTTTTAGGGAGGGGTTTGGGGGTACATGGATGGGTTGAGATTCCCACCACCATCAAGTGTTCACAGTTGGTGCTTTGAGTGAGCTCGTCAAATGGTGAAATGGCTATTTGTTCTTGCAAGAGACTTTCTTTTATGCTCTTGTTCACAACCACTGAATGCCTTTACCCTGCAGGGTATGTGATCAAACATGGGAAAGGAAAAAAAAATCTGGGAACATCTGAAATATCAAAGGTGAATGGAGGGAAGCCAAGAGCTTTGAATCTCAACTGTTGGTTGAGTTGAGGTAGACTTGGCATTTGTTTGTTTTGAATTAAGTGTACGTGTTGACTTAACTAACTAGCTAGCTAGCAATTTTTAAAGGTTTTCCAAACCACAAGACATTTTGCACTGTAGAACTCTTTATATAAGTCCACGTCTGGGAAGGTAGCTGACCTTCTGAAAAGCAAGGAAGAAAACAGTTACCCACCTCTGCTATTTTATACATTTTGTGAGAAATCTAACACCATATTCACTATCCTCTGAACTGTGCAGACATGGTGGCAGAATCTCATTTGTCTGGAGCTGTGACCAGAATATCCTCCCTCTATTTTTGTGGATCTTCTTAATCCATTTGTCTTCCTGAGTTTTTTACATTCTGATTAAATTAAAAACAGTTCTTTCTTAGGATCAGGACTGAAAGCAGTCTTGGGCATCAATTGAGAATGTGGGATTTATTTTAATAAATAAGTACCATTGATATGTGGTGAGTATCTCACCTCCAAGGAAACTACTAATGTTATATTGAATATTCCTTGCAGGGTTTCCATTAACATTCAGTTCCAACACACAGGCTGACCTCTGCCCAATTAGAAGGATTGGCCAAGATGACTTACCAGGCAAGTATATACATGCAACTATATATGTGCTTCTTTCAAATAAATTGCTTTGTAGTATTTTTAGGCCTTCCTCTATTTTTGATTTTTACTTCTACCAGGCTTGTAGAAATCTCACTTTGTTGAAACAAGTCTGCTATTTATAGACAATGTTATTCAATTTACACCATTTCTCAGTCTAAAAATTTCAAATGTATACGTTTGTTCCTTTTTTAGGATATGATCTGATCTCACAGTTCCAGCTTGATAAAGCAGCTTCCAGAGGCATTATCCGGCGAGTGGTGGGCTCCACAGCTTTACAAGTGGCTTACAAGTTAGGAACAAATGTAGACTTCAGGATTCCAACTAGGTAACACATGAGGTGTTTTTTCACTATCCTTTTAAATCTCTATTTAAATACATAGTCATCTACTTGACTGGGTAATCCCCTTCTCCCCTTATTTCTAAACCTCTTTTCTTCTGCTTCTGCATGAAGCTTCCAAAGATATGCCTGAACCAGCAGTTTTTGAGGTAATTTAAATTGTACTTGAATACACAGCAAAGAGCTGGATAGTTTGCTCCCTGTATTGTGCTCTAGTTAGCCTTCTGGCTTTGTTCTAGCAGCGTGATACTCAGGGTGAGTTCATGCAGGCATATTCGTCAACCAGAAATGGTGCTGACATACATTTACGCAGTTGCCACCAAGAATCATAAACAGGGGATGGAGGATCATCACAAAAAAATTCAGTGGAAGGAGTTCATTCCTGCACAGCTACAAGTAATTGTTGAATAGTAACTTACTGCATCATGAGATACTGACATCAGTTGAACTACAAATTCTGAAGACTTAGGTGGAGCTGGAATGTCTGCCAGGTCCTCTTTCCACGACAGACTTCCTCTGAGCAGTTTCAAAGGTTCTGCTGACCCCTAGGAGAAAATTTTCAGGAGACTCAGTGGGCTACAACAGGTGGCGAAAATCAGCAGACGATATAGCTCCCTCTTAAGAAAATGTAAATCCCCTGAGGTCTTTGGAACTGTGTGGCTGGAGACAGGCCACTGTTATATCTACATTAGGAGCCTTTAGGATTTCATACCAAAAGTAGTCCTCATGTAGTACACTTTATACTTGTTTGGACAGACTTTTTCCATCCCAGCAATGCTTGGATGTACATTATGTCCCCATTCAAGCACTGCCATAACTTCAAGTGTACATTTCCACTGAGTCACCTTCCACCCGGCCCCCAAAGAAAGGTACATATTACTCTCAATTTCTTTCCTCCTGCTGCATAGGCTTATAGCAGTTTTGCATGTCTGAAGTACCTAATGTGAACTGATTGCATGAATCAGGAAGAGAAAATTTATTCAAGGTATTCTCAGTCTGCAGATGACCCAACTCATCCTCTCCCCCAGCTTCAACTAGTTCAATCAGCAGAATTTTAAGTGTCAACAGAAACCTTTTTCAATGTCTGTGAAATTAACTGATTATTTGTTTTATTTTGTTCAGCTTATAGGCCACCCTTCTCCATGTGGGCTCAGGGCAGCTGATAACAACAGTTAATAACAATAAATCATCAATAAAAATTCTTATCCCACCTCTAATGCTGTAAATCTCTATAAGTGATAAACAATCAAAATTGAACTAATCCCCATAAAATCAACATTCACATTCCATATATTATGGAAAGAAATAGATGGGATGAAAAGGACCGGGAGGGAAGGAAAAGGAAAAGAAAGGCCAGCTAAATGGATACTGTTACTGCTTCAACCATGAGTCTGGCGGAACAGCTCCATCTCACAGGCTCTGTGAAATTGTGTTAAATTCTGAAGGGCATGGGTCTTATTTGATTGAGCTTAAATCTCTGGTTCCAGTTGAAGACAGACAACTTTTGGGCTTGGAATCACCCATAGGTTGGTATTTGCCAAGAGTAAAGCTCTTTGGGGAGCATATTGGGAGAGGTGGTCTGGGAGATATGAAAGCCCAAGGCTGTTTAGGGTTTTAAAGGTTAAAACCAAACCTTGGTTAAAACCAAAACCTGATTTAGTCCTTCACCCAAAGCAGTTACAGCTGGTGGAGCACTGGTTGGATGTGTATCTGCCATGGGGTCCTGGTGAGGACCCATTCTGCCACATTTTTCCAAAGCAGCCCTGTGTAGAGTGAGTTGTAATCTTTTAGCCTGTAAGTGACTGTTGTATGAATCATTGCAGGTACGTTGGGTTTGGACAGGAAGGGTGCCAGCAACCTTTCCTTATGAAGATGATAAAATGCTTGATGAGTCACTTTTGTGACACATCTTCATAGATAAGGTGGCATCCAGGATCACACCCAGACTCTTAATTGTCAACATGGGTGTTAGCTGCACACTGTCAAGAGTCAGAAACTGTCCATCCCCCGCCCCCTCCATCTCAGTCATAGAACCTCTGTTTTTGTTGGATTTAACTTCAGCCAGCTCTGCCTCAACTATTTCAGCACAGCCTCTAAGCATCTGGCCAAATATTCTGGGTGGTATCCAGATGATCACCCATCAGCAGATATAGCTGGGTGTCAGCGTACTAATAACAACCCATCTGAAGCTCTTGACCAATTTGGCAGGAGGACACATGTATATGTTAAATAACATTGGATAGAGGACTGCCCCTTGAGGGACCCTACACATCAATGAGTGGTGTGCCAAGATCCTTTCTCTGATTATCACCTTCTGTCCCTTGCCCTGGAAAATCAGACCAGCCACTGCAAGGCTGTCCCAGGTATTCCTGCATCGGTGAGACAGTGAGTCAAAAGATCATGGTTGACTAAGTCAGAATGAGCATTATCAGCAGTGCCAACCTGCTTCAGTCTAGCTGTCTCCAGATATCCTCTGTGAGAATGATCAGAGCCATCTTCATCCAGCAACCAGAGCAGAAGCTGGACTGAAATGGGTCCAAGACCAGTGTGTCCTCCAGGAAATCCTGGAGCTTTTCGCAGTGGCTCTCAAATACCTTACTCAGCAAATTACCTGTTTTACAAATTGAAATGATACCTTGTAACTGAATATGTTCCTATTCTTCAATGCAAATTATTTTTATTAATATTTCTAAATCATTTCAAAATGTTGTAGAATTTTAACCCCCTCTCCCCTCCACACACACACCTTTAAATACAACGCTGTGTGAACTGGAAAAAGGACGCAGCCACATCAGGCGGTGACTACAGGCATCCATTCCAGGTGGCCAAATTATGACCAATCCCATGAGTGAATCTCATAATGCCACCTCAGAAGAGGGGGAAATATATTTGATGCAACTTGACCAACCCGCTTGTGAGTAATACAACCGTTCTAAGCTCCTGCTGGTAAAGCCGTTACACATCTCTACCCCTACACTATCGTCATATGAAGCATGTAATTATTTTTAATATTAGACTGGGATGCAACAACAGCTAGCTATTATTCAGGAAAGGTGCTAGCTTTCCTGTAATTTGTTTGGGTTTGGTTGAAAGGTCTCACTGTCTTTTCTTGCTTGTTAACTGATTGGACATAGCTCCATCTGGTGGCGTTACAGTGGTGCTGTTCACAAGCACAAGTGCTGAAAGAGTCACTATGGACTCTTATAAGCCAAATAGATCAATTTTACATGCTGTAGTAAATATATACTGCCAGCTGTGTCTGAGTCACTCTTTTCTTGTTCTGGGAAGGGATCAGGTAACATTAAAGAATCTGCAAAAGGTGGCTGGGCTGGGATTATCCCACAGTGGATAGCATGAGTTAGGAGTCTGAGCTCATGAATGCTATGGTAAACAAATAGAGGAGAAATGGGTGTAAATGCTTTATGTAAAATGCATCAGATGAGAAGCTAGGTCGTTCTGTAGAAAATAGAAGTCCTAGGAGGATCTGTTTCATAAGTTTATGTATCATTGCTACTCTTGGTCTCTATTAAGGGATTTTCTTTTTTATGTATTGTCGAAGGCTTTCAGAGCCGGATTCAACTGGTTGTGGTGGGTTTTCCGGGCTGTGAGGCCGTGGTCCGGTGGATCTTGTTCCTAACGTTTTGCCTGCATCTGTGGCTGGCATCTTCAGAGGTGTATCACAGAGGGAAGTCTGTTATGCACTTTGTCCAGAGAGAAGAGAATGTTTGGGGTATATATTGTCCATGTCCCAGGGTGGGGAACCAATCAGTAAGTGTTTGAGTGGAACTTGTTATGCAAAGATGTGGTTGATAGTATTGTAGTGCGGGTGGGGCTTATCAGTCCAGTGTGTGATTCACCTTTTCATGCCCTGCATCAGAAATTAGGCCATGAATTTTACTACTACAGCAGCAGGGGCATTAGTGCAGCATGGGGGCAAATCCTTCATTGGGTGACCTGCTGCTGGCTGATGTTAACTTGTCCCACCCCCCATGCCCCAACATCCCTGCCTGGAGGAAAACTATGGAATGGCAAGCCTGGGATCTGCAGGGGCATTGTATACTGCATGGTTCTCTTGCCACTTGGTGATGAGAAACAGCCAACAATTTCTGGACTGGGCTGTGTGGCCCCCAGTGCCAAAGACATCTTATGGGGGTCCTCAAAAGGGGGGGGATGGGCACCTAATATCCATATAGGTAGTAGAATGTTGTCTGTTATGAACTTAATTACAAAACAGTAGACTACCCCTGCATCCTTGGATGCACAGACATATTAAAGTATGAGCAGAATCATGTTATCTGAATAATTTTGTAGTCTGGGTCTTGGTTGTTTCCTAGGGTTGAAAATATACTGCTTTGCTTTGACATGCTTAAGTTTGGTTGGATTCCTCTGCTTCCGTCCTGTAAGAACAATAGAAATCATCAGTTCCTCATATCTGATTGAGTTTGGACCATTGTTTCTTTAATTCTTGGCAGTTTGTGTTAATTTTCTCCAAGAGGACATATGTCTTTGTTGGAAAATTACCAGTGAGGAACGAAATCCAGGGCTAACAGACAATGACATGTTTTAATGAAAATGTTGACCAATCTCACTTTGCTTCTCAATCTCTAGATTGACCTGCCTTTTGCTCATAAATAAATGCTGAAATATATGTGCTTTATGGCAGGCAGTACTGAGAGCAAGTGCCACAGAAACGTCTTTTTTTCTGGATCTTGAGCTTTCTTTTATTTCTAAGTCCTTTGTTTAATGGAATTTTTCTTTGTGCAAATCCAAGGATGGGCAAAGTAGCTGAGTCAGAAATAACCTTTCTGCTAGGGTTTTGACCAATCAGTAAAAAGGCATTGGAATAACTGACAAGTACTAGGGACTTTCGTGTAAATATTTATATCAACAAAGCAAACACCAACAGTAGTATTTAATACAATTAAATACCTGTAGACTTATGAGGCTACCTGTATTTGAATGCTGTCTGTTCTGCATTGACTCATCCCTTTATGCCCCTTTTCTTGCTAAGGGCCTGAAGTTAGATATAGTAAGAACTGGGAAAAGGGGCATTTTCAAGATATCTGGCCTATTAGGTGATAATTGCTGTAGTCTTTGTGTGTAAAATTGGGCAATATAAAAGAAGAGTCCAAGAGAGTTCAAAATCTGGGTGGGAGGTCTTACTCTACAGACAAAACTAGCCTCAAGTATTCTCATGTTTCACTAGGATTAATAAAACATTCATGTACTTGCAGTTTATTTTGAAATGACCAACTCTAAACTTTCTAAAGCATTGAAAAAGTTACGAAGCAGTAATTGTTGTACTGGCAATATGCGGAAAAGGTTTAGCATACAAAATGCTGCCTCCTTTGCACCTCCTTTGTCGAATGAAGCAAATTTCAATTACTATTCAGTGCTTCTGATTTGCATATCTCCAAGGAAACCTTGGAAATTAATGTAAGAATAAAAACTAGGAGATTATCTGTTTTGTCCCAGTGATTTCCCTGTCCCCAATAAATAATGCAAAATGAATTTTTTGCCACTAGTATTTTTTTTTAGCAAGAAAGGCAGCATATAGCATGAAAGCTACTTTGTTGAAATTAAGCTTGATTTCTTGGGAAATTAAATTGAAGGTTCTTTTTACTCTGCTGGTTCCATGTATGACAGGTGACTGAAGAGCCTGCTTTACCACATTCGGGCTATGTAAGCCTAGAGAAAAGATGGTTGTGTGCTTTCTGCTGACTTACACACATTGGCTTGTGGAATGGACAATGCAAACCTTTAAAAAGCAAAAGTTTCAGTGCTGCACCAGAAGCTGCCCATGTGAATTTTGAATGTACCCACAGGAAGCCCATAATTGTTTCACTACATAGGAATACAAATAGACTTTACCACATTAGACATTTATTTTTGATTCCTGCTGTTCACTGAAAAGGTTGTATGAAATCCTTCACAGCCACACATCTCATAGATACATTGGTGATCATAACCCTTTTCAGTTATTACATCCTTGGCTGTGTACTGTGACTGTGTGTACAGAATGAATGTTCTAAACACTATCCTCCCAATATATGTCATCAATCACCATTTCTTCTGAAAGGGATCTGTTAATTTTGTGCCTACATGCATAATCAGACATCAGTTTAATTTGAAGTCTGCTATCTATGTTTAAAGTTGGAATATAGGTGTGCCACTCCTTTCAGAAGAAACAGTGATTGTTTATATGGAGAGAACTGTACATAACACGTATATTGTGTGTGTCCTCTCAAACATAATATCTGAAAATGCTCATGTATCAACAGGAACTGCTGCACAGAATAGCCATGAAGATAAAATTGGACCCCAGCAAGTTCACTGAAGGATGGGTGGACAATAAATTTAATTTACAATTCAATCTACATTTACTACACCTTTACTAAGCTGACTAAAGTTTGCAGAGATGCTGGAAATGTCAGTTGAAGAGCTGTACTGTTAGAGATGTTAAAACCAGAAGCATAATAATGAATTCCGTCTATGACTTTACTGTCAGCAAATGTATAAATCTCATGAGGAGGCAGCCAACAGCATGTGTCCTGGCAATGCTCAACTAAATTTTACCTGAAATATTATGGTAGTTTTAATAGGTCCATCGTGATCATATTTTTGCAAGTACTATCACCTGCATTTAATTTGCATTACTTTATACTCACAACTCTGCCAATTAATCATTTTACATAGTACTGTAAGCTCATCTAAAATCCTATGAAAACTATTTATTACAGAAGGAGTAGGCAGAACAATGATTTTTTTTAAAAGCCAGAAGAAAGAACCAACTACAAGAATCTGCACAATTAAAATCTGATTGTTTTAAATGTGAAGAAATAAAAATGTGTGCGTTAATTTCCTTGGATGGGTTAAGAAGTCCACTGAAGCAAAGTTTCTTCTGATTTTAAGGCATGGGGATCAGATCAAGCGCAAATTCCTATTAGGATGAAATAGCAGGAGCAGGTCTTTGATGCAGTCAGGAGGAACTTTACAACCATTGACTCTATAGCTGCTAATGTTATCAGACACAAGGCAGATGTAGATATGATCATACAAACGTAAATATGCTGTTATAGGTCAACACTGTTACCAATTGCTTTGATTTAATTCTCAGCACTGGTTTGTAGTTATTGTTTGAAAATTCCTAAGCTTAAGGCCTTGCTTTGGAGTTATCTGAGATGTATAAAGCTAATGTTGTTGAGTAACTATAAGTTCTCTCACCTGTAGGATAGCTGAACTAATAGTATGTTGGGTGCCTCAAACTACCAGTGCATACGTATTATATTGAGGTAGTGGTCTCATTTTGGCTCTGAAGTGACAATTTATCCAAGTGCTAAATTAAGACAGCTAATGACCAACAACATCAAGTGTATATTATTTCCACTTTACACAGATCTTTATATCCTAATGGATTACCTGATGAATACTCCATTCTAACTACTTTTCGAATGACTGGAAGTACGCTGCAGAAGTACTGGAGCTTTTGGCAAGTTCTGGACTCTTCTGGAAAAGAACAAGTTGGATTGAAGTTTAATGGACAAGCCAAGTCTCTTGAATACTCATATAGAGGAACTGATGGAAGACTACAGACAGCAACATTTTTGGATTTGCCCTATTTGTTTGATTCCCAATGGCACAAGGTCATGATCGGCATAGAAAAAAGCACTGCCACTCTTTATGTTGACTGTATTATGATACAGACCCTGAGTATAAGGCCACGGGGAAAGATCAACATCAATGGCTTTACCACACTTGGAAAACTGAAAAATAATCCTCAGATTTCAGTTCCGGTAAGTTTTAAATATTTATCTTTGCAAGTAAAGTTCTTGCTTTGGTGCATTGTGATAATATTTTGGTTCAAGTGGAGCATAAAAAAACCCACACATCTATGTTTTTGATATTATAGGTAAATAATTATTATCTATTAACAAGTTTACCAAAATCCTTTTACACTAAATATCTGGAAATTTGCTTGTACTAAACCTTACTAGAATTGTGTGTATGCTGAGGAAAAATCTTGGGGAATGTATTTAAAATGTACATTGAGAATGGATGCTGAAGATCCATTAAACACTGCTGAAGATTTAAATGTAATTCTTATCATGCTTCAGTACCAAGCACAATTAACAACTTTACAAATTAACAACGAACATACGCAGTGTTGAATTATATTATAGTTGAATAGTTTATCAAAATTAATTATGCTTTTAGTAGCATGAAATGTCCAACCAAATAAAATGGCTGGCCACAATATTACTATTTTATTTGTAGCCCACTTCACCCCAAAGCCTCAGCACAGCAATAACGTGTAAGAGTGTACAACATTTAAATCTATTTGTATGAAACAATACATTTTAATGATACATATGATAATGATACATATACCGCTGTATTTGAAATACACACACACACACACACACACACACACACACACACACACACACACACACACACACACACAAACATATAGTGGTAGATTAAGTATTTGGAATCTGTAGGAATAGTACAAACACCTTGTTTATGTCACTGCCATACACATGCAGAATTTCTTTGTTGAAAAAAGAAAATCCACTGCTCATGTTGATTTTTGAACTTTTCTGCTGTGTTTCTCTGCCAAGAAAGTGGGACCATAGCTGTGATACTGTGTGACAAGCTTATTTATTTTCAGAGATGAATGGTGATTGGTGTGAAGTATGTAAGGAAAGTGTGAACTACACAGTCAGTGATGGATAGAAAATAATTTGTACCTGCCACATCTCCAAGCAGGCTTGGATATATTTGTGAAAGGTTGTTTTTTCTCGTCAGATCATGAGTCATGCCACATTTTATGTCCAATAACATAATAGAGATTTGTTTCAGGGAAAGAGAAGGCAGGAATTCAAGAGTGTGTTCAAAGCAAATTTAATCCAATTCCATAATTCCAAATAGGATCATTCACTGCTGGTTTACTCTATTTTACAAATTTGCAATTTAGTTAATTTGGAATTACTCCAGTTGAAATTTTGTGATTAATACAACCAGCTGTTATTTTCACTCTGTTAATATACTGCTCTTACCAACTATACTGAAATACAGAAAAGTCAACCAAGGTGATGAATGACTCCATTAGGATCCAGCTAGATATGATGTTGAGTAATTTTTTTTCTTTAGAAGTTTTTTCTCAATGAAAATCCAGATACAGTGGGAGTGAACAAAAGTGGTAAATGGCAGGAGGGGGTTGCTTAACCCTTACTTTTTCTGCCATTAGCCTGCTTAAAACGTCTTTCCACAAACTACTGTCTCACCTGGGGCCAGGTCTTAGAGGCAGATCTGCCAGAGGGATATGTGGGATCACAGGTCCCTGGGCGCCACCGATTTGATCATGTGGGGGGCGCAAAAACAAAACCCCACGTGATCAAGCTGCCGCCCCCACACCTCTATTGGAGGCTGCGCCTGCCTCACTTTAGCAGGTGCATCCTCTGATGGAGGTGGGAGGGCGGCCCAGCAGCAGCGAACCCCAGGTGCCCCCCAATTCGAGGGGTGCTCAGTGAGCCTGCGGCAGGCTGCTGTGGCTGCCCACCTCTATTGGAGACTGTGCCTGCCTTGCTCGTGTTCTGCGGTGGCAGGCTGGATCCTGCGCGTCCTGGCCCTGGGAAGGGCAAGAGCCGGCCTGCTGCCACAGCGCTCGCCTGAGCAGCCAGCCTGATCAGCTCGCCATTGAGCCCTGTGCTCTGTGGCCTCCCTGCAGGCTGCTCCTGCCTTCCCCAGTGAGTCCAGGGAATGCAGGGCTCAACAGTGGGTGGCTCCCCAGCCCTGGTGGCTTCCCACCCCTGGGGAGGGCAGGAGATGGCCTGCTGTCACAGTGCCCACTTGAGCAGCCTGCCGTTGAGCCCTACGCTCCCCAGCTTCCCTGCTGGCTGGTGTAAGTGGCACATGAGGGGGCGGGGGGAACCGGGCAGGGCGGGAGCGGGGAGCTAGTCATGCTCCGAGTGCCATTTTCGCCCAGTATGTCTCTGCCAGGTCTTCATGACAAATGACTTTTTGTGATGGGACCCTTTTGCATGCTGTTTAAGAAAGCTCACAGGGGAAGCGTGATTTGGGCTTCTTCTTTTCAAGGGCTATCGCTGTAAAACACCCACATGGATCTCTCAGCTCTATGTCTCTGATTGTGAACCTGGGTTAGGAGAATTATCACCACCTGCACAGTGCTTTATTTTCTTTAGATCCACTCATCTTGCAACCCTTGGCCCGATCTCTCTTCAATCTGCTAGCTGCCTGCATCTCCCCACAAAATGGCCAATACAGCCTCCCGTCAATCAGTCTCTTGCATGTCCCAGAGCCCCAGTATCCCCCGTTCACTTGCTGTGGGGACTTTCAAGACAAGTAGAAAGTGCCCCACTAATTATTGAAAGCTTCCCTTGCAGCTGGGGCAGTATCAGGATACTAACATACCTGTCACCATAAGAGCAAGAAGGTGGGGAAGTCCAAATGAAATTACTGTTGGAGAACTCTATTCAATCCATTTGAGCAGGAGATCCTGCTAGGGACAGTGAGGAGAACAGCTTGTATCACTGAAGTAATGCTTACGTTTTTTTTAAAGATCCAGAATGATGAATGAGTGCAGTGAATCATAGAATTGGAAGAGACCACAAAGGCTATCAAGTCGAACCCCCTACCATTCAGGAATACACATTTAAAGAACTCCTGACAGATGGCCATCCAGCTTCTGGCCATCCAGCTTCTGGAGCAGCAGTGGCGTAGGAGGTTAAGAGCTCATGTATCTAATCTAGAGGAACCGGGTTTGATTCCCAGCTCTGCCGCCTGAGCTGTGGAGGCTTATCTGGGGAATTCAGATTAGCCTGTGCACTCCCACATGCCAGCTGGGTGACCTTGGGCTAGTCACAGCTTCTCGGAGCTCTCTCAGCCCCACCTACCTCACAGGGTGTTTGTGGTGAGGGGGGAAGGGCAAGGAGATTGTGAGCCCCTTTGAGTCTCCTGCAGGAGAGAAAGGGGGGATATAAATCCAAACTCTTCTTCTTCTAAACCGAGGGAGGATGCCCAGATGGATAGGGGAGCAAACTTTATTTGCTTAGGCCATCAGTCTTTGTGATTCCTGCTCAAAAAGTCTATGTTTTACTTTATGAAAAGTTAGCATAAGTAAAGAGTCCAGTGGCAAATCTAGATCTTGTAGTTTGGTGTTCAAATGAGCCCACCAGACCGTTGAATGAAGGAAGGTGAGAGCATGGGTAGTAAATCTAGAATCCTCATGGTTATAGCAAACTCATAGCCAAAACTTGAAGGTGAGACACCAAGCTCTTGTTTCCATCAAATGCTGGCCTACTTCTAAGCACAAAACAGCATAGGGCACAGAATGGGGGATTCCAAAGATCCTGTATAGGAACCTAGATTGAATTAGCTCAATTTCAATGTTCCATGCTTGAATCCATAGTGGGATACCATAAAGGAGCTATTGACAGATTTTGGCGTTAAAGATCTTTAAAGCTGCTGGATTTTTAGGATCCTAGTCCTAAAATCTAACTGCTACAGAACACTGACTGTCGATTTAAAGCAAAGTGTTAAATGTATGTGTGTGTTTGTGTGTGTAAAAATACAGAAACAATAATTAAAACATAAGGCAGAAAGGAAGATAATTACGGGAACACTAGACAAAACAAAAAAGTTTCCACCCATTGATGGCAGACACTAATAGGAGGAGATAGTTGAATATCCTTGGGGAGGGAGTCCCATAAATTTGGTAACATAACTGAGAAGGCCCTCTCTCAACCTGCCATCTGTCCAACCTCAGAAAGCTGGGACACCTAAAGCAGGGCCTGAGAAGATGATTGTAGTTATCGCATTGTTGATAATTCTTGCTGCATGGTTGTCCCATGCAATATAGGTTAGATAGTTTGTATGCCCCACTTTGTAGGTTCCTGTGGTTCAGAACTAGCATGTGATATAAATAATCTCTCTTATAGGATCCTAGTTATAAGATGGTCCCTTGAACTGCTCAATCATATAATGATCCTAAGAGTAATCTGCTGTGATTAATCTGAAACTGCCCCCCCCCAAATTATTTGGAAAAGTGTTATTGATATGTATTGTTACAGACAGCTATGTTGACAAAAGACAAAAGAACACAAGGCCTAATTGTGTTCATAGAAGTTCTCCGGCCAGTTTGTTCAGCCAGAAGGAAAATCTCGGTTGGAACCACTCCAGATTCTAGTATGACTGCTTGCTTTATGATTCTGCATTTTTCTGCCTTCTCTTTCATTGCTTTTTTGTGGCTTCATCTTTTGCTCAAATTTGGCCATTGTGATCCAGAACTGCGAGTAGTTCTGGTATCTATGTACCTATTGAAATACAAACAGTGCAGTTGCAGGAGGAATGCCCATAGTGCAATGTGGAGATGCTCTTTAATTTCTTAAGAATTTGTATGGTTGTTGCTTGATTGTTTTGCCTTCAGCACCTGCAGTTCCTTGGGGTTTCTTCAGAGTCCTCATAATCCTTTCAACTTCTCTATTTGCCTGGGATCAATAAAGTGTTATTTTCTAATCAGAAAACCTGTGATATTCAGCAAATTTGTGCAAAAAGTGTGTTGTTGTCATTTCTCACCCCCTGTGGCATTACAAAAATGGAAAATACCTTGTCCAATTGTGGTACAACAGCCAGTGCTTATATAGTAATAACCAGTCCAACATCTGGAAATCTGGAATAGTCATCAGTTGTGAACCAGAGGGAATGTCAGAGAATTCAATCTTAACTTCTACCCAAGGCTGAGAAGGCAAAGTGGTTATTTGTATGGGTAGAACTGTATGCTCCAGTTCTGCTGTCTGATTAAAGATATAAGATTGGACAAAACATTTAATTCCATGTCCATTGTTGGGAACCAGATCTTCTCTCAAAGAAGCTGCTTAGTTTTCATCACTCTTTGGTATCTTTCATGAGCTAAAGATACATTCTGAGTCAACAAGGCATAGCAATCCTGGTTCCTTGTAGCTGCAGGCTTGTGTTGGTGATCATCAGTTCCTGTTGGATGCCAAAAATTTGCTGGAAGTCATGCTTTGAAGTTGGTTTCCCAATTAAGAGCAAATCCTGACTAGCGTTAAGTATGGTTAAAGCAGGCAGGGGAAATTCATGCTGAAAAAGAAAATGGAGGGAAGTTTTGTTAAAACTTGTGCCTGCTACCATACGAAAACCAATCAAGTGCAGACCCAGTTTATTTTTCCCGCCCAGCCGCCTGATCTCCCTGCCTGAAGTTCATTCAAACTGCCACTCAAAATCAACAGCCAATCAGAATGCAGGACACCAGGCATACTCATAGATCTGCTTGCAGCTGCTAACTCAAAAACAACAGCCAATCAGAACGCGGAAGTCCGGACATGCTCAGATCTGCTTCCAACGTAAATACAGAAGTCCTGTGCTTGTGCGGAACAAACTGGAGAATTTCCTCCCAGTCTTAGCTGAATCCCTTAAAAAATGGGCAGTCATGTGATCATCACCCCGTGATAAAATAGACCCAGGTTTTTTTTAAAAAAACGGTGGTACACAGGTATGATTTTGCTAGGTGGAAACGGCCAATCAGTTGTGTGAACACAGTTCATCTAGTGCTTTTTTCTCAGGTAAGAATACACTCCTACTAGGACACTTTTGTTCTTTTTGTTAATTCAGATTCCTGTCTGCATTCTAATATATGCAGGAAGCTTTTCCAACTGTTGTAAGGCCTAAATTACTGACAGCTGATACAGTCCATTTCTTTTTACTTCAGAGATATGGATTCTATTCCCACCTCAGCCAGAGACTCCTCAAGAGACCTTTTGGTTTCTTGTTTTTTGTCTGTTTCCTATTCATAAAATGGGAAAAATTATTAACTATCTTGCCAGGATCAATGAGATAAAGAAGAGCTTTTATTTATGCTGTGCCTAAAAAAGGACAGCATTTAACAGTCAAAACAAATAATACTTTTTTTAAAATGCCAGGGATAGCTGAGAAGAATGTCTTCTCCTGCTAAATCGCAGCCAAAAGGTGAACCTCTGCCAATAGAATTTATTTTTCCTCTCTGTAGTTTGAAATCCAGTGGATGCTGATTCATTGTGACCCTCAACGACCCCAAAGAGAAACTTGCGGTGAACTTATTGGCAGCATCTCGGTGAGAAGAAAGTTGGAGCTCGATGCTTTTAACTTTGGTGCCTGATATCGAAAATGCCTTGACCTCTTTTTCCCCCCTTTCACTTGTACCAATGTGTATACTGAAGAGAATGTTAGTGGGGCCTGGGGTTTCCCTTGCCTAATAATTCTGTTTACAGGTGAGTGTTGCCACAGATATGCATGGGACTAGCTGCAGGGCAAAGGGTTAAAGACCTGGTGTCATTCAATCCCTCCTTTCTAGCCATCTGGTTTCCTCCAATCTCCGTTACCCTCCTCCACAGGCATTCATTAGGAGAGAGAACTGTGTGTGTTGCAGGCTGTGACTTTCAAGAGTTTTAAAGGAGTCCTTCTGCAGGAAATTGTTAAATCCTAAAATTCATCTGTGGCGATCGGAGAAGTGTCTATGGCTAGCTCAGTTCCAGGCAAGGGTTTTTCCCGGCTCCTAGGGGTTTTCCTGCAAGTCATTTGCCTTTGCCTGTCTCAAGTAAGTTTTGCCTGACATTTTCTTGTTCTTTCAGATAAGCCAGACAACTATCGAGGTAAGTTTTAAAGTCAGGATGCTTGCTTATTTCAGAGACTGAAGTGTTTCTATATACTCCTGGCTGTTCTAACTTATGTGCTCCTCACACCCTTCCTTTTTTGGTTATCAATCAAGATTAGTGCAGTAATGGATTTGTAAAGATGTTGTTATGTCAGAAAATAGACAGAAACATCTGGCTGGCCATTCTTGAAGGCACAATGCTTGACTAGGTGGATACTTGATTGGATACAGCTAGGCGATTTATTATTACCTTTAATTTAGTGGAGGCTGCTGTGCAGAACTATTGTTTAGGTAGGACAAAAAGGAACAGTGAGTCCTCCCTTTGTTCTCTGGTCTTGAAGCTCTTTTCAGACAATCTTAGGACAAAACTGTACAGGCATACAGTTGTTCACGCGGGTGGGAGTGGGGCTCTGCTCCAACTACTGAATGTTTGTAGGGTGGAGCCTGGCACTAGGATACTTTCCCGAATATTCTTCACCAGAACTGAAGTTTGAAAAGATCTTGTATCTCTGGCCTAAACAATGCTGCCACTTCTTAAATGAGATCCCTGATATTTTGAATAGTATTTTTCAGTTCATTGTGGATGCATACTTGAAGTGACTTAATATATATTACCCGCTCCTTAACTTGTATAATGCTCATCCTTGTAATCACAATTAGGGCCATGAAAAATGGTAGAAGGGAGGATATAAAATATGAATATTTACATAAAGTAGGGATTCCAATCAATTGAATGACTGTGAATAAAAAATAAGAAATTAATAAAAAAATATTCTGAATTGACTATTTCACAGTTGTGTGTAATATATGATACTATTTATTATTCAAAATTGAGATATCTGATCAGGCTTTCAAAAATTGGGAAATATCAGAAAATGACACAGTGTAATAAAGCATCCTATGAATTTGCCATATTTTAATTAACAATAGACGTCAATAATAAGTTAATTGTTCTTTGGAGGTGTTATGTAAGGAGGGATTATAACTCAGTGGCAGAGCGTGTATTTGTGCATAGAGGATCTGAAGTTCAGTCTTTGATTCACTGGCTTAAGGATCTCAGTTTGTGTGACTATTAAATGACCTTTCTCTGGCTAAAAATGCATGTAGTCTGATGCATCATTTGGCAGCACCTTGTACCACCATTGCTTTCAATGAATAAAGTCTTTCAACCCATTCTTCAGATTCCAACTGGATGGTTTGATTCAGGTATACAGTTTCCAAAGAATGACAGAAATAACTTTTAAAATGATAGATATGGTACTGTATTGTGGCATAGTCATCAGAGACTCCTGTGGTACCCAAAAGATTAATAAATGTATTGTGGCATAACTTTTTCACAGGCTAGAACCTGCTCCCACCATATGCCAGAAAAGCAATATGAATGGCTTCACAAAAAAGAAAGAAGA
Organism: Sphaerodactylus townsendi; assembly: GCF_021028975.2. Classification (NCBI taxonomy): domain Eukaryota; kingdom Metazoa; phylum Chordata; class Lepidosauria; order Squamata; family Sphaerodactylidae; genus Sphaerodactylus; species Sphaerodactylus townsendi. The sequence goes on from NC_059425.1 coordinate 142,795,777, forward strand.
AATGTGTGCTGCAGTGCGCTAGCTGGTTTACTGCAGCATGCGGTGCGGCAGGCAAAAAATGGTTACTGTACTGCAAATTGTCTGAAGAAAAATGTCTGTTATAAAATACTGATTGAGAGGGAAGGAGACACAAGAATAGTGGCTGGAACTGGAATTCTTAGCCTGTACTAGACAGGAAAGTAGGTCCCCCTGAAAGCAGCCTCTGGTGTCAGTAGTTCACCTTCTCTGCAAGAAGTGTGAGGGTAGAGAAAGGGGCCTGGTAGAGGCTGACTTCACAAAGCACCTATTGTGACGTTAACTTTGCCTGGCAGTTGGAATTTAGTCATAAGAAAACAGTGACATGTTGTAGAACTTGGCGGGCTTTCCTCAGCTATTCAGTGAATCAGTTAAACCCTCTGGGGTTTCATGAAAAAAAAACCATTAGCTTTTTTGGGGAAAGATTTAGGGTTTATTTGGGATTGTCTTGAGGGTTTGTTTTTATTTACTTAATAAAGCAGAACTAATTTTAGAAGAATTTTTTTACCTAGAGAACCATTTTACACAGGGTATATTTTTAAGAAGAAAAATCTCAGAACAGCTAGTGCTATATTTAACTATAATGGTTCCTCTGAATTGTTAGGCAAATCATCGTGCTGACTTTCAGGAATCACTTTAGTTTCTCTCACAGCATTAGTATTGAGTTTGCATAGGAATAGGATAGTGAATATTGCACAGGGTAGTAAATATCTGATCCAAAGAACAGTCTGGTCCATCCCAACTGTTGTCTTGAAAAGTATTACCACCTCCCCATGACAACATATTTTGTTTGTCCTTTCCTAAGGACACTTGCACAGTGTTTGCCATAGCAATGAGCAAAATGGGTCCTTCTGATATCTACATCTACAGATTGTAATTGCATTTTACAAAAAGTGGCATCTGATTGCCTCTGCCTTGAGTGATCTACTGTGGAATGAAAATACTTACTGAAGAAGAATTAGAGCCCTATTAGCCCGGGTGCCATCTTGGATCATCGCTTGTCAGCCTTTTGGCTAGGATCAAGTATTAGTAATGGTATGGATTAAAAAGAGGTGTTGGGATGGGAATTCAGTGGCATAATTGCAGCAATGTGGTGCATCAGGACAGGGAAGATGGTCATAGGTGGCTTCAATCAAAATACCCCTTGACTGGTATTTTCCTACTATTTCTCTTCCCCTCCCCCAATTTGTAGCAGGATTTCTAAGGTTTCCTCTTCCACTGTGTAACCTTTCTTTCATTCCTTGCCAGAGAGGCCCCCCAGGTCCACAGGGTCCCCCAGGCCCCCCAGGCCCACCAGGAGTTCCTGGCATTGATGGTATAGACGTAAGTGTTTTTTTCTGCATGACCTGGCCTGTACAGCATGACACAAGGTGTGTTTGAGGAATTCCTCTCCACTGTCATACAATCATTTTGCTGTCTGAACTAGTTTATTTAACATGTGGCACTTGAATTTGGCAACTGTCCTGTTCATCAGCAGTAGAAATCATTTGCCAAAATTCTGTGCCAAGAATCCTAGATGTGCATTCCAAGTCATGTACTACAAGAGATTAGTGAAACTTTATTTTCTAAAATAAAATTTGCATTAAGAATTTAATGGGATTGTCTTCATTTGTAAAAAGGATTAAGCGAGATTAGTATTTATTATCTGCAATAGACACTAAATGTAATTATGACATTATAATTAATTCTTATAATATTTAAAATGAGCAATAAAGAGCTGTTCACAAAACATTGTCTGGGTTTTTCATTATACTGGAAGAAGAAATCAGGATTTCTGTAGATAATGTTTGAATTCATGTTTTACATGCGGCTCTGTTCATATTACCCCATGCCTAAAAATTCATCTTATTTCCCTGTTTCTTCCAATCTATTAGGGGGACAGAGGTCCTAATGGGCCCCCAGGCCTTCTGGTAAGTGTTTTGCCTGTGGTGGTTGAAACTAAATATAGATGGTATGAGTATGTTATATGATCTCTATCTATAGGTCTTACTTTAACTTGTCTTTAACCAATTCACTTCTGCAGGGCCCAGATGGTGAACCAGGCAAACCAGGAACCGCTGGATTGCCAGGAGAACCAGGAGCTGATGTGAGTAGAAGGTTACATCCCTTCAGTCAGGTGGAGCCATTTATGTCTTATGTGCTATATGGGTAGTTCCAAAGAATGAAAAGGCATTCTTGTACAGACATAGCAGTCCCTGGGGCGCTGTTCACACTGCTGCCTGAAGCAGTGTCGTGCTGTCCCCCGCAAAATGGCGGGAAAACGCTGCTTTCAAAACTTGCTTAATGAGCGAATTTTTTGGAAAGCGGCGTCTTCCCACTGGTGTTGTTCAAAGGGCACCGGCATGTAAGTGCCGCTTTCAGGCACTGCCTGTTTGTGTGGTTTGTTTACCTTGTCTTCCCTTCAAGGCTCTGGAGGGAGAAGGGACATGCCCACGCTGCCCTCCAACCCCTGTGAGTCAGAGGGCAGTGTGGGCATGTCGCTTCCTCCTTCCGGAGTCTCAGAGGGAAGAAAAGGTAAACAAACCACACAGACCAGAGGCTGCTCAATGTGGAGCTGCCTCTGCGGTTCACAGAAGCTTTGGGGCCGCCTGCATGGGACCGTGCAAATGGTCCCATGGCTCTACTGGTATAAATTATGGTGGTGGCTAGCTGCTTCTGCTGCAGTGCTGAAATGGGCTGAGAGTAAGCTGTAGGAAAGTCCTGTCCATGTAGCAGCACATGCAGCAGCAGGAGATTATGATCTGCTTATTTATCTGAGTCTATGTGTGTTAAAATGTTATAATACGATAATATAACTATCATAATTCAATATGTGATCATGATATAAAGTATTTAGCTCCACTTTGCCCTTTGAATATGCCAAACATGGACAATCTAATAGGTCATTTCTATATACATTGAGATTTATGTGTAGTATTTTGTAAACATGCCAGTTAATTGCCAGGGTCAATGTAATGCATCACTATGGCCAAATTCAAGTGACATTAAGATGAACAGGAGTTTTGTGGTACCTTGAAGATTAACACAATTGTGTTCCACCATAAGCTTTTGTAGACTTCTTCAAACAGCAGGTTCAAGAGACCATGAAATACAGAGTGAAATATTATATAACAATCAAATCCAATCATGAAAATTACAGAGACCATTCACTAGTTATACTATACTACTCAGCTTCCATCATGGGTAGGGAGTTAAAGATTTTGTTAAGATAGCCATTATTATTGGAGTGGTGGATAGTCACAGCTCACTCATCATGATCCCATAGCGGTTTCAAGGTGAAGACATGTAAAGGTAGATTGCTATAGCCTGGCTTTGTATGACTTCTTTGGTAGTTTCCCATCCAAATATTAACCAGGACTGACCATGCTTAGCTTCTGAAATCTGACAAGGTAGGGCTACTCTGGAACATCCAGTTCAAGGCAGACACAATTATAGTGACATAAAAACCTTAAATCCAAGTTCAGTAGACACTGTGGGGTGGAGAAGAGGAGAGAGTATGCAGTCTCTGAATAAATCCCAATTGAGTAGTTTAGTGCTGGAATTTTCTTTGAAGTTGTTTTGTTGAAGTATAGAATCATAGAGTTGGAAGAGACCACAAGGCCATCAAGTCCAACCCTCTGCCATGCAGGAATACAGAATCAAAGCACCCTTGAGAGATGACCATCCAGCCTCTGTTTAAAAACCTCAGAAGAAGGAAACTCCACCATCCTCTGAGGCAGTGTATTCCATTGCTGAACAGCCCTTACCATCTGGAAGTGTTTCCTAATGTTTAGATGGAATTTCTTTTCCTGTACGTTGAATCCATTACTCCTTGTTCTAGTCTCTGGAGCAATAGAAAACAATCTTGCTCCATCATCAACATGACATCCCTTCAAATATTCAAACATGGCGATTGTGTCACTCCTTACTAAAACCAAAGTATTCTACATCCACAGCATTTCCTTCATCTACCAAGCTTGTCACTCTATTTTAAAAGAAAGATAAAAAACGGGATAAGATTAGTCGGGCTTGATTTGATTTGGAGAAACCCATGTTATCTTTTCTAAAAAAAAAACAAGTCATGCCAGATAAAGAAGTTACGACCAAAAGGATAAAGACAGTACCACCAGAACATTTTCCCAAATTGGCTGACTCTTTGCCAGGGTTAACCTTTATCCTGTGGAACTGAATGTTCTGTACTGTTTAATGTTATAAACTCCAGGTTGGGTCATTCATGAAGATTTGGAAGTGGAGCATGGGGAGAGCAGGCTTGGGATGGAAGAAGACCACTCTGTGTAGTACGATGCCACAGAATCGAATCCCGAAAGGTGGATTTTCTCCAGAGAAGCTAATCTCTGTAACCTGGAGATCAGTTGTGATTCTGGGAAGTCTCCAGGCCCCACCTGGAAGCTGGAAACCCTAACAATCTTGTTTGAAGGATTTGCTATGTCTGCATGACAAGTCATAATTGAATGTATGAGCAATTGCCCTAAAGTTAGTGGGTGACATTGGCCAATCACACTCCTTCAGCCTATCCTGCCTCAAGGTAGTTATGAGTGTTAAATGAGGAAAGATCGTATTTCTATTCAGGTCTTGTTCAAGCCATCCTGGCATTCTTGTTAAACAATTATCTTTATTTCATTCACTTATTGGAGTATAAAGTGCGTTAGTCTTCAATATTGTTTCCTGTTTTTATGTACTCCTGATACTTTGTTTCTTGATTGTTGGCCACCTCTCCTTGGGCAGTGCATTCCTGGCGGGGAGGGGCGAGTAGTTGTGTCATGGTTGGGGACATCCCACCCACAGTTCAGCTGTGCCCTCTCTAACGAGGCTTCCTGCACCACAGACAAGAAACCAAAAATTACACTGCCCTGTGAGAGTGACCTATGCAGCACAATGGGTTGTGCCAGTGATTTTGCTGGCATAAGTTCACGCCAGCAAATGAGGCAGTCTTGGACTGAAAGGGTTTAGCGAGCCAACTAAAGCTGTCTTGCCCCAGGAATGCCCCCTTTGCTGCATCAGAGAAGTGTTGCCGCTGCAGCTGCACTGGCACCTGGGGGTTCCACTGCTGCATGGCTACCCAATGCCAGCATAAATGTCTCTGTGCTGGTGTAATATTCCCTTACACCAGCATAAAAGACGTTTACGCCAGTGCTGGGCTAACGTTCTTTCGTTGTAGTGCATTTGTTGTGGTAAAACAGTAATTCAAATCTATTATTGGAGAGTTTACAATCTTCAAATCACTTCCTCTAGAATAATGAAAGTGAAATAATGGCATGACTCCTACATCCATTGTTTGAAGTTCAAATCTATTCATTCTTATAATACCTTATTCTTTGTTGAATCTTGTTTAGAATTTATGGAAACACCTGAGATCACAGCCTCAAAATACTGTTGATTTCAGTGGGACTGAAGGGCATAACTAACATGGTATTGAATTGTGGAAGTGAATTATTGGTAATTAAAGTACCACAAATAAATGCAGTCTGAACAATTGCAAGTTTGGATTTAGAATTTTTCTTAGCCTTCAGATACTTTTTATGGCCTGTGCTAAGTATAAACTGTGACACTCAAGCAATGATTGGCAGTTTGATACCATCAGCACTTTATAAACAGAACAAAACATTGTGATTATTATTGTGCTAACAATGAATATCTGATTTCTTAAGGGATTGACAGGACCAGATGGATCATTAGGCCCAATTGGACCAAGAGGACAAAAGGTAATTCCTGTTGTCATATTTTCTTTCAATTTTTGAACCCTAGAGTTATTTTACAAGCTTCTGAGATTATTTTATTAGCTATTGTGTCAGAATCTAATGCTTAGTAATACCCTCCATCATATTTTTTATTTGGTCTATTGAATAGCTGTTTTTTCTTCTGTTAAGAGAAATATAAAATATATTTGCAGGGTGAACCTGGGTTGCCTGGAGGCCGTGGACTTCCTGTAAGTAATGGATTTTTTATTATGTCTGTTTCCAGATCCATACTATGAATTGCTTTTTTTTTTTGCTAGAACAGTGAAAAGGGAGGGGATCAACCCACTTTCAAAATCTCTAAAGGAGTTTCCAGTCTAAAATAAAAGAAGTGTGAAAAGGACTGTTATCTTGAAATCAGTATAGAGCAGATATAGTTTCTCACATTCTTCTTAGCTTTTGTAACTCAACTTTCAGAAGTAGACTTCAAAACAAAGTTCCAAGTATTTTACTATAGAAAGTGATTTCTTATTCTGCTGCTACTGTAGAAGACTTTCTAGCAGGGATCTAAAGGGCATACTGTGGAAATTTTTGAGCTCTTCATCACTAAAGTGGCTTGTGTAACTCTTAAAGCTACCACATTTACTCAAAAGGAAGAGGACCCTAAATGTAACCCATCCCCCAAATGTTAATGTATACACCCACACAAATGTTACTGGACGTAAGTGTAACTTACATGCAAATGTAAGATTACCCCACCTGAAAAACACATTAGTCTTGCATTTAAGTAAATACGCTAAAAAGTTAGGGGTTCCATCAAGAGTGTGTTATATAGTATAGCTGAGTCCCAAACTTTGTATACATGGTACTTGGGTTGATAAACATGTACACTTAACCATAAAATACAGAATGAGGTGGCAGACTGATACCATACGTGAATCTGATGGATCTGTCCTTTCAGGGATCTGTCCTTTCCACATACCGTATATACTCAAGTATAAACGAACTTTTTCAGCACATTTTTTATGCTGAAAAAGCCCCTCTTGGCTTATACTCGAGTATATATGGTAACTAGCAGGGCACCCATTCTTCGCTACACATACTTCATCACAGGCTCTCTATGAATTTTTGGCTGACATTCAGCAAACTTCTTTACAGCCTGTTTGTGAACTTTGGGGTGACATGCAGCATATTTCCTCACAGCCTGTCTGAAGTCTGATGGGTTTGTTTTCGCATATTTTGCAGCAGCTTCCTGTAGTTGTCTTTTTCTAATGCAATGTGTTATTGCTCTCTTTCACCTGGTGGGCTTCAAAAGACGTCATGTGGAAGCAGCCGTTGTATTTTCGGGATGCAGAAAGGAAGTGTTCTGCCATTGGATGCTGATGAGTGAGAAGGCTGTAAAGAGGTTCAGGGTAGGGTTGAAGGGCAGGGAATTGGACTGTACCGCCACTGCAGCACATTCCTGGGGACTCATCCCACCACTTTAGAGCATGACACCAAGCACAGAGTGATCGGAGGCCGAAAGCAGTAAACTTGTCTGCACAGTAATCAATCTGATGTCCATATGCAAAATCCGACAAATGTTTAGTAGTCCAAGGTGATAGTGTGGTTTGTAATCTGTTTTGATAGTATTTGGCTGTAGTGGTGTTGTTAACGTGAGGGTGGGTGAGGGAGTACTTTTTCACAGCCTATCTGTTAACTTTGGGGTGACATTCAGCATGCTTTTTTGCAGCCTATTTGATGAAGCTGGTGGTGTTTAACTGTCACCCTTAGAATGTTCGTGCAGCATGTCTGTGGACTGAGGGGCTGGTTTGCCCTTAGAATGTTTGTGCAGATGGCCAGAGATGAGCAGTTAAAACAGTAAATGTGTAATAACTTGAGTAAAACTGAATGTTTTGAAAAATCCTTTCTTAGTGAGGACCTAAACCACATAATGAATCGGTGTGCCAAATTTCAACTTTGTAGGCTTGGTGGTTTTTGAGTTCTTTTGAGTGAGTCAGTCAGTGGTATTTCACGTTTATAGATATAGATTCAAAGATGGCGGCCAGAGCTGGGGCTGCTGTGCGGATCCGGTAAGCATGTTGTTGTTTTTTTTCTAACTCACCAGAGATCTGTAAAAACAAGCTGTAAGGACAGCCTGCACAGCATTACAGCTAGGGTGTGTGTGTGTGTGTGTGTATGTGTGAAAAGAAACTGAGACATTTCTCTCCCAAGGGTTATTGGTGCGTTGCATTCTAGATGAATACACTTCTTCATACAGTAGTTTACACCCAAATACTGATGTTGCTGAGGACAAAGATTTTCTTTGGAGCAAAGTTTAGGCTGGCATGGCTATGAATCCCAGAATTATTCTACATTTGGAGGAAAACAGGGGGTCATTTGTGTTCCTAGAGTCCTGGAAAGCTGCTCATCCCTAATGTAATCTCTATTAAGCAACTCTATCTCATCTTGCTCCCAAATCTTCTGTTTTTAGCTGCTACTGAGTCAAGTTTGAAGGCTTATACTCGAGTCAATAAATTTCCCAGTTTTTTGTGGTAAAATTAGGTGCCTCAGCTGATATTCGGGTCGGCTTATACTCGAGTATATATGGTAGGTTGTGTTACTTTCAATAACTGAAACAGCACTGGGTGTAGGCTAAACCCACTGTCACCTTGCATTTCTCCAAATGAGAAATGAACTTGTATGGCTGCTACTTCCCTTTTAGAAATCACTGGGAAGATCTGTTCACAGATTTCCCAGAATCTTGAGTGATGTTAAGAGCTTGTTGTGAAGCCAATTAATTATGCTCTGCAATTTTTCCTATGGTGCGGGCAATGGCATAGCAAGGGGGGTGTTGGGGGAGCCACCACTTCTTGGGGTCATGTGGAGGGCGCTTTACAGGGCTCCGCAAGTTCACCCAACACCTAAACTACTGGTGGAGTTTGGGAGTGGTGCAAGCCCATTTGATTCTGGCCTCAGCCTGTCCAGTTCCAGCTTTAAACTGCAGGTTTTAAGCTTGCAGTTTAAAGCTTGACTCGACCCAAGGCTTCCTGAGGCCAAAATCAAATTGAGCAGTTGGGCAGGCCAGCTCCAGTTTTATACTGTTGGCTCTGCCCCCAGCTGGGTCTCCTCCCAAACTGCATGTGGAGTTTATGGGCGGGGCAAGCTCCACTGACTGGCATTCAATTGTGCTCCCGCCCTGAACTTCACAGGGAGTTTGGGTGTACGGCGCAGCTAGGGGGCATCGACATCCAAGATGAGCCCCAGGCACTGTTTTACACTGGTATGTCCCTGGATGCGGGGGGGGGGGGGCATGGTGGGAAGTTTCCTGCCATAGTAGGACACGTTAGATCCCTGCTTACAGCAATCCTGAGAGGTAGGTTAGGCTGAGATTATGTGACTGGCCAATAGTCACCCAGCAAGATTCTATGTCCGAGGAGATTTGAATACTAGTCACCCAAGTTCTCATTTGGGATTCTAACTACTATACCACCGTGACTGTCAATGTTTTAGCCCAGAGGAAGTAAGATTCTGGACTGTACCATATCATATATTTTAATGTTCCTTCATGTAAATAATTACTTCTGGCCAGAGAGCCCTCATCAACCACATTCCTGTGCATAATGGTACTCCTTTATACATTTTCCTCTTTCTTTCTAGTCTACTGGAACCCACATGTGCTATTTCTGCTATGATCTTCCAATATATGCTTGTCAGTGACAACTTCCAGATCAGGGTGAAATCAGTTTAAGGGTGCACACCTGGTAAACAAATAATACCTTTCCCTGACAACTGACTCCATGGATATAGAATAAAACCCTCTTCCCCAAATCATTGACTCTGTATTCTTATGAATGTAACAACTAAATGCAGGAAGGGAGTGTTGTAAGGATCACAGTTAGCTTTCTCATGTCAACCCCATGTGTTCATATGATCTTTGCAAAGCTCCCTTATGTGTTACTTAGAAGTGCATGCAAAGGATTAATCCTGTCAACCTCTTCCATACAATCAGTGGTTGTCTAAATATGGCTTGTTTTGGCTATGAACAACCATGGAGCAGCTGTGGCATAGTGGTTAAGAGCAGGTATACTCTAATCTGGAGGAACTGGGTTTGATTCCCCACTCTGCTGCTTGAGCTGTGGAGGCTTATCTGGGGAATTCAGATTAGCCTGTGCACTCCCACACATGCCAGCTGGGTGAACTTGGGCTAGTCCAGAAGCATAGTGGGCCAAACTGCTCCCGGTGTGCATTCTAATTTTCTGCCCCCCCCTGGCCCCCTTGCGGCGCCCCCCACGGCACCCCCCTGTGACGTCCCCCTTACAGCACCCCCGCTTCCCCCCTTCCCACACTTACCTTAATTCCTTTCCTTTTTCAGAACTTTTTCAGGCTGCAAAAGACCTGTTCTTGGTAAAAACCGCCTGCTGGGAACTATACTTCCCAGGAGACCTTTTGAGCCCCAAGGTCTCCTGGGAACTGTAGTTCCTCAGGCCATTTTTATTGCAAACAGGCCTTTTGCAGCCTGAAAAAGTTCTGAAAAAGGAAAGGAACTAAGGTAAATGTGGAAAGGGGGGTGGGGGCGCTGCAGGGCGGTGCTGCGGGGAGCGGGGAAAGGAGGAGGGCCCTGGGGCGATTTTCTGTGCCCCCCAGGCATGAGCCCAGTGCACAGCGCACCCCCATCCCCTTGTAGCTTCGCGACTGGGCTATTCACATTTCTTCTGAGCTCTCTCAGCCCCACCTACCTCACAGGGTGTTTGTTGTGAGCGGGGAAGGGAAAGGAGTTTGTAAGTCCCTTTGAGTCTCCCACAGGAAAGAAAGGGGGATATAAATCCAATCTTCTTCTTCTTCTTCTTCTTCTTCTTCTTCTTCTTCTTCTTCTTCTTCTTCTTCTTCTTCTTCTTCTTCTTCTTCTTCTTCTTCTTCTTCTTCTTCTTCTTCTTCTTCTTCTTCTTCACATCTTTCCTTGAACAACTTGTACAGTATTGTTTACTTCAATCATCTCAGCAGTAGGGATGCAGGTATACCTTAAAGTTGTACTCTACAGCTGGATTATTGTACTAAAACTTTGCTAATAGGATAGCCTTTGATTAGTAATAAATACAAAAATAATCCATGAATACTATTCATTCTAAATACTGACACATCTTAAAATAAAGCTTGTGTTGTCTAAATCTGAATGTTCCTAAGGTTGGCATGTAATGACATCTGAATGTACAAATATAAAAATGTCCTAAAATTTTAATTTTTTTTTTGCAGGGAAAAGGAATTCCTGGATTTCCTGTAAGTTGTAGTTCAGCTACCAACAGTTAATTGAATAATTGTTCAAGGTTCACAATGAAATGACCTAATTAAACTATATGACATGAACCTGTTGGTACATACCAATTTTTGTTGTAACCCTTTATTCAAGTGGTTTGTTTGGCAACTTTTTCTGCTCAGGAAGCTGTTAATCTCTGGGATTGGCTTTTTTATATACAATTTCATCACTAATGTGATACATTTTTCCAATGCAGGGTCCTTCTGGTATAGCAGGACTTCCTGGGGAAGTGGGCAGAGTTGGACCACCTGTGAGTATTTCATTCATCTATAATTTCGGTGCCATTATACATGATAAGTATGGATATGTTCCAACATCTATTGATCCATATTTAAATCCTATGGACTGGGTTACTGTCATTACAAGGATGCTATCAAACATGGCAGGCAGGTAATCCCCAGTCCCAGTCATGCTGTGTCAAATTGCTTTCTCTGTGGACTTCCACAACAAGGAGCTACAATTACTACCAGGACTTCATTTGAAAGGTTTTATCCCACAGGATGGAATAGAGGAAGTAATTGTATGACCCCACCAACACAGATATTTACCATGCTATATAGTTTTGTATGAAATTGTTCATAATAAGTGTGTAAAATTATCCTTTTCTGAACACACAATGTGATGGTGATATTTTCTTTCATGTGTTTTAGTGTGATACTGCAGGGCTGTATCTAAAAAATGTAAGATATTGGGAACCAAGCGTGAAAAATTAGTTTGGGAAGTCCTGATGTAGCTAATGTGCTACCTCAGATTTTATTCAAAGTAGCTGTGGTCCTTCTCCTGAACTTGGTAACTCCTAGGTCTGGCCACTTTGTCTTCTGTCAGGGCAAACACTTACAGTAGTTAGGCTATCTGAGCCTGGGACAGTGGTAGTTGTGGTCTCTAGACCAGGAATGCTGTCTGTTTGGGCTAGGGGAGTCTTATGCTCCTATCAATGGTAGAAAGTCCAGGCCTGGCTGGCTACTCTCCTTCTTTCCAGAGCCAGCGTGATGTAGTAGCTAAGAGCCAGTGAATTCGAATCTGGAGAACTGGGTTTGATTCCCCACTCTTCCACATGAGCAGCAGACTCTAGTCTGGGTTTGTTTCCCCACTCCCACATTCCTGCTGGGTGACCTTGGGCTAGTCACAGTTCTGTCAGAACTCCTCACAAGACATCTGTTGTTGGGAGAGGAAGGGAAAGGAGTTTATGACCCCTTGGAGTCTCCTTACAGGAGAATAAGGGTATAATCCAAACTCTTGTTCTTCTTCTCTGTACCTAGCTGGTTCCAGCTAGCTACCTCCCTGCTATCTCCTTCATCTGAGCCCTTTGTATATATCCTTTGCAAATCCTTTGCACTCCATTCTTGAGTCAGATTAGTCTGATAGTACTGGCCCATGGTCACCCAGTGAACTTCATGGCAGACTGGGGATTTGAACCCAGCTCCAGTCCAAAACTAACTAGTCTACCAAACTGCAGTTTGTAAAGTGAAAAGTAAATGAAGTGGAGCTCAGTGGGGCTTCTGATGTCCCAACTCTGAGTATTGTTGAGTGATTTAATTTTTTGTCCCCTAATGGCTGTGACCATGAATTCTAAGACTTTAATAATAATTCATGTCATAGGGTTATATATCCTTTGTGAAAGAGATAAAAGATAAGTGATATGGATTACTATGACGTCTCCTCCCCTGTCAGGAAAGTTATTTTTTTGAATGTTCTGAAATGTACATTTACTCAAACTTTTTGCTCTGGAGTTTTATTATTGGTCTCCTCTGTGGTAGCTTTGTGCTTTTTTACAATAAACGTAAATATATATCTGTTTTATAGCTCATTGATGTGAACTAATGACATTCATTTTAGGGTGACTCTGGAAAGAGAGGCCCTCCAGGACCACCAGGGCTTCCTGGCCCTAGGGTAAGTTAGCAAGCTTCCTTTTGTCACTGTGGCTAGTAATCACTGACAGACCTACTCTCCATGAATCTGTCTCACCCCTTTTAAAGCTATTTATGCTTATAGCCAGCACTACATCATCTGGCAGAAAATTCTACATTTTAATCACTCATTGGCCGATTACGCACAAGGCATTTGCTGTGTGATGCGGGGGCGGGGGGGGGGGATGTCTGTTGTCAAGATTTTTTTTGTATGGATGTATTTGCTCAAGCCCTGCTTTCATCTCCCTGCCACAAGCAAGATCACTTGTAGCACAAATTTAATTTTGCTTCATCGCCTGTGAAGGTTGCACATAGTTGCTTGGCTTCTTGCAAATTTATTTTTATTAAGACAGCTTAACAACAAAAATAACAACCAGAGAAAAGGAAGAAAAAAGAATAAGTAAATTTATCTTAAGGACTCTCAATTTCCTCTGCATTGAGCATTAATAAAATATACCTCTTGCTCTTTACCAACACAAGTAAAGTTGTATTGTTATAGGCATTTCGGGTAATAATTGTCACATTTTTCTCCATTAGCTTCTATTGTCACAATCCCCTAGTCTTCAAAAACTCTAATAATCAATTTATGTTTTTCAGTTTCATTCAAATAATTTATTAAGAGTTTCCAATTTTTCAAAAAGTTGACTAAATTTTTTTCTTTAAGTAACGATGTGTTTCACCACATCTGCCACCTCTAGCATCTTTATCCACCATTCATCAATTATCGCTATAGCTGGAGTTTTCCATTTTTGTGCATACAATATTCTTGCTGCTGCCATGATAAATAAAAACAAAGTGAATGTATGTTAAAATGGGCTATGAATTTTGGATACAGCATTCAACTTGGGCCATGGGAGAAAATGTGGTCAAAAGGGCTTAACTATACTTCAAGTTTTAACATAAAATCATGTTTTGTTGGTATTTAACAGCAGAAAAACTGGCAAATATATATAGGAATGTTTTGAATAAGTTGGAAATATAGCCATCAAGAAGGGATGTGTTATCATTTATGGTGAAAAAGCTAAAGAATTTTGAAGGTTAATCCATTCAGTAGTTCCAAAGATTTTAAAGATAAATGTACCAATGAGATGGAAGGTAATTTGCTGGGACTTATGGATGGAGCATTGGAAAGTTACATCTTTACAATGCTCACTCCAGAATTAGCTGTCACCTTGTAGCCTAACCACCACTAATCACTTTCACCTGCTCCCACCTATGTGCTGGGTGAAGATTCCTAGCTTGAGCCTTTCTCTCAGCTCCTTGAGCTTGTGTCCTGACTGCTGTACCATTTCTTCAGGGTTAAGCCAGGGCGGGACCCCATCTGACTGGTTCATGTAGGAAACATTCCTTGTGGCTTTCTTCTTGGCCAGGAATGACTCTGTTCAAGCCTCAATGGGTCAACTAAGCCTGACTGTCTATAGTCTTCCAGCCTTTCAGCCAGCTGTCTGACCCACCTTTTACAGCTGGGGCTTTGTATACCTCTTTCCCTAGCCACTCCTAGGTCAAGTTTCTCTTCTCAAACTCCAGGGCAAAGCCTTTCTCTTAAGGAGGCCTTTACCCCAGAGGCATTGTTTGGTCCACAGACAACTAGTACTGGTTAGTCTTCCTCCTGACTGCTCTGTTCTTGCTGTTGCTGTTTCCCTTGACTCTCTTCTCAGCTCTGTAACAGGGCTGCTGCCTTTTTTGGGGCTGTGCCACTGTTCGACCCCTTCTCCCCAAGGGCTAGGATACTCTCAGCTGTGACGTTTAACCCAAAGAGAACCAACCCTTTTATCCCATGACTGCTAAGCTTATTCAGGAGCTTTTGGTACGGTATCTTGTCAAAAGCCTTTTCAGTGTCCATGTGTGTCATGTCTAATAGGTTGCCCTTTATTTGTTTGTTTGTTTGTTTGTTTGTTTGTCTGTTGGGTTGATTTTATATGCTGCTCTCCCCCATCCAGTCAGGCTCAGAGCAGTTCACAATGGATAGTTTTACAACACTACAATCATATCACATTATGATTCCAATTATGTTGACACCTTATAAGAAGCAGGAGGTAAATCCATTCAAAGGGGCAAACAAATTGAAAGGGTGAAGGAAGGGCACGGGAACAAGAGGAAAAGAAAAGCAGAAAAGGGCAGTGAAGAAACAGGGAAGGAGAGGAGGCAGGGGCGTAATGAGGCAGCCCTGGGCAAACTGTAGCCCTGGGCAAAACCTGAGTTGGATGCCCCCCCCCCCATGGGCGGCCACTCCACCACGATCAAATTTGTTTTGCACCAGGACATTGGTGCCTTCAGGGGGTGCATTTTTAGACATATCAGCACCAAAATTTCAGGGTATCATCTGGAAACTGTCCTTATGGTACCCCCAAAGTTTGGTGCAGTTTTGTTTAGGGGTCCAAAGTTATGGACCCTCAAAGGGGGTACCCCATCCCACATTCTTTGCTAAGGAGATGGGGGCTACCCTTTTGAGGGTCCATAACTTTGGACCCCCTGAACCAAACTGCACCAAACCGTGGGGGTGCCATCATGACAGTCTCCAGATGATACCCTGAAATTTTGGTGATGATACGTTCATGAATGCCCTCCCTGCAAGAACATCCCGAAATTTGCCCAAGAATCTTTGTTCTGCATTGAGTTTTCTGCATTGCTGTCAATGGGGGTTGCAGGCTGGGGGGGCACATTTTTGAAGGCACAGTCTCGAAACTTTCAGGGTCTCATCAGGAGACTTCCCTAATGATTCCCCCCAAGTTTGGTGCAGTTTGGTTCAGGGGGGCCAAAGTTATGGACCCTCAAAACTGTAGCCCCCATCTCCTATTAGCTCCCATTGGAAACAATGGGGGATAGGGGCACCCCCTTTGGGAGTCCATAACTTTGGACTCCCTGAACCAAACCTCACCAAACTTGGGGGGTAGCATAAGGACAGTCTCCTGATGATACGCTGAAATTTTGGTGCCACTAGCCTAAAAACTGCGCCCCCTGCAGGCCGAAAATGGAAAACCACTAAAATACCCAAAAACGAACCCAGCATTTTGATGCCCTCCACAAGGTGATGCCCTGGGCAGCTGCCCACCTTGCCCAATGGGCATTACGCCAGTGAGAGGAGGGGAGGAGAGGGAGGCCAGCTAACATAAATATCATTGTTGTCTGCAGCCATAAGCCTGGAAGAACATCTCTGTCTTATAGACCCTCGTACAGGTCCTCATATTTTTTTACTTCTCACTGGCCCTTATTTACCAGCCCTATGACGTCATCTGTCCCTTATGTTGAAGATGTGGGAAAAAACCAGACTATTAAGATGTTGTCCACTGCATTTTGCTACATGTGGCTTGGTTCTTAGTTATTGCTATATATGATTTCCTTCTGCTAGCCAGTATATGTAACTTGTTACTAAAACCAGCCATTGTACAAGGAGACTGCAGAGTGCCAAATGTCACACCATGTTACACCTATTTTTAAAAATGGTTCCAGAGAGGAATAAAAAACATTACAAGCCAGTTGGCATAATGTCTGTCCCAGATAAAACTGTAGAGACTGTAATCAAAGACAGAATAATTAGGCACATTGAGAGAAAATCAGCATGGCTTCTGAAAAGAGAAGTCCTTCCTCACCACATTTTTTGAGTTCTTTGAGAAAAGACAGTTGTCACCATAAGGAAATACATTGTTTCTGGGGGTGGGGGTGGGATTGTTGTTCCCTTTTCTGCATCTTTTTAACTCTTGTTAATCTGTTTACTTCAGGGAATTGTTGGGCTTCATGATGGAGACCCACTGGTAAGATATTTGTCTTCTTGTGGGAGAAAAGACCATGCCTTTAAAGCTTAGTCTTATTAATTTAACTTATGACTTCCTTTTCAGTGTCCTAATGCTTGCCCCACTGGACGACCAGGTTATGCTGGGCTAATAGGCATGAAGGTAAGATAATCTGGTGTGATTAGAAATGTTGTAATTGTTGACAAATACTGATCGTGTTGTGGTGGTGGCTAGCAGTCACATTTCTACATCAGGTCATGCTAGATCTGACAGGGGCAACAGATCTCTGTCAGCCTTTTAAGAACAAATTATAGTCTCACAGGACACAGACCAGGATCAGGGATTCTGTATGGAGAGTATCTTCACTTGGTATCGACAATTAAAACCACAGTTTGCCTTTTAAAGAATAAAAGTGCTGCTATTTTTCTTTTAAAGGAAAAATTCTGGTGCCCATCTTTTTTTTCCTGTAAAGTGATGTGATGGGCCAGTTAAGTTTGCAAAACTGCAGGATGGTCGATCATGGATCTCCCAGCATCTCCTCTTTTTGATCTTGAAGAACCTTGGATGGGAAGTCTCTCCTGTGTCCATGACTCGCAAAGGCCAAAAGAATGTCCTCCACTTAAGTGTTTATTTTCTTCCTGTCTGAGTTACCGTGAATTAAGCAGTGGCACAAAGATTAAGGACCGCTCGCTGATGTGGCTTTGTTATTTGACCTGTATGAGCCATTTCAGGATGTATCTCATTTCATTTTCTTATAAGCAGATTAAGAGCTTGGCGCCTTCCCCCAAATTAAACATGAACTAGGAAGCTGTAGAAAGATTGGAAGAGTGACGCCCTGAGCCTTTGAAATTAGACTTGTAATGTCTCTGGTTGTTGCCCAGTTCCAGAAGAGAGAAGTGTGATTACACATAAAAAGTGCAAACAGATGAGTTTTTACAGTAATCTGGTGCATGCACAAAAATATTAAGTGTTAAACAGATTAAACAGATTAAATCTTCTAGTGGACTACAGGTAAAGGAGGCCAGATTATGTATCCTGGAACAAATTACATGATTGACTGTAAAACTGCTATACACTTCACATTTGAAAGAAATATATGCTCGGTTTTGATCTTGTCTTTTAGGGTCACAAAGGTGCAAAAGGAGAGGTTGGTGAACCAGGAAAACAAGGCCATAAGGTAAGAAGAAATGGGATATTGATAAAATTATAAGGAAAGACAAGTTCATAGGGAAATAATTTATTTCATTATGCATTTCTTAAATGTGGAATAGTATCTTCCACAATTACTTTAACACTCTCCCAGTTGATATCTCTCTAAACCATAGCCCACTTTTTGCTTGACTTTGGATCTGCTTTGCTTGAAAAGAAACAATATTCCATACATTACCCCACCTACTGTGCTTTGTGTAACATTGGTCCTGCATGGGTGTTGCTTCTGTGTAAGAGAAATTAATACACACTGCATTGATAACCAATGTGCTGCAGGCAGGTTGGTAAATATATAGACCAAAAGATAATAACATTTTAACTCATACAGTCTTAGACAGTTTTTGAGCTGATTTGTTGTGTTTTATGCTTCTTTAGGGAGAAGAAGGTGAACAAGGAGGCATAGGTGAAGTTGGAACTCAAGGCACTCCAGTAAAGTATTTCCTTTTTATTGATAATTTAATTGTTTTCTATTTAGTGGGGTGGATCTAACCATTCTCCACAGAGTTGGCCTGTATACTAGGTGCCTTAGGCAGTTGCCCAATGTGCCAGAAGTTGAGAGGAGCCAGCCCTTCAGTCACCCTGAGCCCCCTGCTTTCTGTCCCCTGCCTGTGGCATTGGATCTGTCCTAGGAGGTGCTCCTGGTCCAGTGAAGGCTGGTCCTGGTCCAGTGATAGGGAGCCTGTTCTCTCCTTCCCTCCTCCATCAGGTAGTCAGGGAAATCGGATAGTTGGGGTGGGCCTGGGGTTGGCTCAGCCCTCTTCCTCATTCCTTCTATCTCACTTTACCTTACTGGAGCAGGGAGAGGAGACAGGCAATGGCTTCTTGCCATGCCACCTTGTAGCATGGGAAATGAGGAGACCGGGTGCTACTTTGCCTTGCCACTGGGACTCACCCATTTGCCAGGGGGTGACGAGGGTAGGCAGTGGTTTCTTACTGAGGTGTAGAAGGGGAAGAGTGCGGACTCTATGTTACTGCTTCCCTAGGGTGCAAAGGGAGGCAAAGAGGAGGAGGAGGGTGGGAGAAATCTTTCCATCTCCCTGCGATATGGTGGAAGACAGGGGAATGGGCCCTTCTTCCCTTCTCCCTGTGGCACGGTGGGGAGACTTGAATGATTCTTAAATTATTCTTCCTCCTGATGGGGTAGGTGAAATTGTTCTTCCTCCTGATGGGGTTTATTAGGTTGAAAGAAGGCTTCAGACTTTTCACTGCAACTATTTTATGACCCATCGCTTTCAGAGGGAGGGTTTTTTTGTGTGTTCCTAAAGCCCCAGCTGGAGCGCCAGCAGGCTGCCAACCCACAGGCTGCACCGTTAACCTGGCTCAACCTGTGGGGGGCCAGCCGGCCGCTGATTGGGCTGCGCAAACCTGGCTTTTCTGAGAGTGCGTTTTGAAATTTTGACCCTTGATGTTCCAAAAGATGAGAAGGGCAGAGGAAGCATAGGAAATTGGTCTGGGAGTACTAGGTGAATTGCTGAGATGGAGGAGAATGTGATTGGACAGATTGTCAAGGGGAGGGGAATTACTAATGTGGAGAATGCATGAATCAGTGGGGCAGGGGTATGGGATTATTCCTTTCCCGCTCCTTGTGACTTGGAACTATTTTGTTACAGATTACTTGATCTCATCTTTGTGCAGTTTTAGTGAATGTAACCTTTCGTAGCTGGGACCTTTTGATATTGCAGTCAAAGAAAAAACTCTCATTGACTACACTGTCATAATATTTTTATATTTTCAGGGACCTCAAGGGTTAAGGGGTATAACTGGCATTTTGGGACCTAAAGGTGATAAAGTAAGTAACAGCAATGGCAACTTTGTTATTGATAAATGTTTGTTAAGCCTGATTATGAAGCTTCTTGTTTCACAAAATTATGTCAATGAAATAGTGAATGAAATATGATGTGTTTTGCTTCATTATTCACACACGCTTTTCTCTATACATCCATATTTTCAATCAGGAGGATGTACAGCCCTTTTCTTCCTATAAAAATTCTGACCCTGAATCATCTGTTACATTTTGGTAGTTTTACCAGTGCAATTGAATGTTATTAGATCAATAAAATGTTGTTCTTAGCCTGGATTCTGGATACTTTGCTGCTATCCCTGAAATATATGAGTAATATGGATGGTTGCATTGATGGGATGGTTAGACATTAACCCTGATTCAGTTGCCCCTATGTATCCTCAGTCAAATAGTTGACAGTAATTCCAGTCAGCAGTTGGAAGACAGAGAGCCAGGAAGATGAAGACTCAGTCAGTTCACTTCTCCCTGACTAAATAGATTATCCATAATGCAATTTTGGTCACTAGATCTGGCCAGAAACCCTTCATGGCTTTACAAGTGCAGTTCCTTATTTCTAGGGGTATATATGCCTCTAAGTGAATCAAGGTGAAAGTGCCAAACACATTCTTTTTTTCATATTTAATGATCCAAACCAGTGGTGGGATTCTAAAATTCCAACCCCTGGTTTGCCCTCCCCCCACTGTGAGCCCCCGCTGATCCCCCCCCCACTTCCCACTTACCTGGCTGCTGTGTTGTGGCCCCCCTTTCAATGTTGGGCAGGGGGGAAGGGAGGGAAGGTGGCAGCTGTGAGGGGCCGGCTGGCCGCTGATAGGGCTGTGTGCGGCCTTCGCTTTGGGGGAGGGCTCTGGAGCGCCAGCCAGCCGCCAACCCAGCAGGCTGTGCCGTGCACATAGCTCAATCTGTGGGGGACAGGAGGCAGTGCTAACGGTAAAATGGCTGCCAGAGGAAGAGGTGCCAACCACAAAATGCCATGGAATAGTAACTGTTTGTCATTTCAGGCAGAAGGTTTGCTTAGCTGATACCTTTTAAAATGAACATTTTGTTTAAGAATTATTTTCATTCAGACACACAACTTACCTTTAGCTAAACAGTGAAGATCTTTCTGTTGTAGTGGAAGCTGCTGCCAAAGCAACTTTTTGGTATCTGCACAGCCAATAGATCTCCAATGCCCAGCCTGAAGCCTTGCTAGGGAGAAATCCCACTTGGCCAGCTCTTTTCCTAAAAACACTTGGTGGGCACTCCATGGTAAAGAACCTTCGTTTGGGACATTATCCTGTCTTCTGGACAGCTTTGTTACAATATTACATTTTAATATGACCTAAACTCTCCAGAAGATAAGACACAGCCCATTTTGTATTTTGTTCCTTATGGATTTCCTGTGTTTCAACTATTTCAATGCCAAACCGTTTATTATTTTTCATGTTAGGAGATTAACTGTGCAGTCCTATGCAGATATACACTACTCTAAGCCCATTAATTTCAGTGGGCTTGAACGGGAGAATTGCGCTGATGATATATAGCCCTTTTCTTATACTGAGTTGGTTGGTCTTGTGTGTTGCTTGAAAGGAATCAGAATTACTCTTCTGATTTTCAAAGCTGTTCATCAAATGACTCCTCTTGAGTTCTCTGAATCATTTATTGATCAAGAATGAAACTCTGTTATCGAAGTCAGCAGGCTTATTTTCTTGACTCATCGCACTCACCGTTATTATTATTCGTACCGTTTACTCAAGTTACCCCATCAAATTAAATGCGTATAAGTTTTCTCTGAGATACTGTTTCTTGATTATTTCAGATTTTCTGTTATATCATTGCTTCTTTTTTACTCGGTGCCTTATGTGGTAGTTTCACAAAAGTTCAATTTTCTATAATTTTACAGAGAGCACATTCATGTGTTATGTGCAGGGAATAGGGAATGAGTAAAAGACAGCAGTGGCTTGTGACCAAGGGATCTCTTTAAAAGAATCCATCAGTCCTTTCCCTACACAAATCGATAAAAAAATGACAGTTGAATGACATAATTCATAAGTAATACAAGGTATCATATGGCAACCTATTACCCTTACAGTACAATCCAGATCCCAAGTGGGCCAGGGACATTGCTGCTGTTGTGCTGCCGTGCCATCACCAGAGGGCTTCCAGGCAGTGTGGGGAGGCAGGAAAAAAACCAAAGGAAAACCCCCCAAAACAACAGCCTAGACTAGAAGACCTCCAAAGGGCCTAACTCCAAAGTCCTGGCTGTGGTATCCTTGGCTTTTCAGTCCAGGTTAAAACTGACTAAAGTCGGCTCCGCCTCCTGAGAATGCCCTAGCTCATCCCTCCCCCCACACCAGTATCCGATTGGACACCTGTGTTCTTCTGTGGTGGCGGCCATTTCTGGATTTTGCCGCCATGGAGCTGAAGGCCCTTTGCCCTCCCATACAGTTGATTTTCAAACAAAATAAAGTCTATGGTTTGGAGTCCACATTTTTTGTGGACAAAATTATTTCTGCATGCAGACAGTGACTTTCTTGCCTATCTGACCACTGTAGCTCAAAATGTCCACCCCTCCCCCCAAAGAAACTGCTTCTGATCCCTGAAATAATATTTGGGGAAACATTTGGAGCTGCAATAGAATGAGGATGCAACAAAAACAGGCAGAAATTGTTCTTATCCTTGGAAATGCTCCAGCGAATCTAAATTTTGTTACCTTACCATGCTAAGGCCTGCTTATAGTTCACCTGTTTAGTATGGTTGTCATGCCACCATGCTTAGCTCCCATGTTGTATTGGTAATTCTTTCAATTATGCCAGTGTTCTTGATGAAGGGAAACCTCTGGCATTGCAAGTATTATACATGTTATTTAAGTGGCTCATAGGATGCCTCAGTATCACATATTGATGTGGCATGGAAGCTAACCATAAGTGTGTAGTTGCATGCTGGCACGATGTTATAAAGAACAAGTGTGCCCACAAGGACTTGTGAAAGTCATCTAAATTTCCTCCTCCCCCATTATTTCCTCTTTTTCTTTCCTGAAAGCTCCCATAGCCTCTCCCCTTTTCCTACTTCCTTGTCTCCTTCTCACCCAATAGCCAATCTACAATTATCTGCCCCTCTGTCTTCAGCATTCCCTCTCCTCCCTCCACCAGCAGCCTCTACCTAGGAAAACAATGGCCCAGTTGTATGATGCCAGCCACTTGGTCAGGTCCCTTACATGGTAGGGAACCCTCAAGGATTCTTGTGGAGCACCTTTCCCCTAGCCCCCCCTCCCCACACTATTTTCTCTTTTTCCTCCGAGCAACCCCCATATTCTTTCCCCTTTCCTTGCCTCATTCTCTCCATTTTAGCCATTCACCAGCCTGCCTTTTATCTTTATAGTTTTCTTTATCTTTATGTTTATAGTTTTCAGCTATGTTAATTAATTAATTAATTGGTTTATTAATTAATTGATTGATTGATTGATTGAGTGAGTGAGTGAGTGAGTGAGTGAGTGAGTGATTGATTGATTGATTGATTGATTGAATGATTCATTAATTAATTAATACCGTGCCTTTTTTCCTAAGGTTGCCAGGCCACCAGTGGGAGCTTCATGGGGGCAGCAATAGAGGTTTTTTGGGGAAAGTGCTAGAGCAGCCCCATTGCAGATACTAGAACTTCTGGGGTAAACCTAGAAGTGGTGTCATTACACCATGCACATGGATCACTCCTGCCTTCAGCCGGCCTCGCCAAACAGCTTGGGGTGGTAGGCAGCCTGGTTAATTGGTGGACCATTGCCTGCCACAACTGGGCAAAAAGGAATCCTTTTCCACAGTGTGAAGCAAAGCAGTTTATATCATTCTGTCCTCTTTATTCTCACAACAACCCTGTGAGGTAGGTTAGGCTGAAAGTATACAACTAGCCCAGCATTACACAGTGAACTTCCATGGCAGACTGGTGATTTTAACCTAGGTTTCTTCAACCCTACTCTGAAGTAATAACTGCTACATCACACTGGGTTTCATAGGTTGGCTAGGTCAGTAATTCAAGTCAGGTAGCATCAAGTCACCCAATGGTTGTTGCTAAAGCGTACTTGGCACCACACAAGTACCAATAAATAAGACTAGGAGTGAGAGATAATTGGAAAGTTTATTTTGAACTGCGGCAGAAGCATCAATTCTACAGGATTCAAAGGTTATATAGACAGATACAGGTCAATCAGCAAATATGTCATTTAGACTCATCCTTGTTCGCAGGAAAACAGGTGAAGCCCCTTTCAGATGATTTCATACATTCAAGTGTACAGAAGACAGAGGAAAAGAGGGTTTTAGAGGATACCTAGGGTGACATTCCAGTTTAACTGAAAACAAAACTCTTCTTGTGCAAGACCACAGACAATGGACTGGTGCTATGGGATTTCCTTATCTATGGAAACAGGGAAGGGGCCAATTCAATGCTTATAGAATGCTTAATGTTCCTCAAACATCCTTGAGATCAAAGAGCCCTTGTAGCTCCCTGCTGTGTTACTGTCTCTGACTATCTAAAGACAGTATTTCCCACTCTGGGATCATCTTGCTGGCACAGGTTTGCATATCATGACAACAGCCCACCATCTCCGGGTGCTTTATGGCTCTTTCATAGGAAACAGAATAACAAAAAAGGAGCAAGTTGTTTTTCACAAAAGAGCAAGCTGACAGGAATAGGTAGAGTAATGATAATAATTCAAAAATAAGACTACATCATAGATTAGGAAAATCCCCTTTTCAAATTCAAATCCAGGCTAATAACACATTGCCTGTCCTGGCTCCAATGAGTTCTCCCTCAAAAGGCCAAAATAACCATGAAAAGAGCCTATCCCCTACCTTTTTACTCACAGAAACAATTGTAAAATATTGTGACCGTGGTTACTGAGGGCTTCTGTTTGTTAAAGCTACAGGCACCCACTTTATCATTCTGGGTTTTAGAAACACCCTCATTATTTTCTTTTTTTTAGATTTCAGATTTTTCTACAAGCTTGAGGCATTTTTCAGGTTTATAAATTATCTACCTTGTTTGTCCATAACTCCCATCGTTGGATTTAAGCAGAGGTGGGATCCAGCAGGTTCTCACAGGTTCCCGAGTGTAGGTTACTAATTATTTGTGTGTGCCGAGAGGGGGTTACTAATTGATGGTTTTGCCACATGATTTTTGCCTTTGTTACGCCCCTCCTCTCAGCAGTAGCACACAGAACTTGAAGCAGTCTAGCAGGAGGTGCACCGGCATGGGTGGCAGCCTGCGCCTGCGTGCATTCGTTTCCCATCCAAGGACCGGCACAGCGGCTGCATCCTTGCCACAGCCCCACTCAGGAATGCCCCGCCCCTGGAATGTTCGGCCACGCCCCTGTCGTGCCCCGCCCAGCCCCATTGGCGCTACGCCACAGTTTGAATCCCACCACCATGGGAACCTGTTACCAAAATTTTTGGATCCCACCACTGGATTTAAGTATGCTCTTGTTTGGCTGACTTTGCTATTAGAATATACAGGGAGACTTTAGGGGAGGGGGGAATCACATATCTTCTCATTGTGGAGCCTGCTGTGGCTCCACGTCCTACCACTCACATAGAGCGCAACTGCAGTGGCAGTGATGTCTAGAAGCTGCTCTGGGCCTGTAGCGACTCTCAGTATCTGCCATGGGTGCAGCCAGGCTCAGAGTGGCTCCCTATGTCTTCCATGGCCAGGCCTGGAGTGGCCTCCTACACCTGCCAACCCCATTTCTTCAGAATCAAGGTAAGTGCATAGGGTGTGCAGACAATAGCTTTTTTTTAATTTGGGGGGAAATTTAAACCCTCAAATATTTTTTTTCAGATTTCCGATTTTTCTGAAAACCTGGGAGTTTCCCCAAGTGTGTGGGAACATCTGTTTAGTTTCAGTGTGATTCTGATGTGCAGGTTTAAATAGCCACAGATGGGGACCACATATAGCTACTAGATATATAGGTATCATGTTGTGGGGTCTTTTCAGCTCTTGCATTTTAAATGTGTAGGATCTGAGTATTTAAACCAAATGTCCTCATGTATAATGCTTATGGAATGTCTGCTCCGCTCATTGTTCTCAATGGGAAATAAAAAGTGATCAGACTTTTCAAAGATGTCATGTCTTAATAATCTTTTTTTTAAATATAATTTTGTAGGGTGCTCGGGGCCTTGAGGGAGAGCCTGGTCCTCGAGGACTTCCTGGGGCTTCTGTAAGTATAGTTGTTTGTCATCAAGTTTTGGGCAGCCCAATCCTTAGTCTCAGGTGGCTGGGAATGGTGCTGCTGCTGTGTCGCCCCATTTCCTCCAGAGAGCTTTCCGGTGGGGAGGCAGAAAAAGCAAACCCAACCCCCCGCCACCAGAAAGCCTTCTGGATTTATATCACCCGAAATGGATTTATATCACCCCTCAGCAAAGAAATTGATTCTTTGCTGAGGGATTTATATCAAATGGATTTATATCACCTGAAAGGTCCTGGACTGTGGCATAACTGCCTGCAAATCCAGGGAGGAAGCTGACTAACATTGTCTCTGCCCCCAGGAATGCCCCAAGCTTCCCCCCTCCCATGCTGGCATCCGATTGTGGCAGCCCTGACTTCTGGGTTTCACTGCCATGGAGCAGAGGGACGACTGGCCGCTGGCGCCTTTGCCCTTTTTGCTAGCGGGGATGCCCCTTGCGCCAGCAGAGGGGGCAAACGCGTCAGCACAGCTCCGTGTTGGCTCCAGGATCCAATTAGGTCCCCTCCCCATAGAACTGAGCCATTAGTCTGCTTTTAACTTCCAGGTAGGATTCACAGTTCAGCATATTAGAGAAGCTGTCCTATACTTCCTTTCTCTGGAGTTTTTATCTCTGCTGTCATGTTTCCAAAGCTGTTAGTCTAACACATGTCTACTTACTGAGACATCTAGTGTTCTGTGAGCAAACTGCTAGTCTGCTATGACAATTAAATAATAATTAAGGACTCCTCTGAATCTAAATCATTCATCCACAACTTTGCTTCCTTCCAACTAGCCTCTTCTGAAGGTGACCAATTCTGCTGTGTCTGCCTCAGGGGCGCTTGAATTGCTCACTTATTCCTGATGTGGAAGTACAACAATTTCCCAGCTTCTGCAGAGGCTGTCTGTTGCATCCCTTTATGTCATGGCTCTAGCCTTACCTCCTTCTGATAAGAAGGCATTCTTAGATCGGCATGTGATGGAACATCACAGAATAATGCACAAGGACAGATTACTCTTACTCCTACCCACCAAAGTGTAACCATTGGGGGGAGTGCAAGTGAAGTATTCCCCCAGCTTTAATTCAGGAGAAGTGTGTCTTATTTGCTGCAGATGGTGAGACCTTTCTTTGCTCCAATAAAGACACAACAACGACAGGCTGGAAAAGGAATGGGCCGCAGCCCAGTTTATTAATTATTAATCAATAACATGATCAAACTTGAACTATGTACAAATGAAGCTGAGCGGCAAACGGGTTGCACATCAACATCCCAATCTCCATTGGTTAAGGAACTGGGCGAGGAAGGGAAGCCCAGAGATATCACTCCGGCTTCCACCCTTCCCCGCACTTTGCTGAGGAGACTGGGCACCAGCTAAGCCCATGGCAGCGTCTAGCGGCCCAGCCACTCACTCCCGGGCTTGCTGGGGTGCAGTCGGGCACCGGCTGGCAGCCCTTGGCCGCCCTATCGGCTCCGACCCACATTAACCCCACTCCCTGGAGGTGCCGGGGAGCGGCCCGGCCTGCCAGCTCGCCAGCCTGCTCAGCCCCCCACCCCCCCCAGCCCTTCCCACAGGGCACAAGCCGCTGGGAGAACTCTGAAGTCGGAAGAGCTCGCTTTTCTCCCCAGATGTATGGCGACTACCCGCTTGACAAACCCGCCAGGGCTTGCGACACGAAGTAGTAACCACACAACCCCAACCCCCTGGACATACTTATAGGGAGGGTGGAGTGGGCCACGCCTTTCTGGAGTCTCGCCGCCCGGGAAGAGGGTATGTGGACTGGAGTGAGGCGTTCTTATATACCCTTGGCTCCTCCACGCCTTTACCGGCCGGGAGCCAATCATTGCACCCCGTTTCTGCAGCATGCCGCCAAGCCATGCATGCAACTTATTTTTGCTCCTTGGCTCACCCAGCTTAGCAATGGCTGCCCCGGTTGTCGGTTGCAGCTTTTTTTTGCTGCAGATGGTGAAGACCTTTCTTTGCTCCAATAAAGACACAACAACGACATGGTTGGAAAGGAATGGAGCCGCAGCCCAGTTTATTAATTATTAATCAATAACATGATCAAACTTGAACTATGTACCAAAATGAAGCTGGGCTGACCAAGCGGGTCGCGACATTAACATCCCAATCTCCATTGGGAAACTGGCGGGAAGGGAAGCCCCAGAGATATCACTCCGGCTTCCACCCTTCCCGCCTTACTGTTGAGAGCAGACGGGCAATCGCGGCTTAAGCCCATGGCCGCCTACCGGCCCGCCCTCCTCCGGGCTTGCTGGGGTGGCCGGGCACCGGCTAAGCCCTTAATACGCCGCCTATCGTGCCGACTCCAACCCCACTCCCTGGGGTGTCGAGTAGCGGCCCGGCTGCCCGACCTCGCTTACAGCCTGCTCCCGCCCCACTCCCCGGCCCCTTCCACAGGGAAGCACAAGCCTGGGAGAACCTGCCGGAAGGCTCGCTTTTCTCCCCAGATGTGCAACACCCGCTTGACAAACCCGCCACGAAGCTGCCCTCTTGCAGCTCCCCGCCCAAGCTTCTCAAGCCTGAGCCTGTCTGATCCCTCACCAAAGCGGAGGAGAGGTAAAATGGACCCGATTAGTAATCAAACTGGGGTCCAAGCCCCACCGGGACAAGGTGGACACCGTCCGGCTCATACAGAGTCCTTTGATATTGTCCTGGGTGATCTCTGCGTGTAGTTCGCCACCGCTCCCCCGAGGGAGAGCACAACCTTGGCGGCAGCCTTGTTGACCTTCCGGCGGGCCCTGTCCACGGCCGTGGGGTCCAACGCTCCCCTCCAATGTACCCGCTGCAGGAGCTCAGACCAAACCAAGGTCATGCCCGGCCGGTGCCTGGCCAAGCTCCTCAGCGTGGTGGCCACTGCCCATCGAGCTCAAGGCCCGACCTGGCCGGGAGATCTCTCCTCCCAGGTGGGCGACTAAAGATGTCCGGAGTGGCCAGTTGGAAAATGTACTCGATCGAAAGCTTGGCCCTTCAAGCCTGCGTTCCATAACATATTCCCCTGCCCCAACCAGGTAATCCTCACGTGGGCCGCAAGTCCAAGATGCCGGCCCCAGTCGGATGAGCAGGCGTAGTCCCCGGCTTGGTTGACGACACTGTGCCCCACAATCCACACCTGTCGAAAAACAGTCTGCAGCGTCCCTGGAGGCACTGTGAAGGGAATCAACAAGTTAAGGTGAGGGCGGATGTAAGCCCGAAATGCACCCGACGCCGCCACCTGCCAAAGGTGCGGATGTCGTCCTGGACCCTGCCGCTCCTGCATACGATTTGTGGCGGCCCCTAATCTCTGAAGGGGCGAGTGCAGGCGAATCCTTCGGCAGGCTGGCAACTCCTGCCCGGAAGCCAGGCAACGCCCTGGAACACCGCCAGCATCACAAGGAAACCTGGTGAGAGGGACCACGTCCTCAATGCACCAGGAGCATCCCTCCCTTGCCGTATGGCCTATGCTGGAGCCAGGTGGTTAGCGAGGCAAGGGGGCGGGATTCGCGTCACCCGGCAGCACCCGGCATGTGGTGACCCAGGCTCCATGGCCTTCCTATAGTCGAGTTTGGAATGGGCAAGCCATGCATAGACCATGTCCCGGACAGGACAAGATGCTGCCTTTGTAGCCACGGTGCTGGATGGCCGGTCCCTGGTAGGGGCAACGCTAGCTCCCCGGCCTGAAAGCCCCGGGTGGATGTGCCAGGCGTGAAAGGCAGTGGCTGCGAAGAGCAAGCGCTCATAAGCGTGAGGTGCACACACCTGCCGCGAAAGCTCCCCAGTGAAGCTGCTTTCGCAACACCTCTCCCTGGTGACAGCAGGGCCTTAGAGTCCCCTTACGCCTAGGGCCCACCCACCGGCCAGCCTGCCACAACAAGCGGCCCGGACTACAAAATGCCTTAGTAACGTCTGGGAAGCCTGAAATCCCTGCAGTGAGATGCAATCCCAGCCAACTGGACCCCATGGTTAGCGCGGATGCCATCCCCCGCCCGTGAAGTTGAACCAAGTACTCCAGAGTAGGAGGCTCTGTGTCCACCCCACTGCGGACTGAGCGCCCTGTTGTCGCTGCATAGCTCTGGAAGTCCCGCACAGCTCTGTCGTACTGCCTACACGTGGCCGGTGCCAATGAATTCAAAGCACCTGTGATGGCGGTTTCGTCAGTTGCCAAGGTTCCACAGGGGCGCCGGCACTGTCACCGGGAACAGCTCCGCCCCGGGGGCCAGGCGCCTGAAGGCGATCCCACCTGCTGGCGAGATAATGCGTCAAGTGAGATCTCATTCTGCAAACCTGGAACAAAAGCGAAGCTTTGAAGGGAAATGTTATAAGAATCAAGCAGGTAAAAGGACAAGATTAGCGACTCCCCAGGAGGCGCGCGATGACGCCGTAGCGGATTTGCTGGATTGCCTGTTCACCACACGCACGCTGACAACAACAGCCTGGTTGTGCAAAGCACCAAAAGAGCACACCCTCTTGTTAAAGCCAGCATTGCGTGTGCCAAATGTGCACCGCCACCAGGATGGGGAAACAGTTCAAGAAAAGGTGCCGAGATCCCTGGTGATTCCCAGTGCGCATGCCAGGATGGGGGGGCCAGGAGGCCCTGTGCTCCAACGACCCTGGGAAGTAAACACCAAAACCAAAGGCCCCTGGAGGGCATCAGAGTGCACCTCGTAGCTCCATCACCCAGGTTCCTACAGGCGACTGCCACAAGGAGACGTGCCCGGTAAAGCCGTGTAGAAAGGATTGCCAAACCTTCCAGGGCCTCTTTCAGTCCCCTGCTGTAACCCTAGCGTGATGGTCGGGGGGACCTGCAGCCGGGACAATGACCTCGCCAACCGGGAGCAGAATGCCCTGCCCACTGGAGTGCCACCACCCCTGCCAGGCGAAATTAAAGGTGACCCAGTAAGGACTGGACCAGGGGCACCCTGCGATTTTCAAGCAGGGGCATGATCGACTGGATTAAGGTTGGCTAGAGCGGACAGCTATCTCTGTCTCTAGGGGAGTGAGGGCGTGCCGTGGATGGTGTCCAGCTGTATGCCTAGAAATGGCCCCTACAGAGGCGGGTGAAAGGGCTCCTCCGTCTTTTTGGGAGCCAAAGGGACCCCTATCTGCGGCTGCCAGTGCCTGGGGAGGCCCCAGAGGCAACCTCAAGCACTCCCTGGTGCCCTGCTGTCCAATGAACAGGAAATGCGGTCCAAGTAGTGTGTCACTACCCGGAGGGCACCCTTTGCCTGAAGGCCCATTCAAGACAACTGCTGAAGGCCTCGAATGCGGCACAGGCTATGGAGCATCCCATGGGCATTGCCTTATCCACATACCAGTGCCGCTTGGAAAATGGATGCCCAGCAGCTCAAAAAATCTAGAGGGGGAGAAATGGGCAGGAGCCGGAAGGCGGACTATGGATGTCACATTTTGCAAGTAATGCACTCCGGGGCCAGCTATTACCTGACAAGGCCGATGGCCTCGCTTCTAGGGTGGCATAACGCGCGACTGTACATACCCCGGGGTCTATGAAATCGTTCACTGGAGTCAGCCGGGGATGGGAGAGGTGTTGTATCAGGCAAAACTCCCCGGGGCCTTTTTTTGGGACCACGGCAATGGGGAGATCCTCAGGTTGTTGGAGTAGTGGAGGCTACAGGCTGGTAGGGACCCGGCAATCCGACCGGCCTTCACTTCCTTATCCAGCTTCGTCTCGCCACCACGTCAGGGTGATCCAGAACCGATTTCAAGAGTTGTTACGCCTGGTAGGCCCTCCTGCACCCCTGGTAAAGAGGATTCTGAAATCCGCTTCAAAGCCATCCCCCAAAAGGCCTGCTGGACGCGTGTCAGGATGAATTCTGCAGCCAGTCTAGCGCAGCACTCCCCAGCCGGATCGGAAGATTGTGGGCGCTTACAAGGTCTGCAGCAAAGGCTGGAGTTTCAATGCTTCTGGGAGGCGGCAGCGCCGCCCTGGCCGCCGGCGTCCTTCTGAGAGGGCCCGGTGCCAGGGAACCGGGCCTGCCGAAAGGGAGGGCGGCCGGCTGGTTTCATGCAGACCATCCTGCTATGGTTCCCAGAACAATTGGAGCAAACGTGATCATACTTGCATTTTGGTCGCTGGCAAGCGCCTCTATTAAATTCCCAGCAAGTCCCTTTTGCCACCCCCTGTCCCAGGTAGCTTCTTTCCACGTTTGGTCATGGATGAGGTCCCAGCGAAAGCGGCTCTTGTGGGAAGCGTTCTTGCGAATAGCCTCGTCATAGGCTATGGCCACGGGTTCGCCGGCCAAGGACCGAGGCCGCAGCACATGTGCCATATGGGCCGTCAAGTGCCAGGCTCCATTAGCAGAGGGTGTAAGCGGCCGCTTATCCAGGGCTTTCAGGTATTCAGTAAAGCCCTGCAGCCAGTTAGTTAAAGGTCCGCTCACGCCGCTGCAGGGTCCTTCCTTTTTTGCTATCGCGGTCTTGCCCCCCAGACAAGCTTACATGTTCCCCTCCCACCTCAGGCATCTGAATACGTCCACGTAATACCCGTCGAGAGCCCACTCCTGGAGCTTCCTGGGGAGATGGGACCCGGGAGGGTTCCCGTTGTCGTCAGGGACAGCTGCCCGGTAGACGGCGAAACCTCAACCCCTCGAAGGCGCCTGCGTTTTGCCAGCCAGTGGGGAGAGAGCGGGCACCTTCTCCCCTGGAACCAGAACTCCCACTGAGCCTGCATTTTCATCATCACTCCAGTTGACTCACCCGATAGAAGAGGAACTGGGTGACCGCCTGGAGGACCGGGATATGTCAGCGGCGACCGCTTCTTCACCTCCACGGCCCTCCCGCCGGAGGGGCTCCACGGACATGTCCACCCGACGTGGAGGCCAGCGCTGCACGGGAGGGAGACAGCTGGAGTTCTCCTTCTGCCGGCCCACGCCCGCCAGACTCTGCTCCCTCCAAGGCGCCAGCAGCCGCCGGCGCGGGTGGGTCTCTGGGTCCCTCCGATCCACTGGGGGTCCCGGGACTCCCGAATCGATCCGCCCGAGGGCTTGAGAGAGAGATGAAGCAAGCGTGTCTGCTAAATTCCGGACCAAGGTGGGATCGGGAGTTGCATCACCCGGCGAAGGCACGGAGGGGGCGGGAGTCCGCCAGGGAACTCCTGCTGCGCCCGGGGATCACTTCCCCGGATGAAGAGGGGGGGGCTGCTAACTGCTGAGCCCGCCAGCCTCGCCCCTGCCTATGGGGATGGGATAAGCCCAGGGTCGCTGGCGGCAGCCGTCAGCGCAACAGTCGCCCGATCCACCACGACACGGGGCCTTTCCCCCACGGGGTGCCCTCGGGGCCCGATCTGGAGCATGCAACCCTGCCCATTGACTATTGAGGGCCCGGGCCTGCCACTCTGAAGAGTGGCCGGTCCTCCTGGGAAGGGACTCCCCTTATATACCGCCGGCTTCGGACCCATAGCGGCGAAGCAGAGACCTGGCCCGCGGCCGAGAGTGAAAATAGAAGAGGAGTGGTGGAGAGGAAAGGAACGGAAAGAAAGTAAGCACAAGTAAAGTCGGACCAAGAAGGAGGAGCTGAGAAGGGTGAGGAGTAGACCAAGCAGCGGGAGAATGGCCGAGACCAAGTTACTTCCAGGCCTTACGCTCAACTCAGTTCTGCACACCACGCCTTTCTGAGTCTCGCCGCCGGGTGACTGGGTGAGGCGTTCTTATATACCCTTGGCTCCTCCCGCCTTTACCGGCCGGGAGCCAATCATTGCACCCCGTTTCTGCAGCATGCCGCCAAGCCATGCATGCAACTTATTTTTGCTCCTTGGCTCACCCCGGCAGCAATGGCTGCCCCCGGTTATTCGGTTGCAGCTTTTTTATCAGAAATATAGGAAATACTGATTTAGCATTCATAGTTCCTGATACAAACATGGCAGTGTTTTGATTGTATGTGTGTGTCTCATGTCACAGTCCAGGGAATTCTAAAGGTAGAGACATCCTCGCTGACTTTGGTTTCATCAGTGTAATGGAGCTCCTCTGGGGGAGTTGGGTGAAACAGGGTAAAAGAGGGCATTTCCTTACTTAAAAGTTATTTGTGCTGGCATATTGTACCAGCAGCAAGAGCACACTTGTTAGGTAGCTTCAAAAACAGCTCACTTGTACATGGATAGTGGGGTTCCCTCTGCAGCCTTAAACACTGCCAACAGACCTAATCTGCATGAAGAAACTTCCTTCTGTATACTGATAGAATCAAATCTCCCTCATAAGGATGTTGTTTTTTCCCCTTACCATTATGTGCTGTTGGTTCCTAATAGCCATGATCCCCCCCTCCGGAATCAACACCATTTTCCTTCTTTGTAGCTACATTTCAGCTGCACCAGGAAGCACTGCCAAAGGTTCAGAGACATTGGGCCAAGCAAAACTTGAACTAACATTTCAAGATCTAGACTGAATGAATGCTACAATGCAAGGAAAGGGAGAGGAGGAAAGCTTGTCCCAGAACCCTCATTGTTCTTAATCCCTTCCTCCCCCCCCCCTTTAACTTTAAGAAAGTTTATGTTCATCGATGGTGTGCTGGTTTTGGCAAGGGAAGTGTAGTGTCCTTCAAAATGTGTGTGTGTATATGTATACATACACACACACACGCATACATTCATATGCACACACACATATAGACACATATACATATATATACACACACATATACATACATGCGTGTGTGTGTGTGTGTATACACATATACGTATCAATATATAGCTGAGTATCATATTGATGACAGCCAGTCCCAAAACTATGAATAAGTTGACCTAAGGGCTTTACATAACGAATGAAGAACATGGGGGATTTGATTGCACCCACATAATAAGTCCCACACTGATGATAGCTGGTCTCCAATGGCAGTTCTTTGGGTCAGGTCCATGAAGAATGATTTGAACTAATTCCATTTACAACCCCTAATAGCTGCTTCTGCCTCCAGGTACCTCAAGAAAATGGCGTAGTCCCTTGTGCCAAAGGCAACAGATAAATCCATCCGGAGCGACAGGGAGGCTGTTTTGTCTACATTAAGACAGAGATCTGGCTTTTAGTTTTAGTTGCAATTTGTATTATGAGCCTTATTTGATTGGAGTCATCTTTACCAAGGTTGCAACAAAAAGTTAAAACCCCAGAGCTATGGGTAGACAGCACAGGAATGAATGTTTCCCCTGTGACCTTTGTGGATTTTAGGATGAAACCTCTCTCTTCCCAGTTAATCTACAAAGTTGCCATCCTACCCCATTATTTTGTACTCTATATCATAATTTGAGATTGTTGTCACTCTGGCCAAATGGTTATTTATCTGGCCTTTGGCAATCACCAATATAACTTATATTTATATAACAGAAAGAAATTGTTTTGAAGTTTGCTGATAAATGTGTATGTTTGTTTTCAGGGTGATCAAGGGCAGAGAGGTGCATTGGGAGAAATGGGACCCAAAGGGGACGGAGTAAGTTTTTAATGAATACTAATATCGATTGAAGTAATAATATAACATTTCTGTTACAGACTACAAACCAGATCTTATGCATATTTATTTCAAGGGGCTCAGAGTAGTATGTATCATTCTCCTCTCTTACATATTGCCCTCACAACAATGTTACCTTAAGAGGAGAGAGAATTACTGACCCAAGTTTCCTTACTGAGTAGGAATTTGTATCTGGGCATCCCAGGCCAGATTGTGGTCTCATACTCTTACCACTACACTACAGAGAACGCAGTCTTACTATGTTCAATTGGACTTTCTTTCAAGCAAATGTTCATAGGATTAACATTTACATCTAATCTACTATGTGTTTTGAAGGTTGTTAAAACCATTGAAGTTAATGGGGAAAATTTTGTTTATTACAGTTACTAGGTTTGAGAGGTGGCATTTACTTCTTCTGTGTATTAATTTTTTAATGCATCTAACACAATTGAACATATTTTCTTTTCCTTTTAGGGGCCACAAGGTATTAGAGGAATTACTGGCCTCCCTGGGCCAAAAGGAGAAGGGGTATGTATAGTTCAATTATTGCTATTTACCATTATTATTCCTAGTAGCTGCAATAGCAGCATTTGTAATGTGCATTGCTGTCATGTTTAGTTCTTTTTCAAAACTAGAGGAAAGGCATTAATGATAGTGTGATTAATGTAGTACTAATGTGTTACATAAGATGCTGTTTCTTCCTCAAGGGCTTACCAGGAGTTGATGGCCGTGAAGGGATCCCTGGCATGCCTGGAACAAAGGTGCTTAAAGTTAACATAAAATGTTTAAGCTATAACTTTCTTTTAAGAAATGTCATATCTCCCCACCCCCTACAATATCTTGCCTTGCTTTCAAGAGATACAAGTGAAGCCTTTCTCCTTTCTGCCTAGCAGGCTAGCAGCCTAGATAGCAGAATAGCTCAGGCGAGTATATAAAATCAGGAGGATCTTCCCAAGCCTGTTAGAGTGCAATAGACTGCACCGTTTCCGAAAGCAGGAGGACAGTCACATTATTAATGCAAATAAGCAGCAGCGCATCAGGAAGAAAGACCTAAACCAAGGGTTGGCAACCTTTACCACCCAAAGAGCCATTTGGACCCGTTTTCCACGGCCCTGAAGATCTAATGAGCCGGAGAGGCGGCTCCACATGGAGCTGTCTCTGGTTTGGCTCCTCCAATCACCTTTCCTTCCAGCGCTGGAAGGCAGAGGCGCCAGGCAGGGAAACCTCCTTTGCCCAAGGGTATTTTTTAAAAAATGTAATCTCTGGACTACAGTCAGATGTGGTATATTTCATACCATCTGAAGACCTCTACCCACCCAGGTGCCACCTAATTCTGCTGCTAGGCCTGGCCTCAGATTATCAGTGCTGGGAGTATACAGTAGGGGAAAGGTTTTCACTGCTTGTGAGATTAACAGAATATCTGGCTGCATGATGATGGATAGAATGCTAGTTAAACTATTTGATCATTTACAGTAATGTACATCTTACAAGTTACAGTCTCACTAGTTTTCACAGTCTTGATGTTGTGACAGTGACTAGGGTAATTTGTACAAGGCCACCCTTGGAGTTTTTCAGGGGTGGGTGGGGTCATCTTCCATTTCCCACCGCAGACTGTATAGCTTTCCACTGCTGTCAAACATTCCTCAACCATCCTGTGCCAGCTATTAAAGTTAATGTTGGTTCTCCTTGGGTCAGGGGTGTATGGGGGAGAAATGGCACTTGGAGATAACTCCTTCTCCGGGTGCCCCCCACCCCCTGTGCTTGGGGGCATGGCTCAGGGCATGGTCCCCCAAAGCCCCCCCAGGCCAGCTTTAAAATGTTTTCAAAAGCCGGCTTTCAAAAGCCAGCCTGCAGGAAGGGCAAGGGGGTGCCTTTGGGGGCCATGCCCCCAAGCCCTGCTCTCCCCCACCTCTGGCCTTGTGGCCCCTAAAAGGAAAAGCCGGATTTTGAAAGCTTTTGAAAGCCGGCTTTCCTGCATGGAAGCTGAGGGAGAAGGGCTTGGGGGTAGGGCCCTACTGCCAAGCTATGCTCCCAGGTTCAGGGGGAGGCAGGGTCCCACCCCTGAGCCCCGCTCCCTGGCTTCCATGCAGGAAAGCCGGCTTTGAAAACTTTTGAAAGCCGGCCTGTGCGGAGGTGGAGGGGGGGCGGTGCTCTGCAGTGGCAGGTGGCCCAGGTGGATGCCATGGCTGTCTGCTGCCAAGCCCTGCCTCCAGC
The DNA here is from genome assembly GCF_021028975.2 of Sphaerodactylus townsendi. NCBI lineage: Eukaryota > Metazoa > Chordata > Lepidosauria > Squamata > Sphaerodactylidae > Sphaerodactylus > Sphaerodactylus townsendi. The sequence goes on from NC_059425.1 coordinate 142,833,244, forward strand.
TCCCTGCAGGCCGGCTCCTGAGGGCAGTGGCTGGGGCGCATGCTGTTTGGTCACAAGGTGGGTGTCTGGCGCCCGCCCCTTGTGATTGAAAGGCTTGCACCTGGGGACATGGGTGTGCCCATGTCCTTAAGGTGGTACACCCCTGACTTGGGTGTTTCTTCATTCTTTAAACCCCTTACTTTCTTTTCAGTTAGCTTCTTCACCCTCACCTAGCATTCCCTTTGCTACATCATGCCTACCTAAATATGTTTACATTTGTAATAACTGTTCCAATATTATGTTAAGCAGTATATATGATTGTATACTCCCATCCATTCATGTACACACACATGTGTAAAATGATTGGTTCTGCTTCTAGGGAGCAACATTTTGTATAAGTTATGATTAACATTTGACGAATGTCCAAAGCCTTTTCTTTCAGGGTGAACCCGGAAAACCAGGCCCTCCAGGTGATGTAGGAATTCAGGGACTGCCAGTAAGTATCTTTTGCCTTTAAAATTTAAAACACAGCATAGTTTACAAACCAAGCTGTAGCCAGTTGCTTATTGGTCCTATTCAGAGGTGGGATCCAGCAGGTTCTCACAGGTTCCCGAGAGTAGGTTACTGATTATTGTGTGTGCCGAGAGGGGGTTACTAATCGGTGATTTTGCCACATGATTTTTGCCTTAGCTACGCCCCTCCTCTCAGCAGTAGCACGCAGAACTTGAAGCAGTCTAGCAGGAGGTGCACCGGCGTGTGTGGCAGCCTGCGCCTGCATGCATTCGTTTCCCGCCCAAGGATCGGCACAGTGGCTGCATCCTTGCCACAGCCCCACCCAGGAATGACCCGCCCCCAGAATGCCCGCCCACACCCCCATCATGCCCCGCCCAGCCCCATTGGCGCTACGCCACAATTTGAATCCCACCACCATGGGAACCTGTTACTAAAATTTTTGGATCCCACCACTGGTCCTATGTTTTATTGTAATGGTAGATGTAAAATGTATAAACAAAATAAAGACGTTGGTGGATTTCGGGGGATGGCTGTTGAAAAAATGAGACTATAAGCAGCAGCATGCAGTTTTACTTGAATGATCCTGTTGTTATATGCTTTTTTGCTGTTATCAAAATAAATTCAAACATGCTATTATTGTGATTCAAAGAAAACGTTGATATGCCCATAAAGGATTTTTGTTGATTGTAGAGCTCTCCCTTATTTAATTGGAGCATATGTCATAAATAAGTTGAATTAACTCCTATTGCAATTTTATTACCAGAAAATATCTAGAGCACTTAAAACATTTAAAACATTTTTTTTCAGGGTTTACCCGGCTCTCCAGGAGCAAAAGGTGTTGGTGGCCAAAAGGTGAAGTATTCTAGGCAAATTAGAAAATACCAACTATTTTCCAGATGATTTTGTATTCCATCCTTTTTTCAAGGACAAGTTACATAAAGACGATCCCATTTTATTTTCACAGCAATCTATATATATTACACACATTAGAGAGAGAGAGAGAGAGGGGGGGAGGGAGGGAGGAAGGGAAGAAGAGGGAGAAAACTGGACAGAGATTTGGATCCAAATCATTATGATCAAACCCAACCCCTCTGTTTGCTACATCACAGTTACATTTCATCCTAAGTATGGTTTTTTAAAAAATACAATTGGCCTCAGCAGATTTTAAAAAGTGTAATTCAGCATAAGCATTTTTGGTCTCAATGTATTTACTTTTGATACTAGATTTAGAACCAAATAAAATGAACAATGTTGTAATGCCCTGAATAAATCTATGGTGTAGTCTCAACTGAAATACTGCATTCAGTTCTGTTTGCTGTGTCTCAACTAGGACAGCACAGAGCTAGAAAGTATATAGCAGAGGGCAACTGAGTTGATTAAGGAGTTGGAGCACCTTTCATGTGTGGAAAAGCTGAAGACACTGGAACTTTTTCAGTTTAGAAAAGATTACAAAGGGTGGGAATGAAAGAGGGCATGATAAAATTATGCATGAGATAGAGGCAGTAGACGGAGATAACTTTTTCTCCCTTTCCAAAAAAGGAAGTTGATAGGTGGTAGATTTGGGACGGATAAAAAGAACTACTTCTTTAACTCAGCAACTGTTAAAATGTGAAATTCGCTTCCAGAAAACGTAGTTATGCCCACAGGCATAGACAGTTTTAAAAGGGCACTAGACAAGTTCATGGAGGGCAAGTCTACTATTACTAGCCATGATGACTAAATGGAATCACTGCATTCAATGGAAGTAAACCTCCTAATACTTGGAGACAACATCATGAGAGGTCCTTGGCCTCTAGTTCCTGTTGTTGGGCCTCCAGAGAAACTGGTTGGCCACTGTGTAAGACAAGATGCTGGACTAGATGGACCACTAGTCTGATCCAGCAGAGCTCATCTTCTGTTCTTATAAATAGATACAAAATAGAAACTTTGGTAGGTGCTAAGTATGGGATTGGAAGCAAAAGTAATTAAGGAATGGCAGTAAAAAATAGCACAAAGATTGTTTCACAAGCCTGGACTTAATGCTGAGTAACAGAACAAACTAATGAAAGGGTGACACATTCAGAATTTCAGATATAGGATTTTGTATTATTTGCTTACTTAAGAATACATACAGTGAAATATGCCATACGAGAATGATGATTATCTAAGAAGAAAGGCAAATAGTGATAATAGCAATTTTGAAAAGTGTACTCTAGTTTTGGATTTTACAATAAGTCTGGAATTGAAAGGAAATACATGAATAATCATAACATATGTGCTAATAATTTTCTAATGGTAGATACGGATATTGTACAGAAAAAGATGAGTGGTGTTGCATTGCTAGAATTGCTGTCAGCAAACACAGATGAATGTCTGTGGATGGCTATGGTAATGTAGATGAAGTAATGAAATAGCCAGAAGAAAGAGAAAATGGGTCTTATTTGATGGGAGTTTTTAAAACACGTTTAGAAGTAAAATATTTGCTGGAAATGGGTTAAAGAAAAGAGGGGGAAGGAAAGATTTCATAATATATCATTTGACATGTCCATTTTTAGGTTTTTGTTTATTTTTGTGTAACCCTTTAGTATAGGATGATAGTACTTGGTTTTGACTGAAATCTAACTTTTATCTAACAGGGTAACACAGGTGCTCCTGGAATACCTGGCTTGATGGGAAATTCGGGTAAACCTGTAAGATCATTTCTACCTCTAGTTTCCTGACTTAAAAAAAACACAACTCTGTGATGTTTGTATTTAGTGCCAAATCAATTTTGAAGCTTGTTCTGTTTCCTATAACCATGAAAACAGGGAGAACAAGGGATACAAGGAGGACAAGGCCCAATTGGACCCAGAGGGCCACCTGTGAGTACTTGTTTTTTCTTGCTTCTCTATATTTCCACTTACTGTCAGCTACCATCTTTCTGTACTTTGTTACCTTTATTGGAAGGATGGAAATAGAAATAAGACTGCCACTGCTGTGTGCCTTCCATATTCTTTGGTCTATTCTTGTCTTAAAAGCCAGTGCTCCAAACATTTTCAAACCTACTATTCAAATGTTATACTAAGGTGCAGTATTGTGGTACTTCTACTTCTGGGAAAATGGCATTAGAGTCCGGTGGCTGCAGCCTGTCATCTGTCAGAAAAATCCTGTATCTTCTATCAGTAGGTTTGGTATAGAACGCACTCACCAAACCCCAAGGATATTCCTCTGCTCTTCCCTGTTCCCTTTCAACTCTTTCTCATTACACAATGACTTTATAGTGCTTCCAATATTTTTTTACAGCAATGTCTGATCATTGGTCTGCTTAACTATTTCCCAGATATGATTAACTATTTCCCATCTATCTTTATGCTTACAATGCATGGTTGTGGGTTTTTGGTGTGGTTAATTAACAGAAAAGTAGTTTCCTAATAGGATAATGTACGATAATCTTCTAAACTATGTTCTAATCCCTTAAAAGGCAAGTGAAGGTTTGTAAAATCAGCTGTCCAGAGAAACCGGAGTTGTCATGCTGTGTTAATGATTAGCAATTAACCCATTAGCAACACTCACTGTTAAGCTAAAAGAGGGGTTTCAGATTATACACTGAGTTTTTCTCCCTTAGCCTGTAGTTACAGGGACCAGCAAGACCGCTTATTGGCATCTCTTGCTTTTTTTGAGCCTCCAGGATTGCAAAACTTTCCATAATTCTCTCTCATACTTTTAATGAAAAAATGTGGTTAAGATGTTTCAAATTCCCGAGTAGTGTTTGTTCTCTTCCCACTAGATTTACTGTTAATAATGCTTCGTATAGGTTGTTCATTTTATTTCAATGGAATTTTCCCCCAAGTGAGTGTGTATCAAGTTGCAAACGTGCAGCCCACATGTGTCATGCATATTTACTCCAAAGTAAGTCAATGTGTGTATTAGACTGTACCTTTACCCTTCATGTATTACCTCATCGGGCTGGGCCAATAGAACTGCAGTACTCTCTGGATACCATTTCACTAGTTAGTTCATGATAGGATGATCCACTAGCCTCTCTCAAATCAGCCTTCACTAACTTTTACTTACCCTGGGTTCACCTCATTGACTTCAGCAGGGCATGCAAGGGGATAAAAATAGACCACGTGAGAGAGGTGCTGCACTGGTACAACCAAAATTAGGGCGGCAGCTGGAATTGCAGCATTAATTCAGTTTTATGATGAAAAGTCTTACTTGGTAAGAAATACAGGCGGAGGCAGTACATAGGAGCAGCAAAATTGAACATAGTCTGAGACCACATAGCATATTGCAGCTGACCTAAAATGTCAATCATAAGATTAGGGTATCATTTTAAAAACCCATCTGAGTTCCAGGAATTGACCGACATGTTTAACACAGCAAAGCAAGATCCTAAGTAGATAATGTATTATAGGGAACGCCACTGGCTCCTCCCCAGTTACATTTTTAATGTCAGTGGACCAAAAGAATAAAGGAAACAAGCAGGGGAGACAGCCAAGTGTCCACTTTACAGGCCTTTTGTTCAGATTTATTCTCATTTGCTATCACAGGCAATTGGATGCTGACAAGCTTTGTGCTGATACAGATGCCTGTGAAAAGCAGCCCTTTGCAGGCACATACAAAAGCATTGGACTGTTTATTTGCAAATACTGCAATTAAGAAGAATATGGATCCAATTTTAACTGCGCTAATCAGACTTGTTTTGTTGCAAGATTCAAACTTGCATTTACTTAAGGAATTATTACAATGTTTTTGAATGAATCACCCGTGAGGAGTGAAACATAATCCATTTGTTCTATGAAGCTTGCCTTCTGATTACGATTAAAAAAGGGTGTGAATGGGGTGGGTGGGACACACTTCAATTCTGAAAACAATAGAATAGCATTTTAGTGCCTTAATTCAAAACATAGTTTCCTGTTTCCCATAATTCTTGCACCGTTTTGATTCATATGTTCTATGGCAATTGCTCAATACCATTTTCTGCCTCCATTTGTGGTTGAAATCCTTTTAACTTGCTGTAATGATTGTTCCAAAATATTAATACTTAACCATAAAAGAATAACCAATTATAATATTGGCCTGAATCTTGCCAGTTTCTTTGCTGGCATTAGAAGGGATCTCTAATTTTCTTTTTTACTGTATCTTCGTCCCATGTGGTTCTTTTTCTGCACAAGCCCCGTGATCCCAAGTGTAGCTTGGGAGAACCAAAAGAGGTCAAAAGTTTGATATGTTGAGGAAAATAGTTAAATTCAGTTATCCATCTTGCCTTATCCTGCCACACATAATAGTTCTGGTGAGTACAGCCCTGACAGTCAGAATCCTTGAATCTATTACCCCGTGTCCTAGCCAATGACACAGCAGAAAATAAGCTTGCTCCCTCTTCAACATGACATCCCTTAAAATATTTAAACATAGCTATCATGCCCCCCCCTTAACCTTCACTTCTCCAGACTAAACATTCCCAACTCCCTAAGACTCTCTTCATAGGGCATGGATTCCAGATCTTTTACCATTTTGGTTGCCCTCCTCTGGACACATTCCAGTCTGTCAATATCCTTCTTAAATTGCAGTGCAGAGACCACAGTACTCTAGGTGAGGTCTGACCAATGCAGAGTAGAGTGGTACAATTACTTCCCTCGATATAGACACTATATTCTTATTGATGCATCCCAGAATTGCATTGGCTTTCTTGGCTGCCATATCACACTGCTGACTCATGTTCAGTTTGTGGTCTACTAAGACTACCAGAACCTTTTCACATGTACTGTTGTCAAGCCAGGTATTCCTTTACTAGCTCTTTATTCTATGCTGAATTTCCTCTACTGTATCTTCTGAACCATATCCTCCCACTTGAGCACTGTTTTTATTTTGGGAGAAAAAGAGGCAAAGAAGGTGTTGAGTAGTTCTGCCTTTTCTCTGTCCCCTGTTAGAACTTCACTGTTCTCCACGCAGTGACTCAATCATATCCTTTTTCTTCGTTTTGCTACAAACATAATTAAAAAAGCTCTTTTTATTGTTTTAACATCTCTTGCAAGTCTGAGCTCATTGTGAGCTTTAGCTTTTTTTTATTTCTCCCTACATGTCTTGACTATTTGTTTGAATTCCTCTCTGGTAATTTCCCCTCTTTTCTATTTCTTCTACATGTCCCTTTTATATCTTAGCTCACTTGAGAGTTCTTTAGACATCCATCCTGGTTTCTTTAGACACCTCCCATTTTTTTATCCTCATTGAAACTGTTTGAGATTGTGGCTTCAAGATCTCACTTTTAAGAAACTCCCATCCATCTTGTACTCCCTTTTAGTATTCTTAATCATGGGATCACAAATAGTAGTTTCTTAAGTTTACTGAAATCAGCTTTCTTAAAGTCTAGAATGTGTGTTCGACTAGACTTGGCATCCCCTTTCCATTGTATAACAAACTCCAGGAAAACACCTGAGGACTCTACCACCCCATTAATCAGGCTATCCTTGTTGGTTAGGAGCAGATCTAAAATAGCCATTCCCCTTGTTGCCTCTTCCACCTTCTGGACTTGTCCACCTTCTGGACTCGAGGCAGCTTAGAAACTCCTTTCCCTTCCTCTCCCCACAACAGGCATCTTGTGAGATGGGTGGGGGTGAGAGAGTTCTGACCGAAATGGGACTAGCCAAAGGTCACTCTACAGGAATGTTAGAATGGACAAACAAATTCAGTTCACCAGCCTAGAGTCTGCTGCTCATGGGCAGAAGTAAAGACTCCAACCCAGTTATCCGGATTAGAGACCACTTGCACCACACTATACTGACTAGGCCAAGGATACCCTGTGACCTTTATGGCTGAATAGGGCTTTAAATCCAGGTTAGCATTTGTCTTACTCTGGCATTCTAACCATATTGGAGACATTACAACTAGTAGTCACAGATGCCTGTCCAGGGTGTTTGTTGTGAGGAGGGAAGGGCAAGGAGATTGTAAGCCCCTTTGAGTCTTCTATATGAGAGAAAGGGGAGATATAAATCCAAACTCCTCCTCCTCCTCCTCCTCCTCCTCCTCCTCCTCCTCCTCCTCCTCCTCCTCCTCCTCTTCTTCTTCTTCTTCTTCTTCTTCTTCTTCTTCTTCTTCTTCTTCTTCTTCTTCTTCTTCTTCTTCTTCTTCTTCTTCTTCTTCTTCTTCTTCTTCTTCTTCTTCACATCAAAAAATGCAGCCATCCGATTCAGTGGGGGCCAGAAGAGCATTTTGATGAAGTGATCTCAAATGTATATCCGCATCTGTATTAGCTTGTGTACATATCACCTTTACTGTAACTGGGCAAGTATGTGTGGATTGAGCCATCTGAAGTACAAATGGGTCATTCAAATCTCACATGTATTGTAGTCTGAAAATTTCACAGACATGCTGGACAAAAAGACTTGCTGTACTCTGGTTCTTGAAACTTTGCACTTCTTTCTATTAGGAGATTATTGAGATCAATTAGTTAATATTTTTATGACCAACATTGATAAAATATATTTTGTTTTAATTTACATTCAAAAGAAAATGCTTCTATGATATAACAAGTGTCTTCTTGTTTCATGAAAGGGCGGCAGAGGAGAGCCAGGTCCTGCAGGCCCGCCAGGCATACCAGGTAAAATGGTAAGCAGCCTGTGCCTCTTGCCATCCGATTCATGTTTATTTTTCCACGTGCTTATGGTTCTTATTCATTTATCAAACAAGTTACAAATGAGTATGAATAGGATTGTTGTTGGTTTTCCTTGTCCCAACTCTACTATAATCATATTTCTTATTAGAATCCCAGGAAGCTGATTTTGGAATATGTCATTTTTAGGTAGTACTATGAAAAATCAGAAGTCTCTTTTTGTATGTGCCATTTGGAAAGGTTGTTTTCCTGTTTGGTTGTGCTATTCGTTTTCTAGAAGTAGAAATACTGAAAGACTAGCTTTAAAGAAAACTAGCTTCTATTTGGCATTAATAGCTAGCAAACATGAATGGGTTCTTTCAGATGATTCAAACGTCATTTGTGCGGTGTCTGCTGAAGGAAGCCTGAATATTAGGGGTCTGAAAGAGCTCACTGTTAGAGAGGAATGCTCACACCATGGGGGAGAGGGAGGATAGTATTTTTAGCACACCCATTAAAAGCAAAAAACTGCTGTTTCTGACTGCCATAGTGAAGTGCCAGAAACAGTCCAATATAATTCTACCACTTAAAAGAAAGGAATATAGTCATCATTGCCTGATGTCCTACTGTTCATAGGAAGGCCATAACTTGCTTCACTGAATCTGGCTATTGACTATCACTTTGTTAGGTCTAAAAGTTATCCTAAGATTCTGTCAAATTGATTATTTGCACAGGGTGCTGAGGGTAACCTAGGCCTTCCAGGGTTACCTGGGCCTCCAGGACTTCCTGGTGCTACTGGTGACAGGGTGAGTATATAATTTGCCAGTAAGAATTAATGCACCTCACTCTTCTCACTGTGAATAACAATTTTCAAGGTTTTTTTTAGTTTCTCACAATATTCCTGAATCTGTTTTTGAAGCAAAGCTGAAAACGAATAGCAATAGCTGCTTGCAGGTTATAATTTTATGTTCCAGTGTCCCTTATTGTTAAGTACTATGAACAAAACTGTACCTTTAAGTTTTTCCCCCCACTTCTCTCTCTGTTTTAATGATGTTCATCAAAAAATCCTCTTTATATGTTTACTGAAGTTTTTGTACAAATAAAACTATACAATACCATTTTTTGCATATTCCATCCTTTTGTACCCCACATAAAAATCTTGCTGTCTAATTTAGTTTTCCGTGCAACAACTTCCACAGCCTTTGGGTGAAATCTCACATTGGCAAATGAGCATGACTTCATCACCTAGTGCATTAATATTAATAACACTTGAACCTCATCCAAAAGCTTGCAAATTTTGATTTTGACATAATTCTGATGGTCCCACATCTCTGTGTTACTCCACCTTCCAGATAATTTTTAGTGGCTGCTTTCATGTTAACAGAAGCTTAGTCACCAATGTTAGGATCGATCTTATTCTGATTTAGTAGTCAATGGGATCCTCTTTCTCAGGAAATACTCCTTCATCTGTTAGTTTAATCAAGTGGTGTTCTCTGCTACTTGTCTTTAATTTGTTGCTCTGATAAGTAACACACATCATTATAACTTTAGCTGAATTAGCAAAGTACTGTGAGATCCCAGAGGAATTGCTTTCTAGGGTGTAACGTGAAAAAAGTTCACACTGGCTCATTCTGCACATGCAGAATAATGCACTTTCAAACTGCTTTCAGTGCGCTTTGAAGCTGTGCGGAATGGCAAAATCCACTTGCAAGCAGTTGTGAAAGTGGTTTGAAAACGCATTATTTTGCGTGTGCGGAAGGGGCCTCTCAGTCACTGGTGGTTGGCATTAACATTTACTAGCGTTGATTTGCATACTTCATTGTATCTGTGATTTCTGCAGTAAACCATGTGAACTTTTTATACTTGGAATAGAGTATGTTTTGCCTGCAACAGTGCCTGAGATATTTGCCTATTAGTTATCACAAAACATCAGTAGCAATTATTAATAGAAATTATTCCTGCAATAGTGTCCTATTGTCATAACTGCTATAGAAATGTTGAATTAATCTTGCACAATGGAAGTAGAGACCCAAGTGCTTATGTTCTTGCTAGAAGAAACTGCAGGTTCAGAGATTGATGTGATTCAATCTTGTCTTCAACCCAGAGAGTTATATCTGTTATGATTCCCTCACCTTGTGGACAGAGGGGTGGGGAAGGGTGTGAGGGAAGAACACCAGCAAACGATGCTAACTTGCCAAGAAATAATAATTATCAAAAATAATAATTTCTTCAGAACATGGCCCAGTAAACCAAGCCAAATGGATCAGGCAAATGAGTCATGCCATAACCCTCAAGGCAGTGGGATGTGAAGGTATACAGGTATACAGGAATCCTGGACACAAGAAAAGGAGACAGTGTTGATATGAAGATGAAGAGGTAGTCAAGAGCAAGTGATTAATTTACATTGAAAAGGCTGACCGGGAGTACCTATTCACAAAATTACACAGTTTTATTCTATCTGGAAATGCAAGCCCCCATGTTACAGATGTATATTTGCTTACCAATTCTCCTGTATCAAATCTGTGAAGATCTGAACTGCCTTAAAAAGTCAGAAGCCAACCTGGAAGGCCCGCTGCTGAAGCTATAGGAGGCGACCTTGAACTCTTGTATGGGGAGAGACTGTTCCTCCAGCCAGAGTCTGGGATAGGATTATTTGGACAGCAGCAGGAAACTTGTCCTTTCTTCCCCTTTTCCCTTTGATGACCATCATTTTTGTGGTTTTTTTCTGCCTCTTGTAAACAGATGTACAGTTTCTTTGCTGATACAGCACTACCTTTATTTGAATTCATTTAAAAATTCAATATTGGTTTTGTTCCTAATTTTTTTTCATTATTTTTTACTCTGCTTTCATTAAATAATTCTGAATGAGCATGCCAGTGTGATTCTTCTGCCCACTTGCAACCCATTTCAGTTCAGTACAAGGGACAGTTCCAGATACTTAAAGGGAGCGAATGCATCTATTATAACCTATCAAAATCCAATTTTATATTTCTCTGTAATGGATAATATAGAAAGAGGTTTTAAACATTCCCAACCCACAGTGTCACTTATATCTCACCCCACGCCCCCATGTAAGGTTTTTAAAAAGATCTTTCTGCCCTTACAACTTCTACAGATTGCACTAGAAGCCAACTAATGGCAGTGCTTGCATTGCTAACAAATATGTTACACTCCAGAAATGCAGTTTTAGCTAAGCCACTTTAGATCATGATGCAGTAGGCCTAAGGCAGATGGCCCAAGTGGGTTGGTCTTTGGGGCAACCACCTGGTCTTACCTTAGGCCCCTTCCACATGTGCAGAATAGTAAAATCCAGTTGCAAAGTGGATTGAAAGTGGATTGAAAGTGCATTATTCTGCATGTGCAGAAGGGGCCATAATCCACTTGCAAACAATTGTGAAAGTGGATTGAAAATAAATTGTATTGTCGAAGGCTTTCACGGCCGGATTCAATTGGTTCTGGTGGGTTTTCCAGGCTGTCTGGTGGATCTTGTTCCTAACATTTTGCCTGCATCTGTGGCTGGCATCTTCATCTTCAGAAGATGCCAGCTACAGATGCAGGCGAAACATTAGAAACAAGATCCACCAGACCACGGCCACACAGCCCGGAAAACCCACCAAACCAGTTGAAAATACATTATTCTGCATGTGCAAAAGTGTCCCATGCCATTGCTTCCTAAAAGTGAATTCAGATTTTGCACTTTAATGGTTTAGGCTATGTTTTACTTGCTATCTGATCATTTTTAAAAATTTTATAAGCTACCTTCTCAGTGGAATGGTGGCTATAAATGAACTAAAATAAACTAAATTTATGTTAATAATTTTTTAATTTTAAAAAAATGTAATCTTTTTAAATTGCATATAGGGTATAGTTGGTGAACCAGGACCCAAAGGAGAACAAGTAAGCATACATTCATGTTGTTTCTCATGTTTCTAATATTGTCAGAATTCTGGAAAAAATACATGATACCTACTTCTTGTTATAATGCAGGGCTCTGCTGGTGGAGAAGGGGAGCCAGGAGGAAAAGGAGACTTTGTAAGAACTACTTTCCATTTCCTAGAGCTTTATAGACACTAAAAACTGATAAAATCAGAAGCTTTCCCCCATAAGTTGGAAAAAAGATTCTATAACTTATTGTCGCAAGAGTTTTGTATTTTGAAACGAATGAAAATTGATTGGCTATGTCATAATAATGCGACTAAGTGCTAAATAAGGTATCTGAAATAGTTGGTAAATTCATAGAGAATGAACTTATATTAGGTTTTCATGGCCATATTTATTTTAGGAGATGCTGGGTTGTGTGTTATATTCCACTAGCACTGTGGTGGCGAACCTATGGCACTCCAGATGTTCATGGACTACAATTTCCATCAGCCCCTGCCAGCATGGCCAGGGGCTGATGGGAATTGTAGTCCATGAACATCTGGAGTGCCATAGGTTCGCCACCACTGCACTAGCACAAGGAAGCTTGCATAAATGGAATGCTTCAGTTCCACAGGCAGAAGGTTTCTTGCATGGAAGGAGAGCTCCGGCCCCTATAAATGCAAGATTGTTGAGGATGATTCTGAATTGGATCTTGTATAGTGAATACAAATATTTTGCAATAGGTAGATGAATACTCCTTGTTTTCAACATTTTCCTCTTTTAAAGCTTACAGTATAACGTGAGTTTCTTGTGATACCTTTGTATCATTTTGGTGGGTACTTTATTACAAATGCCAGGAATTCTCCTTTCTTCTAATAGTGGTATAACTCCTGACTATTTAGAGAATATCAAATCATCGCATTCATACACTATCTTGACATAGTTTATCTTGTTTTGTTAGGGCGACATGGGTTTGCCAGGCCCTAAAGGATCTGTAAGTATGATGAACTGCATTGTTACTGAAAATCAAAGGCATAATAAATCAGCAGAATATTTCTAACAATAAGATGGTTGTTTGGCTTCACAAATGGAGTTTAAATATTTAGTTCCCCAAGGAAGAAAGTTAAGGCAAATGTGAGCTATCATTCATTTTTATTATACAGCTGTAAATTACTGGAAGGTTTCTCAAAGTTAGAAACATGACAACCCCCCCCCCCCACACCCACCCACACACACACACACCAGTTGTCTGGGTATGACAGTAATGGAAGTGAAGAGACAGGTAAATTAATAGTATGAGACGGCAAGAAAGAGTTCCCAGTAGAGCTGGGTTGCATTATTTAATAGTTCATATATACAGGATTATGCATCTTCTATGTGTGTCACATAGTACACCCGCTGCCCATCCCCTCCTGGACTCAAGGTGGCGTACAACATTGATATAAATATACATATAAATAAAAACATCTGAAAAATTAAAAACATTCCAGCAATATCCAATCAATTCAGCTGTTAATCCAAGAGACAAATAAAACAGCCCTGTAGCAGTGTGGATAACACATCAGTGCAGAGGCAGAGCTACTAAGGGATGGGGTGGGTGCGCATTGCACCGGGCACACACCCGGGGGGATCACCCCCGCCCCCCCACAGTGCCACCATGTCGCCCCCCCCCGCCCCCACACACTTACCTTAGTTCAGCCTGAAAGTGCAGGCTGGAAAAGCGGCATGTTCACTTGAGTCTGAAAACGGCCTGGTAGGAACTACACTTCCCAGGAGACCTCTGGGAAGTGTAGTTCCCACCAGGCCGTTTTCAGACTCAAGTGAACATTCCGCTTTTCCAGCCTGCACTTTCAGGTTGAACTAAGGTAAGTGTGTGGGGGAGGGGCACCTCAGTGGGGGGCGGAAAATGCAGAGTGCACACTGGGCACAGTATGACCCAGCTACGCCTCTGCATCAATGTCTTGATAAGAGGACAGGAAAAACAGGGAAAGAGGGGAAGGGGAGGTCAAATGATATTATGGCTGTCTCAACCATATGCCTGGTGGAACTTTTCTGTTTTACATGCCTGTTTTACATGTGAAATTGCATAAGATCCCCCAGAGCCCTGGTCTCATCAGACAGGGAGTTCCCTCAGGCTGGGGCCAGGGCCTTGGTCAAGGCTAACTGAACTTCTCTGGGGCCAGAGACCACCAGTAGATTATTATTCCCGGATCTAAATGCTCTTTAGGGAATGTACCAGGAGAGATGGTCCTCAAGGTACGTGGACCTCATACCATTAAACTCTTTGTGTGTGAGTACAAGCACCTTGAACCTAATTTCGTGCTCCACCTGGATTCAGTGCAGCTGGTGGAGCACTGGTTGGATATGGGCCCACCACAGGGTCCCTGTCAGGACCTTCAGTGCTGCATTCTGGACTAGTTAGAGCTTTCAGAGCTGGCACAAAGGGTAGCCCTGTGTAGAGTGTGTTGCAGAAATCTAATCTGGAAGTGACTGTTGCATGGATATTCATGTTCCTTGAAATGTTTGCACAGAGCTACACTTTCCCATGCTAGTTCTACAGTGATGTTCCAGTGGAAGAATATAGATTGGATGTGGAGTGTTAGGTACAGTTTACATACATACAATTGTACATACAAAGCCAGCAGTGTGGGAGATTGGGTCCCAGGCAGAGAACTGGGGCCCCAGAATATAGGGACTCATGCCAGCAGCTCTCTCAGACTCAGTGGGGACAAGGGGCTCGGCAGAGTCAAGAGGTAGTGGCAAACTCTGGTGGAACATAAGTGGAGGAAGCCAGAGCAGCATGCATGAGACCCACATTGAGAGAAGTACTGCTTGCTTCCTGGCTGTAATGTACACGACTGCTGGGGACTACAACTTCAGCCTTTCACAGGTGGGAGGGGTCACTGCATAGCTGCTACATACATTATTCAGATATTAAACATAACTGCTGCTTTTTAAAAAAAACTTTATTTCAAAATAACTACAATTATGCTTTTGTCATCAATAACTCACATTTATCACTAGTCCTACACAGAAGCATCAAGCAGATTTTTTTTTTTTTTTTAAAAAGAGATTTCCTGTTAGCAGTGTGCCAACAGGGTTGTATATAATCCATGAGATCCAGGTAATGTTCGATTATTTAAATCTTGGAAGGCTCCTTGTGAACTTGTTTTTCTATTAATTTCTGTTCTGAGAATTAACATGAAAATCTTCGCATATCTTTACTATTTTTTTACTCCAAGATTACCAAATGCTGTAATTAGTACTGTGCTTCTCTGAGACACAGAAATAGTTGCAGATATTTCTTCCTTTCCCTGCAACGCAGTCGTTTGCAAACATTTGTGTCGCCAATTTCTAGCTTATCTAATATTTATTTCCTCTGCAGATATATTTATAGAATATAAAAATTGAAAGTTTAAAAAGCTGTTGTGGTTTGTGGTCTTCTTGGTAGTTAAGCTGATTTTAAATATTTGATTAATTCATAGGATTTTTGTAAAAGTTTAGAATTGCTTCAGGGATTCATACATTTATGTCTGTCTGCAAAGGGGAAAGCGAAAGTACATGTAATGTACTATGCAGTTGTTGCTTTCTTTTCTATTCACTTATTGCTATGTATAAGTACAGTCCTCCTTACATCTCTCAGGATTGCCACCAAAATAAAAGTAAACCAAGAGTCTCAGATGAGGCTGTTACTATATTCTTCATCCCCCTGCCCAATTACTAGAGTTATTCTGAATTTCAGTTAAAGAATCAAAACCTCTGAAGGTTTTGATCCTCTGAAGATGCCAACCACAGATGCAGGCGAAATGTCAGGAGAGAATGCTGCTAGAACATGGCCATACAGCCCGGAAACCACACAGCACCCAAATCAAAACCTGTTTGAATGCTAAGTTGTCATGGCAGCCATATTAAATAAGGTCAAAAACGCTAACTTCATTTACTGAACAGCCTGCCAATTTTCCATTCACTGTATTTACCACTCAGCAAAATACAAAACTAATGGTCCAATCCAGAATGGGGGCCAAAATGGCATTTGGGAGTGGTGGAGGGGCCCGCCTGGCAGAGAGAGCAAACATGACCAGGTGCTGCACAGCTCTGTGGTGGCCAAACCCAGAAGTGGGCGCTGCCAGAGAGCTATGCTGGTGTCTGAGCTGATGCTGGTGCAGGGAGTGGATGGGCCAGGGGTGTTTCAGGGATGGAGCTGACTTAATGGCCCAAGTCCTTTTTGAAGCAGTGTGGTGCTGCCTTTGCCACACTGTCCTTAGTTGTTGCAGCATACCCCCATCTGGATTGTGCTCCTCCTATAAAATCATACCTGCCCTCAAAGCATTCATTTCCCACAGTAAATGGCATGGAAACCTGGGGAACTTGTACAAAACAGACTGTGGAGGGTATCCAAACATCCTCCAAGTAGCCTTCCTTCAACCAAAGGAGCATTCTTCCAACTTACTTTGCTCTTCCTCCATTATATTGGCAGAAAGTTCAAACTTGAGCTTAAAGGAAATGTAGGGTATAAATATTTTAATAAATAAACTGTACTCATTGGCAAGGTAGAATGGAGTAGGATTTATCCCTGTTACAGTGGGATACTTAGGATACTGTAGAAGAGTAACTGAGAAGAACACCTCCTCCTCACACTTTCAGATATCACCCGGGCAGGGAAACCTCTTACTGACCAGGCTTTTTGGATTTTCCCCACCTTTTTCTTTTCAGGGACTGAACTGCTTCTAATATGGCAGCGTTTATAATAAGAAAGCACTTTCCCTCAGGCAAAGGAAGCCCATTATTTTTTTTAAATCTCTCTGGCAAACCCCTTATAAGGCAGAAATAATAATACTGAGGCAGGACTGGACTTAAACAGAATAAAAGATTTATCAACAAAGACGGGATGGGAATGGGAGATGAATAACCTAGAACAGGGGTAGGGAACCTGCGGCCAATTGGCCATGCTGACAGAGGCTGATGGGAATTGTAGTTCCTGAACATCTGGAGAGCCGCAGGTTCCCTACCCCTGACCTAGAAGAAGGAATGAATAAGTGATGGGAGGGAGGGAATGACATGCAAGGGAAGAGGAGTAGGGGAGGGGAGTGAGTGAGGGTGACATGCAAGGGAAGGGGAGGGAGGGAGAGAGGGCTTGGCATATGGACATGGTCCACCCACCCTAGCGGAGGGAGGGGGGAGCGGTGGAGGGATTCAAATAATTTAACAACTGTTTGTTTACAAGCACCATTTTAACAACTGGTTCTGCCGAAGTGGTGCGAACCTGCTGAATCCCACCACTGGGAGGGAGGGGTAGCATGCAAAGGAAGGTGAGTGAGTGAGTGAGTGAGTGAGTGAGTGAGTGAGTGAGTGAGTGAGTGAGTGAGGGATGGCATGCAAGGGGGAGGGGTTGGTTGGTACATAACTTCAATATCCTTACTCAGCCCTCACAGATAGAGCCCCCAAAATAAACATAAAACCATCACATAGAGGAAAATAAAGCAAAAGCCCATACAGCAGATTCTTTAGGATTCTTCTTTTCACTGCCTGGAAGATCTGTCCCTCCTTGGTTAATAGCTCCTCAATAAGCTAACCACCAGATTTCCTAGTCTGTCTTCTATATTTGCTTGCAACCACAACACATTGGGCTGTCACACAGTTAGGCAAACCAGAATCACGCATGGACTGCCACTACTTCTCTTAGAGTGATTATGTTTTTAACACAGCAAAGGCAGTTAACTCTTTATAAGCTTCAGGCTCCAAAAGCCTGTCATATAGTTTTACACAAGGAGATAACCTCCTCCCTCATAGTGGCATCAAGTCTTCAGTGACCAATCAGAGTGCAGGGTTGCCTCAGCCAGTCAGGTGATTTCCCTGTTCCTAGGCCTCTATTCCTCTCTCTGAGTGAAAACAATAATGGCTGCTGACAGACCTGCACCTATTGAAACATACTTTTCTCTGCATTCTGTCACAGTAGCATTCTCAGCAAAGAGTCACATGCTCAATGCATATAATTTTTTAGGTTGGGAATCCTGGTGAACCTGGGTCACGTGGGCCTGAAGGCAGTCGTGGTTTGTCTGGTATAGAAGGACTGCGTGGGCCACCTGGACCTCGTGGTATGCAAGGGGAACAAGGTGCTCCAGGGCTACCTGGAAGCCAGGGTCCAGCCGTAAGTAACAACTTCCTTTTATTCATATGTATATTTTGAGAGCCAGCATGATAGAATGGTTAAGAGCAGTGAACTCTAATCTGGAGAATCAGGTTTGATCTTATCTGGTGAACTGGAGAATCAGGTTTGACTCTTATCTGGTGAACTGGATTTGTTTCCCCACTCCTACACATAAAGCGTGCTTTCAGAACTCTCTCACAGTCCTTTCAGAACTCTCTCAGCCCCACCTGCCTCACAGAGGTGTCTGTTGTAGGGAGAGGAAGAGAAGGAGATTTTAATCCGCTTTGAGATGTCTTACAGGAGAGAAAGGCGAGGTATAAATCCAAGCTCATCTTCATTTTCTTTGGCCTGTCCCATGACAAAACTGATGGCTGTACAGATGGAGGGAGGCCTCTTTTGTCTCTCTGCTTTTTACTCCATAAAAACAGGCACCAATCTATAAAGTATTATTTGTAAAAGTGTAATCAAATTGCTAGGGGAGGGTATGAAAGAATAAGCAGGAAGTCATCAAGTTGTTATGCATGGTTGCTGTTGGGTGCAGGGAAGGATGCTGTATCAAGCTGGTTGTTCCTGGCAGTGCTGCTCTGGGTCACTCACCGTAACTTCTGATCCTGTGTTGTTGGGTGTAATACCATTTTCATCTTGGTTGCGGGAATTTACACCCCCAACTTCTGGGGCTTGGCAGCCATAAACTAAATTTATCTCTGATAGTGCATTACCCTGAGAAATTCTGTGGCGCTCATTTTGTCATGTCACCTAAAATAATGCAACTAGATGGGCCTGATGACTGTTTTTGCATTGGTCCATAAATACTAAGGCTGGATGCTGATTTTTTGTTGAAAGCAGATACGCCAATGTAAAACGTGAGTGTTGAGGCCAATACAAAAGGCTGAATGAGGTACTTGGGGAGGGGGCGGAGGCAGATCCTGTGGCAGTCTCCCACTGCTGAAACTCACAGCAGCTCAGCCTCCAAGGAGTTGTGGCACCAGGAGCATTTGGCTGTGAGTTGTACTAAGTGTGGCTGGATGCTGTATTACTATGCACTCCCCCGCCCTCCTGTGAAGCGTTTCCTTATCTGCAGTGCGTCCTGCATGTCTGTGACAAATCACAGAAGAAGAAAATGCTGATGAGGAGTTGGGGGTTTCATGACTAAACATCTGGATTGCTGTTCCCCTTCCCTTTTCCTGGCATCCTTTTGCTCCATGATTGTTGGAGCTGCTTTGGCCTGCAGAGAGAGAGGTGGATGCATTCATGGTTTTCATTGCAGGATTGGACCCTTCACCTTAACAGTATTTCCATTTGAAGTAGTCTTACAATGTGTCTCAATGATTTATAGAATGATTTTATGATTTTTTTAATTCCAGGGTCGCATGCCAACTGATGGACACATTAAGCAGGTTTGCATGAGAGTAATGCAAGGTAAATAACCTTTACCTACTTATGTGACCAGCCAGAAGACTGCAAGTTGGTTTGCATTCAGAATGTTAACTGTGCATGCGTTGTCTCCTTTGTTGTATATCAGCCAATGCATTAATTTTAAAATTCCTGTGATGTGATACTTTTTTGGCATAAATCAACTCAAATGCCAAACTTTGGATTTACTAGTTGCAGAAGAGGTATCATCAAAGCAGTGGATCAACTTTGATTTAATGGTTTTGAATGTGATTTTATCATAGATGTTTTAAATTTTTAGCTGGCTTGGTGGCCTTTGTAAGACAGAAAGGTGGGGTACACATTTTTGTAAATAAATAAATAAATGGGTTTTTTGTGGGATGGGCTGTGGGAACCTACTGGAGGAATTGTTACCATGAGCCCCAATACCAAGATATTAAGGAGCCACAAAATGTGGGGTGGCAGAGGAGTGATGCCCAAGTGCTCTGTGGCATTTGTGTCCTGGAACATGAGATCTAGCCACAATATAATATTCCTTGTTATACATTTTGTGTGAAGCTGGATGAAATAAAGAAGGATTTACACCCAGTACATGGGCCTTCAGCTGCTGATCTTAGTCCCACTGGAGTTTAAGATCCAATGAACTAAATGGTATTTGAAGAGTACAGTGGAGTAATTGTTCTATCCCAGGGGTAGGGAACCTGCGGCTCGAGAGCCGCATGCGGCTCTTCTGCCCTTGCACTGTGGCTCCACGAGCCGAGCTGCCGGCCCCATCCTTGCCCGCCATGCAGGCAGCAGGGCGGGTGCACCAATTGCCCACGGTTGGCTTCCCCTCTCGCCCGCCCCGTTGGAGCGGGGCGGGCGCTTTCCCGGCAGCCGGAGAGGCCGAGCCGCCGGCTTCATCCTTGCCCGCCCTGCAGGCAGCAGGGCGGGTGCATCCATGCGCTTCTCAGAATGAGCGGAGTAAAAGGTAAAAAAAACCCTATATATTTAGTGTTATCTTTATTTTAAATGTCAAAAATTATTTGCGGCTCCAAGTGTTTTCTTTTCCCGTGGAAAACGGGTCCAAATGGCTCTTTGAGTGATAAAGGTTCCCTACCCCTGTTCTATCCACTTCCATATGGCATAACCATCTCAGTATAAGACCACCATGACAGCTGGAATTTTGGAGAGTCTGCAGTGCTGCCCTACTGGCATAATTACTGCCCAAAGAATGAACAAGGATAAGTAACTTCATTGAACCATTAATTTTTAATTTACAGTTCACCTTTTATGGAGCTCAAGAAGTCACTTTTATAAGGTTTAGAAAGAAGCTGTAAATGGCCATGTTCAGAGTTTGCCCTGTCATTATAATACTCTTGTCATTAAATTAGGGCAGTGAACAATTTCCTGATAACAGGGGAATTAATAGGTAGTGGTGGGGTTCAGCGTTTTAAAATGTGCCGAGGTTTATGGGAGAGCAGCTACTAATCTGTCTTTTCCAGATATGTATGAAGTTAAAGACTTAAACATTTGTTTCATTCTTGATTTATATATTAAAACATTTTTCGGCTGGGATTTATTGTGTGGAAAAAGATATCTGGCAGGTGGATGCTGCTGTGTACATCCTAGGGCAGTGTTTCCCAAACATTTTTCCCCCATGGCCTGATTATTTTAACACCTCTCCTTCGTGATCCACTAAAATGTTTATAATCTGCACACGGCAGTGTCAAAGAGGCTCCCCACCTCCCTCATAGCACCAGTGTCTACCGTGAGCTGCAGCTCCATCCCTGGCCCCTTTCTGAGTAGTTGGATGGCCGGGGAGAAGCCCTGAAACAGCTGTATCGTCCTGCCTAATGCGGCTCCAGGTGGGTGGTGCCCTCCGAGCAAGGACAGAGGTGGTGTGGTCGGTCCCAGCCCAGGACATTAGGAGCCCCAGCATTTTGCTTTTGTGACCTGGTGCCAGGTCACACAACCCACCATTTAGGAAACACTGTCCTAGGGGATATTGCACTATTGTAATCCAAGACATTAAGAGGCTTGCGTTGCACTCTGTGATTTAATTTGAGTCAGTCCCTGTGAACTACTTAAAAAAATAGGCACCAGAATACAGCAGCAGCTTCCAGCAAAATATTTTCATCTCTCTCTATCAGTTCAGGATGCTGCTCAGAACAGGGACTTTGGAAATGCTAGATAAAGCAAAGCAAAGTGTTAACAGGTTCAATGCTATACTTGAACAAATGATTTGCAGGCACCAATACTAGTGAGGGAGAGAGGAAAGCAATTTGGAAACTTCTGTGTTGGTCTCTTTGTTTGAATCTTTTCACAAATAGAATTTGAATCTTTTAACAAATGCCAGTGTGCAACCTTTAAGTTCTCACTTAGGACCTTTTAAAAGCAAAATTACTGTGTGAATAATCTCATTCCTTTTAACCATCCACATGTATACTGAATACTTTTCCACCTAAGTCTCTGTAACAATTATATGTTAATTGTAGCCTATTTCATCTCCTAGTATGTGAATCTTGTGTTCACAATTTCCAGGAATTATCGAAGATAAGGAATGTCAGTGTAAGGCCCCGGGCTCCATTTGGCACTTCTATGCACTGTGCTAGGTCTGATTACAATAATGAGAATGTTTATTGTAATTTTTAAGAAGAAAATCCTCATAGTTATAGAGGTTGGTTTGAAAATATATTGGCAATTGCTGGAAGGCAAGAAGCAAATTGACAACTGAAAGAATCCCACATTAATTGCTCTGTTGTTATGTGAACTCTTACAAGTAATATCAACAATTCACAGCAACCTTCATTTTGTCATTCATTCTGTCATTCTTTGAATTTCACAGAACAACTGGCTCAGTTGGCTGCCAGTCTTCGGAGGCCTGAATTTGGTGCTCCTGGCCTCCCAGGTCGACCTGGACCACCTGGGGTTCCTGGATCTTCTGGAGAAAATGGCTTCCCAGGACAGGCTGGATCCCGGGGGCTGCCTGGCCTTAAGGGTCCTCCTGGTGAAATTGGGCTGAAAGGGATCAAAGGTAGGCAGAAAAAATGAAATGGATAGATGTCGGATGAGTGACACCTGTCTTGACGACACTACATGTGAAAGGGATCTGGGAGTCTTAGTAGACCACAAGCTGAACGTGAGTCAGCAGTGTGATGCGGCAGCCAAGAAAGCCAATGCAATTCTGGGATTCATCAATAGGAGTACAGTGTCTAGATCGTGGGATGTAATAGTACCTCTCTATTCTGCATTGGTCAGACCTCATCTGGAATACTGTGTTCAGTTCTGGGCATTGCAATTCAAGGATATTGACAAGCTGGAATGGGTCCAGAGGAGGATAACCAAAATGGTAAAAGGTCTGGAATCCATATCCTATGAGGAGAGACTTAGGGAGCTGGGTCAGGAAGCTCCCCCTAATGATTAGATGGAATCTCTTTTCCTGCATCTTGAACCCATTACTCCTGGTCCTAGTCTCTGGAGCAGCAGAAAACAAGCTTGCTCCCTCTTCAGCATGACATCCCTTCAAATATTTAAACATGGTTATCATGTCACCCCTTAACCTTCTCTTTGCCGAACTAAACATGCATGTGCCGTTACCTTAATGAGGGTGCTGAAGACAGCTGAATGGCAGCTGCAGGGTTTTCAAGACAAGAGAAGTTCAGAGGGGTTTTGTCACTGGCTAACTCTGGATGCAACTCTGAACTTCCTTGGTGGTCTCCCATCCGAGTACTAACCTGGGCCACCCCGGCATAGCTTCCAAGATCTGATGAGATTAGACTGTCCAGTTCAGGTCCCAAGATGTTCTGCCCTCCAAAGGCTAGCTGCTGAAGGTAGAATCTAGGGGCTTGTTCCTGCTGACTCTGGCTCGATTACGGGGGCTCTGTACTGAGATACTTCCATCACTCCTTTATATCACAGCCTTGTTCTGAACCTCTATTTAGTCCAGCTGCAAGTGATCTGCATGCACTAGGTCGTGTGTCATTCTAGTACAGTTGGATGCCAGGAGAACACCTACTGCCCACACACTGCTTGGTGCACAGTGAAATGCCTGGCATTGGAGTCTACAAATAGAACTCTTCCACCCACAGAAATGTTAGGTGGAATTAAAATGAGAAATCAGCTTGAAAGCACACCACACGTAAATGTGCTAGCATAATGAATGACTGTGTAGAGTTGAAAAAGGATGCATGCCAAAAGCACTTAGTCTACGTGGAGAACAAATGCAGACCTTCAGATACATACCTCTTAGCAACAAAAACTAGAAATAGGTAAGGGATTATGTAACAATCAGAATTTAAGTCTTCCTGCTAGGTTATGGCATGGCAACAGCTACACTTACACATTGTCACAATACATGATATGTGTTCTTACAGCAACATTACTTTCCATGGCTTATACTGAATAGTTCATTAGTCTTGCCAGCTGGTTTTCAGTGACTTTTAGTACAGAACATTTCTTTATACAGACTGAATATAATGTTTTATTGGTCCATTTTAGGTGAAACTGGAGAAAAGGGGGAGAGAGGGTTCCCTGGTCGAGGGCCCAAAGGGTTACCAGGAACAACAGGACTCCCAGGTAAATATTGACAAGTATGTGGGGAATGTCTTGAGCTCTGTGGCACAGAGTGATAAGTTGTAGTACTGCAGTCAAAGCTCTGCTTACAATCTGAGTTTGATCCCTGTAGAAGTCAGTTTTAGGTAGCTGTCTCAATGTTGACTCAACCTTCCATCCTTCCGAGGTTGATAATATGAAGACCCAGCTAGGGAGGCAAACCACTTTGTAAACATAGTCTGCCTAGTAAATCTTGTAAAGTTATATCATCTCACGGTCAGGTTCAGTAATCCTGTGCTTGCACAGGGGACTACTTTTACCTTTTTATTTGGAGAACAGAAGTCCAAGCAATCCTTATACATCTGTGCATTAAAATCTATTGGAACTTTTTTTTAGCCATATGAAAACATAGGGCAAGTGAGTACTGAGAAAACTTTTAACTTTTCATGTTATTCTTTTTTGAACAGTCTTCTTTATTTGAATGTACAGACAATCCCCTTAGTTTCTTTACTTGGCATGAAATCATCTTTTACCTTGGAAGGATTCTCCCATTCCCTTTCCAGTTCAGTGGTCTACATATTAGAAGTCAGTGTTCACCTTAAGATGAGGCTGCTATGTTTAGGTTTCCTGTATCTGGATAACATGATTCGTATATTATACAAATTATTTGTGAATTATACAATTAAAAACATTAATTGTTGTGTTATCTACCAATTTCTTTGCAATTAGGAAAGAGTGTGGGATGTCATTTGGTTTTGTCAAGGCTTTTCTTTAGTATCTGCAATAAAGACTAACCTTTGAACTTTGAAGAGGATATTTTTCATTAAAATAACTTTTTGGGGAGGGGGGGTTATCACTCCAGGACCAAAGCCTGGACTAATTATATGCATTCCATCCACTAATGTAACCAGACTTGCTCCTTTTAACTGGGTAGGCTACTAGCTAACATTATTTTAATTTTTTTTCAAAAAAAATTCAAATTATTTTCAATAATTTCTTCAAATTATTTTCAAGTTTTTTAAAATACAAAGATAACTTTTTGGGGTGCTTCCAACCTTTCAGAAAGTGTGGGAGACTTTCTTTGAAGAGAGAGATTAAATTTTTATTATGCTGTTGTTTTTGGAATAATTTGGAAATCCACAAGAAGGCATGAGAAACTTTTCCTTGAAGTTGATTGCTTATAGCACAAGAACACAGAAGTGTTAATCAGCTACTGCTGCAGGCCCTCAACTAAGGCAAGTTCAGAAGAAGCAGCTTGTGGCAGTGTGGAAGCAAAGCATTCCCTCTTGCTTCTCATAGCTGTCAGTTATAATCAGGACATCCTTCATTGCCCAGAATAAAAGGAAGCTGGAACAGGTCTATTACCATTTTATAAATGAGGCAGAAAACTTTGCCTTCTGTCCCTGCTTCTAGAAGCTCTAGAAATGTGTTTCTGTTGTATGTAAAAATTGACAATTCAGGCTAGCTATTGGGCCAATCATGTATTGGGTGGCATGACCAGATGCTGGATAAAACCTGGCCGACTTGGCAACCCATTTTAAGACTTCCAACTCAGCTTCTAGATTGTAGTTAGCTGCCCACAAGTGTCTTCCTATATTATGTTGTACCATGGTTGCTGTGTTAACAACTGAAGATTTATTTTTATATAAAAGCCAGTTTGGAGGTCAAGGATCCATGGAAGGGAATTATTGAACTCATGATGATAAATAGAGGGGATATTGCCATCATTGCATGACATAGCAAAAAGTGACTGCTTTCAGGATCAAGGCCAATTAAAAGGGAAAGTAGTCCCTTGTGCAAACACCGCATCATTACTGACCTATGGGGTTACATCAGATTATGACATTTGCTAGGCAGACTTTGTTTATGGGGTGATTCGCCATTTCCTTCCCCAGTCACCTATACTTTACCGCCAGCAAACCCAATAAGTGTTTTAAAACAATAAATGGGCTTCCCACATATCATCAGAATGTGGACAGTAGGCAAGCATTTGTGTTTCCTTTAAATCTGATTTTGGTTGACCAACATTTTGAAATTTTGTGTACTAGAATTTACTATACTAATGTGATATACTGATCCGTGTTCTGTGGAGCACTACAGAACTCCTGGAAGAACTTGATTATTCATGTAACACAAGTGCCCTCTAGTGGATATTGTCATGAAGATCATTTGCCAAAAGTTATAAGTCCTGCTTTTCTGAATCATAATGTTCTGGATTCATCCTTCTCCAGAAATGAACAATGCTTATTAAAGTATACTCACTAAATAGCAATCTATGGAACTTCAGTAAATGCATATGGTTTAAATTGTCTTAAATTATCTAGAAGACAAATTACATTAAAATATCTCTCCCTCTCCTCTCATCAGGATGTTAAATTTTCTACATGACAAAAATCAGTTTTAAATTTCCTCTCAATTTGAACTATTCACTTGCAGTAGCTGGAAACTGGGAGGGGATATACTTGGTCCTAACGGTCCTTCAGAGGGGGACATAAGTCAGCAATAGACTACTTACTTTGCTTGCAGGTAGTCCCATGTTCCATTTCTGTATTCTCCTATTTCAGGATTTCTGGATAAGAATCTGAGAATGACCTTTGTGTGAGAAACTGAAATATCATTGCTTCTCAGAGTAAATTGTACCAGGCTAGATGGACCAGGGGTCTGACAGCATAAAACAGCTTTGTACGTTCCAAACTTCCCCTATTTTAAAACTGGGGAGAGATGATTCCAGGGTCACCTTTGGTATCTGCCATTAGCAGGACCGAGAAAGGCCCATGACTGTGTTCCAGTACTCTGACTCATCACCAGACAGGTTTATGTTGAAGATCTTCTTGTATGCTGGTGAGAAAAAAGGAAAACTTGAGGGTTAGATCTGAGTCCCTTCCCTCCAAGGAAAAGGAAATATCATTCACTGTAAATCCCCATTTTTCAACATGTTCAGAGGGCAGTTTCAACTTTCAGACAGGTATCTCCTCCTAGGCCTGAAGAACATCAGGTTCTTACTCCACCCAGAAGAGTGGCTTCCTGAACAATCATGAGCAGAAGCCACTCAGCACCTGGATCCTAACCCAGCTCTAACAAGAGTAGAAAAAAAACATGTTAGTGGGAAGTGCTGTCAAGTTGTAGCCTACTTATGGTGACCATTGTAGGAGTTTCAAGGTAGTAGACAAATGGAGAAGGTTTCTCATTGTCTGCCTCTGTGTAGCAATCCTGGACTTCCTTAGTGGTCTCCCACCCAAATACCTTCCTTAGTGGTCTCCCACCCAAGTTTTCAACATCTAATGAGATCAGGCTAGTCTGGATCATCCAGGTCAGGACAGCAATAACCCTACAGCTATTAAAAACCTTAATGTGAAAGCAAAAGACAGAGGGTCACCTACCACAGGGGTCTGCAACCTGCGGTTCTCCAATTGGCCATGCTGGCAGGGGCTGATGGGATTTGTAGTCCATGAACATCTGGAGAGCCGCAGGTTGCAGACCCGATATCAGAACCACACCTGCCCAGGAGTGCAGCACATACACATGCCAAAGGATAGGTGGACTGTCCTTTGGAGATCCTGAAGAACAGGCATTTATGATAGGTAACATTTCTTTTTCTCACACTTATATTCAGAGGAAAATCTCTATTTCCAGGATATAAAAAAGCAACACTGCCTCTTAGCACAGGATCTCCAACATGTTACAGGTTAAGGAGCTAATTGCAGAATTCTGTTGTCTATGTAATATTTGGAGAATGTATATATTGCAGGTGACAGCTCTATGAATTTCCTGTAAGGGAAATCTCCCCCCAAAAGTGGTCATCTTCAAGACATTTAAACTCTGAAAGACCTCCTTGAAGGAAACAAAATGTGCCTCTTATCCTGAATCTAATTCAGTTGAAATTGGAGGGACCTCCAGACATTTCATTTTATGCTAGTTCTGTTCCTTCAGATGAACTGGACCAAGGGAGAAGGAAAGGAGGGCTTCTTGTAGCTGGGGATGGGGTGGGGTGGGGAGATGTCAGGAAAGCAATCTCTGTGTTTGCTGGAATGATTTTGGCTGAGCTTTTAGAATATAAGAAAGAGCCTGCTGGATCAGACCAGAGTCATCTAGTCCAACACT
The DNA here is from genome assembly GCF_021028975.2 of Sphaerodactylus townsendi. Taxonomy (NCBI): domain Eukaryota; kingdom Metazoa; phylum Chordata; class Lepidosauria; order Squamata; family Sphaerodactylidae; genus Sphaerodactylus; species Sphaerodactylus townsendi. The sequence continues at coordinate 142,861,320 of NC_059425.1, forward strand.
CTGCTACTTGCAGTGGCCCACCAGGTGCCTTTGGGAGATCACATGCAGGATGTGAAATCAGTTGCCTTTTCCTTGTTCTTAGGTTTCTTACCCTTTTGCAATGGCACTCGTGGACTTTTCTTCCTCTTCCAGTTTAGTCAGTCTCAGATAAGATAGAGCTGTGTACCTCCTGAAGCATCCCGAACTTTGATTAGAGTAGGCCATAGTCCAGGTGAAGATATACTCCTCACTGGGACTGCAGTGGAGTGAGGCATGATGAGGAAGCTGTGCTGCTGGACTGGAGATGCGTGAACATTGTCCCTTCCAGTCTCCTCTCACAAAATGGAATCTGCAACACGAAAAATGCAGCAGAACACCATCGTTTGGGGCTAGGCAGTGTGGTGGCCAAATTGCTGCGGTCAGTTATCTGCTGATCCTCCTCCAGCTTGAAGGCAGGTAGGGGTAGAATGTTCCCCTTCCTTTCATGCACTCTGTGGTTTCCTGACTAGAAAGTATACAGGGAGGGAAAGGAGAAATAAGAAAAATAAAATGTTTTCAAATAACAATGAGTTGCACAGTGATTGGAGTGTCAGAGTAGGATCAAATTCCCACTTAGCTGTGGAACCTTGCAGGGTGACTGTGGCCTAGTTTCACACACTCAGCCTAACTTATCTCATGGGGAGGGTGGGGGGAACAGCAGTATAAAACTGGAGACAGTCAGACCCAGTTTGATTCTGTGCTAACTGGCTGGGTCAAGCTTTAAACTGCAGGTTTGAGCCAAGCCCAGCATTGAACACGTGTGCCCACCCCTGAACTCCACGTGGAGTTTGGGGTCAGGGCGAGCCATAGTGCTTAGCATAGCTACCAGTGGCAACCCTGGTCTCCTAATGCAGTCAGAGATGGGCCTTTTCTTTTGACCAGGAGGTGATACTATCCTGGAAGGGGAGACTGCCCCCTGAGCATGAGGCAGTTTTTCCCTAGGAGTGTCTATTTAATGTGCACTTCCAAAGAATATGAACCTGCTGAATTCCCTGACTCTTGTGCTGTCTTGTTCTTTAGGAGAAGCAGGCAAGGCCAGCTATGGCACAGATGGACGAGATGGTGAAAGAGGCCCACCTGGAGAGGCTGGTCTACCTGGTGTCCCTGGCCCTCCTGGCCCGCCTGGCCCTGCTGGCTATTGTGAGCCATCAGACTGTACGGTGCGAGCAGGAATACGAGCCGGAAAAAACGTGAAAGGGCCATGAGAAAAGCAACGATCCATGTTACTAGCAGCAGTGTACTTATCTGCACATACATTTGACAAGAAAGAAAACAGAAGCAAAGGATACTGTAAACAACAGAGAGAATCTTATGAGACGCTTGACAGACTTTAATTGAACCAGTTGTCTCTTTCTTTACAACTTGTGCAAACTTTAAAAAAACAAACAAAATGGTGCTTACAAAAATGTTACCAGATGGCTTTTATTTCTTCTTGTGGTGAAAAGCAGCTGTCTAATTCTTTTATTTTTGAAGGGCTTCTTTTTAAATACTAATCTAATCCTTTTCCCATACTCATGGTGTACTGCATCAGAGAGAATGTTGTAATTCTGTTATAGCTGTTACGGTCCATCACATTTGTAAATTAAATTAAGATGATTTGCATTCATTTTTGCCACGTGGGTGCTATGTGTTACCAACCGTGCATGGCCCTGTCAGTCTGATTTTAAATAGACAGACATGGCTGCCATGTAAAATCATGCTGTAAAACATAAAATGTTTGCATGCTGTAAAACAGTGTAAATGTATGAATGCTGGGCTACCAGGACCACATCATGTGAAATAACCTTGACATGTAGAGGCAGCTATTAATCATCTGCTCCAAATCCTGTTTTCACATGACACTGTCACCATTTCTACCCTGTACTTTTGTTTGAAATCAAAGAGGTCAGAAAGCCACTGGTAAGGGGATTTTAATCTTCGGAAACAGCTAAGACTTATAGCTGTGCTTATTTATTTTAAAAGCTCTTAAGTGACATCTTTGGTTGTAAAGGAAAAAAATGTGGAAATAAATAATGTTTTCTAACCCTGTGCATTTTTTGTATGAATGGTTAAAAACACTTCTATTAGCACACCTTCCCAGAAATATCTTCAGTTATATTTTCAGTGGTAATTTCGTTTCTCAATTAAACAAAAGTATAATGTATTAATTAGTGTTCTTTTTTTCTCTTTCTCTCCTTTGTAAATTTGTTTTTTGAATTATATATATTTTCAGATCTGTTGTCTTACGACAAAAATAAAAATGCCCTTATTTTAATCATCACTACCCCCTCCTCTATGTTGCTGCTGGTATTTTTCAGCAAACGAAAACTCTGTTGGAAACCAACTTGAATATAACAGACCAGTGCATTTATGTGAGGAGATATAATTGTGAGACTTTTTCAGAATGGAGGTTTCTTTCATAACAGGAAATAAACATTTTTATTACTTGCAGTGGGTGCAGCCCAAATCTCTTAGGATCAATATGTTTCTTCAAAACAGGTCACATATAGGTGGTACAGTATGTACTTCATTGAGGCAGACATCCTTGGATAGGGCCAGTGGTGGGATTCAGCAGGTTCGCACCACTTCGGCAGAACCGGTGGTTAAAATGGTGCTTGTAAACAACCAGTTGTTACATTATTTGAATCCCACCACTGGATAGGGCTCAATTTCTGAGTTGTGTCAAGGAGCAGTTGATTCCTCATCAACCAATAATATATTTGACAAAGACATGTCAGATTCTATTATGCTGTGAAAATGAACTCCAGTGCCAATTAGCAAAGAAATTTCTCTGCAGGTAAGCATGTTTGAGTACCATCTTAGACAGGTACAATGAATTTGGTTGTTTCTCACTTTTTCAAAAATTGTTTTAATGATTTTTTTCTTGCATGTTTACATCAGGCATAAAAACTAGGGAAAAATGAACTAACAAACACCAATGACACCCAAAATGAATTGCTATGGCTCACAAGAACCCTCTTGCACCACCAGGTAGGAGGCAAAATTGCTCCACTTTTTCTTGACCAATGGGAAGTTTAGAGAAAGAAGCAACGTTTTTTTCAGTTTAAGAGGAAGATGGTGTTACCCAAATGGCCCAGATATGCATATATCTTGACCGAACGAGTGTCCTCCCTATAAGGGTTAGAAGCCTATACACATCTGTGCCTAGGGCAAATATTATTGGGATTGTATTGCCTGATGTATGTCATGGTTCAGCCTTTTGGTGCATCATCTCATAGGGGTGTGCAGATTCGTAGAATAAACAAAGCAATAGTTTAGTTAAGGATTTATTAAAGAAATAAAAGAATAATAGCTGAGGGAATTTTAGCAAAACAAAAACAGAGTTTGAAAGCATGCACACACACACAAAATACCGTATATACTTGTGTATAAGTCGACCCGCTTATAAGTCGAGGCACCTAATTTTACCACAAAAAACTGGGAAAACTGATTGACTCGCATATAAGTCGAGAGTGGGAAATTCAGCAGCTACTGGTAAATTTCAAAAATAAAAATAAAATTACATTAATTGAGCCATCAGTAGGTTAAATGATTTTGAATATTTATTTCAAAGAAAAACAGTAAACTAGCTCTGTAGTTGGAAAAGATGGTCAACAAATACAATATGGTCTCAACAATAACTTTAAAAGTACAAAAACCTTAACTCAACCAGCAACCAAGCTAAAACACAAGAGTTTAAATCAGGGGTAGGGAACCTGCGGCTCTCCAGATGTTCAGGAACTACAATTCCCATCAGCCTCTGTCAGCATGGCCAATTGGCCATGCTGGTAGGGGCTGATGGGAATTGTAGTTCCTGAACATCTGGAGAGCCGCAGGTTCCCTACCCCTGGTTTAAATACTTCAAAACTGGATTTTTGGTCAGGGGAGAAATATTTATGTTAGCAGTACCAACATTTCAGAGTATCTTTAGGAGACCCTCCTGATGATACCAGGATAATCTCTTGCTGATACCACCCAGGTTTGGTGAAGTTTGGTTCAGGGGGTCCAAAGTTATGGGTCCTCAAAATGTAGCCCCATCTACTATTAGCTCCCATTGGAAACAATGGGGGATGGGCACCCCCTTTGGGGGTCCATAAATTTGGACCCCCCTCAACCAAATATCAATAAACCTGGCTGGTATCAGCAAGAGATTATCCTGATGATACCACCCAGGTTTGGTGAAGTTTGGTTCAAGGGGTCCAAAGTTATGGACCCTCAAAATGTAGCCCCATCTACTATTAGCTCCCATTGGAAACAATGGGGGATGGGGCACTCCCTTTGGGGGTCCATAACTTTGGACCCCCTGAACCAAACTTTATCAAACTTGGGTGGTATCATCAGGAGAATCTCTTGAAAAATCCCTGAAATTTTGGTGCTGCTAGCCCCCTGGTGACCAACAAAGTAAAAACCCTAAAATATTTTTTAAAAATACACCTGACTCATGTATAAGTTGAGGGGGGCTTTTTCAGCACAAAAATGTGCTGAAAAAATTCGACTTATATGCGAGTATATACAGTAATCAAGGAAAAATGTTCTGTAGATGCAACCTCCCCGTGGTTGTTACACCACTGCTAAGGACACATTATTAACATAAGGGGGGGGGAGGAGGCATACAAGCCTGATGCAGTAGGGTTGAAATTCCATGAGATTTTTGTTGATGGGAAGGAAGTGGGGGAGAGGCCAGATAGGTGAAAAGAGAGCTGGAAGAGTTGAGTGCCTGCATTGGAATAGCAGAGCCGCTGCAAAGAGATACTGTCAGCCCAAGACACTCTGTCACCCAGGACTTTGGAGCCAGTAGTGGGAACCCATTGCAGAGTTGGGTACCTAACATCTGGAACATATCTGAAATTTGGGGGGGGGGGGCAATTTTATATCCCAACAGTGTGCAGGTAGGAGAAATAAGATGCCTCTGAAAGCAGATTGGGTTGAAGTCAAGGATAGTGTGGTATAACTGATCTTAACCAATAAGAAAGCTCCAATTACAGTTTTTGGAAGATTGAATGTAATTAATTAAATGTAATTAACTAATTACCTTAGGATGGGGGAAGGAATGGACTTGCATTTGTCTTTTCCCCGAGCATGGTCTCTCTTTGAAATCCTGTGAGATTGCTGTGAAGGATTTTTCCCCAGATTAAAGAATACATCCTAATTTACTATTTCCAACTTTAAGAAATAAAATTAAACAGGATACATAACTCTCTCTGGAACATCAGTGAAGGGATGCACCTAATATGCACCTCTGTTCATGGAGTAATAATAGGGACTTCACTCAATTTCCCATTTCATTGAAGCCTCCCATATTCAAGGGGGTCCCATGAACCATGCCAATGTCTTTTGTGGAATTGTGGAGAACTGTTGAAATGAAAAGATTGGTCACCAATACAACCTTTTGCATGTAGGGTAGAACCATGAGATTCACTGAAATGTGACAATGGACTCAGGATAAATTTGGGGGTTGGAGGGGGGCGAGGAAAGCATCATTCTTAAGATAATTCATCCATCAATTAACTTTTATTTTAACCATATCAACACAGTATAAATAACAAAGTAGCCTAAGAAGAGAATGAAAACAATTTTACCAGATCTAATAACATAAGGCAAATGTACAAGAAGGAAAAATGCAAAGTCCATCAAAATTACAAGAAACAGGATTCACACCTTCAGTGTCTCTATAAAAAGGTAGCAACATATTTAAAATTATAGTTGCACAAGAAACACACCTGGTATTACCAGTTCAGCTTAATGCAATTGAAAATTAATTTAAGACTAAAGAAATCAAGTAGATAACAATCCACTGAGCATGTGCAAAAATCTGAATCTTCCATTTGTGAAGAAAAGCACCCTGCAGAGAATTAGTGACGATTATGTAGAGAAAGGTTATTCAGATATGAAAGGTGACAATAAAATAATGCTGTGATGAACTTTTGGCAAATTGAGGACAAAGAAAATTATTTAAACACATTTGCTTTCTTGAGAGAAATCTAAATGCAACAGTACCAAGGGCTATAATCTAATCGAGGGTTAAGTAGACCTGCAAAAATTAGTGGACTGCTTAACTCTCAGTTTGACTACAGCATTAATGGTGACTGGAGAATCTTTATATCTAATCAGATAACTTTGGTCTATTAAATTATAACATTGTTACTTGTAAGCTAGATTTTATTCAGTGCCATTTTCAACTAACGGAAAAAACCATTGTTCATCATCATAGTAAACTGAAACTGCATTGTTATCAGATATGTTGAAATCTAGCTTTAACTGTATGGCAAACATTCATTTCCAACAATTGAAGTTGCATAAAATAATGCAAAGAAAGGAAATCAAAGTTTAAAAAAATCAAACAATAGTCTGTTTCACTCAGGCCTGTATTACCCCTGAAACCAAAGATGTATTTTATACAAAAATATTACTATTAAAACATTGATATCAAAGATAAATGGTATTTTAATTTCCACATCATTTACAAGGCATTTTATGCAATATTGAAATTCTGTTCTCATAGTGATATATGACAAATTGTGGGAAGAGGGGTTCAACAGAATCTTTTATATGGGGGATCTTCTCCCACATACACAGAGTTACAGGTATGGGAGGAGCTAGATGCCCATGGTTTTGTAACTCTATTTTTAAGCTTCATTGTATACACGTAACAGTTTTTCTTGGAAATAAAGTACCAAAGTTGGAAATGATCCAACCAAAGTTCAGCACTATCATCTTGCCGGTTGTCATGGGTTAACTTAAGCAAGTTCTTAAACAACGGGACTTTAAAAAGTGTAAACTTTGGCTGAAATATTTAGAAACATTTCTAAAATATAATAAACTATCAATTCTAAGAAAGAAATTAAAAAACAGTCATAATGAGCTTAAAGACAAAAATGGAAACTTGGTACAAGATTCGAAGATTCTATGTAGTGCACGGTTTCCTGCCTTATATACATTTGTAGAACGCAGTCCCTAATAAATCATATACACAACTAAAAATGTGCTGCTAGCCACCTTATGGATATAAAGGTAGTGCAGCACAGACCCTGAAGAGATTTTCAAAGTGTTAACAATTAGCTAAGTTGCAGTAGTGATATCCCTGGGGAGGGGGGGGGGTCAAAACTAAATAGGTCTATACACAGTGTTCATTTAAGACATTTCAGAAGTCTCCTTAAGTAATTCTGAGACTGTAACACTTCTGTCATATTTAAATAAAGGAATATAAGAAGCACAGCAGGGGGAGCTTGGGGGGTGGGGTGGAGCCAGCAGGATGAAGCTGGAGCTGGTCAGACTGAGTTCTCAATGCTGGACTCAGAGTGGCTGGGTCAAGCTTTAAACTGTGGGCATCAACCCAGCCACAGCCACTGCTCCCTCCTCCCACTATCACAGATCATGCTCAGCATTGTCAGAGCAAATTACCATGCTGATTACTGTCCATTTGTCAGAGTTTTCCTGTGATGCAGGAACCCTATTTGAGATGCCTTCTAATGGTAAACAATCACTTTAAACATTCCCAGTAGGGAAGCCTGCTAGCAGAAATTTAATATGCACCAATGTCAGCGCCTGGATTAGTTTGATGTTATTCCTTCCCTTTTGGTTACTGGGTGTGCACTCCATTCTAGCTTAATAGTTTCAGGACAGAAACATCTCATATTGTGGCATTGGAATTTTTGCCATTTTTCACTATTTACTGTGTAATACAAAATTCTTAAAAGAAAAAAAACCTCATCAAAATAGAAATTACAAAAAGGAGATGGTTTAACTTCAAATGCACACACAAGATAAAGAGGACAAACCTGAGCGCCTGTCTCAAATCACAATATGGCCTCTGTTGAAAAATGCATATGTACTGAGTTTTTCTAATTTATTGTATTCAGACATAGGCTGACTTCAAATGTCATGAACAAACCTTGGTTTGCTTTATGACAGGCATCAGTGCAGTTTATTGCCCTGGTCACATGCTCCCTTATTCCTTTTACTCATGGAGAACCATAGAAGCCTCCTGTTTTGAACTGCTTTCATCAAACTGCAGTTGGCTGTGATGTCCAATCACTGGTGCTTGGGGAAATTTTAATGTTTCCTTCCCACGAACTGGGGATTTTAAACCAGTTTGACGATGCTTTAGACACAGTTTGTGGGAAAGAAACAAATCCTGAATAACTGCATGCATTTGGACACCACAGCAAACTGGAGTTTATTGAAAATGGAAGAATTCACTACCTCATGCTGTGTAGGGAAGGTGGGACAGAGCATGCAACACCAACAGCAAGCTGGGTTCATAGAAATAATCTGCATTGGGCCTTAGGAAGAGAATGACATGATGTCTTGAAAGTTGCATAAAAATATTAGACCATAATTATATAAAAAACCAAACCCCTTTTTTTAAAAGGAAAGCATTAACCCACAAAATAATTCAAATGTACAACTATCCACTTCCAACTTAAAGTTTTAAAATGACAAAAAACTTCGCAAGAAATGTCATACTTAGAACAAATAAAAATATATCTAAATGAATGAACAAATATATTTCCCCAAAATATATAATTTTTTTTGACAAATTCAAGTAAACAAACCATTATATAATATTGCCAGGTACCTTATTAAGGTCTATTCAACTGGATAAAATCCAAAATATACACACAGCACCAAATAATACATCATATCGTATAGTTTCCTAAAAGGAACATTTATACAGAATATAATTATTGTGTGACTTTCTCTAAAATACAGCACCTTTCAAAATCTTATAGTAAAGTCTAAAATAAATTCTAAGTTTAAAAATATTGGGAACATGTTCAGTTAAATTTGGAATCATTGGAGAAGTTCAAAAAAGTTGGGCAAATTAATGGGGGGAAAATACTTTTGCCAAGGATTACACAATATCTGACTAGGACAGAATTCTCCTATACTGATCAAATATAAGGACAGTGTCTTAGCTAGACTGGACCCAGTTATTTCATTAAAATATTGCTGTACCTTTTAAAAGCACAGTTGTCTTCAATCCCAGTTAAGATCATTGTTTCATTTTATAGAAAATTTAATAATTTCTGACAAGCCTTCCACATTTCAAATGCCTTAATATGTAATTTGGGAGTGTTAAAACTTTAGCCTTGGGCATATTGGACTTGAAATTTTTTAGGATTTCTGAATATTTCCAAATGTTTACACTAACATGTGTTTTTTTTTCTGGGGAGGAGGTTTCAAGAGTTTGAAAAAAAATTAGCTCCATTGTAGCTATGGGGAATCTTTCTGGGGGTCTTTTTTTGGGGTAGAGGCACCAAATTTGCACCATAGCTGCACGTGATTCTCTTTAGAAGACTCCTCCCCCAAGTTTGATAAAGATTGGGTCAGAAGGTTCAATTTTATGCCCCCCACTTTTTCCTCCATCAGAAACAATGGAGGATGGATGGTGCACCCTCCTTGGGACTGGGATTGGCGGCTACAGCTTAAACTGGTATTTTTTGGTTCGGTTTTCCTGAATGCATACCCCTATTTTATTTCTTAGATATTTTCTGATTTTTTTAAAAAATCTAAAAACTGGGGATTTGATTCATTTTGACATCTGGTTTTTCTTTAAGCTCTTATGTGCAGGTTACTCATGGTCCAAGCAGGAGTAGAATCCATGTGCAGCACTTAAGAAGAAATGGTTGAGTTTCCTAGAGCAGGTAATGGGTGGGTGCATTGCTAAGCAGATCTGCCCAACGGCCAGCATGGGAAGGAGAGGGAAGAAAAAGCTATTCAGCTGCACTCATGGGAGAATTACTCATGCCCTAAATCATAGGTGTCAAACTCGCGGCCCTCCAGATGTTATGGACTACAGTTCCCATCATCCCCTGCCAGCATGATGCTGGCAGGGGATGATGGGAACTGTAGTCCACAACATCTGGAAGGCCGCGAGTTTGACACCTATGCCCTAAATGAACCTGTGGCATGCAGAAAGTCCCAGGATTAATTTCTGGCATCTCTATTTAAAGGCTCTCTGGCAGCAGGTGTTGAGACTTTGTAGAGCCACTGCCTGTCCATGTAAATCATATTAAACTAGATGAACCTATAGCCTGACAGCATAAGGAAATGTCACAGATGTTATTTTATTAATATGTAAGTCTCACACTTGTGAACCCAGATGAAAAATGACATGTGGGACATGGCTGCAGAGGAGGAATAGAAATGGAGAAAGCCCTTGTTGTACACAAAGACTTTCAGATGGCAGAACGAGACTCATCACAGATGAAATTGTGCTGTATATTTCAAGAAATGGTCTGATGGCACCTTATCAGTCTTATTGCTGCATAAACTTTGGCAGGGCAGAGCCCACTTTGGGGACAGCTATATGTGCCTAGGACACAAAAGGAAAAGGGAAAAAAATTAAAGTTGGGAAGTGCAAGCTTAGACCATTATTGCTGGATAGCAGCTGTCTGCCTGCCTGCCTGCATGGACAAGACTCTTGCAGGCCTTGACTAACAGGTAGGCAAGAATAATCTATTCAGGATTGGAATAGCCTAAGACAGGATAGAAGAAAAAGTTACAGAACACCGTGTATCATCTCCTATATCTCTCAACTAAAATTTCCCCATCACATCACCAGGGATCTATAATCCATCTGGGAAGATGATCATTCCCCCTCACAAGCCCCATATGGTATATTTCTCTTAGTACCATCCAATCTTTGGCAGTTACTCATGAGTAACAAGTGGCTATTTCACAGACCTTCAAATTCTGGAATCAACTACAATCCCAAATGCCAATTCTGCCACTTATAGCTACTTGTACAACACTGTCATGGCTTCAGCCATATGGTTGTTCATCTGGTCATCTTAAAATGATATTTTTGGCTCTTATTTCTGCCACATATGTCAGTTTGTATGTAAGAAGGCAAATGGGCACAAATGAGTCATCAAAAATGGTTGCACTTGTAAAACAGTGGGGGAGCATTTCAGCCTCGCAGAGCGTTATGTAGGACATTTGAAATTTACTACAACCAAAATGTTTCAAAAGGAGACTCAAGAATGAAGTCACTAAACAGGAATTCATTAGCAAATTTGGCACATTGAAACCTGGTTGAAACAAATCATAAAACTAGATAGCTTAATACAGAAAACAAATATTACTTTTTAGATACTTTTATACTGTTGATTCTAATATGCTCTTCTTACACTCATTTCATTAGAATCACCATTTTTCATTTGTGCTGTCGATAATCTTGCTTACAGATATATCTTATATTATTTAATGTTTACCATTACATTACACAAAAAGAACACATTTTCTCCTCTTTGCTGTATATTCAGGATTTATATACTTACTCTCTTATGAAGCCATTTAGTGCACTTGATGTGATATGAGACATTTTGTAATCCCAAGGTCTTTGTGCACAGACTAGGTATTTATCCATCATCTCTCCTTTAGCAAGTGCCCAAAGTATTGTCTGGAAATAATTTGTATGTTTACTCACAAGTTTAGGAACCGTGTGTACAAATTATTGTAATGTTTGGATTTTAGACTTACACATGATAAAAAGTCTTTGGCTAATTCTCACCTAGAGGAGCTCAAACATCCTTCTGAAAAGGAACTATATCTTTGACTCTTGTTGCTATCTGTTTAACTTCCATTTCTTGATATGGCTTAGTCAGATCAACGTTTCTGCCAGGAGTAGCTGCGGGCAAGACCATTGTTTCCTAGCCTGATTTTGATTTTAAAGATCTCTAGTCCTACATGGCTGAATTTTACCATTACTGATGCTCTATTTACAGTTTACATTCCATTCACTGTGTATTGTTTTATCCTTAAGGGAAACAAAATAATAGCTTGCCACAGCAAGTGGCAAACTAAAAGGTTGTATACGTACGCTACCGTGATTTTTCCTGAGTTACGAAACTTACTCTTGTTGTAATAATAATAGCTGACTGTTATTAGCGAGAGGGGCAAAGATATTGGATTGGAGCATATGAATAATGAGCACTGGAAATGGATCTTGTCAGCCTTCCCATAGCAGTCCAGGAAAAGTCCAATGCCCAACCCCTCTCCATACACACATAGTCCAGAGGCTGCTGCAAGGAGGAGAAATTATGAATGAACTCATGTCCCGCTTCTCTTTTCACCTAGTGGCACCTCTACCAATGGAAGCTTGGCCAGCAGAAAAGGTATGAGGGATGATTCACATGATTTCTCCTCTTCGGTGAAGCCCCATGCACCATATGGTATTTTGTTCACAAGGGTTCTCTAATAATTGGAAATGCCTTTTTTGCTGCTGTGGGAAGAGAAGGCAAGTGAAGAAACACTTCTTGATCCATCCCTGCTCTTTATGAAGGTACATGCTGGCCATTTGGTACTTACTAAGTTATGTACTTCTCTTCAGTCAGGAGCTATCCAGACACAATACCCTGAATATAAATGGTAATTTAGGAAGTTTAAATATAAAACCTGTAATTTTACTTTTGTAAGTAACAATACTAAAATAATTAAGAGGTTAACAAGGACATTATGAACAAGAAAATTACATATCTTAAAGAAAAGTAGTCTAAAATCTTAAACATATGGAATGCACTTAAAGAAAAACTCTGAGAAAAAAATGGCTCCACTGAGATGCTCTGAAAAACTCCTATACACAATGTAGTGTGTGTGGACACACAAAAAAACCACCAGGTATTTTAAAGCTTAAATTTGAAAGTAAGTGTAGGATTAAAGCAGTGGTTCTCAACCTTACTAATGCCGCGACCCTTTAATATAGTTCCTCATGTTGTGGTGACCCCCAAAGCTAACATTTATCCATTTTACAGATGGAGAACACTGATGCAGAGAGTCTTCGGTGACCCCTGTGAAAGGGTCATTCGACACCCAAAGGGGTCGTGACCCACAGGTTGAGAACCACTGGATTAGAGGGAATGGGTGAGGAAGGGCTAAAACAGGAATTAAAACGTCATTATGGAGAAGATTTTCATTTCCTGGATGTCCGTGGTCGAGTTGGAGAAGTGTGATAATAGCAGTCAGCTGGGTTACACCTTCCAGTTGGTCCAGAAGGACCTTGTGAACCTGGTGCTCCTGAAGATCCTGGTGGACCTGGTATACCTATGCCTAAATAAAAGTGTAAAAAACAAACCTTTGCAATTAGCCTGTTAATAAATATATTTATTTATTTATTTAGTCAATTAATAATCATGATTTTCTTCCTCTTGAAGGTGCCCCAAAATAGTTCACAATTAATTAGCAGAATCAAGAATCATCATAATATCTTGAGTGACTAACAGCATCTGTCAGTTTCAGTCAAAGCCTTTTGGGAATGAAAATGGCACCAATCGTAATCCCTGGGACAGATAAGCCCACAGTTTGGGGAGAAGGTAACTGAAAACTGTTCCACAATTCCCCTGCAGCCAAACAGCATATACTGCCACTTTCCACACGTCCTCCCTTTTATTCCAATAGTTCAAGAGGCTGATAATTGGTACCACAATTATTTGGAACTTTATAGGTCAAACAGCATTTTTAGCTGAATGCAGAAACTTAATATCAAACTACTGAGACTAGAATGTGATTTCAAAAGTGATCAATTCAAAGCTGATCAGAATCCTATCCAAAGAGTATTACTTTTTCTACAGTTTATGTCATTTATGGTTTATATAAGCAGTGGTGTTTTACCTGTCGGGCCAGGTGGACCAGGTTCACCTGGCAACCCAATTCCAGGCTCTCCTCTTTCACCTTTTTGTCCTCTGTAGCCTAAAGAAGATAAACAGATACAAAGAGAAGGAATAAGAGTGCCCCATGATTTCAAGAGTATTTTTTTCCCTAGCTACCGGTACCTCCACAGAATACAGTAATCAAGAATGTCATTATATTTGTTGTATTTATCTTTAACCCAACAGCTAAAATTTATAAATCAGAAGTTAACAGATCTTGAGATCAAATTCATTTCAACTTGATCTACTACCTCCTGATTTGTATTTATAATTACTAAGGGTGATAAGAAATCCTTTTTGGACAATGAAAGCATGCATTAAATAGTACACATACATTCACTCCCTTAACACTTATTAGACTCCCTGCTAAATTTGATGGAGAGCTACCAGGGAATGACAACAATCTTTGGGGTCTCATGCAACACAGGAGAGGGGGGGAAAATGGCCATAACCTGCAGTCTATGAATATATAACACTGTGGCATACCCAAGCAAAATTTATTTTTAAATTAAAAAAAGAAAAAAGAATCTTGAGTATAACAAGAATATATGGGAGCCAGTATCATGCCATATTTGAACACAGACTCACGTTCAAAACTCTGCTCAGTCCATGCAAAAATAAAAACTGATGCAGAAATTACAACTCTTGTGTGGGATGTTGGAGAAAAGTGCATGACAATTCCATATGAGGATTGTACCATGGAATGGTACAGTGCAATCCTACAAAATATTACTGTTCTTTAAACACATTAATTTCAATAGGATTGCACTGTTAATGCTATCCAAAGTGGAACTGCTCTAGGATCTTGCCATTTGAGATCATCATGGATCCATTATGCAAAGTATCCACTACTCTGATCTCAGTTAACAAGGTTTTGATACAAAAATGTTTTACATAAAGTGGCAAACATGATTCAAAATTTTACATAGGTCACAACTTAAGTCATATAATTTTGGAGAATACAGACAGAACAATTCCTGCTGCAATTCTCTAAAATTTGTATTTAATATTAAAACTGGCTATGTGTCAGTGGACCACCTGTGAAGATTGCTGAATGCATACTGAATATATATATATTCATGTGGCATGGGAATACATGGATATTTGCTGTAATTTATAAATGTCATATAAATGTTCCAATTCCATACAGCAGCAGTGACAAAGATAAGTTGTGTGGAACTTGAAAGAGGGCTAGACAATATTTTAGATGGGTATACATTCTCCTATTATTAGAAGAAGGAGTTTGATGCATCATTTAGTTGACAGCTGAGCCTAATCTGTTGCTTATACCAGATGACTTTGATAACCTTCTTATGCCACTTCCTGTGTTGGAACTAACTGGGAATAGGTAGCTGAGAAGAATGTTAGTTAGCAAGCACCACATTTGTCTCCAGAAGCCAACAGGCATAGTTCACAGGCAAGTCTGCAGAACATTATATTGGAAATGAGGTACATCAGTTTCAGAAAGTTAAGTCCGAGACGTTCCTGACAAAGGATATCACTTTAGTTCTAGCCTGTTCCAAATGCCAAGCATGACATTCTTTCCTGAGGATATGCTGTACTCTGAGGCAATTAGAAGAACACAAATGTGGAGGAAGAGCTCATAATAGGTTTTTCTAACATGATCTCAACTGTAATAATGTCTTCTAATTTAGCTTTTGCCAAGATGTTTGTAACTCTAATCTCGCTTTGTATATGTTCTCCACATCATCTCAGGGCCAAACCTCAGGAAATTAAGTAAGAAAGTAGAACTTCTTTTAACATCGAGATCTAACAAGAGAAACAGAACACAAAATAAACACCATCTGCCTATTCATTAACAAGTTGGCCCCAATAGGACAATAATTTGGACTTGAAGCGCAAACCAATAGTTTTTTGTTGATAATATGCCAACAATCCTGTTTAGAATGTCTCTGTCATCAGAACACAGAAAAAGAAAATTCAGCTTGGTACAATGGATACGCTGTGGGAACATGCATAGCATGGCACAACTGAGCAGGTTTACATTGAAAAAAACACAACCAAGCAAGTATTGAGTTTGGGAACAAATCTCTTCTGAAGTTAAAAGCAGCAGAAACCATTATCTTAATATGTTAGTTATGCAAGGTTTGTCCTGTTAAGTAGAACTGTAAATGGTTATTTATTGATCTTCAGTTACTATGATGCATTCTTTTTATGACTGTTAGCCAGAAATGTTGTGTCATTTGTTTTAATTGCCTTTTGTAACTAAACTTACACTCTGAAATCAGTTTATTACATTTCTCAGTTGAACTGCACCTCTGTTCTCCGTACAATAAGAATCATTTATCAAACAAGCCATGTTAAACTATACTTTCACAAAAGAATCGTCCAGCTAATCACTTATCTCCATCTGCATCATCCATAAAGAAATTAAATGATATTCATAATGTTACCTTCAGAATTCCTATTCAGAACTATTTGTACAGAATGAGATCAATTCAGACTGAGAAATTTTGGGCATTATATAAATTCAAGTCATTAAAGATATTTAATAGCACAACAGAATCTACTCACATTTTATAGTTATGAATAGTGTAAACAACATTTAGGTACATCTGAATAATATGCAGGCAAATATTTTGTACCTACTAACAATGCAGCAAAAAGGTAATAAAACATTTCACCAATGGCTTTCTAAGCTTTTATTTTACAGAATCAAAACAGTAAGAAAAACATTTAAATTTCGTATGCCAACAACCCAAAACAGATGTCCAGCAATAACACAATAGATTTTACATGAGGTATTTTACTAAGAAATGCTATGATTAAACTTCTGGAGTTTAATTTCACAGTCTACTTGAGCATATTTTGGGGAACCTCTTCTATCAGAGGGAAAAGAGTTACAACTATAGAACCAGGCTGTTAGTCAGTTAAAATACATTTTTGATTCCTGTATCAACTGGTTATAGTAAGAACTGTATATGGAGTACTGTTACAATGCTGGAACAAGGCTCATCAAAGACATGGTTTTGTAAACTCCTGGATCTGAAAGCTTTCTTAGAAATTGAGAAAGGAACAATTGAACCTCATCTCACAAATGAGCAGTGCTTATTATCTCAGTGATTATATAGTTGGGTATGTTTGTTTGATACTCATACCCCACTTTTCAGCCAAGATGGACTCTGCAAGCATTAGTAATTCATCAAAAAGGGACAATCTCTGTAATCTGTGTCTCACTATCTTTTACCTGTCTTTCAGGACATATAAAGAGGAAAAAAACAATTTTTTTCTGCTCTGCTAAGTCCACATATGAAAATATGCCACATTCTCTTGCTTTTCCATACAGAACAGATTGCCAACATGTTTTATGCACAACTGGCAATATAACCCTGCTGCTGCCCTATAACATGTTAAGGGAATAATTCATGGAGCTTGAGACATTTTAAGGGGAGCTCAGCATAAGCTGCTAGACAGGTACACGAGTTTTTGTTTCTAATCAGACCCTGGTCGTGCAATCCCAAGAAGAATCACACCTTTCTCATCCCATTGACTTTCGTGGATTCAGAAGGCTGCCGAGTACTTTGGATTGTGCTGTCAGGAGCCCCAGTTCCTCAGCTCACCTTTACTTCACTCCAAGTCTAAAACTGATCAAGCTCTTACACGTATACCTTTCTACTGGGTAACTCGCATATCCACGACTTGAATGATTCAAGCCATCAAGGACTCTTGAATAAAGTACTCTTTTATCTTTGAGGCACATTTTCTACCACATTAATCTGACAGCCAGCTATTCAGATAAGAAAATTCATCGAAAATATCCCTAATGATCCAGGGTTAATTGACATATAAACTATCTTGTCCATAAGAAGGGGAGGGTATAGTAGTAATGTTTGAACTCACTAAATGGGAAAGAGACAAGTAAAGCTGTCCTGCTTTCCCCACTTGAGATGGCTACATCTCTATTATTTGTAATCTTCTCCAGAATCACATATTAAATTAGCGTCAGTGCACACAATGCACATGTGGATGGTGCTTTAAATTCAGGAAGGCATTTGAGAACTTTGGCTTGCAATAAGATTTCCCAGACCAGGTGAAAGTGCCAAGTGCTGCCATTTAACTGTATGATCCATGACCATCCATGATCCAATGATCCAATGACCAGAAGTTTCCCATACCCATCTCTGTTTCTACAAACCCTTCAGATCTCCTAAAAGGCCATTCCTTGAGTCATAGAATCCATGCAGAAGAACAGTGAAAAGAGACAAGGGTATGAAATCAGTCTCTCCTCTCTGTGGAGCTTTGCCTGCAATAGGAAGGAGGAGCAATTTCACTCCCTTTTCCTTCCTCACAACACCCCCCTCCCCGCCCCCCAGCCTGTTTGACTATTTTTCTTCATGGATCCTGAAACTCAGAATGATCTGTCTGGGATCAGAATTCACTGCAGGCATGGAGCAGATCACTGGAAAAACTCAGTGCTGTGTATGGAGTGGTGGGATACTGCCCACTAAGTATAACATATCTGTTTTTGTATGTCCTGAGAGCCTATTTTTGTTTATGCAAAAGTCAACACTTAAGACTTTTGCATAGCTTAAGGTGCTTAATTAATGGTTTTCAATAGCTGGTAGCTATTACATATGGGTCATTGTTTTGTGCAAAGGAAACATGTTTACAATTTGAATGTAGCCCACACAGGAGAAAGAAGCTGGTCTTGTGGCTTGCAGGGAAGGTCTGGTTTGGGGGAGCTAAAATGGGCTGCTATTATCTTTTAAGGAGCCAATGTTGCTTGACAGATTAGCATTAGTTGGGTGTCTGGCTACTCCAATGAGCGTATTTTTGTAAGCAAACACATATTATAAATTCAGTTAAGACTCTAATACCCTGCCATCAAAAGGGAGCTTATGCTGTAAAAAGCTTCTTCTGAAATTGCTACTGCTCAGGGAAGTGAGCAAAAAGATATATATGTAAGGCAAAAACAACCACATAAGGAAATTTCCCCCTCGTACATGGCATAACAGACATTATGAACAACGGGTTTTCTTTTCATTTGTTTTGTTCTATCATCAAGGACACATATTCAAAATTGTTTTAAATCTCAGTGCTGAATTTCTTAGATCAGAGCTACTGAGACTCAACCGTGCTTCAAAATAATCTTCTCTGAACTCTTGTTCTTCTGAATGATTAATCCCATATGCACATAAACCATTAGTAGTGATGGAATGACATTCTGTACTTGCTCAAAGATTACTTCCTATTATCCAAGGTTAAATTTTGTTTGGAAGACATTTGATTCAGAGAGTCTCATGGGTCGGAAGCAATTTGACAGCACTTAACTTACATACAAACACTGGTAAACACAGTGTCAGATTAAGGACTGCATTTATTCATAGCATTGTGGGAATCTCTAAACATCTACTTCTAAAAAGTAGGGCTTCAGTCTTCAATGCGCTAGGATTCCCTTGGTCATATGTGCAGATGGCTCTATCAGCTATTACCAGAAATGAGATGGGGAATTGTGATATGTTCTTCTCTACACAGAGTAGAGAGACAACATAGGCAAACTTCAGGTTGGAAGTACAGAATATTTAGCCCCACATTGCAACCAGAAAGACTGTAGAAGCCCATGTTTTGCATTCGGATCATTCTGGCTAGATCAGATCAAGTATGTTTTTGCAATATTAAACTTGTATATATATAAACATAGGATGGAATTTAGTCAAAGTTAAGAATAGTTGGTTTTAGTGGTAGAGTTAGGCACATGCATAACTCTCATATATTCATTTTAATGCTAATAAGAAGGATTAATTGTGTCTGGATGGAGCCCACACTTTCCTGAACAAGTTGAATAGTCATATGAATACATGTTCATTTGCTACCATGAATATCTGAAGCCTTGCATTGTTTTTTTTTTAGTGTTGAAACTGAAATCTGCAACAGTATTGTTATCTTTTTCATTCTTCATGTCTCTTGTTTTATTATTGGCTATGCATTAATGAATACAAGCAGAGAGCAAAGAGAAGGACCGCAAGGATTCCTTCAATGCACAATATATTGATTAGTGGATTAGATTAATCAATCATGAATTTTTCAAATGTAGATACAAGTTCCAATTTCTATCTTATACACTAGCATTAAACACACTATTAAAACTCCAGAACTGGTGACAGGAATAGATATGGGCAAAACTGAGGAAGAGTGTTGTAGCACCTGAAAGATATACAGACTTGAGGCATGTTTAGCCCACTTCAACTGATACATGAAGCATATGATAGGCTCTGGGCTTTTGCTGCTGAATATTTATTGGAATTAACGGGTGCCACAAAACTCTTAGGTTTACACTGATGTGAGGGCATTTCTATTCAATAAGCTCTGGACTCTGACAACACCTATTGCAAGGAAATGGAAAAGTTTATCTGTCTCTACCATGGCCGAATAGATCAAAAAACTGTGAATTATGGAGAAAATTTAAAAAGTTTTCTGGCCTATAAAGGAAGAAAGATAAACCAACAGCATTTTTCATGGAAATGGGTCTTATAGCATAGAACCAAATCCCTCTGAATTCAAGGAAATTTCAGTTGCAGGTTAGACTTCAATTAATCTGGGTTTCTTTCACTTATAAAGGTACATTTGCTTCTGATTACATATTACTTATGTTTTAAATACTTTATGTGGAGAAAAACAAATAGGAACATATTGTATTAAGTGTAAGTGGATTGATGTTTAGTTGATCTGACTCTTTGTTCTAGCATATTAAAACTGCAGTGATTTTGAGGGTATTTTATGTTCAGCTACGCAGTACTACTCTCTTGACGATGAAAGCACTAAAAGCAGCATCCATTACTCCTCCCACAAAATCACAGTTTACAGTCGTCACTTTGGCAAACATGCTGCTGAGAAATAATTCACATTATTGGTTGGCTTAAACTATCCACCATGAGATTCCTTATTAAACAATCTGGCAGAATCATTCAAGTCAATCATTTACAACAATTTGAATATTCAGACGCTGAGCAAGCCGCTCAGGTTAAAAGCTCTAGTCTCTTCTAATGCTCTCCTCGGTCCTTTATTCTGGTTCTTCTCATTCTGAGCTCATCACACTGTTCAACCTCCAGTCGAGGCTTTGCTCTTATCAGTCTCTCTAGCCTTTATTCTTCTCCTCACAGCTTTGCGTTCCGCCCCTCTTCAGGTTGTTTTGTCGCTTCTTCATTCCAGTCTGACTTGCTCTGACTCCAGAGCAGACCAAACTAACAAAAGATAATAATTAAGAACTACCTATGTACACATAAGGTTAATTACTTACTACCCCAATAATCTATTCATAATAATCTGTTTACAGCATGTACTCTAATTCTTATCTCCTATAAATCTAAAATCTGGTCCCAAAGATACATGTAGTAAAAAAACCTGAGGAAGTATGTGTTATTGGCATCTGTTTTTTTAAATGGGGGGTGATCTCATACAAAGTACAAATCAACGTTTAGCCTTTTGCAGTCATTAGGGTTCACCACTCACATAGGGAAAAAGCACTACATGCACCCCCCTCCAATACATGAGTTCAACATTTTGTCTTAAAGGGGCAACGTATCTATTGTTAGCCTTGGTACATGTGTAAAGTAACCCTTGTGTACCAAGGCTGAAAATACCCATGTTGTCCCTTTCAGACACAATGGTGACTGCATATTAGGAGGATCATTTGCAGCACATTCTTTCCACATGAGTGATGAAACGTAGTGCCTAAAAGGATTCGATATGTTGCAAATCTAGTTGAAAAGGAAGTGGTGAATTTAACTGCAGTCACAGTTCAGGTTCATTATTTGTTTCCTGAAAAGTAATTCTCTTTCCTTAGCAGATCAGAGACACGAGATCTCAGACAGAGCTCAAAAGCTGGGGGATAATTCCCTTATTGCTAGAATGTTGCTGAGTCTGAGCACGGGTTGAAAAAAAGGCTAGAATGCAACAGGTTTAGGAAAGCTGTGTGTATCAGTAATCTAGTGTTATCAGTTATTAGGATTATTATTCATTGATTAGAAGTGTTTAATGTACAAAACACACACCTACTAAAGGTTAATATATTTGTCTAGTCTGAAAAACAGTAGTATGGATCTAAAAGTTAATTATTAGGAAGCTACATATGTAGTTCTATCCAACTCTGAAATTTTACAAGAAAAATACGCATGAAGGTATATGTTTGGAAGCCCTACCTGGAGGTCCAGGTTGTCCAGGTGGTCCAGGTAACCCGTCTTTTCCTGGAAGACCTGGTTTCCCATGAGCTTGGGAAGCTAACATGGCAGCTGGCAGCTTGAGCTGAGATACAAACTGAGCCATTCTCTCTGCAACAATGAAAGACAATTTTTTTTACAAAAAAATGCATGAATAGTCTTTAGTACAATGAACAAAGAGATACTAAACCTAAATATATTGAACTGGCTGATGTTTAAATCTTTCAAACGGCCAGTTGTTATTTACTCACAAGATAGTCAGTTTCCTAAACAACTGACACTAATTTTAATCTCTCTTCTGATTATGAAATAGCTGGATGATGGTCCAGGTACAAAGATACTTGTGGTTTATAAATAACACTACCAGTAACAAATTGTGGTCCCCAAGGGAATTATGGAAAAAGGTAGGAACATTCTGGAATCCCTGTCAAGAGTAAAGAATGAAAAATGACAAATTTAAACTCAGCCCTAAATGGGTTCTGGGTCTTATGAAATGTCTTGTCATACATCAAATCTAACGATATTTTCCCTTTACCTACATCCCATCAATACAATACAATTGCATCTCAATGTAGAAATCATTAATTTGAAATAGTCAGGATGATTCTGTTGGCGGATAGACCCATGGCAAGATGGGGACCTATTTCAGACAGTGCCCCACCCATCACCTTTATTTGTGCCACAGGCTGTCTGGACAAAGATGGATACTGGGATACATCTATTTAAACACATCTCTTTGCCAAATCTTGGTCTGGACTTGGGTTCCAATAGAAGACCTCTGTCTGGACATGTTCTTCCTTCCCCATTCAATATGCACAGTAGCCAGCTACACCTTTCCTGCAGTTTCAACCGTCTCCATCTTGATAACTATGGCCATAGCCCTGGAAAAGGCGTACCTGTTCACTAGCCCACAAAAGATATGCAAAGGCCTTAACTCAATCAGCTTTCCTCAGTACTATTCTTCCCTGGCAAATCATACCATTTCTGCCTCACTACCAGAGGACCATCCAACCTTACTCTGAACTGGAATATCCCAAAGTTATAAATTAATCATCTGACTCATCTGAGCCATCATCCTTGGTATTGTTCTCTCCTGAGAACCAAAACTCTGTTTTGTTCTGGAAGAATGGCTCTTTTAGCATCACCAGAGGGTCTTTTTTTCTGTATCTAGTCTGCCAAGACAGTAGCTTCTCGCCCACTGTTTTTGGTTTTCAGTTATGCTGTGCCTGACGTTGTCTTTCCAGAATCCAATGCAGGTTTAGGATTCTCCCTTCTTGAACCTCCTCTCCTAGATCAGGTAATTATCACCCTTCCCACAATGACCTCTACTATTCCCATCTATCACTCGCCTCTTTCTAAATCATAGGCTTCTTCAGAAACTTGTGTAAAACTGTTTCCGCACACACACGAAAACGCAGCTCCACCAACATGAATTGTGCCAGTGGAGGCTCAGGGACCGTTCGCATGCTATTGTGCGAGCGGCCCCGACTTTCCCCCCAGCCTGAGAGGCGGCTCCGCATGGAGCTGCCTCTTGGTCGGCCCCATCCACTGACAGCTCAGGAGGGCTGCAGAGTGACGTTGGACAGGAAAGTCAGTGGAGGCGACGGGAAAAGCAGTGGTGGTTTGCACTGTGCCGGCAGGAAGACACTGCTTTGCAAAAACCTCGCTCAACATTTTTGCCGTCCCTGGGACGCTGTATTCCACCCGTGCGGAAAGAGCCAATGTTTATTATTTTACATTTTCGACATTTTTTTAAAGTTCAGTGTAAGAGTTGTCCTGTGGAGCTCTACAGGGCACAATTCCCCATATTATTCAACCTCTATTTAAATCCTTTTAAGAGAAATCATTTGTAGCTTTAGAATTGGATGTCATCAATATGATAATGACATCCAGCTCTTTATCTATCCATCCAAATGCTCTGGTGATGCAATAGATGTCTTCAGTCATTGCCTGACTGCTATAGTTAAATGAATAAAAAGGAACAAATTGAAACAGAACTCTGGAATGATAGAGGTCATGCTGATTAAAAAGGCAGAAATTTTGAAGAACATTGTGCTTCCAACTTTTGATAGGGTACAGCTGATCTTTGTGGAATAGATGAAGATCCTATGAGTTATACCAGACCCAGCAAATTAATGCAGCCACACACACACACACACACAAGCTTTTTTTCTAACTTTGTGTCGTCTGAAAGATAACCCTGTACCTTGACTTGTCTGATCTGATCACCTACATCCCATATCATGGTGACATCAAGACTAGACTACTGTAATGCACTCTACATAAGTCCCCCCTCAAAATCAACTCAGAGATTCCACTGGTTTTGGTGGGTTTTCTGGGCTGTGGTAGATCTTGTTCCTAATGTTTCACCTGTGGCTGGCATCTTCAGAGGTGAATCACAATGAAAAGTCTGTTACATATTTTGTGGTCTAAAGCCATTAACTCTTTTTGATAACCACATTTATCAACATGCAATATTAATTGGCCAGCATAACACCAGCTGAAAGAGGAACTGGAAAATCCATGTGTGGGTGTGTATATTTTCTTGTTTATCCCAGGGCAGACTTCACATCAATTAGCCTTGATCAGTTCATCAAACAAAGAGTTTGCATGTCACTTGCTAACCCAGGAACAAATGAAAATTGGTCATATGAATATTTTCATCAGACCTGCTTAATCTGTGACTCACCAAGTTGAGCACAGCCTACCAGCCATGTAGCCCTGTCAGCCTCACCAAGCTTTCTGTTTTTGCTAGCTGCTTGGAATTGCAAAGTTAGAAGTGTCATCAAGAATCTGGCAGGCCCAAATACATGGCTGGTGGGCTGATGTGCCTCAACTGATATTGTGGATGTGCCTTAGGTAAACCTCAATGGTAATGGTCAAAGGTCTAGAATCCATGTCCTATGAGGAGAGACTTAGGAATGTTTAGTTTGGTGAAGAGAAGGTTAAGGGGGGACATGATAGCCATGTTTAGATATTTGAAGGGATGTCATGTTGATGAGGGAGCAAGATTGTTTTCTGCTGCCTTAGAGACTAGGACACAGTGGTAATGAATTCGAGGTGCAGGAAAAGAGATTCCACCTAAACAACAGGAAAAACTTCCTGACAGTTAGGGCTGTTCAACAGTAGAATGCACTACCTCAGAGTGTGGTGGAGTCTCCTTTTTAAAATCGAGGCTGGTTGGCCATCTGTCAGGAGTGCTTTGATTGTGTGTTGCTGCATTGCAGAGGGTTGGATTTTATGGACCTTGGGGTCTCTTCCAACTCTATGATTCTATGAAGGCTGCAATCCTTAACATGCTTACTAAATTGTAAGTCCCATTGAACTCAACTGGATTTACATTGGAGTTTATACTTAGGGTTGCACAGCATGTATTGGTCTGTATTAACTTCCTCTTTTATTCAACCTACTTGTATAATGTTGCAGTCCTAAGTCCACCTGCTACAGAGTAAGATCCAGTAAGCACTTGAAGGACTGTGCTGCACATGTTAAGTAAACTCAAGAGATGCTGCCTTAAAACATTACATTCCAGAAAAAATTAAGTGAACATACAACACATGCAAAATAATTACACTTTGATTTACTCACCTTCAAAAATTCTTAGAACCTCTTGTCTGATATATTTTTTCATTTCTTCAAATGAAACGGAATCAACCTGATGAAATATTTTTTAAAAGGTAAATATAAAGGTAGATATTCTCTGTATCAAAATAATCAAAGGAAAGATGCTGAACTGTGTGGTATTATAAGACCTTGTCAAGAACATCAATATTTATAAATATAACACAGTACAAATATGAAAATTACAATGGCAGTAAAATCAGCATATTTAAAATTTAGTCCTACTTAAAATGTTAGTTTTTCTGGGCTTCTTAAAGAGCCAGCAGCCTTACCGGTGAGCCTGGAACACCTGGATGGCCCTGAGGACCTGGGGCTCCAAGGCTGCCCTTCTCCCCGGGTGGCCCCACAGGTCCTAGAGATCCTTTATCTCCTGGTAAGCCATGTTTTCCTCTTTCACCTTGTGGCCCCCTGTCTCCTGGGATGCCTTGATCCCCCTGTTTAAAAGAAAGAAAGTGTTTTTTTGTCTTAGCTGTTTGACTCTCAATTGTCTTCCAGTTGTTTAAATCGAAGTCAATGATGAGAACTATTTCATTAAACCACAGCGCAATTACAAAAAGAAGATACTGACAGGCTATGATCAAACAAATGTTATGGTCCTTCATTCACACTTTTATCATCTGAGCTCTATAAAATAGGATATGTATGAATATATGAGGTTAGAATAACAATGACAGTTAAGTATTGGTTTGCCAAAGCTGAACAGTCTTCTGAGACAGATTGGAACAAAAAATTTAGCTTTTACAGCTTTGTGCCTGATCAAAATTCTTGCTGTTTTCTGCAATGATGGCACCAGGGGTCATGGGAACTTTTAAGAGTATGGAAAAATTATTTTAAGAGCAGCAAAATAACAATAGCAACTGAATTACTTGAAAGGGGGCATATAGGTTAAGTACACAAGAAAGTTGCAAGAATCTCACAAAAATGTTATATTACATGCATCTCTGAATGCCAGTGAGCTGCTGAATGGTAGCAATACTTTGGTTCTTGATTGAGCCAACAGACACATATTATTCAAGCATCAAAATGACTTCAAATAACTGCTGGATGAGCCTCAAGTAAGGTTAAATAACAATACATAAGATCAGTCCCACCCCTGAACTGCTCGGATTCCATAATTTTTACTTCCAATTTTTACATAAGTCTTAATAATTCAAATGCAGTTCAAAATTTCCTCTCTATCAGACTCATCTGGTTTGATTATGTTGCAAAATATAATACATACATACATAAGCCTTTATAGTCAGAAACAAATACATAAATCAGGAGCAAATGCATGAATACATAATAGATAAAAAGGCCCCATGGGGAGCACAACAAATACGTTCTACTGAGAACTCTCAACTATCTCCACAATGAGATTGGCAACCTCTTCACAAAGACCAGGGTCCGAGTTGTTTAACAATAGAGATAACCTAGTCAGATCAGGCAGCCCAGATTGCAAAATATAATAAAAGGACATCATAAATTGATCTTCTGATGATCTATAGCCTCCTAAGAATTTCCTATATGTAAATATCTTCCATAAGCATCATGTTCCATATTTTCGAAGCTATTTTTCACTCTCGGGATCCTTTTTTCTGTTGCCAGGCACATGATAATCACAGCCTTATTGATATGAATAAATTCCCAATTATCTGTTTCATTCTGAATTCCTTGTGGAATAATGTTTAGAAGAGGTATTTTGGAATCACATGGAAGTTTTATTTGCAAAATCTCATTAACCTCTGTAAATATTCCATCCCAATATTTTTGTATAAAACAGCAATTCCACCCTGTGAATAAAGGAACCTAATTATTTTTGGCATCACCAGCACAAACCCGAAACTGACACTACCATTTTTAATTAACCTTTCCAGTGTAAGATGCCATCTGAGCATAATTTTAAGGGTATTCTCCATTACAGCCATTTTCACTGAAACCTTTTTATTCCTTTATGTAAATCAATCCACAATCTTTTCAGGTCTATTTACTGACAAATATCTCCCTCCACTATCTTCATAAATATTCCTTCTCTGGTCCACATTTACCTTTAAAGCATAAATGATTGCCACAAGCCATTGCTTCTTTTTTAGTTAAAGTAAAATTAACTAATATTTATTAAAGGGTTGAAAAATGTTTGAAATTTTTTAGTTTATAGAAAGTTCCAAATTTGAAGATATTACTAATAGTTTAGAGACAAATCCCCTTTTTGTTGTAATTCTGAGAAGGAACTAATGGTATGTTCCTTAAGAAAATAAATTATCTTCTTCAAACCTAGATGGGAGCATGCCTTAAAGCTGCTTTCCTGGTAACATTTCTGCAAAATCCTCATGAAGCAAGACCAGCATGCAGGGAGATGTTTGCAGACCTAATGTTATTTATGTCATTTTTTTTTGCTTTACAAAAAACATTTTCAGTTGACTCCCTCATTGGTGTTTGAACAGAGGCTGTTTATCTCTGCTCTAAGTAAGAAAAGCAGCCCTGTATTGCTTTTGGGGCACAGTCTTGATTCACCTCAGTCAATGGATATTTTCCATTTAAGACAAACAGACTGCATTTATGACCTTAACAGACAAATGATGAACCAAACTCCCTGTATAAAAATGTAACTTACTCGTTCTCCTTTGGGGCCTCTGTCACCAGATCTTCCCATTAAACCCTGCAAAAGGAAAGACATTGTGATAACACCAATTATCTGGTTAAGAGAATATCTGAATTAATCTTTCACTGTGGCCAAAAGCAGAGGTCTGAAATGAAGAACTACAAACTTTATGTAAAACCCAAAAAATATAAAAACATAAGAAAGAGCCTACTGGATCAGACCAGAGTCCATCTAGTTCAGCACTCTGCTACTCGCAGTGGCCCACCAGGTGCCTTTGGGAGCTCACATGCAGGATGTGAAAGCAGTGTCCTTCTGCAGCTGTTGCTCCTGAGCACCTGGACTGTAAAGGCATTTGCAATCTCAGATCAAGAAGGATCAAGATTGGTAGCCATAAATCGACTTCTCCTCCATAAATCTGTCCAAGCCCCTTTTAAAGCTATCCAAGTTAGTGGCCATCATCACCTCCTGTGGCAGCATATTCCAAACACCAATCACACGTTGTGTGAAGAAGTGTTTCCATTTATTAGTCCTAATTCTTCCCGTAGCATTTTCAATGAATGCTCCCTGGTTCTAGTATTGTGAGAAAGAGAGAAAAATTTCTCTCTGTCAACATTTTCTACCCCATGCATAATTTTATAGACTTCAATCATATCCCCCCTCAGCCGCCTCCTCTCCAAACTAAAGAGTCCCAAATGCTGCAGCCTCTCCTCATAAGGATAGCTTTCCTACCTGAGGACCAGGCAATCCATCCTTCCCATTTATGCCCTAGGAAAAAGAATAAGACTTCTTTAAAAAAAAAAGCTTCTGAGATCCTATATAACAAGCAATTAGTATTTTAGCATAAAAACTGCTAAGTGGAATGTCTTCACTTTTTTTGTTAGCAAAACACATACAAGCCTAAAGGCTTAGGTAAATTGTATGAAAAATCTGAGCTATTAGATATAATAATTAGCAAGCACTTCGTGGGAACCAACACTGTTTCTGCTCATGGACCTGGATCACTGGGAGAAAAGACTCACGTGATCCTGGAAGACACAAAACTCCTATGGAAGTCTACTGCAAAGTTCTCAAGTCATTGACCAGCAAACATGAAGACTTTGTACAGTGTGGAGAAGCTACAAGTGAACTTCAGTTTTCCAAATTCAGGTCCAACATTCAGCAGACTCCCAACAAATTCCTGGGGAACATTATTTAAGAGCTTACAATATTTTACATTTATAGATTATTAGTATGAGACCTGTGATTTTATATTACTAACAGAGCAATCTTAGGGAGAGGGTTGCATTATAAGTATGGGGGGAGGGGAGTGCTTGGTCTTTGTGTATCAAAAACAATTTTCAATAGTCCTAATAATTCCTTCTGAATACCTAACAGTTCATATTCTCCCCACTCACTGCTTACCTGACACTGAAAGTTCTCGTGTGATGTAGCAGGAGGGCATACCTATTCAGGTACTGATTGTGGAAAATGTTCATGTAATTGTATCATCTAAGAGAACTAGCTTTTCAAGCATATAGGGAATCACTTGTGAGTTACTTACTGGTATTCCAGTTGGTCCTTCTGGCCCAGGGAAGCCAATGTCTCCGACAGGGCCCCTTTCACCCTTGGGAAAAGGAAAAGTGACCATGAAATCTTCTGGTAACTGAAAAGGACCAGAATATATGAGCAAATGCTCAGTTGTAGATCCACTTACTGGTTCTCCAGGAATCCCTGCTGGCCCTGGAGCACCAGGCTTTCCCTGTGGAAATTTAAACAAATATAACTTAAAATAGCACTTATTTAGCCTACACCACAATTAAATTTGATTTAATAAATGTAATAATATTATGCATATGCAGACTATGTAAAAACTGGTTTAATGAAATCCTTATAAGACACCTGCAAGGCATTTGAAAATGATTAGAGGTTCTCCGTCATTATCTAATCCAAAAGGAATACTTACAAAATGTACTGAGATAGATAGCTGATGGCATAAAATAAGCAAAACACTTCTTATCATAATGTGTTAGAAAAACTGGGCTACCACATTTCTTTACCCAGAACAGCTCCCTGAAGTAGGCTGCTATACACTATCAAATCATAAATGAGGGACTGGAATCCAGAGCCAATTCAAACATGCAGGAAAAAGCATGCAATTCTATATCACTTCAAAATGCTTGCAGGAAATTATACTTGGATTCCCCCCACCCCCAAGAACCTCCTTCCACCACATACCATGGAAAGCTGGTGAGTAATTGAAAATTTAGGCTGGCCCAGCCATACTTTTCAGGTGCAGGTAGTTTCTGATGTGGGAAGCAAACACGTGACCCACTCACACATCTTAGTCTTCAAGAAGAACATCCTCAATGGACCATACGATGAATTACATAGTATGGAGCCCGGGAAAAAGATATTTTATCCTGCTCATCCATTTAGATCCACAAAATAATTTACAGACCAAAAAAATAAACCCTGTTGCTGGACTGCTTCTTCCCCCACATCAACAGCCATTAAGACCAATTATTCTCTGTGAAAAAGCCACTGGAGAAAGAATGATCCCCTGTCTGATCCAGACCCCAGACTGAAGCATGTTTAAATGAAGCCTTCCAGTTAGCAAAAGTTGTAAACAACTTTAGGGATCTGGTAAAAAAAATGGGGTTTAGATCAATCCAACCAACACAGATAGGGCAGTCATTTGAGAAGCAAGATGGGAATGAGATCAAGGAGGAAGTACATCACAGGGTGGAAACTACTTCTGTATTGAGACTACATTGATGAAATACTTAACAGTGTGGATGAGACAAATGGCACAGTTCGTATCCAGTTAGAATGCTTAACGATACTTTAAATGTGGAGCAAGGCCTTAGATGTATCTGTAGGCAAACCTATATATGATTAACCTCAGCAGCTGCTTCACTACTGATTCTTAATGCCTTGGACAGTAGATAAACCTTGATTATAAATCAAAATGACAGGAAACCATTAATCTAGCTAGAAGGATTTGACAAATTACCCTCTCTTTTTTGTTCATGTTATATATTTTCTTTAGGGAAGTTATTAAAATTAATCTATTTAGTATTTGTGTTCTTCAGTGGCCTCACATGAAGTAAATGAAAAACTGCACACCCATAGCTGTGTGTGTGCGTATGTTTTTTAAATTCATGAAAGACATTCATAATTAAAAAGCTATTCCTAAACTGCATGGGAGCTGTTCCAATTTAATAGCAAAAAGCTAATTTGCATAAAAATTACTTCATTATCCTAAAGGCTGAATGCTCCTTTCTTAAACAGAAACGTAATTAAAACAAAACAAAAACATCTATTTATTTCCTTTAGCAAAGACTTATACTTATCCCCACAAATGGGCAAATCAACATATCAGCATATTTACTTTTATACAGCACTTTTATTGGGTTTGGCAAAAATACTGTCTTTGGAGTCCAGTTGCAAATGCACTTCTCTCATACTGCCATCGCTGCAAAAACTCCTCCTCCTCCTCTCTTTTTCAAAACTTTGCAGTGCCCTCCTAAGACTAAATGCAATTACGTTATTTCAGTCCACAGACGTCAATGGGCTGAGAAGGGTATATCCCTGATAAGGAAGGCATGATAAATAAGGCAACATGTCAGCACAGCAACATTATACTGTTATCCTTCTAAAAATACGTTAGTTCACACTCTTAAATTAATTTCTCTCAGTAGTGCTTCAAATTGTCACACTTTCCCTCCTAGCAGCAGTTTGCTTTCACATTCTACTCATTGTAACATTAACGAGGACAGCAGGTCAGTATAACAGGGATAAGTTGGTGTCACCGAGTGCCAATGAAAACTTCATTCTGCTGCCACTGGTTAAAATCCTACGATGTCACAGAAGGGCTGAGAGCAGAATACCCTCAATTTTAGTGATGTGTTGATAAAAGAAAATGAAAGAAAGGAGTGGATGTTGAAGGAAATACAGGGAAGAAGCGATCTTAGCGAGGAACTGAACTACAGGAAGGATAAATCAAAGATAGGAAGGTGAGGCAAGCAGAGTAAGCAGAAGGATGAAAATGATGGCTGATAATTTGATTCTGCATGAACCTGTTTCTTTGTGGCCACTAAATTGCTATAATGTCATAGAATGCTGTAAATACATGTTGCACATAAATGTATGCAAACAAAAGCTCTGGGAGTGGGATTTGAACTGGTTAATCAGTAGGTGATGGGACATTTAACCCTCTCCCCTGTACACTGCATCAAACTGCAAGTCCCTTTCCCCCTCTAGGGACTCCAAATGTGTGTATTCCTCTTCAAGTATGTTTGAGGCTATGGGTGGGGGTGGGGGAGATTTTGTGCTGGTATAAGGAAGAAGCGAAGAGGAGGATTAGACAGTTGGTTATTGTGTGGTTTCCGGGCTGTATGGCCGTGTTCTAGTAGCATTTTCTCCTGACGTTTTGCCTGTGGCTAGCATCTTCAGAGGATCTGATGGTAGTAAAGCAAGTGGAGTATATATACCTGTGGAATGTCTAGGGTGGGAAAAAGAACGTTTACCTGTTAACAAATGTAAAGGGTGCAATTGGCGAGCTTGATTTCCATGTATTGGGTGAGATCATCCCAGTGATTCTGACTGTGAAAACCTTCGACAATACGAGGATTAGACATATTTGACTACAGGTCTCAATTCAAGGTATCTTTTCCCACTGATTAGATCATATGTAGATCATATTAGATCATATTTCAAGTAGAATTTACCAGTATATCATATACTAAAAATTATTTCTCCCAATATGAACATAAGAACATAAGAAGAACATAAGAACAAGCCAGCTGGATCAGACCAAAGTCCATCTAGTCCAGCTCTCTGCTACTCGCAGTGGCCCACCAGGTGCCTTTGGGAGCTCACATGTAGGATGTGAACGCAATGGCCTTCTGCGGCTGTAGCTCCCGATCACCTGGTCTGTTAAGGCATTTGCAATCTCAGATCAAGGAGGATCAAGATTGGTAGCCATAAATCGACTTCTCCTCCATAAATCTGTCCAAGCCCCTTTTAAAGCTATCCAGGTTAGTGGCCATCACCACCTCCTGTGGCAGAATATTCCAAACACCAATCACACGTTGCGTGAAGAAGTGTTTCCTTTTATTAGTCCTAATTCTTCCCCCCAGCATTTTCAATGAATGCCCCCTGGTTCTAGTATTGTGAGAAAGAGAGAAAAATTTCTCTCTGTCAACATTTTCTACCCCATGCATAATTTTGTAGACTTCAATCATATCCCCCCCTCAGACGTCTCCTCTCCAAACTAAAGAGTCCCAAACGCTGCAGCCTCTCCTCATAGGGAAGGTGCTCCAGTCCCTCAATCATCCTTGTTGCCCTTCTCTGCACTTTTCCTATCTCCTCAATATCCTTTTTGAGATGCGATGACCAGAACTGGACACAGTACTCCAAGTCGCACCACTGCTTTATATAAGGGCATGACAATCTTTGCAGTTTTATTCTCAATTCCTTTCCTAATTATCCCCAGCATAGAGTTTGCCTTTTTTACAGCTGCCATGCATTGAGTTGACATTCCCATGGAACTATCAACTAATACGCCTAAATCCCTTTCCTGGTCTGTGACTGATAGCACTGACCCCTGTAGCGTGTATGTGAAGTTTGGATTTTTTGCCCCTATGTGCATCACTTTACATTTTGCTACATTGAACTGCATTTGCCATTTCTGAGCCCTCTCACCTAATTTATCAAGGTCCGCTTGGAGCTCTTCGCAATCCTTTGCGGTTCTCACCACCCTACATAATTTGGTATCATCTGCAAACTTGGCCACCACGCTACCCACCCCTACTTCCAGGTCATTTATGAATAGGTTAAAGAGCACTGGTCCCAATATGGATCTTTGGGGGACACCACTTCCGACATCTCTCCATTGTGAGAACTTCCCATTTACACCCACTCTTTGTTTCCTGTTTCTCAACCAGTTTTTAATCCATAGGAGGACTTCCCCTCTTATTCCTTCATTGCTGAGTTTTCTCAACAGTCTCTGGTGAGGAACTTTGTCAAAAGCCTTTTGGAAATCCAAGTAGACAATGTCCACCGGTTCACCCCTGTCCACATGCCTGTTTACACCCTCAAAGAACTCTAGTAAGTTTGTAAGACAGGATTTGCCTCTGCAAAAGCCATGCTGACTCTTTCTCAGCAGGTCTTGCTTTTCTACATGTTTTATAATTTTATCTTTAATGATAGATTCTACTAATTTACCAGGAACAGATGTCAAACTGACTGGCCTGTAATTTCCCGGGTCCCCCCTAGATCCTTTCTTAAAGATTGGTGTGACATTGGCCATCTTCCAGTCTTTAGGGATGGAGCCTGATTTCAGGGATAAGTTGCATATTAAAGTGAGAAGATCAGCAATTTCATGCTTGAGCTCTTTAAGAACTCTTGGGTGAATGCAATCTGGGCCAGGGGATTTGGTAACATTTAGTTTATCAATGGCTGCCAGAACTTCTTCCTTGTCTACCACTATCTTTGCTAGTTCCTCGGATTCGCCTCCTAAGAAGCTTGGTTCAGGTGCAGGAATGTTCCTCACCTCCTCTTGGGTGAAGACAGATGCAAAGAATTCATTCAGCTTCTCTGCAATCTCCCTGCCATCTTTAGCACACCCTTTGTTCCTTTGTCATCTAACGGGCCTACCGCTTCCCTTGCTGGCTTCCTGCTTTTGATGTACTTGAAGAACTGTTTGTTGCTGGTCTTGATGTTCGCAGCCATGCGTTCCTCATAATCCTTTTGCCTCCCTTACAGCTAACTTGCTTCTCTTTTGCCACCATTTGTGTTCCCTCTCATATTCTTCATCAGTCAAACTGGACTTCCATTTTCTAAAAGACATTTTCTTTTTTCTGATAATTTCCTCAACCTCTCTTGTTAACCATGGTGGCTTTCTTTTGGACTGGGTGCTGCCTTTTCTAACCTGTGGAACACATTCCAGCTGAGCTTTTATTACTGTGTTTTTAAATAACCTCCAAGCATCCTGGACAGTTTTGACTCTCTTGATTTTCCCTTTCAGCTTCCCCCTCATCTTTGAGAAATTTCCCTTTCTGAAGGCGAATGTAACTACATTAGTAGTTGCCACTTGTTCGCATGCTGAGATACTGAATCTGACAGCATTGTGGTCGCTGTTCCCTATCGGCTCAACAACACTGACTTCCTGCACCAGGTCCTGGGTCCCACATAGAATTAGATCTAGGATCACCTCTCCCCTGGTTGGTTCCACAACCATCTGCTCTAAGCCACAGTCATTTAGCATATCCAGGAATGCTCTCTCCTTACTATGACCTGAACATGCATTTTTCCAGTTTATATGGGGATAGTTAAAATCACCCATTACCACTACATTTTTGTTTTTGTTGGCCTCTCTAATTTCTTTTTCCATCTCAGAATCCTCTTGTGCACTTTGGTCTGGGGGACGATAATATATTCCTAATATTAAACTGTCCTTCACACCTGGTATTGATATCCACAGTGATTCTGTAGGGGAACCAGCTCCCCTTGCATTGTCTATTTTATGTGATACTATGCGTGAAAGACAGGCTTTCGGAGTTTTGAAACAACGTACTCTTGACATTGAAGGGCAGCTTCTCACAGCTGGAGCCTGCAGAACTTGTTCTCCCACATTTTATGGCATTTCACCACCATTGCCGGGTTTTATGGCTAAATATCTGAGTAATTTAATCAATCCACATCTCCGTAGATATTTTATGCTTGCTCGGCTTAATGTGCTACCGACTGCCCAAACAAGAGGCAGATATCATGGCATCCCACAGGAGAACAGGACTTGTTCCTGCGCAGCGGGCCTACCCGAAACAACTGAACACGTGCTCCTTCATTGTAAAGATTTGGCAGTCTATCGGTTGCTTTTTCTCGAGGCCATCTTGAAGAAATTTTCAGTGAGATCAGACAAGGAAATAGTTTCATACTTGCTTAGTGACCATCATCCCCACACTACTGAATTAGTTGCCAGGTTTTTAACAAAGGCACTTGGATTAAGGGTGACACCTTTGTGTAAATTTTAGTCAATTGGTTTTAACCTAATTTGTATTTTACCACTTTTTATATGCCATTAAAGGTATTGTATTTGTATTTGTTTGTGATACTATGCTCTCTTTGATGTAAAGGGCAACTCCACCCCCAATGCGCCCTGTCCTATCCTTTCTATAGAGCCTGTAGCCTGGTATAACAGCATCCCACTGGTTCTCCTCATTCCACCATGTCTCTGTAATGCCCACTATATCAAAGTCCTCCTTCAAAACTCTGTACTCTAGCTCCCCCATTTTAGGTCGAATGCTTCTACTATTAGCATAGAGACACCTGTATACCCTGTCTCTGTCCTTAACCTGGGATTGATGTGCTTTACCCTCAAGTCTTTTGCAGACACTATCCCTTGTCACATGCACATTGCTATGTTCCTCGCTTGTATGTGGTTGATTTAGAAAAACCTCCCTCTCTGTCTGCATCCCCATAGATACTGTATTCCGAACCGAAGTCACCTCAGCTCCTGTCGGCTTTCCCCCAGTGATCAGTTTAAAAGCTGTTCTGCCACCTTTTTAATGTTAAGCGCCAGCAGCCTGGTTCCTCTTTGGTTAAGATGAAGCCCGTCCCGTTTGTACAGGCCTGCCTTGTCCCAAAAGGTTCCCTAGTTCCTGACAAATCTGAAACCCTCTGTCTTACACCACCTTCTCATCCACGCATTGAGACCCTGTATCTCCGCTTGCCTAGCTCGCCCTGCGCGTGGAACGGGTAGCATTTCTGAGAATGCCACCTTGGAGGTCCTGGACTTCAACCTGTTTCCTAGCAGCCTAAATTTAGCTTTCAGAACCTCCCGGCTACATTTCCCAATGTCATTGGTGCCAATATGGACCACAACTGCTGACTCCACCCCAGCACTGTCTAAAATCCTATCTAGACGAAGCGTGACATCCGCAACCTTCGCACCGGGCAGGCAAGTCACCATGCGGTCATCACGCCTCTCACAAACCCCATGCGGTCATCATGCCTCTCACAAACCATGCGGTCATCACGCCTCTCACAAACCCCATCACGCCTCTCACAAACCCCAGTATGAAAATACTGTGTAGCAGACATACTTACAGGTATTCCTGGTATTCCTGGAGGACCTGCAGGGCCACGATCTCCCTTTGGGAAATCAAAGAGATACAAAAATCTATTAGTGTATTGCAATATTTCTTGCTATCAGGATCAGAAACTGATGAAGCCTTTGACCGAACATGAGAGTGAAGAAAATTTACTATAACAAAAAGTAAACAGAACCTCAATATGTCTCATCTTGCTTTAATTCAACTTGTATGATGCCCTTTTGGTTCTCTCAGAAGTGCTTAAGAGTAATTTCTGGCCAGACTCATATTAATACCTTTGTCATTTTCATATAGGATACACTCAGGA
This sequence comes from Sphaerodactylus townsendi, assembly GCF_021028975.2. Taxonomy (NCBI): domain Eukaryota; kingdom Metazoa; phylum Chordata; class Lepidosauria; order Squamata; family Sphaerodactylidae; genus Sphaerodactylus; species Sphaerodactylus townsendi. Next base: position 142,898,750 of record NC_059425.1, read on the forward strand.
GTGCAATCTAAAACAATATTACGGAAGGTTAAGCTGAATGAAATTGACGTACTCAAGTACATCTAACTCTGTGTGGGTTTGTCGGCAACACAAGTCAGTCCTACTAACTTCGTTGTCATTCTTCTGAAATCACAACAAGCTTCCGATAGTTACAAAAATGAGAAATAGATTCCAGCTATGAAAATTTTTATCTGGCAGATGCTCCACAGAAGCAACATTCAATGTGGACAATTCTCCCACTAGAACTTAATGGTGCTTATATTACTCAGTTAATCTCCACATAGGAATCAACATGCACTCTTTTATGTGTGAAGCACTCTGAAGTTGTTTTGTTTTACTGCTGTTCAGAAATTACTGTTCAGAGAAATACAAGCTGTATACTGAATGTCACAACAGTGATCATCTGGATGGATCCAGACTAAAATCTCTGCTAACAGAAGATGTGCAGACCTGCTGCAGACCCCTAATTTGCCCTTTATGCTGTTCTTGAGGGCCTTTCCCCTCAGGAGCGGCATTTGGGGGAGAGCAGTGAGCTGTAGAAACCTCCTGTTCCACTGACAGGAGTGTCTTGGACAAGCAGAAAATTTACTCTGGATCCAGCCCACAATGCACAGCAGAGTAGCCTATATACATATAAAATTAATAATAGAAGCACTCAAAAGTGTTTATTCCACAGTCAGTTCTGAAGTGAGCCTTCTTTTTGAAGCTACGGTAGTTAACCTTCCTGCACAGGAAATAAATTATATTGTTCTGTAACTGAATTTGTAGTTAAGGAAAGCATAGCACGAACATGGTCCTAATGCTAAGTGCTCATGTACCCTCATCTCCCCCTTTATACAGCTTTGTGAAAGCACTCCAGGAGCAGCTGTCACAAGAAAGCTAAACAGCCCCGCTGTGTATGTAGGTAAACTGTTTTGTTTTCCTTAAAATATTTGGTTTTGTTGTACACGGAGTTTACTAGCTAGTTTTGCTGCCCCCTGCTGTAATATTTCATTAAGGAAATATTTGTTTGCCAGGACTAGCATGTAATGTAGATTTGGAAAAGAATCACCTCAGCCAACTAGTAATATGTGGAGTGAAAAGGTGGTTCGAGTTTATTATTAAAATCCTACCTTCTCTCCTGGAAGTCCCTCCAGGCCTGGTAGTCCCATTGGACCTGGTTCGCCCTTGTAAAGAACAAAAATTGTTGTTTCAGAGTTTCCATTCTCAATAAAGTGAAACATTCAATCTGAGATAACGGTACAAGCGGCTAAACATGCTGCTTAACTTGATGATGAAATTTTTGCTCCATTGAATGTTTTAATGACTTCAGAATAAAAAAAATGCTTGTGGAATTAGACTACCTTTATTTTCTGAATAAACACTTTAGTTTTGATTAAAAATCCTATTCAGCTTGAATGAGCTTTGCATAGAATAGATTAATAGAGATAATTGTCCACCTCAGAAAGTGCCACTGTGAGGTAGCATATGATACATACCTCCACCTGTCTGTTCACCATGAAACCTTTCCATTTTATTGCATTAGTTCAATCAAGAAATGTTAAATAAAATTCTAAAATCACCATATGCAAGAAGAAAGAGACTGCTTCTGTGCATATAGGCAAATCTGCACAGCAGGTCTGAATGGACTGCCATTTAGGATTTGATGGAAAACTGATTTAATTAAAAAGCACTAATTATGAGAAAAACCCCTGCACCTTGCTTGGGAACATCTGAACTTGCTCAGATGTTGAAAAAAGTTGTAAGAAACAAAAATGGCACGCAAAAACCGACTCTGGTAAAGCAGCATGGATGAGCCGAAAAAGACAGTAAGAACATGGCCCAGAGATGGCAAGTGGCTGAGGGAAACACCTTTATTTATTTACAAAATTTACACCTGGCTTTCCTGCCCTCGAGAAGGTTACTATGGCAATCAATAGATTAAAAACATACATAATAAAAGCTGGCTTTTAGAAAACATTAGAACCAAATAAAAACACATCATTAAAATAATTTAAACCAAAAGACCATAAAACACAAAACCATAAAAACACAGGGCAGGAAGGAGGGATTTCCCCTCTGTCTTGAGTGTTTACCATCTTTTTATTATAATCAGGGATTTTTTTTTGAGGGGAGCAATTTTTGAGCCAGTATCTTATCCCAAAGTAAGTTAAGCTTTAGGCAAGAGTTCACCAAATGTAGTACCATTGCTCCTCAAAAAATAAGCAACTTTAAGTTTTACTGTGCCAGTGGGAAAGAGTACTATACACTTTTTTCCCCCCTCTGCATTAAGAAATTAATCTCTGAAATGGGGGAGTTTGGCAAATGTTTGGCAAAGTCTCACTTTTTCAAAGAACCAATTTTTTGAGATACATTTTAATATGCTTCATTTTAATAAGCTACATACCACTGCTCCAGTGTCACCTTTGGGGCCCTGGAACAAAGAGATTTTACAAAATATATAAGAGAAAATCAGAAAGCCATCATCTGCAATAGTCAATGCAAACAGACAGAAAGACCATCAATGTTCAAATGTCATACTAAAACCCCATTCTGTATTGCTGCACAACCCTCAGTGATATTTCAGATTATTTTTCTAGTACATAGTGCCAATGAAATCATAAGGAGAAATAAGTCATAAAGAGCAATAAATTCAGTAGAGTATTGTCAAAAGAACTCCATAACAAGTCATAAAAGCTTCATAAAGAGAGAGCCCAGGGCACCAAGGAAGCTAGGTAAGTAGACTATATGACAGTTTCATATGTTCACATTTTTCAAGTTGTATAACTTATGAAAGCCTTTACAATGCCACAATTCATATATATCATATATATCATTTTGAAGTAAAAGTGTAAGATGTTGTTACTATAATGAGATAGCGAGCAGGTATAAAATAACTGGTGCTTCTTCTAGAACTTACATCAATCAATCGATCGATCAATCAATCAATCGATCGATCGATCGAGGAGCCATATAATACAAAATAAATATGTAGAGAAACAATACAAAATAATGTTTTGTGACAATCGATAACCTAATGTTCAATAAAACCTTCCTTTTTATTTGTTTATTTACACTTATTTCATATTTAGCATCATAAATAGTGACCAACTGACATTCCAGAATTGGAAATGATGGGAAGTCTAGAAGGTTCTAAATGCTGAGAATTCAGCTGTCCCCTAATGCTGGGTATATCTTTTTCTTTGCAACATCTTTTCAAGAAGAGCATATTCGAATTCTTTTTAAGTATTATACTTTTATAAATGTTATCATTCTAGGGATCACACCCTTGTTTTGGAAAAGTAAGCCAAGATATGGCCAAACCAGGTAACACTTTTAGCCCCTCTCATTTTCCTGTTCTGGCTGTTTTCGATCAGGAATATGCCTCAGGAGAAGTTGGAAGCACCTTCTCCCCACATACAATGGCCCTGATCAGAATTGAGCCCCCACAGAACTTGTGAACTTAGTTCCTGAAATTGCCCTGTGGAGGAGGCGGCATAACCTAATTTGGCTCATAGACCTTAACTTCAACAGTGTGGAGTTAGTACTAGTTTGTAACACATGTGGATTATATTTTTATCTATGTGTATTTTTATGTGCATGTATTTATTAAAATATTCATATACTGCTGTGCTTTAATTAGTATTTTTAGGATCATCAGCCCTGGGAAGCATGCATGACTTTTGAAACAGTCAGTGTTTTTGCATTTTATTTTAATTTTATTGAACTTGAAATCCCAATTCCCAGCCAAACAGCTTGGCGCAGAGCGGCTAAACGAGTATTTTTTAATGTCATACCTGGTATTGTTGCCTCTTTGTATAACTTTGTAACTTCATGCATCTTACACTGTTCCTGGTGCATTATTCTAAATTTTGTAGTCTGCTTTGAGTCTCAGCAAGAAAGGAGAGCTGTAACTAGTGGATACATATCGAAATACAAAACTAGAGACAGCAGTCCTACAGTCAAGGAGCTGCAGAGGAGAGTTAATTTCTCTATATCAGATTCCTGAGGCTAGTTTTGTGAATCTGAGCTCCAATCAAGAAGGCAGACCATATTCACTGTTATACATGTGCACCTGACTATGTGTGTGTGGGTGTGCTAAGTGTTGTCAAGTCACCTTCAACTCATGGTGACCTTAAGAATCAATGTCCTCCAAAATGTCCTATCATTAACAGCCTTGCTCAGGTCTTCCAATCTGAGGAGTGCGGCTTCCTTTAGAAAGTCAGTCCATCTCATGTTGGGTACTCCTGGTTTTCTGCTGCTGTGGAGAAATAGTCCATTTCAGCAAAACCACAACCTGGATTGAGGGGCTCTTTAAGATAAAATTTGCCTTGCAATGTTCCCTCACCCTCTGTAGCTGTGAGAAGCCTGTTCATTATTTAGGGTCAGGATAATTGCAGTGGTTACAGCAGGATAATTGCAGTGGTTACATGCCATTGTTACTTGATGTCTTACCACCTGGCAATTGTTAAGTAATAATCTCCTAGTCTGTGTTTAATGAGCAGAATGATGTTATTGGCTGTGTTTATCACCTGTCTGTACCTTGGTTTTAGAACTACTGTTCAAGTTTGCAAAAAAGACTATTATTGACATTCCCGATTCTCAGGGAATTCTTTTTTGCCGGTTTGCGCCTTATTTGGAACTAATATTTCTGATTTGCCTGCTGCATGAATGTAGTCTTATCAAATTATTAACCTTTTAATATAATTTTTATTTTAGTTCTGATAACCTTTGTTTGGGCTGTAACCCCATATTTTTAGCATTATTTTGCTGTTATTGAAATAGATGTGGTTAAGGGTTGCCTCTTAGTAAATTAAAAAAGGATTTTCCTTTTATAAGAAATCTTTTCGTTTTAAAGTGGGGTTTTTTTTGTAAACTGAGTTGGATCTATGTATGGCCAGACACCCTGTCTTGCTCTACAGCTGCCTTCAACCTTGCCTAGCATTATTGTCTTTTCCAGCAACTCTTGTTTTCCTATTATGAGACCAAAGTCACATAATAACTTTAGTTATACAAAAAGAGTTCAAGCATGGTCACTTTTTGAAATTAAATTTAATTCATATTCATATCAATACCACACAATATTGTGACTTACAGGAGCTCCAGGTGGACCAGCAACATTGGTGCTTCCCTGCAATGGGGAAAATACGGCATATGAATTTATGTAAAGCAGTCATTACCATAGACTTTTGATTACAGGTGGTTAAATACCTGCAGTTTGTAGAGGCTACTCATGCCATTTCTTTCATTATATGGCACACCCTGAAAAGAGGGAAGAAAAATTGTTGAAACCTTAGAAGGACAAAGTCATCTCAGTGTACCTTGAGCAGGAGCAGCTGCTGAACTGTTTGCAGCTGCCCAACAGGTAGAACGATACAGTTTTGTTTCCTTCTATCTTGCAACTGCTTTTACACCTGTGTAGAACATAAAATCAGTTCTCCTCCAGGGTCATGGATGGTTGAGTTATGTAATTAAATACATTGGAGGGGGGGACACTGTGATTTCCACAACATTGTGTGAAAATGCAGATATACAAAATAACATTCATAACTCAGACTTAGTTGAATGGTAAGATTTTTTTAAAATGCAGTATTTATTTATAAATAACAGATTGACTGGTTTGCTCACTCTTTACATAATTGGCTATTGAATGGCACATAGCAACAACAGATCACTGGGAATCCCAGTGTGGTTGCATACTTTCCACATATGCAAACAGAACAGTGCAATGAATGAGAATAGACATGAACAAAAATGCTGCTGATTGCACTATGCTGTTTGCATATGCGGAAAGTAAGCAACCAAATTACCTTGAACTGCCTATGAACTGCCGAACTGTTCAATGAAAAACTAGCTCTCATATTATGAGCTGCAAACAATATGTGAGCTGAACGGGTTAAGTACGGGGGCATCTGTAAGGAAGTCAATTCTACTGAAACCAGTGGAACATTTATAGATAAACCTTTTCTGGTGTCTACTCATCAACAGAATCACATACTTCACTTACTGTTGGTCCAGGGGGTCCAGGTTTTCCAGGAGCGCCTTCAGATCCCTGCACCACAAAAATAATCACATGTTGCGAATACCTATTTTGTGCAACACTATGTGATCATGGTGATTATAAAAACTCAGGGCCCTAGAGATGGAAGGGTGCATCAGCTTTATAGGATGTTACATTAGGTGCAATTTTACAGGTAAATCCAATTCAGGGGGCAAATAGCTGCACCATGGTGGAGCTGACTGAGCCATGGAATATTTGCACTGCTTCCAAACCAGTAAGCCAAAAGCAACACTCCCCCTTCCTCCACCAACATAGCCTATGCAGTACAATGGGCTGTGCCACTGTTTTTTCCAGTGTAAGTTCATACTGGTAAATGGGGGTGTTCCTGGGCTGAAAGGGTTCAGGAAGCTGACTAATGCCAGCCTCACCCCTGGGAATGTCTCCTTTAGTGCCAGGGTAGTCTCTTGCATCAGAGGGGTCCTGCCGTCAAGGTTGCACAGGCACTCAAGTGTCATGCTGCCACATGGCTCCGCAGTACTAGTGTAAGTGCCCCAGTGCTGGTGTAAATGCCCCTTTAGCTGGTGCAAGTGGCATTTAGGCCAGCACTGAGATCATGCTGCATCCTGAGCTCTTTTGCCCCCAGCTTTGGATTGTGCTATTAACCTGTTTGCTAGCATTAGATCAAAACAGGCAAAATGAAATGGCACCTACTTTTAATATAATATTTTAAAAGAGCGTTAAGATTGCCCTAACATCAACATATTGCTTTAGTTTAGTATAGAATGTTCAAGGCACTACATATACATTACCGTATTACTGACATATTTTGGGCAGATACGTCTGAGGGTCACTAGACCATACACTGAGGGATTCATGGTTAGATTTCTCCAGCATTTTAAAAAGTAATTTGTAGCTGTGTGTGGTCCCAATTTTAGTTGAAATGTACAGGGAGGGGAGGGGAGGCATCACATATTGTAACTGACCTGCTCCCCCAGAGCTGTTATTAGTCCTGGATGGAATACAGATGGATACTGCACACAGAAGCAATTTACTTTGCAAAAACCCTGGGAGTTCATGGATCTTCTAGAGCAGTGATGGCGAACCTTTTAGAAACCGAGTACCAGGGGTGGATGAAGGGGAAACTGCACTTGGGGCACGTCTGCGCCCTGTGCCCCTTTCATGCCCCCACCGTGCCCTGGAATGCCCCCGGAATGTTCCGAAACACCCCCACCTGCCCCCAAAACACCCTTTCAACACCCCTGTAGGGATACGTGCCCAGTATGTCATGCACCCCTTTCCCCCTTGGCGCTATGCCACTACCAAGTGCCAAACTGGGGCGACAGCTCGCGTGCCCACAAAGAGGGCTTGGGGTGCCACCTCTGGCACCCGTGACATAGGTTCACTACCACTGTTCTAGAGTCTTCATCTAGTCTGACCTTGCAGAAGAGCGGCTTGAGAAGACCATCAAGTGAGTACCCAACACTGGCAGCATTTGAATGGGGGTCTTTTCATTTGTAGCTGACTATCCTAAACACTGTGCCAATCATACAGCTGCCATGTATTCTTCTTTGTTCTGACTGTTGCTGCTTATTCTTCTTTGTTTTGATGCAGCATAAATACCATTTCTTCTGTTTGTTGGGTAATTTGTATGAAAATGACTGTAAATGCTGCTTGTCACAAATTTTAGTAAGTCCACAGTCTCTGAATAAACAAGGTATCACAGTTCGCAAGCAGCAGATAAAGCCATACAGTTAAAATAATTAACTTCCTCCCACTGTTTTACTTGTGGGAGTTTTCTGACTTTAAATGATTAAACCACACATTCCATTTTTTGGGAGGCTGGGAGATCCCTGAACCCAGCCTGCTTTCCCTGCTGCCACACAGCAGTGGGGGGGGGGGGGGAGAAATTTTTAAGGCTCACAGGAGCCCAGTTTAGCTCTAACGTGTGGCATAAGAAGAGAAATGGCTCTTGTCTTCCTTTCCATGGCATTTTATAGAGCCTAAACAGCCCCACCAGGGAGTTATTTGGATAACTTTGGAACTGCATGTGGATTATTCCAATAGCTTTGTAGCTCCAAATGCACAAAACCCCCTTCCTATTAGGGATGTTTTGGCTTGGGAGAATACTGTGAAGGGGAAGGCGGGAACCTCTTCTTTTCTTAGAACTGGGGTCCTATGGAATTAAAAAACACTTCTCCCTGCAACTGCTGTGTAACCAGTGGTGGGATTCAAATAATTTAACAACTAGTTGTTTACAAGCACCATTTTAACAACCGGTTCTGCCGAAGTGGTGCAAACCTGCTGAATCCCACCACTGGGTGTAACTGCAGGGAAAGCATGTTGGGTCCAGGGAATTCCAACCCAAATTAGCCAAAAAAAGAGGTGTAGTTTATCTCTAAAAGGCAGTGTTCCCAATGACAGCTCTCAGTATTTACGTTGTAAGGTTTTATCAGACACAGTTTTGCAGTGGGACAAAGAAGGTGGTGGCCAATGGCTTATCATAGAAAATAATAAGAATGGCTAAGACTAGAAAACTGCTGAAGATTGTGAAACACATTTGTTCTTGAAACATTCTATGGCTGAACATTTTAATTCTTTTCAAAAAGCTATACACTATCAATTCATACTGACAAACATATCCTTGAAATATATCATACATAAATAAAAGATTCAATTTTTTTCTCAAAAACAAGTTGGGATAATAAAGATGAATGTACGACCTAGAAAGACTGTTGTGGTTGAATATGTATGTTGCCTTGGTCTCTTACACCTAACAATAAATTTCAGAACCATGGACAGGTTGAAAATACCTTGGTGTGGGGCTTCCTCCTATTGTATTAACATTGAAACCTTCAGAATACTTGGAAGTTAACATTACTGTGAGCATGTCTGCTCTCCAGCACACTTAAATTATTGTATCAGTAACAGTATATCCAAGTTTGACTTTTTAAATATGACCCAAATATTGCACTTGATTGTGTTTAAACAAATAATCTTTAAAGCAATAATCTCCCTGCAAGCAAATGGAAACCAGAAGTAATAGATAAAAATTGGTGTCTGGTTTCTCTCAGGACCACTCAATAGATAGAAACTATGTCATTCGTGTTGATGTAAAGCAAAGATGGGAAAAGTAAGGCTAAACTGAGTCTGTACAGCCTAGGAGTACAGAATACTTATGAGTTCAGTATGACACGGGTAACTTCAGTCACAATGGTGGCATGAGAGATTATGGAGTCTCTCTTCATTATGTACCCTTTGGTTTTGGTTTGGATAGGTCTGCCATTACTGGATACGAGACCATTATAATATCCAAAGAGTTTCTTAGATACTGATGTGAACAATCTGAGTCTCATAAACTATATGCAGTCAACCAGCTATATGCTGCAGTCCAAGACACGCAGCAAAAACAGGAGGTTTGTCTAGGGACTCAGCGGTTGATAGGCATGGCTGGTAAACGGAATCTGGGCTAACAGATTACAGAATATACAAATCTACAGCAAAACATGATTGGTTAGATCCTGTGAACTGCCAACTAAAGATTCTGATGGTTCAGGTTCTTCCGCATGTTCTCCTTCCAATAGAACCTTTTCCAAGCTCAGGAATGTCCATTTCCAGAGCTGAGGGACCTGTATGGACATGGGTTTGGCTGCTGTTGTGGGGTGGGGAGGGGGGTGGGTGGGTTTGAGAACAAAAATGTTCTTTCTACCTCTTGCAGAGCTCTGATTACCAGAGAGGAAGAAATGGGCAAATTCACCCCTTTACCAATCCTACTTCAACCACCTGACTGGGATTGCAATTAGTTCACATAAGTCCCTCAACCCTTGGAATACATTTTCCTGGGGTCCTGTGATACTTGGGTCTACAGATCTAACCCAATGAATCTCAGTGACTCATGCCCACTTTCAACTTATACGTTCATAAAACCCATCCAGCAAACCAACAGACAAACAAATCTGAGACCTTAACTGCACGAAACAGACCCCCCCTCCCTCCCTGCTTTCTTTTAGTATTTCGTAGCATTTGTGCATTCCCAAGGTTTCCCTGGTTTTTCTTGACTCTTTCCCAAACCTGCTTTGGTGCCATTGCCAGGGGGACAGAGGAAGGGAAACCACACTGAAGCCCCACTGCCATTGCACTGTATCATCAGTTAAAGCAGCAGTGGACAAATTAGTTTGATGTTTAACTATTCTATATTAAAAAATATAATACCTTTTCTCCTTTTGTTCCTGGTGGACCTGGATGTCCAGGTCTTCCTATTGCCCCCTGAAAAACATAATGTTGAGTCACATTAGAAAAATTTAAAATTCTGTTTAATTCTGATTTTAAACGTTGGCCATTTAAACCTTATTACATTTCTAATCCAAGCTTATGCCTACCTTCTAGATTGTTTCCTCATCGTTTAAAGAAGTTTAGCAACACATTAAAGAATATAACAAAACAAATACATGACTGAAACAATAAGCATATCAACATCTGCAATCAGGTGATACATCCGAGGTCTATCTGTGGTTCATAGTCCAGCAGATGACATGCATGGAAGCCTGTTTCTTCACACATGTCAGGATTTCAATTTACAACTTCAAATTGGTGTAGATCTCGAAAGCTTCAGCATATCCCTGCTTATGAGTCTAAGGATAATGGCATAAGAAGCATTCCACCAAGCCCTTAATGGTGCACAACACTGAACTGTTTCAGTCAGACCCCTGTTCAAGCCTTATTGACAAGCATAGCAGAGATAAAGTTCTGGGGGAAGTGGCTTGCAATCAGTGGAGTCATCAAGATGGACCACATCGTTTACTTACAGAAGATCCCGGAGGACCTAAAACACCAGGGAGTCCTGGAATCCCTTGAAGACCCTGAAAGAAAAAGAAGGAAAGAACAAAATTATATTCCTGAGAAAAAATTAATACTTCTGAGACTTTTTAAGATGGAATTTACCAGGTTTTCTGCTGGTGCAAGAAGGGGAAAGAGCGCCTTGAACCCGTGAAAAGGATAAAAGAAGAATTATGGACCCCGCATAGAGCAGTGAGGGTGGGAATAAGGTTTTAAAAAACCTTTTCTTTTGCCAGTAGAAAAGCTGGTGGTATATATTACCTGTAATTGTTTATGTGTAATTTGGTATAATATATTAAACCTGTATTGTAGGAAATATAATCTTTTTTATCAGCCCAGTATGTTGTAGTGATTAGTGTTATGAATAGGCATGGGGATACATGCTTCAGCCTCTGCAAATCCAAGCTAAATTCACTGACTGAAATTGGGCATTTTTCAATATCCTTAGTTTAAAATCTCAGATAAGTACCTGATGTAATAAATATGTCTGCATTAAAGGCAGATGATTAATTGAAAAGGTGATGAAATGTAGCAATAGTATACAGCACTACTGACACACATTTCCTTTTAACATGATTTAATCTTTTGGTTTGGTAACTCTGTTGCAGAAGGGCTCTATATAAGCTTTCAGCATGGTTCAGCCCTAAGCACAAAACCACACCATGCATGCGGTTACGTGGTTCTTTTCCAAAGGTATTTTTAAAACCAAGGAAAGCACAGGGTCAGCAGCATGGTGGGAGAGAGTCTTTCTCTCCTGTGCTATTTCCTGGTGAGAATAGTCACTTCAAGCTGCTTTTGCGCTTGTATTTTTATCCAGTAGAAATAGTAGGAAAAGAGAATCAAATAATTATGCAGAATGTGTTGTTCTACCCTAAGTTATACTCATGTTCTTCTTCCTGTTATTTTGATGATTTTTAGGTCATACAAAAAATAAACGTGACATGATGTACTGAAATTGCGTATGGATTAATTGTCCTTTCCCCTATTTCTGCAATGTGTGATTATTCATACACATTTCTTTATGATACCTAACCCCTATCCAAGTAGGACATTATTTGTTAGCGTCTTGAATTTTTAAAGGAAAAAAGTAATAAAGAATAGATTTCCTTTACTATACATAACGAACTAGTGCTCACAGTCACTCATGCATCATAAATCCATTTTATGTTTTGCAAAGTCACTTTCCTATCTATCCACTAGAAAGATTAATTTGTTAGTACACATTTAAATAGCTACAGATTGAGCTTCATAACAGAGATTAATAACTAAGATTGCTGACTACAACTCTCATTAGTCTTGTTGCCGAGTTTCAGAACTCAATTTGGAAAGAATACATTCAAAACTAAAAAAAACCAAAACCCTCTGAATTTTTCTTGTGCTTGTAAATAAGCCCAGAATCATTCTGATCTGATCTGCCATTTCCTGTTGGTAAGGTTTTTAGGTTTAATGAAGGCCATCAGGCTAAATGGTCTCTCCAGTTGCATACATTCCATTGGACTTTCAGCTGTGACAGGAAGAGAGTTAAGGGGGAAGCTGTTCTTTAGCACTTCTGTCAACCTCATGCCCCAGTCATTATGTGTGCACCATCAAGTCATAGCTGACATGGTGACCCCATAGGATTTTCAAGGCATGAGTGATTCAGAGATGGTTTGCCATTGCCTGCCTATGCTTGGGCTGACAGAGCTCTGAGAAAACTATGACTGGCCCATGGTCACCCAGCAGGCTTCATGTTGAGGAGTGGGAAATTGAACTCGGCTCTTTGGATTAAAGTCTGCCATTCTTTACCAGGAAATTTGTAAAGCATTCCTGGGGAGAAAGCCTCAGCAGTCTTCCCTCTTCCTCCTTTAAGGATAACCCTCTTCTAAAAAGTACCTATCAGTTATACAGTGAAAACTAAGACACACTGGAATGATGTACAATCCCACTTAGATGTTCTTGAAACATTTCTTTCAGTCAGACTAATGGAATCTCTGTCTGCAGTGCACTCTCCTGGAAAGAACAGTAATTTACCCATTTACAGTATGCAAACTTTGGCCCTTTCCACAGAGCAAATGTATAGTGGGTTGCAGGCATGTGTGTGCAATCTTTTCTGAATTCCTACTTAAAATGATCCCCCAAGAAACATTCCTGTACATTAAAAGATTATTGCAGTTTTGGAAAAGCACTACTTAATTTTTTAGTCAAAGTGGAAAACAGCAAACAAATGCCCTATGAAAATAACCCTTTAAAATTATGCATAGTGATAAATTGGAAGGTTCCTCACTAAACTTCTAGTCCAGTCTGTTGCACTGTCCTCTAATTCTTCATCCCTAAAGATATTCAGTAAGTACCAAAGATATTTGGTAAATACCAAAACAAATAATGGGGATGGTTCTCAACTGCCCTAGTCTATTTTTTCAAAGGTCTATAATAATTGCAGTTGGATGTCGTAGATATTTTGTAGACTTGGAGAATGTACAGAATTAATTTCCCCCTCTAATTGTCTCATCATTCATATCTGAATAACTGGAACAGAAAAATAATTACGATAGAAGTCATATTTACCTCATCACCCTTTTCTCCAGGAAGCCCAGAAAATCCACGTTCACCTTTGCTTCCCTAAGATGGAACAAAGCAGCACCGGGATTGTTGGTGCATTCTGTGGGCTCGCAGAGCAAACTGCTGGCTTATAGAGTGATTTCATTAGACATAATAATTGAGTATGCTAGCATAAACAAAAGAAAAGCACAGTGGGGAAGAAAACAAGACCAAAACACTATATACTAGAGGAAAAACAGTGTTGCTCACTGTAATTGACCTGGGTGGGGAAAGTAGCTAGCCCAGGCCTGTGGCTGGTGGGGAAAGGGAGCACAAGCACAGTCCCATGTGGGATTGTACAGAGGCATGAGGAGGAACAAGGCAGAGATTTTACTGCATAGCCTGGCTGTTTAGTTTTAAAGGCTGTAGCATCAAGTGGTAATTCATTCAAACATTAAGCTACACATCACTACATGTTAAGAGTCAAAGAAATCAAACGATTTACATCTACATGTGAACAAGTTCTTAGATGAGATTTAAAAATACTGTTCTGTTGTCCACTTCTTTCACGTGCAGGAGTTTCCTCTAATAATCAGTCTGCCCGCATTTTTAAAAACTACCTATTACTACAACAAGAGCTGCAATCCATCAGAAAGGACACAAATGCCTATGGGCAGCTGTAGAGAGAGTGGCTATGTTAGCTTAACCATCGCCATTTTGTATGCAGTTTATTAATGTAACCGTTGCTCATGAACTTTGTAACAGTTCAACATCACTACCATGGCCTTGTTGGGCCCTTTGTTGTGAATCCAAGAAATAGTTCTTGAAAATAATTGCCTATCTTTGGCTTCCCACCAGCTTTCCCATCCTGGTACCGAGTAACGGTCAATTGAAGGTCTTGGCCCAGCTGCACAAAGTTTTGCTAACGGTTGGAACTTCAATAAACTTTCAGCCACAACACCTGATAAGAATGAAGATTTACATCACCTGCTTTAGTTAATTAGCACCAAGTTATGATTGGTTCACTAAGATCACCTGATGTGCAATTCCCCCATATCTGCTTTTCCATATTGTAAGAGAGGCACCCTTTTTCCTTGCTTCCCCCTCCCTTTTCACTCCCAATATACGCAATGCTACCTCATGCTGGCTAGAGGCTGTCTATTGAATTATGAGAACTGTTTGATTCTTTTCTTTTTGCCTGCTAAGCAATGGAGAAGTTTTACATTTTGATTTTAGTAGGTTCTGTTATTTTGTCTCTGTTTGCTCTTATTCAGCTAATTGTATGCATAATATGCCATCTGACTATCGTTTGTTGAATGATGCCGAGTTCAATAAACTCTAAGGACTTGTTTTAAAGAAACTGCCTTTTTTCTGAGTCGTGTGAAAATTCAAAATCCAAACCCACGTTTAAGGAGAGTAGGTAACTCATCCTCTACAGCAGCTGATTACCCACAATAATTGCATCAGACCACCATTCTAGTTCAAAGGATTATTTGTAAGGAGGGGTGGATGGGTTGGAAGGTTGTGCAATACCATGTAAAATATGGAAAACTTATTTTCCACTTATTTTATCGGTATTTGAGATCCAGCAGGAAGCTATACTGAGTTCTGTCTCATTTCAACCAGGTATGACTAGAAGGCAATGGATGCCGTAGTCTTGCTATTCTGAGTCTGGTCAATGCTTGGATGAAATTCAATTGTGCAAGCAGCAGTTCCATGCCAGAAGAAGTGTCAAGATATTCATGTCACTATGATAAATATATGAAAGTACCACTTCAAAAACTTACCTTTGGTCCTTCTCTGCCTGGAACACCTGGGGGACCTCTTGGTCCAGGATCACCCTGATAGTTCAGAACAAAGGAGAACAATGAGAAGAAATTTGAGTAAAAGCAGTAAATACAGTAGAGAGCCACAATGGCACTCATACCTTTCTGGCTTCCTGGCTGTCCCTACCAGAGAAGCCTGCTCCTCGAACACCAGTCAGTCCTGGAACCCCAGCCTGGCAATTGCCACAAACATTCTACAACACATAGAAACCAAACATAGCAAACTAATCATTCTACCAAGAAATAACAGCAAAGTAAGGCAGATGAGGTAAAATAGATATGATAAGAGGGCTTCATGTATGAGACAGGAAGGCTTTAGCTGTTTTTGTTTAAAAAATAGACACGTTCCTTAGGTGTGAATAAATGGAATCAGCGTAGGGGAGTCAAAAGCATGCCAGATTCCCCACTCTAGGCTGGCTAGAGGAGCAGCCTCAATGCGTGGCTAATGTGTGGACATCACCATTAAAGGGATGCCTGTTGGTTGATTGGCAGCTGGCCCTTTAACATCCTATTCCCACCAATCTTTTGGGAAGCAGTTTTGCGTATAGGAATAGGAAAGAACAGAGGTGAGCAACAACCACATCCAGGACCTACTGATGGCCTCTCATAGTGCTCCATTCTCCTGGCAATTCTGGTGGAACAGGAAAACTACAGGGCCCGTGTCTGATCTGGTGAGGCCTACAACAGAATGGAGGGGGGAAACAGACCAGTTCTGGTCCTCAAGCAAAAAAGAGAATAGGGGAAAAGGACAGGAGAGAAAATGAGAATGAACATGACCTAACCCCCCTCTCCATCTGAGGCCTGAGTTAGGACACGGGGTGACCCTGGAGGCTCAAGCCCTCCACATTAAAGTAGGAGAAGTACGCACACACATAAGCAGATGTGTATTACACCCTATCTGGTTTTGCCCTAGGTTTAAACTTAATAAAACCACTAAACCAAGCTGGATATTCAGATCTAGGTCTTTAACAGTAACAACACCTAGAATTATGCTGTCAATTTCTCTAACTGTTGTGCTATTTTAGACCAGAATCAAACAAAATCATATGTATATACGGGACAGAACCACATTTGCAATCAGTGTTTTTTGACATTTCCCCCAAAGCTGAAAAGGTATGCTAGGCTGTAAGCTGAAAAGCTCATGCTCATGCTACTGAAAAGGTATGCTAGGCTGTAAGCTGAAAAGCAGCTTGGTTTATCAGCAGCACGAATACCTTCAGTGGAAATGCATGATGAAAGATTACTTGGCTTAAAATATATAAAGATGAATAATAAAGCAGGTCCACACAAATACTGGTTCAACTTACAGAACAATGTGAGAAAGCTTTTCTGTATTTCTGGTTTATGAGTTCAGTGCAAAATAACAATTACAGAGCTGATCCAATCACACACATGGAACTGTGGGTAAGGCTAACTGCCATTTGAATTGCTTCTATTGATGGACCATTGGCAGAAAAATGGGTAGGACCCAGGATATACCCCCAGACACCAGAAGCATGTAATCTACTGTGATCAGGTATGCTCAGAGAATGAATTCAGCCCACTAAGAAGATTTTGTGAAGATTTATACTTAGTAATGTCCATTTATGGAGAGGAAAGACTCCATTTCGGAAGCTTAGTAAGATCAATACTTGGAAGAAAGATCTCTAAAGAAGATTCTGCAGAATAAGGCAATGGAAAACCACCTCTGCGTAACCATTTACCTTGAAACCATTTTCTGGAGTCACCATAAGCTGTGATTTAATAGCACTTTACATATACACAGTGTCTATTTATAATAAGCACAAAATAAGTCTTTTCATATAACGTGATTACCTTTAATAAGGCACCCATGTCTCCAAGGAGAGGAAGAGCAACCTGGAATGAAGCAGGAAGTTATAAAGCTGTAATATTATTCAAGAAGGTTAGGCATTCATTGTTTAATATAATAATATAATATAGTTACAATAAGCATACATGCATTGTTTTGAAGTGACCAAGATCTTTCTGGTGTTTTCACAGGGAGAGCGGAAATGTCCAATGGGTCCTCTACATCTGGATAAATAAACATCTGGCTGATAAGCATCTAAACATGCCATTTACTGCTATCCCATTCAAGTAACTGAGGATCAGCTATCCAGTCAGGGATTGTTCCAAGTTGCCTCTAAAAGATTCCAATTTTACCTTTGGCTAATTATATCAGTACATCTTATCTTCACTGACCAACCCTTGTCCAGATATGCAAATAGAGACTTTTTATCCAGATGTAGAGGACCCATTGGACATTTCCGCTCTCCCTGTGGAAACGAGGCTCCAGGAGGCATGCGGTGTTCTTTCCTCTCTTAACTTCTGTGTCCCTAGTCTGCCTCCTGATCCATCCAAGGGCCAAATCCATAAAAACCTTAATAACCACTATGGCAGAATGGTAACTATCACCATCAGACTGTTAGCTGTCATAATGCTTTGGTATAAACCTTCTCTATAGAAGTAGCAAATCACAATATTATATGGCAACAAATCAGGTAACATGGCCAGTGGGTGGCATGGGTAGGTGGAGGGTGGAAGATCCTAGGGTTCAATAGAAATTAGAATTCATGTGGCATTTAGAGGCAAAAAAAAGTAACAAAAATAGCAAAAGGTAAGTAGTAAGAAACAAGCTTCCTGTTCATTAATTTAGATATTTATAGCCCCTTTTCTCCCCAATAGACACACAAAGCAGCTTACAAAATTCTTCCTCTTCCATTTTATCATTGCAGCAGCCCTTTGAGCTAGTTATATGGAATGGTGCCAGCACTTAACCAGATAGAACACAAGACTCAATTGGAATTACAGTTCTTTATTTATATAATATTTTAAAATGGCAATAATGGGAAATGAAATTAAGGCTGTCTGGAAGATGCCATAGTCAAGACACCTGCAGATTATTAAATTCAGTGAGACTACACTAGTATAAGCATTTGTGGACTAAAATCCTAATTGATGGGGATTAGAGTCATATTTAAATAAGGGTTTGTTTGTTTTTGCATTCAACATTTAAAATTTCAGATGTCACTGTCCTATTGTAAATTGATCATCTGCAGAATCCACTCCTAATTACCAACAGAGGCCTTGGTCAGTATACATACTGGATCACCTGGAGGGCCCGGAAGTCCTGGCTTTCCATCACGTCCTGGAATACCCTGTTAAAAAATTGTACTGCATTTTATATTCTTATCTTCTATAGGGGAGAAAATCTTAGCATTATAGAATTTACAAAGCTAGTACTTACATCAATACCTGGGGCTCCCGGAGTTCCTGGTAATCCAGGAGGTCCTCTTGGGCCCTAAGGAAGAAGCAAGTTGAGCATCAAAAAACAGTTATATAATCTTACCATATATAATTGGCTAGGGGTTGGAACATACGATGGCGAACCCTTAGCCAATTGCTATGCAGGATGAATGCCCACCAAAGCCTTGTGCGTCCTGAATGCCCATTGGCCCATGTCCTACCTGATCCCTCCCAAATCTACCTGCCCTGCCACCACCCTCAAGGTCCCCTCACTTCTGCCCTCCCGCAACCCCCAGAAACTAAGCTGGGCTGGCGCTCCTGGTGGGGACCCAGGCTCTTTCTCTGGGCACACAAAAAGCAGGCCCTTCCCTGCACCCCAAACCAAACCCAGGTCCCCTACCCCACCTCATTACCCCTGCACTCCACATGGCCTACTGCTGCTCTGTCACTTGGGGTGGCAACAACTGACCTTTCCCCCAACTTCCGCACACCCAAAACTAAAACTGGCTCCAGCAACTTGCGCTCTCCCACTGGGCCCACAAAAAGCCACCCTAGCCCCTGCCCATCCTTCCCCACACTCCGACACCTGCCACCCCACCACCCCACCTACTCCTGTCCTGGCCTCTGGCCTCCAACCTGATCCTGCCAACCCACCTGTGAGGTCCAAAAACAGCTCCCGCCCAGCCAGCACAAACAGTGAGTTGTGGTGGGAGGGGCGAAGAACTACCAGGGAGGAGGGGGTGGAGAATGGCCACCAAGGGCAAGGACCTAGGACAGTGCCCAAGTGGTGGCTTCCCACCTACTCCCCTGCTGGCTCGGTCCTCTCCACTCTCATGCCCACCCTCTCTCTGCCCCCATGCAGCGAGATGGCTCCAGCCTCCCTATTCCACCCCATGTCACACCTTTTCTCCATTCCCCAAACCCAAGCTTCATCTTCCCATTCTACCCCATCCCAAGCTTTCCCTTTCCATCACCCCAAGTCTCTCCATTCAACACTTCCCCATCCCACCCCTTCCTGTTCTACTATTCCTCACCCGAAACCTCCCCATTCCTCCCTACCCCAGCCTCCTCCATTCCCCCCTCCACCCCAACTCTCCCCTTTTCACCTTCCCCCAAATAGACCCTTTCCACTCTCTCCCATCCCAAACAAACCCATCCCTCCCTCTCAAACTACTCCATGCCCACCTGCCCTCCCCCCCCACCAGTCTTCCACGTTTACCGGACTCCTGCGACCACAAACTCAGGACAAGGTAGGTCCTTCTCGCCAGGAGAAGGGGGGACAGTAACAGTCCTGGTAAACCCCACTGTGAAGGAAAATGCTTGCTCAGCCTCCCTTTGCTACAGCCCATTGCATCTCCCCCCTGCAATGGCTTTTGCTGCTAGTAAATATATAAATGGCATTCATCTAGCTTTTGCTGTATGTATATTACCTGGACCCCTTGTTCCCCATTAGGTCCTTTGATACCCTGTAAATGAGAGGGGGGGGGGAAGGATTTTTCTTGTTATACAATGGTTGAAATACATTAATTCGTTTTGACTACAATGTAAACATTTAGTAGTGGTGGGAATCTGATTCAGAGTAATGTAGTACCAAGAGTCTGCTCTGCAATCTGGTTACAAATTTCAGGCTGCAATACATGCACATTAACTTAGGAGTAATCTCTACTGAATTCAATGGAATTCACTTTAACAAACATAGGATCAATCTGAAAATTAACATCCTGTTGGAAAATGACATCAATATTTTATTCAACAATGACAAATAACTAAATTATCCTAATCTGTCTGATGAGTTTTCCTTCAATTACTCAAAGGAACTGTGGTTTAAAATACAAGGTGATTCTCCAGACCCATACCCAAAACATCCTGGCTTCATAATATAAAACTTCTTCTTGCTAATACCTAGAATCAGGATTGCTAGTGCCCAGTGCCATGGGAATTAGATTTTCTGTGCCAAGTTGCATCCCCTGATCAGCAATTTCATTTGAATTTATCCCTGTCAGTAACATATTTTGGTTTACAATCCAGCAAAATTAAACAAGAATAATGGACCTGACCAGATACTACCCAAAATACTATGGTGGGGATCATGGAATCTGCACATTTAAAAGCAACATGGCATAGGGACAGGAATTGGGTGCTATTTTAAAAAACTACCTGTATGTGGCAGTGGAGCCCTGTTAATAGAACAGCTGATGGTAAGCCTGTTATCATGGGCTGGTCATTTCTTGGTAAGTTTTGGACTTACAGTGACAATCCCGCCTCCGCCCCCTCCGTGAGACCCACTGAGATAAGCTTTTACGTTGTAACCCACCCTGAGACCTTTGGCTATAGAGCAGGCTACAAATACAAACCAAACCAAAAAAAGATTAATTTTGCAATCTGAAGAAATAAAGTGAAACATTTTGAGCAGATTTCAGTTTGCAGAATATGTACATAATTCATGGCATTATGACACGATTCATGAGCATCATTGTCAAAACATGAAACCTTATTTACTGAGGACATCTGAGCAGTGGAAGAAAGTCTGGCAGTGGAACACTGACTGCCCTTCTCCACTACTTGGGCAAAAAAAAATTGATCACAATCCCTGTTTACAATATGAAAGCCACAGGCCATGTTGAAGGTTAGTGGCTGGGTGGGCGAGGGAGAGCGAAACGGAATATAAAATAATCCTCTGAAGAAGTTGTCTTACATAAAGTGTGTAGGAGGGAGAAGATTCTTCAGCTGTCATGTACTGGTCACAAGACTCTATCATGCACAGCTGTACTCCTGTCCCAGTTGAATAAATACTGCAAGGATATATGATAGATTTTTGAGTTTGCTTTTCAACCTCCGCTACCCATAGAGCTTGGGCAAGTAATTAGATTTTGAAACACAACTCAACTATAATATTATGAATAACATTCTGTTAAAACAGAAAGGTTGCAAGCAATTATAGACTCACAGCCTCTAAACCACACATCAAATGGTACCTTCACCATTGAAGGCTAGGCAAAATAAGGAAGTCACACAATTCTTCCAATAAATGTTGGGACTGCATTTGTACTGATTTTTCAGTGGTAGTGTATAGTTAACAGCAAGTAATATAAATTACAACAGAACAGAGGAGAGAAGTTAGTGATATCCCTTGCCTTGTTGTGTAGCAAGCAATACACTCTCCTTCTTAGCAGTAATCAGACAGAAAGTTACAGGGATCAGTGGTTTCTGCTGCCTCTGTCCTATTTAGAATTTGATCTCCCTCTGTTCCTGGGGACTCACTCTGTAACAATCTGTTAAATTTTGAGGAGGTTTGTTCAGTAGGAGTTATAACATTCACATATCTATATTGTTTATTACATTAATGAAGACCTGGGTGTCCTTTTCCAAAGAGTCTTGTATAATTAGGTATCTAATTTTTCCTCATTGGCCATTGTTTGGCAAGCACCATGGAAACTTATTAAACACCTAGATATATGATTTCCAGGATCCCTGAAATGCAGAATCACAGAAGTTCATATTTATGCAATTTTAAAAGATCTCTTTGATGTCCATAGTCTTCACAAATACCTGGAGAAGTTTGCTACAGTACAATAGTTGAAGAACAAGTCTCTAATTTTTATGCCCCTTGCAATAATTTAAGAGTTTTTGCAAGTGGTGGGGAAACAGGAAATGCTACTTCATTTATAGAGTTGCCAACTTCCATGCGGTGGCTGGAGATATCCTGCCATTAGAATTGATCTTCAGGCAATAGAGATTAGTTCACCAGGAGAAAATGGCTGCCATGTCATTATACCCACTGAAGTTCCTCCACTCCCCAAACCACACTCCCACAAGCTCCACCTCCAAAATTCTCCAAGTATTTCCCAATCTGGAGCTGGCAAACTTTATCAGTAATCATATTTTAAATAAAGATAGTGTCATCTGTGTAAATATGACATGTGAATATGGTATTTCCTTTAATTCCTGTCATTTAAAAAAATCACAAATAGTATTTTCTATACTTACAGGGGAGCCTTGGATTCCAATTCCTACTGGACCCATTTCTCCAGGGGCCCCTTGTACGCCAGGTAGTCCTCTTTCTCCCTAAAAAGATAAAGCTTTGTGTAAGCCTCTTTAAAAGCACATATTATGCAAACAATTTCAAAACAGAAGTCAGAACAGCATACCTTAGGTCCACGTGGACCTGGTGTTCCAGCAGACCCAGCTGGTCCCTAAAACACAATAAAAATTCTACCCTGAAAGATAGTTTTTGACAATCTTTATGTGAATTTGACAGTCATTGACATAATTTTTAAATTAATAAACACACACACACAATGAAATGTACAAGAAATCCTATTCAGTTACTGAGTTGAACTCAGAATATTTCATTATAAATACATCACAATACTGTAATTTATTTGTGCTTTAGTTATAAAATCAAATCCAAATTTATTTCTGAGTTACACATGACAGGAAGGGGGTAAGCCACAAAGGATCAGGAGAGATAGGGAAAAAGGTGACTGACTTGCTTGAGTAATCCAGAATCATCAACTCTACAGAAAGCTTTTCTCATTGTCTTTGCTTACATGTGTTTGTTTTAAGAGTGCACATTTGTGTGAGACTTGCTGCGCAGCTAGAGGTTATGTTGATGATGTCAAGGGCTCTTGTATGACATAGGTCAATGATACTTACTGGTTTTCCTGGGAGGCTTGATCCTGGAGGGCCTGTGTCACCTTTAGAACCTGGAGGTCCAGGGGGACCTATAATTCCACCCGTTTCCCCCTATGTAATACATAAGAAAATGATGTTAATTTCATAGAAGAGGGTAATTTAATTGAACTATTTATTCTGGATTTGAATGCATTCCAGACTTCCACTTCCACAGCCAAATAATTTGCTTTGAGAGCTTTTATTTTTTAAAAAGGCGTTCCTAAAAAGGCAACTGGTGATTTTCCTGACAGGCTTTATTTTCTCATTCAAAACTCTGATATCTCTATGCAACGGCAAACCAACTGGATCATTTTTACTTATGAGCATTTTATATGAGTGCTGAAGCAGTAAAAAAAAATGCTCTCAACTGCAAATTCTTATTCTGCTCAGCAACAGGAAAGCAATCTCATACTGCAAACAAGCACTGCAGCTCTCCTTGGGCACACAAACCAGGTGTACTCTATCTGCAAGGGCTCTGTCTCAGTAGTAGTTAGTGTTAGCTGACTGAGGCAACAGCTGTCATTCAGGTTAAGCACTAGAGGCTAACATTTTATTCTAACCTAAGTTTTTGTAAACCAGAACTCATTACAGCCCACAGAAGCATAAAGTTAAAATAACCCTAGGTAGAAAAAAAACTTTAAGATGCCACAAGATTCCTGTTTGTTTTTGCAGCAACAGAATAACATGGCTGCCCCTTGACCACTGGAATTGTAGTCAGTTCCTGCAGGGAATCCTGAACAGTGAAGCATCCCATTCCAGGGTTCTCTCTATCATTAAACTGTTGGGCTGAGTGCGTGCATAACAGCTGTCACACAAATTGATTAAGGATTAAAGGAAACATTTAGTGAAAAAACATACTGAATAGGGAAGGAGAAAGAGATAGCACGCTTGCTCCCTGGCTTGCTACAGACAGTGTGGCACTTCCAAGAAGCAGCAGAATGTCGCCCAAGAGTAGCAAGGAAAAGACATTTAACAGCCTGCTGTAAGAGCAGCCTGCTGGAACCTCTACTCCAACAAACTGTTTTGCACAACAACCAAGCAATTCCCCTAGAGGGCCACACAAACAGAGCAAAGTGGCTGAGGACCTCCCCTGCTTCTGCTTCCCAGCACTGGTATTCAGAGATTTCTGCCTCCACATATGGAGGTGTCTTTCAGAGGGGGGGCAGGAAGCAATATAGTGCTACCGTGGTTGTGTTGGGCCACCTCTCACCTACATAAAGATCCTGAAAAGCCCACATAGCTCTGGAAGCGGACAGAAGGAACAACTGCTGCTCTCCCAAGAGGGTTCCAGCACAGTGGGGTCATCCTACCAGTGCTCCTCATTAGAGGGGGCCTGGCATCTGGACATGGCCCACCCACCCTAGTGAAGGGAGGGGAGGGAGGGGTGACATGCAAGGGAGGGAAGTAAGTGAGGGGTGGCATGCAAGGGAGGGGAGGGAGCCCGGCATCTGGACTTGCCCCACCCACCCTAGCGGAGGGAGGAGGAGGGGTGGCATGCAAGGGAAGGGGAGGGAATGAGGGGTGGCATGCAAGGGAGGGAAGGGGATGGGCTTCCACACTCCTATCTGGTTACCTTTCCTTACGCCACCTCCCCCACTTCCGGCAGGATCTTTTCCCATTCTTTTTATACACCTGATATTGCCTATTCCATCATAAACAAGGTCCAGGAGTAATCTCTTTGGGATATTTGGGTTGGTAAAATAAAACTTATAATATATTTGAGGCAAGCACACTCATCATAGACTGGGGGGGTGTCTCCCACCTGATTTGTGAATTATTTCTATTGAACAAAAGTTTATTTAATCTGTTTCAAAGCTTACCTTTTCTCCTTTAATTCCCGGGTTTCCAGGTGTTCCATGGTTTCCTGGTAAACCCTGGTTAATTAAAAAAAAAGAGCACAGGGCTGTTATATTTGTTTTCCTTATATTTCATATTATTTGCTAAGTTAAAATAGGTCTGCTCTGAAGAACAATATGACAGAGTATGCCTCACTAAGGTTTCCTTCCTTGCAACAGCAAGCAGTCTTAAAATGTTGATTAAAATGTGAAATGTTTCATTCTTAAACATTTTTTACATTTCATATGACAGACTCTCTTCCTTACATATGGCTTAGAAAAACTGAACTTACCTGTACCTATCAAAATACATCCCATTCAAAATCTTACAAGTCAAAAATCTAGAATGTTATATTTGAGGCAAGGAACTGGATTTTCATAACCCAACTGCAGCATTAAAAATGATAGATAATATATGCCCTTGGGTTTATTTTAAAAAATATAATGAAAGCTGATGCTATTTATTTGTCAGTTCCTTCTGTCTTTTCCTAAAACATCAAACACCAAAATTTTCATTATTAATCAAAATGGTTTTACCCATCCAAAGGACATTATTTGAATAGTTTGAGATGATCGCAATGCTGATTTATTTCCTAGCCAGTTTTATCTACATGACAGTGTCCTCAGTATTATAGCTGAAAGTTTCATTAACAGTTCATTAAACAATTTCCTTAAATGCAAGGACTTCAGAAATGAAATAAACTACAGCCTGCCTCAACAAAAAGGGGGAGTTTAAATAGAGCTCCATGCCATTGTGTTGTGTTGAAGCAGCCATTCGCAGCCTAACTGGCCTCTTGGGGTTTTATGAGGATAAAATGGTGAAGAGGACAATGATGTCAGTTGCTTTGGGTACCCATCATGAAGAAAGGCAGGGCATCAATGAAATAAATAAATAATAAATGTGGCCTAACATAAAAGATAAGTTGGTTGATGGTAGGAAGGAAAGATACAGGGGGAAAGTGCTCTCTGGAAGTCCTTGTGGGTTTCTCACCATAAAACTGGACTCAGTGGCTGATACTGGGTAATTTGGCCATACGTTTCCTAGGAAGATGTGCCAGGGGACTGAAGGAGGGACAGCTGAAGATGGGGGCAAAGATAAAAATAGTTTGGTTGGTGGGGAAGGAAAAAAGGAAACAGAGAAAGGGGAGAGGTCCCCTGGCTTTTACAAAAGTCCCCTTCAGTCCCCTGACTTTTACAAAAGAGAAAGAAGAAATGGGGAGTGAAAAATAAAATTCCCTCCTCAAGCCCTTGTGGGTCCTCTACTTATACATATCTACTATTTGTGCCATATGTGAATTCATGTGAAAAAATACATGCATTTTCCTGAAAAAATACACGGCTTCACTTTCCTCTGGAGATTGAAACTTTCAGCCTTCTTAAAACTTGGAGAATGCAGGGATGACATTTACTTATGAATAAAATATTAAAGCAGCTGTTCTTTTTTATCTACTGTGTTGGCGTCTGGGTGCAGCCAAATGTAAGATAAACACCTACATGTTTTGTACTGTCATCTGTTCAGTTAATTCTGATTTTTTTAAATTATCCTTTTATATAAACTGTATTGAACAATTCTCAGAAGTAATAACTAGTAATTATCTTATCAATGATAGTAAAAAATCAGCTGTGTTCTCCTTGCAACCACATCACAAGGGAACCTAACACCAGACTTTCCTCTGTAGGTTTTGTTCTGACAGGCCTCCTCGCTGATATGCACAAATATAACAGGTAAAGCATTTCCATTTTCCTTATGCACAAAATGGAACAATGAAGAATATGAAGACTTCCTCTGTCCTGCCCTGGCAACTTGCTCTCAGGAGTTTTCCTGCCAACATTATAACTGTCACAGTGAAATCCCCCTGAGCAGCCACCAATTGTTTGAATAAACGGATATTTACAGGTGGTGTTAACGGATATTTATTTCCCACATTTCAAAAATGAGTGGAACAAATAAAAGAACAACCAACTGCTCAGTTGAGACAGAGGATTATATTATACATATAAAATTCCTTAACCCCTTTTCTTTTCCAGTCAGACTTCCTAACAATGAATAGAGGCACAAAATACTTTTGCTGCTTTCAAAAAGTTAAACAAACATAAGAAGTTTTATTTTCAGGAACACTAAAAGATGTTGGCACATCAAAATATTTATGAGTTAACTGAAATCAGGTAAGTCAGCGAGTTGGTATATAGTTAAATGCAAGCTGCAGCTTTCTGCTGTGTTGAATGGAAGTTGGCTGATTAGGCAGGGGCCCCCTGCGGTGTGCTGGCAACTGAACCTCAGCATGACAAACTTCCTTGTATCAATGTACAAAAAAGTTGCTGTATGCAGGGAGCAGATGTGGCCCATGGCAAACTTCCTTGTGCTGATGTGCAAGGAAGTTACTACATGCCTACTGCTCTTGCTCTCGGCTTTCCCCATGGAAAGCAAGAGCACTTCAGATGTGCATCTGATGCTACAGTGGGAGAGACAGGAGGTAAGCTCCCCCATCTAAATCAGTTGTTATCACTTTACTTGAGTTCAGCTGCTCTCTCTCTCTCTCTCTCTCTCTCTCTCTCTCTGAATGGTTACAATCTCAGGCTACCCACACAGGACGTTTCATTCAATAAATAAATATAGTTGTTTCAAAACAAAACAAACAGTAGTGCTTTTTTTCCTAAGAAGATTTTCCTCAGATCTTTTTTAAAATTTGACATTAACTTCCCATACACTCCAAAGACAATCTTGTCTTGGCCACTGGTTGATTTCTCTGAGCTGGATTTTTCTTCAATTTTCTGACCTTTGTACAGAAAATAAAAATCCACTTCTATTCCATTTTTTCAGGATCACCACTCCAATAAGTATTCCACTTATTTTCCAGAATGGATCTTTCCCCTTTAGAGAACCTCAAATTTCAACCTTGCATTTCAGTGTGTTTTTGGTTTAAACCAGGGACAAACTGCAGATGCTTTTTCTGCTCTACTAGTTCCTCTTCCACAGAGCCTTCTGGACAATGCCAGAGAATGGAGCACTCTGGTAATATTCCCGTTCAACTTGATCTGACTGAACTCCTCCACCGAGCTCTCTCACCACTCAAACCTCTCAGTGAGCAAAACTCCTCAGAACTCCTCCCAGAATTCCTGAGCGCTGGTTATAGAACTCTCCACTGTTCCCTCCAGCCAATCACACAATTACTGATTCTAGTGGATTGTTTCTCCTATTCATGTGTTTTGCTTTAATTGCTTTAATAGTTTTTATATATATTAATGTGTTTTTAATCTTGATTTAGTGGAGTTCTTTTTGTCTGCTACCTTGGAAGGCTGAAATTTGTAATAACAAATAAACCCTGTTTTGAAGTCACAGAGGGGGGTGGGAGGTGAGTGGGATTGCTGGCCCATATATTCAGCAGAGCTCCCCTAAATGAATGGATGTAGGATAAATACAGACAGTTAGAACTGCCAAGTTTGTCATGCCTCTGATTATGAAAAGAATCTACATGTGTGTGCTTGTACATATTAGGCTCTGTTTAGACCTTCTGCTGATGAAGTGGAATGGGGCAACATTCCTTCCCTGATGGTATGTATAATAGTTGCATAATTAATCATTTAAAGCATTTAAAGACAAAAAAGGAGAAATCCTCTTCTAATCACACAGTTGAGAAAACTTCAGTTCAATATATAATGTAAGGTTCTGTTCCTGGCTCCCTAAATTGGGAGTAGCGATTCTGCTGGTATGTTTGCAAACTGCCACATTTATTTATTTATTAGATTTGTTGACTGCTGTCCACCATCAAGCAGGCTCAGAGATGTTCACATATGCATATTATATAATAAAACAACTGCATACCTTACATTCTATTCAATCTCACAGCACCCTTCCCTTGAATAATAGCCCAGTGAGGGAGGCAGGTAATTTCAGAACTTAACTAAACAAACATAAAAAGATTAGAAATAAAAGCATGCAAAGAATGCAAAGGAAAACAAAAAAAAGAAAGAAGGAAAGAAGAAAAGAAAGAAAAGGAAAAAGGAGTCCAGCCAGAGTAATACTGTTGCTGCTCTCAACCTCAAGTCTGGTAGAACATGTCTGTTTTGCAGGCCCTGACATAAATCCCACAGGGCCCTTGTCTCATTGGACAGAGCACTCCACCAGGCTGATGCCAGAGACCAAAAGGCTCTGGCTGTAGCCAAAGACAACTGAACATATTTCAGTTCAGGGTTCACCAGTAGGTTGTTACATGCTGAGCACAATGCTCTCCAGGGGACATATTGGGAGAGATGATCTCGCAGGGTCCTAGAAAATTTAGGGGTTTTTAGGTTAACAACAGAACCTTTAACCTGATTTGGTACTTCACCTGGAGCCAATACAGCTAACAGAGCACTGGCTGGACATGCTCTTTCCACAGTGTCCCTGTAAGGACCTGTGCAGCTGCATTCTGAACAAGCTGAAGTTTCTGAATCAGTCTCAAGGGTGGCCCTGTGCAGAATGAGTTACAGTAGTCTAATCTGGAAGTGACCATGGCTAGGTTGGGATGAGACAGGTATAGAACACCAGGATGACAGTATAAATGAGGTTCTTGGCATTGCATTCCAGATGGTTAACATGGCAGCCTCTTATGCAAACAGTATAGAGACCATGTTAAACTTGAACAAAGGGAAGCAACCAAATACATCCTAGGTCATTTGTTGAATTAGAAGCCACAATACTTCCCTTCAAATACCAGACCAATGAGTAAGGCTGAAATAGAGGTTAACTGTAAAACAGGACAGAGATTGATATTTTCATATTCAGTCATTAATTTGTTGACTGCTGTCCAACTTACAGCCTTCTAAAGCTAAGCATTTAGTCATCTTTCCCAGTTTTTTCTTTGTATGAGAGAAAAAAAAACATGTTTTCAGTTGCTCCTAAAACATTCAGCCAGGTTGGTGCAGTCGTTAAAAGTGGTTAAAAGCAGGTGGATTCTAATCTGGAAAACCAGGTGTAATTCCCCACTCCTTCATTTAACAATGGAGTCTTCTATGGTGAACCAGATTTGTTTCCGCACTCCTATATTTCTGCTGGGTGACCTTGGGCTAATCACAGTTCTTCCGAACTCTCTCAGACTCACCTACCTCACAAGGTATCTGTTGCATGGAGAGGAAGGGAAAAAGTTTGTAAGCCCCTTTGAGTCTCCTTACAGGAGAGAAAAAGGGCGGGGTGGTGGTGGTGGTATAAATCCAAATGCTGCCGTTTCTTCTTCATTCAAGTGAAAACTGAAAGGGGTCTTTGTTATATTGCAAGATACTTCTCCATGTTTTTGTTTCGATAATCCATTATATGACTTCTCCCATGTTTGAGAAGGTGTCACAAAGGGATAGGATTATAGTCTTATTTGTTAGACTGTCAGTCTTATTGCATAGCTAGCAAACAATGGACACAAAAAGATTATTAAACCACAGAGATGCAGCAACAAAACCCTCTGAAATCTCATGAGCTACACATCAATCACACCGTTCTTCAAGCTCCTTATAAAAATAGCATTACAAGAATAATAGTTATACCAACTAAATTTCACTTCAGTAAATTTTAATGATTATACATGGAACAAGTCAACACTTACAGCTTCTCCTGGCTCTCCTCTGGGGCCAGCTGGTCCTGGTGGTCCCTATGGAATAATTACAAGTATACTTGTAACCAGCATCCTTCCCTTACCGTACAAATATTTAAAGGTTTCTTGAAACTCAAATGCAGTCACCAAAATCAATTGTATCCACACACACACATTCTTTGTATGAGAGAAAAGGTAGTTCTGCTCCTGCCGTGGAGGATATTTTTGCAGGTTCTCTCTTCTTGCTACAGAAGTGGCTTTTAGGAGACCCTGAGGGAACTACAGCAAGAAGGGAGAGGAAGCGATAAGGACATGTTCTATGAATGGAGTTCCCCTCAGAGTTTTCAGGATCCAATCCTGTATCTTCAAGTCTTCTATATCTTTACTCAACCTTTATGCGAGCGAAATCATTTTGAGGAACTAAATTAAAATACTAAGCATTTAAATGTATAGGAAACTCATCACAATAGAGGAAACCTGTAACTTACTTGTTTCTTACCTGTAACTGATGTTTTTCAACTATTTCAAAAAAATGGGCTTTGCTTCTGCACAGTTTTAACTTACAGCCTTCTAAAGCTAAGCATTTAGTCATCTTTCCCTCTTCTGAGCCCATGCACCACTGTGCATGCCCATGAGAGAGGAGTCACAAACTCCCCTTTAGTTCTTCTGAAGATAACACCATAGCAAATGTAAAAGGCACCTGTTGTGTAACTACACAAATAAATATCAAAGAAAACCAGTTACAGATAAGCACCTTTTCTTTTTCTTATTTCTGATCTCTGTGCATGATACAAATGAGATAGCAAACTGACATATCTCGTGATAGGCACAGGTGCAGTCTCGCAAAACAACTATTCATCATTCGCCTAGCCAAGGCATCCTTCTGAGCTCTGACATTTAAGGCACAGTGTTTCATAAATGTGGATCATTAAGAGAAGATCACCATCTTTCTACAACCTTCTGCTAAAGGTTGTAGTTATCACTACAGTTCTAGCAGAATGAACTTTGACAATTATGGATTTATGATTCATTTTTTTCAGTAGTTGTTTGTGTTTGACACCCAGTTCTAAAACAGTGTGAAGAACCTTTCTGTCCTTGGTTAGGGATGGAATAACACACAAAAATGGAAGTAGGGCTTTCCTGAAAGAAACTCTCCTGGTCAAGTAAAGCAACCCCCCAAACAACCAATGAGTGAAGACCTCTTTCTGAATCTGAAGATGGGTTAGATGTGAAGTATACAAAATCAGGTTGAAATGAAAACCTGAGATCACTTTTGGCAAAAACAAAATGTCCAGTCACAGAACTACCATATCTCTATGTAGAGAATAGGGGGTAGGGGGCAGAATAGCACACAGTTTACTGGACTGCCTATCTGATTACACAAACAATAAGGAGACTGTGAAGCAACTTACAGTGTTGAGGCTGAACTGAGTTATGGAAATAAACATCCTTGAAGCTGATAAAGTTCCCAAGGTCCATTCTTGGGATAATGAAGGCACTGACCTTTCTGAGATCAAGTATGGGAAGATGTCCACTATCTTGCTTCAGAACAGCGGACTGAGTAGAATGGAACCCTACTTTTCTTTAGTAGGTCACTATTGCTTCTATTGGTTATTTCTCTAGGGGTATGTTGATCTCAAGTCACATTGTGGAACTGGGGGGAGTACATTTGAACACTCTGGAGGAGCAAGCAAATCAAACTATATTGTATATGCTACCTTGATTAGGAGAATCTACACATGATTGGTGATAGCATCCCATGCTGAAAGATATTGAGAATGGCAGAATGAAAGGAAGACTGAATGAAGTTAAAGGCTCTTCTCAAAACCCCTAGCTGAGACCTCCAGGGTAACAGTGGTCTGAATGGTAGCACTTTTGAAGTGCTCTCAGGCTTGTCTCAGCAAGGGTGGAGCATCTGAACCTCAGGGAGAGTGAATATTTGTTCTCCTATCCACTTTTGAGAGAGGAAAATGTGCCCCAGGAACCAGCCTGGGGAGCCGCTGCGTCAGGGGAGGAGTGAGCAGCTGCCCTCCTCCCTGCTGCTGATTGATCAGCCAGGTCACATGACAGGGGACCGTCACATGATGAGGGAGGCCGATGCGCCTATAAAAGGTGGCGCCTGGCCAGCTCTGCTGACAGCCGAGAGGAGCACTCACTCATCATCAGTGTGGCTGGCCTATCTGCTTTGAAGGGCCAGATTCATCTGCTGAGGCCTCGGAAGAACTTGAGCATTAGGCCCTGGGGAGCGGGCAGCAAATTAGGAGGGGTGGGGGCACGTAATGGAGGTAGTTCATGCTCAGAGGCCCGCCAGACTATTGGCGGGGCCTCCTTCAAAGGGCACTATGCTGCGTTTCTTTTCCTCCTTGCCTGACATCTGTATTATTGCCGCTTGTCTCCTCCTCAGTACCATTCAGTACTGCTTTTCTCCATGCCAGCTTACTGGAGAAGGGGCATAGGAGCCCGAGGAAGAGCAGTTGGTGGCCATTTTAGGTGGCCTGAGGCTTCCCTTGGGAGGCCATTTTGGGGAACAATTTTACTGTTCCTTTTTTTAAAAAGGCTTGGGAGTGCAAGTTGTCTTTTCCCTCATCCACCCCATGGTTCACTGTTAAGGGGCTTGGAAATTTTTAAGCTGTCTTACTCTCCCATCCACCTCATGTATCTGAGCGCGGCAGGGGCTCCCGCCACCACCGTGCCCGGACTTGCGCGTTCGGGCGGGCGGGAACCTCGCTGGCAGGTCGAATCATCAATGCAATCAAGGAGGAAGTTGGCGACGGGGTGAAACGGAGCCAGGTCGAAGAGGCGACGGCGAGGCAGGGCGAGGGCTCAGCGGGGCGCGGGGAGAAAGAGCTGCATGGAGCGCAGCTGAGCCCAATCAACGAGGCTTAGAGTAGCCTCAGCTGGGGAGAGGGAGGGATTTGAGAGCCGGAAGGGCATTTAAGAGCGGAGGCAACGGCGCTCGGGAGCTGCCGCTGCAGCGGGGTGCTGGGAGGGGACTTGTTAGTGATGGTGGGGAGGAAAAAGGAGGAAGCGGCAAGGTTGGGCCGGGTGGGCAGGCAGAAGGCAGCTCAGCCCAGGGGAACTGACTCTAGCCCAGTGAGGTAACTGGGCTGGGCGTGCTGCCCCTTTGGAGCTTGGGTCCAGCTGTCAGTGAGGCAACTGCAGCAGATCCATTTCCTGCACTCACAGGGATAGGAAGGGAAGGCTGTGAAGTCTGGGACGGGCTGCCTACAACAGCAGGTGCCCTGTGGGCTAAACTATTTCTTGGCCCCTTAAGCCAACTGGAAAAAGACACCTCTGGGGAGACAAGCCCCCAGGACAGGGAGGGAGGGAAGGAACCACAGCCCGAGAGCCCAGGGTGGGGAGGGGAAGCGCCACATCATGATTCACTGTTAAAAAAAGAGTTAGTTGATATGGTTGATAGATAGTAGTGTTGGGGTAATTACTGCTTAGGCTTTTTACTGGGGTATTATAGTTAAGGGGTTTTATAGTTGATAGCTACTTAGTGGTAAGCATTGAGTGGGAAACAGCATTGTGCAAATTCTGGATGGGGCACGAACTTTGGCTTGGATGATATTGTGACTATTAGTTGGTTGGGACGTCGAGGCATGGTCTTGGATGCCCTGCTGCCTACAGTTTGCGAGTCAGTGCTTCGCTTTGGCCTTCTTCACGGTGTTGTGCTCCAGCTGGGTGAAAAAGACATTCCAGTTTGGAAGGGTGTGGTGCTGGCACACTGGATGGCTGAGGACCTGCAGGTGCTACACTGGGGGTTGCCAAGGGCCAGAAGGTGTTGGTCGTGTTTGCTGGAACAGAGGGCATGGCGGAATGCACTGAACCCTAGAAAAGTTAACAGGGCTAGGCGTTGTCAGGTCAGGCCACAGCCCGGGTGGTACGGGATATGGGCGGTGTGGTTATCCTGCAGATGAAGAGGTGCAAGAGGTGCATTTTCACCCTGATGGAGTCCACTTATCCAAATGGGGGATAGACATTTGGCTTCACACCATAAGGCATGCTCTACTGCAGTGGCTAAGTGGCACGCAACAAGCCAGTGGCTCCGGGCTTGGAAAGCTGGGGCGGAAACTGTTGGTAACAGCTCAGTGGCGGTTTGGGGCATAGGAGCACATGCACATTGGGAAGGCAGAGCTTGTATGCTGGACCTTCCCACGGTTGGGGGCCTCAATAAGAGGTCTGGGGCTAGTGGAGGGCTCGATGGCCCAAGCCTTGGGGCTCTGCTTGAGAGCTCACTACTCTCGGCAGGAAGGGGTGTCACTAAATGGGTACATGCTCAAGTAGCACCTAGTAACTTTCTGTCCCAATCCCCTTGGGGGGACAGTGCCAGGTTCAGCGATTGCTGCCTGAAGGGCCCGGGTTCAGCAGTTGCTGCCTGTATGCCAGATTCAGCATTCACTGCCTGGTGGCCAGGATGTGCCCCTTATGCTCGCCCAGCTTCTCAAGCTGTTACTAATAAATGGGCTGCAGCCAAATTCTATTCCAACTAAGAATTGTGTCAGTGGTCAATAGAGTGAACATCCACACATCTGCACACAAAAAGGTTTTGACAGTTGGATCCTTGCAGATCTAATCAAAAGGGGACTGTGAGGTTCTGATTTTATCAAGAACAGTGAGATAAAAGCAAGCTGGCAAACAGCTTATAACTAACAACATTCAGAACCAGCCTCCTCATTTTATTTTTCTATTTTCTGTTTCATTTTACCTATTTCCTTAAAATGGATTCTAAAGTCTAAATAGAGGATAATAATTGTGGAGAAGCTATTTTTATCTCTCATATACTGAGAGCTGAAGAAGAAACCTGCAGTTCTGGAGATAAGGATTAAAGTTTGCATGCTAGACTGTGATTTATGATTCAGCAGAACATCTAGAAAAACTGTCAAGAAGGTTGTGCATAATATTTATTTATTTATTTACTTACTTACTTACTTACTTCATTTACACCCCATCTTTCTCCCCAACAGAGACCTAAAGTGGCTTACATTGTTCTCCATTTGAAGCATATAAATATTAAATGTTAAAAATAGTTAATTGTATTGTAGCAAGATCTGGAAATCAATATTGTCTATAAAAATGCAAATTTTGTCAAAATGTTCTGTACACTTTACCAAATATGATGTACATACTTGTAGTCCAGGACTTCCAATGGACCCAGGAAGACCAAGCTGTCCAGATTCACCCTGAAGAAATGTTTTCCAGAAGGCAAGTTAATTGTATATGTTTACATAGATGAAAAATTTCCACTTAATAATTCTTTTAGAATGTCTACTAATGAGATGTTCACTGTAATTCCAGTTGTGTCTTTTCTGTTTTATGCTTCTTGTTCCCAACCTGATACTGGCCACAAAGTATTCCACACTGGATGCTGGCAGAGGTCAGCCTTTTAACATCTAGCCTGGTGAGGAGTTCTGGAGAACTCAAAAGCTGGCACACAATTTCACAATCCTTTGATTGATCATATTGACATGTATCACAGAAGGATCTTGTTTTTCATCCATTCATAACGATTAGGCCCTGAATACAAGGCAGTGAAATCCAGTGTATGATTCACAATCAACTTTACTGCAACAACATGACAAGGCAGAGTTTCACTAGTATCATAGGGGGTAAATATCTAAACAGAACATGATTACTGACATTTCTTCCCTTAATTACACTGTGAAAGCTTTGCTCAGATTAGTAACTTACATATTCACAATTATATAAGGCCACATCTAACTCTGAATCTATAACAGCACAATCCAGAGTGCACAGTGGCCAGAGACAGCTATGTTACCACAATGTTCCCAAAGGGCTTTCAGGCAGTGCAGGAAAAAAACACAAGAAAACCTCCAGCCACGTGAATATTGCCCATTAGACAAAAAGGACATGTCTCACTTTTTGGTGGCATAAGTCTGCGGCTGGGGAGTGAGATGTTCTCAGACTGAAAGCCAGGTGGAAGCTTCATCCATGGAAATGCCCCTTACCTGCCCCCAACTATGCTAATGGATCCACATGCACTGGCAGATCCAGGCTGTTCCATGTTCAGGTGCTACAGGGCTGGGCAGCACCTGCCTGCTGACAGTAATGGAAATATGTATCAAGCCTGTTAGGATTCTGCATGAGAGCAAGCCACTAGTCTGAATATCTAAGTTTAAGGAACTGTACAAACTGTGAAACATCTAAAAAACTGAGGAACGTCTAAGCTGAACTGTAATTGAGAACTGAAACTAAGCAAGTATTCTTAAGTATTCTTAAGTCTGTGCTATGCCAACAATCAAATATTGATACTATGGTAAGCTATTTTGTAAATATATATTTATCCTGCCTTATCCATTTCTTTCTCCCAAGTTTTTCATCTTCCTGTATCATCTCCTCTATTTGCTAATAAATCTTTAATCTGTTTAAGTTTAAATCTGCCTCAATATTATTATTTTAGATTGCCTTAGTGAGGGGTCAATGGGCTTCTTTCACCTTCTTGGAGTATAACAGAGCTCAGGGGAAGTGCTTATCATCAAACACCATTCCTGAAGCACCTCAGTCCCTGACAGGAAATAGGTGAGAAAAAACTGAAAGGACAAGTCGTGAGTGATTTCCCTGCCTTGGTGATATTGGAAGGTGTGGGGGGTCTGTCGCAACATCCTTGCTGAGTACAAGCACCAATATTTATTATTTATTTTATAGGGGAACAAGAGTCATCTGTGTATCTCCCAGGCCTTCTGGATGCCAACTTCTGGATGTAACAGTTGCATAAAATCTATGTAGTCAACAACCTAAATAAAGTTAAAGACCCAACTGTACCATTATAATAAATTCCTGAGCAACCTTTTTACATTCACAGTTTATACAAAATATGTCTAATAAAATTACCCCACAAAAATAAGCATCAAATCAAAAGAGATAACAGATAGTTTTCAACTATACTTACTGGGTCCCCCTTTTCTCCTTTTTCAGAGGCATCTCCCTAAGATAAAAAACAAAATCTTAATATTTATAGGGACTTTGAAAATGAAATCCTTCTATTTCTAAAACACAGCAACCAACCAGTTAGTGAAAGTGTGAGCTATAATTAACATTAACAATACATTTAAACATTGTGCTAATTTAATGAAAGGTAACATAACAAATAAGCAGGGGTCATATGGACTTGCAAGGGGCATCTAATTATTTCCCTCCATACTATTTCCTCTTTCTCTTCCCTGAAAACCTGCATAGCTCCTTGCCTTTCCCTGCTTCCTTCTTCCCACCCACCAGTCAACTTACTGCTATCTACACTCATGTCTTCAGCTTTCCCACCTTTACTCCCTCTGGTGTCTTCTACCAGGGAAAACTATGACCAAATGGAGCCATACCACCCACTAGGCTGGAAATAGTGAATGCTGGCTGCCAGGCTCAGCTGCATGCTGGGGAACCTGGAGAGACATGTGGGGGAGTTCTCACTTTCCCCTGTATTCCTCTCCCCACACTACTTTCTTTTTCCCTTCTCTTGGCATTCCTGTATCCTCACATTTTCCTGCTTTCTTCTCTCCTTCCCACCCACCAAACAACCTACCTTTTTATCTGCCTCCCATCTTTGACTATAATTATTTATTTTCTTCATTTATATTGTGCCTTGAACCACTACGCAGACCCACATGATGGAAGTTTATATGAGTGGATCATAGGTCTGAGAATGAACCATGACTCAGGACTGAGTCACATATGTGTGCCAACTACTAGGCAACACATTTACTTAGTTCAGGTCTACAGTTCCCACTCAAAAGTGCTGGAAATGGTTAATATTGGTTAAAACAAAGCAGAAGACATGTAATCAAATCAAAATCCCTCAATTAAAGTAACCCTATGCCCAATTAAACCTGGATATTGAATGTCAGCCCAATAAGGAAAGTTTTGCAGCTTTTCTAGAAAGTATGTAACCTTATGATAGAAGTAAACTGTATGTTAGAGATCTGCAGTTGGCTCTTTTGTCTTTTAAAGCATGTATAAGAAGTGTCCTTGGGGGGGAAAAAGATTTGCTAAACTTCCATGCCATTTTTACCAAAAATATGGTTTCTTTATATTAAAAAATAGCATCTAGAGAGGTCAGTCATTTACTCTGGGAAAACAACGTGAGGAAAAGAATTAGTTTTCCTTACCCAGTGATTCTAATCCAACCCCCCTATTGCAAGACTACTGTATATAAAGTATAAAGAGATAGCTGATCCAATCATGGAGCTTCAACACCTCTTAATAGTTGTGATGCCATGAAGGAACAAAGGCAAGCTCCATATTAGGTCATTGGACTAAAGATAGGAAACAAATTTGCCAACTTAAATCATAGTGATCAATTAACTAATATTGTCTAATTTCATTTGACATATCTTAAGAGGCTCAAACCCTTCTGATCTGTAACACTATTTTCAAACAACACTATATAGAATGCTGTGAGAGCTTACTTTGGCAGCACTTATACTAATATTGGAACAATACAGTATGTGGTGGATTGCCCCAGAACAAAGACAACAATTTAGTAAACAATGGTTTTTTAAAACCTTTCTAATACGGTTTACAGTGACAGCCAAGTGTGTGATTTTCAAAATGAGATAATGAAGTATCTCTTATGATACTTTAGTAGCTCTGCCCAGTACCATTAGCTAACATACATTTGTCTTGCAAAAAGCACATATCTTTTAAGATACAAAGCACCCTGCTTTGTTTGTTAAACAGGCATTCTATAATGCAGATTTTATTGTGAAAGAAAAATGTGCACACCTATGGAACCTAAATCATAATGTATCTCAGTAGCTTAGTCACACTTCAAGGATGGGGAACAATGTAATACCACAGAACACAATTAAACTGATTTAATGAAAAAGACAAAAAAATCTTTTAAAAGGAGATGTAAAAAAAGCAAGCATAAACAAACATAATCCCAGCATAAAGAATTCCCCTGAATTTGGATTAGACTGGATTACAATTCAGGGAGGGATTACAATTTAATCAAACAACTGTTAAAGAAAAAATTGGAAAAGTTTATTCTACTCTTCATGGGACATTTATCTCCCTAGACACTTTCTTGATATCCTTTCCTTATTTGTTTTTAGACAGTAGAATTTCTGCAGTAAAATACCAATGATAAAATATCACCAGCAGCAAAAACCATTCAAAGTTTATTTGTTTTTGCTGTCGGTGGTATTTTATCATTGGTATTTTGCTGTAGAAATTTATTGTATTGATTTTTTTGTTCTCAGTTGACTTATTTTACATTGTTTTATCTTGGACACTTAAAAACTAAAAGATGGGAAATAAATATTAAAATAACAGTACGTCTGAGAGTCTCACCACATATGGGGCCCTCTGCCGACTAAAACCAAACATGGATACCTTGCTTTGAGTCATTTCTTTGAAAGGTAAGGAGACAGAATCACTCATGAGTTGGGCAATCTACAGTTCTTACTTGCCCCTGTAGAAACAATTGTAATACATAGCTAAGTGTGGACCTTATGTTTGTGCTGTTCCTCACCTGTTTCTGGAACCTATTCTACTATTTTTTAAAGGAATAGACTGGGGAGCTTGAAAATGAAGTACTTCTGAGTTCTCTTTTTATCCAGCACCTAGCAATACATAGCATAATTTTCAGAATGTTATGAACATTGCATTTGCTTATTAAAAGCACAATTGGAAGAAATACTCTTCTGCATCAGACTAATAAAACAGAGGCAGGAACAAAACACAGTATTTTCAGAATGTATATAAATATTGGAAATGTATTCTAATGGAAATTTTTCAGTTCATTTAAGTTCAGTTCAGTTCATGAATTCATTTAAATCATATAATCATCTGACTGACTTTGCATACACATAAGAAAATTCTCAGTGAGAACCTATTCAAAATCACAGTGCGTTCTGTAAGTGTGAAGATATGTGTTTCAAACCATAAAGCTACTGATAACTGACAAGTGTGCAATAAATTCCTAAAGGAGAACACAAGAAAAATAACTGTGTGTCTGAAATGGTAATAAAAAATTGGGACAGTTGTCCTTCCCAACCATAAACTGGCAATAGAAACCAGACTTGCATCCAAAAGATTGAAGGCCTAGAACAGGAGTATCCAACCAATTGCCCACCAGATATTCATGGACTACGATTCCCATCAGCTCTACCAACTGGCAGGGGCTGGTGGGAACTGTAATCCATAAAAAATCTGGAGGACCTTAGGTTGGACACCCCTGATCTAGATGATGTGGGCTGGGGAATGAATATTGCATAAATAGTGCCAAGATATTTACTGAAGCTAAATAGATTTAGGGTTGACTTGGTGCTTGGATGGAAGACCTGTGACTCATCTTGAGTTCCAAGAGTTCAATTTCTAGGGTGGAAGAAGAAAACAGGTAGGATTTAAATAGGACCCCAGGGCAGTGGTCCTAGTATCTTCAGGATACCTTTTAACAGAGCCATTCATTTTTATTGTCAATCCCCCTCCCCCGGCCATTTATTGAAATATGAATGTATATCTATAAAACATATTCAGCTAAATCAAGTCTAGAGAGCTCCAAGTTAGGAAAAAATTATGAGGTAGGGTAGTGTAAAAAATGCATACAAAGAAAATGGAGAATGGGGTTCTCTGTTAAGAGGTCCAGTACGGTCTTTCTATGGTTCTACTTCACAAAACACTTCTGTAACTGTTGCATGTATAGATTCAGACTGAGTATGGGGCAGGTGAAAACTAAAGTAACAGGGAGATCTTTTTTTCAATGCAATTTGGTGATGCTTTAAACCATCTGACAGGAATTTGAGCGTCTTGGCAAAATCTGCATGTTGAAAGAGGAAGTCCCTGATT
This sequence comes from Sphaerodactylus townsendi, assembly GCF_021028975.2. NCBI lineage: Eukaryota > Metazoa > Chordata > Lepidosauria > Squamata > Sphaerodactylidae > Sphaerodactylus > Sphaerodactylus townsendi. Next base: position 142,940,025 of record NC_059425.1, read on the forward strand.
GGGGGCCATGATGCAGCTGTGTTGCATATTGCATTACATACCTGAGTGGCATCTTGGAATAAGTGTTAGGTACTTTATGAGAGAGAGTGCCCAGTATTCACATTCTGTGTAACAGTTTTATGTAAGATCACAAGGAAAGGACATCCTTATTGTCCTTTTCATCAAAGAAGCTTGTTTAGTGGGTACCCAAGAGAGTCTTTTTAGTGGTAGACTCATGATTATGGAACAACCTCCCCAGGGAGGTGTTCCTGGTCCCCTTACTTCTAATCTTCAGAATACAACTGAAGATGGTTTAATGTACTGCTGCATTTGATTGAAGCAATCCTAAATTGTGAACTTAAAATTTTGGGGTTTATGTATTTTTATTTACTCTATTTTACAAATTTTATTTATGTTGTAGGCTGCCTTGAGCTCCCTAAGGAAGAATGACAGATAATAAACATTTTACATAAATAAAAGCTAAATAAATACAAGCCATATGGGCCTTTCTTGGAAGGTACAATTGTAAGCAGTCAGACACCTGACCACAAAGGCATTGGGACCAAAGACTGGCATAAGAACAGGCACTGTTCCTCACAATGGATGCCTCTTAGACAGTTTTGGGATCGATCTTTTGTGGCAAGCCTGGGCAGAAAGGTGGTTGCCTGCTGAACTTTTTGGCCCTAAATTGTGCCTGCGTGGACAATGGGGCTATCTAATCCCCACTGTATCACCCTACGGTGATTTTAATCCATGCTCTGAGCTGACAACTACTTACCCTATCTGCACTATCTACTTACTGTACTACACTATCTACCCTATCTACTTACTCAATTTTTATTTAGGAGAGTAGCCCAGGCATTCCCTTGGGTCTTGACAACGTATCAAGTCTCTCCTTATACCCCTTTAGGGGTATAAATATTGGTACTTTGATGATTCATAGCGTGTGTGTTCTGGATCTGTACCTACACCCTCACTTGCATGTGGACTCTCCCTTTTGCTCTTGGAAACACTGGACATTTTCCTCTTCAGCACTGTTTCCTCTGGACATCCCTTCAAGACTGGTAATTATCACTCATCCCTGAAACCCTATCCTTCTTCCTCCCTTTTCTCTTAGCCAGGTCTTGTATGCTGTGTGTATGTTTTTTGCTTAAAATATATTTTTTGTTTTATGGTTGAAAAAAATTTAACCACTCAGCACCGGGTGCAAAACTGTGTTTTTGGAAAAACTAGCTCCTTCAGCGAGTTTCAAAAACACCATTCCCCAACCGGTTGGGGGGGGGGGAAGCACAGTGCTGCCTCATTTCGGAGGCAGGACCCCTGCAAGGTTCTTCCCGCAACCGATGTTTTTACCGGGCCCACACCCGTGTTTTCGATCTCACCCCAGCCCCTACTCCACACAATCCATTGCATCAAGTTTCATTTATCCATCCGAGGGCTTGAAGGGTTGGATCAGACCTGCTTAGACTGAGAGCTGAAATTCTGGTTCCAGAAAGTCTAAATATTTAAATCTGAAGTTTAGATTGGTCAGTCATCTCTTCCATCAGCCAAAATACTAAACTTAGCACTCCTTCTCTGGCAACTTGCTTGCTTAAAAATAAGTCATTAAATACTTCACATGGGACAGCTGAGGGGAGGAGTATGTTGGTATACTATAAGAGGATTTAAAAGATGATTAATTTCTTGAAGGCAAAACAGCTGGCCCACATTTAGCCAGAAGATATTAATTGGGAAACATGAGAGGACTTAGGAATTCATAGAGCCTCATGGTAGTGAGAAACATGAATCTCACAGACAGATGCATATCAAACTGAGAGGACCTCCACAATGGCTCTTGTTCACCTGCCTCAAAGTTAAATAATATTAAATCAGAAGGCCACTAAAAATGGTGCCAAATATGACAAGAATTATTCTGAGAATTAAGCTATGCATTAGGAAGAGAAAACTGCTGGATGAAATATATTTTTGTAGTTGCACTCAGTGTAATGAATGCAACAGACTGATTGCTTTCTTCATTTTCCACATAGCCTCCTCCTCCTCCTTCTCTTCTAATGATGCTTGAGGTAGCTTGCAACAATTCATAAAACAAATTACACTATCATAAAAGTCCATGCCCATATGAATACAATAGTAAAGCTAATTGGAAAATTACCATAAACTCCCATTAAAAAGTCCATTTGGGAAAGGTTTACCTTTCTAAATTCCACCATAAAAACCACAGAGATTCACTAAATGGTCTTCTAAACAGAAAGATGTTTGCTGCGCTAATTATGAAAATAAATTGTATGCTGAAAACCCAGGGGATCCTCAGAAAGGACCAGGGATTCATTGGTCAGAAGAGCATTAATGGTGGATAAAATTTTACAGGAGAAAGAGGAGGTATGCATAATCACAGTCCTGCCCAAAAGCTTTCTATTTTGGGAATAGATTATTGAAAGAGTAGGCAGGACAACTCCAGAAATACTTGGATCAGTCGTTGGTCCTTTTGAATCTCAGTTGAGGCCTGGGTTTGATACTGAGAAGCCTTTAGTGCTACTTTTGGTCAACCATGCTATACTGTTGAGATGCCTGGAAGGTGGGGTGGGGTAGGGGTGGGGTTCTGGGAAGAGCAGTGTGGATGTGAATCCTCTCGTCAAACTACTGATAAATGTTGCAGTGGGAGATGCTGAATCCCTTGGGAACTGAGTAGGATGGGAGTGGGGACACAAGGCTCTGTGTTGCCTGCCTTGTTGTTCCATATCTGTGTAAGGGGCCTTAATTAGTATTTCTGAATGCAGTGGTTAAGTGACTGAGGAAGAATAAATTGAAGTTGATTCCAGACACGATAATGCTGTGCAGTCTGGAAGGGCCACTGATTTAAAAAGGATTGTTCTTTTTACCATCCATGGTGTGTTGCTTTCGCTGAAAGACTCAGTTAAGAGCTTGGACATTTTGCTAGATCCTGGATTCTGTTGGAGAAGCAGGTATCCACGACACTAGAACATGTTTTTTCCCGCCTAGTTCGGAAGCTGGCTCCCTGTTTGCAGATGCTTGATCTGGCCATACTGATCAGTAATATCAAAGCTAGATTACTGTAACATTCTTTACACGGGTTGCCCTTGAAGACACTCCAGAAATTGCCACTGATGCAAGATGCAGCAGTTCATTTGTTATTTGGAAATAGCTGGTGGAATGATCTCACTCCTATTTTGAGGTTCCTCCACTGACTGTTTGTTAGTTTCTGGGTCCAATTAAAGGTGTTGGTGCCCAGCTTCAAAGCCTTTCATGATCTGGGACCCACATTCTTCAAGGACCACCTCCATCTGCACATTCCATGTAGCAAATTCATTCTGCCCAGTGAAGTCTACTGGCAGTATTTGCCCTGTCTAAGGTATATTCAGAAACAGTCCTATGGAACAGCCTCCCTGAAGAGGTCAGAGAGTTCCTACCCTTCTGACTTTATAGAAAGGCTGCAAAACAGAGTTATCTGACAGAGCTTTTGGACAGCCTGAGCTGTTGCCCAGAGCACAAAGTGTTTTTAGATTGAGTTTTTAATATTTTATATCTGTTGTGTTAATGTTTGTTTTATCAATTGCTTTTTATGTTCTTGGGTCCTGAGATGCTCAGGAGAAGGTGGGTGCCTACAGATTTAAATGAATAAACTATAAATAAATGAATGAATTAGAAGGAGCTTGTTCCCCTGCCTGTGTTTGAATGTGTGGTTGAATGTCAAGTAGAATTTAAAATGTCTGAACAGCTTCACTTCCACTCTCATGACACCTCATGACACTTCATCCTCCAGTTTCAATCATCCTTCCAAATATAAAAGAGACTTGTACATTCATGAAGTCACATGAGGCAGCAAGCACACATTTCCTTCACCTTTGCACATGAACATTAAAATCCATACCTGGTAATATGGCCCTTTTAAGGAATCTGGATGTCCTGGCACACCTGGGAGGCCCTAGAATGAGCAAAATATGGTTATCATTTAGATAATTATTTGTGTATACTTGCATTTCAAATCAATATTTTAACATTCATAAAATAGATTACTTGGCATTTTTAAACACAAATATATTATCACAAAAATATTTTAAAATGCTCTGTTGATTTTTAATAGTGGAGGCCACTGGATTACAAATTAGAACAACAAGAATGTAATTACTATCAGTCTTTGTACAAGTAATTTATTGGTGTCAAAAGGTGGGCATAAAAGATCCTTGTAAATCTTGCTCAGTTATAGCATGTGTAATACTTTCTAAGGCAACAAAAAAGATAAACCTGCAACAACTTCTGTAAGACATATGTGAAATCCAAACTCACCTCTGCCCCTAATATACAACTTTTTATTTGTCAGCTGCCCTGCGCCTTGAACCTCAGTACTGGGTTTTTAACTGGCAGCAGATCTCCATAGGATTGGATTTATTTTAAAAATATTTATATCTCCCTTTTTTCCCTGATAGGGGACCCAAAATGGCTCTTCCTCCCCTCTGCCACTTAATCTTCACAGCCACTTTGTAAGGGCAAGTTAGGCTGAGAGATTAGGATGGGTTCATGATTACTGGTGGGCTTCCACAGCTGAGTGGTGGGTTTGAATTCAGTTGTCCCAAGTCGTAGTCTCTAACCACTATACTACACTAGGGAACATGTACATCAAAAGCATGTCCTCGTGCCCCCGCTCCATGTTTTCATTGTCCATTTAATTGCACTGTTGTTCAGCTTTCTTAGATCTGAGCGCTTTTCAATACAGTTTATAGTCTAATGGGTGCTGGCTTTCTACTGGCTGCACCTCATACGTCCTTTCCACACAGATACCCAAAAACGATTGCAAAATGTTTTCTATTACCCCTGTTTGTCTGAACTCATTCCCTCAAAACAATTCCTGGCAGCCCTTTTGTGACCATTCTGGGTTTTTAAATTTTCTGTGGATTTGATGCTATGTTGCTTCAAAGGCTTGTATTGCGATTCTTACAGGTTGTGTACATGAGGCTTTGAAGATTCGATCCCCCAACATAGTTTTTTTTAATGATGAAAATAAACAGCTCAGAAGTGAGCTCAGAAAATGGCGCCAAGGAGGAAGTTCAGGGACTGCAGAATGGTATGGGAAACATTTTAAAGAGATCTGCACAGCAAGTGAAAACACTGTGAAAATGTTCCCCAAAACAGCATCACTTTCAATGTTGTTTAAACTGGGGACCCCAGATTCTCCCCTCATGGTGGATTTAAAAGGAGAATCTGGGCTCCTTAGTTTAAACACCTTTGAAAGTGATGCTGTTTGGGGATGGATTCCAGCATCACTTTCAATGTTGTTTAAACTAGGGACCCCAGATTCTCCTTTTAAATCCACAGTAAAGGGAGAATCTGGGTCCTCAGTTTAAACAACATTGAAAGTAATGCTGGTTTTTTTTTGGGGGGGGGGGAAATCCACCCCCACAAGTATCATTTTCAATGGAGTTTAAATTAGGGAGTCCAGATTATCCCTTTAAGGTGGCCGCCACAGGTCAAGGGAGGGTGCTGACCCTCCGGAGCCAGAGCCCGTGCCAGCATGTCAACTCAAGCCCCTTCCAGCCTTTCCAAGCAGTAGACCTGGCTGGGCCCCTTGCTGCCTGCCCAACTGGTAGACCTGGGCACTCCTCCGTGAGATTGGCAGACGGCTTGATTTCTCTCCCCTGTCAACTGTATTTAGGAAAAATGGGGGTGGGGGGGGGCAGAAAACTCAGATTATGCCCAGTTCTCCATTTTCCCTAGATATACATCAGCCCCATCCTCCCGGGGTCCGTGCAGGCAGGCTTCTGCCGTCCTTAGGCCCAGGGAAGAGCTGGAGCTGGCAGCAGGGTTGCGCGGGGTGGAGTTACGCAATGCATGGGGGCAGAGTTATGCGACCACATTTTGTCCTGGGGCGCCACTTCCCCCCATACACCTCTGCTAAGAAGAGGATTCATTTAAATTGTTTTCAGGCTGAAAATAAAACATTTTAGGGATTAAACCATGCATAACTCTACAGAGGAAATGTTCCTGCCTTGAAATGTTTTATTTTGGTTGTGTAGAATTGTTCCTTGATCTCATACAGAGACTGAGTTCTAGAAGAATAACAGTGCAATTAAAAAGATCACAAAAACAGTCAGTCTTGAAATTATCTTTCTTTCAACTGATTTACAGGAAAGATTTGTTTAAGAGAGCTTTCAAATTCAGAAAGGAATGAACTGTCATGGGATTCTAAATTAGTCTCAACAAAAGCTCATACTTTTCAGTAGATGATTGCCCCAAGAGAGGTATCCTAAGAAAGCTTCCCACTTTGAGAAGGTCTAGCCAGGACATGCAAAACAATATTCATGATAAAACCATCTATGTCCCAATGTATGAAGCTTTAAATATTTATAGCTATGTAAATATAAATACGTTTTGAGAACCAAAGGAAACCAAACAAATGAGGCCAGTAAAGTGATTTTAACAGAAAGAGCAGATCAGAAAAATAAGCAACACTACCAATTATCTGCTGTTTATATTGGCTTTCACCCAGGTATAAATTTTAATCTCATACATTTTACATAAGTGTTTTAACTCCACAGCAAGTACTGTTTTATTAATGGTCACAACATTCTTGAACAACAAACTGGCATATCCTTGAACAATAATATGGACCCTGGAAGATTGTGATCTGGTCAGTGTGAGTTATTTGGACACTGAACCACAACAGCTGGGAGGACAGAAGACAATTTAAACCCAGAAAAGCAACTCACACCTAGTATCAGCCATAAGGCAAGATTCACCCATACAAAATCCCATTGTATAATGCAAGAAGCATAAAGCAAAAACAACTAAGTGTAATACATATTTTGCCTTTAGGCAGTGTGTGTTAGTTTAAAATATGAGTTGCCATTAGGGATAGGTTGAAAAGGGAATACAAAACAGCACGGGAAAAGGACCATGTCCCTCCATAGTCACACCACTCACTGGCCATGTTCCCAAAAGAAAAAAGTGTTGCCTTGGGGCTCACAAGGTCTCCTGGAAAGTATAGTTCCTCAGGCAGTTTTTACTGAGAACAGGCCTTTTGCAGCCTGAAAAAGTTCTGGAAAAGGAAAGGAACTAAGGTAAGTGTGGGAAGGGGGAAAGGGGTGCCATGGGGGGGCAGCGCCGGGGGGGGGCGCCGGGGGGCATGGGGGCAGAAAATGTAGAATGTGCACCGGGCGCAGTTTGGGCCAGCTACGCCTCTGCTAGAACCCGACTCACGAACAAGCAGGGCTTACTTTTAAAAGCACTTAGTCGCAAGTAAGAGCTGGGGCCAGCCCCTCTTCCCTGCCCAGTAGCTGCAGCACAACTTTCTCTCATGCCCGGCTTTTGGGCCAGGAAGTGGAATTGGGGCCAGCCAGCCCCTCTTCCCGGCCCAGCAGACAGGCATGACTTTCTCTTGTACTGCAGATGCTGGGCCGAGAAGAGGGGCTGGAGTAAGTGCTTACTTTTAAAAGTTTTACTCATGAGTAAGAGCTCAGCCATCCCCTCTTCCCTGCCCAGCTCCCTGCCCAGCAGCCATGGCATGACTTTCTCTTGTACCCTGGTTGTTGGGCTGGGAAGAGGAGCAGTGGCCAGCCAGATCCTCTTCCCTGTCCAGCAGGCGGGCATGACTTTCTCTTGCGCTGCGGCTGCTGGGCCGGGAACAGCAGCTGGAGCCTGGCTTGCAAGTAAGCAGGGCTTACTCATGAGTAAGCGCTTTCTTTTAAAAGCACTTATTCACGAGAAAGAGTTTGGCCAGCCCTCTTCCTGGCTCAGCAGCCACAGCACGAAATGCGCGCAGGTGCAGCGGCTGCTGGGCAGGAAGACATCTGGTAATGTGGGGGCCTAATTTTGTGCCCCCACGTGACAAGGTAAGTTGTACCCGGGGACATAGGTAACCCCATGTCCCCGGACAAATATGCCACTGGCACAAGGTGAAGTGGATTTTTTTATTTTTCTTTGCACAGAAACACTTAATCCTTTAAACAGAGAGTACAGCTGATCACTAACAGAATATTTCCCTCAGAGTCTGCCACTGGTTATATGAGTTGATAAGAATGCAGAAGTCAGTGGTGACAAACACCCTTAAGTTTATTTAATTTGTATACAGGACACTTAATGCCTTCCCATTCCAGTATGATAGATGACACAGTTACCAGAGCTGGCAGATACTTCATGCTTAGTGGGTACAACATATATTTTCTAATAGGCTCAAACATGGAAACAATAATCAGACTTCACTATTTTTAATAAGGACAGTGCCCAATGCCTGACAAAGTCTGTCTCTTGAAAGCTTTTATTTTGGAAATCTTGTTGGCTTTTAAGGTGCTACTGGAATTGAATCCTGTTCTTCTACTCCAGAACAACATGACTGTTGCATGACTATTCTACTCCAGACCCACCTGAAACACAAACCTTGTCTGTCTAAACCAGGGGTCAGCAACCCGTGGCTCCAGAGCTGCATGCGGCTCTTTCAGCCTTATACTGCGGCTCCGTGTGGCCTGGAGGTCGGAGGGCAGCATGGGCGTGTCCCTCAAGCCCTCCAGAGCATCGCTGGAAGGAAAGGTGAGTGGAGGGGCCAAACCGGAGGCAGCTCTGTGCATGAGGTCGCCTGTTTTCAGGACCCCTCCACTCACCTCTCCTTCCAGCACTGCTCTGAAAGGCTGGAGGAACACACCCATGTTGCCCTCTGACCCCTGAAGGTCAGAGGATAGTATGGGTGTGTCCCTCCAGAGCAGCCGCCATCCCCCCTCTGCCCCACGGAGCAGGCAGCTGCCTGCTCTGTCGGGCAGAGGGGGTTTCCCTGCCTAGCGCCACTGCCTCCCACAGCGTGAGAGGTGCCGGCACCGGGCAGGCCGCAGCCGCCATCCCCACTCTAGCCCACGGAGCAGGAGGCTGCTTGCTCCTTCAGACAGAGGGGTTTTTCTTGCCTGGCGCCTCCGCCTCCCAGAACTGGAAGGAAAGGTGAGTAGAGGGCCTGAACTGGAGGCGGCTCCATGTGGAGCCATCTCTCTGGCTCGGTAGATCTTTGGGGTGATGGAAAACGGGTCCAAATGGCTCTTTGGGTGGTAAAGGTTGCCTACCCCTGGTCTAAACAATAACCCCTACTGGACTCTCTGCCTAATCCTGGTCGTCTCTTATCCCTTCTCCATCCGAAAACCAGTTCCTCCCTTTTTAGTTGGTCATTGGTTGTTAAATTGCCTCATTTCCTCCCATTCAGCATTTCAGATATGATTAGTCCAAGTTGAATGGGGAGGTGGGGAGGGGAAGGTCCTTCTGCTATCTCTCACAGGGGCTGCCCGGGGGAGATGATCCCTGTGGAGGGAGAATAGCCTCCAGTCCATTGTCCGATGGGTAAAAAAAATCTGATCTTTATGCCAGACATTAGGAATATCTGGGACAGGGAGTAGATTAACCCATACCTCACCAGTGTCCCAAGTCCAAGACCTTTACTCATGCAAGGAAAAATAAAGAGCCGTACCACCACAAGCCACTGGCTAACACTGGGACTCCATGGTTTGGTTGAGCATGAGCATAGACCTCCTTTGTGTAGATGAAAATGTAAGTAGCATTTAAATGAAACAATATACATCTGTATCAGGATCCCATCCAACATTCCCATGTACATTTCTCATATGCTAGCCATTGCTCTACACTAGCTTTAGAATCAAAGATATCTGTTAAAGTCTTCATTATCTGCTAGTTTCGCATTGGAAAGACAAATTACATTTGCTGTATTATTGAAAAAAGAGAACTGATATCAGAAGGCATGATTTAAAATTTCCCCTAGGTGATTTCCCAACAATCTATGGGCAGAATATTAGTTTCTGGAGTGGCATAATGTTTGATAATAGTATTTGGAAATAGCCAGGAGAAGCATGAAGTAGAAATATAAGATAGAAGACCCACTATTGCTGTACACAAAAGACATATCTTCAAAGTAGTGATAAATGATTTGGATATTCACACGTACTCAAAGTTTCTTCTAATATAATTTTACTTTCATAAGAACACAACAGCCCTACTGAATCAGACCCATGGTCCACATAATGCAGCAGTGTGCCTCACACATTTGCTGACCAGCTATGCCAGAGGTCCAAAAACAAGGCATAGAAGCTGAGGCCCTCCCCTGATACTGGTTCCTGGCACTGGCATTCAAAAATATGGAGATTGCTGTTCATCACCATGGCTAGTAACACTGGTCTTTTCTGCATCGCACAAATAAAACATCTTGAGGACATCAAAAGAAGCATATATGGGGTTGGCTTTACACAGCTTTTCCCACAGAATGTCTTCAGAACGTTTTATTTCAGCTCAACCTGATGTGTTCAGAAAATACTAGCAAATACTAGCAGTCGTTGTCACCCCATTTTTCCTTGCCTGTGTAGAATAAGGAAGCCGATTCTCATTTTGAGTTGTAGCTTTGAAGATTTAAATTTTTTTAAAAAAAAACCCTGAAAAACTATACATTGCCAAAATTGGCAGGAAAAGCTTAATTCTATCATGCACTTTATTAACTAAACAGGCGGGCAGCCACAATACCTGCAGAGCAAACGCCCCAGGGATTTTCAGCAAATGCCAGGAGTCAAGTGGCAGAAAATGGCAGTTGGAGGAAAATGAAAGTAGAAAGCTTATAAGTCGGGCAGGAAAAATACAATGCATGATGGGGGGGGGGGGGGAACCCCCTGACTTCTCAAATATTTTATTTTTTTCCATGCTGTCCAGACAAAACATGAGATGGCTTTTTTAATACATCTGCAGGATGTCTTATTTTGGTTGTGCAGAAAAATCCATTGATAGATCTATCCTCCATGAATCTGCCCAATCCCCTTTTAAAGCTCTCTGTGCCTATGGCCATCCTTATCTTAGCTGGCAGTGAATTCACATTTAATCACTTGTGTTAAGAATCCAAGAAACAATGAAATATGTATTTCTCTTTATTTCAGCCCTATAGAATTATAAAGATGACCTCTATCACGTGGTCTGATCCAACACTGATTCTTTTAACACCTACACTATTTCCTCACCATACACCAAGCCAGCCAGTCAGATTATACTTTGAAGAAAGAATTATGTTAATTTGAGGCAATAGTGTGAAGAATGTGACATTAATTGAGTGATTTTGTTTTGCCAACTAAAGTCAGATGGCTGTCCTGAGGATACATTCCCTAAGGCAGGCATAGTTTGGCTCCTGTATATCATGTTGAGAAGTGTCTTAACAAAGCTATAAATGAGGTAAATATGAAATGACAAGAGAGCATGATTTGCATTTTGACATTGAAGCCTTTTCCAGAAAGCTCCATCTGTTCCATAACAGTGTAATGAATGGGCAAGCACCCAAGTACCCTTCCACTCCTTGCTCATACACCAAAAGCATCATTTTCAACATACCTACAAAGGCCTTTCCTGAGAGCCTTTAAATGTTAGAAAAAGTTATGTTTTTGAGGGACAACTTGAGGGATTTAGTTTATGGAGGTACTGATCTTTCCTGTTAGGCTGGCATTTCCTGAAATCCTTTAAAAACTCCCCATGGAATTTGAAGTTTAAAGGAAATGACTGCTGTAAGGAATACTAAAAGTACATCACAAGAAGCAATTCAGATATCAATCAATTAGATAACAAAATCCACGGATACAGGGACAGACAATCCCTATCAATTTCAATTAGCATATTTTGCCTTTGGATGATGCCTTACCTGGAGGTAAGGCATAGTGTAGGCTATGGTTCATTTAGGAACTTGCTAACTTCAGCAGTGAACATAACAGTGGAAATCTTCTCTGCCATCACTTCTTTTTTTGCTTCTACAGAATGAGAGGGAAGCTAAAGATCCAGCCCACCATTTGTATTCTGGCAGTAATTACCCTCTTAAATCAAATTTCCATTGTAATTTCAGTTATGAACATCAGGGCAAAGGATCAAAGAACTGAGAGGCCTCCTGTCTAACTCCTAAAATTATAATTCCTTGGTTCTATTAGTCCCACACAGTTCCATGGTTATTTCCAGCTCTGCGGAAAACAAAATTATCTTTCAGCTTAGCCCTGCATTTTGCAAGAATTCATAGAGTAGATATGTACATTCTGGTATATGATGTATGGTTACATGACTGTTTGCCCTCTACATCAATATGCCAATGAACCTATTTCCCATCCTGTAATAAAGTGATTCCATGGTGCATCAAAGATACATACATCCACTTTGCGATGACACTGTATAACAAAGGAGTCCATTATGAGCCAGTTTATTCAGGCCTTAAAACCTTCTTCAAAGCAATATGGTATATAGTTATTCACAAAAATGCAGATTCCATAGCAAGCTTTGTCAGAATTTTCATGTGTAATGTCTCATATGTCACAAATTTATTGCTCCTAGGGTTGCCAGCTTGTGGCAGTGGGGGACTGGGAAGTGAGGGACATTAGTGGGCAATGTCGCATCAATAGTATAATGTGATTTTTGAGGTAAATCAAGAAATGACATCACATGATTCTAGGATTCAGTATAAACTCTGTGTTTGAATCCTAGAATGGAATAACATCAGTTCCGAGTCTGCAGCAGAAACAAAGTCATGCCATTGATGCAAACAGTAATTTTTGCATTATTTTCCTGCTGAGTATTCTGAGTAGGACTGGGGGTTAGGGGCTGCCAGCGGGAAGTCTGGCAATCTTACTTGACTCCATTATTTACTTGAGAAAATGAAAGCACCCTTTTCCACTTGGTAAGGATCCAACTGTATATATTAATACATGGAACATGCTCAATTCCTATAGTGAAGATAACCAAAAGAAGTTCTTTATATAAAACATAAATTAAACTGGTGTTCAGCAGAAGAGACACTTGCACTGTATAGAATATCCATTAAACTTCTGCTGAGCTCGTTTGCCAAGTAAGCTTCCACATCTACTTCATTGTTTCAAGGCACTCCATGCAATGGGACACACATTATAGAACAAAATTTTGTATTTCAATAAATCATGGGAATTTCTGATGTACTATAGCCCAATCTCATCAGATCTTGGAAACTAAGCAGGGTTTCTGGTTGGATAGGGGACCACCAAGAAAGACTGCAGAGGAAGGCAGTGGCAACTCCTATCTGCTTCTCTTGTGCCTTGAATGTTCCTTGCTGGAGTTCCCATAAGTTGACTGCAACTTGATAGCACTTTACACATATATACCGTATATACTCAAGTATAAGCCGACTTTTTCAGCACATTTTTAATGCTGAAAAAGCCCCCCTCTGGTGTCTTCTACCAGGGAAAACTCTGACCAAATGGAGTTATGCCACCCACCAGGCCATTTGGCCTGGCCACCCACCATGTTCATTTCTGGCTCAGGTATCTGGAAACTCAGGTATCTGGAAACAACAAGGATGATTGAGGGACTGGAGCACCTTCCCTATGAGGAGAGGCTGCAGCGTTTGGGACTCTTTGGAGAGGAGACGGCTGAGGGGGGATATGATTGAAGTCTACAAAATTATGCATGGGGTAGAAAATGTTGACAGAGAGACATTTTTCTCTCTTTCTCACAATACTAGAACCAGGGGGCATTCATTGAAAATGCTGGGGGGAAGAATTAGAACTAATAAAAGGAAACACTTCTTCACGCAACGTGTGATTGGTGTTTGGAATATGCTGCCACAGGAGGTGGTGATGGCCACTAACCTGGATAGCTTTAAAAGGGGCTTGGACAGATTTATGGAGGAGAAGTCGATTTATGGCTACCAATCTTGATCCTCCTTGATCTGAGATTGCAAATGCCTCAACAGACCAGGTGATCGGGAGGAACAGCCGCAGAAGGCCATTGATTTCACATCCTACATGTGAGCTCCCCAAGGCACCTGGTGGGCCACTGCGAGTAGCAGAGAGCTGGACTAGATGGACTTTGGTCTGATCCAGCTGGCTTGTTCTTATGTTCTTATGTTAACTATGAGACCAATCTTTCAATGGAAGATCTCACCCTTAACTGATAATCTGCCATATCAATCATTTTAATTGTTTTTCAAATGTGATCTATGTGTACCACTGAAATGCTCAGTAACACTATGTTTCTGTGTTTGGGGTTTGTGAATAAATAAATGTAATGAAGGTAACTGAATCACAAACAGAAAGTAATCACTTGCTCAAGGTGATTATGTTCGAAAACTGCTCATATATTTGGGGGAAAGGCAAGGAACACACAGCTGCAAAGTAAATATTTTTCAAGATACTGTTAGATACCTAATTAAATTTTCAGTTTGTTCGTAATGCAGCAGATGGCTCCATAAGCTTTGTAGCACATCTTTCTTTGCAGTAATGATGAAGTTATTGAAGACCAGTGGCCCTCAAAATAGTGTAAATTAAATCAGTAGAGTGTATATATTGCTGACTTACTGGTACCTTACATTTCTGAAGTGCTTTTAGAGGATTAGAGAAATAGAAAATTAGAATAGAGAAATATAAATTCAGTCTATTCATCTATTCATCTGGAAAATATTTCTGAATCATCACTTCTACCCACTCCATGCCTCCACTGAAAAATAGACTGTGCCCCTCTCCTCCTTACAACCTTGCAATGAAACATGGAGCTCTTTGGTGTGGTCTGTTAATCAGGGCAGCAACATCAAAGAGATACTGCTAAGAGCCACAAGAAGCATGGCATCTGCATTAACGGGATGAAAGAAACAAATTATGGTCTTGCAAATGATAAAAAAGATAACCAATCTTGGTAGATTATTTTTTCTCTGAAACAGGAACATTTTCAATGTTGTATTTGATTTTCCCATCCTCCAATCAATAATTCTTACAGACCGTCAAACCTTAGACTTTTTGTTTATTGTAATCAAGGGAGGGGCTTGTTTTTTAAAAAGCGTGCCATTACTCATATACAAGGTTGTGCCGATTTTCACCAGTTCCTATCTCCCTCTGCAAATTCCCATTAGGCTGTGTGGATAGTGATGTTTGTGACAACAGAACATGCTAGAATACTACTTTATCTAGCTTATCTGGAACCTTTAATAGACAACTTTCTACCTTGTGGCACTCGAGGCAGTTTACAGTGTAGTGGTGTAGTGGTAAAGAGAGAGAACTGAATTTGATTCCCCACTCCTCCACATGAAGCCTGCTGGCTGACCTTTGGCCAGTTACAGTTTTCTCAGCCCAAGCAGAGGCAGCCAATGGTCACCTCCAAACCCTATGGAGTCACCATAAATCAGCTGTGACTTGATGGCAAACTCACACAATCATGCATACGAACACAAAATCCTAAAATACCAGAACAAAATCTCAATTTGGAATGCCAATAAATACAAATTAAATTAATCAAATGCAACCCTGAATAAAACTCTCTTCAACTGCTTCCCAAGATGTGACATCAAGATGTGACATCTGACTGACAGGACCTCAGCTTGGGTGGTAATGAGGGCTAAGGAAACCTTTCTGGGTAGGTTGCCCCACAATCATGGAGCTGCCCACTCTCTAGAAGGTAACATTTGGCTTACGTTGAATGTAACTGTCAAGAAAAAATAGTTATTAACCAGGTATCTGGATGGTTTCTGTAATTTAAACCCTTCAAGTCACTGATCTGAGCAAGGGATACATGTTTGTAATCTAATTAAAATTTTGATTTGCTCTAAAGATCTCCTGTATGAGCCCCATGGCACAAAATGGTAAGCTTCAGTACTGCAGTCAACTTTGCTCATGTCCTGAATTCAAGCCTGAAGCAAGTCACTTTCAGGTAACCAGCACAAGGTCGACTCAGCTGTTCATCTTTGCAATGTTGGTAAAATGAGTACCCACTTTGCTGAGGGTAAAGTGTAGGCTACTGGGCATGGCAGTGGCAAACCATCTTGTAAACACAGTAAATGTCATAATATGACATCATCTCAAGGGTCAGTAATGAACCAGTGCTTGCACAAGGGACTACCATTACGTTTATCTGAAGATCTCCTATTAACCTTAACCACACCACACTCCCAGACAGGTGCTAGAAGCTTTGAAAATCTACTTATGTTCTTACCAAGCTAATTAGTTTACAAATTAGTAAGAAGAAAGAAACCCGTCATCTGGGTCCTCACCATATGGTATAGAACCTTTAAATGCTGAAGCACTAATATGGAATGTCTAAGAATGTAATCATATTTGTTTTGATGAGACAGCTTGTGTGTACTTCCAAAGCTTGCCTGCCTGAAATACTGCTGATGACTAACTGTTCCAATATAAGGTATCCTTTTGAAGACTTAAAAAAAATTCTGACCTGAACTCTGAAATTTTAAATCCTCCTTACAAACTTTCCCATGAAAACTTTTCTATATTGTTTATAAGGAGAATGTGACTTCAGAAACAGTAGAGGGAGCTGCTGCCCTATCTAACAAACAGCCTCTTAGGTAGCTTCACCAGAAAACTTTACTGAATAATGATGAGATTTTTAACACTGAAATAACAAAACACAGTCTCACACAATAAAAGAAACAGAATCCAAGGACGTGGAATCAGGAGGGAATCACAGCAGTTGTTCATAATTACTGACTTTTTAAAAGCAAAAAATGTACCCTAAGGTTCAGGAGAAAGTAATTTGAGTGAATTAACATGGCTTCTGTACAATTGGGATTTGGTCTGGTGAGAATTAGAGTACTGTTAGACATCATAAAATAAGTCCAAGTTAGCTTCCCTCTTTCCTCAGCCAGTTTGCTTTGAACCAATTATGTGGTGTTTGGAATCAATTGAAATGTTTTAAAATCATTCAACATCTGTCAGAAATACAGCCCCTGGCTGGTAAGCCTCAGCAGGAATAAACAAGGTTAGAGATACCCTAAATTTTACCATAAGAATTTTAAGTGCAAATTTAAGTCATACAATATATTAATTTTCCGTTGAAAAATTATTTTTGTTTGATTTGTAGAACCACATAGAAAAGTTCATTATTAAGATGTTTCACCAGAACTGGACCATTCCTCCGAATTATTTCTCCTGTAGGCCTCCACAGTTGGCTTCCCAACCCAGGCCCTTTCTGCACAACCTCCCAAAAAAGTCTGCAAAGGGAGCAGGGCAGTGAACAACAACAGCCTAACATCAGTAATCGTAACATCGTGCAACAAAATATCAACAAAGATAGGATCATAAACATAGGATCAATAAACATAGCATTATAAACAAGAACATCAATAATCATAACATCATAAGCTATAAGGCAACAATAATCATAACTGCATACATAATCAACACAGATAGATATAGTAAGCATATATGGTGACTTTCTCCTTCTATAGCCTAAGGCTACAGAAAACACAATGACCTATGACTAACCCCCAACCAATTTACAGCCACATTAGTACAAGTCTAGTCTAGTGACTAATCTAAAAAATACAGCATCATATAACTAAACTAAACCTAAAACAAATCTAACTATGCCTAACATTAGCTCTATAGAATTTATAATACAATATTACCTAAGAATAATAAACTTTTAAAAACTCCCAAACAACAGATTCCACAAAAAGTAAAATACAATGAACTAAAATAAAGTCAGTTCCTCCTACAGCCTATCCCTCCCCAAACAGTCCCCCAAATGGCCCCACAATGGGCGTCGCCCTTGTGCCACCGCCTTTTGACCACTGCCTAAAGTGGTGCCTTAGGCTGCTGGTGGAACTCCTGTTGTAGTTAGCAGACCCCAACCCCTGCAGGTGTTTCCAATGGGGTGGGTGGGGAAAGACTTTGTTAACCACTATATGACCCGGTCTTTCATCAGATGAAACCAGAACAACCAGACTGCTAGATTTTGTGTGGCCTTCATTAAATATTTAATTTGACTTCAAGTTTATTTATGATCCCAATTTTGTAACTTTTTCTTATGGCAAACTCTCTTCTTCAGGGTCAAAGCTGGGTTAGATGAGATGTAGGGAAATCTGTGATAAAGGCATTTTTTTTCCTGTGGGGAAAATAGTACCTGGGGAGAGGGGAGATCTAGACTGCAAGTGCAAAGGTTAAACATCCCCCTCCTCAGCACCACCCTGATTAGGGCCCTCTACAACTGCTTTGACCTAAAAAAAAGAGAGCCCAAATGTGGATTTACTTCAGCAGAAGAGAAATACTGCTGCTCAGGTTAGTCAAATCAGTTCTATTCCCCTCTCCTACCGCCCCCCGCATCTCCCTCCACAGCTACATAACAAGGCCTCTTTAATGTTAGAAAAGGGAGAAAGAGCAAAATAAAACACTATGCATTCCAGCACCATTGCACTGTTTTACATTGATGTCTGTGGAGGCTATACAGGTGCCATGCTTTCCCTCCAGCATTTTAAAAAGACAATACAGATTTAATACTAGGAGACAGAGTGCCATACTCACTGTTTTTATAATACATAAGGAAAAATGTAAGACTGGCATTAGGTAAAAAGCTCTGCGCATTTCCATATTGTAGCTGCATTTTTAAAACAACATTCATGCTTTAATAAACCTTAAGGGCTTTCCATTCTGCTGATTTTTTTTATCTTAAAAGATTTTGCCTTAAATGTATAACTGTATTCCCAGTTTAGTCTCAATATGTCTATGTCAAGTAGAATTATTACCCTCTTGTTTTCAAGGTGATAAATGGAGGCTCTGGATGGATCACTATCTTTGTTTTCTTTTCCACAGATGTATTTATGTTGTTTGTTGTTTTTGTCTGTACTTAAGTGAAGGCCTTGTGTATTCCCATGTATTCATCTTGTACTTCAGAGAAGCATTTGTTACCATGTCCAGCAATATCCTTTCCACAAAAGTGTAATACCCCAGATCATCTGAAGCTCAGGACAGTTGTAGAATATTCCTGTCACTGACTGCAGAAAGGCTAAAAAGTAATGTTCACAACAAATCAGTAGAAATATAGCACATTAAATTACAGAAGTTATATAAAATCCCCTGAATGTGTTTATATTTTAAGGAGCAAAATTGCATGTTTACACTGAACATGCATAACACAAGGGAAACCCAATCTGGCCTTGCCCTGTCAAGCCAGATTTATTTTGCTCTAAATAATTAATGTTCCTAGAGCAGTTTCATCCATTGCATCAATTTCATAGTCAAGTTTCTAATAAATACATTGCCAAGTCCCTTGTTAAGGACCTTCACTCTGGAGTTAGCAGAAGCAGTGACCCCTGGATTCCATACTACATCTTACATGGCAGGGAGGGGCGGGGGGAAGAGACTCAAACATTTCTCCCTCCAGCTATTGTTTTCTTTTGTCCTGGAATCTTCTGAACTACTTGGCTACCGTATTAAACTAGAACAAGAATTAAAAGCTGCAACCTGCCTCATTGTATGTGTGTATCTAAAGTGCCATCCAGTCACAGCTGACTTATGGCAACCCAGTATGGTTTTCAAGATGAGAGCATAACAGAGATAGTTTGCCATTGCCTTCCTCTTCATAGGGCTGACCCTGCTTAGCCCCAGAGATCTGATGAGACTGACCTAGCTTGGGTCATCCAGATCAGAGCAACCTGCCTCTTTTGAGACTCGTAATTGGGTGAAAATGGTCCCTTTGGGGACCTTGATTTGCAGCATAGAAGTGTTTTAAATAAATACATACCTTGCTATCTTTGATTCTTTGAATGCAATTTAATAATACTTTGAATGTTTTAATTAGCCTGACATTGCTAAAGAAAATCTGTGTTTTTCAGTAGGGAGTGGGGGGGATTACATGTGTGTGTGTGTGTGTGTGTGTGTGTGTGTGTGTGTGTGTGTGTGTGTGTGTGTGTGTGTGGAGTGGGGGGGATTACATTTGTGTGTGTGTGTGTGTGTGTGTGTGTGTGTGTGTGTGTGTGTGTGTGTGTGTGTGTGTGTGTGTGTGTGTGTGTGTGTGTGTGTGTGTGTGTGTGTGTGTGTGTGTGTTTCAATCCAATAGGGTTTTCGGGACATTGTAAGAGAGCCTTACAGTCCCATTATTTGTGGTCAAAGTGGTTTGCCATTGTCTGCCACTGCATGGGCTGAGACAGTTCTGAGAGAACTGTGACTAGTCCAAGGTCACCCAGCAGACTTCATGTGGAAGTGTGGGAAATAATACCAGTTCTCCAGATTAGAGTCTGCTGCTCTTAACTACTATACTACACTGGCTCTTGATGCTTATTTTACATCATGTTTGTCATGAGCCACCTCCTGGGTACTTACCAGGATACAAAGGACTCTGAGGCAGAACCTGACAACACGGTGTACCCAGAGTTGGCTGCTCCTGAGGAAGGCCAGGAAGCAGAGCCAACTCCCAGCCCTTCCCTGCCTGATGACTTGCAGGTGGAGGAGCCTGCAGATCCTCCTAGGGCCATGGTGGTGAACCTATGGCACTCCAGATGTTCATGGACTACAATTCCCATCAGCCCCTGCCAGTGGGAATTGTAGTCCATGAACATCTGGAGTGCCATAGGTTTGCCACTCTGTCCTAGGGAACCCAGTGATGAGCCAGCTGGGCATAGGAGGTGGAAGCAGAGGCAGCTGCTGCAGAAGCGAAGGAGGAGTGCTCATATTGCAGCAAGATATGGGAAGATAAGTGTCTGCATCTGATGAAGATTAACTCCTTGCAGAATCCCACCCCCTTGGACAAGGCTCTCTATATAAGCCTTGCTGTGAGATTGCGTATGCCTGGGTACACAAGTATATTTCCTGTTGCCTCCGTGTGCCTGGTCTACTGCTGATTCCCAGCCTGTTTACCTGATCTCCTATGCCATGACCTGTTGAACTAACCCATGACTACATCTTCGACTGCCACCTGCCTTCACCCATTGGACCTGACCATGCCCTGGCTACCTGCAGCACAATGTCAATTCCTTAATCCTTTTGTTTAAGCTAGTAAATCATATTAACCCTTTAGGGGACAATTCTTAAAGAAAAGAAGCTGGAAAAGCAGTATCTCCATGTAGCTTTGTCTCTACTGTTTTCTTGTGACTTTCTTCTTTTTGTTCAGCAGGTGAGAACAGCTGTTGATTCTGTTTAAGATAGATTCAGTCCAAGAAATAGACATCCTTCTAAAGCAGTTTATCAAGTGACCCTCTGAGGCATCAATTTAGAAAGGTAAGGATTTTCAAAAAGACATTGAGGACATCACAGTGATCATCCAGTAAAGCTGGCATTGTAGACTTTTACAAGCCTGATGACATCACCTCTCCTATTAATAAAATGGGTGCCCCATGTGCAGAAATGCTGTGAAACAAAACAGGTGACAGAAAAGAGTGGATAGAAATGCTGTAGCTGGGTACTACCCATATAGGAAACACCTTTCCTGAAAAACCAAATATGCACCCCCATGCCAAACTGGTAATACTGAAGACATTTGTGCGTATGGCTAGAGTTGCCAGCTCCAGGTTGAGAACTATTTGGAGATTTTGGGCATGGCACCTGAAAAGAATGGAGTTTGGGGAGGGAGGGACTTCAACCTGGATCAATGCCATAGAATCCATCTTCCAAAGTGGCCATTTTCTCCTGGTGAACTGATCTTTGTAGTCTGGAGAACAGTTTCGATGTCAGAAGAATTCCAGGCCCCATCAAGAGTAACTCTCTAGGCAGAGATCTTTGCACAGGTGAGAAATCTACTCACAGAAGCTGAAAGCAAGAAGTAAGCCATTTGATAAATGCTTCCCACCAGCCTAGGGTATAAATTATACCTGAGGTAATTTCCCCCTAACAATCATTTAAATTGCTAGAGGGATGGAATGTTACCTTGTGATTTAAAAGAGGATAGGGTAAATCTGATGTGCATCTATATATACATCTATCATGATCCATCAACTTTCAGAGCATGAATCTGAAAAGTCAGAGGAGCAAACCAGGTCACCATGCATCCAGCTGTGGATTGTATACACAGTTGAGAAAGAGAGGACCCCACCACCATAAGGAGCCAACACACTCTGGTAAAGATCTGGAATACCAGCTATAGATCTAGGACTCACCTATTAGTCTACTGCCACATGTATCAGATCAAACACAAAATTCAGAATTACTTCCTGGGCCCAAAAAGCAAAGATGCTGATGATTCCAAGAAAAAGCCAATACAACGAGGAGAGAGACACCTTTAATTATAGGGCCTCCCTTTTCTTACTGGTGCTCAAGAATAATTGACAAGTATTACCAGAATCAGTCTTAGTTAAGGCAATAGGAAGGGTAAGGCTACATATCTACTCTTAGGTCCTTCAGTAAATGTTGATTGTGTGCAACAGAGGGCTATCATTTTCCCACTGGTTGTAATCTCCTGCCCCGGCTCCTGTTTCCCTGCACCACTCCTTATGTTAAAAAAGAGCTGTCAGCAAAAACATGACATCACTTCCAGAGAAAATCTGAAAGTCAGGTCACATATCTCTAGGAACTGTATGGTTTTTCCATTCCTAGAGAGGAAGTGACATTCATTCTGGAGAAAAGTCAGAAATTACAACACTCCATCACCCATGCCTCCCATGTCCCCATCTAGACTCTCACCAGCCTGGCAACCTGAATGTGACACCTATTTTGCCTACCTCTTTGTTTTAAGTCTGGCCAGATAGCTAGCTACTGCCTCTGCTGTTTCAGCAGGTTTCCCTTAGACAGAGGTATAGCAGGGCAAAATGGGGCCTGGGGCAAAATCCCGCCCCCATGGCCTGTGGTAGCTATGCACCTACTGCCCCATGGTAGCTATGCACCCCCTGCCCTTGTGCCATGTGGTAGCTACACACACCCCTGCATTATGTGGTAGCTATGCCCCCCACACGCACTTACCTGAGCCAATGCTACGCAGCCCAGGCTCTAGCTGGGGAGGGGGCAAGGCCTGCCTGGCTGGCTGCTCCCCACAGCCCAGGCTCCAGCCCCCAGCTCAGCTGATGGCCTGGCTGGCCGGCCCCCAACTGGCTGAGACCTGCCAGGGGTGGTGGTGGGTGGGTCAGAAGTGTGGGGGTGATTTTCCACCCCCCTACATGACTCACCGTGGGGCGCCTGGGGCATTTGTCCCCGGATGTCCCCATTATATCCATGTGACTGCCCTTAGAACCTTGATTTAGGGATACCTTCTACTTCTAGCCCTACCATACATCTCCTTGCCCTTTGAGAAAGATGTGACATCTGACTGACAGGACCTCAGCTTGGGTGGTAATGGGAAAATATTAGAGTGCTGATTTTATGTAAGCAGAACTATATGCTTACAGGACAGAAACCTAGACAAAAGACTGCTTCCACACACTAAGCTTTCAATTGGATTAAAGAAAGGAAGCATGCATAAAAGGAAGGGGGGATCCCATCCCTGTTCTTTTTGTAACATAATACAACAAAAAATTGGCTGGGAAATTGTAAAAAAAGTTTATGGATTTGTACGTGCCAGAAGATATTATTGATTAAATGAAAGCTTTAGTCTGCATATCAATTGTTCTCAAAAACTGATGCATATACCAGGCTGTTGAGTCACCACAGGTCCCCAGGCAAAGATTCCCTCTGGGTTACCCTATCATCACTGAAACCTAGCCCAAAATCCTATGGGAGGAAATCATCGTTTGCTTGGCTTTATAGGCCCTAGCATGTTAAGAGATCCCACAATTTTGTTCCCCAGGCCCCACTTTCAGCTGCTTTGTGTATTTACAAACTGCAGCCCAAACCTTACCTGCTATTCCCACCCCCTACCTTGCCAGTGTATGATTCTTTCCCAGAAAACTGCTTTATCTCCCTGTTGCTGAATGTGCAAAGGGATTCACATTGGGGATTCTCGCACACCTGCCAATATAGTTCACTTCCCATTCAAAAGCCCAGGTGAGTTTCCTTCTCTTCCCTGCAAGCTATCAGTTTGGGTTTCAGAGAAATGAGCTTTTTCTCCTCTCACTTATGCAATGGGGAGATGAAAAACTTTGCTTCTAGACAATTGTGGCTGAGCAGAGATATGGGAAGCATGTCCATACCTGTAATTTTCTATATTTCCTAGTCTGGTGCCTTCCTAAATGCTTGCGTATGTGTGCCAAAGGAGGCAGGGGGAAACCAGGGCTCTATTATATTAAATGTGGATCAATCTATGTGCAGGCTGTACATTTTTGCAGGTATGAACAATGTCCAAAAATTTTAAATACGAAGTAGCAGAACCTTGAAAATACAGAAACAGGAATATCAGAGGAGAATAAATGGAATGGTTACTCTTTCACACAAAACTGAAAAAAATGAAAACCTCCAGGATAAAATTAATTGTATATATCACCGGTATCATTAAAACAATGAAACCGGCTTATTCTGAAAGGCTGCACATAGCCTTTACATATTCTGTTAACTTGTGAGCCTCTAGACGTTATGCCATCACACTTGGTATGAAAAATAAGGGTTCTGCTGAAATATTAACATCATGATATATTTCCAGAGACTGTTTCTATTCCATGCTTTGAGGAGTCCTGAGAGTCAAAAATATGATCAAGCTCAAATTCTGAACTGTGCATATCTCATAAGGGGAAAAAACAACCTCAAAATGCTTGGATCTGAATTAAAACCTCTAGTGATGCATATTACAATTCCTTTCATACACTTATGTATTTCCTAATCTTCTTTAATTCTTCAGCAAACTCATTTGATCTACAGTTGAATGCTCTTTCCAGCATTGGGCATAATCCTTTCCACTATTCAGACAGTTGGCAAGCTCATCGCACAGCCCTTCATCTTTGAAATTACCCCTGTGAGATAGAAATTATCCCATCGTAAACACACAGCATCATCAATTTGGGTAAACTGAATTAGAAGTATCCCTCAGATAATGTACATAGCTTGTTTTTTGAAATGCTAACAAATTCCGCTATTTCTACAGTAGTTTCAGAAATGCTGCTGCTTGCCAACCTGTACCATCCCCCACTCCTCTACATGAGCCTGTGCTTATCTCGCTGTCTTTGTTTCATGTTGTTACACCTGCTGGATACCAAAGAGAAAACAAAGATCTGCTCTGTTAATTTAATTTGCTGCTCTTCAATCATCTGGTACAAATTCCTGACTCAACCGAGTTTCACAATATCCCTGCTGGTTACTCACAGGAGGTCCTGGTGGTCCTTGTTTCCCAGGTAGTCCTGGTTTGCCTCGTCGTCCCTAAAAACAAAGAGAGGATATTAATGAACATTAGAAGTTAGAATGGAATTGGAATTAGGTGGTCATTTTCTTTTTTGACAAACCCAAGAGGACCAAGATTTAATTGCATGATTGTTTGCTACAGTTTGAGCATCCAACAACACTAAAAAGAAATTGCTCACTGCATCTAGACTATCACTTGGAGGCATGTGAGGCAGAGCTAGACATAATATTCAGATCCATCCCACCAGTCATCAAAGCCCCCCCCCCCCCCCAGACCATTCCTTGCTGTTTTGGTAGATATATTTAAGGTATCTCTATATCTTACCCAGGGACAGATTGAGACATGCTGAAGCCCTAAATCACATGAAGTGAAATAAGCCCCACAGAATTAACAACAACAAAAAAGTGTAAATCTTGAAATGTAGATTTAAAAAAAATCAGATCCTGAACTTTGCTTATCAGACAGCATCACCAGAAATAGGTAGAAATTTCAAAGAAGCAGATTTTGGCTAAATATCAGAAGAAATGTCCTTATGACAAGAACTGCTTATTGGTAGAACAGGCTGCTTTGGGAAGTTGTAGTCTATCCTTCACTGGAAGTTTTTAAGCAAAGGCTAGATAGCCATGAGGAAGTTGTAGATGCATATCCCTGCACTGAACAGGTTATAGACTTATGATATGAAGGTAACTCATCTAGTCTAACCCCTCATTCAACTGCCCTGAATCCCACAGAAAGTTTGGAGGTGGGTGCAGTTGCATGGGGGTTAGACTAGATGACCTACATTCATATTATAAGTTTATAACCTGTCAGAGCCAAACATAATCTCTCAGCCACCTCCCAGAATATGAGGAACTTAACTATGGCACTGTCTCTTTTCCATATTCTCCCCTAAAATCTTGCCAGATAGAACTGCATATATCTAAGAGTTTGTACAGTGGCATTTATAGTGGCTGATGCCCTTGCACTGGAAGCCCAAAGGCAAATCTACAAATAATGGGACTGTAAGGCTCTCTTACAATTAAGCACCTTTACAATGATACTTAAAAGACAAAAAAGCTGATGTGCTTCTCCATACTAATAATTAGCCATTGCTTTACGAATGACGCTTTGGAGAACAACAGGGCAATTTTATGTGGCGTTATCCCAGACTAAGCCTAGAGTAACTCTGCACAGGATTGCAGTGTGTAAGTATTTTGAAAGGTTACTAACATAGGCAAGCCCAGTTAAATTACATAATATTCAAAGATTCCACAGGCAGTTTCTAGGATGTAAAATGGCGATATAGTTGTTACTCTATAAAACAGTCTGTGTAAAACACATTTACAAATGTCCTACAGCCTTTTCTCAAGCTGATATTCAGCCATGCCACAAACACACAGAATTATGTGCTTCCTATTTATTGATCTCCATTACTTAAGTCATCTGTCATCTTCTGGGATTCACAGCCAGCTCAACCTTGATTCCAAGAGCTAAGCAGTTCTGTGGGAATCCAAGACCGGAAAACAGCAGATTAAAATTTTTCGGCAGTCAAGTGTCTCTTGTTATCACTTCAAGTTCGTGTATTTCCCATATGGCCATGCATTTTTATGGCAAGATGTTATCTTTTAACTTAACTTTAGATGATAGCTTCCAAAAGTTTTATTTGTTACTAAAAATAGACAAACATATATTTTGGAAGTCAGGGTGATTAAACAATTTTTTAAAAAATGAAGTCTGATTAGTTCTATTTCATCTATTATTTGCATTAATAATATATATGGTATTTTGGAAGTAAAGTGTGCACTAAGCTCTGGCCTGATTTATCCTCACCACAGACAGGTGAAGCAGACCTCTGTTTTAATAGGGGAAATGAGGCTGAAATAGAATCTAACTCAAGATCACCTTGTGGTTACTTGAGTCTTTGATTCTGATCCAAAGATCTATGTCTACTACCATATGCATACAGAGTATCACAAGTTCAAGCTTTTCATATACTTTATAAACAACTGAAGCGTATGCAGAGAAGGATGAGACTGATCACTAGCACTGAAGTGAATAAAGTTTTATGTGAAATGCACCAAAGTCCAGACAACATTCCAATGTGCAGAGGAAGCCCCCAGTCCATTTCCCCAAAATTTAAACCTTTGTTTATCCCAGAATTACAAGGTAAGATTGTAACAAATAAATAAATGAAACACAGATATGCCAAAACAGCTGTAGATAAAGGGAAAAGTGGTCCCCTGTGTCAGGACTGGGTCATTACTGACCCATGAAGTGATTATATTATTATATGTAAAATTAGTATTTTTGGATTTTAAATGATAGTTTTAAGGTTTAAGTTATTCAACTGTGTATTGCTGGTTTTAAATATGTTGTACACCGCCCAGAGCCCTCCAGGGGTGGGCAGTCTATTAAATTTAAATTATAAATAAATAAATACATATCAGATCACAACATTTAATAGACTGATTGTGTTTATGGGGTAGTTTGCCATTGCCTTGCTCAGTCATCTATAATCCCTCCACTGCTTCGCAATCTGAGCACTAATTTTACTGACCTTATGAGGATGGAAGGCTAAGTCAACCTTGAGCTGGCTACCTGAAACCGACTTCCATCAGAGTCAAAACTCAGGTCAGGAGCAGAGCTTTGACTGCAGTAGTGCAGTTTACTACTCTGCGCCACAGGGCTCCTAAACAGCTGTAAAGACATATTAAATTCATTGCCTTTAAAATAGCCCTTCTGATATGTTAAAACCAAACACTGATGACTATCTTAAAAACACTTTCTTGATCCTGGCTGTTATTTAGGATGCAGTAAGATGAATGACACTTCAAATCAGAACTGTCTAAACAAAGTATCAGGGGAGTGTTAAGCCAGAGATGATGGGATTTTGATTGGCATGCACAACTGTGACTTGGGAGCTAATTACCACAAAGGAATATTACAGAATACTCTTCAAGCAAGATTTTAAAATTTGCTAAGCTGAATTATAAAGGATTTGGCAAAGTAAGAGTGGACATCACAATAAATTGAATGTTGCAGCTTTTACTTATTATGCCAATGAGTTACAGGTTATGTACCTTCTGAATCATACAACTATTCTTTTCTCCTGTGCCATTTATGGCACGCACGCACGCACACACACACAAACACACACAAACACACACACAGTGTTAAGAAGTTAGGTGGTCAAACACCAGCATAAGGACAGATATTTCATGACAGAATTTGTTTCCAATCTTTTTTTCCTTGTCTACACTCCCATTACAAAATAAATTTTAAATTTATGAAATTTTCTTTTTGCTCACAGAAACAAAAGATTGGTTCATGCACAGCTCAAACCTGTAGGTTACATATAATAAGCTCATAGGAGTTAAAGGAGCAGATACATCACATAAATGAAGGTATTTCCCCCAGGTACGCTCTGATTTTCATTTTAAAAGACCATCAGTGCAATTCCAAGTGGGATGGGGAGCAGCGCTGAGGCAACCAGGGGCACTGCGCCAAAGGCAATGCCCCACCAGCTCTACAGAAGGCAATTAAAAAACCCTCCTGCCCCCTGAATCCCCTCATAGCCCAAACAGGCTTATACCACACAAAAGTGCAGCATCGGTGTTCCCCAAATGGAATTTTTATGGAAGCTGTG
The DNA here is from genome assembly GCF_021028975.2 of Sphaerodactylus townsendi. Lineage (NCBI taxonomy): Eukaryota > Metazoa > Chordata > Lepidosauria > Squamata > Sphaerodactylidae > Sphaerodactylus > Sphaerodactylus townsendi. The sequence continues at coordinate 142,968,580 of NC_059425.1, forward strand.
TACAGTCAGCTCAACCCCCGGGGACCCCCCCCCCCCCCCCCCCCCCCGTTGGCACTGGCATCTGCTCAGTTGCCAGTGCAGCTCTTGTGGCAGCTCTCACGTACAGGTTTGCCTGCCATGGAGTTGTGGGGTGGGCCAACACTGCCACATTTGTTCCTGTCACCAGCATGAGTGCCACTTACACCAGCAGAGGGAGCAAACATGTTGGCACAACCTTCACCCACTCCTAAAAACCATTTGCTTCCCTACCTCTGGAATAGGCTGCCCATGTCAGTGTGAGAGTCTCTGCAGATCACTTCTATCTCACAATGCCTATATTTTGAGCCCATGTGGAATGACTGGGGCTGCGTATATTTTGCCCTGTTTAAAAACCTGGAATCCTGCCCATCAGTTGTTCAGCAAGGAAGGAAGAGGGGAGAGGACTGAATCCAGTACCCCTTACTTCTGAACAGCAAATAAGATGAGGGTGTTTTTTTTAAGGAGAATAAGGTAACAAACAACAGAAGAAATCTCTGATAAAGGAAAAGGCTCAGAAAATGGAAAATAAAAAGTTAAAAAATCAGTTACATGTTGAGGATGACAAATGAAAGCAAAAAAGATGAGAAATGAAATAAAGAACAGGATAAAACCACGGGTATGACCTGAATCACACAGAAGAGATCAGATTTGCACTAAAACTGTTCAGTAGTTCTGGCAGAAGGAATTAAATGAAGCACAAAGGAGGATTTTAAACGCATGCAGCATCATTTTAAATATGTCCATTTGAATGAGATTCCACTGAGTTCTGTCTTTTTTCTTAGGTATTGTGTTTATGGTTGCAAACGTTATGAGCATATTGGTTTTCTATTGATTTCTGGGAAACCAAAAACTTGATTGCTACTTCATTTGGTCCCAATACGTTTATTAATTACAATATTTGTATCCCACCTTTTCTCCTTGGACTGAAAGTATAAAACGTTGTAGCAACCCAAGTGCAAGGACATAAACAGTCCAATTAAAACAAATAAAATATACAATTTACCAATTTAATTTTGTTTAGAGTTAAAACACACAAGAGTTAACAATGCAGTCGGGGGCGGGGGGGGGGCTACTGAGGAGGTGGTGTGACCCTGGCACCTGCATAAATGCCACTTGCACTAGCATAAGGGCCATTTAGGCACAGGGACACTTATGGACTCTTCCGCACATGCAGAATAATGCGCTTTCAATCCACTTTCACGATTGTTTCCAAGTGGATTTTGCTATTCTGCACAGCTGCAAAAAGCATTGAAAGTGGATTGAAAGTCCATTATTCTGCATGTGCGGAAGGAGAGCCATGCAGCAGTGCAATACTGGGGAGTCAATACCAGTACAAAGGGAACTTGGGAGTCAGTGCAGTTGTGCCATCCCCAGCCACAGTGTAACTACTTCTCCATCAGAATTGCATTGTAAGACACACAGGATCAGCAATCTCACAGACAAATCTTCTGAAAAAAATGCTCCTAATGCTATTTATACAAGATTACCAGTAAAGGGATTTCCTGAATCCCTTTACTGACTCTGGCAGGTTGTTCCAAAGGATATGGCCCTCCAGGCATGTGATCTTGTGAATTTTACACAGTCTAGGGTTGCTAGCTGGTAACCAGTGGGAAGTATATAGTGGGCAGGAACATGCAAATATGGCTTTTTCCACACAGCACCAATAATATGTCTTGCAGACGTTATAAAAAGAACCATTTTGGCTTTTTTCCTAAGCATCGCGCGGAATATTAAAGCGTTTCAGTTGAAAACAGTTCTTTTCTTCATTGCTCTGTGCCACCTGCCATTGCTGAATGTTGTTTCCCACGAACGTTTCTTCTGTTTGCTTCGCAGCCACCCACAATTTGTGTTTAAAGTACATGAATAGAGTTAGTTTTGCCTGCCAATTCCATATGTTGTTGTTTTTTCCTTCTTTTTTTTTAATGAGGTGTCTTTGAAGCTACAGGAACTTGCTATGGCTGGCAGTTGAGATGCAAGCAGAGGAAATGTTCTTGGGAAACAATATTCAGCAAATGGCTGGTGGCACAGAGGATCCCTGAAGTAGCAGAAAATGGTGGGTGTGAACTGAGGGGAAAATGAAAGTGGAAGCTAAGTTGGGAGGGAAAAATAAAATGTTTCCTGTTCCCTGCAAGCAGAAGGAGACGTCTTGAACCCTTCTTGGGGAAAAAAGATTGCTAGTTTAATGTTTGCCAAAAAGCCATCTTGAGCACAAATAAAACACGTTCAAAATGTTTTTTGGGGAAATTGTGCAGAGTTCCTTCCTGAACACCCCCCCTCCTCTTCTCAAGATGTTTTATTTGTGTTGTTTTGACTTTGGAATGTCACTTCTCGTCAGAGGCGTAGCTAGACCAGAGTGTGCCCGGTGCACACTCTGGCTTTTTCATGCCCCCCACAGCGCTCCCCACAGTGTTCCCCCCCATGGCACACTACACCATTTACTTTTAGGAAAGGAGCAGGCCGGAAGCCTGCTTGCGTTGCCTGGGCCTGGTGGGAACTACATTTCCCACCAGGCCCAGGCAACACAGGCAGGCTTCTGGCCTGCTGCATTCCTAAAAATAAGTGGGGTGGGGTGTCGCAAGGGGGGCACCGTGGGGGGAGGTGCTGCAGGGGGGAGGGGGAGGGGATTTTTCCACCCCCCACATGTGAAATGGTGTGCCCGGTGCGTCGCGCACCCCCCGCTCCCTGGTGGCTTCGCTACTGCTTCTAGTTTTCTCAGAACCTTGGAGAAGCCCTACCGTGTTATGCCAAAGCAATGTTGTGACTTCCAGGGTTGTGCCAGAAGAGATGTCACAGCCTTGAAACAATGTGTTGTTGGATGTTTAGCGTGCAAAGGAACTGAGATGAAAACCCAATACGGGGTGGGCAAGTGGTTAAATGGAGGTGGGCAAGTGGTTAACTGGAGATGGCTGTTAGGGGGTGGGCAAGTGGTTAACTGGAGATGGCTGTTAAGTTAGTGATTCCTCCGTCCTTTTGTGTCCCCTCTTGTTTGGATTTAGACTGATACTCTCAGAGACTCTTATCTAGCAAGATAGCAGCATGGTATCTTTCCCTTTCCTATCCTAAATGTAGTTCCTAATGAACATTTACCCTTTACCATTTTAATCGCTGTATTAGCCGATTCTCTGTGCAATAAACTCCAACATGTGGGTCACCCCTTTGCATCCTCCCCTGCCACTCTACTGAGCAGCACTGAACAACTCAGGTTGCTGGTGGGAGACCTAGCAGTCCTAGTATAGATACTCCTAAGGAAGGAAACCTTCAGGAACCAGCTGTTTGAGGAAAGTAACGAGAGGAGATGTAGTTTGATGTATGATTGGCTCTAGGTTGTGAATGTTTTTATATTATAGGTAATAATCAGCATTTCAAATTGGGCCAGGAAGCATCTGGTAGCCAGTACAGTTGAAATAGTAAGGAACTGTGTGTTCTGAGTAGCTGATCCCAGATTGGAGACATGCTGCAATTAGGTCTTCCAAGATGTCTTCAAAGGCATCCTATTGTAGAGTATGTGTCAGTTATCTGTTACGGAGTTTGCTGTAATAGGATCAGTGTAGCCAGGTAAGCAGGATCTAGATGAGCGGCCAATTTACCAGGTATATGTAACTGAAAGAAGGTGGTCCTCGCAACAGAACCATGTTTATTCATTAGCAAGGATAATTAGCACTATGACTGGTTATTGTGAAGATTTTTCAAAAAATGGGGCAACACAGCGGCTTTTAATTTTTTTTCTCTCTCATCAGTACTCTTCAGGCACAGTTTTTGCCTCCTGATTTTCATTCTTTATTTTTGGTATCTAATTTTCTATTTCAGAATATAATGTTATTTGTTTTACTGATAGAATCTAGGTTTATCTGTCTGTTTCCTTTTTCTCTTCAGCCCCTGTGTTCTTAGTGACTCTTCAAGTTGTCATACAGCTATCTCTACACAGATTTGGATTATTATCTTAAATTTAACATACAGTAGACAGACTGGCATGCAATTCCTATAACTCCTTCTATTTCCTGCTCTTTTTTCTTTCTATGGATAAAATCTCTTTCTCTTATCTCTAAAAGAGTTAAAAAATCACATTTGATTCCCTTTTTAGTTTCTATTTACTTCTTTAGCTACGTTCTGACATTTTTCACTTTTCTTATTTCAAATTTCATTCTTTCTTTTCTGATTCCATTAAAATATTTGTTTGGATTCTCCCCCCCCCCCGCCCCCCCCGTTTGATTACAGAAATGTTGTGCTTACTGGTCTTAGCCTGGTCTTACTGGAAGAGTATTCAATCATGATAACTAAAGTAGTACATCTGGGAAGATCATGAATTGATTTCTAAGTTTCAGATTATCATCAAGAACATATCCTCAGTCCAGTTCATTTCTTTAGATGGGCCAAAGAAAGTCTTCATGTAGAAGAAAACTGAACACATTCCTTGGTACCAGCATTAGCCAATATTTAAACAATTTCTGGGTGATTTGAGCTTGTACATTTTGAATTTCATTTCAGCTTTGTATAAAAGAATCTGAAAGATGTAATGTAATCTGAAGGTCCATTGCGGTAACCCATGCCAATATAAAAATGTTCTTTCATGTGGTTTCTACTAAAATTCAAAGGAGAACATTGCTCCATTATTTCTCCAACATGGTTTTCATGTTCATTTTTCTTGAAATTAGCTCTAAAGGTGTGAAAAAGAGAAACACTAATAATTAAAAATAGCAAAACAACTTTTTTTAAATGTAGAAAAAATTGTCAAGAAATGGAAGCGGTATAGAGAACAGAGCACAGAAACCTATTAGAAGTAATTAGATCAAACCAATTAGAAGAAAGTAATACATAAATATATTAAACATAATAAAACAACAACAACACCTTTAATGGCATGAAGTCATACAGCTATAAATAGGTAATTAAATATATAAAAGGCAAGGAAGGGAATATAGAAAAATGATGCTAAGAATGGAGTTGTTGAAGACAGTAATACAATGAAATGATAGAAAGATTGTTGCAATACATTAAAAAGAAAAAAGTTCTTCCTACTACTGTGATCATGAATATTTGTTTTGGGAGTTAATTTAGTCTTTAATGTTCATCCACACCACAGGTTCCTTGAAGAGAGATCGTGAATCTCTGGAAGCCACATGTATTTTTACCAGTCACGTAGCTACCATGGAGTGGGGTGTGTGCCGTACCCCTGGTGCGTGCCATTATGGTCATGTGCGGTGCAGAAAATTGCCCCCACCCCTTTCCTTTCCCCTCCCCAGGCCCAGCAGAAGCTGCTGCCAGGCTGGCCTTGCCGGGCCAGGTCCGGCGGAGGCTACTGCTGGGCGCCCCTGCCTGGTCCTCCCCCACCAGCCAGAACCCACCAGGCTGCTTTTTCAGTCAGCTGCTCTTTGCAGTTGGCTGAACTAAGGTAAGTGGGAGGCCGAAGGGGTCCGTGAAAGGGTGGGGTCCCACTGGGGGGGCCACTCCTCAACCCCGCCCTTCCTCACCTTAGTTCAGCTGGCGGCCCAGCCAGGCTGCTTTTACAGCTGGCTGTTCTTTGCAGGGACCTCATTGGGAGGGGGTCCCCAGGCACCATTTTGCCCTGAGTGCCATTTCCCTCGCTATGCTACGGAGTTTGACTTGAAGATGCATGACAACTACAGCTTTAACTTCCACTTTAACTCCCACTTCTCTAGCAAGGAGTCAGAGAAGGGACACCAGGCCCAACTGAAGTGTTTTGGCTATCCCTGCCAAGGGGGTGAATGAAAGAGGTGGGGGCTGAACAGACCTTCAGCGTGGGGTCCATCACATCAACCCACTCTACCTTAAAGCCAAGTGCTTCTGAGGCTGCACCATCATTCTGGTGCCAGCTCAACTGTGAAGTTGGCTCCAAGTTTCTCATTCCTCTGTCCTCCAGGTAATCATATACTGTTTCCTGGTTCAAAGCCCCGTTCTTGTGCCATCTACTTTAAAGTGGGGTGCACCCAGCACAAAAACATATGCAGATACTGAGACAGAGTTGAATCCAAAAACAGTTTTGGACCACCCAAATCAAACATTTTCACACTTCAGAAACTATTCCTTGAAAGATGACATACACAGGTATCTGGTCCAAACAGTGGTTTTGGCACCACAAGGTTCCATTTGGTTTGCCTCCAAGAAGCCTGTATTGTGAAGAAGGTTTGAATAAGAATAATTTGAATAAAACTGAATCTGTTTTGCTTAATTTTACAGAAGAGATGAAATATTAAGAGGCTCTCTGCCTAGCTCATGGGAAACAGTTGAGGGTTTTGTGTGTGTGTGTGTGTGTGGGGGGGGGGAGTTTAAGTCAGAAATTATGAATTTTCCCAAATGTTATAAAATGCCTGAAAAGATACTAAAAACTGAGGTGAAAATACAGTTTAAATTAGTCACATAGGGGGTCAGATAGAGAGCAACTAATTGCTATTTAAGTACCCATGCCTATAATTGCCTATGCCTAATATATTATTTCAGGGACAAAATCAAAGTATAGTACCATATTTCACAACATGGCAATATACAATGATGTACTGTTTAAAATGAGTAAAGCTTACACTCTACATTTTGTAACTTTCAGAACTTGTTTCTATGGTAACTTGTGCATTCTCAAGAATAAATATCCCATTCTAAAATAATATCCTATCCAAAAGAAAAAGTTTAAAAAATCAAATATAATAAAGATATCTCAGGAGTAACTAGAGAAAATATCTGTAGTTAGTTTATTCTGAAAAGCAATACAGAACTATTTTCTTTCTTTCTAAAGCTACTTTTTTGGCATCTTTCCCCCCATGTGTTTGTGTGTGTATGGGGGAAAGTTGGCAAAGCTTGCTGATAGTAGTAGACAGACCATTTAAATGGACCATGACTAAAATATGCATCCTGAGTCACTGCAAAAGAAAACAATTTGTTTGTAATCAGAACAGGGAACATATATATGCGTCAGCATACCAAATGACTATTTCTATCTTCTTCTACAAAGATAGCATTCATTCGCAGCTTCCTCTCCAAAGCCAGTAAATACTAATTCCTAGAGTAAGGACAGATTATTTGGTGGAGGAAAGGGAGTCTTTGTATGTGACTAATTTAAACTGTATTTTCACCTCAGTTTTTAGTATCTTTTCAGGCATTTTATAACATTTGGGAAAATTCTAAACACACATACAAGAAATAAAAATGAAAAGATTGCAAAAAACTACACAATTATAATCTTCCAGTGTAAGGTTATTTTATCAGAAAGACCTCTAAAAGGAAATCAAATGCTTTTACAATTTGATAATACTATTTAAATTGAACATTTTTAATTGCCTTCCCTATCCCAAATAAAAATGAGATAGGATTTCTTGGCAAATGAAATTCTCAAAATGTCTACTATTCATTAATACTACTACTTTTGCTAATGCTACTAGTATTAGTTCAAGTAGTCAGCTGAACACTTTTTCCTCCGACATGGCTCTCCATCCAAGTACAGACACTTGAGTGGACTGCCACACCTCAGAAAACAAAGCATTTAAATGAACTTTATATCTGAGGTAATGTAAAGATTTTTTATCAGTATTAGATTAGTAAGTGTATCAGTTCAGACCCATGGGGATTAATGATATTTTGTTTTATTATTTATATACAAACTGTGGGTGCTGCCTTTCTGACTTCAGAAGGGTCACCCAGGTACCAAGCAATTTAAGATATGTATCATAAAACCACATTTAAAAAACATTAAAAGCAACCCCTCCCAAAAATAAACATTATTAAAACTATTTAAAAACACAATTAAAAGACAAAACAGCAATTAAAACGTTAGTTAGGGAGCAGGATTCACTGAGGAAATGCCAAATGGTAGCCTCAATAGTAGCCTCAAATCTGATACTCTGAGATTTAATTTCTCTTTCTCAGAAATTAAGGCATCTACGTAACTTTTTCCTAAATAAATATGCTCAGTTTTTAGAGATCCAGGACAAATTCACAAGATTGATTACAAAAGCGGAGCTTTTAAAGTCCTTTTTCAGGCATTTAACATTGGTGCCTGTATCTCAAGGAAACTTCCAAGTGCTGAGTCAAAGTTTCCAGTATTCACATGGCCCATTTCTTTCACGCATTACACAGGGCCCTTCCTCATGGGCCAATAAACACGGCAGTAGGACAGTAAAAAAACCCATTTTGGGTGGAACTTCGCACAGACCTTGCCCCTAAAATGAGTCTGCCCCATGTTACTTGCCCCAAATGGAGTTTCTTAAGAATCGCGCTATTAGCCAGTTTTTTAAAAAATCCCGTGTTGCAGCGGCTCATGAGCGAACGACCAGGCAGGGGAAACTTTTATTCGCCTCTGTTTTCCCTTTTTAAAAATTTGGCGACTTACATCTGTTTAGCTACGGAGGTGCAGATGTTCATATCACGAGACATCAGCATGGCTGTGGGGGTTCATTTGTTCATGCCTTTGTAGCTACAGATTGGTGGGAAGTAAGTAAAAAAAAAATAGATGCACCTCCATGGGAAGGCGCAACAGCAACCTGGATTTTTTCCGTGGGCTCCAATCACTGCCTGCATGTGATTGGAGAATGTGAAAACAGAAAAATGGGTTACTTTATTCCAACTGCAACCAATTATATATTTGCTGCGTGGAAGGGGCCACAGTGCTTATGAGGAACAGTTGGACCCTATGTACTTACAACATCAAAATCTTACCCCAAATAGAAAGACAAACATTCAAGGTGGCACAAAGAAAAGGCTATTTATTCTTGCTCCAACCACCTCTGAGATTAATAACTCTGAAACAAAGAAGAATGCTTTGTGGCACACAAATCTAGAGTTGGGCAATATATTACATATCCAATGAAATTTGCTCATACATTCCTATGATGACAGAGGCTAACTAATATTATGACTGCTAAGCTGCCCCCAGCATGGTTTTCTCATATTCATACTTTTGCTATTCTTTACTTACAATTTCAATTTATTTGTATTAATTGTATTTATGGGAATATATAACAAACTTCTAACTTCTAGCAGGCAGAGATTTCATTAACTTTTATATGTGTTTTCAGATGATCTATAAATTTAACTATGTAATTCTAGTTTATGAAAATTTTTATCATTTTTTTGTCTTTATTTTGTAATTACTTTACTGAAAAATAAAGATTCAAAAGTGCCTGGAGAGTTTAGGTACTTTGTGAAACAATACATCACTGCTCCAGTCCCACTGACTTTGATTTATCTCAGGTCAGAATGTGTCAGAAAAAAATTACTTGGAGAAAACTTTCAGACTAGAAAACTATAATTAAGTGAATCTTGCTCAACTATAACCTTTTAGTAGGAAGAACTTTTGGAAATAATGTTTGTTCCGCCTACATTAATTGTTCTTATTTAGTCAGTCCTTTTAGCTCCTTTCAATTTAAAAAGTACTAATGGCTTCTTTTGATCTAAGGTCATAACATTTTGCCAACCTGAAAACTTCCACAAAGTTCAACCAAATGTAATCAGAATACCAACCCGCTTTGTTCCTCCCTCATAGGCTGGCTTAGAAATACTGCTAAATAGGATTCCTAGGGTACATGTGCCTCTGATACTGTTTTGAACAAATCATTAAAAAGCTAGTGCTGTCTATACTGTATGATTAGGGCACATCTACATTTCAAATGCCCTGGCTTGGTTGATCCAGGCTAGCTCAACCTCATCAAATCTCAGAAGCTAAGCAGAGTCAGTCCTGGTTAGAATACAGATGGGAGACCACTATGGAATTCCAGAGTCACCATGCAGTGAAATGCTAATGGCAAACCACCTCTGAACAGCTCTTGCCTTGAAAACCCAATGAGGTTGCTGTTAAGTCAGCTATAATTTAATGCAGTGGTTCTCAACCTGTGGGTCATGACCCCTTTGGGGCTCAAATGACCCTTTCACAGGGGTTGCCTAAGACCATCAAAAACACATATTTCCGATGGTCTTAGGAACCAAGACACAAATAATTTTATGGTTGGGGGTCACCACAACATGAGGAACTGTATTAAAGGGTTGCGGCATTAGGAAGGTTGAGAACCACTGATTTAACGGAACATTGCACACACACTCACATTTCAAACAAAGTAGTTCAAGTTTACAATTTATTTCCCATAATCTTTGGAATTATCTATGGAAGCATAGTTCTCCTGCCAAAGTCCTGGCTGACATGTGAAATGGTCTGGGCAGCAAACATTTTCCCTTCTATGCATCATCTTATCTCTTGGTATACCTCTTGGTTTACACAGAGGAATGTGACACAATTAAGTTTGATGGCAAACTGTAGAAATGGTGTACAATTGAACACTAATTCGAGCACATTTTTGGCTATATTTCGTGGCTATAATAGAAATATTTTTCTGCCTCAAGTATTTCTACATAATGCTGCCCAGCTGAGGCCTTCCAAGACATGAGGAGGCTTCTTCATCAAGCCTCTGATGATGTAAAATCAAATAATTCAGAGGAACACTGGGACTCATTTGTTAATCATTTCACAGACATAGAAGTTCATATTCATAATCATTCCAACACCACTGTTCCATCCGTTCAATCTCAGAATGTTTTATTGCTTTGGCTAGTCACAGAGATTTGGATTTTCAATTACTGCAGTCTAAGGATATTGACAAGTTGCCCTGGAAGATGTAACCTACCAGTCCTTGCCTGTGTTAGTTTATTACACCTTGCTGTATTACCCAGCAGGGCCCACATAGCACTGAACGCTTTACTGAAAGAAAGGATAAATGCCAACCAGGTCAAAGGAGGCAGCTGTGAGAGAGAGAAAAAACATTCCTAGAGCCAAACAATTTGAATAACTACCATATGATAGCAAATATTCTGTTTTTTGGGAAAGTGCTTGAGTGAATGACGGTAATGTAATGAGATCTTTATTTTTAGCTATTGCAGTATTTGGACAGCACCTTCCCTCTTGAGTTGAATCCATTTCCACCCAGTTTCAAGACTGGTTGTTTTTTTTTAAACTGAAACTGTCCTCATAAACTACAGGAGGAATATGACCATGCTGCTTATCCTGATCTTTTTTATGACTTTTGATACCATCAGCCATGCTATTCTCCTGAACTGTTTGGCTAAGGTAGGGATCACCGTGCCCAGGCAGTTCAAATATTTTATCGCTGATTGTACAAAAGATGGTGCTATCAGTTTCATGGCATTTGTGCAATGGAGTCCTGTAGGTTCCATTTTGTCCCTTAAGGTATTTTAACGTCTAGATAAAACTGCTGGGAGAGGTCACCCAGAGATTTTGAATGCAGTATCATGAATATACATGTGGAACCCAACTCTGTTTCTCTTTCCCAGCAGAGTTGGGTGAGTTAGCAAATGTTTCAAGAAGTGCTTAAGAGTAATCATGGACTGAGGGTCAATATAAAAAGCTTCTGAACATAGATGTAGATAAAATTAAGGTAAAGTTGATGGATAATACTGCCAATCAGAGAATTACTCTCTCCCTAAAAGAACAATTTGCATTTTGGAGGGGCTGTTGGATCCATGTGTGCAGATGCACTGATCTCCTCGGTGGGAATCAGATCTTTTTGCCAACTCTAACTGGTGCATAAGCTGCATGTTTTTCGTGAAAAAGCAAAGTTTGACTCCAGTACAATTATAAATCTTCGAAATTATTAAATATAGGATTGATAGGGAGAATGGGTGTTCTGTAGTTTGTGCTTTAGGTATGTCTGTAGGGATTCTAAAAGTCAAGGCCGAATCAGGAGAAGGTGCTGCAGATGTTGGTGGGGAAATATTCTCCATGATTGACATTTTGAGGGCAATCCTAAGTAGTCTTACACAGAAGGAAGTCTAATTTTATTCCTGGGTAAGTATCCTTAGAACTGTACCCTTTGTTTCTGCCTGTCCTCCTCCCTCTGCCCCTGCAATGATTGACGGGTGATTACTTAGTCAAAAAACAATTTTGTATCTTGTAACTTTCTCAAAGATTTTTGGTGTTGTCTTGACTTTTCCCATTTCTGATCTCTTTCTCTTCTTGCAAATCATTCATTCCCCACCTCATTCCTCACTTCTGTTGAACAATATATTTAGACAACAAAAGGATAGCCAAACCAAAAGTGAGAATTTAACCCCTAATTTTAGTTCTAATTTAACTTATTATGAAGGTCGCGACTGTAAATTACATTTTTATGTAAGCATCCTTGGGAATACCAGTACAGAAAGGTGGTGTAAGAATGAATAAAATAAATGAAAACAAAAAGGGGAACAAAAACTTGACTCATATAGGCATGATTGTCATTGAAAAGCTTATTTTACATGCTTTTGTTACTGTAATATAAGGCAGATGCGACTTGGCAGCACTTGTATGCAAGAGGCACTTGCATGGTGATTTCCTGTAACAACGCCAGTGAATCTGCCACATGGAGGCGGAGTGCTTGGGAAGTAACCTTGTGGCTAAAGGAGACTTAAATAAGAAGCACTTGCATATTTGACCACTGCAGGTTCTCATCCCAGGAGAGAGATTCTTTGGCAGCAACTGGCCCATTCTGGCTGAAGGTAAATTGCAACAAAGATGTTGTTCTGATGCATGTTTGCTACAACCTCCTTTATAAAGTGATGCTACAACTGTTTGGCAATGCCGCTTTCTCCTTGTGATTGCCATTTCCCTTATATAAGAGGGAAGTGTGAGGCACACACACACACATCTATTCTCATGAATGCCAGAAACTGCAAGTGTCCACAGTAATCCCACAAGTATTTTATATTAGAAAAAAAAATCAGAAAAACAGTCCAAAAGAGGCTTCTGCAGTCTTTATCCAAAACTGAGAAAAAATAAAACTGGACTTCTTGCCTAGCAGAGCATGGGCCCAGGCGTCTTCCTTAAAAAGGTTACAATGGGACCAATGAACATATAGCAATTATTATTGCTGTACTTACTCACCCTTTGACCTTCTTTCCCAGGTGGGCCTTGAGGACCTTCTATCCCTAGCATTTCCTGTAAACACAAACATTTCAGAAAAATGTTTCACATTAATGTGACCAGATACCTATTTTTCAAACAGCTTAACAAGACTTAAGTAACACAAAATTTTACCTCTGCCTCTCTGTGTTCAATATCTATGTTCATGTCTACTGAGGGTTAGGGCTGGAAAATGTCCCAAATGTGAAAAGACAGCAGTTTAGAATGGTTAAAACTTTTCTTCTACCCCAGTGTCATACAGAAACCCTTTCCTAACGGCTATCCACCGAAGTCAATGTACTGACTGTGCAATCCAGTGAGAGGGTGTGAAGGTGAACTGGAAGTGACAGAGAGGTTACACTGAGGTTACACTGGCATCCATGCCACCAGCACTGTGCCAGGTTACACTGGCATCCATGCCACCAGTCTCGAACCCAGGGCCGGGGTGGTGGTGTAGCAATGTTCATCCGCAATTCCATTCCCTTCAGGGCAGTCCCCGTCCCGGAGATCACCGGCATGGAGTGTGTCGGCCTGGAGTGGTTGGCCATGGAGAGGTTGGCGGTCCTTCTGGTGTACCGGTCGCCTAGCGCACCGGGGGACTGCCTTCTGCGGCTGCTAGAGGTGGTGGCTGACTGGGCATTGAGGTTTCCCAGGCTTATTGTCCTGGGTGACTTCAATGTCCATGTCGACACCGCCTCATGTATGGCGGCTGCGGACCTAGTGTCATCCATGGCGACTCTAGGCCTCTCCTTAATAAATTCTGGCCCCACCCATGAGGCTGGGCACACGCTGGATTTGGTCTTTGGGTCAGGGGTTAATCTGGTCGTATCCTCTATTGATAGAGTGCCATGGTCCGACCACTATGCCCTGAAGCTGCGGCTTGACATGCTGCGCCGCCCCTGTCTAGGCGACGGGCCGATTTATGCCCGCCCACAGAGACTTATGGATCCAATTGGTTTCCTGAATGCTCTGCGGGACCCTGAACCCGCCGGCACACTCGATGAGCAAGTGGAGGATTGGAATTCCCGCCTCTCTGATGCCATCGAGACTGTTGCTCCCCGGCGTCCTCTGCGCCCCCGTTCACGGCAGGCTCCATGGTATACAGAGGAGCTGCGCCAGATGAAACGGGTGCTCAGACGTCTAGAGCGAGTGTGGAGGAAAGCTCGTGACGAAGCTGCGCGAACATCCTATAGGACGTTTATGAAAGCCTATGAGATGGCGACGAAGGAGGCGAAGAGGGCTTTCTTCTCTTCCTCTCTCGCATCTGCTAGCTCTCGCCCGGCTCAATTGTTTCGGATAATTCGATCTTTGACCTCTTTATCAGAGGGTTCTACAAATCGTGAATTGGCTATTAGCTGTGAGGCATTTATGAGCTTTTTTGCAGACAAAGTTGCGTCGCTCCGCCAGGACCTTCCTGCCACCTTAACTACAATTAGTGAACTGGAGGCTCCCTTGCCGTCTTCTGGCCCTTGTTTGGCCCGGTTTTCCCTGCTCTCCGAAGCTGCTGTTGACAGGATCTTGGCTGCTGTTAGACCTACTACCTGTCCTCTGGATCCGTGCCCTTCCTGGCTAATTAAAACTTGCCGGGAGGAGTTACGACCCCACCTGTTGAAGATCATCAATGATTCTCTTGAGCAAGGAGTCTTTCCAGATGGGTTGAAGGAGGCAGTGGTCCGCCCACTCTTGAAAAGACCATTGTTAGATCCTGGAGATCTGGCCAATTACCGCCCCGTCTCGAATCTTTCATTTCTGGGGAAGGTAATTGAGAGAGTGGTGTTGGAGCAGCTTCAGGGTTTCCTGGATGAAACATCAGCTTTCGACCCCTTCCAGTCCGGCTTCCGTGCTGGGCATGGGACGGAGACGGTTCTCGTCGCTGTCACAGATACGCTCCGTATGCAACTTGACCGAGGCGGATCGGCGCTGCTGGTGTTGTTAGATCTCACCGCAGCGTTTGATGTGGTCGACCACGACCTTTTGGCCCACCGCCTGGCCGCCTCCGGGGTCCGGGGCACTGTCCTTCAATGGATTGTCTCGTTCCTCCGGGGGCGGAGTCAGCAAGTGTGGTGTGGGGACAAAGCTTCCCAGAGGTGCCCGCTTTATTGTGGTGTGCCTCAGGGGGCATTGTTGTCCCCACTGTTATTTAACATCTATATGCGACCCCTTGCTCAGTTGGTACGGAGCTTTGGGCTGGTCTGCCATCAGTATGCTGATGACACTCAGCTCATTCTGTCGATGGAGGCGGGAGCTGTCACCGCCCCTGCAGCTCTACAGCATTGTTTGGAGGCGGTCGCTGGTTGGTTACAACAGAGCAGGTTAAAACTTAATCCATCGAAGACGGAGATCCTCTGGCTTGGCCGGGGGGGAGAGATTGGGGAATTCCAGCTGCCGGTGTGGGAGGGGGTCACATTGGCGCCGACCTCCTCCGTCCGCAGCCTGGGGGTCCACCTGGATTCGTCTCTTTCAATGGAGACCCAGGTGGCCCATACAACCCGGGTTGTGTTTTTCCATCTTCGACAGGTCCGACGGCTGGCTCCCTTCCTCTCCAACGCTGACCTAGCCACTGTGATCCATGCAACGGTCACCTCCAGGCTAGACTATTGTAACTCGCTCTACGCGGGCCTTCCCTTGCGTCTGATTCGGAAGCTAAAACTGGTCCAAAATGCAGCTGCACGTCTGCTCACAGGCAGTGCCATCTGGGATCATATCCAGCCTGTGTTGCACCAGCTGCATTGGCTCCCAGTGGAGTTCCGAATCATCTTCAAGGTGTTGGTCTTGACCTTTAAGGCCTTACGCGGCCTGGGACCCTCGTACCTTCGGGACCGCATTACCCCATATGTCCCGAGTCGACCTCTGCGCTCAGCAGAGGCCAATTTACTGGAGATCCCTGGCCCCTCAATGATGCGGCTGGCCTCCACTCGGGCCAGGGCCTTTACGGCTCTGGCCCCTGCCTGGTGGAACACTCTACCACCAGCTGTCCGGGCCCTGCGGGACCTTGGAGAGTTCCGTAGGGCCTGCAAGACCGAATTGTTCCACCGGGCCTTCGGAGAGACCAGCCGCTGAGGATGCCCTGCTTTCATCCTCCCCCCTGCTGTATAGGGTCCCTAACATCATCGGGACCCATTATTCTTCTTGGGAGGGTTGCATATGGGTTCGTGGGATACTGTTTTAGAATGAAAATTTTAAACTTTTATATGTTTATGTTTATATATGCTTTTATATTGTTCACTGCCCTGAGCCCTTTGGGGATAGGGCGGTATATTAAATCAAATAATAAATAAATAAATAAATAAATAATAAAGTGGCACAGATGCCAGTACAGAGGAACTTACCTCAGCAGCCAGGTGCCAAGGTGACCAAACCCAGACGTACAGCCAGGTGCCACGGTGCCCAAACCTGGACGTACAGTCCTGCAGCAATGGGCCTTTGCTGCAAAAGTTTCTGCTGGAATTCCGGGGACATTCTGGGGGTGTCCCCAGAGTGGACCTGACTTTAGTCAGCATCCAAAGGACTTTCAGTCTGGTAGCACCCCCTATATAAACAGCCAATTTACACCCAAAAGAAAGGTGCAAGTCCGTGTTCCCAATGGGATTTTTCATGCGGCTAGTTTTTTTAAAAAAAATCCCCTTCTCACCCCACCTGAAACCCCATTGGAGGCAGCACTGGTGTGCTACCATGCCACCGTGCCCGGCCATTGCTCCACCACACATCTCTTTGGACTGGGCTGCCAGAGAGCAGCAACTTTGCTTATGGTTGAGTTGGGTGCAGTCTGTAATTGGGTACTCATATCTTGTCTCCTTAAGCGCAAAGCATATCTCAAGTATTTTAATTTTTCTATATATGTGTTAATTCCTACTTTCACTTGCAGCAATCATAGTTGACATCTCTGTTTCTCAAAAAGATTAATTTAGAATTAATTTCCTTTATAAATCACATTTGTTGTTCAGAGATTAAAATATTGGCATCATTAAAATATAAGCCTTTAGTAAGGTAAACAACACTGACTACATAATTTAAACCCTTGTGCAGGGGCAGGGAAGGAACATCTGAGATGCCATTTTATACTGAAGTGCATTAGTAATAGCAGGAAACATAAAGCTAATGTCACACCATCTTGTCTAATGAAAAATACATAAATCATTTTGTTACAATTGCAGAGGCTGCAGATTTCTACAAAGCATAAATCTTCTCAGGGGCCAAAAACAAAACAAACACCGCTCCTCCCATAAATCTGTGGAGCTTTCCTGCATTACTGTACTGAAGAGATTAAAATAGGCTAAAATGACAGGAATATTCTCTGCTCCTCTAGAAATTATACCTTGATAGAATACTCCTGTCACATGTGAGAACACTGATCTCTTGAGAGTGTTAAAATCATCCCATGATCATTTCTATATTAAAAGCTTGAATCATGAGCTTAAATAACAGAACTGGTTTAAAACACATTTCTGGGAGGAGTCATTTTTCTGACTTGAAGCAGTCCACAAGGGATACTCTTTGCCCCATTTTGGAAATGTAATTTAGTTCAGCTACTCAGTAGAGCACACAATGAAAACAGTGCTTCTTGAAGCCATTTCAGATCAGAAAAAAATGGCACTGAGTAAGTACTAAGTCTTTTTTCTCCACGTGATTGTTTTTCCACCACCTTGTACACTCTCAAGGCAAAGATTCCTCTAGAGACCTACGTACATCTGTTCTTAATCCTTTTAAACAGAAATATGTCTCAATTATAACAATAATTTCCAAATTAACTCTCATTGTGGCTCTAATCTGAGAACCCGCCAAATGACTCCCCATCCCTGGACCTACAAAATTTGTAATATGAATGCAGTATTACACAAGATGGATATCACAGTGACATCACAGTGCATTACACCACATTTATTTTGTATAAATATTGCCAATCATGCTGTACAGCTGACATAAATTTTTAAAATACAGAATACATTGAATCTACGGAAAGCAATATTCTGCAAACATTCACACGAGAGAGCTTGAGAGATAATTCAGCCATAGGCAAGCTCTTTAGTACTTCCCATACTTGTGCTTTTACAAGCGGAAGGATATCTTTGGATTTAGTTTTACTTTTATCACGCAACATTCTAATATGAGGTGTAAACTAGCCCTTCTAAGAACAGAGAGTGCTTTCAGCTTTGGATCTGTCCCAATACCTGAACATATTTATTTAGACTGTGATAGAAAGCAACCTACAGATTTATCCCCACTTAGCATGCAGCAATAGAACCATGTAGTGTATTACTGATAGGACACTTGTTCACTGAATGTGTGTCTAAAAGAGACTACAGGACTTGTCTAGGCCTAAGTTACCAGCTTTCTGGTTTTATTTTCTTTGTACAGAAGATGTTATCTGATGCTTCATTTGACTAGGCCCCAAGGAGTAAGGAGCCAGCATTCCAAGTATCTGTTTAGTAAGCAAATCTTAGGTGCTTGTGCTAGTGACTGACTTAACCCTTGGCTTCGG
The DNA here is from genome assembly GCF_021028975.2 of Sphaerodactylus townsendi. NCBI lineage: Eukaryota > Metazoa > Chordata > Lepidosauria > Squamata > Sphaerodactylidae > Sphaerodactylus > Sphaerodactylus townsendi. The sequence continues at coordinate 142,986,966 of NC_059425.1, forward strand.
TGTAAACATTTGGTGCCATCTGGATGAGTATTTTATAACTCCCACAGGGATAGGCCCACAGGAACGTAGAGACTGACGCTCATTTTCCTGAGGAACTAAACGCTGTGGATCAAGTGTCAAGAGAAATAGTTTTCATATACTTTACAAGAGAGATCATTGTACCACCTTCCTTCACCTGTCACTCTTCTGATATGACATCCAGGCTTAAGCTCTGGATACCAGAAAGGAGAGAGGAGCTTAGCCAACTGTGTCATTTCAGAGAAAAGCCCCTGACTTTTTTCACTCTAATTCAGCACCTTGACAAAACCACAAAAATAATGCCATAATCCCTGATGCTCCGTTACTGGATGGCCCTTACAGCATTCATTAAGAATATCAGACTTGAAATAGTATCTACTGTTGCAATCTATGTGCTATCGTTAGCCAAATAATTTCAATTTGAGGGAAATAATTCACCTGAAGTCAAGAGATTTAATATGCACACATTCCAATTAAAACATGTAAACAACATGATTTTCTGAGTACTGCTCACACTCAACCTATATTGTAGCAGCAGTTTTATCACTGGCGAAGCAATTTGGTTCTGCATTGTCCTTGCAGTAAGTGGATACTACTGGCAGTGATAGGCTCACTATGGTGGATTATGCACAGCACAAACATAATGTTTTTAGGACAGTGGCTTACTCTTAATGGGGACATGGGATATCCCATGTTCCTGCGCGCACACCGTTTCATCATGTGTGGGACGCCAGGTGCCCTCATGTGACAAAATGGTGTACACCCGAGTTGCCAGCCACAAGTTGCTGCCCTCTCCTGCCCTTCCTGCAAGCCAGTTTCTGCCCTTCCCAGGCTCTGGGGAGAGCAGAAGCCAACCTGCAGGTACATGGGGGGGGGGTCCATGGTGGACAGAGGTACCCCACCCTCCCAGGCTCCCTACAGCTTGGCATCTGCCCTCCCCAGACCCTGGGAGCAGGAGCCGACCCGCAAGGATGCAGGGGAACGGGGCTCTGCAGTGTGTGGCACCCCACACTCCTGGGCTCCCTGCAGGTTGGTTTCTGCCTCCTCAGGCCCTGGGGATAGCAGAGCCAGCCTGCCGGGAAGCAGGGGGCTCAGTGGCAGATGGCAGTGGCGGTGGCGCCCTGCCCTCCTGGGCTCCTTGCAGGCTGACTTCTGCCCTCCTCCCTGAGCCCCGTCCTCCCCCACCCTCTCTGCTGGCTCCCTGGGGTACAGGGAACCAGGCAGGGGGGTGGGGCACGGGGAGCCAGGTGGGAGGGGCATGAGGAGGTGGTCATGCCCCCGGGGTGCCATTTAGGCCCCGTATGCCACTGCTTTGGGATGTTATTTATTTATTTATTTATTTATTTATTTATTTATTTATTTATTTATTTATTTATTATATTTGTATACCGCCCTCCCCGAAGGCTCAGGGCGGTTTCCAACAACATAAAAATTTAAAACATCATAAATATAAGTTAATTAAAATACATAAAATATTAAACTAGAGATGGCTTCAACTATTCTATTCTATTCCCCCTTTTATAAAAAGTGTTTTGGGGAAGAACTTCCTGTGAACCCAGGTTTTTCAAAAATTACTAAACTAGCAATCTTATTTATTTATTTGTTTGTTTTTTGAATTTCTTAATCACCCCTTCCCCCGCCCCTTCAACACAGGTTGAAGATGATTCCTGCCTGCTGAGTGAATGCAAGGAGGCAGGAAATGCTTTATTTCTCCAGCCCTAACCGCTTACTTTTATTTCCACTTCTCATTCCCACCATTTTGCGTGCTGCAACAGATTCTCCATGGAGATTCCCCACGGAGGTTTCCTCTGCTTGCAGCTCATCCATTTGCTATTTGTTTTGCCTAGCGATCCCATGGCCGTGTCATTTTTCTTTCTTTTTAGGGGATGACTGAGAAGCTATAGCAACATGGTTACAGAAGCTGAAATATGCACATGTTTGTGTTGTTGTAGCTTTGTAGACATCCCTCTAAAAACAAAAAAAGGAGAAACGACTCATGCATGGGATTGCTAGGCAAAACAAACTTTATTCATCTACTTTTTTACAGTGAAATAGGAAACAGATGAGCTGCAAGCAGAAGAATCTGTTGCAGCACACAAAATGGTGGTTGTCACTGTGAAATTGACAAGAGCTCTGTGCAGCTGGTGGGTAAAAGATCTGTTTTGGCTGACAACACTTGTGGGAACACAATATGCCAAAAAGGATCTTTTTATAACATCCTGAAGATGTTATATTTATGCTGTGTGGAATCCATCTGTGTAGGCTGGCAGCTTTGTGCAGGAACTATAAAGTTTTTGTATTCTTTATAGCACTATGGCACTTTACTGATACTCAAAAACATTTTAAAATAATAGTGGTAAACTTCCTTTCAGCTTCCGACAGCTATCTTTATTATAAGAAAGTTAACGTACAAGTTTACCATGTAAAATAAAAGCCATAATTTTCATGATTGATGCTGAAAATCTACCATAAATTTAACTCCAAATTTGTCCCACTGAAGTAACTGCTGGATATGTAAGGTGGAAAACAAAATTATGTATTATTTGCTCACACAGAGCTTTTACAATGATCTTGTTTCACACAACGACAAAATGGAAGCATTTTTCAGATTGTTGAGAATATAAACACAAACTAAATGCATTGTTTTCCCCACTTAATATTTCTGGGATACCAGTGTTCCAAGCTGCTAGGTAAATATTTTGTTTCAGTTGAAGAAAATATCAATTCCTTTAGGTATTTATTTGATTATCCCCAAGCAATTTTAGCATTAGGAAGCCAGTCCATTTCAAGCAAGAATATTCTGAAAGTTACGAGTGCTCTCCTTTCTGTTAGTTGGCATGCATACTTACGCTAAGGGCAGCTGGTCCTGGAGGCCCTATTTCGCCCTTAGGAAGAAACACATAAAAACAGTAAGTCTTTCTATTTCATCAAGAAAAATACACCTTATCATTAGGGTCTATATACAGATTGAAAAACTGTGTTTTACGATATGTTGCTAGACAAATCAAGAGGAGAACTGGCATCATGTGGGTGGCACATTTGAAAAAAAATAGATATCATGCAATCAAGGTGCATTGTGGCACAGTCTAGTGCTGTTGCAAACATATACATTATGTCATTGTCTGCTCTGCAACTTAAATTTTTAAATCAATCTTCATTCAAAGAGCCAAACTGCCACTAAATATGATCTGTACAAGTGGTGTGGTATCTATTCCCAGGCAATTCAGTGACAACCTTGCTGCTAGGAGGAGCATGAATGTAGGGAGGTAGCTTGTCCATCTGTCTAACACCAGGGGAGTTGTACATAAGAGCCAGAGAGAAGTACACAACTTCTAAAAAACAAAAATGGGAGGGAGAAATCCATAAAATGGTATTGGAGATATGGGACAGTTGTAGGCCTTCACAACTTTTATTGAGGGGGAAGGAAACAGCAACACAGCAAAGTGCTGCAACCCATTAAAGAAGCACACGAAACAATACTTTAGAAAAACTCACAAAAAGTTTTGTGACACCTTAAAGACAAAATGTATTTATCGTAACACATACTTTTATTGATCTGAGTGCACTTTGTTAAATATGTAAAGCAGAGGTTTAGGTGGGTAGGAATACATAATATAGATACATAATGGGAGAATGGGAAAGTGATGCCAAAAGACCGGGCAATGCAAGAGACAGCAATAGGCATCATATTACTATGCAAATTAATACAAGTCAAATCAAAAGGACAGAAGATCTAGACAGAAGCAATGATCAAGCAACTATTATAAGTTAGTTGTTTTTAAGTAGTCTATAAAAGCTATCAATAATACAGGAATAACTGAACCAAGAATCTGAACAGCACAATTATAAGTGTTACATCTAAAGGATAGGATTCTGATGTGATTTTTTCCTTTATTAAACAAACCTTGCCTAGATTTTTGACAAATAATTAACTTTTAGCATGCATAGGCATCCACACGCCAATACCTTTTCACCCTTTGGACCAGGCATCCCATGATCACCGGCATCTCCTTTTAAGCCCTACAGAATGACCCAAAAAAGAATACACATATCATTTACTGCAGAATAATAACATGTACACTACCAAAATAAAGCATTGGTGGTCCTTTAAAATTACAAACAAAAACGCAATCCAGATGGGGGCACTCTGTAGCAGCAGGAGGCAGCACAGCAAAGGCTACACTGAGCCACTTCCAATGAAGCTCCAGGTAATGTAGCAAGCAGCAGGGCATAAATACCCCAGATGCTTCCCGAAATGCTGCATAGGAAATAATAACTTATGCCACATGTCATCGGCCTATGTCAGAGGTTTTCCTGCATCAAAAGCCCGGTGGAAGCCTATTGAGGTTGGCTCCACCTCCATAACACCCCTAGCTGCCCACACCTGTGCCAACATCCATGTTTAGGCTGGCACAGCTCTGCAGCTAGAGGCTACTTCTGGGTCAGGAGCTGCAAAGCAACATGGTGCCTCCTCACCTGCCTGTTTGCTCTCCCCACTGGCACTAGTGCCACTACCTCAGCAGGGTGGGCAAGTGCACTGGCGCAGTCCTAAGCCAGTTCCAAGAGTCCCTCCTCCCCTTCCCAATCAGAATTGGGTTGCCCAAATATGAATAATCAGAAAGAAACTATAATAGGTTCTGTCAATTACGTGGAAAACAGCCATCACCTGTGAAAATCTGGGAATTTTGCTTTGTTGAAATATTAACAATGAAATTCTAAGTAGAGTTATTTTAGAGAAGAGTAGTAGTAGTAGTAGTAGTAGTAGTAGTAGTAGTAGTAGTAGTAGTAGTAGTAGTAGTAGTAGTTTTGGATTTATAACCCACCTTTCTCTCCTATAAGGAGGCACAAGGTGGCTTACAAACTCCTTTCCCTTCCTCTCCCCACAACAGACACCTTGTGAGGTAGGTGAGGCTGAGAGAGTTCAGAAGAACTGTGACTAACCCAAGGTCACCCAGCAGGAATGTAGGAGTGCGGAAACACATCTGGTTCACCAGATAAGCCTCTGCCACTCATGTGGAGGAGTGGGGAATCACACCTGATTCTCCAGATTAGAATCCATCTGCTCTTAACCACTTCACCACGCTAAGCTAACTGGTTTCAATTGCCTAAGACTGGAGTAACTCTGTATCGAACTATACTGTTACTCACACACTTACACTTATGTAGCCTTTCCCCCAGAAAGAAGAAAAAAATGTTAGTTTTCACTACACTTTCAAAGCACACATGACAAATGTTTAAGAGAAGCCCACAGAGTTTCTAAAAATTCAGATATTTAAAGTCATTTATGTTGAACCTGGAGGTCAGGCATCACAAAAAAAAATTTGGCAATGCTATTTTTTCACTGAAGTTGCAAACAATGTCATCAATACAGCTAATTCTCAAGTTGGACAAATCTGTGTATATGTAAACCAAGAAATGGGAGCTTTGAACAGGCAAGACATCTTTCTTCAAAACTGAAAAATGCCCCAAGTTTGCCAAACAAAACAAAACAAAACGTAAAACAAATCTTAAAAACAAAGGGAAAAAAAGGGAAAAAAAGGGGGAAAAAGGGGGTTGTCCTAAACCCACCTTGGGTCTATGTGTAAAATAAGTTCTTGTGTTTTTATGTGTGTTCTCCTTTGATGCCATTATCCCAAGTTAAATCCAGCCCACCCCCCATATTATCAGTGACTTGGGGAACAACAGTAAAGGCTACTTCTGAACATGTGCCAAGGGCAGAGTTTCCAAGTTACTTCAGTTCTTCCCCTGTGCATGTTTATCAGCGTGAACGAGTAGTTAAAGGGTCCTAGGAGAAGTTTGAATATAGTGTGCTCTCCTAAATAGTGGAAGAGAGGAAAATAGTGAAAGAGAGAGAAATAGTGGAAGAGAGAAAAGAGGAGAAATAGTGGAAGAGAGGAAAATAAGATGCTGCCTATAAGTCCTCGCTTGTTAAAATAATTTGTGAGAATTTATTCCAAAGGCCACAAAAGCCTTTTCTAGACTGACTAGGTAGAAATTTTAAAATAAGTAAAGGATACACAATTTTTACCCATTGTCATATCAAGGTAGATGTTTGAAACAAGGACCATTAAAACCTGTATGTGTCATTCTAGAGAAGCAGAATTTACAATCCCAAATCCTCCTTTTTTCACTTTCAGCCCCTCCTAATGCTATTGCTTGACTTTCAGAAACAGGAAAGAGAAGGAAATATTGCTCTAAAATGATAAGCAACATCTGTGCTATGGTGGGCACAGAAGCATAAAATCAGCAAGTGTTCAAAGTACTCATATTTGTACAACTTCACTTCCTGCAGAAATTACATTAATTCACCATCTGGAAAAGACATAATTTAGAGCGTACGAGCACTGAAGTACCCACTTTGGATTAAATGGTAGATGTTGTAAATACTTCTGAGTTAGCTTTGATATGCCCTGTATGATGCTTGCCAAAAATAGAAGAGTTAAATCTAAAGTAGTCTTCACTCTGTCAAAGGGGGAAAAGGCTAACGAAAGAAAAAAATGGATTATGTGTCTCTGTGTCTTATTAATGCCAACTCACGAAACAATCTAAATGTAAAACAATAAGATTCTGAACAGATGCTTAAGGTAGCTGATCTGTTATGAACAGTAAACAAAATTTGCTAGATGGTAACTCCAGGAAATGAATGGAATAGTATATTTCAGTAGAGAAAGCATTCAGTGATTGTATTTAGAGAAGAGACAAAATTTATGAAATGGCATACAAGCACTTAATTTGGAAAATGAGATTCGTACTATGCTGAAAATAAACAGCAGATCACTTTAAAGACCTTGTCCCTAGTTATTCTCTGGCTATTCACTAGTGAAAGGAAGTTATTCTTCACTGTAGGGAGGAATTCGTCTCTACAATAAATATGTAAACACAGATAAATATGGAATCTTTTGGCTAGCATATTGTTAATAAATAGAGCTGGCTGACAACTGGTGGGAGATGGGAGAGGTGACTACTTATTTCTCGGGGGCAATCTTCATTGCTCCATGATTATGGCACTTTTGGCACAACCCAGAATCCCCAGCATCCCACCAGCGTGGTGCTCCAACACTCATCCCAAAACTTTATGGAGTTTTTGGCCGAGAACCAGAGTGTCACCCTTGTGTAATTCTGGTGCTTCCAGGTTTGTTCTGGAATTGATGTCAATGTGGAGTAATGAAGATCACCCCCCCCCCCCGCCGCCCCACTTCATAGTAGCAAATGGGAGATTCTGGATCTGTTTCTAACCAACAATAATAACCTGATAAATGGGGTGGAAGTGCTAGGGTCTTTAAGTGGGAGTGATCATGTTCTCCTGGAGTTCGTTATACAATGGAAATGGATGCCAAGGATACACGTTTAAGAAAGCTGATTTCAGTAAACATAAGAAACTACTGGGTGTGATCCCATGGTTAAGAATATTAAAAGAGAAGGGAGTACAAGATGGATGGGTATTTCTTAAAAGTAGATCTTGAAGACACAATTTCAATTCAAATAGTTCCAGTGAGGAGAAAAAATGGGAGGTGTCTAAAAAACCCAGGATGGATGTCTAAAGAACTCTCAAGTGAGCTAAGATATAAAAAGGACATGTACAAGAAATGGAAAAGGGGGAAATTACTAAAGAGGAATTCAAACAAATAGTCAAGACACATAAGAAGAAAGTCAGAAAAGCTAAATCTCACAATGAGCTCAGACTTGTGAGAGATGTTAAAACAATAAAAATGACTTTTTTGGTTATGTTCGTAGCAAAAGAAAGACAAAGGATATGATAGGATTACTGCATAGAGAAGATGGTGAAATACTAACAGGGGACAGAGAAAAGGCAGAACTACTCAACACCTTCTTTGCCTCTGTTTTTTCCCAAAAGAAAAACAGTGCTCAACTGGGGAGAAATGGATAAGAAGATACTGTAGGGGAAATGCAGCACAGAATAGAAAAAGATGAAGATACCAGCCACAGATGCAGGTGAAACATCAGAAGAAAATGCTACTGGAACATGGCCATACAACCCGGAAACCACACAACACCCCAATAAATAAAGAGCCAGTACAGGAATACCTGAATACTTTAGATGAATTCAAATCTCCAGGGCCTGACAAACTGCACCCAAGGCTATTAAAAGAACTGGCAGAAGTAATCTCAGAACCGCTTGCTATAATCCTGGAGAAGTCCCAGCAGACTAGAAGAGAGCTAATGTTGCCCCCATCTTCAAAAAGGGGGAAAAAGAGGACCCAAACAACTACCGCCCAATCAGCCTGACACCAGTACCAGGAAAGATTCTAGAGAAGAACATGAAGGTGACAGTCTGTAAGCACTTGTCTACAGCTCTGTCATGAAAGACTCTGATGGGCCTCTTACTTTTCTTTGTTTCACAGAATTTATCTGAACATTTTTTTGTTTTTGTTTAACAGAGAAGACTTTCAACATGTTCTGGATGGCTGCATGTTACACATAACACAGTGTGACTGCAGGAAACAGAACTGTTGACGGTAAGTCCTACGCATACTTAACAGGAATAACACTGAGGTCCTATGAACAGCACTAAATACCATCTGTCAATATTAGGCTGATGGGAATGATGGCTAAGAGGACAGATAATGACTGCTGTTTTGTTTTGTTTTGTATGGTCTGTGGATGAGAGGCAAGGATGCAAAATGAGCATTTTCATTGATGAAGATAGGTTATCAAGCTCCTCTGACTAAGATGAAAGGACTTGTTCAATATCAGAAATGTTCAGGACCTTTAGTGAGTGGACAGAAGAGAAATATTTTATTCATAACCCATTTTTTCAGAGCTCCTTATCTTATCATTCTCCCCTCCTCCACTCGATTGTCACAACAACCATGTGATGTAGATTAGGATGAGAAGATGTGACAGACCCAAGCTTACCAAACAAGCATTCATGGTGGAGTGGGAATTTAAAGCTGGATCCCCCGGATCTTAGTCTGGCATTGCAGCCACTACTGTATGCCAGCAAGGAATAGATGACCTTTCTGGCTCATGTCACCTTGGGGAGCATTATATGACCTCAAAGAATTGGGGGAGGGGAATCATCTGAACAAAACAAAATGGTTAGGGGCATTCTGGGTAAGCATTCAAAAACAATGAGAACATCTGCAAAGAAACACAACCTTCAGACGAAGAACAAGGAGCCTCCTGTTTTCTTTGTGGTTGTCTGAAAGAACTAATCATGGAGATGCTTGTCCTCCCTCTGGCCCATGTTCTTGAACCAGCCAATAGGAAGTACTGTAGTACTTTGGCTTCTGTCCAACAATGGAAACTGTCTTCATTTCGTCCTGTAATTACAAATTACTGAATGTGGAACTACACAGAAATGTGAAATAGGTTCTAATGGTCAGTTTTTTAAAATTGGGCTCAGAGTACAAAACAGACTTGTAATGCATCAGTTACATTACTTTAAACTACATGGAAAGCAAGGTTTAATCATTTCCTGGTCACTGATAGTATTAATTGAAATAGCAATATATTTAAATTTGGCTAACTTTTAATATATGTGCATTCCTCTTAAATGACATATTTCATGCACATTTTTGTACTCAGACATTTCTAAGTAAGTACAAAATGTAGTATAACCACATTTAAATTTATTCTCTGATTTTCAAGGACCAACTCCGAAAGGGTCGACTATCCATTTGCATCATTAAGTCTGAAATACCAACTACAGCCATGACAGCTGGAATTTCAAGGGGGAAGTGATCATGTCAGCTAACATCACCCTCTGACCTGCTTTTAAAATTAGATTTTTTAAAAATCCATCTAATCCTAGCTCCTTGACTTTAATCAGGTCTTAGAAACTGTCCACACAAGGAAATAGCCTTCAACTAAGAGCCAGTTCCCTTTATTGTTCCATGAGGAAGGTTTGTTCCACAATTATGTTAAAAGCTTTTCTTTACTCCTACAGAGATTTAGCCAAAAGTCAGTTTCAATTAACTGAGAAAGGCAGAAGATGTTCTCATTTTTTGAATAAAATGGAGAAAAGCGCTAACCGCTGCATAGAGGAACTCTTACACCAAGTGTGCCATGTGCAGAGATGACTTCAGCCCAAAGAAGACATGATGGAGGAGATCCCTTATCTAGATCTCTCACTTTTTTCTGACTTCAAAACTGCTGTGTAATATGACTGGGGAAGTGGAGCTGTACGGAGTGGGTGGGAATGAATCTTTTCTTCCCATGCCATTTCCCCAACCTAACCTGTCCTTCCCTATGCTAACAGCAGCAGCGGGGGGCAGTTTAGACAAGGGAAACACAGCCCAAGAGGACACAGTAAAATATCCCTCATCCTCAGCATGCCTTCCTTGATCAAGTTAGCAACATCAACCTGCCTTGAATTGTTGCCGTTGTTGTAGTAGTAGTTTTTAAAGCAGCAGAGCCTGCTTTTAAAGCAGTCTGCAAGGAGGGGAGAAAATACAACAATGACTACAACAACAGACAAAACAAACAGCAAATTGAAGTTTTTCTGCACTGGAAATATCAAATGATGAGTTAAGAAACATCAATGCAATCAGGATGTACACTTGGGATAAAGAACAGAAGGGAATTTCCCCACGCATCTCCATTCTATTTACTTATTTTCTAGCCCCACTTTTCCACCAGAGATCTCTCCAAAGCTATCATACAAATGCCACCACTGAAAAAGTTTTATCTTTATCTGCAAATCGACTCCAATCAAAGGACAATGGCACTCAAAGCAACGTTTTAATCCAAATGGCACATATGGACTATCCTTGTTATTTCAGTTGGAATTGCCAATGAGTACATTTAACTTGTAATAATGAGTAGTAGAAATCGCTCAAGTGCCACTTGACACTTCAATGTTTACCAACTGGTTAAAGATAATGATTTTCCAGGGGAAGTTGTGCACAACATCATTTGTTAGAGTGCTCTAATCACAATTCAACTTATAGCAATACAAATAGTTTATTTAGGTCTTAGAGTTTCTCCAGATGAAGGTTATTAGGTATTTACATTGCTAATGCATCCTCATTTCATATGCAATGCAAGTGTGGTTGGGAAGTCCATGTGTAACCCATACCATTTTAATATTTGCATGTTATTATTTTGGGATAATTTCCCTACAGGAGTTCCCTAGGGAACAGGAGTTCGTTAAGCATGAGCAGTTGGCAAGTTTGCTCATATATTACCGTGAGAGCCCTTCCCCCTTCAATCAGTCAATCTGGCTTGCAGCAGGAGAGGGAAGGCTCAGAGCTTGACTGAGGGGATTGACCATTTACATACCTGCAAGGAAATGGTGGGCCCAACAAGGGAGAAATGGCATATTATAATCTCCCCTAATATAACAAATTGGGATTGTGAGGTTGTTAATTATGTTACAGTTCAAAATATGGTTTGAACACCCACCTCAGTCAATCCAGTTTACAGTAGGAAAGCCCAGAGGTTGACTGAGGGAATTGATTATTTCCTTATAGGCCCAAGCTGGAGAAAGACCTGCAGCAGCCACAGACACCACAGAAGAACAGAAGAAGAAGCAGTCATGCACTTCTAATTAATATTTTGGACTTTCTCCTCTTCTTTTATTACTGGGCACTGTTGCCTTTCCTAAAGGGCACTGAAGATCTGAGTTGTGCTATATTCATAGCCACTATGATTTAGTTTTAACTGTAGTTGTAAAGTTTTTGTGTTCATATTAAATGTTTGTTACCATGAATGTTGTTATCCTGTTGAAGCAATTTCACATTTGTTTAGCAAGCCACAAGTTGCTATCATTTTATTGATTTTAAATTGCCCTCCTAAGACTCCAACAGAAATTTATGTAGCCAGGGATCCGCTAGGTTACACCTGCACACACTTATAAATTTTTATAAATGGTAGAGTTTATTTCACCTCAGTTGTGTCCTCTTTTCATTGCCCTTGTGCACAGACTCCCTCCTCATATGGCACAAAACAGTATTAATATCAAGAGCTCTGAGTCGGGAATAATGCTTTAATGCACCACTCCAAAGAACTGTTTGCGTGAAATGAGAAAAAATGTTTTCAAAACCATACGCTAAATTACTTATTTCCAAAGCTGGGAAAGATAATGCTATAATGCTATAATTATCCTAAGATGCCACCTAAAAAGGAATCAACGTGGCAGTTGCAACATGAGTGGCATTCATCATAAATATGGAATTTAAAATTGTAGCTCATCATCATCATCATCATCATCATCATTATTATTAATTCAACTTAATAAACCGCTCTCCCCCAAAGGGCTCAGAGCGGTGTACGGACAATAAATACCAAAGTACAAAAACATCGAATAATATCATTAAAATACATAAATCAATAAAAACAGTAGCAGCGATACAACCCACTCACAATTTGGCAGATGGTGTCCAGTTCTAACACTGGGAGGGGACCGGCAGACAGCCGAAGAAAAACAGATGGTACATGGGCATCAGGAAGGGACGGCAGATCAGCAGCTCCCCCCCCCAAAGCCCAGTGGAACAGCTTAGTTTTGCAGGCCCTGCGGAACTCCCCAAGGTCCCTCAGGGCCCTAACAGCTGGAGAAAGAGTGTTCCACCAGGCAGGGGCCAGGGCCGTAAAAGCCCTGGCCAAGGCTAGCCGCATCATAGAGGGGTGGGGGACCACCAACAAATTCGCCTCCGCTGAATGGAGTGATCGAGTCAGGACATTATTGATGTGTCTGTGTCTCTCCAGTGTACTGAACTGCAAAGTAGATGCTGGGGAAGGAGCAAGCAGTTCTTACATACAAGCTGAGCTCCAAGTGAGACGGACTACAGAAAGTGTCATCCATCTGCAGGCTTGGATGTAAACTTTGGTGGACGAATTCTATGTGCCAAACTGATAGCCTCAGAAAGAAAACACTATGTCATGCTGTCTGGAGGAAAACTTTGCAAAACAACAACAACAGATCTGGAAAAGGAAGAACATCAGTCTTAAGGCAAAAGACTTGCCCTCAATCTGATTGGTGTGTGTGCATGAGTGCAAAGTGCCCATCAAATCACAGCCGACTTATGGTGACCCCAAAGGCTTTCAAGGCAAGAGAAGAACAGAGGTGGTTTGCCATTGCCTGCTTCTGCATAGCAACCCTGGACGTCCCTGGTGGTCTCCCATCAATGGGCTAACCAGGGCTGAATGTACTTATCTTACGAGATCTGACAAGACTTAGCTAGCCTGGGCCATCCAGGTCAATGTCATGAATAAGTACCATCCAGTAAAATTAAAATACTTTCTATGGGAATCTGATCTAGCAGATATGAAAATGGTTTACGTCTGAGAGGACAAAGATTAATTCTTAGCTACTTTACAATTAGATCAGAGTACCGCGGTAAGCATTGTGGCATAGACTAAGCAAATGAGGTGGGCACATTTATAATAGAACTACAGCAAAGCTCCTGCATATTTTTGACTGTTCAGTCATGTCTTCCAAGTCTCATGTATACAGAGAAAGACCTTGGTGTTTGATACAGCATGACAACTTAAAATTTATATCTGCAACATTCTCAATATTAATAATAATAAGAAGAGTTTGGATTTATATCCCCCCTTTCTCTCCTGCAGGAGACTCAAAGGGAGCTTACAATCTCCTTGCCCTTCCCCCTCACAACAAACACCCTGTGAGGTAGGTGGGAGCTGAGAGAGGAAGTTCAGAAGAACTGTGACTAGCCCAAGGTCACCCAGCTGGCGTGTGTGGGAGTGTACAGGCGAATCTGAATTCCCCAGATAAGCCTCCACAGCTCAGGCGGCAGAGCTGGGAATCAAACCCGGTTCCTCCAGATTAGATACATGAGCTCTTAACCTCCCACGCCACTGCTGCTCCTATTGCCTATTAATTTTATTACATTATCATGACCATAATAATCCTGATAAGTCTGATTAAAAACAAACAGCCCAATCCAGAACTGTCATGTTGATGGAGATGGAGCTGCTCCGGCATCACCCTGCCCACTCCAGAGGGTTTTCCCGCAGTGTGGGAAACCCAAAAAGTCTTTTTTTTTAACCTTACCTTTAACTCCCTCATGGGGGAATCGAAGATACACTGCAAAAATTGCAGCGTATGTCCAGGTCCTGCTTCGATGGCGCAAGGGGGCTAAACTAGTGGTGGAAGCCTCCACCAGCACAAGCCAGCACTGCTTCCAAAAAGGGATCTCCCCCCGCCCCCAATTGGGCTGCCCATCTACTAAAACAGGCTGAAAAATCGTAAGGTAAGCAGCAAATCTGAAAAAAAAACTACCATAATTTTAGAGTATTTATTGTTCCTTATTTTTTTTTCTGTTTCACTCTGCTGTAGACTACTACAAGAATACTTAGGCTTGGTGAGACATAAAATACTGGAAACAAATAAATAAATAAATAAATAAATTCCAGATATATGCAGGGGAGAGCTGTTGCATCTGTATCTAGTTTTTGAGTTTAAAAACATAACACAAACCTGACATAATCCAGGTTAAGGAAAATAGGTTTCTTCCTTAGTCATACTCAAACGATGACTTGCAGGCCAAAGAACCTTTACAGTTCGGCATATTCCTGGCATTCTTCCCAAGTGTTTCTTCCCCAGCTGGTTTGAAAGCTGTGCAAGTGCTGAGTAGCCATTTCCACGTCTACCTCTCCATATACCATCATCTCCATTTTAGATCACAAAGGGCAAGATGTTATAAATCACAGAGATAACACATCAACTCACATCTCTTCCGGGAATGCCGTCTGTTCCTTTCTCTCCTTGGTCTCCTTTTTCACCCTAGATTTTAAAAGTTGCTTTTAAATTCTTGGAAAAAAACATTTCTAAGTAGAGAACCATTTTGGGGGAGGAGAACTGTGAATGGCCATTTCAATATGAAGCATATCTACACAGAGACAGTAAGCTTTGTTTTCCACCCGGCATAATCTAACTTGGAGAAAAACTGGGAGTGGAGGATGCGCAGCACCTTGATTCAATGAATACAAAAGATTTTATTTAGGCTACAGATGTCACACATGGCAGCCAGAACTAAGCAAGGAAATACTCAGATAAAGCTCCATTTGTCAGAGTTGATTACAAAGGAAATCTCAGGCATAAAATAATAATAACATCAATGTTCGCTTTCTATCAGCTGTGAAATTCTTCTGACAATTTCTCGAAAATCTCAACAGCTTCTGCCCAGAGACCAAAAGACTGTGATCTGTCTGCTAGAGTACTACAAACCCAAACTGGTAAAAGACTGGAAGTGAACAAAGGTTTAATATTCACAGAATCAATGAATGCAACTGTATGTATATATAGTTTAAAAAAGACTTTCCAAAAGACTTCAACAAATTCACATTGAAAATTAGCAGTGAAGTAAGAAGTCCAAATTGAACACACTGGAGAATAGCCGATAGGCCTAGAGCAGGGGTCTGCAACTTGAGGCTCTCCAGATGTTCATGGACTACAATTCCCACCAGCCCCTGCCAGCATGGCCAATTGTGCATGCTGGCAGGGGCTGATGGGAATTGTAGTCCATGAACATCTGGAGAGCCGCAGGTTGCAGACCCCTGGCCTAGAGAAAAATGCTGTGCCCCTTTAATAGAGGTTTAATTTATAGAAAAGGCCAGCTGATACTTTTCATGACATGGAGGTAAACAGCATCCCACTAAGTCTCTATTAAAAGGAAAGGGCTTTTTTTTCTCCAGGGAGTTGGCAACCCTGTGGAAAACAAAGAACGTTTCTGGGCATTAGCAATAGAGCAACCATTGCTCTACAAAACCAAGGGCTAACAAGAGGGAGTGCATAATAATTAATTAAAACAAAATATATGGTTCACTAAACAGTCAGTCACTAATGAGTATACATCAACAATGGTCCTTTCCTCACAAATGTTTTCAAAACCCCATTTGTCCACACTTACCCCCTTGAAAATGTTTCCTGGCTGCCATTTTGTGGTTGTTCTGTTGTTTTTTAAACTTCTTAGATTCATAGCTACAAAGCTTCAAAACCTCATGCTGTGATTCTTTAGGGTCAAATAAATAAAAAACACTGACGGAAATACTATGCGAGATGGCCGGTGCAAGCTCAGCAAATGGCACCAACAAGAAAGTCCAGGGATTATGAGAAATGTTTTAAACCAATTGCACAGCAAGTGAAAACATTTTTTTCTAGGGAACGGAATGCAAAAAAAATTTTCTCTAGGGAACTGCATGCAAATAAAATGTTTTCAAGCAGGAAATAAAATATTTTGGGCTAAAAACTTTATAGAACTCCATGGAGGAAACATTTTATTTCCATCTGATAATGTTTTGTTTGTGTTATGTGGAAAGGGCCAATGTTTGTCTTGTATTTTTAAACAATCATGTTCAAAATAGGAATCCTCAGTCTTTAAACTGTTAAATAAAATTAAATCCTTAAATAGTCAAAATTGGCACAGGCTAGACAAGACAGCAGCATGGAGATAGGATAATTTGCAATGGATGAAGAAAACACTTACCCGCCACATTTACTTTTTTTGTTTTGCTGAGAATTACCCCCCACACACACACACACACACCAGCAACTGTTCTCTTTCTGTTTTTTTAACTGAATGTGTAGCAGAGATTCCTTCTATGTGTGTGTGCGTGCATATGAAAAAAGCAGCCAGTGAAGGAGTCCAGTAGAAAACAATGCATTTGGAAAGCATTAAGTGCCCTCTTCCTTGTCACTTCTCTCATTCAAATTTCCTCCCTAGGATTTTTAGTAGCCAAGAAAAGGGATTTTGGCTTTTATTACACACATTCTCACTATTAAAGCAGATCTTGAGATTCATCACTTGCACTGTACAATCGCCCTGTGAATAGCAGCAGTACATCTAGCAAGCCAATTTTAAATTATTCCTGGCACATTCACTGTTCTATAATGGTTGACCAAAAAGTGGTGACTAAGCAAAAACACATACCTATGAAGAATATTATGCATTATTAATTGGCCGCATTGTTGATTATTGCTGTTCTTCAGTGGGGGCATTCCCATGTATAAACAGGAAGCCTCTATCTCTTACTGAGAGTTTGGTTTCTCCCAGCTGCAAGTCTGAATCAGAAATCTGACTGCCACAGAAGTGACCCCCCCCCCCCCCCCCGGTAATGCCACAGACATTCTACAGGGATGTTTTATATGAAAGGTAATACACAACTTGATTTTTAAGTAGATCACAAGAAGAATCTACCCCCAAATGTCCTGGGATTTGCCCGCCAAGAGTTGGCAACCCACAACAACCATGGCTGAGGATGATCCCAGCCTTCCTCCCTTCCACAATCTACAAGCTAACCCTCCACTGGCTTACTCTGAAGTAAACCTTTCAAGATCCACGTACAAGGCTTTCCCCATGCACTCCTGCCCTCCTTGGCAATGCAGAAGCAAACAATTCCCACCCACCCCCGCCTCCCCATCAAACAGCCCTGAAGAGTGCAACATTGCAGGGCTGCAGGTAATAACTCCTTTAAAAGCTGATATCGTATTTCTCACTTGGACTCAGCAAGGCTGCCATTCGCCAGGAAAGCCCCATGGAGCTCAGCGGGGTTCCTGGGGGGGTGTCTGCAACCCAAGGTGGCGTTGCTGGGGTCCCCCATGTGATCCCGCACCCCAAGAAGGACCCGGGGGAGGAGGAAATGAGGCCATTCAAAGAAGGGTCGACCCCATGCCCCCCATTCAAGGGGGGGGACTGAGGTTAGGATTGCGCTGAGAATCTGCGCTCCTGCCACTCCCTCCCGTTTCCCGCCTTTTGCCGCTCAGCTGTTCAAGAGTATCCACCAGTGGTGCTCCACCCCCGCCCCGCGCCATCATCACCATCATCAGCCAACCAGGCAGCTGGGACAGGGAAGTCGGAAGTGGCTTGGGTTAGCCAACTTGGGCTGTGCCTCTCTAGGAACAGGGACTCTTTCCCATTAACCATTAGGGGGATTCTCCGAAGGAGGCTGAGAGGACCCAAGCCACGCAGAGCCGCAGTGCAAGGACAAAAGAGCCACATGTGGCTCTGGAGCAGCGGGTTGCAGACCCTGACCTAATCTATTTCTGACATTCCCTCACTCCTTTTAAAATCCTAGGCCTCTTGTATTCTCTGTGTGCTTGCGTTTTTGCTGCTAATGAAAATTGTTAAACTTTATTTTCTGATTCCTGTGGATTTCTTGTGGAAACCCACCCCCAGTGGAAAAGATCCATGATTATCCACTACCGGAAAACAAGGTCTGTCCTGCTAATTCCCCATACTAAAAGGGACATACCCTACTATTTTGGGTAACACTATGCACTAAAGTCTAGCAAAACTGAGACAGAGCTGTGACACAATTTACACATTTATTGACCAGGATCAGGCACAGAGTTCTGAAAACAAAGCTGAAGAATGGGGTTGCAGTTTACAGTGCCTTAAGGCAAGGTATGACAAGTGTCTTGGCAGTTGCAAAGCTAAGATGCACACTGAGACCATCTTTTCGATTCAGTAGGGTAGGGGTAGGGAACCTGCGGCTCTCCAGATGTTCAGGAACTACAATTCCCATCAGCCCCTACCAGCATGACCAATTGGCCATGCTGACAGAGGCTGATGGGAATTGTAGTTCCTGAACATCTGGAGAGCCGCAGGTTCCCTACCCCTGCAGTAGGGGGTTGGCATTACACTGTAAAGGGAATAAATCTTGGCCTCTACACCTACCAGAAGGCCTGCAAAGAATCCAGAGACATAAGGACAGTGATGAATACTGCCACAGCAGTAGCTGTACACCGCCCAGAGCCCTTCGGGGATGGGGCGGTATAAAAATCCAATAAAATAAATAAATAAATAAACAAGTATGTCCCACAGTTGTGCATACGGTGGTCCTGCTGTTCCGCCAGCACCCTCTCCCCACTGGGGGTAAGATGTGCCTCTTGGGAGACATGTACCCATGAAGCCAGTACTCACCCATCCTTTGTAAATAGTTGAAGTTATGTCTCCCCTCTGCATGGTGAGCTGGGACTACCCCATTGGCCCTGATGTTATAAAGTAATATGGACCATTAGTGTGTGGCCAGCAAAGACACATTATACGGCAGAGTAGCTGGAAGTTATCTAGGTCTGTGGTCATCTCCCCATGTCCTTCGCTTGTGGCAATAGTTACAGTGGCATGTCATTACCCTGACCATGTGGTGCAATGCTGGCAGAGATATCTGCAAATGGATCGACACTGTACATACATAGTGACAACGGATTTTGTGGGAGAGGATTTCTGAGGCAATGAAGGTAGGCAGAGTGACATACAGGAACAGTGTCAGCATTCAGAGCTTGGGGCAAGGCCTACCCTCTTATGCTTTCCTGCATGGATGACCAATCCTTGCATCCCTAATTGACAGAGTGGATGAATCCCTTTGGTATTGGTGTTCTGAGATAGAATATCATAACAGTGAGCATAATGGTTTTGACATGGGCAACCATGTTAGTTGTTTCTTCCCTTGGCTGTTTTGGCAAAATGACCTTTCCTTGGAGCTCCCATCACTAAAGTCCCATGGAGCCTGTTCTGTGTGTACCCAACAAGAGACCAGAGAGATACATCCCCATTATTCATATTCCATCATCTAGCTGGGGTTTATACAGCACTTAGGAGAGATGTGATTCACTGCCAGATCAGCATCTGAAGGTACACCAGGGCTTGGGGGAATGGTCAGAATTGTGGAGGACAGTTGTCTTTTCCCTCAGAATTTTTAAAGCTACATCAGGTTATCACCAGTGTAATGTTGCCCTGATGCTATGCCAGGAACAAGATTGATGTTGAGAAGGATTCAGATGCCATCCCATCACCAGTCTGCCCTCCATACTGCTCATTTCCTAAGCAAGATGATGGCTTAGCTGTAGCACTACTAATACTAGCATAGATCTCTAGCTAACCACTGTATCTCTGAGACACACTAGTGTAGGTTGCTGAGGCAGGCTTTATGGTGGTTTTCTAGTCTAGAATGAGTTTAATTCAAGGAGGTCAGTGTACCAAGAATCTTTCTTAGCTCTTCCTGTTGTTTCTGTGGAACAGAGTTTACAGTTCACAGGGAAACATAGGCCCTTTCTGCACAGCAAATTTAGACTGGGTTGCAGTCAGGATACAAGAGCCCAGTGAAGCTCCGGGCTGTTCGCATGGCTGGCTATCCAGTGGACATCAGCCGAGGCACGTGCCTTTGCATGGAGGCACTTTTAAAAATTTACCACCCTCTGATGTGCAGCCACACATGCTCCCCCAGAGCCTTGCTGGGGCCAGCAATGCCTGCGTGGCTCCATAGATGGGAGCCGGGAGGGAAACAAAAAAAAGCCCAGCTGCATAATGTGCCTTGAAGCCACGGCCGTTCACTGTTCGCTGGCTTGCCACCCACTGCTTCCGCCCCTCCTCAACCTCCATCTGCGGTGTCCCTGGCCACCGCTGATGGAGGTTGAGGGGGGAGGCGGGGTAGAAGCAGCGGGTGGCAAGCTGTGCACCAGCTGACTGCGGAGGGCTCCCTCTTTCTTGGCAGTTTGCAACCAGACGAGCCCTTCTGCGCTGGCGCCCCCTCCTCCTCTGCAGAAAACCTGCTCCGGGCACCCTGGCCATTCCCCACTTACCTGGATGCTGGCCCCTCACCCGCTAACAGCAGGCTGCTACCCCCACACCTCTATCAGAGGCCAGCCTCCTTTCAGCCACTCGGAGCTCCTCTCCCCAAAGTTGGTCCCACATGTTGGGCTGGGCAGCCAGGCCCCCCGGGGGGAAGGCAGAAATGCCCACATTGTGGGGTCATATGTCCCCACGAGCGCTCTGCCCCAGGGTTGGCAGTGGTTGGATTCACCAGTTAACAACTGGTTCAGTGAACTAAAGGAAAGATTAGGAAAAGGTTCTGCCAAACTGGTCAGAATCCCACCTTTGGACCTAAGTGAAATATAATGGCACAGAGTCCATCTTCCAAAACAATCATTTTCTCCAGAGAACTGATCTCTGTGGTCTGGAGATCAGCTGTAGTTCCAGATTTTTAGCCACCAAGTAGGGGTTGGCCACCTTATGAATGCTAGGTGAAAACTATTGTTCATAAACCAGAGGCCAGCCAGTGGCAGCAATGTGCTGAAGGATTGAAAAGAAGGAAAGGAAGGCATAAAGGAAAAACAGAGATCAAAGAGTAATGAAACAAGCTTCACAAGCCCTATATTTTCAATGAATGCAGTGCATTCTTCTTCCCTTGAAGTCTTTATTATTTCCTTAACTCTGCAAACAAAACCATCCTGGTCTTTTTCCTTACCACAGCTCACATTTCTAAGAGCAGAGTGCCTTTATTCCAGTATTACCATCAAATAGTTCCAATAATTGCTGGATCAAACAAGTAAGCCTACTCATAGAAATTCCTTTTATGATTTGGGGTGGCTTTATTTCTGTGTTGAATGGGTTGCCAGATTTATTCAGTATGAACAGAATTCGAGGCTTTATGAGACCAGTGCACAACCAGCAACAAACGGGTTTTTAAAACGGTTCAAAACTGCAAGCTCTTCTCAGGGCAAAAAGTCTTGTTTGTCATGAACAATGAGCTACATTGGTTGAGCCCTCAAACCAGCTGCTCTGATCAGATACACTGTGGGAATTATATCTAAGAAATGTTCACTTTAGACCACATAGAATCATAGAGTTGGAAGGGCCTATAAAGACCATCTAGTTCAACCCCCTCCTTAATGCTGGATCAACCTACAGCAGGGGTGTTGAACTCATTTGTTATGAGGGCTGGATATGACATAAATGTGACTTAATCAGGCCAGGCCTGCCTCAGCTGCCCCTAGAAAAGCACTAGGAGGATGCCTGAACTGGTGAGCCAGCAGCAGGTTGGTGTGGCTCCCTTGAGGGGTCTTATCAGGCCCACGAGTCTGCCTCAGCTGGCTTGTGGGTCAGATAAGACCCCTCAATGTGCCAAATGAAGCCCCTGGGCTACATGTGTAACACCCCAGAACATCCCAGACAAGTGTTTGTCCAGCCACTGCTGAAAGACTGCCAGTGAGGGAAACCTTACCACCTCCATAGGCAACTGATTCCACTGTTGTACAACTCTTACTGTAATTCTTTTTCCTAATATCCAGTTGGAACCTTTTGCTCTGTAATTTATACCCATTATTGCAAGTTTTATCCTGTGCTGCCAACAGAAACAGCTCCCTGTCCTCTTCTAAGTGACAGTCCTTCAAATATTTAATGAGAGCAATCATGTCCCCCCCTCAGACTAAACATTCCCTCAGCCTTTCCTCATAAAGCTTCCCCAGACCCCTGATCATCCTTGTTGCTCTATTCTGTCCACATCCTTTTTTGAAGTGAGGCTGTAATCCAGAACTGTACATAATACTCCAGCCGAGGCCTGACCAATGATGTGACTAAATACTGGAAACAGAATTAAATTTGACTGGTACTATTATATGATAGCTTCACTGTGACTCGAGCTTACAATTTATTACACTATGCTGATGCAAAATGTCTGGACTAAGTACTGGCAGAACAGTGACATGACCATTTTGCTGTTTTGTGAACTTCATACATATTCTCAATGTCCTGTTAGTGATATGAATGTAATGGGCCTGAAAGGGATAATGGTTGCTATTGTGCACGTGTGTGTATGTGTGTGTGCGTGCGTGCGTGCGCATGCACAAGCTGGGGCAGAAATGGGTGATACAAGCAAGGATACATTTCCAGTATTTCCTTATTTGAATATTCTTAAGATAACAATATTTGTTATGCAGTCGGATACCACTGGGACCTTAAATCAACGGGGAAAATTTAAAAACAGATTTTACAAGCACCTGTCTTTGCTCTGACCAGCAGATGAGCCTTGTGGCATTTAAGGTCACTTCCAGGCCTAAATTCTATAATTAGCTTTGTATTTTCATGGTTGCCAGTTTGCAGCTCTCTATAAATTGAATCCAGATCACAGTAATGCTCAGTCATTTCCCATTTCCCCCCCAGATGTTTGAATTTAGAAAGCTGGAACACTGAGCAGAAGACACAGGCCTTTCGGCCTTTGTTCTGGTTTGCACACAGAGATCTGGTATGAAGGCTATCCGGCTTTGAGGCATTCTCTAGTTGCATTCGTGCTGACTGAGCCAGAGTGCTTCCAGGATTGCTGGAGGCATTTGCTAATGCTATTGCATTAAATCTGGGGGTCGGGGAGGCAGAACATGAAATAAGCAGAACAAAAATAAAGGGGAAAGCAGACATCTGCATAAACAGACATCTCTTCCCTCCTCACAGAGTCACCATGCAACTCTAATCTCTTTTCCTTGAGCAGTAGAATATCAGGATGGGCAATATGTTCTGTCTCCTCGCTCGGGAACTGAAATATTGGAGAGGGGGCTATGATATCCAGAGGGATGATGTGTCAGAACTGGCCCTGATGAGTAGCAGTCAGAGAAGAGAAATGAAAGTTTAAAGTGCCCTTATCACTCAAGTCAATATTTAATCATATTTGAAGTCTGATTTCTGATTGATGTTTTCTCAGCAGGTTCACTTTGGAGATCTTACAAGAGAAAAGAAACCAGCCAATGCCCTTTTCTTTTTCAAGGTAAGTGGAGACCCAATCTTTTCCTGTCAATGGTTGACAAATGGCATTCCTTCCACAGAATGCATTTTTAAGACATCAATGTTTTCTAAAGCTGGGGTAGACTGCTGCTATTGTTATTTAGACACTAGCAGATGCTGGGCAGTGATTCCAACGGTGTGTCAAATGTGTGATGAACTGCAGTGCGTGTAGTATAAAGTCTGACTTCCCCAAGCTCCTGCCCCAGAATGTGTTTGCAGAAACGCTATGGTGGATTTCGCACAGCACAAATATTATGTCTTTAGGACGTTTTAAATAGCGTTTTGGGGAAGAACCTTGCACAGGTCCCTTCCCAAAATAACTTAAGTCTGTTATATTCCTCTCAACCTGGTTTTTTCAAAAATCACTAAACGAGTGATCTTTTTGCAAAATCCCAGATTGAAGCTGCGCCTGCGCAAACACCACAGGCAGGAGGTGCTTAATTTTTTTCTACTAGCAGCTGATCCCCCCCCCCTTTACTTTTGTTTCTGCTGCCCTCCACTATGTCAGGAAGATTCTGCCCACCTGTCACTGTACAAGTCCCCCAAGCAGGTTTTCTCCTGATGGCAGTGAGTATGACTGCCATTTCAGATCTATAGTAACACATTCATTATTGTCCAGCCATTGCAGGGAAGTCTCTTTCTCTCTCTTTTTTATTTTGTGCATTGAACATGCAAAGCTATGCAGGTGTAGCCAATTGGGTTGAGGGAAAATGGGCATGGCTGCGAGTGTTCATTTCAGTATGTCTTTGCATTTATACACGCGTTGAATTTTTTTAAAAAAAGAGAAGCATTTTCGTGCATAGGCATGAAAACAACCTGAATTGTTTTCATGCGTTCAAATCGCTTCCTGAATGTGTAAATGGCACATATATGAATGAAAGAAAGGAACAAGGGTTCATTTATAATGATTGCAACTCATTAAAAATATGCTGTGTGGAATCCACTATGCTATCTCTGACTCTCACTAAAAATTTTCTCCTGTGTTATTTCATTTACTTTTTGATGCCATCTTTTCTCCATGAAATGCAAGCCAGCGTGTGTGACTTTCTCCTCCAGAGACACCATTTTGATATTGGCTTTCCTTGACTGCGACACTGGGGCAAAGGTCAGCCAGTGAGTGATAAGGCAACAGAAGCGTACCGGGGTAAAGGGCACCCGGAGACAAATTGTCTCCAGGACGCCCCCCGGCTCTGCCCCCCTTCCCCCTAGCTCCACCCCCTGATTCCCCCAGGCTCCACCCCCACTGCCCTCAACCCCACCCATGTCACCATGGACATGGGCAAGGTCTAGGGTGCCCACCTCCCCCACCCCACAGACTCCCCCTGCCTGCTGGCCCAGCCGGCAGCCTGCAGTCTCTTCTGATCTCCCCTCCAGGCAGGCCAGAAGAGACTGCAATCCCAGCCTTGGAGACCTTCTTTTATAAGCACTGAGGCCAGGGGGTGGGGCTTGGGGAGCAGGAAGTCCCACCCCTTCCTGCTCCCCAAGCCCCACCCCCTGGCCTCAGTGCTTATAAAAGAAGGTCTCCGAGGCTGGGACTGCAGTCTCTTCTGGCCTGTCCGGAGTGGAAGTCAGAAGAGACTGCAGGCTGCCGGCTGGGAGCCCAGCTGGCAGGGGGGGAAGGAAGGGAGGGGGGAGTCCAGGGTGGGGTTGAGGGCGTTCCTGCTGCCTCGTTGTTTTCCGTGCCTTGGACGGGGTCAAGACACATGAAAACAACGAGGCAGCAGGACTTCCTGGTCACGTGGGGGGCCAATTTTGCGCCCCCCATGTGACCAGAAGAGTGGCATCCGGGAATAAGGGTTACCCCTTGTCCCTAGGCATATACGCCACTGTAAGGCAGTGAAAGTATTTTAGACTTGGCTTGCCACAGTCTAAGACCAATATTCTGTCCACTGCTGCCAGTCACACTATATAACAATCAGCCTGCACAGGGGATTACTTGGACTGGTTTAGACATCCATGTAAGCAATTGAGAGGAGCAAAATTGCATGAACAAGTATCACTATGGAACATCAATTGCTCAACAAAAGTGAAATGGGGTCATTTATCACTCAGGCCTGTTTATGCAGTTGGTTTGCATTGCCAAGGTCAACTGATTTCACGTGTCACCAAGGTGAGGCCTTTTGCAACTGGATAACAAATGATGTATGTTTGAGTGTGGCTGAAAGCAAATTGTACATTTTAAACAATTGTGCAGCAAAACAAAGATACCAGCAAGTCCATTACAAAACCAAACCTTTCCCCTGGTTTAGTTTGCAAAACTCCATGAAAGCACACATGCAAAGTTGTGTTGGC
This sequence comes from Sphaerodactylus townsendi, assembly GCF_021028975.2. Lineage (NCBI taxonomy): Eukaryota > Metazoa > Chordata > Lepidosauria > Squamata > Sphaerodactylidae > Sphaerodactylus > Sphaerodactylus townsendi. The sequence goes on from NC_059425.1 coordinate 143,012,753, forward strand.
AAGAATGCAAAGTTACTCCCAACAACTGTTAAGACTACACAGATGTATGTATTATCTGGTATGCTGTACTACATTCTTTTCAAGCAAATAAATTCTTGTAATTAAATACCTTTTTGATAAACCATTTTCTAAGACTAGAATCCTTGGGAGACACTCTCATTGAACACAGTGGTCTCTACTTAAGTAGTCATGCATAAGATTAAGTTGATGTTAGAATTTTTACAATTTGAAATTCATTTTTAACTGCACATGTCCATTTTGAATTAATGTATCCTCTTCTCTCTAGCATCACATATAACAAATGTATGAATAATTTTATTATGGCCACAAGGCCAGCAAAAAGAAAACAAAAGCAGATTCAATTTATACATATGTTCAAAAATCCATAATGTAATACCCATACCCAAAAGAAGCATCAACTTACAACCTATACTCAGAAATGTCCAGAGCTACCTGAGAGCTAAGGAGTTAATGCTGGTTTTCCTTTCATATTTTGTTTCAATTTTCATTTATGTGCACTATTATTAAACACTGAAAAATCAATAGTGCGTTTTAAAACAGACACACTAACGGCCTAGTTTTTATTGCGAAGACTTCATTGATTTTAAATAGGTTAGATTATCCACCCGCCGCCCTCGATAGAGTATTTGATCTTGGATATGAGCTGCTGCAAGTTGAAATCAATCCCTGCCGTCTGATAAAAACTTAAAACTTGTTTTTATAATTCTCAGAACAAAAATGAAGTGTTGCAAGTACATTCATGTACTCCCATTTTCCAGATATATATTGATCATCAAATAATAATTTGTATGCTCTGCTAACTCTACTCTCATTTGATATAAGAAGGATGTTTTTCCATCCATTCTCCTCTATGTTATCTGCAGAACAGTGTTTTACCATGAGTTTCACATTGACTAGCCTACTCCATGGCAATGTGCTTCAGTCTTTCATATGGTGGCATATGGCAGTTGCAAGAGCATCATCTCCTACAGTGTGCTGAGGGTGTCCTGCTTCATGCTGTGGTCCTTGACCTGTAAAATTTCACAGGATACATCTTGTCCCCCTTTACTTTTAGCATATAAGTGGCACCACCAGGAGAGGTGATCTAAAGATCTGCGCTTCATTGTCGTCAGTATATAAACAAAATACACTCCTCTCTATCTCTCATTCCCACACCATTCTAGAAGGCAAAGAAAGTTCTGAATCAGCATCTGAGAACAGTGAAAATTGATGGAGATTAAAATAACTGAAACAACTCAGTCAACCCCAAGATAGTCATAGTCGGAAACATGACTGATCTAGGAATAGATGTTGTGCCTTTTTTGAATGGGATTTGCAATATACTTGAAAATACAGGTACACGGTTTGGAAAAATTCCTAGATCCATTGCTGCTCCTGGAAGCAGGTTACTTTAATCCTTTAACCACTTTCATTGGTTGCTAGTCTGTTCCCAGAGCTAATGTGAAGAACTCTGAAATTGTCTAGGATCACAATATCTTAAAGACCACAGCCTCCCAAGAGTACCAAATACATCAACCATTGGACATCCTCCTCTGGGTGCCTCTAGCCATGAAAGAGAAGGTTTCTTAAAAGCAGTACCATGATTTCGGAATGCTTGTCCAATTGTGGGTGTATTTATATTGCTTTACAACTTATCCTGTGGATCATTCAGGAGGAATGATCATGGTATACCTATTTATAATCATCCCCCTCATCAACGACAACCTGAGCATACTAACGGTACAGACTCTTGCAAAATGAGATTCCTGTTTGTATCCATGACAACTAAGCCTTTGGTCAGCAAGATTGTGAGCTGAAGCAAAGAAGGGGTGAAATCACTCCTCCTCCTCCAAGTTTAGTCCTATTGAGCAGCCCAGGTTTTCATCCCTTTCTTCCTCCTCACTCCAGTCTACTGACTCATAGGACCATTCCTCTGCATAGATCCCATGTCCCCAGAAATTACCTTTCTGGAGTTTGGACGGAGATAGACAGTGGTTCCCAACCTTTGTTCATTGTATACCCCCTGTGAACCCATTTCCCTAAAACTGGACCCCCATATCAGCAAACCCATTGTGTAATTTTTTTTGTATCCCCAAACACTCTTGGTGCGTACCACTAGGGGTACATGTACCCCAGGATGGAAACCATTGATATAAAGAGTGGGGAGAAAGAAAAATCTGAATGTCTTTTGTGAAAGGGTGATTGGATACAGGCCAGTGTTTCCAGCACTCAAAAAGTTCTTATTAGCTACCTTGCAAATGAACTGCTTTATATGTTCATGTTGCCGTCCAACTGGGCTCTTTTCTTCCTCCTTCTCCCCCATCCCATAAACTGTTAGAGCTAGCAAAATTTTGCCCTTCCAGATCCAGCTTTAGAAACAGAAGCTCTGAAAGCAAAAGTGAAAATAGATGGCAAATTGTAAATTGTCAAAAGATTTTTGCTTTTGAATATTGCAGAAATTGAAGCTGTTATTCAGACAAAATGGGAAACTGGTATTTTAAAGTCAAGAGCTGTCATCACATGAACATTCACAAGTATCTTAGTCCATAAGGCATTCTCACACAGATGTTGGTTCATATTAATACTCTTCCTCAGACATCTGTTCACATAAAGGATGGTTTTAGGGTTAATAGGAGAAATGCAGTGTGTGGAATTACATCCAGGGCAGTTTCCCCACCCCATCTGCAGTCCTAAACTGCTGAACATTAATAATGTATCTTCTTCCTCTTTACACAAATATTTTGAGAGTGCAAAGAATAAAGGACAGTACCTTCCTTCTGTCCCTGTGCCACTCTGTCTCCTGCATCACAGCCTGATACTGTTTGAGTAAAGATAAGTGAGTGACCTGCTGAAGTTCAACATTAGAGTAACTCAGCCTTTAGAACAGTTGTAATATACTTGACTATCAAAGAACATTCTTGAAATAAATGCTATATATTGATTTGACTGAACAACTTAACTGACAGAAAAACAAAAGAGTGTGGGAGAAAGAGAAAGAAATGTCATCCAGTCAGTAGGGTAGCCGGGGCGGGGGACTGAGGGAGCTTGAGCCCCAGGGGCCACTTGTTTGGGTCATGTGGGGGTTTGTTGTGCTTCGAAGGAAGCATCTTTAATCTGTCAGACTGAGCTTAATCTTGCAAACTTTTTTTGCCAGTTGCTTTAAAAGCCCGGCCAGGGGGGCTGCAGGAAAGCTCAGCCTGCCGGAGATTGATTTGCTGGGGCGGGATGAGGAGGTGGAAGCATCTCTCTGCAGGCTGAGTTTTGCAAATGCTGCTTGAAAATTCCAGTAAAGGGGCTTGTAGGAAAGCTCAGCCTGCTGGAGATCACTTTGCTGGGTGGGAGGAGGCATCTCCCTGCAGGCTGAGTTTACACTTGCTTGCAGATTCCTTTGCCCCTTGCTTTTAAAAACCTGGCAAAGGGGCCTACAGGAAAGCTCAGACCACTGGAGATCACTTTGCAGGGGTGGGAGGAGGCATCTCCATGCAGGTTGAGCAGTTCATCCATCCCTTCCCACACATAGAGGGGAAGAGTTGATCAGCACAGCAGCGGCAGCAGTAAGCACACACACCAATGCTCAAGGCAAGCCAGTGGTCTTCTTTCAGCTTTCCTTGTCTCATGGGTGGGGGTGGGGGTGGGAGAGAAGAAATGAAAAGGTGCCTCTTGATTTTCTGTTCAGTGAAGGAGCTCTTCTTTTTCAAGCAGGGGCAGTTCAAAGCGAGTGGGACAGTTTGAAGTGGAAGGGAACTTGAGGCCAGTCTCTTGCCCTGCTTCCAAGCATGGCTTGGTGGCCATGTCCCTCTCCTTGTGAGGCCTGACTGCCTCATAAGGCCATTATGAAGGGAGAAATGCAAGAAAGAAGCTTCAGCTTCTACAGAATGCGGCACAATCATTGCCTGTGTCCTTTGATCATAGTTCTTCCCTGGGACAGTTTGCTTTCCATTCAAGGCAGGCGCATATCTAGCAAGAGGTGTGCAATTTTTTTGGGGGGGGGATTTTGGGGGGGATTTTTGGGCTTCCCCTGGGAGAAATTTTCTATAGATATGCCTCTGCATCCAGTTGATCTCCCAATCTGCTCTCACAAAGAATCCAAAGAGATGTTCCTCAAGATATTCTTTTTAAGTCTCTTCCCTTAGTGCTATTAAATGAAACCTTGAGGTATATGACAATTAATGAAATGGTGAACTTAGAACATTGCAGAGCTCAGATTGCAGGAACATATTTTTTAGAGAAATGGTAGTCTAGTCTTCAAATGAAAAGGAAGAACAGGCTAAACACAGATGGCCTAGTCAACTGGACTAATCAACTGATCAAAGTATGCATTACCTTCATACCAGCTGAGGCCCCTTCCACACATGCAGAATAATGCACTTTCAATCCACTTTCACAATTGTTTGCAAGTGGATTTTGCTATTCCACACAGTAAAATCCAGCTGTAAAGTGCATTGAAAGTGCATTATTCTGCATGTGCAGAAGGGGCCTAATTTTGCCCACTGTATCCACACAGAGAACTGAGATTAGCAGACTGTATGGCATTATGCCCTGCTGAGGTCCCGGTCCTCCCCTGTCCTCCCCTGGCTTTACCTCAAACCTTCAGGAATTTTCTAACCTGAAATTGGGAATCCTATCTCTCAAATTTGAAATAATAAAAGTATACTGAACTTGGAGCTAGCATCTTTACACTTATAGCTCAGCTCAGCAAAATTCCAACACTGAAAGGCCATGCAGTAATTAGGATTATCTTTTGACTTTCTTTCTAAATTGCTTGTATTTATTTGCTGAATCTTACATTCTCTCTGTGTGTTCATCGATATTATACCTTTTATGGTTTAAAGGCTTTGAACTTCTATAGCCCTGAAAATTCAATAATGCTGCCATGTGCCTAGATACTCAAGTAACTTTATTGGTTTAAATAAAAATGGGTACTGGGTTATGGAAAAAAGCCACCTACAGTGACTGGGTTCATGCATCCGCATGAAGAGTACAGCCCTCTCCCCCACCATACCTCGAACAATCCTTGCCTTGGACAGTGAATAACCTGTAGAGTCTGGTAACTATGAAATAACTCTGTGGTTAAAACCTCCGAGGAGGAGATTTCACAATCAGAACACAGAAGACCCTTTGTAAAATGAGATGTTCCAGTTCTCCCAGGTGAGCAACTTATTTTCCTTTTAAAACACGTTTGTATTCAAATACATTCCAGCTGCTTCCTTTAAAAAACGCTTGGCCAAATCTTTAAGGGACAATATCATTATCTTTTATGGACCCAAGAGCATCCAGAAATTGTTACAATAATAAGGCCTTATTGGTTTTGCTTCCAAAGCCAGATCATTATCAGTATTAGTGGTTGCACCTTTTTTGAAGTCTGCTGTAGAGCGAAATACAAACAGTGTAGCCAGAGCGGCAGTAGCAGCTGGAGTCATGACCTGTCCTAATAAAATGCAATAGTAAGACAGGGGGATGCTCAGGACCAGCTGCTGTGGAGCTACTTTACACTATTAAAAGAGGTCTGCAGAATTACTTAAAAACACAAAACTTGTTTAAACAGACTCCCTAGAAAAGGCTTTCATGTATCTCAGAACTGTTAGCAATAACGGATATAGACTCCTACTTTCTCCTTCCTGTTGTATCATCTGTGTTCCTAAATGAACAGTTTCTAATTTGTAGTATAATGCCAACCAGATACTTGGAAACAATGTATTTTAAAGAGTCAGATATGCATGGAGTCAACAGAAGAGTAGCTTGACACATGGGAAACCATTTTCACAAAAGCAGCTTATGATGGAACATAAGGTGGGTTGGGAGATAAGGTAATAAATGCAGGCATTCAAAAAGTATGGAGCTCTCTGGTTTCAGTTTCTTGTGCTATTGTATGACACAGAAACTTCAGTTTAAGTGTTTTGATGCCAGCCTTGTTCAGCAGAAACAGCTATTTATATATAAGCGGTCTCTCACAAAGATTCAGGGGCCCAATTCATTAAGGAGACGGTGTGTCAACCTGCTTGTTTATACCGCTACAAGGAAGTTGTGCAAGCTCCTTGCATTCCACTAACAAATAATCAAATGCTGGAAATTCCATTTAACTCCACAATGCTTCATCAATCAGTCAGAGGATATAAAAATCTAAACTGGGATTTCCCAAAAGGCAACAAGCAAACAGGAAAGTATGACATAGACAGATATATTCTATCAGTGACAACTTTTTAAAACTCACTTTAAAATTCAGTTTGGTAGTATAACAACATATGCTTCTAGCAGCAACACTTTATTCCTCAGATCAGTAGTGGAAAAATTAGACAAGATAATATGCTGAACTCAATAACAAGGAACTGTAATCAAAGTAGATTTTGGATGAGTTGCACACCTGTAATGCACAAGAAGAACAAGACTGGAACCACTGCTGGTGGAAAGGGGAGGAGGGGGGTCACCTTTCCCCTCCCTAAAAGGCTCTGTTGAGGATTATAGAAGTCATGTGAGAAAGTGGGAAATAGGGCAAGACTGAGCAAAACAGTTGACTGGATCCAAACTATCAAAATTTACTCCCATTGGCTTGAGCTGGCCTATCTACATGAACATTATGTTTAAGGCAAGCAAAGCAAACCTGTTAAATTACATTTCAGATTGTAACTGCACAAACATCAAGTCAACATAGCTGTATGCATGTGTGGCTAGGAGGTGGGGAAGGTCATTGTATATCCCCATTCCATCTAGGCCTCTCGTGGGCATGGCAGGGGGTGGGGGTTTGGTCGCCATCTGATATAATGTTTCTAATTTGTAGGTTTTATACTGATTTCTGTTTCATCTTGCTGGGTTTTATTATTGTTTGATTTCTGTTGTCTACTGCCCTGAGCCCTTCGGGGGAGGGCGGTTTATATATATAAAACAAGTCATTTCCAGTCCTTCCCCTAACCTGTACCACCTCACAGAAATTATCTCTTTTAAGCATAATAGATTGCCATATAACCTTTAAATCCTAGTTGCAATGTTCAGCTGACCCAACAAGATTACTTGGTAGTGCACACAGGGATGTCATCAAGCACTACCACAAGTATGAAGGGACTGATCAAACTTTTACCTCTCCATAGATTCCTAGGCACATAGTCGCTGCATTCTGCACCACTACAGAGGGCTCTTTCAAGAGTTGTAGGAGATCATGTAGGGGCCTAGCAAGTATCTGCGGTGCTAATGGACCTATCGGGTGATTCCAGCTGACACAACAACATTTGCCCACAGTGTTCCAAAACCCTTGAATGGATTATGTCCCTGGTTCAAGGTATGATGTTTCACAAGTGGTCAAGGACTTTGTAGTCCTACATGCTGATTTGGCAGTTATGTTAGTCCATGAGATGGTGCCATAATGTCCACTTGACTGTTTTATTTTTAATAAACTGTGCAAGTACATATGCAGCAAATTATTACCAGCGAAGTCAACATTCTGTCACAGAGGTTACCAAGTTATTTTTCCCTGGCTAGATTTTTGTTGAAATATGAGCAGGACACACACATCCAATCTGGATAGAAATTATCACATTTTTGAAGCAGCCTTCTTACTTGCCTGAAACCAGCTACCTTGCTGTGAATTTGTTTGGCAATCAGAAGTTTTGAACATGAAAATAAGTTTCGTACATGAAAAGTAATATGGATTTCACAATTGAATGCAATGTGAATTTGGGAATTAAAAAGCCATTAGTCAGTAAAACCAAACAAATATAGATGGCAACATTCAGCAAGGACTTTTTACCTTTTCACCTGTTTCTCCTTTATCCCCCTGAAAACCACGTTCACCCTGCATTTGGGAAAACAAATAATGTCAATTGCATATCATTTTTAAAGAGCTATTGCAACATAGTACAGCAATGCAGCTTAACATTTTTGTATTTTTGATTTATACTATTACATCAGAGACAAAATAAGCCATATCAAAAATATATGGTTTGTATATTCTATATTCTCCATCATTTTCAGACCAAAAGCTGCGTGACGGTCTGACTGAGGTTGGTCAGTTTCACAGAAGGGATTTAATTCTTCCCTCCCCTCTTTCCCCTACTCAACCAAATTCAAATATAAGTCTTATGTGGCTTCCTATCTGTAGATTTAAGAATCTGTACATCGGGGCACACTTGGGAATTACATATATTGATTTATTTTTATGCTCACAATAACACAACAGTTTGTGTGGAAAGGGCTGAAAACACACAGGAAGAGAGAGAGAGAGAGAGGGAAAGGGCTGAAAACACACAGGAAGAGAGAGAGAGAGAGAGAGAGAGAGAGAGAGAGCGAGAGCGAGAGAGAGAGGAAACTTCAGGAAGAACCTAAATGAGTACTACCTTTTCTCCACTATCACCAGAGATACCAGGAACACCAATCAGACCATTTTCTCCCTGAAACAAAATATATCAAAATGTAGGGATCTGAAACTCATTAACCAAAATTCAGAATTATTTTATATTCGAAATAAAATAATAACAGTGATCATGAAAACAACCTCTCCTGCATCATTTCATTCTCCATTGAGTAGGAGAATGAGATTTTTTCAAAACAAATTATATTTAATTGTCAGAATGTCTTGAAAAATCGTTGAAATAAGAGTCTGCTTGACTAACTTGTAATGTACAATGTTCTTTCTGAAGAATATGTAATTTGAGCTGTTTGTTTTGGTCTTCACACTGTTTGATAACTTTTTAGCCACCCTACACAAACCACAGAAAGAAAAAGTGGAAGCTTTCATAGAGCACTGAAGTCATGATTACAAGGTGGTATTGGCAGAGCACGAAGACAACAAAGACCATTGTGTAGATTCTGTGGATCTTCAAGATCTCACCACTGGCTTCTTATAAATGGAAATCAAACCACACCGCAACAGGAATGTGAAGCAGATTTTGTCCCCGTGGCAGCCAGGTTTCCAAATATCATTTTTCTGTTTTGCCACAGAATTGAATGGCACTCATGTGAGAAAAACAATCAATGACAGTACTGTAGGAAGGGCTAAAACTGGTGAGCATAGTATTTGTGGCAGGAAACAGATTTTGATTTTCATCACAGCTGTGATTCAGTATGCACCCTTCTTGACTTTGCTTAAATTGAATGGGGGAGGTACCATCAGGACTGAACCATTCACTGTCTGTTTAGCCCATCTACTCATGAACATAGGCTGACCAATGTTCAATTTATTGGCCACAATTCCATGTCACAAAAATAGAATCCTAGAAGTAGCTTTTAAATATACATCTGACATTTCTTATGTCATATGTAAGCTGACTTCCAAAATAAACAAGTGCATGTCACCTGAAATAATTGTAGAACTAAGGTTTTTCTTCTACACTTTCTACTGCACTTCTAATTTTGCCCTGTGTTTTCCAACTAGCAACACAGGATTCTGCCATCTGGACAGATCCTAAATCAAACGTTGGAAGGCATGTAATGCAAACCAGATTGAGTTTGAAGATGCTTTGATTAATTCCCTATATCCATAGTAGACCTGATGTTTCCTCAATGCAAAGGATTTTTTTACAGAAATGAGCTTCTTTTATTCATTTCTAGACAGCTCCACTCACTATTTTTGTAGTTAAAAGAATGGCTGTACCCCCTAATATGTTTTGTCTGGAAATGCAACAAATGTGCTAATAGATATCACATGCAGGCACTCTTCAGGAAGCTAGAACTGTCTGTTGAGTTCACACTTGGGAAATTTGAATTTGATCCATAATAATGGCCATGGCACAGGGGAGAGCTTATGTCTCACTGGAAGACATGCAGAAGGTCCCAGATTCAATTCCAGCCAGCTTTAGTTAAATGGACCAAGTGGTAGATACATGAAAGGCCTCTATCCAAGACCATTGCAAGATGTTGCCAATCCCAGTGGACAACACTGACTTTGAGAGATCAATGTTATGACTCAGTACAAAGTAGTTTAATGAGTTCATGAGTTCAGTGTATGAAGAAGCCCATTTGGTTATTCGTTTTAATAGAACTTTTTCTTTACCAAACGTGTCACCAACATCCTAAAAAAACTTATATCAGAACTCAACTTACACACCAATTAAGACCAAAAGCAATACTGTGCAAGTACCAATTAAAACCTTTCCTCTTTATTTTCATACATATTTTGCTTTTATGATTCCTTCAACGTTTTTGAAACATCCACCCAAGTGATCTACCAAAGGCAAATAAGAAACATGAAAACACTTCTCACCAAGTCTGCTTGGATATTGTTACTTCTTTTCATTTGCAAAATATTATAAGAGATGAATAACCTCTCATGCTTCATTAATTTAGAAAATAAAGTCCAGTCAGTTGTATATTTCTATCATATGTAACAACACAATAAAATTGTTTTCCACAGATATTACAATCTTGGGGAAAACCAATTTTTTAGCCATGTGTTGCTCTTTTAAAATGTGTCTATCAAAAGATATATTGCCTAATAAATATTGGCAAAGATCTAAAGAGGCCAGTGTGTGCACCAGAGCATTTCCCCAGGTGTACACCAAGACTGTCTGAATATCAAACTCCAAATGTAGTTTCTCATACTTCAGCTACAATGTACTCCTGGGCTGAAGGAGACACTATCAAAAACATGATCAGAAATACTTCCGCTTGAATAGAAGTTCTTCAGATCTTGCACCTATAATTTTATTTAATGCATTTTTCAATATTAAGAACATAAGAACATAAGAACAAGCCAGCTGGATCAGACCAGAGTCCATCTAGTCCAGCTCTCTGCTACTCGCAGTGGCCCACCAGGTGCCTTTGGGAGTTCACATGTAGGATGTGAAAGCAATGGCCTTCTGTGGCTGTTGCTCCCGAGCACCTGGACTGTTAAGGCATTTGCAATCTCAGATCAAAGAGGATCAAGATTGGTAGCCATAAATCGACTTCTCCTCCATAAATCTGTCCAAGCCCCTTTTAAAGCTATCCAGGTTAGTGGCCATCACCACCTCCTGTGGCAGCATATTCCAAACACCAATCACACGTTGCGTGAAGAAGTGTTTCCTTTTATTAGTTCTAATTCTTCCCCAGCATTTTCAATGAATGCCCCTGGTTCCTAGAATATTGTGAGAAAGAGAGAAAAATTTCTCTCTGTCAACATTTTCTACCCCATGCATAATTTTATAGACTTTTTCAATCATATCCCCTCAGGCGTCTCCTCTCCAAACTAAAAAAAAAAAAAAAGGGAGTCCCAGCAGCTGCAGCCTTTCCTCATAAGGAGGAAGGTGCTGCAGTCCCTCAATCATCCTACCATTAAGCCTTCTCTGCACTTTTTTTCTATCTCTTCAATATCCTTTTTTGGAGATGTGGGCGACTCAGGAGCCTTTGAACACACAATTACTCAAGTCTTGATTAAGCATCCACGGCTTTATATAAGGGGCATGACAATCTTTGCAGTTTTATTCTCAATTCCTTTCTAATTATCCCACAGCATAGAGTTTGCCTTTTTTCACAGCTGCCATACATTGAGTTGACATTCCCATGGAACTATCAACTAAGAGCGCCCAAATCCCTCTTCCTGGTCATGTGACTGATAGCACTGACCCTGTAGCATGTATGTGAAGTTTGGATTTTTTGCCCTATATTGCATCACTTTGCATTTTGCTACATTGAACTGCATTTGCCATTTCTGAGCCCACTCACCCTAATTTATCAAGGTCCGGCTTGGAGCTCCTCTGTAATCCTTTTGTGGTTCTCACCACCCCTACATGGTGGTATCATCTGCAAACTTGGCCGCCACGCGCTACCCACCCCTACTTCCAGGTCATTTTATGAATAGGTTAAAGAGCACTGGTCCCCATCACTGGATCAGCAGGGGACACCCTTACTCCCTACATCTCTCTCCATTGTGAGAATTTCCCATTTACCCCCACACTTTGCTTCCTGTTTCTCAACCAAGTTTTTTAATCCATAGGAGGACTTCCCCTCTTATTCCTTCATTGCTGGAGTTTTTCTCAATAGTCTCTGGTGAGGAACTTTGTCAAAAGCTTTTGAAATCCAAGTAGACAATGTCCACTGGTTCCCCTTATCCCACATGCCTGCTTTACATCCCTCAAAGAACTCTAGTAAGTTTGTAAAGACAGGATTTGCCTCTGCAAAAGCTTCATGCTGACTCTTTTCTCAGCAGGTCTTTGCTTTTCTACATGTTTTATAATTTTTATCTTTTAATGACCAGATTCTACTAATTTACCAGGAACAGATGTCAAACTGACTGGCCTGTAATTTCGGGTCCCCCCCTAGATCCTTTCTTAAAGATTGGTGTGACATTGGCCATCTTCTCCAGTCTTCAGGGATGGAGCCTGATTTCAAGGATAAGTTGCATATTAAAGTGAGAAGATCAACAATTTCATGCTTGAATGCTCTTAAGAACTCTTAGGTGAATGCAATCTGGGGCCAGGGGATTTGGTAACATTGAGTTTATCAATGGCTGCCAGAACTTCTTTTCCTTGTCTACCACTATCTTTGTTAGTTCCTCGGATTAGCCTCCTAAGAAGCTTGGTTCAGGTGCAGGAATTTTCCTCACACCTCCTCTTGGGTGAAGACAGATGCAAAAGAATTCGATTCAGCACTTCTGCAATCTCCCTGTCATCTTTTAGCACACCCTTTGTTCCTTTGTCATCTAACTGGACCTACCGCTTCCCTTTGCTGGCTTCCTGCTTGCGGTGTACTTGAAGAACTGTTTGTTGCTGGTTTTGATGTTCCACAGCCATGTGTTCCTCATAATCCTTTTTTGCCTCACTTACAGCTAACTTGCTTCTCTTTAGCCACCATTTATTGTTCTCCTCTGGTATTCTTTATCAGTTAGTTGGACTTCCATTTTTTCTAAAAGACATCTTTTTTTTTTCCTAATAATTCTCCTCCAGCGTCCTTGTTAACCATGGTGGCTTTTCTTTTGGACTTCAAGGCTGCCTTTCCTAACCTCTTGGGAACACATTCCAGCTGAGCTTTTGTGACTGTGTTTTTAAATAACCTCCAAGCATCTTGGACATTTTTGACTCTCTTTGATTTTCCCTTTCAGCTTCCCAAGCACTATCCCCCCTCATCTTTAGAAATTTCCCTTTCTGAAGGCAAATGCTTAACTACATTATTAGTTGTCACTTGTTACCGCATGCAGAGATACTGAATCTGACAGCATTGTGGTGGCTGTTCCCTATCGACTCAACAACACTGACTTCCCTTTCCAGGTCCTGGGTCCCACATAGAATTAGTAGATCTAGGATCACATCTCCCCTGGTTGGTCTCTACAACCGCTCTGCTCTTAAGCCACAGTCATTTGTAGCATATCAGGGAATGTTCTCTCCTTACTATGACCTGAACATGTTTTTTCCAGTTTATATGGGGATAGTTAAAATGCGCCCATTACTACTCGACATATTTTTGCTTTTTGTTGGCCTCTCTAATTTCTTTTTCCATCTCAGAATCCTCTTGATGCTTTTGGTCGGGGGCGATAATATATTCCTAATGTTAAACTATGCTTCACCACCCCTGGTATTGATATCCACAGTGCTTCTGTAGGGGAATCCAGCTCCCCTGCATTGTCTATTTTATGTGACACTATGCTCTCTTTGATGTAGAGGGCCACTCCCACCCCAATCGCCCTGTCCTATCTCTTCCTGTAGAGCCTGTGAACCTGGGATAACAGCATATCCCACTGGTTCTCCTCATTCCACCATGTCTCATGGATGCCCACTATATCAATGTCCTCCTCCTTCAAAACTCTGTACTCCAGCTCCCCCATTTTAGGCTCAGATGCTTCTGCCTATTAGCATAGAGAACCTTGTATACTCTGTCTCTGTCCCTCAACCTGGGATTTATGTGTTTTTGCCCTCTAGCCTTTTGTAGACACTCATCACTTATCACATTGCTTGTGCTCTTTCACTCTTGTATGTGGTTGGATTTAAAAAAAACCTCCTTCTCTGTCTGCATCCCCTACATGGACTCTGTATTCCGAACCCGAAGTCACCTCAGCTCCTATGCGGCTTTCCCCAGGGATCAGTTTAAAAGCTGTTCTGCCACCTTTTTTAATGTTGGAGCCAGCAGCCTGGTTCCTCTTTGGTTAAGGATGAAGCCCTGGTCCCTTTTGGTGTACAGGCCTGCCTTTATCCCAAAAGGTTCCCCAGTTCCTGACAAATCTGAAACCCTCTGCCTTTGCACCACCTTCTCATCCACGCTGTTGAGACCCTGTATCTCCGCTTGCCCTGGCTTCAAGCCCTCGCCTTGGCGTGGAACAGGTAGCATTTCAGGGAGAAATGCCACCTTGGGGTCCTGGATTTTAACCTTTTTTCTAGCAGCCTAAATTTAGCTTCCAGAACCTCCCCGGCTACATTTCCCAATGTCATTGGTACCAATGTGGACCACAACTGCTTTGACTCCACCCCAGCACTGCTCTAACAGCCTATCTAGGCGTGGCGTGACATCCGCCTTATGGCACCAGGCAGGCAAGTCGCCATCGCAGGCGATCATCAGCCTGTCCCTGGAAACCCAGCTCTCTATATTCCTGATGATCCCGAATCACCCATTACTGGGAGCCCCCCACACTCCCCCGTAGGGGTATCCTCAGTCGCGAGGAGGATATCTTGACCACCAACTAAGGGAAGGGTCCCATCTAAGGGAACATCTTCTCCCCCACATGAGACTGGCACCCTCTGTCACCCAGACTCTCATTCTCCATGACATCTGAAGAGATGTCATCTTGGGAAGTGGGACCCGGCTGCTGGGTCCCTGAAAGCCTTTGTTTGTTGCCCTCTCTGCCTCTCTCAACTTCTCCAGGTCTGCCACCTTGGCTTCAAGAGAACGGACACGTTCCTTGTATGCCAGGAGCTCATTGTACAGCGAGGCACACCCACCGACTTCTGGCCTAGTGGCAGATAGTCATACATGTGAGGCACTCAGTGCAAAAAAACACTGGGAAATCCCATCCCCTGCTGGCTTCCTGCCTTCATATCTGCTTTTGTTTATATATTTAGATATTAAACTTTTAGTCAGTGCCCTTTGAGCTATCTGTACCTACTATCCCTCAAAAAATGTCCTTATTAATTAATTTATTTATTTATTTTTTAAAGAAGAAAAAAAAAAAAAAGAAGAGAAATTATGGTGCTGCCCGCTGAAGTAGCCAGCTAATTCAAGAGACTGAACTAAAGACTGAATGACTCACCTCAGGAGCCCCACCTTTAGCAGCCCAGGACAAAGAGTAACCTCTGTTAACCCCTGTTAAGCCCCACCTCCAGCAGTCTCAGCTCTTAGCAACCTTACAAGGAGAAAAAGAGAAAACCCCTGCAAACCCCTGTTAAAAATACACTGTTTTAAAAGATGTGGCTTTGAGAAAAGCCCTCCAAAATGAACACCAGCAGGTCACTCTGCTCTTCCTGGCCAGTTGCCTTGTCCACTCCATTACCATATTATCACTGTGAAATAACTCTGGACCCTAATAAAATCCTAGACTCCAGTAGAGAAAAGTTTTGTTTTGTTTTACTCAACTGAAAACAGTGAATTGATATGTGGAATGAAATTACTGTCATGCCACGATGTTATGCAAAAGTAAAATGTCTAAATGTAAGCAAACAGAAGCACACAGATAACCTGGTTATCTAAGTAGATTATCTTTCAAATTATGCATATTATCGTAACACTTTTCAAGTGAATGCCTCGTCATATATATACTAATCAACATTTCTCTTAAACAGGACTTCATGTACTCCACTACATAAAATCCATAGCAGTCATAAAACCAGCAAAACCTCACTGGTTGATGCTACATTGTTTGCCATTCAAGTTACCAAGTATAGAATAAATAATTTTCATGTAATATTTAAATAACATACATAGAAATCATTCTCAACTTTCTACTGTCCCAATCAGGCAAGGGGTGCGGGGTGCCTCTTTTGCAGACCCAGCCTCCCTGTCCTCAGGGGTGTACTCAGCAACCGTCTGATGGTCCCTCCTTTCACAAGTGTTAAGCAAGGAGCTCATCAGAACTGTCCCCTGGCCCCTTCTCTGGCTCCCCTCCTGCCTATTAGTTACCTGTAAGCCCCCTCTCTAGGCTCCTCTTCTTCCCTCATTCTTATATATCGATATCTGTATTAAATTGGAGCTATGCTAATCATCTTTGTATCATTCCAATTTTAGTGCGTGTGCTGCCATTCCACGGATCTCTCTTCTCATTCTCCTTACTATTCTTCCTGTTTGGCTCTTCTGCCTTTTGCATCTCTCTCTCTCTCTTGCTTTTTGAACCCTTCTCTCCTTGTCTCTCTCCCTTTAGTATCCCCTTCATCCTCAGTCCTCCAATCTTGGATAGCTGGCTGATTCTGCTCAGCTGAGCAGCTGTGTTTCCTGTCCCCCTGTACTGCCCACAAGCCTTCATTCTGGCTCATCCAGGCTTCTCACTGGCTAGAAAGACAGTCCAAACTCTGCCTCTCACATTAAGCCCTTCTGACTGCATGGGAGGGGAATTAGCGCTGGCTGTGAGTTGCAGGCTGACGCCTTCTCCAGCCATCTTTCTGCTTGCTAGCTCTCCACTTGAGCCAGTTGGAGCTGAAGGTCCTGGCACCAGCTGGGGCGGATCATACTTCCTCTTCCTCAGGGCCACAACACTCAGCAGCTTTGCCAGTGGCTGTCTCATCTCCCACTGTCCCTGGCACACCTTCAAGGAGGCAAGCTGAGTACCTGGTAAATCCAGGCATGCAGGAACTTCCAGGGAAGAAGAAGGAATAGCTGATCAGGGAAGAAGGAATAGCCGGATTACCCCCCACCCCTTATGCTGGTTGTTTGCTTTTCAATAAATACTTTTCAATACTTTTTTCAAAGTATTTGTGTATGCAGGGCAGGAAGTCCACATTGGTGTGGCAGAGGCCAAGTTTGTGACAGATGGTGAAACTGAAAGGCAACAGGGATAAATACCACCTTAAGACCTGAGCATTGTGGTCTTTCATGTGAGACATCCACTGGAGGATGTGTGCTCTGTCACCAGGATGAAGGCATGGTCCTTCCAGGTAGTTATAGCACCCTGTTGGATCACTTGATGGCTAGTGTGACTTCCTCCACTGTGGCATGTTTTTGGTCTGCTGGTTAGGGCTGGTGGCTGATGTACAGGATGTGGTGTTCCTCAACATCCCATTCTTAGGACATAACTCCCCCAAGCCCATTCCAGAAGTGTCAACTGGGACTATGAGGAGTTGATCAACATCTGGGTTTCAAAAAATGGGCCCCTGGGTAGCAGCAGTCTTTAGGTTCTGAATGGTGTGATCACATTCTTTGGACCACCATATTTTGTTTCATTTCATTCTTTTGGAGAGAGTCTATTAACACCTGCCACAACTGGAGATATAAGGGATGAATTTGCCACCAGCCTCAGGAAGTTGCTGGGTGGTGGACACTGCTCTAGTGAGTCCATCTTGTTTGATAGAGGCTAGAGATGACCTTGTCCCATGATGTACTCCAGATATTTTAGCTCTCTTATGCCAACTCAGCTCATCCTCTGGTTGGTCCAACCCAGCCTCCACCAAGGCCTTCGAGACCTTCTCAAGATGTTGCAGATAAGACAGCCAGTATGGGTTGAAGGTTAGGATGTCATCAATGTAGGCTGTTGTGAACTCCTGTCACTGGGCTAACACTGTACCCACCAGCTTCTAGAATGTGACCCTAGCCCTGTGTAATCTGAAGGACATCATTTTGAATTGATAAAAGTCTTAGGGAGTGGCAAAAGTGATCTTTTCCTCGTCTGTGGCATTCATAAGGATCTGCCAGATCTAGTGCTGAAAGTGTGCCTTCCTTGTCGTAGATGCTACATTGTGCATCGGGTAGGTGTTTATGGCCTGGTAATCCACTCAGAATTGCATGATCCTGTTAGATTTCGATACTAGCACTGTAGGACTCCATCAGGCACTGTGGGAGGGTTTGTGACATCTATTTCTAGCATCTTTTGGACTTACTGATGCATGGGTCTCTCATCAGTGATGCAGCATTGGTCCACAGGTGGCTTTTGGTCACTTTCAGGGGTCATATGGATGGTATGTAAGATACATGTTGTTCTTCTTGGGTTCTGAGAGAACACTTCACGTAGGCAGGCTAACAGAAGTTGTACCTGTTGTTTCTGCCAATCAATCTGCTGTTCATCCAGGACAGGAAAGTGATTGATCCCATCCCACTAGCATTCAGGGGAGTTCCATCCCTAAGCTTGCCAGGCATCTCTGCTGTAGCTGGCAAGTACTTTGTCCTGAAAATGATACTCTTTCAGACCATTCGCATGAAGTATTTTTTTCCTGTCTTCCTGTTGGTCCACACTGCACTTCAAAAGTGAGGAGTCCCAATACCAGCATGAACCAGAAAGGCCCTTGCCAAGAGTTCCCCAGTCCTGAGGGGTCGGGGAAACCTTTATTTGAAAGCATTATGTCACCTACTGCCAATATTAATGGCTAGCCTTGTTGGTCATGTTGGACTTTCTGGGCAGCTTCTGCCTGAGAGGGGCCCAATTGTTTCTGGAGGTTGTGGGTATAGATGGGAGTGGTTTGTTCCTCAGCCATCTCCCTGAGAGCCCAGGTTTCTTTCATTATGACTAGGATGTCCTGGGGCGTCCTCTCATATTGCAGCTCAAATGGTGAAAACCAGCTGAAGCTTGTGGAGTCTTGTGTGCTGCAAACAAGAGAGGCCCATGAAAAGTCTATTACTGCTTGTCATGGGCTAATTTCCATAACATCTCCTTCAGTGTTTGATTAAATCACTCTATAAGACCATGATTATCTGCCTAATTCCTAAGGTTTGACATGGCTATTTAGTGGCCCGGGCTGTGTATGGTGTTTTCTGTCAGTGAGGGCACTGCAGCAGATATGGACCATCAATAGTTTGTTTTAGCCAGCAAAGGTAGTCAGAGGCGTAGCTAGGGGAAATGGAGCCCGGTGCAAAATCTGCGTTCTGCTGCCCTCCTATGTTCATTTGTGTTTTTTTTATTTTAGTGGGTTTTTTCAGTTTTAGGCCTACAGGGGGCGCAGTTTTTAGGCTAGCAGCATCAAAATTTCAGGATATCTTTAGGAGACTATCCTGATGATACCAGCCAGGTTTGCTGAAGTTTGGTTCAGGGGGTCCAAAGTTATGGACTCTCAAAGGTGTAGCCCCGATCTCCTATTAGTTCCCATTGGAAACAATGGGGAATGGGGCACCCCCTTTGGGAGTCCATAACCTTGGATTCCCTGAACCAAACTTCACCTAACTTGGGTGGTATCATCAGGAGAGTCCCCTGAAAGTTCCCTGAAATGTTGGTGCTGTTAGTTTAAAAACTGCACCCCCTGCAGGCCAAAAACTGAAAACATTAAAAAATACAAAAAACCAAACCTGAAATTTTTGCAGCCCCCCAAGGCGCACACCCAGTGCAACACGCACCCCACGGCCCCCTTGTAGCTACGCATCTGAAGGTAGTGCAGGGAAGATTGCTTCCTTGGGCAATTTTAATAGACAACAGAAAAAATGTTAAAACATTTCTTCTCGTACACTCAGCACTTTTACAAAGGCCGCATGATACTGAAAGTATTGGTGTGTTTTGTAGAGTGGGCAAAATGTATTAGCTGATTATAAGCATGCAGTTGAGACTCTTACAGAGTAAAACCAAAAAAATCCACTTATACACATTTTTAAAATTCTGTAATAATGAAATGTTGAGGCTTGTTCCAGCAGCAAATAAGTGTTTTGTGGTACAACTGCAATTCCTGTAACAGTGCAATGCCATAAAATATATGACATAGACACTGATTTCAGTTTTGAGGAAAGGTCCGCACATCCCTAGATGCCAAGACAGTCAAACAGACTTCAATAAAAAAAAATTTTTAGAACTCACACTCTTGCAAGGGGCAAAAGTTGATGAATTTGTGGAAGTTAAGATTCTATGAACTGAAAAATAATATCACATGGAATTCAGCTGTCCACAGATCTGCACACTACAGTAATTGTTACCTAATATGGGGAAAAAAATAAAGCAGCCTAGCAGATAACTCTTCAGCATGTAAATGGGAATCAAATATTATCTAAAATGGGTTGTAGAGTTTAAAATATGCTTTGTGAACTAATAATGAAAATAAGATTATATACACTACCCTATGCAAGCTATTCCTTTCATATTCATGTACCTATCATGCCATTTTATGAATAATATGCCCATAGTGGAGATAAATGGTGCCCCCTGCATGTCCTTTGTGTCCCCCCCAGTATGTGTGTGTGTGTGTGGGGGGGGCTAGCAGGCTCCCAGTGCTGGGCTGGGAGCCTGCCCCTGGCCCATCAAGGGGTGCCTGGTGGGCCTGTAGCAGGCTCCCAGCCCAGCACCAGTTGCTGCCGCCCCACCACCTTCATCGGAGGCCAAGCCTGTCTCTCTCGAGGCCAGGAGCCTGCCGCAAGCCCATCCAGGGGCAGGCTCCCAGCCCGGTGCCAGCTGCTGCTGCCCCCCCCCCCGCCTCCATCAGAGGCCATACCTGCCTCTCTTGAGGCATTGACATTATACAGCCAAATTAAGATAGCTGAAGCTTGAGAAAATCACTGGCCCAAGGTCAACCAGTAAACTTCACAGAAGAATGGGCATTAGACCCCAAGATTTTTGGGTGGTAGTGGTTATTCTTGTTTTTAATCTAATTATGAAATAGATGTCCACATTTTCAGAGGAGCTAAAGATTCTTTAGATTCAAGGTGATCTGAATGCTGAAGTCCTGAAATGCTAGGAGATGGTATCAGGTAAATGAAAAGATATGATGTGGATTTCTGTTTTATAAAACTGAAAGGTTATTTCTAATTATTTTCTGAAGGTGTCAAATTAAGGTCTAGTAGTAGTTTTAGAAATATGTAATAACTTCTCAGGTAAGCACCTCAGAGCAGGGGTTCTGACTTTTTTGCACTTTGAAAATGAAATGCACATTGAAGGTGCTAATACATAAGAATGATAAACTGTACAAACAATCATACAAGAACACCCCCCCCCCCCAATGGGATGTTATAGTAACTCAGCAGGTCAAAAATATAAAGATAATATTAGATGCCTCATGAGAAAGTATCTTACATGCAACAATAAAATTCTTACTACTGCACAGGTTTTTGGATAAACTGACCCCAACATCTTCATGATTTGTCAATCATTTTTACCTACCTTCATAATAAAAAAGGCAAGACGGCAAATAATGGGGGTGAATGCTGAAACGACCGTAATGCTGCGATCCAAAATATCTCCCAATCTCACCAAGGAGAATGATGAGCGTAAGGATTGATTAAAGAGCTCTATAGAAGAGCCCAGAACAGGAGTGCTAATAAAGTTAAGCTCACACAGGAAGACCCGGGGAAGGCCTTTCATTTCAACACCAGCCTTCAAAGTTCTGCAGTCCCCAACGGTCACAATTTAAAATATGCGATAACTAATATGCGATTAATTGAGCCTACAATTTTTAAGAAGTTAATCTGGCTACATATTTCGCAATGCACTCTTGGAGGAAGAAGTGTGACTAGTCTTTTATAAACCTTTATCTAACATTTGAAAAATCAGATTTCTCTGGTGAGGGACCATTGTCCTCATTTGAATGGCTGGTTGAATTTGTTACCAATCTCACAATGAAGGCAAGTTAGACATGAAGGCAAGTTAGACTATTTCTGATTTTTGAATATTGTTTCTAATTAATAAAGAGAACATTTGGATATCTGAATCTAAGAGTTACTCCAATTCAAGTGTGAATAATATTCCTCCCCATCATCTTACTCTTTGTTTTCTATGCATGAGAAGAAAGCCCCTAACCTACTTCTAATTTAACAGAGAAGTATTATCATCCATACAGCTCCTATAAGCTTCCAAAGTTAAACATAATGAAGTTGGATCCAAAGTACTACAAGTTAAGTGAAGCTCATAGTACAGGACTTTTCTGATTTCTCCCTCCAACTATAGCCCCAAAATTCTGCTGCTGGAGCCTTGTCCGGTATTCTCATGGGTACTGCAGTGGATGAATTGAGAATTAGCAGTAACATAGCATAATTGCCAACAATTGCCCTTTCCTTCCACTAAGGGAGGTGCCATTTCATTGGCATATTTGCTGTTACACAATTGAAATAGAATCTTTTGATTCAATTCATTAACTGTTAATAAATATCTATTAAGAATACTTCAGAAGTAGAAACAATCTTCAGAACTACCTTTTCACTTTTCACAATGAAATACACAAGAATGAAATTTCCATCAGCAACAGTGTAAGGCTGTCAAAAAGGCTTTCCTTCAGCCAAACTTTCTCCACTAATTTTTAAACTTCGTACTACATGAGATCATAGGAAGGCTTCTTACCTTTTCTCCAGGAAACCCAGGAATTCCATTTTCTCCTTTTGAACCTCCTTCACCCTGTAAAATAAATGCATTTATATAGTGCGTCGTGTAATTTATTGTAGTTTGTCAAAGCAGCCATCACGGTCACATAAAATACCATAAAAACCATGCAGTCCCCTACATACAGTACAATATCACTTTCAACATATCAATGTAATATATATATAAATTTGATTTTACAAACCATATTAACCTCAAAATGGTTAATTCTGGTTCTTGTCAGATTTTTATGCTCCTATTTCTGCTAATGAATAGCAAACAGTGCTGTAGCCACAGAAAGTGACTGTGAAGAAATGAGAAAAACAATTTTATATACTTGAAAGATAATGAATCACAACAGAAATTAAAGCTTGAAGTTGAAGATCTAGACTTGCTTTCTGGCCAAATGCTGATGAAAAATAGTGGATTCATTCTCCCAATTACCATGTACCATCATTACGTCTTGGTAGTATGTATTTAAAAGTCAGTAACAGCTATCTTTTTTGTTACAAATGTAGGCATTCAACCATTTTATTTATGAAATGTTAATTTAGAAAAACTAGGATTTCTAGTGTTCCAGACATTGCTCAATGCTGAACATAACACATTATTACATCAGTCAGCACAATCCCGTGCAGTTATTCCAGTCTAAGCCCATTGAAATGAATGGGCTTAGAATGGAGCAACTCTCCTTTGTACTGCACTGTGCATTTTCACAGTAACATCACTGAATTGATATGTCTATACCACTGCCCTGGTACTAGAAACCACTGGTGCGCTATTAGTTAAATCAGTATGTTTTTAATGTAAAAAAGTGCCAATACTTATATACAAAGTTCTCCTGATTTCCATTAGTTCCCCCCTCCCTCTGTAGATGTTAGGGTAGGGCTCTTTATGCACATATCACTTCCTGTGCAGCTGGGTAGCAAGTTTTGCTTCAAAGTGGGATTTCCCCATGTCTTTTTGTTTACATTTGGTGTCAACCTCTCCCAAAGTGTCTATATATAGGCTGATCCACTCCCACCCACCCCCCACTCTTTTTTTCATTGCCATGCAGTTTGGGAGTTTGCCAGCCTTTTTTGGTTATCTTTTATCAATTGATAGTTTGTCAAAGAAGCTTGTCTCTCTAGCTAGGTCTGCAATGCCCAGCAATATACACAGCAACAAAGTCTTGCAGAAAGCTTGAGAAGGAAGAGAGGGAGGAAAGAAGGCAGAAGTAGCTGTGGGCGTGGGCAGAGATGAGGAAGGCAGACAGACAAGAGCAAACTCAGCCTTGTCAATTTCACTGGGTTCACCACCCCAGCAATAGACCTTGAATGTAAAAATTTTTAAGCCAGTGGGGGAACCTGATTGTCCTGAAATAGGGACTGATAGTGTGGGAGGTAGTGTGATGTGGGTGGTGGGAGGGCAGAGAGGAGTGAGAAAATCTGAGGAAATCTTAATGCATATGGATCTCCTTCACTCAGTAGTGTAGCTCCCACAGGGCGGAGAGGGGTGCGATGCCCCAGATGGAGCAGCGGTGGAGGCATGGTCGGGTCATCGAGGGGGCATGGTGGGGGCATGGCGTGGCATTCCAGGGGCGTTCCGGGTGATGTTGCGGCAGGGGGACAGGGAGTACGTGCGCCCCGGGCACGGTTTCCCCTTGCTCCACCTCTGTCTTCCTTTTCCCTATGAAGGGAGAAAAAAGTTGCACTTAAAGAGGTTTCAGAAATGGGATTCTCTGATCTGAGAGTGGGGTGATTCCTGGAGAGGGGAAAATGTGGGCATAATTGAGAATCAAACCCAAAGGGAATTTATGGTCAAAACAAAGGAGACCACGTGTGTGTTAATCTTAGGTTTTTATATACCACTTTTCTTACCTTAAGGAATCTCAAATCTGTTGGCACTCTCATTCCCTTCCCTTCCCTTCCCTGCAACAGGTCTCTTGAGAGAGTTCTGAGAGAACTGTAACTGGTCCAAGGTCACACAGCAGGCTTCATGTGTAGGACTGGGGAAGCAAACCTACCTCTCTAGATAATAGTCCACCATGAAGAAGAGGAGGAGGAGGAGGAGGAGTTTGGATTTATATCCCACTTTTTTCTCCTGATAGATGACTCAAGGTGGCTTACAAGCTCCTTTCCCTTCCTCTCCCCACAAGAGACACCTTGTGAGGTAGGTGAGGCTGAGAGAGTTCAGAAGAACTGTGACTAGCCCAAGGTCACCCAGCAAGATTGTAGGAGTGCGGAAACATATCTAGTTCACCAGATAAGTCAGTATATCACTATAGGCTGAGAATCCCCAGTCACCTGCTCCTGAGGGTCCACTAACCTCCAGGAACAGGTGTATACACTGCACTGTTTTTTAAATTTCCCCTCTCTATTTGTAGACATTATTGGGTAGGTTATATCAGGAATATATATGGCCTTCTGCACTAAGAATGTTTAAGTAAAGTGAACTTTTGAGAGATGAGTTAGATTTCATCATTCAAAAGAAATGAGGATTTCATAAACATGACTTGACTGTAGATTAGGCTTGATGATTCAGTAAACTCAAATGACAGAAGAACCCCCCCCCCAAAAAAAACAATCCTTTTACCAATTAAAAAACCCTCAGGTGTACTTAAAAAGTTGATTACACCTGGGGCTGAAAAAAAATGTTATTCAGTTTTTTGGGCTTTTTAAATCTCCCTCCCCGACAGCCATCCCAAGCCCATGTGGACTTGGAAGTCAACAGAGGACAGAGGGAGAGAGATCTCCGTGGTTTGCTGAGCAATCTCTGTGGGCAAGAGACTGGACAGCTCATGCCTACTTAGTGCTCATGCCTACTGTAAATCTATCTCAGAAATTACTGCTTCAGAAATTATATCACAAATTGAGAGTCATGGACCATCATTTTAGTAGGATCTGTGCTCGAGGGCTCTCTTACCACCCTGACGTTACTAGGCTTTTCGTGTGTCTGCTTCCGATGGGTGATTCTCTGTTACTGTCTTCCAAAGTCTGATGTTTGCAACAGGAGAAAAAGGTGTCTAGGGTTGCCCACCTTCAGGTGGCACCTGCAAATCTCCAGCTATTGCAGTTGACCTCCGCATGACCAAGATCAGTTACGCTGGATGGCTTTGGACTGAATGGCATTATACCCTGATGAGGTCCCTCCCCCAACCCTGCACATCCAGGCTCCAGCCCCACAATTTCCAGGTATTTTATAACCCGGAGCTGGCAACCACTTTTGCTAATGCTGTTTCTGAGATAAAATTAACAGCCCAATCCCATAGCAGCTTTTAGTCAAAATGTTGCTAGATTTCATCATTGGTCTCTCAAATAACATATAACAAGTCCTTTCACATGTAGGGTTGCCAGGCCTCTATCTGCAACCCCTCGGAGATTTCTAGGGTGGGAACTGGAATGGTCAGGTCTGACCTGGAACTGATATGCTCTAGGAATGCCCTCAAATCTCTATGGTGTTAACTATAGGGACTGAGGGGATTCCTAGAGCATAAGTCAGAAGTTATATCATTTCCGCTATTCAAGATTGTTTACCCTGGACTGCTTTGGATTGTATGGCATTATACCCTGATGAGGTCCCACCCCCAGCCCACCCCCAGCCCTGCGTCTTCAGGCAACTGCAGACAGTACATGACTGTAATTATTCAGCAGTGCAGGCTAAGGGCGAGCGTGCAAGAGAATGAGTAACTGACACATTTCACTGTTTAGTGTTGTTTTTTACCCATTTTGTGTAAGCCCCACCCCCAAGCTGATGTGCATGGTGATTGGCTCAAAGTGGGTTATGAATGACAATGACTGGAAGTGAGTTGTTGCCACCACAGCTAGCCTTTTATATAATAGGATATATCTGTTGTATTCTTTGTTAATACAACTTTAAATATTTTGAAAAAAGACATTAGGAACATGCATGAGAATGAAGTGTCACAAGTCAAGGTTTTAAATGTCTATTATGATTTCATTCAGAGCTGGAAAGTTTTGGTGCCTGAGAAAGGACTTTGTGTCATGAATCAGGGTCTTTAAGAACGTCAAAGTTGGTGAGGTTGAAGGTTGGTTTATGTAAGAATGTATTATTTTCCTGTTACAAATGAAGAATTCACTTTTAAAATAGTCTCTCTATATAGTATGAATATGTTGTAATGATCCTCTAATGAAGACACCAAAACAGATCCTTAGCTAGATAACCTAGCAACATGATTGCACCATGAATGTCTGGAAACAGCTATATGTACTTTCTTAAAAGGCACACCAGCCAATAATTTTTTTGTTGAATAATGATTTGTATCTAACCTTCTAATGCCTTTAAAATTTAACGTAATAAACACTTTGCATTTTCTTTTTGTTTAAACGTCCTTTATTGTTAATAGTTGGTTTTGTTTTGTGACTGAATAACTATGCACCACGCTTACCCTCTTTGTATCTGTATTGTGCCTTGTTTACGATGCTTACGATGGCATTGCCAGTATTGTCCATAGCACAGAATGCCTCATATTCTAAAGGGGCTAAAGAAATCAAATCCCCGCTATCACTAAAAGCAATATTTAAGTGATGGAAAGTCATTAGCTAAAGGGGAAAAAATTCATATTTTCAAACTGCTTTCTAAAAATAAAAGGTTTCTGTAAGTCACTGCTCCTTTACATGCACTAAATTGCCTCCTCAAGTAACATCCTGCAGCTTTTATACCTGTCTCCTTCAAATCACAGCATTCATTCACAGGAACTCAAAGGGCTGCACCTGTAAAACCCAGCTGGCGACACTTATTTACTGGCATGTGAGCATGAGGATGAGCAAATTAAGCAAAATGAGCAACACATGGATGAGCAGCTGCACTCCATCCAGAAATTCAACTCCAATGAATTGAAGTAATGATGTTTAGTGTTCCTCATTCAGTTTTGAATGCAGGCATGTTAAATTGGTTCAGCCACCAACAACAAGACCCAATCCTGAGTACATTACTAGCAAACGGCCACCAGCGCTTAAGAGAGGGAGAAGAGGATGAGCAAAAATGACTCATGTCAGCTTCTGTGACCACCCACGGGATGAGCATTACATCGTAGTCTGCTTCCTGTGCTGCTTCCAGCTATTTTAAGAAAGCTCTAAGCCATTTTGTTGTCTCTCACAGTATATTTTTACATGTTGCATACTCTGAATTCATGTAGTTCTATGTCATGTAAAAAAGGATGTCTAACTTAACGGGCTAGAAATCATGCTAAATATACACAGCTGCTTCATAACAGTAAATCAGCTTTTTTCCCTTAAGCCTTTAAGATAACTTTATGCCACAGTAAATTAGATTATGAAATTATGCCTGCATCACATAATTTTGACTTCAGTAGAGAAGAAAGTCTAATAAGCTATTCAAGTCAATGTTTATCTGTGTCTGGAGCAACTAGCATTTGACTTATTAGACAATTTCTGTGAGATATAGGCTGTTATCCTATATTGTCACCTTTTATTATTTTTCTAAAACCATGTAGTAATGCATAAATAATTCTTAAACATCTAAAAGACCTCTAACTTACACTGTGTAATCTACCATGAGTCTCAGTGAAAAAAAGCAGACTGTAAATAACCAAAAATAAAATAGGAAAAAAATGAAAAAATAAAACAAAAACTTACTCTGGCTCATTCCGCACATGCAGAACAATGCACTTTCAAACTGCTTTCAGTGCTCTTTGAAGCTGTGCGGAATGGCAAAATCCACTTGCAAACAGTTGTGAAAGTGGTTTGAAAACGCATTATTTTGTGTGTGCGGAAGGGGCCTCTGATGTTCATTTTAAAAATATTACATTGATGGTCCCATCTAAATGGGCCCCAAATCCACTTGTGGGAGCAATGTGCAACCACGCAAGCAGATTTGCTCTTCCTGGGACACTTGCCACCAGGGCGCTCCCCAGCGCTGGGACACTGCGCTGGTTGCCACACCAGCATCCCAGGACTCCGTCACATCTGGCGTAGTGAGGGAGGGGTGGGGCAGGGCCAGGGGATGAGCCAATGTTGGTGATCTCTCTCCTGGCCTTTGCTGGCTCAATTGCCAGTGACCTTGGCCTCAGACCTACGCCACCAAAAAGGTGGCGCAAGTCCATTTAGCCCAGTGGAGGCTAATTGGTGGCAGGAAGGGTTGTTTTTTTTTTACTGTTCAGGCCTCCCCACACCACCGGGAAGCCTGCTTGGAGCAGTGGGTCAGTGCCGCATTGGTGCCACAGCCTGCTGCTGCTGAGTTTGGATAGGGCTGCCCCACTGCAATCTTAAGCAAAGTTATATTCCTCTAAGTCCACTGAAGTCAGGGGGCTTAGAAGTGGGTAACTCTACTTAGGATTGTCCTATTTGTTTCTCTGCTCTTCCATCTCAGAAAACTTGCATTGTTTAATAGAGGTCTTGCAACTTGGCCTTGAAAGTCATAAAAGCACAGACTAGTTTTAATGTCAGGAAATTTCTAGTTGTCCAACAAAATTTTGTCATGTTCTGCATGCTCAAAAACTAATTGGCAATTTTTTTTTATTTTTCCCCTAGCTTAGTCAAATTATACTATCCACTTCAATCAGCGTTAGAATGCTCATTTTACTTGCAGAAAGGTTGGTGTACATGTGATTTCCTATTTGTCCTAATTAAGAACATCACTGAGGAACGAAGGACTTTTGAATTATCTTATTGATCCCTTTCAATATAGGGCCTTTCCCCACTTACCTTAAGCCCCGGCTACTCTCCTCAAGTAGCGCGGGGTCCCCCGGCACTCCCCATTACAGGGGCGGTGACAGCGAAGCCCCGACACAGCCGCTGTCGCGCCCCCTCAGCGCGCGGCATCCCTGGCGCTCTTGCAAACGGCGCCTTTTGATGACCCCGCGAAGAGCGTGGGGTCGTAGGGACGCCTGGGCGCACGCCAGAAATGACGCGCACTGTTCTCAGGGGTGATCGTGGTGAGTGGGGAAACGCCCATAAATAGAAGACATTGCCAATCCACAGCATCATCCTTACCTAGTCCCAATGAAAGTTTAGCTGCCCAGTTCTGCACATGTCTACTTGGAAGTAACCAGGTTGATGCTTTATATTAAGAATTCAGTATTTACTTATACATATATGTTGAATGATCAATTCAGTAAACATAATATTATGATCATCACTGTGCTGCATGCAGTTTTTCTAAAAATCAAGAAAGTCTGTAACACTTATGGCTCCTGGTAGTGCTTGAAAATTCTTGGGGGGGGGGGTTCGTGATGTCGGGTGCAGTACCATGTTACATCTGGTTAAAAATGTAATAAGAAGCTCTGGGAATCACTAGAAACACTATGGTTTGCTATTAGCGTGTGGGTTTTTTTTAAAAAAAAATTCTCCTGACACTCAGAGTTGCTGTGGACAACAGGGGAGGGCAGGGGACCTCATAGCGTCACCAGGAACCTTTCCAGTTCTAAGATGGACCACTGGTCTGATCCACTGAGGTTCTTTTCATGTTTTTATGTAAAGCCTGTGAACAAGCAGCAGCTGTTTCACTGCCCTACAAAATGACACAAGTAAAAATTGAGGCAGAGAACACCAGGTATGTAGGTTTATACCAGGATCGATATAATCTATCCAATGGCAAAGGCCATATTTCATCACAGAGAAGATAAAAAAAACCTAATGTGACAGCTAGCTATCCTTATTACTGAAATATTTTGTCACTCAGTGGAGGTACCAGATGAATAGGTACAGGCAAGGCAGTAACAAAGTGCATGCTGCTATTTCACTTGATAGCTTCTCATGATATTTAGTCTCGGGTTGGTTTTGCTATACCACTCCTGCGCTTTGCACATTTCTGTGCAAGTATGCAAAGAACTATGTTGGAATAATGAGTGATAATGGCTCAAATCAATTGCACCTCCTCTGATGCTTAAACAGTGTGTCTATTCTGAAAGTAATTTCAGATCTTTCTGGTCAGGAAATGCCATCATGAAAAAGAATGAATTTTAAAAAATAGTAGATATTGTGACCTTTGATTATCATGCTTACTCTTTGATGTCTGACCTAAGCTGCATATACAGAAGTGATTTTTCTAGACTATTTAAACATAGTCACATTTAGAAGTTAACTTTGACCCTTGTTTCCAAGCAGTGGCATTCAAGTGGTATCACCCCCCTGACCTTTCCCTGTGGTCTTCTCACCTTTCTTATTCTTCAATTGCATGGCACTGACCTGATATGCTAGACCTGTTATTACTTTGTTTGATGCCACAGTTTTAAGTAGACTGGAAACCAGCTTCTGTGCACTTCCTGCAGACAAATTGTTTTGTGCCCTTTCCTGCAGAGGCGAGGCAGATAGCAACCACAGACAGGGAGAGGAGGCCCTTTCCTTTGAGACTCATCTGGTACCACTGCTACTCTGTTTCAGATGGCATTTCTTTTTTTACCCAGGCTTTTAATAAAGATTTGATCAACTGTTTTTACAACACGCTTCTACCCTGAATATCATTTTAAGGATCTTAGAAATTGCCAATATTTTTATGCTCTGAACTTGATCTGCTCTGGGTTTTTAAGCCCTTTTTATGCTCTGGGTTTTTAATAGTTTGACTTTTAAGTTTTTATGATTCTACCATGATTTATTGAGTGAGCCACCTTGAGCAAGTTTCTGCAGAGACAGCATATAAATATTTTAAATAAATAATTATCATGAAGTGGTTCACAGTCAACAACCGAAGTACTGCTGAGAGCCAAAGAACTGGAACTGGGATGTAAAAAACAAACAGGACAATACAGCATGCTGTGACATAGTGGGTTGGAATAGGATCAGACTGACAAGAAAACACCATGTAAGATAACAGTGTTCTGCATGAAGCTGACAGAATGTGGGGTTTCGGGGAATTTACTCTCTGGAATCTTGATTCTCTCACTTCATGCAAAGCTCTCAGGGAAGGAGGAAGCAGTACACCCTCCTCCCTTGGCAGGCATCCTGCGCAAAATGAGAAAATAATCTCTGCAAGCCCGAAGAGGAGGTGGTGGGTAGTGCAACAGCTGGCTTTCCCCCCCTCAACCAGTGAAAAGGCTTCTGCCAGGCTTGTCATGCTGCCAAGTTACTCAAGAGTAACACTACAAAGTGGCGTGGCATCATATCCTTCGGAAAATGGATAGCCTTTTCACAGTCTGAAACCCAGAGGAATGTGAACATCAACCTTTCAGGGTGCCCTTTAACTTGCTAAATGAAAACAGAAAAGGCCGGGAAGCAACATAAATAAATGGATGTTTCATATGAACCGCAGTACCTCAAATGCCAGATGTACTGGGACACCTTCCACTTCTTATCCACTATAGGCGTAGGTTGAAAGAACAACCAGCTGGATGCACAGTTAGTGCCATGTGCTTTCTTTTGTGCTGCCAGAGCCAAACTAGATGTGACAGTTGTCTGCTCTACTCACATATAAAGTGAGGGTGGTTGGCTAATTTTTTACATCAAAAGCTGTGCATGGGTGAGGGAACTGAACTTTCCCCACACTCAGGCTCTTTCCTCCCCAGCCTAACTGACTTACAACTTTGGGGCTGGCCTGAAGAAACAGGCTGAAACAACAGCGATAATTTAGCTCTCCTCATTGACATGCCTCTTTTTGTGCAAAAGTAGGCACCTCTGCTTTATATGTGAAGACACCAGACATGTAAATTAAAAATGAGTGTCTGCCTGAGATATCTAATTTACTCTTAGTCTTAGGTCGATTTTGCATGTTGAAAGTGCTCCGTAGCTTATCCAGGGAGTGTACCTGCTGTAGGGCTTCTCACCCTGTGGGACTTCTCACACTGCTGCCCGGCTCTTTCCTTTGCTGGTGAGGGAAGCCCTGAATGGTTTGCCACAAGCCTGGTTCTTTCCCAAAAGCACCACTTAAGCACTACTTAAGTGCTCTTCCGCAGTCTCTTTCATGCATGTGTGGGCAGCTTCCGTTTCTTGCATTCGGATTGACTGAATATTGCCACATTCCTCCCACTCACTTTCACTATTTTAGTTTTAAATAACTCTGAATACAAAACAGACACTGAGAATCGGCACCCTTGCCCCCCCACCCCCGACTAAAATCCTTGTGTGTGCGATGGGATTTCCATCCTCCACCCCCATCCACCTAAAATCTAGATTCTTGCATGTGCAAGAGAATTGCTGCCCTCTTGTTCACGGCACCTGCACATGCTGCTTTTCTGCCCAAGGTTTCTCCCTCCTTTCTAAAAACCAAGACTTCTCCCTTCTTTTTTTTTCACTGCAAGGGGGGGAGCACCAGTGGTAGGATTCAAGTAATTTAACAATCGGTTCCAAAAAGAATCAGTGATAGAGAGAATTACAGAGAATTACAACCATTCTCTGAACTAGACAAAAAATAAACTACTGGTTCTACTGAATAGGTGCGAATAGGCTGAATCCCACCATTGGGGAGCACCAATTCTCAGCACCTGTCCATTGATGGGACGGCTCAGAGCAGCGAGGTGGGAAAACTGGCCCCGGTTCTGCTACATGGCAGTTTTGCATGGCAGCGGAAGCCTCTGGAGCAACAAAAGAACCTCAACCTTTGCGGTTCAGGAAATTGGCAGAGCAAAGCTAATGCTGTGAGGCGGCTCCAGGGCAGAATCGTGGCATCCACATTGCAGCACTAGGGGCAGTGCAAAACCCCCAACTGCACCGGGGCATTTCCTGTGCCAACAGACAAGCAATTTTGGCATGCAAAATTGGCCTCAAAGTGCAATCTTTAGCAGGTCTACTTAGTATTTACTCAATGGAGCTTACTCTAGAGTTGACTGAGAGTGTTGGGAGCAGAGACATGATGGGGCATTGTTGTAAACATGGTGATGTCACTTCCAGGTTTTCTGGGATGGTGGTAGCATAGAATTTCTGGGGATTCCTACAGCTACCTCCATCATTTCCAGATTTTCCCCAAACGTTTTGTTGTTGTTTTCCTTTGTCACCACTTGGAGTGAGGGCAGGTAACAGGAGCTCAGGGCAGAAAATGATGCATCCCAACTCGGAGCTTAGCAGTCCTGGTTTACTCTCAGGAAAGCATTCTTATGACTATTAGTCTGATTTGTCCCATGAGGATATCTCATATCCGTGCAGGAAAACATGGTTTTTCCATACATGGAGTCCAGGGAATCTAAATGCATAATCCCTCTTCCCTACACAAACTGAAAAATAATTTAACAGTTAGTAAAACATGGCACACCATGATTCCAACAATGGCTTGTTCCCAGTTATACCCCTGGTTTGCAGGACAAGTGCCAACCATAGTTTGCCAGTTCAGATGTAATGAAAAATTATGATTTTCTACAAACTCAGAAATAACTAATTATGTTGCTGGGCAAAAGGTGGGTAGAGAAGGGTGAAGAAAAATTGCAAAAGTAAACTCTAGGCTCTTTCAAGACTCATTCACATAGTGGCCAACCATAGCTTTTACAAAAAGAGAAGAGAGAGAAAGGAGGAATAGGTAGATTCCCCAGGCTTCTTCAGTGGTAGATTTAAATCAAAGAAGCAGTTGCAATCTTATATATCTGCTATGTATGCATAAGTCATTCCAAGCAATGGGACTTGGTTTTTTGTAAAGGTTTTGCCATCAAGATGCCCTGTTTGAACTGCAGAGGTTTGCTTTGCTTTACTTTTTCACGTCAGTGCAAACTAAAGATCCCTAAGGAAACAGTGGAGGAATGAATAAGACAGGAAGAAAAGGTCAAGCAAAAAGGAATACAGCATAGGTCAATGGAAGGTAGACTATGTCAAACTAATCTGGAAAAGATAATTGGTTTTCTGGACAAGGGAAAATGCAGTACGTTTAGTCTATTTGGATTTCAAGCAAAGCATCTGATATAGCACCATATGGGAGATTACTACTTAAATTGGAAATCATGGGCTGTATTGTGGTACCATAGACATATAGATAAGGAACTGGTTAAAACAATACACAAAGAGCTGTATGGAAAGACAGCTAGAATATCAAAGATAAGCTACGGAAAAATAATTTTCATTAGCAACTTTGGTGATGGAAAAAGGATGCTGATGATATCTGATATATATACAGCTGGAAGGTGATGGTAAAATTAGGAGGCATCATTAACACAAATGAAAGCCATATATGGGAGCATCAGAAATGAGATGAGATGAAATTATTGTAGAGAGTGTTAGCTGCATGATTTGATAAAGAATAAGTACTTTGGTCTGTACTGTGAAATTATGACCTGGAAATGAAAAAAGAAGAAACTACCTCTCAGTAAATAATAAAATCTTAGTAAATAACAAAGTTAGTAAAGGCCACTGGCATTATTCTCCAAAATGATAAATTTCAGTGTGCAGAAGATGGACAGGAATACTTACATGATTAAAGAGACTTTCATGATAAAAAGGGAAAAAGTGATTTTCTATACTGGCAAAACTGAGACTAAGAGCGGATAATACTGTACTCTGCACAAATACGAGGAAACATATGTATGTTGAAATCAAAAGAGAACATTGGTGCAAAAACCAATACGTTGGGTAGGAAATCATCAGAAATTATGATGATGATTTTATTTTTACATCACTACTGCTTACTCTCCCTCCCACTCCAAAATGCTAACATGTTAAATTATCAAGTCCCCAACAGAGCATCAACGTCCTGTCCCTGGGCAAACTAGGCTTAACCAGCCACAGACTCGCTGCTGTAGCACCCATAGAAGAAACTGTGGAAGCTCAGCCGCCTCCGAAGTTCTCCAAAGTCACCCCATGTGCCCCAAAGTTTATTGGAAACAGTTGACAATATCCAAAATTTCCACTTGCTGCAAAAGTTGTAGCTGTGGAATGATGCACATCGGTTGGATTCATTTGTGTGCTTAGCTGCTTGGTTCCATTGACAGGCTTGGTCACTTGTACTCCAAGTATGGAAGCACAAAGAATGCAGCAGCCACCACCCAGGAAGCCAGCTCTTCACCAGCCATTCTAAGAAAACTGTCGTCCAGTCCACCAAACAAATGTATGCAACCCAGCACAGTTGGAACGGCCAGGAAATGGCGCTTTGTCAATATAGCCACCCCCCAGGGGGATAGCCGTCTCCTGGATGCACTAGGACATGGGTCTGCAACCTGCAGTTCTCCAGATGTTCATGGACTACAGTTCCCATCAGCTCCTACCAGCATGGCCAATTTGAATTCCGAATCATCTTCAAGGTGTGGATTCTGACCTTTAAGGCATTAGGCGGTCTGGGACCCTCGTACCTTCGGGACCGCATCACCCCATATGTCCCTACTCGGCCTCTGCATTCAGCAGAGGCCAATTTGCTGGTGGTCCCCGGCCCCTCAATGATGCAGCTGGCCTCCACACGGGCCAGGACTTTCATAAAGCACTGGCTCCCCGGCCTGGTGGAACACCCCTCCCACTTATTCAACTGCTCACGGGCCCTGCGGGACCTTGGTGAGTCTTCTCCAGAGGGGGCCTGTAAGACTGTCGTTATTAGTTCTAACCGCAGGCCTTTGGAGTGTCCAGTCAGCTTGATATGGTGCCCCCCCCACTACTCCTGCTTTGGCACTGGTACAACAGAGCTCCTCATATTGAGGGGCCTGCCGTCCCCCCCTTCTTGGGGTGGGTTTTTAAATTGAGCCTGGACGCCTCTTGTTTAATTTGATAATTGTTAGCTGCTGTTTTTATGTATTTTAAGATGTTTTATTGACGGAGCCTATGTTTGTATTGTACTGGATTTGCTCCTGCTTATTGTTTATATATTATGTTGTTCACCGCCCGGAGCCCTTTGGGGATCGGGCGGTATAGAAATTGAATTAATAATAATAATAATAGTAGTAGTAGTAGTAGTAGTAGTAGTAGTAGTAGTAGTAGTAGTAGTAGTCCATGAACATCTGGAGAGCCGCAGGTTGCAGACCCCCGCACTAGGACGAAAGCCAGTCCTCTGGGTTCTCTTGTATCATTGAAACATCAGGGAACAACATTCACTAAACTCCACAATTCCACAGGATCAGGACAGCCTCAGGACAAGGCGGCAACATGGTCACAGTAAACCCATTCCATGAACCATTCCATGTTTTTTTGCAATATAGCCAAAATCACTGTTTCAAAAAGGCTGTGAAGAGCTGTAAGGATACCTTTATTTTTTTTATTTAATTTATTATTTATTAAACCTCACTCAATCAAAGAAGAAAACTAGGTTTGTCTGGCAGAATCTGTTGGGGACAGATCTATGTGAACTTCCCCAGACCACCAAGTTGTCCTTCAGATGCCTGCAGAGTCACCCCTTTTTAAATCTGCTCCGGTATCATGCCTATTACAAGACTGGCCTATAATTCCTTGGATCATTCCACCTCCCTTTTTTGAGGTCCAGGATAACATTTACCCTCTTCCAGTGTTGTGGCACATCTCCCATCCTCCAATATGTCTTGAAGATGATGGACAACGAATTTACAAGGTTTTTAGGAAGTTTTTTTTAGCAATCTTGGGTGCATACAGGGTTTGGACTCATTCAGTGCAGCCAGGTGCCTCTCAACAACTTCTACAGCAGAGAAGGGGGAGGATATAAATCCAAAACTCTTCTCTTTCTTCTCACTCTTTCTCTTCTCTGTCAATGTCAACCAGGAGACTACTATCATCTCTAGGTGAGCTTGTTTTCTTCTTCAAGGAAAAAACCTGAGGCAAAACAGGCAATGAGTTTGAGCCTTTCTGCTTTCTAGCTGTCCTCTGTCAGAATTTCTCAATTTTCACCCAACAGTAGGTCCATAGTCTCTTTTACCTTGTGTTTGCTTTTCAAATATCTGAAGAAGCTTTTCTTGTTGTAGGGAGCCTTCCTGGCTAGCCTCAGCTCACTCTGTGATGACTGACCTGCAGATCCTAGCATCCCACAGATACTCTTCTTTAGGGATATGTCCTTTCCATCATTTCTTGAATATTTCCTTTTTATTCCTTAGGACATCAGGAAGTTCTCTGTTCATCCACAATGGCTTCTTGGAACCCCTACTATCTTTGTTGGGATAGTGATGGCATGAGCTTGTTGGGATAGTGATGGCATGAGGTTGCAAGAGCTCTAGTTTTAGGGAAGCCCACCCTTCATTAGCTCCTTTCCCTTCCAGCAGCCTTGTCCATGGAATGGTTCTCATCATGCCTCTGAGTATGTTAAAGTCTGTCCTACTAAAATCTTACATACAAGTCTGGCTACAAACTTCCTTGGTCCCTCACAGCAAAAGAAATTGTCAGAGGAGATGGTCACTTCCCATGAAGGTCCCTGCCACCTTCACTCTATCTACCAATTCTTGCCTGTTGGTTAATATTAAGTTAAGTATGGCTGAATCCCTTTTAGCTTCCTTGACCATTTGAAAAAGTCAGGTCAGCCAGGCAGGCAGGCAAGGATGTTGCAAGACTCTGGACTCGTAGCAGGGTTGGTCTCCCAGGACACATCAGGGAAGTCAAAGTCACTCATAGCGACAAGATCAAATTGCTTGGATTCACTTCCTCATCCTGGTCAGGTGCTCTGTAGCAAACTCTAACCACAGTACAGTTTGTCCTTCCTTTCCTTATCCTCATCCTCACCCAGATAGTTTCCACTGGGATGTTACATCACCACATCACCACAACCTGCCTTTTCCAATATTTCCTGACAAGCAAACCCTCTCCACACATAAAGTGCCACTTTAAAGCATCTTTGACCTTTGCAGTTTTTTTTAACTCACCGATATATTCCTGTCATGGGAATCCTCCCACCAAATCTCTGTAATACCTACTAAATCATATCCCTGTGACTGCATTAGAAGCGCAAGCCCTTCCTCCTTATTGCTCAAGCTTTGGGCATTGGCACACAGGCACCTGAAACCCTGCACCTTCAGCTCCATTTGACCTGGCCTTCCCAGGTGGGTCTCTGCTGTTTCTTCTCCACTGAAATCTCTGTGTTGGTTATAATTTAGCACTGAGTCCCAAGACCCACAGTTTTAGGTGTATAGTACCATTACAGAATATGTTAAGAGCAGGAATGACCAAAAGTGGTTGTAAATCACCCTCCTTGCAAGTTAGGGTTACCAGGCCCCACCAAGTTTGGAGGATACCCTGCTTTGTTTCCCTTCCCTCTGACACCACCCAGCTGACCAGAAAGGGATTTTACCAGGCTTAAAATAAGACCTAGGCCTCAACATCACCAGTATGATGACATCACTTCCAAAACTTACATCATCATATAGGCAATGACAGGGTAGATGATCTGGTTTGGGGGCAAAACTCTATGGTGCTAAAAACAGCTTCTACTATAAAGTTTTTGTCCAAATACCAGTGTTTCCCTCATCATTGTTGATGTGGTGATGTCACTTCTAGAAGTGATGTAATCAAGCAGGAAAGTTTGAGGTCGAGGCCTCATTTTAAGCCTGGTAAAATCCCCCCATTTTCCCCTCCCCCACTGATGGTTAGGAGATGGCTGATGGTAACCCTATTACCGAATGATCAACAGGGTTGCAAAGCTGGGAAATACTTGGGGATTTTGGAGATGGAGTTTGAGGAGGGTGGAGTTTGGGGATGAGAGGGACTTCAATGGGGCATAATATCATAGGCCGTTTCCGCACGGCCCCCGAGGCGCCCCCACGCCAACAAGAATTCTGCCGGCGTGGGGGCGGAGGCCGTTCGCACGCAAGCGTGCGTGCGGCCTCAGAGGAGACCGGCGGAGGACGGGCGGCTCCGCATGGAGCCGCCTCTGCCCCCTTCCCCGTCCCACTCACCTTGTCCCCATCGTCGGCCCTTCTGGCCTCTGAAGCCCCGCCCACGCTGCCCTCTGACCTCCAGGGGTTGGAGGACAGTGAGAGAGGGGCTGCAGAGGCCAGCAGGCCGCTCGGCGATGGGACAAGGTGAGTGAAAGACGAAGAAGCTAGCGTGTTCCGGCTGTAGCGGGTTCGCAGCATACGCCGGCGAGAACATCGCTGTTGCCAGGCAAAAAAACAACCCGCTTTAAAGTAGTTGCTCTTTTAGGGTGGCCTGATGCCGCCCTGGGGGATGGGGAGCGCAGTCAGGTCGGCACTGCTGCAACTCCTGGGGACGGCGTTTATCCCGTCCCCAGGGCGCCATAAAAAGGCCGTGCGGAAATGGCCCTAGAGTATACCTTCCAAAGCAGCCATTTTATCCAGGTGAACTGATCTCTGGCACCTGGATATCAGTTCAATCAATCAATAGCAGTTAGATTCAAGCATATTAAAAAGTGCATTCTTATTTTTCAGATGTACCCACGAGTGGGTGAGAGTAACACGGCTGCCAGCTGAACCCAGAAACTGGTGAGAAGACCTGGGGCTGGATCATGTGGGTCACAACACCAGCTGTATCACTACATCATTTCCAGGGAATACCCACAAGTGGTTTAGGGCAGCTTGAGTGAACTAATGTCACATTCAGCTTTTCTCTGTAATATGCGTTCCCTGTTTTACCACTTAAAAACTGCCCAGTTGTTACTGTTCCAGTTTAAACTGTAAACTGATTTAAGACTGCAAATTTTTATTTTGGAAAGATCCAGCAGTAGCCAAATGGGAGGAAATCAAGAAATAAAAGGAATTTTTAAATATTGATCACCTATGTCTACACAAATTTGTCCATTCTGATTTCAAAAGTATATTGATAATGTTTGCCATATTTCTGAATATTTATTTTAATAAAAATTGCTATTAATGAATTAGACTCTAATAACCATGAACTCCAGGGCATCATATGCAGGCTAAAGGGCAGTTCTGGGATATATGAAAACAACTCACCAACTGTTTTTTGTTTTCAGTTATATCCAGGGCTTGAGACTAAGGCATTCCCTGCAGCAAACCATTGCTACTGTAATAGCCTTCAGTTTCCAGATATGTTAGATAACTTCCTGTTGTGTTTTTTAAAATATATATGCAAACTGTAGCTACATAAAGTACATGGAAGATACCCATTTAATAGCAATGAATGGCTGTATTTTGAAAAATAGTTTCACCAATCAGATATGGCATACATATAAGAATCTCAATAACAGAAAGGGGAAACTGCCTTCCTTAATACAAAAGATTAAGTTAAGCAGACAGTGAAAGCATGCTGCATTGATGATTGCACCAGCCATAATATATTACCGTATACTACAAAGACACACCTTGATATATATAACCAGTGCATATCCAAGAATATCTGAGAGGGCCCAGATTAAGCAGAGAGGAATGGAGGTGGGGTACAACACAGAATAATTACCATGTATTTTTTTCCCTCCAGACTCTTTTAAAATCACTGCAAGATGTAAACCTAATAGCAGGAAGTATGAAAGTTGCCAGTGACATTCTGCATACAATTTTATCTTACCTTTTCTCCTTTTTGACCTGGCAAGCCAGCTGCTCCTGGCAATCCTGCTTCTCCCTGTTTAAAATAAAGCCAAAATTTTCTGTTCTGAAATTCCATTAAAGTAAGGAACATAAGCACACCCTTACATGGACAGTGTTATTTAAGTATGCCAGTGCCCCCCTGATGGATCACATAATGCTGCTTCTGAAATGAGTGGGAGGAAAATATTCGAATAATGCCATTGGGTAATGGCATGATGTCACTTCTGGGGAAAACCCAGAAGTGACTTCAACCTTCTTCTGGGAATTGCTGGAAACACTATGGTTTTACCATACGATTCCTAGAGACATGTCACATCACATCCAAGATTTCCCCAGGAGCAATATCATGCATTTGCCTGATGGTATCCCCCAGGTCCCCAACCCCCTGGACTCCCACTAACAGCCAGGCAATGTCTGGCAACCCTAGTTACCCTATCCTAAATCCACTAGAATTACACTCTTGTAAACCCATTGGCTTCAATAGACAGAAGTGTACAACTCCGCTTAGCAGGGTGGCCAAATCCAGGCTGTGAAATTCCTGGAGATTTGGTGGCGGAGCCTTAGAAGAACCGAATCTGAAGGGAAGGGAGCTCAGGAGGGATGTGATGCCATAAAGTCCACTCCCTGAACCTGACATTTTCTTTAGGGGAACTGATCCATGTCACTTGGAGATGAATAGTAATTTGGGGGGGAACTCCAGGCCCCATCTAGAAGTTGGCAACCCTAGGGTTGCACTGGCGGTATTCTTAGCTCCAAATACTTCTGACAATTATGCTTGAGGACATAGGTGTAGACAAAAGTTTCACATTACCCCTGGTGTTTAATATATTTGCTAAAATGTTGCTAAGTGGCTCACTCACATTTAGGCCTTCTAAGGGAAATTTAATTGGCAATTTTACATATGCGTATAAAACTCCAGTGGCTTGCAGATGATGGTGTGATCTCACTTCCAGGAAAGCCCCAGAACTGACATTGCTTCTCTCTAGGGCCCCTTCCACACATGCAGAATAATGCTCTTTCAATCCACTTTCACGTTTGTTTACAAGGAGATTTTGCTATTCTGTACAGCTGCAAAGTGCATTGAAAGTGGATTGAAAGAGCATTATTCTGCATATACGGAAAGGGCCTAGGAGTCTCCAGAAGCTCTATGGGCAAACTGCTCTTTTTCAGAATTGACATCATGGTGTCAATGGTGGCCCCATATCACCTCCCCACCTAGAATTTCACCATATGCCGATTACATCACATATATTTAAATATACATTAGCCTGAGAATGTAATGTCCAATATGGGTTCAAATAAGATGGGAAAAGGTACAGGAAATAGGTACACTTTCCAGAAGGGCTCAGCTGAAGCCTATAATACATTCTGTTGATGACATTTCTAAAATAAAATAGATTTTTTTTTCCATTCAGAACTCCTGAGAGAATATGTATGCAATGAGATAATGTGTACAAATTTACAAGTTTGTACTGGGTCCTGCTCTCACGGACAATTGAGCCTGTTGCAGTCTTACTGGTGCTCTGTTCCCTGCTTGCCTTCTGCTTTTAATGTACCTGGATGTTTTATTTTGGGCATCCCCAGTTTTGTTCTATTCACCTTTTAAGTTAAAGGTCATAAGAATGGTGTCCTCCAGCCTCTGCGTAAGAAATTTGAGTCTATCAGTGCTGCTCTTCCTTACACTGCTGTCTTAATTCTGCAGTCCTGTTCCTACGCTAAACTTAGAAATGAACCAAGAACTGCCACATACTGTGTGAGCTCAAACTAGTTATTGCGGGAAGCAGTCATTTCTAGCATTTGGAAGTTCCATCTCTGCAGCATACCTTGGAGTGACATTTATCCAATCAATGTGAACAGTTTAAATCACCCTTTATTACAGTTTTTGTCTGCCTTCTAGATTACTCTAATCTCCTTTAACACTGAACCATTAACAGACAAACTGCTGGTGGAAACTGCTGTCCAGCAGCAACCGATTTATGCCGACTCCATATGTTTAAGGCAAGGGATGAACAGAGGTGGCCTGCCGTTACCTGCTTGTGTGAAGCATCCCAGCATCCCAACAGGGCCAATCCTGTTTAGCTTCCATAATCCAATGAGACCAGGCTGGCCTAGGCTATCCAGGTCAGGGCAACTGACAATCTACATGAGGGGTATTCCCTTTTATAGAGACATGTTGTTCACTTAGTTATTACTCACAATCCAGACAACATTTACCCTAATCCATTGCTTTCTCATGTTTTCTCTGACCAGGAGGAAGGCTCTATGAAGGTTTTTTGTTTGTTTATGTACTTCAATATTTAAGCCCTGCTTTCCTCCTTAATGTGGTTTCCAATACAGTTTGCACCATTCTCCTCTCCTCCATTTTATCCTCACAGCAACCCTGTGAAATAGGTTAGGCTGAAAGGTCTCATTGGCTCTTCCGTAGAATAGTGGAGATTCAGATTTCAGTCTCTCAGACCAGAGTTCAGCTTGCAGAATATTACATTGTTCTGATAACTCTGTGTTGGGAAATTCCTGGAGATTTGGAGGTGAAGCCTGGGGAGGGTGGGGTTTGTGAAAGGGAGGGACCTCAGTAGGATATGATAGTCAACCTTTTAAAGCAGCCATTTTGTCCTGGGTAACTGATCTCTGCAGTCTGGAGATCAGTTGTAATTCTGGGAGATCTGCAGGCAACCCTGCCATCCTAGCTGTCACTGGTTAGTAATGGCCAGGGGCAGACTGGTTATGAAGGCTACCAGGAAAAGTTCTGATGGCCTGTGTGACCTCAGGAAGTTGCTTCTCTCTGACTAGTCTGGCCACATGTATCCAACAATTTCAAGGCAGTCTTTGGCCACCTAGCCTTGGAATTACTCCCAGCAGAAGCTATGCTACAGCTGCAAACAGCCACTTAATAACGGGCTGTGGCTCAGTGGTAAAGCGTCAGCTTGGCATTCAAAAAATCCCACATTCAGTTCCCAGAATCTCAAGTTAAATTATTCAAGAAGAAGCTGATTTGAAAGATCTTAGCCTGTGATCCTGGAGAGCCACTGCTAGGTAGGAGTAGGTGGCCAATGATCTGATTATCTGGCATTTCACTAATTCCAACAGTGCCGGGTGTGTGTTTTTTAATTGAAGTTGCTCCTGCATAATTTCTGTTCTTTCTGTGTTCCGAAAAACTGGAGTTCTGTTCTGTCATTCAAAAATCCTTGTTGTGTGGTTTTTCCTTGTAACCCATCAGGTAGCCATAGTTTCAAGTGAGCTGGGCTCATCATGGTTGGGAGGTATGATGGGAGCACAATGAGATTTTGAACCAGCTAGAAATTCAAGACCAACTAT
Organism: Sphaerodactylus townsendi; assembly: GCF_021028975.2. Classification (NCBI taxonomy): domain Eukaryota; kingdom Metazoa; phylum Chordata; class Lepidosauria; order Squamata; family Sphaerodactylidae; genus Sphaerodactylus; species Sphaerodactylus townsendi. The sequence continues at coordinate 143,056,606 of NC_059425.1, forward strand.
AGGCAAGAACATGCCTGGAGGCACATGAGTTGCCTAACCCTGTCCCTCCCTCCAATAAGAATGATCCCACCCACACACGACATCAGTAGCACCAATTTTCAACATACAACTGCATTCATGTGTGGCATAAAAATTGAATGTCATGAAAGTATCTATCAGTACCAAATATGCCATGGATTTACTGTAGATTACCCCAGATTTCAAATGAAAGTAAGACAGCAGTTGCACAGGAATTCAAAAATAGCATAGTATGTGTAGTCCAATGTTCTACAAGCAGAAAGCCAAGTGTAGTGATTAGAGTATTGATCTAGGGTTTGGGAGACCCATCTTCAAATCTCCAGTCTGCCATGGAAGTTAGTGGGGTTAGTCATAGAATCAGGCTAACCTACTCACAGAGTGACTGTGAGGATAAAATGGAGGAGATAACAGTGTAAACTACTTCAGATCTTCACTGCTTCAGATCCCCACTGGTAAACAAATAACTGCCGCAAGTTGTGCAGTACAATACACAGGCTCCAATCCATTGTTTTGTATATTCATGGTGTCTAAATTAGTAAAGTCTACATGATATAATTTAGAACTTTCTCTAATGTTAAATCTTAGCTGAGATATAGAGGAAAAAAGGCAATGTTTGCCATCTGGCATATCCATATCTCTGATAAACAAAATTATTACTAAAATAATACTCAGCAGCAATACAAACTTAATACAAATCTCTTGAGGCATGAGCAACATATAAAATGAATTAATACCTTGTTTGGATAGCAAAAACACTTCTCTTCAGGTTTTTGTTCCATTATTGGAAGTGCATGTATTTCACTCACATGAACAGTTGATGGTGATGCTGCAGTAGTTTTCAGGTGTTCTTCCAGAGGACACTGAAATTATAAACGTTATTTTGATTTAAGTCTACTTCATCAACACAGATCAAAATATATATCCTACAATGCATTCTAGAACATAATAATAATGCTGTGGTGGCAAACAGTCTGAAAACTGTGAACTCAACTCCAACAGTGTTTTGTTTATGCCTTGTACCATATGAGGGAGGACTAAATCTTTTTAAGGTTTCATTTTAATTTAAAGGAGCCAAAAGCATAAATATAGCAATATTGTGACTTGCCTAGATAAAAAAAATTAATCTTTAGATTAAAAAGGTTCACATATATCATATATGGGTAAGGGTGGGGTATGAGGATGGTTTCTAAAGTAGTTTTTATGGTGGTTTTAAGGTTTTTTATGATCGTACCCAGCCCATGGACTTTTGTGATGGGCAGAAAATAAGTATGCAGATAAATAAATAAGAATAAATCAAAATATGATCTCTGAAGTCTCTCTCTGCATTTTTTTTCAGTTAACTTTGGAAAGATCTTTAACACACTATTGTTCCAAGTTATATATGCCGTGTATGGGTTATCATATGTGTTGCATACACAATTAAATTAAACTTATTTTTTTAAATGATGCCAATTCAGCAAACATAAAGACTGATCTAAATTTAACCATTGTATCCGTGTAGTATGGCATGCAGTGCTTTTCTTTTTTAATTATCTTAGAATGCGATTTTCCATTCAATATTTATAACAACTGGCTTTCAAGCCAAAATTCACCCACTTCTTTATCCAGCCACACTTAAGGAAAGTGTGATTTGTGAAGCTGGCAACTTCCAAGTGGGGTCTGAAGTTCTCCCAAGATTACAGCTGATCTCCAGATCACAGAGATCAGATTTTTTGAAGGAAATGGCAGCTTCAGAGGGAAGATAATACAGCATCACATCCCTGCTGAGTTACTGTCCCTTCCAAAACTCTACCCACCCTAGAAACCACCCTGAGATATCCAGAAATTTGCCATGCTGCAGCTAGCAGGCCTAAGGGTAGGCAGCCGGATCCCTCCAATGCTAGAGGGTGTCATGGGTGGCACAGGGAACAAGAGTTGATATGACAGCAAGAAACTGCTCTCACATAAAAATGGATTCTTCCTCATTTTGTGGATCAATGCATGGGTAGTTTTGTACTTTTCTTATGACATGCTCAGCTGACCAAAAAGGACAAAAGATCTCCATTTGTTCACACCAAGGTCCGTTCTGCATGGGTCAAAAACAGCACCCCAGGGATGGTAAAAATGCCATCCTTGCGGCAGTGTTCACATGGCTGCCACCTCCACAATGAGGCAGCTCTGTGCTCCCCCCCCCCTGCCCCAACCAGCAGGAAAACACTGCTTTTGAAGCTCACTCAGCATAAAGCATGCAGGTATACAGCCACTTCAGTGGACTGTGTAAAATGGGCCTAAGATGAGAATGTCAGCACTCTGAGATGACCTTTGTTTATGCTAATTCACAGCCATCTCCACTCTGATCTGCACCTATCTCAGTCATTAACCTATATTCAGGAAATAGTTCAAAGTATTCTTTCATTCTGATGGTTCATCACACATCTCCTCTCTTGCGTGTGGGTTACTTCCTTTTGCTCCTGAAAATGCTGACCATTTCCCTCTTCAGCACTGCTTTAACTGGATGTTCCTCTCTGAGACTGGTAAATATCACCCATCCCTAAGCCCTATTCACCTTCCACCCTTCTTCTCAGTTAGCTCTTATATGACTTGTGTGTGTATGTGTGATTAAATACAATTTTGGCTTTTAATTATTTTATTAACAAAATTCATAACTTTACAACAGACTGTTCATTTGAGAGTTTTCCAACCTGGACAGTCCCTATATACACAGGTTATAGATCTCAATCATCCCCCTATTGCTTTGCCTCTGTGGTTAATTCCCCCAACTAAAAGTAGAGACAGCCTATTTAGGGTAACCTAAGTTTGTCAAAATAATATGGATGGAGATACTAGGCTTATCAAAAAGGATTCTGCATAGATGTCGGTGAAAGTATCATGTTATCTCTGCAGCCTGTGCATCATTCTCTCCAAAACATACATCCCCATCTTGATAAACTGTTGCATTCAACTTGAGATCCAGATAGACACTGTGAAGAAGATGTGGACTTACATCAGTTGAATACACAGAGTGGAGCAAATGTCTGTCTGATTCCTTTTCTGACAGCCATCTTGTTTTTCCAGAGTTTCTCATATTGTTGTGATGAAAAATAACTATGTAATATAAGCCTCCATTTTGAAGAAAGGCATTCCAAAAATGGAATTTTCTTACTCTTCGTAAGCACTAGGAAGGAATTTACTGATTTAAAAGAAACAAATCCTGCATGTTTATTTTCATAACTTACCATGTTTTCAGATAATTCACAACAAGTCTCCTGAGCAGCATGTTGGGGATTGCAATATATTACCATGTGGCCAAGTTCAATCTGTTTAAGAAACACAGAAAGTTTATCAGCAATATAAGGTAACAAATATTACACACATTTGAGAAACTCCATAGCCATAACTCAACACAGAGATTAACCGCTAAAAACCTCTTAGGCTTCAATGCACCTAAGTTTGCATTGGATTACTGCCATGATTAAAAAAAATACATTGCAGACTGCCATTTTAAAATACTGTATTTGATGCATTATACCAGGGGTAGGGAACCTGCGGCTCTCCAGATGTTCAGGAACTACAATTCCCATCAGCCTCTGTCAATTGGCCATGCTGGTAGGGGCTGATGGGAATTGTAGTTCCTGAACATCTGGAGAGCTGCAGGTTCCCTACCCCTGCATTATACTAATGAACAAAGCAACCCACAGACTCTAATTCAAATTTAACAGCTGTTTACAGCCAAACCATATTTACATTAATTTTATTAAAATGAAATACTTATAATAATAATAAAGGGTAAATACTTATACCCTTCGGGGATGGGGCGGTATAAAAATCCAATAAAATAAATAAATAAATAAATAACCATCCTCCCATATTTAAGCTCACAAGATAGCTTGCAACACATCAATATCAATAAAAGCACCAAAAACTAATGTTTTACAACTGAAAATTCTACTATAGCAGATTTTATAGATTCTTGTTTTCTTTTGATTAATTTCTCTGGATGATGAAGAAGAAGAAGAAGAAGAAGAAGAAGAAGAAGAAGAAGAAGAAGAAGAAGAAGAAGAAGAGGAGGAGAGTTTGGATTTCTATTTCCCCTTTCTCTCCTATATTTACAATCTCCTTGCCCTTCCCCCCTCACAACAAACACCCTGTGAGGTAGGTGGGGCTGAGAGAGCTCCGAGAAGCTGTGATTAGCCCAAGGTCACCCAGCTGGCGTGTGTGGGAGTGCACAGGCTAATCTGAATTCCCCAGATAAGCCTCCACAGCTCAGGCGGCAGAGCTGGGAATCAAACCCGGTTCCTCCAGATTATCATTTAAGCATATATTTAAGGAAAGAAACCAAACTATCTACACTGGAACTAAATTTTTATACTACTACTACTACTACTACTACTGCTGCTGCTGCTGCTGCTGCTTCTCTGTAATGCTAAGACACTCTCCTTCCATTGGCACCAGTTTAGGGCCAAGCTTAACATGATAGCATCTTCGTGGCTGCCATGAGGAAGAAGACAGTATTTTAAGACATTTTAAAATGTCTTTACCCAATGCATATACCGTGTTTCCCCGAAAATAAGACAGGGTCTTATATTAATTTTTGCACCAAAAGATGCATTAGGGCTTATTTTGGGGGTAGAGCTTATTTTAGGGGAAATACGGTACCTTCACAATTCATTAACGCGGGCTCTCAGCAGCCCTGTTGCTTCCCTGTCACGTATGATGTAAACTGCATCCTCATTGGCAGGGAGCTCACCATCCTGAGCTGTAACTACCGGTAGGGCTTATTTTTGGAGTAGGGCTTATATTTTAAGCCTCCACCAAAAATCCTGAAAAAACATATTTTCGGGGTAGGTTTCATTTTCGGGGAAACACGGTAGGAGAATAAGTGCATTTTAGGAAATGAGTATGTGACCCTCTGTGTGTGTATGATTATCAGACAGAGTTCAAATGCTTTTAACTGGTTTCTTATTAGGTTTCTTTGGGTTAGATCCAGCCAACTTCTTCATTCAGTGCTGCTTAATTCTCTCTGTTGCAGGCCCAGTCCCATATGGCTCTCACACATAAAAGTCCTATAGTCCCACAGCATGATCTTTTTTTGCGTTTTCAATTTTTAAAATGTGTACTTCAAAATCATAGCCCAAAACATACACAAAGACAGAAATTGATGAAATTATAAAGTACTTATTTAATATAGATTTCCAGTTTCTTCTAACCAAACGTTAACGCTTAAACCCTGCATTTTTAGCACTTGCTCATTAAGCATGAAAATGAAATTAAATATTTAGCATCATTATAAATAAAAAGTCTTCCTTGACTGGATCTTAATTTATCAACTCTTGACCTTCAAAACTACTAGTCATCAATTTGTTTTCGAATGATCTTTTTTTTTTGCGATCACCAGCAGAAAAACTGATTGGATCCAACTATTTTGTGAAGGCGTAAAATGTGCCCTTTCCCCAAAAGATATACCCTTTAGTTAACACCAAAGGCTGCATCAGTTGCTCAAATGAAAAATGTGCCCATTGGATTGCCAACCAACCTCCAAGTGGTAAGTAGAGATCTGCCGGCATTACAACTGATCTCCAGATGACAAAGATCAGTTCACCTAGAGAAAATGGCACATTGGAAGGTGGATTTTATGGTATTATAGCCCACTGAAGTCCTTTCCTACCCCAAAGAGCCCTTAGGGGATGCGGCGGTATATAAATACGATAATAAATAAATAAAAAATAAATAAAACCTCTACTCTTCTCAGGCTTCACCCCCAAAATCTCCACATATTTTCCAATCTAGAGCAGATAGCAACCAGAGTTGCTGGAACCAAAATGATTAATTATGGTATGTATCTGCGATTCTTCCTCAAGAATACAGAAATTAAGAAAACATAAAAACTACACACAATTTTAGCTTATTTCTAATCATGGAAGGCTGTGGGATCTAAGGACTAGTTTAAAAAGCATTTCTCAAAACTGTAAGTTTCAGTGACATTCGAAACACCTCTGCTTTAAATGCTTGAACTATTATTCTCTATATTGCGTAGCATTTGCGTAGCATTGTACTTGATGCAAAAGTGCTTATACGCATGTGGTAGAAAGGGAGTGTACACTTGCACGTTCTTCTTGCCCAGCGTACCTGGCCTACATCCAAATATCTATGCAAGTGATACAAAGTGGGCACATATGTATACAGATCACACTGTTTATTTTTCCCCCAGTTCAAATCCAGGAACTGACCACACAACTCAATGTCAAGCTTACATAAAGATAATTTGGGGCAAGACAGATGCATCCTTTCTCCCAACCACATATGGAAGAAGAAGAGTTGATTTTTATACTGTGCTTTTCTTTACCTTTAAGGAGTCTCAAAGTGGCTTACAATCACTATTCCTTTCCTTTCCCACCACAGATACCTTGTGAGGTAGGTGAGGCTGAGAGAGTTCTGAAAGAACTGTGACTAGCCCAAGGTTACCCAGCAGGCTTCATGTGGAGGAGTGGAGAAACAAACTTGATTCACCAGATTCAAGTCCGCCATTCATGTGGAGTGGGGAATCAAACCCAGTTCTCTTCAAGTCCACCACTCTTAACCATTCTCGATTATCTTTGTGTCATCTAGCCTAGACCTTTGTCATGAACCAGTTCCTTCTTCCTAGCCAAGATTCCAGGCTAGCCTCATTTAAGTGCAGTCTAGTCCATCCCAGGCTTTCTACTGAATTGGCAACATACAGGGAATTCCAGCCAATCTAGGGAGTATTGTTGCTGCATGAATCCAAGGGACGTATTAATCTCATTTTGTTTGTCTGTTTTCAAGAATTATGCTGCTTATTTCCAGTGTTCCAGCTCTATGAAGACATAGCATGCCAACTTGCAAATGCTTTTTTCTTTGCAGTCTAAAATATTAAACAGATAATTTCTATATTTTGAAAATTTCCTCTCATAGTCACTACCACTTACATCTACTGGCTTGCCATCTAAGGAACGAGTCGCAATAAGAAGCCTTCCTTGAAAGTCAGGACTGGCTTTTGGATCTGTTTGTCTCTGCTCAATTAAGCTGCAGTCCACATACAAAGAAATTATCCTTGATTGTACACTGATGCCAAGCCTATGCCATTGTCGATCAAAGAGAGGAAGGATCTCACGGCTTTTAAAAGTGTAGCGCAATGAAGTCCCCTGGGGAGATTGTGCAACATACTCCACAACTTTTTTGGAACCATCAATGGCGACATAAATCTGGGGGGAAAACACATTTTTGGAACAATTAGAAGCTTTATGGCAAGTATGGTAGCTATGAATAAAACCAAACATACATCCCTCAGCATAAAATAAATCGTATTGTAATCAGGGCTTTCCTCATGGAATGAGGCTTTCATGCCCCCCCCCCCCACACACACACTGCTTCCTACAGCCCCTATTAAGTATAAAACATTGGTAAAAATAGCCCTGCCCTTCTGCCAGCAGAAGTGCCTTCAGATAGGCACAAAATAACGAGGGCTGTGCATCCATTTAAAAAAGCCAAACTGAATAATAAACCTGAAAAAGCTGTTTCAGCTTTAGGTGCATGTGTTGGGGTATTTTAGGCCCCCCAAAACGGTGGCAATTTAAGAGAGCTGAAATCAGATCTGGCGTTTTTCAGGCTGCATTGGCCCTGCCGCCATTTTTAAAATGGGGATATCCCTCTTTACTGCCCCTCCCTATCCCCTTACTTACCTGCTGAAGTTGTTACAAAGTCTGCATTGAATTCTAACAACATATTGATACTGATAAAATATAGTGCCGTCTATTAGTGAGAACTCAGAGGAGGGAACATGGGTCAGCCGTAGAGCATCTGTTTGGCATGCAGAAGGTCACAGGTTCAATCTACAGCATCCCCAGTTATTGATTTATTTGATTTATTTGATTTTTAACCCCCTCCCCCTCCACTGCAGTGGGCTCAGAGTGACTCACAACAATATAAAAAACCATAGAATTATAATACATAAAATTATAATAAACAATAGTACTCTAAAACTAAGGTGACCAGATGGTCACCTTGTAAACCCAGGACAGGGTGAAGTGACTGCTGGCGCCGCAGGGCCTGCGCATGCGCTGCGCGGCGCGGGGAGCACACTGCCTTCTAGGCACTAGCGTTTCCCGTAAATGGCGACGCCCCAGAAGGCAGTGCTCCTGAACCCGATGTATGCATGCATGGCTGCGGCAGGAGCGCATGGCCTTCCTGGAAACTGCCGTTTCCCACCCTGTCACAGGGAGGGAAGCGGCAGCGTAAGCGATAACTCAATGACCCTGTGGCCACACGCGCAGGAGGCTGCCGCACTGCCTTGCACCCCAGAAGGCAGTGCGGCAGCCTCCCAAAAATCGGGACAATGCAAGGAACCCGTGGGACGCGGGACAAATTGTGCGGAGGCGGGATTCTCCCGCCAAAAGCGGGACGGCTGGTCAGCCTATATAAAGTCCATGTGGACTTTGGAGGCAGCAGAAGTGCAGAAGTGAATGTCAGGCTCAACTCAGCCGATCTCAGCATTCAGCTCTCCCCTGCACCTCCAAAACCCACTCAGCTCTGCAGCTCAGAATTTCTTAGGTTAGGCTTTAAAAGACTTGAAAATTTTCCAAAGAACCCTAAAAACAGTCAGCATGGAAGTTTGAGGTGGGTTGTTTGTTTTGTTGTTGTTTTGCTTTTGAAAAATTCCTAGTCTTTTAAAGCTGAACTCAGAAAATACCACACCCAATGGTGCACACTCCTAAGAATATCTATTGGAAACACCCTTTCAAATATTTTCCCATGCGACTTGATCGTTGCACACCAGTTGAGAAACCCTTATTGTTTTACTTGTGTTTCATTTGTTATACCTGTATCCCACTGCATGGAGAAGTGATTTAGCCTCTCAATAAGTCAAAGTCCTGGAAAATAGTTCACATACTAACCATTGTAGTGCTTTAGTAGTGAAATGTCACTTATAGCTCTGAGTTGCATAATGATCCCCAAGTTTTTTTAAAAGAAAAAAATCATGTTAAATATAGTTTCAATTCAGAGGGAAAAGATCCATATTCCCACAAAGCTGTATCTACTACTCCAGCAGAAAAAAACAAAGAGGAAATCAAAAAATAAATTAAAAGGGGAAAGTAATTTGTGCTAACCTGTGGCATGTTGCGCTGATCTAAAAATTGTAACAAATACCACCGTTCTTTCTTGCTGTTTCGTCTAAGACGGAATGTGGCTGTTAATGAATATTCTTTTGGGAACCCATTTGGAAACACTTGCCTAAAGAATGAGGAAAGATTGGTCTCATTAATTTGACAGCATAACTGATGTAAAATATGAAAACAAACATATGTAAAAATACACAGCACCCAGTTCTGTAGCAGTCGTACCATCTTCAAGAATATGTTTCCTCTCTTGAAGACTAAAAAGTTATAATTTGGTTCCTATCAACTATTCAAACATAGTAAGGTCCGGTTGTAAGCATAGTTTAGATCCCTGTACATCAGTACATTTACATAGCTTATTGTAGGGCAAGAAACTTTAAGATAAAAGACTATTTTCTGAACCACTAAAATTTCACAAACCAAAACATTCACAATGCCCTCAACTCTAGCACATGCCAGCTGGGTGACCTTGGGCTAGCCACAGTTCTTCTGAGCTCTCTCAGCCCCACCTACCTCACAGGTTGTTTGTTGCGAGGGGGAAAGGGAAAGGAGTTTGTAAGCCCCTTTGAGTCTCCTATAGGAGAGAAAGGGGGGATATAAATCCAACTCTTCTTCTTCTTCAATGTAAGCTAAGTTTATTCCAAGAAAATCCAGATTCTGAGCAAAAGAAAATTATGCTAATAAGTAATACTGTTCATATTAGGACAGAATAAAGTCAATGTTTTGTCTTTCCCCCCAGTTCTCAATTGACATATTTACACTGTTAGAATAACAGATCTATCATGTCTTATTGGTACCAAAGTGAAGTTCCCCTTAAACCATTAATCTAATTTCCACATTTTAATGGCAATGATACTCCATGGCCCTTTTTGCACAACCAAAATAAAACATTTTGAAGCAGACTGTGGAGAAAGTGTCTGCATTAGCTTAACTGAAGCCTTTTTGGTTGTAAATTCTCATGAAGTGGTTCTTAAAATAATAGCCTATATTTGGCTTCCCCTGAGTTTTTCCAACCTGATACCGAGTAGTGGTAACTGAAGGTCACAGCCCAGCTGTATGAAGTTTTCCTAACCGTTGAAACTTCAATAAACCCTCAAATCTGGCATCTGATAACAATGATTAATCACACCAACTGTCCTTGCTAATTAGCACTAACCCTTGATAGGTTTGCTTAGATCACCTGACTTGTAACGTCTCTATAATTGTCTTTTCAATATTGTATCATTTAAGAGCTTTTTGAATATTTTTCCTGCTTGCTTTTGGACTTAACAGCTGTTCTACTATGGATTTGTTTTATGCTCTTTATGCCAGTGTTCTATAGTTTGTTGAATGAGTGCTGAGTTCAATAAACTTCAAAAAATGTTTTAAAAGACCTTTTTGCCTCTGAGTCCTGTGTGCCTTCAAAATCCTGACCCACGTTGAAGGGAGACTAGTCAGCTCTTCCTCTACAATAAAATGTTTCCTCTGAGAAAAGTTCAGAAGGCGAGTGTTAACCAGATTTGAAGACCGGTTGAGAGAAGGACTGAGAAAAGCTCTTCTCAAGAGTAAAAAAAATCGAGTACTTCCATGACCTGCCTGAAGAGTACAGTGTACTAATGTGATAAGTATCTCATGTTATCTTTTTGTGTAATGCAATTCTATTGTTGCTAAATGTATATTGCAAATTAAAAGTCCTGAATGATACAAATCTAATTACGGTTTTTCTGTGCTATAATTTTTGGAACATTAAGCCCCAAAATTTTAGCTAAAGGGTGTGTGTGTGAGTAGATACATTGTTTTCACCACTTTTATTTTCTCCAACCTATAGCTGCTTCAGCTAAAAGTTATACCCAGCTGTAGATTGTGTTCTTTGTAATTAGGACTCTAACCATCTTGTTAAGCATTTACACCTGCTAGCAACTGTGACTTTTTGCCAAGCTGACTCAGCATATTACCATGAGAGCATTATTGGTCTGTTTATACCACCTGACCAGTAGTTTGTGTATAATTGCCTTTGAACGCTCTCATTATTATCTATCTCTCTTTCTTACAAGTTCCTGCAACCACACTTCAGTCATATTGTAACCAGTCTGGTAAATGGAGGCTAAGAAATGTTTTATATAAACAAATTTATTGGGTGTACATTAACATATGGAATGAGCTGAATGAGATCATGGCAACTAGCCTCCCCCTCTACAAGTTCAAGGTTCATGCTTGTATGAAGCCTACATGTTTAGTAGGGTTGCCAGCTCGGTGTTGAGAAATTCCAAGTGATTTGAGGATGGAGCCTGTGAAGGACAGAGTTTGGGATGGAGAAGGAGCTCAGCAGGGATGTGATGCTATAGAGTCCAACTTGTGACGCTACCATTTTCTCCAGGTAAACTGATCACTATAATCTGGAGATCAGTCATAACTTTGGGAGAACTCTGAGCCCCACCTGGTGATTGGCAGGCCTAATGTATTCTGACAAAAGGAACAGATTCCCATATGCATGATCCTGGAAAACTGAAAGTTTCCATTTTGCATACTGGGGCCTCTACGTATTTAAAGGTATGTATATATGTGCCATACAAATGTGACTCTTGAACATATGACAGTGAAAGGTAGGACCATCTGTTACGTTCCCAGTTAGCCTTCTCCACACGTTCCTTTGTATCTAAAGGAAAACTAAACAGGGCTGTGGAAGCAACATTCTGTAGCTTTTAATTAGCTATACATTTTGAATTTGCCCCACACTATTTGCATATTTGCCCCACATTATTTGCATATTTGCAGAGAGCGTGATTCCAGAAATGCCAAAATGATGTATGAAACTACCTCGATCTCTCATTTTAGAGCAAGGCTTATCAAATGCTCACTGGAGCCAAGAGCAGGAAGTTCACATACTCAGTCATGTCTGTTGGCAGCAGTTCCTGTCTGTTGGTTCTCCACCACACCCTGCAGCTCTTATCTTACACTGGGCAAATATTTGGGAAAGATGCCCACAAGCACAGCACATTTATGATAGACTTTAATTTTCAGCCCAGTGCAGTAATATAAGAGCAACAAACATACAGCTTAAATGCTATTTGATATATAGGACTGGAGTTGGCCTTCTGCCCAGGGATGAATTTCACCCCAAATGATCTTTGAATGCAATATAAAAAGAAATGTGTTGCTTAATTCAAGATATACAAGTATATTATCCAACAAATTATTTTTAAAGCAAGCCAACCACCAACATCCGAAAGGTTACTTCTGACCACTCTTTTCACATTTCCTGGCAATGAGCAATCTAAATTACTATCAAGAGACAAATTCACATAAGGCAAAGGTGAACACACTCATATGCTTCTTTAGAACAGTTTGGCAGTAAACATCTTGCTTGCTCGTTGCTCAAAAGCGCATCAGCACATACCCACAAACAGGGAAGAAGAGGAGCAATTCTCAGCAGGTTTAAGTGTAATTGATCATCTGAACTACTCTGTCCCAAAAATACTGCTTTTGTCATAACATCATTAAAACACTGGTCTTAATTAGTGGATTCATTCCAAAAGGAACCCAATTTTATGAATAACTCATGAATCAGACTGCATTTTTTCTATGTATCATTTGCAATTATTATCAAATTAGGGTTGGCAACTTACCTGCTACAGTGGACAACCTCCTGCCCAGCCCTGCTGCTGCTCAAATGAGTGGTTGTGGGGAAATGGGGGAAGATATCAGTTTTAGTCAGAATTGACATCAATATGTCAATGATGTCTTTCTTTCTGCGTCCCACTGGCCTATCTTAGGGAGCTCAGAGGGAGCAGACGACCCAGGTGCCATTTGACTGGGTCACGTGAGGGGTCATTTTGGCCCACTGCTCCTTTTCCCCACACCTAGCCCTCAGCTGAACTCCACCCCCGCTGCTAAATTCCCCTTGCCCCTCCACTGCCAGACACCCCCTGCTGCTGCCCCCACAAAAAAACCCTAACAATCTTTTCCCTCCTCTGAGCAGCACCAGTCGGCAACACACTGGGGGTGGGGTTAAGGCCAGGGAAGGAGCGCACCCTCCCTGATCTTGTTGCCACCCACAGTGTATTGCTGGCCAGTGCTGCTCAAAGGTGGAAAGGTTTGTGGAGGGCGGGGGTTGCGAGGGTGGCAGTGCCACAACTGGGGGAATTTGGTGACAGGGCAGCATAGTTCAGCGGTGACAGAGGGAATTTCGCCAGTTCTGGGCCAGTACTGCTGTGCCCTGCCCCAAGGCTTCTAGAAAGTTCCAGGTGTGTTCCTAGCAACTCTACACAAAGATATAAATGGTCTACACAATTTTTACAAAGGAGGACAAGAGACTCAAGATAAAGAGGACTTTTTGGTCCTTTTACTGATCCCTCAGAAACCTTCTATCTATGGTATCTGGAACCAGGGAGCCACAACAACAACCATCGTTTAGCTTCAGCAAGGAAATATGTGGCTTAGGTAGAGTAACTGCTCTTTGTCTTCCCAGATTTTACTTCAGGGAGCACAGTCACTGCAGTTGCTAATGCTTTGACTGGGAATCTCTGGGATCAAGCAGAGGGGTTGTGACAAGGCAAAATGTGAGCTTACTTCTCTCCATCAACCACTGTGAGGACATGTCTGATCCTCATGGAATAAAAAGGAAAAACTGTATTCATTCCCTAGTTTCAAGGTGCTTGAACTCCTGCGGACACACAATGTGTAAGGTCCTCATACTCCAGTCAGAAATAAGACTCAGGATGGGTTCAAGAGCTTTATTCAGAGCTGTGTCAGGCCCCAACGGCCAGATAGCTGAAACTGGCCCCAGTATATACATAAAGGTTACAAGCCCATAAGCCGCCACCCTTGCATTCCCCCAATATCAGCAGGAGAAAGCCCAGAGCCATCAAGAGTAAAGCAGTTACATTGTTTTGGGAAAGGCGGGTCACTCCCTAGAAGAAAAGATAGGGAGATTCCAGCAAGCACTATTGAACTAGTTACATGTGAAAAGACAGAGGCCCCATGGCCTTGGGTGGCAGAGATGGCCGGACCAGCTGCAGCTGGCATGCCTACATGCGCCCTGCCAGGCCAAGGATGGCATAGGCCTGATACAATGGGACCAAAGGAACTCTGTCCTGCATATTCCTTAACAGAAAGAAGCAAGAACGAAGTAGCACACTATCAATCACCATATAACAAATATATAAAGTGTATATGTCTTATTAACTCATTATCAAAAGTATAATAGCAATGACATACATCTTATCCATTTGAATAACAACCTGTAAAATCTATCTATATATACATGTTGCAAAGGATATAGACACCATATAAGAACATAGGTGTATTGCAAACATATCCTACAATAAATACATCATGCCATTAAAGTGCAAATCCAATTGCTGTGGAGTGGGAACAAAACCTGTGGGGTCACCTCTGATGTAGTATACAATATTATTATAATATTCATAGGTTTTGTGTCCCTTTCACAATGCGTCAATTTCTGGCCCCATGAAGTTCAACATGCCTGATGGAAAAATTGTAGAGGGGCTCTATATCAACGTCCTATAAGTGATCATAGATATGTTGCATTCCACAGTTTATGCATGTATCACACACATTGCAATGGAAATTGATCAGGATCGATGTCCTCTCTGAACAATAGTCTTTCCAAGCAGAGACTGACAAGCCAGAACACAGAACCATGTGCAAACCGCAACATGTGTTTATTTGCGCCTTCGTCTATCTTCCTCTGAAGATGCCAGCCACAGATGCAGGCGAAACGTCAGGAGAGAATGCTGCTAGAACACGGCCATACAGCCCGGAAACCACACAGCACCCAAATTCTCCCATATTTAAGATGCCAATCAGGGTTATGTAATCATATTGTACTGGATACCCCACAGGCTTTTCATCATAATATAACAACAGAGAGGGCTTTTGCAAGGAACTATACAAACAAAGGCTCTTTTGGACTCCACCCACTGGCGTAATGCCCATTGGGCAAGGTGGGCAGCTGCCCAGGGCATCACCTTGTGGGGGGGGCATCAAAATGCTGGGTTCGTTTTTGGGTATTTTAGTGGTTTTCCACTTTTGACCTGCAGGGGGCGCAGTTTTTAGGCTAGCGGCACCAAAATTTCAGCGTATCATCAGGAGACTGTCCTTATGCTACCCACCAAGTTTGGTGAGGTTTGGTTCAGGGAGTCCAAGGTTATGGACTCCCAAAGGGGGGGCTCCTATCCCTCATTGTTTCCAATGGGAGCTAATAGGAGATGGGGGCTACAGTTTTGAGGGTCCAATACCTTTGGCCCCCCTGAACCAAACTGCACCAAATTTGGGGGGTATCATCAGGGCAGTCTCCTGATGAGACCCTGAAAGTTTTGAGACTGTGCCTTCAGAAATGTGCCCCCTCCCCCCCAGCCTGCAACCCCCATTGACAGCAATGCAGAAAACTCAATGCAGAACAAGGATTCTTGGGCAAATTTCTAGGATGTTCCTGCAGGGGGTGCATTTTTGGATGTATCAGCACCGAAATGTCAGGGTATCATCTGGAGGCTATCATGATGACACCCCCCAAGTTTGGTGCAGTTTGATTGAGGGGGTCCAAAGTTATGGACCCTCAAAGGGTAGCCCCATCTCCTTAGCAAAGAATGGGGGATGGGGCACCCCCTTTGAGGGTCCATAACTTTGGATCCCCTAAACCAAAATGCACCAAACGTGGGGGGTACCATATGGACAGTTTCCAGATGATGCCCTGAAATTTTGGTGCCGATACATCCAAAAATGCGCCCCCTGCAGGAACATCCCAGAAATTTGCCCAAGAATCTTTGTTCTGAATTGAGTTTTCTGTATTGCTGTCCATGGGGGTTGCAGGCTGGGGGGGGGGGGACATTTCTGAAGGCACAGTCTCAAAACTTTCCGGGTCTCATCAGGAGACTGCCCTGATGATACCCCCCAGGTTTGGTGCAGTTTGGTTCAGGGGGGCCAATGTTATGGACCCTCAAAACTGTAGCCCCCATCTCCTATTAGCTCCCATTGGAAACAACGGGGGATGGGGCACCCACTTTGGGAGTCCAAAACTTTGGACTCCCTGAACCAAACCTCACCAAACTCGGGGAGTAGCATAAGGACAGTCTCCTAATGATATGCTGAAATATTGGTGCTGATATGTCTAAAAATGCACCCCCTGCAGGCACCAATGTCCTGGTGCAAAACAAATTGGTCGTGGTGGAATGGCCGCCCATGGGGGGGGGGCATCCAACTCAGGTTTTGCCCAGGGCTACAGTTTGCCCAGGGCTGCCTCGTTATGCCCCTGGCTCCACCCCACCTCCGCTGCTCTGTTTCCACTCAGGGTTTTATGAACAAACACCAGAGGGACCCGATGACTTAACTCTCCATTTTCCTCCCTACATGTCCCTAACCTGAATGGCTCAAGTGTGCATGTGCAATTTATCATTTAGAACTCTTACTGCCACTCTGCAACTCAGACACCATCTTGGACTCCCTCTCAATTTATCATTTATAACAGACATTTTGGATATCTGTTTTGGACTTCACATCGTTCATGTCTCTTCACAGTGCCAGACTGCAGTCAAGTTCAACCCTCTCCACGCACTGAGATTTTATATTATAAAAGAGTTACTAATTTTCCAAGCATGCCAACTTTCTAATTATCAAGGATCTCATGGCTATTTATGTAGCATTCACCATCTGGCTCAGAGGATGGAATACAAAGCATATCCTCTGAGACGATCATAAATGACTTTTGCTTAACTGGACACCAATTAACTGGCTAGAAATTTACTCTTGCCTTGACACAAAGACTCTCTATAGAGACCAGACAGATCACCTATGCTGATTGGGCCTTTGGCATACAATGTCTATGCTACATTCTGGAATAAACTCTTACCAAATAAACAAAACTTTACACTGGCTTACCATTCAATTAACTAACTACCAGCAAATAGAAAAAATGGTTGTTGTCAGTCCTTTATAATTGCTTTTTAATGTGATAAATTGACAAGTCAATTAATGTTTTCAGCCCTGTAGACTGAGTGGGCCATCCCATAGAACTGGTCATGAATATATGAATAAAAGAAGCAGGTTAGTTTTTAGCAGCCCCATATCTTGTATAAAAAGGAGAAGTCCTTTTCAATGCCAGCTACTAAAGCAAATTATCCTTTCATCTTGGATTAATATACACCTATAATGAGTAATGAGGATTTAAAAACCCCATTGTCTCTACCTATTCTTATGCAAATCACCTAGTGATGTAGTACAGGTTGTGAATCGCTGCCTGTCCATTGTAGTTAAATGACCAAGAGTAAACAAATTAAAGATAGATGCAATGCTGGCTGGAAAGGCAGAGATCTTGAAGCACATTGTGCTTCCCACCTTCAATGGGATTCAGTTGGCCCTTGCTGACTCCATGAAGAACTTAGTTTAGTCTGGAAGATGGTCTCCTGCCTTAATACAACCAATCTGGCTACTTGAATCCTTGCCACAGTAATGTTGAGACTAGACAACTGTGGGAGGCACCTCATTTTCCCCTCCCACACTCTTTCCTCTTTTCCCTTACTGAAAGTCCTCATAGCCTTTCCCATTTTACTGCTTCCTTCTCCTCTTCCAACCCAACAGTCAACCTAAATTTATCTGCCCTCTGTCCTCCAACAGACTCTGTCTGGGAAAAGTGTGGCCCAGATGCTGGCCCCTGGGCCAAGTCAACCTGTATGGTAGGGAATCCTCAAGGACTTGTGGCATAGTACCACATTATCCTCTGTATCCCACTAGCACATTATTTCCGCTTCCCCTCCTTCTGGAACTCCCCTTTCCCTGCTTCATTCTCACCTTCTCTGCCATTCTTACCTATCTTTTATCTGCCTCCCATCTTCAGCTATATTTATTATTTATCTACTTCATTTACACCTGCCTTTCTCTACAGTAGAAATCAAAAGAGCTTACCTTATTATATTCTCCTTTTTATCCTCACAACAACCCTGTGAGATAGGTTAGCATGAAATAATATGACTGGCCCCAAATTACCCAGTTAGGTGCAACAGCAAGATGGGGATTCAAACCTGGGTCTCCCAGACTGATCTCTGAAGCTCTAACTGCTATACTATACTGGCTTTATTAGGTGGCTGCTGTTGAACAGTAGCAAGTCATCAGGTCTAGTTGAATCATGCAAGGAGGGTGATATCAAGTCACCCAGAGATTGCTTCTAGGCAGTCTGGATTCAATGAGTCCTCCTTGAAATGCCAAAAATGGGTCTGGAAAAGATCTTGCCTCTCCCGCCTTTTGACTCACAGAAACCTTTCTAACTGAAGAATTGCACAGATGGGCTACACCAGGAAAGGTAAAAACATGACAAAATGCAAGGTGCACAGAGAATTTTCAAGGGATCGTTGAACAGATCATCAAAGAAATACTGTACATATTAAAGATTCTCTATACACCTTTTGTTTTGGCTCAATTTGGAATACTGTGGTTGCCTAGCAACAGCCCCTGAAGGAATCTGTTCCTTAAAGCTATAGGTACTCCTTTTATCATTTTGTTTTTTTAACCCACCCTTTTTTAGATTTTACATTTTTCTGCAAATCTGGGGGCTTTTACAGGTTTCAAGAAAGATCTGTCTTGCCAGTGTACAGCTTTGGTCACCAGATTTAAAGTATCCTCAGATTTGGCCAACATGGCTATTGGTATATTAATAGTGGATGCCTACAGTATTTTTATGTGGGCTGACTTGGGTCTTTCGGGGTAAGGCAGTATACAAATATTTTAAGTAAAAAATGGTAATTAATACAAATATTTTAAAGAAACAAACAGGAATTACAGATAGGATACAATTATTTAAAAGTAATTTGAATGGCATAACAGAAATCTCAATCCTTTTGTACAACAACAACAAATGAAATGCAGAGCATCAGCAGTTACCAGAACTAAGGACAAGAAGGTTAGTGGGGGTAGTGTCATCTATAGCTCAATGAAGCAGACAGGAGCCGATGAATGGGTCCAACTGGTTGACATATGTGGAGGTAAAACATTTTTCCTGTAGGTCAGAATGATGTGTGAGTTAATCTGTAAAAAACTGAAGTATGAAGAATCTCACCTAAAAACAATGTGTCAAACTATAATTTCTGTGCAGTCTTTTCCAATTCCATGATTTCCAGATTTTCTAAATATTCTACACTTTTGTACCTCGCTATCAATAAACTTAATAATCATTGAATTATAGAGAGACACAGTGCTATTTTTGTGAAGCAGTAGTAAGAGCTACCCGTATCAAATTTAGTAAGTCAATCTTTATTTACCTTTCAAATTTTGCTTTAAAAAGCACTGATGGAAAAAAGATGCTATTTATAGGTCTTATGAACACTAATTCTTCCACACTGAAAGAGACCAAATTAGAGTTTGTGATTAACTTCCGTATTTACATGTATCAATGGGGCCTCTAGCTTGCTGAATGTCTTCCAGGAAGAGAAAGATGATCCAAGTTACATTTCCTGAGAGTGAAGTGAGAGATGTTTGGCATTTATGGCAAGACATTTCTTCTTCCAGCTGACACCTACCGTCACCTGTCACATTACAAATAATTTGATGATCAGTGGTCGTGAGGTTGGCGTGAGAAACCTGTGTCCCACGGCGGGTGACGATGTTTTTAAAGCCACCTTAGACCCAGACTCTGAAATCTTAGCCTTTTGTGTTTGCAGAGAAGATTTAGATGCAGGTTGTTCATGGAAAACCAAAGCTTCAGAACTCAAAATGACAATCCTTCTTGCTGTCATTGTCAGCAGCAATACATTAGGCATAAGATGTACAATGTGGAAAAAATTTTAGACAACAAAAGAGTGTCATGGAGAACAACAATAAAAGAGTAGGGAGCAACTAACAAGAACCAGCTGCAAGTCTTATGTCAATGAAGGACACTGGAATGCGTATCCATATAAGAGAAGAGTCAGTGTGTGCCACCAACCGTTTCTGGTGGGCATATCCATCATCATCAGACTATGCCTCTCTTGTTCATGTTTTCTTTTACTTTTATTTATTGTTTACTTAACATTTACTGTTGCTCTGCTACAAAGTTCTC
This sequence comes from Sphaerodactylus townsendi, assembly GCF_021028975.2. Classification (NCBI taxonomy): domain Eukaryota; kingdom Metazoa; phylum Chordata; class Lepidosauria; order Squamata; family Sphaerodactylidae; genus Sphaerodactylus; species Sphaerodactylus townsendi. The sequence goes on from NC_059425.1 coordinate 143,076,757, forward strand.
ACAGTAGTGTAAAAATGTATCACAAACCCTAATCAGACAACTAGAGCTTTACTACATCCTAAAATTAAATAGTGAGGTAGTAAAGCACGCAGTCCCGAACCATTTATTGTCTCTATACATCAATAGATTCTAGAAATTTGCTTGAAAGCTTCCTGGCAGCTAATATAGATCCAACAGCCCCAGTCTCATATACTCCCTCTAAACCCATCTCCCCAGAAGCATGTGACTAAATTCGGAATCATCTACAGCTTCCAACATGTCTTCAAAGGTATTATAATATATATTGCATTATAATAGCCATGAATTTAGAACTTAGGAAAAATTATTATTCATTACTTTATACCAGAGATGAAGCTTTATTCTAAAAATCCCCAGCCAAAATTTATTCACTCTCTAACTGAAGATCATAAATAGGTTTGATTTCTTAAAATGTTTGAACAATTTACATATTATTGCATACTTTTGCCAATTTTATACTGAACACTCTTTATCAGTTTTTAAACTGTTTTACAGAACTGAAGGTTTGACCCTAAGTATGCTTACTTCAAATTAATGGAAATCCAGTAAGTGGGCTTGGGACTGCAGTATATCTATCTAGCACTGCAACTATTTTGAGGATAGCTCAATCAACTTCTAAAATGGCATTAATCTACATCTATAATTGCCCAGTTAAATGTAGATGCAGTAGAAAGGCACTTACTGGCCGATTACCCACCAATGCTCTGGTACACTGTGGGACAAAAGGCATGTCAGAGCAAGAAATCTTATCCCGACACGCTTCCTCTTTTCAGCACGCTGAAAGAGGTGTGCTGGGGCAAAAAATCTTGTCCCGATGTTTCCTCTTTGTGGTGTGCCAAGAGAGGAGGTACTTCTTGTCCCGACACACTTCCTCTTGCCCCACGGGGAAAGCAAGAGCCTGCAGTGGGTAGTCGGTCACTGACACCAGAGATGCTGGGAACTTTGAAACAAATATGACTGATGTATTGTCGAAGGCTTTCACGGTCGGATTCAACTGGTTCTGGTGGGTTTTGCGGGCTGTGTGGCCGTGGTCTGGTGGAACACGAAAGACACTGTCGGCTTAACCATCCTGAACAATCTGCAGTTGCAGAACATGTGTTAAACAAAACTGGACAGAGAACATTGAAATTCTGGACAATCCAGAAGCTTACTATGTCAGACTGCACAGGGAGGCCATTGAAATTCACAAACATCAGGACAACTTCAATAAGAAAGAAGAGACTTTAAAAATTAGCAAAGCCTGGCTCCCAGTACTTAAAAAATGGACTGATAACCCCACCCGCAATACAATGCACTCAACCACACCTTTGCATAGAAAGTTCCACCCAAACACTTAATGATTGGTTCCCCACCCTGGGACATGGACAATATACCACACTAAACTTCCCCTTCTCACTTAGACGCAGTGTGAAACAGACTTTTCTCCGATACACCTTTGAAAATGCCAGCCACAGATGCAGGCGAAACGTTAGGAACAAAATCCACCAGACCACGGCCACACAGCCCGGAAAACCCACCAGAACCAAATATGACTGAATTCAAACTTACTATGATCAAGCAGTCTAAAACTTGAAACATCCCAATGTTTTTTATTGGAATGTTGAATCAAAACAGTTTTGAGCAACTTTGTAGCTGCACATTAGTCAATTCTACAGACTTCCCTGCATAAGTTGCTTTGTATACTACAAGGCCATGCCCACAGGTAGGCAATCAATTAGTTTAGCTCTTTGTTATAGTGCAAGATGAGAGCCAGGTGGTCAATTTTCCAGAAAAATCATTAGAATTCCTGAGTACTGATTCAGTTTATTTAATCTACTAGCACTAAAGCCCACTTTAAATTAAAATAAAATGGGCTCAAGACATGGGGCACAGGGAAGGGGGATTCCATCCTTCTTTCTCTTTCCCCTAGAACAGGGGCAGGGAACCTGCGGCTCTCCAGATGTTCAGGAACTACAATTCCCATCAGCCTCTGTCAGCATGGCCAATTGGCCATGCTGGTAGGGGCTGATGGGAATTGTAGTTCCTGAACATCTGGAGAGCCGCAGGTTCCCTACCCCTGCCCTAGAATGACCCCAGCCCAGCCTTTGCCCCAGCCCCAGCTCCAGGTGGACTTATCCAAGGCCAGTGCTTGTAGTCCTTGACAGGGAGGTCCTGCTGTTTGTTTGGGGTGGGGCAGGTGGTGGGGCAGTGCACTACTTCAGCAGCCTGGGTTGCTTTTTTCAGGCAGGGGGAGGGTGCAATGGGAAGGTAGTGGGGGGCTCAGCAGGACAGCAGGTGGCAACCAGACACTAGCATGGCATGCCAATTTGTTGTTTGGGACAGGAGGAGGCTTTTGGGTTGGGGGAAGGTGGCCAAGGATAGGATGGATTGTTACTCACTAATGGGCATGCAGGACTCATGGAGTGAGTCCTGTGTAACCATTGGCTTGGGGTTCATCATTGAACATTCCATCCCTTGGCCAATTAAAGGATTTACAAAATTTATACTACACCTTCCACCATCACCAGGGTCACCAAATAGTCTAATGAATTAAAAATATATAATAAAACATATCTTAAAAACAATTAAGACCAAGGAAAAACACATCATTAAGACAATTGAAACCAAAGTAAAATACACATGCAAAAAACTAAAAACAACAATTCAAACAGAGAGCAGGCAGAAGGCATGTTTAAGTGCAACTGAACACTTAAAAGATATGCAGAAATAATTGCTGGGTAAACACACTGAGGTATGCTTCCACATGATCTTGCCAAAAAGCACATTCTATATTTAATGACCTCTGAGCTGACTTTCTGTTTTTCCATCTTCCATCTCACTCAGGATTCATTCACAGAATCATTCCATTCTACCCTCTGAGACCAGTCCAGATTTCTTCCCTAAATTTTTACATGTTGCCTTTTAAATATAACACTCTTAACTTCTTATATGTGTGAAGATACAGGGGGAAAATTACTGGAAGTAACAGTATCAACCAAGGATGTAGCTTAATAAAATGGTGCCTAGGCCTTGCCCTAACCCTAACTCAGGCCTCACCCTGGGCACTGCCCTCCCACACAGCTGCATGTTTTCCAAACTCCCCGTTGAGCAGTTGAGAGCTAGCAAATGGAGCTCACCCCACCCACATCTCCATGTAGAGGTTGGGAGGGGGTCCAGCTGGTTCGCCCCACCTGATCCCGAGATTGGGAGCAGAGATTGGGAGATAGGGAGCAGGGACAGCTGGGCTCACCCCACCCCTGATCCCAATCCTCACATGGAGGTCAGGAGTGGCAAAAGCCTCTTTGAGCCTGGCCTTAGCCAGGCTCAGACTGAGCTTGACTGCTGTCGATCCTTAGCTTTATAGTGTTGACTGTTGGCTCTGTCCCCCAAGCTCCACTTGACAGTCAGTGCTATCAGTCACAGACCAGGAAAGGGATTTGGGAGTCTTAGCTGATACTTCCATGGGAATGTCAACTCAATGCATGGCAGCTGTGAAAAAGGTAAACTCTATGCTGGGGATCATTAGGAAAGGAGTTGATAATAAAACTGCAAGGATTGTCATGCCCTTATATAAAGCCGTGGTGCGACCGCGCTTGGAGTACTGTGTCCAGTTCTGGTCGCCACATCTCAAAAAGGATATCGAAGAGATAGAAAAAGTGCAGAGAAGGGCAATGAGGATGATTGAGGGAATGGAGCACCTTCCCTATGAGGAGAGGCTGCAGCGTTTGGGACTCTTTAGTTTGGAGAGGAGACGTCTGAGGGGGGATATGATTGAAGTCTATAAAATTATTGATCGGGTAGAAAATGTTGACTGAGAGAAATTTTTCTCTCTTTCTCACAATACTAGAACCAGGGGGCATTCATTGAAAATGCTGGGGGGAAGAATTAGGACTAATAAAAGGAAACACTTCTTTACGCAACGTGTGATTGGTGTTTGGAATATGCTGCCACAGGAGGTGGTGATGGCCACTAACCTGGATGGCTTTAAAAAGGGCTTGGACAGATTTATGGAGAAGTCGATCTATGGCTACCAATCTTGATCCTCCTTGATCTCAGATTGCAAATGCCTTAGCAGACCAGGTGCTCGGGAGCAGCAGCAGAAGGCCATTGCTTTCACATCCTGCATGTGAGCTCCCAAAGGCACCTGGTGGGCCACTGTGAGTAGGAGAGAGCTGGACTAGGTGGACTCTGGTCTGATCCAGGAGGCTCTTTCTTGTGTTCTTATGTTCTTATGACAACAGCCAAGCTCAGTCTGAGCATGGCTAAGGCCAGACTCAAAGGGACCCTTGCTGTTGTCAATCTCCACATGGGGATTGGTGGTGGGACAAGCCGGCCGGTCCCACTTCTGATGTCCATGTAAAGGTGGGAGTGGGGCGAACCCAGCTGGCTCCACTCCCAATCTCCACATGGAGATTGTGGGTGGAGTGAGCCCCTCTCACTAGCCCTCAACTGCAATCCTGCCCAAACTCCCTGAAGTTCGGGATAGAGTACAGTTGCAAGAGGAGGCCCTACCCTGCCATGGACCCCTAGGAAGTAGTACTTGGGGCCCCAGTTCCACCACACACCCTAGTTACACCACTGGTACTCACTGTTAAGTACAAAGTAAAGTTACTCCTGTTTGAGTGATGAAGTCAGTAAGTAAAAAGCACTGGGATGATTGACAAATGAGAGAAGCAGTGATGCCCTGCAACATTTTCCTTCATTGCATCTATTGCCAGAAAACCTCCATTGGGCTTAATATCAACGAAAAGGTGGCATAAGTCTCTAGCCCTGGCTGTGGGTGCAACAGGAGTAACAGCTGGGTGGAAGCTGACTAATGTGGGCTCGTTCCCCAACCACGCCCTTGACCAGCCCACACTATACTGACAGTGGCAGGGGGCATAAGGATGCTGGTGCAGCATTCAGTGCCGCATCCTACCACCATGGAGGGCTGTAGTGGCTGCCTTCCAGAGGATTTGGCTCTCTGCTGTGGCAAGTGTCCCAAGGAAGGCAAATCTGCTGGCTCTCACCTGCACTGCTCCCAGTGGTGTATTTGACCCTGCCCCCTTGGATGGGGCTGCCTGCTTTTCAAAGTATTTGTGTTACTGGAAGAGTGCTGTATTAGATTCATCATGTTGAACAATATATACTACATGACAGCAAGTGTTTCAGAAAGATGGATAGAAACGGGAAGTTATTACATTTAAGTAGATTGAATAGTACTTTGGATGCAATTAAAAGGAAGAATTCCCATAGGCTGTAAGCTTATAAGAATTTGTATATGTTCTTATACTGCTTATGCTGCTTTAAAAGGAAATATACTGTCACTCCTTTTTTAAAAAATAATCCAAGAGTTTATCCCCTTTTAAGAGAGAGAAATACTTTTAAAAGTACCTGAGTGGTTGCATTTTAGTAAAAATAATATAAATAAATAAATGTACCTGAGTGGTGGAATGTTTCTAAAGTGAATTTGCACCTTTATTAAGAACCACTAAATTCTGGATGCCTCACTACTTTCAGTGTCTATGAAGCCAGTGAAACCTCAGAGTGCTTTTCAAATGTTTCACAGCACTGCATCCTGCAGAAATAGAGTGATACACTACAAGGAAGAGCAGTTATTACCTTCACTAGTTTAGCCTTCTGAATCAGCAACCAAACTGAGCTTCATATTTTAAGCCTCACTAATGTGATAAGCTTCAGCTCAGTAGCCTTTGGGCCTTGGAGAGGTAAAACACTCTTGTTTAATGGCTCTGATAGATTTAGTTTTATGGGCACAGCTTCAAATTTATAGAACAAAATCTGTCCTCTCTCCCACCCACTGTCCCAGAGAAATCCATTTAGAGAAATCAGATGCCATTCATGCCACTATATTTCAGAGGGCAGTTGGAGTGAATTAAGTGTTTCCCATGTGATCCATAAAACTACTTTGAATGAAGGGTCACCTAGGTCTAATCATGGAAGAAGCATGATAGGATAGTAGAGGCTTTTGTGTTCTGATACTTGTGGAGTTTGCCAAGAATATACTAGGGAGAACAATATATGTTTCTTAACCCCACCCCCTAAATGCAGGATATTTTGAAGGTATTATTCAGGTAGGAGTTATACATGGTTCTCATACCTACTAGCATGTCTTTTGCTCCATAGCAAATGTTTCTGGAACTGATAGAAGAATAATGAATGTACTGCCCTAATCCAAAATCTTATTACACGAATGTAAATTATATGTTTGGGTCTCTCCAAAATACCCCTAAACCCCTTTCATGCACCCAGTGATGCTGAGAGGATTGTAGGATCCTTCAAGCATTCTGCAGACCTCCTAGGACAGTGGTGGTGAACCTATGGAACTCCAGATGTTCATGGACAATTCCCATCAGCCCCTGCCAGCATGGCCAATTGTAGTCCATGGACATCTGCAGTGCCATAGGTTTGCCACCACAGTCCTAGGATCAACAGGTTGTTATCCCCATTCCACCAAAAAAAAGTGACAAAGAAAAGGATCCAGTTTGTATGGGAACATTACAGGGTGCACCAAGAAAAATTCAGGGTGGTTGAACATAACAGGAACTATAGTTAATCCCTTCTCCCATCCTGGTTTAATAATGAACTGTGCTGGAAGTGTTTACACATCTCTAGCAGGTGCACGTCAGGGGAAAGGTAGCAGGTGTGGCTGGATTTTTAGTGGATGCATAATGTAATACCATGAATTATATCTATTTAAAAATTGATTACAGGTCTGGGTGGGAAGGAGGGTTAGAACAGTACCTATAATCAAGACAATACATGTAATATGGAAGTACTATTCATGGTAGTTTAAGCAACAGATCACATGATGAAAGCAGCTGCACCTAATCCAGAGACAATGACACATCACATTTATTTGTGGTGGGGTGCATTTGTCCATACCTCACCACAAAATCACTCCACACTGTGCCATGGAGAGAAATACATCTTATGGAGACATGCCTCTGAAGATGCCAGACAAAACATTAGGAGCAAGAAGTACCAGACCACAGCCATACCACAGCCAGTTGATTCTGGCTGTGAAAGCCTTCATACAGTTTTGAATGTTTCATCAATATCTTGAAGATTTGAATAGCAACAGCTGTTAGATAAAAGGCTCAGAGCCTGAGTGTCAGAGGCGTACCTGGGCAAACTGGAGACCTGGGCAAAACCTGAGTTTGATGCCCCCCCCATGGGTGGCCACTCTCCCCCACCGTGACCAAACAATGATTTTTTTCCACCAGTTCTTTTCAAAGTCACCATCACATTATAGAACATCCCCCAACTCACAAATCTGAACACAGCAATGGGCCATGCCACGCAGCGGAAATAATTTTTAGAAAACATTTTCAAAATGCTTTCAAAATGTTTTATTACTGCTATGAAAACATTTTATGGTGTTGTATGTTTTAGAAACCTTTAATAGCATATATATAAATTATACAATGGAAATTAAAATTGGCAGGTTAAAAAATTAAAAAAACAAGCATCAGGAGAGCTGGAATATTAAGCCACTGAATTGGGATTGAGTCTGCTAAGCATTTGGGAACGTTCAGTGATGACAACACACAAGAATCTAGCAGTTTGTTCGATGGTAACAGTTGAGTTGCTGTCTAACAAGAACAAAGTTTTGACAGCATCTGTAGTGTTGCCTAGATCAGCTAAGAGAGGATTAAGTAGTCTTTCCCGCTCTACAGCATATAAAGGGCAATATAATAGAACATGATGGACTGTTTCTTCAAGACCAGGATTGCAGGTGCAAGATCTATCAGAGGATGGAAGATTGTGCTCTCTGTTGTATCGTCTGGTAGAAGGAAGAACATTGCATCTGGCTAAGGTGACAGCGCGTCTCAGAGTGGGCTCATTTAGGAGATGTAGATGCAGGAGTGGGAAAACGAGGCAAAATATGCAGATGGATTGGAGAGCAGGTTTTATTTGCTTATGGTGTTGTATCCAGTCCCCCCAATTGGGGGAAACAGCATCACTTTCAATGTTATTTAAACTGCGGACCCCAGATTCTCCCTTTAAGGTGGATTTAAAAGGAGAATCTGGACTCCCTTGTTTAAACAAGTGATGCTGGAATCCACCCCCAAACAGCATCATTTTCAATGGTGTTTAAACTAGGGAGCCCAGATTCTCCTTTTAAATCCACCTTAAAGGGAGAATCTGGGGTCCCCAGTTTAAACAACATTGAAAGTGATGCTATTTTGGGGTGGATTCTCCCCCACCCTGAAACAGCATCCCTTTCAATGTTAAAACTGGGGACCTCAGATTCGCCCTTTAAATCCATGCCGAAGGGGGTGGATTTAATAACAACAACAGCAGCAGCAGCAGCAGCAACAACAACAACCTTTATTAGGCATTGAGAGAATAAAAGAAAACAAGCATTGGCAGGAAGGGAGTGGATTTAAAAAGAGAATCTGGGGAAATTTAGGGGGTGCCTGTTGTCAGGGGTGCAATTATTACGATAGCAGCACCAACATTTCAGAGTATCTTCGTGAGACCCTACTGATGATGCCACCCAGGTTTGGTGAAGTTTGGTTCAGGGGATCCAAAGTTATGGACCCTCAATGGTGTAGCCCCCATCTCCTATTAGCTCCCATTGGAAACAATGGGGGATGGGGGCACTCCAAAGTTATGGACTCCCTAAAGCAAACCTCACCAAACCCGGGTCATATCATCAGGAGAGTCTTCCAAAAAATCCCTGAAATTTTGGTGCTGCTAGCCCAAAATCTACGCCCCCTGCAGGCCAAAAACGGAAAAAACACTGAAAATACAAAATTCCCCACAAACGAGCCAGCAATTTTGTCATCCACCACAAGGTGGTGCCCTGGGCAGCTGCCCACTTTGCCCAATGGGAGGAACGGCTCTGCTGAGTGTACCCTAATATTGTAAATTAGTGGAGTCTGAGGAAATGTAATCTGGCCTCTGTCCAGTAAGGAATTATTAGCAGGATGAACCCATTTGGCTTGATTCAGAATAGAAGTCTATGTAACTATTTAGCATAAATAGAAGAATGTTGTTGTATGCCTAACCAAAAATGAAATACAAAGGATCCAATAACTGATCATTAACTGATCAGTGTTTTAAATTATACTTTAACATTTAATATTGTTGAAAAAGTTGAACAGTAGTGATTCATAACCTTCCTTTGCTGAAATCTGTGGGTTGGACTCAATGCAGCATTTCCACAGGCCCAAGGCAGTGTCGTAGCTACCATGGGCAGGGTGGGGATAAATGCCTCATGTGGGCCCTCATTTGGTCACTTGGGGGTGGAAAATCATTCCCCACACCCCCTTCTGCCAGCTCAGGTAAGTGGGGCACGGGGGGGGGGGGTTTGCGGGGGCGCCATTTTGCCCTATGTGCCATTCCCCCCCCTACGCCTCTGGCCCAAGGACTTCTTATCATGGAGTGCCACTTTCTCAGCTGCCATCTCCTGCATCAGTCTAAGATGCCCTTCTCTGAAATCCTGTTTGTGGGAGCCCAATAATTCTGAATCACACTATTTTTAACAGCTAATCTGATTTGCACAAAACTAATAAAGATGGCATTTCAGAATAATATAACAATCAATATATTCTTTGATTATATAAATCCCATGATAAACTGAAGCATATATAATAAATACACTGACCAATCACTAGGAGCAAAAGACTTTCTAGTCTACTGCAACATCCTTTAGGTTAACACATGAGATAGACTGGTTGAATTTTACTCTACAAGCAACTCCCTATACTTGTTGTGAAGTGCTTTTGACACTCCTGAGTTTCCAAAGCGAGTCATCAAGTGCAGAAGAAACCTACTATTAAAGAAGGGGGGAATGAACTAATGCTGAAGTCTTGTAGCATACAAAGCTACCTGGCCAGTAGCATAAATAGCTTTAAAGGGGGATTAGAGAGCAAGGAGGATACATCTGTCATTCAGTGGCGCAGCTTTATAAAATGGTGCCTGGGTGCTGCCCGCAGCTGTGCCTCGCTCTTGATCTTCACATGGAGGTTTGGAGTGTGGTGAGTTTGTTTGATGCAGGCCTCAGCTCACCTGGGTCCAGCTTTAAACTGCTGGCTTCCAGCCTGCAATTTGAAGCTTGATCCAAATCTCATAGAGGCCAGGGTCAGACTGAGCATCGGGGGCTGACTGGATCTAGTATTATACTGTTGGCTCCAGCCCCAAACTCCACCTGACCAAAGGGGTGGAGTCCACAGTACAAACAAGAACTGGTAAACCTCCAGTGCTCAGTCTGATCCTGGCCTCAGAGAGGTTTGGATTGAATTTAAAGTTGGACATGGGCAATCTGAGGCCAGCATCAAATGGGCCTGCCCTTGATCTCCACATGGAGATTGGGGACATGGTGAGCTGGCTAGCCCTGCTCCCGAGTTCCATGTGGAGTTTGGAGATGGGGGAGCCCCTCTTGCCAGCATTCAACTGTGCCCCTGCCCCAAACTCCACAGGGAGTTCAGGGCCACGGCTGAGGGGGGTAGCACAGTTGTGCAATGTACCACAAGGAAATGATGTCCTGGGCTCTTGCCCCACTCTGTGCCCCCCCATGCCACTGCTTTCAGTGGCTACTAGACATGATTAGTAAAGGGAATCTGATTACCAACTTCAAAATTCAGAGGCAGTAAACCCTCTGAATAAGAGCTTGTGTTTACTATTAGACTTGTAGTTCTGCTTATTTGTATCAGGACAGGCATATCCTCTTTCATCCCAGTCTTTGTCATGTAACTGCTTATCTTCTTCAGCGGTACTCTTCCATTTTCACCTCTTTTTTCTTGTTACTTCAGTCACACACACACACACACACACACACACACACACACACACACACACACACGTCTTCTCCCTTCAATTTGCTCCCTTTGTTGCTTAGGATACGATTCTCAAACCAGCTTCCCCCTTCTCTATATTCCATATTAGTTCTCATTTTAAGCTGATATTAAAACTAGAGGAAGGAGGGATCATAATATGAACCTCACTCACAAGTCTAGAATAATCCTTAACAAAGCTTCCTGACCCAGAGAGTTTTTACAACTTGACCACTAAAATACAGAGGAGAAAGTAATGGGATTTGTTGAAGCAAAAGGGGGGAAACTGGGGAAAACAATGTGAACAATATACACCACTTGATCAAATGCAAATATTGCTGAATAAATAAGGATATTCTTATTTCATTGTAAGAATATCTAGCCTGTCATCAATCATATCCCAATTACAATGGCATTTTGTTCCTTCATACAGAATGATGATGACTGCTTCGTGTGCTATTTGTTGTCAGATTGTTACTGGTAGATCCAAGGGACTGAACACTGTGCTTACTTGCTTTTTCACGTGCCCATTTGCTTCTTCTCCTCTTCATCCTCCCAGCTGGGAAACATCACCCCACAGTTGGTTGCCAGAGATGGGAGGATCACTTCCATCCTAGGCAACTAGTAATTAGAGCTTTGTCTGTTCCCTCTGCTAAAACCAAATCTTCCCTTTTCTCCTTCAACAATTACTGTCTGTCTGAAATGTCCCTTCTCCCTCTGTTATATAATGCTGAAGATACTTCTCCATTTATTGGATTAATTTACTCTACACCAGATATCTTGGTAAACTTATCCATAACAGTTTTTTTAAAAGCAAAGATTTATATATTGAAAAGGTAAAGTATATCTTTGAGTCTCAACAAACTCATGTTGACTTCATGCAGTCCTACTTCATTAAGTTTTCAAGGCAGGAGTTGAGCTGAAGTGGTTTGCCATTGCCTTGCCTCTGCATAGCAGTCCCAGGTTTTCTTGGTGGTTTTGCATGCAAATATTGATCTCATTTAGTTTTTGAGCTCTGGTGAGGTCTGGCTTATCTGGGCTATAAGAGCAGCAGAATCTTTATTTACATGCACAGACACAACAGTGTATCCTCTCTGCCATTTAGTAATTTATTTTTCAGAGATTCTTGAGAAATGTCTGTAAATAAAAGAATGGCACCACTATTCCATATATGTGAACTCAACCAAAATTTAGAAAATCCACTTTTTTTCCTCCAAAGACAACATGAGAACAATACTTTACTTAGGACAGTTATAAGGGGAAAAGGACTGGTCTTAATAAATATGGACTGTATGATCTTTTTGTTTGTGAAATAAAACAAAATCCATAGTTTTGACACTGAACTATATTAGGCTCTAGTAAGATTCCAACAGTTCAGACTCTAAGTGTCAGCTAAGTTCTGTCAGTGAAAGCAGCAAAAATTCTTAATGAAAACAGCAATGCTTCTGTGTGCTGCACATACACAACATCCAGAAGGCTATACAGAGCAGCACTCTATAGCCACGGATTTGCAGACAGAAAAGCAGAAATCTCTTGCCCAGTTACAATGTGTCTTCTAGATATCTCACTGAGGAATATTATATTCAGTCCAGTAATTTCCTGAAAATGTGAAGGAAAGACAAATTTATTGGAGTTGGTTTGGTCAAAAATGGATTTGGGGCATATTTTGAAATAAGGATGCCTGCCCACATTCTGTCAACACTGTAGATTTCATGTAATATATATATATATATATTCTGTTCTTCCATCTCTGCAGAGGAGAGACCTTCATTCATGCTAAACTATGTTAACTCTCTCCATATTGCAAAAAGATTTTGTGATGTGACAAATATTCACTAGAAGATAGTAATCTGAACGTGCCTAATTGACTTTATGCTTACATTCTGAGCCATTTTGGAATCCACATATCCTTGGAAAAAGCAGAGCATGATCCATTTTTGTTTATGCAAATTGAAATAAACTTGTTCCTTAAGAGGTATTCATAAATTTATCTCTCTCAACCGTGAAACATACTTTGTGGCAGTATAAGACTTGCACAGAGCTAACCAGAGCAAAGCATTAGGGAAGCTTTGATAAACAGACCAAACATTAATGAATATCAGGATGTTTAGAAAACCCGAAGTGGTTGAATGGCTCTGCTACAAAAAGTGCTCATTTTCACACTCCTATAAAAGACCAAACCACACATGAAGTTGGAGATTTTTAAATTATATCACTAGATGTAATTTTTGCTGCAAAAAGCAGACATGGAAGTAGATGCTGATAGAACTCGGCAATACAAAACAGGACTATGGAAAAAAGCACAAGTTGAAGCGTGACTTTACTGTAGAGTTCAGACATGGGTCTAGCAGGGGGGTCTAGTGTGCAAGAAGGTAATTAAAAGATAGTTAAAGTTTAGGGAAGGAACTTATGAGGAAAGTGTAGGGGTATAACCTAAAAGGGATGAATGTGCATGGGCAGAGAGAGAGAGGCAGATGGAGATCCATTATATCCCTAGAGGCTTTAAAGTAAGCAGCCAGGTGGAGGGGAGATTGGATTATATCAGAATGTGAAATAGAAAAGTAGGTACTGGGAGCCAAGCTAATTCCTATTCACAGTTTCCTTATTCACAGGGAATCACAGATCAAATAGGGAAGCTGATGAAAAATCATTACCTACAAACCATCTTCAAACCCACCAGGAAAATACAGCAGATGCTACGCTCAGCAAAGGACAAGAGAGACCCCCTCACTTCTGCAGGAGTTTATAGCATACCCTGCAGCTGTGCAAAGGTCTACATAGGAACCATAAAACGCAGCATTCAGATCTGTATTAAGGAGCATGAAAGACACTGTCAGCCAAGGATGTAGGGGGGGGGGGTTTCTCGGGTTCAAACCCCGCCATTACATGTCCAAAGCTCAGCCCCCATGTTTGAGGTTTTTTTTGTATTTTTTAGTGTTTTTTTGTTTTTGGCCTGCAGGGAATGCAGTTTTTAGGCTAGCAGCACCAAAATTTCAGGGATTTTTTGGGAGACTCTCCTGATGTTACCACCCAGGTTTTGTGAAGTTTGGTCCAGGGGGTTCAAAGCTATGGACTCCCAAAGGGGGTGCCCCCTTCTCCATTGTTTCAATGGGAACTACTAGAAGATGGAGGCTACACCTTTGAGGGTCCATAACTTTGTACCCCATGAACCAAACTTCACCAAACCTGGGAGGTATCATAAGGATAGTCTCTTACTAATACCTCCCAGGTTTTGTGAATTTTGGTCCAGGGGGTCCAAAGTTATGGTCTTTCGAAGGGGCTACCCCATCCCCCATTGTTTCAAATGGGAGCTAATGGGATATAGGGGCTACACCTTTGAGGGTACATAACTTTGGACCCTCTGAACCAAACTTCACCAAACCTGGGTAGTATTATGGGAGTCTTCTAAAGATACCCTGAAAGTTTGGTGCTGCTAGCTTAACAATTGCACCCCTGACAGCAGACACCCTCCAAATTTCCCCAGATTCTCCTTTTAAATCCGCCCCCTTCGGCATGGATTTAAAGGGAGAATTGGAGGTTCCCAGTTTAAACATTGAAAGTGATGCTGTTTCAGGGTGTTGGATAATCCACCCCAAAACAGCATCATTTTCAATGTTGTTTTAACTGGGGACCCCAGATTCTCCCTTTAAGGTGGATTTAAAAGGAGAATTTGGGCTCTCCAGTTTAAACACCACTGAAAATGATGCTGTTTGGGGGTGGATTCCAGCATCACAGTGGCCGCCAATGGGAGGGGTGGTGGGCAAATCTTAGATTTTGCACTGGGCTCCATTTTCTCTAGCTACACCTCTGCCCAGAGGGGAGGGCAGAAGGGGCTGCCGGCTGGAGTCCAGTTGGTGGGGGCAGGAGAGGGCGGGGCAGGGGAGTCTGCCGTCCCCAGCCTCGGAGAGCTGCTTTTATAAGCACTGAGGCCAGGGGCGGGGCGGGTGGGTGGGGGCATGGTCCCGCCCCCAACCCCCCATAAACAAATCTATACCTACGTCCCTGCTGTCGGCTTAACCATGCTGAAAAATCTGCAGTTGCAGAACATGTGGTAAACAAAACTGGACATAACATTTTATTTGAGAACACTAAAATTATGTACGATTCAGAAGGTTACTACGCCAGACTGCACAGGGAGGCCAACACCAAAATAACTTCAATAAGAAAGAAGAGACTATGAAAATTAGCAAAGTGTGGCTCCCAGTACTTAAAAAATAGACTGATAACCCCACTCACAATACAGTGCACTCAACCACACCTTTGCATAGCAAGTTCCACCCAAACACTTAATGATTGGTTCCCCACCCTGGGACATGGACAATATAACACACTGAACTTTCCCTTGTCACTTCGACACAGTGTGAAACAGACTTTTCTCTGTGATACACCTCTGAAGATGCTAGCTACAGATGAAGGCGAAACGTTAGCAACAAGATCCACCAGACCACGGCCACACAGCCCAGAAGACCCACCAGAACCGTGAAAGCCCCCCACAATACAATATTTTAATTAATGAACTTTAAGAAATATTCCATACCTAGCTTCCATGCATTGGGAAACCATCTTTCAAGTCTACAGAATTATCCTCCATGCTCTCTCAACATGTCCGTTTTTGTGTACCAAATTCTAGCAACAACCCTCATGAAGCCAAACGCTACCATTTTAAAGAACTAATCACTATATTTATTCAAAAATCAAATGGCAGGAGAGCACTGAACAGTTTATCCTGATTAAGAGCAAGACATTGGTAACAGACATTGGTCGATTATCACTGAAACTTTCTTCTCACAACAAACTAGTTATACAGACATGAACAGTTACAGAAGCAGCAATAATAAGAGAGTGCATCAAGCTAAACAAGACACTTCAAAAACAAATGAGCACTAGCTCCAAATACATCATTGAAAATTTATCAAAACATTCTACTCCAGAACAAAAAAAAACCTCAATGAAAATGATCCTGCAGTCTTGCTAAACTTAAAGCCCAACCAAAGCCTGAGGCAGTCAGGATAGTCGGGAACAGCACTGCTTTCCCCTCAAACAGTCTAAAGGACTTGCAAATTAAAACTTCAAGCAACTTGGGAAATGATGTAGCCTAGACGTGACAGTTTGTAGCATAGCCAGAAGACGAGGGAGGAACTGAGTTAGAATTTACTCATGGAACAGAATGCCAATTGTAAAATAACTAGACAGCATTATATGCTGCTCAGAGTGACTTGAACCAAGATTGTTGGCAGAATAAATGTAGAAAACATGTCGAAAACTCTTTGTTTTAAGGTTTTGAAGATTTGATGTTCATCCGAGGTTGTGAAGTAGTCCATGGAGAATCCTAGGGATTTGATTTTATTGATGATTAGCTGGTACATGTGGAGTGGGAGGTGTCGGTCAGCATAAGCAATAATAAACTGTCTGGCTTAGCTCTAAAATGGAGATGTAGCCAGTATTTGAGAGTAAGAATCCAGATTTTGGAGGTAACAAGATTTAGGCCAAGCTCCAGACAGATGCTATCATAAGCAGTCAATTGGGACATTGACTGTCTCATAAAGGTATCTGAAATTTGGCATGGAGAAGAAGGGTAAAGCATGACAGCTGGAAGGAAAACATTTTTTACCGCCTAATAGATGCTATTGATTGGATTTTCAGTTTGGACTTTGCTTTCTATCATTGTTCCTGCTTGCAACCTCAGTCTAATTACGTGTGTACCCTTTTGAAATCAATGAAAATCAAAATGAAAATGTCATTATAATAAATAAAAATGATTTTTTTAAAAAAATGACAATTGTAATTTAAACAAAATAATTGTAGACAAGGACGTGTCGTGCATTTTCAGTCATATCTTTTCAGATAAACTAACTGCAATCCCACAGTGGTATCTGCTAATAAACTAAGCCCAAGTTGCATTCACACTGACTAGGGTGATTTTAGTCTGGTTGCTGATGCAATTCAGTGTGAAATTGCTTTACAATGGAGATCCAGAGAGCACATGATAATCCATGTCCTTACCATTTTAGCCATGGTTTCCCTGATGTATATTGAAGGCCCACTCCCAGTGGATTCTTACATGAACCTCAGGATTATCTGCTCTTCCTGGTTTAATTTTTTTGGGGTTTTTTGTTATTTTGAATAGCATGACTAACTCTGCATAGAAATAACACATGGAAAAAACTTAAAACAAAAAAACTATGTATTGCAGACACCCCCAACAATCCCCTTCCCAGCGTTAAAAGGCAGGCTGAACTCTGGGTGATTCTCTTCCTCATCTTCTTCAAATCCATGAGCATGATTAATGCTGGATAAGAATAATGCAATACCTTCAAAACCTTTAAAAAGTCCTCCTCTGATGAATCCTCCCCTCTGTCAAAAAGGCTAGTGATTGTCTTCTGTTATGCCAATTTTTGCAGGGGAAAAGCCCCTTGCAATCATCAGCAAATGAACAGAGTAGCTTACTAGCTGATTCTTCTCCTGACACAAAAAATACTCCCGCTATTGGCGTCCTTTCCAGAAAAAAATGGCTTTTTACAAATTTAAAATTAAGCAGATTTGTGTGAGTGTGTGAAAGGAACAGGCTGTTGACAGTCTGTGCATGAATAAAGGACAACGTAACATGGACATGTGAAAAAATATTCACCAGTCAGATGGCTGAAACATTGGAAATCCTTAGTGTAAAAGCAGACATTGTTCAGTCCTTAAATATTGCAAATCCTACTCAGATAGCAGTGGTCACTTGCACATTTGTTTGCACTCATGGTAGCCATTTTAATATCATAATTTTAAAATCTAATCTATTAATTCACCGCATCAATTAAAAAATAAGGTCTTTTTGCAAAATACAATATGGAAATTGCATGCAAACATTCATTGTCCCATGGTGGGGGGCATGTACATTAAAAAAAATTCCTCATGAGAAAAGGAACCACTCCTGAATTCCATCTCTGTATGCATATGTATTTAAAAACTTCACTTCCACATAGTGGCTTTGGAAAGCAACATATTTACAAATATATTAATAGCTGCAAGCCCCATTGAAAAATAAAATGGCCTCACACAACAGACGTGGTACAGCATACTTCATAATCGCTCGTGCTATAGCTGAATGAGTGAAGTGTAAGGGGATATTTGCCAAGCTACTTGACACTTTCTAGTCAGCTTAATCAGATACTCTTTCGTTTCCTGTAGTGGGGAGACTGATTTTCTGCTACTCATAGTATACCCAGGGTCTATTTACATATCCTAAGAGAAGAGATGAACATACAAGTCATGTTACATCTGGCTTAACTGCTGTCTAAAACTATATAAGCTGACACCGGGTAGAAAGAGAAGACGACTTAGTGAATAAAGATTTATTGAATACACAGTACCTGGGCAATTGCGATAAAGATGTTCTACTGGCAGACATCTAAATTCCTAGAGTTCTTTCTTTAAAATCTGGATGTATTAAGTTACTGTGGCAGGCAGCAATTCAACTGGGTGTAGAAACACACATGAGGTGCACATACCAACATTTTTTGTATTTTCATAATCAATTTGCCCCCTCCTCCTCCAGCAGACCCTACAAACTCTACCAAGTTCAAAAAAGGAATTTTGAGCAATAGGGAGAGATAGGTCATCTGGTGACAGTTTTGTTTTAAATTGCTTTTATATCCACATCTCCAAAGTACATTTTTGTACCCAGGAGTTAAGAGATTCTACTTCAGGGAGGGACAACTTTTGAACAAGAAAATCTGCAAAACATTTGTATATGTATATGAACACCCATCTGGATCGAGGCTAAAGCTATATTCTAGTTATTCATCTCTTTATTGGGAGCAAAGAGAAATAAAACAGATGTTTCTAAAACTTTAACAGTGTAATGCAGAATATTTTTAAACATCCCCCCCCCCCCATCACAGCTTTTTCCATCTTATGTGTCAGTTCTTACACAATACAACTATATGGAGCTGGAAAAACAAGTAAACAAAGTACAATGAAACTCAGAAGCAGCGTGAGTCACACTGGCTAGCCATCCTTCAAAAAACAAGAGACAAGTACCATTGGTGAAATGAATTACTTTCACAGTCATCCTTATGGAAACATCCTGCAGAACATATCTGAAATAATAACTTGTCATATGTGTGAATATCTCTGCTTTTGATAGGCAACAGTAATCTTTGCAGGCAAGTCATCTCTTACAGGTATAGAGTTAAAAATGGAATCCAATCATATGCCAACTAGTTGACTAAGCCATTTCATTTCCACTACCATTTGATTTTAATTTCATTAGCTAGCATGGGAATAAGATCTGAACTAAGTCCATTACCACTAGCCAAAGTTCCTAATAAAGTTCCTAACAAAAGCTCATTTGACTAAAGCCTGAAAATAAAATATGCAGAAGAGGTAAATAGTCACTGTAAGAAAGTGGAAAGGAAGAGATAACATGGAAGGAAGAAAAGGAGAACCCAATATAAAAAACACTATTTAGAGGCTCCTAATTTGATATACAAGGATTATGTACTGTATTACTTACTGAAAGTTTCTGATAAGAGGCACACTCCCCAATTTAAAACAGGGTTTTCCAACTCCACATGAAATCTGCCTCAAAGAGAAGCTTTCCGCTAAATCAAAACCTGCAAAATATGATATAATGATATTTATTGATCATTAAATGCAATTTTAAAATGTTGGAGAAAATTATTGATTTGTGCCACCAGCTCGTTCGATTTTCTAGACTAGCAACTGATATCCTATTACAAATCCTACAATTTTAATCACAGAAATGTGCAAATCTCATTTTCTCTATGGAAGGTTTTAGTGAGAAATTCTTCTAGCACTTTATTTTGTGAATTCTGAGGAATGCACTGGTTCTTTCCTTTTCCATCAAAATGAATGAGAATAAAACTTGTTCTCAAAACAATACTAACTACACTGCTAATTATAATAAGCACAAACAAAAAGTTGGAACAAACAGAAATTTCAGGGCTAAATTAGATGTGACTGTTTCGTTCTAGCCACCAAAGGCTGCTTTGACCACTATAAATAATTTTAAAATGCAGCGTGGCACTGATCTTGCAAGATGAGGTTCTCTTGTTCCTCCGAACTGTGCCTTATCAAGGGTCAAAATGATTGCTTCCCATGATAGTTTTGGTACCTGCAAAGGCATGGCGGGGAGGGGGGGGGGAGGCAGGGGAGAGATGCTCTTGCTGCATTTTTAAAAATGAATTTAAAATGACAGGGGCATCCTCAAGGTTGCTGTCACATCCACTTTGGCCCTCACAATCTATTCTTAATTAATTTCTAAAAATATAGAGATACATTTCATTTTTAAAATTTAACAACTTAAACGTATTTTGAATATGCTCTTTTTTACATTGAGGAAAGCTCACCTGAAATATCAACATTTTCCTTGTCGAGGCGGCTAATCTGATATCCTTCTGTGTTCAACAGCGGACACCACGTATTATCTACAAAAAGAATTTCCTTTGGTCAGGAGGAACAGATTGCTATTCCCTATACTAAGACCAACCTTACCATTATTTGAAGAGCTTTAAAAAAAGTCATATGCACTATTACTAATTAAAAAAACTTTTGAATATGCAAATATTATGCCAGTCATCCACATAAACCTTCAAGGAGAATTGATATATCTGTTTTACATCAAGGAAGTAAGGTCTGTTGTATAGAACCAGGAAAAGAGATGGTAAATTTGTTCCTGGATTATTCTATTTCAGACTGCTGGTAAAGATTCTATAAGTGAATGCTGCTTCCATATTAAAAGGTTCATACCGGTAGTGCACCCTTCAAAATCAATTGAAGTCAATGAGTTCCAACTGAAATGTAATTTTGTGTGGTATCATACACTTTTTTATATTTTTAAAATGCATACAAACTCTTAAGATCAGAATTTGCAATAACTGTTAATTTTACAACAAAGCAAGAATGAAAGCATATAATTGGAGTACCAGATCAAGAGCCAAATGTTATTTACTATGAAGACAGTAATTTACTCACAATGCTGAGTTCATGCTCTCAGAGTTTGGGAACAATGTTAAATAATGAAATCATATTTTTTTTTCTTAAGACTTCTGCTGGACAAGCTGCACTACAACACGGATTATTTTAAATACAAGTTATTTGCCTTATTGCCTTTCCCCCCTTGAATAAACTATGTGTTCTAATGTTTGGAAGAACAAACTCGAATGATTAAACTAATAAAGCATGCTATACCAAAGGATTTAATGGATCCAAAATTATCTCAGATTTTGTTTTCCAAGCCATTTACCAAATTGTTAAACTTCAGATACGTTAATAAGTAATACCGATAGGGTGGATCCCAATGAGTGTAGAGTGGTATTCACACAAGCAAAACTCCACCAGCCCTACCTTTTCACAGCCTGCTGTGCCCCAGTTGTGCCCCTATGCATTGATGGGCCCCTAGGAACACTGTGGGAGACAAATTGCATTCCCACCTCCACTGTGGAGGTGTGCAATGGGAGGGGAATTTTCAAAAATGTCTCCATTCTTTCCCATTAGCAGAGTCTTTTGCTTCAGCCAAAAAAACAAAAACACAACATGAGTCATGTGTACCCCAATATTTATTTGGAACCCATTTATAAGGGCAGAGTAGAGTCACAGATCCTGAGGACCTACCCAAATATTTATTATTTATCAATCCCAATCTGTTTTCTTAGAGACAGGTACTTTTCACTGTGGCCAGATGATAGCACCCTTTTTCCCCCTAAGCATTACTGAGTCACTTGTATCACTTTCAGTTGCTGGAACATATGTGACCTCCCGGACAACTTGGGCATAATCAAATCACAGCACCAGTATAAGTTCATCACACTGCTTTCTTATAAGTGAACAACTTACACTGAAATAAGTGATTCAGAGTAGCAATTGAACAGATTTTTAAGAGAGAGAATATCTTAATTTAGTAGAGGATTTCATATCAGTACTGTTCATGGATCAATCTTTGCTGGGTGAATTACATACAGCCAAGAATTTTCAGTACCAAAATACTGTCTAAAGGAAAGATCACATGTAAACTATTTGAGTCAAGCATGGGCCTACTTATCTACTGCAGACGGAATCTGTACTGAATTCAATATGTGAAGTTCCTAAAAAGATTTCCAAAACAAGTTAAGAGGGGCTTTCCAAATTTTCATAAGTGGTAAAGGGAGAAGACTTTTTGCATTGTATTAGTCTAGGAATATACTAATGGACAAGAAAAGGTTGCACAGGAAATTAAATATTTGAAATCATGAAAGTGTTCTGAGTTTACTATCTACTGTTTCAAATATGCACTAGAGACTCACTTTTCAGTGCAACTGTACCATCAGCCAAGTTTGACATGAATACACACTTGAAAATTTTATATCTACAAATCATAATTTCAATACAGTTGTTAATGGGCTGGTTAGAGAATGCATTTTCCACCTGAATGCAAATACTTAAACCAAAATTAAACAAAATGGCTAAGTATATGGGCACATCCCTTCCCCTAGACTGTGGAGCAGCTCACACTTAGAAATAAACATAAGGTATGTGCAGATTTGTATCAAGGGTATTGATTATGAGGTAGAGAGAATAAAAAGAAGCCTCTATTTCTTTGCTGCGACCACAAAATAATAGGAAGTATTCTTCATGCAAAATACAGAAGGCAAAGAATTTGTGGTTGCTGCATTGCTATAGATGAACTACAGTACTTAACCAGGCTGCCAGTTTACAAGGCCATTCTGTGTTTCATCATTAATGCAGCTACCTCTGCTTCCATTATTTTAAGATTTTTCTAATACTGCCTAGTGGAAAAATTATCTCAAGCTCAACACAGTGCCAGGACTGGATCTAGTGGGGAACAAGAGGGGCATGTGCCCCAGGCAGCAGATGGGGGGGGGGGCTGCAGCAGGAGATGGGGAAGGTTCAATTGCCCAGCAGAAATGGGTCATTCTGCAGCCTGGGTTCCCCCAATTAGGCTGCTGATAGGAGGTAGGGTGAAGGGAGTGGGAGACCGATGGACATTAATGATTTAGAATGCTTGATGCACCCCGCTTTTCCACATCCTGTCTTGTGCTCAGCTGAGGTGCTGCAGGCCTTCGAACAGCCTGGAATTTAGTGGAATATAGAGGAAGAAGATGCACTCTTCTCTTGCCACCCCCAGCCACTTTAAAACTTGGAGCTTGGCTTTGCCAAAGGCCACCAGCAGACCTCCCCCTTCATCTGATAGGCTTGACTTTCTCCAAAGAGCCTAATTTTACACATTGAAAGGAGAAGGAGAGAACAAGAACAGAGGGCCTGTTATCTGCCATCAAGTCTCTTCTGATTTATGAATCAATAACCTCCAAAATATCCTTTTGCTAACAGCTTTGCTCAGGCTAAAAAAACTGAGGGCCATGCTTCCTTTGCTGAGTCAATCCATCTTATTGTGGTTCTTACTCTTTTTCTACTGTCTTCAATATTTCTTAATATTATTGTCTTTTCCAGTGACTAAAGTATAGCTACTTCAGTGTAGTCATTTTGGCTTCTAGCAGCACAATTACCAGAAAAGGTGTTTCTTGGGCAATATTTACTGGGCTGTTGAGGAGGGCTGTTGAGGAGGTGTTGCCTGAAATGGTAGGGAAATTAGCAAGTACAGACCTTGCATTGCGAAACAGGGTGTAACTGGAGTCTTTGTCACCTGAGTTTACGGAGGTTGTTCTCTGTCAGAAAATCCCAGGAGTCCAGATAGTAAAGTTTAACCATTTTTATTAAGAAAATAAAATAATAAACTTACACACAATGGTAAAACACAAGCACACAGAGAATGGCAAGAAGGCTAGGATTTAGAAAGGGGTGGCAAGAAGGCTAGGATTTAGAAGTTTGGATGGCTGGGCACTTATTCTGAGGGCACCAGGTTCACCTTCAACTGGGTGCCCACAGCATTTGCCCCTCCCAAGAAAACTTTAGCAAAGTTGGCTGGTTCCTTTCAGGAGACTCACACCAGCAGCCCTGCAGGAATTTAGATGCCCCTACCCAGGACAACACCCCCCTCCCAAGTCCTTCCCAAATCTCCAGCACAGAGCCAGCTGGACATAACAACAAGCCCCATTTAAATCTATGGTGGGAAAAGTTAATTAATTTTTTTCCACCATAGAACTTGCTGAAGAGCCTGGCAGATTTTGTGCTCTGCAGTGGCTTCTTTGTACCTAGTGGGGAATTTCTGTGCAGGCTGCACATTTTTGAAGCTAGAGGCACCAGACTTTCAAGGTGGCTCCAGGAGGCCCTCCTGACAATAGCATCCAGTCTTGGTGAACTTTCCTTCTGGGGGCTGTGGGAGGGGCAGGTTGAGAGAGTTCTGAGAGAACTCAGTCAGCAGACTTCATGTGTAGGAGCGGGAAAACAAAATAAGCCTTTTGGGGGCCCATAAAATTGAACCCCCAGAAGGTAAAAATGCTTAATTGTGATGGAAAATTGCATGAAAAGTTGGTTGTGTCATCCATGGAAAGGAGGTATGTTAACCTGAGTTCCCCCTATAGAGTTTTCTTAACCAGTGGATGTCACCACTTATAGAAGTTTATTCAATACATTAATTTATGCAGCCTGTAATGTAGTACTTCTTCTTGGCTATCCTGAACCTACTGCCAATCACATTCATTATAGTTGAACTGTAGCAGTGAGGCAGAATAAAAATTCTCACTCTTCATTTTGTTTCATATCATTTGTGAGTATATATTAATTTAAGCATCTATATTTGTAAAACTTGTCTAGGTACAAACTCTTCATAATTGTATTTTTTAAAAAAACAAATCATAGCGGCAGCTTTTCGCCCTATTTCCAGACTAGTTGATCCTGACAAAAATGTTCTCCTCTTTGATCTGTGAAAGATTCTGGAAACTCCCGTTTTCTTTGCATCAGCCCCTGATAATTCCTGCTTTGTAAGCTACACAGTTTGTGCCTCTTAGTATTGCTCTCAATTGCCATGTATCTAATTTTGTGATTTTATATTTACAGATACATATACTTCTACCAATATGATACACTTCTTTACATCTGATGAAATGGGCTGTAGTTCACAAAGCTGTAACCTTTAGTAAATAAATCAGTAAAAGATCAATCTGTTTACCCTTCCTTCTTCTGGCACAAAACTAGTGGCAAAATAGTGTGCTTATATGCTGAATGACAGGCGCTGGCATCACCAGGACTGATTTTACTGACATATTTATTTTAAAAGATAAGCAGCCCATCCAAGTGACTGTGCTGCCCCACTGCACCCAACAGGCTTCCTGGCGGCTGTGGGGGGAGGCAGATGGCTTACAAAGAGAAAAGGCTTCACTGCCACTGAGAAGCCTTTATGGGACTCTATTGACTTACACTGCCTTTTTGTGGCTTAAGTCTAAACTAACCACCACTGGAGTAAGGGGGAGAACGACCAGGAGGCCACGCCCCCAGATCACCCCTGTTGCACTGGTGGTGGTAGTGACACTGCTGCAGTGTCCTGTGTTGCATCCCACCACTGGGGAGGATGGCGGTGGCTGCATGCCGGTGGTTTCACCACTCCACCAGGGTAAGTGCCTTGGGAAGGGCAAATCGGCTGAAAAGGCTGTGCACCACTCCCACAGGTGGATTCACCCCCACTTTGGATGCGGCCATACGTTGTTTTTCATATAATATGAAGTTGAATATCTACATTAGCAAAGTTGCATTTAGAAAAGGCCATGCATCTGATGTTCAAGCAATACAATAATGACGAAAATGGATTGCCTGAACAGTGTTTAAATGTACTTAAATCACTTTTAATTATGAAAGGAGTCGTTCTAACTACTAATCATAGACTTTTTACATGTTTTAACTACGGTAAGTCTCCAACAAGGTCTAGCAAACCCCAAAAATTATAGTCACATCCTTAAACTACGGTATTGTTTGTATGTGTTGTTTAATCCAGAAAGGAATTCTCTCTTACACAAATATGACCACTACAGATTAATATAGAGCACCATACAGGTAAAGGGTGCAGGGAGGGAAAAATCACATTTTCACTACTTTAGTACATCATTGGTAAATATTAACATGTTAACAGATATTTGCTGGTTACTATTAACTATGTTTTAAGCACAGCTGCCATCACCAGGTTAGGAAACTCCTGGAGATTTGGGGGTGGAACGGGGGGGGGGGGTAGAATTTGGGAAAGGAGAGACCTCAGTTGGGCATGATGCCAGACAGCCCACCCTCCAAAGCAGCCATATTCTCCAGGGGAACTGATCTCTGTATTCTGGGGATTAGTTGTAATTCCAGATCACCAGGCCCCATCTAAAGGTTGAGAACCCTAGTTCTGACTGCTCAGCCCAAGTAAGGATATAGAGGAATAAGATGAACCTGAAAATATAAGACCAGGGACTTACCTTGCTCCAACACTGGCATGGTTGATGGGCTTAGCAGCATCTTAGGATAGGCAAGTGTTTGCCTCAGCCTCACTGTAATAAAGTATTCAGCCTCAGGTGACTAGTACATCATGATGTCAATATACCATTATTATCCTATTATATAAAAGGCTAGCCATGGTGGCAACAACCCACTTCCAGGCAATCGCCACACATGACCCACTTCCAGCTACTTGCCATGCATACCTGGCTTGGGGGCAGAGCAAATAAAAAACAGTTCAAACAAAACAGCGGAATGTGGTAGTTACTCACTCTCTTGCACACTTGCCCTTCTCCCTCACTGCTGAATAGTTACTGTCATTGTACCATCTGCAGCTGCCTGAGGAGGAGCAGGCGCAGGCTTCTGCCACTCCCTGTGGGAGGGTCGTGACTGCTGTTGGTGGTAGCAACTGCATCATTAACTGTTATGTGGTGATACAGGTGCCTGGGAAGAGGAGCAGGCATCTGGGAACAGGAGAAGGAGGAGGGAGCTGGTGACATGGGGCTGAGGGGGGAGGAGAGGCAGGATGGGTCACCTTCCTCAATAGCTGCATTAACCTTTGTGTGCTGATGTAAGCATCTGGGAAGAGGATGAGGACAGAGCTGATGACCCAGGGCCAAGGGGGAATGAAAGGCAGGAGGGGCTAGTCCCCTTAGTGGGCACCACTAACCCACCTATAGTTTTCTAGCACCTGTTGTATTTGTTTGTACAACAGGCATTACTTCTAGTATATCAGTATACATGAACTCCTCCATCTTCTCAGTAGCCCTGATTAATACACAACTGGATTGATACACAAAAATAGTTTCCCAACATCTTTGTACAACATGGAACATTATTTGAAAGTCTGGTTTGGGCCTAACCTGGATCTGAATGTCTAAAACAAAAAACACAAACACAAACTGCACAGTTCACACTTTATAATGCACTTGCATACAGTGATTCAACACCATACAAAAATGCAGTGTGACCGTTGACCCTGGTTAGTATCTGGATGGTCCCTTGGTGCTACTGTAAGGGAGGTACTTGTGTTTCCCCTATTCTCAATGTTTGTGTTCCTAGCAATTGAACACTGTCAAAAGAGTGGAACAGGTGGAATTAAGTGTTCATCTTATAAGGACATCTGTTCTATGTACCTCACCCTTACAGTATCTAAGATCCCAGGAAGATCTTGAAAATCTTGTCCTTGCAGACCACTCCAACAAAGTCCACCTCTAAAGTGGCCAAATTTTGTGCTGAGACCTTGTCCACAAACAAAAATCCAAATATTTTAATAACTTTTATGTATAACTAATTACAATACCATAAGTGCATTAATTTTAATTTCTGTGCACTAATTTTACACTTGTATGTAAATTGTGCTGTTAAACTGATATTGACTGATCTTTTGCTCATAATAAATGATGATTATTTAGATGGGAGACCATTAAGGAAATCCAGGGTCAGGCAATGACAAACCATTTCTGTTTATCTCTTGCCTTAAAAACCCTATGGGGTCATCATATGTTGGCTGTGACTCGATAGAAATATACACAACCATCAGTACACATGAAGGTTAGTATCAAAGGCTTACGGCCTATAGGGACATGGGGTCACCCATGTCCCCGGGCACACACCTTTTGATCGCATAGGTCCAAAAGGTGTGCGACCGAGCTGCATGCCGCCGAGCCCCACCGCTGCTTTCCATACAGCCTTCCCTGGGCCTTGTGAGCCTGCAAAGAGGCTGGGGGTGGGGCTTGGCCTACATGGAGGCCGGTGGCAGGGATCGATGGCAAACGGCCTGGACCCCGAAGCTCTGCCCCCCAATCTCCATTCAGGCCTCCCCAGACCCTCTCCAGGCCCTGATGGTCTGCACAGAGGGGGGGAAGCGGGGGGTGGGGCTCGGCCTGCACAGAGGTGGCAGGGGGGTGGCAGGGATGGGAGGCACCCAGAGAAGGGCTTGTCTGCAGGTGCCAGCTTCCTCATTGATACTCTCTGGGCTTCCAGGTAATATCCAGATATCCGCAGTCGGCAAAACGCCGAATGCAACAAGAACAGCTACAGCAAAGAAGAGGAGGAGGAGGAGGAGGAGGAGGAGTTTGGATATATATCCCCCCTTTCTCTCCTGTAGGAGACTCAAAGGGGCTGACAATCTCCTTGCCCTTCCTCCCTCACAACCAACACCCTGTGAGGTGGGCAGGACTGAGAGAGCTCCGAAAAGCTGTGACTAGCCCAAGGTCACCCAGCTAGTGTGTGTGGGAGTGCATAGGCTAATCTGAATTCCCCAGATAAGTCTCCACAGCTCAGGTGGCACAGCAGGGAATCAAACCCGGTTCCTCCAGATTAGAATGTACCTGCTCTTAACCATTACACCACTGATGCAGTCATACGAATGGTCACATCACTGTTGCTTTTCTGAAGCATTTTAGAAAGGCCTGTATGGGCAGCAGTGGCAATATAAAGGGGAATTGAAGGCTATGACAAATTGTGCATGATACAATTCCCAAATTAGTTTCAGGAATTTTCCCAGTTACATTGGAATTAAAGAGGTGTACAGCACAGCACAGAGAGAAATTCCAGATCATTAAAACAAAAGGACAAGGAAAATCCCACTTATTCCTATGTAGCTTTTAAGGCCAGGGAAGAGAGCATGACCTTAACACCATTACTGGCAAGAAAAGTACAGATGGCACTATCCTTCCAATGTATCTTGGCTTTAAAAGGCATCAACACCCCATCTCTATCTTTGATCTCTTCAAAAGGCCCTTGTGTGTTAATAGTTGTTTCAGAAAGCATTGGCAAAGATACAGTGCATGTTAATTTTTTCGCATTCTTACTAATTAAATGTAGTGTAACAAGCAAAATGTTTGAAACTACAAGATCACAGGCTATATTGTGCATTTATAAATGTTGTCTGACCCAGAGCCATAAATAGAGTGTCATAAGCTGAAAGTCTTGGGAACATTAACTTTTAAATGATGCACAATGTGAACAATTCAATTTCTGTAGACGGTGTCTAAGTATACAAGTGAGTAATGCCCAATGTAAATGGCCACATTTATTCATGAACAGTGCCACTGAAATCAGTATTCATTGCACTGTTTCAGGAATTCAATTGAATCTATATACTATATGGAAATTACTACAAAATTGTGCCCATGAAGCATAAACCCATGCCAGCCCCCACCTTGGCCAGCAGGCTCCCTGGCACCAGGAGGGTAGCAGCAGCACGTAGGATGATGGAGTGGTGGGCAGCAGCAACAAGAGCAGGGGGAGCATGAAGATCCAGCAGGAGGCTAACCCAGAACCCAGCCAGCTAAGCTGGCATATGGCAGCAAGAGGGCAAGTGCAGGTGTTGGAGGGATATGACAAGGGAGCCAGCTGGGAAAAGGAAAGGAGAGGACAGTGAGGAGAGACAGCAGAATGCCCATAGCCAGGCCTCAGCAGAAAGGGGACAGGAATGGGGGAATGTCTAGGTAGGAGGAGGCAGGGATATGGCAGAAATGATGGGGGATGGGGAAATCAGGCCAAGGAAGGGTGGGCTGGCTCCCAACTCCAGGGTCCTGGTTGGAAGGGCCAAGGGGTGGAGTTAGACTGATAAAAGAAAGGGTGGGAGGATTGCTGAGGAGGAAGATGCTGATGCCCAGTTCTTGGAGCTGGGAGGGGGCGTGTCAGGAGGGAGAGGCAGCATGTGAGTCCTCCTTCCTCACTTCTGAGGCCCTTTGGAACCCAAGGGAACTGGCAGAGCCCATGGGGGCAAGACTGGGAGATACAGCCCCAGTACCAGGAGGAGACACAATATATTATTGTGGTGACATCCTGTGACCTCTTATGCCATGCTGATGACAGTATCTTGACACATGATATTATTGAATCTCAGAAAGCTGCCATTTCCATTCCAGATACTGAACAGTTTCCCACTGTTTGTATGAGGACGGTACACAGAGTTTCCCATGTTTCTTTCCTTTAACTCTTACTGAACCCCTATAATGATAATTCCTGGGGGTGCAGGATTTGTATGAATGAACAACCATGAAACTCAGTGAGCTGAAGTAAGGGAAGGAAACGGACCTCTTTCCTCAGCAGAGGTCTTTGTAAACCTCACTCCAGTTCCTTAGTCCCCATGGTTGTTGCTTCCCACAGTCTCACAGCCCCAGGAATCATCTTTCAGGGGTTTGATACAACTACTGGTATGAAGGCAGAGAGGAATGCAGCAAAATGAGGCATTCTGTGCACAGAATGATAGGTTACATCCCACTCTAATTTGTAGATTAGAGTAGTAAACTGCAGCATTTTCAGATTTGGGACTTGCATCTGAAATATGAGATCCCTTTTTAATGTTTAATATCTTGACTATATGAAATGGAGGATAGGGATTCTTGTATTTTGGACAGTTAGGAAGAAGGGAGAATTTTTATGCTGTCTTTTGGCTGAGATTCTCTCTTCTGCATAACTGAGAATGAATGGATTTCTCCTATTTGATTACTTACTAGAGCCATTTTACACGTTACACCAGTCTTTACAATGGCTGCCAATTTGTTTCTCAGTTCAATTCAAGGCCCTGGAGCTTATCTTGAAAGCTCATTAAGTACTCGGGATCCATGCACTTAATGGATTTTTACTTCCCATATGAATCTGCATATTAGCTCCACTCATCCAAGCAGGACTTTCTGTTGGTCTTTGGTTGCATTTTACTAAGATCTGTTATTGCCTGATCATGAACTTTCATTGCAGCAGCTCTGATGTTATGAAACAGTGTTCTGAACAGTCAGGTAAGTCCATTTCTTTATTGTTTTATGAAAAGGTGCATAGCTGAACACTTTAAGAGGGCCTTTTAGGACATCTAAATTGTTTTGAATCTGGTTGGTCTTCTCATTTTCTGATTTTGACTGCTTATTGTTTTAATATTTTGTTATTGTAATAATGGCTTTTAATCCATGGCCAGCCACTTTGGATCCCTTGTTTAGGAGATAAGAGGGATAAAATCTTTTAAAAATAAATATTCTGTTTTCTTCTGTTCTAGAACTTCTCATTGTGATATACTAAACTTCTCTTTATGTCTGGTTTCTAAAATTAATGGGGATGCAAATCAATTTCTTGAAATGATTTACATATTTCCTCCTTCACTTTTATGAACATTGACATGTTCAAGGGTAAAACAAAGCAAAATAGGTGATTCCATCAAAATTATTTTTTGTGAAATGTTTTACTAATATGCATATTTTACTGTACATCACCAATAAAACAAAACTTTATACAACTGTATGTTCAGCTGTATCAATGTTGTGTTTTTGCACTGATTTATGGATGTGAATGTGTACATGGAGGGTGGGAGATGCTACTGAACTGAAGGAACGAAAGGCCACAGTGTACCCATCATTCTCTGTAGAGAAGAAAGTACTGATTTCCTAATTTTTTGGTTCCACTTTGCACCCCAAGTAATTTAGAGTGCCAAAATCCTAGGAGAAATTTAGATGAATGTTTGGAAACATCCCCAAGTAACTTTTTGTCTTCTTTACACTCCCCTCCCCTAATTTCTTTCTCTCTACTCTCTGTCATTAAACTTAAAAAAAACATTGTAAACAAGGAGATACAGTGGTTGTGCCAGAACTGAGATCTTAGACTGGTCCTGACCATCAAACAGAAGACTAGGAATTAGCACATGGTGTCTGCATGAAAACTGAATCTTTCTAAAATTCTGACATAAAACTCATATCTTTGATAACAATGATCCAGGACCTTTTCTGGTGGAGGCAGCAACTCTGAAAGTTATTTTGATTGAAAAGAATTAGTCAACACTGTTCATGGCCCTGAATCATCTAAAATTAGTCATGATCGAATTCCATTGACAATAGAACTTTAATTAGTCATTGCAACTTTGTTCCACGGGTCTAGTGGAACATGCAGCTGACCTGGGGTATATTTAGTCAGAAGTGTCTCAGTGAATTTAGAAGGGTCAACTGTTAAATAAGTAGGCATAAGACTGCAGCCTTGGGATCGAAACAGCCAAGTTTCTGGAAATCCCATGAACAAGTCCTCCAGTACATTGTTTAATATTAAATAACAGCTATAGGCTGTGAATTTGGGTTAGTGGAACAAAGTGCAACTCCTGGGGATGCCATCTGAAATTGGAGAAACAGCACACGGAAAAATTTTTAAAAGTCCTCTTTCTTGTATCCACCTTCCAGATTTGCCCCCCACCCCCACCCCCTGCACAACTCCCATTTAAACAAAAACAAAATGCTGGAGTTTCATTCATGGATCTTCCAGAATCTTTTCAGGCTTTTCTCTTAGAGAATAAAAACTATATACAGCCAATATAGAGTGATACCCATAATAGGAATTTGGGCACACAACAATAACTGCTATCAGCTTTAAAGCAATCTTAACATTCAACTAAATTGTATAAATTATCACTTTTAATTATTTCTGGCTCCGTCAAAAAGAAGTCCTGCCAATGCTGTGAAAACTTTATGTTCCTAAACAAACCTAATCCCTGAAAAGTCAGGGAATAAAACAATTATGAGAAACAAGTTATCTTTAGTCTATTTAGGCTTCAACACATGGCTGTTGACAACCCCGTGAGCTTCAGCACTGTAACCCAATCCTCTCTTTTAGATTTGTTGTATTTTATTTTTAGACGTAATCACTTCCCTCCAGTAAATGGCTGTTATACCAGAAGTTCTGCAGAAGCAAAAACTGGAAGGGAGCACTGCTGTTAGCGTGCGCTTAGGCAGGCTGCTGCAAGCAGAACCGGTGTAATCTGCCACTCTGCAACATCGTCTTTCAGCCTTGCCATTTCCTTAATTAATACAATATTGGCTAATTAAATGAAGCCATTCCCCAGGCTCAGTCAGGGTACTGAGCAGAAAGCAAACCTTACTCCTTTTTTCACAACATCCCACACATGTGATCTTCCTCTTTCTTTCATACGCATAATTGCCTCCATATTTCAAATATGTGCCACTTTTAAAAATCAAGGTTAATTGAACAGTTTTTGTGGTGTTCCGAGTACTCGTAGAGTCATTTCAAGGCATTTAGAGCGTTGCAAATGACTTGTAAGGGTCTCAATCCAAAACATCTTTAGACCCACAGGGAAGCGAGCTTAGAAATACAAAATTATCTGCCATAGACAATGAGCTGGCGGCACTGGAGAGAAACAGGAGATATCTACACAGAGTTACACCATCTAAGCCCACTGATTACTTCAGTGGACTCAGAAGGGTATAAGTCACCTCAGGATTGCAGTGAAAGAGAAAGAAGAGCAAGCAGATCATAAGGGCCATTTTAATGAGAATAGGTAGAGCCAAAAGGGTAATCCATGTTGGAGTGATATTCACTAAATAGTGGGGCAAACAACTTTTTTTAAAAAATAAGAGGAGCAGTGATACAGCATTCCTTTTTAATACACCAACCTCAGGTGTATCTCCTGGCATAAAAAACTTTGACTTTTATGCTGGAATGGAAAATATTTTCCTTACTTTTCAAAGTTGCATCCTCTGCAGTGTGGATATACAACATATTAAATTTTAAGGCATACATTAGTGTGGATGACAGAAATTACGGAATGTCAGTATTGGTTTATAATTTTTTTCATGATCACCAGGGATTGTCCACATTCATAATTTTTGACCTCTAAGTACGGTATGCATGTATTTTACCAACTGTCTGGGTTCTTTGATAGAGAACCTTCTGCAAAGGACACAGGGAACAATTTTAAGCAGGCCCCCATAGATGTAAGTTCTGTTAGGCTTACTCCTAGCTAAGTGCCCTTAGGATTACAGCCAGGTTCAGCTCCACCTCTAAAGTAAGGATATTTTTTCCTCCAGAACTCTGTAACTTCACACCTTCAGAGGACAAGGGAAGGATACTATAGATTCATTAGGCAGTTTCCTTCTCTTTATGTAAGGAGCTGAGATCAGCAAACTTGGAAAGCTTTTGCTGCTTTATGAGTTTAGAGAAAAAACTCTAATGCAATGTCTGCTTACTCAGAAGTCTTACTGCATTACAGCACAACTGCTGTCCATAATTTTTATAGGTATTCTATGTTTGTATGGAAACCCTGTGTTAGATTGAAGTCCTGAAGGGGTTTCTTTGTTTGAGGGGGTGGGGTGTGAGCTGCTTTGAGCTCTTTGAAAATAAAGAAGTTATGAAAAAATAATTTAAACATTCTTCATTAGTAATTTTTAAAAATATTTGGATGTGACAACAAATATCACCTACCTCACTCTGAGCTAACTAGGGTTGGTCAATACTAAAAAAATTCGGTAAAATTCGGATTTGGGTATTTTGGGGCATAAAATGATTTGTATGCCTGAATCCGAATCATAGCCAATTCGGATATACCCGAAAATTCGGGTAAATCCGAAAAATTCGGGTCCGTTTTATTATTTTTTTTGAATTTTGGGTGTTTTACACGTTTTTGCCTGTAGGACGCAATTTTAAAAGACGGCACCAAAATTTCAGGATATATCTGACACTGTCTCGATGATTTTCCTGTTTATGCAGTTTGTTCAGGGGGGCAGCATTGACCTCAAAAGGGTGCCCCATCCCCCCATTGTTTCCAATGGAAGCTAACAGGAGATGGGGGCTACACTTTGAAGGTCCATAACGTTGGACCCTGAACCAAACTTCACCAAACTTGGGGAGTAATTTAGGGATACCAGTACATTTATGATACCCCTGAAATTTTGGTGACAGTAGCTCTAAATCCGCATTCCTCACAGTCACTAAAAGAAATTTCCCAGATTCTGTGCTCTGTAGTGAGTTGGTTGGCTCCATTGTAGCTAATAGAGCTTGTGGGAGGGCTGTGGAGTGCAATAAACCCACAAAACTTTCAGGGTGTCTTCAGAGAGTCTCTTCATGACACCATCCAGGCTCTGCGACCATTGCTTCAAGGGTTTAAATGTTGTTGGTAGGGTCGATCTCACACTGCACCATAAGCAAAGTTCCTCAACCCTGGATGGTGTCATCCAAGGACTCTCTTGAAGATACCCTGAACATTTTGGTGACTGTACTGGATAAATGTGCACCCCACAGCCCTCCACCAGAAATTCCACCATTGACAGCAAGGCAATGCAGAAGTCACTCTCGCAGAAAAAAGAACCTTGGGCAAATTCTTTGGGGTGCTCAGAGTTTAAATAAAGTTATGGGACCCTCAAAAAATGGTAGCCACCATCTCCTTAGCCTCTCATTGGAAACAACAATGGGGATAGAGGCCTCCCTTTGAGGGTCCATAACTTTGCCCCCCCTGAACCAAACTGCACCAAATCCTTAGGGGCGCTTCACCAGGACAGTCTCCTGATGATACCCTGGAAATTTGGTGCCACTAGCTTTAAAAAAAAATTCCGGGTTTTCATGTTTCACCGCCCTGCACATGAAGCCTGCTGGAGGAGTGAGCGGTGAAAACACGCAAACCAGCATTTTAAAGCTAGTGACACCAGTCCTCAGGGTAATATCAGGAGACTGTCCTGATGATACCTCAGTTCTGCGCAGCTCTGGTTCAGGGGAGCCAAAGCTATGACTCGTAGCCCCCATCCCTCTATCAGCTCCATTGGAAACAACGATAGTTGCACCCCTTTGAGGTCCATACCTGAACCAAACTGCACTAAACTTGCGGGCAACATCAGACAGCCTCACCCGGATGATACCCCCTGATAATTTGGTGCCAACACATCTCAAAATGCCCTCAGCAGGTAATTCTCAGGAATTTCTGCTCAGCATTTGCAGTGACTTACTGGTATTGCTGTCAATGGGGAATTTCTGGTAGAGGGATGTGGAGGTGCACATTTCTGATAGGTCACAAAGTTAGGTATTTTCAGGAGAAAGTCTTTGATGACACTATCCAGGTTTGGGGAATTTGCTCAGGGGTTTAATTCTATGGGACCCATTCCATCTCCCACTCTGAAGTAAAGTTCCCCAAACCTGATGGTGTCATCCAGAGACTCCTTGAAGATGTTCTGAAAGCTTTGTAGCAATTTCATGAAAAATGTGCACCCACAGCCCTCAGAAATTCCCCTATTGACAGCAAATGCAGCCAAGTCACTGCAGAACAAAGAATCTTGTGCAATTTTAGGGGGTGCCTGCAGGGGTGCATTTGTAGATGGTTTGGTGGTCATTAGGGTAGGAGATCAAGTTCCGTGATACCCTCCAAGTTTGGTGCAAAGTTTGTTAGGGGCCAAAGTTATGGACCCCTCAAAAGGCAGCCCTATCTCCTTAGTTCCCATTGGTTAAATGCATAGGGACACCACTTTTGGGGTCCATAACTTTGGCCCCCCTAAACCAAAATGCACCAAACTTGGCGGGTATCATCAGGACAGTCTCCTGATGATACCCTGAAAATTTGGTGCTGATATGTTTAAAAATGTCTCCCCTGCAGGCCGAAATGTGAAAAAAACACCAAAAAATAAAAACGCAATTCGAAGTTGGTAACTAACTCTGGATTCGATCTGTTAGATTCGACAGCCTCAGATCTGGCCCCTGCTCGGTCCGAATCATTCAACTGGTGGCAGATTTCCTCCGGGTAAAAATTCGGATTTGGACTGTCCGAATCTCCAACCCTAGAGCTAACTCAGTCAATAGCAGATAAGCTATTACACAGGGTTTGTTCCAAATCCTCCCACCTCTGTCACACAGTGAATCCCACCAAACTCGATCACCTGTCAGAACTCTAGATATAAATTCAAACATTGACCTATCCCAGAAAGCATCTGGTCAATATTTGATAAAAAAAAACAATACCCTGATTTCTGCAGTCACAAAAAGAGGAGATGACAACTCTTGGAACAGGTCCAACCAAGAGAAAGATGGGGCAAAAAGAGGAAAGATGTGATAAACATACTTTTAAGTGGAGGAACAAAAAGTAGCAAAATCATAGAGGTTGTAAATGATGTGTGGCAAGGCTTTGTACTACTTCTAGGTGTTAGTTTTTAAAATGTACATATTATATCCTTTTCAACTATTATTAAGTACATTTTACCCCACCCTTCCTTCAAGGAGCTGGGGGTAGTATCCTCTCTCCATTTTTTTCCTCCAAACCAAAGATCAGAGAGAGAGAGAGAGAGAGAGAGAGAGAGAGAGAGAGAGAGAGCACAAGTGGCCCAAGGTTACCATGAGAGCTTTATGCCAGCATGAGAATTTTACCACATACACACATTTTTTTCCAATTGTAGCCCAACAATTTAACCACCACACAAATCTGGTTGCCCTTTATATGCATAGGAAGCAAATTTTATCTTTACTTTACATAAAAACTTCCTAAGTATTCCTATCCTAATAGGGGAAAAAAGCTATTCCTAAGCACACTTGCCTGATTTGTTTTGGCTGAGCTTGATTTTAAACAAGTGTTCTGACTGCAGTTTAACACTAGTGGTTCAGGGCTTGCAGAACCCATGAACGTAGGACTGCACTCACAACTGCGCTCAGTTTCCAAGGCCTGGGTTAGATTCTTTCTGAAGGTGTAACTTAAGAAAATGAGGAAGTATCAGTGGCAGCACAACATAACTGTAAACGACTGCAAGTTCATTCCAAATGTAGCCTCCTCTGAGTGGTCAGGAAATGGAAACATTGCTGTTAGGCACCTTGAGTGGAAACATCTTTTAATAGAGAAATTTAATCAAATACTTCCCAGATTAGAAACTTTATGCAATTTCCACTGGTCTGTCCATATGATTCACAGTAATATGTATTTTCTTTTTTAGTTATATTAATCCACAAAAAGTAATAGACTACCCCTAGGTGGGTAGCTGCACCACTGACTGAACAAGTCTTCTCTGGCCCCATGATTTCCATACCATTATGTTATCAGTTCAAGAGTTGGCATCACTATTATTGTGACACACTGAAACAACATACCTGTATTGTCAGTGACTGCCATACAATGAGAAAGAGGAAAACAAAGGGTGGCCAACCAAAGCCAAGTTATGAAAAATCCAATTGCCTTCATCTCCTCTCGGACACATGTGAACAAATGGCCAGGAATCTGAAATAAAGTAAAATAAACAATCTTTTGACTCACTTTTTGTCAGGCAAGATGCTTCTCTGAAGGTTCAATCAGGTGTAGTTGGGCAGTCACACCAAAGTCAATTGAAATCAGAGGGCCAGTCTGGGGAACAGTAAAGGTGGAGCACACCATACCCATCTAGCCATCCAGTATGCTTGCAGATTCCACTCATTGCCAAATAATCTTAGGACACTTAGACACCATAAACACATCTGCAGTCCTGCATCTACTGGTTCCTGCTCAGCAAAGATATGTTCTTTTAAGTCCACTTGAGTCAAAGGGTTTAGAAGGGGTATAATGATGCTTGGGATGGCATTGCTAAACTAGTGTTTTACTGCATGTACAAAGCCTATGGGTGCAAAATTGGATAATACATTTGGATGTCCTCTAGAGGAGGTAAATAAATGTGGCTGGTGTTTCAGGAGGGCGAGGATAGGGTGAGCTCTCCTATCTTCCTGCTTCCCACTGTAGGTAGAATGGGCATATTGTCTGCACTGGAGCAATGGATACAAATGTACCTACCACTGTTTTCCCGAAAATAAGACATCCCCTGAAAATAAGACGTAGTAGAGGTTTTGCTGAAGTGCTAAATATAAATCATCCCCTAAAAGTAAGATGTAGCAAAGTTTTTGATGGAAGCATGCCCGTCGACCAGAGCATGCAGCTGCGGAGCGAAAAATAAGACATCCCCTAAAAATAAGACATAGTGCATCTTTGGGAGCAAAAATTAATATAAGACACTGTCTTATTTTCAGGGAAACAGGGTAGCGGCATACAGCTTTGCAATTGTGTTACATAGGAAGGCAAGAAGAGCAGCAATTCTTGCATTTGTTATAACAAAAATTTGAGCAAATTTTCTTCAGAATATTCATCTTTAAATACACCTTTTGGATCATTTCCTTTTTAATGAAATTTCATTTTGGCTGTCTAGGAAAGATTAATATTGCAAGTGTTTTGCAGTCAGATTATTGCTATAAAAATTTTCAAATTTGGCATTTATTAGCTGTTTGAATTCTGTAAACTTTGTTTTTTGTTAACAGTAACATCTGACTATATTTTATTCTCTTTTTTCTACTCCTTAAAATGTATTCCCCATCCACAACAAAATGTTGTTTGAGAGAGAATCATTAGTCATACACAGTGTATGTCACGTAACAGTGTGTAAGAGCCACTGGGAAAATTTTAGAAGCTAATTTTAAACTTATAAGAAAGGTATTTTTCTCTCTGGTTTTAGACTAATGACTAATAGATTTTTGGTCATGTGAAGTCATATATTTTGTTCAGAATGCTATTCAGTTATAATTTATTAATAATAGCTGATTTACATTTTTATTTTTGACATTTAACCTTTGATACTTTGAGCTAACCAGGATGCAATCACTATGGGTGGGATGACTTGTAGTCATTATGCTAAACTGAGAAATTCATCATGTATTTGGAGAAAAAAGGACAACCTTTTAATCCCTTAAAATATGCAAATAGGTAGGGCAGCCTATTTTGAATCCATAAAAAGTTCAGTGTATCCAACAAAATATCTCTGTCCTTTCAACACAATCAAGGACTTTTTCTAAAGCAATCGTAATGAATACAGAAGTCAGATTTTAGCAAAGTAGTAAAACATCATAATAAAACATTCTCCAGTAAGAACAATATAAGCCCAGAACGTGAAAATGATCTTAGTATTTAAAAATACTCAGCTACAATTTCTAAGCCATTGATGCCATCTGTATTTAGTGCTCATATGAATTTTGTCATTTTAATGTCAACAGTCAAAGGATTACTTTTGGAAGATGATGAATTAAAATGAAAAAGGACACTCCAGGCAGAGCTAAAATATACTTATTGGATTAAATTGAATTTAAAAGTGTGCCCCTAAATTTCATTACTTTGTTTTAGTTTTGTGCTCAAACTTTGGGAAGACCCTTTCAAACATCACATGGGCAGCCCGATCCTATGGAGGAAGGGGGGAAATGGGTTATTGGAGCTGGTGCGGGTTGTGCCAACATGTTTGCCCTTCCTGCCAGCATGAATAACCCTTATGCCAGTGACAAGGGCAAACTGGGAGGTAGACTGCTGCTGTGGACCTCAGTGGCCCCCAACCCAAAAGACAGCCCAGCCTCCAGAGCTATGTCAGCATCCAGGAGGACACCAGCACATCTGTGGGTGTTGAGAGTCAACTTTAGTCAGTTTCTACCTACCTTTGGAGCTGGGAATGCCCTGACATAGCTGTTTGGGCTTTGGAGGGCTTGCAGACAACTGGGGAGTTTTTGGTACGTGCTGATTCTGGAGGTGGTGCAGAGGCATGGTAGCTGTGCCTATTCTGGCTGCCTCAGCCCTTTGGATGGGTTTGTAAAAGGATCTTTGGGCCTCTTTGCACACTGTTTAAGTGAATGTGCCAATACAGCCAATCTAACATAGAAAGTTTAAGGAGGGTTGCCAGCTGCAGGTTGAGAAATTCGTGAAGATTTGGGGATGAGTCCAGGAGATCAGGGTTTAGGGAAGGAAGGAAGGAAGCTCATCAAAGCAGCCATTTTCCCCAGGGGAAGTGATTTCCATCATTTGGAGGTAGGGTTGCCAGTCAATGGTGGGCACCCAGAGGGAGTTGGGGGTGGGAACATAGGGTATGGGACCATCAATGTGATGTCATAATGTCACTTTTGGGGAAAACCTGGAAAGGACATCACATTGCTCCAGGAATTGCTGGAAGTTTCTGAAGTCTGCCTGGAACTTCTGGTGACTCCTAGAGTGACATGATATCACTTCTGGGTTTTCTCCAGATGTAATGTCATGCCAATAGCGTTTTTTGAATTAATTTTATCATGCCAGCCAATGGAGTGGCTACAGAAAGCAAGAGGTTGTCAGCAAGAAGTCCCCAACTACATTTGAAGACCTGGCAACCCCATCTGGAGATCAATGGTAATTCTGAGAGCCAGAAGTTAACAACCCTAAGTGCTAAATAGCCATTTTAAAACTGAATTTAGATTCTAGCTCAAATTGCTATATTGGTAATGGAGAGATGAAAAATGCAAAACCCATTTTAAAAAATTGTGACTGAAAATGGTTTTGTTGGTTCCATTTCTATATTTCTCTTTTATTTCAGAACAGGAAATAAACATGATATTGGAGTCTATACTATGAGATTAAACTAATACTTGTTCTCGAACACCATGGTCCCAAGCAGAGTTACACCCTTGTAAATCCACTGAAGTCAATGGACTTAGTGTCCTGGAAGTCAACAGACTTAGAAGGGTGCAACTCTGCTTCAGATCATTGCACTGAACATGCACCTGCTTTAAAAGGTGATTTTATTGCGGTTCTCATGAGCAAATGTTGGCATAATTCCACCCTGGGAGTTTAGTCATTTGTAGCTGTGACTAAGCAATAAACTAGTACAGTAAACTAAAATTTGCACATAATATAGTTAAGATGGATATAACAACTAAATAGAGAACTAAAGAGGCATTGCCACTTAGGGATGCACTGACAGATCTGCAACTGGTCAGTTCCCCCATATTGTGTAATTTTGGGGGGGCATTATCATACAATGAAGATCCATGCAGCATCTGCAGCTGCTTCACCTACAATGATTCTAGGAAACTTGATCTTTCAGCCAATATTGACAAAATGGCATGGGCACATCAAACTCACTGACAATAGCAATCTCCATGTGACCATCTATTCCAGGTGGCTGCAGAAGTTCTTTAAATGACTGAAAGAGAAGGAAGTGGGGGAGGCATTTGTGTTCACAGCCAACCATGCAGTGACTTGCAAGAATTGCTTGCTGATGTCTGCTTGGCACAAGGAGGGTAATACATTTTGATAGGCAGCTGGATAGAAAAGAGGGACGTGCTTAATTCACTATCTGTGTCCTCTATCCAGCCCTCTATCCAGCACGTGGGTACAATGCTAAAACGGAAGACACTAAAATTCTCATCTGATTGATGGTCATAATATGCAGCTTCTAAGCCCCTCCAATTAATCCGCATTGGATCTGTCGGTGCAGTTATCAACCCATATGCGAGGGAAGTAATTCTGTACAAGAACTGAGGAATCCTTCAATAGCCAACTATTGGCAAGTCTGGCTGCAAGTCACGGCAAGAGCCTGAAGCCACTACATG
This sequence comes from Sphaerodactylus townsendi, assembly GCF_021028975.2. Classification (NCBI taxonomy): domain Eukaryota; kingdom Metazoa; phylum Chordata; class Lepidosauria; order Squamata; family Sphaerodactylidae; genus Sphaerodactylus; species Sphaerodactylus townsendi. Next base: position 143,119,002 of record NC_059425.1, read on the forward strand.
GCTAATTCAGATCTGGGTCATGGTATGTATGGAGAAGAACATTCAGTTTTCCACCATGACATTTTAACAACCTGAAACAATCTCAGTGTGTTACTGCACATGTTTATATGCCAATAAAGGCTTGTGTTGTGTTGTACTGCACATGTTCTTTTACATGTTGAGAAAACTCATGTGTGTCCCAGGGAACATGTGGTTTCTCCCATGGGTCAAGAAGCACCCCTACCCCACAGAACAACTTCATATTGAGAAGACTGAAGCCCCTTCTCCACATGCACTCTGAATTGGGTACTACACACATGGGGAAAGAGAACCTGCAACTCACACCAGACTTTCATACAGAATGGGGAACCCAGACCCAACCTGTGTACCAGAGACAGAGCTACAAGGGGGACTGGGGGTGCACGTTGCACCGGGCGCTCCGGGGGGGGGGGGAAGCAAAATTTTCAGGTTTGATTTTTTGTATTTTTTAGTCTTTTTCCGTTTTTGGCCTGCAGGGGGTGCAGTTTTTAGGCGAGCAGCACCAAAATTTCAGGGAGTTTTTGGAGGACTCTCCTTATGATGCCACCCAAATTAGGTGAGGTTTGATTCAGGGGGTCCAAAGTTATGGACTCCCAAAGGGGGTGCCCCATCCCCCATTGTTTCCAATGGGAGCTAAAAGGAGATGGGGGCTGCACCTTTGAGAGTCCATAACTTTGGACCCTCTGAGCCAAACTTCACCAAACCTGGGTGGTACCATCAGGAGAGTCTCCTAAAGATACCCTGAAATTTTGATGCTGCGCCCCCTGCAGGCCAAAAACTGAAAAAAAACTCAGATTTTGCACCAGGCTCCATTTCCCCTAGCTATGCCTCTGCTGTGTACTCAGCCACCATTAATCCAAGTGGTGACCAGTAATACCTATCGGACATTTATCTATTTCCTCTTTCAAAACTTTCAAAAGAAACTCACCTATTCCAAAATGTCTCTAGATGTCTAGCCCAGCCCATACACCTGTATCACCCCACATGCCTGAAGGCAGCCCCTGTAAGAATCATCTGTCTTGGGAAGAAAAAAGAATCACCTGCAGAAGTGGGAGCTTCATACATTACCTAACATATGAATTAGAAGCTCTCTGTTATCTGAGTAAATATGCAAGTCTTATGGGGGTCAGCTAGGGAAAGTTTCCATTGGAAAGGGCACCACCTTTGCCACTAGTGTTTAATGACACATAAATGTTTAGAGGATAACACTGTTCCCACTGACATTTATCGCTATGTCAGGAAATTTTTTACCAGCTAAATGCCATCCAGTTGTTAGACACGCAGGAATAAGGCCTGTAAAAATGGTGGCAAGCCTGGCGGCAAGTCACTGCAAGAGCCTGAAGCCACTGCTCCTTGCTGGGATTGCTTCCCTGCCTACAGAACTTTGCTATTTCTATTTTAAGCCTTTCACATCCTGATCAACACCCAACACCTTTTCCATTGGGAAACTACATCCTCTGATGCCCTCATCAGGGCCATTTGAATGTCACAAAGGAAGCACGGGGCCCTAATTCAGGGCAGCTTCTGTTGTGAACTTACCATGTCAAAGGGTTTTCTGAAGTCAGAACAATTCCACACATGCAGGTGCATGCAAGTGTGGCACGGCTACAGAGTGAGGATTCCACAAAAACACAGCTTTGTTTTAGATGACACAGGAAGATAAAAAAAAAAAGGCTTATGAAATAGGCATATGCCCGTCCAAAACCATCCATAGTTAAAATTATAAAATTCATCCCTAAAGACAAACAGGGAACAAGAGAGTACAACTGCTTTTTAACTTTGTCCCCAGTTAGGTCAGACCTTAGCCGGAATTTAAGAAGTTTGGTTGGTTTCAAGAGTGCAGCCTTAGGATACATTATGAAAGCTGGGAAAACAAACCGAACCTTTCTGCCACTTCTCATAATCATCACAAAGGGATTCCATGTCCCTTCCCTAGAAGACAGACACATCTGTTTCAATTGCATGTTGAACTCACATTTTTACCACAGAGGGAGCTGTCATTTGGTAGTTATGAGATGTGATGGAAAGTGGACTTGTGAAGGCACATCATCTGCTAAGAGGTATTTAAGTATTTAAACATGCTCCTTTTTCTTAGTAAACAAGAAACAAGGAGCATGATGGAATCAAATACAAGCATCTTCAAGCCCTACTAATGTTAATAGAACAGTTTAGCACACAGAGTTGGGTTCTGGTTCACTGGTAGAGCATCTACTTTGCACATAGAAGGTCCCAGGTTCAGACCACATCATCTCCATCTAAAAGGACCAGGTATCAGGTGATGTGAAAGACCTCTGACTGAGGCCCTAGAGAGTCACTGACAGTCTGGGTAGACAATGCTGACATCGATAAAGGCCAGTGATGTGATTCACTTTAAGTCAGCTTCATGTGTTCACATTCTTGGAATATCTCCCATTCACGTGAACATATGAAGCTGCCCTCCGCTGAAGCAAGATCAGTATTCCATAAAGGTCAGTATTGCCTACTCAGACGAGCAGCCGCTCTCCAGAATCTTGAGCAGGGGTCTTTCACATTACCTTCCAGCTAAATATTTAATCTGAAACCTTCTGCATGCAAGGCAAATGCTCGACCAATGAGCCGCAGCCCTACCTTACTTACAATGAGTCACAGTCCCTCAATTTAATGGTACAAATAAGTACTCAAGACATGTATCAGTTTATGCAGTACAGGAGTATAACAAAACCTTCAAGCATTCAGAAATCAAGCAAATATGATAGGAAACAATTCACACTAAACTAAAAAGGGGAAACCCGTTATAGTCCTTAATATGGAAGACAGGAGGAGATTTGTTGAAGGGCAATCATCTCTCATCTTGCTTGATTGTTAAGGTGTGTGCCTAGCTAGGGAAACCATTCATGAACTCCAGTAACAACAGAACAAAAAAATTTTAACAGCAAAGGAGAGAGAGAGTGAGTTTTATCCAGTAGACTGCAAAAGTGCTCTAGTTCCTCATAGGAGATACAGCCCTTTGGAGTCTCCTGCATCCCAGTAGGACTTTCTGTTCTTTCACCAGACGTCCCTGTTCACATACACATTTCACGATAACGGACCTATACTGACAAACCAATACAATGTGTATGTACTGCATACAATTATGGGTACATCTTTAGATCCATAAGGTTTGAACAAAACATAACCATAAGAGCACTGTATCGGTTTGTAGTCATTTGAAGACTGTGTTCCAAAACTCTTCTTTCCACCTTAAGAACAGAGCTTATATTTAAAACAAATGGTTTTGAACAGTGGCTTGTTTGCTGCACAAGCTACACAATATAGCTGCGCAAGCGATACAATATAGATGCATACACAGATAGACATATGATGTATCACACGATTGAAAGAGGGCTCCCGTTAACTCTGGCAAAAGCAGAAAAAACAAGCCAGCAGAGCACACAATACTGTGAGTATACACTGGGTGTAAATCAGCTGATCGCAAACAAGAGGATCTTACCTTCAATGCTGCGTGTTAAGTTCTCCCAGAAGCGCAGTAAATGCTTGTAATACAGCTGCCGTGCTTGCTGAAGAGTTGCTGAAGTGAGTCTCTAAAGAGTGGGAGAAGGGGATGCAGCTCTGTCCTTATTAGTCGCAGAGTGTGACCCTCCCACTCAGCAAGCACAGAAAGCAACTGCTAAGACAGGACAGCCCCCAGCTCCAGCACCAGGTTTGGGGGCTTTTTTTTTTCCTTTGCAAAAGCACACACTTAATAAGTTGCAAATCTGGTAATAATATTAAACGGGTTAGGTATGGATTGCAAAAAGCTGTGTCACAGATAAGACAGCTTGGGTTTTAACTGCATGAATGAAAGGGTGTCTGGTTTCAGCGCGCTGACTCTGAAGTACTGTACATGATACTAGCATAACAGCAGGGGAGTTGATTCCCCCCCTGCACATTAATGTAGCCACATCTCATTAATTTTATATAGTTTATAATAAATTTAAAATCAACCAGCCATGGGAATGTGCCTATTTATGGCACCGATACAGCAGAGAACAGTGGAGGGCTGGGGTTTGGGTTGCCTTTTTAAGCCCCATCACATAAAGCCAGGGTGTTCTTACACCACGCTATCATCTGTCTGTGATAAAACTGTGTGACACTCAGCCTTCCTACTAATTCTCCCTTGAATATGCTAAACTGTGCTCACTTGGGCCCTCAGAATGTTCTTGTGACAGCTCCTGGTATCGCCTTTAAGAATTTAACTAGAGGATAAAAGGAGAGCAAGTGAAAGAAAATGACTGTGAAATATCCTCAGACAGAAGAAAGGGTAGGATCTTAATGCACTTCATTAGTATTTCCTTATTAAAGTAAAAAATTTGCCTCAACCTCCACCCTACCCCACCCCATACCCCACCCAGAGCTTTTCTAACACCCTTTCTTCTACAACCAAATATCAACAGTTAACCCATCTCTCTGCTGTCAATTACCCTTGCTCATTTGAACTCCCTTTGCTGCCTACATCCCACAGCTTCCACTTAGGTTGTAAGCTCCTTGGAGCAGAGACATGACTTTCTTTTCTTCTGCTGCTTTTTGTTATTGCTCACATTCATTGTAAAAAGACATGTACACTGATAGCATTACATCAGCAAATAAGCAATAAGAACGACATCTGAAGGATCACTCTGCCAGTCCGCCCACACTATGAATGCAACCGCATGCTCAGGTCTTCAAAGAAGGCCCTGCTCTGTGTCCTACCCCGGTTTGAATGATGGCAGATAGCCCTTTTCTTGTTTTCCTTTGCTGCTGGTATGATATCATTCATAAATAATAGAGTTTATCATACACTTTACTTTCTTTTACTGAAATTACTGTGAACTTTAATGAAGTTGAAGTGCAGCTGGATTAAAGATACATCATTGCCTGACACTTTTAGTCATTGGGAAGACTACCTTCTGTTGCCTGCAGAAGTGTGGACCAGGAGTATTTTTCCAATGCAACCATCGACTGTCTTGTTGATATTTTAAAAGTGTATACAGTTATATAGTTCCCAAACCTTGACATGTAAGATCATTTATTTTAATTCAGCACAGATGAGCCTATTTCACAGGGATTAGTGTCTCTCCACCGTTCCATTGCCCCTGCCCCTGTCCCATTGCTGTTCCTTGTTGTTCCCCAAGTTGATTGATTCTGCCCTCCGATCATGGTTTCTGAATTCTGGTTTAACTAGGAGAATGTCTAAAATTAACTCTGGAATTGGAGCAGCTTTCACCTCCTGTAGTTCCTTTGCATATTTCTCCTCTGTTGGTTACTGATACACACATCTGCATCAATAAATCACTGTGGGAAAAGCAACCTTGACATGACTGTATGTACAGTGATAGCAAGAGTCTTTGTGGGGAGTGTTTCACTGGTGTCCCTGCACATCCCTGCACACCATTAAAATGCCACTTCAAAAGGATCTTGATGCAGCTGTACAGACAATCGTATGAAGATTGCTTTACTGCATTGTTTTATCAATAATTATGTGCACGTAGGTAATATAATAAGATAAGGTCATGGATGAACGGAAGGCTGTCACAATCTGTCCATGCAGTTTGTACAAAATTTTGATAAAATAATAGACCCACTGCACACTCCTAATGCATTGGTTCCACTTCAGAAAAAGACTGGGTGATTTAGAATTTCACACTGGAAAGAAATTCAGATGAGGTACATTTTGCAAGCATTCAGAGTGTTTCCCCGAAGTGTTCCACTTTTTTTGCTATAGATAATTTGTACAAACTAAATATGCACGCAATGAGAATAATGGAGTTCAATAATTTTAGCAGTAGGCTTTGTGTGTCTAATTCTCATTTGTACAAACTAAATGCTGTGCCAGGAAAATATAAATTCTTTGATCTGTGTATACTTTATAGATAGGTCAAAGAATTTACATTTTTTCAGCACTGAGGGGAAAAGATTTGACTTGTCTCCTTTGAAACAATGTCTGCTATTTGCTATAAAGGGTAAAAATGAAATCCTTTAAAAAAATAGAATTCTTACCCCTACTGGTTCTGTGTAGGGCACAGTCTGAAGGCATTTTACATACACAGCATCCTTGCTGAAGTTAAGGAAGCTTAGGTATGGTCAAGGTTTGTATAGAAGGCAGTCTGGGAACCTTAAGCCATCTGAGTTTCTCCAAGACGGAGGAAGACAGGATATAGATGGAATTAATAAACAGTAATAAATGTTTTTTCCAAAACAAATATAAAGCTACAATAGGAATCACCAAGAAAAAAATTAAAGAAGTAAATTACTGAAGATGGAAGAACTGACAATAAAATTATCTTTGTATTAGAAGCAGAAAACCACCCAGAAAAACTCATCATTACATGGCTGAAGTATAAACGGGATACTAAAAACAGAATGGTAGGAAGCAGTGAAGCCTGACATAGCTGGCCAAATGCACCCCCCACATGATGTGTGTGAGTGACGCTTGGGGCCCATGACACACACACACACACACACACACACACACACACACACACACACACACACACACCGTGACCCCCCTTGATCTGTGGTCGTTTCCCCACTCACCATTTGTTGAGGGTTACTGGCAGCAAATAACCCGGGGTCTGACTGCACTCCCCACTACACCAGCCGCAACAACGCAGCCACCCCGATTCTGCCGCTCTCCTACCCCCTCAGCGCGCGTCATTTAAGATCCTGGACAGAAGAGCACCTTTAGGAAAACCCCGGGCAGAGCACGGGGCAGTGGGGAAGTCTGGGTGGTGAATTGGGGGTTTGAGTTTCCCGCCCCTGTTAGTGACATGTAGCCTTTTGCCCAATAAGGAAGCAGTGGGCTGAACTTGGATTGGGCAGCTTTGTGATGACATGTGCATGTGGGGATGGTTCAACATTGATTCCGGGAAGGAGAAATTAAAAAAAAGAAAGGTTCAGCCTCCAAAACGGGACTCCAGCCAATCGTAACAGAGACCCGCCCTGCCGACAGCAGGGCCGTGGGGAGTGCTGCTTCTAAAAAACCGCAGCAGAGCGTTTCCCTAATAGACAAACTGCAGTGGGGAACACTAACTCATGCTCAAAAACACCCGGTTCTTACGAGCTCGGTCTGCCTCCACTTTAATTCTGAAATGGGGAAACTCCCTGTGTCTGCTCTCTGCAGGGTCAAGGCCTCTTTGCTGATGATTTAAATCTTTTACAGGCATGATCCTTTGGAGGTCAGAGAGTATAGATCCACTTTAATGAAAGGGTCTGACCAACATATATTCTGAATAGACTCCATGGTCAATTTGATATTAGCTGAATAAGCACTAGTGCTGCTATGGGGAACTTTGAAAAATGAACCCCTAGGAGAACAGGAGGGAAATAAGCAATTCTGTTTTACCTTACAATGATCCTTGATTAGGCATTCAAAACTACACACACTGAATGCAGATAGACGGGAGAACTGGATCCCATGAACAGATGTCTGCAGATAGCTGAATGAATACAGTGGGGAAGGTTGCCAACTTCCAGATGAAGACTGAAGATCACCTGGAATTATAGCAATCAATAGAGATCAGTTCCCATGGAGGTGGGTCCTTTGGAGGGTGGACTCTATGGAATGGGTCCTTTGGAGGGTGGACTCTATGGCATTACACACACTAGCCAGATAGTTTATTTACGGTCATTGACCAGCAAGATCCAAAAAATTAAAATTTACACACACTAAGGTCTGCCCCCTCCCTCAAACTATGCACAATATTAGCTTCCCTCCACCCACACAACCTCTCCCATTTCCCCATTCAGAAATGGCAGCCCTAATCAGAAAAGTAAAAGTGGTTGCAGTTTAGTTTGGGCCTATGGGGCCTGCACTCCAGTTTGTGAGTTGTCTCTTTATGCATGTGTAACCCATGCCATTTTAGTTTTTGTTTTGTTTTGTTTGGATCTTAGGGCCCAGGGGATAAAAGCTCACTGAGCATGTGCAGTTGGTAAGCTTGCTTGCTTATTACCAACTGCAAGAGCTCCACCCGCCTCAGTTGATCTGGTCTGCAGTAGGAAAAGGAGGGCCTGCAGCTCATTTGAGGGAATTTCTTATTTTTCTTACAGGTATGTGTAGGCTTAATAAGAAAGAAAAATATAATAGAATTTCCTCAATGTAATGGAAATATTAGGTTGTTAATGATGTAATCCTCCTCAGTTGATCTGGCCCGCAGTAGAAGGAAGGCCTACAGCTCAATTGAGAGAATTATTTATTTTTTACAGGCCCAAATTGAGAAAAGTCCTGCAGCAGCAACATGCAGAAGGCAAGATGCAGAAGGCCAGATGAGAGAAAGAAGCCCTGCTTTATTAATAGTTTGGACTTTCTTGCTGTTCTTTAATTACTGGACATTGTTAGTGGTGGTAACTGTTCTGAGTGCTTTTTCTGAAAAAATCACTGAAGATTTTGTACAATTGAGTTGTGCTGTATATATATACTCAGAAACACTGGAAAAGGGGAAGTTCTGATAGCATGTGTATTTGTTTGTGTGCAAGGATCACTGTATTTATTGACATCTGGCAGCAAGGCCAGCTACTCTGTGAGCATACAGGTTTTGAACGTCTGCTTTGGTGATTTAAAAAATCCAACAAAACAGAGAAGATAAAGAAGGCTGTTTGACAAGTATTCAAGAAGGCTGGTGTTCTGATGGAGTAATGAGTCCGACATGGGACCACCACCTTTTAAAGGGTTCTGTATCATTGACATCTACCTTACACACAGAAATTAGGTTGCTGAAAATTTTCCTGGCAAGGGAATTCCCGATAGCAGAAGTTTGCTTTTTAAAGATTTTAATATCTGTATTGGTGCTGTTAAATACACAGGAGCAGGGCTAGATAAAGTAGAAAATGAACTCTCATAGCAATGAGAAGCAGGGATCAGAGGAGAAAGAATCAGATGGCTGAGGAACAAAATGGAGGCCTGGTACTGAGAGCATCACACAGAAGGGCATCATGGTTAGTGGCAGGAATGGAATATGACGCAAGCCCTGTTCATAACTTTCAATGAATCCATGTAGAGTGTACAGTGGTGGGATCCAAAAATTTTAGTAACAGGTTCCCATGGTGATGGAATTCAAACTGTGGCGTAGCACCAATGGGGATGGGCGGGGCACGACAGGGGTGTGGCCGGGCATTCCGGGGGCGGGGCATTCCTGGGCGGGGCTGTGGCAAGGACACAGCCACTGTGCCGTCCTAGGGTGGGAAACGAATATGCGCGGGCTGCCACGCACGCCGGTGCACCTCCTGCTAGACTGCTTCAAGTTCTGCGCGCTACTGCTGAGAGGAGGGGCGTAACTAAGGCAAAAATCACATGGCAAAATCACCAATTTGTAACCCCCTCTCGGCACACACAAATAATTAGTAACCCACTCTCGGGAACCTGTGAGAACCTGCTGGATCCCACCTCTGAGAGTGTACCCTTGATTTTTTCTCTATGCATAAGTTGAGCAATTCTCATATTACATTCAACATATGTACACATATGTTATTTGAATCCCACATCAATCCCCAGTTTCATTTGTAAAGTGAACACACGCTGTCTCTTTCTTACAAACAGGTACCCTGTTTCCCCGAAAATAAGACAGTGTCTTATATTAATTTTTGCTCCCAAAGATGCACTATGTCTTATTTTCAGGGGATGTCTTATTTTTCCACTCCGCTGCTGCATGCTCTGGTCGACGGGCATGCTTCCAAACAAAAACTTTGCTACATCTTACTTTTGGGGGATGATTTATATTTAGCACTTCAGCAAAACCTCTACTACGTCTTATTTTCAGGGGATGTCTTATTTTCGGGAAAACAGGGTCGTATGTGTGTTCTAGGGTTGCCAACTTTGCAACACTGCAGGGAGGTCCCTTTTTCTTTTTAAATTTTGCAGGTTGCACATGCACAGCTATGCAGGTGAAGCCAACTGGATTGTGGGATGATTGGAATGGCTGTGGGGGTTCATTTCTCTATGCCTGACCAGCTAGGTATGTATTGCAGGAAATTTTTTTTAAAAAGAGAGAAGCATCCTTGTGCAGAGGTGCGAGAGCAACCTGTTTCCATGGGTTCCAGTCGCTGCCTTCACAACATACATGTGAACAGCAAAAATGTTCCTTTATAATGACTGCAACCCATTTATACATTTGCTGTGTGTAATCCACCTATTTCTTTTCTCCTGTACGGAAAAACAGTCAGAGGAAAAAGAGAAACAGTCTACTTAGCCTGCCATTCCTGCTCATACATTCATAGCATCTTTTGCTGAGTTTAGTTTTGTGTTAGTTTTTTTAACCAGTCCAGGGGCGGCGTGGGGAACACATATGACTGGGTGTCATATCACATTTGGATCCCACTAACTGAAATTCAGTTGTGTACAGCAACATCAAGTGAGAAATCCACCCTCTCCTTGCCATTCTGAGTATTTTTGACTATTTTGGGCTGTGTCTATGTCATTTGTGACCACATCCTCACAGATGTTGCTTATATTACTTCTGCCTTCTGATCAATTGTTTCTATGTTCCTCAACAACAGAAAACACATGACATGCCTGGTCAAGAAATTAGAGATGATCCCTCCTACGAGTGTTATAAATTGCAGTGTTGTAAGATATGGAATATGCGTCTTGATTATCACAGACCAAGCACGTTAATGAGTTGTGATTTAGAACTTAACCATTGCATGTAAGTTTTTTTTATGGTTCAAGATGTGAACACTCCATATATAGCCAATAAATAAATTTAGCTTCTCAAATTCTTAACAATGAAATAAAATGGAGAAGAGGAGAGAGATGTAAGGAGAAAGGCAGAGAATGAAGTAAATAAATAAGTACAAATATTACTGCCTTGTAATTTTACAAGTAAGAATCCACATTGTTTGCTTTTTCTCACACAGTGGGACAGTAATGGGGAAAAATGGTTTTGCCTGTGTTGGAGATGCAACCTCTGAAAAGCGATCACAATTTCTACAGAAGGAAGTAGTTTCACAACAAACTGTAAAACTGATTTCTTCCATCCAATTGTTTTTCAAAACGTCTAGTGCATGCATACCACATCCAACAAGGCTAAACAAACAAAACCCTACAATGTGTCATTTTTTCCTCAGGCAGTCAAGGAAAAGATAAAAATCCTGTTGAATTATTTCTCCCCTAAAATGCTTGGGAATCTCTCTAACTGAATACAGAAAGAAAAAGGAAACATACTACTTTATAACCATGACATTTTTATTAGTGAAGTTGGACTTGAGTTTTTATCTCTGGCTTCTATTTGTTGCAAAAACAGAATCAAACATTCATCTCTGAAATTATAGTGCTACAGATGCAAAAGACTATTTATCCCCACATCAGGGACATTAGGATTTTTTTAATGGAAAAAGAAAAGAATTGATTTCAATGAATAGATGACTGCTCTGCACACCAGTGTACATGAATTGGGTATTAATGGCCACCATTCAACAAATTGTGCAAGGATAAAAAAAATGTATGGACAGGAGAGAGAGAGAATAAATCCAGTCAATGAGCTTTGGCAATAACTTATTGAAAGTTTATTGAAAACTTATGTGAGAAGAGACTGATGTAAACTGCTTTGATCCTCATTGTGGAGAAAAACTGTAGTTTTCCAAGGCAGGAAACAGGAGGAGAAGAAGGAGACAGAAAATTTAAGACAGAGGGGCAATAAAGCTAGGTTCACTTTTGGTGAGGAGGAGAGAAAGTTGCCAACTCCAGAGTGCAAATTTTCTGGAGATTTGAAGGGTGGCAGCTAGGTAGGGTGAGCTTTGAGGAGGACAGGTACCATAGAAGGTTATAATGCCATAAAGTACACCCTCTAAAGCAGCTCTTTCCTCCAGGTTAAGGCTGGGGATCACCTGGAATCACAAATGATCTCCAGATAACAGAGGTCAGTTGTCCTGGAGAAAATGGCTGCTTTGGAGGGTGCACTGTATGGCATTATACCCTACTGAGGTTCTTCACTCCACAAACCTCACCCTCCCAAGGCTGTTCACCCCCAAATCTTCAGAAATTTCCCAACCTGGAGCTGGAAAGCCTAAGGAAAACTGATCTCTGTAGTGGGAAGATGTGTTGTGATTCTGTGAGCTGCTGCTTCAGCTGATGCTTTGGGAGTTTATGAGGAAGCAGGTGGTAGGGTGGGAGTATGATGGGGCAGAAAGAAAGAGTGATGGGGTGGGAGGCAGATGATGATTGGCCATGGTATCTTGCTGGGCTGTCTGCAGGGGATGGAAGTGGGAGCCATTGTTTTACAGTGGTTCATCTCCTACCTCAGTGGTGGTTCCAGAGGGTAGTTGTGGAGGATGTGAGCTCAAAGTCCTGGGAGGTCTCTTGTGGGGTTCCCCAGGGTTCAGTGCTGTCCCCTGCACTATTCAACATCTATATGAACCTGCTGAGAGAACAAAGTCATCAGGAAGTTTGGTGCCAGCTGTTCATCGTGATTCTATCTTTATCAGGTGAGGCAGTGCAGATGCTTGAGCACTACCTGGAAATGGTCATAGATGGGGGAATGAGGGTGAATCGATCGAAACTGAATCCTGACAAGGCAGTGGTGCTGTTTGTGTTCAGTTCTAAGGCTCAGTCCAAACCTTCACCTGGTTTTTGCCCAAAAGGATCAGGTGAGAGATTTGGCGGTTCTCCTGAATATGCAGCTGTCTATGGAGGCTCAGGTGGCAGCTGTTGCTGAGGGGGGCATACCAACATCTCTGGTTGGTTTGCCAGCTCACTTATTTCTGGTCATAGTTGTCCAAGATCTGGTAACCTTCAAGTTGGACTACTGCAATGCACGTTGTGTGGGGCTATTCCTAAAGACAGTCCAGAAGCTGGAGCTTGTGCAGCATGCTGCAGCTTGGCTGCTGACTAACATATTATGCCACTACTTTGCATATTATGCTGTGTGCATATTACACCATGTTCATATTATGCTGGTACTGAAGGGTCTGCACTGGCTCCCAGTTCGATATTGGGTTCAATTTAAGGTATTGGTTATGATCCATAAAGTCCTAAATGGCCTGGAACCAGATTACTTGTGGGAGCGCCTTCTGCCATATAGACCAGCCAAGGTGCTGAGGTAATGGGGGGGGGGGAGATCTGCTAGTGGTCCCTTCCCCTTGTGAAGTGAGGGAGGTGGGGGCTGCACAGAGGGATTTCTCTGTGTTACCCCCCACTTTGTGGAATGTCCTCTCATTAGAGGTTGGACAGGTTCAAACATTATACATTTTTCAGCACCTGGTTAAGACAGTCATTTTCACCCAGGCATTTGACTGATTAATACCATCTACTGGGCTTGTTCAGAACTACTCTCCATTTGCACCTGGGGGAGGGTCACTGAGGGGGCGGTTAATTCCTTTTAGGTATATTTTTAGGAATTTTAGATATGTTTTTAGATAATTCATACCATAATATTTCCCATTACTATGTATGAATGTGAGATTTGGACAATGAAGAAAGCTGACAGGAAGAAAATTGATTCCTTTGAAATGTGGCATTGAAAGAGAGTTTTATGGATCCTATGGACCGTCAAAAAGGCAATTTAGTGGGTTGTACATCAAATCAAGACTGAATTTTCCCTAGAAGCTAAAACGACCAAAACTGAAGTTATCATAATTTGGCCATATTATGAGAAAAGATTCATTGGAAAAGACAATTGTGCTAGGAAAAACTGAAGGCCTCAGGAAGAGGAAGATGCTACATGAGAATAATTGACTCCACAGAGGAAGTCACAGCTCTCCATTTGGAAGACCTGACCAAGGGTCACTGTAAGCCAGAAGCTACTTGACAGCACAACACACAGAGGCAGGAACTGTGGGTTAGATCGCAATATGGCCTTCTGTGTAAGGAAAGTGTCTTGTAACGACAGAATCGTTGTACTAGACACTATGAAAAGGGAAATTAAATCAAAAGCTTTTCTTTTGCAAATACGCTAATTTGGCTAATCTCTTCCACATGAGAACTTCTATCTAGACAGTCTATCTATTCAAGCACTATTTGAACTCTTGCAAATATGCAGGAATAACACTGAGGTTGTTTTTCCTCTGCTCGTGGTTCTTTAGCTCAAACCCAATCATTAGGTAGCTCCTGCTGTGTATATCCATAGCCACCATCGTTTCATAGATAAAAATATGGACACTGTCAGTCACCAGTAGATGGGGCTACAGAAAGTGTCAAAGAATAACAAATAAACACAGTTTCCGAAGCTCTTGAATTCTTTATTGTATGATCACAGGAGACAGCAGAAGAACTCTGATAAGCATGCACAACTAGACCTTAAAATAACATTTCCATTCCTGACAAACTTTCTGCTCACCTTCTCAGCAGCTGACTAACAGGCTGCTTCAAACCAGCTGACGAAAGCTCCTTGTTTACTCATACTCACACTTTCCTGCATTTCTCATCATGTTTCTGGTGTACTTCCTGGTTAACTTCCCCAACTGGAGTGCTGGAGAAGGAAGTAGCCTATGCTAAATTGATCTAATTAGCTGTTCATAATGAAGCTTTTGGGGGGAATTTTTTGTGGGGGGGGGAAGCAATAAGCAAACTCATTACAAAATATTTTATGCCATTTTCTTTTTAAGCCTCATTTCCATTAATATTTGAGTGCTCAACAATAATAGCCTTTTCAACATCACCCTAGCCTTTGTGGCATCAAATCATAAAGTGATTTGGAAGAAAAGCTTCTATGTGACATTAATTCTAGGCTTCATTTCTGACAGATACCTGCACAGCACAGAACCAAATAAAGGAACTAGTTTGGGTGGGGTTTTCCACGGGATAGGGCTTTGTAAAATGGGGCTGCACTTTATAGGATAGGACAATAGGGATGTAAAGTCTGTATGTGTGTGTAGAAAGAGAGAGAAGGCAGCATGGTATAGCTCAGTCTCATCAGAGCTTGGGAACTAAGCAGGGTCAGTACTTGGGTGGGAGACCACCAAGCAAGCGTATGCAGAAGAAGGCAAAGGCAGACCTCCTCTGCTTCTCACTTGCCTTGAAAGCTCCTAACTGGGGTTGCCATATGTCAAGTGTGACATGACAGCACTTTACACACTAAAATTGCCAAACTCCAGTGGTGGCTGATCTCCTGCTAATTCAACTGGTCTTCAAATGACAGAGATCAGCTCCCCTAGAGAAAATGACCAGTTTGGATGGTGGACTCCATGGCATTTTATCATGTTGTCGTCCTCAGGCTCCATTTCCCAAAATTTCCGAGTATTTGCCATTCTGGAAAACTGGCAACCCTATTATACACACACAGAACATGATACTGAATGGAGTTGACATTCCAGCCCAACTTTCTTGGATTGCTGGATAATTACCTAACTACAAACAGAATGTGTTCTAAATTAGCATGTTTTGCAGCTACTTTCCCATGCTTCCATGAATTTTGTATTAGATATTCTGACTCTTAAACAAGCACAGTTTTTGACACAATTGACTGGACGAAGGGCTTTTCTTATTTATAATGCCCTTTATAAAGCATGGACACAGTTGTTGCAAATGCAACTTGCTTTTTTGCATGTCAACATTCAAGCCAGTTTGAAATTCTTTTCAGTGTTATACAAAATTTCATGTTCTGGTCATGACAATTGATTTGGTTTACTGATTTATCATGAGCAGTATGCCATTATGAACACAGGATAAAAGCATTAGAGGCCATTCCATGTATTCTCTTTGACTTTGCTGATGCCGAATTAGATCCTGAAAACAAGACAAGAGAAGGATGCACTTATTCCTCAGTAGTGCTGACTGGAATCATTCAAGTGAACTACTTCCTGCTCTCCGGTACCGATTATAGACCACATCAAAGGGTGAAATGTATCAGTCAGGTAACAATTACATCTCTCCTTTATCTTTCCATTCAAATAACAAATGTCATGAATGTTATGACATTTCAATAGGGAGGTAATATAAGATAGGTACATTCTGTATCAAAATATACATGGTTGCTTATCATTCTTAGAAGAACAAGGTAAGCTGACAGTTAAGAAAGTAATTTGTCACTTAATCGGGAGCAGCAGTGGCGTAGTGGTTAAGAGCAGGCACATTCTAATCTGGAGGAACCAGGTTTGATTCCCCCCTCTGCCGCTTGAGCTGTGGAGGCTTATCTAGGGAATTCAGATTAGCCTGTGCACTCCCACACGCCAGCTGGGTGACCTTGGGCTAGTCACAGCTTCTTGGAGCTCCCCCACCCACCTCACAGGGTGTTTGTTGTGAGGGGGGAAGGGCAAGGAGATTGTAAGCCCCTTTGAGTCTCCTACAGGAGAGAAAGGGGGGATATAAATCCAAACTCCTCCTCCTCCTCTTCTTCTTCTTCTTCTTCTTCTTCTTCTTCTTCTTCTTCTTCTTCTTCTTCTTCTCCTCCTCCTCCTCCTCCTCCTTCTTCTTCATGTAAATTTTTAAAATGGAAAACATGGAATGGAAACAATGGAAAAACCTGTTTTTGATCAAGGAAAGAGTACTCACAGAGATTAAATATTGGTCCAGTAGCACCAAATGTGATGAAGGGAGCTTTCTCCCTCAAAAGCTTGTATTCTAAAAATCTTGGTATAAAAAATCTTGGAATGAAATCTAGCTACACTCTGAAACTTTATACTGGTTTCATTTTGGGATGGAAAAAAACAATTTCACTAGTGTTCTTGGTCTACAATGTCATGGAAGTAAAAGTCTTCACCTGCAAGCCAAGTCTAGACATTGCAAAATTCATTTATTGTATTTATTTTTTAGATTTATATCCCACCCTTCCCAATAGGGC
Source organism: Sphaerodactylus townsendi (assembly GCF_021028975.2). Taxonomy (NCBI): domain Eukaryota; kingdom Metazoa; phylum Chordata; class Lepidosauria; order Squamata; family Sphaerodactylidae; genus Sphaerodactylus; species Sphaerodactylus townsendi. The sequence continues at coordinate 143,135,723 of NC_059425.1, forward strand.
TCAGGGCAGCAAACATCATATAAAATCAATTAAAACAGTACAATGTAAAAAACGGTGTAGACAACAATCCCACCAGTTAAAACTTTAAGCATGTGCTGTAAACTGACTTACTGAACTACACCTACAATAGTTCAATGATAACACATAAGGCCATTTAAATGGCTATTTTGAGGAGATCAGGAATGTGTACTCCTATATACTGTAACAGTCATATATACCACATGTCACCTTTGACGTAAACACAATTCTTTGGATCCATTTTCAGTGCAATTAAAATCAACAGTGGAATAGTACAATCTTAAAACGTTATACCCTACTAAGCCCATCAACTTTAGTGCATCTAGATGACTAACTGCTTAGGACTGTATTGTCAGACTACAAAAATTCAAATTAAGACACATAAAGAGTTTTATTTGAAAATAAACTTTTTACTAATACCCGGCACAGGAGACTATATTGTCAGGAATCCCTCTTAAAAACCATTGAAAACAAAACCAATATAGAATAACAACATTAAAATAACAGCACACAAATAACAAAAAATCAAAACCTCAAAAGCCCAGAAACAAAAATCAGAATACCAGCTACAGCCATGAAAGCAGTGGACACAGATATTGTAGTCATAGGAAATTCAATCTATTAAAAAGTAATTTAATCCAGCATACCTATGACTTTAAATCAGCACCATTTGGAAAGAATCCAGGCAAAAATGTATTTTCATTCCCAATAGCACAGATATGTTACTACTTGGGGTAGGTTTTTGGAGAACATGGCAATGAAGGAAATTATTTATGTGATTTATTGATGTCAGGTGGTAATCTTCAAGCCTATCATAAAAGTAAACTGATTAATAAACCATTTATGACAGACCTCTTATCACTGACTTAACAGTTCTTTCTTCTTGGAGAGGTTGAGACGTGTACGGCTGGCGTGAAAGAAAGACAAGAGATATATCTACAGAAATGTTTGAACATCCTCACCCTATAATTCTTAGGATTCTTTAGCGTCGGTCATGGCAGTTACAGTGGTAGAAAACATTGCTATCCCTGGTCCCAAAGCAGCTCCCAGACTCCACTGCCTGCCCAGTGCATCTACTCCCTTACCCCTATTACCATAACTGTTCCCAGCCTCTGACAGCAACTGAGCAGGAAAATGTGTAACCTAGGTGTGCATAGAGAATGCATTTCTTCCAGGGGCAATTTGAAGCCAATTTTTTAAAAAATATTTTCAGATTTTTCTGCAAACTTGGGCTGCCTACCAAGTCTGTAGAATTATCTGTTCTATGGCATTGTGGCCACACTTGATTAAGACAAGTAGAAAGCCTAAATATTTGCAGGAGGATTTCTTCTCCCACTCCCCCACTACTGAAGCTCCAGGCCCTTCCCCACCACGACCAAACAACTTTTTTTGCATCAGGTCATCTCAAAGTCACCATCACATTATAGAACATGCTCCAGCTCACAAATCTGAACACAACAATGGTCCAAGCCACACAGGGGAAATACTTTTTTTTTACATTTTCAAAATGCTGTTAAAATGTTTAACAACTGTTATAACACTTTAAAGTGTTTTAAGTGTCATGTGACTTAAAATGTTTTCAAAATGTTTTATTAGTGCTGTGAAAATGTTTTATGGTGTTCCAGCACCCCCAGTTGCCCCCAGCATTGGAAACCCAGCACAAAGCCAGGAAGAAAAGGAGGGAGGGACATACACTGGAATAACCGCATAGGATAGCCTTGCCAATGTTATTAAATAGTGGTAAAAGGTGGATCTAAACGGATCCTCATGAATTCATATGATTTTTGAATTAGAATTAAACAAAATCACCATGAAACTGTACAGCATGTCTTCGTCTACAGGCAGCACCAAAACAAGCATGCATCCCACACTCAGCGGCGCTGCAGTGGCACAAAAACCTGCTTGAAAAACATGGATCCTCATTATTTTTGCACTAAGTCACCTCCAAATCACCATCACATCACAGCTCAAGCCCTTAGCTCAGGGGTAGGGAACCTGCGGCTCTCCAGATGTTCACGAACTACAATTCCCATCAGCCCCTACCAGCATGGCCAATTGGCCATGCTGGTAGGGGCTGATGGGAATTGTAGTTCCTGAACATCTGGAGAGCCGCAGGTTCCCTACCCCTGCCTTAGCTACATCTCTGACCACAACAATTTATGCTTCCCACACTCCGTGGTGCTGCAGTGGTGCATGCTTGAAAAACAGATCCTCGTGAATCCTCATGATTTTCCCACTTGGTCACCCCAAAATCACCATCACATCACAGCTCAAGCCCTTAACCACATGTCTCAAGTGGGAAAATCATGATTATCAATGAGATCTGTGTTTTTCAAGCATGTTTTTGCGCCACTGCACAGGGAGAAGGAGGGAGAAAAAGAGGGGGGGGAGACAGAAAAAGAGGGGGAGAAAAAGATTAAAAGAGGGACAGAGAGGGATGGAAAAAGAGAGCGGGGAAAAGACAGAAAAAGAGGGAGCAAAAGAGAAAGCCAACCTCTTGCACAATAGGGGAAGCTGCTGCTCCTGCTGCCTGCCCCCACCCTGCTGGCCTCTCAAAGAGCTGCCGCCTCAAGAGCAGGAAGAGAAGGAGGAAGGGACAGGCAGGCAGGCTCCAGAAAGGCCATTGCACTGTGCTCACCCACAACCCTGATGGACCAGGCAGGCAGGCTGGCATGCATTGTGGTGGTGGGGAGGGGGGGTCCACTGGAGGTCCGGAACAGGGCAACAGGAAGACACCCACCAGCCTCTCACAGGCCACTGCTTTCCTGGAAAGCCTTTTTCAGCTCCCCTTCTCCAAGTAAGTGGGAGGGGAAAGAGCCCTGAGGCGCAAATCTCACGGAGGAAAGATATTCAAGGGGAAGGGAGGCTTGCACCCACCCTCCTCTCCCTGACCTGCTGACTCAGGTGACGAGGGCTTGCATAGTCTTAGGGTGGCAGCACAGATGGGCAGCTGCCTGCCAGGGCCTAAGCCAGGCAGCCCAGGGTAGAAGTGTGGGGGCAATTTTCCACCTCCCCCCATGACTGAACTGCAGCTGCCTGGGGCATTTGTCCCCAGATGTCCCCATGGAATCTTCGTCTCTGAGTTGAAAAGATACAGGATAACTTTCTTCTCCTGCTGTTCCAGGCCACAAAGACTTCCTATAAAATAACATTGGAAGACACCCAGGTTCAGGGGTCCAATCCAATAATCCTAGCTTCTTACATTAATGTGTGATTTCTTTTTCTTTTTTTTGTGCACTGGCATAAATCTGCATATGGTTCACTCTGGGATTACTGGTAATAATTCAACTTTATCATTTCTTTTTCTATAAGGCCCCTCTAGGAAACCCTTTATTTCCATAAATATTTTGTCTACCGTTCCCTTCACATAATGGTTTATCTAGCATTCCACCTGTTCCTCCAATGTATCATAACCAGTGGCGTAGCACCCGGGGGGGACACGTCTTGCACCGGGGGTGTGCAGGTGCAAGGGTGTGGCATGGCATGGCTGTTCTGGAGTGGGCGGTGGCATGGCGGGGGCGCAGGGCACACACTTGCCCCAGTGTAGTTCCCCTTCGCTACATCTCTGATCATAACTTAAACATTTTCTTTTCTAAAGAGACATATTTGGTTGCATACCATTTCAAGGTTGCAAATCCATGTATTAGAGTATTATTATGGGTCTCCAGCACCAATGTGTCGGTGCCACAACTATAAATCAGCCTGATATGCAGCATCAGGAAAAAAGCATTGCAGCATTTCTGAACATGTGTTCCTGTTTTTCCCTATACTTTCAAAGGGTTACCAGTTAATGTTCAGTTGTTGAAGACAAAAGACAGAGATGAAAGATATTTCCACAAAATATTGGCAGACAACTATATTTTAACATGAAGCTAGAAATATTTGCCTATGTATTATCAAAGAGTAATTTCCTGACTAAAAAGCTTTACTATTGCTCAGATTCAATTGCACTGATTTCAAAATTATTTGTTAGGAACCATTTATGTTTCACGTAACTTACTGCTAAACTGCAGCCTGAAACGCAAGCAAGCAAACCAAAAACTCTTTTAGTTCTAAAAGAGTAAGAGCTTTAAAAATATAAAATTCATACTCATATCAAAGGTAAGACTACCATTAGTAACTGGTGTTACTGTTCAGGCAAAAATACAATGTGAAAGCCCTCTGCTGGACAAAATAAAAAATACCCCTTAGCTTCCTCTGCTGCTATTCCCACTTGAGGCTTTATTAAAAAGGGTTGGTTTTTGTGTCCTTACTTTTATAGTGGGTATAGTATTACCCTGAGGTACTCTGACCCAAGGGCTGGCAAGCTCAACGATGACAGTAGCCCATGGATGAGTAGTTTAACGGCTCAGAGCGTGACTGATTCTCATGGTCTCTCTCTGCAAAGCATTTCTCACACTTGGGAAGGCAGAAGATATGGAAGTTTAAGATTACACATTGGCACTGGATTGACCTTCTCGTGTCACCTGTCTACCTGCCAATGAGGCCCCAGCTGGAATTGCCTGCTCTTCCATGTTAAATGGTCTTTCTCATACCTGTCCCTGGTAAAACACAGTCCTTCTTTTTACTTTTGGGGAGGGGCTGCAGATTAATTTCCAATAAGTTGATTACTAATGCACTCATGCATCCGTGCATTAGCTCCCCTATCCATCCCAGCCCATCTCCACATACATCTTCAATACATTAATTAATGTTGCTGAATATGTTTTAGTTGCAGATATTAGATGAGAACCAACTCTTCAGTGTCCATAATTGTGAAATATTGATGTTAAGAACATAAGAACATAAGAACAAGCCAGCTGGATCAGACCAAAGTCCATCTAGTCCAGCTCTCTGCTACTCGCAGTGGCCCACCAGGTGCCTTTGGGAGCTCACATGTAGGATGTGAACGCAATGGCCTTCTGCGGCTGTTGCTCCCGATCACCTGGTCTGTTAAGGCATTTGCAATCTCAGATCAAGGAGGATCAAGATTGGTAGCCATAAATCAACTTCTCCTCCATAAATCTGTCCAAGCCCCTTTTAAAGCTATCCAGGTTAGTGGCCATCACCACCTCCTGTGGCAGCATATTCCAAACACCAATCACACGTTGCGTGAAGAAATGTTTCCTTTTATTAGTCCTAATTCTTCCCCCCAGCATTTTCAATGAATGCCCCCTGGTTCTAGTATTGTGAGAAAGAGAGAAAAAATTCTCTCTGTCAACATTTTCTACCCCATGCATAATTTTGTAGACTTCAATCCTCCCCCCCCTCAGCCGCCTCCTCTCCAAACTAAAGAGTCCCAAACGCTGCAGCCTCTCCTCATAGGGAAGGTGCTCCAGTCCCTCAATCATCCTTGTTGCCCTTCTCTGCACTTTTTCTATCTCCTCAATATCCTTTTTGAGATGTGGCGACCAGAACTGGACACAGTACTCCAAGTGCAGTCGCACCACTGCTTTATATAAGGGCATGACAATCTTTGCAGTTTTATTCTCAATTCCTTTTCTAATGATCCCCAGCATAGAGTTTGCCTTTTTTACAGCTGCCATGCATTGAGTTGACATTCCCATGGAACTATCAACTAAGACGCCTAAATCCCTTTCCTGGTCTGTGACTGATAGCACTGACCCCTGTAGCGTGTATGTGAAGTTTGGATTTTTTGCCCCTATGTGCATCCCTTTACATTTTGCTACATTGAACTGCATTTGCCATTTCTGAGCCCACTCACCTAATTTATCAAGGTCCGCTTGGAGCTCTTCGCAATCCTTTGTGGTTCTCACCACCCTACATAATTTGGTATCATCTGCAAACTTGGCCACCACGCTACCCACCCCTACTTCCATGTTCATGTCTCATATCCACCAACCATGCAGTGGCATACTGAATTTATTTATTTATTATAGATAATAACTGACAAAAGAAAACAGAATCATATCATAGTAACACTCAGTTCTAGTGAGTAAGAGAGGAAACAAAATTATATCATACTAGCAGTAAAGTCACATTGTATGAACAAATATAATGGGCTCTAGAAAACTCTTAGCAGGTTAACAGCAACCACAAAGGGGGTCAATCCTTTTTTTTTAATCCTTGGCTCTGTACCACTACCTCCCTCCTCTTTATTTATTATTTATTTATTTTATTGGACTTATATACTGCCCCATCCCCGAAGGGCTCTGGGCGGTGCACAACATATAAAATACAGTATAAAATAAGTAGTAATTTAAGGCAGTGATAAAAAGTTTTCATTTCCTATTTCAATTATAAAACTCAACAAATTAAAGTGGCGTCCAGCATTCCAGTAATAAAAATCCCTCCCCCCTCAGAGAGGGAGGCATGGCGAGTCTTGTTGGATGACAGGTGGCCCAGTTGTCAAGGGCCGAAGAAAGGGGGCACTATTAGCGGCTGGTTCCTCCAAAGGCCCGGCGGAACAGCTCCGTCTTACAGGCCCTGCGGAACTCCCCAAGGTCCCGCAGGGCCCGGACAGCTGGTGGAAGAGCGTTCCACCAGGCCGGGGCCAGGGCCGTAAAGGTCCTGGCCCGTGTGGAGGCCAGCCGCACCACTGAAGGGCCAGGGACCACCAGTAAATTGGCCTCCGCGGATCGGAGAGGCCGTGTAGGGACATATGGGGTGATGCGGTCTCTAAGATACGATGGTCCCAGGCCGCGAATGGCCTTGAAGGTCAACACCAGTACCTTGAAGATGATCCGGAACTCTACTGGAAGCCAATGCAGCTGGCGCAGCACAGGCTGGATGTGTTCCCAGGCGGCGCTGCCTGTCAGCAAGCGAGCAAGTACAGGCATCTTTCTCCTCCTGTTTCCAGATGTCTGTTACTCTTCTCAGATACCTGTATCACCACATAATAGCAGAGGCGTAGCTCAGCCATACTGCACCCGGTGCGCACTCTGTGTTTTCCGCACACACACACACCCGCAGTGCCCCCCCACACACACACACACTTGCCTTAGTTCAGCCTGAAGGTGCAGGCTGGAAAAAGTGGCCTGTTCACTTGAGGCTGAAAACGGCCTGATGGAAACTACACTTCCCAGGAGACCTTGGGACTCGCAAGATCTCCTGGGAAGTGTAGTTCCCACCAGGCCATTTTCAGTCTCAAGTGAACAGGCCACTTTTCCACCTGCACTTTCAGGATGAACTAAGGAAAGTGTGAGGAGGCAGGGGTGGGGGGTGCTGTGGGGGGATTTTCCACATACCCCCAGGCATATGCTCGGTGCAATGCACACATTTCTGCCCCTGGTAGCTCCACCTCTGCATAAAAGTTAATGGTGTAGTTGTGGCCACCAGTAGTCATGAACCTCCCATGGGAAGTGGTAGATGCCTGTACTTGCTCGTCCTCAGGCAGCTGCAGTTGGTACGCTGACTGTAATTATTCAGCAGTGGGGAAGAAGGGGGAGAACAGGAGAGAGTAAGTAACCACCAAATTCCACTGTTTTGTTTGTGTTGTTTTTTACCTGTTCTGTGTAAGTCCTCCCCGCAGCCGTGTGTGTGGTGGTTGGGTGGAAGTGAGTCATGAATTGCTGGAAATGAGTCATTGCCACTATGGCTAGCTTTTTATGTAATGGGATAATATTATATATAAAGGTGTTGATGTGATTGAATGCAGAAGGAATGTCCAAAGCTTATAAAGCAAAGTCTGATTAAATAATCTTAGTCAAACTTCAGGGAAAGCCTATCAACATAACCATCATCCAATTTTATGCCCCAACTACAGATGCTGATGAAGAAGAAATTGGCAGCTTTTATGCAAGTATCCAGGAAAAAATTGATCCCACACCTAAACTAGATGTGCTGATAATCATAGGTGACTGAAACTCCGAAGTAGGAAACAAAGCAGAATTAAATATTGGCAGATTTAGGCAGGGAGCAAGAAATAAAGCAAGACACCAACTCATAGAATTTTGTAAGGACAACAATTTTTTCATTGCAGACATATGTTTCAGGGAACCAAATAGACCATTTTATACATGGACATCATTAGATGGTCAGTATGGAAACCAAATAGATTGCATAATTGGAAGCAGAAGATGGAGAAGCTCAGTTCTCTCTACTAAAACAAGATCTAGAGCCCACAAATTGTTAATATCAAAATTAGACTACAGCTGAAGAAAAACAGATCATTCATAGTGCCAAAATACAATCTAAGTAGCATTCCTGAAGAATTTAAAGGCCGTTTAAAGAATAGATTTGCATGACTAAATTCAAGTGAATTTAAACCTGAAGAACTATGGGTTGAAACTAGAGATATTATCAGGCCAGAATGCACAGAGTGTCACTGTAGCCAAAAGAAATGAAAAGTCTTGATGGACGACTGAGGAAATTCTTAAAATTGCTAAAGACGGATAAGAAACAAAAGTAAAAGGTGACATTATTTCCCAGAATAATCTTTTGAAGAACAACCTACAGTTTTAGAAAGTGAAGTGAAACTGAGAACAATTGGGGGAAATAAATCACCAGGAGCAGATGGGATACCAATAGAGCTATTCCAAGCCTCAGAAACAGAATCCATCAAAATTCTGACAAGAATATGCCAACAAATATGGAAAAGAAGAAAAACAATGGCCCAGTTCCAAAAAAGGAGATGTCAAAGACTGCATCAGCTATCAGACCACCAAATTAATTTCCCACAAGAGTAAAGTGATGCTAAAAATCTTACAACAGACTGTTACCATATATGGAATGAAAAATGCCTAATGTTCAAGCCGGAGTCAGAAAACGAAGAGGCACTACAAATCAAATTGCAAATTAACATTGGTTACTGGAACATACAAGAGAATTTCAGAAGAAAATCAGCTTATGTTTCAGAGGCCCTTTCCACACAGCGGCGGAAACGCACCTCCACCGGCATAAATTATGCTGGTGGAGGCTCAGGGACTGCTTGCATGGTAGCGTGCAAGCAGCCCCAAAGATCTGCCAACCCGGAGAAGGGGCTCCGCCGGATGCAGCAGCACCGTCTTGGTCGCCCTCGAGCGGTGCAAAGGCACCACTTTCAAGCCTCGCTCGTTGAGCAAGGTTTTTGAAAAGCGGCAGCTTCCCACCGGTGCATTGCAAACAGCGCTCTAGGGATGGCGTTTTTTCCGTCCCGAGGGTGCTGTTATTTGACTGTGCAGAAATGGCCAGAGATTACAATACTACAATACTATCCTCCCCTCCCTAGCATGCCACCCCTCCCTCCCCTTCCCTTGCATGCCACCCTCCCCCTCTCTCCCCTCCCCCTCCCTCTGCTAGGGTGGGTGGGCCATGTCCAGATGCTTGGCCCCCTCCCCTCCCTTGCATGCCTCCCCTCCCTCCCTCCACCTTCCCTTGCATGCCACCCCTCCCTCCCTCCCTCCCTCCCTCCCTTTCCTTGCATGCCACCTTCCCTTACCTTTCCTTGCAGTGAGGTGGTGCTGTAACGGTGCTGTGTCCTGCTGCCAAGGGCTTTGGTGAGACTGCCCGAGTGCAATCCTAAATAGGTCTACTCAGAATTCTACACAAGTAGGCTAACTCCCAGGAAAGTGTTCTTAGGATTGCACTGCAATATTCTTAAGGTAGACATCATAACCTGGAAATGGTAAATCCTTGAAACAGAAATAAAAAATGATGTTTTGTTTCTTGTATGAGACTGAGTAAACATTTCACCTAGTTTTAATAATTACTTTGCTGAAGGTTTGTAATTAATGATGTACTTAGTTAATTTACTTAGATTAGAAACCACTGCAAAAGACATGTGATTTAAACATAATTTATTTAGTGGACTTTTTCCAAGGATAAGTAATAAGATGGCAGCCATCATGGTTAAATAAATGTACAACTACAAAATTAATTTTTACAATTTTAATACTCACTTACTAATGGTGCCTTTCATTATCTGTTTTACTGGCCAAAGTATTGACTGTTCTATTACCATTAAAATATGTTTACAAGTGCAATGTTGACTTTTTTCCCTCTTTGGGAAAAAAGCATTTTTGCAAGCTTTTAACTTTTTTTAAAATTTTCATAGTATGTGAGGTGATTTTTGGCTTCATAACATGCATAATTTATTATCAGTAACAACGTCAAGAGAACCATTTTCTGTTGGTGATTTAATACTTATACATTAATTATGAGAAATACAAAGATACTAGATAGCTATGTATAAAGTAATTGGTATTTTTATTTTTATAGAAATAATGCATGGGAAAATACATGCATTATTCACAACACCAATTTACTTTCACAATAGGCTTCACTACTGAAAGTGAACCAACTTTTTTTGCAACTTTAGTAGATAGTCTGCTAATTTTAACTTTTGCCAACTGCCATATTCTGACATGAATTTTAACTAATGTAAAGTAAAAAAATGATTGCTCAGTTGCCAGCATTCGTTTCTTGTACTGAGATGCCCAAACCCATGAGCAGAATAAAACTGTGCTTGATCCTACCTTATGAGACCTAACTTGTTGGGAAGAACTTCTGCCTTAGTGAAAGAAAAATGAGCATTCTGTTTAAACTGAATAAATAATAGACTAGAATCATAGAGTTGGAAGAGATCACAAACAGCCATCCAGTCCAATCGTCTGCCATGTGGGAACACACAATCAAAGCACTCCTGACAGATGACCATCCAGCCTCTGTTTAAAAATCTCCGAAGGTGACTCCACAATCCGAGACAGAGTATTCCACTGTCAAACAGCCCTTACTGTCAGGAAGTTCTTCCTAATGTTTAGGCGGAATCTCTTTTCTTGTAATTTGAATCCATTACTCCATGTTCTAATCTCTAGAGCAGCAGTAGACAAGCTTGCTTCCTCTTCAGTGTGACATCCCTTCAAATATTTAAACACGGCTACCATGTCACCCCTTAACCATCTCTTCTCCAGACTAAACATACCCAACTCCATAAATCTCTCCTCATAGTAGGGCATGGATTCCAGTCCTTTTTACGATTTTGATTGCCTTCCTCTGGACATGCTCCAGCTTGTCCATATCCTTCTCAAATTGCAGTGCCCAGAACTGGACACAACATTACAGGTGAGGCCTGACCAACGCAGAATAAAGTAGCACTATAAATAAAATGTTATGAACATTATGGAATGAAATATAGAAGACTCTATTATTCTTGCAAATGTTTCTAATTCTTTATTTTCACCAAATCCAATAGCTTCTTCTCTAACATACTACTGGCTTTTTTTGTAGGTCTTTCCCCATATCATACCACTCCTATGAAACATTTCAAAATCTACTAATGGAGGATGAGTTTTTGAGAATCTCCAGGCAGATGAGGAATTTATCAAATCTAGAGAATATACAGCTGGAGGATGTTTGTATATGCCAACTCATAAACGGTTCTTTCTCTTAAGTTTTACAAAACGTTATCTTAAATATCCGTTATTCATGCATTGGTAGTAAAATCTTACATTTCCTTAATTCCTTCCATTTAGGACATGTGCCTCATAGGTTTTCATATTTGGTTCATCATGTTGCATATTTCTTCTGAAAGTTCTCATTTTTGATCTTGCTTCCACTACCACTATGTGTTTGAACCTCAACTTTTTGTTTTTCTATTTCAGTCCACAAAACAGCATCCATATCTTTTTTGGAAAAGGATAGTGGACTTCTGTAGGCCACTGAAAAGAGAACTGTGTTTCAGATGCCAACATGGGTAAATAATAATTTTCCCCATCCTACGTCTTCATGTGCGCCTATTGCATTTTGCAAAGCTGCACACATTCAAACCAAAACCCTTTCTCTGATCAAGAATATGGCATAGAAAATGGAATAAATGTGCAGTCCTCCATATTTTTTCTGTCCTTGTCTTTTCATTTTGTCCTTATCCATTCAGTGTTACACTCTGTGCTACATACATTTATTTGAGGATGTCATATTGAATCAAGCAAGAAGATTTTGAATGGCACCTCAAGTGGGTAAAATAATGGAAAAACCTGTTTTGCTCCCATCGTAAACTCAATTTTGAGTTTGACAATGAAAATTGTGCCTGGTAACAGCACATCTTACAATGCCTTCATTTTTAAAACTGGTTTGTCAATAAGTTTATGCCAAGGCAACTTATGTTTACATTCTATCAAACAGTGCCATTTTGTTTTTTACTTATGTTTCAGGGACTTATGATTCCTGGAGGGATGAAATCCATGGCTATATCTAATTATTTCACAGTATTATATGTGGCTGTTGTGTGCCATAACACTGTTTCTTGCATGTCAGCCTGCAGTCTGGGAGAAACCATCAAGCTGTAGAGAACAAGAGCTTCTACAAACATATTAGTTTGTGACAGTGTACAGGTGTAAAAGCCTTGCACCCAGTCCCATCCATGTTCATCTTACACAGCAGGTTATTGGAATGGGTGGATAGAAATGCCAGAAAAGACTGGCTCTTCAAAATTATCAGATGTATTTTTAAGAATGTTGCAAAAAAGATCTTGATGCATTTAATAATATATTTGACTCCCACAGTTAAAAGGAAATTCAAATTTATATAAATACACCATCTAATTCAGACTTTTCCCACCTCTGCACCCCCACATCATGGAGTGTCTAGTTTCAACCAGCAGCCTAATACTGCAATGGTCATTTACACAGAATGACACAGAATGGAGGGGCTGACCGATCCATAGCCTGTAAGGAAAGACTGTGCTCATTATTTTTATTTAAGGATGGACATATGAGGTGAAAGTAATTTGCAGTATCACACTAAACAAAATTACACACTTCTAAGCCCATTAATGTCAATGGGTTTAAAAGGACATAATTTTGTTTAGGGTGACATTGGTCCATTCTGCACAGTACAAAAAAAGCCATCTGTGGATGTCTTAAAAAGAAGTGACTGCCTCTTTTCACTCTACATAGCCAAAATAAGACACCTAAAAGAGGCGGCTTCTGGTATGCTTTTCACACAGCAGAGGCTGTTATCTGCCCAACCATTTTGGTTTTTTGGTCCGTTTCGCCCCCAGCTTGGGCCTGACGTTTTCTGTGCAGCTGAAGGTATTTTCCCCACCATGATTTGCTGAAGGTTGCCCCAGGACATTTCCTCAGCAGGCACCAATCCTGGGCACCTTTTCAGCCCCAAAGGTACATAGTTGTACGCAGCTGATTCTGCCAATTCTAGCAATATATAACTTTCCTATTCTTAAAAAAATCTCGATGAGTTATCTCCATAGCTAAGCAGACACAAATATGAGAATTTTAGCTGCTCAGAAAGACCTATCCACCTTCCTTTGCAAAGCATTGGGTTGATTGCCTTCCACAGACCGACAGTTTTTCTGTGCAGTAAGGGAAAAAATTGTTTTAAATCATTCCACACAGGCAGGCAAAACATGTCTTGCAAAAAAGAAGCCTTGAGCTAAAATAAAGCATCCTGAGGACATCCTGGGAAGAAAGCTGCACAGAGTGCTTTCCCAGGACACCTTTTTTAGCATCCCCAGGACGTCTTATTTAGGTGGTGTGGAATGGACCAGTGTTCAGTACACATTTGCTTCATTTTAAGGCATATGTTTTAAGGACAAATTTATTCATTTATACTCCACCTTTCTTCCCACAGGGAACGTGAAGTAGCATATACTGTTCTTCTCTCCTCCATTTTATCATCACAACAATGTGATTGTCGTGATAGATTAGACTGAGACAGATTAGACTGAGAGTATTTGGCCCAAAGTCACTCAGCAAGCATCCATGTCTTAGTGACAATTTGAATCTAGACCTCACATATCACAGACTGACACTCAGACCACTTCACCAGACTGACACTCAAGGTCAAAGAATGTGTGTAGAAATTGATTTGTATAATATAGTCTAAGGATGTATGTACACAAACACCAGTCAGCAAATAATTTTAAAACCGGTTGTACTTGGGCCCAAAATAAGTTCATGGGATTTGTACTGTCTCATTGCTCTTTATGCTTTGTCTATTAGCACATCAGCAACCAAACCATAGAATCCAGATAGTAAAACCGGGTAATAATCAGAAATGTGTTTATTGCATTTGGGTCTATGTTGAACAAATGATGCTGATACTGTGTTATCTATAAGACAACTTGCCTGCCTTTTCAACTGTAAACACAGATGCAGCCCCATCATTAAAACTGGAAAAATTAGTTAACATTTTAACAGCATTTTCACAGGCATTTTGGGAGAATTGTCATGATTCACTTCATTTCCAAGGAAAACCACATGGGATTTTAATCAAAATACTCTGGTTTAAACTGAAACAGGATGATCATGCTGTTTAACTGTTTTGTCTTGCTTAGAAAAAAAAGGAAGAAATTAACAGAGATAATAAAAATCATTAATTCCACCTAAAGTGTGGTAACTCTAGAAGACACACAAGTACTGGAGAAGGACAAATGCAGTAACATTTTGACTCCAGTTTTTTTTTAAAAAAATCTCCTGACTTAACCCTCAAGGATTCATCTTTGGCTGCAAGATGTCAGTGTGACAGTATCTTCTTCCCATAACTCAAATACTTTGCCTGAAAGGATATCACTGGTAAGACGTGAAAGAGGAGACCATGGGTTCAGTTCCCAATGGGAAACTATATCTAGTACATAGTTTTTTTAAAAAAAAAAAGACACAGAAAGAAAGCATGTAAAATCATTTAAAAATCTCCAGGCAAAATTTACATGCTTAAATGGACAGAACATCTTCATATGAGATATTTGTTACAAATCTGTAAAACTGAACAATATAATAGCTTTTGTTAAAAATATAGCCAGGCACATTTTGGCTAGGATAGAAAACCAGACAGTGCCTTAAAAGAACAATCATGAGAAGATGTAGAGAAACAGAAACTTTGAGTGGCATTTAAAATAAGTGCTGGTCCAATTGGACCTCCTTACATTTGAAACAATATCAGTATCAAGCTAGTGTACTTGTATCAAGCAGTAACTGTTCCAACTGTTGCATTAGTCAGGACGCCACCTTGGAATCCCACATAAAGAAAGAAAATGCCCGTGTGGCATGGGTACTGTGGAAACAGTATCTCATATGCTGTTGAATTGTCCTTTTTATGAGATAGATAGGAAGAAGCACATAATTCCCTTCCTGCATGGGCGTGAAGGCATTACAGATAAACAGAAGGTTATATATCTTTTAAATAGCCACAACTACGAGCTGTTGGAAGTGGTGGCTAAATTTTTAAATGGTGTTATTTTAACTCGTCAGAAGTTGTAAAGGCTGTTATTATCTTGAAATGTTAATGTTAAACTACTTATATGCCATTAAAGGTATTCGAAATCAATTCAATTACATTAGTCAGGAAATTAATCCTCTTTTTACTAATCATCTTTTGGTTTCAAAGTATTCCAGATGAGATCTTTCAATCAAAACAGAGGCCAAAAAACATGCCATCAGTGCTGTTGTCTTCTCATGCTTGTGAGACAGGAAAGTGTGGACAAGTGATCTGTCTGAACTTTTCTTCCTAGTGGTGATTAAAGCCTCAATTAGATGGGCACCGTTAGTTCCCTAGTTGCTGGTTGGCCCAAGCACTTGGCCGGCCCAGTCCTTTATAGGTTCAGGCCAGCCTCTTTCCTGATGACATCACGGGGTAAGCGCTGCGATGCCTGCCTGCCCTGCCATGGCATGGCTACAAGCCCACTTCTGCCTTTACCAGGTTTGAAGCTGGGGACTCCTTCCTGCCCATCCTGAGAAGCAACTGCGGCAGCGCTGATTCACGGCCGCTCTTTGTGGAGTACGCAGTTTAAAATAAAGTAAAATATTGTGTCTGGTATCTCAGTGCCACAAGGGCATAGCCTCTCCTGGAATGGGATATGAAAGAAAATATATAGTTTAATTGTTTTGGCCTGCCTTTCAGAGCACTAAAACAGAAACATATTCTGTTTTTATTATGACAATATTTTTAACAGCAAATAATTGAGCCATCAGAATTGGATCTCATGAGTGCAGTCCTGTGCTTGCTTTCAAGTAAACATCCACAGGATAAGATTGCCATTCCAGCTTCTGTATATTTTCAGTTACATCATCGTCTTATCCCCTCCTTTTTGCATTTCCAAGCAAAGAAGAAACATTTCTGCAAATGTGCTATTACTCTCATCCTTTGAGTTTGCCAAAGGCAGACAAAAACAACCTCATATGGAGACTAAAAGGAAAACTAAGATGTGTGAGTGGGCATATATTACGCACTGTGTGTGTACAGGGTCTCCTTAAAAACTAAATGTGCCAGGCTGGTTACAGAGCCTGTAAATTTTTTCCTACCCACAAAACAAGAAGAAGAAGAGTTTGGATTTATATCCCCCCTTTCTCTCCTGTAGGAGACTCAAAGGGGCTTCCAATCTCCTTGCCCTTCCCCCCTCACAACAAACACCCTGTGAGGTGGGTGGAGCTGAGACAGCTCCGAAAAACTGTGACTAGCACAAGGTCACCCAGCTGGTGTGTGTGGGAGTGCACAGACTAATCTGAATTCCCCAGATAAGCCTTCACAGCTCAGGCAGCAGAGCGGGGAATCATCCAGTTCCTCCAGATTAGAATACACCTGCTCTTTACCACTACGCCACTGCTGCTCCAAGACAGGCTTCCAGGAGCATTTGTTTTCTTCTTTGAATTTTTTTTAAATGCTTTGTGAATTTTTTGTAACTACAATGCAAGATTTTTGTGATCAGGTTATAAGCTTCATGACTATATCAGAGCAAAACATCTATTTCTCTGGGTTACACCATTTCCAAAAGGTAGAATAGTCAGTAGTAATTATTTTTGGGTTACCCTGAAATTATCATATTTATTGCCCTTCTTGTTTTTCCAGAATATCCCTGGGACAAAATCAAGCTAACTTTTTCCATACTCTATGTAGGATTAAGAAGAAAATATTATTTGGTATTTCTTCATTTTTGGAATGCTCCAAGCATCACAAAAATGAACTTTTACATCTGGCCTATGTTAGATTAAGACCAAGGCCAGCCGACCATTTAGGCAAACTAATGTGTCACCCAACGTGCTAGCATTTTCATCATTTATTCACTTTGAAAAAAGTTCATCCTTGCTATGTCAGAAGATGAATTATGAATGTATCTAAATCTCAACATGCCCATATATGTGGACATTTAAATCCAGAGGCTGGAGCCATGAACTAACAAGACAGATTTTTCTATAACCCTCCCCAGGTTTGCAGAAACATCTGAAATTTTCAAAAAATAACCCCTCCCCAAAATAATAGAAGCAGTTTTTGTAGCTTTAAGAAATGAATGTTCTCTCAGTTGCCATTGCAGAGATTTCTAGGCAACCATAACAGTATTGCTAACCTTAACATTCATGTTTCTGGCAGTGAAAGGAAGAGGGAGCGGACAGAGCCCTTCCCAGGACTATTTTAGTTTTTAAGGGAGGACTCACCAGGCCAGACCCTGCAGCAACCACATCACGACTTGTGATTATGTGATTTGCTTGATTCCCTTAAGCTCAGTTGGTTGTTACTGTTTAGTAACAGTCACATCATGAAAGCCGGTGTGATGTAGCGATTAGAGTTTCAAACTAGAATGCGGGGGTAGTGGTGTAGCACCAATGGGACGGGGGGCGTGACGCCCTGGCAGGGGCATGGCCAGACCATGGAGGGGGCTTGGCGGGGGTGTTCCGGGGCGGGGGCAGGCAGCGCCGCAGCAGGGGTGCAGAATGCGCGCATGCCATGGGCGCAGTTCCCCCTTGGGGAGCAAGTCTGAATCTCTAATCTGCTGAGGAAGCTTCCTGGGCAACCATAGACCAGTCATACATTCTCAACCTAATTTACAGTTTTTGTGAAAATAAAATGTAATAGAGGAGAATAATGTAAGCTTCTTTGGGTTCCCATTAGGTTGGGAAATACTTGAAAATGTTGAGGGTGGAGTCTGATGAGAGCAGGTTCAGGGAGATGAAGGATATAAAGCCATAGAGTCCACCTTTCAAAATGACTATTTTCTCCAGGTAAACAGATCTCTGTCACCTGGAGATCAGTTGTAATAGCAGGAGATCTCCTGTCACCACCTGTTGGGGCCAACTCATACTTTAAATGCAAAAAGTATTGCTCGCAATCTACCAGCAACATTCTAGCATCTCCTCTTGTGATCCAATACATTCATATCTTATCACCTGTCTCACATCTGACATTCTTCTTCATACGACACTGCATATGAGAACTGTAACAGAGCAGCCCCTTTAGAATTGGTTAACTCAATCCTTTGGAGGCTTCCAATAGACCACATTGCAGAGAGAAAAGAGAATAATTGGGTAAAAGCAGGGGCAGGGATCATGGCTTAGTAGTAGAAACCTGCTTGGTATGGATAAAAATGTCTAGGTTAACTCTTTAGAATCTCCAATTAAGAATCATGTGCAAGTTGGCAATGTATAAGAACTCTAACTGAAAGCCCAGAGAGCTGCTGCCAGTCTAACTAGGCAATACTGAGCATGTGCTTATGTGTCCAAGTGTATAACAAGACATTATTTCTCTCAGAATTATTTCTCTCAGAATTTCAGTTGAATATATGTGCATGAATGTGAAAAAGAATGCAAAATTTGGAACTGATCATTGTTAGATTTCGTTTAGAGTCATGGATATGCCCAGTAGTGTGTGTGAATGCAGTTTGTAGAAACTTCTCCAGAGACATAAATGTAAAAGGTAAAACTTACATTTATTCAATCATCTTCAGTTCACAACTTTGTTCCAAGAAAAGGTAGTTAGAAAGAACCCTAGACTAAAGAGATTACTTTCCCTATGACAAGTGGGCACAACTAACGCCCATCACGTGTGCGGAAGTGAGTGGATGCTGCAGTGGCAAAGGCCCCACTGAGCAGGCTGCCATTGACCATGCGCTCTGT
This sequence comes from Sphaerodactylus townsendi, assembly GCF_021028975.2. Classification (NCBI taxonomy): domain Eukaryota; kingdom Metazoa; phylum Chordata; class Lepidosauria; order Squamata; family Sphaerodactylidae; genus Sphaerodactylus; species Sphaerodactylus townsendi. Next base: position 143,154,496 of record NC_059425.1, read on the forward strand.
TCAAAGGCTAGAGCAGAAGTGAAGCTAGCATGGGGAAGAAAGGAAGTTAGTGGGCGGTCTCCTGGCCCAGACAAGGAGGGCAAACAAGAGAGGCAACATCACAGTTAGAATGATATACAGCACCCCCCAGTGTCCAGGCATGCAGGAGTCGCTTATTCCAACAATCATTGCCCTCAGACCAATGGAAAAGATAGTCTTTCAACAGAGGTCCCTGTTCATTGTCTTTTCCTAGATTGATGAATTCAGCAACACTGTAAGACACTCATAGCACACACTATTCCCTTCCTGTCAAAGCAATGATACTTTCAAAATTGACAAGTGGTTGTTCTAGAAGCTCATTGTCCATAGAAGCTATAACAGCCAGGAGATCGTAAATAATGCTGGTGAGGCAACACTGAGATGTGGTTTTAAAGCAGCGGTTCTCAACCTGTGGGTTGCGACCCCTTTCGGGGTCAAATGACCCTTTCACAGGGGTCGCCTAAGACTCTCTGCATCAGTGTTCTCCATCTGTAAAATGGATAAATTTAGGGTTGGGGGTCAACACAGCATGAGGAACTATATTAAAGGGTTGTGGCGTTAGGAAAGTTGAGAACCACTGTTTTAAAGTTCCTACAGAATCAGTCACACACCACTCTCCAGAGCTATGACTCTTTAGGTTGGCAGCTGAACCCAACATCTCCAAGATGCTAAAAAAAATAGCCTCAAGAAGATCTCTCATAGTAACATTTCTTATCAAAAGGAAAGACAAAAAGAAGGCCCTCCCAACATAAAAGTGGCAGATACATGTCAAATACACATTTCAGATCCTCAGGAACATTTCCATGTTGAAAGGTAAAAAATGTATCAGTGAGACAGAGTTCATGAGATTGAAAACTCATCAAAAGCATCTATTCCTGTTGGCAGAGATTTAGTATCTGTTGGATATCAAAGTGACAGAAATGGACTGTCAGGGTCACATTGGAAATTACTCCACTGTTTTCATCATTCCTAAAAAGAACAAGGTTGTAAAAAACATCAGTCCAAAAGTTCAACAAATACTTCCGAAAGAGATAGTATCCATACAGTCCCCTACCCTTTGGTTTAACATCAATTTCCTTGAGGTTTACCAGGACTTTTCCTTGCACAGATATCCACATAAGTTCACCCTCAAAAACAAAAGCTTGGGAAGACAGTCAAATGGATGTCAATTGCTTGAAGGATTATGGGTTTGTCATAAATATAGACAAGAGTTCTCTGCATCCGCAGCAGCAAATAGACCACTTGGTAATAACCCTTGATATGCTTCAGGACAGAATGTTCTTTTCACTAGAGAGGCAGCTAAAGGTGACTGCTTTCACCAAGAGTGTCACATACAAATACTAGGCAGATGTGATAGAGCTGGCTCAGCTGCTGGGGGTGTTGGTATCCTGCTATGAAGCAATGGCCAGATTCCATGTCCAGTCTCCACAGAGGATCCTTCTGTCTTTTCAGTAAGAAATAGCAGGACATCCTCAGACACATGCCCAATAAAGCAGCATGGCAATTTGTGGCAGTGATATAATTGTAAGTCTTTTCAATTGGAGAGCACACCTTGTAAATAAAACACACACACACACATCATTGTTAATCATGTATTTGTATGACTATCAACAAACTTAAACTCTGTCATATGCTTGGCACCCCTGGCCTTTTAGTGTTAGATCAAGGCAGCATATTTTGATAAAACACACAAAGATAACACCTAGCCAAAGCTTATTTAAGGCAAAGATGGCATAAGATTAATATCTTTCCTGAGGGAATTCATCCAAATATTAGTAGACAGGTAGGACAAATGGAACAAATGTGGCCCTTGCAGGTATTTCTGTTTTTCCTTCTCATTTAGAGGTTCGGCTGTTAATCAGGAACTGTGTGAGAGATCATTTTGGCAGCGTGAGTTTGGCTGTGAAGGCCTTGATTTCTGGAACTGCTAAGCTTTGTATTTACTTATTTATTAAAACATATCCTGCATTTTCTCACTGATCAAGGGAACCCGCTATAGAATAGACACTGGGTCATTCTGGTAAGATTATGTTGGCTGACATCTATATCTAATTCCCAACTCTGCTCCCTGCATGTGGATACTTAAACCTGCAGATAGGAGGCAGAGTGACCCCCCCACAGGCTTTTTGGGTACACTTGAGGGATCCCCTGAGTCTGCAGAAAAATCTGAAATTAAAAGAAAACAAAAATGGGGCTTTACATTCCCTTGATTTTTGAAAGGGTGTTGTCTGAGCATGCACAGATAATGGTCTTTCAAAGTGGCAGTGGCCACCACTGCCACAGAAAGCCAACCCAGCTGCTGTCAAACTTGGCCCCAATTAATCCTCACTCACAGTCAAAAACAGCTTCAAAATGAACCCTGCCCCCCCTTTTTTCCTTATGAAAACTGAGGCTTGAAGTCAGGGAACTCTTTTGGGCCCTGACCTGAGTAGCCCAGGCTAGCCTGATCTAGTTAGATTTAGGAAGCTAAGCAGAGGCAGCCTGGCAAGTATTTGGATGGGAGATCACTAAGGAAGTCTAGGCTCTCTATACAGAGGCAGGCAATCATAAATTATGTCTGAACATCTTTGCCTTGAAGATCCCATAAGTCCATGGTAACTTGATATTACTTTCTATCACTACCAATAATGTTGTGGTTGCCTGACAATGACATTCTTTCCTTAAAGCTGCAGATACTGCTTCAATCATTTTGGAAGATTTTAACGCTCACCTCCCTCCAGACTTTTCTGCAAACCTTGGGCTCTTCTGAGGTTTGTAGAAATAATATCTTGCTTGTCTGTTCATAGTCCCAGTCTCTAGATTTACATATTCACAGATGAGGCCATGCTGAGAATTATATATCTTGATTTGTAGCATATTCAGTTGTATGCTCAGTGTCTCAAGATAATAGATCATCTTTCTCTCAAACATGGAAATGACATTTAGAAGACATTAATGCAAAGAGGTGTAGTCAGCTGAGGAATAATACTGCCTTCATACACCCCAGAAATGAAGACTTGCTGTGAATTCCTATTTTTAAGAGTGCATAGAGCGTGATCAGCCTACACATTTCAATGTTTTATGTTGGGCAGAACACATGGACACATGTGAGAGAAGCACACTGGCCCTCACACAGATGTCCCACCCATTTCTCCTAATTAGGGTTCCTGAGCACTTGTAATGCTCTGCCTGGTTCAGTAAATCCCCTCCAAGTGGTGGTCAGAAGTGGATCCTGCCTTTTACTGAGAAGAGGCACGTTCACAAAAGTTACCCACTGCTAACATTTGGATTTTCCAGTAAGTCAAAATTTCCCTTGTTTCCTAGGGATGGAGATCCCTGAAGGTCCTGAACAATGTTATGTAACCATTATCTTAACCTCGTAATTAAATGGAGTGTAAAGAGCTAGTAATCACAGAAAATAACTACAAGTATCAAATTCACATTTAAAAATTTAAAATATGGTTCATTCAAGTTATATTTAATCGGCTGGATAGTTTTTAGTATTCCATTTTGGAACAATTGAGTGGAACAAGGGAAGAGAAAGGGAAAAACAAAAATGTGATCATGTGCCACACACATGGAGTATCTTTGCACAAAACGTTAAAAATACCACAGCTCTTCAGCTTAAAAAAAGGGATGGTTAACTGGAAATATGATAGAGGTACATGAAACCATGAAGGCTCTTGAAAACGCTAACAGGGAACAGCTGTTCACTGTTCTACACAAATATAGAACAAGAGGGCACCTGATAGTATTAACAAGTGTACAAAATTAGTATAAAAAGGGTTTTCCCCCACGCAATATGAAATAGATAACAAAGAACAATGTGAAACTCTATATAAAATAGCCAATGCATAAATGATTTCAAAGCAGTTGGGAATGGATGGATAGTTTAAAGAAAACTGGGGGAAATGTACATTTTATGGCATCAGGAATCAATTTCTTCAAAATTCATATGAAGTAATTTTTACACATTTATTATTAGTAGTTTTCTAATGAAATTTACTCAGCTAGGGAACAGAGCAGTCTTTGTTCCATGACACTTCAGCCTGGGAATATGAGCATCATATGTTAAATTCTTTGAACCTTTGAAGTACTGCAATCCAGAATTTCTGATTTTGATTACTTACAGCATAGTCTTAGAGTCTAAAAACAATAAACTACGAAGAATTCATATTAATTTGCCAGGGTGAAAGCAGCAGAGAAGAGGGAGACAGGAGGAGATTTCTCCTTTTGAAGAAAGCAGACAGGAAGAAAGTTGATTCATTTGAAATGTGGCATTAGAAGAGAGTTTTACAGATAGGACAGACCATCAAAAAACCACCTCCACCAAATGAGTGGTTTCTATTTCAAATCTAGCCTGAATTCTCACTAAAAGCTAGAATGACTAAACTGATGCTATCATACCAGGCCACATCATGAGAAGTCAAGACTCACTGGAAAAGACAATAATGCAATAGTTGACAGCCATAGGAAAAGGAAGCCACACCCTTCAATTTGCAAGACCTGAGCAATACTGACAATGATAGAATTTTAAGAATGGTATTAATTCATAGGGTCACTATAAATCAGAAGTGGCTTCATGACACATCACATACATATTGCAAATTCTCCAGGTATGAAATGGATGCTCTTTACAAAACTGACTTGCAGTAATTAATATCTTCACATGTTTTCTTTGCTTCACTCTGTGCAGACCACTCTTCCCTCATGACTTTAAATTGTCAAGGCAAGAGCAACTGCCTCATGAAATATAGCGCAGAAGCAAACATTTCTCAGTGAATAATGCCCTACATTAAAGCACAGAATATTGCCCTATGGCTGTTGTTGGCTATTATCAACATACTAATACCAAATTGAATGTCACTGTTCTACAAAAGTAAAATTCATAATCGTCCATCTCCAGTGGTTGTGGGAGAACTGGGGTATAAAACTTAGGCCCCTTCCGCACAGGTAGAATAATGCACTTTCAATCCACTTTCAATGCACTTCACAGCTCTGCGGAATAGCAAAATCCACCGGCAAACAGTTGTGAAAGTGGATTGAAAGTGCATTATTCTGCATGTGCGGAAAGGCCCTAAGGAGTGGTGGTCAAAAGGGAAGTTTTTGGAACATTGAACTAATATTTAAATTGAGCAGTCCCACATGGTTAAACTGTCGCAGTTAAAGCAACAAAGAGTTTTACTTTTTTAATTCTGATTTTCCACTCATCTCAGTAATACAGTTTAAGGAGGGAAACTAGGTTCTGAGAGACTGGGTAAAAATCAGTTCCAGATTATTTTAAATGGATCTTAAAGAATTCATATGACTTTCAAAATGAAACAAAATAAAACCACCATGATACTGTAAACCATGTCTTAGTCTATCTGCAACACCACAAAAATTATTCATCCACATTTCATAGGGTTGCAATTGTGCAAAAACGTGGTTGCAAAGTACAGATCATCATGGATTCTCATGATTTTTTGCACTAGGTCACACTGAACTCACCATCGGATCACATATCATGTTGATGGGCACCTAATGCACTGCAAAAAATCACAGGCCTATGGATTTGTGGAGATTCCATGGCATTAAACCATGGTTCAGAACTATGAGTCCTGAGAGTTTTTGTGTTGGGTCACCCAAAACTCACCATCAAATGGTGTATGTCTATGGCTAAAGCTTATACCACAGTGGTTATGCATTAATCCTTAGGCTTTTTATGTTTGGTCACCTTAAACTCACCACCAAATCACACATCATATATATGACCACAGAATGAATCCCCTCCACCCAAAAGAAAAGAAAAACAGCCCACAACAGTACAGTGCCAAAGTTCAAAGTGCATTAAATGCTTTGATCCTTCTGGATCTTCACAATGGTTAAATGGGCTCCATCAAATACATAATAGGACAGTGGTGGCGAACCTATGGCACGGGTGCCAGAGGTGGCACTCAGAGCCCTTTCTGTGGGCACATGTGCACTGAGTTCATCATGTGGGGGGCGGAAAATCACCCACACACATATCTAGGTTAGCCTGGGCACGATCCTTTACCTGGGAGTAAGCTCGGTTGCTGGCAATGGGGCTTGCTTCTGAGTAAACCCTCCTAGGGTCGTGATTCACCCATTCTAAGTGTAGCACGGTTGCTTCACCAAGCTTACTCCAGAGTAATGCACGCCTCAAAGCCAACCATTTTTTCTAAACGAAAACCTCAATATTCAGGTTAAATTGCCATGTTGGCACTTTGCGATAAAGAAGTGGGTTTGGAGTTGCAATTTGGGCACTTGGTCTCGAAAAGGTTCGCCATCACTGTTATAGGATCACCTCATGTCCATAGAATTACCACCCCAAAAACATGTATCTGAAATGGTTCACATTAGCATGACCACTGTATTAAAATGAGAAATCACATTCATGTCCACAGCTTCCACTGTAAAGAATTGTTTCTGGAAATTTCTAATGCTACCAACCTCCAAAAATATTAAAGACTGTTTAATGATCTGATCTGTGAGTGTGAAATATCAACCCACCAAATGGAGACCAACAAATTAATCATGAAAAGCAATTATACATCTTGCCTTAATTCATCTAAAATGGTTTGGGGGGGGGATTATTGTGGGGGGAATGTTTTAATTATGTATGAGGATTTAGCTGCAAGTTTTTTTGCAAACAGATTTTGTCAATGCAAACTTCTAAATCAGGGGTCTGCAATGTCCATGAGGACTGTGGTGCCTGCTGAAACATTTCCTAGTGTCCACTAGGTGTTTTTAGAAAGTGGGCAGGATCAGGTGGAGAATTGTGTCCAGAATTATTACTCAAATTGGTCTTGGTTTGTTTCCTTTTAGTTTGGGAAATTAGCAGAGAACAGATCTTGTACTGCAGGGGAGAGGGGGGTCTTACAATTACAAAAATCTTACAATTTTTGAGAAGTTGTAACAATTTTATTAAAGAATGAAAATAATAAAAAGTACACATATAGTTTGGCAAAAATAGACACACACAGTTTCAAGATGCCCAATATTTAGACAGAGGTTAAAGAAAGGTTTGGAATAGCAGAGGTCATTGCAGGGAGGATGATATTTACCTGATCCAGACGAGGAAGATCCAACGAAAATGACAGACAGTGGCTAGCACTACTCACAGGAACAAGGAAGACATCCAAGTGCAATTTATCATTGATCTTAGGGTCCTATTTATAGGCAAAATTGATGCTCTGGCAATGACAAGAGGGGCTGCTTTCCAGAAGCAAAGCAGAGTTGCTATTCTCAGGAGGGAACAATGTAGTAGAAAATGGCTCAGTTGAGTCAGAGCTGGGGAGAGTCCAGTTTTTGATTAGATTTCAGGTACAATCGATTAATTTATACCTCAGTGTATTCCAATTCAAAGTAACATTTGATGGTTCTCTGGTAGGACAGGAAAGGTTGTGATTAAAATCAGATAGGGAAGAAAGGAATCAAGAAAGCTAATTGTGTTGAGGGTGAGAGTAGCATTTACATATCCTTTGTGGCTAGAGAACAGGTGTGTGGAAAACCAGGGCTGGGTTTTTGTTATCCAGATGGCAATGTTTGAAACTGCAGGAAAGGCATTGCTAGTTGCTGTGCATATTGATTGAGAGTGGGAAAGCATGTTCAGGTGAAACCCCTTTCTGGGTATTAAAGTCCAGGATCAAGATTTGACATCCATTTTAGTCTGAACTTTTGACACCCATAGAGGTGACTGGTAGGGCATTGTTCAGAAACAACCCCCCTCCCCCACATCTTGCCATGGGCTTGCCTGTTAACTGTCTGGTTTCTGATTGATCATTGTACATTTGATTGGCTATGCAGATTTTTAAAAGACATTCCTATGGTAGCAGCTGCCACTATCAGTACAAGGATATTTACCACATGTATGAAGACAAGATGTGGTGCCAGTTTTTTTTTTTTTTTGGGGGGGGGGGGCGGGTTTGCTGGCTTCACCTCCTGCAGCACCCAATTAATAGTTGTACCTACTATGCCGTGTTTTCTCTTATACAGTTTGTTTTGTTGGAGTTGTTTATCTTTATCTATTTCATTTCTGATACAGCTCAAGTAAATACATTTTTAAGTCTCTGGAGTCATTGGATTGGGTGTATGTGCTCCAAGGGCTTTCAAGGCTGGGTCACTAGGCTGTGACAGTATTCATTTGATTTGAATGTGATACACAGACGAGCTTACATATGGAGTGTTGGATTAGGATATAGGAGACCCAGGTTCAAGTTTTCGTTCTACTACGTAAGCTTGCTGAGTAACCTTGTGCCACTCATGCACTCTCAGCCTGACCTACTTGGCAGGCTTGTTGTGAGCATAAAACAGAGGACAGGAGAATGATGTTGACCCTTTTGCTTACATTGGGGAGAAAGATGACAAATAAAGTAAATACACAAAATTAGTTGTGGGTACTGGTGAAATCTGATCCAGAGGGAGAATCCATTCACATGCCCTCCCATTTACATATAGAATGTGGGGTCTGGCTGGGCCTTTTCTTTCATCAAGCTGGAGAATGTGTAATTGAGGACCACAGTTTCACAGCATATATGTAACTAGCGGGCCCGGCCACGCGTTGCTGTGGCAATTGCCCTTCTCATCATAGTCCACAACCCACACAGATTTCCATGCAGGTCCAATGATCCCCAGCATAGCCTTCTGGGGTGGTCAAATGGAATCCCTTTCCTTTTTCAATGCACATCGTTATATGGTGGTGTCTTGTTTTTTTAGTATAAGCTAACCCCTCCCATTCCACAACGGAACTGTCCAGAGTGTGAATCTGCTGTACATGAGGCTGGTTGACATGCACAGTCCTGGCTTGGGTAAGGCAGAACTGGGGCAAGCAGGCTATCCCAGTCAGGCAGCAGAGGCAGGGTGGTGAGGCGCTCAGATCGAGGCCAGCTCCCTGGGTTCTTAAAGGACCATGTGCAAAAGAAGCAGAGCCGGTAGTGTTGGTTCGCCCCCACCCCGCGGATTTTCTTAGAAGAAAAAGGCAAACTCCACCTCGCTTTTAGTAAAAGAGAGCTGTGGCGAATATGGGTGAGGAAGTGGGTAAGTGGTGGCTGGATGTGAGGCAGTGCAGCGTGAGGTGCGTGAGAATGAGCTAGATGTGTATGCGAGTATGTGTGTTGTGTAGTAGTAGTGTGGGGGCACAGAGAGTGAAAGTTACCTGCGTGTGAGGGGGGGAACCCCACCTGATGTCTCACATGGCAAAGTGTGTATGTGTTTCACTTCCACTCATATTACCTAACAGTATTGCCTATTTACTGTTTTCACTGCTCATCTCTGCCCATCTGCACGAACATTCTAAGCCCTCATACCAACCCCTCAGGCCACAGACAGACAGGCTGCACGAACATTCTAAGGGTGACAGTTAAACACAGCCAGCTTCATGGCCTGGTGCTCCAGGAAAAAGACATTTTACCTGGCTCAGGTATGGACTTTCGGTGATTTGAAGGTCCGATTACCTGCCCGCAACAGGGAGGAACATCATGTGAAAATTTGGGGGCGATCTGTCCAGCAGCTTCTGAGGGAGACCATCATGGACAAACACATGTTTAGATTTATATATAGATATAGATATAGATATAGATATGTGGCTTGATAGGACACTTTGAGAGGAAACAATTGCCAGGACAGTGGGTTGGGTTAACTACTCCCAACACATTGCTTCTCTGCTCAGAATTACAACTTCTTGAGTCTTCACTGAAAAAGTATTTTCACATAATTTGCAGTTCTCCCATTAAAGAGTAAGCTGTCCACCCTGCATTCCGTGCTTCTGGGCAAACAAGCTTAATAGATAAGTTTGTGAAATTAGACCTGGAACTGTAGAGCCAGGTCTGTTGGGAGAGATCCTGGTGAATCCTTCTGTTTCCTATCGGCTCAGTCAGACTGGATGGTTTTAGTAAATGACCAAATTTTCTCTTACAGATATCCAGATTGGATTGTTGTGATCTGCTCTTTGATTCTCTGTTTTTAGAAAGTGTTTTTGCAATGTGGCAAAACCAAGAATCAGTGGATACATGATTTCTATGTTCTAATCTGTCTGTATGGAGATATTAAGTGGTGATGGTGAATCTGGGCTTGAGGGTGAGTCTGGGCTGAACCAGCACTAACATAATGAGCCTCCATGCTTTGGAACTTGAATTTTCACCATGGTAACACCACAAAGCAGTGGAGCTTTGATTTTTGGACTAAAATCTGTGGGTATGGACATGATATATAATTTGGTGGTGATTTCAGGGTGATCTACTGCAAAGATCATGAGGTTCCATGCTTTGCAACCACTTTTTTGCACTGCTGTTATGCCTCAATGCAGCGGATCTGTGATTTTTGTGGTCAGATCTGGGGCTACAGACATGTAATGTAATTTGATGGTGAATTTGGTGTGACCTGAAACAAAAAAATTTAAGGATCCATGCTTTGGAACCATGCCCTTGGCCAATGCAGTGCCATGAAGAATAATATCTATGATTTTTGTTGTCACATCTATGGCTACAGTAATCTAATGTGATCTGATAGTGATTTCAGGGTGACCTGTATGAAAATCATGAAGGCAGATCCATGTATTACAACCACATTTTTGTGGCACTGTGTTGCTACGAAGCTGTGGATGTGTGATTTCTGTGGTGCTGCCTGTAGACTAAGACATGGTATACAGTGCGACGGTAGTTTTATTTTGTTTCAATGTAAAAATCATATGAACTCATGAGAATCTGTAACTCGGATTCACATTTTTGTATTGCTGCAGCATCACAAAATGTTGGATTTATGTTTTCTAGTCTTGCCCATAGTTCTGACTTCCACAAGTGATTTGATACTGGTTTAGGTGGAGTTCCCTTTTAAAACGTGAAGGATCCATGAAGATCGAACTTTTAGCTTTTTTCAGATTGGGACATTGTTTTTAGGTACATCTATGTCTCTGATGATTGTAAAATATATTAAATACTTCTAAAGTACTTTTAAAGATAGCTTCATCTTGAATTAGCCAAAGCAAGACTTTGTGGCCTGTTCTCTCACACCAAAAGTGAAAACGCGAGGCCCATCTCCAGGGACGTAGGTATAGATTTTTATGGTGGGGGTTCAGGGGTGGGGCCACACCCCCACCCGCCCCTAGGGCATGACCACGCCTCCCCAAGCCCCGCCCCCAGCCTAGCGCTTATAAAAACGCCAGACTTCCCCACCCTGCCCTCCCCTGACCCCCATCAGCTCCCAGCCGGCAGCTCCTTCTGCCCTCCCCTCTGGGCAGAGGCATAGAGGGAAAATGGAACCCTGTGCAAAATCTGAGTTTTGCGCCCCCCTCCCCCAGGCAGCCACTGTGATGCTGGAATCCACCCCCAAACAGCATCACTTTCAATGGTGTTTATACTAGAGAGCCCAAATTCTCCTTTTAAATCCACCTTAAAGGGAGAATCTGGGGTCCCCAGTTAAACGACATTGAAAGTGATGCTGTTTTGGGGTGGATTATCCCTCACCCTGAAACAGCATCACTTTCAATGTGGTGTAGTGGTTAAGAGCAGGTGCATTCTAATCTGGAGGCACCGGGTTTGATTCCCTGCTCTGCCGCTTGAGCTGTGGAGGTTTATCTGGGGAGTTCAGATTAGCCTGTGCACTCCCACACACGCCAGCTGGGTGACCTTGAGTTAGTCACAACTTTTCGGAGCTCTCTCAGCCCCACCCACCTCACAGGGTGTTTGTTGTGAGGGGGGGAAGGTAAAGGAGATTGCAAGATCCTTTGAGTCTCCCACAGGAGAGAAAGGGAGGATATAAATCCAACTCTTCTTCTTCTTCTAAACTGAGGGCCTCAGATTCTCCCTTTAAATCCATGCCGAAGGGGGTGGATTTAAAAGGAGAATCTGGGGAAATTTGGGGGGTGCCTGCTGTCAGGGGTGCAATTGTTAAGCTAGCAGTGCCAAACTTTTAGGGTATCTTTAGGAGACTCTCCTAATGATACCACCCAGGTTTGGTGAAGTTTGGTTCAGGGTGTCCAAAGTTATGGACCCTCAAAGGTGTAGGCCCATCTCCTATTCGCTCCCATTGGAAACAATGGGGGATGGGGGCACCCCCTTTGGAAGTCCATAGCTTTGAACCCCCTGGACCAAACTTCACAACATCTGGGTGGTATCAGTAAGAGACTCCCTCCTGATGATTTCTATTTCGCTTTCAGGTTTGGTAAAGTTTGGTTCAGGGTGTCCAAAGTTATGGACCCTCAAAGGTGTAGCCCCCATCTCCTATTAGCTCCCATTGGAAACAATGGGGGATGGGGCACCCCCTTTGGGAGTCCATAGCTTTGGACCCCCTGGACCAAACTTCACAAAACCTGGGTGGTATCAGTAAGAGACTCCCTGATGATACTTCCCATGTTTGGTGAACTTTGGTTCTGGGTGTCCAAAGTTATGGACCTTCAAAAGTGTAGCCCCCATCTTCTATTAGCTCCCATTCGAAACAATTGAGGATGGGGGAATCCCCTTTGGCAGTCCATAACTTTGGACCCCCTAAACCAAACCTCACCAAACCTGGGTAGTATCATCAGGAGATCCCTCAAATAATCCCTGAAAGTTTGGTGCTGTTAGCCTAAACAATGCGCCCCCTGCAGGCAAAAAACCGAAAAACACAAAAATGTTTTAAAAACCCATAAACGGGCGGGCGAAGCTTCGAACATGAAGGGGGGGGGTTGAACCCAATAACCCCCCTTTACCTACGTCCTTACCCATCTCCCCTTTACACCAAATACTGCTATTTGTAGGCGCTCACCTAAAATCAAACCAGCAGCAGCACGGAACTTCCATTCCCAGTAATCCCATCTAGGTAAAGGAGGGGGGAAAAGAGCCCAGGTGAGTGCACTGGCTCTTCGAGACGCTGATTGGTCAGCTCTGCCAGGATAACAACCAATCGCAACGCCTTGAAGCCTTCGCGCATAGAATATTGTCTAGCGTTTCCTTAGCGACTGCCACGGACCTGCCTTTTCCCCTCCGTCAACCCATTTCCTCCATCAGGCTCCGCCTTCTCTTCGACAGTCGCGTCGTTTCGTGCAGTCTTTGTTGCCGGAAGTGAAGATGGTGGTCCTCGCGGCTGAGTCGGACCTGGTCACAGGCTGGTGCCTCTTCGGCGTCGCTTTGCTGGTAGGAGGGCGGAGAGCGGCGGCTTCTCGCCATTCTTCTGGCGTGGGCTTTCCAAATAGCCCCCTTAATTGCTGTCTCCGTTGCCTTTTGGGCAGTCATTGCGCTGCTGCTTCCTTGTTTGGGGGGGGGGGCGCCAACATAATGCACCCCCCGCCCCGTGTGCCTCCTTTTAAAAGCGTATATGTCTATGTGAGGCCACTTTTGCATATGTTTGCTTGGAAGTAAATCGTGCAATGTTCAATAGGGCTAATTTCCAAATAAGCGTTCGTAGGTTTGCATCCCTAATACCAGAATGTGGTTCACAGGGGAGCTTGGGTTGACATGCATTCCAGTAGAAAGTAATGTTGAATTCTGAGGAGGGCCGCGGGAAAGATTGGAGTAAAATTTCTTTCTCAAAAAGGACTGTTGGGGGCTGGTGGAAAGTCTTTCTCAAAAAGGACCATTTCTATATCAGAAAGGCCCATTGGAGGCCAGGGGAAAGAATGAGGACAAAATTTCTTTCTCACAAAGAACCCTAGTTGTCTTTTGTTTTTAAAGAAAAATAATGGGTGCTTTTTGTCACCTCATTAAAATTGAATGTGGTTTCATTGCCTTTCAGTATTCTTACAGTCCAGTTCTTTTCAAATGCTCCCCTATTCAGTGGGGTCTGGATGCAGTCACTCTGCACAGGACTCTGTTGCTCTCTTCAGACAGAGAGTAGGGGAGGAGGAAAGACTACTACGAGAGTGAACTGTGTGTTATGTGTTGAGCATTGTGAAGTATGACGTGATAGATTTTTGGACTATGCTACTGGAGATTGTTAGTAAGTTAGTATGGCACAAAGAGAGGTTTGCCAAAGGCTTGTAGTTGAACCTCCTTGTTTACTTCTTAAAGGGAGTGGTTTACTGCAGGAGGCTATCAATAATGTAATCCTTCTGCACACACCTAACATCCTGCAAATATGTTCCTGGATTCTGCCATGTTTTTTGTCATGGAAATATGCATTGTGAATCTGTAACAGCAAGGAGAAGTTTTTTCTTTCCCACTTATATTAATGTCACATGTACATTTGTAGTGCTACATGAATAAACTATATTTCTCACAGCTACCAAGTTTTTTTGGGGGGGTCGTAAACTTCATGCACAAGATCATAGCCTCGTACTCCATCTAGGATAAGTCATGGCTGGACAATAGCAATGAATGAGTGAAAGGTTCAGGAGAGGTTAGAGCAGTGGTTCTCAACCTTCCTAATGCCACGACCCTTTAATACAGTTCCTCATGTTGTGGTGACCCCCAACCCTAACATTTATCCATTTTACAGATGGAGAACACTGATGCAGAGAGTCTTAGGCGACCCCTGTGAAAGGGTCGTTCGACCCCCAAAGGGATCCCGACCCCCAGGTTGAGAACCATTGGGTTAGAGCCTCATGAATGAATATGTTCAGTCTTGTACATGCTCTGTATGTGCCTCCTGTGCTCCATTAATTAATCTGAGATAAAAACAGTCTCTTTGTGCAAGCATCAATTTAGAATTCTTGCTTTGCCATTCAGCTTATGTTAAAGCGATAGGGGGAAAAATCTGTCTTTTTGTCTCTGAAGCTCTCTGCCTGAGCTAGTGTACATGTGTTCTTCAGAGCTTGACATGTATTAATATGTTCGCACAATCAGAGTTTGTGTAGCCTGCTGTCCAGAGGCAACAATGAACAAACAGGTGCATTGAGAAGTCAGGTTGGAATCCTAGTTCTTCCTCTCTTAACCCTGTCTGCTGAGGCCCTGGACAGTATTCGGTTTGTAATGTATAGTAGTAGTACAGTGTGACTAATGGGAGTGCGATTGTGTGCCCAAGGTTGTAATCATGTGTGGGAATAAAGCCCATTGATGCCTGTGGAATTTCCCTCAAAAGATGCACACAGTAGGATTTGTGATTTCTAAATATATTTCTGTGGATATTGTTTATCTTTGCAATTACCATATATACTCGTGTATAAGTCGACCCGCATATAAGTTGTGGCATCTTTTATTATGTATTATGGTTTTTGCTGTTTTATGAGTTTTAAGCTATTTTATGGGATGGAGCCTATGTGTTTATATTTGTACGACCGCTCCTGTTGATGTTGTAGTGAATGTTGTTCACCGCCCGGAGCCCTTCGGGGATCGGGCGGTATACAAATTAAATAAATAAATAAATAAATAAATAAATAAATAAATAATAATAATAATAATAATAATAATAATAATAATAATAATAATAATAATAATAATTTTACCACAAAAACCGGGAAAACTTATTGACTTGCGTATAAGTCGAGGGTGGGAAAGGCAGCAGCTACTGGTAAATTTCAAAAATAAAAATAGATACCAATAAAATTACATTAATTGAGGCATCAGTAGATTAAATGTTTTTGAATAAAAGTTATGTTATGGACCCTCAAAATGTTATGTTATGGACCCTAAAGTTATGGACCCTCAAAATGTAGCCCCATCTGCTATTAGCTCCCATTGGAAACAATGGGGGATGGGAGCATCCACTTTGGGGATCCATAACTTTGGACCCCCTGAACCAAACATCACCAAACCTGGCTGGTATCAGCAAGAGATTATCCCGATGATACCACCCAGGTTTAGTGAAGTTTGGTTCAAGGGGTCCAAAGTTATGGATCCTCAAAATGTAGCCCCATCTACTATTAACTCCCATTGGAAACAATGGGGGATGGGGCACCCCCTTTGGGGGTCCATAACTTTGGACCCCCTGAACCAAACTTTATCAAACTTGGCTGGTATCCTCAGGAGCGTCACCTAGTGATACCCTGAAATTTTGGTGCCGTTAGCCTAAAAACTGCGCTCCCTGGCGGCTGACAAAGTAAAAACCCTAAAATATTTTTTAAAATACACCTGACTCATGTATAAGTCAAGGGGGGCTTTTCCAGCACAAAAAATGTGCTGAAAAACTCGACTTATACACGAGTATATACGGTAGTTTGAAAGTTGCATTCTTAGTCCTGCTGTGTCATTGGTGGAGTTGAAAAAGGTGCATGGTACAGACTTGACTAGGCACACCAGGAGCATTTCATGACTGAGTACATATTTCAACCTAACAAGATTGAGGTATCTTTGAATTTGGCTGCAATAATTCTTTCTCTATCGTTTTAGGTTATTCTCGCTTTCTGCTGGGTTTATGTTCGCAAATACCAGAGTAGACGGGAAAGTGAAGTAATTTCTACCATAACCTCTATTTTTGCCTTGGCAATTGCACTGATTACATCAGCACTCTTACCAGTGGACATTTTTCTAGTTTCTTATGTGAAAAATCAAAATGGGACGTTTAAGGTATGTATTGATTTCCCTCTCCCACACAGCTAATGTCATTGTATTCAAAAATTATCTGTTTCTCCTGGTTATATTTTGTTAGAGTTTCTGATCAGCTGTTTGTTGCCATCAGCACTTAGTAATTTCATTAAATAATGAAGAGGCTGCTGCTTAGAAATGTTAATGGCAATGCCATTGCAGTTACTTGTCTGCATGCAAAAAAGCTGCTGAACTGCAGAACACCGTCATACTCAGAAGAGACAAAGGCTTGACTTAATACAGTAGAGGGCTGCCAGTGACTTGAGAATATGTTGTGGAATTCAGAGTTTAAAAAAAAATTAATGTAATTGTGTATTGTGTCTCCTTGTGAAGAGTGTCAGAGCTGAATTGGTTTCTGGGGTACCTTTCACAAAACAAAAATTGTTTGCTTTTATCCTCCACTCTTGCCTTTCAAGCCTTGATTGAGTTTTTAAAAAAACACTGAATATGGTTAGGAGAAGCTAATAGGAATGCTATAATAATCGAAGTCCAATGAAAGGTAGCCACCCACAGATATGGTCTGGATGAAATTGACATTCCACATTCTTCTAACCGTGGTTAGATGGTCAGGAGTGTCTTTCAGACTCCTTCCTCCCACCCTCTTTCTCTTAACTGCCATTAATTATGGCATGCATTATGTCTTTACCAGCGTAACCACAGCTATTGTTTACCATATGTAGCTTTTAAGCCTAGTTGAGCACAGCTTCTAATATTTGGTTTAAAGGCTAATTATAATGCTGGTGTGAATATAACCCAGCAGCATATTTAATATTAGACTGGAAGAGAGAAAAACATTGTGTGAGACTGGAAGGGAATGTGAAAGAACATTATCCTTATTGAATGGTGGCTAAATTGCATTCCAAATCCAAAACCTTTATTAGGCATAAAACCGGAGTGTGTCGTGAGTTGGCTAAATTGCATTCAAATACATCCAATAGTATTTAACAAATAGATTATGAAATTGTGCTGCAAAGTGTGGTGTGGAATGGGATAAAGTCAAACCTGTCAGGTACAAGAGTTACACACAGGTAAGCATATATAGGTAGCAAATAAGATCAGTCACTCCCTCGCAATACTTCTTCATTATTCTAAAATACTTTAGTTTGGTGTATATTTATTAGGTTTTTATGAACTAAGGGAGCAGCAGCACTATTCTCTAAATAGACAGTAGTTTGTTTGCTCTTGATAACGTCCATTAGAAAGAAGTTGTAAAGTAAAACTGTTAGTTTGACTTGTGGAAAAGGCAGAAATTATTAAAGGCCATTCTGGGGGGAATTCAGTGGAGTCTAGAAAAGGGTGGTGAGCAAGCATTTTCCCCCTTAGTGGACTTTATTGATGCTTTACCTGCCCCTTCCCCCTCCCCTGCCAGTTCGCTTCCTAGCTAGAGCAGCTGTCAGTGTTGTCTTCTGGGAAAGCATCGCTCCCCACTTCTCGTATTGTTTCTCTGCCTCATCCTCTGTGACCAGATCCTGTTGCAGCCACAGTCTTTTCAGTGGTGTGGCTGGACGTCCCAGCTGATCAGCTGGCTGGCAGTGAGTGTGGGCCCAGACAAAGAGCCCAAGGCAGTGGGGGGAGCAGACTTTGGGGGTTGGGAGAGGCCAAGCGGGGGAAGCTTGTGCCAGGTCCAGTGGGGAAGGCAATATTTTGGATGAGGGGAGGGTTGGTGGGGGAATGGGGGGGGGGCTGGGCCTGGTGGGGAAGGTGGCCTGCCTCCATTGCTCCTGCATTGGGAGAGAACTGGTTGAACTGTGAGGGATGTACTGCCTGCCATGGAAGTGAGTCCTGCACACTGATTGGTGCGAAGTGAGATGTGACATTCCATGACTTTGGGAATTAGGATATGTGTGATAACTCAAACTGGAGTTGCTTTTCCGTATCCTAACTGTGGAATGACTTTAATTTGTAGCTCTTCTCTGTATCTAACAAAACTTTAGGTAAGGAAACTTTGACAGACTGACACACCTTTCAGATTCTAGTCAGGACCAGATGAATATGACCCTGTGCAAATATGTTTATTCAACTTCGCTCTGTTTCCAAGGTTCACTGTGCCTGTTTCAAGAGCTCAGTTGTTTTAGCGAGAACTAGAAGAATGGCAAGAACCAAAATAACTGGGGGAGGTTGGTGTGAAGGACCTGGAAGTCACTGATTACTGGAGATTTAGCCCAGCTTCAGATTTCTCAATTTAAGAGACTGTCTGCATAATTTGAGGCTACAGTTTCTCCTACTCCCATGTGCTGCTTAGCCAACTGCAAGGGCAAAAGCATCTTAATCATATTGAGATGGCCTCTGAATCTGGTAGTATATTCCAAGCAACAGGCTTCTTTAGTGACTTGTTCTATGTGGAATACACATGAACTTATAGAATGACACAAGTGGAAAGCAAATCCTAATGGCTCTAGTAAGTGGGTAAAACTTTTGAGGATAGGCTAACTCAAACCTATTAGCTAAGTGACAACAGCCCTAGCTAGTACTTGGATGGGAGACCACCAAGGACTATCTGGGTCACTGTGATGGCAGGTAATGACAAACCATCTCTGAACATCTCTTGCGTTGAAAGCCCTACTGGGTCACCATAAGTCAGCTGCAACTTGGTGGCAAAAAAACCTACTCCAAATTCCAATTACAAAACTATGGCAGTGTTTAAAATGCTGCATCAGGTAGATCTTTATAGTTTTTTAAAATTTTTTGTGTCTCATCAAATTGTCTCTCATATTTTTTCACTGAGTTATTCCTTCTGAATTCAGAAGGAAGCTAGTGTATTTTATTGAGGATATAGTTTTAGTTGAGGATCTTGCTTTCAATCCTCCTGGTTACATTTGCAATAAGTAAAAGATTATTCTGTTGCTTTTTGTTTGTTAAAGAAGCTTGCTTTCCTTTTTTTTTCCAGTAAGAAAGTAACTGGGTTTTTTAAAATGTCTTTTACTTGTGCTTAGAGAGCATTGAAGCTATACAGTAGAAAATATTGCTCCCCTGCCCTTAGTTTGAGATTTTTGTCCTAACTCCTAAGGATAAAACTTGCAATTTTCTTGCTGATAGGTGTAGTTGACTCCCTCTGGGTAAGTCATGCAAACCTTTGAAACCTGTAAATATTCTATATTTTTGTTATTCCAGGGTTTTTTTTAAGGGCTTTGTCACAACGAGAATGTTACCCCACAACACCATGTGAAATAGAAACTTTTCTCAGCATCTTATGAATGTTGGTTCTGGTTGTTTCTGATCCAGGCAGTCTATCCTGGGCCATAAACATCAATATGTTGTGAAGCAGTTGGATGTGGATATTAGTTGGATGTGATTATTTTGAATTGTAAATTCTCATTCCTGCCCATATTTTAATAGGCAACTGATTTTTGAATAACTGAATAACTGTTGAACAACTGAATAACAAAGCAGTTGTCATCAGTTTATTATTCATGACATTATTCTTGCGCCATTAGTTGAATGTGGCAAAAACCTGTGCTGTTTTGATGCTGACATAGTTCTCAGAAGTTGCAAGATGACATGAAGGTTGTCTTGATCAGATAGATGGGCGATTGAGAGGGTAAATTCATCAATTCCGAAACTGTTTGCTTTATATCAATCATACCCTCTCAGTTTTGAATTCATTCATAAAAATGCTGTTCATTGCAGTCCTTGAACAACTCATGTTAAAACTCTGTGCTTCGGTTGTAAACAGATCACTGTTAGTTGGAATTTCTCTTTTTTTTGTGATTACACGGCAATGACTGCCTTGGAGACGGTTATGCTGAGTACATGTTAATATAACTTTGT
Source organism: Sphaerodactylus townsendi (assembly GCF_021028975.2). Taxonomy (NCBI): domain Eukaryota; kingdom Metazoa; phylum Chordata; class Lepidosauria; order Squamata; family Sphaerodactylidae; genus Sphaerodactylus; species Sphaerodactylus townsendi. Next base: position 143,174,694 of record NC_059425.1, read on the forward strand.
TCGACCAGCCTGCTTAAGCTGTACTGGTTACATAAATGTGAGAGAGTGATGTAATTGCTGGGTCAGCAGCCACAGACTTAAACACGTGCACAATGAGTTATCTGAGAACTGCGAAAAAAGAGATTAGCACCTAAGCAATTTATTTATTTTATTTTACTTTACAGTTGAAAATTGTCAGATCACAAGGTGGATAACCAAGCCAGAAAAATAACATTGACTGTAACTACAATGCAATAATAACATTAAAAAAATCTGAAAGAAGTCAGTTTAAAATTCTTTGATAGTTCATGAAACCCAGTAAAGCATTCAACAATATTCTAAAGACATATCCTGTGTCTGACAAATTGGGATGGAGGTGCTTTCAAGTGTCCTGGTCTCAGACTGTTTGGGTTTTTAAAGGTCAAGTTTGTATTACTCTCTGGAAATGAATAAGCAGGTCAGTAGCAACATAGCATTTGGCCATTGGGGTGTATCCCAGTTGGTTCTCTTGCTGTTGCATTTTGGCCCAGTTGAAGTTCTCTGAGAAGTCTTCAAAGGCATCCCCAGAATAAGTCCTTTCTAATAATCTAATCTGGGACTGGCGTGTGAGACTCTGGCCAGATATACATGTCCACAGTTGGCTGGCACACAGTTGCCATACCAGCATAAGTTGGTGAAACATATTCTTTGCAACCTCAGCAGCCCTCCTCTCAAGAAGCAGATTAGGATGTGGGGGCACTTACTAGACTGTGAACTTGCTCCTTCATGGGAGCTAGAATTTTATAAAAAGCAGGTTGTAACCCTAACTTCGGTTCAAAGTTATGTCCAATCATCAGCATCAGCCCTTTGGTTTTGATTGGATTAAATTTCAATTTGTTTTTCCGCATCTGTGCCCTTATCACCTCTGGATGCCAGTTATTCTGCCTTCCTATCTAGTAAGTCAAAGAAGATCCCATAGTTTAAGGTGTTCAGAAAAGAACAACTTTGTTTTAAAAAAGGATTCATAATTCTGTCACTTCTCTGGTGTTATGGGTAACTTTTCTATACATCTGTTTCGTTTATTGTCTGGTGAAGAGGCCATTTGTAGAATTAGCTAGAGGGTAAACTTGATTTCAGCCTTTTGTAAGGGAGGCCATCTGAATGTCATAGTCTTCCCTGTATCAATCATGATCTGATTCAAGGTTATAGTAGTAACATTGCCCTTATTGAGATAAGCAGCATATATGAGGTTTCTAGCAGGTTCCATCTAGGCAGTGACAAGATGCAGACCTGCTAAGCTTAAGAAAGGTTGCTTGATTACGTGACCATCAACCCTACTCTGGGTTCGTGCAATCAAAATCTGGTAATACAGTTGCCTCATTCTTCCACCAGTGTCTTTAACATCACTACTTTACCTCTGTGTGTCATGTTCCATTCAAAATGTAGGATGATATTTGGTTATTCACTGAAGGTACTTGGTTCTTCAGGCATTATTCTCAAGTTTTACAACCTGTGCCAAGGCAAATGTTGAGTTAAGAAAGAAAGGCTACACCAATGTATCCAAATGGTCAAATTAAGAAGAAAGGCTACACCAATGTATCCAAATGGTCAAATTATAATTCTTAAAATGGCTGTTCCCTACACAGTGATCACTTTCTATAATGTTACAGCCTGCTCCTGTTTTGTTTAAGCCTAGTAAGGAATGGACAAGTGAGCAACCAGTGTATCTTCCAATGTTCAAGTCTCCATTTGCTAGTCAGATGGCTTTTAAACTTTTTCTTGCTTCCAACTTGCAGCTTTGCTAATATCTTGTTAACCATTAGTTCTGGAACCCATGGGGCTACCCGGAGGTAGATCTCTGTATGAGACACAGTACCCATGCAGTATCTCTCCTCATGTGTTAGTGGTGGTTCTGCATGCAGCTATACTAAATTGCAGTTAATCTGATCATGCAAATTGACAGGCTAGATGTAAACTAGAAGTCTCTTGTATTACTATTTTTGTTTACAGAATACATAGATTACTATTTTTTTCTCTTTCTCTTGTTAACATCTTCAGGACTGGGCCGATGCAAATGTAACAAGACAAATTGAAGATACGGTATTATATGCATATTACAGTAAGTATTATGAAACTGTTGTGTTCGTGTATTTTTGTGACCTATTTTCCAAGGCCTTACAATGAATTGCATTTAGACTATGGTTTTGGTCAAAGAAGTGCACCTTTCTTGCCTTCCAACTCCTGCTGCAGCTCAAGATGCTCTTCAAAGTGCTCTTCCTGTCTCGCAGTAATTGTGTTTGGGGGGAAGGGATGTTGGGGTTGCAGCAGAAGAGGGAAGGTGAAAAAGTCACACTGCACAAATGGAAATCCTTTCATCAGCAGATGTAACCCATTAAGTGTTTATAAATCGTGTAGGTAAGGAACAGTGATACTGTTAGGGTTTCTAAGTAATCATACTTGGTTTGCAAGTCCAATATCTGCAATGGTTCATCAATCTCAGACTGGTTTGTGAGATACCGGTATGTAAAGATTGAATGGTTTGTACTGGGTAATAAATGATTAGTGTTTGCAGCTGTCTTGTTCCTATTGAATAGAAGCTAAGAACGTGAACTGATTTTATTGGTTATACTGCATTGCAAGATTTTCAGTCTTGCATATAATTTTTCTGGTATGGCTGCTAGAGTGGATTTTTTTAAAAAAATCTTGCTTTCTGTAGTTTTTGTGGTTGGCTTTTTGCGGTTCTTAGAAAACTGCATGAGAAATGGTTAATGGATCACTTTCAGTTTTGCTCACAAAAATGGCTAGTGACTTGTGACCAGGTATTTGAGACATTATGGGTAGTGAAATATTTATCTGTTCAGTACGTTCTCAAATCTTCATGTCTGTTATACCCTTCTCCACCAAAAGGTTTAAGTATGGTCATGTGTGGTGCGGCGGAAGTGACAGGAGCGTCTTTCCACTGTTGGATAATAGAGATTCTCTATTAGCATTAAAAATTGTTTTTAAGTGCAGCCACCATCAAAAGCATCATTCTGTGCTCTGCTGAACAGTTTTCTCTGATAAGAGAGCATTTATATTGCCCTGGACTATTGGCAAAACTTGCCTTGTCTGTAGCAGCACCCACCATTTTCTGCCAGGTTCAGCAGCCTCCGTGCAGCCTTTGCAATTTTAAGACTATTCCCAGGAGCTTCCTCTGCATTCAGCTCATTCGATGGCCATGTCACTCTAAAATGTTGATGAATAAAGTGTGTTTATCCTATCAATCTTTCACTTTTTCTCTTCCCCCCCCCCCCCCCCCCCAGGGACATTGGGAGACCAGGTCTACTCATTACTTTCAATTACAGGTAGACCAGTCCTCCAGTGGACCAGCCTGCCCATGAGTAAAAATAATGGGTAGATCTGGCCACCATAGAGGACAGGTCTACCCAGTGCTTCTTACTGAAAGATAAATAATTGAATGAGCTACATGCAGAGGAAACTCCTAAGAACAGTCTTACAATGGTCACAGCAGCACAGAGGCTCCTGAACCTGGCAGAAAATGGCGGGTGCTACTACGGAACAAAGCAAGTTTCACCAGTAGTCGTTCTGGCCAATCTAAACGCTCTCTTATCAGAGTAAAATGTTCAGTCGTGCTCGGAATGATGGTTTTGATGAAGGCTATGCTTAAAAACGATTATTTAACATTCATAATCATCTGAAAGTAGAGTGAGGAAGCAGAACTGGGCAGGCACTAACAGCATCACTAAGCATTTCATTGCAAAGAAGGTCCAGGAAAATGTGGCGGATTAATTCATAATTGAGCTTCGATCTTTTGGTGTAAAAAGGTATAATATCATTCACATTTTTCTCTGTTGTACTGTTTTGTTTATCCTGTGGCCATCAGAACTTTAGGGGAACTGTAATCACTGGAAGATATAACAACCTGCCTTAAAAAGTTGGATTGGTAATCAGTAAGGGCTTGTGCTGTCAGTATTGCCTGCTACCAAAGCCTCTGGTATTTCAGCTAGAGATTTGATTCCTGTGTTGCTTAAACTGGAAATGAAAGGATTTAATTTAGTGCATCATAAAGGACAAACATGTGTTCTGCAATGGAATTCCATCTTAGTGCATTACATTGTCTTTTGGCATTAATTGGGGGTTGTGCAGAATGTATTAGGTTGAAACTTCAAACTCCTTCCTCCCCCTTTCTGGTGGAAACAAGCAAAACACATCAGTAGCAGTTTAAGTTTCTAGGTCTTCCTTTTTTTGTTCCACACCCGATTAATCACAATAGCATATGCATGCATTTGCAATATAGTAATGTACGAACGAGGTGTCTGCAAGGACTTGCAGGCGGGGGGAATGTCATCCCCCACTATTTCTTCTCTTCCTTGAAAGCCCCCGTAGCATCTCCCCTTTTCCTGCTTCTTTTCTGTTTCCCACACCCAAGCCAACCTACCATCTTTAGCTTTCCCGCCTTCCCTTCCCTGCAGATCTCCCGCTCCCGATGGGCACTGAGCTCCAGCGCTTCAAATGCCAGTTGCAGAAAAACATAACAAATCCCCCCCCCCCACCCCCGCATCAGCAATGGTGAGATGTTGTTTTGGGGAAAAAAACAGAAGTTACCTCACACCTTTCTAGAAATCACCGTATTCCTAGAGAGTGATGTCACTGCTGTGTTTTTTCTCACAGTCAATGACTGCCCTCCATATACACATTCCTCAGTCTTTTGTGGTTGCCTAACTGGACCTGGCAACTGTACTCTGACCACTGCAATGGCTTTCATGGGAGCAGTTACTGAATAGTGGCAAGTAGTTGGAAGTCAAGCAAATCACAGGGTTGTAATTCTCCCAGTGGTTGCTGCTAGCCTTAATGATAGCACTAATCATTGGAGGAAGGGGGACCACATCTCCAAAATATGCGGTTTGATCTCTGGATGGCAAAATAAATGACAAACGCAGTGTCAATGAGTAACGAACATTTGTTCCATCAAAAGCTTTCTGAAGTCCATGTCCCTTTCAGGTGCATAAGCTGCACATAGGTGGTTTATTTCTAAACTGAAGTTGCTAGCAGCATTTAAAAATGCCCGAGCCAGAAAGGTGGGGTATTGTGTTTGATGAGGGAATGCACTTTGAACACATTTCTTAGTGCTTTATATATAGCAAGCCTGAGTTCCATCTCTCCAAAGCTTTTAGTGCTGTTTCCTAAGAGCCCTGTTTGCGTCGTTCTCTCTTCTTAGAGAAACATTGTTTATAAACAAATGAGAACAAGTTATATGATGTTCCCCTCATCAAACTGGTGTTTTAGAAATTGATGATAATGGGTGGGAAGGCTGCTGTTTGTCAAGGTGAGACAAACACGCCCACACCTGGGAGCATTCTCTTCTCTCCCACACTCGCCAGATTGCCCTGGTATGTTTGAGAGGGAAATGCTGTGTGCTGGTGAAGTTCTTGGCCCTGATGTCTGACTGATGCAGCTTTGGGCATTCCTAAGCTGGCAGAGATGTGGGGAGGGACCAAACGGCAGGCTGCAATGAAGCCTTCAGTTCAGCAGAGGCTCCTTAAAGAGCCACAGCTTCCATTCAAGTAGCAGCCATTTCTAGCTGTCACTGTACATGGGAAGGGGTGGGTGATGGGATCCAGTGCACCTCATAGAAGCATCTTACTAGGAATGGTTGTCCTGGCAGTTAAGCAAGCAGCTCTGATGGGCCAGTGCACACCCAGGTTAACTGTGTTGTGACAGGCTGACTGGCAGATAAAGCCCAGCCAGCCCAACAGATTTGGGGTGACGTGGCTGCCATGGAGGTAAGCCCAGATGGGGAAAGGCAGAAACCTGTCCAAGGCTCATGGAGTCACAGACCCCTTGTAACAGCTCCTCATGCCCCTAAAATTCATAGCCTATAGGTTCGGAACTGCTGCTGTAAGTTGGGCAGCCCATCTATAAGAAGGGGTGGCCTGCTGTGCCACTCGATTTCTCCCAAAGGTGCTTCCTGGTGGTGCATGGGGGCTGCACAAATGTCACAGCCTCCCCACCAGCGAGAAGCCCCCATTGAGCTTCATAGACTTAGGCTATCCAAAAGAGTAGCGTAAGTGTGATTCCTGGCCCGCCAGTGTAGCATGCTGAATGGCTGGGAGGGAGTTGACAAGCCCCAACCTACCCACTACACCAGCAGAAGGTACAAGCATTCTGGTGCCACGTTTGGCGCTGCATTCAGGGGGGGGTGGGCACAGCAACTACACACCTCCAGATTCTCCACTCTGTCTGGGCAAGTGCCCCAGGGACGGCTAATCCAGTGGTGTTCTGCTCTTGAAACGGATTTGGGTTCTCCCCTTGGGATGGGCTGTAAATTTCTGGAAAGTATGAATTAAGATTTGTAGTCAATGTTTCTGATCCTTAATATCAGTACCAGGAAATCTCTCACTGCAAATCATTTGATAATTTATGGATTGCTGTTAAATGTTTCCTTGGTACTGTTTGTTAAATTATTTGGGTAACCTGGCAGAATTGTATCTGGATTTCAGCATCTTTTAAAATTTTAACTACGTGTTTTATTTTCCAATCGTCTGCATTGTGGTCTTAGTGTAGATCAGTGGTTCTCAACCTTCCTAATGCCGCAACCCTTTAATACAGTTCCTCATGTTGTGGTGAGCCCCAACCCTAACATTTATCCATTTTACAGATGGAGAACACTGATGTAGAGAGTCTTAGGCGACCCCTGTGAAAGGGTCATTTGACCCCCAAAGGGGTCGCGACCCACAGGTTGAGAACCACTGGTGTAGATGGTAGATTTTTAGCTGCCTTTCCCCAGTTGAGAAAAGTACACTTAACTACTGGTTGAAGGAATCTTCTATAAAGATCTGTGCCAGCAAAGTTTATTTATTTAAAATATTTTATTTTATGCTGCCCTTCTGCCTGATCAGAGTCCACAAGGTAGAAAACATAAAAATATTTAAACAATGAAAAACTCAGTTAAAAGAAAAAGACAGACAAATCTCCTGGGGGAGGAAAGAAATTTGGTGCCACAATTAAATAGGCCCTCCTGAAAGTTGAAGTGATTACATGTTATACTTCTGAGAGAAACGTAATCTGATGAGAGTCCTATGAATTCCTGATTGAATATGGAGAAGGCTAATTGTTCAGATCTGTCACATGCCAATATGTACTTATTTATACAGAAAGATAATGTACCAAAGTTCCAACTATTTTTCAGATTAGCTTGGAAGGCATACTTTGCATTGTTTGGTTATTGATGTAGGTGATGTAATAACATGAAGTTGAAAGCCTGATAGAGTTTTTCCCCAGTTCAAAATAGCTCCCCTCCCCTAAATTGTAACATGGATGAAAACTCTGCTGAAAAACAAGCCGTACATTTTTCAGATGTACTGAATAAAATCTAGAGTTTTAGAAAAACAGGAGGTATGTTTTGTGTTGTCAGTCCAGAGCCCGAGACTTTTGATGTTCTGTTCCTATAAAAGAAGTGTAGGTCAGGTGAGCAGTTAAAGCAAGTGTGAGTGGGATAACTTGCTCTTCTCTGGAAATCTGGCATGGCCTGTTTGAACTTTAAAAAAAGGTTGTTATGGGGAAGAACTAGGAAGGGCAAGATTGCTGCCTGCCTTTCTGCTTTGTTGTTTAAACCCGTAGGCAAAAATGCTTGCAGTTATGCTTCCTGAAAAGCTGACTTCTTTGGACCCCTGTTCTTGGACTTATTTTGAATTACTTTCAGAAATTCTAAATATTACAGGGCAGGGATGCAATTACTAGTAAGGCTCTTCTGTTCATACTGAACCAGACTGAAGATCTGTCTAGTGCATCATTGTCCAGTAGTAGACAGCCAGATTTTTCTAGAAACCCTTCGGGTGGCATAAAGGTGACATCTGTTCCTTGCTTGCATGTCCTCAGCATCTGTTGTACTTCTGAACATCTCAGTCTTTAAAAGCAGATTTTGATGCATCAATTAACTCATCTGAGTTTATTAACTGGTATCTCAACAATGCATGAAATCAATGTAAAATGCCTTCACTTCTAGCCTGCTGATAATCTCAGACCTACATAATCTGATGTGCTTAATAACATCTGTATTGCATAGTAATGGTCATTGGAATTTGTATTGCTCTGCTCTGGCCTTCTTTGCATTCACTTTAGTAATCCAGTTTTAGAACTTTTCCCTATTAATGTAAACTAGAATATATATTGTGTTTTATCCTACTAGACTTTCAAAGAGATTGCACTGATTTGTACTATTCAGTGTACTCTAATCTTTCTATGTTCAGTAAAGACAGTTTTCTATGTTCAGTAAAGACAGTTTGTCATTCCTGTGTGTGCATGCCTTAGGGGAGAATTCTTTGTATGGATGGTCTATGGCAGGGCTCTCCAACCTGTTTGACCCTGCGCTCACCTTTGGAATTCTGACACAATGCCACAGGGGCAGCCACAAATTGGTTGCAGGAGATAGAGCCAACCACTAAATGTCTACCACAGCTTATCTTCAACGATATAGTGAAAATCCTTGTGCTATAGTAGGAGCTGCTGCCAAAGCAATGTCTTCAAAAATCTGCACAGCCAGTCAGAAGCCTTCCTCGATAAAAGCCTCACCTGACCCCACTTACTTTCTAAAAGCACTTGGTGGACACCAGAAAAGTTGTGAATGGGCACTGTGTTGGGAGCCCCTAGTTTATGGACTGCTGAATTTGTCAGGGGGAATGATGGATAGCTATTCACATAAAATGTCCTCGAAGAGATCTGCAAATTAATAGGAGAAGCCCTTCTGATTTTCTGGAATGCTGCAACTATGTAGTACAAAGCTATTAGACTGTTAAAATGAACTCACTAGCAGTGTTTTTTTTTTCACTGGTACATGGAATTGTCAGGGAAAGTACACTCATTTGAGATTTGGGACTCTGCAAAGTTCAGGGGCACATCTGTAGTCATTGAAATGACCAAGTGTAAATATGTGGTTTAAGAAAAGTTCCTAGCCAATATGTAAAAATCCATATTAAAGGAAACAGTGTGCAGAACTGGTGCTGTTAAGTAGTACTGCCTCCAGGTGGTGGTAGTGATTAAGTATGAACTGAAGGCATCGCTCTCTTGCAATTTTAAATGTCAGATTAATGAGGCAATGCAGTTAGACATTGTGTTTTAAGCTAAACCACAATCTAACGAAATGGCTAGTGCAAAATTAGGAATGACAGAGATGTACTAACCAAAGCAAACATGTTTCAACATAATTAAACATAAGAGTTAATCTTTAAAAAACAAACTTTTTTTAAAAAAATCCATGACATTAAGCTATGCTTCAGGCTTGCAATACAAGCTCTATGGACAGTTTCTCCCTAAGTGATCTCTGATGAATTAGTGCTGCTCTTGAGTTGTAACTATCTCAGCATGGTGTTTCTAGCAAGCACATAAATGTATATATGTTCCGTTCTCTCTGAAAAAGACAGATATATATGCACTTAATTTTTTATGAGTGGATTATTAGTGGTGAACATTGGTCAGATCAGACATAGGCAAGCCATTTTCAGCTTGTTGTCAAACAGATCCAGAAATTATGTCTTCAAGCCCTTCTTATGTTCATTCGTGATTAGGCTACTTCTGGCAACCCCCTCTTGCCATACCTGTGGCAGTGGTGAGTATTGAGCCCTTTTCTGGATGGTTAGAATTCCTGATCACATTGAAAGGCAGCGTGAATGTGAGAACAGAGGATGAATGGGTGGCTTGACTGTCACAAGAGTTGTGGAAAAATAATTGCTGAGATTGTGCCAGAGGCAAGTCTGGCAATGGAGCCGCTGTTCACTGTGCCTTGGTCTAGAGAATTCAGCATTCTGAATCTGGAATGCTGCTAGTCAAGCACTTGATCATTTAGTAATGTTTCTATCCTGCCTTTTGGCACAAGGCACTCACAGGGTAGTTTACAAAATGTCAGTCATCAGTACTGAGTAAAACAAAACACACAATTGTTAAATAACAACTCAACAATTCTCTTCCTCCTAAACATTATCATCAAGGTAAAATAAACATTTCCAGTGTAGGTAAAATAAACATTTCCAGTGTATTCTTTTCCCTTGGCAACAATGCTGCTTTCTTCCTCGGTTTGGATATGACCTTTCTGTTAGTAGCAGTCATCTCCTTCACATTTGGGAGTCGATCCTAGGTCTAATTATCCTATACAGTAATTTCTTTCTTTGCTAATTTCTTTACTACTAGACTCAAACCTAGCTGTTCACTCTGCTATATCTGAAAGCTATATCTGCTTATTTGTTCTGATCTGGATCTCTTCAGTACAAGGGTTCAAATCTACATTAAGCGCTATGGAAGGGAGGACCTTCAGGAGAATCCTACTTAGAAAATTAAACTTTGTATGTCATCGCCGCCATTAAGATTGGATTAGATTTGCTTTATTTACTTAGGAACTTAAGATGTCAGCTGTAAAATTCTAATGATCAGAAATTGTAGCAATCTGAAGATTCAAAGGATGTGGAAAGAAATATCTTCTGCGTTTTACATTTGATACTAATTCTTTATTAAATCAAGGTTTTATGTAGCAGATTTAGAGCTACGTAGTTTAGACTAATAGTTTTTACTCTTATTGTAGCTGTTCTGTTAATCCTTGTCACATCTCTTTTTAATGCTCTTAACACAATTATTTAAAATTTGTCAGGGTTCACAACTTCTCAAGCACTTCTATAGAGACTGATGAAATTGTGGCTGGCAGTGCTGTATGGTGAAGTCATATTCTACATTCAAACTGAATTTGTGTGATAACACATAAATAATCAAGACAACTGTGACACTAGGGAGGTATAAGAGGATTGTTATATGTTCAAAACAAGTTAGTATGGAACGAGTGACTTTTCTCCTTTCAATCTTTAGCAAAGGACGGGGCGGGGGGGGGGGAGCGGCAATGATTGTATCCTAAGTCACTCCACTCTAGAAATTCTGATACACACATCAGGCTGCTTTGCTCATGGACTTGTTTGCTCATTTTGGTGGAAGAACCCATTTTGCGTATGTGTTGATCATAGAGTTAATATGGGGTAATCTGTGTCCATACTTCAGACATAACAAACTGTGGTTTGATTTAATTTAATGTGGTTTAGTTGTGGTTTGATTTAAATTCTAGTTTAGTGTGATGTCTGATTGCAGTCTGCATAACAAAGTGTGTCAGTTTTGGAATTCTTACCTCCTGAACTGGGATTCTTGCCCTCAGTTTGTCCTGAAACATGGGCGTAGAAATCCCAGTTTCTTCAGTAGCACTAACTCTTGGAGCCTTCTGCTCACAGAGAAGGAGGCGCAGGTCACCATCTCCTAGAGATATTCTCCCTTTCTGCTGCCGCATTTCCACACCTCTCTTGAAGACTTGAAGAAGGTAAGAATCCCGGCGTATGTTCTTCACAGATCTCCTGGGGGGATTTTTAAAAGTCTACAAAAACAAGCAAGTGTCTGTGAAAATCTATTGTGTGGTGGAATTGGAATGTTCAGGAAGTCTGAAGGTTGTTTACATAGGGAGATAGTGTCTGTTTGGAGATGGCAGAAGAAGCAAAAAGGAGATTAATTAAGATTTACAGACAAACTATGTGTTTGGTAGACTTAATTAGGTTTGTACCCCAGACTGTCATTTAAACACACTAGCTTATTATTGATGTCCAAATGCAGATCTATGCCTGAAGCACTACTGGATTACAATAATGATCTCTAGAATACTCTTTCGGTTGAACAGCATACTTTCTGCCTTTTCAACTGGCAGAAATGTAATCTTACTAATAAAAATCTCCCTTTTTCAAATCAGTTTTGATAGTGTGTTGTGTATGGACAAATATTTTGAAAGAACCTTTGGTAGAGATAAGTCAAAATGATGACAGAACAAAGATGTGCTTTGTTTCCCTTTCGTATGTGAACTGTAGCATGATGGTATCTGGGTTTCTGGCTTGCTCATAAATGTTTATCTTTATTGAACATGTTCCTATGAAAGGCTTCACAATCAAAGATTAGACTGAAAACCTCATTTTGTAACTTATAATGTTTTCAATAAGCGTGTAAGCTTGGAGGAGGCCTCTTGACTGATTTGTACATATCACCATTTCAGGGGAAAACTCATTCTCATTTCTGGTAGATAAGACGGAAACTCTTGTATGTTTACTACAGTTATAGAGCTACTGCTATATGATACTGATAGATGGAGTGAAGGACTATTTTGTGCTATTCTTTGCAGCATTCCTTATTAAACAATCTGTGCTGTATCTTCGTTGTTACTGAAATTTTAAGTTCCTATAACTTGTGGACACAACAATAGAATAAAAAGATTTATTTCCATTCTCATAGCATGTTATTCTGAAGGCTTTCTGATTACAGCTGCTTTAGCTTAGTCTCTGGGTTCAGGCAGTCACGTGGGGCAAGAGACAACAAATGTAATCCAAACACACTTCTGTGTCAAAAGACAGGTGTTCAGAAGTCTAAGCATCACCCCAGAAGGCACACCCAAAGAGCACAAGCCAGGTCATGGTCCAGCAGGTCAAATACACTGAGGTCAAGAACAAGGCAAAGCCCAATGGCAGGCACAAGACAGTGGTGGACAAAGTTGTTTCTGGTTCATTCTTTCCTGGCTGCTTTTATCTGGGAAAACCTGCTGTGTCCTCCAGAAACAGGTTGACTGGTGCTGACCTGGCAACCTGGTGCTGTGGTGCCCGCCCTGCACCTCCCTCTGAGCCTTCCTTCTCCAGCATTCCAAAGGAATCTGTCCAGTGTCATGAATCAAGGGCCCTATATGTAATCCTTTTGTTCTTTAGGATGGCACTAGAGCAGTGGTGGGATTCAAATTATTTAACAACTGGTTGTTTACAAGCACCATTTTAACAATCGGTTCTGCCAAAGTGGTGTGAACCTGCTGAATCCCACTACTGCACTAGAGACTCCTGCATCAAATGTATGGGGCACTTTTTGTTGTTTTTTTTGGCCAGACTAAACTTGTTTGTAGTGTGATGCTTTAGTAGTAAATAAATCAGAATTATTAGAAGTTTCTTCCCAGAATGTAACAGTTGTTTCATTTCCTTCTGTAGCACTCTACTCCATTATATTATTCTGTGTGTTCTTGTGGATTCCCTTTGTCTATTTCTACTATGAGGAGAAAGATGAAGATGATGGTGACACATGCTCGGTAAGGTTCTTGCTGTGGTTATTTTGACAACTTTGCTGGACATGGAGTATATAAATTGGTTTAGATATCTTCATTCTAATACCGATTGCAATTGAACTTCATTTAATGCTTACTTATTATAAAAATAAAATGTTTGAAGTTGATATTTGTGGTTCTGTGGTCTTGACCTGTGACCTCTTAGGTCTGCTTCATGAGCATCTGTAGGCTTCTTGAATCTCTTAAAAGAATGAAATGGAATCTGAGGGCCTTTTGGGGACCCAAAGTAGATATTGGTGGTGTCTTTCAGAGAAGCTTTTGCATTGATAAATCTTCACAGAACTAGTGCTCGTGCTGTGTATTTCTATTTTCATAGCTATACTTTGCTTGCAGTCCATTGCTGGCAGCTGCAATCTCTTCCTTGTAGCAATCATTCCATGTTGAGGCAGAATCAGAGCAGGGGGCAGAGTGCTGGCCAGCAATGAAGAAACACGAATAAGTCCTTAATGCAATGGAAATGAAAATGCTGAGATGGACGCGTGGCCTGACACTTCTTGACCATGTGCCAAATAATGACATCCGTCAAAGGCTAGGAATAAAAGCAATTAGCAAGAAAATGCAGGAAGCCAGGCTACGGTGGTATGGCCATGTCATCAGAAGAGAACCAACATCAGTATCTCAAACAGCACTACATTTGGAGACAGCAGGACGACGACCACGTGGATGGCCAAAAAAAGGATGGATGGACACCATCAACAAAGACATGCGTGCTGCCAACCTGAGCCCTGTGGATGCACAAAACAGAGGCCTGAGGAAATGACAGTCACAGTGCTTACCCCTCCACTGGGAAAATAGCCTAGAAGAAGAAGAAGATTATTTTCACACTTGTACTATAGTTACATGGATAAAATACCTTGAAATGTGACTTCTAGAGGAAGCAGCTGTGGCTACCACGTGTCTGCTTGTTTTTGTGACTTTGGCTGCTCTCTCTAGCAGGCATTTTATCAGTATAATTGTAGAACAACAGTGAGAATAACTTACAACCTTAACTGATGATTTTCTCCTCTGTGACTTGGCATACTGTCTCTAGAGGCAGAAACAAAAAGAGAGCAAAGCCTATCATGCTGAGATTGATGAGATACTAACAATAAAAAGTGTACAGTTGCTATCTCAAGAAAACAGGGCTTAACAGAAAGGGAGGGAAAATTGAGGCCTTTTATAAGATAGGCTGCAGAGGTGTGTATTGTGGAAACTCCCGTTCTTGTTTTAACAGAGAAAATATCCAGAAGGCTCTACTAGCGATGACCTCTTTTTCTCTATCATTTCTCAAGTGCTAAGGCCTTTGGAGTTCAATTATCTGGTCAAATATCAAAGAACGTTGACAGTTTAGCCTGCAGAAATTGAGGCAGCACAATGGGGAAAGAAATCAGTCTCATTTGATGTACTGAGAGTGGCATGAAATGCGCATTAGGCATGCTGTTGGATATTTTAACCTGCAGGGTTTATGAAAAGTTCATACTGAAAGTCAGTATTAAAAATTATAGTTCAAGATCCAAAGGAAGAAATTTAGATCCCATAAATAAGTTGTGCTCTGTCCTTCATTTTGGAAGAAAGTTAAAACTTTAGTACATTGAAGTAATGGATGGATCTCCTCTCTATATATTTACTTTTATCTGAATTTACAGCAGGTTAAAACGGCGTTCAAGTATACGCTAGGATTTCTTCTGGTTTGTACCATCCTTCTAGTAATTGGGTAAGTGAATATTTTTCTTTACACCTTGGAATATTGCCTATCATCTGACTTTTCCTGCTTTTATGACTATATCCTTGATTTCTGCCCCCCCCCCCCCATTTATCCCATAGTCTTTTACTATGCCGAAGTGATAGGCCAGTAAATCCCAATTTTCCCTTTGTTTGTCTTCTATATTAGGCTCTTGCTTTATACCTCCTGTTTTTCTAGTTCTTGTCAATGACCAATTTTTTACAGTTTCCACACACCTCCTTTTGAATGTACTTGCCTCTGCTCATCATGCTCAGTCTCCTTCACTTAAGAAATAAAGGAAAGTCTATTTAGCGTTTTAATTTTGCTTAACACAGATTTTTTTCCAGTTTTGCAGCATGACCCAGACGAGTCTTAACCTAGTTTCACTCCTGTAGAGGGTGGAATTGTATTCCCTGGAGAAGAGAGGGAAGAAGAACTCTTGCTGTGGCATGTGAATTGTGGACTTCTACTTTGGTTTTCTCCCTTTCATTGTCCTTTTTGTTTAATGTTCCATATATATACAGTGAGACATGGAGATCGATGTCCTTACTGCCAGAATTTACAGTCTATCATTTGCGGCATTTAGTATGCTTAATAACATCTCGTACATTAAATATAAATGGCAAATGAAGAAAAGTATAATGCCCTTGGAATATGATTGAAGGAGAACCTTCAGGCTCTTGTTTCTTGAGTTCCTTTATCAATGCTGAGGTGACGAACCTTTTTAATAGACATCTCTGTGCAAGTAAGGTATTGTCTTCAGGTTTCATTCTGTAAATTACTGAGCAGGTATTTTGCTAATACTCCAAGAAGGAAATGCCTGAAATAGAATGCAGAGGTCTTTGCTCTGCATGAACCCCCGGTTTTTAAAAAATTCATATGGTAAGGCTACCCTTCACTGTTTCATATGTAAAATGTGTTTTTACAATGGTAGCATTGACGGAGACTGAGACAAATACAACCCTGAAACCACCCCGCTTCCCTCATTGAGGTGGGCAGGGAAGGAGAAACAGAACCAGTTCCTGCTGGAGATTGAGAGGGAAGATTTGCTGCAGGCTTATGGGGTGGGGGATGCTGCTTGCAGTGGTGGTGTCTACTGCCCACTTAACACAGGGCTGACACTTAGGCCATTGGCCACTGGGACTTTCCCTGATGGTCAAGTCAAGGCAACGTTTATTGGCATATCTGTATAAAGACAGACAAGGGAAAAAAGGTCATACATAATATAATAGAGTTGGAGAATTGGCTGCAGTGCTGTAGAACTCCTACTCTATGTTTGAAGATATATCATGCTGGTGAGACGTATTAATTTAGCTGCTGTCTTGGTTATATTAGCAACCTCATTATTCCACAAGTTTAAGATTTTTTGTTGGTCTGACAAACTTTTTTTCTTTGCCAGAACCTGTTGCAAAAGATTTAGTCTGGTTGTCTCATAGAGAGGGCAGTACAAAAACACACGTTCAAGCAGTACTACACAATTCATGATGCATATGCAAACTTTCATGATGGGGAATTTTCAACTGTCTGCCTTGCAACAAAGCTGATGGGACTTTGTTACATCTTGCACAAGTAAAGGCTCGGTGCTGATTGGGCTCTGTTAGTTGTATTAAATACTTTGCATACTTTGCCAGACTGGCTACCTTGGGGTAGATTCCAAACTAGAGTGGGGGACAGAACTTACTGGCTTATCTGGTTAGATTCTTGTACTCTTGGTCAATCAACCTCCTTTTCTAGCTCTGAAGGATTTCATTGGCTGGTAACATTGCCAACGCCTCGTGTGACCAACCTAGAGTCAGTATTTTGGCTTCAATGCAAGACCACCACTCAGATCTTTGGAGGGCAGGCAAAGCTTTGTACATTAAACTCAGGACCTCCAGATTGAAGCATAAATGTACCCAGAACTTGAAGGTCACTAGCCATGTCCTGGTTTCAAGAAGATGTTGACCAGCTTCCAAACACAAAGCAGCATATGGCACACAATGGGGGGACACCTAGTATCTTATATAAGAAGCAAGATTGAATTCACTCAAGTGAGGAGTTCCAAGCTCCTATCCATAGTGGTACCACATAAAGCAATTGCTGGGCCAGCTTGGCATTGAAAACTTTGATGGCCACTTGGACGAATTCATGGACCTTGGTGTAAAAGAAACATATAATAGCCATGGTGCTGTTTTTACTTCCAGCAATCACTAGATTGCTGTGTGGCCCAGTTTGCTTTGAAATGGAAGTTAAGGCCCAAACATTTGAAATGTTTAGTTTGATCCAGGGGCTTGCCATTTAGTAACCATGTAACTGTCTTGTATACCATTGAGAAAACCACAATCTTGAAGTTCAATACCAGCGAATTGTTACTACAGTACTCATTGCATTTGTTGAGGAGACATTTTAAGCAATTCTGGATCTTGACAAAATAATTGCATCACCTGCATACAATAAAACTGGGATCTGGGCATTTCCTAGCCACAGGGCATGATAATTAATTCCTTGCAGGGTTGGAGCAAAATCATTCAAAAATAAATTAAATAACACTGGTGCCAAAACACAACTCTGTTTAACAACCCCTGTGACTGATATTTTAGGGGTGAGTGACGCTGAGGGAGTACAGTTTACCTGACATGTGGTATGCCTATGTAATGCCTTTGTAAGAGTTAGGAGCCTACCAATCATATTCAGTTTTTCCAGAGTAGACTTCTCTCTACAGAGTCAATGGCACCCTTCAGATCCAGAAAGGCAACAGACAACTTGGATCTCCCTTTGTCTTTATACTTGGTAATTAATAAGTTAAGGACCATACAGGGTCCAAAGTAGATTTGCCCTTCCTGAATCCAATTTGTTCACGTCCCAATATCCCGTTTAAGGAAATCCAGGGAACAAGTGTAAAAGATGTATTTGCCTAAAAGATGTTTGGCATACAGTTTTTCAGCAATTGATAGCAGGCCTATGGATCTGAAGTTGTTTGGTAATGTGTAATCTTTTTTGAAAACTGGGACAATAATGGCAGTCCAGGCTGGTGGGATTTATTTATTTATTATATTTATATACCGCCCTCCCCAAAGGCTCAGGGCGGTGTACCTGTTTTATCCACTGTTGTACCTGTTTTATCCACTGTTGTGAATGAAGAGCAATGGAGCCCACCATTCTGTGTTCATTTGAACAGCTTTGGAGGCAGTGCAGCCGTGCCTGGGGATTTGCGCAACTTAAGTTGATCAATCCATACCTTGACTTCCTCTGTGGTGACCCATGACCATTCAGGCATATCTTGAGGTTGGACTCCATCTTGGACTATTGACATATCCCCATCATCATTAAATAGCTTTTGGAAATGTAAATACCCCACATGTGCGGGAATGCTAGAGATGGGGTTAACACTGGGATGCAAATCACCAGATATTATTGCCCTGAAGTTCCTAGATTTATTTGATAATGTAGCCTGAATAAGAGTGTCCCAGTGGGAAATTATGCTTTTAAATTTGTTACCTTTGATTAATTGGAGTAGCTGTTTCCTAAGTACAAAATATTCATCAGGCAGCCTGACCCCATTCCACTTTCTAAAGGCAAAGTAGATCTCCCGTATCTGGTGCTTCAGCACTACATATTCCCCATCAAATCCAGCACTACATCATCTAGCCAGCTCCTGCAGGTGCTCATCACCAAGGGGGGGGGGGGGTGTGGCGACCTCAGTGATCATTGATATTAAGTCTGCCAGTCCCTTATGGAGTTCTGAGGGGGATGTAACCTGAATTATTTCTTGTCGAATTTTTATGCCAGCAGGCGAGCGCAGTAGATCCTGCACCCTTAGTAATACCTCTGGTAGAGACAAAAGTATACTCACCAGAGTTGTTGAATTGAACTAGGACATTTAGATAGATCATACTAGAGCTGATACAAAATTTAATGAGATTTATGCCTGCATAATTGATCACTTTCTCCTTGAAATTCCCTGGGAGAGAGAAATACCAGGGCAAGACTTCCAAATCTAGCCTCACCATCTCCCGAGTTTTTGGCTTATTCCTGCTCACTCTTGCATTGAAATCACCTGCTACTATTATGTTGGTGACTGGGAATTTGTGTTTCAGCATCTCAAAGTACTCCATAAACTGCTTCCATTGGGAATCCTGTTTGTTCTAACTTGTTCTGGTGGCAAATATAAATTGACTAGCACTAGACTGCATCGATCCCATTATAACAGGAGTGCATGTGCCAAGTTGTTACAATTACGTAAGCGCCTTATGTCAGCCCCTAATTCAGCTTTTACCATAATCACCGAACCTGCTCGGTAACACCCTTTTGTTTTGATTTTGTAGGCAGTGAGATCTATACCCACGAATTGCTATCTGTGTTTGTGACCAGGTCTCTTGGATTAAAATTACATTAAAACTTTTAATATAGTTTAAAAAGTCCAGGATACTAGCTTTACTTCTCCACTCAGCCACATTCCATTAAATTATCTTAAGGGAGAGGGGAGATGCATACTGTGCATCCTGACGTCAATCTATTTCTACCAGTTGATCTAGAGCAATGGGGTTCTGAGTGGAACCTCGCGACTCACTCAGATGTCTCCAGGAACTACAATTCCCACATCAGCCCCTTTACTAGCATTTTGGGCCAATTAGGCCCATGCTGAAGCAGAGGCTGATAGGGAATTGCAGTTCCCTGAACATCTGGAAGAAAACACAGGTGTCTCTCACCCCTGATCTAGAGATTTGCCGACATCATAAAGCGCGCAGCAGTTTTCACATTCTGTAGCAGGCTTGGTTAATTCCTCCACTTCTGACATGGCCACCAAGTTCTGGGCACGGCATGGAGCTTTAATACAGTCACATTAAACTGCCTGGTTCTGCATGCAGTTGTGATGATATCGGTACAGACCTGGGCAAGAAAGCTTGACAGACTTCTGCACTTGGTGGTCTTAATGACAAATCCTATGTGTGTAGTATTGCAAACACATTTTGCTCACTTGATCTCACTCCCTCCCTTATTTGGCAGTTTTGTTTCAGAGAAATTTCTAAAGATAAATTTCAGTTCAGTACTGTATTCTATATATTGTGACATAGCTTCATAGCTCTGGTGTTGCTTTGATGTTGAAGTTGACAGACATTTGATTTAAGTTAGGCTGCCGCCATAGACAAAAAATGTGCTTATGCTGCTTTGTGCTCTTGAGAAGTACTGTTTAACCAAGAAAACCTGAATTGTTGGAGCATTTTTTTAAATGAATGTTTTATTGGGAAAGCAAGTCGTAATTTCACTAGGGTGTTGTTTTAGAAAGGTTTGTACTGGAGAGAGAAAGGTGGTTCAGTTTAGTTGATGATTCTTAAAAGCATGCTGCTTTAGTCCAAGCTGCTGCTAATTAGCTTGAAGTACACTAGCCATTTATTATAGGCCGGGTGATCTCTAAGTTAGAAGCTTTGTAAATAAATTAAAAAATCTAACCCTAAGTCAGTATGCATGAGTATTAAATAGCTGCTTTCTTTTTGCCTTTTGATACAATGACTGCTTCTCAGTATGATTACAGTTCAGGAACCTACTCTGCTCTGGAGCAGCAGTGGCGTAGGAGGTTAAGAGCTTGTGTATCTAATCTGGAGGAACCGGGTTTGATTCCCCGCTCTGCCGCCTGAGCTGTGGAGGCTTATCTGGGGAATTCAGATTAGCCTGTGCACTCCCATGCATGCCAGCTGGGTGACCTTGGGCTACTCACAGCTTCTCGGAGCTCTCTCAGCCCCGCCTACCTCACAGGGTGTTTGTTGTGAGGGGGGAAGGGCAGGGAGATTGTAAGCCCCTTTGAGTCCCCTGCAGGAGAGAAAGGGGGGGATATAAATCCAAACTCTTCTTCTGCTTCTTCTTCTCTGGGAAGATTTCTGGTGCTGGTGTCTGGTACTTTTGTCTGGATGCAATTCTGCTACTGATGCTGTAGGAGCTCTCAGAAAACCCAGAATCAGTGCTAAGGCTCTCTCTTTTGTACTAGGCCAGCGATAGCGAACCTTTTAGAGACCGAGTGCCAGGGGCAGAGCAAGGGAAAACTGCGTCCAGGGCACGTACACGCCCTGCACCCCTGCCATGCCCCTGTCTGCCCCCGCCCTGCCCTGGAATGCCCCGAAATACCCCTGTCACACCCCTGGAATGCTCTTGCCATGCCCCTGCAGGGCACGTGCCCAGTGGGTTGCGCATCCCTCACCCCCTTGACACTATGCCACTGCCGAGTGCCCAAACTGGCGTGATAGCGCGCTTGCCCACAAAGAGGGCTCTGAGTGCCACCTCTGGCACCCATGCCATAGGTTCAGCACCACTGTTTTAGTCAAACTGCCTTCAGAAATGGTTGTTTGGTTTGCCATAAGAAATACTTAATTTGAACACTCCTTGTTCCACTCATGGCATAATATTGTGCTGTCTGGATTCAAGTGTTCTCTGACAGGACGAACCCAGTACAGGCAGTGACTTTTTTTGACAAAAGCAGCTGCAGCTCATTATTGTGAACTTTATGGATGTTGGTGACATCTGTTGTTTGTACATATTGTCAGCTAAAATGCTTGTTTTCAGTGCCATACAGATGCATACTTTTTTGACATGAAATTCCCTCACTTAATCCATTTTGTGTCTTTGCACTTTTTAATGGAAGAACCTTATATGCCTCCAGAAGTTTCTTGTTCTCTGCATTCATTTTTTAAGAATGCAAAACTTGAATTCTGTGAACTTTTTTGGGGAGATTGTTATGAAGTAGTCAGAATATATTTTTGCTGCTAGGAGGACTCTCTTCAAATCAGGGGCATATCTGTAGAAAACAGTGCTGAGGGCAAGCACTACTGGCTGACTATGCCCCTGAACTCCACATGCAGTTTGGGTTGGGCACAGTTCAACAGTGGTCACTGGATAGTTCAGGGTGTGGGCTGGTGCCCACTTCAAGGGATAGCACCCAGGGCATGTGCTCTGTCTTACCCCACCCTAGATATGCCTCTGCTTCAATTGCACTACAGGTGTCAAACTCTCAGCCCTCCAGATGTTATGGACTACAGTTCCCATCATCCCCTGCCAGTATCATGCTGGCAGGGGATGATGGGAACTGTAGTCCTTAACATCTAGAGGGCTGTGAGTTTGACACCTATGAATTACACAATTTTGTAGTTGACCTGAGTTAAAATATGAATTTACAGCAAGTACTGTTGCCTGTAAGAGCACACAGTACTGACCTTGAATTGTTGATTCAATAAAAAGGCAACTTTTCGTGTTCTCTTGTTAAACATCCTTTGAGTGGTCTGGTAGTTGTAATTGTCAACTACCTGAAAATAAATCTTGGTTCATCTCAACAAAATGAAAAAAAAATTGCTCATGTCCACTTAGTTCTTAATACAATGTTGAGAGGTGGGGATTACTGTGGAAAAATTTGATGGGATCTTCATTAACCACACAAGTGAACTGATGCCCTGACATTTCATCAAAGGAAAATGAAATACATGAGTATTTCTGATAAAATGTTTTGATAAGTTAAGAAATCTAAATCATGGTTGCTTTTGAGGAGTAGTAGCAGCAGCTGCTACAGTGTTGGATTTGGTTCATAGCTTGTTGTGAAGTATACTACTATTTGAATATTTAGTACTTGCAAAATTATAAATCTTGTGTGCAATTAACTGCATAAAAAGTAAGATGAAAAAACTATCCTTTAAATAAATGAGGGAGGGGAAAAAAACTGTAGCCAAGTGCAGAAAGTTATTAAAGTTGCAGCTGGGGATTTTCCATGCCCAGATTATTTTTCCTCAGCAGAACAAAATGTCATATCACAAATTACTTAAAATTCTCCTTGGTTTCAAATCTTTGGCTAAGTTCTAACGATACCCTATTTGATGGGGGGAAATGTTGCAAAGCTTCATAGAACAATAGGAACACAGTAAACCATTTTTAAATATTTGATCTAACCTACATTATTAGTCAATTGCTGTGATTTTTTTTATTCAGGTTTTTTTCCCCTTTGTAAACTCTTGAATTGATCAAATTGTGTGAATCTTCAACTTGTTTAGGCTTTTATTAACAGAAGTAGTTTGACTGGGGCAGATTCCGCAGGGGCCAAAAACAGCAGTGTGAAAACGGTGCAGAATGGTTAAAACGGTATAAAAGGGTTAACACCATTTTCACACCCATGCTATTTTTGGCCCATGCAGAATCCACCTGGCTCTCACTGCTACACTTGGCTCTGCACTTAGCTTGCAAGAGCAGTGTGGGCCCAAACCACTGTTTTAAAAAGATTTCTCTAAGTCTCTAATTTGTCATAGTTGTCATGTGACACATCAAAGATGTTATGGAATCAACATTTTAAAAACACTATTAATGGAATGGAGAATTGTCGACTAGAAATAAAGAGAATTGCTGTTCCTATGTTTTCGGGCGAGTGCTGAAAAGGAGTCTTTGCCTTTAATGCCAACACAGTCCCAATATGCCAAATATCTCTTAGGCTTGATCTAATGTACATTAGAAGAGTATATTTAGGACTTTTTTTATCCACACTTCTTCTTGCTGCAGGGCCTTTGTTCCACTGGATATTCCTCATAAGAAAAATTCAACAGAATGGGAGAAAGTGAAATTCTTGTTTGAAGAACTTGGAAGCAACCGTAAGAAGTTCTTTATTCTTGGGGTCATTATGCAATCTCTAGAAAAGACAGGTTTAGTAGGTAGTTGTAAAGTATACCAGATAGAATTATCGTATTAGGATTGGCTTGGGGGGGAGGGGGGGGGGCTTTTTTTTTAATCATAAGGACGAAGATGGTCTGAGAATTTGATGTAGCAGGAAATTGAGAAAGGGGCTGAGTCTGCACATTTTGAATAAAGTCTTCTTGGGTACAAGCCTTGTCTGTACATCATACTTTTGGTAATTCAGTCAAAAAAACCAGAGGGCATTGTTCTGCTTATGTATCCAAAGAGATGGCCTTCTAATCCTTGTAGGTGCTACTTAAATCCAGGTAAGCTGGATGCAGGAAACATTGGGGTGGATCCTACCCTGACCTACCACCATGCTGGGCAATTTGAGGGCTTTTTCTAGCCCAGGGGTAGGGAACCTGCGGCTCGAGAGCCTCATGTGGCTCTTCTGCCCTTGCACTGCGGCTCCACGAGCCGAGCCGCTGGCCCCATCCTTGCCCGCCCTGCAGGCAGCAGGGTGAGCGCTCCAACTGCCTGTGACCGGCTGGGCCACGCCACGGGCTTTCCCTCTCGCCTGCCCCGTTGGAGCGGGGCGGGCGTTTTCCCGGCGGCCGGCGAGGCTGAGCCGCTGGCCCCATCCTTGCCACATCCATGCGCTTCTCAGAATGAGCGGAGCAAAAGGTTAAAAAACCCAATATGTACAGTGTTATCTTTATTTTAAATGTCAAAAATTATTTGCAGCTCCAAGTGTTTTCCTTTCCCATGGAAAACGGGTCCAAATGGCTCTTTGAGTGTTAAAGGTTCCCTACCCCTGTTCTAGCCTAAAGAGTCTTCCTCCAATTTAAGTGGGTCTTCTGTTAACGGGGCACATTGGAGGAAGGATCCTGAAGGGTGGTTGGATCCATCATGGTAATTGCAGATATTTGATCAATATAAGCAAGGAATCATGCTAAGAGAACTTGGTAGTAATTAAGCACTTTTTGCCTGACATGGACATTTTGCTGTATGTACAAAGATAAAAAATTACAACTTTAGTGTCCCAAGGTTGATTATTAAAATTAGTATGAAATTTGGTTTCTAAAGTAGTCACATAAGCTTAAGTTCTGTTGTCACAGAGCCACAAATCTACCTAAATGTGAATACCAGCAAAATATTTCTGTTGGTTTTTGTTTTTCAGATGGTTTGGCTGCCCTCTCCTTCTCCATAAGCTCTCTGACCCTTATAGGAATGGTGGCATCTGTGACCTATACAGTAAGTCTATGACAGGGGTCAGCAACCTTTAACACACAAAGAGCCATTTGGACCAGTTTTCCACGGAAAAGAAAACACTTGGAGCCGCAAATACTTTTTGACATCTAAAATGAAGATAACACTGTATACATTCTCATGCAGGGAGAAGTTCCCTCCTTTGGGGCCCATTTTTACCCATCAAAGCAAAAGGAGGGGGGAAACCTGTTTTGTACATGATTCAAATGACAAGCAATAGAACCCCTGTTTCACACATTTCTCTTTTCTTGTGTTGAGACCCTGATTTTGCCCCCCCCCCCCCGAACCTCCTCAAATTCCACTTGGATGGTGGATCAAAATTGGTGCCTTTAATTGGGTTGTCAACTTCCCGGGGGGTGGACTTTGAGAAAATGTCTGCCATGGAGAGTGGACTCGACAGCCATATTCCTCACTGAGCATGGCCCCCACCCTGGTCCCAAAAGCCACAACTTCTGAGAATCTACCCCCAAATGTCCTGGGATTTGCCCACCGGGAGTTGGCAACCTGCGACAACCATGGCTGAAGATGATCCTGGCCTTCCTCCCTTCCACGATCTACAAGCTTACCCTCTACTGGCTTACTCTGAGGTATACCTTCCAAGATCCACGTGCAAGGCTTTCCCCATGCGCTCCTGCCCACCTTGGCAATGCAGAAGCAAACAATTTCCACCCACCCCTGCCTCCCCATCAGACAGCCCCAACAAGTGCAACCTTGCAGGGCTGCAGGTACCCCTGTTTCCCCAAAAATAAGACATCCCCTGAAAATAAGACATAGCACATCTTTGGGAGCAAAAATTAATATAAGACACTGTCTTTTTTGGGGGGAAACAGGGTAATAACTCCTTTAAAATTTGACATCGTATTTCTCACCTGGACTCAGCCAGGCAGCCATCTGCCAGGAAAGCCCCTGGAACTCAGTGGGGTTGCTGGGGGGGGGGGAGTCTGCAACCCAAGGTGGCGCTGCTGGGGTTCCCCATGTAGTCTCGCCGCCCAAGAAGGACCTGGGGGAGGGGGAAATGAGGCCACTCAAAGCAGGGTTGACCCCGACCCCCTGTTCAAGGGGGGCGGACTGAGGTTAGGATTGTGCTGAAAATCTGCACTCCTGCAACTCCCTCCCATTTCCCGCCCTTCACCGCTCACCTATTCAAGAGGATCCACCAGCGGTGCTCCACCCCCGCCCCATGTCGTCATCACCGGCATCAGCCAACCAGGCAGCTGCAACAAGGAAGCCGGAAGTGGCTTGGGATAGCCGTCTCGGGCTGTGCCTCTCTAGGAATGGGGACTCTTTCCCATTAACCCTTAGGGTGACTCTCTGAAGGAGGCTGAGAGGACCCAAGCCACACGGAGCCACAGTGCAAGGACGAAAGAGCCACATGCGGCTCTGGAGCTGTGGGTTACACACCCCTGCACTAGCTGAATATACGACACATAAACATAACACTACCAATACATTAACATCAGAGCAAAAGGGGGAAACCCAATATAAACACACAATTTCATTCAACCCCCAATAAAAAAACAGCACTGTAAAAATAGAAGGAACCTCCAAGCTTCAAGAGGTGGACTGCCATGCCTTAAAGAGTTATTTTGTCCAAAGAGGGGTGCCAGGCCCATGAATAGATGTTCCGCCTAAGGGCTGCTGCCGCCATATTCCCTCTGTTGTTGGTGGGGGGGGGGTATCTGGCATTTTGGTAACAGTAAGGAGTTTCAAAATGGCTTTCAAACTTCTTTCCTTTCTCTCCTCACAACAGACACCTTGTGGGGTAGGTAGGGCTGAGAGAATTCTGAGAGAACTGTGGCTGGTCCACGGTCACCCAGCAGGCATCTTGTGGAGGAGTGGCAGAGAAACCGGGTTCACCAGACTACAGTCTGTCTCTCAAATGGAGCAGTGGGGAATTAAACATGGTTCACTAGATTACAGTCCACCTGTCATGTGGGGGAGTGGGCAATCAAACCTGATTCATTAGATTTTACCAGTCTTAACCATTAGGTTTACCAGTCTTAACCATTACACCACACTGGTTCTCCTTATTGCATTTGCCTTTCAATGGAAAATTCCAGTTTCAATTCTGGTATGATCTTCCTTTGGGACTTCCTTTGGGAGTCTATTTTGAACAAATACTTCTAAAAATGCCTCACCTCTTAAAGTATAGTTTTACAATAATATGCACAACCTACATATTAAGAGAAGAAGGGTAACTAGAGAGTATTTATGACACAAGTAAAGTGATGATGTAATGTTGCTTTACATGTGCAGTCACATCAATCAGCAATATGGCCCAACCTCATTTTGGAAGGTATTTTTCCAATACATTGTTGAAATCCTTTTTTTTTGTAAATTAACATGTCTTTCCCAAAGTTGTATCTATTACTTTGTAGAACCATTCTGTTTTCAGAGAAGACATCCTAACCAAGCTTATTTTATTGGTGCAAATTATTTAATCATATCTTTTAGAACCTGCTAGTCCTGATAATATCATTAACCTAGGTTTAGCAGCCATTGCATAGCAATTGTAACTTAGCTAAGTGCTGAACTTGTGTTTTTGAAATACTTCACTGTGATTAATTGTTTCATGGTTCTGATGTGCATTTGTGAAGTTGGAAGTCTTCATTGACTTGGACTGGCAGTGAACTGTCACAATTTCTCAGAAGTTAGTATCCCAGCAGGGAACGGTTTTAAAAGGTTTTAAAATGAATTGTGTAGATTTGATGTGTCTTCCTGACTCAACACTACAGTCAGCAGAACTTTGATGCCACCTCTAAGTCAATGTGTCAGAGCTGAGGGTATGAAATGGGATTACAACTATAGATCTTTGTATCCTGAGTATTGAACTTCTCAGCATCTTGGCCAAAGTCCTCTCCTGATTAAAAGCCTTCACTCTTGAAAACTTGGTTTCATTAAAATGAACTTTTAAGTCGTATAGGGACAAATTCACTCCATTTGGCAGAGTCTTGGTGACCACCAACAGTTCATTTGCAAAGAGAATTCAGATGGTATAGGTACTGTTTGCTTTACAGAACTGCTGAAAGATTATGGCCAAAATATACTTTGGACTGTGCTTTTAAGTATTAGAATTTGTATTTGATGTATTCACTTGCATAGAAGGTGCACGAATTGTATGGGTTTAACAGCTTACTCTTTTCCCCCTTCCCCAGTTGGATAAGATAACACTATGGAGGAACGACTTTTGTGTGAGTTAAGTATGCCTTGGATTCCTGACCAGGTGCCTCTTAAGTGGTATAGTGTAGATGTGTGTTAGTTGCTGTAGTAGATGATCATAAATCTGTTGCTGGTTTGTCCCTTTCTTTAAGGAAGATAAATGCAGAGGATTTTGTTGTGATCTTCCGACCTTTGTCCTGGAACAAGAGTGTGTTGCTCTCCAAAATGGTTTTTGTTTTCTAAACTGTTTCTCAAAGCTTTTGTTGTAGAGCCCTTGTTTGTGAAATCCAGAAACAGAACACACTGTTCAGTTATGCAAGTTAGTGCTCTTTCTCTTGATGTCCATAATTCCATAATGGTTGAAGACTTTTGTAGAATATTATCTTTTCATGGTGATGTTTACTCTTGGCACACTGCATTATTCTTTGCAGCTTTTAATGAAATAATTTTCTGTGAGCAGTTGCTATGTGTGTCCTTGATCTTTTTATATATCCAAATAACAGACATTGATTTTCCAATATTGCGAATGAATAGAACTTCACTGTAAAATGTCTTTTCCCTTGCATTTGGCAAGGGGAAAGGATGAATAAAGTTGAACAAATGATTCTTACCAGCATCACAAATCCTGTGACCTTGATTGATACTGACAACTTTAACTGTCTGTAAACATGAAGCCCCAAACTAAAATGATAAATTCGGGTTGGAATGCCTTGTTAGAAGCTGTTTCACAGATGATGTAGCTTGCTTCCATACTTCCATTAATTTATCTTGTATTTAAATGACGTTATGTAGTCTCAAATATTAATAGAAAAGCTGTTGTAAACTCTGGTCTCCATTTGGAGTCACTAAAAGAATACAGTTCTTGCTTTGATGAAGCAGATTAACTTGAATGATTCCCTTTCCCCTTCATTTCTCATTTAGCATGTCCTTCAAGGATGAGTGTAATTGGCTCTACTTTTCAAGATGTTAAAGAGGAATAGCTAACATTTTTGCATCTTTCTGCAAGTATCATTGTTTAGATAGAAAAGATTCAGCAAGTATAATTGTTTAGATAGAAAAGATTCAGCAATGTGAAACTGCATGTAAGCTTATAGGATACAGTTTCTTGACCCTTGTTTATCTGCATTACTTTTTGTCATCAAAGACTTCAGGGGTTCTACTATTTTCTTTGTATTAAAGCTTTTTGCAGATTCTGTTATCAATTAGGAAGCATCAGCAACCTGCAAAATTATTGGGACATTTCAAAGAAAAAGCTACATTGATCATCAAGATATGTGGGAATGTCTGTTGGAAATATAAACTGTATCATTGTGCTAGGAGCAATCAACATTCCAGAAGTGCAGATGCCTTCTGTATAGACTTGGGAAATCCCTAATTGCCCAGAGAGGTGCTTTGAATGTGTGCTCCTGCTACATGGCTTGTTCAGATAAAACAAACAGCTATGGGTTTGTAATAGTAGCCAAAGAGAGCTGGTGTACTTTGAATCCTACTAAAATCTGTAGCATGAGTTTTATTCCCAGGAAAGTGTTCTGCAGATTTCACTATAATTTAATCCCTTGTCTATGAGCGAAGAATAAATGTTCTTGTAGGCCAGTGTCAACTTCTGTACAGGACGTGTGCTACTTAAACAAGACTCTTAAGTCAAAAGAATGTACATGCTTGGCTATAGTATTTCTTTAGTGTAGAACAGGGGTCTGCAACCTTTGGCTCTCCAGATGTTCATGGACTACAATTCCCATTAGCCCCTGCCGCCATGGCCAATTGGTGTACAAGCTTACCTCTCTAGAGCTATGTGTGTCAACGGGAGGTAGATTTTTCTTGTTTTTGTCATTCTTTGCAGTGCTGTAATATTTTGGAGCCTCTTTAGGAAGCCAAGGTAATATAAGAGTATAAAAGAGCAAGAGTGTCTCAGCATAAAGAATCTGAAGCAGTGACTCACGAAAGCTCATACCCTGTTTGAAATTCTGTTAGTCTATAAGGTGCTGCACTACTCTTGCTCTTTTCTACTGCTGCAAACAGACTAACAGAGCGATCCATTGCGAATTAAGGTGGTATAAAGTAGCTGTGTCAGTAGTATTAAGGCTTCCTGCAGCACCATTAAACTCCTTTTCCCCCAGTGCTTATTTTTAGTATACCTATATCCCATCTCTCTAGCTATCTATAAGATTCCCAACTGATCCAGCACTTACCTATAATTGTGCTGCCAGAACAAAGAGGTGGAGACAGGTTTGCTGTTCCGTAATTGAAGGAGTTTGAATTGATGCATACTCAGAGAATGTCTGCTGTGAAGATGCAGTGACCAACCATGACTGTCTGATTAATAAATGTTAAATGATATGGGGGCTTTTAGGAAAGTGATGTGATGGATACACTGAACAACAAAACACGGTGGAGCGGGCTCAGCTGTTCCGTCAAAGGGAGAATGCCCAGAGAGCCATAAAGGTCTTGTTTTTCTGCGCCACTGCTTGGCAGGAGTACTGAAAATATCCAGAATTCAAGATCTAAAAGTTTGTGAAGATGGTAATATTACACCGCTATTGCTGTAGTTTAGCTATAGCGATTCAAACATGGGATTCTTTTCCCACTAAAATTTTAGATGAAAAATGACTGAGAGTAGTCTTAAACAGTAGATCAGATAGCCCACTTAAACAAGGGTAGGTAGATGAGCTAGATTTGAGTCTGGGAACACCTTCAAGAAAAAGTTCCCTCGACTCTCTAAGGCTTATACCCCTAAAATCTTACCTTAAGTGTACTTGCATCTACCTCTTTTACTGCAGACCAAACCAGCTGTGCTCCTGAAATTATAGGTGTAGGTGGATTATTGAGGCTTTTGTTAAAAAATTCTACCCTATACATATCAAGGTGGTAAATCTGTAGCTTGCTGTAAGCAAGCAAAGCTATTCCATTATGTTAGGGGAAAGTACCGTGCTGCCTAGTTGCTAAGTACCGGGCTATAGATATTTCTTTGCTTTTACTGGTCAGTTAACAGATATGCACAGAGTTGGGCTACAATGAGCAGAAGTTTTGGGCTGTTACTTTGTGTTTTTAGCATAGGATTAATATAAGACAGTATGTGTGAAATTTAGCAAATGAAGTTGAATAGCACGAGGGACAATATAATAATCTCAGCCAATATAATAATCAATCAACATGTTTTAATTGCTATATCATTGTTTAATTAGATTTCTCTCCTCTCCTCCCCCTTGGTGATTTAAATCAACCCATCCTGATTGAAACAGCA
Source organism: Sphaerodactylus townsendi (assembly GCF_021028975.2). NCBI lineage: Eukaryota > Metazoa > Chordata > Lepidosauria > Squamata > Sphaerodactylidae > Sphaerodactylus > Sphaerodactylus townsendi. The sequence goes on from NC_059425.1 coordinate 143,205,804, forward strand.
GAAATTAGCACCAGTTCCACGGGGTGGGGGTAGATTATTACTCTTCTTTAGCAAAAATGTGGCACCTTAAACATCACCACACTTATCTAACAATAAATGCCCATCTTTAAGGCTGTTAACATTTGCATAGACTGCAGTGCAATTTAGATCTTATTCATATTCCTTCCCATCTCCCTGCAGTTTTATGTAGTGGTACGACTTCACTAGAGGGCAGGAGTAGGCAACAAATACAAGCCAAGTATTGCATCTAAAAGCCTTTTGTGTTAGGCTAAGTATGGCTTTTAAAGTCTGAAATTACATGTTGCACATTCTGAAAATTAACAAATGGATCTGCATCCATTTTAAAACAAAACAGTTATAGCAAAGTAGTAATTGCCCTTGAAGTTATAGGTTTAATTAACAAGTTTCACTTTCAGTGCCTACGACACATTTGGAGAATGGCATTATTTGTAGCTATTGGTGCTTAATTGTGATAGTATTTATAAGCACTAGAACAAAAAGCATAAACATTAAAACATGGCACTTCTAATCAAAACTAAGTGGTGGCTGCCAACACAGCAAGAAAATGCCCAACGTAGAAAACACTGGTGGTTTCATGATTTAAATCAGAAGTTTTGAAGCCGAATTTACAATCCAGTTTTTATGAGAAAGAGATCTGGCCAGTGAGGAGACTTGCATCTTTTTCTTTCTCCTCTCTTGATGGGAGAGTACGGGGTGTGTTATCAAAGACCAGTGGTCAAAAAAAGCTGCGGTGTACATGACTCTGTGGGAGTTTGTCCCTGAAAAAGCAGGACGTGAGTTTCAAGAAATGTTAGGGTCCCTCAATATGAAAATCAGTTAAGACTGCTCAAGCTTCCTGGAAAAACAGCCACTCTCTGTTTTCATCGACGTGCTTGACCCTAGAACACAGATTGTTTACATGGAGCCCAACAGGCCTAGTTATTCACCCATGAATGGAATATGTGCAGTAGAATATGCAAGGTTAAGTTAAAATTGGCTGAATTGAGAGGAATTTCATGTTCCCTGACTCTAGGGTCATTTGCACACTTGCGGTCTCCCTTGCACTGAGTGTACATTTCCGTTGAGTTTCCTGTAAAGAGTCAGTGGCCAGCCAATGAAGATCTCATCTGACATACTTTTGTTTGGCATTTAACAACCACAGACTGCCTGACAACATTTCTGTTCTGTTTCCTGGAGCTTTGGAAGTTATCTTAGTTCTCAATCTGCTGCAGTATTTGGCTGTGTAATGCTTGGCTTTCATGTTCATGTCTTGTTTTAAAGATTGTGGTTTTGTTGCTTGAATTGCTGACTGTTGGTTTTTATCAGCGATGTGTGCATTAATTTCTTCAAGTGTCCTAAAGGATGTGTGTTCTGGAAGGGCAGAACAGAAGTTTGTAGATGGGTGAAATAACAGCAGAGGTTTGTATCTCTAACTGGAAAAAAAAGGTTTGTCTGGTGTTTCCAGGGAGAGATTGAATGTGTGGGTGGAGACTGAACAGCCACAATTTATAGGAGCAGGATAAAGATCTTTGTTATGGCTTCTTGCGAGTTGGCTTGATGAAAGGAATCACACAGTTAAAGTTTAGATCTTTTTATTATGCAACTGTTTATTATTTTGTAGTCACATCTACTTTCTTCAATAAATTTTCCTTCAGATTCCTGTAGGTTCAAGGGAGGAACCGTTATGGTTCCCCATGAAGTAAAATCCCATATGATAGAGGTCTAAGAGTGGCTTGTTATCATCTGCGGACAGCTCAGGCAAATAGTGAGGGCAATGGGAGTTAGTCTGTGCTACAGTCAACATAGTTCTGAAAAACTGGAGGACTATGTGTGTTGTGTTGGAAAGTCTTGTTCTGTGCCTTATAGCACTGTCCGTAAGAGAGTAACTTTTTTAAAAAAATGCCTCCTATGTTGTGGTACATAGCCTGACTACTTGTACACAGTCTTTAAAAAAATCTCACAACTCTTTATTTTGTGGTCCTGTTTATTTAGGGACTAGAAGCTGAACAAGGCATTGATACCCCTCCTCACAAAGGGAAACCTTATTTAGTTCTTTTGGGCTTCTGAGATTGTACTGTCCATGCAGTACATTCTGAATTATATCTTCACAGCCACAAGGATTAAAAGCGTGCCTAATTGCTTAATGAAAGCAGAGATGTTCTGGCAGCTGATATTTGCACTCAACACAACATTCATTACTCTTGCTGGACCATGGAACGCGCACAACTCCTTTTAAAAAACATCTGACTGTCTTCTGTGGTATATTTTTTAGTTGATGATTAGTAGATTGTAGTAGATAGATCTACTATGTATTATTATAGTAGATTATAGTACAGTGGTGGCGAACCTTGGCACTCCAGATGTTATGGACTACAATTCCCATCAGCCCCTGCCCCTGGCAGTGACTGGATGGGAAGTGTAATCCACTGCTTATCTGAGTGTCTAAGAGTCACTCTACAATCCTATATAGATAGATCTACTATGATTAGTAGATGATTTTAGTTGATGATTAGTAGATGATTTTTTTAGTTGATGCACTGATTTTGTACCAGTTGGTATAGGGGTTGTAGCCCTGTCCCTGACCTTTTAAAATGTTTGGTCTCAGTTATCAGGTGACCTTCTGTTCTTGCAGAGCATAATACGTCATCTGTTTTCCCTCCAGCAGGCAATTATGCTTTCACATAAAGCTCATGTTATAGGTTGGCAACTTTCTATTGTGTAGGTAGTACTGCTGTGGGTGGAGGGGGATGGAGAATAATGGCCATGCAGGGCACTTCGGTTTTTTTGCTTCTCAAAAGGTAGGGGTGAGCATCCTATTCAAATATATCCGTGGTAGGTTCTAACTGGGTAGATTCCCAGGCTGAAACTGGGGAAGTATAAATCCTCTGTTTTTCTTTTCCTGCTGCCATTTTTTCTTTATCTGTTCTGTTTTCAATTCTTGTTTAGCTTCTCACAAGGAGAGCTTCCCCTGCTTCCTTTCTTCTTATGGTTGAGTTGCTGCTGTGGTAAGGTAGATCAAGCCCACTCTTGCAAGACAAATAGAATCATACTACAAGATCAGGTACCTGTTACTCTTCAAGCTACAGTTATTATCCACTTTGCAGGGCGCAAATAGAGGGTACAGCCCCTCTCCCTGCCATTTGAACCCCTCTATCTTTCACTCGCCTTTGGCATTCCTTGGAGGCAGATGGAACAATGGGCTAGGGTAAAGGGAAAGAAGAGAAAGAGTGAGGAAGGAAGACAGGAGGAGGACAGAGTTGTGAAAGTTGACAAAGAGTAAAAAAGTGTGGAAGGATATAAGGAAGGACAAAGAAGAAAGCATAAAAAGGAATGAAAGGTATTATGGATTGTTTCCTTACAGTGTGGTCACAATCAATTAAATGCTGCATTCCTAACCTGTTACCTGAGTTTTCTTCTTCTGTGGTCTCCTAGTTTTACCTAAAATGTATACCTTGCTAACGGCTTATGCATTAAGATTATTTTTCATGTGTAACAATGAGAATTGCCAAAGGGTTGGATCCAGACCTGTGTTGTATGAGGGCAAAGGGTCTTGCAAGAAATGGGCAGACAATGTCAGATTAAGTCTGACTGATGCCATAAGCACAGTTTATCCTTGCTAACCCGGCCCTTCTGTTTGTAAGATTCATAATTTCATTTACCTGCAGGCCAGTCTGACCAAATTTCACAATTTATATTCATATAGCCTGTTTTTTAAGTTCATTTATTTAACACTTCATAGCAAAAAGAAACACAGCCAGTACCCTTAACTAAAATGCATAAATATCAACATCCCGTATGCATGTGACAGAGGCCTTGATTGTGGGTCCCTAGTTCAACTGAAGTTTAATTCTTTTTTGTGGTGGTGCCCCTTTTTCACACGGTAATTTTTTTTTCATTTTCTGTGGGCATTTTCAGTGCAAGTATTATTCTTCCTCCCAAGTATTGCCAGTAAACTCTTTGACTTCAGTTGCTTGCCTGACGCTTTCCCAGTGCTTACGAAGTGAGTCATTACTTATACCTCTAGAAGTATCAATGGTAGAGATTCTCGTATCATAAAACAGGAGAATGCCAAACCTTGTCTGGGAAAGTAACTGTGTAGATGTGTACTATTAAACTGCAAGTGGGACTGTTCTCAATATCTAATTCTTCACGTTTATTTCCCAAGTGTTCAAATCTTCTATCATTGTTATTTACTGTAAATCCAAGGAGGTTACATAGGAGACCTGAAATAGTAAACTAGTGGAATGCCACATTTACCATTGTTCTACCAAGGCAGTCAGTCATCTGGTCTTGAGTATCCTAGTTTAGCGTATGGTCTTCTGCTCTTTATAGTACAGAGAACTGACTGAAAATGGCTTGGTGTTACTACTATTACCAGACTTCTTTTTCTCACCTTTCTGTCCAGGTGCTCAGATCGTTATACGCAGGGTTATAGTGCTTTATTCTCTTAACTTTTAAGTAATTCTGAATGGGGGAGATACCCTTGAGAGCCAGTCTAAAACATATCCAATGTTCGGCAATGAGATATGACACAACAGCCTAGTGAGGTGGGAGAAGTCAACTAAAATGAGTATTTTGTGTCACACCTCATTTAGGTTTGGTAGTTTCAATTAATTGTTAATATTTCTTTAGGCTTATGGGATGTCTGCTTTACCTCTAAACTTGATAAAGGGAACAAGAAATGCTACTTATGAACTTCTAGAAAACACTGAAGATATCGAGGAAGTTGAGCAAAACATACAAAGGATTAAATCAAAGGTTTGTTGTCTTAAACGCTTATTTTCGAAAGCTCTTTCTTACAAAGTTGGCTTCTGCAGCCACCTTTATTTGTTATAGCTTGGTCAATGAAGAAAAATGAAGAAAACCTTTACAATGCACTGACAATGTAAAAATGGAAAAAAAATGAGTTTGGTGTTAATTTCCCCAATTAAAACTAATTCTGACCATTAAAATCCTACATCTTGTTGTATTCACAACAGTTTGAATCTTCTGTAGCACTAGAATATCCAAGTGTGGAGGAATTGCTAATATTAACCCAGCCAAAGTCATGAAGGTTGTAAGTTTTGGCGTAGTAGTTCTCAAAACAATTGCTTGTCTTAGCTTTTTCCCAATGCTTTCCATTTAACACTGAACAACAGTTAATTTAAGGTCATGGTCCAGCTGCACGAAGTTCTCTAACAAAGGATATGTTTGGCACCTGATGAGATGATGAATCATACTACCTGTTTGGGTTAGTTGGTGCTAATTCCTGATTAGGTGATGTTTCTATAACTGCCTCTTCAGGATGAATTCAGCTAACCAGTTAGTTCCGCGTGCAGCAGCTGTTTTGTAATTATGTCTTTTTTGTGCTTAGAGCTTATATTACTTGCTTGCTTAAGAACATCTGTTTTTCCAAGGATGTGTTTTATGTATTGGTTTTAGTTGCTGGCCCTTCATGGAGTGATTGCCTGCCAGTAATTTTGGTTTATTAAAAGGACTTTGTAGTCAATAAAACCTTCAAAAGATATTTTAAAAGATTTTCTGTCTCCGAGTTGTGAGTGTTCTCAAGGTCCTGACCCATGGAGAGAGAAGTTATCTCTTCCTCCACACCTAGTTTTTCATCAGGTGTGGTTTTCAACGAGTTAAAAAGATGCAAAGTTTGGTAATAAACTTCCAAAGTTGTGTTCCCCCCCCCCCCACCTTTCCCATTAGTGTAAAGATGGTCGACCTTTACCAACTCGGGACAGACGGACACTGCAGCAACTTGAGGAAAGACTAAGAAGCCTCCGAAGAAGAGGGAGACATCTGGAATATGTTGAGAAAAGCTGCTGGACAAGGTTCTGTGGAGCCATGAGGCCGCTAAAAGTAAGGACTTCTTTTTGTATCATGGAGAAACACAATCCATATTTCATAAAATTCACAATTTGGAATTTAACAGTTCTGTCTCTTTCTGTTTCTCCCCCAAGCTATTCTGGCCATTAAGCTGCAGCAACTGGTAAAGAGACAGAGAGTCAAAATTGGAGCAGTTGAATTGGTTTGAGGGAACCAATCGGACAATATGTGTTCAGTTGATGGATAGAAATATTGGCCATAAATCTGTTCAAAATATTCTTTTGACTTTTTCTTGGGTAACTTATTAATGCTGCATAGAGTGGTGGCATTCCAAGTGTAATTTATGAGATTGCTAGTAAAAGGGAAACATCCCTGTTATGGAGTTGTAAATCCTTGGTCAAGTTTAAAGTTGCTCTTTGGATTCCTAGCTACTTCATGCAAACTTTTTTTGCTAGCTGTTCTTCAGGTCAAGGAACACCATTACTGCTACTGTTGTGGATTCAAGCTGTTGAAAGCAGAATTAGTCAAGAGCACTGCAGAACGAATTCCCCAGGACAGCTTATGCTAATTAAAATGCAAATATGCCTGGAAGATGGTTGTAAATATTTCAGGTTTACAGAACATTACACTTGAGCTGCCTACATTTGGGGCTGATCATTGCTCTGATTTGGCAGAACTCATTCACTTGGGCTGAATAAAATGAAGAATCTGTCTAGTACTTTTCTCAGGAAACATTTCCTTGGATCATAAGTCGACCTCATTGAGTATGGCTGCATTGACACACACCCAAGTGAATGTCTCAGCCTCCCCCAAGTCAGCCTGCCATGCTTCCTGAGATTCTGCCCCTGTAGGTTAATGGAAACCTAGGGATACCATGGGGGGCAAATGAGAATCTGTAGTGGGATGGAGAGGTCATGAGAAGTACTCGCCACTCTTCCATGCAAAAAAGTGTGGTTAATGTATAAGTCAACTTCAATCTATTTAATAATACATTTCTAAGCAGAAGGTTGTGCTTGTTGGGTCTTGTGAGTTTTTTAAACTCACTATATATTGTGTATTTCAGCCATTTTTCTGTCTGTGTTAAATATTTTTGTCACGATGTTAAAAGCAAGATAGTCAGATTAGAAGAATACTGCTTCAATATACTAGGAATGTGTGGCGCACTAGACTTTGTTGCTTAGTCAGAAGTAAATTTCGTTGATGTACTTGGGAACAAAGTCTCCCTGAAAGATGCTTAGGAGTGTAGCCTCTGAAATTTGTGCAGTGCCACAGGGTCAAATTCTGTTTAGCAGCTATATAAACTAACTTGGAAATGGGAGCAAGATTTATGGTTGAAGTTACTGATAAAATTGGACAAATAGTGAATCAAATTAAGACAAGTATCCAGTTGAAGAAATGTGCGAATGGACTTGTGGAATGAGCAAATGAGCAGCAAATTGAATTTAGCGTCTGAAATGTCAAAGAATGAATGCAGAGAAACTAAGGAGTGTACTAGAAGGCAGATGAAGGAAAAGCCAAAGTGACACTGGGGACTTTAAAAAGCAGGATTGTACTTGAGCGACAGAAAATAGCTACTCCTTGTAACGCTATAATTGTATGCCTATTTTGGTGTATCATCTTTGTTTTCTTCTACCAGAATTATGGTCCTTTTGGATGTAAAAACAGCAAGTTATACACATTTTTGAGGGAAAATTTATTTGTAGCCTTTTGGTTATTTCTGTAGAGTACTTTTCTATTTGAACCTGAGATTGAATTCAGAAAGTGAATTTGACGAATTCTGTGACATCTCTGTGTCTCCAAGTGCACATGATCTGTATCTGAGATATCCATTTCCAGATGTTTAAGGTTAAATTCCAAGATACTTGTGCTTTCAGAACAATTTAGAGTTCCTAATAAGATCAGTTCTAAAGCTGCTCTATTATTGTACCTACTATGTATAGCATCAGGAGATATGGACATTATATTCAGATTAGCTTTTGTAGAATTGATCTTCATACCAAGCTATCCTAGAAACCTGTTATGTACACAGTGATGTAGTAGCTTCCTACAAGGTTCAGGACCTCATCAAGTAGGAAAAACCTTGAAATTTCCTGTGGCTACTGAACTATTCTAACATGCTATTCCACATCTTGAATTTCACTGAACACCAAATACCACAAACCCAGTTCTAGGTCTATTGAACACAGTGGGCAATTCTAGGATTGTTTTCTGCCTTTAGAGGTTAGCTGGATCGAATGAAGGAGGTATTCAAAATATGAATTGCTGTAAGAAGTCTTATACAGGTCTTACCTGGGAAGGCTAATGAGTAGTCTTCTCAGTTCCAACTGTATATAGGAAGTCATATGAGTTCTGCTTTAACAAGAGGCAAAAGCTTCCTTAGGTAAAAAAATCATTTAATTGTCATCAGTTAGCTTCCTCAAAGAAACTTATCAGTAGTTTATATACAGTTGTTTTTTCTTGAACTGACCACTAACCATTGGGCATAGTAGTCACTAGGGTTGTGCATTGTCAAAGTTAGGGGCAGGGAATTGGATTCAGATATATTGGAGCTGAAAAATACTGATATTCCCAGTATCCATGCATTCCAATACTGGCGTGGATTCAGATTTGGGTTTTATTTTGGAATCCAAATTTATTAGGCTCCATTATTGCCTACGGGAAAGTTATCTGGTGGTCTGTTAAAACTAGAGGTGTGAAATTTGCAGCAGAACTTCTGGTGTCTATCCACAGAAGAACCTCCAAGCTTCCAGAAGATTGGATCAGGTGGTCCAATTCTATGGGCCCCATCCATTCTCCAGTGTTTCAGATGGGCAAAAACAGCAATTCTTCTCTGGGGCAAAAGCAATGGGGCATTCCTGCAGGAATCACTGGTCAATGCCTCCCATGCCAAGAACCAACACAAGCCCAACAGAATCAAAGCAGAGCTCAGGAATCCAAGCAGAACCATAATCCAATGTGGCAAGTCCAACAAAACCAGGCCTATAGTTGAAGGCAGCAATGATATCCAACCTCCTGGCCTCCCTTTCCCCTTCCCCGCCCTCCATTCCTCTTCGTGGCCTTTTTTCTTTTTTTGTGGGTGTGTACTTATTTTAGCAGTTTTGTATTTTCTCATCAATTCATTCTCCACCTAGCTGAATTAATGTAGTAATTAAGGTGCTGGGATTTTATACGAAAACTGTTTTAAGTATTTTGGTCAAATTGTTGTAAGCTGCCCTGAGCCTGATGGGGAAAGGTGGCCTATAAGCCGAAGAAAATGTTTATTAATCTGATCAATATCAAGCCAGGGTTGCCCAGCAGAACAAAATCAAGCAGGCCTTTTGCAAAGCCAACAGAACCAATGTGTAACAGAGAAGCCCTGCAGGAGAACCCAGGGCCAATGTGGTGGTGCAAGCCCAGTGCCAAACAAGATAATCCCTGTGGTTTGTTTGTTTAGAACTAAGGGCAATCCACAGAAGTCCAGCAGAACAGTCTTAAGCACAAGGGCCCACTTTTGTAATCTCAGCCTGCCCTGCTGGGCAATCCTGCCATTTATGTGTGGGTCATATATAGATTCAGCCCCCTTGACATGATTTGAATTTACTTGACTTTCAATGCATGCCGCCATTACTTTTTAAATCAGTACTTTTTTGTATTTTTCACTGTTATATTTGGTCTGTTGAATAGATCTAACCCTGACCTGAAAAACAGTTTACAAGACCGAGTTTCTGAAATTAGTGACCAGTTGTGCCAAACGTTTTTATATGTGGACAGCAGACTTCATTTGTGTTGTCTATGGAGGTATATTTTAACTAAATAGCATGACTTTGTTGCTAATTTTAACTTCCTGATGTTGATCTGATATATTTATAGAAGTAATATTGGTAGCATTCTCTTTTTCTTGTTCTTTTCTCTGGGGAACCTAAGGCACCTGTGGTAGGAAGTGAAATAATTCGTTGCACTCCATTATATCATTGCAGCCCTTAGACAAGTAATTTTAAGAACCTTGCTTGCTTTGCTTTTAAAGATCACAATGGTTTGTCTTTTAGGTCATCTGGGGAGTGTTTTTCATCCTTGTGGCCCTGCTGTTCACAATCTCTCTCTTCTTGTCAAAGTAAGTAAGGTTCTTGTACCTAAAGTCTTGACTACATTAATTATTTATACTTGGAAAGTGAACTGTATAGCTATAGAGGTGAAGGTGTAGTGAGCCTCATGGTAAGCTGCAGTGCTGCACTTCGATCCCAATGGGAGTTAGTTTGAGGGCACTGGCTCAAGGTTGATTTAGCCTTCCATTCTTCCAAGGCTGGCAAAATGAGCTGGTAGAATAAGGTTTCAAACCACCTTATAAACAAAACCTGCCTAGTAAATGTCATGAAGCGACATCATCCCATAGGTCAGTAATGACCCGGTGCTTGCAAGGGACTACCTTTACTTTTTTTTTTTTAGATGTGAAGAAACTCCTGGTTTAACAAAAAAGTTGTTTTGCGTCAGCCTGACTCTTCTCTCCCCCGTCCCCCACCCCACTTCCGTCTGAGTGTACATGGTTGCTTAAATTTAGGACAGAACTTAGTTGAGCAAGGCCTGGACGAGTTTTGCACTATACTCATTTGGACAGGGTTGAAGCCAGTAATCCTGAATCCTTCCTATGCTGTCCTCTACCCAGCACTGTTCTTTTCCATCCCAGGAGAGGCTGATTTCCTCCTTCCCTTCACAGCCTCTTTGACCCACGTGGCTAGCAGTCAGGAATAAACTTGAGATTGATAAAGGCAGAATATAAAGAAGTAAAATAAATCAAGGAGGGTTGCTGGGGGAAGGTGAGCGTGAGTAGGTTCCATGATCCAGAAAGGATTTTCGAGGTGATCTGGAGCTCTTATTTGTTAAGCCCTCAATTAAATAAATATTAAGCCACGTAATCTCACCTGCTGAAGTTCATTAAGATCTTCATTTATATTAAAGGAAAATAGCATCAAAACGAACAAACTGATTTGGCAATCTAAAAAGCATGTTAGATGTCTGTTCCCTTTTCTAATAACTGAAGAGATGAGGCACTGTGTGTGTTGTATGTTGTTGTACCCATTGCCTTTAATTAAGTGACTTACAGTTTATAGAAAAATTGGAAACGTGTTCTAGTGACATAATGGGAATAATTCTGCCTTGTCAGAAATGTATGGGGCAATTTATGGGGCATTGATGGAAGTGTGGATGGCAACAGATCTGTGATAGAAGCTTTGAAAAAAAGGAAAGGAAAGCATGGAATACAGAAATGCTGTATTTCCATCGTTGGGATCATGTACAACTTCATCCCTGTACATCTGAGAGAGTGAAATTGAAGTTGAAGTTTAGATTGGCATAAATAAAGAATTTTGACAGTGCAAAATACTATAAAAATAAATACTTAACAGGATTTTAACAATGGAATCTTAAGAACAGTTGGCTGGGAAAAAGCCCCATCAAGTATACCTGAGTCGGATTCTGAGTAACTTTAAGAAATCACTGCAAATTTGGGGTATATTTAAAAATGCAGTAGACACTGAATTCAGGCAATAACTTCCTATTTTTCAAATTAATACAGCTTGGATAAAGCATTGCATTCAGCTGGCATAGATTCAGGATTTCTAATTTTGGGAACAAATTTGACCAATCCACTGAATATGCTTTTGCCTGTTCTACAAACTGTGAGTAAAAGATACGGGGGCTTGTAAAGATGTAGTGGATGAATCTTTATTGTAGAAAACTTTAAGGTTCTTGCATCCAAGAACTTTCAGATTTGTTTCATCAAGAGGCCGTCACTCAAGTAGGGAGCATTCTATAAAAATTCTTAAACTGTGAGATTGCTTAGCTTTTAAGATGCATGGTTGTAGCATTATCATTAGAAACCCTTGTACTCGGATTTTGCAGAATATTGCTATGATGGCGGGAAGTATATAACCAAAAAAGGACAAATGTTGAGTCAAGATATCACATCAATCTGCATTTATAAATCTCACCAGAAGCACTCTTCTATAAAATAGTAATGCAGTCAGATGAATCTGAAGTCAAAAGTGTTACAGGGAAGGATTTCAGTTAGGGATGTATTGCTAAATTAAAATTGATTTATGTAATATATTTCTGTTTTTTAAATCCACTCCTGTGACTCTTTTTCCTTACATAACTTATTAAATAAATATTTAACTAAAAAGGTTTATACTTCTTTTTTTCTAAAGGGGAAAGAGCTGTCCAAAATCTTGAACTGCATTTTGTTGTATGATGTTTGCAACCAAAATGTCTTAACTAACAGTTTGCTTGTGTAGACAGTTGTTATTGCTTCTCAGGTGCCTGGTTATTCTCTTCGCAGTTGAATTTATTTAACCTTCCTAATAGTAAATTTTATATCTTGTGTTATCACAAGAAACTTGATAAACCTGCTTTAATACACTGTAGTTCTAAAATAGTTGGATATTACTTTTATATCTTTATTTCTAGACTGATGTTTGGAAGAATTTACATTTCTACCAGAATTTGTTCAGTCTTAATCAGGGCAACATTCTGTGTTTGTATTAAGTTTTATAACCACACTTGCTCTTCATTTTTTTACCCCTTAAAACACCAAAAATGTTGTTTTACAATGCCCCATTTCATTATGGGGAAAATTGTTTTGCAAGCAGAAACACAGCCAGTTAATTCAATTTGAACTTAAACATATTTTGTCTTCTAGGTCTTCCCTCTTGATTACATCCTCATTTCTACTATTATCATGTACTTTATCTTCACTTCAATGGCAGGGATTCGAAACATGGGCATATGGTTCTTCTGGATAAGGGTAAAATTGTTGTTTTATTGATTACACCTGTATTTGTGTTTTATCTATTACACTTTTTCTATAAGGAATCTCAGTGTGTTAAGTTTTTTAAAAAAACCTGTAAATGCATGTCATTTCTTAATCAGCTCTTAATAAATGGAGAAGGCCTTTAATCCTGATGACCACGTTCAATTAAAAAAAACTTTATTCATATATCTGTGTAATAAATTGCTCTTCTATGCAAGCATCATATTAACCTGTCTTTGGCAGTACATTTCCGATTGGGTTATGTGCTTTGGAGTTAGTTTTACTTCATAGGTTCTACAGTAACACATTTAACTCTATTAAATGCAGATTTCTTTTCCTATAAAGCTTCTTTGAAGAACAGTAGCTTTTGAAAATTGACATTTTAAACACTTAAAGAAGCAAAAAATCCCTTTAAACCACCTTATCTGATTGAAATTGATTTTCACTTGTTGTTTTTTTTAAATCAGTACCTGGAGTTTTCTCTGCCGTTCCTAGAATTTGTTTTCTGTTTTTGGGATCCTTCTTGTTAGGTTCCTCTTGTTGCCTTAGCACTCACCAGCTTGTAATCCCTTCAGGCCCTCTTTCATTTGGAAACCATACCTGCTTTCCTCCTCAAAGAGTTATTAGTATTGTATTGTTTCATCCTAGCTAAAGTAGCCCATATGCCATGAGCCATTAAAATTTTGCAATATACAGATACTTTTGCTGAAGTGGAGTACATTTTTACACTGTGAATCTCTATCTTAAAACTCCATTCTACCACCACAGGTGTGCCAGAGGAAAAGGCTATCAAATTCATTGTTAGGGCATGTTGCTATATTGAGGCGAACTTTTTTTCCTGCATGTTGACCATCTTTGGCTTCACCCAAGTCTCCTGTTCCCTTAAATGACTTCATGGATCCTCTCTTCTGTCCTTTTTTTGTCAGGAACAGCCTCCCATAAAATCTGTGTAGCTTCGCTGTCCCTTCATCCACCCTATCCTGCCTACTGTTAGTGTCACATTTGGATATTTAGTGCGGTCCTCATTTCGCTCAGTCTCGCACAGTGCTCATTTCATTTTTTGCCAGAGTTCCTTCTCATGTCTTCTCTTCGTTAGCTCTCTCTCCAACTATTAATACTTGTATCCTTGCCCCAAAATGCTTACAATTTATTTTTATGTTGGGTTTATAAAGTAGCATGGACATCTGTAACACAATCCATAATAGTAATAGTGAATTTGAACTTGAACGCAAGTTAAATGTAAAGCATTAAAAAATTTACAGTGTCAAAATTAGGACTGTGTTTTTTCTTTAAAAGGAGATCCTACTATAAGTGTGTCTTTGTGAAATTCCAATGCCATTCACTTCATTTTTATATTTTTTAATCAGCAAGCCTTTATTGGCATAAAATTTTTATATTTGCTTTCAGCTGTATAAGATCAGACGGGGTAGGACACGGCCTCAAGCTCTTCTCTTTCTTTGCATGATATTATTATTGATTGTTCTTCACACCAGCTATATGATCTACAGCCTTGCTCCACAGTACGTTATGTATGGAAGCCAAAAGTACCTGATTCCGGTAAGATGTCTCATATGGGGGAACAGTGTGTTTTCCAAGTGCATTTTAAGCATGTTACCTGGAAGTAATCCCATTGTTTTCAGGTTATATGTTTGGCATGAAGATTTGTGATGCTTGTAGTGTAATGGTGAGTTTCTGACTATGATTTGGGAGACTCAGGCTAGAATTGCACTTCACCATGGAAGTTTGCTGGGTGACCTTCGGCTAGTCATACACTCTCAGTCTGACCTGCCTCACAGGATTATTGTGAGGATAAAATGGAAGAGAGCAGAGCAATGTAAACTGCTGTTAGTTGCCTGTTGGGAAGAAAGATGAGGTATAAACTAACCTCACTCAATAGACATCATTCCACCAAACATTGACCAAGCTGAGTGGTACAGCCACTTCATATAACCTAATTGGTTTGTTGAAAATTTGGACTCGGTGATCCCGTGTGGAATCTGGAACATGTGGGGAGAATCCTATGATGGACTATGTTCATGGCTTGACCTATGTTGATCATACCATTGCTCAACCTACTTTCGCTGACTTGGTGCCAGTACCGTTAATTGAGTTGAATTGCAAACTGGGGACATGCTAAAGTTATTCCACAACTTCTGCAAATTGACTAATGTTATACTGTCACAAAGCTGCAAAACCAGAATGAGTAATGGATTAATGACCTATAGCCATATTTGCTATTAATTCAGGAGTAACCCAGATCTTCTTGTAAGAAAAGCTATATTCTCTATCCTTTACAACAACAAAATACTTTAACCCCTGATTTATATTGTGTCCTATTATCGCTCCACAGGCATTAAATGTTTTATGTAGTTCTGGTGCTATTTCATTAAGGTTTTTTTAATATAGCTGCCATGTCATCAGCAAATTGGTTTATGATGTGTTTAGCAATTAAGGGTTCCAGTGAGATTATGTCTTGAAGGGGCAATAATGTTTAATCTCTACAGATTGAAAAGCCTAGAGAATCTAGCACATTGGGGTTATATACATTGAGAGAGAGCATGTTAGAAGTTTTCCCCAAAATTCATCTTATTCCGTTAATGCATCAAGAGGCATCATTCCAGTATATCACGTACTTTACATGTACCTAATGACACAATAGTAACGGACTAGTTTAGTTGGATCGTGATGGTAACCTGAATTCTCCTTGTTGAACCTATTTTGAGTTGAACCCAGTTTGGAATTAATGTATTTAAGCTGTGTGCACTTATTCTGGCAGCCAGAACAACGGAAAACAATGTCGCATCAAGATTAAGAAGGTGGTAAATTACCATAGTATGATTCTAAATGGGCAGCATCTTTTGAGTTTTAAGGAAACAGCCTAGATGGAGTATGTCTGGAATCTTGTGCAAAATTATTCTGCAGTTTTAATGCTGATTTGAACAGTTCTTTTGGTTCCCCTTGTCATGGGAATAGACTTCACAGGGTCCTGAAGCTCTTGTTCAACCATATTTTTGGCTTCTGAGACCAGGCATTGCCCATTTTAACAGTCTCTTCCCAACCAGGAAGTTACTTCTTTTTCCTTTTGTTAAAATTGAAAAGTGGAGTTTCTCAGCAAGGGAAGTTCAGAACCTTGCATTTGTCGTTGTGTTATACACACAATTCCACCTACACAACTTGAAAATACATTTAAAGTTTCTGACTGCCCTATTAACTTAAGCGTACATCTGCTGGGCTTGCTAGATCAGCCGTGATGTACCCTAGGTAAAGAAAGATGAAGCACCATGTATGAGGGTGGAAAGGTTACGGTTTAGAAAGCTTCAGGAAGTGCTGTTTATGCTACTTTGCGTCTTGAACGTTTTCTGGGTGAGACTGCCACAGGTGAAGGTTAGAAAGAAAATAGTACAGAATGTTTGCTCTCCTGATACTAAAGTACTGAACATCTGAAGTGTAATGATATCATGGTTCTTGTAACTATACGTGCAACCCAAAAAGCTTTTTTCACCAGCAAAACAGAGATCTATTTCTTTTTTATATTCGCCTATTGTGCCAAAGCTCCACAGCATAAGTCCACAGCATCTGAATTCTCTTTTTAAAACTTCAGTGTTCGTGAAATTATATTGTCTCTTCCTTTGTTTAGAATAATATGACCATTGATGGACAGTCTGCAAATGTGACAACGTCTGTGCCTAAAGTTTGTGATGCAGATGCTCCTGAAGGTAAGACGGCATCATTCTCTTCCAGTTCTGCGATGTCAACGTACAACTGTGAAATACATATCTGAAAGTTGTGGTCTGTCTCAGAATGCAACCAATTTAAAAAGTTATTAAGAACAATGTATTGTCAAAGGCTTTCACAGCTGGATTCAACTGGTAGTGGTGGCTTTTCCGGGCTGTGTGGCCGTGGTCTGGTGGATCTTGTTCCTAACGTTTCGCCTGCATCTGTGACTGGCATCTTCAGAGTGTTCAGTGGATAGTGGATACATTGTGTAACAGATTTCTCTCTGTGATACACCTCTGAAGATGCCAGCCACAGATGCAGGTGAAACATTAGGAACAAGATCCACCAGACCACGGCCACATAGCCCGGAAAACTCACTACAATAATTAAGAACAATTCTGTCCTGTTCAGCCGCATTAAACGTGCATGTCCTGCAGAAGGTCCCTTCCCCAACCTGCCCATTCTTTTTAAGGAACAAAGTGCTCACTAAATCCTCATTGTGTTGCCATGAATTTGTCTTTTCCCACACATTGATAGAAAGACTTTTAAAAATATTGTGCAGTCTTTAAATTAGATAAACAAACAAACAAACAAACAAACCGCCCTCCCCGAAGGGCTCAGGGCGGCGAACAGAACAAACAAATAGAGCACAAATAAAATCAAAGTTAAATATAGCTCTATATGCTAAAATTAACCCCATTAAAATGCAGCATCCTAATATCAAAATTAACGATGGCGACCTACTAGCAATCCCCTAAAAAGAAAAAGGGGAGGAGAAGGGAGGGGGGGAAAGGCAGGGTCCACAGATGTTATAAGAGAGGAGGGGGGGCATCAGCGGCCGGACTCCCCGAAGGCCCGGTGGAACAGCTCCGTCTTGCAGGTCCTGCGAAATTCTTTAAGATCCCTCAGGGCCCGCGTAGCTGGAGGTAGAGCGTTCCACCAGGCAGGGGCCGCATTCTGCACCAATTTTAATTTCTGAATCAGACGCAAGGGGAGGCCTGCGTAGAGCGAGTTGCAATAATCTAGCCTGGAGGTGACCGTTGCATGGATCACAGTGGCCAGGTCCGTTTGAGAGAGGAAAGGGGCCAGCCGCCAGGCCTGACGAAGATGGAAAAACGCAACCTGGGTTACATGGGCCACCTGGGTCTCCATTGAAAGAGACGAATCCAGGTGGACCCCCAGGCTACAAACGGAGGAGGCCGTTGCCAATGTAGCCCCCTCCCACACCGGCGGCTGGAAATCCCCAGCCCCTCCCTCCCGCCCCAGCCAGAGGATCTCTGTCTTAGACGGGTTCAGTTTTGCAGCAGCCTGCAACCTGCTTCCAAGCCAACCAGCAACCACTTCCAAACAATGCTGGAGAGCCACAGGAAGGCGATGACCGCCTCCCTCTCCATCAACAGAATCGAGAGCCTGGAAGTGTCATCAGCGCATTACTGATGATGGTCAGCACAAAGCTCCAGCACTAACTGAGCAAGGGGTCGCGATATAGATGTTAAATAATAGCGGGGACAGCAGCACTCCTGGGGCACACACCACACTGAAGTGGGCACCTTTGGGAGGCTTGGTCCCCACACCACACTTGCTGGGTCCGGTCCTGGAGGAACGAGGCAATCCACTGAAGGACAGTGCCCCGCACCCCAGAAGCGGCCAGGCGGTGGGTCAAAAGATCATGGTCGACCACATCAAACGCTGCAGTAAGATCTAACAACACCAGCAGCGCCGATCCGCCCCAGTCAAGTTGCATATGGAGCATGTCCATAATGGCGACAAGAACAGTCTCCATCCCATGCCCAGCACGGAAGCCGGACTGGAAGGGATCGAAGGCCGATGTGTCCTCCAGAAAGCCCTGAAGCTGCTCCAACACCACTCTCTCAATTACCTTCCCCAGAAACGAAAAGATTCAAACGGGGCGTACCGGCCAGATCTCCAGGATCTAATGATGGTCTTTTTAAGAGTGGGCGGACCACTGCCTCCTTCAACCCACCCGGAAAAACTCCTTGCTCAAGGGAGCTGTTAATGATATTCAACAGGTGGGGTCGTAGCTCCTCCCAGCAAGCTTTAATAAGCCAGGAGGGGCACGGATCCAGAGGACAGGTAGTAGGTCTAACAGCAGCCAGGACCCTGTCGACAGCGGCTTCAGAGAGCAGGGAAAACTGGGTCAAACAAACGTCAGAAGACGGCAAGGGAGCCTCCAGTTCATTTATTGTCTCTAAGGTGGAGGGAAGGTCCTGGCGGAGCGACACGACTTTATCCGCAAAAAAGCTCATAAATGCCTCACAGCTAATAGCCAATTGATGATTTGTAGAGCCCTCAGACAAATGAGGATTGAGCTGATCGAAGAATAATGCGAAATAATTGTGCTGGGCGGGAGCTAGCAGATGCGAGAGAGGAGGAGAAGAACGTCCTCTTCGCCTCCTTCGTCGCCATCTCATAGGCCTTCATAAACGTCCTATAAGATGTTCGCGTGGCCTCGTCACGAGATTTCCTCCACACTCACTCTAGCCGTCTGAGCTCCCGTTTCATATGGCGTAGCTCCTCAATGTACCAAGGAGCACCTTGTGGATAGTCCTGGTTTGCTTGTATTGTGGCACATAGAATTCCCAACCTTAATAGAAAATGCTTACGTATTCTAGGTAGTAATTTGATAAAAGGTCATGTGTAGACAAATCTGCAAAATGTAACTTTATGCACCCAAAGCTGCAATCCTCAGAATGCATTCCCATTAATGGGAAAACTTTTAAATACATGTGCATATATTGGGGCTGGTTAAGTGAAAGTAACACGTGTATCGTATGCGTATCTTATCTGTGTGTCTTGGAACAGAAATGAGCACTGGCAGTTTGATAATTTGATACACTTTTTCAATTTTGCTTCTGTCTTTTGAGAGGGGATACGGTGTTACTGAAATGAAGCCCTTAATCCAGTATCTTACCTGCTAATTGTGTGATAAATGTGTAATAAATTTTCTATAGAACTAGAATGTTTTTCTTAAACTCTCATTGTGCTTGGCAAAATATATATTTTATCAATCACTCTGCTGCCATTACATGTTCTATAGACGTGAGCTTATGTTGACCCGCTTGGCTGTAATGGTACTGTACTGGAAATAAAAGTATTTCTGATGGTTTTGCTCTTGAGATCTATTTCTTTTAGTACCATTAGAAGAGGGAAGTCTGAATTAGAGATGTTGTTATGGAAACTAAGTATTGAGACATAACTTCCATATTGCTAGAATATTACATTTAATATAGAATGCTGTTCACAGATCTGAGTATTTTGTTTTAAGGGCACAATTGTTTACTTTTTTTAGAAGAACTAAGGCATATTTTTAGTACTAATGGCTGCATTTAATTTTTAGTTTTTCTTCTACCGAATACATGGAAGATGTACATTTACTGCTTATATACCAGCAATATACCTATAGTTCGGAACAGATGCGCCAGGCCATGATAAAATAACTGACCCAAAGCAAGCAGCATAGTAAATGTAAGGCAATAGAGCAAACAAGGTTGTCACCTTAGGCAGAATAGAATGCATGTCTATCTGTGTAAGTAATCTGGGGTGACAAACTTTAATGCTTAAAGCTTCCTCTAGAAAGGTTAATTGTTCCCACTAGAATGTATTAAACATAGTCCTAAGGGCCATTTCAAATATTACGTATTTTCTGCACTGAGCACACGGTCATATAAGTCAAAGCAGGAACAATGCTATTCTGACTTCTCATGACTATTTCACTGTGCCTACACGCTCCAAGATGTGGCAGTTGCTGAAGGAAAAGTGTAACATTTAAGGCAGCTCTAAAGTCCCTGCAGGAATAGTTTGTTACGACACATGAAAATGAAACAGTAGTCTTGAGAATTTATTTCCCTCTAAAATCAAATTGAAGCTGAACTTAAATCCCCATAAACTACGCTTTTTGGGGGGGAAAGTTAATTCTAGTATAGTTCTGGCTCCTCCTCAACTAGTTCTATTTGTTACTAAGGAAGCTACAATCGACTTTTAATCCGTTGTTCTGTTACTTTCCATCATCTGCTGTGAAGCTTTGTGTCTGCATCCTCAAGTATTTGAACAGTTTAAAGACCTGACTATTTTTAATTCCTACCCTTGACTACCAGTTGTAGACCATTTTTTAAAACATTTTTAAACATTTTTAAAAACATAACAACTTGTGCTTGTTCTAGGGGGAATGTGTATTTTGTTTCACACTCCTGCATTTAGAAATTATTTTTAGAAACCTAAAAACGCCCCCTAAAATAGCAGTACGAGTGTAAAATGCATGAATAGGGAGCTCCTCCCCCATGGTGTCCTTACTGGAGTTCTAATTAGTCGGCTAGAATACAAAATATTCTCCGTGTTTAATTTAAAATGTCCTTATTAACTGGGAAGTTGTAGAGATCTTTCCCCCTTTTGTCAGGACAGACTACAAGAGGAGGGTTTTTAGTTCCATTCTACCAGACAATTCCTCCCAAGTCCCTAACTCAAGAGTACTGATGGAGGCTGTGTCCTAAGAAAGTCATGCTAATGGTAACCTGGCAGAGTGATGGTAAATGTTAACTAAGCCCACAGATGTCATATTTCTGTCCTAACCAGTACTTGCTTGCTGTGGTTACAGTACTGGGCTGACTTGCGGGGCATTCCCCAAGAAATGAACCTTTTTCTATTTTAATTGTTTTTCTCTAGAAATCTCTACCTGCAGAGGATTGCAAAGCCTCCTCACTGCTGTTATGCGGTGTCAGGTCTCTTCCAGCTATGGTGATCTTATAAACTAATCACCTCCAACGCATCCTATTGTCAAAAGCCTTGTTCATATCTTGTAAACTAAAGGCCATTTCTTTATTGAATCCGTCTTATTGGGTCTATCTTTTATCTACTGCCTTCAACTTTTCCTAGCATTATTATCTTTTCCAGTCATGTGACCAAAGTACAATAGCCGTAGTTCAGTCATTTTAACTTCTTGGGAGGATTTGCTGGATGCATTTCTAGACAGCTAGATAGGGATTTCAGTTGTGTTCACTTTTTCCTTTATTTCTCTCTTAATTGTTTCCCCTAATTAAAGGGTACCCCTGGTGTTTCAAGATAAAATCCAAACCAAATTTGTTTAGAGAATGTCCCCATTCATAAAAAACTAGCATTGGTGATAGTCATAACAGTTTTTAAAAGGGTAATTTCATTTTTTCACAAGAACACAACTAATTTGTAATTAGGTTTGATTGCACTATCAATCATTAAAGTCTTCTTCGTTCAACTGAACTGAACAATTTTGTGAGAGCAGCCTTTAAAAAAATTACTTTCTAATGAATTAAGTACTTTAAAAATAACTTCATAGGAACATGGCTAATCAGATGCCCAGTATGATATGGGAGGGGAAGGGAAAACCATCTTTTGTAACTTTTATAGACAGCTAAAGTTGATTTTGTGTGTCTAGAACAACATGCACGTTAGGTGCAATCCTCTACTGACTTCTGCAGACTAAGTTCACTGAAATCAGTAGGCTTAGACTGAAGTAGCTGCATTGGATGGCAGTGTTTTCGTTAAAGGGCCTTTCTGTGTGTGATGCATGTGCAGTAACACTAGGCTATTCCCCCTCCCCTCTTTGTCTGTTTAATTATATGTCCATTTGATGCAGTCCTTCAGTTCTTCAGTGTCAAAAGATCAGATAGTGTATTTGTTACATACAGATACAGAGCCACGAATTGGATCGTTTTATTGCATTTTGTCCTCCAAATGCGTCTTCTGTGAAGGAACTTAAAATACTGTAATTGTAGCAATGAGGTGTTGTCATATTCCATTAGAACATTTCTTGAAGGTCATGCAGGTCGAAAATAACCTGCTATAATTTGTTTAGTCAGTTGACTGTAAAGAGCCATCTGTAGGACTTTTAGTTGCTCTTTAATTCAGGTGAGCAGCTGGAGGGGTTGCAGATGGTACTGGAAAATATGCTGTCCTGATATACAGATAAAATATTTTATTTCCTCTCCTAATATAGAGTGTAGTGGATTAGTCATGAGGTAATCTGTTTCGCAGCCAAGTTGATCTAAACTTATAGTTGGCCATGCTGCTTTCTTTTCTTTCTTATCTGTATAATGTAGCTGAACCAATTTTAGACTTGAGCACAGTTGAGCCTCGATAGTTCTGTGGCATGAATGATCAAGACCTTTTTCTTATTAGCGTACATAAAATAACTGCAAGGCCATTATCAAATGAAAAGTGTGGTGTTTTGAACGATGCCCGAGAAATTTCATGTTTGATAAGCGGCCAGTTAACTGGAACTATCTTGGGAAAAATGTATAATGAGGCCAGAGGATAGCTGGGTGAAGAGTCCAGCATATCCTCAGAATTAGCCTGGACATCCACAGCAGAATTGCAAATCTACCTCCTTTCTCTTTTCATTGAGGGAAGACAAATTGACAGCACAAGGCCAGTTGCTACAACAGCTGGTTATAAGAAACACAAAAATTACTTGATGTGGAGATTGTCGCTGAAGGGGACTTTATTCAAATGGATCTCAGTGAGCAACTGCTCTGTGTGGCATAGCCAAGGAAAAAGTATGCTGAAGTGTTTGGAGTTATCCAGTCTTTTCTGCACATCTAATTGGGCCCTTGAATTAGACCTAATTGGGATAGATTCCCAAATACTTTCTGTAGTGATTGCCACAATAAATCATTCTTGTACTGTTTCTTGCATAGAAAGTTAGGTGAAACACTGGAATGGTTGAAACTGTTTAGAGTAATATAGTATATATGAGATAGCATTAATCTTGCAGTCTAAGAACTGTCTTAGCAGAGAAACCTGAATTGTATTTAAAACCCTCAGTTAACGATCCTCTCTGGCATTTCAGTGTTTCAGAAGAACAACATTTGACTTACAAAGTCTTTTGAGAAGAAAAATACCAGTATGCATTTTGATTTCAGAATGTCTCTGCAGAGTATTCAATATCACCTCACTGTGAAAATGTCTTTAGCAGAGTCCTTTTCTAGATTGATTCTCTGTTTCTCTCTAACCTTAAAGAAACCATTGTGCCCGCTTTATTCCCTTGAGTTTTCTTTTATTCTTATTTAGTTACTTATTTAAAACATTTTATGCCACATTTCTGACCAGTCAGGATCCACAAGGCGGTAAACATAAAAACATATTTTAAAATTAAAATATTTAAAATTATAGCAGTCAATTAAAAATGCAGAAACACTCTACAGAACTTTTCAGTTTCTTCATCTAAACTTTGGCTAGAATTTTCCTCCACCTTCTCTAGATTTTTGGCAAGGTACCTGACCTGGTAGACAAAGGTTTGAATCCAGTGAACTGAACTTCATGCAATATTCTTTTCTGCATACCCTACTCCTTAAGTTGGGGATATTTTAAGAGTGGGATTCAATACAGGGGGATGCAGCTGAAAGGGAAATTAGCGGACATTACCCCCTTCCTGTTTGCATTCTCTTTTTCATGGGTAGAACACTAGTTTATGTGGCTGATTCTTCTTGCTGAAAGTTCCCCATATTACATCTCAATTTGTTCTCTGATCTTCTGAACACTTTGAGGAGGGCAGGAGATAACAGGGTGAATGAAGGAAGGTCTATTCTACCAAGTGATTTTCAGTCACTGTTCAATGGCTCTGATGCATAGATCCCCCATCCTTCTTCCACCCTTTTTGAGGCTTTTTTAAATTTTGTACCATAGTTCTTGAGAAATCTGTCACCATCTCTTACATACACAGTTGTTTGGGCTATTGTCCTAAATACAACTTTTAGTAAAAGATTTGATTTAAACACAGCTCTGGGAGGGAGGAATTGTGGAAATCTAAATAACAAAGTATGTCCTAGAATATTGTGTTCAGTGATGAGTTTAGGTTGTCCACCTGAGGAGGGGAGGAAGTAATCCGTGGGTGCAGAATGAGACACACAAAAACCCATTGTGTGGGTAAAATTTGGCCACAGCCATTTATTGGTGTGCTAGCAAAAGGAAGCAGAAGTGCAGCATAGGGGGCAGATCCAGCACTCGGCAGCACATCTGCTGTCCCCCAGTAATAATTTTCCCCGGGCCCAATGCATGGAGGAAGACACCAATGCCCGGAGCAGCAAGTTAGTGGGAGCCATCTGGGTGCTGGCCTCTGGATGAACTCCACTTGCTGCCAGGGGTCATGAGCCACCAGCAGCCCCCACCTGGGCATGTGGTTCACAGGCTTGCTCCACCCCCAGGCCTCCAAATGGGGAGGGCTGGCCCGCAGACTCCTCCTCTCCTGAACGGATCAGTCCCCATACACAACCCACTAAAGAGTGAGACTACCTCGTTCCCACCAAAGCTTTCTAAGCCAACAGCCAATCACACAAAGCAGATCTGATGCTGTGCAGCCAAAAGTCCATACCCCATTCCGACAGATGGATGCTGTCATTCTGATACAGTGCTGGAAGACAAAACGAAATGTCTAGGTGGGTGACGCACCTGCCCCCTCTGCCAGAGATTTTATTTTATTTTCATATTTATACCCCACCCTCCCCATAAGGGCTCAGGGTGGCAAACAACCACAAAATAAACCATAATAAACAACAATAAAACAGCATCATAATAAAATAATAAAATCAATTTTGATGGCAAATTTATCCCCCCCACTGAAGACCAAGCATGATGGTAGTCAATAGTCAGGTTGATTGGCCGGGTGGAAATGCCTGGTGGAATAGCTCTGTCTTACCGGCCCTGTGGAACTCACCCAGGTCCTGCAGGGCCCTGATCTAATTGTGGAGCTTATTCCACCAGGTAGGGGCCTCACTGGCCCTCGTGGAGGCCAGCTAAGCCTCCTTCGGGCCAGGGATCTCCAGTATGTTCCCCTCCAATGAGCGAAGGGGCCTAATGGGGCAGTACAGGGAGAGGTGGTCCCATAGGTATGTAGGTCCAAGACCACTCACATCCTTAAAGGCTAACACCAACTCTTTGCATATGGTCTGGAACTTGATTAGCAGCCAATGAAGATGGTACAAAACAGGCACAATCTGGGCTCCACTAGGCTCCAGAAAGGAGCCTGGCTGCTGTGTGCTGAACAAGTTTTAATTTCCAAGTCACGGACAAAGGAAGGCCAGCATAGAGAGAGTTACAATAATCCACTCTAGAGGTGACTGTTACATGGATTTCTGTGGCCAGATCGGAGTGGAAGAGGTATGGTGCTAGTTGCCATGCCTGACGCAGATGATAAAACACCACCTGGATAGTTTTGGCAATCTGGGCCTCTAGTGACAAAACTGACTCCAGGGTCACCGCCAGACTTTTGACCGATTAGGCCAATTGCAAGGCCTCGCCATCAAGCATAGGCAGGCAAAAGTCAACCGGCCTCTCCCCGACTCACCCACAGCACAAAGCATTCCACTGTCTTCTTATTGGTCCTGCATCTGGCCAGGTCCACTTTCTCCAGGGGCAATGCCCCATGCCATACTTGATGCTCCAGTAGGTTTGACCAGAAAATAGTAGTCCCTGACAACCAGCGTGTCATAAATTCCAACACCATGTGGCAAGCCAGAAACATGCTCTTTTCTGCAGGCAGATCATTCTCTGCCTTCATGGCTGCTGAGGTCAAGGGCTCTCCCCCAACCAGAAGATGCATACTTGGCAGCCCAATGGACAGTGCTGTGGCTGACGATCCAGACTGAAAGACAAGAAACATTAGTTCTCAAGCCAGAGGCGAACATATCCCTTGTATGCCAGGGAGCGCCAGCACCCAATGGTGTGGATCTGCACCTTGGGCAAACCCAGGTGTGCTGCAGTGGTAGCGACACCAATATAGAAAAAGTGGGGGCCAAACTCTGATGCTGGGAGCCCCATGTGGCCAAAACTAAGTCTGAAGGATGCTGGTACATTGGAAACGTGATAAGCACGTGCTGTCAGAATGTATAAGGAAGGGGTCCTGGGTCAGTGGCCGGATGGAAAGGTAGTTGGCTGTGTCTCTGACTGGACAGGGCACTCCTGAAAGGGAAGCCCCAAGGGCCACCGTGATCTCACATGCATGCTAATCAGTCTTGGACTGGCGAAATCAGAGGTGCACCTCAAAGCCACCCACCCATAGGTCTGACAGCACGAGGGCCCTGCCACTATGGTCATCCTGAAATGTGGGCACCAGTTCGCTGCAGCAAAAAGTCCTGAAGAGGGCAAAGGAAAAGGCTGTCCAGAACAGCTTTAATTCAAACTGGGAGGAGCAGATACTCGACAGCTGGCTGGACAGGCTCGCCAAAATGACTAGGGTAATGGACCTGCAGTTGTCATGGGGATGCGGTGTTAAGCAGGTCCACCCTTTAATAGCTGTCCTAGAAAAGAGTGACATGGATCAGCTATATCCAATGCCTTGCAATAAAACAAAATGGTAGTTAGGTGCATGCGCAAGGTCTTGGAGCCCCAGCTTTAACACTCAAAGTTGTGCAAGGTAGTGAAGGACCACCCACTCTATGAAGGGGGTGAAAATGTGAGGGGCAGGGGGGGCTGAGAAGGCCAGGAAGGCAGACACAGGCCATTGGTATTCCTGCCATTTTGCAGGGGCCAGGAACCCAAGAACTCCCAGGATTATTAGGTGCTGCCAAGACTCCACAGGTCCAGCAGAAACATGTCGGGGTTGAGGTCTCAAGTTGGGGGCCTGGGCTCTCTTCCTGGAAGTGAGACAAGGCATCCACAATGCCACTATCAGTGCCTGGAATATACTTACCTGAGAAAGAGGTGTTATGAACCAAGTATATAACAAAGGGCCAAACTAAACACATGACCCGCTCAGAGCAGAACGTTTGGCGATTAATAACCCTGACAACTTCCTGGTTGTTGCACCAAAAGAGAATTAGCTTGTCCTTAAATAGGTCACACAACACAAATAAACTGCAACCAGGACAGGGAAAACCTCCAGGAAAGTGAGGTCCCACAGTAAACCAGAGCCCTCCCAGCTACTGGGCCATCGTTGTACACACCATCGCCCCTTAAACATGCCAAAACCCAGACTGACAGAGGTGTCAGAGTGCACCTGGAAGGCCTCCCCAGGGTTGAGCAGCGTCTGCCAACGCGAAGCACCATGGTAATGGTTGAGGAATTCCAGCCATACAGCCAAATCCAACTTTAAACCATTGCCCGCTCTGATGAAATGGTGTGGGGAGGAGGCCCCTGAGGTGGCCCTGGACAATCACACACAGAATGCACAGCCAGGTGCCACAACCCTGGAGGCAAAGTTAAGGTGCCTGAGGACCACTTGCAACTCCCAAACAGTGCATTTTCTCTTACCCAAGAGGTCCTGGAGGAGCGAACATAGGGTATCCAACTTATCCCTTGACAGGCAAGAAGTGCCCTGAATGGTAACCAACAAAACATCCAGGTCAACCAATTGAGTGGTGGCGCCCACCATCTTTTCTCCTGCCAGTGGCACCCACAGTTCTTTGGCAAGGGCCTGGAAGATAGCCAACCTGGTATGGCAGGTGCCAGACACCGCTGGGCCCATGAAAAGGAAATAATCCAGGTAGTGTGTGACATGGGGGCTGGCTATGCATCTTTTTACCACCCATTCGAGGAAGGAATTGAATGCCTCGAAGGCAGCACAGAAGAGGTGTGGGATGGCCCGACTTGCCCATATAAGGTCACGGCCCTGCCTTCTCCAGGCATGTCACTCAGTCACACTGGCACTTTGGGCTGGATGCTGGCACTGAGCCTGCCCCTCTCCCTGCCCCACCCCACCCCCGGCAGCAACAGCAGGCAAGGTAAATCTCAGCCGTCCTTTCCCAGAATATGATTCATCACTATTGAAAATGTTCTGCATTCCTGTGACAGCTGTTCCAGATGTCATGTTTCTCTTTGGTTTCATGTTGTTAAATAGAATTCAGTGCAGATCGTCAAGCTGACTTGGTTGTTGCATGATTGGTGGGGGTGGTACTAGGTTGAAGTTCCCCTGCTTAATGTGACAGTGTGCAGCTCAGAATTCCAAGATTCAGCAGGAATAAATACTTGGAACAGCAAACAGTTGTCACTCAAGGTACTCTGTGATAACATCAGTCTGTTACATGAAAACTCCTTCAAAGCCCCTGTAAAGCATCAAAGAAAATAATAGCCGAGGAAGCATACACTATGGCTGTCAAGCTGGAAGTGTGAAAGAGCCTTGCTGGATCAAACCAGTGGGTCCATGTAGTCCAGCAGCCCGTCTCTCATGGCGGCCAACTAGTTACCCTGGAGGGCCAATCACAGGACATAGAGGTCAAAGCTTCCCCAACGTTGCCTCGTGACATTAGTATTTAGCAGTTTCCTTCCTCTGCAAGTGCAAGTTCCCTATATGGCTAGGTTCCGTTGATGAACCCCTCTCTGAATTCAACTGCCTTTTAATGCCATCTGTGTTAGTGGTCATAACTAATTCGTATGTCCACTGACCTTGAATTCCACAACTTAGTAACATGTGAACAGTTACTTCCTTTTTTCCTGCACTGAATCTGTTGCCCATCAACTTCATTTGCTGTCCTGAGTTGTTGTGTTATGGGAGAGGGAGAAAAATTGTCTACATTTTCTACGTTAAGCTTAATTTTATAAATCTATCATGTTCTCTTTAGTCTTTTTTTAAACTGAAGAGCCTAAACTTTTTAAACTTATTTTCATGGGAAAGGTTCTTCAGCCCTCTTAATCACCTTGGTTACCTTCTTCTGCCCTAGTATCTTTTTAAAGACATGGTGACCTGAATGTGATACTGTATTCTAATTAAGGATGTACCACAGATCTCTTCAAGGGCATTACAACAGTGGCTGTTTCTCTTCAATTCCTTTCCTAATCATCCCCAGCAGTAGCCTCAGTTTGATCCAGTTTTTCAGTTACTGTTCCCCAAAATTCCAGGTCTAGTGTTGATATTTGTTGTGTCTCCTCAGTAAAGAAAGAAACTTATTCCGTTTCTCTGCCACTTTCCCATCTTTCTTAAGCAATCCTTTTGTTCCTTTGTCATTCAAGGGCCTAACTGATTCTTTGGCTGGTTTCCCCCTCTGATATATTTGAAAAATGCTTATTATCAACGAACTCATTTTCTCTCTCTCTCTCTCTCTCTCTCTCTCTCACTCACTCACTCACACTCACCTTATTGTAAAAGTGACCTATTCAGTAGCATCTCTTCTTGTAGGGTCCTGCTCAGACTCCCACCTTTGGCTGTGGTAGCAAAGTGAGACTTGAAGGCTTCTGAAGACAAGAAGCCTTCCACTCTCTGTGAGGTGGGGATGGAAAGGAATAGAACTTTTTGAACAGCAGTAAATTGCATGAATTCATGCCTACTGCAAAAAAAGATGTTTGTTTGTGTTATCCAAAACAGCCACAGACTGTGCAAGTGTGACATAAACTGTTTTTGACAAAGTTTTTGGCATAATTTGGGAGCTAACCCACAAAATAGGATAGTCACTTCAGGATATTATTGGGAGAAAAAAGCAGGCAATGCTATAAATTGAACAGTAAAATATGTTTTTAAATTTTACCTCCTACGGAATTATTTATAAAGGGAAACAAATGTACACTCTTTTATTTCAGTAGCTATGGAGAATTTTTTTTTAAAATCTCAGTTATCTGTAAATGAAGTATTAACTCATCCTGGAGGACTAAGAAAGTAGAACCAGTGAAGTCAGTTGGCTCTACTTAATGTTACCCTCCTAAACTAAATGGCAGAAGAGCAAAATCTGTCTGTAAGATACGGCTTGGTATTACTACAATCTGCCTACAATGTCAAATTATAAATTCTGAATTATCTTCCTGGTGGAAAGGGAGAACAAATTCCTTATTGACATACAATGTAAACTTCAGACACAAAAATGCTCGATCGAATACCTTGAAATGATAAGTGAAATAAATGTAAAATGTAATTGTTCAAACAGAAATACTATGTTTTATATACTAATTAGTAAGAATAAGGGCACTTTTTAGTTTTAAGTAGAGAAATAATGTGTTTGCTCTTGATCTTACCAAGATTATGCAGTAGCAAGCAATTTCTTGTAAATCTGGAAGTAAATTTCCTAGCAATAACTAGCTAGTGGTACAGTCTTAATGTTTCTTATAAGGGAAAATAAATATGTTTTGAGTTGTTGGGATATTTAAAAAATTGTATCCACCCAATAAAATGAGGAGTTATTTTGCATTTTAACCTTAAACTGTCCTTTTCTTTCAGGCCAGTGTATTATTACTCGGACTTATCTTTTCCTTCACAAATTTTGGTTCTTCAGTGCTGCATATTACTTTGGCAATTGGGCTTTTATTGCAGTAAGTAATCTTATTTTGGCAGTCCTTATGATCCTGAACAGGGTTTTTTTTAACATAATTGCAATTATCATATAATTTGCATCACTGCAAGTGCTTTCCCACTCTAAATCTGTTACCTCCATATTCATCACCGCTTATCAAAAATAACAGATTATACTGATTTTAAATTTACAGGTCTTCTTAATTGGATTAATTGTGTCATGCTGCAAAGGAAAAAAATCTGTCATTGAAGGTGATGTGGATGAAGATGATTCAGATATAAGTGATGATGAACCCTCTCTCTATTATGGTTGACAGTCCTGAGTCCTGAAGAGTAACACATGCCATTTAAAACTGTGAAAATGCCATTTTCATTTGGACCTTTGATCTTCCCTTGAAAAAAGATCATGTTTGCCAATGTTAAAAGGGGGACAATTGATGTAAAACGGGATTGGAAGTTGGGATCTCTGAGATCATTATTGTATTATAGTTAAACTAATGTGTACATAAATAATCCCAAGAGCAGATTTTATAAAGGAATGATTAAAACTACTATTTTTGAGTATATGCTCTAATATTGTGATTTGTCATTTAATTTAGTTGTCTTTCTGTTGCAAGCTTCAGTTTTTTGGTTGATAATGTTGAAATGATGCAGTGAATCTTAAATTTATTAAAATGCCATTGCCTGTTGATATAAGAGTTAACGTCTGCAACATACATTATCGTAACTTTAATAAAGTTTAGTTGTCCAGAATTGTTGAATTGGTTGATTTCAGTTCTTAATTACATTACACTGGGCCAGTTCAAAATGTCTTGATTTATGGTGAGACTGGGTCCAGGCCTTGAGCTGACATGCTGTCCCGATTCTCTGTTTACCCATTGATACTAATTATACTGGGAAATCTCTACAAATCTCCCCTAGTTCTATCATGTGGGATATTTATATAGCCAGACTAGCTAGATCTTGTATTCAAACAAGGGGATTTCCTAGTGTAGCCTCTGCACTTTAGGAGGGGGGTGGTGCGTGTAGGCCATCTCTAAATAGTACTGCTCCTCCCCGATACGTGGTCACATTTGGATAGAGCAACATGGGTTCTTCCTGTCCTGTGTACATTCTTTAACAGTTTATCTCTGTCAGCCAAGCAATACAAAACAGCCACAACTTCATTCTACTTGTAATTTGGGATCTGCCATATTTTATATATATTTTTTAAAAAATTATGTTCTGTATTAATCACCAAGGTTAGTTTCTCATCTTACAATAACACATTTTGAAGTGATTTTAAACTATCATCAGCGCATTGTCGTTTTCATGAGTTATAGCTAACTACAAAGCATAAACAATTAAATTGTGCATGGAAGTAGTTTCTGTCCAATTGTGTGAGATAAATTAATCTTGTCTAAATGCAACTTTGAAATACTTTTATAACAAGAAACAAGTCCGTTAGTTCTCTTATCTTCGACGTTTACTAAAGGAATTAACTGCTGCTTCTTTAGTTAAAATCTACTGGTTAAACAAAATTAAGACTTGTAAATGATGATTTCTAGTCTTCCAGTTTTGCATACTAAATCCATGAATTTTGAGGTAATGTTTATTTAAGGTTTGCTCTTGCATCTTAATTATTTTTAATTTGCTCTAGGTTCTGCATTTTTGTTAGAGATTAATTTTTGTTTTTTCAAAAGAAAGCAGGGTGAGGAAAAGCTATGTTTTGCTTACCATGTGGGTAAGCAAGAGAAATCTGCTATCACTTTAATGTATCTTCTTGCTAACTGGTTTTGGTGGCCCTGTTACTCAGATTAGTGGTCTGCAGCTAAGTGAATTATTGTGGGGAATTCTAAATTATGCAAGAGGTGGGTAAACAGCAAAATCTCTCCACCAATTCATACCAGAATCCTTCTATAGGAATTTAGACCTTGGAATAATGAGAACCATTTTGAAAATAGAGAGGAGTTTTTGTTGAGTCTGAGAAAAATAATAAAGATTATTACAATAATCTTCGAGCAATTCATTCATACAGAGTCTACAAAAATAAAGTATTAAAGGGTTTTTTGGAAAAGGTATAGGGCAGTTTTACATGTTATCAGATCAAGAAGCAAAAGAGCTATGCACAACCAGCGCACATACACTTGAAGGGAAGAGGCCATATTGGGGTGAGAGCAGCACTAGTGGCCTCTATAGCTTCCTACATTTTTTTGAGGAAAAATGTACCGTATATATTCATGTATAAGTCAAATTTTTCAGCACATTTTTAATGCTGAAAAAACTCCCCTTGACATATGCGGGTCATTAAAATTTTTTGTGTGTTTTTACTTTGCCGGCAGTTTTTATGCTAGCAACACCAAAATTTCAGGGTACCCTCAGAAGACACTCCTGATGGTACCAGCCAAGTTTGGTAAAGTTTGGTTCAGGGGGTCCAAAGTTAGGGACCCCCAAAGAAGGTGCCCCCATTCCCCATTGTTTTCAATGGGAGCTATTAGTAGATGGGGCTACCCTTTTGAGGTTTGGTTTCTGAACCAAACTTCACCAAACCTGGCTGGTCTCATCAGAAGAGTCTCTTTATGATACCAGCCAGGTTTGGTGAAGTTTGCGTCAGGGGATCCAAAGTTATTGATCCCCAAAAGGGTGCCCCATCCCCTATTGTTTACAATGGAAGCTAATAATAGATTTTCCATTTCTGATAATATCCCTCTTAAAATCTAAGTTGAGTTACATTTGAACATACAGATGATGATGAGGAATCCAGTTTTGAAGGATTTTAACTCTTGTGTTTTAGCTTGGTTGCTGATTGAGCTAAGGTTTTTGTACTTTTAAAGTTCTTGTTGATACTATATTGTTCTTGTTGACCCTCTTTTCCACTTACAGAGCCAGTTTACTGTTTTTCTTTGAAATAAATATTCAAAAACATTTAACCTACTGATGCCTCAATTGATGTAACTTTATTGGTATCTATTTTTATTTTTGAAATTTACCAGCAGCTGCTGCATTTCCCACCCTCGACTTATACGCAAGTCAGTAAGTTTTCCCAGCTTTTTGTGGTAAAATTAGGTGCCTCGACTTATATGCGGGTCGACTTATACACGAGTATATACGGTATCTAAGTGATGCTGTTTGATGCTTAGTTTTCATAAGGATAATAGCTGAATGTTCTCATGAAAACAGTTTATTCTGAGAATTGTTTTGAGAATTGTTTTGCTTTCAGAAGCTCCTGGCTGGTGCTTTTAGTTTTGATAAAGGACACATTTAAGCAGTTGAGTAAGATCCTTTCCTGGGAAAGAATTTTTTTAATTGTGAAAAAGAAAAACAACTGATGGTCTTCTGTATTAAATGATAGGTATATATTAAGGGGTGTTAGAAATTCTATTAATGAGAAAAGACCTGTCCTCAATATTGATGAGATTGTGACAGTGTGTAATAGGAGTCTCATAAGATATATAGCAATGTATACCGTTAACAGTGTGGTTAGGGGGTGCTACAGTTAATTTTTTATATCAGCCCTCCTGAACTGTCAGGTGTCTTCTGTTCGAACTCCATTTTTCTATTATGTTGCCATGAGGGACTACATCTATCCTTGCAGAGGGGTATTATAGCCCTTAGGATCATGGGAGTCATTTGACCCACTTAACAGCCCTGACAGTAACTACTAGAGACAACTGATATAGCTGTCACTAATTTCAAAAAATGAACTTTCTTAATGCTAATCTTTATGGCATGACTTGCAACTTCATCAATGAGTATTTAAAGATGTTTTATCTGAAAGGCCTACTTAAGTATACAGAGATCTGTACAAGTTGATACATATAGACTAAACCATTCATTTTAGGAGAAAAACCTTATGAAACATGCATGTTCCTTTTTAGCCTCCAGTCAAGAACTCAGTCCATGTAACAGCTTTTATTAGTACGATCAACCAAAATAGCACAAAACAGTGGCAGTCTCTCAAGTTCACCTGGATATTACAAAAATGAAAAGGGAGTGGGGAAAAGGACAGTGTTTCAGGACACAAAGCTAGGACTTGCTCTTCGCATCCGTGCTTATGCTGAACAGGCATGCAGATTTTAAATGGTATGGGTATTAAGTTGCACCCCTGACTTCCTGGGAGTTTCTCTCCATTGAAACAATTGTCCCAAAAGCTCTCTAATGCCAGATATGAATTGCATATCCCTTAGAAGAAGAGGGTAAAGAAATCATATTGTATCCTTTTCATCATCAGTATTAACTGTAAAGAAATCATTGGGACTACCCCCAGAAAGCCAGGGTTGCAAACTGGCACAGTTTTAAATCTGCATGCCTGCATGGAACATAAGGTCATGGCCCGAGACGTCTCCCCCTGCCCCACATTGTTTATGAGCTGTAAGCTGATCAATCGTTCTGGTGAAGCTGAAAGCTTACCTGCTGTTTTGTGTCACTTTGCTTCGTCTTAATAATAGGTGTTCATGTGGATAGTGTTTTTCGGTTTTGGATTTCACTTTTCGACTGACATGGCTGCCAACTACTTTAAGGATGTGTCTGTTGAATCTAATGGGAAGCCCTGTCTTGCATTAGACATTCATGGGTTTTGTCATTTTGGGTGCAATAAATTTTGAAGCTCTTGAACATGCTGAATGCTGTTGTCCCCTTTCTGTGTTGGACATCCTTTTTCCAGGCCTGTTTTTTTATCTTCTGCATTGTGTGAAGCTTATTGGTTTATTTCTTTTGCTTTACCACTGTGGTAGGGGTTGGTTATTCTACTTAGAAGCCAGTACATCCTTTAGGTTGCTGAGAATCATGGATTTCTTTAAGGGCAAGAATATTGTAGAAGAGCATGTGAAATGGGAATTCAAGTATGCTGGGCATTTGTTTCATTGCCTTATTCTTGGCTTCAGCGTTTCTGTACTTTCATCGTGTCATGATGACCAGAACTTTCAGTAGAAATTCCCTTCCGATTGTATCTTGAGTTCTGTTCCCAGTAATAGAACATCAGAAGGTGTTGGTAGCCAGCATTTTGTGACTTTTAATGCCAGACTTTTGGAGATTATCTTTCAAATGATTTTTTTCCCCTTCAAATACATTTGACAGCAGTAAAGTAAGCCATGACCATCTGCTGAAATGTAATCAAAGCACAACTTGCTAGAAGCCTTAAAAGATTTCAGGTTTTATGCAAGCTGTGAATTTT
This sequence comes from Sphaerodactylus townsendi, assembly GCF_021028975.2. Classification (NCBI taxonomy): domain Eukaryota; kingdom Metazoa; phylum Chordata; class Lepidosauria; order Squamata; family Sphaerodactylidae; genus Sphaerodactylus; species Sphaerodactylus townsendi. The sequence goes on from NC_059425.1 coordinate 143,241,462, forward strand.
GGAGAAACTTTCTAACTTCATTAGTTTTTCTCACAGTTGGAAGTGACTGAGTCACTCTTCCTAATAGGATTATATATGGATAGGTGTGTTCTTTACTAAAAGTTAATTCTCTAAAATGAACATAAAGTGTTTCATTCAGTTGACCCTAGCATTGTAAACACAGTGGAAGGAGTGGCAGAGAGCTGCTTCTCTTACCTTCTTCCCCAACCAGTCTTCTGCTAGTCTTGAAAACAGTGGCGGAGCTACAAGGGGATGGGGGGTGCGCCAGGCACCGGGCACATGCCTGGGGTGGAAAATCATGTACAGTTGCCTCTTTAACCATGGGAAGGCAGAGAAAGGTCCACTCCAGCCGTTCCTTCTGCAAGCTTTTCCACTGGATCCAGAACAACTGATAAAGACTTTTATCTCAAAGAGCTTAGTACATAATAACTTGAAGATTTATTTATTTTTTATTTATTGTTCCACTTATATATCGCCCTCCCCTGGAGGGCTCAGGGCGATTTACAACAATAACAGAACAAGTGGATACATAAAATACATATAAAGTTAAAATGCAGCGTTCAATTTCCATAAACCAATTAAAATACAGATGGCATCCGACTATTAAAACTCCTCTAAGAGGGGAACAGCGGGCCTTAGGTTGTTTTCGGGCACCTTATCAGCAGCTAGTCTCCCCAAAGGCCCGGCGGAATAACTCAGTCTTGCAGGCCCTGTGGAACTCGTTAAGGTCCCGCAGGGCCCGGACAGCTGGAGGGAGAGCATTCCACCAGGCAGGGGCCAGGGCTGTAAAAGCCCTGGCCCTAGTGGAGGCCAGCTGCATCATGGAGGAGGCGGGGATCACCAGCAAATTGGCCTCTGCTGAGCGCAGAGACCGACATGGGACATATGGGGCCAGACGGTCTCGCAGGTACGAGGGTTCCAGACCGCGTAAGGCCTTAAAGGTTAACACCAATACCTTGTAGACGATTTGGAACTCAACTGGGAGCCAGTGCAAGCGATGCAACACGGGCATGATGTGGTCTCTGATGGCACCTCCCGTGAGCAAACGTGCCGCCACATGCTGGACCAATTTCAATTTCCGGATCAGCTGCAAGGGAAGGCCCAAGTAGAGCGAGTTGCAATAGTCTAACCTGAAGGTGACCGTTGCATGGATCACAGTGGCCAGATCTGCCTGGGAGAGGAAGGGGGCCAGCCGCCGGGCTTGGCGGAGATGGAAAAACGCAACCCAGGTTGCATGGGCCACCTGGGTCTCCATTGTAAGTGACGAATCCAGGTGGACCCCCAGGCTGCGAACTGAGGGGGTCGGTGCCAATGAGACCCCCTCCCACACCGGCGGCTGAAAATCCCCCACCCTCCCCCACGGCCTAGCCAAAGGATCTTCGTCTTTGTTGGATTCAGCTTTAACCTGCTCTGCTTCAACCAACCAGCAACCATCTCCAAACAATGCTGTAGAGCTGCAGGGGCAGTGACCACTCCCCCTTCCATTGACAGAATGAGCTGGGTGTCATCGGCATATTGATGACATACCAGCCCAAAGCTCCGTACCAACTGAGCAAGGGGTCGCATATAGATGTTAAAAGATAAGCATGAGAATGAATTAGGACACTGAGAGTCTGAATTCATTTTCATCAGAGATCAGAATTTAAATCCAACCATTCTTCTTGTTAAATCCAATCATTTAATTTTTTTCTTTTTGATCAAGAATTATTTTTCAAACTTGCTCTCCTATTCTGTACGTAGAAACAATAGTATCAATCCTGCCCCATAGTACTGCCCCATAGTACTACTCTACTGAGCACAATTTATTTCATTTTTAGTCAAAATTTTATATTTCATATATTTATTCCCCATCTTCCACTTTGGCTCAACTTTCATGGCTTTCTCAAATCTAAGGAGGCTGTCTCTAATTTATTTGTCTCTTAAACTGGAAAAAGGTGACATAGGATGGTTGGATTGACCGTGATAAATTTTTGCATATCTCCTGATGATTCATGCTTGGGGGAGGGGGGGGGGAAGACAGGAGGTTATTGGCCACTACTTGTGTGCTGCTTTCCCACTCAAGTTTCCTGAGAAGAAAAATAAAGTCTATGAGGAAATGACTTCCCCACTGGTGCCAATGAGCAAAAGTTGTCCTAATGTCTACCTATTGAGGTCTGAATTAAGAAGGTTCTAATGGCTGTGAAAATACCTGTGCATGTGGCATTTTGGATTGCAACAGCTGCTCCAAAATACAGGTTATATGGGTTGGAGCCTGTATTTTCAGATGCTAAATTGGGGCGGGGGGGGGGGGAATGTTTCATTGGTATTGTGGTTAAGAGTTGTGGACTCTGATCTGGAGAACTGAGTTTGATTCCCCATTCCTCCACACAAGTGGCTGACTTTTATCCGGTGAGCTGCATTTGTTTCCCTACACATGAAATCTGCTGGGTGACCTTGGGTTAGTCACAATTCTTCGGAACTCTCTCAGCCCCACCTACCTTACAAGGTGTTTGTTGTGCGGAGAGGAAGGGAAAGGAATTTGTAAGCCACCTTGAATCTCCCTATAGGAGAGAAAAAGGGGGTGTAAATGCAAACTCTCCCTCTTATGGTTGCAGAACTGTGTTGAAAACATGATTTTAAAGAACATTTTTTTAAAAGCTAAAGAAACAAACAAGAAAGCAAGTATAAGCATAGGTTTGTGGTCTCAATTCTCCATAATTTGCAATTCTATTATACAGTTGCTTTCAAGCATTGACTCATGGTTGAGAGCAATTTTTAAAACAGGAGCAATATGTCGTGCAGCTATTCATTTGCTATATTTAGCAAGATTTTATGCAACTTTTGTATGTTCGCATGCACCCAAGGTTCTAAAAGTTTGAGCTGATAATGTATTCCTTACATTGGATGTTAGAATGTAATTTGTGGGATTGTGTTTTTATTTGCTTATACATCTACTGCAATGTATTTTGCTTTTTGTGCCTGCTAAGGACTTTTCAGAAGGCTAGCAGCCCCACCCAAAGTCCGAAGTGGCTGGGGATGGCACCACTGTTGTGCTGCCCTGCCACCTCCAGAGGGCTTTCCAACAGCATAAGGGGACAGGAAAAACTAAAAATCTCGCTAAAATAGCTTCTAACTATGATATCTACTTCTTGTAAATGTCAAACAAGTCTACCCACTGTATTCACAGAGTATATTTAACAATTACTATTTGATAAAATTTGTAGGGTACTGATGCAAGCAGTAGACAAGTCTTAAGGGGGGGGGATGTGGGAAAAATCTTGCTGAGTAACTGCTGCAGGCAGATTTCTAAACACAGTTCAATGAGTGCTTTCAAGGGCTGCCTTCTACCATGAAGTCTAGACCAGGGGTAGGGAACCTGCGGCTCTCCAGATGTTCAGGAACTACAATTCCCATCAGCCTCTGTCAGCATGGCCAATTGGCCATGCTGGCAGGGGCTGATGGGAATTGTAGTTCCTGAACATCTGGAGAGCCGCAGGTTCCCTACCCCTAGTCTAGACCATTAGTGAAAATCCTTTTTCCAAGTCCTGTTTTCAGCAAACCCTCCTGGAGTAGAGTTAAGGCAGGCAACAAAAGGACTTTTTCAGAGATAGCTCCTTATCTTTGTAACGCTCTTCAGCTTGAGCCTTATCTAGAACCTTACCTAGAACCTTACTGTCCTAGTAAGTGCTAGACTACAATATTTCCTTATCTCCACCTTTTTAACCATGGGGCCCATCAGTTGTTTTGTAGTCTGCTGCTAATCTGAGGACTATCCAATAAATATGATTGTCGGCCACTGATGTTATGCCCTGGTGTGTTTTACAGCAGATCAGTCATGTGTTTTTATTTTATGGTATTTTATTATTTTATTCTATTTTTAGGAGATTATATCCAAATATGCTAAACTTTGAGTACATGGTTTATAATTATATTAACTAAGTAACGTTTCCCAGGACTTTGCATCTGACTAGAGGGTAAAAGGTTTTGCTCAAGAGGTTGCTCGTGAAGTAGGACTATCTAATTTAGCTTCACCTGGTGTGCTATCTGCTGTACATGTAAAACTAATAGCCAGCATTGTGATGATGAGCATAATCATGCTTTTTTTGCTGCTGTCAGCTTGACAAGGCCCTGCATGCTGGGGAGGGTTTGATGAAATTCTAGTTTCTGAATTTCAAAGAGGATGTTCCATTTTTTCCATTCTTTGCTGCTTTGTCCCTTCATCTTGGCACTTTCAAATGTGTCTAAAAGCCATCTTTATGGAAACTGAGTCAGCAACATCCTTCAACTGCTATTTTTAGCAAGCTACAAATGGCAGATTAGGGCTTTCTAAGCCAACTAAAGACATTTTCTTCCTGTAGATAACATCCAGACTGATATAATTCTGAGTAACTCAAAAACTTTTGATTTCTATTCTATATTTTTGGTGATAACCCAATAATCTTGGGTTTAATCTATAATTCAGAAAAAAATATTTCCTATTTTATTCCCTATTTAACAAGGGCGATGAAGATTCGAAACCTCATAGTCACTTCTGACTAATTATTTGAATAATCAACCACGAATGGCCTTTGTACTTTTTCTTTCCTATCTATATTAACTGTGGGTAGTTTTATGCTTAATATAATTTATTTATGTGCCAATAAGAGGTGTTGTTGTTGTATTCCCTACTTTATCCCTAGTCATGGTGCTCTAGAGTGACTGTTCCATGTATCAGCACAGTTGATTCTTGATTTCCTTCTCAGAATATCCCTGCTCTTGTGGGTTTTCTCCAGACTTGAGCAAGAGGTAAAGGCTAAGGAGCAGTGGCATATTTGCCTTGGGGACATGGGGTGCCCCATGTCCCTGGGCACCCCCTACTGGAGGGCACAAAAAATCAGGTTTGTGTGTTTTTTGTATTTTTTAGTGTTTTTTCAGTTTTCGGCCTTCAGGTGGCACAGTTTTTAGGCTAGCAGCACCAAAATTTCAGGGATTTTTCAGGAGGCTCTCCTGATGATACTATCCAAGTTAGGTGAGGTTTGGTTCAGGGGATCTAAAGTTATGGACTCCCAAAAGGGTGGCCCCATCCCCCAGTGTTTCCAATGGGAGCTAATAGGAGATGGGGCTACAACTTTGAGGGTTCATAACTTTGGACCCCCTGAACCAAACTTCACCAGACCTGGGTGGTATCATCAAGAGAGTCTCCTAAAGATACCCTGAAAGTTTGGTGCTGCTAGCTTAACAATTGCACCCCTGAAAGCAGGCACACTCCAAATTTCCCCAGATTCTCCTTTTAAATCCATTCTCATGGGCATGGGGGGGGGTGCCAAACCCAGGTTTTGTCCCTGGGGTCCAGTTTGCCTTGATACGCCTCTGATAAGGAGACATCCAAAGGATCATTGATGGAAAACTTGTGCCCAGTCTGACAGCCCATTTGAAGGCTTCTGGTACTAATGAGGTATCTCTAGCTACTACAGTCACATCAGTGGAATCACATTCTGTTAAATCATTTTGTATACTTGGGATGTTGTTAAAAAAGCATTTCAGGTAGAAATTGAATTTTAGCTATGATCATTGGCAGATTAACTATCTCAGGTCTGCTCTCTTGGATTCTATTTTGACAGTATGGCTTGTGTCTCATCCAAATTGTATGGATCGTTTCAGTTTGATCACTGTGAAGGATGTATACTGGGTCCTGAGTTCAGTGCACACCATTTGTGGAATGGATTTTTGTGCGCCATAGTTCGCAAAGTAGCGACCCCTTATGAAATGTTATAAACTTTTTATTCACTGAGGGAATTTACCTAAAGCACTGAAGGAGCTGGTAATCATACCTTTGTCTGAAAAGTCTACTCGATTCTCAAGTGTTGCTTAATTGTAGGCCAAATTGAAATGGATTTACATGGGACTCCCCTTGAAGACTACTTGGAACGTTCAGCTGGTGCAGAATGCAGTGGACGATTTTTTTTATCAAAAGCTAGAGAAAGAGATCCAGAAAGAGAGTTTCCAGATCTGATTCAAGGTGCTGGTGATTACCTTCACTGGGACCCACATTCATGATCTGGGACCCACATACTTGAACACTGTTTCTCCTTGTCTGACCCTGTAAAACAGCTGTGTTCTGTGTTGTTCTGCTGCTCACTTACTGGATTTTTTCATTGCCCACCACAGGCCTAAGGGGAATTTTCCCATAAGAAGTAATGCAGACTTTATCTTTGGTAAGAACAGAAATCAGAACTTTTAGCAGGATTTTGGCATTACTTAATAGTTTTATAGTTGATTAGATTGCAGAGGTAAAGTCTTCTATGTGAATATTATTTACTGCTTTTTTAAAAAATGGCTTTTAAAAATCTTGTCTTGATTTCTAAATGTTTTTTGTGTTTGTGACCCAGCTTCCATCCTATGTGGATGGAAGAATGGTGGGTCTATTAATATTTTAAGTCAATATTTTCTAAAATATCGAATTAAGGGGGTGGAGGTGAAAGATGCTATATATTTGAGGATCTGCCATCCTCTATCTTTTTTCCCCCTCCTTTTTTTGCAGCCAATTTTAGTTCATGCAATAAGGAAGGTCAGTACATAATTGTAAATTTCATGAAGCTACTGAAACAATATTGTTTATAATGAGATAATTGTATAATGAATGCACCCTGGGCGAATGTGGGTAGAGGAATCTTAAATCTTTTAAAGATAAAACTCATACGATGCATATTTTGGGAGCCTAAAAGAGAGGTTCTAATTTAAGACCTATCATTAGAATTATGACTTTTTTTGATACTTTTGTTCCATTGTCAGTTAGCAAAGCTAGTGCCTACTCAGGAACACAGACGACTAATCCGTTAAATTTTGTGGATTTTATGTATAAATTGAAGTTTTATAATTAGCCTTACTCTGTGTGCTGGTCATACGCTTTTCTTATTAACACTATTAATCCTCTGAACTCATGCATTAGCTTATTCAACCGTTATTCTTTTGAAACAAACTGAAATTGTACTATTCATGGAAATAATCTTTGGGTAGATTTCATGAAGCTAGAGGTTGATTGAACCATGTGTGTGGAATCCTCTGCCCAATGCTTTTTAATATCTACATGTCACCCCTTACCCACCTAGTCAAGAGTTATGGGCTAGGTCAGGGGTAGGGAACCTGCGGCTCTCCAGATGTTCAGGAACTACAATTCCCATCAGCCTCTGTCAGCATGGCCAATTGGCCATGCTGGTAGGGGCTGATGGGAATTGTAGTTCCTGAACATCTGGAGAGCCGCAGGTTCCCTACCCCTGGGCTAGGTTGTCACCAATATGCAGATGATACCCAGCTTTATCTGTTAAAGAATGGCCAGCCAGGGGTTAACTTTAATACCATGGCCAAGAGCTGGAGGCTGCAGTGAAGAGTTTAAAGCAGAGCTGACTGAAATTAAATCAATCAAAAATGGAAGTCCTGTGGATGGATCAGAAAGGGGCAAAAGCTGAACAACCAGCTTCCAGATAGGACACAACTAGTGCCATTTTCATCCCTCAGAAGCCCCGGGGTAATCTTGGATGTTTTTCTCTTGTTAGAGAGGCAAATTACAAATGTGGCTGGGACAGCTTTTTCCCCACTTTTACCGTATCCAGCAGTTAGTGCCCTATCTGTCGCACTCTGACCTGGTGATCCACACAGCAGATCTCACCTCTGGGCAGACTATTGTAACTCATTCTATGCAGGACTGCCCTAGAGGATACTCTGGAAATTGCAACTTGCCCAAACTCAGCTGTATGGGTCTTTATGGGAACTCCATGGAGGGCACACATACAACCAGCACTCCACCAGTTGCATTGGTTCCAGGTTGGTTTCCAGATAAGTTCAAGGTGTTGGTACTTAACATTATAGCTCTCCAGGGTCTAGGGCAGGGGTAGGGAACCTGCGGCTCTCCAGATGTTCAGGAACTACAATTCCCATCAGCCTCTGTCAGCATGGCCAATTGGCCATGCTGGTAGGGGCTGATGGGAATTGTAGTTCCTGAACATCTGGAGAGCCGCAGGTTCCCTACCCCTGGTCTAGGGCTATCATACTTTTTGAATTACCTGTCCTGTTACATCCCCTGAGAGGATTACATTATCTTTTTTATCAACTGTCAACTATATTATACATTGTGGGCTTTTGTGTTTATAACTATTTTTAAAGAACTGTATCTTTACATGTCTTCAACTATATTTTATATTTTAGAGGCTTAGATAATCAAATAATATTTATCAATATTTATTATCAAATTAAGATTCTATAAAATATTAATTGGTTTGATTATTTAGTTATATGAGAGGGGAAAAATTAAGAAAGAGGGCATCATGAATCCGCCAACCCCACCACTGACATTTTCAGTTGACGTTTTTAATATTAATAGCACAAAGAAGAAAATTGATTATATAACTTACAATAATTTTATATAATACATTTTATATAATGCATTATTAAAAATTAGTCATTGTGAAGCTTGCATATATCTGCCATTCATCCAGTTTTCATCATCGTTACAATCTAGTTCAAATTTTTAAACATTTAATAACTAATATAAAGCTTGATTTCTTATCTATATTGCCTTTAATGTCTTTAGTTGCCCAGATAGTTGAAGATAAAGGAAAGAATATTCTGTGGTTATTATATCACCAAATGGTACCAAAATAGAGAGAATAGCCAAAGAAGGCAACTAACTAAGTAGAAAACTTTCAAACAGTTAATCACTTGAGATTCAAAACATTTCCTAGGAACATTTATAAAATGTTATTGCAATATGATACTGAAGCAGAGCAAGTAAAAGATTACATGATAAAATGAATGCAAAATGTGGGAGAAAACATACACGTCAGTCAATGGGAAAGCCTTTGGACTAAAGAAATTAAGTTTACAGAAAGTTAGATAGCAAGAAAGAATTGGTATAAAATGTTCTTCATATGGCATATCACACCTAAAGGTATAGCAAAAGCTGACAAAAATTATCATGTTGGAATGTCAAGAGGGGGGGGGGGACCAAAATTCAGCAGCTTCTGTATCTCATGGACACGCGGAACAAAGTACTGCCAAGAAAAATATACTGTCAGGGTATACATACATGAAAATGCAAAAAAAGATGATATTAAAACTTAAGTTTGAGATGAATCTGAAAAATATGCTGCTAATCAGCTTACCAAGTAATATTCCAAAAATATATAGGAAATTATTCAAGTATGTGGTGAAGGCAGCAAGCATAACATATGCAGCAAAATATAAGGCAGAGAAATATCCAAATTTAGATGAATGGATGAGTACATTAATTGAATATGTGATTATAGCAAAACTAATATCCTTAACATAATAGATCAATTTCAGAATTTCAAGAATAATGGAATATCTTTTTTAATTACATAGTTGGAAACTAAGAATAAAGTTACATCAGAAGACAGATTTAGGTAATATATGCTTCACAATAAATGTTATTAGATATGAGAATATATTGAAAAGATAGAGTAATTTAACTCAAAATGTAAATTAAAATGTTAAACTCCATAAAAATTGTATAAATGTGAATGTTGCTTTGTTATGTTTGTTTTGTGTCTTGAAATAAAACTTGTTTTCAAAATATTGAAATGGCAGAATATCCATTAATATTTTTGTTACTTCAAATCCAAGTTATCAATAAAGCAGATGATAGTGTTTACAGTTTGGGTCCTCCTCTTTGCTTGCTTCCCCCCTTGCCCTCCTTCCTGTTGCTAACTTCTTCCCTTTAAACCAACTCCTTCCCCCTTCTCTGATCTGTTCCTTTTAAGACTGTTGAAAGTCAGTTAAGAGAAGCAGCAAAAGGAGACGGTTAAGACTTAAGGAAGCAGCTGCATGCCAAGCACCCGGCTGCCTCCTCACGTGTAAACAGAAAAATGTGAGGAGAGCCCTTTGCAAGCCCACTGCGCAGAGAAGAGACCTGAGGTAAGCGTTCTCTGTGTGATCCGTCAATATTTAATTATCTTAATAGTATCTAGGCCATTTCTGCACGGCCACGCTTGGGGATGCGTCGGCATATACGATGCCAATGCACCCCCCTGGGACTGTTCGCACCAATGGTCCCAGTCGGGGCGGGGAAGACGGCAGAGCGCTGCGCCATCGCCTGAACACCTTAACTTCCCTCCAACCTTCCGGCCTGTCGCCCAGGCCAGAGGACACGCCCCCCTGCTCTACGTGACAACTCTGGAGTAGCAGGGCAGGGGGGGCGTGTCCCCAGGCCTGGACAACGCGCCAGAAGGTCGGAGGGAAGGTAAGGTGTTCAGGAAAGGGGGGATGGCGCCTTCCAGCCACTGCCATTCTGGAAGCCGCTGTTTCCTGAGCGAGGTTGAGGAAACAGTGGCTTTGCGCCACTGGGGGGGAGCGAGGGCGGCGCTGCTGCGATGCAGCAGCATCCCCCATGCAAACAGCTCCCTAGGGACGGCATTTTTGCCATCCCTAGGGCGCTGTTTTTGGCCTGTGTGGAAAGGGCCCTAGATTCAGTCCCACTTGCTTTGCTCATGTTTAATCCCATCATTGATAAACATTTGTGAGAACCTGAATTAGATTGCAGAGCGGTACATACATACAACTTGGAGTCAGATCTCACCTACCCACTTCATGCAATCCTAAAGTACTCTGTAGGTAGTTTTCCAGAGACATAATGAGAAATTGCTTGTTTATGCCAGAAATGAGCACCAGCAGTGCTCTGCGACAGGCCCACAAGTGCCCACAAGTCTCACAGTCAAATCACCAGCACTACATGATGAATGGTATTGAAGATCTAATGAGATCAATGGTGTACAATTACCCCATCAATCTGTAGGTAAAGACTGTCAACTAAAGCTACAAGAGTGATCTCAATGCCATAATTGAGTCATTGGTGAGAATCCAGAAAATAAATGGTAGTGATGTGTGTAGCTGGAGATCACTGTTCTTTCAGCATTTTCATAGTGTTTAACATCCTCTCTGTGACAATGGCATCTACAAAGAAAAAGAAGAACAAAAGATCTGCAGTTTTCAAGGTCTCTGTGACTTTGGTTTCTTTGGACATTAGAGATCAGTTTCCACCAGCAAAGGATGGACATTGCTTGCAGGTGGTTGGTCACGTGTGTCTGAGCACACACTTTTGTTTTAGGATAAAAGCCTGAAAGTCCAAATAAGCAGAACACAATTGCTCCCCTGGCACTTCAGACTCTTGACTCTAAATTTGAAGTGGCAGTCTTCAAGTAAAGCTGAATTCGAGCAATTTTGCCTGCAAAGTAAAAGGCAAACTTATTACACTCTCCAGTAGGAGCATACTTTCCCCTCTAAATACTGTGTGCTGGTTTTTACATCTTGGATGCTGTTTTATTTTTATTTGATTCTGTGCCAAAAAGGACCTCTTGAGATCAGACTTGAGGAAGAAAGTTCAAACTGTTTCCATAGAAAATAAATAAATAAGCAAAACAGTGCAAAATGGAACTAGTCCCTTGCTTCGTGACATAAGAGAAGGGTTGGAAGTCTCCATGCCCCATTTTAGAACTTGTTTTCAGGCACTCAACTACATAAATAAGTCATGTTGTTAATCACTTCTTTTAAAGTATATATTTTCTCCACCATTAATTTTGAGGATTTAGTTCAACCAAGAAGCGTTTACAGATTTCAAACCTTTCAGTTGACAAAAAAATTGTGCCCTCAATTAGTACAAATATTTACAAAATTCTGAAGGGACACCATGGCTTCTGTTTTACACAGGAAGAAAGGCCTGTTCTAAGATGGTGGCTAGAATGAAGTGTCTAAAAAATGATGTATGCGTTTCTTAAAAAAAACTATGTATATTTGTGCTGATGTAATCAATTCAGCAATTAACTGAAGCTCTTATGATTTATTGGGTGCCATGGTAGTTTAACATTCAAATCAGCTTCTGAACAGTTGCCATATATAAAACATGGACATGTTATGAGGCATTAGTCTGCTAACTTATGGTGCCAAATTCTCCAAGAAAATGCACATTCCACTTTTGCAAGATTTTTGTGTGTGTGTGTGTTCCCAAGCTTCTTGTACACCTTCCATTTTCAATATGAGAAGGAATGGCTATAGCTAATGCAGTAACTAAAAATGGTTCCTTATTCCTACTCTGCACAAAACACAGAACCATAAGTAACAGGAAGATAAGATGACTCTAAATATGTATACCATCACTGACAAGCCTGGAAAGAGCTGGCAGTTTCCAGTATTCAGAACTGCTAATGGGGGGTGGGGTAGGGGGAGTAAAAGGCAGAGTTGAACTGTCTTTCACACACCTTTGGAGGGGCTTTGAAAGAAATCCATTGGAGCAGCAACAATATCCTATAACACAGTGGTTCTCAACCTTCCGAATGCCGCGACCCTTTAATACAGTTCCTTATGTTGTGGTGACCCCCAACCCTAACATTTATCCATTTTACAGATGGAGAACACTGATGCAAAGAGTCTTAGGTGACCCCTGTGAAAGGGTTGTTCAACCCCCAAAGTGGTTGCAACCCACAGGTTCAGAACCACTGCTGTAACACAATGCAAACATTGCAATGAGTGAGGCAGAAAACACAGAGCAGTCAGATCTGGCTGTACAATGTGGAAAACTGCATGAGGGTCTCAATCCAAGGTTAAGAGTGCCTGTTAGCCGCTTAATCCAACTGGGTAGCTCTTATATATGATGAATGTGCTAGACATTTTAAAGCACTCTGTATTCTGGAGAACATGACAAATGAAAAATATCCAGAGAGTGACATGGCCAATGAGCCAGCCTGTGGGATGCAAATCAAATTCTAATAATGTGACACACACACACACCGCCCCATGCCTGCTTCTAAGAGTAGAAGCCACTTTCCACTAGCATGATGGGTGGAGCCTGCAATTTCTGGGCATTTCACATGCCATCCAGATGCTATCTGTCCCATCCTTTGCCATTCCCATGGATCCTATGATTCCTTAGATAGATCCTGTGATCACTCAGATCCTATAATTCTAAGGATCCAAGGAGATAGAGCAAGAAGCTGCAGCAGGAAAAGCAACCCCTGTTCTGCTTACAGTTCTTTGGATGCTGTCTTAAGCATTGTAGCAAGTATCCTGTCATGGTTTGGAAACAAGTCTCCATAGTATGGTAGCCTATGTTTTCATTTCATTTCTTGAGTACCTTTCTATTGCGGTCTTCCTCTCAAGAGCTCAGGGGCACAGTCCTCTATGTTATCCTTAGCATAACCATGGTCACCCATTGAGCTTCATGATTGAGTGGGAGTTTGAATCTGAGTCTTCCAAATCCTAGTCTGGCACTCGGGAATGCTGGCTCATAGCAGCAGCTAATCGGATCAATGGGTTAGGCAAGTAGATTTTAATATGTATTGGAGTATTCAGACAATTGTTTTGTGCCTTCTGGGGAGAATAGGGGTTAAAGATTTGCATTATGTATACCATACTCTAAAGACATGGCTTCTTAAGGTCATATGTTAATGTTTTAATACTGGTTTTCCTTGTTGAATCCATTTCCCCCCTTTTCTGTCCAGCTTTTAGCATTTTCAGTAAAGACGTTTTATTCAGAATTATGAAAAGCTGTGCATGAACATTTTTTAAATTCAGCTTTCCACAAGTTAGCTAGTGACCTCTGAGTATGTTCTTATCAATCTAAAATAGAAGAGTCACAAAGTGTAGTTACCATGGTGATGAATTCACTTGGATTTCTGCAGATCTGCTTACTTGTATAAAAATCAAGCCAAATTGCTATTCTGAAATTGGCTTTCAATGACCGTTCACTAAAGGCTATCTTCATTTTAAAAAAACTGATTGAAACAATATATGGTTTAGGATCTGTGCGTGTGTATGTGTGTGTCGTCAAGTCACAGCTTACTTATGGCAACCTTGTAGGGTTTTCAAGGCAAGAGATGTTCAAAGGTGGCTTGCTATTGCCTGCCTCTGCATCATGACCCTGGTAGTCTGTGGAGGTTGCTCATCCAATTTCTAACTAGGGCAGACCCTGCCTAGCTTCTGAGATCAGGCCAGGTTCCAATTATAGAGATCTGCGAATACTGTCTTAGGCTCTGGGGTGTGTAAGTTGGCCTCTGTTCAAGCCCCCATGCCCTCTAAACCTCAGTGTCTCTACTATGTCTCTCTGTAGCTATATGCTAGGCTTAGAGGGTGTCTTTTCAGCCAGAGGCCTGCCTACCCATCCCATACCCCCGTGGAATATTACCCCATGGGGTAATGGTTATTGTGCTAGGAGGTGGGAGACCCAGGTTCAAATTCCCAACTTCAACATGAAAGTTTGATAGGTGAGCTTGGGCCAGTTGATCTTCCTCAGTCTAATGTACCTCACAGGTTTGTATTTGTGAGGATACCATAGAGAAGTATTTGTTATAAATTATTTATCGGTCTCCATTGGGAAGAAAAGTGGGGAATAAACAAATATGTTGCAATCATTCTAGCAGGGGCTGCTTTGTTCCTTCTTTCTTTCCTACGTAACCTTTGGCAAATACATTATAAAGGTCCCATCTCAGGGTTTAAATGTTATTCCAAACCACTGGTATTTACATACTAAGAGGTTCTCAGGAATAAAATGGGAATTTCTTATGATACTTTAGAAAAAACACCGGGTGAAATTACCTTGAGTAAATTACCTTGGGTAAAAACCAGTAAGTCATTGGCCAGTTATTCACTGCTGCTCTGCTGTGCAGCAAGGGAACATTTCCTTCACAGCAGAGATTTCTGTGCAAACACGCTTACTCTTATGTTGCTGCTGATCCCCAAAGCCCCGTGGTTAGCAAAAGCAGGGAAACCCTGATGTTTTTTCTCACTGTGTGGTTTTGTTCCTTTGGGTCTCCCCCCTCCTCACATAGACACGCGCCTTGAAGGTATTTCTGAGGATCAAACAGCCAACATTTTCCATTCACTTCTATGGAAGAAACAAATGTGTTCCTCATGAATCAATAATGTTCTGTTTCTGTCCTTGCTACAGTCTTGTGATAGTTTATTTAGGTCCTACCTTTTGGCTACTAAACCCCTGTGCAACGAGAGAGAGAGAGAGAGAGAGAGAGAGAGAGAGAGAGAGAGAGAGAGAGAGAGAGAGAAGAACTACAATAATTTTGTCGTGCACCCTCTACTACCCAAGTGGTGCGAAATTTCAGGGATTTCCTTTGGACGGAAAAACATTGTAAATATGACATTTTGTAGTATCTGATTTATTTACACAAGGAGAGCAGCACTCCTAGAGAGCAGCAGATCTGTTTTGTCACATAAAATGCCCAGAGAGAGAAAAAGATCCTGTGTCATCCAAGATGCAGTCAACTCACTGCTATCTTCTCCAGATCCTAACTGTACTTTGTTTTCATGCACATTTGCTTTCTATGGGGGAAGCTCACTTCTTCCAAGCCCTGATGGGTACTTTGCCAGTAGGGGCATACACTTCTCAGTTACCTTGGAAGGACACAGGGCTGAACCTGGTCCAGGACCATACTTAATAATCTATATTAAATTATTTCAATAAGAAATTATTGTAATTTCCAAAAACAATATGCCATCAACAATCATGTGGTTTTTTAAAAAATAAAATCACTTGTAAGTGTCTGAATCTCAGTCAAAAAAGATTTTATAAGTGGAGGATAAAGATGCTGTGAACTCCTTCACAGAGAAAATTTGAGTAAATATTTCATTTGCATCTGAAAAGAAATACTTCCTCCCTTTCACTCACTTCCTCACAATTACCTTAGATTAGATGGAGTGTGTGTAACTGGCCCAAGGTCACATAGTGTGCAACATGGCTAAGCGGGGCTTTGAACTTTGGTTTTCCAAATCTTAGACACTGCAGCTACTACACCACTCAGTACAAATCTCAAATGCATCTCAGAATCTTCAGTAAACATTGACTTCTCAGATACTCTGACCTGAAAATATGGGAGTATTTCTTAAGTTAAAGTAGGGTCCAGAACAGAGGAATAATCTCACTTTCCCTGTGTGGGGAACCAGTTTTATCTCCTCCCCATGTACATTTTTGTTTCCTGCCGCCTCTCAGGATGAAGGGGGAAGGATAGTCCAAAACGTTGTGTCAGTTATGTGATATCCCTTCCAGCAAATACCCAGAAGTGATATCACCTGACCAGTGTAGTGCTTTAAGACTTGTATATGGTTTTGCCACAGAGCTTTGTCCAAATCCTAGAGCACTATACTAGTGATGTGATGTCACTTTTGCATATTTGTCAGAAATGATATCATGCCACCAATGCAATGTGATTTCTTCCATACCTCTTCCCCTCTGTTTCCATTCTAATATAATTAATCCTGTTGATTTTGCAACTCATGAGGAAACCTAATGTTAATGTCTGGAATGTTACTAATTAGCTATTGTCATTATTGCTGAAATGAAGGCCCAAGAGAACTCTTTCATCCTGGATCACATCTTTTGGCCTTACTATGTACACATAAACCTAGTCAGGAATAAATTAGTCTGCTGAGATCCTTTCGAACCAAATTTATTAATGTTTGTTGCAGACTCTATTTCCTCTCTATGTGCCAGAAAAGAGATTTTAAAAATTAGACTGATACACAGTTACTACTAAAATTTCTGTTTCAATGTCTGCAATGTGTTGTAATATTTGCCTTCAGTTTTCAAACATTAAAAAATATGTTAGTGCTTGTGACCAAGCTGTGAGCCTTTGTCCACAGAAAAGGAAAGCAACAGTCCTTGCAACAGTCTTTGCAAATGTTGTATTAAAGTCACACATTAGTATGCAATGTAAAAAATTATTATTGATTTGCCCCGATGAATTATTCCTTTGAGCTTCATGCTTAGAAGTGTACATTTACACCTAATGCCAAGGTGCAAGGAAAATATTTCTTATAATGAAGTCTTATTATGATTATTAATCTAAATTTAAAATGGACATCATAGCAATAAATACTCCTTCAGAGAAATTGCCACATCATATGAAAACAGTAAAAATCAATATTGGATTGGTTTTATAACCCTTTCCTATAAAGACAGCTGTTCTTGGGAAGGGCTGTGACTCAGGGGTAGAACATCTATTTTGCCAGCAGGAAGTCCCAGGTTCAATCTTCAACAACTTTAATTAAAACAATCTCAGTAGTAGGTGACATGAAAGATCGCAATCTGAGAAATGAGAGAACTAGTGCTCATTAGAGTATACTCTTAACACTGAAGAGACTTCACATTTTCTTAATAACTTTTTGCTAATTCAGAAACCGAAATGGTACCCGTTCTCACCTCTGTTTCAGGTGAAATCAATGTTACAAGTATTAGAGTATTTACTCCAGTACAAGACTACGGTTTTCCCAGGTATGCAATTAAGGGGAAAAAAAGAGGTGGTCTTCTTACATCCACGAAGAAGTTACAGTTATGTCCAGAAATTTTTTTTATCAGTGCAATATGCCGAGCCACTCCCATTTAAGCCCATTGAAACGAAAGGGCTAAGACTGGAGTGACTCTCCGTAGTACTGCATAACATTTTTAGAGGGGTCATTTTGGTGTTGTCTTTCTTTTGAACAAATATGTGTAATTATACATTACAACTGTTGAGAAGGCATTTTTCTAGTTGAAAATCCTTGGCCACAGCATTTAAGTTAGTTCTCTATTCAGTGAACAAAGAACTTTCTAAATGCTCCATGGCTTAGTTGGGGAGCGTACCTGCTGCGGGACTTCTCACCCTACTTGTAGTTCCCCACTGCTGCCCAGTTCTTTCTTTGCTCTTGTCTGGGCTGGTGAGGGAAGCCCTGAAAAGTTCCCCACAAACCTGAGGCTTTCCCATTAGCACTGCTTAAGCACTGTGAGCTCTTCCATAGTCTCTTTCGCGCATACGTGGGCAGCCTCCATTTCTTGCATTCGGATTGGCTGAATCTCGCTCCATTCCCCCCACTCACTTCCACTATTCAGTTTTACATGACTCTGAACACAAACTAGGCACTGAGAATCCTTGTCTAAAATCCTTTCATGTGTGATGGGATTGCCGTCCTCCACCCCCAACCCCCATCTAAAATGTAAATCTAAAATCCTCGTGTGTGAGAGAGAATTGCTGCCCTCCCATTCACAGCACCTGCACATGGCGCTTTTTTGCCCAAGGTTTCTCCCTCCTTTCTAATAACCAAGGTTTTCTCCCTCCATTTTTTTCACTGCAAGGTGGGGGAGAGGGTGCTCCTTCTCAGCACTTGTCCATTGATGGGGCGGCCCAGAGCAGTGAGGTGGGAAAACTGGCCCCGGTTCTGCCACAGAGGAGTTTTGCACAGCAGCGGAAGCGTCCGGAGCAACAAAGGGGCATTTCAAAAGAACATCAACCTTTGCGGTTCAGGAAATTCGTGGAGCAAAGCCATTGCCATAGGGCGGCTCTGGGGCAGAAATGTGGCAGCCATGCTGCAGCACCAGGGGCTGTTCGAAACTCCTGATTGCATTGGGCATTCCCCATGCCAACAGAGAGGCAATTTCGGCATGCAAAATCAGCCAAAAACAACTTTTTTGTTTACCATTATTGGGAGTCTAAAACTGCAGGATAAATTAGAAGTACCCAGTTACATCCAGTATAGTATTTCATTGGGCTCGAGTATTATGCAATTCACAGTTTTACCACTAAAGTTGGTTGTAGGAAGGTCTGCTGCTATCTGTTAAAAAACATATGCAGACACATCACATAGCTGCAAATATCTACCTTTGTAGCTGTCCTTAAGATTCCCCCCCTCTTTAAGTTAGATAATTAGTGGAAGATAACTATTGCACATGAGTTGTAGTTATTCTTCAAAGGGAAATAAAAGAGGATGATTTCTTTTCAGTAGTTACACTTTTTCATTTTTGGGGGGAGAGAGCGAGAGAGAGTGTGAGTGTGTGTGTGTGTGTGTGTGTGTGTGTGTGTGTGTGAGAGAGAGAGAGAGAGAGAGAGAGAGAGAGAGAACTGCCGTCGAACTGCAGCTCCCTTATGGCAACCCAGTTGGGTTTATAAGGCATGAGACTAACAGAGATGATTTGCCATTGCTTTCTTCCACATAGTGACCTGCAATCCAAGTACTAAACCTGTATCCAAGTACTAACTAGGGCTGTATCTGGAGGAGAAGGGAGGAGGCAGTGCCCCAGGTGGTGAGCAGAGAGAGGGTGGTGGCAGCAGGTGGATGATGTAAAATTGCCCAGAAGAGATGGTTTGTTCTGCTGTGCATGTGACCTGTTCTCCCAATTAGGCTGATGCTAAGATGAGGGGGAAACTCAATTGCATGGAATTGATGGTTTGTTCTGCAGTATGTCGCAACCATTCCCCTGATTAGGTTGCTGCTAGGAGAGGAGGAGTCTCAATTACCCAGAAGAGATAGTTCATTCTGCAGCACGTGTGCCCCAGTCGCCCCATTTGGCTGCTGCTAGGAGGTGGGGGAGGTTCAACTACATGGAAGAGATCATTCATTCTGCAGTGTTCACAACCCATTTCCCCAATTAGGTCATTGCTCCCTCAGAGGGGAGTTGCAGCCCTTAGTAAGGCAGAAGCTGCAGCTGTTAGTCAGGGGAGACTATAGCAAGCAAAAAGGAAGGGGAACTACAGATTCCTGAAGAGATGTTCAAAGATGTCAAGTTCTATGCGGTGGGAACTGAGACTCTCCCCTGCCACAGGTAACCTTTCTTGGCATTACTAATCTCTCTCATTTCCCTGGTTGAGGCACCCTCCACTATTGCACTTACAGGACCTTCCAATTATTTGTTCCTCCCGCTCTGCCTTTCAAGGACTGTGCAGTGACAGTGGCCATGGCAGGCTTTGTGGGAGGGGGCTTAGAGTACATTCTAAATACTCTTAAGGAGAGAAGAGTTTTTTCAGGCTTCTGAATGTTAATGATTGAGAACACCTGACGCACCCCTCCTTTCTACCCCCCTACCTTGTACTTAGGTGAGGCAATGTAAGCTCTGGAGCAGCCTGGAGTCAAATGAGGTGGAGGGGAAGAGGACAGGCTCTTCTCTTGCTCCCCCCTCCACTTTAAAACTGGGAGCTGTGTTATGCTTGGCTTTGCCAAAGGCAGCAGCAGAACTACAAGGGGGAAGGGAGGTGTGTGTTGCACCAGGAGCATGCCTGGGGGTGCAAAAATCACCCCCTGACCCCGACTCTCTTCTCCTCCTGCCCCATCCTACCTTGCCAGCCCCCACCCCCCAGCCTGACCCATTTTCAGCCAGCAGAAAGCTGTTTTCTACTGGCTGGAAAAGGTAAGTGTGGGGGGGCACGAGAGAAGGGGAGGGGCTGTAGGGGGCATAAAACATGGAGTGTGCCCCAAGTGCACTCCTATCCAGCTACGCTTCTGGCCAAAGACGAGGGTAAACCTGCCCCCTCATCTGATAGGCTTGGCTTTCCGCAAAGATTAATTCTTTCTCAGCCTGATGTGCTTGTTAGAGTTGCTGTGAGGTTAAATGGGGAGGGGAGAATCATTTATGCTACCCTGAGCTTCTTGGAGGAATGGCAGGATAAAATGCAAAATATAGGATCTCTTGTAAGATACAAGCTGTCATGAAATCAGTGTTGCCAGTAAGTGTTGCAAGAAGACCCATCTGACCTAAAAGATATAAACAAGGGCTTCACCCTTTTGCCAAATGTATTAATGCAATATTCTTCCCAGTGTAGTTTGCAGTTGCACTTCAGAGGACAGCAAACTATTAAGGTACCTCTGCCTTGTGTTCAATTTGACAAGTAGCAGCTATTATGAACTCCAGCAGTCCCTATCTGCCAGAGTCACAGTTATTTGTTTTCAGGTACCTATCCCTAGTAAAGGACTATCAGACCCTATTTTTGCCTTGTTTAGTTAAAATAGTGTGGCAGCTCTCCAGATCTTCCCCTCTCTCTCTCCAGTGTCCAGTATCCATGGGGATGTAGCTTATCGCTTGACAGCATCCATGTGAATTCAAGCTCATGAGTGCCAAACCTGCATTAGGCCATGCACAGCCTGCCATCTGATGCACTGTGACTGCTAAGCTGTGTTATGAACTGTTGACATTGTAGGACAATCATGTTTCTAGGAAAAGAACAAATGTATTATTGGCTTTTAAAGTCTGTGAAGGATAAGCTATGAAAGAATATATAAATACCTTGCACAGCTGTGAAGAAGAACCTTCAGCTAGGTGTGAAATCATATGAGTGGAAATCAAACCGGCAGTTCTTAGTTACAAGCAAGGCCTTGTTTTCAAGGAGAAATGTTCGGAAAAATGTGCAATCAACTTCATGTGCTGTCATGCCTATGCAGGTTTAACTGCTGCTGGCTGTTTTTATTACCTGTTTTTTTTAAAAAAAATATTGCATTCTTTTTAACATGTTGTGTTAGCTGCTTTATGGACCCTAACAATCAGAGACAGTTTACATCACAGAGGGCTAATAGTATCAGGTTGAAGCTCTAGTCATATTTTCTAATATTTATTGTCTTCAAATATCTGATAAGGAAGGTTTGAAAGGATTGCAGGGTGGAGTCTGCTTTTCCACTTACATGATCCTTTACATGTGCATGGACTTGATTATACTTGATGATAGGCTGGAGCCATGTACTGACATATTAGAAAAGCACTGTGTGGCTGGGTCTAATCTGGGATTCCCAATGGAAGCCATGGTGCTTTCCAGATCCTTTGCCAGTACCAGCAAACTGTTTTTAGAAAGTGTTAAAAAGAGGTGCTATTGTAACCCCCATGCTCAGAATGGGTTGAGCCAGAAAGGGGTGGAGACTCAAAGCAGCAAGAGGCTGCAGAGCTCCTGTAGTTTGGAGGAGGCAAGGCTACCAGACTCAGACCTTGATTGGTATAAGCCCTTAACACCTTGTTAAGGTAGCTGCAATGTTGTTGGGAACTACTGGGAAGGTAGTTGTTTATTTTTGCTATGTTGTAAATGTTGGAGTTTATTGTTTCAGGGTTTTTTATGTTTGTAATGGGTGAGAGTTCTCCTGGAAACCTTCATCATGTTGAATCCTGTTCATCAAGCCCTTGGAGTCTTCAGGAGCCAACCCACTTGCAAAGAAGAATTGGACTTGGCAGTATCAGTAGACTGTAAATATAAGGACTTGAAAATGCAACCTGAACAAGACCTTGAAGTGTGATGTTAAATGTTGATGTTATATGTTAAGAAAGTAAACCATTTTGTTTTTTTTAAATTTGTTGTTGCAAACTCATTCCAAGTTCTGCCCCACAGAACCCACAGATAGAGGTTACACTATCTGAAATGTTGATGAGTTACTATTAGAGATATGCATGATCTAACTCTTTGACATTTTTGTTGTTAGCTTGTTGTCTCATGTGACAGCCATTTAGTGAATGGATTCAATTTCTGTGGCAGCCATTTTATAATTGTGCCCACTGCTCTGTGTCAGAATTCCAAAGATACCCATAGACCTAGAAAGCTCATGGACCACTGGTCTAAGCAAACATGCACAAAAAAATGTGTGAATAAATTAGTAACTTTACTGTGTAATTCTATGCAAATTTATTCAAGAGTGTGTCCCATTCAATATCTTAGGACTAACTTCTCAGTAAACCTGCACAAGACTGTGCTGTTGGGGTGGTAGAATGCACGACTCAGGCATTCTTGAGTGGTGGTAGAATGCACGACTCAGGAGCAGCAGTGGCGTAGGAGGTTAAGAGCTCGTGTATCTAATCTAGAGGTACCGGGTTTGATTCCCAGCTCTGCCGCCTGAGCTGTGGAGGCTGATCTGGGGAATTCAGAGTAGTCTGTGCACTCCCACACATGCCAGCTGGGTGACCTTGGGCTAGTCACAGCTTTTCGGAGCTCTCTCAGCCCCACCCACCTCACAGGGTGTTTGTTGTGAGCGGGGAAGGGCAAGGAGATTGTCAGCCCCTTTGAGTCTCCTGCAGGAGAGAAAGGGGGGGATATAAATCCAAACTCTTCTTCTTCTTCTTCTTCAATAAGGTGAGGGATCATATTTTTGAAAGTTTCCCTTATGGAACGCTTCTTGGCAAACTGAGAAGTAACATAGTAGGTTCTAATCTAGTCTGCTTGCTTTCCTCCTGACATGTACTTGTTCCATGCAGACATCTTTATTTGCTAAGATCATTCAAAATGTCATTTCTGACCTGTGGCTTACAGTTCTTCCCTCCTCAGGATTCTGTCACTTTATTTTGTTGCATATGTAAACCAGGCCTGACTGAGATAATGTGAGGCAATACAGAAAATTCTATCTATGACATTAATTCTGTGACAATCCATTCAATTATGTATGTCACCACTTGATGATATAGACATCAAGAGATGCAGGCATGACAGAGCCCTAGTTAATACCATAAATAGATCCCAACGACCAAATACGTGGGCTCCAGTGTGAGTATGAATAGTCAGTGGTTTGTGGAATTGACCTGCCAGCCAGCCAAGTTGAAGCAACATTCCCTTTCAATGTTTGGGGAAGAACAGGAAAAGTCCATTGTCTTGCTTCTCATTAATCTCAGTAAACAAGAAAGGATTCATTAATGGCATATTAATACCAAGTTTTTATTAGATGGCCTTGTGAATATCCTGAACTGACACAATGTCATTACTTCTCTAATGTGGTTAACCCCCCCCCCGCCCCCCCCCCCCGCATTAGTTTCTGATGCATATTGCACTGATATTTTCAGGGATTTTTGCCATAACTTATGGCTATTTTTACAAATGGCTATGTTTTCAAAGGGTTTGTGGATTTTTTTTAGTGTTCTGTAGAAAGGAATGATGATTTTTAATGAGGAGTAAGCCTTGGGATATTTGCATTCTGATGCAGCAGTTAGCCAAAACTTCCTTCATTTGTATATCAGGTCACCTTCTGTGTTGCAGGATAAACCTCCTTTTTCCTATGCCCCATCCAGCCTGCTTAGACTAGTATCTCAGATCACATCTCCCACATTCTAGCTGCTGAAAACTGGTTTCCACTCAGAGATCATAACTGTATATTCTACTTTAATTGTACATGGGGTATTCAAGGCCATTCTTTATGTTCCTACTGGCTCCTGTCATTGATGCATAGACTGTCTCTATATAATTGTGGCAATACATTGAGTAAGAGATTTGTGAATGCTACGACCCCATGAAGAATACACAAAGCGTGAAGCTGTCTTTGATCATATCCACATGGAGGTTGTAAAGTGTGAAGCAGCAATTAAGATATATGAACTTTGGAAGAAGATATTTTAATGTGAATTTGGAAATCATCTACCATAGAGGAATTCTAGTCTTTTCATTTTTTACTGTGGGTACTTTCTTCAGTCCATACAGTTAGGTGAGGCAAATGGAAGTCAGAATAACAGCTGATTTACCCAATCTTCCAACACAAACACTGCAGTTTTTCTTGCAGGAGAACTTTCAAATAAGGAACCTCCCCTATGAAAAAACATAACATATTGTTCCTTAAGAAAACTGCATCACTGCAGCCTGGGACTTTTTGAAATGATTCAACCAGCAGAATGGTTGACAGATTACCTAGGTCAGGGGTGGCCAACCTATGGCACTCCAGATGTTCATGGACTACAATTGGCCATGCTGGCAGGGGCTGATGGGAATTGTAGTCTATGAACATCTGGAGCGCCATAGGTTGGCCACCCCTGACCTAGGGAATCTGGCAGCTACTAGGAAAAATATTCTGCCATGGTCTAAGTTCCATGTTATCATGGTAACAAGCAGTTGGCAATCATGTCGTTTAAATGGTTGGGATGGTAAGTTTCCATACTGACATCATACCTCCAATAGAGCTACTAAGGACTAACTGTACAATCCAGGTGAACAAAATGATCCACTGCATACTTTACCATTGTGATACTGACCCTGACCACATAGAATGCAATGTGTGATGTAATATAGTAGGTATATAAATCTATTTCATAACTTTTTCCATGATGGAATGAAGTTGAGTGGTGCCCAAACAAGGTCAAAGGTGGGAACGACATCTCCTTTCAAAAATTCCGAACAATGACTGTTACAAAATAAAATGCTGAATGCCAAGAGTATTCCAGAAGGTCCAAGGACCTTTTGCAAGAAATTAGAGTAAGCACTTCTCACACCAATCATTTTAATGTGAAAACTGTGCCTGTTCAGTTTGGGGGGCAGGGACTCCCCACCTCAAAGGACGGGACAAAATTGGCTGTCTCCTATTTTAAAAGGTGAGAGCTCCTACAGCTATATGTAATCACCGAATTTCCAGATCATCAGGAAATACAATAATTAGTTGCCAGTATCCATTAGCTCTGCTGTAAGAACTTTAATTGACTAAGTGGTATCCAGGAGACAGTTCTAATAAGTATGGTTGCCAGGCAACCAATGATTGA
Source organism: Sphaerodactylus townsendi (assembly GCF_021028975.2). Taxonomy (NCBI): domain Eukaryota; kingdom Metazoa; phylum Chordata; class Lepidosauria; order Squamata; family Sphaerodactylidae; genus Sphaerodactylus; species Sphaerodactylus townsendi. The sequence goes on from NC_059425.1 coordinate 143,266,657, forward strand.
GCCTGACAACCAATGGGAAAGGGTGGGTACATGGGTGATGACATTGGTGGTGTTGCTGATGTCACTATGTCACTTCCAGGTGAAATCCAAAAATGACAATGGGTAGCTCTATGAATCCCTGAGCTACTCATTCCTAGAAGTACCCTAGACTAGGACTTCTCTTTTTTCTCTCACAACACACTCCCTTTTTCCTTTCCCCTTCTTTAAATCAAGGACGAGAAGAATGATGGAGCTGGGGCAAAATGTATTACTATTTTCTGTGCATAAATGTTTCACATGCTGCTTTGTCAGAGGCTGTGTAATGTAACCTTCTCTCAGAATGTTCCCACCTTAATAAGCTTATTTAAATCCTTCACTGTCCCCCTCCTCCTTGTGGCTGTTGCTGGTATTTGATAAGCCAGAGGCTTGACTTTCTCTCCTTTGGTGTAACTCACATGGCCTTCTGGACACAGCTGTTTCAATATTATTACACTATATACCCTGCTTGGTGTGTGGTATGGTGGCATATAAATCGAAAATATACATAAATCAATTAAAATCCCTAAATACACTGTAAACCTTATTTTTTTAAAAAAAGATCTGACTGTTTTGAAAATATCTAGTTGGTTACTGGTTACCTATTAGAAGCACTTTGAGCTTGCTTGCCTACTATTTGGGTAAAGATTCCTAAATGTATGTTCTGCTTCTCCTCTCAATTGACAGTCAGTCTTCCAAGTAAGCCAGGCTGCAGAATGAGGAAATCGTGGAAGCACTATCTCCCCTCCCCCTATCCCAGAGGTGTAGCTAGGGAAAATTGAGCCCGGGGCAAAATCTGGATTTGCGCCCCCCCCCAGGCAGCCCCCCTCCCCCATGACCAAAGACCACCCTCCCCCACTACAGCCAAAGAATGATTTTTTGCACCAAGTCATCTCAAAGCCACCATCACATTATAGAACATTTCCCAACTCACAAATCTGAACACAGCAATGGGCCATGGCACACAGCAAAGATTAACAAAATTTGACAACATTTTCAAAACGTTTAACAACTGTTATAACACTTAAAAGTATTTTAAGTGCCATACGACTTAAAATGCTTTCAAAATGTTTTGTTTCAATAATGTTTTATTACCCTCCACTCATTCCTTTGCATTTCTCCCAAGCATTGCCAAAAATAATAGCCAATTTGGATTAATATTAAACCTGACCAAGTAAGACACCAGTACAAGTCTGGAATTTCCATCTCTCTTTCTCTGAATGCCTATTTCAGACTCATGTATCTACAAAGCAATTCCAAACACTGCTGAGATTTGTCCTTTAATTGCTAAGAGGTTGCAGCCCAAAGTAACCCTGGATGACCAAAAGGTTCTTGCTGTCCCAGAGGGGGGGGTTATGTATTCTTTTGAATTTATATAGTGGTGAGGCATTCATCGCCTGGGTAGCCAAGACCATGAAGCTGCTGTGGGCTGCTTGGGCACAAACTCAGAAACTACTTTCTTGACTTGCTCTTGAAAAATCTGTCTTGAGTGCTGAAATCCTGTGCAAAACTTCCCACATTCCAGGGGCATTAAACCTCTTGAATATCCAGTGCCAGAGAGGCAACATCACTGTGACTTTGACTCTGCCTCTATGCCTTTTTTGTTGAACCTCAGAGGAGAGTTTACTGTGGGGAGTTTACTCCAAGCATTCCAACACATCACTCTCTACAATCCCAGATGCACAGCTATGTGTTTGTGTCCCCTGCTCCTTCTTCTAGGCTCCCTTTGTTTTACAATTTAGACATCACAAACACTAGAAGATATAGCTATTATTAAAACATTGCAACATTGTGCAGAACTAGGGTTGTCTGCTCAGATTGGGAAATACACTAGGAGATTTTCCAAGATGAAACCCTGGAGGAAGGGGTTCAGAGAGAGGACAGATTTCAGTGGAGTGCAATGCAAAATCTACCATACAGAGTTGCCATTTTCTCCTGGTGAACTGATCTCTGTACCTGGAAATCATTTGTAATTCCAGGAGATCTCTCGCCCCCACCTGGAGGTTGGAACCCTTAGCTAACTATTCATTCCACTATCTATAGTTAAAAACCACATGATGCACTTACTTTGAGAGACACGGTATTATAAAATTATATGCCAAAAACTATACCAAAAACAAAATAGCCACAGGCAACTAAAATAGCAAGGGGGAAAACTGGAAGGTTTAAAGATAGATCTTTTTCAAGTGGAATCAAGTATGCAAATTATGCTGCTTGTGTGCTGTTTGTATAATGCAGTTTTATAGTGCTAAACCATTACCTATGAAGGGATTATTTTCATATTCAATGCACTAAAGATCTCATACAAATGCAATTTACAGATATAATACTGTGCTTATGCTGGAAGAAAACAGGTAAAAGCCACAAACTAGCTTTTGTTTTTATTAGCCCCCTAGTGAAGCCCCCTGTAAAACTGAAAGAACTAAAAGAACACCTTTCATTTTCTTTTAAAACTTACCAATGCAAGTTTCAGAAGGGTATGCATGATCTCTTCTCCACTCTCCTGGCTCGTCTGGCTCTATCCCAGCCTTTTTTCACTCCCCCTCCCTCCCTCCCTCATGAAGCAAAATCAAAACTGAAAGTGAATGAGAGTGAGGGAGAGCAGCCGAGCGATCAAGACAAGCAGCCAAGGAGGGGGAGGAAGCGACAACAACAGGCAAGGAGAAGGGGAGAACGGCTGGGAGGAAGCGACAACAACAGGCAAGGAGAAGGGGAGAACGGCTGGAGATCAGGCAGAGGAGGGGAGGCGCTGGGATGGTTTTGCGCCCCCCACGTGACTCCCACGGGGTGCGCCCGGGTCAAGTGTCCCCGGATGTCCCCGTGGGAGCTTCGCCACTGCCCTATCCAGGATTCTATAAACTCTTTGGAGAACAAATTGGTTCTTTGTTTTGTTTTGGTTTTGCTTCAATTAACATTCAGGACCTAACTACATGATACCAAGTCCTTGTGTTAGCCCCATGTTCTATTGACTAGACCTGCACAGGGAGGCCCATGCTTATAACCTAATTCCTGCATGTACAGAAACCCAATTTGTATTGGGACCATAGGGAGAGAGGAGGCTTACATCTTCTCCTCTGTATCCTCTTCCAGAGTTGCAATGGCTCAGGTGGTGTGGGGAATGCTATTTGCCCCAGTAGGGAAATGTGTGCATACTGTTGGGCTACATTACTGATGAGCTGCACATAGCTTTCCCCAATGAGGCAAATAGTTTGGGGAATATGACAGAGGGGGAGGTTTAAGCTCCCTCTCACTGTGTGACACAGTTGTGATGCAAATTCGGTTCCCACACACCTTGGGATTACATTTCAAGCGCAGACTTCTCAGGAGCATCTGACCAATGGGATCCAAGGAAGACATGGACAATATATTGGGTTATTAGACTCTTAGCTGCTCATTCTGCCCTTCTGGAGCATTTTTTGCATTCAGCAGCCTGTTTTTGAAGATTTTCTCCCCACATTTATTTTTTGGATAATATACTATTTTTCTATTTACCTGTGGCACCTGCCAAGTATGTAAAGTTCCCCACTTTGTCTGTGGGTGGATACAATTTTCATTAATCACATCAAAGCTAGCCAGTTTACAATTAGATAGAACAATAAAACTCAACAAATCTTTTAAAACCATGATCCAAATGTTCCTAGTGTATAACAATGAGGTAAAATTTGCAGTTTTTGTGGCAAATCTGTAATCTTATTGTGCCGTGAGCTTTTATACCATCCTCCTCACACACATGTGTTCCTTCAATCTGTTCTGCCCAATTATAACTTGTATTTTATGAACTACTCTGGCAGGAGCATTTGGGAAAGGAAGTAGTTTTGTCCTCTTTGCGCTAACAATGTTTCAAGCCTCATTAATTTGCAGTCAAACTCTTGGCATAGGTTTTAAGACAGCCCTTCTGTCAAAGAGATGATTGCTTTGGTTTTGAATCCAGTGGGGATGAGAGATCTTCTGTTTTGTTTGAATTCTTGTTTTTAATTCACAGTTTTGAACATCAGACATAGTGTTATGAGTTTGTAGGACAGCAGAAGCCATAAAGCCTGATGAACATATAATACAGTTCCGAGGCAGAGCAGAAAGTGAAGCTGGATGAACCGCTCTCCAAAGGAGAAGGCCTTCCTGAGGTGTAATAAGTTATGGGGTATCCATAATCACTAACATCTTCCTCATTTCTCTGACATTTTAAGAAGAGAAATTATGACCTCACTCTCTAATCCAGTACAATATACATGTCTGTATTTCTGTATTTCCACACACACCCTTCAGTTGGTGGTTTATTAGGGCAACTCTCAGAACCAATCATTCTGTTTGAGCAGCCAAGTTTGCAGATGATACTACCATTATTCCAGATAGTAAAAATCAAGGCAGATTGTCAAGAGCTACAACAGAATCTCTCTAAATTGGATGAGTGGGCAACAACATGGCAAATGAAGTTAATAATAGGTAAGTGTAAAGGCCCTTACCTGGATCGCTCAGCATAGCATGATGTTATCAAATCTCAGAGGCCAAACAAGGCTGGCTCTGGTTAGTATTTGGATGGGAGATCACCAAGAACTACAAGGGTCGCTATGAAGAGGCTGGCAGTGACAAACCACCTCTGAATGTCTCTTGCCTTGAGGACTCCCACCCCAGGTTACTATAAGTTGACTGTAACTCAATGGCACGTTCCACCCCATCAAGCATAAGGTAATGAGTATTAAAGTTTCAAAAAATCCTGATGGAGTCTGAACTGACTGAGATGGATTAGAGATCTTAGGGTTGTAGTGCAAGACTCGATGGAACTGCTGACCCAGTATGCATCAGCAATGAAAAAAGTCAAACTCCTTGCTTGGAATCATCAGAAAAGGGACAGAAATAAAATGGCCATGGTGCAGCATTGTCTGGAATACTGTATCTCAAAAAGGATGTTGCAGAGCTAAAAAAGATACTAAGAAAGGTGAGCACCTTTTGTATGAAAGAAGACTGAAGAGTTTGGGCCTTAGTGCTCTGTCCCTGAGCTTCTTGGAAAGATGGCACTCCAGTGGGTCCCGAACAGAACCGCCTCCTGATTTTACCCAACCTGAACTGACTGGTGTAGTGAAGAGGAAGCAGTGCAAGAATGCTACACGTGATACCTTTAGGGTTGTTTTTTTTAACCAGTTACCAGTAGAGTACTTTTGCTGAGCTTTTTCAGAGAAAAGGGGCTTCCTTTATTTGGAGAATAATACACACACAACACACAAAAGTTATAGCAATGCATAATCAAGTGTATTTGTCATTCGAATATTATCTTTGGCTGGCAAGATTGTAGTTAGTGACCAAATGTCTGCTTGGAACAACTTTGCTGTAACTAAATGCTGCTATGAACTGTGGTCACTGGCTACATCCTTTAGTTTGTTAAAAGGAGTTTATTTTTCTGTCCTGGCAAATGGTTATGCACATATTTGATTACAAACAGCACAGCAATTGCATGCCAGCAGAGTTTGAAAATTGTGATAATTTGCTCAGGTTTGGTTAATGTTGTGATGCTTTGTGTGCTTGTGAAAAGTCAAGACTGATTCTGAAACATGAGGTATAAGATTAAAAATATTCCACATAGTTCTGAATAACCTTCAATGTGGTAATTATGTAAATTATGACTATTACAATGGCTTTTTAAGCTAACATTTTCTAGGTCCATCCCCCACCCTCCCAACACATTCAGAGGTTACGTATGGAAAGTCCCAGGGCTCCAGCCTGTCATAAAATGGTCTGACTTAGAAGCCCTTCCCCTGATAACAAGTGTATACATGGTAGTGGTTCCTTACAGAAGTGAAAACCAGCATGGTGTAATGGTTAGAGTCTAAAAGTATGAGGTTGACTTACTCCTGGTGTCCACTTAATTTTGAATTCCAGTTCTCAGAATAAGGCCTGAATGCACTATTCCATTGTAGCAGATGGCAATACAGGATAAGAACCCAGACATTACCCTGATACTGTCAAGAGAAATGGTCACCTCTGTATCAATCAACCTGACAGTTTATAAATGTTAGCATTTAGCCAAGTCATAAATTTTAAGTAATAGCCTGTTTTCTCATGTGTCGTCCAAGTGTTAAAAAATAACACAGGGGAGAGTTCCATATCAAATGCTTACAAACTCGTCTGCTGTTTCTAAGATAAGATGAAGGGCTTGTGGTCACAACTTCACATTGCAAAGTGACTAGACATAACTGCCATCAGTGATGTCAGGAAGGAAGAGGGAATGTAGTTCCTCTTTGGGTCATGTTCTTGATTGGCTTATGCTGGTCAGGTGTTCAATTTCCTATAAAGCTAGCCTATAACCATCTGGCATAAGTTTTTCCAAGCATGGCCCAATATCGCCATCAACAACAGTAATGGGCCAGGGTCCATCTTGCTACATCTCCTACCTGCTGTTTTGTTACTTTTGCCAATTTGAAGATGTAGTAACCAGTGGTGGGATTCAGATAATTTAACAACTGGTTGTTTACAAGCACCATTTTAACAACCGGTTCTGCCGAAGTGGTGCGAACCTGCTGAATCACACCACTGGTTTTAACCCACATGTATATTCAGAAATTAGATTTTCTTATTTTATTGCATCTCCTTGTCTCTTGTCTTATGCTTCAACCTGGACGTTTTCTTAAACCTTTTCCATAAAGCCTGTTGCTTTTATTGGTGTGTTCTGTACTCTGTGCGTGAGAGTCCAAGCCCAGTTTAGTCAAACGATCACAAGGGGATTTATTCCAGGGGCCTGGTTTGGGAACAAGGGAGTCAAATATCCTTGCAAGGATGTGGCATTTTTGACAGATACCATTAGAGGGATTTTCAAATCCCACACCTTGAGCCCTACCACCATGATAGCAGGATACACAGCTGGTATTCTCACACCTCCTGACCTTATTCGCTTAAACTTGTGTTTAGGATGAACATTCTAAGCCACAGTAGCTCCAACAATACAAATGAACCAAACAGGTGGACAACATTTACAGCATGGTCCTTTCAGTGTGTCAGAAGATCTGGGGAACACCGTGACAGATGTTATGGAATTTGTGCCATGCTACAATATTCATGCTTTTGTATAAAATAATATTTATAAAAATTGAATCAAATAATGTAATGAAGCTGCTGATAGTGAAAAATATTAGTACATACTTGGCAGGCTTCAATTGAACAATGTGATTAATTCCTTTATGTCACAGTTTGTTCTGGCATATGATCAGAGTGTGATCTTCTATCGGAGTCACTGTACTCTGAGATGGGTTTGTTTCTCTGTGTTTGAAAGCCTTTCACTCCTTTCCCACCACTTCTACTGACAGCCCTAAATCCAAAAGAAATCTGCAAAGGGCATTTCTTCAAATAGGTTTTATGTTTTAGGTACCTGCATATGGTAGTTTATAAAATGTTCCTTCACCACCCCAAAAGACCAAACAGATTATTTAAATCACTTTAGGGTAATTTATGGTACAATCTTGAACACTTTTTAAGTCCACTGAAACCAAAAGGTTTAGAAGGGTGCTACTTTGGCAAATTCCGCATGAGTGGTGTGAAAACAGTGTGAGAATGGTGTAAACCTTTTTACAGCTTTTAAAACCGTTTTACACTGTTTTTACACCGTTTTCACACTGCTGTTTTTAGCCCATGCAGAATCTGTTTTTGTTTAGAAGTGCATTGTTAATTAGAGAATTATTTAAAAATACAGAAGTGATTTGGACAACTGTTACAAGGGAATGATTGTTTCAAAATTACTTTGTTTCCTCTCCTCTAACTACATTAGTCCAACCTTTAGCATTATCCTGGTATCTGGTGCGTGCAGCAGGTGAAATATATATTTTACTATCACTGCTTCTAGGAAAATGGCACTGGACCTGTAGTATTCTCTACCTATTACTGCATTGCTTTGCTACTACATCACCCCTTTTGAGACTACATCTCCCAGACTAACAATTCAGTCTTAAGGAAGTCTACTTAGAATCCTACTGAAGTCCATTCAGTGGAACTTTCTCCAAGAAAAGCATTCCTATGATTGTAAGGTAGTCAGTCTCAGTCATATGTACATAGAAGTAAGCAGCATACAACTGAGTGGGATTTGCTGAGTAAGCACAAATAGGAGCATTCCACACATCTTTACACATTCTTTATCTCAAAATGCAAAAGTACAACAATGATATTTGTAGAACTATGGGTGATTCTGCACAGAACATTTAAAAATGTATTTAAAACATTTTATGAAGAACCGTTTGACTTTTTCCTCCTATTCAGTGCTGTGCCTACCAGTTTGTGCCACTTGAGATTCTCTGTGCCACCCACAATTTGCAAAGTTTTTCCCAGGGACATTTCTTCTGCTGGCATCGCTGCTGGCCAACATTTTACTTATTTAAGTATGAATCAACTCAGATTTGCCTGCCTATTTTGGCAATGTGTCCCTTCCTCCCCCCCCCCCTTTTTTTCAGTGAGGCAACGTCGAAACTAAGAAGACTCAAATGAGCACCTATATATGGTGATTCTTGTATCGTGTCTCTGTAGCTTTGACACTGCCTCATGGAAAACAAACAAAAATAATAATAAAGACATGTTGCTAAAATCGGCATAATAAAGTGACATGTTGCTGAAATCAGCAGGCAAAGCTGAGTTGATTCATGTACTTAACAGTGAAATGGTGCCCGGCAGGGATGCCAGCAGAGCAAACATCCCTGGGAAAAACTCTGCACATGGCAGGTGACATGGAGAATTACAAGTGGCACAAAATAGCGGGTGTAACAAACAAATGTGAGAGCTTGGAAAAATGAAAAGTTTCCTGATGTCCACAACCCAAGCAGGAAATGCTTTGAAAACATTTCAGGGGAAAAAATCTCTTGTGTTTTCAAAATAAATTGTTTTGAGGAAAAATAAAACATTTTCCAAACATTTTGAGCAATTCCAGACATTTTGAGCAAAACACTGTGCAGATATCCTGCAGGAAACATTTTATTTTCAAGCCTCAAAACATTTCATTTGTGTTGTGTGGAATGGACCTATGATTTGCATGATGTTTCTGTATTATTGATACAGAAAAACCACCTTGATTCCCACAGCCTTCAGCACCCCATCTTGATAGCATTCCATAATTTTTAAGCATTAAATGGTACCAAGTAGTGAACAACTGGACATAATATTAAACTTTCATATAAAGATGTTACATATTTTCCTTCATCAAAATCCATCTTTCCTTTCTTCTGATCCTCACACTCCAATTATAGGCAAAAGATTTAGAGGTTTGAATTTCATTTTTAAAAACCTAAAACTCAGTGATGCATGAAATCTTTAACACAGTTGGATGGGGGGGATAAGTTTACCTGCCTTTTTAGAGTAAGCACAAGTTTCGAAAAGAGGCAGGGGTTTTATTATTTGCAAGGCTCATAAATAGAGGGACCTCATTCCTGTTGGTTCAGTCATGAATCTGGAATTGAGCTTCAGTCTCCTGAGCTTGTTGATACATATATCAAAGGTAGACTTGGAAGTTAAAAGTTTATGGCTGAAGTCAAGCTCAGTTAATTGCTAACCAATGAGCTGAATCCTAAGAACCCTGCAGCCTTCTTTAATATGCGAGTGATAGTGATTAATAAATAGCAAAGCTAGACTAGAAAGGAAGGAAGAAAATTTTTTTTAAAGCCTGATAAAGCATGTGGAATTGTGTGCAGATTAAAGCTTTTGACAAAAAGTATTCATACTATTTAGGCAAGTGTCTACAAAAGACCAGTTTTGTTTTCTCATATTTCTTGTGTAGTGTAATGGTTAGAATGTCTGACAATAATATGGAAGATGAAGGTTCGAATCCCCATTCTGCCATGGAAACTTTATGGGCAATCTTGGGCCAGTTGTACACTCTATGGCTACCCTACCTCACAGTGCAGTTGTGGTGATGAAATGGAAGCAAGGAAGATGGAGTAAGCTGCTTTGGGTCTTTGTTAGGCTCATTCCGCACATGCAGAATAATGCACTTTCAAACTCTTTGAAGCTGTGCGGAATGGCAAAATCCACTTGCAAACAGTTGTGAAAGTGATTTGAAAACGCATTATTTTGCGTGTGCGGAAGGGGCCAGAGAAAGAAAAGCAGAGCATAAATGAATTAAGTAATTAAATATTTATGTCCAACCAAAACATTTTAATGGGGTAGTCAGTGTGACATTGGAAGAAACCCTGAAATTGTGCCAGCAGACTAAGATAAGTATAAGCTATCTCAGTACTCCCATCTGCTTCTTCCTACAGTCATGACTACTTATAATGGGTATTTTCAATCCAAGTTTTTGTCTATCTGTGCTTTGTATAAAGCAAAAATCTTTCACAACATGGTTGTGCTAGGTCCAGACTACACCATGGAACGACCTGACCTGACCTGACCTGATCTGGATTGAACATATTCCCAAGAGCTCAGCAGATACAGGTTTGTGAATCCTCTCAGCCAAACATGCTCCCCTTTGCCAGGCACACAGACAGGGAAGGGAACATGGTCATTCTAGTCACAATACTCACCTATTCTTATTTATTTGTTTGCTTATTTATTTGCTTACTTATTTAATTATATCTTTACCCCACTTTTCCAGCCTAAGCCAGGCTCAGGACAGCTGCCAACATGAATAAATGCAATTAAGAATATAAATAACCATATAAAATTCCATTAAAATATAATCACAAAATTTAACACTAAGTGTAGCACCTTGGGTGCAGCTCTCTCAGCTGATACCGTCAATTCCAGTTCTGGAGAGAAGCCATGCATCTGCAGAGTAGCAAAGCTGTCAAAGCTGTCGGTGGGAGGAGCAAGGAAAAGGATAAGGAAACAGAATGGAAAGAAGAGGGAAGGGAAGGGTGGAAAGGAGAAGGGAAGGAGGGGAGGGGATGGGATGGGATGGGAAAGGAAGTGAGACCCACTAATATAAAACCATTGCTGTCCTCAAACGTAAGCCTAGTGGAACATTTCCATCAGGAGTAGCAGTGGCGTAGTGGTTAAGAGCAGGTATATTCTGATCTGGAGGAACTGGTTTGATTCCCCGCTCTGCCATTTGAGCTGTGGAGGCTTATCTGGGGAATTCAGATTAGCCTGTGCATTCCCACACACGCCAGCTGGGTGACCTTGGGCTAGACACAGCTTTTCAGAGCTCTGTCAGCCCCACCTACCTCACAGGGTGTTTGTTGTGAGGGAGGAAGGGCAAAGAGATTGTAAGCCCCTTTGAGTCTCCTACAGGAGAGAAAAGGGGATATAAATCCAAACTCTTCTTCTCTTCTTCTTCTTGCAGGCCCTGATGAATTGTACTAGGTTCTGCAGGGCCCAGATTTTATTTTACCCTTGCTAAGGTAACCTAGCAGAGGTAAACCTCATAAAAGATCCCAAATCTTAATTGCAGATGAGTTCACGCCTTGGGATGGTCAGGGCTCAAGACCATACGTCGTTCACTAGGCCAATGGAATTGTTGCTACTGGGGTAGCAGCAGCAAGGGAACACACAATCACATGTACTCAGTGCTTTACCACTCATTTCCCCAATAGCTCACCAGAAAAAGGCATCCTTCTCTTAACTAGAAGCCATGGGTTCAGATCTGGATAAGGTTAGGGTTCCCATTTGCCTAGTAATGTTGGGCAACTGACTGCCCAATTAAGCAGGCTGCCCATCAACCCTCAGCTGGGTAGCAGGTGGAAGGCCAGCTGAAGGAAGGGAGAGATTCACACAAGTGGTGCAATGATGTCACTTCTGGGTTTACCCAGTAAATACTTGGCATTGCAGTGAGGACACTCTGGCACTCCTCCCCCTGCAAACTCTATGCTTTCCAAATACAGGGCTGTTTTTATAGCATTATATAGGCCTCCTCGCAATATAGTGTATGAGATACATGCACATACATGCACATGTAGTTGCAGAGGTGACCATGATACCAAATCAGAGGTGAATGCCAATGTCCACTTGTCATCATAAACATTAACATTAATATTGTTTATTATCTTTAGTGAAACACATGATAAATATTAATTTTCCAATATCAAATGTTTATAGTATAGTGTAGTATAGTAGAGTATTTATTTATTCACAGCATGTCACAACATTCATAAATTAGCATGGGGGCCCTATACTCGTGGGGCCTCCAGGCAACTGCCCAGCAGACCCCTGTGTTAAGATGACCCTGTGACTGTCCATATAGTTTTTGGAGGGTAGTGCTAGAGTGTTCCTGCCCGATGCCAGGGCTACCAGGGTAAACTTGGAAATGAAATCATTGCACCACATGCATAGAGCATCATCTCCACCCCCTTTTAAACTTTTGCTGGTGGCCAGAAGGAACTGGCAACCCTAATTAAGGGGGATACAAGAAACAACAAAAGTTCATTTTTTGATCTACTACAGGCCAAATAGCTGCCAAACAAAAGGAGCAGGCCAGTCTAGAACTACCAATCACACAACTAAGAATTCTCTAATTGCACAGCCAATATACATGAGCAAAATATACATGAAGTGTTAAGAATCTTCCAAAGTTTTCTTGTCACCTCTATGACTGCATGTTAAACACCTACAATGAAACAGAAAGGGTGCTTTATCTACTGTTTTATCTATTGTGTTTTATCTACTTGTTTATCTTTTTGCTTTTTATATCTTACATTGTGAAGGCCAATGGGTCTACAATGAAATCTTTTATTGATTTTTTTTACTGATGAACAGGGGGCAGGAGCCCATTCCTTTCTGTCCCACTCCAATCATACAGAGGCACTGCTGTAAAGCAATACATAAATTTATTGAATGGCATCAGGTATATTAACAATGTTAGCCAACTGGAGTTGCCAGCTGTCTTGTTCCAACAATGCTCCTGTGTTTATATATTGCATAGAATCCTAGGTAGAATAGTTCTTTTCCCTGCAACTCTATGAGAGGAGCAGCAATGCTAGCTGAATAACTATTGATTGGAACAGCTTGCAGTGGAGCAGGAGGTAGGCTGGACCAGGACAGCTGGTGGCAAACTGGCCACTGTGGCCATTGGCCATGTTGTAGGGTTGGCTGTTGCTCAGCATTGCACTGTGGAGGGAATTCATCCTGGCTTCATCCCCAGTTGTACTGCAACAGAGCAACAAAATGAAACCCATAGTAGATCATTCTTAATATCAGAGAAATTATATGGATTGAGTTGAGAGGGGAAATAAGCAGGCACATGAACAAGCGATGCATCAGCTGTCCCAATATGACAGCACAGTTGCTTCAGGGTGCTTTTTTTCCAGCTGACTCCAGAAATTCAAAAACAGTTACTATTTTCTTGGCTAAATTCAAACTGCAAAACTGTTGTCTGCAACCCACCCCCTGGTAGGAGAATGGGAACTGCATTCTAGGTTCTGGGAACATAGGAACATCATGTGGCCACCAATACCTATTAAACTAAGTAGGTATTGAAAAGCCCGGAGAGATGAGTCATCTCCAATTTGAACAATAGAACAGGATGGCTATGACACTTTAATTAGTAATGGCTGTGTGAACAGTGTGTGGCTGGAGTAGTGGTGTGTGTGTGTGTTGGGGGGGGGCATATACCATTTTTGGTGAGAATGACAGTTAGGGGCTAAAAAGAAATGTTAGACAGTGTTTTTCAAGACCCTTCCCCTCATTTGCAGATTATAACTTTAATTCTTAGAAATGCATCCAGAATGCTGGGATTGAAACCTGATTTTGGAGCACTTGGCAGAGGAGTATATCTTTAATCTTTGGGGGGAGGCAAGGATTTCTGCCTTGAAGCCTTCAACTGGTACCTTCCACAGCACTCAGTCTTGATAATTAAAACAATTTAGTATAGCCTCAGAAGTAAAAATGACTCAACATGTGGTGTCAGCCTGAACAGAATTTTTGTGCCACGCTTCAAGAGGCAAACTTGAAGATGTCTTGATGAAAGATCTTAAGGCATTCCTCAGAACAAAGTCCAGCAACAAGCCTTATTCTCCCAAGAGAAGGTGTTATGCCAATTATTTGTGAGAAAAGGTAGACTGCAGAGTAGAGATGACCACTAGATTATGAACGCTTCTCCTGTTGAAAATTACTTAGAAGCTATAGTTAACCGCCAACTTGTGACAGATCACCTACTGACAAGTGTTAAGGAGAGATTATACCAAGTAAATTCTTAGGGAATTGGAGTGAGGTACTAGTTTGCTTCTAGATCCCAATTCAGCTGCCAGTTCTGCCAGGGCCACGTTATGAAACTGGATAGACCCTTAGCCCAGTATAAACTAAAGAAGCCTCTTTGGTCTCCTTTTCTTAAGTCAAACTAATTGAAAACATGTCCTGAATTGGGGAAAAAATCCTTGTCCTTCAGCTACTAATTTAGTTCAACATTGTGGTATATTTAAGAGAATTGCAACAACAAAGAAGACTTAAAAAAAAACCCCTCCATGCTCTAATGGCAACAGCATGACATATATTTAGTCACTGGTCTTTCCTGCACAAATTGTTTATTTCTTGCCACAAAATGCTACATTTTTTTCTTTTAATTCAGAACATTTTTTCCCTTTGATTCTGGAAACATTTCCCCTTCATTTTTCCTCTGTTGTTTTCCAAAGCACTTTTACTGCAATTTTTGTTCTGTGTTCAAGCCAGCTTCCATTGAACATTCAATTATGTTGAAAAGGTAATATTTTTCCATCCCATCAAACACCTGGTCCTTATCCATGCCTCCCCTCCACACATTTTCTCCTCCCCTCTCCTCCATTTTTGAAAGAATTTTTTTTTAAAATTCTCTTTGACATATTGAACTAGCAGTGTAACATTCAGGTGGAGACATACACACAAGCAGGGTTGATTGGATCAGCTTTGTTAATTTCAAACAGAACCTACAATGGAATATTCTGGCAACAATACAAAAACGCAGGTGAATTTTGGGGCTACGATCTAATGTTAAAGTGCAGAAACAAACCAGGTCCATTGTATCAGCTTTGTCAATGTCATCTGAAATTAGCAATGTAATGTGAAAACAAAGGTACACTGGATTCAGTTAGGAGTGAGTGAAATTGACAAGGGAATTTGCTTTTGTAGAAAAAAATTGACAAGTGACTGCCACAATAATGATTGTGTGTTACCGCAGCTCTAATTTGGTCAAAAAATGTGTTTTTTGTGAGGGTGGGGGTAGGCTACATCATATTTCTGTTCCTTCAGGTAATGGTGCCTGCTCCAGCAGGGTTTTTTTAAACTTCCATTTTGTGCAAACACCTGGCCCTTATCCATACCCCATGTAGTTGCTCAACCTTCACTTCAGCCATTTTCTCCTCCCCCCGTTTAAAAAAGTTTTTTTTAAAAAAATTCTGTTTGCCTGATCAAATGATGAAACTCTGAGGTAAAGATACAACCTAGCATGATCAGTTGGATCAGCTTTGTCAATTTCATATCAAACTACCAATGTAACACCAGGGCAGAGAGTGATTTTGAAGCTTAAAAGAACACTAAGAGTAATTGCTGCATCTAATCAAAGACAGCTGCAGTAACAATTGTGTGTTACGGCAGACCAAATTTGTCTGGAAAATGTGATTCTGTTTGGGAGGCCTATGAGTTTCTGTTCCTTCAGGCAATGGTGTCCATTGTAGGAGTTGTTTTGGTTTCCATTTTGGGTTGGCAGTTCTCTATAGTTGAAATGGAGGCTGAGACATTTTGAACTGTCACTGTGCAATAACGCTGGAGTGCCTGTGCAAAAGGGAAATAAAGGGGGACGGTTGTTATTCTGCATCATGGAGGGAAAGGAGAGAATGATTTCACAGAAAATGTTTCCAAGAGACAATGTTTGACCACTAGGAAAATCTGTGGTAATCTGGGCATGAGGAAAAGGCCACTATTTCTTACAATAGGCTAAACCCAGTTCTGACATAATTCTGCTGCACAATACAGTTAAGATGGGAGGATGATATTAGGGCCAATATTCTGATTACAATGTAGTGCATGAAGTTCTCCCAGAATTACAACTGCTCTCCTATCCAGAGAGATTAGTTGCCCTGGAGAAAATGGCAGCTTCAGAGAACTGTATGGCATCACATCCCTGCTGAGTGCCATCCCCTTCCCAAATACCCCTACCCCAGGTTCTGCCCCCAGATCTCACCTGGAGTTGATGATCCTATTTAGGGTTGGTAGCATGGCTCCTATGCAGCTCTGAACCAACCCTTTCTCTCATTTTAAACAGAGTTTCTGGTAAGAAATTAGCTTCCAGTTCAGATGGAGCACAACCTCATTCCCTGACATAAAAGTCTTCTAGATTGTTTAACCTTACCTTTGCCTTCAGCCCCTTCCACACATGCAGAATAATGCACTTTCAATCCACTTTCACAATTGTTTGCAAGTGGATTTTGCTATTCTGCACAGTAAAATCCAGCTTCAAAGTGGAATGAAAATGCATTATTCTGCATGAGCAGAAGGGGCCTTCATCAAGTTTTTAAATCTCTTCCATATATCGTAATGTTAACTGCTTGCAGAAAAAGATGCCTTGTCCCTGCAGGAGGGACCTGAATTGCCCAGGCTAGCCTGATCTCATCAGAGGTTAAACTGGGTCGACCCTAGAAAATATTTGGATGGGAGGCCTCCAAGAGTTGCCAGGATCATTACACAGAGACAGGCAATGGCAAAGCACTTCTGAGTATCTGTGGCCTTGAAAACCCCATCATAAGTCAGCTGTGACTTGATAGCAAAAAAAATATGAAAAGGGGATCTGACTGTTTTCAAGATGCTAACGCAAACATCACCTTAAGCCTCTATTAAAGGGGCAAGACCTGCAATAACACAGGATAATATCTTTCCCTCACCATTGTATTGTACCTCTGAATCTTGAGTTCCTTCTTTGCAACATCCCTCCCACCTTCTGACTGGGATAGAAGGACTCCGAGATCTCCATTTGAACTCTGACAAGGGAGATTTGAGTCTTAAAAGCTTATACCCTGAAAATCTTGTTGAGACTCTAAGATACAGCTGGAATCTAGCTGTGCTACTACAGACCACCACAGTTACCCTCTGAAACTTTCCCTTATCACTCAGCCATAGCCTGTCCTCCTCATGATTAACTGGAATGGTAGAGTTTCAAGAGGAAGCAAGAACTGCACTTTGCTCTGTGGGAAAACAGCTCTGTGCTCTTTTCATGATACAGAAAAACTCATTCCTTTTTTTTTCACCATCCAACACTTATTTGAGAAACCAAACCTGGAGGAAAGGAGGGAGGAAACAAAGCTATTATGGTTATTGAAAAAGCTGGCTGCCTTTTATTCATGTGCTTTTCTTCTTTGAAGGACTAAGCTAGATTTAAGTCTTC
This sequence comes from Sphaerodactylus townsendi, assembly GCF_021028975.2. Lineage (NCBI taxonomy): Eukaryota > Metazoa > Chordata > Lepidosauria > Squamata > Sphaerodactylidae > Sphaerodactylus > Sphaerodactylus townsendi. The sequence continues at coordinate 143,283,917 of NC_059425.1, forward strand.
CAGCTTGATAGTAACTCATAAACAAATGCATACATACAGCAAACTGCTAAACTTCCCAAAGTAACTGGAGCTGTTTAACTGTGAGACTGTAGACAACAAGAAGCAACTTTTAAAATTAATTGAAAATTTCCTTGAATGATAGAAGAAAGGAGAGGGGGCAAGACATGAACAGCTATAACAACCTTGTGTTGGTTTAAAACAGGAATCAAAACGAGGAAGAGTAGAAATGTGAGTTGGTGATCATGTGATTATGGTGAAGTTGTCCTGAATAGAATAGTTGATAAAGAGAATAATTTTACCTAACATTTTGCTATTCAGATAGCACTTGAATATATGTCAAACTAGCAGGGTACCCGTGCTTCACTACGGGGAGTGGGAAAAGCGGAACACAGAAATGTAAATGCTCCACCTGTAAGAAATGCCCGTAAGACGGTTGTGGCCAGTAATATCTTGGAGCGTCCTATTTAGGGCCTCGAAACCTCATGTGTGAGCCATGGTGCAGTCATGGTGCTGGGGTCCTGCCATGAGGCTTCCTATCCTGTGATCACAGCGTCTGCATGAAGTTGTTGAGTCACCCTGTAGCAGGTGCAGCAGAAGGAACGGTTTGCTATGTGTTGAGGAGCCTGGTGTTGGATAGTAGGGCACCCATGATTCGGTACATGTTGGTGAGCGCAGCGTCTCTGTGAACTTCGGGATGACAGTCAGCATACTTCTGTACAGTGTGGTTGTGAACTGCAGGATGACATGCAGAATATTTCCTCACAGCCTACCTGTGGAGTGATGGGGTGGGTTTTGCATATGTTGCAGCAGCTTCCTGGCGCTGTCTGTGTGTAATGCAATGGGTAAGTTGATGTGTGTATGTAAGGCATGTTCTCCCTTTAGCGGTTTCAGCGGAAGGAACAGGTTCCTGTGTGCTGAGGAGCGCGGTGTTAGACAGGGCCCCTGTGATTCGCAACGTGTTGGTGATCACAGTGTCTGTATGAATTTGTTGAGTCACCCTGTAGTGGTTGCAGAAGAAGGAACAGGTTGCTGTGTGTGGAGGAGCGTCGTGTTGGATAGCAGGGCACCTGTGGTTCGCTATGTGTTGGTGAGAGCGGTGTCTATATGAATGTCAGGGTGACAGGCAGCATACTTCTTTGCAGTGTGTTTGTGAACTGAGGGGTGACATGCAGCATGTTTCCTCACAGCATGCCTGTGGTGTGGGGGGTGGGTGGGTTTTGCATGGTTTGCAGCAGCTTTCTGGCGCTGTCTGCGTGTAATACAATTTGTAAGTTGCTGTGCGTATGTAAGGCATCGCACCAGTGGATCAAGCGTGCCTGTTGTTTGGTGGGCAGTACCACAGCTTGTTGATTTGGATAGTGGAGTTAGAGCAGAACGTGGCTGTCACTGAAAAGTCCTGTGACATGAAGCTGTATATGTGGAATACCAATCACTGTTAGAGTGAGTGACTCATCAAAGGAACTGGGAAGCTGTTCTATTAGTGGGTATTCTCCGTGGGTTGTTCCATTCTCTTACCCAGGAGGTAGGAGGGAGAACCCTGGAAGGGACACCTTCCTCCAGGAAATAATTCTGATTACCCCTGGGACAGCCTTTTATAGGCTTTCTTTGCAGTTGTCCAGTTGGATCATGAGAACATAAGAGCATAAGAACAAGCCAGCTGGATCAGACCAGAGTCCATCTAGTCCAGCTCTCTGCTACTCGCAGTGGCCCACCAGGTGCCTTTGGGAGCTCACATGCAGGATGTGAAAGCAATGGCCTTCTGCGGCTGTTGCTCCCGAGCCCCTGGACTGTTAAGGCATTTGCAATCTCAGATCAAAGAGGATCAAGATTGGTAGCCATAAATCGACTTCTCCTCCATAAATATGTCCAAGCCCCTTTTAAATCCTCAGCGTCCACTGGATGCTGCAAATCGAACGCATTTATAGTTTTTGTAATTACCCTGTTTTCCTGAAAATCAGACATCCCCTGAAAATAAGATGTAATAGAGGTTTTGCTGAAGTGCTAAATATAAAGCATCCCCCGAAAGTAAGATGTAGCAAAGTTTTTGTTTGGAAGCATGCCTGTCGACCAGAACATGCAGCTGTGGAGCGGAAAAATAAGACATCCCCTGAAAATAAGACATAGCACATCTTTGGGAGCAAAATTTAATATAAGACACTGTCTTATTTTCGGGGAAACAGGGTAGTAGAGATAAATCCTCCCCTTTAAAATATCTGGGAGTCTGTTCTATGTCCTCTGTGAGTGGATCGTCTGTATCTGAAAATTGAGTTTCCTCCTGTAAGTACTCACCCTCACTTAGATCCTATACACAAGGGACTGTGTTAAGAGAAGCTAAATGGTCCAGGATCTAATGGAACAGCTCCCTCTGCTGGCTGTTGTGGCCATTGTCTGGTATTCTGGGAAGGCTGAAGTGCTCAACTGTCACCCACGGAGTATTCGGGCAGATGGGCAGAGATGAATAGGAAAAACAGAAAATAGCTAATAACTCAAATTGACTTCAATATTTTTGGAAATCCTTTCTTATTGAGCACCTCGGGCTCATGAGGAACCAGTGTGCCAACTTTCAAGTGTGTAGGTTCGGCGGTTTCTGAGTTCCGTTGACAAGTGAGTCAGTGAGTGGAATTCGCACAGATAGATAGATAGATAGATAGATAGATAGATAGATAGATAGATAGCCCCCCCCCCACCCCCCCCCTCGCACTTTTCCCCCCCCCCCACCCACCCCCCCAACCCCCCACACCCCCCATCCCCCCCCCCACCCCCCCCCCCCCCCCCCCCCCGTGCCCCCCCCCCCCCCCCCCCCCCCCACCCCCCCCCCCCCCCACCCCCCCCCCCCCCCACCCCCCCCCCCCCCCACCCCCCCCCCCCCCCACCCCCCCCCCCCCCCACCCCCCCCCCCCCCCACCCCCCCCCCCCCCCACCCCCCCCCCCCCCCACCCCCCCCCCCCCCCACCCCCCCCCCCCCCCACCCCCCCCCCCCCCCACCCCCCCCCCCCCCCACCCCCCCCCCCCCCCACCCCCCCCCCCCCCCACCCCCCCCCCCCCCCACCCCCCCCCCCCCCCACCCCCCCCCCCCCCCACCCCCAAGATGCCAGCCACAGATGCAGGCGAAACGTCTGGAGAGAATGCTGCTAGAACACGGCCATACAGCCCGGAAACCAGACAGCACCCCATATTTAAAACTTTTTTACAAGTCCATCACATATGAAAAAAAATGACCCAGCTTCCTGAAATTTCCAAAGGAGACCACTGAAATTTTTGCTCATCTTCATGATGTCTTTCAGTGTCACATACTGTCTATAGAACATTTTGTACCAATTCTCTCTCACAATTTTTAATGTGGTAAATTTAATATTTTTGAACCATAATTGTTCCCATTGTTGGAGCGATATCTCTTCTTGAAAGATTTGCATCCAGTTTTCCAGTCTTTCACTTGTTCTATTTCAGAATACTTATTTAAGTAGAATCTTGTACATTCTTTCCAGCCAATGTTTTTGTGATACGAGCTTTTTTCAAACTCTGTCATATCTCTTAATATTCCTTCCTCTGTTAATTCTCTTCTGAGTCTTGACATTAATTAGAAGTATATCAGCCACTGTATTTTCTTTCCTTCATCTTTCCTTCATCATGAAAAAATGGAGGTAGGTTGGTAAGTCTAACATGGGATGAGTGGAGGCGGGGCAGAAATCAATGAAAATAATTGCTCCCTCAAGGAGATCTAAGTGACCTTACTGAGTTTTCAGAATGTGGCTGTATACAGCTCAAGTTCTTTCTTTCAAAGAATCAGAAGTAGAAATCAATGAGGCAGTGGAAACTTTTTTTTTGTTATGTTCCTCCCATCTCATTTTAAAATAAAATTCCACTTGCATTCACAATCATTGGTTTTACATAGAATAAGTGCAAGATTGATTGTTTCCCATGTCCTCCCTGGCCAGCAAGTCCCCATTTTCTCATTAAGAATAACAGCTTATCATAGAAATGACTCTTTCCCTACAAATGATTTCTTCCATTAAGAGAGAGAGAGAACAGGAGAAATATCTCAGGTTACCGCAACCACTTTTTATTCTGTTCTCAGAGAATGATCTGCAGATAGGCTTCACTGAGCATATTAAATTCCTCTCTTGTAATTAGAACATTAATATTGCCGTTCTTTCTCTGGCTTCCCACTAGGCTTTGGTTTTAATTCTTCCCCTCCAGACACATGGGGGGGGGGGGAATCAAGATGAAGATCTGTATGCAAGGCAAATCGCCATAGATATGTCTAAGGGTTGCTTCATACAGGCTTCCAATTTAATCTCCATGGAGAAAAAACAACAATAAATACTCCATTGTATAAAAATTGTATTGGAGGCTACTTTACTGCTATTAGGTAAATCTGAAGACACTACTCCATGCTGTGGCTTCCAAAAACACATAATTACAGACATAAGTGCAATTTTCACTCAAGAAGGTGTTCAATTTTTCTTCATGCTGAGATTCTCTGCGTGTAGAAGGAATGTGATACAGGAACTTGACACACGTTTTGTATGTGTTCAATATTGATGCTGCTCAAAGACAAATGTGACCATGACTCTCCTGAACTTACCTGCCTAGACTATTCACTCTTTTCAGCAGAACGTTAGTTTATTTTGAATTTGCCTAACACATGGATTTAAAAAAAAACCCTATTTCATTGTAGCAAAAAATCTGCCTCTAAATTAAAAATAAAAAGGCAATATCGATGGAGAATGTTGCATAGCAACGATGATACTGCAAGCCAGACTGGCTTAAGTTTGTTGAATTAAATGAGGGAGCCAGGGCTAAACTCTGATTCACAGTACCTTATAAGCACTGGTAAAATGTAGATTGGCTCACCAGTGCTCACTGTGAATTTAGCATCCTGCTGGAGCAGTGAAAGGGTGATTCTAACATTCATACAACCATAAAAACCAGGTCTGTTTGGTCCATGAACAAGCCAATGAAGCTGTGGAGCTTGTGTCCTCCCTCCTGCTCTTGCATGCCAAAACTGAAGATGCCCTGGTTGAGAACAAACTGAAATGGGTCAGGATGTCTGCTGCAGCTTGTTTTTTTGCATACAGACTGGTTCAGAATCCTGGTTTGTAGACAAGAAAAGCCAGCATTAGTTAAAGCATCCACTTCAGACACGATGACAAGTTGCAGTTAGTTCTACACCAGGAAGGCTTGAATAGCAGCACAAGATGCTGCAGGAGGAGGGAGCTACCCAAAGATTTCCTCAGCAATTCTCATCAATTTGGCACACATTTTGTCTAAGCTCAGTATTGCCCATAAGCAAGTTCATGGACATGGTATTTCCATAGACTGTTGGAGACTTCAATATTAATGCAGAGTCTTTCTTGCTTGGTGCAGTTTTAGACTCCATGGATGCCATGGCAACATTGGAACAATCCCAGATTGTATTGACACCCTCCCCCCCCCCCATACACACAAAGCAGGCCACATGCTAGATTTGATTTTTTGTGCTAGGATTGATATGAACAGTGCAGTCATTTGTGACCTGGTGCCAAGATCAGACCACTTCCTCTTGGGGGTTCATTTGGGTGAGGCCATTCCCCCCAAAGGGGCTATGAGCATATTTATGTCCACAGAGATTAATTGAAGTTGATGGTTTCCAAAACACTTTTTGAGATTTATCTGAACTTTCTGGTAGTTCCCTCAGTGAGCTGACTGAACAGAGATCTTCAGGAAGCTATTGACTGGATTGTTTCTTGATGCTCTCTGCTCCTTCGTGACTCTGTGGCTTCTTGGTAAAATGATAGTCTATGAGGTCTTATAAGGCTGCTCAGAGAGCTAGAGTGCAATTGGCTACTAACTTAAGACAAAGCTGTGACAGCGTACTATAGAGCCCTACTGAAGCCCTATGAGGTGGCAGTGAAAGTGGTGCAAAGTGATATTTTTTCACTGCCTCCATAGTTTTTGCTAGTTCACAACCAGCTCAATTATTCAGGTTGATTTGACAGTTGACCACTCCTTTAGTGTGCCCTGAAACTGATACTGATTTGACCCTCAACTGTGATTAACTTGTGAGTTTTTTTTGTGGATAAAGTATCTTAACTCTGTCAAGAGTTGGCCGCCAGAACTGATAACAGAATTGTAATGGGAACTTTGCTTGCACTATCTGTTTTTTTTCTGTTTACTCTTGTGGCCTACTCACCCTTGCATAGGGTGATAGGATCGTGACAGCTTCAGCCTGGTCTTCTACAAACCAACCAACTACCTACTCCTTGGCTCCTTGTCCCCCACGGCTGGTAAAATCAAGCCACAAAGTGGTAAGTGGCCCTTTGATACAGGTTATTAATTTGTCTTGCTAACAGGGCTGTTTCCCCAGTTCCCTTAAGGAGGTGATTGTTAGACCTTTGCTGAAGAAATCCTCCTTAGATTAAAAAAAAGTTGGCCAATTACTGCACAATGTCTAATCCTCCTTTCCTGGGGAAGGTAATTGAGAGAGCAATGACTGAGTAGCTCTGGGTCTTCTTGGATAAAACATCTGCTCTCCACTTTTTCAGTCAGGCTTCAGGCCTTGCTTTGAGGCTGGGACAGCACTGGATAAAGGCATGCTGATGCTGTTGATTCTTCTGGATCTACTGGCGGCTTTCTGTACTGTTGACCATTTGGTCCTAATCAGATCCCTTAGTTATCTTCCTTCAAAGATGCTCTTTGAGATTTGCTATTAGGAAAGAGAGGTCTTCCTGATGAGATCTGAATTGTGGGGTCCCACAGGGTTAAATTCTCTCCCCAGTTCTATTTAACCTACAGTGGAACCATGGTTTTCGTTGGCAATCTGTCCGAAAAGAATCAATGAAAACCAAAACTGATGAAAACCGAGGCAAACTTTTCCATAGGAATCAATGTAAATCCAATTAATCCGTTCTATGCACTCCAAAAAACATGCCAAAAACAGATGCAGGCGAAACGTCAGGAGAGAATGCTGCTAGAACACAGCCATACAGCCCGGAAACCACACAGCACCCCATGCCAAAAACAGATTTTTTTGGTGAATAAACATAGTGTTTAATGTATTGTCGAAGGCTTTCACGGCCGGAATCACTTGGGTGCTGTGTGGTTTCCAGGTTGTATGGCCGTGTTCTAGCAGCATTCTCTCCTGACGTTTCGCCTGCATCTGTGGCTGGCATCTTCAGAGGATCTGATGTTGGGAAAGCAAGTGGAGTATATATCTGTTGGAGTGTCCAGGGTGGGTGGAGAAACCTTGTCTGTGAGTAGCAAAGAAGGCAACCAGGTCAATAGTTGAGGGCATCTGAATAGAAGTATGAGTAACAATGAAGACTATAGCATGGGCGTAACACTGGAGATAGCAAGGTCACTGGAGATAGCAAGGTGTTACGCCCATGCTATAGTCTTCATTGTTACTCATACTTCTATTCAGATGCGCTCAAATATTGACCTGGTTGCCTTCTTTGTTACTCACAGACAAGGTTTCTCCACCCACCCTGGACACTCCAACAGATATATACTCCACTTGCTTTCCCAACATCAGATCCTCTGAAGATGCCAGCCACAGATGCAGGCGAAACGTCAGGAGAGAATGCTGCTAGAACACGGCCATACAGCCCGGAAACCACACAGCACCCATAGTGTTTAATGCTGAAAACAGTAACAAACAATAACACTAGGACCAGCTGCAGAGCCAGTGGACCAATGTCGTACCAGAAAGCTGTCCAAAGAGGTCTGTTTCTGACGCCTCTTTAAGATTTGTCTGAAATGGGGCAAGACATTGTCATTAAACAAATTGCAGACACGGCCCGCAACAGCTTTGTCCGGGTGATTTTTCTTCACAAATCCCTGCACCTTACTGCAAATCGATGAAAACCGAGGCAAATCGATGAAAACCGAGACAAATTTTTCACTGAAAAAATCAATGAAAACTGAAACTGATGAAAATCGAAGGCACTGAAAACCGAGGTTCCACTGTACATATGTACCCTCTTGTCAAGAGATTTGGTGTTGGGTGCCATCAGTATACTGGTGACACTCAGCTATTCCTCCTGTTGGAAAAGCAGCCAGCAGAAGGACTCTGAGCACTATCCCAGTTCTATTATTGTTGTGAAGATATTACGCAGCTAATAAATGTTGGGTTTTCCATTCTGTAGGCTATTGGTTCTCTTATTGGCTCTCTTATTGGCTGTTTTTGATGGTTGTGTTTTTAGTCATGGGTTTTGTTTATATTCTAATTAAAAATTTTATTCTCTGAAAGCCACTTTGGTTGTGTGTGTTTTTCCTCTGAATGAAGCAGAAGACTTTTTTAAAAAATGAACCTGATAAAATACAAGTGTAAAATTCAGGAAGTGATCTTACCTCAGCTTTTTCTCCCTGGCAAACAAATCATAACAACTTCTGTACTCTCAGAAATCTTAATCTTTCTGTAGCCAGAAACAGATTGCACGCTCTCAACAGCACCTAAACTTGAAGAGATAGTTAAGTGTCTTCATTTCAACAGTCATTGCGGAGGAGAAAAAGATGTATTTAGAAAGCAACAGGGTGCTATGCTGCTGGAACTAGATAAAAGATTGTTTTATAATAATTCCCATTTTCACTTGAAGCAGAACTCAACAGATGCCTTGGTGATTGCTCCGTGAAAAATATTGTAGTAAAATAAGCCTGAAAGAACAGCTGCAATAATCCAGTGACACACAAAGAATTAGCCAGACATGCAAATTGGGAGCTCCATTGGGAGCCTCTGGAGTAGACCACCCACTCCCTTTAGCTTTCTTGTTACCTTGGGGGATACGATCATTCTCTTCCTTCCAGACTGGAGAACCCCCACAGAGCTGTTTTGGAGGGTTTTTTTGTTTCAGGAGAACAGTATTCTAACATTTAGTCAGAGTTTTTGTAATATTATTTCAGCTTTAAGACATATCCAGACAATCCTAATAGTTGGGAGTGACTGTGCTATAGGTTGTCTCCCTGCTTCAGTCTGGTCTTCTACAAGTTCATATGGTAGTAGGAGGGAATGCACCTTGAATTCTGTGTGACGTTTTCCTTTCCAGCTGGGTCCTGCAGTATCCAGCATTGGTACCCTGTTTCCCCGAAAATAAGACAGTGTCTTATATTAATTTTTGCTCCCAAAGGTGCGCTATGTCTTATTTTCAGGGGATGTCTTATTTTTCCGCTCCACAGCTGCATGCTCTGGTCGACGGGCATGCTTCCAAACAAAAACTTTGCCATGTCTTACTTTTGGGGGATGCCTTATATTTAGCACTTCAGCAAAACCTCTACTACGTCTTATTTTCAGGGGATGTCTTATTTTCGGGGAAACAGGGTAATTATGCTCTGGATGTACTATTAGACCCCTGAATACTAGAAGGCTAGAATATAGAGAATGCCTGCAGCATCATAGCTGTGGTGTCGCTTTCCCTGCAGCAAAGCTGATAGTAAGTCGGTACATTATTACCTAAAGCATATAATTTGTAAAAGACTACAAAATGGACTACATCTCATGTCATGTTTTTAATTTTTGCACTTTTTTTTTTCATTTGGAAGCTTTGGCATGCATGTACCTTCAGTCAATAGATCAGTTTTGACATATCACAAAGCCATAGCTCATTTTTAAGAATGGCTAGCTTGTGAAACCAATATTTCATTCACAGATGATCCTGTATATCCAAGAACTAGTTGATAGAGCCCTGAAATGGTGGAAGCAGTAAATGGAGATTAGCAGCAGAAGGAGTCTGTTTGCTGGACTCCTTGAATAATCAGGGCTAGATCTAAGGGAGCAAGAGAGACATGTGCTCTGGGCAGCAGGCAGTGAGGGGGCAGTGGCAAGAGGTGGGAGAGGCTGAATTGCCAAGCAGAGGTGGCTCATTCTGCAGCACATGCCCACCCCCCTAACTAGGCTCTGCTAGGAGTTGGGGGACATTTAATTGCCCAGCTGAGAAGGCTCATTCTGAAGTGCATGCCCTATTCCAGTGGTGGCAAACCTTTGGCACTCCAGATGTTATGGACTACAATTCCCATCAGCCCCTGCCAGCATGGCCAATTGGCCAATTCCCATCAGCCCCTGCCAGCATGGCCAATGTTATGGATTACAGTTCCCATAATCCTCTGCCAGCATCATGCTGGCAGGGGATGATGGGAACTGTAGTACATAACATCTGGAGGGCCGTGAGTTTGACACCTGTGCCCTATCCCTTCAATTGGGCTGCTGTTGGAAGGTAGAGGAGGCTGAATCATCCAGTAGAGAAGCCCCACGTGCCCAAAACCTACCATGGTCACTGTCAATGCATAGTCCTTGAAAGTGGGGAGTGATGACAAAGAACTGAAAGATCCTACAAGTGGATCAGGAGTGAGCTGAGTGTGAAGTGACCATCCATAAGTACATTCTACTTTAAAGGCCTTTCATAAAATCCTTTTCTCTTCATACTTCACCCCATGTTATGTAAGTAAGTGCAATCAAGTCACAACCAATTTCTGGTGATTCCTGTAAGGGGGCTTTCAAGGCAAGTGAGAAGCATAGGTGCATGGCCATTGCCTTTCTCTGCAGAATATTCCTTGGTGTTCTTCCATCCAAATACTGATCCTGCTTAGTTTCTGAGATCTGATGAGATTGAGCTATGTCATGCTTCTCTTCTTTGCCCCATGTTAGCCAATGATAAATCTTTCCTTTTCACAATTTCACTACCCTAGTGATTCAGGACATACTTTATAGATCAGCATTCGCTCCACTTCTCATAGTTAATGCTTCAGCTTTTTTTTCTGTATTAAAGTTGGAGACATACTTTTGAACCTTTACTTTTAGAGTATTACCTTATTCAGATACCAGCCAGGATACACTGATCTCACACGGTGGGAGGAAAAAGAAGATCATAGTGGCAGCCAATACGCTTGAACTCCAGTCAGAATAGTCAGGGAAAAAAGCAGAGATGTAAATATAGTGGCTCTGTAAATAGTATTACTATATTCCAAGCACTCCAAAACTTGAGTCTCATGGACTCTGGTGATGTCATGCTATGAGACTTTGTGACATCATATGAATATCTGTACTAATTGTAGTACTTCCACAAACCATTAGAAATTGTGCCATGAAGTATCTTCAAATGACAATAGTCATAATCATGTGACTTTGCAAAAATGAACTACTTACCAAGCAAAAAAAAAATCACAACATCAACTGTGTGTTAAATATATTATATAATTAGGCTGTAATGCCAGATGACTCCCTCCTGTCTCAGTCCTCTAATGTAGTTGTCTGTCTTTTTTTAAAAAAAATCATTAAACGTGTGGGCTGACAGTCCTGAGACTGCCACCAGCTGTCCTGAGGGTGTTACACTCTGTTCTGTTTGATTGAAGAGGTCACAGTACCTCAGATTCTGCTCAAGAGACTAATGAGACCAACACCAACAATACACGACTTGTCTATTAAACATGGTCATAGCAAGAACAAACAGTCAACTAGCAAGCATACAGGATGCTTTCTGTTACCTTGTCCACAGAATCAAATGATGGAAAGCTACAGGGCAATCGATCATTCACTTCAAAAACAAAGAGCATGTCATGACTTCTCAGGGATGGCAAAGAGAGAGCGAATATTCTGGCCTGATACAGTGAATGGCCCAGAAGAAAGGCCCTTTGTGCACATCTCATTCATAACAAGTGTAACTCATTATGAATGAACCCATTTCCCTATCTCCCGCTTCACACATAGAAGCTCACCCATTCAGGAAGTAGCAGCAAAAGCTCCAGCTCCTTTGAACAGGGATACTCCCCCCCCCCGCTTCCCTAGATGCATGTGTAGCTACAGAGGCCTTTAGGGGACTTTGTGGCCACACAATGCCCAGACAAGACAAGAAAAAAAAGTATCTCCCCTTGCCCCCATGTCTGGAACTTTGGAATGGTGGGCAGCCAGAGATCCCCCCAAATGAGAATCTCACCCCATCTGAACATGGCAGGCACAATTTTAGTGGATTCTCTGGAGATTCTCAAATGGTGGATGGAAGGGGGGGGATTGGATGCTTCCTGCTGTCATAGTTTGCACAGGCAAGCAAGAAATGTTTGAAACCCAGGTTACAGGGAAAAGATTGCTTGTTTAGTGAACTTCATTTAACATGGGTGGGGCTCTCTAAAACATACTTGACCCATTTTGGGGGAGTGTTCCATGCAAACCTTTGCCCCCAAAACAGATTTTGTTTGCCTCCTTCTCCTGTTCTAGATTGGCTGTGCAGAATCTCCCAAATCTAAATTCTTGGAAGGGGATTTGTTTGTTCCTCTCTGCATTGCTCTGAGTTCCCGCTGACTGGGTAAGCAGCTGGAAAAAAATGTCCTACTCCTTTAATAGAAACTTACTGTGTGGGAACAGGTAGATGAATTTTTCATGGCATGGAGGTAAATAACATCCTCTTGTAAATAACATCCTAAAAAGCCTTTGTTAAAGGGACAGAACATTTTTTCTCCAGGCTGTTGGCAACCCTAGATACACAACTTAGCAGCAACTGGATATCCATACCTTATTTTTCTCCTGCTAAAATGCTGACAAATATGGTTGGACAGACTGTTTAGTACTCACTATAAGCATCCCACAGTGATGTATATGTTTATTTTTATCCACCTGCCCATTTGTTTATTTTGTCAATGCTCCACACACATCTGTTAGGATTGCTTGGGCCCATCTTTGGGGAGCTCCTTGACCTTTAAGAGGTACACAGATATGAGAATTTTACCAGGTGCAGGTTTTTCCTAGTCACATGTTGAAACACTGGGGAAATTATGTTTGCTGGAACAGTATCTCGGATGCAGCTCTTTAACAGGCAATTTTTATTCTGTGGAAATGCTGCTATGTGGGAAGTGCAGTGAGCCTTACTTCTCACTAGAGGTCACTTCTCAAGGAGAAAAAAATTAGTTCTCGGTTTCTGCAGTGATTTTTTTTTCATTGAGCAGCATCCAAAGATCTACATAAGGAGGATGCTGGTTATTTGGTTTTGCAGTTCTCTGCCTGCCCTTCCAATAAACCCTTCATCTCTTCTTTGTTTCCTAATTGCTGCCAGTTTCTCTTTTTCTCATTCAGTTCTAATGCAGAATTGCGGTAGTAACTGGATAAACTTTTGTGTGTGTGCCATCAAGGCACAGCTGACTTATGGTGGCCCTGCAGGGTTTTCAAGGCATGAAATGGTCAGAGAGGGTTTGCCATTGCTTGCCTTTGAGTCACAACTCTGGTGTTCCTTGGAGGTTGCCCATCCAAACACTAACCAGGGGCAACCCTGCTTAGCTTCTGAGATCTGATGAGCTCAGCCTCACCTGGGAATACCAAAGGCAGGGTACTGGAAAAGCCTCACCACCACCACCACCACCACCACCACCACCACCACCACCACCACCACCACCACCAAATCCATCATGCTAAGTAGATATCAGGCAATAAGTGCTCCCCAGCAGCTCCAGTCATGAAGTGTTTCAGCCTCTTCTCATGCAATATTCAGTGCCTTCAGGTCTTTCTCAATTGTTCTTCTCCAGGTGTTTCAGGGATATCCTCACTGTCGTTTGGCATCAGGAGGTATCCATTTCATTGCCGTCTTTGGGATCTGACCGTTCTCCATGAGAAGGACGAGGCCAGCCAGTCGAAGTCTTCTGTGTGCAACGATGATATGGAATTTAGCACATGGCGCTCCTTTGGAGCATCTTTTTGTTAGTGATGTGGTCATAGTATTGGATATTCAGGATTCAGCATAGACACTTCAGTTGGAAGACGTTGAGCCTGTGTTTGATGCTTGTTGATGTCTTCCAGGTCTAGCAAGCATAAATGGCTGTTGGGATCACAATGGAAACGAAGAGGCAGAGATTGGTTCATTCTCCAAAAAATGGCTGCAGCCTTCCCAATGCAGCACCTGACATCTGCCTCTGCATCTCCAAGCAGATGAACCTCTCCATTTTGTCTAGTTGCTGTGATCCAATAATGATTCCCTGTGTTCGGACTGTGGAGCTAACACACATGATCCTTGATTTATCTGTGCTTATCCTGAGGCCAATTTTGCCCGCTTCTCTATCCAGGTCAGTTGTCGCATGTTGCAGCTTTGGCTCATCTCGCTTGAGCAGAGGGTTGTCATCAGCAAAATCCAAGTTGCCAAGGTGGTCTTGGTCAGACCAGTGTATACCATTGCCAGAGCATGTTCCAGTTTTCTGCAAGATGTAGTTAAGGGCAACAAGGAAGAGAAGTGGAGACAGAATGCAGCCGCGTCTGACTTCAGTGGTGATTTCAAGGACGTTTGGGCAATCATTATCTGTCTTGATGCAACAGCTTGATCATAGGTACAAGTGTTTGAAGATGGTGATGAAGGCTGCTAGTACTCCATACAAATGCAGGATCTGCCAGAGGGACACTCGGTGAATGCTGTCAAAAGCTTTCTTGAAGTCGATGAAGTTGATGGCCAGTGGGTGTGGATATTCAATGCATTGCTCAGTGATGTTTCAGAGGGTGAAGATTTGTTCACTGCAGGACCTTCCACTGTGAAATCCAGCTTGTTCCTCTCTCAGGCATTGATCAAGGGCATCACATTCCTCTTAGTCCCTGGGAAAGCATTCTGCATCACTGGAGTAGGATCATGCAGAATGCTTTCCCAGGGACTAAGAGGAATGTGATGCCCTGCCAATTGGTGCATTCAGAGATATTGTCCTCCTTGGAGAACCTGACTTTGGTACCCCTTTGTCAGTTTTCTGGGACCGCACTCCTTTGCCAGCAGTTGTTGAACAATGACGTCAGTGCTTCTGCAATTGCCTGCCCACCATGTTTCAGGAAAAGCCTCAACCGGCGACATTTTCCTTTATGTCCCACTCTAAAGACACAATCTCTGTCTCCATCACTCTAGATCTGGTAATTCTGATGTTATTATGAAGATAAACATTGTTCTCCTAAAGATTTTCATTTTGATATACATCATCTTGTTCACTCCTGGTAAACCTCTCAGTTGCAAATTAGACCAGCATAATTTAAGTAAATGTGCATGTACTGACTTATTTTGAATAACTGATTCTGCATCTAGCAATTGTGGAGAGGGAGCAAGATCTGAGGGGGTCCCTGAATATTGGAAGTGTTACTAAGCCCCTCGCTACATTTTTAAGTCTTCACCAGTTGCCAAGCCTACTTTTTCAGTGTGAGGTAAAGGACTTAATGTTTTAAACAAACTGTATCTCAGGATCCTGGCTTCTGTGTCCAATAACAAATAGGGTTTTTCCCCCCTACTTGCACAGAATTATAGAACTTCCATAGCCTTGAATATTACTGTGTACAGGGGAAGGGGGAGAGCCATATTCTGGGCTTGGAGATAATGAGCTACAGGGCCAGCTACTGAGTTTATTATACTCCTGTATAATTGTAGCCTCATGGTGAAAATAGAGAAGCCACAATAAGTGTGGCTCTAAAAAAATTGCAAGTGTGAGTCTATTTATTTGCATGTATAGGTTTTATTGTGTACTCATGTTTTAATGCTATATTTGTGTGTGCCGTGAACCGCCCCAAGCCCAATCTTGAAAACAGGATGTGGATTATAAATTGAAGAAAGAAAGAAATACAATTGCTTCCCAAAAAAATGTGTTAGAAATGCACAGGCTTTCCAATGAAGTTGCCACATTGCACGCACACACCGAGTGTAAGTACATGGAATGTTTGCTTGCACTGTGGGGAGGGGGCTGTGTCTTAGATTTCTGTGGATTCCCTTTTCAAGTGCCCTGTGCCTTTCCCAAGGACCCTTTTAGTGTCAACAACAGCGGCTTTTTTTGGAGCATGGCAGTGGAGAAAAGAATACATAGGTGGAAAACGCCCATTTTATAAACATTGTTCCACACATGTGGGACTTATGATCCCACCCCTTAATATTAATTTTATGCTTGGTTTAGTTGTGCCATTGCCCCAGTGCTGTTCAAAGTAATAAATGCTGCACAAATGTCCCTGCTCCAAGACAATTGCAGTATTAATGGTGAGAATGGAAGAAACAACAAAAGAGGTGGATAAAAAAATATATTAGGAAAGTAAGGAAAGGCTCGTTTACCTTTTGGGTGTCAGCCTGTAAGATCTGTAGATAGTTAAAAAATAAAAAAGTGGGTTTTGTGGTTTGCCGCAATACAGGTTATTATACAGTTCCATCACTGCAATTTTCTATTTTCTTTTGTGAGCTTTCACAAGGACTCTTTGCTTCTTTCATGATGTGAGCAATTTTCTAGCATTAGCCACTGATAATCCCAGATGCGAGAAGTTACTTGATTTTCATTCAGTTTAAAGAAAGCATTTTCCTGCTTCCCATGAACTGCAGAAAGCTATAATGAACTATTCTGCAGATCTAAGGGAGAAGGAACTATTTGCGTTTTAAAAGCAGGTTTCTAAAGGTTCATAACTGCTAGGTAAAATGTTGCATCCCAGCAAAAAAGGAGAAGGATGTTTGGAAGGCTGAGTGAGGGATGAAAATACTTAAGTAATGTGTTAGTTGTATTGTCGAAGGCTTTCACGGCCGGAATCCCCCCCCCCCCCCGCCATGTGTTAGTTGTTCTTGTCTGGTGAATTTTTAGTTTTTATTTCTATGGGAAAGTAAGAGCAAACACCATGCTCTCATGCTAGTGCTATCTTGTAACCATAATTTTACCACAACCAGCAATATAAGGCCCCTTCTGCACATGCAGAATAATGCACTTTCGGTCCACTTTCAATGCACTTTGAAGCTGGATTTTACTGTGTGGAATAGCAAAATCCTTTTTCAAACAATTGTGAAAGTGGATTGAATGTGCATGATTCTGCATGTGCAGAAGGGGCCTAAGAATGCCTATTTCATTGCAAATGCAGTCTTGTGTCCTGCTTAAAAACCAGTTTGCCATTGTAGGCTGTTCAAATAACTTTCCCTTAAATGTTTGAATTCTGGTTTAAATATGTTAGATTGTCAAGTTGCAAAGTTTTATCACAAAGCTTATGATGCTGCATTACATTGTAAAGGACTTGAGGGAGTACTGGTATTGTTACTTTGGGTCTGATATACTCCCAAACTACAAGTCCACTTTTTGTTCAGTACAATCAAACACAGAATACAATACTGCCAATAAAGGCTTCTGTCTGTCTGTGCAGAATACGTTGAAATTATAGCTCTAGGTATTCAAGCTGAGTTCATTTTTCCTGTGACGTAGATATAGGATTATTATTGGAATAGAAATGTGTTTGATCTCTTTTGTTATTCTTGGTTGTAAAAGTTCCGTTTTACTGGAATGGTTAAGGAAATGCCTGATAGAATGATCTTGGTTTCCATTTACATTAATATTCTTTTAATTACCTTGCATTTTGTTGGGAGTCACACATACATTTACAGATACAGCATAGCAAATTTTTAATTCTTTATTATTTTATGTTTGTGTGAACTAAATTTAAAGACTTTTGACCTAACCTAAAATGTCAGAGAAATGTATTAGTTGCTGTAAAGTTATGTGATCTCTGTTGCCTAAAATCACAGGCTCATTCCGCACATGCAGAATAATGCACTTTCAAATTGCTTTCAGTGCTCTTTGAAGCTGTGCGGAATAGCAAAATCTACTTTCAAACAGTTGTGAAAGTGGTTTGAAAATGCATTATTTTGCATGTGCGGAAGGGGCCTCTGGGAGTGTTTTTATATAAATGGTGTCTTATTATCTAATGTCTCCTTATTTAGTATTTTTTATCTTTTTATTTATAGTTTTGGAAATCCAACCGATATTTTTGTGATAACCCCAAGGCCTGTTGTGCTCTGCACAATGAGAGGGAGAGGGGTTTATCGTGGTTTCCCCTATCCACTGCAACCCCATGCTGTGTAGCATTCTGTTCATGGGTATCTCCCAATCCTCACCAGAGGTTTCTGGGCATGCTCAGGGTCTTTTAGAAGCTGGGAAAGATTTACCAACATGAGCTCCTTCCAGATTCACCAGCATGATCCAACTTACTGCTAAAAATCGTATAATGTTACTTCGTAATATGCAAGAATACTATTTTCTACAGGTATACATAAGAGTAAGTTCGATTGAGCTAACTTGGATTTCTTTCTGAAAAAACATGCAGCTGTTATATTCCCCCCCCCCCAAGTATTTTCTGTGTTTAAAAATGCTGTTACGTTTTAGTATGGGGTGAAGTCTTGTTCCGTATAAGACCCTTTCTGCACAGGCCGGGGAGGCAGGCTCACACCAGGGTACCTGATGGTGGTGGAGCCCTGAGACTGTTCGCACACTCTCATACAAGCAACCTCACAGCTGCCGGGGGTCAGAGATGCGCCTTCACATGGAGGCATGTCCGTGGATCTCCTCCCTGACACCTCCCACCTTGTCCCTGCTTTCCCTGGGCCATGGGACAGCCCCTCCCCGCCATAGCTCTGCAAATGGGAGCCAGGGAGGACGTGGTACGAGAATAACTCAATGAGCAATTTATCTGTTTAAAGCTGCTGACAGCCACAGCCATTAGCTCAGCTGCATCTGTGCTCCGCTGTAAAACAAAAGAATCGTTTAATGAGTATAACCCACTCAATGAGTATAACTCAATGAGTATAACCCACTCCAAAGTCGATGAAGTGGGTTGGGGGCAGTATAGAGTGGCATTCTGGGCGGGAACCGTGTGAAGTTCCTGCCCCAAATGGTGTTTATACCGCCCCCAACCCAGCTTTATTGGCCAGTGCAGAGTGGGCCGCCTCTACAACATGTTTTCTTATACTATCTAGTCAACAGGATTTATTGGGAAAGGATGGTGAAATATAATACATGATTTTTACCTACCAAGATTTTTTGTAAGAATATGGATGCAAAAACACCAGAAGTCAAGCCCTGAGAATGACTAGATTAGCTCTGGGTCTATAACTCTCACTTCCCTCTCCAGTGAATTAACCTTTTGGTTAATCTAATGCAGATTTGTCTCTATATTGTGTAAATGACAGCCAGTGCATTGTGGTGGTAGGAGTGTCAAATGTTGGGGGTGATCTTGGGCCAATCACACACTCTCAGCCTAACCTCCCTCACAGGGTTGTTGTGAGTATAGAATGCAGGAGAGGAAAGTGATGTGAGACACTTTTGAGTTCCCATTGGGGAGAAAAAGCTGGATATATATAAATAAATAGAATGTATTGTGAAGCTCAAATGGAGGATAGGTCCTGGCCCAACATTTCCCTTGGTGAAGCGTATCTTTTACATCCCTTCCATTTACTCAGTTTTCCATACCTTGTTTTGTTATTGCATTTCTAAGCCATTTGACACTTTTGATGTTCAATTTGCATACATGATTTATCATAGAAGACAGATACGTTGCACATTGGGATCTGTAAATCTGTATTTATTTGTGCCATATATATGCAAATATAAAACAAATTTGTTTCCTCTAAGCTTTTAGAAGCTGTTTAATTTTAAGAATAACTGGAGCGTGCTTGCATTAAGAAATTGAACTGTTCACTGTAGAGATGTGCATTCAGATATATCTGGTCCAAATATATATCTAAAAATATCTTGCTGGTATTTTCTCTGGATGGTATCTGGGTTTTTCTAGCATATCAGGAAATTGGTTCCAAGAAATCCTGGAAATATTCTGGAGTAATTTGGAAAATTAGGAGCCAGCATTTTAAGACTTCCAGGACTTCTCCCCACCCTTGAATTGATGTGTCTCTATCAGTATCTTTCTGGGATTTCATTTCGGCTTGCCAGTTGATTTGACTTAGATTCTGTGTTTTGAAATCAGTTCTATGGGTCTTGCAGAGTTATGTTCTTTGCATGAATTGGTTTCTGTTGGGTTAGTGGTTTTCAGTGAATTCTGTGTCCTGACATTGCCTTGGATTTTTAGGTTGGATTCTCTGATTTTACATTTGTTGGGCTTGCAACAGGGTTCCTATTTGGTTTGCATTGATTATTCTCTAGTTTGACATTTGCTTGGATTCTGACATTGTACATTTGTTTTGTCAGGCTTCCCATATTGTCCTTTGTTTCTGCTGGGATTCCCTTGTACAGCTTGTTTGATTTGAAAGGCTTTTGGCCAACGGTTGTTTTGCTTTCTCTTATGCCTGTGGCCATTCTCTGCTCTGGAAAAAGAATGGACCCCCCCCCCCTTCCCGTAAACAATAGAGGATGACTGGAGCAACTTGTTCAGGAACCCATAGAATTGGACCTCTTGGTCATATTAACTTGAAACTTGGGGGTTATTTAAATGACAGTCATCAACATCTATATTTCACCTTTTGGTACAATATGCTCAAAGAACAGCCCCTCCAGCCCTCTGGAAAAGTTCCCCATACAGACTACTGGAGCAGAATAGTATCACAATGGAATTGGCATTTGGAGCCCAATAACTGTAAATATCAAAATTTTTCATCTCCCTGATATCTGGATCTGAAAAATACCATTTTTAATTCACTGGGAGGACCTTCTATTACTGTTATTGTAGGTGATGGTCTTATGATAGTTTGTCCTATTGATATAATTTTTCCTATTGATTTTAGTTTTTGAGTGGATAGCTGAGTAGATACACCATGATGGGCATATTTTGAGCCCAGAACCCACTGTCTTGGCATTCAAGTACCTACTCCAGGTGGTTGTCTGGGCCACCTGCCTCTATATCTGGCTCTGATTATCAACATAACTCACATTCAGTATAGGTGGAGAGGCTTCAGTGTTTACTTCCCATTTCTAATGAGACTAGGTGACTACCTGCCACTTCCTGTTTTAATCTTCAATCAAAAGCCATATTGCTAAGTAAGGTCTTATAAATGGCAACACTAAGAGCTATTCAAATTGTCAGTTGCTAATGCATGCTTCTAGTTCTATTGGATTTCTCTCAGTTGGTTACCTGACCAATAGTTTGTAATTTAATTAATTACTGTCGAAATTCCTACCGCTATCTTTTATTTTATTTAGTTAGTCAAGTGCTCTTTCTTAAAAGCTCAGCTACCCTTCTGGAGTAATAGGAAGTTATTTAACTCAGTCTGAATCCTTTTACAAGTACTATCACATGCATCTTTCTCCATCAAAAATATTAAATTTGATAGGACTAATTTTATATATAAAAAGGATATTTTCCCTCAGTGCTATGATTGTGCCTAGATTAACTGTGGAGGGATAACTCTGCTAAACCACCTATAAATTTAAATTCCTTCCTATGGGATGCCTTAGTCCAAGGCCAGGAAGTTATATGAAAATGACGGCTGGAAAATAGCTATACACCTCGGAAACCCCACAACACCCAGGGATAGTTTTGATGATGAGAAAAAAGTCCAGGATTGGGCCCAAGAATCATGCCTCCTACCCCAAGCAAGGGCATCTTTCACCTTATGCAAGACAGGGGGAGCCACTGCAAGGCAATTAGCTTCATCTGGGTTGAAGAGGCCATAAGCAGCTGCCCAAACACCAAATGGGGCAGGCTTGAGCAGAGGCCCTTTCCAGGGCTATTTTTGCCTCCCAGTCTGCCCTTCTTATTGTGTGCAGAGGTGGGGGAGACGTCATGACAAGGGAAAGCATGTGTACACCTGGGAGACCTCCCCCCGCCCCGGCCCCATCCTCTGACTGCTTGCCTTGGCTGCTGCCCTGAAGTTGCCACTACCTGCCATAACTCCAGAGACTGTAGAGAAGCCAGCAGAGGTGGTGGTATAGCAGGTGGATAGTCAGGCCCTCACCACTGGGAAGTGGCCCCCTGGTTGCCCTGTGGCTAATCCTGGTTGGGAAAAAATGCACAGGTGATGCTTCTGTGTTTAACCATAAACTATTTTTATTAACCAAAGAAACTATCTACCAGATCCAGGCACAAAGCAGGTGCAGGGAATGAGGTTTTACTGTAAGATAATGTTTTGCTTTATATTATATGTTTATAAGAACTAAAATGCAGAAGCTGTTATCGGTAAATGACTACAAAAACAAGCCAGGGAATTTCTAGAGTTACATTCACCCCATATGAGATATGCTAATGCCTTAATAAGTTAGAATTGTAATGACTGGGGGGTCAGTCTGGAGGACCATGTGGAACTTCCTGATTGGCTGCCAGGGCTAGCTAGGAGATGTATAAAAATGAGCCGAGTTGCACCTCAGACTTCAGATTGACTACTACCAAGGGTCAATCTCCACCTCTATATAGACGTGTTCCTGAATAAACTGTTTCACTGCTACTGTCGGATTTGTGAGTATTAATTGGGAATATTTAGAATCATTTCCATAACAGGAAGACATGTTTCCTCTAGCATAGCATTGTATACCAATTGCTTGGCAATACCGGTATTACTGTTATTTCTTCTTCTCATAACAACCGTGTCAAAGATATCATGATTTATCCAAGGTCAATCATGGAGCTTATAATTAAGCAGATGTTTGACTGTGAACTCAGGGTATATGAAATATTCCCATTTATTTTTTGTGATTTTTTTTCTTTAAAAACCAAGTAGATAAATGCTAATGGCATAGATTTACTGCAACAAGTATTTGAGTCTTGCAGTGTTAAAATTTTTGATTTCAAAATGTTTGAATTTATTATTATTATTATTATTATTATTATTATTATTATTATTATTATTATTATTATTATTATTATTATTATTATTATTATTATTATTATTATTATTTAGATTTTTATACTGCCCTATCCCCGAGGGGCTCCGGGCAGTGTACAACAATAAACATAATATAACATAAAATGGCTAAATCTTTAAAAGCATCGATAAAACAGTAAAAGCTAGATCTCATAAATACAATATAAAAATACTAGCATAAAATAAAGGGCATCCAGCAGCTCCATATTCAAAATCCTCTTCCCAAGAGGGAGGAATGGCAGGTCCCGTTGAATGACAAACGGCCCAGATGTAGAGGGCCATGAAAGGGGGGGAAGGAGGCACCATCAGCAGCCGGTTCCTCCAAAGGCCCGGTGGAACAGCTCCATCTTACAGGCCCTGCAGAACTCACCAAGGTCCCGCAGGGCCCGGACAGTTGGAGGAAGAGCGTTCCACCAGGCCGGGGCCAGAGCCGTAAAGGCCCTGGCCCGTGTGGAGGCCAGCCGCATCACCGAGGGGCCAGGGACCACTAGTAGGTTGGCCTCAACTGATCGATATGGGGTGATGCGGTCTCGAAGATACGATGGTCCCAGGCCCCGTAAGGCCTTAAAGGTCAACACCAACACCTTGAAGATGATCTGGAACTCTACTGGGAACCAATGCAGCTGACACAGCACAGGCTGGATGTGTTCCCAGGTGGCGCTGCCTGCGAGCAAACGCGCCGCCGCATGCTGCACCAGTTTTAGTCTCCGGATCAAATGCAAGGGAAGGCCCTCGTAGAGCGAGTTACAATAGTCTAATCTGGAGATGACCATTGCATGGATCACTGTGGATCATTTAAAAGCACATTCAATTTTAGCACATGCTAAAAGTGATGTGTGTTGGGTTTTGTTTTGTTTTTTGCTCTTTTCTTCAAGTACTTTTCATAAAATCAGATTCCAAATGAGAATTTAAATTCTCCTTCCCAAGTACAGTTTCTGGCTGGAAATGGGGTGCATCCTCCTCCTTCATATTTTGAGGCCTCAAATATTCTTTTTGTGGGGCAACTTTCCCCCCGTTTTTGCTTCCCCCACACATCTGTAGCATATTGTATCCTTTCCTCACTCAAGCAGCACAGCGTTGTGGGGCTTACATGTATGCTAGGA
The DNA here is from genome assembly GCF_021028975.2 of Sphaerodactylus townsendi. Taxonomy (NCBI): domain Eukaryota; kingdom Metazoa; phylum Chordata; class Lepidosauria; order Squamata; family Sphaerodactylidae; genus Sphaerodactylus; species Sphaerodactylus townsendi. The sequence goes on from NC_059425.1 coordinate 143,307,525, forward strand.
CTCATCAGCTGTTGGCCTTGGAATCTCAGCCCTAGGACCTATTCCGAATATTGAAGAAAATCTCTCTGTGTGGAATGAATTTCCCTCAAGAAGGCAAGCAAAACCAACATGCATACATCAGATATATGAGAGTTTTTCAGAGTATTGGCTGAGACCTCCAGGGGGGCCTCAATTCTGTATCAAGTTCCCTAGACATGACATTTACTCCATGTTCTAATGTTATTGCACTGAGTATTTTTTGACACCTGCCACTGGAAAGTAACAACATGAGGCAGGGCAGGGGAGTACGCAGCACTATGATGTTGAATGTTGAGTTGGACTTCATATTCTGTAGTCAGAGGGGAGGAATTGATGCCAAGCTGATTTTTTTTTTGCCTGTTTTAGCTCTGTGTTTATCGCAAAGTTCTAATACACAGTTATGGTTATTTTAGTATACATACTAAAAGTTGAAAAATATGTTTTAAATGTTGACTGCTTTATATATTTTTTTCCTTCAAGAGTCATATATTCATACTGAGATGAACAAATATATCCAGTGTTATCAATCTGTTATACAAATCTTTGACCTAAAAGCCTTGTTTTAAGGCTGAAAAGAAAGACGTGAATCCATGGAGCTGGGCCATTAAAAGTGTACATTTCTGTTTGAAAAAGCTTGTTCAGTGAAAGGTTACTAGTGATGTCATTTTTGCTATTACAAACTCCTGTATGTTTGACATTTGAAACACCTTTCTGCAAGCACCAAACTTCCTTTCTTTTTCTTAAAGTGGACAGAAGTTTTAGTCTCAGGACTCAATTTGAGTGCAGCTGACAGAATCTTGAACTCTGCTCCAATCTTCATTTATTTTTCTTGTTATCCTTCAAGCTATATGATATTTTACTATTACCTTCTTTTAAAAGAAATCTTCATAACCATTTGGCAACATCTTGCAACGGATCTAAAATTCCATGTGCATCAGGCGAAAAAATGGATGAGTTCCAGAGGCCATGAAAAATGCTAATTAAATTGTGATGCTTCAGTGGCACAACCCCCACAATGTTAGTTTTATTATCTCTCTCTCTTTTTCCAGTGTCTCTTTTAAAATTACCCTTTTCTCCTCTTGGACTTTGTCTGGGAGTATGTGCGTGGTTCCACCTTCCAGAGCAACCATTTTGTGAAAGGACTGCTTTCTTCCACTTTAGGGTTTTGAGACTAAGCTTTATCCAATACATATACTAGTTGTATTTCATCACTGCTGTACAGATTTCCAGGTCATACCACATAAGTTGTTCTATGGGTTAACAAAGACCCTGGGGTCCCTGGGCATGTGTTGACAAGTGGGTTACAAGTGGACCAATCATCAAAAAGAAAGAAGTATAGTGCACAAGAAAATTGTGCCATTATGGCTTGTTATTACACTCAGGACCAGAAAAAAGAGGATACTTGAAGTGGATGTACAATCTGTGGAAATAACACTACCCAGATTCAAATATCACTAAGCAAAGACTGGCAGATCAAAGGATATCCATCATACAGAACAAAGTGTTTACAGAGATACAACTGAAAGAAATCCATAAAAATTGTGAAAAGAAAGCAACTGTAACACCAGAAGAAAGAACAATACATACTCCAGAAACAACAGGAGAGATAATAGTAGAACAGCAAGATGAAAACACCAGTACAATAATATTGCAATCAACAGAGAAAGTCCGCATGGAAATAATTGATGGACTGACTAAAAGACAAAAAGAGCTAAGGGAAGAGATAATCAAATATGCACAATTAAATGAGAAAAGACAACAGCTTCCAGCATTGATAACGGTGTCCAAAAAATACCCCGCATCCATAATGAGGGATGTGAACATGGCACTGATGACAATTGAAACAACTTCCATCAATCAGCTCATATACAGTATAACTGTAGTGGTCACACATGAACTGGGCATTGAAACACCTAAACCCAACATAAATCAAATATCAAAATCAAAGTGAAAAATTCAACTGGAACAGAAGATCAAAAAACTAAGATCAGATGCCAGTAACCTGAGGGAACAAAGATAAAAAAGGCAAGATCATGAAAGAACTAATTAGAAGATATTGGCTAGACACTAGAACAATTGAAGGAGTGCTGGAGATCAGCAAATAACAGTCACAGCGAGAAAAATTGAAAGATATGAAGCAAGAAATGACCAGCACAGACAAAATTGCAATTTTGATCAGACCAAAGGTGTTTCTACCAAAGCTTCAACATGAACCTCAATGTTGAAAGCAAAAAAACAACAACAGAGAAAAATGCAACACTTCAGTTTTGAAAAGATCTGTGGGAAAATGAGAAAGATTACAACAAGAAGGCAAAGCGGATAAAAGATTTTGAGAAAGATGATGGCAAAAAACAATGCAAGAGCTGGAAATAACAACTGATATGATGAAACATCGAATCCAGAAAGTGAAAAACTGGACGGCACCAGGACATGATCAATTGCTCGGCTTCTGGCTTAAATACTTAACCAGTTTGCACCCAACAATAGGTAAGCAGTTCAGTGAAACCATGCAAAAGGGTGAAATCAAAGGATGGCTAAAAACTGGGAAAACATACTTAATTCAGAAAGATCCAGCCAAAGGAACAACATCTGGAAACTACAAGCCAATAACATGTTTACCTACAATGCTCAAACTGCTCATTGGCATAATAGTAGATAACATTATGGACTACTTGGAAGCGAATAACATCCTGCCAATGGAACAAAAAGGGAACAAAAGAAGGAGCAGGGGTACAAAAGATCAACTCCTGATAGACAAGATGGTGGAGAACTGCAAGTATTGAAGAACGAACTTGCATATGGTCTGGATCAATTACAAGAAGGCATTTGACTCACTGTCCCATAGCTGGATCATGAAATGCTTGGAAACCATTGGTGTCAGCAAAAACATTCAAGTATTCACTGAAAAAACTGAACTGACAATCTGAAATGAAAACTATGAGACACGTCAATATCAAGCAAGGAATTTTCCAAGGAAATTCACTATCGCCCTTACTGTTTATCATTGCCATGATCCCACTAACAGTAATTTTAAAGAAAACAAAGTTTGGATGTCAACTGGCCAAAGACTCAGAAAAAATCTCATATTTGCTGTACATGGATGATTTGAAGCTCTATGGAAAATCAGACACAGAAATCCAGCCACTAGTGAACACAGTCCGAATATTCACGAACACATTTCAATGGAGCTTGGCTTGGAAAAGTGCACCAGTGTGGTGAAAAAGAGGGGCAAGATCACTGAGAGTAACGGCATAGAAATGCCTGATGGCCAAGTTATCAAGTACAACCAAAAGGAAGTCTATAAATATCTGGGCATTTTGCAGCTGGATAATATCAAGTTTGGACAAGTGAAGACTGTGGTCAGCAGAGGGTCAGAAAATTTTTTGAAAACAAAATTAAATGGCGGGAATACCATTAAGGCCATCAATATCTGGGCCATACCTGTCATCACATACACTACAGGAATCATAAATTGAACACAGGCTGATTTGGATGCATTGGATGGAAAAACTCGGAAGCTTATGATAGTGCACCATGCCTTACACCCACGCAGTGATACTGATAGATTATACCTTCCCTGGAGCTCTGGTGGCAGAGGCTTACTGCAAGTAAAGCAAACAGTGGAGGAGGAGAAACGTGCACTGGCCGATTATGTGAGTGAAAGTCAAGAACAGGTATTGATTGAAGTGAAGAACAGAAATTTACTGAAAGCCCTGAGAACCAAGCAGGAGTACAGAAAAGTGTGATTAAAATGAGAACTGAAAGCTGGCACAACAAAGCACTGCACGGCCATAAGAACACATTCTATCAAGGCCAGATTCGAAAAACCTTCCAATGATGCAAAGTGCAGATTGTCAAGGAAGCTGACAAAACTGTAGATCATGTCCTCAACTGCTGCAAAAAGGTCGCCCAGGCTGAGTACAGAGGCCCAACTCAGTGGCTGAAATGATCCACTGGAATTTATGTAAGAATTACAAAATTAGGACAACTAAAACAATGTGGGAACATTGTCCAGAGAAAATAATGGAAAATGAGAAGGGATCTTATGGGACTTCCAAATCCAAATAGACAAAGTTTTGGAACATAATACCCCAGACACCACAGTGATCGAGGACAAGAAAGTGACCATCATCGACATAGTAGTACCTGATGACAGCAGGGTCATTGAAAAAGAACATGAGAAGGTCACTAAACCCCATGATTTGAAAATCAAGTTACAGCAACTATGGCACAACCAGCTGAAGTTGTCCCAGTGATAATCGTGCCAATTATCTGGGCACCATTCCAAAAATGCTAGGGCGGCACTTGAAACACCTTCAAATCAACAAAGTTAATATCTGTCATATTCAGAAGGAAGCCCTGCTGGGATCCGCACGAATATTACGCCGATACATTACAACTTCCTAGGCCCCTGGGTGAGGCTCAAATTGTAATGAAAGGCCAACAACCAGCTAAAGAACTGGCAGCTGTGATATCAAACATAATAATAATGCAGTGGTAGAGACAATCAGCTGCAACTTGCTGTACTATTTTATACCCAATTAACCTTTTTTTTTCAAATCAGAGCTATTGTCTTTTTTTAAAAAAAGCTGTCAGTTCATAGAATCTAGAAGACTGATTAGCACTGAATGGCCTTTTAGTGATGTGATGCAGAAGACTCTTGCTACTGGTCCTATTTTCCCCCATGGGATCAGCCTGTGCAATTCAGGGCACAGCATGCCACACACGGAGAGCAGGTGCACTGCAGAAGGTACCAGCAGAATGGCTTCCGATGACTCATGTGAAAGAGGCCAGCCCCATTCTGCAAAGAAAGGAAAAAGGGAGAAGAAAAATGGGACAATTTGGTACCAGGATGTTGTTCAATTGCCAATAATTTCAATTACAAGATAGGAAACATCTTTCTGTGTTCTTGTTGGTGTTCCAGAGCCATAAATAAGTCAGATTCTTAAGCGACTTGGTGCTTGCAGAGGGCCATTTCAAGAATGTAGCCCAGGAAGGAGGTCTGATTATAAATAGTGCAGCACAGCAGAGCAAGGAGACATCACTTTTTCAAGCATGCATTAGGGTCTATTTACTTGCAGAGCAGAAGGTTAATCCTAAACTATGAATATGTTCTGAAGAAAATTCACATCTTTATTAACAGTGACCCATTGGAGTGATAATTCTCCTTTCTGTCTTGCTTGCAGAATATGTTGTATTGTTGATTCTGGTTCAAAAAAGACTTAGTTTGTATTTAACACCTATAGCCTTGAAAATAAGATAAATGATCTTCTTCTGAAAGTAATGTAGATTATATCAAGGAGCATTAACAGAATCTTCCTTTGCATAGCTGATGCTCTGTAGGTTGGCTTCCTAGTCCAGGAAAAAAAAGACCCAGTTCTGCATATGTCCACATAAATGTCACTTTTGCTCCTTCTTCCCCCTGTAATCTTGTATTAAGAGACTTGGTAATGGAGCCTGAGGGCAGCAGAGTTTGGGGAGGGCACTCAGTAGAGCCCCCCCCACAAGTAGTAGACATTTTTCTTTAACAGAAACTTGACTTCTGGAGAGAACTCCAGGAGCCACCTGGAGAATCCCAACTGTATCTTGTGCCCATTTTAAAATTATGACACTACAGAAAGCAGTGCTGTTGGTGTCTGGGAATAAGACAGTGGCCATTTTAAAACAATTATTTATGCACAATTCAAGAGGGAGGGGCAGGCCAAGTGAGCCAGGACCATGCGAGGCAGTGGGTGGCACAAGGCAGTGGGCTGCTTTGATCCTCACTGTGAAGTAAACAAATAATAAATATAGCTGAGTGTCACAGGTGGAGCGTGGGGGAACTGCACCCGGGGCACACGTGCATCCTGCACCCCTGCCACACCCTGTCTGCCCCTGCTCCTCCCTCGAACACCCTCACCATGGCCCTGCAGGAGCGTGCCCCTGGTGCGTCATGCATGCCCTCATCCCCTTGGCGCTACACTACTGCTGAGTGTGATAGGTAGATAAAATGTAGAGTGGTGAATGGCTGAGAAGGTGAAGGAGGAAAAGGGGAGAGGCTATGGGGGCTTTCAAAAAAGAGGAAATAGTATAGGAGGGGGAAAATGAGATGCCTCCCACAAGTCCTTGCTGGTTCTCACTTGTTTAATTCTATTTGGGCACATAAACAGGAAGAGTTACAGAATTCATATATTTGGCTCTTCAACAATACAGTTTTCTGGGCTGGCATCACTACATATGTGCTACATGAGGTACTCCAATCTGAAACTGTGTTCAAAAGACAAATTTGAAGTGTAAGGTTGTTTTCTAAGTAACTTTAAACCACAGTTTTCACAGTGCTTCTGCCTTTATATTACATCTCTAAATCTTTCTGAGAGTTCTGCAAAGGTCTAGTTTGCATGATTGAATGCGTCCTTATTCCATGCCAAACAAATTGAAGTTATTTCAATAGTCTGCAGATCAGATGATAACATTTTCAAAGGTCACATGCTGTATCGCAGTTGGAAAGCAATGCATTACTTTTTTTACTCTGCCAGTTCAGGGACATGCTAATCAGGGCATGTACCTCTGTAAGTGGGAGATCTTTCTATACATGTATTCATCTGGGGTTTTTTTAATCTGATGTAAGGTAAACTTTGCTTCTGTACTAAGAAAATGAGCATTGACTTGAGTGGAACAGTAGATTGTCCCATAATGCTCCGAGTTTACAGATTTGGCTTGGTGAAGCTCAGAAGGGGGAAGGCAAAATCCATGACAAGATAGTAGATTTCAAGGAGTCAAACATACTTATCCTCTCAGTTGTGGAAAACAGAAACCATGTTAGGTCATGTATATACTTGGAAACAGGAGCAGCTGTGGGTTTTGTGCAACCAGGTGACACCCCTTTCCTCATTTTTCTGTGAAGAACACTTATTGAGCCTCTGGATTGAATACTGATTACTTTTTCCACTTTGCATTTTCTTCGATGCCACAGCCAGGCTACTCACTGTTTTCTACTTCAAGCACCTTCTTGTGTTCATCTGGTTAGATGTTTCTTTGGCTTTTTCCAAAATGTTTTAGCACATTTAAGGTCTTTGTTGTCATTGGGAATTAATCTGAGAAGCAGAGAGAGGGAGGTCTTTGGAACTGACCTGAGACCCAGCCAACCAGCACTGTGTACAACCTTGTTCAGAGGTTTAGTGACTGACCAGTTCTTCTGGAGATCAGTACTAGATTATTTTGGCTTCTGGTTTGTTTGTTTTTAAAACCCATGAGAACAGATTTTCTGACAGCCTCATTCCACAGCTGGCTTAGTGGCCTTTCATGGAGAGTTCACATTTTAGCTTCTGTAAATCTGGATTTCATGATAATAACCTTTTGCCTATACATCAGTGGTTCTCAACCTTCCTAATGCCGCAACCCTTTAATACAGTTCCTCATGTTGTGGTGACCCCCAACCCTAACTTTTATCCATTTTACAGATGGAGAACACTGATGCAGAGAGTCTTAGGCGACCCCTGTGAAAGGGTCGTTCGACCCCCAAAGGGGTCCCGACCCACAGGTTGAGAACCACTGCTATACATAGAGCAATGGGTTTCTTCCTCCTTGGATTTGGGACATGGATATTCTGACAGACCATCACCTTAATTCTAGAGTGGAGCAGAAATGCTGTTGCATGATGTCAAGGGAAGTGGAGCAGAAATGCTGTTGCATGATGTCAAGGGAAGATAGGAATATCTCTTGCACTGACAGGTTGCAGAAAGGCGCTGGGGTTCATCTGATGTTGCTAGAGAAGCTGAAGCTGCATTCTGAATGGCTTTGGATAGTTTGAAGATGTGTTTTCATGGCACTGATGGCGGACCGCTATTGGCATACCCATGGTTTTGGACAGTGTCTGGTAAGGAAATACTATGGTGCTCGAAAGTGATGTGTATGAAGGAGAAGCCAGAGTTTTTTATTTATTTATTTATTTATTTATTGAATTTGTAGACCGCCCCATCCCCGAGGGGCTCTGGGCGGTGCACAACAATATTCATTACAATCAGTAAAATTATTAAACCAATAAAATCTATTAAAATCTATTAAAGGCAGCGGTCAATACAAAGATATCAGGCACCCCAAAACCCAATTTAATTAAAGGCCTCCCTAAGGAAAGGGAACAGCCGGACTCCCCTCTAAGAGGGTAGCATATGGTGGTAATCGAATAGAGAGAGAGGGCGCACATTTCAGCGACTGGACACTCCAAAGGTCCCGGTGAATGGGCAACTCAGTCTTACAGGCCCTGCGGAACTCACCAAGGTCCCGCAGGGCCCGGACAGCTGGAGGAAGAGTGTTCCACCAGGCCGGGGCCAGGGCTGTGAAAGTCCTGGCCCGTGTGGAGGCCAGCCGCATCATTGAGGGGCCAGGAACCACCAGCAAATTGGCCTCTGCTGAGCGCAGAGGCTGAGTAGGGGCATATGGGGTAATGCGGTCTCTAAGGTACGAGGGTCCCAGGCCACGTAAGGCCTTAAAGGTCAAAACCCACACCTTGAAAATGATTCGGAATTCCACTGGAAGCCAATGCAGCAGACTAGGAAAAGGGGGCTTATTGTTGTGTCCCAGGCCCTTTCCGCACATGCGCAGATCCGAGCCTCCGCCAGCATAATTTATGCCAGTGGAGGCTTGGGGGCCGTTCGCATGCTAGCGTGCGAGCAGCCGGCACTTCCCCCTCAGCCAGAGAGGCGGCTCCATACAGAGCCATCTCCGGTTGCCCCCCTCCACTCACCATCCCGTCCTTCGTTGTTCTGGAGGGCTGCAGGGACTCTGCAGCCCTCCATAGCGATGAAGGACAGGAAGGTGAGTAGAGGGGAGGGGGAAAGCAGCGTCTTCCCGCTGGTGCTGTTCACTCAGCACCAACGGGAAGACGGTGCTTTAGAAAAACCTCGCTAGTTTTGCAAGGAGTGGCTTCACGCCACTCTCGGGCAGCCAGGACGGCCTCCTGTGTGAACAGCCGCCCAGGAACGGCGTTTTTGCCATCCCTCGGCCGCTGTAAATGGTCCGTGCGGAAAGGGCCTCTGACTAGTACTACATCTGGTGGTTGTCTGCTCCCCCAGTCTCAACACATATTAGTAAACAACAAAGTGCCATAATACTCCAGTGCTCACTACTGCTTACAAATCATGTAGTTAAAATTCCCAAGAATGTTCAGAAGAATGGAGAGTAGTACACAAGAGAAATGACCAGGAATCCTGTTTCTGCACTTTGCAAGGAGAGCACCCAAGCCTTTATAATCTGCCAACCGAGACTGAGCTTTTTCTTTTTTCTGTCAGAGAACAAGCAGTAGTCATTCCAATCTAGTGACAGAAATCTGCGTGCAGTGAGAGGCTTCAGCATAGTAATCAGCAGGGGTAGACAGGCCAGAGGCTTATACCTGGAGAAAACAAAAGAGCATCCAGCATTAGGATAGCTCATTTGGGGCGGAGAGTCCTGGTGCAAAAGGCTGTTCTGGGAATTGTGGGTGTACTGGAGGATGAATAATCTCTACTGCTCCTGCTGTTCCAAGGATTATGTATTAGGGGAAAAGGGAAACAAAATCAGCAAGTGTACAAACGTTACATGATGTAATTTGTTGGTTGAATTCTACTCTGAGTCCTTGCTGAAGCCAGAGAGATGTCAAATTAGTGAAAGCATTATACACAGCATCTTCCCAACTGGCTCAGAAGAACTTTGAATGCCAAGACTCAGCCCTTAATTCAGGCTGATTGCGCATGGGCCAAAAACAGCAGTGTGAAAACGGTGTGAAAATGGTGTAAAAGGGTTTAAAACAGTGTAAAAGGGTTTATACTGTTTTCACACTGTTTTCACACCACTGTTTTTGGCCCATGCGCAATCAGCCTTAGTGAAGTAACACTAAAGTGCTGTAAGCATATGTAAAATTAATTTCACAGGTTAAATTAGGGGCCCTTTGTATAGATAACCCCTCCCCCCATTTTCACATTAAGAATCACTGCAGTACAGTACAGTAAACCTTTATTAGGCATAAAAAGAATCACTGCATTATTCATTATTGAAGGTTTTTTTTTAAAAAAAATCTACTTTATATTATTTTTAATCATTTATTCTGCAACAGCCTGGCCTGCCAGAATTCTGAAGCAGGATGTGTTAGTAAACTGACCATAGCATTTATTTATTTTACTTCATTTTAATCTCAATTCCCACCCCCCACCCCTCTGTGGGAGTCCAAAGTGGTTTGCAACATTCTCTCATTCTTCATTGTATCTTTGCAACAATGTCCTGTGAGGTAGTTTAGGTTGAGATAGACTGGGCAGAGCGAAAGTGTGATTGGCCTAAGGTCACCCAGCAGTCTTCCTTGGTAATTAGCATTTGAACCCAGGTCTCCCAGACCCTAGTCTGAAACTTTTAACATTACATCATGCTGGCATAACCTTTTTCTGTGTGGATTCTTTGGGGCTAATTCAGGAACAGAACTTGTAAGACGAATCAATTTAGAATAAAAAATTCTGTAACTCACCCTTCCCGTCATACAGAAGAATACAGCAGAACTGAAGTAGCCAAAACAGGAACATTCAGCAAACAGGAAACTGCAACAGATAGTCTGTCTGAGTTCAATTAATCAGCTGGTTCTGGCTTACAAAACTTTTGTGATGAGTTACATCTCACTTCTCAAGTCGATTAAGGTGCAAGATTCTTCTCATCCATTTTTCTTTCAAAAGGATTCAGTTCCAACAAACTGGACAATGAAGTAACTAGACTGCAACCTGCAGCTTGAAAAACACAGCCCTCCAATTACAATGTAATTACCACAATAATACTCATTTGAGCAAAGTTTAATTGTCCTTTTATAAATTAATTTTTGCATACAAAGTGTTCCAGTTATCTTATATAAGGTGGTATGAGCCCAAATAATCTTACGAAGCTCCCCAACCATTAGCCTTTTCCTCTGCGGCTAAACCACCTTTACTGGGCTAAACCAACTAATTATTGGGGAGGGGGGCAGGAGCGTATCTACAGAAAATGGCATCCGGGATAAGTAATGAAATTGCACCCTCCATATGCGACACCCAAAGGCTCAGTTGATTGGTTTGGGGGGGATGTTCTATGTCTGAGCATGTGCAAAGAAGTTTCCCAGGAGTAATGCAAAGGCGTGGGGGTGGGGGAAAATGGTGTTTGAGGCAAAATGCAAAGAACAGCTGGCTGAAAAAGTAGCCTGTCTGGGCCGCCGCCCAGCCTTGCAGCCTGGCATTGCCAGGCTGCTCCCGGCCGCATGGCCTTGCTGGTGGGACGGGGCCAGGCAGGAGCATCCAGCAGCAGTCTCTGCTGGGCCTGGCCCAGCGAGGCCAGCATGGCAGTGGCTTCTGCCAGGTCTGGCAAGGTGGAGCAAGGTGAGGGGATGAAGGGGGAGGGGTGTAAGGGGCAATTTTCAACCCCCAACGTGACCCCAATGGCATGCACCTAGGATGCGGTGCCCCCTGCCCCATGTTAGTTATGCAGCTGAAGTAATATTTACTCCCACGAACCGCACCTTTCAGCAGACACACTCTGCACATACAGGAAAGGCCATGAAGAACAATAAACACACTTTGAATGTGCTTTGGGGTGTCAAGTTCAAGATTGCTGCCCCTGCCCCATTCCTTTTTTGCCTGCATCTCTCTTCACCACAACATCTCTGTTCTCTGCCTGCGGACAGGCCCCATTGCGCTTTTCATGAGCCAACCTACCCCACTCTTCGCTGTCCGATTCCCTGGCCCATTTCCTGCACCTCTGCAACAGCGCATGTTAATCGCAACCCACCTCCTTGGCTACTCAACAGCTGCAGCTGCACATGATTTAAATACCGACTGTGCATCTTCCACCTGGTGTGTTTGTTTTAAAGAGCTGGGTGCAGCCCCAACACCCAGATTCGGCCAGGCAATGAGCCCTGTTGCCGACACACCTGCCCCCCCCAACAATGCCGGCACCAACGTCCTAAAAATGGCTGGGGACAGCCAGGATAGGGAATCATTGTTAAAGCTGGCAGGGAAAGCCAGTGAGGCAGAGGCCACCCGCTATGGGCCTCACTGAGGCCCGGGGAAGGGCTTGGAGAAGCAGACAGGGCGGGGCATGGGGGTGGCAGCCATGACCCCTCCCCAAGCTGTGGTTGCACCAGTGACAGAGCCAGAGGGCTGCGGTGCAATACCTGAGCCCTGGGGAAGCTGGAGAGTGTGGCGCGAAGCTCGTGGTTGGCTACACAGCAGGGGAGCTGCAGGCAAGGGGGCCTTCAGGGCTGTGGGGGAGCACGTCTGCTCATCCTGCAGTCTGTGAGGCACAGTGGTGCCACTGAACCCAGGCAAGGGTGGCCCAGCAACAGCCCCGCAGCTGTCCCCACCACTTCCTGCATGCAGAGGGGTATGGCCATGTGGGGGCGATTTTCTGCCCCCCCATGACTAAATGGTCTCTGCTTGGGAACATATGACCCCACATGTCCCCATGGGCAGTACGCCACTGGGGGCTTACACTAGCTCTCAATGACATGCTATGAGGCAATCTTAGGGAGGAAGAAGTCCACCTGCCACCCATCCTTCCTTTCCTTCCCCCTCTTCCACCCCCATGTCTTCTCTTATTGTCCAAGCCAACCAAGCCTGGCAGGGCAACAAAGTCTAGGAATGGGGAGAGGAGGGGGAAAAAATGAAGATCCACTTGGTGGTGGCGGCCACAGTGCTTGCCTGCTAACTGGAATATAAATACACATCCGATGGTTTCAGCAGGTCTGCCAGACAACATGACACACATACCTAAGTGTAAATGTGGAAAATGTCATCTCTAATTCGATTATCATTCAAATAAGGCATTAATCTTCTACTCTGTTTAGGATTTGGTGCAAACACCATCTTCTTTGCTCAGAGGCTTCCTTGCATACCCCACTGCTGCTTCACTTCCTAGCATGATTTTGTAATTAGGCTAGAGCATCCGAATAACACAATGAGCTGCAATCACTTTGGCTGATACTCAGCGAAGTTTACACCTAATCAATCACTAATCAAATATGCAAACATGAATGAGCCTGTCCTGATTCATTATGAACACTTCAATTCCCAGGTTGCAGGATTTTAAGGTTCACTTTCTATCCCTTTTCCATTCCAACAGTCTTCCAAGAAGCTCGGGACAGCTTACAGGGCTGTCCAGTCCTCTAGGAATGTGGCAGACTTCATAGCAAACACATCCAGCAGGCAAATGTGCCGTGTTCAGCCACCCGCATCACGCATAAGCCAAGCCTTCAGTTTGTTTGCCAGACTGGCCTCCAAGCCAAACAGCTACCAAAAGGCTTTGTGGCTATGAGGCAGCTGTCATACTGGTTTTCTTTCCTAGGCTTTCCGTAAGGTTGTGAAAAGGAATGCTCGGACATAGTCACGAATGGAAAAGACTTAAAAAATACAAGACAAGGGTGTGTTGTTTTTTTAAAAAAAATAATCATTGTCGAAGGCTTTCACGGCCGGAATCACTTGGGTGCTGTGTGGTTTCCGGGCTGTATGGCCGTGTTCTAGCAGCATTCTCTCCTGACGTTTCACCTGCATCTGTGGCTGGCATGATGCCAGCCACAGATGCAGGCGAAACGTCAGGAGAGAATGCTGCTAGAACATGGCCATACAGCCCGGAAACCACACAGCACCTAAATAATCATTGTTTGACTGATTTTCCCACTTTCTCTTCTGAAGTCCAAGATGTGTGGAATTGGCATGAGGGATAGGGTGGTGATAAACAGAACTCCCACTGAAGCATGCAAGAACATATATGCATGAAACATCACTGACTGCACTGCCTGGATATGCAAAAAGTAACCAAGCAAACAGGCTCAAATGTCTTCTCACAAACAGGCATTCTAGTAGACAAAAACCAGTAGACAAAAACCAGGGAAACCACCAGGGAACCAAACATGATCTGTCCCAATGGATGTTCAAGCATCCCTAATCTCCTCTGTTTTATGCTCAGAACAGTCCTTTGAAGTAGGCCAGGCTGACAGAATGTGACTGATCTAGGCCTACATCATAACAGACTGGTCCAGGAAAATGCACTGTGTTTGCCCTTAATGTAATACCACATCCTGCCTTGTTTAACATATTACTTTTATTTATTTATTTATTTTTCAGATTTTTAGACCGCCCCATCCCCTAGGGGCTCTGGGCGGTGTACAACACGATAACCATTGTATACAGATAAAAACAGTTAAAACCTTTAAAAGCAGCAGTGGATAAAAGACTAAAAAGAATAATTAAATTAATTTGTAAGATGGCGTCCGACAATCTAATTTGTTCAGATAACAGACTTGTTTCAAATTTCTGCAACCCTAGGCCTTGTAATTACTTATTAGACGTATCAGCCTATTGATTGCATTGGGATTTATTTATGTACAGCCAATGTGGTGAAATCTCTTTAACGCTTGTAGTTACAAAGTCTGGTCATCACCAGACACAGGCAGAGGTGGGATCCAGCAGGTTCTCACAGGTTCCCGAGAGTAGGTTACTAATTATTTGTGTGTGCCGAGAGGGGGTTACTAATTGGTGATTTTGCCATGTGATTTTTGCCTTAGTTACGCCCCTCCTCTCAGCAGTAGCGCGCAGAACTTGAAGCAGCCTAGCAGGAGGTGCACCTGCGTGCGTAGCAGCCTGCGCCTGCGTGCATTCGTTTCCCGCCCAAGGACCGGCGCAGCGGCTGCGTCCTTGCCAGCAGCATTCCCGCCCAGGAATGCCCCGCCCTTGAAATGCCCGGCCACGCCCCCGTCATGCCCCGCCCAGCCCCATTGGCACTACGCCACAGTTTGAATCCCACCACCATGGGAACCTGTTACTAAAATTTTTGGATCCCACCACTGGACACAGGCCTCATAAGACTCTCCTTTCCCAGAGGTAGAGTTAAACCACTCTGCCACACTGCCAGGCAGAGCTATACATAAACTTGTGTACTCCTTTGCTGAGCGAATTCCCCTCTCTTGTTTGCACTCTTCCTGTGGCAGCCCTCAACCCTCCTCTGGAAGGAGACTGAATACTAAAGAAGCACACCAATAAACTCAGTTGTCAAAGCAGCTGAGTGCTTGTTTACCTCTCAGGTGCATGACAGCCTCATGTTTGACTTCATCACACCATGTCTTGGCGACAATCAGCAATTAAAAAAATAAACTAATGACTTTAGCTTCAGGAGCAAGATGAGTTTTTTTTTAAGGATTAGACAAGTTAATGGGAAACAAATGAGACAATGTACATTAACCAAGATAAGTCAAATAGAGCCTCCATAATTAGAGGTAGAGGCAAACAATAGAAAGATCCCTTAATATAGGGGGAAACTGTTATTTGCAGCTAACTTTAATAATTTGGCTTCTACATTCCAAACCAACCACCATTTCCAAACAGTCTTCAAGGGTAGCCCTACATATAACATATTACCGTAATCAAGACAGGAATTTAACCAGAACATGTATAACTTTAGTCAGTTCATTTTTTTGGCCTGCTTGTGATCTTCCCATAAGCTGGTCTGTCTTTAAAAAGGGGTGTAGGACATCAAGTCGGTTCTTAGATTCTTTCTGAGGTTTCCTTGCTTCTTTTTGGAAAGACCTGCTGTTTGTGCAGATGCATCAAGTATCAAGGGCACCTCATTTCCTGATGGGGTACACATTGAAGGCAGCAGCAGGACAGCAAGATGTGGTTCTTGTTTAGGGCAGGCAGATTCAGACATAGCTCCTCCCCACAAAAAGCTCTCCCTTGCCTTCTTCTCTTCTCCCAGCATAGCTATTCCCCACCAGTCAGTCCTCCAGTGTTCCATGTGTACTCGCAGTGTTCCCCACTATTTATTTCTTGCCGCAATGGATTTGGTACTACTGATGTGCACATGCAGCTGCCTAATATCAGGTCAGATCATTCATCTATCAAAGTCAGTGTTGTCCTGGTTAGGAGAGGCTTTCCATGATCTCATCAGGAAGAGGCCATTCATATAATCTTCAACCTGACCCTTTTAACTGGAAATCCTGTGGATTGACCCTGGGAGCTTGTGTATGCGTAGCAGATATTTCATCACCAAGCTATGGTCCCTTCCTGAGAACAGCTGCGATTTCCATTCAGCATCATTTACTATCAGGTAAGAAGTTATGTGGACAAGTTATGAGATGGCTATACTTACATAGGTGCAAATGAACATCATTTTTTAAAAAATCATTATCTCTACAAATCTTTTCAAACGGCAAAAGGCTAGTCAGGGACAGGTGCCAGAAAGTAGACCTATTTGCAGTGTGCGCACTTGCCTCACCAACATCTGGAAATAAGTCCTGACTTGTAAGCAAGCTTTAATTCTGGCAGATTTCCTGTATTGCAGTATTGTGCAGGGTTTGTGTGTCATAGAACATGGCTCCCACCTTTGTAGAACTTACTTCCTAGGCTAAAGAAGTGACTGAACAAAAAGGGAACTGAGAGCTATGTAATGCTTATTAACATGAAAGGTACATGAAAGGAATGTATGTGCTTTGTAAATTATAATTTGAAGTTTGGCATTTAATGGTTCAATCAGATTCAGTTGTCCAAAATAAAACTGACCAATTTAAAAAGGTGTCCTCAGACAGGCAATATTTTTTTTAATACTGTTTTAATATAAGTATTTGTAAATACTATAGAGGAGCTGCGCGGCGTAGTGGTTAAGTGCTTGCACTGCCACTCACACAGTCAGGAGTTTGAGCCCCCTGTGAGACAGATATCCTGTCAGCTGGCTCATGGTCAACTCAGCCATCCATCCATCCATTCCTTGGTCGGTAAATGAGTACCTAGCACACAGCTAGGGGGTAAAGAATAGCCAGGAAAAGCAATGACAAACTACCCCACAAAAATGACTTGCCTATGAAATCACTGCTTGCAGTGGTACCCCAGGGTTGAACACGACTGAAGGGGAAACTTTACCTTTTAAATACTATAGATGGTAAGTGTTATCTTGGAAGAGGCATTCCTCTTCTCTCACACAAGATGGTGTTGCCATGGCACACACACACAAATAAATAATCTAAGGCAGGCGGGTGCTATGGTGCCCACTGATACTTTTCCTGGTGACTGCCAAGTGTTTTTAGTAAGTAGATTGTGTCAGGTGGGGCTTTTGCCCAGCAAAGTTTCTGATTAGCTATTGGAAATTCGATTGGCAGATTTCAGATTTCCAAA
Source organism: Sphaerodactylus townsendi (assembly GCF_021028975.2). NCBI lineage: Eukaryota > Metazoa > Chordata > Lepidosauria > Squamata > Sphaerodactylidae > Sphaerodactylus > Sphaerodactylus townsendi. The sequence continues at coordinate 143,324,663 of NC_059425.1, forward strand.
AATGTTCCTTTGGCACCAGTTGTCTCTTCAGCACAAGGATCTGCACTGTGTGATGGAAGGTAAGCTGTAACAGCCACTGGTGGCTGGCTCTGCCTCTGCCTCCTATTCCATGACTGCCATTTTGTGACTGCACCTACCACTGTGTCAAAATTCCAATGGTGCCACCAGGCTCCAAAAGATTGGGCACCCTTGCTCTAAGGAAAAACAAAATAAGGTATAATTTTGCTTCAGAACTCTTAGGCAATTTTCATTGGTTAATCAACTGAAACTCCTGTAATCATCAGTTGTGATTTTGTTTTAGTGTGCCAGCCCTATTATTTCTTTCACCTTCAAAGCTCAGATGCAAAGGAAAGAGAAACTTTTAAAGCAACTCAGCTTTAAAATTAAATTACCACAAGTATTTTAAGAGGTAGAAAAACCACACAACATCAGTTAGCATGGCTGGTTATTGCTACTTTGAGCCATGAGGAATTGATCTTACTTCTCTTACGCAGGTGACATTTTAGGCTGGTGCTGAATTAAAACCTGCAATTGGAAATAGACTATTTTCATTAGCTTTATGAAAGTTGATCAAGGGATTCATTATAAAATAAATTACTTCTTCCCCTCTGCAATGTTAAATTCAAACATTTCAGTTTCACCTTCAAATATCTGTGGTTTGATCATACTGTAATCACATCCTCTGACTTCAGTGTGCTGAGTATAGAGGTGGATTTATGCACAAGTGAAGTAAATTGCATTTTAGGGCCTCATTAAGAGGGGCCTGGGGAGGATGGCTAATACCATGAAGCCTCTTAAACCTGGCATAGTTTAGGGTCTGAGTATATCTTATTCCAGCCCTAAGTGTGTGTCCCTCTCCAACCCTACTTTCAAGCATATATGGGGGAAGATATGGAGCTAAGTACAGTTCATGGGAGGAAAGACGTTTAAGCAAATTGACCTGTTGGAAAATAACTAACTAGCGCATGCTAATAAGAGGTAACAGAAGGAAAAGTACTACGATTTCCCTCTTTTGGGAAGCTATGTGCAAAGGTCTTGGGAGATGGCTGGGAGATGGGACTGATACGCCAATATATAGGTGACACCCAGCTCTCTATCTTTCCATTTTATCAGAGTCAAGAGAGGTACAGTTATGGACTGGATGAGGACTAACAAACTGGGACTGAATCTAGACAAAAAGAAGGTTCTCTGTGTTCTGAGCTCCCGAATCCATGAGGTCATGGGGCAATGGGTTCTGGAAAGAATTGTATTGTCCCAGAAGGAGTGAGATTGGGGGTGCTTCTGGATTCACCACTATCCTTTGAGGTTCAGGTGACAGCAGTGGCCATGAGTGGCTTCTAGCAGCTCCATCTGGTTCACCAGCTCTGCCCATTTTTGGACAAAGGGAACATGAACACAGGGTTACATGCTGTCAGAACTGGCTGCCGCCTGGCCTGGCATCACCAGGCTGGCACCAAGGTCACACCTGCACTTGCTGTTATCTGTATGTTAATGGGCCATTCTGTTTCAATTGCTGTGCTTGTAACCTAGTAAAGTATGCATCCCTCCTTCCTCCCCCTCCCTGAGGCTGGAATGAGTCTATTGCTGTCCTTGAGTTTGGAACACATAACAATACTGATCTAAACATTGTCCTTTTCTTATTCTTGCTATTGTGGGAACAGGTGAGAGGAGGGAGACCGAGAAAGTGGGAGAGTTTGGAGATATATGCTAGCTGTAAAAGCCAGGGCCCCAGCTCTGGCTTTCTGCAACTAAGGTCCTGACATGGTTCAATAAAGTTATTGAACCTTCCTGATTCTCAATTATTGACTGGAGTAACAGACCCTTACACATGCTCTAGTGGCCTCTCAATTGGACTACTATAATGCACTCTACATGGGGCTACCTTTGAAGATAGTCCAGAAGCTGGAGCAACTAGGCTGTTAGCTGGTACATCTGATTGGTATGCACATCATGCCAGAATGGAACTGCATTGGCTCCTGATTTGCTCCTGGGCCCAATTCGAGGTGTTGATGTTGATGTACACATCCCTAAATGGCTTGGACCCTGACTATCCGAAGAAGCGCCTGCACCCATATGTACCTGCATGGGCAATGAGGTCAGAGCCCTCCAGGGATGGAATGGTATAGAAGTCAGATAAACAAGCAAATAAATAAATAAATAAAAAAGGGGAAGGTACTTCTAATGGTACCTTGCTGTGCTGAGGTGTAGGAGGTGGGATACGTGGGAAGGCTTTCTCCATGATTGTCCTTAGGCTCTGGAATTGTCTGTCCTTGGAGATTTGCCATGCACCTACATTTTGTGGGTTCAGGTGCATGGCAACAACCTTCCTTTTTGTCCAGGCATTTGGTTAGCCTCCCTAGAAACCCCCTCCACAGTTGCTGGTCTAGGGCAGGGGTAGGGAACCTGCGGCTCTCCAGATGTTCAGGAACTACAATTCCCATCAGCCCCTACCAGCATGGCCAATTGGCCATGCTGACAGAGGCTGATGGGAATTGTAGTTCCTGAACATCTGGAGAGCCGCAGGTTCCCTACCCCTGGTCTAGGGGGTGGGACTGGGGGAGTTGGGGTGAGGGTAGAGATTATTTCAGGGCTATTTTATTGTAGTTTTAATTGTTGTATTTTATTGATGGTGTTTTATTGTGTTTTTTATTGTTTTTAACTTATGTAAACTGCCTATAAACACTAATATGAGGCAGGGTAAAAATACTTACAAATAAATTAATAAATGGAGACAATAAAATGGTCGACATGGACCAGATATTACGGTCTGTTATGTTAGTTTGGGTCATTAATGTCAAGGGCCTAAGCATTTTTTATTTACAACAGAATTTACTTACAACAGAATTTTAAATATATTGTTACCAATTAAATTTGAAATATATTTGAATTGTAACCCAAACCTCAACACTGATTTTTTTTGAGATGTCATAAGTGTTTTCCACATGGACCATATATCCTGGGATAAGGAGGTTAAACATTTCAGTTCGGCCAAGACTTCCACATGGCTTCTGGGTCCAACTTGGGTCCACCCCATGAGATTTCCCTTGTCCCACGGCTTTCAAAAAATGATAAATTGGCGGTTCTTTTTTTTTAAAAAAACCACACCACTCTCGCTCCCATGCAAACACTGCAGGAGATGGACCAGTTTATCTTTCCCACCTCACCGCCTGCTCGCCTCGCCCCACAGCTGCGGCCAATCAGAACATCGGAAAAATAGGTCTGTTCGTGCATGCACAGAAATGTTGCCATGGAAAATGAAACTAAACCGGGGGCCATGCATAATCACCTGGAGTTCTTCCTCTTGGTCTGATTGTGGAAACGGGCAGCCGTGCAGAGGGAGAAACTGAAATAAAAACATTCCGGTATATATGATCCTGGTTCCCTGCCCCCCCCCCCCCCGGGATATTATGTCCATCCAGAAAACGCTATAGAAATGTTGCAAAAACTTCTTGAGTGAGCAATCTTCTGTTTTAGTAAGGAACTTGAACAAAAAGTGGTTTGCAATGCATTATAAGATTTTTCTATTGTCTTCTAATAAGTAGTCTCTTTTGAGTCTCTTTAAAACACATGCATTCATGCAGGAACCTACATATTAGTTTGCTCACTTATTCCTGTTGGCATTTATTTTATTTTATTTCATTCAGTAAAACAGTGGTTCATAATTATGTTGTTTGTAGAAATATTCTTTTGCCATAGCCGCCCACATTACAAGTTACATTACACTATATTTTTATTTATATTTTCATGCCTAATACTCCACTGTTTCCCCACTTTTACTAATTACTTTGAAAAAAATAGGCAATCTGGTTCGAACAGATGTGAGGACTTCAGGGACTTCCACATTATAAGTGGAAAATACCTTCTGACTGCTTCATTCTCTCTGTTCTCCTTTGTTCAGAGGCTTATGGACAAAGCCAGCCCTGCCAATCACTTTAGTCAGCAAATATGGGGCAGGGTTGATTTTTTATATATATATCAGAAGGAGGATATAATCTGGATTTTTGCCTGAGCCCCTGAATGGTTTTGGGTCATTAGAAAATAAAGATGAAAGTACAGTGAAGAAATATCTCTGACATGGATTAATTATTTCATAGAAGCCCTGTAACTACCCTGCCATAATCCCAACCAGAATTTATTCAGATGATATGGCCATTTTGTGCTTAGAAGGGGCAGGGGGGGGGGTGCCTTGCCTCTCTGATCACCCAGGGGGTTAGTATGCCTCCAGTGGGTGTCTGCATAAGGCTGCATAATAGAGTTGCTTGGCACGTGCAGCAAATTGTTGATTTCAACTCTGTATAGCAAACCAAGTAACTGTAACTTGTCGGAAATTCTAAACTTTCTGTACAAAACAAATTGCCATATAAATAGAAAATAATGGAATTGCTGAAATAAGATAGTAGGACTTTGCAAACAGAATGCTGCACCACATTTACTTAACAAATGTCAATTATGATCTAATGCAAGATCATTAATGCTCAAAAACTACAGAATCTCAGGGGTTGTTCACATGTAGGTTCTTATCACTTGCATTCTCAACTCCTAATTATGACGGACTGGCAGCTGAATCTATGAAGTGGCTTTTATATTTGAGGTGTTATGAAAGTTCTGTCTATATCAGAGATACTCACAGTGCAGCTTGGAGAAAGACACAGTGATGTTTACAACCAACCAAAAGAGCCACATGATTATTGGGTGTCCTGTGCACCACCTCACGAAATGCACACCTTCCCTTCAGTGAAATCAGGCTTCTCAGTGGAAAATGGGAGCTGCATTGGGAATTCATGCATGCACAGCTGTTGGTGGGTAGATGCTCCAGCTATGTTCTCAGTCGTGCCATCAAGAAGAGCAATGGAAAGTTGGAGTGTTGGCCAGCCCTTCTGACTCCAAACAGCCATACTCTACTAGTGGCTTAAAGGAAAGCTTGGAGTCAACTGGCATCTAAAATCTGTTGACTGGTCTTCTACAGCTATCATCATGGGATATGAGAGGCTTTTGACGAGCGTATTTTTACATTGTTCAGTTTGAATGCCCAATGCATAACATTCGTTCTAGACTAAGGTGACCAGATTGTCACCTTTTTAAACCAGGATGGGGGGCATGGCCGCAGGAGCGCACTGCCTTCTGGTGCGCTCCCCAGTTTCCCGCCCTGTGACAGGGCAGGAAAAGGGGAGCGCCCCAGAAGGCAAAATCGGGACAGTTATAAAACCCCGCGGGACAGATTGGTTTAAGGCGGGACTGTCCCGCCAAAAGTGAGACGTCTGGTCACCTTATTCTAGACTTCTCACTTTTCTCTCACTGAATGGAGGAGGGGCACTGCCAAAGTCACAGTTTGCTGAGAGTGTCAAAAATATAAATTGGGCTGCTCTACTGCTACTATTTCAGTGTTTAGTTCCCACAAAGTACTTATGCACTGTTTGAACAATCACGGTTACTAAGGGTTGTTTAGTGTATATTGAGAAGACCTGGAGATGGTAGTGGTATTTGTACAGGAAAAGTAAGAAGGAAAAAAATAATTGTTTAAAGTAAAAACAGACTTTGGAGGTTATCTAACACCTTTTAGGACTGCCCTCTCAATATCTAATGTTTCTTTTAAGCTAGAGGTACCAAGAACTGAACATAAGACTTGTCCATATGAGCCATGTGTCCTACCATTACCCCCACCCTGATTTATATACAATAATTAGTTAATATGTGTGATACATGAATCAGCCCTCATTCACTGCATGTTAGCTTAGCAGATATGTATTTCAAAGGTCCCTTGTTTGAAGATGGAGAATGGTTTGCTTCTCATTCACTGATGAATCCACATGACAAATGCACCTGATCTTGGTATTCAACAGCCAACAGAAGGCAGTAGAACAGATTTTCACACTGTGCTTCCTGATTCATTGTCAGATTTGGCAGAACTGAATATGCTAGTCTTGGCTACTTCCCCAATTCCTCCCCATGAAGAGATAAAAGCAGCTGGAAACATGCTTTACCTGGCTTTCTGACCCTTCTGCAAATTCACACAATTTAACAGGATCAAAAACAAACCTCGCACAGTTTTCATTGTCAGTTTTCTATTTCTAAATATATGCCCTTTATTTGGCACTTAATATGCTTGTTTCATAATACATGGATTGCCAATGATCCCAGTGAACACAAAAATTACACCTTTCTCCTCAGGTTGCTGAATAAATGCCAGTCTACTTGAATGCCAAAGGTCATGCTTTTCAATTGGTCCAATCCTGGTTGGCCCTCATAAATTGGGCCAGAATAGCAGATGGGCCTGCAGCAGTGTTCTATCTTAACACATTATTGCAGATTATAGTGACATTTTGAGTGCGGGTGGGATGCTGGTCCAGAGGTGGTAAAATATTGTCATCTGATGCCTATAATTTCAGTGGTTCATTATAATGGGTAGCAAATTCGTCACTTGAATTTCGGTGGAAATCTGTGTTTTTAAAGTTCTACTGAATGATTGTTTTAATTACCCAACTATCATTGATTACCAACCTCAAGGTAGGACCTGCATTTCTTTCTAGAGTAACACTCTATCTCCAGCTACAGAGACCAATTACCTTGGAGAAAGAAATGGCAGCTTTGGGAAGCAGAGAAACAGCAGTCCTACAGTGATGTCACACTTCTGCTGTGCTCCCTCCAATCCCCCAAACTCCACTCCCCCAGTGAGACCCCTAGATTCCCAGGAATATACTGAGTTGGAGTTAGCTATATCCAGCAATGTAATGTATGTTGCTAGAGGGTAAATATCTTTACAGAAACCACAAAGCAGCAATCATGATAAGGAAGCTTGAACAACATGTAATTAAAACAATTTGCTATGAAAGGTCATTGAATTTTTCTGAATGGAGCAATCATCAAATCCAGAGATACTGAAAACTAGAAATGACTTCTTGGTTTCCAGATTTAAAGCTCTAATACCTCATGGTCTTAATTGGGAGGACATTCATCATCAGTATATCTAGTTCTCCACATGGACAGTTCTGCAGATAAGTAGGCCTTTTCCATATGCACAGTTTACCATAAATGTTTCCAGTGGTCAAACCTTGTGTCCTGGAAACGTTTTCTGTGAAATCATTCTGCACATCTCCATTCCTGCTGTTATTTTTCCCCTTGTCTCCTATGTTTATTTATTTATTATTTATTACTGGGTTTTCTATACCCAGGGACATATGGGGTAATGCAGCCCCGAAGGTACAAGGGTCCCAGGCCGCGAAAGGCCTGAAAGGTCAGCACCCATACCTTGAAGATGATTTGGAACTCAACCAGGAGCCGATGCAGGCGATGCAGCACTGGTTGAATATGATCACTGAAGGCGCCCTCTGTGAGCAGGCGAGCCGCCGCGTGTTGGACCAGTTGTAACCTCTGGATCAAAGGCAAGGGTAGGCCCGCGTAGAGCGAGTTACAATAGTCCAACCTGGAGGTGACTGTTGCATGGATCACAGTGGCTAGGTCCGCGTGGGAGAGGAAGGGAGCCAGCCGCCGGGCCTGACGAAGATGGAAAAATGCAACCTGGGTTGTATGCGCCACCTGGGTCTCCATTGAGCCACCTGGTTGTATGGGCCACCTGGGTCTCCATTGGGCCACCTGGGTCTCCATGTGTGCTGTGGAAAGGGTGTTAGAGCTGCAGTAATGCACAATCATGTTGCATTTATTCCCCATATATTATTCCTAATAGCGGTGGGATGTCATCCATGATGCATTAAGAAAAACTCTCTCCCTTTTTCTTTTGAGCAGGCACTTAATCATTACTATCAAGTTACACTGAACTAACACTTGAAAAAAAAATGTCCCGGCCTCCATTTCTAGCACTGAGAACTACTTACACAAAATGGAAGCAAAAAAAAAAAAGACTGGATCAGACACCTTTACCTGAAGGAACAGAACCCCCCCCCCCCACACACACACACAAACACATTTTTCAGTCAACTTAGGCCCCTTCCGACGGGCCAATAAACATGGGTTAACAATGGTTTTAAAAAATCATTTTGGGGGGAACTTCACACAGATCCCACCCCTACAGTGAGTCTACCCCGTGTTATTTACCCAAACTGGGTTTTCTGAGAATTGCACTATCCGCAAGTCTTTTTAAAAATCCCGGGTTGCAGCCTCTTTATGCGGCTACACTTTCCTTTTAAAAAAAAAATCCCGGCTGACATCTGTGTAGCCACGCAGGTGCAAAGGGTTGTATCGTGAGACATCAGCATGGCTGTGGGGGTTTGCTTGTGCATGCCTGCATAGCTATGCACTGGTGGGAGGTAAATAAAAAAATTGATGCACCTCTGTGTAAAGGTGCAACAGCAACCTGTATTGTTTCCATGGGCTCCGATCGCTGCCTGCACGGAGGCATGCAAACGCGAAAACAGGAAAGCAAGTTACTCTGTCTCGACTGCAACCCGCTGTACATGTGCTCTGTGGAAAGGGCGTTAGAGCTGCAGTAATGCACAATCATTACTGTGGCATTCCCTTGTCAAATTCCTCCTGCAAAAGCAACTTCCTTTGTCAACTTCACTTACTCCTAAGTGTCAACACAGTGTATCTTTGCCTTAATGTTACTTCATTAATTCAAGATGAAATTGTCAAAGCTGACACAATCAACCTGTGCCTGTGCTCTAACGTTATATCACAAATACAATATGACAGAGAGAAAAACAATTTTAAAATTCCTTTCAAATATAAAGGAGAAAGAAGAGGAGAAATACTGAAGGGGAAGTTGGGTAACAACATGGGGGCTTGAGAAAGGGTCAGGTGTTTGGTCGGGTAGAGAAATAAAGACTGTTTTAAAATGCTCGCATGCTTAAGGAAAACTGGATTGAAAAAACATCATGGTAAAAGTGTTAAGGAAAACAATCAAGATAAAATAAAGGAAAAACATTTCTGGAACCAAGTAAAGGAAAAAATGTGTGAAATTAAAAAGGGAAAAACAGCATTTGGCGGCAAGAAATGTTGTAAACAACTTGTGTGGGAAAGGCCTCAAATTTGGAGACTGGAGCCATGAGCAAACAGAACAGATCTTTCTATGAACTGAAAAATGTTAAAGTAAAAGCACTTTCCCAGCTGTCAGTACACTTTAACCAGAAAGGCCAGAAATCGAACTTTCGGCCTTCTGCAAGCCAATCGTATATATACTCTCTGTCACTGAGCTTCAGTTCCTCTCCATGAACATTGGTATATACACAGAAATTTATTACTGGTACATATTGTTGTGGTTTTTAAAAACTGAGTTGTCTTTATGCAGATATTAAAAAGATAGGTGCTGAATGCTTGCAAGGGAGGTGGGGTGCAAAGAGTTCTTGCCTCAGTCTCTATTTTCTGTAGATATGCCACAGCCCACAGCATCACCATCTCAGGGGCTGGTCAGGCGAGGGAGCAGTGGTGAGGCTTGTGGCAATAGCAGTTCCTTCTCCCCAGAGGTGGGATCCAGCAGGTTCTCGCAGGTTCCCAAGAGTAGGTTACTAATTATTTGTGTGTGCTGAGAGGGGGTTACTAATTGGTGATTTTGCCACGTGATTTTTGCCTTAGTTACGCCCCTCCTCTCAGCAGTAGTGCGCAGAACTTGAAGCAGTCTAGCAGGAGGTGCACCAGTGTGCCCCACCCAGCCCCATCATGCCCCACCCAGCCCCATTGGCGCTATGCCACAGTTTGAATCCCACAACCATGGGAACCTGTTACTAAAATTTTTGGATCCCACTGCTGCTTCTCCCCCACCAACTGCACCAGGGCCACCCACTTCCCCTCCCTTGTGTTGCTACGTCACTGCCTCAGAGGTTGCTGAGGAGAGGCAGGGCTGGTGGCAGCAGCAAAGAGGTGGGAGGGATGAAATAAATTCTATCCATTTTCAGTAAGTTTTTAGATTTTTTTTTTGCAAACCTGGGGATGTTCCACAAACTTTTCAGAAAGACCTCCTTTCTCTCCATCTGGTCCTGATTCATGGATTTAACTATTTGCAGATGGGCCAAGCTGAGAATTAGATACAGGGATTTGACTACGGAGTGGTCTGAGCACAGGGCATCCTGTTTATTTATTAGAAAATTCCTATGCTGCCTCTTTAGAGACATTTTCAAGGTGGATCACAACATTTAAAAAATACAATAAAATAAAAAATAACATAAACTCATTAATAACAATACAAGCCACAATAAAAACAGCATAACTAACATTCAGCAGCCTAGAATGATATTCATAAAACAGTCCTCAGGATAGAAGTGGCAACTAAAAAATATGGAGCATGGCAGTTCAAGACCTGGGTAAAAAGAAATGTTTGACTTTGTATGCAAAGGATAGCAAGGCAGGTGCCAGGCAAGTCTTAGGGAGAGCGGAATTCCACAGGGTGGCGTTGCCTCAACTGAACAAGCCTTGTTTCTGGCCGCAACTCACCTCACTTTTGTAGGTGAGGACATGGAGAGCAAGTTTCAGGAAGAGGATTTTAATCAGTGGGCTGAACAGTACAGGAAGTATCATTAATCTTGAGCTTACTTAGGGTCAAGTGTGGTGTAATGGCTCCACCTAGAATCTGCATTGCTTTTTAGGAACATTTAACCAACCAAGGTTCAAACCTGTGCTCTGTCATAAAGCTCATTAATTGGCCTCTCTCAGTCTAGCCTACGTCACCGTGTAGCTATGGAAATCAAATGGAGGAGTGGAGAACCATAAGTGCCATCTCAGTACCTTAAGATGAAGAGTGGGATGAAAGACTAATAAGGATTGGAGTCCAATGTAAATGAACTTTCCCAAAGGAAAAGGGTACTACAATAAATAACTGCATGAGTATACACTTTGAGTATACGGGGCATATGTGGATACATAGCCCATGTGGATGTAAGCCCCAAGACACATATGGTGTACATGTGTGGAAGGGGAATGGCTGTCTTCTGACAAGCCCGTTGAGCCAGGTTCATCATCTGGAAATTTCAAAAGTTCTTATCACAGAAGGAGAAAAACATGTTTGAGTTCACTCTTCAGAAAAATCCTCGCTTATAGGTACCCCATCAGAAACAACAGCCTTGGGAGAATTAGTTGTACCTCTTCAGAACAAGAGGAACTGATTTAAAATGCATTTCTATCTCATTTCACAAACATATTCTTGTGTAGGTGTATTCAGTTGGTAATAGACAATTGGTAAAAAAGAACTGAACTATCACAAGAAATGTCTGATTATAGCTCCACAGAATACAGTACATGCTTTTGGCACCAGAATTAGGAACAAGCGGCAAATGCATTCTCCCCGCTTCAATTTTAACAAGTGCTCCCCACATAAAAGAAGATAAAAAATGTAAAAATATCCCTTGTTCCCTAACTTTCCTTTTGACTTCTGTGGTGTGTTCAAATATGTAGTCAGATGAATGGGACGACAACTTTTGGCTAGATGATGCAGGCCCCAGTATGCAGGCTTATGCCTCGACAGGGTAAAGAAGTAAGTTGTGGGGAGGGATCATATGTTTTCCCTATTTGGAGGAAGTACATTGTCATGTGTGATGCAAGATGTACACTTGCATGCATGGTTTATGTATCAAAACTAAGTAGATATGGGTACACACTTTGAGCATATCAGGAATACGTGGATATAAAGTCCATAGGGATGTAAACCCCAAGAAACATATGGTCTATGTGTTTAGAAGGGGAATGGAAGGGTAAAACTTTCCCGAGCACTCTAGCACATGTGGCAACTTCTTTTTGCTCCACGTACCCAAAATGAGATGTCCTGGGGACGTCTTTAAAAAAGCCAACTCTCATGTTTTTTCCAGACTGCACAGGCATCAGAGGAGAAAAGAGGCTTTCCCCCACTCAATTGTTTTCCCCACTCAACTGTTTCACCCTTGGCTTGCACCAGACAACTTGTGTGCAGCTGCCATTTGCTGAAGGTTGCCCCAGGATGGTTGTTCTGCAGGCTTTGATCCTCAGTACCTTTTCAGCCCTAAAAGTAAATAGTTGTACTCAGTTGGCCTTGCCAATTCCAGCAATATATAATTTTCCCATTTTAAAAAATATTTTTGATTTTTTTCTTCGCAAACATGAATACGAGAATCTGAGCCACTTGGAGGACTGGTCTACCATCCATTGAGAAGCATTGGGTAGACCTGTCCACCATGGTCTCAATGCTTTTCAATGGGAAGTACACCAGTCCTCTGGGCAGCTAAGATTCTCAAATTTGTGTCTGCTTTTCCTCACAGGCACCTCATCAAAAAAAATTTTTTTTTAAAGGAAACTATATATTGCCACAATTGGCAGGACTGCCTCTTTTCTCCTCTGATGCCTGTGCTGTCTAGAAAAAACATGAGAGGTGGCTTTTAAAAAGACATCCCCAGGCAGAGGCGGAGCTGCCAGGGGCAGGTGTGTGTGCGCGTGCGTTGCACTGGGCGCGTGCCTGGGGGCAGGGCGGAAAATCACCCTTCCCACTTACCTTAGTTAAACTGAACAGGCTGGAAAAGCGGCCTGTTCAGGATGAAAACAGCCTGGTAGAAACTACACTTCCCAGGAGACCTTGCGAGCCTAAGGTCTCATGGGAAGTGTAGTTCCCACCAGGCCATTTTCAGCCTGAAGGGAACAGGCTGCTTTTCCAGGCTGAACTAAGGTAAGGGCGGGGGCAGGGCGCCGCTGAGGGGGGAGGAAAACAGAGAGTGCGCACTGGGTGCAGGATGGCCCAGCTGTGCCTCTGTTCAGATCACCTTCTTTTGGGTGTGCAGAGTAAAAAGAAGTTGCCTCTTTTAAAGATATCTCCCAGACATCTTTTTTGTGCTGTGCTGAATGGACCATAGGTAGCACATTAAAAGTAAATGGAATGACTCTGAAGATGATTAAACTCTTGCAGTTTCTTTAACTGTGTGGAGCAATATGCCTAAATCGGATGAGGGGGAGAACAAAGGGAGAACACAAAGGAAACATTTCATGAGGAGCTGCCCTTCCTGCACTAACAAGCGTTGCACTGGAACTCCCTGCAAGTGGTGATGCCTCATTAACACTTCATTAACAGCTGTTCCTACTGAGCAAGTTCAATTAACATCCAGTTCATGTTTTGCCTCAACAATCGGCACATTTCCTGGAAGAACATATTTGTGTGCACAAGCCTTAGAAGTTATTTACCCTTATTGTACAGAGCTGGGTGTGTGGCAACGTTACTCTGCCACGCCAAGATTTTGGGGTGGAGGTGATGTCTGGAAATGATATTGTTGCTGGTGCTTCCCTCCACCCCCTCTGCCTCACTAGAGACTGAGCACGCTGCATTGTGCCAGGGAATCTTTATTCTCTTTTCTTTCCTGTAGCTGTTTACAGAAGGGACATTTAAAAAATTTTTTGTGTGTTTTGGGCCTGGAAGTGGAATGATAAATGTGTGAACTGGAATACACAATTTAAAACATCCAGCAAGAGAAATTGCGTGGTTGTTCTAAGGTGTGCATCTAGTCTCTCTGTTTTCCCTTTCAAGCAACACATTCTTGCTTTTCCATGCTGTTTACAATCTGATAAATGAGCAAGTCAAAGAAGGGAACATCTAGAAACACTATAAATTCTATGAAAAATTGAAAAGAATTCCCCAGTGAACACAAAGTCTTTAGAGAACAGAGAATGGTTTCTGGGGAGAAAGTCTACCCTCTAATAAAGAGCACTTGTCTCCACAGTTAGATGTTAAACCATCCAGCTTGTTTTTAGTTCAGTGCACATGGTTTTTTATGTTTTGTTTTAATATCAGAAGTGAAAAACAACATGCATTAGAATGCTGATTAACAGTTCAATTCTAAGGAAAGTTGCTACAGTCTAAACACATTCATTTCAATGGGCTTAGTCTAGAGTAACTAGGATTGCGCTAAGAAGAGTAGGAATAGGAAGTTGTAAGCCTCAATACCATTTGGGATCTGAAGGAAATGTGATTTTCCCAAGCACTTTCCTGATCACTGACGGTTTTCATGGCTGGAATCAACTGGCTGTTGTGGGTTTTTCGGGCTGCATGGCTGTGGTCTGATAGTTTTTGCTGCTAATGTTTCACCTGCATCTACAATTGGCATCTTCAGAGGCACGTCACGATAAGATATGTTCTTCTCCATGGCACAGTGAAGATGCCAGTCATAGATGCAGGTGAAATGTTAGGAGAAAAAAACTACCAGACCACAGCCACACAGCCTGGAAAACCCTCAACAGCCATTTTCCTGATTGTTGTGCACTTGTCTAAACAAACCTGACTCACAACGATCTGAGAATTATGTGACTGTCATTGTAGGAACACAGATGGGGTGTGGCTTCTGAAGACTGGTAGGAGGACCTAAATTGAGAAGAGTCTGAAGGAAGGGACTATGAATTTAATTGTGGAACCCTACCACCACAACCCCATAATTTTTGCACTGACTCTCTGTGTGTGCCATTTTTCCATTTTAAAACATCCAAATGGCGCTATTCTTTAGCCTGTTATGGGTAGCACAGACAAACTTCATGGTTTCTCTAATAGCAGAAATGGTGTGAAGAGGAATGTTAGTCCCCTTTTGATATGTCATTACCTTGATGAGTTTGTTCCCTCCTGGTGTCATTTGCCAATAAATAATACTTCAAAGGTTCATGGATCTTCCAACATGTTAAGCTTAGTCTTCAAACTGTGGGTACTTCCACGTCCACATGATATTAAAAGGAATACATGCTTGCAGTGCATTAATGTGGATTACTTGCCTTTGCTCATGAGTAAGTTCTCAGACTCCTCAGCTACTTCAATCATAAACCTTATTTAACAAACTGCAACCAGAAACTTTATTGCTTGTCGGTTCCTCTTCTTTTGTAATCTTTGCTTCCCATGAGTACAGTCCTGTTAAACCAAATGGTACACTTTCCACAAAACAATTCTGTATAAAACTGTCAGTATACAGTGACTGAGAGAGTGCCTCAAGACTGCTTATTTGTCCAATATCTCTTGGGTGATTAAAAAAAACCCCTGACTTCTTTGCAATAGAATATTTGATGAAGCAGCAGGTATTCTACCAGAAGAACGAAGTTCCTGACTTCATACTTTGGATGCTTGTAAAATAACATTGTCTCAATGACTCACCAGCAATTAGCCTTGTTGTTGTGGCTGCTACAGTAAAATTTCAACACAGGTTTAACGTAGAGCCCAATCCTGTAAGAGCTAAGCATGTTTCTTAAAAAAATCCATTGGGATTTTTTTTAAATCCATCAATTCTAGTATAAAAAATATCCATCAAATCTAATATACATTTCACAAAGTGAATTCCAGTTTTGGACTACAGAGTAAGACAAAGCATGTGACTTTATCCTTTGTAATGAGAAATAACAAAATAAGTACAGCTTTTAAAATGGAAAAAATGTGGTATACTTTAAAACGCATTTCATTATAACAGAAATTTTCAAGTATCAAAACATACATCGATCTTTCCCTCTGCTTGTCTTGCTAATCTACAGAAAACAAAGGGTGCCTGCCTGGAAAGTGGCCCTTTGTACCCAAACCTTTTTAAACATTTTGAGGCAGGAAATAGAAGAAGAAGAGTTTGGATTTATATCCCTTCCCTTTCTCTCCTGCAGGAGACTCAAAGGGGCTCACAATCTCCTTGCCCTTCCCCCCCTCACAACAAACACCCTGTGAGGTGGGTGGGGCTGAGAGAGCTCCGAGAAGCTGTGACTAGCCCAAGGTCACCCAGCTGGCATGTGTGGGAGCGTACAGGCTAATCTGAATTCCCCAGATAAGCCTCCCACAAAGCTCAGAAGCTGGCAGAGAGCTGGGAATCAAACCCGGTTCCTCCAGATTAGATACACGAGCTCTTAACGTCCTACGCCACTGCTGCTCTTCCTCCATTTCCTCCAAGGAGTTTCACATTTTCCCCAAATGTTTTATTTGCAGCCTTGAACTTTTAAAATGAATGTCCTCTTAAAATAATTTTTTGGTTGAAATGTTTTGAAAACGTCTTTAATTGCAGGATCTCTTTAAGATGCTTCCCATGCCTCTGTGCTGTCCCCAGACTTCCTCTTTGGTGCCATTGTCTGAGCTCACTCCGTTCCCACTCTCCTGTTTATTGTCATAGTGAGCATTGATTATATGAGGAATAGAGAAACAAAACATGAAGCTGGGAAGCACTGAAGCATTGATTTAAGAAATAAATCAAAATACGAAAAAAAAAACACCTAATGGTGACCATGGATCATTTTGAGATGAGTGCGGACTAACATCATGGTAAAGGGAGTGATTGAAAATGTTTTACAGATTTCAGGTGATTTGTGTAAAAAAAGGCCAGTGTTCACCCTGATCAGTTTTAGAATAGGAACAAGTAGCGAAGAAATACAGCCTCATTGGATCACTAGTCTGCATCCCCTACGGAAGCCTCTGTAGTGGCAGGTCAGCTGCATGTCAGTAATGCGACCAAATGCTTCTGGGTTTGGTCTCACACCAGATTTTAGGTAAAATAAAGCTTTATTAAAGAAGTTCAGAAAGTTGCTTAAAACAAAAGAACACAGTTTGGTAGCAACAGGATTCAAACAAAATAACAAAGCTAACTTACATACTAAAATCCTATCACAACATAGTTGATTCTTGAGGCCTGAAGTTTCTAGAGTTTAGAGTTTCTTTCCAGCTGTACAGGTGTGGGAAGGGGAAGAAGGGGAAGAAAAAAGGGACATAGACTGTTCTGGCAATTGCATATTTATGGAAAATGTTAGCCATTACCTTGTGACCTCCCGTCCCAACCCATCCCAACAGAAACTTCCAGCTGGACTGCATGATTAAATTGCACCTGCCTGGTAACTGTCCTTGAGATAAATGGCTGTGAGGGGGCTGTACTCTGGACCTGCAAAGACAAAACTAGCTAAAGCTGGAAAATTCCTCCAAGATTGATACTTTCTTGATAGCCTCTTGCGCATTTAAAGGGGAAATCAACTGTGGAAACCTGATTACACACTTGGACTGGCCTTCACTTCTTTGGGGGCATCTAAAACATATCTAAAGTTCATCTTTTACAAGCGGATGATCTGTGAGGATTTGTAGTGAAAGGGAATGTACTTTTCCCACTCCTTTTCTCCTTGCTTCCCCCCCACATGCCTGCAGCCCCGCCCCTTTCCTTTTCTCCCTCACATCTCTCTCTCTCCCATCTCTATGGCAGCCTCTGCCCTCATCCACACACTTTACTTTTTCACTTTTTTCACTTTTCCTCCCTGCCTTTTATCTTCCTTTTCTCCCGTGTTTTACCTAATGTTGTCCCTGTTGCTTTCCTAAGCTCCAAGGTAGCTCAGACTTCAGAGCTTCAGCAATGGTCACCATGTTCTCACAACACAAGGCTAAACGAAACAATACAGCATCTCCTCTCCCCCCTGCCATTTTCCAACCTGAATTGGGACTGGAAAAATGGCACAGAGGAAGGAGGAGCCCCTCCTTTACTTATGCTACAGTGGCCTCCACAGGTCCTGTGGTGTAGTTCAAAGGAATTCTTGGCTAGGAACTCACTGCTTCAAAATGATTGGCTCGCCAGGGCATCCCCAGAGACTCCTGTGTCATTTGTGGCTCACAGTCAGATGAGATGTTAGTGGCATGCTCTTTGTAAGCAAGCACACATTGCTTCATTGATTTTTTGTTTTTGTTTTTTAAAAAATCCTAATTTATTTGTTCCTATCAGCTGTTTAAGGGGAAGAGATACGTATATGCAAGAGACTGAAGGAATGAATGGATATGAACAAATCTGGCTTCTGCTCTCCCTTCCAAATAATTGGCTCCATTGTAACAAGATTATGTACATTCGACTCTAACTACAGAACATCTGTATGCCTCCACAGATGTTTGCAGCCTAGTTGGATTGGGTTGCTCCTTCCTGACAAACCTCCTTTACTAAATTTTGTACGTAACACAAAACTTCATTGCACTTAACTTTTTTTCTCTCAAACTCTGACACATTGCAGAAATGATTAGCAAAACATGATTTCTTCCTTGCAGATAGTACATTTTCTAGTTCTAACATTAAGCCAACAAAATAAGTAATTGAGACCTCTGTAACCTGACATGCCCACTATTGAATCTACTGATAATGAATATAATCATTTTAATGTATTATAAATCTCTTTTAAAAGGAAAACCCACACAGCTAATCATTATTTTCAAGACTGAGCAGAAATTTGTAGAAGCCTGATGCCAAGAACTACTGATCAGCTAGCAGTAGCACACCACGTACAGTTGCAAACTGTGTGGTATGAGTTGGTCCCTAATATGATGCAGTTACAACACACTGGGTACATGTAGGTAGGGTAGAAATTGCCAGCTGGCCATGAGAAGGATAATGATACAGTGGGGGTGGGGCGGATGGGACGATTTGCTTTCTAGTAAAATGTGGAGATACTTAATTTTTCAGCTTTATTGACCTTTGGAGTTTATTTTCCACTGACTAAATCAAGGGGAGCCAACCTTTGTGAGCTGGTGGGCACCTTTTTCTGACATAGGGTATGGACATAATCTTAAAATGGCTTCTCAAGAGGCACAGCTAACTTCGGAATGGCAGGGAACAAGGTTATGTATAACTACAATAGTAACTCTTCATCATTTCAATCAGAAGCTCTGTTCAACAGGATGCCTTTTAAAGTGAGCATATTATTAAAAATCTTTCTTACACAGTAATGCAGTGAAGTTCATTGTGCTGTGGAGGCAACTGTTGCTGACACAACTTTTAAAGACATTGCTAGGCCAATCCAATTTCCAGTGGCCAATCAGACGCCCTGCTGAACAAAAGTCCCACTTGGTCCCATCTATTTTCTAAAAATATTTGGTGAGTGCCAGAAAATGTGTCAGTGAGTGCCATAGCATTCATGGGTGCCACATTGGGGACTCATGCACTAAATATTGACTAGCACTTTTTATAGTGGGGTTTCAATTAAAGTCTGGCTGCATGTGCACCACTTGATTACTGACGATTTGATGAATGGCAACATTTGATCAATGTGTGACCTGGCCACTGAATAGCACTATGTGTAAGGGTATATGAACATATGTTGTCATGCTAACACAATGAATTTACACATCTGTGTGGCACAAAAGAGTTATTTAGCTATGGATGCTGTCTTGTATTGTTCACAACTATGCCGTAGGATTGGCATGCTTATTTCTATCTTACAAGTGTAGCTACAAGGTGGCAAACCAAAG
The DNA here is from genome assembly GCF_021028975.2 of Sphaerodactylus townsendi. NCBI lineage: Eukaryota > Metazoa > Chordata > Lepidosauria > Squamata > Sphaerodactylidae > Sphaerodactylus > Sphaerodactylus townsendi. The sequence goes on from NC_059425.1 coordinate 143,343,768, forward strand.
AAGCCAAATTTTGAAGACAATAGGAATTATACTGTTGAGTTTTATGGGGCCTCTTTCAGACTTCTACAGAGAATTAGAGGTAGCACTCAGACTAGAGAATAGTACTCATCTGATTTGTCTCACCCATAGAAAACCATGGTGCTGAGGTTTCAAACTATAGCACTGTTCAGGCAGAACAGAAGTATTCTAGGGTCATCTCAAACAGAATATGCGGGAATGTGATTCTGAAAACACAGCATCTAGACTTATTTTAATCTAAGGAAACAAGGCAGGCCAGCTTCAAAAACTGATGTTCTACATTTGAGTGAGATTGTCCTTCTGTATCACACAAGTAGACTACACAATCCAATCCAATCTGTACTACCCTTGTACATACTATAGTTTTGATTCAAAATAAAAATAATGGATTTAAAATCCTAATTCGGTATCTAGTCATGAGAAGATTTGATGTTGGCTTAGGTAGAAGACATGCATCCATCTTGTGATGTATGGCTCAATCTGGGGGGGAGCAGCTTCAGGGACTGGCAGACAGACATGCCATCCACCACTAGCATATGGGGCACCCCCACTGGCATAAGAGATAAGGACACAGTCTAGGTGCCCTGAAGCTCTGTGGCTGCAAAACTGCAGAGCTACACTGGTGTCTGAGCAGATGCTGATGCAGGGGTGGACTGGGCTGGGACATTCTATGGGGTGGAGTCAACTTTAGTCGGTTTAGACCCAGGCTTTGGAGCTGGGAATGTTGCAGCCTGGGGCTTGGAGTTATGCCACCCCTTTTGGGCGTGGCATTACTTCATTTGCCTTCAAAAGGGTGGCATTACTTCATTTCAGGCTATGGAGGGCTTTCAAGGTGACATGGGGATTTTTCTTTGTTTCTGCCTCTCCATGCTACCTGAAAGCCCTCTAGAGGTGGCAGGGCAGTGTGGAGAATGGTGCCGTCCCTGACCGCCTATGCCTTATGTATTGGACTTCCCCTTTATTAACAATACTGTTTGTCTCAGCCCTAAACAATGTCATCAAACTTTGTTAAGAAACAGCAGGAAGAAGTATTTCCTTTTACCCCAAACTAGGGTGGCAGTAAAAGAAAAACTTGCATGTTTGTCTATAAATTGTATTTCTGTTGCAAGAAGAAAAAGCATAACACTCACACATAACAGAACTAATGTAGCGGTACTCTGACAAGTCCAATTTACATTGTCTGTTGCCTTCAAATAAGAGAAAAAATAGAATTGCTATCCAAACCTATTATTACATTTCAGAAATCATTAGTCTCACAGGAGTAATAAGTGTGCTATTAAAATTCTCAATGCATTTGCAGCTTCTGTGTTTTAAAGAAAACATTATAAATATGCAAATTTTAGATCAACAAATCCAAAATAAAATGCACTGAAAATACTGATATGTAGACAAAAGTTTATTTACACCATACAACATTTTAAATATTTTATACACAGCTGCAGCAGGAAAAGCTACTCTTGAGCTTCCCAGAGAAAACTGCAATAATAAAGATGTGAAATATATTATTCATATAAAAGTGAGATTATTACTTTATTGCATTTAAAGCAATGAAGAATGTAGCTCAACAGACATTCATTTAATGACGACAAAACTTTGCTTTTTTATATTATAAAGTAAAAAGTGTAGTAATGGCCAAACAGACTGTTATAAACTTTAAAAACTGCATAAATATATACATTGTGCTTCATGGTGAAGTTTTTTGAAAACTAAACCAAATGAAGCTGTTACAACATGAACCGTTGCTTGAGGTTTATCTATAAAGATTTACCTTACAAATCCATTCCACGGGTACTTACAAGACACGATGGTAAGAATTGTACACCTGGGTTCTCCACTAGTTTTGGCTAGTGGGACTATATCATACGAAAAGAAATCACTGACATTTGGCACATGAAGGTCCTGACACACAATTGCCACAATGTTCAGATAGGCATGTCAGGCTTCCCAAGTCTCTGGAGCGTCAGTGCAAATAAAATTGTTCTATGTTTTTGCTTTTGTTTCAGTTTGTTTGCATCTTTCGTTAAACCTCCGTTTGGAAATCACCTTCTTGTACATCTAGAGGCAAATTCAGACACTTCTCCCATTCTGATGGTCTTAGTTCTAATGCATCTTTTGCCTCTGAATCTAATACGTTTATTGTGGTATAATGTTGGTATTCGCTTGTGTTTTTGAAACTGTCCCAGGGAGCCTTGTTGGCTGCTGTTGGATTTTCCTATGAAAGTGAGAAGGCAGAAGGAAAACAAAATTAAGCTTCCTTTTTTTGAGTTTGGATCATTTGAAAACACACTCACACGAGAAACAGACGTCAAAGTGATAAGATGGCTTTGAAGAGAGCCAAACTGGCTGATGTTTAGAGTTGCTCATCTCGTTCCTTTCTATGAGCAATCAGTACATCGGAAGTCTTGCCAGCAGCACTGCCAACACAATTCCCAGCAGTTGGCTTGGAACAGAACATGCAAGGGCTCACTGACCACCAGTGACAGCTGTGGATTTAGTTGCCATTTCCTAACTGAGACTGAGAATCTATTTAGGCTAACGGTGACCCTGCAAGAAAACGTGCTGAAATGTTAATCTCTTCCATACACAGTAATGGGGCATAACATGCCCCAGATTCCAACTGTTCGTACACCATAAATGAATACAGATGCAGCAGGGAAAGAATAGGTTCTATCACTGGAGACCAGCTGTCTGCAGCCCTCCCCCTTTGTCTCTCTCTCATTCTAGGCATTGCTGCCATTTTGCTTGTAGAAAACTTGTACTTTTAACAAAGCAGTCTTAAGCAGTTACACTCTTCAAAGTCTATTACACTATTAATTTTATACCTAGACCAAATAATACTATTTTATAAAAGATGCATCTCAGGAAAAACTCAATTCTCAGGAAAACTCATGGTTTCATCGTTTCTGGAAATGTACATCTTGAGTCCTGTGTCCCTGAGAGGTAATTTTCTTCTCTATGGCCTTAAAGTTTAACCAATGCTGGGGGATGGGGAGGGACTACATTTACTGGATTTGTGTAAGGGTCTGTTACCCCAGTCAATAACAAGTCTCAAGAATGGTTCAGGAGCTTTATTAGAACTGTGTCAGCCCAACAGCCAGATAGCCGAAACTGAAGTTTGGCTCTCTGGCCCAGAGTATATACCTGTAAGTTACAGTTTGACTCATCCCAGAATCCCCCCTCCCTCGCATTCCCATAATATCAGCATGTGAAAGGACAGTGAGAAAGAGACATTGTTTTGGGGACAGGGAGGCTACTCCTTCAGGAAGGCAGATAAGAAGTAGCTGTTAAGCACTATTGCTAGTTACTTGCGAGCGAATGAAAGAGGCCCCATGGCCTTGGGCGATGAAATAGTTGGACCATCTGCTCCAAGGCTGTGTACGTGCGACCTGCCAGGCCAAGCATGGCGCAGGCCTGACAATCTATGTGGCAAGCATGTAAAATATAAAACTACAGAATGCCATTCTTGGTGACTGCCTACCAAGCCAGATGATTCTTCTTCTGGGAAGAGCACAAAAGTTTAATCTGGAATATGTGAGATTAGCAGAAGCTCTCTGTGATGAGGTTGATCAGCTTGGCATGTGTGAACTTACATTTATGCCATTCTTATGGATTTTAAGAGCTACTATAGGCTGATCTCTTTGAATCTCAGCAGATAAGCAGGGTTGGCCCTGGTTAGTACTTGGATGGGAGACCACCAAGGCATACGAGGGTTGCTATGCAGAGGAAAGAAATGGCAAACCACCTCTGTCAGTCTCTTGCCTTGAAAACCCTACTGATTGTAGGTGCTGGTGGAGGGAGGACCATACAGCTTTTCATGTACAATGTAGACAGCCACATAGCCCATTCCCATGCTGCATACAACAGTCCTGCTGAATCAGACCAGTGGTCCATCCAGACCAGCATCTTGTCTCACAGAGTGGCCAGCCAGTTTCCTCTTTACTGTCACCCTCCTGCATGTTGTTGCCTGGCAGCAGAATTTCTGGGACAGGAACAAACAATTTGGTGCCTGCCAATGTCACTTCTGGTAAACCAAAAGTGACACTGTCACGTTGAAGCAACAGGATTCACCCAAAACGGTTACCACCCATTTCCCTCTTGCCACTTTGCTGAGCAGCAGCAGAGAATGGGGGCCTACATTGGGGAGGGGGGTATAACAGGACACCTGTCCTCCCTCCCCACCCCCCCACTCCAACATGAAAGAACCATTAAAAGCATGATGGACATGGAAGAACTGGGTATGTGTAGATCCCTTTCTTCACCCAGGAAGGCGGGAAGGGTCATTTTACCCACACAACAGCTCTAGAAAGTAGGAAAAGCTATTAAGCAAAGCCTCACTCAAGGTGTCTCTCAGTGTACTTTAAACTGGGCCTAGAAGCACATTTTCTACAACCAATCTAATATTCTAACCATTTCACACTGTTTGCTCTCCAAGGGCAATTATTTTGAGGTTTTCTTAAATCTTGATTCTCAGTGAGAAAGGCAGACAGTAAAATAAAAAATAGTTGTGCAGTATAACTTATTGAAGTACATAATACGACAGCAACAAAAAAGTACTTACCATGCTGCCTGATTTTGGTACATCTCGAAATCTGTCTAGTGTCTGAAATTTTTGATTTAATTCCTGAAACAATTCCATGTGCCTCTTCCTCGTATGCATGACCTTCTGCAAAATGGAATATAATTGCTTAATATTTTACAATGAACCACGACATAGTTTTAAAAGAACCATTATTTCTTCCAACTTAATAAAGAAAATTTAATTTGTCTGGGTTGTCTCTTTTCTATAGACATAAGAAATGGAAATGAATTGCATTGGCTCCTGTTTGATCTTAGTAATACACTTCCTGGATTGGGTGTGTTGCCTTTTCTCTCTGCCTTTACTGAACTGCCAAAAACAGTAGCTATTTCTTTTGTCCCGCAACAGATGTGTCATGAATACAGCAGCCATGTCTGCAAAAGTTCTTCTTTGTCAGTTAACCAGTTTTGAAAGAAATGTGCACAATGCTGAAAACGTTAATGTTTTGGAAAATGGCATCATTCAATATTTAATAAGGTGAATGCAATGCTACCAGTACTGCTATGTGCTTCTCATTAAAATAACATCTGTCTGGAATCCAGCATCCAGAATTATCATTGTGATGGATTATGGCAGCGTCAAGGAGTCCCACTACTATGTATGTTCAGTCAACAGTAAGCCCCACAGTGCAGGATTTAACTGCCCCATAGACATGCCAAAGTGTGTGGGCTCCAAGACAGACTACACAAGATGTAAATCACAAGTCTCTGTGCATCCTTAAAGGCTTAGTTGCAAGTACAGTTGCCAGCCTCCGGGGGGGGGGGGGGGGCTTGGAGTTAGCCTGGAATTCTAACTGAGCTGCAGTCAGCTCTTCTGGAGAAAATGGCTGCTTCCAAGGGTGGACTAGACAACATCACATTCCTGCTGAGTTCCCTTCCCTCCCCAGTCTCCTCCCTCCAAGTCTGCAAGAATTTTCCAGTCCAGAGTTGGCAACTCGTAGGTACACCTAAATATTTTCCTTTAAAGGCCTGTGCTGCGAAGTTGTTATGATTTGTGGAATCACAAGGGGGTTGGAAGAGTAAACCCCTTCTCTCTGTTTGGCTCTGACCCAAATGGGGGCCTCAGACGCAGGCAATTAGTTTTAATTTTCAAATTGTTTATTATAGTTCCAACCCCCAAATAGAAAGAATTGAAATAACAAAATTTAACAACAATGACTGCAAATCTCTAAAAGGTTTCCAAATAAATATGTCAAGATGTCGAGATCAATAAATAGCTTAATACAAAATTGGTAAGAATTGTCAGGACTGCAACTCCCAGCATGCACTGGTTCCCGCCTTTTTGGAAAAAGAGCGGGAAAACAAACAGAGAAGCTACATCCCACCGGAGCTTCAGAACCAATGGGAGACCAGGAGCTGGGAGGAGGGGAAAAACACTTTCTCCCAAAAAAGTTTGAATAATAAGGCAGATCCAAATAATATATTTAAGAGACACGTCATGTGAGTAATAACACCAGACATTTTACTTGGTCCTTTACTTAAAATTGCTGTGGTGTCCAGTATATCCCACGTAATTTTTTGTGCGGAATAAGTCACAGCTTGAAGTCCATAGAAAAAAGTATAAGATTTAGGGCCATATCTCATTGTGTTAGCAAAAACAGGCCAATTTAGCTCCTTATTCCATTCATTTCTGAGGTTTTGCATATCATATTATTAACCAGCCTCAAATATTTATTAGCAAATATTGTAGACAGAGATTTTTCAGTCAAATGGAGATCCATGGTGAACACATGAAGTCACCTTATATTGAATCAGACCCAATGGAGTAGTGCCAAGGGGATAGGGGTGTGCACGATGCACCGGGCGTGCGCTGGTGCGAGGTGTGTGTGTTTCGGGACATGGTGGGGGTGGGCGGGAGCAGGACGGGGGAGCAGGGCATACACGTGCCCCGGGCTCTATTGTGCTATGTCCAACAATAGTGGACATGTAATGAAAAAGTTCTGCCCTAGACTGTGGCTGATTAATATGCTAATACAGTTATTTCTACAACCCCTGTTGTTGACATGAAACACTGTGGGGCTTTTAGAATAACACTAGGTCACATAGACCTGGAAAACAAAATCTTTTATGACACTCAGAATGCAGAACTTTTTATTGTCTCTGAAACCTAAACTTTCTCAGAATTATGATATATCATAGGGTAGTGCATGTGGGAAAATGAGGGGAGATGAAAATGATGTCAGATGTGTCCATGTGTTCCCCTTTGTGTCCATGGGAGAGTCACCAACCATTGTGCTATTCAGAGCCTTTAAACTGCTGATATTATAGGGAATGCTCCCCTCTAAATTACACAGAAAGTCTTGTGCAGTTTTTGTCGTTGTAGCTGCTATTGTGACTGTTAATGGCATGCATGACTAATGACATGCAATGGCAGCTGGGCTTCCATATGACAAGTTTCCTGGTAATTTCCTGGTAATTTCATCCCCACACATGACCAAGGTTTTTTCAGTTTTTTAAAAAAAATAAAATAAAATCAGCAATTGAATATTGCTATATTGTTACAATGATATAGTAAACTGTGTATTGCATTTTCTGAATTTCCCATTTTAATCTTTTTTAGTCTCTTTCATTGCAGAGTTATGGCTTTCATCTCATATATCCACAACGAAACTGGCTACAGTCTTTTTTATTTAAAAAAAGAAAGCTGGGGATTCAGAGAGCCTATTATATATTATAATTATATTTAATTACAATTTTTTTTAAACAAATCCTTCATTGGCAAAGGAGAAAGAGGGAAATGGCTGCCTTTTAGACAGGATTGGGAAAATCCAAACTTTCCTACCCACCCAGCAGCCATCCAGGCTTAAGTGTGATGTTTCTCAAATATTCACAGCAAAGAAAGTTTGGGAAAGATCAAAGAAAAGCCTTGGACACTTTGGGAAATGCATGAATGCACCACAAAGAAACATACCAACAGAACTGAACCAGGGGCAAACAACCTGTGTGGAAATGAAAATGACCTATTACTCCATGTCAGTGTGTATAAAGGAGATTCAGGATTTCCCCCCACAATTTATCAAATGATTTACTGTGTTGACATTTACCAAGTGTGAATGCAACTATCAACTTTCGTACTATATATTTTGACAGCACAAAGACTTCAGTCCTTCCTCATTTCAGAGTACTTTCATAAACATGCTTAGAACTGGGCTGCACAAGTACATAATATTGTTGTTCTGAATCTATTAGCACAAGATCAGGGATTATTAGAGCAATTCTGAATTTAAGGAAGTATATTGATAGATTAAATTTTGGATTCTGATGCCTAATGCAGGAACAACATGATTCACAATCTGGAAATGAGACCACAGCAAGCAATTATATACCAATTAACTTCACATGAAATGTGGGGAGAGAACAGGAAACAGTTCTGCATGATTCAGAGAGAGCCTTCTTGCAAAACGTCATGAGTCAAAGAGATAGCTGACCTAGATTTATGAAAGTAGTTTCGCATAAGTGACAAACTGGAGATTTGTGAGATATTAATATTACAGTTGCTAATGCTATGTAGCCAACTCATCCCTATATAAATTTAACAGTGTCTCAGAAGACTGGTTCCACTTCTCAGATGGATATTATTTTAAGTGAGGAGACCCACTTCAGGAAGTGAAACATTTTTCAAATGCAATTTTTTAAAAACACAAAATATCACTGGATTGGGGGGCTGTGTGGTTTCCGGGCTGCGTGGCCGTGTTCTAGCAGCATTCTGTCCTGACGTTTCGCTAGCATCTGTGGCTGGCATCTTCAGAGGATCTCTGAATTCAGAGGATTCAGAGGATGCCAGCCACAGATGCAGGCAAAACATCTGGAGAGAATGCTGCTAGAACACGGCCATACAGCCCGGAAACCACACAGCACCCCAGTGATTCTGGCCATGAAAGCCTTCGACAATACATTATCACTGGATTGTGAATGAAAGGCTACAATCAAGTTCAGTTACTGGTTAAAAAGCCAACAACCCTGAAGTAAACATTTCATGGCAAGGTTGGACAGGCTAGATCTCTAAGACCCAAATGACACAGACGGGCATGGGATAATCTGTGGTCACACATGCCATTGTAGATGAGAATTTCACAGTTTAAATTTTGCCATGAGGGCACAGCAGCAGCTTGAAACCTTGTTTTCAGGGGGGGCTGCTTTGACAATTGAAAAGGCATTTTGGGGGAAACCAAACTGCATGGCAGTAATGTGCCACAGCCCTTGCAGCAATTTTTAAACTACGGCACTTCAATTCTTGTTTAAAATGGTGTTGGCGATTGCAGATTGTCCCGTGCCAGCCTATAACATGCACTTTGGGTCTAATAAGATTCCAATCTAGGACTGCCAACTCTGGCTTAAGAAACCCTTAACAATTTGGGTATGATGCCTGGGGAGGACCAAATCAGGGTAATGGAGCGAGCTCAGCGGGGATATGGTGGTATAGATTCTGCCCTTCAGAGCTGCCATTTCCTTGGAGTTTACCCCTGTAATCAGGAGATCAGTTGTAATTCTGAGAAAACACTAGGCCTCACTCTGAGGTTGGTAACCCTAATTATAATCTTTAGGACACTAATTGGTTGATAACTTCCAATTAAATTAACAAGATTTAACTAAGCACAGTCCTGGGAGATTAGTGGACAGAAATTAACTGAACGGTAGCCTTTTAGGAGCTTCTAATGGGTTGGAGGCTGTAAAAATGTCTGCCCTGCTGAAAATGTCAGCCTTGCATTCCCCTTTTCCTCTCTCTTTGTAATTGCAGAGAAGCAAATGGGCGCCATGATGGTGATTTCCGCACAGCAGAAATAAAATGCCCTGCAGACATTTTAAATTGTCTGTTTTGGCTTTTCTAGTTCACACAAAGCCCGCCAAAAACAGCCCGCCAAAACATATCTTTTTTAACTCCCCTGCTGCTCAGAGCTCTTGTCAGTTTCATTGGTGCACGTGCTATTTTGTGTGCTGTTGAAGCAGAGACATAGCAAAGGAGAAAAGCGTCCAGTGCACTGGTGCGTCCTCCGCCCCGTCCCACCCTGGAACGCCCCCGCCCCACTCCAGAATGCTCTCGCCACATCCCCACAAGGGGCACGCGCCTGGTGTGTTGCACACCCCCGGTCCCCTCGGAGCTATGCCTCTGTGATGAAGAAATCCTCTGTGCCTCTGCCATTCGGTGAAGGTTTTCCACGGAGGTTTCCTGTGCTTGCAGCTCATCCGCACATGATTTCACTGTAAAAAGTACATGAATAAAATTTGTTCTACCTAGTGATGCTGTGCACATGTTGTTTTTCCTTTTTTTGTTTTGAGCGGAATGTCTGAAAAACCAAAAGTGATACAAATATGCACATATTGCAGACAGACCCCTCAAAACAAACAACAAGAAAAGAAAAACAACATGTGCATGGGATTGCTAGGCAAAACAAACTTTATTCATCTCCTTTTTACACAGAAATTGTGCGCAGATGAGCTCTAAGCATATGAAACCTGCATGGCAGGTGCAAATGGCGAAAATGAAAGTAGGAGGTTTGGATGGAGGAAATAAAGTGTTTCCTGCCTGCTTTTGTTCGTTCAGCAGGCAGGAAACATCTTCAACCCAGGTGAGGAAAAAATATTGCTGGTTAAGTGATTTTTGAAAAACCCTGATTGAATTGAATAAAATCTTCTCAAGGCATTTTAGGGGACAGAGTTGTGCAAACCTTATCCCCCAAACCCTTTTTGAAACATCCTCAAGATGTTTTATTTCTGCTGTGCAGAAATCACCGATGTTATTGTTTCTCTGCCCAGCAAAAAATAGCCTATGGGTAGGGCAAGGAAACTCACTAGGAGACTTCTTTATTTTCCTGAATATTTGCTACATGCAGAAGGTTCTGAATCACTCTATAGTACCAGACCTTAGGTATGAGTTATTTCTTCTTCTAATGCAATTCTGGGATGCAGCAATAAGAATATATTGTCTAGATCGAGGAAAGTAATTGTACCACTCTACTTTGGATTGGTCAGACCTCACTTTGAGTACTGTGCTCAGTTCTGCACTCCTCAATTGAAGAAGGATATTGATAAGCTGGAATATGTCCAGAGGAGGGCAACCAAAATGGTAAAAGGTCTGGAATCCATGCCCTATGAAGAGAGGCTTAGGGAGCTGGGGATGTTTAGTCTAGAGAAGAGAAGGTTAAAGGGGAGGGGATGATAGATATGTTTAAATATTTGAAGGGATGCCATGACAAAGAGGGACCAAGCTTGTTTTCTGCTGCCTCAGAGACTAGGACATGGAGTAATGGATTCAAGGTGCAGGAAAAGAGATTCCATCTAAACATTAGGAAGAACTTTATGACTGTCAGGGCTGTTTGACAGTGGAATTCACTGCCTTGGAGAGTTGTACAGTCTCCTTCTTTGGAGGTTTTTAAACAGAGGCGGAATTGGCATCTGCAAGGGGTGCTTTGATTGTGTGTTCCTGCATGGCAGGGGGTTGGACTTGATGGCCCTTTTGGTCTCTTCCAGCTCTATGATTCTCTCTTCCCTACCCTACCCTATGAGACAAAGGCCCTTTCTATACAATTAATTAAAAACATTTTGAGGCAGGAAATAAAATGTTCCCATTATGGAATTCTGCATTGTTTTTACCCCAAAATGTTTTATTTTTAGCCTCAAAATATTTCAAATGAATCCCCCTTTTAAAACGATTCTCTGGCTGAAATGTTTTGAAAACATCTTCAATAGCTGTGTGAACTATTGACTACATTTCCCATGCTTCTCTGCTTCCCTGAACTTCCTCCTTGAGGCTGCATTCTAATGTCTAATGTCACTCAGCTTCCCCTTGCCTATTTGTTTGCAGCATTTCTCTGTTCTTAATTTGGGGGGAGGGAGTCTTTGAAGCATCAAGTATATGAGGAGTATAGAATGCAACATGAGACTGTGAAGCATTGAAACATTGACACAATACAGAACTTAAAAAATGAAAAGGGAAAAAAAATCATGTAATGGTGACCAGGAGTTATTTCCAGGTAGTGAGTGCAGACAAAAGGGGGGGGGGATTGAAAATGTTTTACAAATGTTTTTCAAACATTTTAGGAAATTTGTGCAGAAAGGGAAGGCAAAAGAAGGCAGTGGGCAACTATTTTCCAACTATGTGTGGAAGATAATTGACTAGGAAATAATCTAGGGCAATTTCCTGGGGAATAAGCTGGTCTAGGCCAGAGGCGTAGCTAGGGAAAATGGAGCCTGGTGCAAAATCTGAGTTTTGCTGCCTTCCCCCACGATATTCATTTGTGTTTTTTGTATTTTCAGTGGGTTTTTTTTTCAGTTTTTGGTCTGCAGGGGATGCAGTTTTTAGGCTAGCAGCATCAAAATTTCAGGGTAACTTTAGGAGACTATCCTAATGATACCAGCCAGGTCTGGTGAAGTTTGGTTCAGGGGGTCCAAAGTTACGGACTCTCAAAGGTGTAGCCCCCATCTCCTATTAGCTCCCATTGGAAACAATGGGGGATGGGGCACCCCCTTTGGGAGTCCATAACTTTGAACCCCCTGAACCAAACCTCACCTAACTTGGGTGGTATCATCAGGAGAGTCCCCCGAAAACTCTCAGAAATTTTGGTGCTACTAGCCTAAAACCTGCGCCCCCTGCAGGTAAAAAACTGAAAAACACTAAAAATACCAAAAAACTGAAATTTTTGCTGCCCCCCAGGTGCGTGCCCAGTGCAACGCACACACCCTGGCCCCCTTGTAGTTCCGCCTCTGGTTTAGGCTCAACTCATAGTATCTCTCCAGCTAAGGGAGGATCACATTGATCCCCTGGCACTGCTGACTTTGCTCTTGGCCATCCTAATCCTGATGCTCAAACCAGGTACGTGGACCTTACAGCAGCTGGAAAACTGAGTGACAACTCTATTGTGGCTACACTGCCATCCATGCTCCTCATTTGTAGCCTCAGTGATGTTTGTGGTGCTCTGGTTCAGTGCTGCTTTCCAGAAGTTCCAAAAAGATGCAGCAGTTAGGAGACTTAACACAATGTACAGGCATTTTTATAGACACTTTGATAGACAACTGAAAATACATCACAAGAACAAAATGTTTTGGACATGCATGATATTATTTATTAGATTCAGAATCTGCTCTCCTTAGCAGCAGGAAGGATGTCTTCAAATCAGTTGCCATAGAGAAAAATTCTCAGAAAGAACCACACTGAATTTCTGACCTTCTAAAGGGCACCGTATGACTCACAATTCCTGCACAGTTCTGTGATTATATAATTTTTCCTTGTACTTAAAAAAAACTGTAATTGCTTGATTGGTTGGTGAATGTGTCTTGTGCTTCTTAGTATTCAGTTTCATAAATGTAGTTAAATGAGCACCTTTAAGAACTTTTTTCTTTCTGTTCACTGACAAAGTGGGCATAGTATTGGTGATCTAGTGAGTCCAAAATTTGAAACGCTTTAGTTTGTATTTGCCTTTTTTTCTCATTTCATGTACAAAATAGTCCTGTGTCAACAATAGTTCTTGTGAGATCAAGACATGGAGGGGGAGGGAATGAGAATATAAAGTAAAGTAAAGTTCCCTCTTCAGTCGTGATCGACCCTGGGGTACCACTGCAAGCAGTGATTTCATAGGCAAGCCATTTTTGTGGGGTAGTTTGCCATTGCTTTCCCCGGCTATTCTTTACCCCCTAGCTATGTGCTAGGTACTCATTTACCAACCAAGGAATGGATAGATGGCTGACCATGAGCCAGCTGCCAGGATATCTGACCCACAGGGGGCTCGAACTCCTGACCATATGAGTGGCAGTGCAAGCACTTAACCACTACGCCACGCGGCTCCTATAAAGTAGCAGGCTCCAAACTCCATCAGTGGGTGGAGGATTGCTGCTCTGTGCCTTGTCACCCCTAAAATTGTCATCTGCATATGGGTAATGTTTCTACAAAAGACCAGAATCATAATGAAGTCAACAAGCTATCAGTGCTTCTCTATTTCCACTTCATGAACTGGTCTGGTATTTCTATAGCACCAGGTACCATTTATTCTTCGGACATACTGATTATCAGCTTTCTCTTTGTGCTCAGGAAGGGGCCAGAGCAGGGGCCTGCAACCTGCGGCTCTCCAGATGTTCATGGACTACAATTCCCATCAGCCCCTGCCACCATGGTGGCAGGGGCTGATGGGAATTGTAGTCCATGAACATCTGGAGAGCCGCAGGTTGCAGACCCCTGGGCCAGAGGATCTGCTTGGCAGGCAGAAAGTCCACATTCAATCCTTGTTATCAACTGTTAAAAGTATCATGGAACATGTCTGGAGTTGTCAACTGGAAAAATTCCTCAAGATTTGGGGATATAGTCTATGGAGGATGGGGTATGAGGAGGGATCTCAGTGGGGAATAACATCACAGATTTTCGGCAGCATGGGATGGCAAAAAAACACACAAAAGCCTCTTTGTTGCTGGAAAGCCCTTATTGGTGGCATAAGTCCAAAGCTCTGGGTGCTGGTGTAGCAGAGGCAATAACTAGGAGGAAGCCGTTTAGCATCAGATCCTTCCCTGGCCTTGCCTCTGGACCACCCCTGCTACAGTGGCAGGGAGTGGTGGTGCAGGAATGCTGGTGCAGCACTCTGCGTCACATTCGACTGCTGTGGAGGCCCCGGTGGGCATCCCGCAGGTTGATCCATCCCTCCACAAGGCAAGTACCCAAGGACCCTGTACTGCCTGTGCTGCCTCCAGAAGGCAAATACCCAAGTCCCCTGTGCTGCCTCCAGCGGCAGATTTGCCCCCTCCCCGCTTCCCAGATGTGGCTCTTTGCCTTGTTAAAATGCTCAGAAACAAAGGGACAGTCTGCAAATTCTGCTTCCTTCATTTTGGCAACATTGCCTGGGAGAAGTCGTATCTGTAGAATTTCTGTCTCTCTTCCAACACTTAAAGATCACCTTAAATAGAGTCACTTTAAGAAGGAACTTGATATCCTATGGTGAATGAGGTGAAAAATAGTAATTGAGTACTAAGCAAACTCAATGGAGATAACGTATGCAGAAAGCTACCAATTATAATAGATTCCTGAATTTGCAAGATTTTCCATTCCACAGTCTGTGCTTCTTCCTCAATTCATGGCAATGTAGTCTATATTTTGAGGCTGCTCAGGAGTGTTATCAATTTCCAGGAAAACATCAGACCATAAAATCATTTCCTGTGCCAGTGATCCATTAACCCTACTCCAAATCAGATCATTTTGGTAATCTGTATCCAGTTGATGTACAATGCATATTTAATTTTACTTGCAATGAATGAAAAATTTGTCATACAAGTTAAGATCATCCATTGTGGGATCAAATGTTGCCGTGTAGTAATGGTGTTTGTGTGTGTGTGTGGGGGGGCAGTTTCTAATTTTCAGGTCCATACCATTATCCAGTGTTTTTAAGAAATCTAGTTGGAGGAACAGTATAGATTTTCTTGCACTAGAAGCACTTAATTATGAAAAACTGATGAAATTGCTTTGTTTTTCCTTTACTCTCTGCTTTAGAAAAAAGCCTCATGCGTTTTGCTCAGCACTAGAAACAAATCTGAATGACTGCTTGAATGTGTATTTTCAAAAGGAGATTGCTGTTCGCCAGTGACGAAGGCAGGGGGAACTGCACTGAGGGCATGAGCTACCCACATGTCCCTTTCTTTCCCGCTCCCGACATGCTCTACCCCTGAAACACCCCTGCCCCCACCCCGACACGTGATGGCAATAGTGGTGCTCGGGACAAGCCGCCCCGGATATCCCCATTGCCGCTACACGTCTGCTGTTTGCCCAGTAACCTTGGTGCAACTTGAGATGTTTGCTGTATTTAGAATGCCTCAATATACGGAGACTTTTACAACCTGCACTTAGAACATTGATACTTTACCCAAAACATCATTTTTCTCCCTCTTCACTTTTAACATTTTTTATACTAAACACATAGCCTTAAAAAGAATTTCTGGAAAACCTGAAAGATTACTCACTGCTCATACCATTTTAGCAGGTCTCAATGAAAAAATATTACACCAATGTTGTTTTTGCATTATTTTCTAATGGCTCAGTACCAGCCACCTGCTTTTTTGTCAGTTCTTGACACTACCATTTTGAACACAGCATTCTCATCACGTAAATGATAGTGGTGAAGCAGAGTCTTTCCTGAAATCCAAGAGGATTCTTCATAGCATATCTTGCCCTGTTTACTGTCTATGCATGTTCTCATTAATATGGATGATTTTTCAAGTTACAGTTAGTACATGCTTCTCAAACGATGACAAAGTGCTCCTAAGTGTATATTGGCTATGCAAACATTGTGAGGCTTCAGCTTCACAAGAACACATAATTAATTATATCAGGTAGTTAGCTTGCATGAACAGAAAACTTATGCACAAACCAACATCCCACAAATCTTTCTTATCCACCGAATCACTAGAAGTAAATGTGTGTGTGTGGTGGGGTGTGTGTGTGTGTAATGTTCACACCTCCACTCTTAACATATTTCTTGAAAGTGAAATCCATGGAAATCAATGATATTTATTTTAAATTAACAGATGTCACGTCAGGGTTGTGTTAACCCAATAAAACCCATTAATCTCATAGATCGTTCTAGTGAGTGATTATGTCAACGACTCAACTACCCTCAATGGATCTGGAGATAAAAATCAACTAAATAACACAGCCTGTGCTTATCACTTTCTTCTCCACCATTTAGCAATCTACAGTGCAATCCTCCAATTAGTTATTCCAATCTAAGCATACTGATTTCAGTGTGCATAGACTGGAGTAACTCCGTATAGGACTTCATTGTAAGCATAAATATAAAATGGCCTGAAGGCAGCTCAGTGTGAAAAACAGACGCTTACAATGTTTATGGTAAAGGAACCAGGGACAAAGCAAATAGTTTGCCCACAGAAGGTTGAATGCTTCTTCAGTTTAAAGTGTGTCAGCTGGCTGGGTTGAGAGCCTAAAGAATACTGCCAGTCAGAGACCCTACTGAGTGAAATGGACCAATGTTTGTAACTTTCCTGATCAGCCTGATCAGGTCTGGTCACCACTGGTGACCTGGTATTCTACGTTCACTGATGAGTCCCAGGGGCCAGAAATACCAGGTATAGGATCATGTGCAAAGGACATGACCACTTCTCTCTCTCTCTCTCTCTCTCTCTCTCTCTCTCTCTCTCTGGAGATGTCTGTGATGCATTCAGCCTTCGGTCTGTATTTCTAAAACAATGGGAATGGGATGCATGCATGATCCTCTGTGCTCCCTGACCAATGTCCACTTCAGCATGCAATGGGGCATTCTCATTATTAGTTGGAAAGTATCCAGGCTAGTGCCTTGTTAGCTGCCGGCGGGTTTCTTTAATCCAGTTCCAACCTCACAGTTCACCAATGGCCATCTTGCAGCAAAAGGTATTTAAAAGCATACAGAAGCTGTAGGCTTCTTCTCTCACAGGGGAAGCCATAATCCTCCAGAGAGGTGGCAACCTTGAAATTTAGTTCAATTTAATTTATGGGGAAGGGAAGGGGGTGAGCCAGAATGGTATAACGGTTAAGGTGTCAGACTAGGGTCTGGGAAATCCCCACTCTGACATGGAAACTTGCTGGGTGGCTTCAACCTTGGCAAGTATTTGGATGGGGGACTTGCAAGAAATACCAAGGTTGTGATATGGTGGCAGGCAGTGGTAAACCACTTCTGAATGTCCCTTGTCTTCAAAACCCCACTAGGGGTAGCTGTAAGTCAGCTGTGACTTGATGGAAAAGTAGGGAGGGATGGTTCATGCAGCTCTGAAGACGTGGAGCTGTGGAAATAGTTTTCCTTTAAATCTCTAGTTTTCTATTTCTTTTTGAATCTCAGCAAGAAAGGCAGACTATAAAGTAAGAAAGTAAATATAAATGGGACAAAGGGCAAATTTGCAAATACAAAAAATACAATTAAACTACAAAAGTTTTTATAAAGTGAAAGCATTTTCCCCACATTTACAATCCATTAAAGCAAACCTGCCCCATTCATTTTACTTTAAATCAAATGCAGTTTGAACTAGCAGCAATAGTAATGTAGGTAAACTTACTTCAAAGTCGAGGTCCGAATAACGTGATTTTCTTCTCTATTAAACACAGGAAGAGGAAAAAAGAACAACCATGTGAATTTTGAACTGCACTTGTTCTAAACATCTCTATTTTCCTTCACTTAACATTGATATTTTTAAGCTTAGTCTCCTTCAACATTTGGTGGAACTGTAGCAGTCTGTCAATACCAGATTCCATTTGCTTACCACATAGGGGACCTCCGTATCAAGATACCTTCTGTTAAATTACTGCTCCAGTTTTTTTCAAAAGCAACACATTACTGATAGTGTCCCAAACTATCTAGAATTGGGTTTTTGTTTTTACCGTTAGATAGTTTTCACAGTAATTTCACAAAGAGGTCCACATGGGTCTTGCCTGGGTGGACAATGGTATATACTTTTTTCAAATCATGGTTGGTATTTTTGAAAGGGAAATGCACAAAAATGTCTGCTGTGCATTGAACCATTTGCCTGTGCTTAGCCGTGTAGATCTACCCTAGAAACACCTGCTGACCACACACTTTCATCTGGCTACAGTGGTGTACCTGTTAGAGGGACATGTGGGGTCACATGTCCTCGGGTGCCACCCATTTGATCATGTGGGAGGCACAAAATCATGCCCCCCCCACATGATCAAGCCATGGTCAAGGTACAGACACCCCTGCTAGCACGGCAAGCCCCTTGAGTGAGGTAGGCACAGACTCCAATGGAGGTGTGGGGCCGCAGCAGCTGTTGCCAGGCCAGGAGACCACTGTGGCCCCACCAGGCACTCCTGGATGGGCCTATGGGAGGCTCCCAGTCAGGTGCTGGCCACCACTGCCTGCCGGCCCCCCACCTCTATCGGAGGTCATGCCTGCCTCACTCGAGGGCCTCAAGCAAGGCAGGCACAGCATCCAATGGAGGTGGAGGGCTGACAGCAGCTGGCACCAGGCTGGGAGCTTGCCGTGGGCCCTCTGAGTGCCCCTAAATGGGCCCACAGCAAGCTCCCAGCCCGGCATCAGCTGCTGCTGCCTGCCGGCCTCACCACTAATAGGGGCGCACTGGGGGGGATTGCCCCGGGCGCCATTTATTGCTGGTATACCTCTGTCTGGCTATCTTCTGACAAGAACGCCATTAAAACTTGGCCCCTGTTATTATAGAGATTTCAAAGCCTGCTTTTGGACCCAACAGTTTCATCTGTCCCAGCCTGGATCTGGCAACCTTCCCTCCACGCAATCCCCTTCTAGTGGGCGGGGGGGGGGTGCGGGGGGCTGGCTACCCTATACATAAAAGTTTGAACATTGAGAAGAGTGCTGTTTTGCCAAACATATAGGGAGATACAATGCCTTTGGACACCACATACTAAGTGCAGGTCAGTACAGAGGAATGATATGTGGCGTGATTTTGAGCTGGCAGATGCTGGTGGGGGAGACAACCTTTCTGAATTGTCATTTTTTATTACAAGAGGATTATCCAGTTGGCCTGTGAACAGTGCTCCTGTGAACTGGCCTGTGAATACCTGTGAACAGTCTTCCCATGACTGCAAGGGGCTGTCAAAAATGTTTCTCTATGTGGGCAGTCCCACACCCACTGGTGTGAAGGAGGATGCAGCTGAGAAATATCCCCTAAATGTACAATTGTTTAATAGCTGTGGTTCCCCACAAATGGGTTGGATCCTGCCAGGTTCTTGCTCAATGCTTCTCTTTGCTATAGTCCCTGCCCAGCATGGCTTTTGTGCAGGCAGGTTCTGCAGCGTCCTTTTTGAGTGGCTGAAGGGTACATGAACCCACACGTGAAGGTGATTTATTCTGAATCACATCATTGGTCCTTTGAGTTCAGTATTCTCTACTCAGACTGGCAGGTTTTCAGATAGCAGTCCTTCACATCACCTACTGTATGGTCCTTTTAACTAGAGATGCTGAGGATTGAAACTGGCACATTCTGCATGCCAAGCAGTTGCTTGATCACTGGACCACACCTTCTCCTTGTTTCATCAGTGGATCTAACTCAAAGTCCTCCCACCAGATATTGTGCCAATAGCTCAGAAATAGTTTTCTCCTGGACCTCCTCAGCAGCTACTTCCTCCCATGCCACCTCAGCAGCAGCTAGTAACCAATCACATCCTACCACAAGACAGCCTAGGATCCCAGTTCAGCCCTATGAGTCTCTCCCAGCAGCCATCTGGGGAAATAGTTTTCTCAATTGGATGAGTGAAACCAGCACCTGCCCAAGGTGACAGAGCATCATGGTAGAGATGTTTTTTTTTGTTTAAACTGCATTTTTGCTTTATTTTGAAAGCTGAGGGTCTCCACATATAGGAGAAAAGCAAAGCATAAATACTGAAATAATAAATACATTTTAAGTACAATATTCTGTTGCTTAGCAATGCTCTGTTACTAAGGATGTTATTCCCTTGCCATTGAACAAGCTTACTGCAGTAGGAATAGTATGTGGCATCTGTTTAAGTGAACAGTATTTTATTTTACTTCCGCAGAGGTCTCATTTTATCATCTTAATGCAGATATGCTAATGCAATCCTATAAAAATAAGTTTGGAATACCATCTCATTCCCAGCAATGCCCCCAACTTCACTGTAACATTTTTTGCCTTTTCAGTCCTTTCCCCTCTTCACTTTCAGAGGGGCTCCAAGAAGACCCCTTTTGTTCCAGCACAAAAAAGGAAGCATGGAGTGGCTGTGGAGCATCCAGTCTGGTGGTGGGTCAGAACTTCTGCTTTCTTCTGCCACCTGTCTCTGCTGTACTCACTGATCCTTCAACAGTCTATGTGGGGTTTCTATACCCCTTGTGAAAGCAGCCCTATGGCTGTGGGCCTGAATATGATAAGCCATATGGTAAGCCATTTGGCTCCCTTTGCCTGAACTTGTCAGTGTGATTTAGGGCATATGGCGCATGATAAATATGCCAAACGGAAAATGAACTTCTAATTGTTTTGGTTTTGTTTAAAGGGGAAAAGGATATGGAATGAACACATACCATGAATACTCTTAACACACTGTGCTGCCTGCTACCCTTTATTTAATAATACTGTGTTGATGACGTGAGAATCTTGGGGTTATTTTCAAAAGACAAAGATATGCATGGGGGGAATTCAGCTGTTCAGGAACAACTGATGTAAATCTGTCTGTGGGAATCATAATCAACCTTTTTTTGTAGAACCTTTTATATCATTTCAGTTGTGTGGCTTCTTAAAATGTATGAGTCCTGGTCGTTCTGTGGCCTTTTGGCACCTCTGGCACATATGCTCTGTTCAAAATTTCCACAGAAGCAATTAAAACACTTTGCGCCAGCTTCTGTTTCCAAGGCACAAATTATGTGTCTGCAATCCAACTCAAATACTATTGTATCTGAGGGCCGATATTTTCACAGCAAAGCATGTATCTGTGCCATAGCAAAGCTAACTCTTTGTGTTAACTCCTTCACAACTGTCCATTGTTTTAGGAAACAATGAGATAACTTTAAGGCAGGGAGCAATTTAGTAACAAAGTTGGCTACAGTGTTGCTGAATAAGGTTACAGTTACCAAGGACAGGATTTGCATATACAACTCTATGTGACAGATTTTTTTAAAAAAGACAGATTTTTTAAAAAAAAATAAGAGAAAGGAAAAAGAACTTATGCAAGATGCATAAACTTCTGCTCTAAATCAGAGGCAGCATTAAAAGTAAGCAAACACCAATTAATCAAAGTCATTAGGCATACATTAGGATGGGTGATGCCCAAGAAACTGTTCATTAAGAATAATGGCATGAAATTAAGAAAGAGCATCTAGGCTGACTGCCAAGCTAAAATGTTTCTTATTAGTTAGTCTAACCATTAAAGAGCTAGCATGGTGTAGAGCAGGGGTCTGCAACCTGCGGCTCTCCAGACATTCATAGACTACAAATCCCATCAGCCCCTGCCAGCATGGCCAATTGGTGTGAGGATGGGCCAATTGGCCCATGCTGGCAGGGACTTATGGGATTTGTAGTCCATGAACATCTGGAGAGCCGCAGGTTGCAGACCCCTGGTGTAGAGGCTAAGAGTGCTGGACTCTAATCTGGAAAACCAGGTTCAGTTCCCCACTCCTCCCCATGAAGTCTGCTGAGTGACTTTGGGCCAGACACTGAACTTTCTCAGCCCACGCAGAGGCAGGCAATGGCAAACCACCTCTGAACCCCTCTTCCCTTGAAAACTCTATAGGGTTTCAATAGGTCAGCTGTGACTTGACAGCAGACACACACACACAATCTGACTGGAGTGGATTAAAGTAGTCACATATTTAACATTAGGTTGGGCAGGTTGTTTGGGTGGCGGAGGGAGGGCAACTGTAATCTTATTATATAAAGGTCTAGCCATGGTGATAATGACTCACTTCCAACCAGTCGCCATGCACAGCTCACTTCCAGTCAATCGCCACACATACCCGACTTGGGAACAGGGCTTACACAGAACAGGTGAAAAACAACACAAACAAAACAGAAGAATGTGGCAGTTAACCACTCTCTCACACAGTCACCCTTCTCCCTGACTGATGAATAATAACAGTCACTGTAGTGTCTGCAGCTGCCTGAAGAGCAGCAGGGTCAGGCATTGCCCCCCCGGCCCTCTCCCCATTGGAGGGCCACAACTGTTGGAGGCCACAATTGTGGTGTGGTGATATAGACATTCAGGAAGAAGAGCAGGCATCCAGGAATAGGAGGAGAAGGAAGAGGGAGCTGGAGACATAGGGCCAAGGGGGGAGGAAAGGCAGGAGGAGTCATCCTCCTTGGTGGGTGCCATTAACCCTTGCATGCCAATGCATCTGGGAAAAGAACAAGGATGAGTGACATGGGGTCAAGGAGAGAAGAAAGGCAGGAGAGATTTCTTTGTACAACAGGCTTTATTGCTAGTCTATTAATATTCCTATATTGTCAGAAGATGATGTCCCAGTGGAGCTTTTCCATTTCTTACTTCTATGGGTTTATGACAAAAATAAAGACCACATTCAAGCAGACAGCCTCCTAGGCAGCTAGAGCAGGGTGGGGAGCAAAAGCTCTCACAGGGAAATACTGAGGCAAAAATTCATTTTGAGTCATTTGGGCTTCAGACTGATCATGTAGAATTTTTGCTGCATAATTCCAGAACAACTTTGAACTCTGCTCACCGGAGGGCAAAAACAGAGTAGTGCTGAAGGATAATTTTCCTACACCAGCTTGTGCTAAGCTGCTAGCAACAGGAAGAAATGGCTCCCGCTAAATGACTAATGCAATCTCTCCTTCTGTGAAACAGGCTCAATGCCTGCTGTATTCCTTATTCTAATTGGCTACCTGATTAATTACATAAGATACCGCTCAAGATATGCTATAGAGTGCAGACTATAATTGAAATGAGAGATACAATATTATGGTGAAGTTGTACCCATGTTTCCATTAATATAAATCCTTATTATCAGTGGTTTTATAATTTTCTCTGAGATTAAACTTGACATGCAGGATCCCAGCCCAGGAGAGGATTTCCTTTCCTTTCTACAAAATTAACTGGGTGGCTGGGAGGGTGGGGGTGGGGGGATCTTTCAGTATTTTAGAGATTTAAGCAAGCCCTTGAATACATGATTCGGTTTTTCCTGCTGCCTTAAACTCTCTTTTGTATGCATAACTCTTTTTGAGAAGCTCAGCTTAGAGAACTGAAATACAAGATTTTCAAGCTATTAGTCACTAATAAAAGATAGTCATAGAGGAGTGATTTTGTAGGAATAAAAATACTACATGTGCGGAACCTCTCAATTGCTAAAATGTATCTGGAAGTTTTATTACATGGCTTGACTTTATGTCTGAAATAAATATGGGATAATCAGTTCTTCCGCTTTATTATATAGAAGTAACTCATAACTATGTGGAAGTTACTCATGAAAACCTATTTAACTAACATGCCACACACTCCTGCTTATTCTTTTAGTTTGTCTAAAATTTGTTGAATGCTGACAGACATGTATTGAACACTGCACAATGATGTAGGTATAGATTTTTTATGGGAGGGTTCATGGGGCGGGGGCATGCCCCCACCCCCCCATGGGGGCGTGGCCACACCTCCCCAAGCCCCGTCCCCAGCCTCAGTGCTTATAAAAGCAGCTCTCCGAGGCCAGGGATGGCATATTCCCTTGCCCCGCCCACCATGCCCCCCCACCGGCTGGGCTCCTAGCTGGCAGCCAGCAGTCCCTTCTGCCCTCCCCTCCAAGCAGAGGCATAGCTAGGGAAAATGGAGCCTGGTGCAAAACCCATGGGTGGCCGCTGAGATGCTGGACTCCACCCCCAAACAGCATCACTTTAAATGGTGTTTAAACTAGGGAGCCAAGATTCTCCTTTTAAATCCACCTTAAAGGGAGAATCTGGGGTCCCCAGTTAAAACAACATTGAAAGTGATGTTGTTTTGGGGTGGATTATTCCCCACCCTGAAACAGCATCACTTTCACTGTTCTGAGCTTCCTAGTTTGAACCAGATTTCTTTCGCCACTCCTCCACCTTCCTGTCAGATGACCTTGGGCCAGTCACAGTTCATTTAGAACTCTCTCAGCCCCACCTACCTCACAAGGTGTCTGTTGTGGGGAGAGGAGGGGAAAAGAGTTTGTAAACCCCTTTGAATCTCCTTTCGTGGGAGAAAGGCTGGGTATAAATCCAAAAAAACCCTCTTCTTCAGAAGAGGCAGTGGTGAGGGTCACTCAGCAGCAGCCAAGTACAGGCCTTGCCACTCCTCTCCTGGGCCTCAGAGTTGCTGGCTTCAGCTGATGATATTTCTGGCTTCAAAGCAGCAACAATAATGCCAGGGAAGGTGAGGTCTCCATGGAAGAAGTCAGGCCTGCCAGCAACCATGACTGCAGCATGTCCAGGGAGTGTCCAGGGTCTGCAGGATGTTGGGAAACATAGACAGTGAGGGCCTGCCAACAGCCAGCAGTTGAGAGGGAAGGACAAGGTAGATGGGTAGGACAGGACAGGAGACCGGGGAAAATGGTGCTCCAACACTTTGGCCAAATAACAACTCAGGCCCTGGGGGCAGAGCTAGGGAGTTGAAAATTAATGGAGTTGAAAATTAATAAATGAGTTAAATTGATGCAAATAACATTATTCTATCAAACAACAGAAGCTCAGGGTCATGAAATAACTTGATAACAGATCTCTCTGAGGTTCTCCTCACAACTCTGATAACAACTTGGCCTTGATCCACATGTACTCGGTAAATTTTTTGCATCGCCTACTAGATCTTTTTCTCACTAAAGTTGATCACAGTTTCCTTAGTTCCCTGGAAATGTGTCCACCCAGCAAGATGTGAATATAATAATGCAAAACTCAGCAAGGTTTGGATCCCAGCTCTATGATTACTGGGAGGCCTGATTTACATGCTTCTTCCTTGGTTTTTAGAGATGGAAGAATCAATTGAACTGGGTCTTTGAGTGTATTTACCAATAACAGAGAAGGGCCTGATTTACACTGAAGTGTATCTTCACAGTGGAGGCAGTGGCATGCCAGCTTCAGAGTGGGAAATTCCTGGAGCTTGGGGAGGGCAGACAATGGGAAGAGGAGGGAACTCAGCCAGAATGCGGTGTCATAGAGTGCTCTCTCTGAATAAGGGTGCCAATAGGGTTGCAGGTTTGGCAAGTCCTGGAGATCTCCCAGAATTACTATTTGTCTCCAGACTAGAGAGATCAGTTACCCTGCAGGAAACAGCTACTTTGGAGGGTAGACTATGGCATTATACCTGGCTGAAGTCCTTCCCCTTCCCAAACCTCACCTTCTCAACACTCCACCCACAAATCTGCAGGGATTTCCCAATTAGGGTTTGGCAAACCTACCTCCAAAGCTGCCACGTTCTCTATGGAAACTGATCTCTGTAGTCTGGAAGTGAGCTGTAATTCTGGCCAAACTCGAGCCCCCACTTGAAGGTCGGCAACCCTACATTTGTCCCCCGTACCATTTCTCAGCATGCATATGCACATGAGGCTCTATTATAAAGTATGCCTGTATTTAAAGAAAATGTTTCTGATCCTTTTCATTCCACCATCTAAATGCCCTTTGGGGCATAAGTCCTATTGAATTTGCTAGAAATTACTTTCCAGTAAGCATGTGTGATCACCGCCTTAATTACTGTTGTGCAATTTAGTTTGGGGGTTTGTTTGTTTACTTCACACTTTCAACAAGAGAGCGCGCCCGTATGTATTCTCCCTGAGGATGTTTTTTGTCTGTAACTTTTCTGATAAGGGAGGGAGAAGAGATCCTTTTCTGCATTTTCTACATCATTAGAAGAGAAGCACTTAATTTGGAGGTGCCATCCAAAGATCCAAACTTTTCCCAGGCTCTTTCCTCTCTCTTCATCCATGAATCAAAACACATGGGAAGTCACTGCTTTCTTTCAAACTAATTTGCTTTAAATGAGAACAGTTGTCTGGGCGCTACTTTTTCAAAGCACAATCCAGTTCAAAAGGATGCAAAATGATTTTGTCAGGAAAACTGAACACTTTAAACTGAAGAAGTTCAATTTTTTAAAAAAAAAATTACCCATGAACTATAGCATTGGGAGCCACAGATTTCCCCCCTTCCCTGACTGTGTCTGGGTCTTCAGGAATTACCTATATGTGTCCTATATTAGGCCTTTTAAAAAATACAAATAATCATCTCAACAAACCTATCACTTGTGTTTTGATTTGAGCAAACATAGATGTAGGTTTCGATATGTTGCTCATTAATTAATCATTGGATTTAACTGTTAGAAAAAAACTTTTATCTATCAGCCACATTTTATACACTGGCAATGTGCATAGCCTTATAATAGTGTTGTGTGTCTAGCTTGACAGGTGTTTCCTATCTGCATAGAATATTTGTTAACAGCAGACTCCATGTGAAGTGTTTATTATGGGACACACAGCTGTATGTATTGTCAGGTGGAGCTTGGTGACCTCCAAAACTACAACTGATCTCTAGATTACACAGATTTTTTAAAAAAGCAAAGTAATTCATTATATCTTAGAAGTTACCTCATATTTTACTACTTGAGGAGGGTCATGAAAGTGGTTTGTATGGGGGGAATTCCCTTGCACTGAATATGTACCCTAGGTCAGTGATGGTGAACCTTTTCAAGACCGAGTGCCCAAATTGCAACCCAAAACCCACTTATTTATTGCAAAGTGCCAACATGGCAATTTAACCTGAATATTGAGGTTTTAGTGAAGAAAAAATGGTTGGCTCCCAGGCATGCGTTTCTCGGGAGTAAGCTTGGTGGTAGTCGGTGGCTTTGCTTTGAAGCAACCGTGCAACTCTTCCAATGGGTGAATCACGACCCTAGGAGGGTTTACTCAGAAGCAAACCCCATTGTCAGCAACTGAGCTTACTCCCAGGTAAAGGATCATGCCCAGGCCAGGCTAGATGTGTGTGTGGGGTGTGTGTGTGATTTTCCGCGCCCCCCCCCCCACATGATGAACTCTGTGCAAGCGTGCCCACAGAGAGGGCTCTGAGTGCCACCTCTGGTACCCGTTCCATAGGTTCGCCACCACTGCCCTAGGTGAATGCAACATTAAGAACTCTCATTATCTCTCATTTCCAGTTAGAGTACAGAGCAGGTGAATATGCTGCCCTTCAAGAACTTCTAGTTGAACCAAAATTCAGTGCAGAGCAAACTGCTAGAACAATAAAGGACAGACCAAGGGGTGATTGCTTTGTCCCTTCTCTTCTGCTGCCACTTAAGCAAGCATTTGCCAGAACAGCACTGCTAGTTATTTGCCTTCCACTTCCAGTCCTCTGGCTTCAAATTAGTTTCAAATGACTCCTATTAGTTTTCATTCGCAGACTTATAACAACAAGTCTACATTTCCTGCAATATATCTAATTCTGCAAGCTCCATTTGATGCATACAGTAAAATGCAGGATCAAAGAGTAGCTACCAACAAGCCATCAAATTCATGTTTGAAGTAAATTTGTTCATTCCAACCTTATCAGTCTTCTGCCTGTTGAAAGGAAAAATATCTGGAGCACAAAGTGTGCACAGAAAACTCAGAAGGTGATCCAGAGTCCCCACTGAAAGTGGGAAGTAGAAAGTGTATTTTTATGGACGTTTGGGAAGCAATCACTGTTATTGAATTTTCAGATTTTAAAATTGATGAGAAGGGGCTACAACTCACACAAGTGCCCTTTACTGACATGACTAATTAATTACATGGAAATACTGATAAAGTAGCAATGTAAATTACGGAGAAAGCTATCATGATAGTAGAGGTTACAAAGACATAAAAATTGGAGAACACATTGACCCATCGTATGTTTGATGGCACGTTCAATGGTTGTGTCACTTTGATGGAAAGGATTATCTCCCATGACAAGTGAAAGGTGTATCAGTGATGGTTGTGAGCTGACAATTGGATTTAAGCCTATTAATACCAAAATAGCTTCATTTTACTAGGTTTTTTAAAAATTAAACTGTTGAAATACTTCTGGGTCTTTTAATTTTTTCTACAGGTTGAACAAACACATGCCTTGATGTTAGAGGAATACACAGTCGCTAGTGTATCACTTTTGAGGTCACAAAAGAAGGGAGAGCCAAGTGCATAGGTCAGTACAGAGACCCTTATGAACCAGTGTATGCACTATGCTAGTATTCATTTATTTATTGGATTTATATCTTGCCCAATCCCCGAAGAGCTCTGGGTGGGTTACAACAACAGGGACATATTGGGAGATGACCCCTTGGTGGGACAGGTCAAGTGAGTCACTGGCTATGGGGAGACCTTGGGTGCTCTAGCACATATGAAGATATACTGCATTATAAGAATGTCTTTCCTATTTAGAAATGCTGTACAGGCCAAGCAGGCTATCCTTTCTACACAAATCCATGTCAAGAAGTCATGTGAGGACGTCAAGGGTAGCCCCAATCAGTCCTCAATGGCCATAGCCAGTGCCAAGGCCTTTGGGGGAGTAGGAAGGGTAGGCATCATCAGCCTAGTGAAGCACCTAGAATCTTCTGCACAGGACTACCCATTTCTCAACTGATGTTGGTGGCCTAGGAGACCTTCCATCTGTGAAAGCAGATTCCCAAATGTGACTTAATTCCAGGTTGAGGAATATCTGTCACCTGGCAATTGGAAAGACAGAATCCACCCCTTTGTTCTTACATTATTTTTTTTAAAAAATTAAAATGTAATGATAATAAACATCAGGGAATATCAAAATATAACAATGTGTTAAACATCTGAGATGAAAGTTAATGGCAAGCATTAAAAACCCTTCTACATTATATAGATCTTTTGTTTTTTCCTGCTCAAGTGTCCTGTTCTCCAATCTAACCTTCATTCTGGTATCTCAAAGAGTTTGTGGATGATATGTTCATCCCTATCCTTATTGCCTACCTACACCCTTCAACATAAAATCTGTCTCTGCGCAGTTTCATGACCCTTCCCAAATGAAAGAGGGATACAAATTATTTGTTTAGTAGATAGCCCCTCGTTTAGCCTCAAGGAAACAGTTATCTGTTATGCACAGGTATTCATATTAAAATCCTAATGCAGATTTTATTTAAAAAATAAGAAAGCTTTGGAGAAGGCTTTTGAGACCACATAAGTTTGGAGTAAAGGTTTATGTTTGTTTTTGAAATACATATTTAAAACCCATGGTGGTGGTGGGGGAGGGGGGCGAGCAAATTAAGAAACAATTTAAATACCTCCTCTTTCCCAATTAGTATCCCCAAGCTATTTCTTCTTCATATTCAACCCCCATTCTAAAATAGAAAAGTTTGACTTAATTTATGCATTTGTATGTAATGTGTAGCTAGGTGTGAAGTGGGAAGGAGCTAAAACTTAGCTTCCTGCCTGTCTGCAGCAAGCAACAAAAGGAAAGTGGTGTCTTCATTACAGAGTTCTTAATTAATTCAAAGATTTGTACTAAATTTAATGGGTTGGGTCTTCTGTTCCTTTTTTACCATTAACATTACATTATTTAGGAGGACCTAAATGTATCCAAAGGAGTCCTGAGAAGAGAAGCAGAATATCGAAGCCTTAAAAATATAAAAATAAATTACACTATAAAAGATTATGGATGGTCACCTTATTTTTATACTTGGACGAAGGCATAGGACAGTGATGGCGAACCTATGGCACGGGTGCCAGAGGTGGCACTCAGAGCCCTCTCTGTGGGCACGCGCACACAGAGTTTGTCTTGAATCCTTTACACACACATCTAGGCTGGCCTGGGCCACTGGACTTGATGTGCATGCACCTCAGCGAGCAGAGAGGACTCGGCTGGTGGGGCCTGGTACCTGTGCTCCAGGGGGCTGCTACCGGGGGGGGGGGGGGGCAGAGGCAGCAGAGATGCTAGAGAGGCGCAGAGTGGCAGATGTGGGACTTGCTGGGGGCTACAGCAGGCTGGGCCCTGCTCGAGGGAGTTATTCAGGTTAAATTGCCACGTTGGCACTTTGCAATAAATAAGTGGGTTTTGGGTTGCAATTTGGGCACTCGGTCTCGAAAAGGTTCGCCATCACTGGCATAGGAGCACATGGGTGATGAAAACAATAATGCTTCATAATCTTGCCATTAACTACCGTATACCCTTGAATTGATGTTGAAGGGTCTCTTTTACATGTATACACAGCAACTTGGAGCCCCTTCTCTATCGTACAATTTATGCTATTGAATATGAGTGAATTAAGGCTAGTGTAAGCATAGCTAGACTGGTGGGTCGTTTTCACCAATCAGTATGGTGTCAGAAGGACAGTCAGCCAATACATAATGCACAGCAGCACGAGGCTGCATTAGAGGCAGTGGGCTGTCAGGCTACTGTCTGCATGCAGACAAGGCCAAGCAGCCATGACCAACTGAATTCTACACGCCATACGTCACAATAGTATTATGCATGCATTTAGTTTCTGTGTCACTGACCTCCAATGAACTCATTGATATGGTTGATCCAGTTTCACTTCTTGCTAGTCCTGTGCTATCATCCATTTCTGAAGCCATGAAATTCTTCACCGCTGTGCGGGGTTCAAAAGACAAGTTCTGCATGTGTTCCTGGGTAGCAAGATGTTGATCTAAACTCATACTGAACTGATCCATTACATTGGGGTTCATACTGAATTCAGGATTAACTTTGTAGTGCAAGAGCCTTTCATGAGGCAAGGTTTCCATGCCTAGGTTTAACTTGCTGTCATCCTTCAATGATGGCTGCGTGCTCACTGAGCCCCGGGGCATGACGATATAGTCACTTTCCATCAATCGCTCCTGAGGGTGGACTAGGTCCATATCGGCACCTCTCAGGTTGTCATCAGTACATAAATACACAGTCCGTCGCAACTCTGTGTTGTCTTTTTTCAGACACTGATTGGCCAGCTCACTCATGCTCATGGGCATGTGCATCCCTCCGGACTGCTGAATGATAACTTTAGAAATTATATTCCCAGGCAATGTGGAGTAGCTCATTCCTTCAGGGTTTGCCGGCTTTTCCTCTTCATCATCATTCAGTGAGATTCTCGAAAGGGTTCCTGTTATTGTAGCTGCTCTGCATGGTCCGATGTCCTTATGAAGGACTGTGGATTCAAAACAAAACACAACATGAAAGGGTCACAAGTTTTATAAGGGCTAGCAACAGAGCTTTCAGTCTGGTGCAAGGATTATTTAGGGCAAGAATCAGGCCAAATAGTAATGCTAGTTTGTATAGAAAGGAAACGTGCAATCTTCTGAATTAGGTTGTAAGAGAAACATAGATCTATTCTGTACGGCACAAAAAAGATATTTGTAGGGCATCTTAAAAAGAGGCCACTGCTTCTTTTCACTCTGCACACCCAAAATAAGACATCTGGGTGATGTCTGAAAGAGAGGCAGCTTCTAGAGTATGTTCTGGACAGCAAACGTGTCAGAAAGAAAAAGAGGCTTTTCCTGCAAATTTCATCATACAATTCCGGCAATATATAGTTTTCCTATTTTTAAAAGAAATTCAATTAGCTATCTCTGTAGGTACACAGACACAGATATGAGAATCTTAATTGGTAGGAAGACATGACTGCCTCCTGTTGAAAAGCATTGGGTAGACCTGCTCTCTGCAGACCAACTTAGTTTTTCTGGGCCTGTGCGGTAAAAAAAATCCCTTTGTTTTTCTATGCCTGTGCAGTTAAAAATAACAAACACCTAAACCAAGTTGGTCCATGAAGGGCAGATCTACCCACTGCTTTTGAATGAGCAGCAGCCCTGTCTTCCAAGCTGCTAAATTTCTTGTATTTGTGTCTGCGTAGCTACAGAGATAGTTCATCATAAATTTAAAAAGTAGGAAAACTATATATTGCCATAATCGGCAGGACATCAGGGGGAGTCACTGCCCAAATAAGGAGCTCTCTCCACCTTCGGCAGGCTGGGCTTCCTCAAACCCAGCTGGGAGGTGGAGGGAGCTCCTTATTTGGGCAATGACATCAGGGGGAGTCACTGCCCAAATAAGGAGCTCCCTCCACCTCCGGCTGCCGGGAGGTGGAGGGAGCAACAAGCGGCTGCTGCAGCCGCAGGGAGGTCGTTTGGGCCACTCACCCCCAGCCTGGGCAGAGGCCTGAAGAGCAGGCTGATAAGCAGGACTCGTGTATAAGCCATGGGGGCATTTTTCAGCCTTAAAACAGGGCTGAAAAACTCGGCTTATACGCGAGTATATATGGTACTT
The DNA here is from genome assembly GCF_021028975.2 of Sphaerodactylus townsendi. Classification (NCBI taxonomy): domain Eukaryota; kingdom Metazoa; phylum Chordata; class Lepidosauria; order Squamata; family Sphaerodactylidae; genus Sphaerodactylus; species Sphaerodactylus townsendi. Next base: position 143,375,994 of record NC_059425.1, read on the forward strand.
CCCAAGATGCCGTTTTCTAGGTCCTCAGAACGTCTTAGTTGGGCTGTGTGGAACGGACCATAAATTCTCAAAGGATTTTTGACACTAGGATTTTTTCCTTTCCTTAACAGTAGCCCAAATAAACCTTACTACACTGAAGTTTACAGAGACTACCTTCTCTATAAAGAAACGTGTGATTGCCTTTCCATTTTCAATTAAACAAGCACTATTTACCTTGTACTAAGGATAGGTCAGAAAGAGACTAGGACATTTCAGTTCTGCTTTTCTAATAATGTATTACTTAACAGAAATGGTAAAAATCCATTTCAGAATTTTCTAAGTAGTCATTACAATGTTTCTAATCAAATATGCCAAGTTGCTTCACCAAGTCACCTGCTATTTAATCTTTCCATGAAGTCAAGTTTAAATCATTGTTATATGGTAATGCCTGGTTATAGTTGTCTCAAAACTCATTCTTTCTGTAAAGATTCTCCCCCCCTCCATTTTTCCTTATCAGGTTCTAATAATGGAAACTTCAGTAAGTAACATGTCATTTTATTATTTGAGTACTAGCAATAAGGCCCATTTTGTGAACGAAGAAAATGGGCTCCAGACAACTGTTGGTGGGTTAAGCACGCCCACTGAGGATGGCAAAAACTCCTGTCTTTCTTCCACTCTTGGCCAATTTTTGATATTTCACTCCCTCTCTCTCTGTTTTTCACACCCAATTGAAATCTTTTCACTTTCACTTTCCCCAGCCAGCAATTTGGTGCTTGCCTGCTCCAATGTGCCTGCCATTTTATTAAGATCTCCTGGGACATTTGCACTGCAGGCATTGCGTCTTCCTGCTTTTTTCAGTGAATAAGAGACATCACTGAACTCAGCTCTTCTTGCCAATTTCAGCAATACATAGTTCTTTTTTTATTTTAGATGACGCGTCTTTGAAGCTTCACAGACTCAATATGAGAATCGGCACGTGGAGTCTGTGAAGCTTTGAAGACACATAATCTAAAGGAGGGAAAAAACCTATATATTTCCAAAATTGGCAAGAAGAACGGAGTTCAATGATGTAGTTTATTCAGTAAAAAGGCAGGTGGTTGCAATGTTTGCAGTACAAATGTCCCAGAAGATTGTCACAAAATGGTGGGCGCAATGGAGCAGGCAAGGGCGAAATCGCTGCTAAGGGAAAATGAAAAACATTTGAGTCAGGCGGGAAGATCAGTCATGCTGGGGGTGAGGAGGAAGGCCAGCCCCAGATGCACATCAAGTCCCCTCCAGTGAAGCTCTGGGACAGAGGGAAGGCAGCCACCGGGGGAGGAGTCCATAGCTGCCCTCAGTTCCCACTCACCCTGGAGTTGTTGAAGGGCCTCGAGAGCTCCTTCCTCCCGCCCTGACTTGGGCCAGCCCCGACTCAGCACGCACACGTCCGCTGCCATGGGGAGAAAGCCATTGAGCTGGTTCAGCAGTTGCAAATATCATGCCCCTCACACCCAAGCTGTGTGTGCACAGCGACTGGCAGGCAGTAAGTCATCGCCATGTTTTCCAACCTTACTGAATTATATCTTAGGATTCATTGAAGGAATAATTGTAGTTAAAAAGCCCACAACTGAAAATCACTTTACTATTAAATGAATAAGTGAGCATGAAAAATATATTGGCTTGGACCCTGTAACATATAGAAGCAGGAGGAGGAGGAGGAGTTTGGATTTATATCCCTCCTTTCTCTCCTGTAAGGAGACTCAAGGTGGCTTATAAGCTCCTTTCCCTTCCTCTCCCCACAACAGACACCTTGTGAGGTAGGTAGGGTTGAGAGAGTTATGAAGAACTGTGACTAGTTCAAGGTCACCCAGCAGGAATGTAGGAGTGCAGAAACACATCCGGTTCACCAGATAAGCCTCTGCCACTCAGGTGGAGGAGTGGGGAATCGAGCCCGGTTCTCCAGATTAAAATCCACCTGCTTTTAACCACTATATCATGCTGGCTCTCAAAGAAACTTTCACTCATGGAACTGATCTTCCTCCCTTTTCCTACTGCGTTTACATGAGCTGTCCCTCCCCAGCTGTTCCTGAGGCCAGTGGGGAGGAGTGCTGGGAATTGATGCAGGAGGATGCAGCTTGTGAGGGAACTCTACATAAATGGCTAACCCTCATTTGTACAAATGGAAATGCCTTTTGGTGTTGCAAGGATTGTTTTGGATGTGACCCATAATTGTGAAACACAAATGGAACGAATTAATTAATTTGTTTTCAAATTAAACTAGAAGTGCAGGTTTAAGTATGCAATATCCTGGTGCAAAATTCTGCATTGCTGGTACTACTGTATTAATTACACTATTGTGCTGGTATATTGATTGGTATAATCCATGGCTAAGCATATATTTGCTGGCACAGCAGAGTTGAAGACTAAAGCCCAAGGAATATTTCCCCTCCCTTCAGTGTGTTTTATCGAACAACTTTTGAGCAAACTGCTGACTGCATTTTGTTCCTAGCGCAAACAAGAAGGAAGTCTAAATCTTTCATCAGAATTTAGTGAGAATAGTTTTGCACATATACAGAAATCCATCTCAAAATGTAGTAGCACAATGTATTTTTAGAAGGGCTGCATTTTGACTGGAAAGATGACTGGTTTATATATCTGGGTTTAACTACGATTGGTATTATAAGCAGCTTTTTAAGGCTGTTCTTGCTAAACCAGTATTCTAGTTTACCTTCATGCAGGTATCCACATCCAGCCACTACTCACAAGCATTTCAGTTCCATTATGTGCACACTTTTATGCTACCTGTAGCTTGGGGTTGTTTCTCAGGCTTATGGATTACAAAGAGGTTGAGTATTTACGGGCCAATTCCTCCTTTGTATATTTCTGGGTTGATTTCATTTCCCTTTAATTACATCTGTGGAGATTTCCTCTTTTTGAATGGCCATATACATTTCCTTAAATTAATTCTGTATACCTAAATGTATTTTTGAGCATGCTAATCTTCATATCCTCTTATATGCGCTAATTAGCAAAATGCCCCTTGATAATAAAATCATGTGCAAAATGTATATCTGCCCTTTATGGTGACAGAGAAATGTCTGTTTATTAAACATTTATATGGTGGCTTGACAGTCTTACCTGACCGACATGCAATGTCCACATCTTTCTCAAAATCTGTCTGTAAAAGGAAAAAAGAAAAGTTACATGAAACAGCCATTGGCAATAAGCAAGTAAGTGCCAAACTAAATGTTATAATCAAGAGGTTGCTGTTGCTGCCCCGTTGCTTAACTCTTTCTGCTCATTATAGTGTTGAGTGCAAAACAATTCATTTTGTGATATCATTGCAATGTCTCCCTCTCCATTTAATATCAGTGACTGAGAGATGCAGTGTGGTGAGATCACATCATGCATCATTTAAATCAAATGTTATCAGGAACAGAGAGGAACAGTTGGGTGGTAGCTCCCAAACTGCAATGCCATTTGCTTATCTATGCTTCTATAGCTTCTTGCTCAACCAATGGTATAACATGGTTAAGATACAGTAGATGCATCTATGGAAGTGGCAGTCAGTGGTTCTGGAGCAACACGTTTGTTGTGTGATGTGCCCTCTGTGGCTCTCCCCAGTATGGCATGTGTCCCTTGCTTCAGGAAAGTGAGTAATGACCATGCTCAGTAGGGCCTGTGGGTGACAGGTGGTTCCCACCATCAAACAGCTGTTGACAGATGAACAGGAAAGCAGTCAGCCTCATACCAGGGATGGAAGTGAATGTGGCTATTGTGGTTGATGTTAATTGTGACTGCATCTCTTTGCAAGCCAGAAATTACCACTGATCTCTAATAATCTTGGCACTTATTCATATTCAGTTTAAAAGACTTAGCAGGAGTTAAGCTGATTTGTCTTCTTTAAGTGCTACAGCCTGAATAGGATTGTATTTGAGGATGTCACTCCCATAGTAAATGAATTAACTTCAGGTACTGCATATCAGACTGAATCCAAATTCTTTAACTGGAACATGACAGAATTTCCTCTCTTTAATACCGGGCCTTTGTTACTGGAACTTCACACCCTGTGGATTATTATAAGAGGGCAATTTCTGACCCAAACAGTTAAGAAATTTGTTTTTATTTATTTAATATTCATGGTAGTAGAAACTGCTGTCAAGTCACAAGCTGACTTATGGCGACCCCAGAGGGTTTTTCAAGGCAAAAGAACATTCAGAGGTGGTTTTGCATGGCCTGCTTCTGAAAGGGCTGAGAGAGTTCTGAGAGAACTGTGACTGGCCCAAGGTCACCCAGCAGTCTTCATGTGGAGGAGTGGGTAAAGAAGACCAGTTTACTAGATTAGAGTCTGTTCCTTTTCACAACTATACCATGATGGTTCCGATATTTATTTATTGTCTACCTTTTAACATGAAGTTTCCAAGGCAGTCCCCAACAAAATCAGAAAATACAACAGAGACAATAAAATGAGAATTGAAAGCATAACTTCAGCAAGATGATAGTAACATGTAACTATGGATGTCACCAGAGCAATTCTTAGTACAATTGTATTGAGTGAGGTTTACATTTGTTCCTTGGAACAATATGGGAGCACTGTGGAGATGGAAGCAAGGGAAAGAAGACATCTGCTCAGGTTGTCTCACGGGTGCCTATCTGTACTGGTGTTTATTCAAGTTTCAGGCAGGGCTGTTCCTAGTTAATTAACTAGTGCATTTACTCCATTTCCCCATGTTTCTTCATTATAATATCTTGAGATTATTACTATATTCCTGATGTAGTATTCACAAAAGTGAAGGAAGTCAGCAAAGCGAAGGGTTGTTCAGTCTGTTATAAAAATTATCTCTTATATGATTATGTGACATTCCCCCTATGATTCCATATTTACTCAGCCAAAACAAAAAAGATAATGGTTTAGTGATTCCAAGCTTGTGCCTGAGATTTGATGGCTCAACATGTTTCCACCAGACACCTTCTAAATAACAGAATTTAATAGGGGGAAATGCACTTCAATCATATAAATAAATGTATGAATAACATTCTGGATATGACCTTCAATAACACTGCTAATGATATGCAGTTTCCTTAATCTCTTCTTCATTTCAAAGTGCTTCAACTGTGATGATTTGCACATTAAAAAAATAAAGAGTATGCAGTCCATGGTCTTTTACCTGAAATACAGCTAAAGCAATTTGCCCACTATGAATATCACATTCTAAGAAAGCTACTCAAATAAGATGCCATCCAGTTGACCAAGCAGAAGCCCCTTCCACCCTTGAATGTATAATTTCTAAAGGTCTTTCCCAGTACTACGGTCCCATTAGACAACTTTTTTTGCTGAAAGATAACATGTCTTGGGTTCTAACCACAGGAAATCTCCAGCATCACCATATTTAGTAAAGTCCCAGGATATATTTCAAGCACTTTTGAATGCACTATATAATGGCAATCTTGGTTATGTTTGGTTTTGGTGGGTTTTCTGGGCTGTGTGGCCATGGACTGGTGGATCTTGTTCCTAACGTTTTGCCTGCATCTGTGGCTGGCATCTTCAGAGGTGTATCACAGATGATAACATCCACAGATGCAGGCAAAACATTAGGAACAAGATCCACCAGACCACGGCCACACAGCCCGGAAAACTCACCAAAACCTGTTGAATCCAGTCGTGAAAGCCTTCAACAATACTTTGTTATGGTTGACCATACATAACTCCTGTGTTTTTTTCAGCAGCCTCTATTTCAGACAGGGGAGTTAAGTGGTTTTTACAACATAAGGTCACATGACCAAATAAATAATTGCATGATGCAAAGTCGCAAGAGAAACCAAAAAAGGTAATGAATGAAATTAAAACAGACTATAGATATCCAATATCATTCAGCACAATATAGTCTTTTGACTCTCTTGGTATGTGTATGTCCAGAACCAGCAGTCAAGGATGAAACAAAAACTAACCATGATTTGAGCATGTCCATTAGGGAACGAACTTGAAGAATCTGCATTGATTGGATCTTGGCAGTTTCTTAATCGACATCTAAATGCATCTTGAACCTGGTGGGAAACATCACATATTTAGAGAACCTTTTTTTTAAAAAAATCCAGCCATAGACAAAGCTATTAAATATAAGAAGAGTAACAGTCAATTCATCTTAATGTTCCTTGTTACAAAGTGGTATTTACAATGCCCCTTGTAATGAAAACAAAACAGCTCTGCTGGCTCCAAGCAGATACTTAAAATGGAATGAGAATTCCCTGAACACTTTATTTTGTGTGCTAGAAATCCCAGCTGTTATTTTGCCATTTCTTGAAAAAGAAGAATAAATGGAGCCAACCATGGTGAGTTCTGCATGTAAGATCATTTAGAGGCTCAATGGAAACTCTATGCAAACTCTATGCTGGGGATAATCAGGAAAGGAATTGATAATAAAACTGCAAAGATTGTCATGCCCTTATATAAAGCCGTGGTGCGACCACACTTGGAGTACTGTGTTCAGTTCTGGTCGCCACATCTCAAAAAGGATATTGAAGAGATAGAAAAAGTGCAGAGAAGGGCAACGAGGATGATTGAGGGACTGGAGCACCTTCCTTATGAGGAAAGGCTGCAGCGTTTGGGACTCTTTAGTTTGGAGAGGAGACGTCTGAGGGGGGATATGATTGAAGTCTATAAAATTATGCATGGGGTAGAAAATGTTGACAGAGAGAAATTTTTCTCTCTTTCTCACAATACTAGAACCAAGGGGCATTCATTGAAAATGCTGGGGGGGAAGAATTAAGAACTAATAAAAGGAAACACTTCTTCACGCAACGTGTGATTGGTGTTTGGAATATGCTGCCACAGGAGGTGGTGATGGCCACTAACCTGGATAGCTTTAAAAGGGGCTTGGACAGATTTATGGAGGAGAAGTCAATCTATGGCTACCAATCTTGATCCTCTTTGACCTGAGATTGCAAATGCCTTAACAGTCCAGGTGCTTGGGAGCAACAGCCGCAGAAGGCCATTGCTTTCACATCCTACATGTGAACTCCCAAAGGCACCTGGTGGGCCACTGCGAGTAGCAGAGAGCTGGACTAGATGGACTCTGGTCTGATCCAGCTGGCTTGTTCTTATGTTCTTATGTTCTTATGAAAGAAACAAAAGAAGTTTATTTCCATTAAAAATAGCTTTGAATTGGAAACTCTGAAGTCTGATCACCATAGCAGTACCACAATGGGGAACCAACAGTGGGCCAACACAGCAGCACCAGGATCCATTCCACATGGGCTACTGCAGCAGTTGCACAATGGCATATATGATGTCTGTGTGCTTCCAGGGCCATTCGCACGCTGAGGTGAAAGCGGTCCCAGAGCGGCCACGGAGGCACCTCCGCTGAGAGAGAAGATAGGTGTGGGAAAAGCAGGAGGCGCCTAAAAGCGGCGCCTCCAACCCGGTGCCGTTTGTATGGGTGTTTCCCAAAAAGTCTTGCTCATTGAGCAAGGCAGGAAAACAGTGTTCCACACACCTGCGGTTCTTGGCGGGGAGAACAGCAGGCGTCTTACCCAATGTCAGAAGCGCGAAGCCGTGTGAACAGTGCCCCTGGAATGGTGTTATTACCGTTCCAGGGGTGCTGTTTTTGACCTGTGTGGAGTGGGCCCAGGGTAGCCCTAGGTGGGAAAAGCCCTGCCAAGAACTTTCTGCAAGACATAAAGTTTCATTCCAAACAATCCACTGGATAAAATGAGACAATACTTTCATATTTTATTTTTGTTATCCTCCCACTTCTAGCATTACCTCACAACAACTGGTCAAGCATGTGGATTAATCAATACAATATATAACTGCTAATTTGAAAATGCCTCCGTGAAACTGAAAAGCATGCTAACCTGCTTTAGCAATTCTTCTGTTCAGAAGTTACATAAAAATATCCTAAATAAGGAAAAACTATATTCTAAAAATGCACCACATTTAATGATGTGGAAACTAGCAAATATATTTAGCTAATTTATTGAAGGTCAGACAATTAATCAACTAAAACATTTAATTGGTTACAGGCCTATTCACCAATTGCAGGTGAAAAGATGTGTCATAGTGGGCACAGAGGACTGAGTGAACGAATATTTGAGACTCTGGCCCTATTTTCTATATAATGTGATAAGCATTGTCACTGATGTGCAATTGGTGTGTCGACATTTGTACCCCATTCCCAATGCTGTTCAGGAATAAATATTAGCTACTCATGGTGGGGGTAATACAAAGGTACAAATGGCGTCTGTTTAGGCAGTCTCCTCTGATAGCTTTCACATAATTGTATGACCACACACAATAAACACTTTGTACACACACAATAGCAAAGAAAGTCCAACAGTTTATTGGCAATTTAGAAGAGTCAATTTTCCTTACCCCACTTGCCTGGAATAATAATAACTGTGCGCCATTAAGTCACAACCAACTCAGAGACCTCAGAACCAAGATGTTTTTAAGGCAACAGATGAGCAGAGGCTGCTTGATATTGCCTTCCTCTGCAGAGCAATTCTGGACTTCCTTGATGGTCTCCCATCCAAGGCCTAACTGGACCAACACTGCTGAAGCTTCCAAGTTCTGATGAGACTGGGCTAGGCAGAACTATCAGGCTACTGAGAAGGGGATCACTATTCAGCTACTACTGTACAGGTCAAATCCTGGGCCCTTGCAGCCTCAACAGAGTCTCAGGTTCAATATGCCTGAAAGGAGACGCTGTTTAACAGCTTGGCCTGATTATCAGCTGCTCTAACTCCATCCCCTGCCTAGAGAGGGTATAAAGACCTGAGGAAAGAGGGGACGTGGATCACCTTTGGTTGGCAGATTGCAAAACTCTAGCGACTCCACTTGGGGGGATGTCTCTCTGGCCCTAGAACTGTTTTACCTTCAACAGCCCCAGCATTCTAGAAGTGCTGACTAGGAGCAGCCACTGGGCACAAGGTTTGTACTACCACTACCTCTGAAAACTGTAACTTGGTTGGGGCTGAGCCCTGCCCCCTCCCACATTGGCTTTTGAGTCAGTAGTTTCAGGGGTGTAGTATCCCCTGATCAATTGCTGGCTATAGAGAGCTTTGGGGGATTTTTTGCATTTGTTGACACAAGCTTTTGAGGTCTGAGGGATATCACGAAGGGATTGGGTGCCAGTTTGAGTTTAGTAGTAATAAGGGGAATTAGGTTTTGGTATTTTAGAATATTGGGTGATTTCACCATAATCTGCTTTGATTCCTATTGTCCAAAAGGAAAGAAACATATAAATGGTACAGAGAAAGAAAAGGAAGGGGTGGAAACTGATACCTCCCAATGTATGTTTGCTTGCCTTTGCCTAATGCTGAGAGGAAGCAAACTATTGGTCCCTCTGCTGCTGACTGCCTCCACTGTTTAATCACACTATTCCAAAACAACTGAGTTGAGTGAGCATCTTCTAATTTCTCCTTTTCTCTCTGTAAATGAAGTGCTTTGGGTACAGAAACATCTCCTTGCCCTCCCCTTTTCTCAACATCAAGCGGCAAGATTGTCTGGAAGCCAGGCAGAGCTAAAGAGACAGATGTGCTGAACGTGCGGGTACCAAGGAAGTGGTTTCCTTAGCAACAGTAACCAATTCAAAACTCTTATGACTTACCCTGTCTTCTCACATGTGTGTCTGAGTGTGTGTGTGTGTGTTTTAGCCCATGTGGTTTAGATAGTAAGGATTGCAGATTTAGATGCCAAGGGCAGAAAATATATGGGTGCTTCTCCTGTGATCACCAACAGTTGGAATTGTTTAATGTGACTCAAATTAAGGTCATAACATGCTATGTTATTACATGTTATGTATACATGGTGGTTTATGTGACTTGAGTGGGAGGTATGCATGATCCTCAGGCATCTTGCTCATCTCGTGGCAGGCATGGGATTTGTTCATACTATCCAAATGCAAATAACCCAAGGTTGTCTGAAAGATGCCTCTTTTTTTATCCAAGCAGAGCATCTCACAACATTCCCGTTTCCATCCTCCATTTGCGATCAAGCCTTTCTCAGTGCACCTATTGTGTTTTGAATACTGCCTATGTCTGCAGGTTTCAGCGTGCTATTACCGTATATAATCGCGTATAAGCCGTCCCACATATAAGCTGAGGCACCCAATTCTACCTAAAAAAACTGGGAAATTTTATTGACTCGCGTATAAGCCGAGGGTGGGAGAGATCCATCAGGAGGCAGGGTGCTGAGCCGGCAAAGGAGCCACAGCTGGAGGAAAGGAGTGCCCCAGAAGCCTTTGGGAGGCTTTTTAAGGAGGGGTGAGGTGGCGCACGTGGGTCTGGGGAGAAGGAAAGCAGGAGAAAGCAAAGCAGAGAATGCTTCCTCCCCCTCACTAACTCACACTTTCTTTCTTGCAGGCTCAAAGTTTAAGCCGTTGTTTCAGGGAAGCTGCCGGCTTTCTAAGCTCCAAGTCTACAGGGAAGCTGCTGCTCGAGGCAGCCTGTCTATGGTTTCCTTAAAATGCTGCAGCATTGCCCTTTTAAGAAAATCATAGACAGGCTGCTTTGAGCGGCAGCTTCCCTGTAGACTTAGAGCTTGCAAGAAAGAAGCTGGCAGCTTCCCTGAAACAACATCTTAAACTTTGAGCCTGCAAGAAAGAAAGCGTGAGTTAGTGAGGGGGACGAGGCTTTGCCACTCATAAGTAAGCGCTGTGGCTCTGCACGGGGGGGAGGGAGTGACCCACGTATAAGCCGAGGGGGGCATTTTTCAGCCTAAAATAAGGCTGAAAAATTCAGCTTATACGCGAGTTTATACAGTATTTATGTTGTCATTTATCTTGAGATAAAACCAAAGTAAGCCAAAGGTCCTAATTACTGACAAACCTATTTTTAAAAGTTGCTTTTGAATTGTTGATAATTAATAATAATAATCAATAATTTGTATAGCACTATTAATGTGCAAGGTGTTTTGTAGAGACAGACCAGATTCAGAAAATCATATCAAATCCATGTGCTCATGCTTAGACTTTCTCTACTTCCATTCCATTATGAGAGGGGAACTGAAAGTCTCCTGCCGTGGAAAGTCTTGAATTAAGGTCTCATTTTAGCCTTCTCATCCAAATCCAGGTTCCTGGGTAAACTGAAGCCCCCTCCATTGCTGGGATTTTGGACTGTGCAGAAGAAGCAAATTCTGCTTTGCCCAGCTGTCTGAATTCCAGCATCACAGCAAATATGAACTTTTCAAAGCTTCTGAAAGTCTTAAGTTGTGCTTCACGCATTGGGAGAGATGGGAGAGAGAGTGGAAACATAGCTTGAAATAAAGACAGGAGTCTGCCTCTAAGCAACCTAAATACAAATGAGGAAGAAAGCAAAATAAGGGAGGGCAGGGAGAGCATAACAAGAATGTTCTTTGTTTCTTAGGGCCCATTTCAGTCAAGCCAGAGGGATAACTGAAGCCCGAGTCCTTTTACGAGTGGGTTTAAGGTAAAGAAAGTTGTCATAAGGCAGGTGTTCTGAGAGGCACAAGAGGCGGCAAGAGAACAGGCTGAGTCATTTATAAGAGCAGGAGACATTTTGATGGTTGCAGATGTGAAGGTCACAAGCAATGACATACTGAGAGATGATGAGGACGGAAAGATAAAATGGAGTTGAATTGTAAACATTTTTAGGTAAAGGTAGTTGCCTGTGCAAGCACTGGGTCATTACTGACCCATGGGGTGATGTCAGATCACAACATTTGAAGGATGACTTTGTTTTTGGGGTGGTTGGCTATTGCCTTCCCCTGTTGTCTACACTTTGCCCCTAGCAAGCTGGGTACTTATTTTACCAGCTTCAGAAGGATGGAAGTCTGAGTCAATCTTGAGTTGGCTACCTGAAACTGATTTCCATGGGATTGAACTCAGGTTGTAAGCACAGCTTTGACTGCACTACTGCAGCTTACCATTCCAAGCCACAGGTTTTAAATGTGGTTAAAGTCAGAGAATGATTTAACAGCAGAATCCTGGACAGAGGTGAGAGGGCTGAAGCGCTACAAGCCAAAAGGCCAGAGATGTGTCATAGTAAGAATGCTCGAAGCATGAACCAAAACTTTATCTAAGGGATGGCATAATTTTTCAGTTGTGAAACAAATCTTAAGTTGTCGACTCAGGACATTTGACCTATAGAGTCATAACTCCAAGACCACGGCAATTTCAGACAGTCTAGTATGAAAATACAATGGCAAGAGAAGTCTCCATTGATTTCAAAGCTGAAAATGCCAAGCTAACTCCCCCACCTCCCATCAACCTTGCTCAGTACAGAATAACGGCTTACATGTGACCAAACATTTCCAAGGGGAATAGGAGTGTGCCTTTCTCATCTTTCCTCTCCTGCTCCAATTCAAAAGGTCCCCCCTCCACTCTTCCTGGGGATCCTCTGATGCCCAGGAGCAGCATTTGGGGGACCATTTTCAGCTGCAACAAGAGAAGGGAAGCAAGGAAGTTATGCGCCGCAGGTGAAAATCTATCTAACCTGCAGAATCTTTATCTGGATACAAGCAATGTATTTAACAATGTATCCAACATTAATGTTGCAGTGACATGATCAATTATGCAGCTGATATTTTATGCATCCAATATTGTAATAGCACAGGCAGAGCAAAACATATGTGACTGGTGCTCTAAACTGTCACATTATCTATATCACGTAATTTGACATTTAGATTTACTGTTTTGGCTCACAAGGGCATATTCTATATTTCATGTGAATTCAACAGGCATGTCATACTCATTATCTCTCAATCAGGCTATACAGACATGGGCTTAAACTTTCAGAGAATTTATGAGCCCCCCAGAAGAAACCATTTTTCTGGGATCTGACTACCGTGTTTACCCCAAAATAAGACAGGATCTTATACTAATTTTTGCTCCAAAAGATGCGTTAGGGCTTATTTTCAGGGGATGTCTTATTTTTTCCCCATGATTTTGTGCCCCCCACGTGACCAGATCAGTTGCACTAGTGAATCTGTAACTAGGGCTTATTTTTGAAGTAGGACTTATATTTCACGCATCCTCCAAAAATCCCGAAAAATCATGCTAGGTCTTATTTTCAGGGTAGGTCTTGTTTTCTGGGAAACAGGGTATGTGACACTGAGGCATTTTGGGCACAAGATTTTAGAGATGACAGTCGCAGTCCAAAACATATTTACTGGTGAGAATGCTGTATTCCATGAGACTTCTGAGTAAACACTTGGAATCATGAAGCACATGACTTAGGCTACAAAAAAGGAAACCTATAGTTTGATCAGTAGTATTTGTGAAGCAGCTGATGCACTAAATGGTTCAGACAATTTATGGGCATAAGTGATAGGCAACACTATTGTCACTAGTGTTGACATGGTTACTACACAGGAAGTAGTTTGAGTAGTTATTCAATTTGCCATTGATGCACTCAGCTGCCTAGATTGCCTAACAAATGGAAATAGCTTGATCCTGCAAAATAAGCCTCCTTTCTCATCCCACTGCAAACTTCTGTGCCCACTAAAAAGCCATTCCTGAAGAGGCCAGGGGAGCCTTTGGGAATGACATACAATGCAACATGAAGTAATCAGCAGAAACGCCCCCCCCCATCTTACATGAGATGGCGGGAAGTGATTCCTCCCAATGTCCCCCATTTGACTGTGCCCCCTACACCACATCCCACACAGCTCTCAAGGGCTCCTCAGGTCTTAGGGAGTGTTCAGGGTGTGTGTGTACAAGGAACAGCATAACCCTTTCCATGGAGCTGGTCCAATCAGTCCTGAATTCTTATTCATTTTACATGAACTTGATTCACTGTTTTAACTGATCGCCGCATTGAAACTTTAAGTGCAAATTTGTTAGTCATTTAACTTCTCCATCACAGACACATAAACCAAGCTGCAATTTTTTGATGGCTTCAGCTCAAAATTCACTTCTGAAAAAGATGCATAATATACTTGGGACATGTTATGTGGAAGCTTGTTAGGCACTACTGTGGAAATGGTCTTATGAATATCAAGTGCTACATCAAAATCTGCTCTGTTTATTATTTCCAGTTTTAAAAGCAGTAATTTGTAGATATTAAAGTCACAGGAGACCTCTGGAAGCCCTTTAAAATAGACAAGACAGCGCTGAACTTATGGGCTATTTGAACTATGTCCTCTCTGAAATTAACCAGGCTTTTCCTGACCTCAGATCTTTCCACTCTTCATCATTTTATTACTTGCACTTTCATCCGTCTATTTGCTCTTTGTATTAACCTTCCAGGGCACCTCTTCTTTTTTTTCTTGGCAGAATGTCTCATCCTCCTGCCTTTCAGGCTTACAGACATTGGAGCCTTGGGGTTGGGTTTTTTTTTTTTTTTTGGATACGACTGACAGAATTTCCATGGAGCATTCTATGCTGTAAAATGGTCAGTTAAGAAAGACACCATCAGGAAGCGGTTTTCGTACCTCCCTTCGGAGAATGCAGTGGACCATGACAATGACAAAGCCCTGCAACGAGTCAAATACCGCAAAGAGTATCTGAAACAGTATCGACCGCTTGTCCGTCATTGCGAGAACCGCCGACATCCAAGTAAGAGCGAGGAGAGGCAATACCACACAGGAGCTCCAAAGGGATGCCCTGGACAGTGACAGAGAGGGGGAAAAACCAGCAGCAACACAATATTGTAGAACTGTGAAAGGACAAGCACAACCCTATCCTTACACAAATATATTTCTTATTTAAGGATGGCAACGTCTCCGTTAACTTGAAAACCAATGACAAATATTTACAGATATATAAAGATTGATATTTTATTTTCTAAATGTTACCCCAATTGAATTTTAAACGTGTGGTTGCCATTTCTTTTAAAACATTAACTAGGTCCAGTATTAGTAAGCCCAATTTTTCATCACTGTAGTATTTTCTCACATGCACTGTATAAGATTTGTAACAAGAAGATGTAAATGATTAGGACTAACATGGCATTACTGGCGGTGGTGGCTGACAAAGCTGTTGTTGAAACTACTCCACACTTGGCACATTTGAGCGTCAAACCGCTATGAGGCTCACTCATCTGACTGCAAACAAACAGAACACCCACAAAAAAGAACAAAATATTGAATTTTTTGGTCACCAAAAAAAGTCGCTACTGAAATTTAGCTTTTTAAAATATGATGTCATGCAAGAAAAAAAAGCAAGTAGACTTTATTCAGGATGAAACGTTCTATTCTAGTACAAAGCTCTATTTGTAACATCGTCATGTTTCACACTTTTCAAAAAATATTTATGCTATGCGGGGAGGGACGCTTCAGTTCATGCAAAATTTAATTTTCCATCTAAGCTTCTTTTTAAAAAACAAACAAACAAACAAAAAACAAAAGTCCCCCCAGTGCCTGGGAAGAACATGTTGCTTGATACACTCAAGTAAACAAGCACGTGATAGTGTAAGACACACACAGTGAAATCCCTCTATTCAGACCACTGGAAAGACCAATATACCCACAAAAATGACAAATTGACAGGGCAAAGCACACAATTTTAATTTACAAATGAAGGT
Source organism: Sphaerodactylus townsendi (assembly GCF_021028975.2). Classification (NCBI taxonomy): domain Eukaryota; kingdom Metazoa; phylum Chordata; class Lepidosauria; order Squamata; family Sphaerodactylidae; genus Sphaerodactylus; species Sphaerodactylus townsendi. The sequence goes on from NC_059425.1 coordinate 143,391,435, forward strand.
AGCTGAAGAATGCCAATAACCTTTTGAGAACTATTATTGCAGGTTTGATCCAATATTGAATAAGCATTATTTTAGCCTGCCCTGTCTTTGCTGGATGTTGGTCTGGATATAGGGTTTGAAATGTATGGAATTTTAATGGAAGTATTCAGGCTAGAAGAATGGCAGTATTTTTCACTTTAATAACATAGCACACAAACATTAAAATTAATATAATTTTTGGTACAGAGCACTAGATCATAACACCCGACACCTGATTTGATCTTCCTTCCACCATACGATAATAACTTCATTGCCTGTCTATTTTTTAAACATTTTTTTCATATTTATGCCCCACCCACCCCGTAAGGGCTCAGAAAGCTATTTGAAGCTTTCTATTCAGCCTAATAATTGCAGTTTCATTAAAACATAGAGTGGAAAGGTATTTAACCAAGCAGCAGTGATAGTTATGCTCCTAAATAATGAAGGGGGGAAATGACGTTTAAGAAAAAAAACTTCAGCTTTTCCAAACTTTCCATGAATCTTCAGATTTCTCAAGCTATCCCTCCTATAAGGTAGCATTCTACCTAGCGTCATATACACATATCTAAGCCTTATGAAACCATAAGATTAAACAAAACACAAACTGAATCAAAACCTTGAGTGGAAACAGCCCTCTAGACCATAGGTGTCAAACTCGCAGCCCTCCAGATGTTATGGACTACAGTACCCATCATCCCCTGCCAGCATCATCTGGAGGGCCGCGAGTTTGACACCTGGGCTCTAGACGATATAACGTCCCTACAGTTTCTACACCGAGGAAATGTCTCATGGCTAAGGGCCAGCTTGGTTCCCCAGAATGATTTTATTTAGCCCCCTAGGGGATTGACTGATTGACACAAGGAAAATTTCAGCACAATAATTTTAGTCCGTTATTAGCGTAACTTTGCTGGCAGTGAAAAGGCAATATATATTCAGTGCCAAGATTTGTGCTCTGAAAATAAAGCCACTCTTGATAACACAAATTGGCTACCCATGGCATACAATATGATGTGAGTCATGGTATATATTGAGGAGGTCAAAAATATGTCTGTCTTTGATCTTCACTAGCCTATAATGCCTCTGTTCACAGCCAGTACAGATGAATAGATGCCTTTCATTTCTTCATAACTGTATTCCTTTTAATAAAGACAGTACTTCTTATAAGGATCCTTGATCCCTGAAACTTCGACAGGAAATCTTAGGGATATGTATTGTCAAAGGCTTTCACGGCCGGAATCACTGGGGGGCTGTGTGGTTTCTGGGCTGTATGGCCGTGTTCTAGCAGAAACATCCGGAGAGAATGCTGCTAGAACACAGCCACACAGCCCGGAAACCACACAGCACCCCAATCTTAGGGATAGTTCCCATCAACTTTTTTGTTCCATTTTAGCCAATTTCCCTCCTTGTTACAGCTCTTGTCCCACAGTGGACTTTCTCCATGCAGGTTACATAGTCTTTTCGGTGGTCAAAGGGAACTCCTTTCTCCCTTGATCACCAGTGGAAAAAACTGCTAGATCCAACCCCTACAGAGGAAATGGGTATGTGAGAGAACTCAAGATCTGAGTATAATAAACCATTTGCCTATTCCATTGAATGAAAATTCACAGAGCTCCATTCAAAGAAATTCTGCAGTGTGAAGTTATTATTCATTCTGCAAACCTATCAAAGGTTAGCTTAAAACAATGATAGCTTGTGACACCTTAAGACTAACAACTGTGTTCTGGAATAAGTTTTATGACCTAGAAATCATTTTGTCAGAGTCATGAAGTATTATCCTTCGGGTTTCAAGTACATATACATACATGGATCTAAAGATTTTTAAAAATGTGTAATCAGTGGGGTAAACTAATGGGACAACAATCATGTGACATTTGGTTGTGAGAAACTGTTATCAAAGAAAAACTTTGATCAACAGAGCTCTTTTAGCATGTGAATGCAATATTCTTCACAGCATGCAAACATGTCAACTGAAGCTTTAATGCTGGAGAATGAAACTTCATTGGACATGATCCGGCCAAAGTTAAGCACAGGGAATGTTAACTGGATATTTAAATTTCTGCTACTGAAATCAGTGTGCCCTGAGCTGAATTCTCATAGACCACAAGCCTGGAAAGGATGAGAGTCATGGGAATGACTCCTGACATCCTCTTCTGATGAAAAGGAACCCAGCTTTTCCTTGACTTGTTTGCATGTAGGAGTCTCTAACCAGCTAAAGATACCACTGCGGAAGACTATTTCTGCATTAATACTCCTTACCTGAGGACACCTTATAGTGCTTAATTTTGGCCAAGCTCATGCCCATGGTTTGCAATATGGCCTTGCTTTTAATTATGGAAATGATTAAAAGCATTTCAAACAAGAGCAGAACTTGAGCAAATTACATAAAATTGAAATGATTATATATATATGTGTGTGTGTGTGTTTAGAAATCACCCACACCCACTGATACATGTATTGCACTAGAGTGAGTGACCTGTCTTCAAATCCATCTTAATTGTGATCAAGCCAGGGAGGCAAAAGGCTGCTGCATCTTTCATTTTAATGAGAAACTAGGTGGCAAAGTGGCACAAGAACGGGGAACTCCTTTGTGCAAGGGCATGATATGCTACGACTAGAGAGAAAGAGCACTGGTAATACAGTAATTTCACTTTTGTACAAATATTGTGCGTGTGTGCCTTTAAGTCACAGCTGGCTTATGGTGTCCCTGTTGGGTTTTTAAGGCAAGAGATGTTCAGAGGTGGTTTGCTACTGCCCACCTCTGAGGGAGTTGAGAGAGTTCTGACAGAACTACAACTGGCCGAAGGCCACCCAGAAAGCTTTATGTGGAGGAGAAAGGAATCGAACCTGGCTCTCCAGATCAGAGTTCACCGCTCTTAACCACTATACCACACTGGTTTTCTACACAAATATTATGCATCTTTTAAATATGTTATGTCTTGGTAATTAATAATCATATATTGCATGTTAAGGAATCCCACATTTACACATTGTATTTTAGCCAGTTTGCAGCAATTTTAAATTGGAGTGGGAGTCTATTAACTAACAAGACCTAAACAGATGCGCATCTGTTTAGTACAAATGCAGCCTAGAGATTAAGAAATCAAATAACTAAGCATTCCTGTAAAAACATTACTACAGTATGTGTGTATTTTACCTATGCTCAGTCATATTCTCTCAGTTCTGGAGATGACTAAACCTGGATATGCAGTTTGTTATACAGAGTACACAGTTTACAGAGTAAAGAAGGTCAAGGTACTGTCAAACAAATGTATGCTTGGTGAATAACCATATATATAATTGAAAACATTTGCAGTTGTCCTGAGCAACGCCCCAACGTTTGCTTACCCCGCTCTGTGTTTGAGTTTTTTATCAAGGATTCCATCTCGAGAAACAAGTTTATTAAACACCAAAATGCCAATCACCATGTTGACCTGTTGAATACAGAAGGCACAGACAAAAAACGAGTAGTTGCCATTTTATGATACTGGAAGAAAGCATCTCATCCCACCAATTTGTGAAAGCAATGTAAAAAAAAGAGCAAGAGCAAATTGCCCATGAGATGTGGCACTGATATATATGGAACAATGGTGTTGCACGGCCCTATCTTCACTGTTTGCTGCTACATGAGCCAAATAAACAGACACAAAGATTTGCCCTCCAGGTGCAAAGACTTCCACCAGATGGTGCTGAACTCATATCAGCCAAATAAGCAGCAAGGATGTGGGTTTGGATCCATAAAGCACATAAGATACCAGTTTGCATGTTGACCTTTCACTTTCATTGAAACTGGTGTGTGTGTGTGGGGGGTGGGGGAAGGATGGACAAAAGGGACACAATTCCAGGGGGGCTGGCTACTTGCCTTCTGATGCTTGGGGCAGACTATTAACATACCTCTTCTAACCCAGCTTGTGTTTCTGAATGTAAGAAAACACAGAGGGCCTTCAGAGACTCTCTACAGTTCGTTTCATCTTTTCAGTGCAATGTGATTCTGGGCAACACTACCAAGGCAGATATGCGGGTGTACAGTCCCATCCCCATCCCCCTTAGCTCTTGAGGCCCATAGGAACGTATGTCCACACAGGCATGGAAGGGCCACAGCAAGAGGTTTGCAGCAATTTATGCACAGAAAATGGCAGACCACTTCTGGAGCAGAGGAAGGGCCTTGATGATTTGTGTGTGTGTGTGTGTGTTTGTGTGTGTGTGAGTGAGTGAGTGAGAGAGAGAGAGAGAGAGAGAGAGAGAGAGAGAGAGAGAGAGAATAATGGCTATCAGAAGACCCCATCTGAGGGGCACAGAAGCAGACATTAGGCAATTATTACACACTGAAAAATAATCTGAGCTTAGTCCACTTTTAAGACTCAGACTTCATATTAGCTAAAAGTCCAAGAAAATAGCTACAACAGTGCTGATGACATTTAGTTGACCTGGACAAGTTTTCTTGTCATTTGGAAAGTATAGGTCAGGGGTGGCCAACCTATGGTCCAGATGTTCATGGACTGCAATTCCCATCAGCTCCTGCCAGCATGGCCACCCCAGTATAGGAATTTCAGTATCACGCTAAGTGTACAGTCAAAGATTAAAATTAGGGAAATGCACATTTCTGGCAAGACAACACTGTTTTCTTTTGTTTAGATAACTGAAGTTTTGAGAAGCTAAAGATTAGTATTTAAGTAGTTAGTTGCAAAGCAATCAGGCAGAGATATTGATCCTTCGGGCCTAAACATACTCTCGGAGCCAATAAATATATAGTGGGGTCAGCACCAAGACAGTTCACTTTAAAGGATTAACAAAACCAGAAGGCAGATATGCATGCATTCAGAGGAGGATCAATACACCTGCAATCTGCATTTTGGGTATGTGCTGTGTTTGCTGGGGAAAATGAATACGTGTTATAAAAACAGGTAACTAGAAGCCTCTTAAAGGACATCTTTGTTCTTTTCCCTTGCACTTCCTATGCAGGGAAGGAGAAAGTGTTTGCAAATTATCCTCTCCTTGCTTTCGTGAATTTCACCGAATAGCAATTTTCCTCTTGACCACCACACAACAAATTCCACATGGTATTTATTCATTTGAAATTTGTAGCCTTCTTGTCTCCCAAATGGAGCCCAAAGCGGCCTAATAAAGGAATTAATGTATTTATTCTTGTTTGGCATGTTAGAGGAGCTGTGCCAGGAGATCATTTGACATCCCTTTAGGAAGGGTAGCAGTGAAGAGGTGGGGAATAAAGTGAGTTGCTCTATTACCAGCCTCCTCCTAATATGAGTGGGCCCGAATAAGACAAGGGCCCCTTCCGCACACGCAAAATAATGCATTTTCAAACCATTTTCACAACTGTTTGCAAGTGGATTTTGCTATTCCGCACAGCTTCAAAGAGCACTGAAAGCAGTTTGAAAGTGCATTATTCTGCATGTGCGGAATGAGCCTAAGAGATGGCAGGTAGCCCTAAAACTGAGCTGAAAAATGTTATTAGCTGCATAAAAATGGGGGAAACCACATTTTGCAAACTCTTTAACAACCAACACTTATTTTAGTGTGACCTACTGCTTACATGGGGACAAGATGCAGCCATTTATTCGATTGCTGTTGTTCCTGCCTGAACTAACGTGATCACAGAAAAGAGCGCAGCAGAAGGCAGTTTTCATGCTAAACTACATAATTGTGTGGAAGAAATAAGCTCTGTTGCTTTTCATGAATTGTTCCTTGGTTGACTCCAGCTGAGCCTCTTGTTTTCCTTCCAGTGTGGGCAGGAATGTTCCTGTTTATTTGACAGAATCTAGAGGACACGAACATTTTAATATTGTGATTCATTACAACAGTTAAGTCATAAAATGTAATAGTCTGGAAATCTTTGGGAGTTCTCTTTCTGCTCCATGGTTATTGCATAGTACCTTTGAATAAATAGGAGCAACATCGTGTAAGAGAGACTTTATGCCCCTGTGTAATTGCATATATTCAGAATAGTCATGCAATGCAAATAAACCTGTTTTTATAACTTACAAGATGCAATCTGAGATCAGCTACTGGCTAAACACTCAGATAGACAGACATATGTTCCCATGCCTACTTAAAATACTGAAGGTGATTTTAATGTTTACCAGGACAACGGCAGCTGCAGGTCCGACAAAAGCATAAAGAAGTCCTCCTTCAAGAGACAGCCAGCAACTAGAAAGAACATTAGAAAAGAACTAATACAAATTAATAAGCTGTAGCTTCTATCTATTAAATTTCAGATTGCAGAGCATGCTGACTGACTCAATAATAGAGATGTTTAAATTGTTAAAGAATCTTCAAAACAGATTTTAAAAACCCTAAACACTTATCGCACATTTAAGTGCCTGCGCACCACAATGATAAGTAAAGTCTGAATTGGGCTTCTTCTTCTTAGTAACATGGAGCATGAAGTTCACTTCATAACAGAGGTTCTCACAGAACAATAAATGGAATGTTGGGCTACGGAGATTCCTCGGACTGAGAAGACAGAAATGTCTAGAAACTGCACTGCCTGCAAATAAGTGGGGCTTTCCCTTTCATAAACTTTAACACCCGGTCAGATTATGAGAAGGGGTAATATTCAGCAGCAATCAGAACTCATATGATTATGATATATATTGCATATTTTAAGGGAGTTGGAATATTGTTTAATTCTACATGGAAAAACATACTAATCAAGAAATGACAGTCCATTAATGCATTATTAGCTTGCATTTTCATGCTTACTTAGATTTTCAGATGAATTACCCATGATAATATTTCTCATGGCAATGCTGAGTATTTCTGGAATGTTTACCACATTTTCATTTAGATGTCTTCAGGTTATCAAAACCATGACGAAGAAGAAATCTTCTACCTGCTAGGAAACTTTTTAGGGAGCTTTTAAAGTACTAAAATGTTTTATTTTTAAAATACTTTTTCAGTTAAATATTCCAGTGCTAATTTTTCAATTTTTTTACATTGAAAGTATGTTGTAAGTATCTCCATCAAATTGAGAGACTCAATTTAAATGTGTTGATTTTTAATTGATAACCTGTTATTCTATTAGAAACAGATTATAAAACAGAAAGTCAACAGTGCAATCTAAATAATATTTTTTTTTTGGTAGTAAGCCCCACTGAACAGACCTGAGTAGGATTCTGAGCAGACTAGCTTAGGAATGCTCTGTAAGCCGTTGAGATAACTTTCATGAAAACAGATGTAGGGCTTTCTAAAAACAATGAACTTTTAATCCTTTTAAATTCTAATTGTCTCTCAAGATGTTAAATGTTTTCCATGTGGTGGAAACTTCAGTCAATTTGTTCAGCATTAGCAACAAGAATGGCAGTGTAAAATCAAGACATTTATTTATTTTACCACATTTATATCCCACTTTTCTCCCCAATGAGAGCCCGAAGCAGCTCACAACATTCTCCCTTACTCCATTTTATTCTAGCTTCTTTTTTTGCTGAGATTTGGAATATTTCTGGACTTCTTCACCATGATCCTTCAGCTTGGACCAGAAGATAGACAATACTGAAATGAACATCTGTACAAGTGCCCTTTTTAAGAAAGACTGTATGCGCAAAGGATGTTGCTTCTTGTTCTCTCAACATCTTACTTCCTATGGTTTTCTGAAGCTGATTCTCACATTCCAATTTCTTTGTAGCTACCATGAGGATGTTGGATCACATATGTAATGGTGGCTACAAGTTTCCCAGCAAGGTAAACAGCAGCTCCAAAGGGCTATTTTAGGTCAACAAAATTGTATATTACACTGAAATCCCTTCTCATGTGAGCTGAAGTCCTGACCCAAATTGATCCTATGTGGACCTGGAAAGTGCACATGGAACCAAAGTCCTAATGATAGTCCTAAGGACTTTGTACCCTGAGAACTGGTCCAGTGGTTCTACCCTATCAAAGGCCCTTTCTGCACGGGCCGAATACAGCACCCTGGGGATGGCAAAAACGTCATCCCCAGGGAGCTGTTCACATGGGGGGTGCGCGCCTCCCCAGCGGCGCAAAGCCGCTATTTCCCAACCTCGCTCCTCAAGCGAGGTTGTTGGGAAACAGCGGCTTCCAACCGCTGCTGTGTGAACGGCAGCAGCTGGAGGACGCCTCTATCCCTTCCCTCCGCTTCCCTTATTTCTGACTTACCTATTATCTCTGGTGCGCACTGTCCGGGCGCTTTCCAAGCCGTTGAGGAGCTGGGGGACACGCCTCCGCCCTGCGACTCTGGGAAGCCGGGTCGCAGTAGAGCAGGGGGCGTGTCCCCTGGGCTCGGCGACCCACCGGACAGTCGCAGGGATAGTAATACATTGTCGATATCGGGTTTAATGGCACGCAGTGTGGCGCCGTCGTCCCAGTAGTTTCTGGGACCATTCGTGTGAACGGTTCCAGGAGGATTGGGTCGGCGTCATGTACACCGACCCAACTCCCACCATGGCCATGCGGAAATGGCCTAACTCTTCTCAGCTCTGTCTTAGCAGCTGGCAACTGAGATTTTTTGTTTTCATTCTCACTGATTTCTTTTTTCAGATTTCAAGGTATCTACAATACACTGAAATAACCTACATATATGAAGATAGATCATAGTAGCACCATAGACTCAAATTTAGTGCGATTAACAGGAATGGAAGAGCTGCCAGTGAAAACAATATTTATTATTACCGAGTGACTTACTAGTTACTAGTCCCATATCCTTTTGTCTTGGTAAACCCTATTGATATTGCCACCACCAATGCTGGTAAACCTGTAAGAGAGACCCCAGTAATTATTTCCCTGATGAAAATAGGCTGTTTCTCAAAAAAACGCTCATGCCTCATTGCATTTGTTACATTTCTGAGGTTCCACAAAGCACTTTACGTTTTTCTTTCCTGCAACAGCTACTCTTTCTGAACTTGGTAGCCCACAATGGATACTGTTTCTACTGCTTAGACATGAAAAGTTGCTGCTTATTATGTTAAACAATAAAGATCAATTTCATATGGAAATAATCTTTTTAGTATTGCAACACAAATGGCCTTTGTCCATCAGGACTTTGCTGATAGCCGTGCTTCTAGTCTACCATACATCATTTTGATGTTGCTAAGTGACCAGTGAATTTGACATAGTGTACAATGAAGATTTGATGAATTTTATTCAGTGTGTTTTTTAAAAAGCTTTTGTTTTGTATTACTGTGTTTTACAGAAAGTCTGCTAAAAGTTACAGAGTAATAAACTCTCATAATCAATGGAACATTTATCATCAGCCACATCTTGAAGCAAATCAATAGAATTAAATTATACTCCTGGCTGAAATTCCATAGAAAATCTCCTAGTAGCAAAATTCAGTTTAGAACCTTTGTCATCTACTACCTGTCAGGATTACTGAAACAAACACCAATGTTCAAAATGTTACCTGCACATGAAACATGAAGTTGAACATTTTTTTAACTGAATCATAGGCACTCACCCCATCCAAGGCATAAGAAGCGTTTTCTTATGAGTCGTGTCCTTATTTTTCCAGTAACAGCCATGTATGACTGCCACGCTTCAGTCAAAACCCAACAAAACGAAGCTAAGAAGAAGAAATGTAAAAATGCAGTGGTCGTGGTACAGATGTTCTGCAGAAAAGAAAGAATGGATGTGTTGAATAAATAGGCACAATTAAATCAACAAAGGGTACCTAAATTCTAAAAGAACCAAAGAATAAACCCTGACTCTATTTCCTGTAAAGGTTGTAACTGATTTTACCGAATATATCACTGAAAAGCAGCCCTGTCAGAATGGAACCCTCTCCCAATCTGAGTGGGTACCTCTTAACATGAAGGCTGCACACATTGGTGGGAACCAGTGGACACATGCCCACCTCTCGGTACACTGAAAATATCAGAGGCCTGTTAACAAAAGGAGCAAAATAAACTTCTTTTCTCACACAAGATGATGTAATTAGTGGATTCCTGCCTGGATCTTTGTCTATGAACTGTCTCAAATGTACAGGGAAGGAACCATATCATGTCATTAAGCACACAAAAAACTGTAAATACCAGTTGCTGAGAGGCCCTACTTGAGGACAGCTGGTGCTTAAAATATGAACATAAGAACATAAGAACATAAGAACTAGCCTGCTGGATCAGACCAGAGTCCATCTAGTCCAGCATTCTGCTACTCGCAGTGGCCCACCAGGTGCCTTTGGGAGCTCACATGCAGGATGTGAAAGCAATGGCCTTCTGCTGCTGCTGCTCCTGAGCACCTGGTCTGCTAAGGCATTAGCAATCTGAGATCAAGGAGGATCAAGATTAGTAGCCATAGATTGACTTCTTCTCCATAAATCTTGTCCGGCCCTTTTAAAGCTATCCAGGTTGCGGCCATTACCACCTCCTGTGGCAGCATATTCCAAACACCAATCACACGCTGAAGAAGTGTTTCCTTTTATTAGTCCTAATTCTTCCCCCCAGCATTTTCAATGAATGCCCCCCTGGTTCTATTAGAGAAAGAGAGAAAAATTTCTCTGTCAACATTTTCACCCCATGCATAATTTTATAGACTTCAATCATATCCCCTCAGACGCCTCCTCTCCAAACTAAAGAGTCCCAAACGCTGCAGCTCTCTCATATGCGAAGGTGCTCCAATCCTTCAATCATCCTCGTTGCCTTTCTGCACTTTTTCTATCTCTTCGATATCCTTTTTGAGATGTGGCTTACCAGAACTGAACATGGTACCTTGGCGCGGCCGCGACCACGGCTTTATATAAGGGCATGACAATCTTTGCAGTTTTATTCTCAATTCCTTTCCTAATTATCCCCAGCATAGAGTTTGCCTTTTTCACCGCTGCCATGCATTGAGTTGACATTCCCATGGAACTATCAACTAAGACGCCCAAATATGTGAGTCTAAGGTTATGAACGACTTAAAATTAAGAGCAGCACACTGAGCTGCCCCTGGAAAACAAAAGACAGCCAGTGCAACTGTTGTAAAACTGTGATGGGTTGCTCTACTCCAGCCAAACGGCACTACCTGAAATTGGATTGGTCCCGCAGTTGCCTTAAGACTTATAAATCCCACACAATGCCCAACAAGGCAGATTTGGTATGGATGCTAAAAACCTCTAGAACAATTAACCTATGGAACTTCTCAAAGCTACCCTCACCCAGCCCGGAAATTCACTGAACAGCTGGGTCACCACCACACTAGTATGATAACTAACCTGTCCAAGTATGAGGTACATACAGTTGGAAGTCAGCCACTGCTTCTATCAGCTATATGTGAAAGAAAAAAAAATTCTTCGAGAATTCTATGAGCTACTCCCTTCCTCCCCGACCCCTTCTCTGACTAAAGTTGATGAAGGACTCAGCCAGACAGAAAGGGCAAAAATGGTTTCTGGATTAGTTTGCTGCTAATATCCAGCTTCCTGCTTCACACAGACTTCTAAAGTAATCATACGAAATATGAAGAAAGCTCTCATTCATTTTCTGGAAAAAATATACATACACACCCACACACTCAAAAGTATAGTTTAAACAACACAAAAACCTCTGCATTTACTTTGGTTATGGTTCCTATGCATGCCAAATGTCTGCTATTAAAGAGGTTCTTTGAACCCATCCACGGAAGCCTCTCTTTTGTCACTGCATCACTTAATTAAACTTGACACGACGGCTCATATAAGCCAGCTTGACTTCCCTGCAGAAGTACATTATGATCCATCATTTCCCCATTTTGCATTCAGTGTGGAGTCCTAAATACGGGTGGCTCTGTAATATAACATGGACTGGCACAGTAGCACTCTAGCATCAAAATAATGCTGGTAATTTAGAGGGTATTCTACATAATTTACATTTCCTGAAGCAAGTACTTGTCTGCAAGATAAAAATCCGGCAGAAATAGCCATGTTATTCAGTGGGACTTATTACCAGGAAAGTGTCCTTAGTCAAAGAGCTGTTTTTCTTTCCCTCTCCCACCCTCACTCTCAGAGTACAAGTGCCACAACCTCACATTGTCAAGGATCATGATCAAATGTTTATGTATGCAGACACAGCAGTGCATTTATAGCAACAGACAAGCTCATTTCTCAAATGGTTCATTCTGTCAGATCTAAATTAGTATCTCGTCTAATCATCAAATGGCTCTTGATTCCCTGATCCTGTGTAGAAACAGATGTATCTGCCTGTGACACTGGTGTAGCATCACGGCACAATAATTTTACACAGCACCCCAAGCATTTATTTATAGCCAAAGCCTGCTGCACTCCTCTGATCACTTCCATTGGATACGATCCTATAACCTAGATTCAAAGAGCTCCTTGCAGAAGCTGAAGGCATTTCCAGAGCAGTCAGGTGGAGAGTCTTTTGCTAGAATCCACTGATTTCCCCAGCAATTGCTCCTCCTCTCAAAAGGACCGAATAATTATCCTTTGTGGCCTCTTTCTAGTTCATAATGCACTTTCAATGCACTTTGCAGCTGGATTTTTCTGTGTGGAACAGCAACATCCACTTGCAAACAATTGTGAAAGTGGATTGAAAGTGTATTATTTTGCATGTGTGGAGGGGGCCTTAGAGAGTCCTCTGCCCCCAGGAGCAAATGCTTAGGGGTGTGTGTGTGTGTGTGTGTGTGTGTGTGTGTGTGTGTGTGTGTGTGTGTACAACCAAGCCAAGAGCTATAGTGGGAAGAAGGTGGGTAGGAATCAGGCTCCATAGCAGTGCTGACTAGCATAGCAATTTATACAAAACAGCCGATTTTAATCCGCCTGAAATTAGTGACCAAATTCTTATTGACTTTGGTGATTAAATATTTAGATCCCAACTGTGTAACTGTAAATTCGTGGCAATTACCAGAATTAGGCAGGGAATAAACAGTGAACTAATCTTACAAATAGGGTTATTTTCACATGCAGGAATAACGTACAAGAATGAAAGCAAAGAGCAGGTTGCCAGCTCCAGGTTGAGAAATCCCTGGCGATTTGGAGGTTGAGCCTTGGGGAAGACAGGCTTTGGGGAAGGGAGGAACCTCAGCATGTATTGAGCCATAAAGTCCATTCTCCAAAGTTTCTCCAGGAAAACTGATTTCTGTTGTCTGGAGATCCATTGTAATTTTGGGAGATCTCTAGGCCCTACCTGAAAACTGGCAACCATAGGGAAGAGGAAGGTTGCAAAAAGCATTTAACAGTTCCCAAATCACATCAAATTAGCTTTAAAAGTTTTATTTTTCCTAATTGGGTGAAGCATTGCAATGTGAAAGCCTGACCACATAAAAAGATTATTAGAAAGTCAATTCAGGAAACAAAAATCCAAGCCATTTATGCATATCAAAGCTATTGAGATCATGACAGTCCAGGGGCTATAGAAGCTGTGTGCCAAAATTGCACTTCAGCTGTGTGTTTTTAAAAAAAGATTCATGTGTCAAAGACTTGTTCAGCATGTGGTGGTAATTGTCTTATGATTTTCAACTGTAAACATTGCTTGTACTTATTCCACTTCTGTGGCACTAAAATATTTATATAGGCCTCAGTTTTCATTTGTTGTACTTTGTTTTGTTTTAAGATGCTATTGTTATTATATCACCCTGTTAGGGCCCTCCACTCCTCGGAGGCGGACCTCCTGGTGATCCCTGGCCCCAAAGCGATCCGGCTGGCCTCTACAAGGGCCAGGGCTTTTACAGCCCTGGCCCCTACCTGGTGGAACAGCCTTCCAGGTGAGATCAGGGCCCTGTGGGACACACAGAGTTTCCACAGGGCCTGTAAAACGGACCTGTTCCACCAGGCATTTGGCCAGCCGGGGTAACATAGAAAATCTGCTTTAATAAACATCTGGCCTCCCGTGGGCACAAGGGAGGGCGCAAGGGTGAGGGAGTACTTTTAATGCTGTCTGAAAGTATGGAAATTATATATTTATGGTTCCTTTTTAGTGGGGATTGACTGTTTTAATTTAAATGTTGTATACGATTGTTTTAACTGGTTGTATATGATTGTTGGACACCGCCCTGAGCCCTCCAGGGGAGGGCGGTATACAAATTCAAATAAATAAATAAATAAATAGTTCCTGAGTGGCTGGCCTGTTTTTAGCCACTATTTAGACACACACCGCTTGGAGCTAGGGCTACCATTTTAAGAATCAGACCACCACCACTTTCCAAAATCTCTGGGACCCCCCAAAAAAACTAACCTGTGGGGAAAGGGGAAAACCCCATATCTAGTATATTGTGTGCGCACGCAGCTTCTGTGTTCGCCCCTGTTTGATGATAAACAACAACGTTTCTCCCTTGAAATCCAAGCTACAGCTGCTCCTGAAGAGCTTTTATTTTATATTTGAAACCTCAGATGGCTTTTAAAAAAATCTTAATATTTTAAAAAATATAACTAAATGTGCACTGTTTCATCCTCTACCAATACGTTTGAAATACACACATTTGGTTTTGTATCAGCACTGATGAGAAAGAAAAAACTTGTGCCCTTTTGAATAAATAATCTACTGACAATTAAGTATCCAATACAGTGGATTCATATTAACAACCCCAAACATGAATGTCACTAATTTAAAAAGAACTTTGCCCACACTCCTTTGTTAAAGGTCACTTAGAGGCATCCTTTTATTCCATCATTACGATATAAGTCAAGAGTAAAACATTCTTAGTTACAATTATCCTTCAGGGAACAAGTATTAATTTAAATATGCATCGCCTCAATCTCAATGTCATTTGTAGTCACCTGGCAAATAAACTTTAAAAACTCTTAGTCACGCCTGAGCTCCAGTAAACCCTGGTGAATCAACATATTGACGAACTATGAGGAGAAAGGAAGAGGAAATAGAGTTCCATCATTTTGCAACGAATTGGTGTTGCCTGCTGAACCACCATGGTAGTGTGGCACAATTCATTAGGGCTTCTATTATATTTGCAATAATAGCCAATATGGACCCATCCAATAGACACAAGATTGGATGTGACAGCTTGCATATATGCAAGACTGTATGCCTGCAGGCAGGGTCTGTTGTATTTTTGTATGGTTCTTAATGAATTTTGGTGTTTTATAAAATGATAAATAAGCAACCACCTAAAGGCATTTTAGTACGGGATTGCAAATGGCTCCCAGCAATACAGGATGATGTTAACACAGAAAAAAAAGTGGCAATGCCTGGGTCATGGGCATGAGGAATTCACTCCACACAGTTATAATTTCCCTCCAATCAGCCATTTTGTAAAAGCATAAGTATGCTTTGCAGTGCAGTTTTGCAGCAAGGGACCTCTTGCCAACAGAAATCTTTCACTGAAAGATCACCAAGGAAACCTGCTCTGGAATGAATAAAATGCAAAATGCTTGTGTTAAGAAAAAAATGATGCGCTCATACACAAACCTTACCGATACAGATATAGAAAGATATGTCAGGATATTGAAAATTGCAAGGTGGTCATATGCTGGTCTAGAATGACTGGAATGTAACAGTCAGCAGAATTGTAAAGGTCGGAGCCTCTCTGTCTGGGTCTGCAGTGATTGGCATGTAACAGTCAGCAGAATTGTAAAGGTCGGAGCCTCTCTGTCTGGGTCTGCAGTGATTGGCATGTAACAGTCAGCAGAAGTGAAAAGGTCACAGGCCAGGATGATTAGATCATCTAGCTAATGATTTGCTGGACAAAACTATATAAGAAGACTGCATACCCAATTCAGTACCTCTCCTTCACCTTCAGGTTCGGGCTCAGATTGTTGTCAGAGTAGAGAGTGGATAGTTATTGTTATTTTTGTTCCTTTGAGAAACAAGAGATAAAGTATTCCTGTTGGAACTAAATCTACTGTCTGAGTGTTTCTTTTTCTTATACTGCAAGCAGTTACCTCCTGTTCTAGCAAGGGTGAGTTGGCACCTAGTCCTTTCCGCTGTGCACTAGGCCAACAATTTGGTTATGGGCCCAGTATCCTAACCACTGAAGCTAGAGAGTGTCGAGGCAGTGTGACACGATGACATCCACCATGTGCAGTTTGCCTTTTGAACGGCTGACTGCAGGGAACTACTAAGCATGGAGTGTGAACATGCAGTGCTCTCTCATACGTGAAGATGTTTGGGCTGTATTCGAGTCCCCACCCAACCCAGGCAAACAGCAGCAGAGCAGAGGGCAGGATGCCAGAGCCAAGGCGTCCATAATGTTGGCTGTGGAAAACTCCCAGCTCATCTATCTATGGGCTGCTGAGAAGGCTTCTGACCTGCTGGAAGGTGTTGTTGAAGGACCTGTATACCAGGCACGCAGACTGCTGGTTCCAAAGGTAATCTTGACCAGAGCGTTTATACAATTTGAAGCTGAAAGGGGAGGTGAAAATGTGGCCAACCATGTCCAACAACAGCTGGCGCATTACACTATCTGGTCAGGAGCTGGAAGACCAGAGGCATGACTTTCACTGAACAGCATAGGGCCTACTCATTGTACTATCTTCCTAGATGACAGCTGGGACAATTTTGTCCTATAGGTATGCAGAGCATAAAAGGGAAGATGATTTGACTCTCAGGATCTATGTGGAGGCCTGCACGGCTTCCTGGAGCTCCAGAAACAAAGAGAGTTTTGCCTTGAAGCCACAGCCAGAGAGAAGCCTGCTGTTTCCAGAGGCAAAAATGAAACCCAGCTTTCCCTGAACTGTCCAAGGTCATATGCAGTTCGGGCGTTGTTTCCGTTGTGGCTCTACTCAATCATCTTCTCCGAGAATGCCCACAGAAGGGGAGAAGAAGGGGGCCAGCTAAAGGACAATGGGGAAGAGGAAAGAAGGAGTACTACTTGGCCCGGCATTGCTGAGAACCCGATGTCCAGAGAAACCAACCCATCTGGCTCTTGGACTCTGCCTCGCTCAGAGCATGTCAGTAAAAAATGCTCATCACCTATTGACTGAGGAGTCCAAAGGCAAGTCGTAGAAGCATGTCAAAGCTTGGCCGATGGATCCCACCAGCTGCTGTTCACGCTGCAAAGGAACTGCCTACATACCATGCCTAGAGTAAAAGTTGCAAAATGTGTTGTGTGTTCCTGGACTGGATTTTTGTTTGTTGAGCCGTCCCAAGTTTAGCTGAACAAGGGATTTTTTTACAAAACTATATTTGATAGACAGGGTTGTAGCAGTATGGCCCAGAATGACATAGAGTGTGCAAAAGGTACACTCTGCGCAAGCAAAATGTATGTTATGACTGATAAAGGGCAAAATGAAAATGTACCGAATGTTTCAAGTCTAGCTAAGCCTATGCATGATGATTGTGTGCACTATCTTCTACAGAGTCCTAGGACATGCAAGTTTTGCCACCATCAAGCAGTGCTGGCAAAAGTATGTGATTTGAGTGTAAAGCCTTGCAAAACATTCCTAGACTGTTCAGTCTGTAGCGGGGTTAAGGTGAAATCCTATCCAATCCCCAAAAGAGCTACAGACGTAAATGGAGTTAAGACCATTTGAATCTAGTCCATGCAGACTTAGCTGGTCCTTTCCAATCAATGCCAAGGGAGTGCACGATATATATTTCTGCTGATTGATGATTATAGCTAAGATATCTCCTGCTTGCTGTTGAAATCTAAGGATGAAGCCTTTACAAAGCGTTTAAGGAATGGGTCTCAATGATTGAACGGAGGTTCCCTCACAAGGTGGCTTGCCTGCAATCTGACAGAGGCTGTTAGTTCATGGGGAACAAAGGCAAAACATGGCTTACAAAGAAAGGTATTAGCCACAGGAGAACAAATCCGTTCAGCCCATTGAAAATGGCGTGGCTGAGAGGGAGACTAGAGCATTCTTCAAACAATGCTTGGGATTGCATGATAAATGATGCCAAGGTTCCATTCCATTTCTGGGAGAGGCTGTCTTAGCTGCCACACATGTAATAAACATGTTGTAGAGTTCAAGTGATCAATGAAACACCATTTTTTCAAGAATGTTTGGGCAAAAGGCCTTCCCTGAAACACCTTAGAATATTTGGGAGTTTGCTAACGTCCTCATTCCCCAGACAGCAACGGAAAAAAAGGACAAAAGAAATGGCAGAGACTGGCGCTTTGTAGGATATGCAGCAGGAATACCAAAGGCATATAGATTTTCATTGGGTCATTGAAGAATCGTTATCTCACGCAGTGCCAACTTTCAAAAGCATACAGGTTGGGGACATGTGCATCAAAACTCTGAAGTGTTCTTACCACCAGTAAGCCATGACACAAAGCAATACCTAGTGACGAAGCATCACAACCCCCACTCCCTGTTCAAGGTCACAACATCTGCTCCAGAGCCTTAAGCAACAACAACAGAACAGTGATAGTGATCAGGAAGGAAGCTTCAGGGAGAGGAGGGGGCTGGAGCAAGAGCTGGAGAAATAGCCATAACACGCAGATCCAGACCTAGAGCAAAATAAAGGCATACCACCAAAAGGTTTATGGTACAAAGAAGTAGAGAGTGTGCCAATTAGGGACATGGTGAACCACCAAAGGTTTCCCATGATATGTTAGAAATGTCCACCCTGAGGAACAGGAAAAATGGAATCAGGCTATGGGACAATGAGTTTGAATCCTTGGTGAACTTTAAAAAGTGTTTAACATTGCTTGATAAAACCTACTGGATAAGCCGATCATAGGTGCAAAGATGATGGGTATACAGGCGTGAAATCCTATGCCCGGATGGGATCTTGCAAATATAAGCAAAGATTAGTCGCGACAAGGCTTCCTCTCAAACAAAGTTTGACAGTTATGATCAGACTTATGCACCCACTGCAAAGGCAGAATCCATGAGATTAGCGTGATTGCTCTGGCTGAGCAAAGAGACTCTTAAAATGAGGCACTTTGATTTTGAAACAGCTTATTTAAATGCAGATTTGCAAGAGACCATATACATGAAGCAAGCACCAGGTTATGAGCATGAACAAGTTGATAAAGTTTATAAGCTCAACACAAAGCTTTGTACGGGCCTGAAACAGTCAGCCAGATGTTGGAACAGGTGCATACACAAAAGCATTATGTGAAATGAAGATTTGACCAAAGTGTGGCCGTATGCCTGTATATATACCAGAGGTACTGGTGATGAAGATGTATCATTTTGATGAAGTTTATAAGTTGATGATCTCTGTGTGGTTGCAAAACAGACAAACGCCAAATCAAACAACTTTTACACTGAGTTGAGTAAACACTTTAAGCTGAAAGACTTGGGGTATCTAAAGCAATACCTGGGTATTCAAGTCAGTAAATCTGAAGAAGGGGATGTGTTTCTGACACAAAAACAAAAGATAGAGGGTGTCTTACAAAAAGCTGGTCTGCAAGATGCCAAAGTGGCACAAACCCCAATGGTGGCTGATTTTTGTAAGCAAGATAACAGCAAAGCATTTGAAAGGCAAGACCTATATCGTTCCTTAATTGGCAGCCTGCTGCACATTGCTAACTGGACAAGACCAGACATAGCTTTTGCTGTAGGTTTATTAAGTAGAACAGTTGCAAAACCTACTGAGAAAGACTGGCAGGGGCTAAAAAGAGTAATTCGTTACTTGAAGGGAACTGCTAACTATGGTTCTACACTTTTCTAACCAAAAACAACAAGGACTTAGTGGTGTATCTGCGGACAGCTCATTTGCAGAGGACTCAGGATGTAAGTCAGTGGTGGTTATTATATGCAATATGGCAGCCATCCGATTTGTTGGAGATCTCGGAAACAAACAACGGTTGCCACTTCAACTGCTGAGGCAGAGTATGCGGCTCTTAATGAGGCATGCAATGAGCTACAATGGGTTATGCAGTTGCTAAAAGACCTGGGTGAGAAATGTGAACAACCTATAACAGTTTTGAAGACTCACAGACATGTATAGCCATGGCAGAGAACGAAAACCTTAAAAGTCGTACTAAACATGTAGCTGTGAAATTCCAAAATGTAAAACAACTGATACAGTCAAATATGATTAAGTTGCAGTACTGTGAATCATCTGCAAACATAGCCGACATCTTAACAAAGCCATTACCAATACAAAACCATAATGACTTGGTGTTTGGTTTGGGTTTAGCAGATGTACAATTTGGCAAGGACTCTGTACAAAGTGAGTGAAATAAGTAACTCTGTGTACTGACTATGTACTAACTATGTAATGAGTGTAAATAATGTGAATGACTTTTGTTTGTAATTATTTTGTTTGTAAATATTATGTAATGAGGCAACATTCCAACCAGATATGAGAAGGGGTGTCAGGATATTGAAAATTGCAAGGTGGTCATATGCTGGTCTAGAATGACTGGAATGTAACAGTCAGCAGAATTGTAAAGGTCGGAGCCTCTCTGTCTGGGTCTGCAGTGATTGGCATGTAACAGTCAGCAGAATTGTAAAGGTCAGAGCCTCTCTGTCTGGGTCTGCAGTGATTGGCATGTAACAGTCAGCAGAAGTGAAAAGGTCACAGGCCAGGATGATTAGATCATCTAGCTAATGATTTGCTGGACAAAACTATATAAGAAGACTGCATACCCAATTCCGAGTACCTCTCCCTTCACGCTTCAAGGTTCTAGGGCTCAGATTGTTGTCAGAGTAGAGAGTGGATAGTTATTGTTATTTTTGTTCCTTTGAGAAACAAGAGATAAAGTATTCCTGTTGGAACTAAATCTACTGTCTGAGTGTTTCTTTTTCTTATACTGCAAGCAGTTACCTCCTGTTCTAGCAAGGGTGAGTTGGCACCTAGTCCTTCCGCTGTGCACTAGGCCAACAAGATAATGGGAAACAATGCTATCTACTCTGACTGGCCCCAATTCTTCTGTGTTAGATAGGCTGACCAGACGTCCCGCTTTTGGCGGGACAGTCCCGCCTTAAACGAACTTGTCCCGCGTCCCACAGGTTTTTTCAAGTGTCCCGGTTTTTGGAAGGCTGCCGCACTGCCTTCTGGGGCGCAAGACAGTGTGGCAGCCTCCTGTCACAGGAAGGGAAACGGGAGCGCCCCAGAAGCCCGTGTGCTCCTGTGGCTGCGCGTGTGCGTGTGCACAGCCGCCCGCTCGTCCCGGTTTACAAAGGTGACCATCTGGTCACCTTAGTGTTAGAGGCAGAGGTCTTTCTCATCACCGACTTACCTGAACCTTTTTTTGTGGAGTTTGTAGGAACCCAAACCCCTGTTGATCATATAAAGCAGACACTCTACCACTCAGTTACAGCCTCTCACAAAGAATACTCATGGAGAAATACAGTGCGTATAATACAGGACTGCTCCTCCTTAAGATATTACCTATGAATAAGCATGGAGTGTGAGCAACTTCAAAACAAGGGCCTGCATCAAAGCACTAAGTGACTGGTTGGGATTTTTTGTAGGAAAAAGGTGACTTGGTACTCTGTAGGTAGATCTATTTCATACATTATGTGTGATAAGTATTTCAAACAGTGTGTACAATTATTAAGTGCTATACAATTATACAAGTGCTATACAATTATTAATAGTTAATATTGTGTTCTATGTAACTTATGCAAGAATAACAGTTAGTAGGTTGTATTTCTGTCCTCTGGAAGAAGGAGAGTTGGTTTTTATACCCTGCTTTTTCTCAACCTTTAAGGAGTCTCAAAGTAGTTTACAATCATCTTCTCCTCTCCTTCCCACAAAAGACACCTTGTAAGGCAGGTGGGGCTGAGATAGTTCTGAGAGAACTGTGACTAGATCCAGGTCACCCAGCAGGCTTCATGTGGAGAAACGGGGAATCAAACCCAGTTCTCCAGATTAGAATCCACTGTTTTTAATTCCTACACTACCCTGGCTCTCTTAATCACTAGGCCATGATGGTGCCAATGGTTAGAATTAAGTTTCATGTTATATTTTAATCCCCTACTTCACCCAAAGAGTCTCTGGTCCTCAGAACAAGCTTTTGAAACAGGTTAGGCTGCAATAGTGTGGATGGTCCACTATCCATAGACTTTGTGGCACAGTGGGGGATTCAACCCAGGTCTTCTCAATGCTAGCCCAACATTCAAACCACTACACCACACTACACTATCTCTAAACTTCTAGCCTCACAGACAGCTTTTCTAGCAATATCAATTATAGTATTCTATTAGCAGGGCACCAGTGCTTCGCTACGCATATGTATGTATGTATGTATGTATGTATGTATGTATGTATGTATGTATGTATGTATGTATGTATGTATGGGATTTTTATACCGCCCAACCCCCGGAGGGCTACTTCATCACAAGCTCTCTATGAATTTTGGGGTGACATTCAAGATACTTCTTTACAGCCTGTTTGTGAACTTTGGGGTGACATGCAGCATATTTCCTCACAGTCTGTCTGTGGACTGATGGGTTTCGCATATTTTGCAACAGCTTCCTGTAGTTGTCTTTTTATAATGCAATGTCTTATTGCTCTTTTTCACCTGGTGGGCTCCAAAAGACGTCATATGGAAGCAGCCGTTGTATTTTCAGGATGCAGAAAGGAAGTGTTCTGCCATTGGATGCTGATGAGTGAGAAGGCTGTGAAGAGGTTCAGGGTAGGGTTGAAGGGCAGGGAGCTGGACTGTACCACCATTGCAGCACATTCCCGGGGGCTCATCCCACCACTTCAGAATACGACACCAAGCACAGGGTGATTGGAAGTCGAGAGCAGTAAACTTGTCTCCACAGTAATAAATCTGATGTCCATATGCAAAACCCAACAAATGTTTAGTAGTCCAAGGTGATAGTGTGATTTGTAATGTATGTTGTTAGCATTTGGCTGTAGCGGTGTTGTTAACGTGAGGGTGGGTGGAGGACTACTTTTTCACAGCCTGTCTGTTAACTTTGGGGTGACATTCAGCATGCTTTTTTGCAGCCTGTTTGTTGAAGCTGGTGGTGTTTAACTGTCACTCTTAGAATGTTCGAGCAGCATTTCTGTGGACTGGGGGGCTGGTTTGCCCTTAGAATGCTCACGCAGATAGCTAGAGATGAGCAGTTAAAACAGTAAATGTGTAATAACTCGAGTAAAACTGAATATTTTGAAAAATCCTTTCTTAGTGAGCACCTAAACCACATAATGAACCGGTGTGCCAAATTTCAACATTGTAGGTTCGGTGGTTTTTGAGTTCTGTGCATGAGTCACTCAGTGAGTGGAATTTCGTGTTTATATATATATAGATATACAAAACTCTTTGGAATGCCATGCTTCAGCGTCAGTTGTGAATAATCTTCACCATCATATTGGAATTAGCACATACCCTTAATTTGGAAAAGCATTTTTCAAATGAGAGCTTCCTGACCTATGTGATAGGAATGACAATAGGGATAGCTTCCTTTTGAGTGGGTGATGGCGTGGGCAGAAGCTGCAAATTGCTAAGCCCAATCATAGTTGCATTTCTTGATTGACAGTGACCTCAAGACCCCATACAACAGAAAGCAGAACTATACTAAATGTCTGTCTTCTAACACAGATCATAAGAATATTTGGTTGGGAATTTTTCCAAATTAATTCAAGGGACAAAGTAGGTCTCTTAAACAGACCACTTTCACAGTGGTTTTCCTTAATGGGAGACAGCCAGGAAATACAATTTTGTAGAATAAAATTGTACAATAACAAACTTTTAAACAGCCTGGAGTGTTGAAAGCCTACATTTCTAGGCTGATCAGACAATCCAAGTTTCTCTGATGTGAACATGAGAGACGTCTTATGCCCACAAATATTTTCATAGATGTTATCAGCCGCAGCATCAAATTGAATAAACCTTCCACAAAAATGGAGCAGAATTAAGTGGTTGTGTTTTATTCACTCAAGCTTTTTCTATGATGGCTGTTTTGAGGCTAGCAGTGCAGAGATGACTGGCTTGCAGACAGTGCCCCCACCAAACAGAGCTTCTTAAGAACACTAGCAATGGGGCACCTAATAGAGACACAAATCGAAGGGCAGTCACTGACAAACCAAGGTCAGTCAGTTACTGTGCCAGAACAGACATCTGGCCCCCTTATACCACTGGCCAAGAATACCAAATGATTGCAAAAGGATTGGTGGGCTAAGCTTGTTGCAGCAAAATAAAAGTCCAGTGACACCTTAATAACAACCTTTATTTCAATATATGCACTTCCGAGACATAATCAAGCAAGCTCGGATTTGTGAAAGCTCATATTGAAATGAATGTTAGTATTTAAAATGACAAGAATATTGAAGTCCTCCATTTCAGGTTTAGCACTTATATGTTTTGAGAACATTTTGGTTGCCAGATTTTTCATTAACCTAAAGCATCAGCTTGGCTACTTTACAATTCAGCATAGTGGGCTACATCTAGGATTATTGTGATACAGCATGACATTTTTCTTGACTGGAAAGAAAAAAAATGAAATGCTCAGTGAGTCTTTGCTAAGACAGTTTTCCAGTTAAGTGCTTTTTATGCTGTCCTACCCTGCAGTTACCACAATAGACAGAGCTGTGATGGACTGGATAGATAAAAAAGGTTTGGAAATGCAGCAAAAAGCAGAATGCAGTCACAAACAGAGTGTAAGGGGAAAACATCCTAGGAACTGAACAGTGCTCTTATTGGATTAGCTGACCTGACCTATGCTCAGACTGATGGAGTAACCATCTGAGGCTCATTCCGCACATGCAGAATAATGCACTTTCAAACTGTTTTCAGTGCTCTTTGAAGCTGTGCAGAATGGCAAAATCCACTTGCAAACAGTTGTGAAAGTGGTTTGAAAACGCATTATTTTGCGTGTGTGGAAGGGGCCTGACTAAGGTGGATTCTGCACAGCATATATATAAAACGGATTGTGCTCATTATAAAGGCACCCGTTTTCCTTTTCCCGTTCACATATGTGTCCTTTACCATTCAGGCAGCGATTGGAGCCTATGGAAACAATGTGGCTTGGTTTCGTGCTTTCATATTGAGGCACTTATCTTTTTTAATTTTCTGCAATACACGTGTAGCTATTCAGGCATACAGAAATGAACCCCCAAAGCAATGCTGATTGTCTTACAATCCAATTGACTGCACCTGCATAGCTGCACATGTACAACACACACAAGAAAAAAGAAGAAAAAGAGACCTCCCTGCAATAGCCAGACAATAATGAACCGGTTGCTGTGGATCTATGTGGTGGTCATACTCAATGCTACTGGGAGAAAACGTGCTTGAGGGACTTTGTACATTGTCGGGCACTCAAACAACCTGCCCACAATGTGCTGGGTGACCTGCATAGAATGGTGGGCAGGCAGATTCTCCCTGGCAGTGGCTGGTGTGGAACCTAAAGAGAATGGGTGGCAGGGAGGGAAATAAAACATCTCCTGCCTGATGTGTTCACACAGGAGTTCCTTCAACCCAGGACTGTGCAAAAGGATTGCTGGTTTCGTGATTTTTGAAAATCCTGGGTTGAAAGCAATTGAATGGGTCAAATTCATTTTGGGAATAGGACTTTTGCAACCCCCCCCTCCCCCCGATTTATATAACAACCCACATCCGTTATATTTGTCCCGTTTACAGAATCCATCTAAAAGAGGGAGAAGGTATCTCTCTGAGAAGGAAGATTGAAGGGCTTTTAGATTTGGATTCTTGTAATACCATCAATTCACTTAGCTATGAGTGAAAATTTACTCTAAGAGGATTTCCGTTAGGAAGAATCTGATCTGAAACATGGGTTGTGGCAACATATGCTGACAGCAGAAATACACAGACACAAGAACTGGAAGTTTATTTATTGGTCAAGGGAGAGGTGGAATAGTACAGACTTTCCACAGAGACCATAAATAAAGGGTGAGGGGAATATATCTTCTGGGAGATAGAAGAAGATTTCCTAAGCCAGTTAGGAAGGGAATTATACTCAAATAAGGATTCCCTGTCTGAGGTATTAGTGATCTGCTTAAGTTACCTCATGAGGGAGATTACTGTAGAGTGATTTTCTAACAGAAGAGAGATTGTGTGTACTGAAGAAAGGTTACCAGCCTGAGAAGCCAAAGTCTTTTTTATCCAAAAGTCAGTAATATCTGATGCCCCTTCTGCCCAGGCCAATAAACATGGGTATAGGATAGTAAAAAAAAATGGGTGGAACTTCACACAGATTCCGCCCCTAAAATGAGTCTGCCCCATGTTATTTCCCCAAAATCAGTTTTTTTTTTGAGAATTGTGCTATTAGTGAGCCTTTTCAAAAATTCCGGTTTGCAGCCACTCACAAGCAAACAGCCGGGCAGGAGGCACTTTATTTGCCTCTGTTTTCCTTTTTAAAATTTCGTGGCTTACATCTGTGTAGCTACACAGGTGCAGATGGTCATGAGACATTAGCATGGCTGTGGGGGTTCATTTGTGCATGCCTGTATAGCTATGCATCGGTGGGAAGTAAATTTTAAAAAGACACACATCTCTGTGCGTGACAGCAACTCGGATTGTTTCCATGGGCTCCAATCACTCCCTGCACAGATGCATGCAAATGCAAAAACAGGAAAATGGGTTACTTTATCCCGATTGCAACCCGTTATACATTTGCTGTGCGGAAGGGGCCTAGGCGTAACTCAAGACAAAACTGCAACTTCATATGAAACGTAACATCTAAGAAACTAAGAAACCTAGATAACTTGGTAAAATCGTGTTCCTTCGACAGAAATGTAAGATCTTACATAATTTATTCCTTCCTTATTTCCATCTACTGATTTTCTTTATCACAATTCCAACTTTGTTCAATAAAGGTTCCTTTTAATTTGTTTGAACCTGCCTCAGTTCTCCAGTGCCATTTTCAAGGTGATTGAGCCCAGGCCTGTGGAATCCTGAAAAGTACTTCCTCCTCAGATGTTCAGGGAACTGAAAGAATTCCCCATCAGTTCTCTACCAGCATGGCCACCACATGCTGACAGAGGCTGATGGGAATTGTAGTTCCTAAACATCTGGAGAGCCGCAGGTTCCCTACCCCTGGTCTAAAAAGAAAAAGACATTCTACATCTTAGAGGGGGACAATATTAGAACTGCTAGCAGTAAAAGCCCATTTTAAGAGGCAACAAAATCTTAGTTTTATAAACTAATCACATTTAAAATAAGCCATTGTTTTATATAATTCTGAACAGAGCTGCTACTTTTTGCACAACATAGAAATATTCATCTTTGTATGTATTAGTTTTCAATTAATTTTTCACATTCAAGCTACAGTGCATGTGGTGAGAGAGGTTTCCTTTGGAATGACCTTCATGTTTCAAACACAGTACATTATTGCAAGGGAATAATGTCCAGGCTGTATATTAATATGGGGTTTCCCTTTCATTCCACATAAAGAAGTTTTAAGGTTTGTGTCCTATGGTTGTTTTAAAGTAAAATAACGTATTCACCAAGAAAAATATCTATCAGAACTGCATATCATTTGCTGTAAATCTTGGAAGTTATATTTGTGGGATCTCACCAGGTGGTAAAGGCATTTTTGCTGATCACATCAGTTGCAGACGCAACAACCTAGCTAAACCAGAATGAACATTATTTAGTGGGAAATCCAATGTCTGCCACTCTGAATTCTATAGGTAAAGTATAAATATAATAAATAAACAAATAATGCAATCACATTTATAATACTCAACCAATCATATCCACCTATTTCAGGTAAAAATAAATGATATTTGTGGACTTGACTGTTCATGTAAATTTCAGACTTGAAATCTTTCCAGGTCAAACGACTATGAGAGTGCAGTCAAGCAATGACCTTACTCTCTCTTTAACCATCCCTTTTAATACCTCCCTTCACTATACCCAACTGCTTTATACAACATCTTAAAAAGAAAAAGAATACTGAAAGGCAACCCCAAAGACTCCCTTTGTGTTGTACTTTAGCATTGCCTCCAAATATCCCTGGGCATTGTGCCTTTATTTATATAACCCAGCAGACTGCTGTGTCTACACAGTCTGGAAAAAATGGAGTGGGCTGTATGCTTTATATAAATACAATGGAAGGTCTCCTTCTTAAACCCCATGCTCCCAGGCTCTAATCCCAAATCTCCAGGAATACCCCAACCCATAGCTAGTAACCTTAATGTCCAGGGATCTTATCCTAAATGAATTCTTCCATCTTTCCTTTCTTGGGCTGCTTCACTCATAATTAACAGGAAAAGTAGAGTTGATTTACAGGTGTCAGAGCGTGAAGGGAGAAGCAACTGTGGTGGTGGTGTTAGCAGTTTTGGATGTACCCATATAAGAAGATTAAAAGCTACAGCTATCACCTAGTTCAAGTAGCAGTCCATTGACTTCTATGATCTTACAAAGGTTTGATCTCCTGCTTTGCACGCCCCTGGATGGGCTGGGCTAGTCTGATCTTGTCAGCTTTTAGAAGCTAAGAAGAAGAAGCGTTTGGATTTATATGCCCCCTTTCTCTCCTGTAGGAGACTCAAAGGGGCTTACAATCTCCTTGCCCTTCCTCCATCACAACAAACACCCTGTGAGGTAGGTGGGGCTGAGAGAGCTCCGAGTAGCTGTGACTAGCCCAAAGTCACCCAGCTGGCGTGTGTGGGAGTGTACAGGCTAATCTGAATTCCCCAGATAAGCCTCCACAGCTCAGGCGGCAGAGCTGGGAATCAAACCTGGTTCCTCCAGAGTAGATACACGAGCTCTTAACCTCCTACGCCACTGCTGCTCCCTAAGCAGGGTCAGCTCTCGTTAGTACTTGAATGGGAGACCACCAAAGAAGTCCAGGGTTGATATGCAGAGGTAAGCAATGGTAAGCCATCTCTGTTTGTCTTTTGCCTTGACAACCATACATAGCTCTAGGGAGCTGGTTGTGATTTAACAGCATTTTCCATGACCACCAATCATCTACTTATGATTTCACCATCAATTGGTTAAACATACGCGGTCTAATTGATTAAAAGATTAAATTTGCTTATATTGTCATATTACTGAAGCTTTCACTCTGAAGTAATTTTTTTCCAATTATTCATGCATGTGTCAAAATACCATCTTAGAAGAGCATTCCCTTCTTTCTGAAAGGGAAAAGGAATGCCTTTTCCGAAATGGCACTTGCTATTTGCAGAGTTAGAATTAAAAATAGCACTTTAAAATATAGGTAGTTAATGGAAGAGGCTAATGGAAGGGATTTTTTTTAAAAAAATCAGGCAATTTGTATAATGGATTAATTGATTAAATGTTGCAGACCATCTTATATCCCACTATGTCAAACATAAACTGTCAGCCATGGATGGTAGTGCTCCAGAAATAAATGGAGCCTCCTGCCCAATTCTGCACAAACAAGGGAGTTGTTAAGCTCCTGGTAATACAACACTACATTCAGTTTGAAGTGCCACATACTGTGAAGGCCTGCAGCAGGAGATGCCTTTACAGATAAAAAATATATATATTTTCGTTTTTTAAAAATATTTCAGTTATATCCCCCATTCTCCTCAATGGAACTTTAAAAAAACCTAATTTTTAAGTCTCTCTCCATGTGTATCAAAAAGGCCTTCATGAATATGGGGCTTTGGTTCTGTAGCTTAACAGGCCCAATAGAGAGATGTCATGTTTTTACTCCTGGCTGTAAAATCATGCCATTCAAGCCATGCGAGTCTTCTTCCAGCCTGGGATTTCTTTGTCAGAGCTGGTCCATCATACTAGCTGCCATGCCCTACATGCCCCTCATCCTATACACAGGCATCTAGCAGATTTATAGGAAAGGAAGGGGGGGGGGATGCGTCTTCTTTTGGCCATCCTTTCTGCATGGCACCCTTCTTTCATAAGTTGAGTCTTTTTGAACTTGTGCTGTGACTTGTAACAATGACAGTTGGTGCTGATGGGCTGGGGAGAGCTCCTTGCACCTGTACACAGTAAGAAAGAGATTCTGCACAGATTTTGACAGGAATATAAATTACTTTTGAAAAGTGAATGGAATTTGATGTAGTGATGTTATCAACTTCCACCTCAGTTCAACAGAACTTTAGAGTCTATTTTTTTAAAATCAGAAATGTCCCACTGTATTGTTAAAATATCACTGCACTATTTTAACAGGTAAAGTTCTTTATAAAGTTCCCTGTCTGCACTATACCATAAACATTAAAAAAAGCCCCAACTTGCCCCATCTACTTTTTAAAAACATTAGGCTGGCACCAGGAAAGGTCTCTGTGGGTGATCAGGTGCCCAAGGGCACTGTATTAGAGACACCTACTCTAACTACTCTAACACCATTGTTCCAAGCATATAGGTTTTCTTTGCTGAGAACTCTCATGGTTTCAAAGGAAGTTTAAATTGAAAACCTGCTTGTCCTTTCATTCTACTCTGAATTCAACATTGTGACTCAGAAATCATGATGATGGAATTAGAGAAACAGAGAAAGGGGAGGAAAACATGGATGATAGACTGACTGGAGATCTCATTAGAAGAAGAAGTTTGGATTTATAAACCACCTTTCTCTCCTGTAAGGAGACTCAAGGTGGCTTACAAGCGCCCTTCCCTTTCCCTCCCCACAAGAGACACCTTATGAGGTAGGTGGGGCTGAGAGAGTTCCAAAGACCTGTGAATAGCCCAAGGTCACCCAGCAGGAATGTAAGTGTACGGAAACACATCTAGTTCACCAGATAAGCCTCTGTTACTCAGATAGAGGAGTGGGGAATCAAACCCAGTTCTCCAGATTAGAATCCACCTGCTCTTAACCACTACACCACGCTGGCTCATCAGGCTGGACCCCCTCCCACCTATAGAGGA
The DNA here is from genome assembly GCF_021028975.2 of Sphaerodactylus townsendi. Classification (NCBI taxonomy): domain Eukaryota; kingdom Metazoa; phylum Chordata; class Lepidosauria; order Squamata; family Sphaerodactylidae; genus Sphaerodactylus; species Sphaerodactylus townsendi. The sequence continues at coordinate 143,421,954 of NC_059425.1, forward strand.
GCATGAAGCAGGGATCTCCCAGAGGCACAAGGACCAGTCACAGGATGTACTCCCCTTACAAGATATAGACTTGGATTGGCATTCTAGCAGAGTCCTGGATCCATGTTACTTCAGAGGAAGGGAAATCCTGGGCCCAAGAATTGTTAGAGCTAAAGCAAAATCCTCTCCCTTCAGACCATTTAAAAAACCTCAGAGCTTGAAGAAAAGAGAAATGGTTCTAGTCCACAGAAGAAAGTTTTGAATCCAACTGGTCCCATAAGAACAAATGGGTGTATCTTCACTGATCATGCTGGCCAATTGGACCTGATTTCAGATTCCCTCCTTAAAGACCATATGACTGTGGTCTCTGAAGTTAAATGGCAAAGTGGTCCACAGATCATGACTGATGTTTTCTTGACTACTTCGCCTGAGGCACAGACTGAGACCAGCAAATGACTATGACAAATACAAACACAGAAACTGATGAGCAAGCCCTTGGAAATTATCTCCTGGAATGTGGCAGGCTGGAAGTGATGTCTTGCTTTAGATAATGGTTGTTTATTTCCCCAATGTAAATTTGATGTTATAATTTTACAAGAAACTTGGATGGCTTCTCCACTTGAACTGAGTGGTTATTATGGATTTAATGGTGAAGCAATACCAGGGATAGGGTCTGGGGAATTGAAGGAAGGTCTGTCTACCTGGCTTAAAGTTAGAAACTGTAACCTCTTAACAACTTAACCATGGCCCTACTTCTTACCTAGGATAGGGTAGTTTAATAATATTTAATATCTATTTCCCTCCAGTTAGTAAGAAGGCCACCACTGAAGATAACTGATTAGCCTTTGGCAAATTTTATGCAAATTACCCTTGAACACTCCCAGGCCCAAATATTAATAGCTGGGGACATGAATGCATGCATGGGTCCAAATGACGATCTTTTATTATCCCAATTCAAAATTTTATCAGATAGCTCAGATAGAGAACAGGGAAAGCAAACCAATAACAGGCTGTTCAAAGATTCTAAAGCAAATTTTGTAGGGTTGTTGTCTGTTTAAATTATCATCCAGAAGAGCACTGCATATTTTAAATGGAACAGTTAAAGGTGATGTTCCCTTAGTGACAGGTATTAGGGCCAGTACTCTTAATTATATGTTGGTGTGTAACTCCTTGTTTGTCAGAATTCAAACATTTTGTGTTCTCCCATATATGGAAGGAGATAATTTACCTTTGCTTTTACAACTTAATCTTTTCACACACCTGATTGTTATAACTTACAACTGGAATTCTGTGATAAAATAATCAATTGGTCCCCAATCTTAGACTTTAAGATAAAAAGAATTTTATCTACTCAAATATTGCAAAACCTCATATGTCAGATTAATAGTAGTAGTTTTAATCAAAAGCCTTTAGAAATATATGATAATTTTATTCACCAATTAAGGTTAAATCTGATTAATTCAGATAATTCTGAGACACACACAACATTGTCCTGCACACTGGCTATCTGTTGGACCATCTGCCAATCCCCTCCCATCCCAGGGTTTGACCACTGGGGTTGGGTGCCAGACGTCTTCTACTATTAATTCAATTATTTATTGCAAGTATTACTGCTGCTGTAGTTTATAGTTTTATAATTTTATGGCTTTGTATTTTGACTGGGGTTATTCGATTTGTTTTATTGTATTGTTGTTGTTGTGCACCGCCCTGAGCCCTTTGGGGGTAGGGCGGTTTACCAAATCGAATAAATAAATAAATAAATAAATAAATAAATAAATAAAAAGATATGGGAAACCCTGGTTTGATAGAGATTGTATGGAAGCAAAAAAAAAATCTTATTGCTGCTTTTAAGCATACAACAGTTTGCAGTTTTGACAGCATGTCTGAGGCTCACGCAGACTTACTGTCCTGCAAAAAGATATACAAGGAATGTCGAAGATTTTCACGGCCGGAATCACTGGGGTGTTGTGTGGTTTCCGGGCTGTATGGCTGTGTTCTAGTAGCATTTTCTCCTGATCTTTCGCCTGCATCTGTTGCTGACATCTTCAGGGGATCAGAGGATCTTCAGCCAGCCACAGATGAAGGCAAAAGGTCAGGAGAAAATGCTACTAGAACACGGCCATACATCCCGAAAACCACACAACACCCCAGATACACAAGGAGATTGTTTCAAGAAAAAATACATTTAAAAATCCTGGCAGGAACTCATTTACGCAACTACCCAAAAGAATTCTGCCAGTTCTGGAAGTTGATTGCTTCCTGTAGGCAAGGAACACCCTTAGCCTGGGATACCTGTATTCCTCCTGATAAGTGGGTAATCTTCTTGTAAGGGCTATTTGAGGATAATAATCAGGAGTTTTTAAAGCCAGATCTAGATTCCCTACAACTGTTGCCCGCTGTTATTATACAAGAAGTTAAGGTCCATATCAACTGCTTAAAGTTCAGAAAAGCCCCTGGGGCAGATGGGATACCTCCTGAGAACATGGACTGGTGGGCCCTATTTCTGGCAGCCTTTTTTACATATATAGATAGCACAGGATGAATGCCTAAGGAATGGAGAACAGCCATTATTGTTCCTATATTTTAAAAAGGGAACAAAAATGAACTGAAAAATTATAGGCCCATTAGCCTCCTGAATATTACAAGCAAGCTTTATGCAAGACATTTATTAGATAAATTAGAACCATGGTTGGGTCAAGAGGATTTAACTGCTCTAGAGCAGGCGGGCTTTGGAGAAGGCAGATCACAGAAGAACATTATTTAACATTACAACACCTGACTTGAAAAATATGTGTCTGGCAGACCAACTTCATTATATATTGTCTTCGATGCGATTTCTAGGGGCAAACTTTGGCAAAAATTAGAAGCAACTAATATAGACAGAAGATTGTATTCCCTAATTCACTTGTTATATGATCAATCAGCCCTCAGAATCAGGTGTAACTCTCAAGGATTTCTTACTGATCACATTAAGACCCACAGGGGAGTCAGACAGGACTGTATACTTGCTCCTACTCTGTTTAATCTTTATATAAATGGTATTGTCGACCATATGAGAACCATAGATACTCATCCTCCCCAAATAAATTTGTGTGGTTTCCCAGTACTTTTATATGCAGATGCTGCTGCCCTTCTTTCAAGAACACCAGTTGGGCTGCGAAGGGCACTAGCTGCATTTTCAAGTTACTGTGAAAAAAAAACTTGTCAATTAACATCAACAAAACAAAAGTGATGGCATGTGGCAAACACCCTCTAAAAAGATTGTGGTCGATAAATGGAGGGGGAAAAAAGAACAAGTAGACAGATTCAAATATCTAGAGGTTGTGGTCCAAGCATCAGGGAGTTATACAGCTCACTGTAATATGATAGCAGAACATGCCAAGAGGACAATGTATCCAATATTTAAATTCTTCTGCACTGAAGGGGGATTTTTTTGTTTCAGCTGGAATAAAACTTTATTTGGCCAAAATACAGATGCAACTGACACATGGTGTCCAATTGGGTATAAAACACTCAAGTATGGCACTGTGGGAAAGAATAAAATCTAAATTCCTTAGAGCCATCTTACAGCTCCCCCCAGGTTGTTCCAAATGCCTTCCTCAGGCTAGGAACAGGCGTAATGAGGCTGAAGGATAGAATCATACTGACAGCTTGTAAATGGCTGAGGCTATACTCCAACCCAAATGGCCCATGGCCATTCCTAGCCAACGATTCCTACCAACCAAAATGGGTATGTGACACTGAGCAGTGTCTGATCAAGTGTGGCTTTACTCTCAGTGCATACATGTTACAAAAACAGGCCCAATTTACATCTTATTTTACTCGAAGCGTCAAAGACATGTCATGTCAGCATGATTTGGAGAGATTTCCAAATTTTCCCTTCTTCACCACGTAAATATAGTACTGTTCTACTTTGGTCTAAGAGCATAAATAAAATATATATACTGCTCTACTTGGAAAATGAAGATATAAGAAGAGCTTTTTCCCTTGCAAGGTGTGCCATCTTACCATCAGCAGTAATAGAAGGTAGATATCAAAAGATTCCCTATGAGGAGAGATTACATGCTTGCCTCTTGGATGCCATAGAAACCACGGACCATATATTATGAGGAGATGAGGAAGAAATTTTTAACTCGTGTCTATAATGATAGGATACATCGCCCTGACAAATCCTGTTGTGACAAATTATTATAAGATGGGAAATTATTACCAGACAGGTAGCCAAGTTTTGCCTATTTGTGATAAAATGGCTTAAATGATTTGGTTCGCAATTGTTGTGTTGATATGGAAATCTCTACATAAATAGATTTTCTGTGAGGGAACTCTCAGGGTATCAGAGTAATGGGGTAGTAAATTATTTGTCTTTAAGAGAGATGTAGAACTGTACTTCATGTTATTGCAATTTTGTCGTTTTGATATTTTGTTGTATCTGAGATTATTATGTTTTGGTCACCGACTGTAAATAAAGTAAATGTTAAAAAAAAGTAAATGTAAAGACTCAGAAATCCTTAGTTTGAGGGTCCTCTTGGGTGATCCCTAGGGTTGTGGACAAAGTTTTGGAAATGACACTGATGGCATTTTAAAAAAATACTAAGGTAGATTTCTTGCCTTAATGAACAGCTCACTATTTAGAATGCAGAATTAGATCTTGAAATTTTGAGTGATTCATTATGCTCTTGAATATAAGATGAACAGCTTGATTAGTTTGGTCTCGTGTTCTTTGCATGTCATAAAACTGGTCCTAAATGATTAAAAAGGACACCTGCCATGATAGAAGCAGAAAAATTCCTTGCCTGCTATCTCCCTGCCTCCCATAGCTGCCAGAAGTTGATAAATATATAGTTCCAATCAATACAGATTCTCTTGGCTGCTATCTAGAACTCAGGCAGGGTTACATTAAATCTTACTATATAACTGAGAAATGTGTTTCAAACAATGAAGCAGAAAAAGAAAGGGCTGCTGGAAAGTTTAATCCTCAGCCATTTGAGAGGGTCCAGATTCCAGCTCCTCCCAGGGAGAGTGGAGGAGAAAGCCATACTCCTCTTGTCCTCTATGGTGTGCTTCTCCCTTCCAGGACTAGGTCCCTGTAGTGAAGTGGTTCCCAAGCCTTTTTGGGCTGCTGCCCCCTTGGCTCCCAGGTCACATTCCTAGTAACCCCCCCGCCCCCCCCCCACACACATATGAACACATACCTCTTTCTTGGTATTAGGTCTACTGCAAATTCAAAACACACATACGTATTTCACAAAGAAAACATGACCTAATAAAAGCAAACCAATTTATTAAGCTGTTTTAGCAATATGGAAGGATATGTTTGCATTTCTTTGCTGGCTCTTTGCCATGACTCCCTCCACCACCTGCTCCTGCCCAGGGCTACACAGTGAGAAGAGTGCTGCTGTTAAAAAAATCTTGCCTTGGAAAGCACCAGCATTGGGGCTCTGCCTTGTCTTCCCTGTTCCCTCCAGGTTTACACCGTAAGGAGAGTACTGCTGCATTTTCCTTTAAAACTCAACAATAACCAGGATGTGAAAACAAGATTATTTTTCCTGCCAGCCCTGTGCTGCCCCATTACTGCCCAAAAGTTCTCTGCCACCCTCCCACTGCTCAAAATTCCTCACCTCCCTCTTGATGTTTCCACCATCCCCAGAGAGGCAATACCACCCACTTTGGGAACCCCTACATGTAGTGAAATATGAAGAATTTCCAGCCCGAGAACATGGGACAAACTCTGGCCCTTTCCGCATGGGCCATTAACCAGCAATGGGATATAACCTGTTGTGACTGGAAACTTTACACAGTTCCCACCCCTGCATCATGTCTGTCCTGGTTTTTCTGTCCCAACCAGGTGTAAATGACAATCGGTTTATCAGCAATTCTTTTTTGAAAGGCCAGGTTGGAGCCGGTGCTGAGGGAATGGCCCCGCGTGGGAGGCGTGTTTCTCGGTCCTGCCTTATTTGTTGTGCCCTCCCCACTTCTCTCCTGCATGGCCACGCAGGAGAGCACAGACGTCCAGGGGTTGTCCATGGCTGGCTGCATTCTTATGCAGCTGGGAGAGGCAGGTAGGATAACAGCCAACACGCCTCTGTACAAAGGCACGCTGGCTAGCCACGTTGGCTCCAGGGCCACCCGCCCAGAATGGTGCAAATGGCCCCAGGGCTGTACTGGGGTCATGTATCCTGGTTTGCACCCGTGTTTTGTGGCCCATGCAGAAAGGGCCTCTGGTACAGCACAGCTGAACAGGAAGAGAGCATTTGCAAGGTTAGGGGAGCTTGTCTGTGTGTGTGTTTGTGGGGGGAATCTGAAAAAGGAGAGCCTCTTTGCAAATGGGCTCTCCTTTCTCTGATTCCTCCCCCCCTCCCCTGGACACACAGAGACTTCTTTTTTTGCACAGTTAGGAAAGCTTGATGTGTGTTGGGGGAGGTGTTGGGGGGAAAGTGTGTTGGGGGTGGGGCAGGCAGGAATCTGAGAAAGGAGAGCCTGTTTGCAAAGGTAGGGAAACCTCACTCTCTGTAGGTGTGTGCGTGTGGAAATCTGAGAATGGAGAACTTTATTTGCAAAATTACGAAACCCTGTGTGTGTGTGTGGGGGGGGGGGATCTGGGAAAAGAGAGCCTGTTTGCAAAGTTAGGGAAGCCTGTCTGTGTGTGGGGGACAGGGGGAAATCTGAGAACAGAAAACTTATTTGCAAAGTTAGGGGAGCCTCAGTGTGTGTGTGTGTGTGGGGGGGGAATCTGCAAATAAACTTTTTTTTAAAATTGAATAATTGCTAGGTTTTTTGTTATCTGTGGTAAATTGTGGCATCAGGTGGGGAGGAAAGGCAGGAGGGGTTGGCCCCCTTGGTGGACACTATTAACCCACCAACAGTTTTCTAGAGCCTGTTGTATTTGTTTGTACAACGGGCTTCACTGCTAGTAGTTTATAAGATGGCTTATGAGTAGGTACACCTTTTCCTCTTGCTGATAAACTTCTTGATAAATTCTACCTCAGTTCCAAATGCCAAGGTGGTTTCTGCCAGACACTTCCAAAATTTGAGGTGTACCAGAAAAAGGGCTAAGTCAACTGTATAAATTTACTCCTGCACTCTGCCTGAGGACAGAAGGACAGAAGGAAGTATGGACATCCTTGATACAATGGAAGACAAAATCTCTAACAGACTGCAGAAACGGTTTCTTCTCTACAAATGTTCAAGATTTTCTCATCTTTTCTCAGCTTACTCTTTTAGCAGTCTGCCTTTTTTAAGGCTGGGATTTTCTGAAGCCTAACCCTTCCCAGGCAATTTAGGTTCTTCAAAAGTATGAATGCAGAAAGACTGAGGAATAAATATGCAATATTATAGAAAACAGCATTATGAAACCCTGGTGTACCTTTTAGACTAACAATTATTTTACTTACAAAGTAAGTAGATTATTACGTACTTCATGAGATGCTAGAGGAAGAGTTAGCTGCATGCTAAATTAATCAGTTGGTGAAGTGTTCATGCCAGAGCTCTTAAAGGAATGTTCACTAACAAGGATATAGAAGTTGGATATAAAAACAGTATTATTCTCAGTTTTTATAGCATGAGAAGAAACCATAATCTTGGGTTTTGGCCTTTCATGTTACTGAATAAATTCCTGTTCTGTTCCCCGTTGCTCCATATGTCCCCTGAATCACAGAATGAAGGTTGCTACTTTTAAGTCTCAAATGGAATGGCAAAGAAGTTACAATGCTGACTGACAGGGATTTTAGAAGTATTGTGTTTTAGAAATATTTTGGTTTCTGTTGTAAATATAGCCCCGACTATATAACATAGATTGATGGATGTTTTCTAAGAGGGGAGTCATTCCAAGCTGAAGACAATGTAAAATAATATTAGGATTGATTTATTTTCCCTTGTTGCAATGCAAAGTACACCCTTGCTTGCCATCCACTTCTACCTTTTCATCTTTACCCCACTAACGCCTATGGTTGCCTACATCTGGAAGGGGGTCTAGAAATTGCCCAGAGTTACAATTACAGGCTGCAGAAATCAGTTCTCCAGAAGAAAATGACATCTGGGGAGGGTAGACTACACCATCAAATCCTTGTTGAGCTCACTCCCCTCCCCAAACCCCATGTTCCACATGCGCCAATGCAAAATCTCCATGAATTTCTTGCCCAGCGTTGACAAACCTACTAACATCTCTTTTCTTGCATATGATTTTATTGTCCCACGGCCAAGTTCTCTTCTATCAGCACTTGTCTCCATTATCCTCTAGACCAGCGTTTCCCAAACTTTTTTTTCCATGGCCCGGTTATTTTAATACCTCTCCTCTGTGACCCACTAAAATTTTAATGGCCTATTTATTAGTAAAATAAAACAAAGTTGAATGTCCCTGTTCTCCAGTTGTTCCTCCCCTCCGGCTCCTTCACTCTGCTCTCCTCCTCTGCTGTGCTGGTTGTCACTCATTCTAACCACCTCTTCACCTCCTTCTTCACCCACCCTGTGCTTTCCCTCATTTGCCCTTTTATCCTTTTTTCCCAGTGTTTGTACTCTTATCCAGGCCCACCCCCAGCCACCAGCTCCACCCAGGCCTTTGGGCAGGCATGCCCAGTTTTAACAAGGCCACACACCCATCATGCAGGTGCCTGAGCTGACTCTGCGCCGAGCCTCATCTGCACGCGTTGTCGTCATGGAGGCTCCCCAGTGTGCCACTTCTGCCCCCACCTCCCCACGGAGCTGTGGCTCAGTCTCCAGATGCTTTCTGGGTTGTCGGCTGGCTAGGGAGGAGCCCCGAAGCTGCTGTATCATCCTGGCTGGTCCGGCTTCAGGCAAGGGCAGGGGTGGAGTGGTTGGCCCCAGCCCTGGACATTAGGTGATCCAGTATTTTGCTTTCGTTACCCAGTGCTGGGTCACCCACCATTTTGGAAACGCTGCTCTAGACTATCTTACTATGTTATCAAAGTTATCCTACTATGTCTCAAAGAAACCATAATAGAATACCTAATGAATTTCTGGCATTTGGCTATTATGGGCTACTTTTTCTCCCCCTGCACAATATTTTTAGAGACACAAAGGCATCTCATGACTTCCTATGCAGAAGGAATATTTTCATTTTAGCAAATAACTAGATTAAAAATACATAAAATATTACTCCAGAAATTATTGTATTTATCTTTATTTACTTTACACATACTTCTTCTTTCTCCCCAAAAAGAGATAAATTGTACTGAAATTATCATAATATGCATAACCTATGTTTTTAATTTGTCCCCCCAAATTTTTTTTCCTCTGGTGTCATTTCTTATCCCTGAACAAAAGAGTACACGCTCTCAGTCTGAAGAAGTTAGTTAAAGCACTTGCTCTCTGTTTTGTGTTTGTAGAATGCCTGTTCATAAAGAACAATTCCAATTAAACAGCCATTCTGATTGAACTCCAGGATGTATATTCCCAGGGAAGATTCACACAGCATAGTACAGATATTTTGATGCAATAAAACACAGATTATTGGTAACACTGAAAAAAGATAGGTAAGAAAATGATTAAAGGGAGAAAGATAATGGCATCTATAAAGCTTTTAGGTTGAAAAGAGGTGGAAAGGGGAAGGTATTGATGATAACAGGCAATAAGTTAAGAGAAGAAGTTACAGAGTATGGATTGGTTAACTGCATCAGCTAGAGAAAATTTAAATGGAATGAAATCCTGTGATATGAAATATAAGATTACATACATCTACAGACATACAATAAATGTTTTGTCAGTGACTGGAAACAACTATGTAAGAGATATTAAATGTATTGATTAATTATACAAAATTACGAACAGCTGCGAAAGGGAAAATATAGTATTCTCTCTCTCTCTCGGTCCTATCTCTCCGGCTGCTATCCCAGCCTGCACTGCTGCGCCAAGCCATAAGGAAGCTTGACGTATCACAACACTCCCACCAGATCTCCTGCTAGCAGTCCCCACCACCCACTTCTGTTCTGTCAGTCAACAGAGAAAAATAAATAGAAAAATAGCTATTGGCATGATCTTATGTCATTTCCAAGGAAAATCTGGCAAATTATACCATTCTGTTCTAGGAATCGCTAGAAACTTTGTGGTTTTACCATAGAATTTCTGGCAGTTCCTAGACTAGTGTGACTTCAATCCCAAGTTTTCCATGAAAGTGATATAATGTCGTAGTGTGGACAGTGCCTCTCCATGTCCCACTCCCCATACTCCTGCTGGTTGCCAGCACCCCTGCCTCTCACATACACGTGCACAAACAGAACCATCCATGGGACCAAAATAACTCCTCCACCCAACCAGTTTTTATCCCACAATTTGCAATCTCACTCAATTTATTCTGCTATTAGAGATCACTTTCTATGATGGTGTCAGTGAGGTGGGTCAGGTGGAAGTGACACACTGTTTTGTCCCTGTCAGCAGTTGTATGAGCAATGGGAAGAAGGCAGACCCTTCCAGATTCATGCCTGTGCCACTCCAGCCTGCAGCAATGGATCCAGCCAGTAGAATAAGAAAACAGAGCCTGATGGATCACACCAGTGATTCACTGTCTCTCACAAAGTGTCCAACGAGTTGCCCGGAAGGGCCAAACAAACTGCACATAGAGACCAACAACCTCCTCCCAGTACTGGCATTCAGACATCAGCTTCCTGTGTACATGGAGACTCCTTTCAGTCACCATGACTAGTAGTCATTGGTGGACTTCTCCATAAAGCTGTTTAACACCCTTTAAAGCTATCTATGCTTCCAGTCATCATTATCTCCACTGGCAGTGAATTCCACCATTAATTCAAGGTAAGGCAAAGATAGCTTACTGGGCAATCATTATAAAAACCCACAAAGTCACAATTAAAAAAAAATAAATGAAACACAATAGATCACCCATCACAATAGATAGGTGCTAGCACTAGAATTAGGGGGTAATCTGGAACACAGCTGGGAGAAAAAAAGGTACGTTTACACACTATACCATCTGTCCAAACTCAACAATTTTGGGTAAGAAATCTCTGTGTGATTCAGTATTTGGTTGCAAGCTCTGAGTTGGGCAATACCTGGAGATTTTGAGGGCAGAGGAAGATGGGGCTTGGGGAAGGGGCAGTCTTCAGAGGGGTATAATGCCATGGAATCTACCTCCCAATATGGCCATTTGACTGTCCTTTTGACAGTCCTGACAGTTCTCTGTTGCTGGTGCTTGTTCTGTCTGTATTTACTTAACATTTCTTGTAATCAATAAATGTGGTTAGCCTTGATCTTGACACATGTCAGAGTGGCCCTCTCTTGCTCACACAGAGAGTCAACCAGATTTCACTGCCTCTTGACAACTCACAAAACTCAATCAGTCTTTTAGGGTTGCCAGCTGGCATAAGGGAGGGGTGAGTTATAGAATCCCCCAAAATTCAATTTCTAACAACTATATCCTTTTAAAATTAAGTCCCAAATCTTAACAATCACTTATTTGACAGAGAAGGGTGAAAAGTGGTAATGAATCTAGCTTGCATCCCATCTTGGAAAACTGATCAATAGGATTTGGGCTTTCAAAAATGGCTACATGTGTATAGTGTCAACTGCTCAACAAGGCTGAGGAACTGTACGTAAAACACATGATTGCGCATACAGTTTACTAGTCAGCTAGGCATATGCATGTAGAAGCTTACTCTGATACATGTATAGTTCCTAGCTAGAATGGGGTGGGATTCATTTCTTAGGAAGTTAACTTTTCTTCTTAAAGCAGTTAACAATATTTTTCAGGAGCCCAAGACTCCCTCCGCTTTTGGATGCATAATGCAGAATATGCTGCACATACAATCTTGAATGAAGAAAACTGCCCTTGACAGGGCTACTGGCAATCTTATAATGAAGCTTCATAATTAAATAATAGGGTTATAGATTGCTGACAATGGCATATTTGACATACACTATAAACTAGTTTGACCAATTTAATAAAAGCACAGAAGCCATTGCTACTCACAGGGACAACTGAAGACTTTATTAACAATCATATGTATCAATCTAAACAAATTAGGATCAAAATCAAAGTATTTTCAAAGCTTTACATCAGGGGAAAAAATGAGTCTAAGGCTGTTTCCACACGGGCGGACTACAGCGTCCCAGGGATGCTAAAAACAGCGTCCCTGGGGAGGGGTTCGCACGGCTGCCGCCACTGCATTGCAGTAGTGGCGGCCATGCAAACCCCCAGTGGCACGAAGCCGCTGTTTCCGAACCTCGCTCCGTGGGCGAGGTTTTTCGGAAACAACGGCTTCCAAACGCTGCCGTGCGAATGGCAGGGGACACGCCCCCCTACCCTGCGAACGTGCCAGGGGACACGCCCCCTGCCCTGTGACTCCAGAGCTGTCGCGCAGGGCAGGGGGCGTGTCCCCTGGTCTGGGCAACGCGCCGGAAGGTCGGAGGGACAGTAAGGCATTCGGGCAGCGGCGCAGCCTCCGCGAACAGTCCCGGGGGGTGCGTCGGCATCATATACGCCAAAGCACCCCCTGAGTGTGGCCATGCGGAAACAGCCTAGGAGAAGTAAAACCTTGATAACTGAGGAATGAGGTCACTGGTGAGTCACTTTTTTAAAGCCCACATGGCAAGAACCCCCCCCCCCCTTAAATATACCTATGAAGATGCTAGGGATGCAGTGAAAGAACTTAGACGTAACTCACAAGTAGTGGGGTCCTTGCCAGTGACATAATGACTAAGGACATGTTGATGTCAGTCCTCATGATCCCAGATGTGACAACAACCTGTCATAGGAGGATGCGAGGGAAGCTCTGACAAATGCCAGAGCATCCCTGGTATCCCCTTATGTCAGTTCTGGGGAGTGATGTCAGCATATCAAAATACTGCTGCTTGCCCATATGCCACTATCGCCCCCACCCCACTAGTTAGCTGAAAAGTGGGGTGGAAGAGCCTGTCGGAAGCAGGGAATCCCGATCCCCTGGCTGGCAACCTGAGAAGATGTTGGTGTGCCGGCAAGAAAAAGAGTAGGGAGACAAGAGTTGTGAACAAGCTGATGTCCAGCAGGCAAGCTAGTGTTTCAATGCTTTAAATGGAGAACCAGGTCCCTGTACTGGGCAACGTGATCCAAAGTCCTGTTCAGCTTATTTGGTGAGTGCTGTATACATCTGAACTAGGTGTTTAATTGTTTATGGTCTTGTGTGTGTGAGCAGTGCAGCTCACTGAAGATCTGAAGAACAAAGCAAGGACACCGTTAACATCTGCAAGAGCAAATTAATGGGCAGGGTTACAATGACGGATATACAGTTTATCTTGTTACTGATTTTTCAGATAAGTATGAAATAATGTAGAAAAGAGAAGAAACAAAATAAAACCTTTTCAAATTACAACAAATGTGGGTTGTTCCAGAAGAGTTTTGTGGTAAAATGTATACTGTAAAACTGGCCTCATTGTGTTATATTGGGTATGCATTTATTTAGACACGTACACTGTATGCAGTACAATCCTGCTTCACTCTCATATCATCCTTTCTCTTCTCATCTGTCCTAAAATAGACACCTAGGCTGTGATTTCCTTTGATATGGATATATGTGAGGTACAATTTTTTGGTAAGGAAGTAGAATATATGTAATTGGCACAGATGAGTATTTCAAAATGAGTTTAGATATGTGGTTCATCAGAATGTAAATGCTCAACAATCCTTCTATTATAGAGATTTAGGAGCATCAGTGGTCCTCTAATTGGTATGTAACTTTCATCTTACATTAGGACATCAAATCAAAATTCATATTTGATCTTACTCAGTAACAGAAATTGTTTCAATCTGGGTGTGTTTCTGTGGTAATCAAACTGATGACTGGAAAGGGAGCATCAGCAGCAATTCCATTTCTCACTATTAGTGATTAAAATAAGATGAAGCCGCAGCAATTCAGTTTTATTGCATGGCAATCTGCCATAGCCGTATAGGATTAAAATAGGGTATTGATTTAAACTATCCATTTCACAGGCCTGTCAGAATCCTGTGAATAAAAGAAGAAACAGGACCGTTCCTCTAGGAAATTCCATTGTAGGGCACTCTGTTGTGTGACCAATTAAAGAACATCTAGAAATATCAAAGAAATTAGTCAGTGCCAGCAATCACATGGCTTGATGCAGGCCAGTGTCCCAAGTATGTTAAAGAGCAGATTCCATCCCTGGATTTTCGCATGTTTTTTTCCACTCTGCAAAAAGTCATGTTATTACTAGCCAGCATTGCCCTTCAAAAATCACATTTTTAAAAATCTTGTATTCTTCAGTTGTCCAAAAAGTATTCAAGGTGGCTTGTGAGAAACACTAGTTTCAGAGGGTAGCCATGTTGTTCTGCAGTAGAACAGACAGATACGAGCCCATTAGAACCTGAGAGACCAATAATATTTTTAGAATATCAGCATTAAATAGTCAAAACTTCCTTTGTTAGATAAAACTTGGAATGGAAATCTCTGAGTCCTCATTAGAACAGATAATAATATCAACTAACATGATTCTAACAGAATAATCCCTATTTAAGAGAATAAAAATGTCCCACCAGTAGGGGATATGCCAATCACCCATGTACATTATCACCTTGACATTGGAACTCCCATATGAAAACTAACCTGAACAATTATACAAGGATTATCTGAACAAATGATATCTAACTGAGGTTAAGAACCACCCCCCACCCGAATACACAAAAAATACCACCATGTATCTTGGTTGGACCCAGAACTGCAAAAGGTCATTTATATTGATACAGGTGGGCTTTCTCATTCCCTCTTCTGACATTTAAGGCCCTTTGTGGCTTGGGGCCCTCATACTTTAGGGACCATCTTCCCCTCATGTCCCTACTTGACCTCTATGCTCGGTGGAGGCAAATTTACTGGTGGCTAGCCCCCACCCGGGCCAGGGCTTTTACTGCCTTGGCCCCTGCCTGGTAGAACACTCTTTCTCCAATCATCAGGGCCCTGTGGGATTTGGGGCAGTTCTGCAAGCTTGTAAAAAAAGAGTTGTTCCACCCGGCCTTTGGGAAGGCTGGCAGCTGATCTGCCATCTTCCTCTAACCCCTGTAATACTCGGTTGATTTTATTATGTATTCAGCCCCATCCCAGAGGAGTCGGAGGTCCTTTTTTTCTCTCTGAGTTGTCATCTGTTGTTAGGTTTCTGTTGTTATAGTGTTATGTTTTAAATGATGGGTTTGATTTTAATACATATAATTTCTTGTATTTTATTGTTGTACATCGCCCAGAGCCCTTCGGGGGTGGGCGGTATATTAATCTAATAAATAAAAATATATATAAATAAACCCCCTGCTCCTCTCAAAGTCTCTTAAAGGTTGGATTTACTCCAAAGTACCATTTGAGGTGGCATGAAGGGATGCCATAAGGGGGCAAAATACCCCTTTCCCTGTGTTCCTCCATATGTTTATTGCTATGGAAAAACTAGCATAGCCCATAAAACACTATAATTGTTCAAGGCTGTTCACTTTGGAGTAATTTTATACGTGTTCCTTTACCCAGAATATCTCTTCACTACAGAAGAGTTAACTTCTTCAAAACTGCTATTAAACAAATAACCACACCATGCCCTTCATTTAACTCTAAGACACTCTGAATGAAGCCAGGGAGTCTTTCCAATGAAGTGCTAATCAGGTGTTAATGGTTCTCAAGGAAGGGAGAATGTCCACTAAAGGGGCCTTAAAGACTGCAGCAAAGGCACTGTTCTGCTGAGGGAAAGACAGTGAAGGTCTAAAAAGACAATTACATCCTTGCCAGCACACTGGTGTGTTTCATTTTACTGTTGCTCATTGCTATACCAGAAATAATCTTTGCGTGTTTCCAGTACCCATGAGATTCCTGCTCTTAGCATGGCATGCTTGAGTGTCCTTTCTTTCAACAGAGGGAGCACCTACACATTGTTGGATCTTGCAATATCAGTGTGCTATTGCAGCGATTTGCAAGTGGATGTTGCTGCATGGACAAGCTGATTTCATTGCAGATCACTGCTAGAGAACCATGACAGCACAATACTCAATGATGCCACTCACAATTGTGGCTTTGCTTAATGTGTCTTTGCTTAAATCACACCCCACCAAATATGATGCAATGTACTGAAAAGAAAGTAAGAAGAATTTTAAAACAGGTTCATTGGCATTATACAGTTTCTATTAGTAGATAAAAAAGGGGCAAGGCATTTGGGAAACAAGCTACTATGGTGTACAAAAGCTCAGTGTGAAGGTGTAGAGAGCTTAGCCATGTAAGGGACAGTGCAAGACTTTTACTCCACACCAATCATGATGAATCCTTGCACCTCTTATTTAAGACTGATGAAAAGCGGCTATAAATCCAAACTTTCCTGTTCCTCCTCCTCTTTGTGAGGTGGCAGAATCAGTTTCCCTGGTGTGATAATGTTATTTCTGGCATGACCCAGAAGTGACATCATTGCACCAGGGGTAATGCTGTAGCATTCATCTGAAACTCATGTTGGTTGGTTGGTTGGTTGGTAGGCTGGCTGGCTGGCTGGCTGGCGGAGATGGGGTGGGGGAGTGCTACAGCATTGCCTGCTGCAATGATGTTCCTTCAGGATCATGATGAAAATGGTGTTATCATGCAAGGGATGCTGGTCATCATGCCCCTACATTTCACACACCATTAAGAGCAGCAGTGGCGTAGTGGCTAAGAGCAGTGGCTAAGAGCAGGTGCACTCTGATCTGGAGGAACCGGGTTTGATTCCCAGCTCTGCCGCATGAGTTGTGGAGGCTTATCTGAGGAATTCAGATTAGCCTGTACACTCCCACACACGCCAGCTGGGTGACCTTGGGCTAGTCACAGCTTTTTGGAGCTATCTCAGCCTCACCTACCTCACAGGGTGTTTGTTGTGAGGGGGGAAGGGCAAGGAGATTGTAAGCCCCTTTGAGTCTCCTTCAGGAGAGAAAGGGGGGATATAAATCCAAACTCTTCTTCTTATACTCCTGCCGCCCAGCTGTGGCAGGCAGCGGCTGCAAGAGATCTCCTGCCCCAGCAGACGAGTGGCCATCCTATTAGGGCCCCAAGCCAACTTTTACATCTGAATCATTTTCTCTCCCCTCTCTTATCTTTCTGCTTCAAATCACAGATTTGGTCTCTTACGTATGCATAGAATGTATAAGCAGGAGATTAGTGCTTGATAGGAAGGAATGATTTGCAACTCCTAATCAAGAGTCTGTAATCATAGCGTAAAGGAAAAATATGTATCCTGTAATTGGCCTTTCACTGACAATTTACCCAAACAGCATAAAATATTAAAAACAAAACATATGGCTTCTAATGTAGAAGTTTAAATCATGCCTGATTTGGCTGCCTATTTTTTTATTTAGACTGCAGTCTCCTTGTGGAAGGACCAGTTTCTCCCTCTTGGTTGGCCAGTCGTTCCATCAGTCCTCAATATTTATTTGTTATTAATCAGTAATGCTACAAATTAGGGAGTTTAATTTCTATATTCTCTTCCCTCGAGGGGCTTTGTGATAAAAGTCCATTACAAGTGAATTCTGGGCTACAGAGGGTCAGCACAGTCCTAGATGGCTTGCTTTATGCATTACTCAATCATTGCATCACAATGCAACGTTTAGCAACGTCCCAATTTAGGTCTGGGACATATGTTCAAATGAGGCCTAAATTTTCAGTGGCTACATTTATAATTGCCTAATAAATTACTCCTTTGGTTTTTGAATGCCTCCAGCCATTGATTTTGAATCCTCTTCTCTTCAAATACGCTGTTCTTCCTCCTTTCTTTCACCCCCTCAGACTTTTTTTCTCATTAATATTCCCTTCTTGAAGTATAGCAAGCATATAGTTTCAGGTGATAAATTGTTTGCAATCCTTTAAGGTGTTAACACCATGACAGCTTTATGGTAAACCCTTGTTACTAATTATTTTAGAAGTGGAGCTGCAGCAACATCTGGATGAAGCTGAGATTTTGCCTGTCTTTTCCTTCCTTCCATAATTAACTTTGCTATTCTTAGCTGCTAACCACAGATCCTGAGTTGGGGTTTTTCCTATTTTGTGTTGCACTGAACGGCTGGCTGTATGATTATTTTCACCCTTAGTGTACTGTATTATCGTTGGCTGATATCACGAGGAATGAATTGATTCCCCCCCCTTCCCTGGACTTTTATGCTGATGACACTCTGCCTAGTTAATCAATTGATCTCAGTAACCTGCATTGGCAGAAGCATTTCAGCATTGCCTTACAAGTCTCCTCGCTCTGACTCACAAATCACTTGGGTGCTGAAGATGAAACCTTTAATTAAGAAAATTTAAGGCTTGAGC
Organism: Sphaerodactylus townsendi; assembly: GCF_021028975.2. Taxonomy (NCBI): domain Eukaryota; kingdom Metazoa; phylum Chordata; class Lepidosauria; order Squamata; family Sphaerodactylidae; genus Sphaerodactylus; species Sphaerodactylus townsendi. Next base: position 143,440,178 of record NC_059425.1, read on the forward strand.
AGATCTGTGGCAGACTTGCTAGCCACTAAAAGCCTGAATGTATTCTGGCAAAGACAAAACCCTGCACCATGCTCTGGTGTATATCATTGCTGTGTGTCAATCACCAGGTGAAAAGTGGAAAATGAGACGCAGCATGCCACAATGTGATTTGCCAGTGATGGATACAGACAAGAAAACAGAACTGAGAAAGGCAAAAAGAATTTGCTTTCCTTTCTTAAAAAAATGGTTTTCTCTCATTGATAACATGCTGGGAGCACTCTTCTAGAGAGGAGAGGATCAGACATTGCCAGTGATTAAGCAGATGGTGGTGATATGCCTGTATGGAGTAGTTACAGAATTCACAAGACTGCAAGGGAGTCTGGGAAGAATCTTAGAGGCTGGTGTCTCCAGAACACCCAAACCACCAGCCCAGCTATGATGTAGTAGCCCTAGCCTTTATGCCCCCATGCCATTCTCTGGTGACTGCACTGGGTTTCTTTTCTCCTATCAATACTGCTGAGTGAAGGAAGGTAGGTGTTTGACAGCAAATCATGCATAAACTACCCACTGGTGTCACCTGGGAGGGATGGAAACAATTTGGAATTATTGGCAGATTACACACAGGGAAGTTCCCATGACCATTGGCCACAGAGTCTTCGTTTCGGGATACGTTTGACATTATTACCTACCGACCTGTTTGCAGTTGGCATTACTCATCAACTGGATTTTTGATTGTTTTCTGCACCACTCTGGCAGCAAAACAAATTAAATTCGTACTGCAAGTGGTTTTGCTTGCCATGGAGAGAGTGAAAAGTGAAAGTGGAACTAGAGGAAATATGTCCATACAGGAAATCTTGCCACGTCAGACATTGGCCTCCACCATGCGGCAAAACACCTTGTGCATAATCAGCCATTAATCCATTTCAGTTCTGTCATCAGTGTAGGAAACAAACAGCTTATGGCTTACCATAGAGACCCTTGAAACCCAGCAATTATGGGTAAATCACTCCCTCACACATTAACACTTTACAGGTCTCAGGGTACATAAAATGAGTACATGTGGGGAAGGAGGATAGTACTGCAGTTGTAAGCTCTACCTTAAGCAGTGTGTGTTCACTGGAGCATACATGTATACAGAAGCTATGCCTGTATAACTCTCCGCATGACTGAGAAGCTTGTTTTTAATGGTTTCTGATCATACACACATGCATGTCACATTTATATGTCTGTAGGCTTTATGTGTACATTCTTAGAGGGATGTGACTCCACGTAGGATACATGTTTTGAAGTTCCCAAGTTCATTCTCAGGTAAAGAAGCTCACATAGGTTTTGGGAAAGACTTTTCTTTGCCTGAGACCCTGGACACAGATACTGACAGTCAGTGTAGAGAATTCTGAGCTAGGTGGATCCAAGGTCTGGCTTAATCTAAACCAGCTTTATGTATCCATATTTGTTCAATAAACCTGGAATTTCCTACTATGATCTTGGTCTTCTCTCCATGTGTCTTCATTCTACCCAATGCTGAATGCCAGAAGAGCACTACTGAGAGTCAAACTAGATGTGATGGCACCCATCAGTCTGACCTGTGAATGTTCCCACCATCTTAAGGGGATGTTAAAAATTTTTATTTTTATTTATTATTTGGTTTTCTATACCGCCCTATCCCCAGGGGGCTCTGGGTGGTGTACAACATAAAATTTCACCAATACAATCAAACAAAGGGAGCAAAAACTAGATACAGGTAAATAAATTACACATTATACAAGCTCCATTGGTTATAAAATAGAATTGGTAAAATCCCTTTAAAATCCCCTTAAAACAGAAGTTAGTACAATAAAAGGCGTCCAGCGAAAACCCATATTTAAAACCCTCCCCAAGAAGGAGGAACGGCGGGTCCCATCGATGTTAAGGAACCCCAGATGTACGGGAGCAAACTTCACTCAGCGGCTGGTCTCTCCAAAGGCTCGGTGGAACAGCTCAGTCTTACAGGCCCTGCGGAACTCACCAAGATCCTGCAGGGCCCGGACAGCTGGAGGAAGAGTGTTCCACCAGGTCAGGGCCAGAGCCATAGGCTGTGATCAGGCCTGCAGCATAGTCTGTTGAGGCACTCTTGTGTCCCCTTACAGCACTTGAAAAGTCACTGGGGGTGGGGGGTGGGTAGAAACAACACCGCCTTAATCAAGATTGAGCACTCATGGCATTGTTATATCCTTGGGTGCTGTGTGGTTTCCGGGCTGTATGGCCGTGTTCTAGCAGGATTATCTCCTGACGTTTCGCCTGCATCTGTGGCTGGCATCTTCAGAGGATCCAGAGTTCCAGAAGTTGGTGAGGAAAAGATGGCAGCATCCATAGGTCCAACATATGGACCATATCTAGTTTGGCCCTGAGTCTTTAAAATCAAGAATGATATGGTGCAAGAGCTGTACACAGTTCACTTACGTATTAATTCTGTGACTTGATTATGCATTTGCGTAAATTCAGTGCAAAATAACCTTTGACTGTATGCCCTTCTATGCCAAGCCTAAGATGAGTCAGTCTGGCACCATTGTTGCTTTCATAAAAGCCAAGGTCTTTTTTTTATTTTTGGTCATAGCCGAGTATCTCTCAGGAGGTGCACTGCCAGGAAATAAAATAGATATTTTCCCCAGTACTTTGTTTTGCCTACTATTATTGTTACTACATAATAGTCCACACACTTGCACAGCAGCTAGGAAGGGTTCAGGGCCTCTTAAAATGAAAACAGGCTAAGAATACTTTAACACAGGCAGACCAGCACACCACAAAAATGCCTTTGCTGATCCTTGATGTTATTTTGATTTCTGCAGTAGTCAAGGCAACTGTTGTAAAACGCCCCAGCAGGTATATAAATCTACTAAAACAGAAACTGCAAAACCACGCAGAGAATCAGCTGCCTGCTCAAAATGTCACCTATCTGCAAATCTAGATCAAAACTGACTTAGGTCCACAAACCAATAATAACACCTCAGGAAGCCAGACACAGATTTGCTCTAAAAATAGCATGACTGCTATAGAATGCCTCCTCCACAAACATCCTAAAGGAAAAAAAGCCTAAAAATGGTGGCATTTTTGTCTCTGGCATAGTTGAAAATAAATAAGAGATAAATAATAATTTGGTCTTTTAAATTGCTTATGAAAGTTGGCCTACTGGCCACAATCCAAAGGGCTGGGGCTATATAATTAACTACATATATACAAGTGTGCAATAGCCATACTGATTGCCTGGTTCACCTAGTTCTTTGGATCACTGTAGAGCCACAGTAGATCAACAGTACAATGAAGCCATCTTATTTTTCTTCCTGCTTCAGTATATCTTCATTTAGAAAAAAAAAATCCCAATTCTATTTTATTTTCGACATAATACATTTTCTTTAGTGTACTTAATAGAGTAATGATAATAATGATGACAGTAACAGCGATAATGACAATAACAACAATAATAAGAGACATTTTCAGATCAAATCATAGCATTTCAGGTACATTCCAAAACTGTAACAAAGAGATTGGCTGAATTATTGGATGGAGTAGGGAAAGCTTCATTTCATCTTAACTGACAAAATATTTAGATCCCGTGGAGGAAGTACTAGTATGGAATATGTACAATAGGCATTCAGCAGTGCCAAGGCAGCTCAGATTAATCTCTCTCTCTCCCCTCCCTCTTAAGAACATAAAAAGAGCCCAGCTGGATCAGTCCAGTGGTCTATATAGTTGAACATCCTGTCTCACACAGTGGTCATGGAAGCAAACGAAAGGGGGGAAAAAAAACTTGACACCACCTATATCGATATTTTTTATGAGGATCCAGATAACAATACAATATTCTCTCTCTCCAGCTATCCACCTCTCCCTCCCTCCATCCATTGTGAACCAGTAGTAATTTCTGAGTTATCTTCATTTGCCAATTGACTGTAGTTTCAAAACATCAGTTCAGAATGAAGATAGTCACATCTAGAGGCTTGGATAATAAAGTACAGAACTAGTTGTTAAATGTGCTATTTAACTAGTGGTATAGTCTAGGTACTGCGGGACAGTGAAATGAGACATCAGGACAGCATGTCAGTATTTGACCTGCACAGCTAATTATCCAAAAAGAGGCATGCAGGAGGCATTAGGAATATACGGAACAGCACTTTGTGCCAGAGACTTCAAAAATATGGCGACTGTCGAACCACAACACATGATTTTTGAGTTGCATTCGCCTTGATGGGTCACTTTCTTTTCACTGTTTCATTCTTACAGCAGATCTGTGTGGATGTTATGTTAATGCAAATTCACTAACCACATATTCACTAATGCAAATTCACTAACCACATATATTGCAAGAACACAGTTTCTTCTATGGACTCAATATGCATGATTGACACATTGTTTGTATTGTGTGGTGTGTGGATTTTCCTTGCATATTCTACTTCCATCCATGCAAACTAAACCGCACAAGGATCGAGTCTTCTGTTTCAAATAAATTGTTCCACATAGTTCATATTACAGACAAATTAACCTGAAAGCATAGCTGACAGATCCCCTTGGTAGTAAAGGTTTCAGCTCCCTTTGGGAAGGTTTGTGTGTGTCACTGCCACAAAAGTTGTCAGAGGCTCCACAAAGCATTTGGTAAAGACACTAGTGTGAATTTTGGTAGTTTACCACTATTGACAGCTGCTGATATACAGTAGAAATGGAATTAAGGATCAAGCACCCAATCAATGAAACATAGATGGTAATTGAAGAGTGACTAGTCTTTCCTACTGAAACAGCAGGGATCAATTATTCTCATTGGTCAAGGAGGACAAAACAAGAAGTCTAAGTTACAGAGAAGAAAATTAGGTTAAATATGGGGAGGGACCAGTGGAGCACTTGGGAACAAAGCTGCCAAGACATATTGCGAAATTGTCCTTATTCTAGCCTTGACTTCAGTTCCCTCAATGGCAGCTTAGGAAGAATAAAATCAGGCGTGATGAAGGATGATGGAGAAGATAATGTGACCAAAGGGAAATTTAGTGCACTAACTAATTAAGCAGTCTTCAAGTACTTAAGGGTGGTGGCCACTTAAGTCTCTTTATGTTCAGATCCTCAAAAAATGCTCTGCTTCAAGCTCAATTAAGTAAATTAGCCTTATAGTGAAGGAATGCTGCCTTGACAATCCTAATGCCTCATTTCAGATTCTTCCAATTAGAGAATTTGCAGTACCTGTAACATGGGAATATTGTTGGATCACATGGTTTCAATAAACTTGGTGTGGGGGAAAATAAAGCTGGTGAATGTTATACAATTAAGTTTATATTTTAAAAAAACTCTGGCACATGCTTATCATAGGTCCCAAAATGTATAATCTATGCACTCTCGACTTAACTTACTTTATTTTGATTTCTATCCCACCCTATCCAAGTCAAAGGTCAGCCTCAGGACGGCTAACAATATAACCCATCAAACATTCACAGTTCAGAATACAGACAAAATTAATATGATTCAATGACAAATTAAATTGATTGATCAATAGATAATTAAAACATATAAACATGTAGAAATTCAGTGCCCCTTCATTCTCTATTCTACTTTCCCCTCAGATTAGATCCTCTGTTTTCCAGATGTTGAACTACACCCCATCAAGTTTTCTATCAGCATGGCCAATTGGCCATGCTGGTAGGGGCTGATGGGAATTGTAGTTCCTGAACATCTGGAGAGCCGCAGGTTCCCTACCTCTGCCCTAGGAGATAACAATTCAATGAATCCAGCTACATCAAATGTAGTTGTCCACCCTCTAATCTGTTTATATTCAGCACAAGGGATGGGGAAGAAAGGGAAAGAAAAAGAGAGGGAAGAGAAGACAAAGGCAAGGCAAGGGAAAAGGAAATGAATGGAAAAGAAAGGGAAGGGAAGAGGAAAGAAGGGGAAAGGAAAGAGGAGGACAAGCAGTGCCTCAACCATAAACCTGGTGCAACATTTCTGCCTTGCAGGCCCTGTGGAACCATACCACATCCCACAGGGCCCTGATCTCAGGCTGCAGAGAGTTTCACCAGGCAAAAAAAACCCTGGCCCTGGTCAAATCTCTTTTGGGCCAGGGACCTCCAGAAGATGGCTTCCAGAAGAATATAGTGCTCTCCAGGGGTGGTATTGGGAGATGTGGTCCCATAGATATGAGGGTCCCAGACTGTTCAGGACTTTAAAGGTTAATACCACTGCCTTGAACCTGATCTGGAATTCAACTGGTAACCAGTATAGAGGTCCCTGTGAGGACCCTTGCTACTGCATTCTGGACCAACTGCAATTTCCGGAGCAGTCTCAAGGGAAGCCCACTGTAGAGTGAATTACAATAATCTACTCTGGAGGTGAATGTTGCGTGGATAACGCTATGTCAGGGCAGGAGAGGTAGGGGGCCAGCTGCTTCACCTGACACAGATGGTAGAAAGACACTTTGGTTTCATGTGTGACTTGGGCCTCTAACACCTTCTGATGTTCCTGAAATCTATTCTTGCTAATGAATTTGTCTCCCAGAGTTATCTTAGAAATTAGATGTTTCACATTTGGCTCATATTGTTCTTCATTTCAAATTTCTCTTTTTTATTTAGCCTTTATAGTAAAATACTTGATTTTTTTTTTAAAAAAAAGTGTAGCAGAAGTGTTTAAAATAGATTCTCTTTTGTTATCACATTCCCCCACCTCCTTTCAAGTTTGCATGTTCTTCTGCCAATACCAAAAACTCTGACAGATTTGCTGAACAAATGCCTACTAATTTTAATTTCTCAAGCCCAATAATTTAAAAAGAACATAGCAACTTAAAAACCCTTTCCTTTTGTATGTGTTTAGGGCTCAATCCAGCCTTTAACCTGCATGCATCCCTCAGACCAGGGGTGGCCAACCTTAATACGGGTCTGAATGATGCGTTTTGTGGTTCCTACAATTGTGGTTCCTACAGCATTCAGACCCGTATTAAGGAAAACGAAAGACACTGTCGGCTTAACCATCCTGAAAAATCTGCAGTTGCAGAACACGTGTTAAACAAAACTGGACGTAACATTTTATTTGAGAACAATGAAATTTTGGACAATTCAGAAGCCTACTATGTCAGACTGCACAGGGAGGCCACTGAAATTCACAAACACCAGGACAACTTCAATAAGAAAGAAGAGACTTTGAAGATTAGCAGGGCCTGGCTCCTAGTACTTAAAAAATGGACTGATAACCCCACCCGCAATACAATGCACTCAACCACACCTTTGCATACAAGTTCCACCCAAACACTTAATGATTGGTTCCCTACCCTGGGACATGGACAATATAATACACTAAACTTTCCCTTCTCACTTAGACACAGTGAGAAACAGACTTTTCTCTGTGATACACCTCTGAAGATGCCAGCCACAGATGCAGGCGAAACGTTAGGAACAAAATCCACCAGATCACGGCCACACAGCCTGGAAAACCCTCCAGAACCAGTTGAATCCGGCCGTCAAAGCCTTCGACAATACATTAAACACTATGTTTATTCACCAAAAAACCGTGTATTTTGGAATGCCTAGAACGGATTAATTGGATTTACATTGATTCCTATGGAAAAGTTTGCCTAGGTTTTCATCGGTTTCAGTTTTCATCGATTCTTTTTGGACGGATTACCAACGAAAACCGAGGTTCCACTGTAGTAACCATTCAATATTAGCTTCTTGTTTGTTAACATTTTGTTCCTTTGCCGAAAAGTGTATGTAAATAAAAACTTCCTGTTCATCAGTTTTACATTAAAAAGCCTTTGGTGCCTGCTTTTCACTTTATCTGACAAAAACAAGAGGAGTGATTTTGGTGTTGCCCCAGAGCAGTTTCTCTGCTTGTCTGAGACCAGCTGAGGAACATTTTTACTGTTTACAAAAAAGGGGGGAAACACTAAGTGAAAGAAATAAAGTAAAATCACCCCACTAAATCTACCATATCTGTATAAAAATCAGTTGGACCTTCTCTGTGAGGGAAAACTCCTGAGAGCACCTTGCTTGGGTAGGACAGGGGGATCTTACAGGGCACAATTCATCTTACAGGGCACAATTCATAAAGATTGCTTTGGTTCAGAAATGTTACTGTAATAATGAATGCAAAGAAAATATTGAATATTAAAGATTTTTCATAAACCCACTCAGGTTGAAGATTTTGTAATATCCAAATATATTTTATCAATTAACGAGTGCATTGGCTTAAGAGCTAAAAATTCAGCTAAAAATTCTTTACTTGATTGGGCCACATACAAAATGCAGCATCAACTGCTAACATGAAAATATAAATCATTTTTTTCTTTAAACATATATAAATCCTCTCTTAATTCCATATAAGTGATTAGTATCCTATTTTCTTCAGAGAAAAATTATCTTAAGAGAAAAATACTGAGAACAGACTTAAAGGTCTTTAGTGGAGAATGTTTTCTATTTTTTAATTACAGTGTTATATAAACAACACAATTTGTATTCTGCAATTGATCTGCTCTCCCATGGGAAAAATCCAAACAATTTAAATGGTAATGATTATTTTTATTATCATGTCTCTGTTGCAGCTTGCTGGGACAGGAAGTGGTATGTTCATCTCCACATGAATTCTTGGAATAAGCAAGTAAGTATTAGAGAAACTTCAACAGTGGGAAATGACCCTGTGCATTTTCTCGATCTTGAAAATATGAAATCTCCATAAAGTTAGAGTTTGGAAAGCAGCTATAAGAATATAGAACACCACATGGATATAATGGACAAAAAGGTTAAATTTAGTATGAGTGTTTCCCTGCGTGTGCTGAAGCTTAGTCATAAGATTCTATCAATCAGAGAATTATAGAGTTGAAAGAGAACACAGGGGCCATCCAGTCCAACCCCATCATGCAGGAACACACTCACTCCCAATAGATGACCATTCTGCCTCTGATTAAAAACTACAAAGAAGAAGGCTCCACAATCCTCTGAAGCAGCATATTCTGCTATTGAAAAGCCCTTATGTTTAGGTGGAATCACAGCATTTCCTTCCAAGTACTTACACACTGTCTGTTTAACGATCTGCTCTAAAATCTTTCCTGGTATTTATGTCAAGTGGACTGGGGAGTAATGGTTTCGAACTTCTTTTTTCACTTTTTGAAGATGGGGATAACATCTGCCCTCCTCCAGTCTGCTGGGACTTTTCTCTGTTCTCCAGGAATTCTCAAAGATTATTGCCAGTGATTCTGACATTACTTTTGCCAATTCTTTGAATATCCTTGGATCTAGTCCATCAGACCCCGGAGACTTGAATTCATTTAGCCAGGTATCCCAATGCTATCTCTTTATCTATTCTATGCTGGATTTCCCCTACTGCATAATCTCCTTCATTTTTTTCTAGCTTGAGCACTGTTTTCCTTTTGGGAAAAGACTGAGACAAAGAAGACTCTGTGTAGTTCTGCCTTTTCTCTGTCCCCTGTTAACATTTGGCCATCTTCTCCACACAGTGATCCTACCATTGTTCTTCCTCTTTTTATGGACATAACCAAAAAATCCCTTTTATTGTTCTTAACTTCTCTAGCAAGTCTGAGCTCATTCTGCACTTTAGTTTTTCTGACCTTTCCCCTGCATATACCAACTATTCGAATTCTTCTTTGATGATTTCCCCCTTTTAAATTGTTGAACATTCTTTAAACATCTCTCCTGGTTTCTTTAGAGACTTCCCCTTTTTCCTCCTCACTGGAATTGTTTGAAATTATGCCTTCAATATCTTTCTTTTTAAAAACTCCCATCCACCCTGCACTGCCTTTTCTTTTGCTATTCTGAACCATGGAATCACACCCAGTTTACTGAAAGCAGCTTTTTAAAAGGATAGAATGGGTTTCTGACTATGCTTGGCTTCCACTTCCACTGTATAACAAACTCTAGGAGAACATGGTCATTCCCACCTAAAGATCCGACCCCTTCCACCCCATTAACCAGGTCGGATCTAAAATAGCTGATCCCCTTACTGCCTCTTCCACATTCTGGGTAATGCAACTGCCTGCAGGGAAAGGAAGGAATTTGTTGGACTTATCTTGGCTGAGTTCGACTCTCAGCAAATATCAGGATACTTGAAATCTCCCAGTTCCACTACTTCTCTCCTTTCTGAAAGTTTAGTCATCTGTTCCAGAAAGGCATTAACCACATCTTCAGTCTGATTTGGAGATCTCTAATAGACCCCCACAATGAAATCAGTGTTGTTTCTTTCCCCCTCAATTTTTACACAGATGCTCTCAACTTGGCTTCCAGGATTTAAGTCCTCCTCACATCCCTGACATATGATGCCACTTCTCCTTTCTTATTTGATCTATTTCTCTGAAATAGGTTATACACCTCAATTATTACATTCCAATATGTATTTCAGTGATGCCTATTATATTTCTTGAGTTCAAGTTCATTGACAGGTCCTTGCAACTCATCAGGGGCCGGGAGAGGAGTTCCAGCCCTAGCCAGCCAGAGAATGGCATGGTGGAGCCTGCTCACCCCGGTGAGTCCGGGCTGCGCAGCTCGTCCCAGGGGTGGAGCTGGAGCCATGGGGGGGGGGCTTATGAACACCTGGTTAAGCTGGGGTTCACGGCATCGACCTGGACGAGTGGTCCCCCAGCCTTGTATTCCTGAGGCTTCCATAAATGGCCAGCAGCCACCAGGACTGCCCCAGCCGGCATTGGCAGTCCCAGTGGAGGCAGCTGGCAGCCCGGCAGAACCATCACCATCAAGAGAGCCAGGACACCCAGCCAAGCTGTGGGTACACAAGCTCCTGGACAACTCAGCCCCAGAGCCTAAGGCTGAGAATGGGTCGAAAAACACCCGGGTAAGGGAAGGGGAGAAGGATCAGGCCTCAGCAGGCGGGGCCAGGGAGGCGGAGCACCATATTCATCTTGTTTATATCCCATGGTCTTTTATTTTGTGCAGAGACACTTAAGACACTTATTTTGTGCAGAGACACACCATTTGTGCAGAGACACTTAAGACTACCTCCTGGCTGCTTTATTAAAGTCCCCCCCCCCTCGCTATTGAGTTCTTGAACTATTCACTCAGTTCTCTCTATAACATTCAAACTATTATGTCCAGCACTTGATGAACTCCTGCCCTGTTGAATACTGTCTCCCTCACCAACATAATTCAGTTTAAAGCCCTCCTGATCAGATTTGTAAGCTTCCTACCAAAAATGTTACTGCCAACTGCCATAAGGTGCAACTCATCCCTTGCCAGAAGTCCATCTTTATGGAACCGCAGACCATGGTCCAAGAAGCCAAAATGTTCCTGGCAGCACCATCTGTGAAACAGGTTTGTTATAGATTAATTATGAATAAATAATTATAAGTTGTGAGGTATTCAGATATGTTATCCAGAGTCATTTCTATTAGATGTGGGTGCCTTTGGGGTAGAGGTCATAGGCTCGTTTCTCAGAAATTATGTACTAAAACAGATGCTTAAAGCTTGCAAGAAAAGAGGAAGTAACGCCTACGTGTAGGAAAAAGAGACGTAACGCTAGCATGTAAAAATTACTCACGTATACTGATATAGGAATATTGGTAAATGGAAAAAACCGTCATGGAAAGAACCGTCATGGAAATAATCATTGCTTAATAACCTGTGGCTTAAGTGGGTGAAACTAACAGAAAGACAAGTATGAGGGATTTTTGAGGAGGGTTTTATGAGATCATTGTACTGCATTTTGATAGGAAGATTGTGAGCCTTGGGCCAGCCCAGAACTGGTGCAAGAGCCAGTGAGGATGTATATAAATTAAGCTGCACTGCGATGCAGACTTTAGGGAGCCACACCCTGGCTCCCTCCATCTTCTGCAGAGATGAATAAACTGTTTACTGCTACTGCTGCGTTTGTGAGTATTAATTGGGAATATTGGAAAATACTCCATAACAAATTGGCGCCCAACGTGGGGCTTGTGGTGGCCGTTTGGGCCAAAGGGGTCTGACCCCTTTTGACCGAAGAGAAAAAGGAACGATCTGTGTGGAAACAGGGGGGCGCCCCTAGCCTTTATTTGGCTCGGCCCGCTTTCCGCACGGCTCTCCGTTTCTCCACGTCAAGAACCCCAATACAGTGGCAGTAACCAGCGGGCCGGCTGCAAACACTGACAGACGTCTTCTGATTGGGTGAGTTGCTGTTATTTTGGTCCAGAACATTGCATTAAGTGTTAATGGGTAATAAAGGAGGGAACAACCACAGGGGCAGATAGGGAAAGAATACAGGGATTTTTGTGGGAGACGTTATGTAAAGATGTGCATGCATCTGTGCTAGAATGTATATTTGTATTAGAAGCCCAATTGGACCAGATATTGGACCCCCCCATAACGTGGTGTGGGGGTGTAGAACAGAACAGGTTTCAGAGAATAGTGTGCCAGGTATACCTCCAAGCAAATTAGTAAGGCAAAGGAGACCAGAGCATGGAATTAAGAGTGAAAGACTTGAGATCCTCTTACTTGCCTCCCATCCCCACAAGCAGCGCCAGCGCCCTGGGCTGTGGCCCCTTTGGGTCTGGTGCTATAGGAGGGAAAGAGGGTGTTCCAGGGATTGATCACAGCAGTTCCTTGCTCTGTCAGCATCAACACAGCATTTGGGCCCCCCCAGAAGGGAAAGGATGACACTCCCTGGGATCATATAATTAAGCTGCAGGATATGCAGATGTCTGCTGAATTTAGAGTAGATTAGAAGGTATGAAGACTAGTCAACCAACGCAGGTTGGACCTGGTTGGGGTAATCAGTTGACACGGGTTGGACCCGGTTGGGGCAAAGGGCTAGATAGGTCTGAGAGACCAGAACAAAGCGGGTTGGACCCGCAACAAGATAGGTCAGGGGGACCTAGACAGGGTTGGTCAGCAGGACCAAGAGTAAAAGGGTCGGTGGGACCCAGTTGGGAGTTGGAGAGTGGCTCCTCCCAAGTCAGGCCAGTGGGGCCTAAGACAGAATAAGCGGGACAGCCATTTCGGGTCTGGGGGTGGAAGCGAGGCTCCCCCTATGACGACCAGGCAAAATCAGGGTGCAGCAATAAGAGGGAGTGGCCCTCCGCTGCCCCGTGATGTCAGCGCTATCTGTGAAGACGAGGAGGGAATCAGTGGGATACCGTCCTCCAGGTGATTTAGGGATAAGAGAAAGGCTGTGGTAAGTGGGAGTTTCTGTACCGTTCTGCCTCCCAGGAACCCTTGGAGGTAGGACAAGACAGATGCCCTGTTACCTCCCTTGTTGATGCGGGTGCTACGAGATCCACTTTATCTGAAAAAGTCCCCCAGATGGTGCACACTGGAGGCAGGAGTAAGATGGTGGGAGGGATTCCCTTGGAAGTCCCTATTCTAGCACCCCTGGTCGTGTATGTAAATGGTAATGAGCCCCTTTGCATGCATGATTTTCTTTGGATGCCAACCAGCATACAGTTAATAAGTGGAAAAATTAGACAAAATTGGGAGTGACTGTCCTACTCAGAGCGGGGGAAAGTATAGCCCGCATGGGGATGTTGACAAAGATTAACAGAGAGTGTGTGTTGAGAGGTCCCTGGGAGTCCAAGAGTTAAATTAAATTGAAAGGGATATAAGAGCTACCCCTCCCCAGATTAAGAGGCTCCAGGCGGAGCAGCGGCAGTGGCATGGCCGGGCCGTTGAGGGGATGTTCTGGGGCTGTTCTGGGGCAGGGCGGGCAACACCGCGGCAGGGATGCAGTTTCCCCTCACTCCACCTCTGCATGGGCCTCTTCCTTATTATCACTGATAAGGGAGAAATTTTCAAATTGATTTGATGGCTTTAAACTCAGAATGATCACTGCTCCTTCTACTTCTATGTGTCACATTCTCCTACCTCCCATGTTTGGGAACTGTCCTCTGAGCTCAGAAGCTCAGAAAGGAGTGAGCCCACCCTCCCAAACTGCCATTTTCTCCAGAGGAACTGATCTGTGTAGCATGGGAATCAATCATAATTCTGGGGAAACTCCAGACCCTACCTTGATGTTGGCAACCCTAGGACAGGGGTCTGGATCTGTTTGTGGTACCTTATCTAAATAAGGAAGAATTTTAAAAATAAAAAATGCTGTATTATTGAAAATTATTATCCTACGTCTCTCAGTAGACATGTATATTTTTACAAATCTACATTATTAGGATAATTTTATGTTTCCCTCCTGGAAGTACAGACCTTCCACACATGAATGTAGTGCCTGCACACTGAGGGGAAGAATAGACCCATTTCTTCCCTCTTTTCCCTCTATGCTGTGCATGGAAACTATAGGTTAGGGCTCTGGGCAACAGGACACCTGGCTGTTCATCTCATATTCTAGTCCAGCTCTCCCACCGCACATTGTTTATGCTCCTCAAGATCTGGATATTGAGTCATTTTAATAACACAGAGAGGAAAGACTGGGTAGCTTGGAACACTGTTTTCATACAAGTATTGGGTCTTATTGGTTTCCTCTGCACTTCCATGAGGAACTATCATGTTAGTAGTCTCACAATGCAATCCTCAAGTAAGCTTAAGTCTTAGAAAGGTGCAACTGTGTTTATGATTGCACTACTAATAGTGTTAGTATTAGAAGTCTCTCAGTGTTAGACGTGAACTATGAACAACTGCAAAAAATTAGACTACATGTAAATACTGCTAGTATAAGCTCATGAGTCAACACAACTCAATTCAGCAGAAATAGTAACAATCTAAGATAAAGTCAAGCCTATGCTTGTTCAGGTACTTTGCCATAACTGCCTATGCTTGTTCAGGTACTTTGCCACAACTACATCCCCAGGCATAACTGAAGGGTAAAGAAAGGAAAGGTTGGGGATCACAGCTAGTAAGTGAAAAGAGAAAAAGATGGGATGACATTTTTAAATTAATTCTGCAAAATTATGCATGAAACTCAGCTTTGTGAAAATTTACTGTTGACTATGATAGTAATATTCACTATATCTGGACAGAATGCCATATAAATATCTAGTGTGCAAAATGTTTTAAATGATGTGGGAATATAAAAACAATCTGTTTGCTGAATTCTTACTAGCCATTAAAGGTCTGGCAGTCACACATACTGAGGCTCATTCCGCACATGCAGAATAATGCACTTTCAAACTGCTTTCAGTGCTCTTCGAAGCTGTGCGGAATAGCAAAATCCACTTGCAAACAGTTGTGAAAGTGGTTTGAAAATGCATTATTTTGCGTGTGCGGAAGGGGATCACGATAGAATTCTCTGCCCTGATAAGGATCTTTGGTTGTCCTAATGCACAAATGATGGAACCCAGGCATTGATGTTCCACTCAAAACTTCTAGAATTATAATGCCAACCACAACAAATTACATTTCCATAGGAGAGAGGATGACTCACTTGTTCTCTTTAGACGCATTCAGAAGCTAATCCTGCTGAGAAGCCTTGAAAAAGAACAGCAGTTTTCTTCCAGAAAAAAAGCAAGTGTGTTAATTCAAATCTGCCTTAAGAAAAGGCAACCCTTGAATGAAATAGCCTATATGCAAGGGTTTGTGTCAGGTTACAGAATGGATCCTGCAAAATCTATGAACATTACAAGCGTGCACACAAGCATTTCTTGCCAATATGCCATAATCATTCAAAATGAAACCAATGTTTTCACTTCTTCATAGTGACAAAATGCCCAGCAAAGCCAATGAAAATGCATTTCAACAATCATGCTCGATATCACTAGTCACATGCAATCTCTTTACTAATGATGGCTCTTTGATTCTTTAGTGACTATTACTGCTCATTTATTGAATGAAATAAACTAGTACTAACTATAGAACAAAGTTACTTTACAAAGCACTCCATTTATTTTATCTAAGCCCAAATAGCTTGGGGAATGGAATCTAGATTATTCTCCTCCATTATAACAACTGTGTGAGGCAGGCTATGTTGAGAGAAAGTGATAGGAGTAAGTCACCCAATCTAGCTGACTGGAGATTTGAACAGGGACTCCCATAGGCTTATTGAACTTATAATTCCCATACTATTCTAACACATTAAAGGGAGGCTAACCCTGTTCAGCTAAAACACAGTCACATTTCTAAGTGAGTTATTTTCTGAAGTGAAGAGATGATTAATAACTACACCTCTTAAGAAGAAAAATATTGGATCAGGAAGGATTATTCTCACAAGCTCTGATTTAGTAGAACAAGCAAGAAGTATCTGGAATTGTTCAAAATTATTAAAATCACAGATTGTAGAGATCAGCTTTTGGGGAAGAACCAAGGCCAATTGGTGTGACTTTGGCTTTATCTTTTTTTTAAAAAAAATCTATAGAGTTCAGTCTTGAAACAGGGAAGTAATTCACACATATGGATCCTCTTTGCACAGTTTCCTATCCATCCAGGGATACACTAGCAGAAATCTGCTTCCTTGTGCAAATGGACCCTACAGGACGGGGGCAATGGGTTTTTCCTTCAGCCCCAAGCTGACACTAGTTTCCTCAGAGAAGAGGAACTTTTACCTGCTCTCCTACCAACTAGATCAGAAATGAAGGCAAAAAAGAATCTCACTCCTGGTAGGCAAGGGTTACCAACCTCAAGGTGGGGCCTGGAGTTCTTCAGGAATTATGATTAATCTCCAGGCAACAGAGATCAGTTCTGCTGGAGAAAATGGCAGTTCTAGAAGGCATACTCTATGGTATACTATATATTGTAGAAAAAACAAAAGTCCAAGAGTGACATTACATCATGGCTGAGCTCCTTTCCCAAATTCCACTATCCATAGGCACTACCCCCAAATCTCCATGAATTTCTCAAGACAAAACTGACAACAATCAGACAGGCTCTGGAAACAAATTGCTGTTTTAACAGGAAGAGCTTCCTGGGACTTCAAATGTGGACTAACTCTCCATATATATAGGAGCGGAACACCAGCCATTTATGTTTACAGCTGCATGGGGAGATGGTCACTCAAACCCTCTTGCCATATAGCTCAGCATCACCAAATGAGAAATCCAAGGAAGTAGAAGGATGCGATGTTGTGTACAGTTAGAGGCTACGACATTGTAAGGTTGCCACGTGCCACCTCCCGCCACCCCAGCTCACGTTTTCCTCTACGGATTGGAGTGGTGGCAGGAAAACTTTTTAATGATGACAGTATGATATCAGTCCTCTATGGGAATTTCAAGAAATTTACAGTTTTATCATACAGTTTCCAGCAATTCTTAGACAGGTGTGATGTTTTGCCAGTACTGAAGGCACCCTCGTGTCCCTTCCCCATCTGGTTTCCTGCTGGTTGCCTAGCAACTCTATGACAGTGCCCCCTTTGTCAGTCACAGCAAGTTGCCCTAAGATTATAACTGGCCCCCATGTGGATCCTGGTTATTGGCGTTCACCTTTAGACTGGTGACATCCTGATTCTTTCCTCCCTATTAAGTTTTTGGGGATTCACAGACTAAAAAAAATATGTATCAATTTAAAAAGAAAAAACCAGATAGTGCTGGGGAAAAATATATAGAAAACAGAACCAAAGAAGTGCATTGATACCAGTTGGATATATTGGTAAAATGAAATGCACATTAAAATTCATGGTAATATATAGATACTTTCAGCGGATTATAATGTTGTCATAGGATAATAATGGTCTCCCACCACTGAATAAATCCTGAGGAGATTTTGCTTTCAAAGCAAAAGACATTTAGCCTCTGACAAAATACTTAATCCATTAATTAATTTTTATTATACCAAGTAATAAGCCAAACATGCAAAGAGGCTGGTAGATGGCACTGCAGTGGAAAGACACCTACTGACAATTTTATTTTGTGACAGCTGGCGGAGAGTCTCAGCAAGTACCTGGTTCAAATCACTGCAGTTCCATCCTAAGCAAGAGTTAATTGGGCTTAGAACGTCTGATTAATGTAAGAAACTGTAAGAAACAAACAATTGCTTGCAGCAAATCTAGATCTAGGCTGTTTTATACATCGGTGAAGCAAACCAGACAGCAGCTTACACTCTGGTCCTAAATGTTTGCATCACTCTATCTGCCTGCAGTGTTGAAACTGACTGTTTCTGTAAAATGTCTGCACAGCAACATGGCATGTAGTAATGGCACAACACTCAACACATGTCATCTCAAATATCTGTTTGGTGGCACAATGTCTTACGATTACTTTGTAACATTCACGTATTAAAGGATTTCTTTTTCAATTAACAAGAGAACTGGCGGGGAGGGAGAGGAAGAATGTAATAATGTTAATGTTGACAACTATCATCAAATATGAATCCACACATGGGTGACGGAGTTACAATCATGAGCTTGCTCAGACGAAAGCACATGAAAGGGCTTCTGTGTTTATTCTGAGCAGGGTGATAACACAGGACCTTCAGCCAGCATCCAGAGTCTGTTCAGATCACTTTTGATTATCTGTTTGTAGATGGAAGGAGGAGTTGAAGTTTTATCTTCCCCTTCTTTCTAATAAAGGATTGGGACTATCATAGGCGATCTCACAAGGACTACATGTACCATCCAGGCTTCAAGATGGAGCTTTGCAGTGTGAGAATCTAAGGAAGCTCTAGAACTCTACACATGGATTGGGCCCCATATTTGGATCTCTTTTGAATGGATACTAGCCACAAGAGGGAATGGGGGGGAAATGTTCTTCTGGAAGATGATGCTGTTTCTGACTGCAGCAAGTAAGCAGGGTTTGCCTTTTTTTAAAAAAGTGGGATAATAACATTTAACTGTTTCTATGCAAGCTGGAAGTATGACATTAGGGTTCTATATGGATTTCTCAAGGCAAGTCCTTATAAACTGTCCAAAATAGCCTTTAAATTGGTCTGTTCTTTTCCTCTTTGACATGTTCATTTGTGACATATGATAAATTATGGACATAAATTGTGTCTGCATTTTGACATTCTGACCTGTGATGCAAAGATGTTATTTACTCTCACGTGCTGATTCATCATCAGGAGCATGGATTACAAACAGAGAGATAAAAAGGGGACCAGGTGGAGGCAGACCAGCTGAAATATTTTGCTTGACAAAACACGATGCTAAGAGTTGAATGTCAGTTATTCCTGTAGGGCTGGATCCAAACACCGTTTTCTGCCAGTGAAAGGATGACAACTGGGCTGATGGGAGGAGGCAGTTTTTGCTGATTGCCTATCCCTCTGCATGCTTATGGCCATGGATGTTTCTGGGGGCCCTCTGACCCAAAGGAAGCGCGTGAGGCTGTAGTATGAGGTGGAAAACTTGTGTGCTACAGAGATCCAACCTATAATGTATATGGAAATATCTGATGAAAGATAGAGTATAAATTCAGAGATATGGTCATCCTGATGGCAGAAATGAATTGCTTCAGAAAATATTACTAATAGAATCTGCCTTGAGGGGTCATACGGATACTTCTACCTATTCCTCACAGGCAACAATAGACTCATCAACATGGGCAGAACATAAACTAGGGACTTGGAATTTAGCAACACAGCGTTGCAACAAGGTTTGAGATGTTCCATCTCTCCTTCTCCAGTGTTTCAAAGAGTTCTTTTCCCTAGGTAAAAATGCCTCTTGGACTGGGACCTCAAAATCCAATCTGCAGAGAATGACTCTCTGACTTTGGGCAGATGGGGGTGGCTTTTGTATTGCAGATGTTACAAGGTACTAGAAAAGGTCGAGGCAGACCTGGTCCTGGGTGGTTATTACCATGATCCAACCAGATGGGAATAGAGTTTATAATAAAAGCATGATCTGAACCA
The DNA here is from genome assembly GCF_021028975.2 of Sphaerodactylus townsendi. Taxonomy (NCBI): domain Eukaryota; kingdom Metazoa; phylum Chordata; class Lepidosauria; order Squamata; family Sphaerodactylidae; genus Sphaerodactylus; species Sphaerodactylus townsendi. Next base: position 143,459,806 of record NC_059425.1, read on the forward strand.
GACAGAAGTTGTTCTACCAAACTAGTTAGCACTACCTGTTCTGTAGTTCACACACCATTGATGGGCTTTAATAGTTCCCTTCTACAAAGTGGAGAATCTTTCACTCGAGGAAGCAGTACTTTAATAGAAAACTCCTCACTCAGAGGGCTGTACAATATAAGCTGCTAAAAGATCCAATTAGGAAAGTCTAAGTAATCTAAAACCGATTCCACTTCACTGCTGGGAACCTATTTGGGAAGAAGGGAGAGACTCATATCTTCATAATTAACTGACCAGTTATAATTTTTACATAGAACTACTACAATAATGAGATGAAATAATTGGCAATCTATTCCCACCTTAAAGACTAACAAAATGTATTCCAGTTGTCATTAAAGTACCATGAGATTCCTATACATTATTGTAGCAATTGACCAACACTGCTGTCCCAATTATGAGAGAAAGGAGTACAAGATGACACAAAAACCTTAATAATAGTAACTTAAAAAGGTAAAGGTGCAAGCACTGAGTCATTACTGACCCATGAGGAGATGTCACATGACGATGTTTATTAGACAGACTATGTTAACAGTATTGCACACCATAACAAATCCTTAGCGTTTTGTGTGCAATTACTTAGCCTGAGAAACAAATATGACCTATGCTTCCTCAACCTGTTTCTTTTTCAGTTTTTCTGGAGTATGTATGTGTGCTGATACTAAGGATAGATGGTAAAATCAATAGATGAAGGGGAAAATGCTTGGAAGGAAACAGAATATTGAACATGTTAATAGAGATATACCCTCTTTCACTAAAATTCTTCTTGACACTTTTGAGAATACACACACACTGGCTACAACCTATGCAAAGCTGCTACAAAACCTTCATTCATTTCACTGGGAGAGGACAGCACTGTGGGAAGAACAGCTGCAGAGCCTTTAGTCATTTCAATGCTGATGACCAGCAGTATGGCAAGTACAGCTTTAGAGACTAGCCGCTGCAGAGCTTTTATTCATTTCAATGGAGGAAGACCAGCAGCAGCAGAACAGCAGCTGCAGGAATCGGCACCAGCAGGAGACTATCCATAAAGCACATCACGTATCAAGGCAGAAAAGAAGGAGAGCACAAAAATTGTGACCAATAAGGCATTTAGAATTGCTTAAAACAGGACTAGGAATTTAAAATAAGACATCAAAAGTGTGACATGCTGAATGGACAGTTCTAGGACATTCCACTTATTTTCTCAGCCTACGAATTCTGACCTAAGATTGCAGTTTAGTTTGACTACAGCTGATTACACCTTGGCTATTTTACTCATATGACCAAACTTTTAATTCATCTAAAAGTTAAAGGCCATTAGCAGTGCAATCCTGAACAGAGTTACATCCTTCTAAATCTACTAGAATCAGTGGGCTTAGAAGGATGTAATTTTGTTCATGATTGTACTGCAGTGGTAATCTGTAGATCAGGAAGAAAATAAGGCTGCTCTGATAGGTGGGAGAAAAAAGAACAAGGGCAAGGTAGAACAGTTTCTTAGACCTTTCAGATCCCAATGTGTTTTGCTGTAAACTTTATCAGGGCATCAAAGAGAAAGTTAAAATAGATACAATTGTATCAGTATTATGTCAACTAGGAGGAACATACAAAGTAATAATTGAAAAATATTTTGAATAAAAATTAAAATATTTTAAATTATGTTTAAAAATAATTTAAGACACACTTTGAGCATGATACAAGAAGCTTAACATACTCACTAGTGTGATACAAAAACTGGATAGCTTATGACCTGAAACCTTTTTACATACACTGAAAAAAGATAAAAGAACTTGAAGAAAACATTAATACAGCATCCATATCAGAAATGAAGATAAAGTGGCATGCCTTGCGCAGAAACATCTCTGGTCTACCTGGGGCAAAAGGATAGGTTGGGTAGGGCTTAGCATATTTTATAACCAGGTGTGACACAAGAAATCCAGACACCCTTTGAACACTTAAAGGACTGAAGATCTCAAAAAGCCTTGTCACCAAGACCAGACAACCCACAGAGGGTGAAATATCTCAGTCTAATGGCCCAATCCAGGAGGGCAAAACATCTTCAGGGAGTGGTGCAACCTCACACCAATGTGTTTGCCTCCTCTGCCAGTGGAAGGGGCAAAGGAGCCAGTGGCTGGACACCTCTCAGTGGCAGTGAAACCTGGAAGTCAGGGTTGCTGCGGAGCTGCACTAGAATCTGGTTGGATGCCAGTGTGTGTGTGTGAGAGAGAGAGAGAAAGAGAAAGACAGAGAGAGAGCCAGGGCATTCTCCGGGGTGGAGCCAATGTTACTTGGCTTTGCAGGCGGGCATGCTGTGGCCTGGGGCTTCGATTTTCATCACCATTTTGGGTGACATAAATCCATTTATCCCTATGGAGGGCTTTCTGGCAGCTAGGGGAGGTTGTATTTTCTGCCTTCCCACTCTGTTGGAATGCCCTCTGTAGGCAGCATGGTGGGGTGGCACTGGTGTTGTTCCTGGCCACCTTGAACTGTGGATTTGGCTGTTAGGATCTATACTGCCCCCCTTCTCATTAGGCTTGGTACTTTTCAGATAGCCCAGACCACAGGTGTCAAACTCGTGGCCCTCCAGATGTTCATGAACTACAATTCCCACCAGCCCTTGCCAGTATAGCCAATGCTCATGTTCGGAGGGACTGATGGGAATTGTAGTTCATGAACATCTGGAGGGCCGCAATTTTGACACCCCTGGCCTAGACAATACCTGTTGTAGTATGATAATGTTCAGTAAAATGTGGAAATGGAGGTGCTCCTGTCCTTTCAAGAGGAATATTAGTTTTATGTTCTCAAATACATGTTTTCAAAAGGTGAGTTATTTCACCCATATATAGCTTATTCAACGGAAATCTAATAGCATACATCACTCCTTTAGAGTTATGATTTGTGAAATTCCTTAATTCATATGGTTTTCCATCAGTAGGATTTATGAATATTTTGATATTGCATGTCAATTTACATCATTTCCACATTTAAAATGACTCAATTTCCACATTTAAAATGGTTCATTTTAGGGTTTATACCTGGTAAAAACTGTTACTTATTGTTTACTACAGAAGTATTACTATGGACCAATTGATATTAAATTCTTTAAAAACAAATGATAGATTTGTGTTCACAACAAAAGAAACCATCTAATATATTCCAATTACACTTCATGTTCTTATAGAGTCCAACCATTATAGAGTTAAGCATACTACAGAACAACCTGTCAAGGGCCCACTCTGCACGGGCCCTAAAGACCAGGGTGCCTCTGGTAAAAATGCCATCGTGGGGGAAGACTTCGCACTGCTGCCTCTGCTGAAGCGCAGCTGCAGTAGCCTACTCCCCCCACAATGGCGCTTTTCTAGTTTAGTGAGTCTTTGCAAAAACAGCAGCATCCAGCCGGTGCTGAGCAAACGGCACGGGGGGGAAGGCGCTATTTTCCCCTGCACCGCTTTTCTCCCTCTCTCACCGCCTGTTGTCTGCGTCACTCTGCAGAGCAGAGGGGAGACACCTCCTGGCCTCCGACCCCTGAGGTGTCGCCATGGCCACGGGTGTGTGTCCCTTCAACTCTGCAGAGCGATGCAGGAAAGAGGAAGTAAGTTAAAAAAGCAGCAGATCCCATCTGAAGGTGCCTCTATGGGCTGCAGCAGCTTTGGGGGCTGTGTGCATGGAAGTGTGCAAATGGCCCTGGGGGTGCACCAGTGTCATGTACACCAGTACTCCACCACTTTGAGGCCCATGCAGAATCTGCCAAGATCAGCTTTTCTGCTTTTTGGAGGAAATTCCATCTGTTTTTCGCAAGAGCCTTTTCATGTGCAATTTGTAACAAATAGCTAGGGTACCTTCTTGTACTTAAATTGTTAGTTAAGATAGTGGATTCATTCTGAAAGTTGGAGATTGCAGAGCAATTTCTCTATAATCTCAAAAATTGGCTGTAAGGTAAGGTTCTTCTGATATGTAAAAGATTATAATTGTCAAATCTTAGGAGGGAATTTCTATTAGCAGCCTTTTTTATAAAGTCTAGTAGTCAATTCTTTTTATCACTGAGATAAGTCATGATGTCAAGAAAGTTGATCTGTAGACCAATAGATTATAGGAAGTACAAGGGGCTCACACAGCAATTGTTGTGTGGGTTGGGGGAGATAAATTTACAAGCTTAGACTTTTATGCTTTAATTTGTAATTTCTAAAATGAAAATAATAATCTAACGGAATTATAAAATTAATCATAAAGCATGTGTTGGAAAACCTCCGTAAATCTGAAATCTAAACAAGGCCTTTCAAATTAAATTGTAATAATAACAGTTCCACAATGATATAATGCTTCAGAGTCAAAGTCAACAATTATTAGCTTGCCACTTCATCAATAAAAATTTTCAGTTTAGTGCTAGCTATTACAGCAAAGGGGAAACGAAATCAATGCTTTCTGCCTTAAAGGTAAAGATGACATGGGAATTAATTCAAGTTAATGATTCTTCATGGCACATGAGCTTTCATTAACATATGGTAAGTAAGAGCTATAATTGAAGAGCTGCAAAGTTAAATCAGTTTCAGGTTTCACAAGAAATCAATATTAAGTTTCCAGTCCTATAGTAAATTTTTTGCTGAGTTGCAGAGAGGTTTACAGTGCAGACCCAAGCAGAGTTATACTCTTCTCAGTCCTTGAATGTCTATGGGCTTAGAAAGGTGCCATTCTTTTTAGAATTGCCCCATTATAGGTCCAAGGAACAAAAGGCATAGTAGCTTGGGGGAACAAGCCCATCATTGTGACATGACTGGAATACTCACTATGCCTTGAGGGACTGTTGGCAAATCAAGATGCCCCACCCCTGATTCCAAATGTTAACCTGGAAGCCTAGTCAGTACTGAGATTGCTCAAAGACAAGTTTAACAGAAAGAGCAGTAGAGTCACGTGAGAAAGAATGTCATAACTGTTTAATGTAAAGATTTCATTTAATGTCTCTAGTGGCGTAGCTACAATGGGGATATCTGGGGACATTTGCCCCAGGCCCCACCACTCTAGGTCATGTGGGGGGGGACAAAATGCCCCCCACATGGCCATACCTCTTGCCAGGCTGAGCACAAGTGCAAATGCTCCAGAAACCCAGGCTACAGAGCCATACTGGCTGTGTTTGTTAATAAAAGTGATTTTTTTTGGCAGGCAGGTCCTGCCTTTGGGCTATCTTTAAAGCTATGGTGAGCATTTTTCAAATTATGATTTTTACCTGTAATGTAGGTTTAACATGTTGTTGTTGCCCTGAGCCCTTTTGGGATGGGCAAGGTATAAAACTAAAAATAAAAATGAATTAATTTTTTTAACAGCATACCCGTAATTTAGTTAGTAATTTGAATATTTAGCAACGGCTCATAAGTATGCTGTTCAAATTTTTTAAATTCATTTTTATTTTTAGTTTTATACCTTGCCCATCCCAAAAGGGCTCAGGGCAACAACAACATGTTAAACCTACATTACAGGTAAAAATTATAATTTAAAAAATGCTCACCATAACTTTAAAGATAGCCCAAAGGCAGGACCTGCCTGCTAAAAAAGGCACCATTATTAATAGAGCCACTATGGCTCTATGTAGCCTGGTTTCTGGAGCACTTGCACTCATGCTCAGCTTGGCAGAGGGCATGACCTCATGGGGGGTACTGCAGACAGGCCTGGGTGCCATTTGGCCCTGGGCTCTGGTTCCCCTTCTTATACCTTTGCTATCTATTCACAAATATGAAAATTCATTGTACAAAATAAAACCAGAATGGAAAAGGTTTGGTGCTGAGAATATTCTTGAACTTCAGTACTAATTAGGAAATATTCTCTTTCTATTTGCTGAAAATGTCATGTAAGGATGTGTAAGCAGGAATAGGATCATAATACACACAAAGAGTTGTATTTTAAAACGTTGTATGTTTTATCTCTGCTAGATTATTTATTGCTGATTGTGAGATGCCCCAAGCCCTGTGATCCAAGAGAGGGGAAGGGCAAAAGTCTAAAATCCACCTGCTATATTGTTATGCTCCACATTGGACCTAATATTAGTATGGCATGGCTGAAATCCTCAGAGGGCTCTCCCAGCACTTGATTATAATTAGCAGTTTAACTAAATTAAAATTAATGGGCCCAAGTCTTATGGATACTTTGGAACCTTAACTCGTTACTGTACTATGCGAAATAATTTCCAAGGAAAACAACATACACACATCACTGCTTGCGTCAGCTAATCAATACATATAATTTCTAGATAGTGTTGAATGATAATGCAGTCAGCAAGAGAGTGTGGAATTTACAAGTGCATCAATATTGTAAAGGGAATGTACATGTCCCTGTGCAGGTGTGATTCTGAGATATGCATGGGCCAGTCTCATCATTGTACAAGATATTTTACAACATCTCGAAAGCCCAACAATGATTAAATTACAAAAGGAATGGTATCAACATTTTTCCCAATGCCACATGCAATATCTCTTGAGAGTCTTGAAGGCTCTGGAGTCACTTACAAATTATGACCAGTGAATGATGTCAATTGCTGCCTTAAAGAGTTACACTGAATGTGGACTAATAAAATGTGAAGGTCACAGTAAGGTCAGACTTATAATACAAGAATTATTCCAGCAGGTTGCTGTTTCATGTTAACATGAAATGCACTAATGTCAGTGTTTGGAGATATGCTGCTACTTTTGTATTTGTACTCCAAGACTTACAATGAAAATGAAGCTTCATAGGGCCAGAGGACCAATACCGGGGCACTCAAGTGTACTGAGGTGAATTAGTGATTGGAGTTCAAGAACAAAGCATTTCTCCTGATGCTGCAAGAGTTAATTTGACACACGTGACCAATAATCTCTTCACAATACTGTGTGCACTTGGCACTTGAGTAATGCTGCTATTAGAATAATCTTTTTAACAGGAAAAAAACCCACACCAGTTGGGTGGAGGTTACTATGTATAAATGCAAAAAAATAAATAAAAAGAAAAGAGCACCTAGTTAACAGATCAACATCAGGACAAGCACAAACTCCAGTCTGTTCTCTGTTTCTGACATTATACCTAAAGTACTTCACACTAAAGTGTACATCAGTAGAATTTGGTTGTCTAGGTCCCATTACCATTTATGTGCCCTAGGTTTTCTTTCATTTCTGGTCCATATTCACCTAAAAAACCCCACTTTCCTTTTAAAACTGCTGCAGAATTAATGTTGTTATCCAAATGCAGTCAGACTGGTCTCACATTTTAACAACTTGAACCAAGGCTTAGAAAATGTAGGCATGGAATGGAGCCCTAAGAAATTCCATGGTGGTTGTTCTTCTTCTAAGTTCTTGAAGGATGACTGAGCCCAATGGAGGGTGACTGCTTTGCAAGGATTTTGAGAAACAGCAACTGAGCATCCGTTCCAGCAGCAAATCCACCCCTTGGACTGTTTGACTTGCTCCAATGATGCAAGGCAGCCATGAACTAGGTGCTTAATCGGCTAGTTAAGAACAGCATGGTTTGTGTGCATCAGCAGAGCAGAGAAAAGCAACTGGTGTACACAGGGTTCTATTCAACATCTCCCTCACTCAAGTGAAATGTATAAACATAGATTGAAAAAGCTAGAATCCAACAAGGCCTCATCTTCATATTAATGCACAAAAGTGGGGGTCACTGACACTTTATACAGATGAATAATTGTGACTGAAATGTAACACAATGAAAGAGTGGGATGGTGGTGAAAGGAAGACAGAAATCGCCAGTACAGTGCTGCCACCATCTGACCTCTACATGTGAAAGTTTGAGTTTAGTTTGGAAAAAACACTCAGTATAGCTCCCTGGAAAAAGTTCCATAGGGAATAATGAAGCTGGAAAATTTTGGAAATTGGGGAAAAAAGTAAAATTGTAAATCCAAAATGGTAGTGGGTACTCAAATAATCCAGAATATTGGTATGGGACCATTTTCAAAATCTGAATCTCAGAAATACCTCCCCCTCTCTTCCTGAGTACACATCTCTACTGGAAATGCCCTCTGTTTTCTGAGTCTTAGCCAAAAATTACATGAACAATTGATTAGACTGCAGCTGTGTACAACTTTGAACAAGGATTGACCATCCCACCTCCCACACAATGGTTAGAATGAGGACACTGGGGGCTCTACCCCACCTAGATGACTAGTGGAACACCACAATAACTTCTAAGAACACAACATCTCTGACACTTGACAACATGGGAAATGTTATGGTTAAATGTTATGTGGCAATGAGTAACTTATCCCTCCCCGCCCCAGTGGTAGAAATTCATATTTCTCCCATGTACCTGGCTAGGTCTGTCAACCATGGATGCACTTTGGCTGATTATTTAAGATCACTATCAATCTTCTTTTATTTGGAAGATTGCTCTCCTCCTTGTCAGTAAATGGTAGGAGGATAAAGTAGGAATAATTAAATTTACTTATTAAGAAAGATGTTCATTATGTAGGTAAAGTGCCAGAATTTTAAAATAACTATTCTTGCATACGTTTCTGATGCCAACAAATTCAGATGCTAAAATATGCACATACTTGAGTTTTGTCAGAAGGCAACAGACATCTTGGTTACTGATTACTAATTTTCCATTCATTTCTTTGAAACCCTACCTGGGAATAAATGTAGCCAGAAGAATCAAGGAAGCTTGGCTACTGCATCACCCTGGAAGTGTGTTTTATATGCTTTGTCTTTTCTTGTGAGATACTTAAAATATCACATTGCTGGAGTCCCAGGTCACCCAGCATGCTACAATGGCCTGCAATTTTGTTGGATTCAAAATCAGTTGTTATATTTCTAAAGAAGAATTAATTTATTATGTTCCCTTAGGGGAACAGTTACATATTTATATATAAATCACATTATTGTCCAAAAACCCTTCCCCCGTACTTAAAGAGAGCATTCCCGCTTGCCTCTTTCTTTCTTTTTCTCCACTAACAGAACCCCTTCCTTTTAAAAGGCTTTGGCTCATTCTTTCAGCTGTTTCTTCTGAGGAGGAAGTACAGTTACATCTACTGGAGTAGTAGGGTTGTCAGCTCTGGATTGGGAGACATATGGAGATTTGGGGGTGGAACCTGGTTTATTTCTCCAATTCTGCTAACACGTATCAGGACAGAAATGGCCACAGACACACTTGTTAAATGTCAAGATTCTTGGGGATTTGACTCATTCTCAGTTTTCTTATGTCCAACTTCCTACTATAATTGTAACTTGCTTGACAACAAGCATATTTGTGGAAATCCAGACTTCATGAAGTAGCAGTTTGGATATGTATTTTTTGTTGTGGTTGTTTGGAACTCTGTTACTGGGAAGGAATTTCCTAAATTAAGACATCATACTCCAGTTGTTTCTCTATATTGCACATATTCTGGCACATACCTGCAAGGAACCCAAAGGGTCCATCCAGTCTTTAGCACTGACATGCTAGTACCTTTGTTCATAGGGTAAAAAGGGAAGTGATTAGGATTTTGGGATTTAAGGGGGAAAACCAAGTCTGACCAAGGAAATAAGCTGCCAGCCACACAATATTGTTTCAATATGTTATATATTGTAGCCAACCAAACAGTTTTGAGAATTGCTTCACACTTGAACTTGAAATCTTCTCTACTGGGTACAGTTATAGGATATTGGTTTATGTTATTTGTTATATGAAAAAGACTTTTTTTAAAAAAAGAGAGAGGAAGTTAACGCTTATTTTAAAGTGAGTCCATGCCTAATTTTACTGTACTGAGTTGCTCATGGCACTCGGGACTAAAACACAGACTTTCCAAAAACATTAAAGGAGGTAGGGCATCCCCTAGATGTGATATAGTATAGACATGGATTTAAATTGCTTCCTTTTAAATGTGGCCCTTGATTTATCTGTAAAAGAGCAGGAATGAATGGCACTGAGGTCCAGCAGTTCTACAGGAAGTCATGGACCATAATCCAATATGTCCATAGCCATGTTCGTATTCCAAACCCAAAGTCACATGACACTTTTTCAAAGGACCAACCAAAATAGCACAAAGCATGAACAATATTTCAAGTGGCCAAGTGGTTTTCAGCAGGCTATACAATCAGAGCAAACAATCATCACAACAACAACAACAAAAAGAGGGAGGAACAAGAAAATGTTGTTTTAACGCATGGGGGAGAATCCCATATAGAATGATGTTTGGTTAAACGCTGTTGATTTCAGAAGTAGATAAATGCGCATAAGCGCGCACTGAATTGTGGTCATCGTTTATGTAAGGAATCTTAGTTTATATGAACAGCCAGCATGTTATAATAGCAAATTAGGATCTGGGAAACTTCCACCACTGAAGCTGACTGGATAATTTCTGGCCAATCATTCTCTCTCAGCCAAGCCTACCTCACAGAATCATAATATGGCAGGGGAAAGAACTAATTATGACACTCTTAGAGCAAGGGCAGGGTAAAAATATATAGAATACCTAAAAATAGTCTGTGCATTAAGAACATGACAAGGTGTGGGAGACTCACAAATCAAATCCCTGGTTCTGCTACAAGATCACAAGTTGTTCCTTTGTGAGAAGGCTGATCACGGAGAAGGTCCCAGGTCCAATTCCTAACTTTCCCTCTTAGAGGAATCTGGAGAGGAGATTGGGAAAAAACTTCTGCCTGAGAGCTACTACAAGTAAATGGATGAACCATTGACTGGTCTTAGTATAGAGCAGTTACTTATGTCTCTGTATTTCTTTCACCCCTTGAAGCAAAACATATATATATTTAAAATTATTAATCAGGATGTCTGGCAATTTCCTCAGTCTTTAGAAGTATTAAATTGTTTAACACAACTATTGAGACTTGTGTTGTCACCAACCACATCTATGGCGATTGATTACTGTGCTTATCTGTATACTTTTGATGGCATAGAAATGTCACAAATTTGAGCTTCTAAATCTGTTCCTCACATTTTCTTTCTTCCTTCTCTTCTCTGTGTATAAAAACCTCATGGAGTGATGGTGGGCTCAAGACCATTACTTTGTTGGTCCTTAAGGAACCAACATATTTTATTTATTTATTTGACAGTATGGTGTACAGTTGCATGAAGATGGACACACGGCAAGCAGAACAAATGTGAGCCATGCATACTGTGGCTTGGACTTGTACCAAATGCTGATAACTGCTCAGCAGCCTTCACGTCTCCAGTGCCACATCCTGATGCTCTCTGGTAAGGACATGGGGCCTTATCTCTCTCTCTCTCTCTCTTCCCCTGTTGGTTGCTACTCAGAAGTTCATTAACCTCAACAAACTAGCTTCTGAGGCAGAGGCAGTGCTGCAATTAAACCACAAGCCACAGGTGTCACCCTCATGGCAATCAGTATAGGAGCACATGCACACAGTCTGACTATGGGGGTTTAAAAATATGTGGATACCTTCCCTGATCACTGTTAGCAGCACAGGTGCAGATGAATTTTGCATGTTTTTTAATGTTAACTACATTGGTGAAAACATAAAAACAGAAACAATGGATTAAGGAGAAGCATACCATGAGCCTGGTATAGAAGTGAGAAGAACTGGCTCACACTGACAAACAATATGTGGTTTTAAATGGGAAGCACATTCCAAAACATTCTACCTCCTCAAATTCTACTTTTTTTGTGACTAGTGGCTACCCTGATGAGAGATACATTTTTCATATGTGAAAGGGAGGAACAGTAACTGCAAAATCTGTTGGGATGAATATATGGAGACTCTAATGGATGGGGGTGCCCTTAGCACTTGTGAGCTCTACTCTTGAAGTCAAGCTTTTCCAATTCAATTTAGAAATCTTTCAAGAAGCTATTGGAGGAAAATCCTCTATCAACTAATACCAGTGTAAAAATATTTGCTACAGCATGGTATTGTTATTACAAAATCAATCAAAAGAACTCAGGAGAAATAATATAAAAGGGTAATTTTATGAGGATCTACAATTTCCATTTTCTATATTCTACATTTTCTATACTCTACTGCATTTTTCAGCTTTCAGAAATATCTACAGTTATTAGTAAGGCCAGAATAACACTTTAAGATGGATTCTTTTTGCCATGCTTGCCAGTTTCTAAAAGAAGAACACATGAAATCATCCACTTGTCGTGCAAAAGTAACTTGAAATAATGACAAGGAGGAAAGGAGATGAAAAATGCTGGGAAAAAATAAATTACTAGCCATTGCCAAATCAGATTGTATTTGTCTCTTCAACTCCTGTCTAATCAATACTTTAAGAAGCTCCCTACTTTCCTAGCTAATGAGATTTCTATATCCAGAGTTTCCTAGATTTTCTCCCTGAGAGAGTATAGAGAGCTATGGAGTATCTTGTCATTTTTAAAATATTTCCAAATGTATAAGCAGGTCACAGATGCAGGCAAATAGACTGGAGCAGATCTGGTATCCCACATCAAATGCTCAAAGAACACGAGTCTCTGATCCACAGAAAGAGTTAGAGATCTTGTTTCCCCAAAATCCTTTAGATAAGGTTTAAAATCCTTTAGATAGATTAGCCCATATGTCCCAACTCGGCCTCTGCGCTCTGCAGAGGCCAACTTACTGGTGGCCCCCGGCCCCTCTATGATGCGGCTGGCCTCCACGCGGGCCAGGACCTTTACGGCACTGGCCCCGGCCTGGTGGAACACCCTTCCTCCAGCTGTCCGGGCCCTGCGGGACCTGGGTGAGTTCCGCAGGGCCTGTAAGACTGTGTTGTTCCACCAGGCCTTTGGAGTGTCCAGCTGCTGACATGGTGCCCCCTTACTGCCCTGCCCCTAGGGCAGTTACATCAGGGTCCCCTCATATTGAGGGGTCCTGCCATCCCCCCCCATGGGGGTAGGTTTTAAATTGGGGTCGGACGCCTTTTATTATGTATTATGGTTTTTTGCTGTTTTATGAGTTTTAAGCTATTTTATGGGATGGAGCCTATGTGTTTATATTTGTACGACCGCTCCTGTTGATGTTGTAGTGAATGTTGTTCACCGCCCGGAGCCCTTCGGGGATCGGGCGGTATACAAATTAAATAAATAATAATAATAATAATAACTCATAGCTAACTGTTTGCTTCCCTCTGAGGCCCCTTCCGCCCATGCAAAATAATGCACTTTCAATCCACTTTCACAATTGTTTGCAAGTGCATTTTGTTATTCTGCACAGCTGCCAAGTGCATTGAAAATGGATTGAAAGTGCATTATTCTGCAGAAGGGCTCTATGTCTTTCCATACTCACAGGCCCTTTCCGCATGGGCCAAAAACGACGGCCTGGGGGCGGTAAAAACGCCGCCCCCAGGTCGCCGTTCGCATAGGCGGCGCTGCTGCAACGCAGCAGCGCCGACCTGACTGCCCTCCCCCTCCCCCAGGGCGGCGTCAGGCCGCCCTAAACAACAACTCTTTAAAGGGTTGTTGTTGGGGGGAAAGCGTCTTCCCGGTGGCGCGGTGCGAACCGCGCCGCCGGGAACACGCTGTCTCCCTGCCCCGTCCCACTCACCTTGTCCCCGTCATTAAGCCTGCTGAAGCCGCTGAAGCCTCGCCCACGCTGTCCTCCTGGAGGACAGCGTGGGCTGGACTTCGGCGGCCAGCAGGCAACGACAGGAACAAGGTGAAGACGGGTACGAAGAGGCGACTCCCGTGCGGAGCCGCCTGCCGTTTGCCGGCCTCTGCTGAGGCCGTCCGCATGCGTGCATGCGAACGGCCTTCGCCTCCACGCTGGCGGAATTCTCCCGGAGGGCAGCGTGGGCGGGGCTTCGACGGAGGGCAGCGTGGGCGGGGCTTCGACGGCCAGCAGGCGATGACGGGGACAAGGTGAGTGGGACGGGGCAGGGGGAAGAGGCGGCTCCGTGCGGAGCCGCCTGCCGTTTGCCGGCCTCTGCTGAGGCCGTCCGCATGCGTGCATGCGAACGGCCTTCGCCTCCACGCCGGCAGAATTCTCGCTGGCGTGGAGGCGACAGGGAGGCCGTGCGGAAACGGCCACAGTTTTCCATTCCATGCTGTATACACATCATACTTCAAAATATTTCAGATTTGCATAAGTAAACATAATAGTTCATTCATTCACTGGCATGTACAAAAAGCAATGGGAATGAGCTGCAAACAGTATAAACCAATCTGCCTGCAAATAAAGAAATTGTTCTTCAAGAAAAGCCAGTTTATAGTAAGACTAAATAGGCATGTGGCATGAGCCAAGCAAGGGAGGAATCTACACCTCAATGAATATAAGAAGCTGCCTCATATTGAATCAGACTATCAAGGTCCGCATTGTCTACTCTACTCAATCTGGCAGCAGCTCTCCATGGTCCTGGAAAGAGGTTTTTAACAGCAGTTCATTTGTCTGAAGATGGTAGTAGGCAAGGCCCAGTGTCTGGGCTGCTGGTTGACATGGAAAGAGGCAGCTGAGAAGCGCCTGGCTGCATTGCATAAGTACAAATCCCCAGGCCAGAGAGTATGCACCCAAGAGTACTCAAAGAACTTTCTACAGAGTTTGCAGAGTCTTAGTCCATCATCTTCCAGACCTCTTGGAGGGAAGACATCCTGCAAGACTGGAAGAGTGGGAGGGATGACTCAGGAAACTACAGGCCAGTCGGTCTGACTTCTGTCCAAAGGAAGATACAAGAGCAGATTTTTAAGTGATCAGTGTACGAGCATCTGAAGGACAACTTGGTGATCTGAAAAAGTTAGCATGGATTTGTCTCTAACAGGTCTTGCCAGACCAACCTCATTTCCTTCTTTGATAGAGGGATGAGCTTACTTGATCGAGGGAATGCTGTCAATGTTGGTTCTCTATATATTAGTAAAGCTTTTGACAGGGTTCTCCATGGGGTTCTAATGAGTAAACTAGAGAACTATGGAATGGACTCTAGGTTAGTTATGCAGATAGGGAACTGGCTGGATAACTGCACTCAGATAGTAGTTATCAGTGGCATTTCAACTGAATGAATGAAGGTGTCTAGTGAGGTGCCACAGGGCTTGATTCTGGGCTTTTCAGTATTTTTATAAATGATCTACATGAAGGGGTGGAGGAACTACTCAATAAATTTTCAGATCCACCACTCCTTGCAGGAATTGACAGCCAGCATTTCCCTAAAAAAACAAACAGAATAGTAACAGACTGCACAATATCAATATAAATAATATCAATATTACATTTAAAGGACTAAAATAACAAAAAACGGCAACCTTCACTCTTGGCTTGGTCAGGGGAATGACCCTGAAGTGGAAGCAGGCAAGCTGTCAAACCATGCAGTGGGCAGTGAGAAACTGGAAATGTAAACAAGGAAATATGAGGAAACCCCACCACAAAGGCATTGCAGAGTGAGGAATGGCATGGGAAGAGCTCCATGCATAATGGGTCTATGATTCTATGATCACCTGATACCTGATTCTTTTAAGTGGAGATGCTGGGGAACGAATCTCTTCTGCATGCCAAGAAAATGTTCTGCCACTGAGCCACATCCCCTTCTGTTGTATTCCCCTTGCTCCAGTACTCAGATGAAAAACACTGGCATAGAAAGCTGCAGGATAGGCTTCTCCAATGTGACTTTAGACATTGAGTGTTGCAAGCAGCGCAAGATGGAATCACTAGCAGGCACCATTCATCCCTCTCAAGGCACCACGAAAAGACCCCTATAATTGGCAATGGACTTAACAGGAGGCTTGACAGATCAGTGAAGTTGTTCCAATAAAGGAGAATTAGACAGGGTTGGGGGATTCCTATCATAAACCTTTCCAGTTTCTCTACATGGAAATATCAGACTTGGTTCCTGTTCAAAAGGGGCATTTGCTAAATGGTTCCATTAAAAGTTGCCTGGTTCCGTTTAAAGTTTCTTCTTTTTAGTGCCATAGAATTTTCCCGTCTTTAAAAATTGCATGTTTTATTCATATATAAGCAATAGAAAAATGGTTTAATGACTGCTGGCTAATGAATACAGACATGGAATTCAGATATTTATGGACTGAGTTATTAATTCATTAATTTGAAAAATTGGGGTGGAATATGTTTATATCGTCATGAGTGATACTAGCTGCAGAATAGACTTCTTTGCTAATGGAAGGTGTCTACAATAATGTATTAATGCTGCACCAAATTTTATCCTGCAAAACCTCAGGGAGCAAAGGTAAAATTTTTGAGGAATCATGAAATGCCCCAAATAAAGCCAAATGCATCCTTGTTGGGGCTGATTACAGACATTCCATTTCCTTCTCCATTGCTCTTCTGGTATTCTTTCATATCTCCCACTGCATATTCACAGCCAGTTATAAATCAACTGATAGTGAGATAAAGACACAATATTACAGGGCCAATTGGATTTGGCTTTCTAGCATAGTGGCAGGGAACAAATGAGGATTTCCCCTTGGAGCATGGTCCTCCATCTATGTAAGGGGGAGTCTGCTTGTTGATGAGACCGTTGACTTACAGTCCTTGTCTTCCAGTAGTGCTCTGTGAGGGTGAGTTCACTGCCTGCCCTTATATCACATGGTAAGATAAGGAGCATTACCCATGATGAAGGGATGCATTTCGTATCATGCTGCATTATAATTCAAGGGTAGGTAACGGCGCTACCATCACAGTGCAATGTATCATTACTAAGTCAACCAAGTGACACTCTCTCTCTCCCCACTCTGTGCAGTAAGGACAGGCAATGAAACTGCACTTCTAAAGACACTGGAACCATTGCTTGGTTATCTTGGCAATATCAGCAACATGCCCTCTTTCCCCATTCCCTGTATTTTGGATGCGCATCTGGGTCTCATTCAAGCATGTGCCTCAATGGGATCAGTGCTTGAATTTGCATTCTGATAAAAAAAAAGCAACTGCATATCCTGGCAGCTTTCCTTGATTTGCTACAACACTGCATTTTCACTGACATGGAATGTTGGTACAGTTGTCGAAACACAGTGGAGATGCATTCCTTTTTTTCATTTCAAACCCCTTTGTGTTCTGTCAAGACACCTCTGAAAAATGCCACTCAAATGAATCACATTTTGCAAGGCATGCAAAAATGTCCAGAAAACCCAAGATACTTACAAGGATAATAGCTTGCTCAGTTTTGAAGATGGAAGCAGTTGACAAATGTATTAATCTCTGGGCAAGGGTATTTTAGCAAGCTATTTTTTTCTGCATTGTGTCTAGGAGCTTGGTGGACAGTTACTACATACTATTTGATTCGTGGGGCCAAAGAAGAAATTAGTGAAAAAACGTGGTACCCTCTTCCCTCATTCCTATACAGCTATGTCCCATTATTATGATCCTTTGGTTTGGTAACATGTTATTTCCAATCCAAAGAAGCACCTTGAGGGTTTTTATAGAAGTAATTAAATTGGTAACACTTCAGTTTGAATTCTGATTGACATGACATAAGAGGGTAGACGGTAAAAGACAGACACTAGAGTGTCTTCAGAAATACAAGATACATGAAATCTCAGTGCAAATAACAATAGATTTAAACTAATCCCATCTTCTTAAAACTCAAGATTCAATAGCAGTATGTTTCTTGACTTGCTGAGTTTTGTCATCCTTTTGAGGGCTTAGTGAAGAATGTTAAGGACAATGTTTTGAGGCTGTGTTTTTACCTAACTGTGCACAAGGCTTAAGAAGTTTGCTCAGACCTTACTGCTTGGAGAAATTACTTAACAAACACTTGTCTGTTTGGAGATTTAATTATTACAGTACATAAGGATTCTCTTCACATTATACATAGCTGTTCGGTTCAAAGCCTTCTCTTACATAAGCACTTGCTGTTGGTTGCTATTTTGTGCCAAATTCAATTGCATTTCAATCCAGCTGCCGGACTCCTTATGCCAGACATACTTCAGTTTTCATCAGAGAAAAGATCTGAAACTGTTTTCTTCATCCTGGCTTTCAAACCCACTAGCCTGAACTTTCTGACACTACAGAAATTCTATCAGGCTAACAGCTTGAGGGCTTTTTATTTTATTTTATTTTTTAAAAATTAAAGTTTCCCTACAGGGATCTGAACATTCTCCCTGCTACATTTGTTAAGAAGGCCATGATTACTGAAAAGTTAATGCTTCTTAACATTTACAGTTTTTCTTTCACAATCTTTCTTGGACAATTACATACTGAGAACAGCACAACAGGACTTCATTATTTTCCCACAATACACTTCTTTGTCATAATACTGACAACTACAACAGTGGGAAAAGCAAAAATAAACCCCAGGTGTTGGTCTATAATTTAGGTCCTACCTAAGGGCCTATCTAAGCAGTAACCTTGTATGCTTGATTTTTGCTTTTCACCATAGGACAACACCTAAATCAGAAAATCTACCCAGGAATCTTTGCAAAAGCCAGCAACACTACCAGTGTCAGAATAACTGGTGGTGGCTATATGCCTGTGTGATTTCTCTGTCGGAGGCAGAACCTCATACAAGGCTTTGAATATTATAATGGCTTCATTCGAAGCCCACAGAGATAACTATCCTAGGCAGAGTTGTACCTTGCTAAGCCTGTTGAAGTGAACAGACTTGGAAGGACGTAACTCTGGACTGAACTGTAAACTGCCCTGGGGTCAGCTCTCCACTTTTGTGATTGTATGGGTTCAAGGTACATTCAGTGTCTTGGATCCAAACATCCCATGTAATGCATGGAAGACCTTCTGATTCCCTGCCCCCTGCCAACTTCCTGTAACAATTTTTCCCAGTTTCACTTCCTATGCCACATCAAGCGTTCAAGAATAGCTTTTCATGGCGTACAAAGAGCTGCAGCATGAAGTAGAACTAGGCCTACTCTGAAGGGATTTCTGCTTGCAATTCTTAGGCTCTTGTGAGCAGCATGCAAAAGTTCTTCTACTAACTATGGAGCTCCTCCAGTAAAAGTGACCTCCCTTTAAAAGGAGGAACTTCCTGCAAGTGGATAACACCTGATCTTCTGGAAAAAGGCTCCCAGCACCAGAGAAAGACTCCTCATTCCAGAAGAAATTTGCACCATTAATGGAATGAAACCTTTGGATCCATTCCAACTTTTGTATAGAAATCTGCTGACCGAATCCTTGGGTAAGGAAGGAATTATCTCATGTGCAGCCTGCCCTTTCTCAACAAAATCAAGGTTTGGGCATGGGCGTTAACTCATGAAATCCCCATAATAACTATTTGGGATACATTACATTGAGAGGCTGAGAGTCTCATCATTGAAGGGAAACTTAAACCACGGTTGACTAGTTCAATTCCTGCATTAATCTTGCCCACACCGCTCCTTATTACTATTCTCTGACTCACAGGGACTTTTTCCCAAAAGCCCCATGATGATTCTCTTTGCATTCTAGTCACCATACCAAATTTATCTTCTCTAAAATAGCCATTTAAATAAAAACAAGAGCACCCTCTGCCCAAAACAAATTCGAGAGCTGATTATCCCACAACTGTTTGCTGCCAGCTCCTCTGAAAGTGGCTGGTTCTGGCCAGTGTAAAGACCTGAATAAAGCACCAGACTGACCACAGGTCTTCCTCAGTGTGACGATTCCATTATCACACATTTAGGAATAATTTTCAGCCACTGTTTCCACACAAATGCAGGCACAAAAAGTCCCCAGAATAGACAGCAAAAGGGTCTTTGCTGGCTTGGGTGCACAGTAGCAGCATCCAAGAGAATATTCTGCCATGCTGGCACATTTGGATCTCACTGCTTGATCCTGCCAGTGATTTTTATTTACCAGAAAATGTCTGCCAGTAGACAAGAAGCATAGAAAAACATGCTTGGGTGTTTAAGACTTGCTATGTGTGACGGTGGCAGAATGCAGGATTTGTAATATGGGATGTTTTTAAACAAAAAAAGGAGGGAAAAAACCCAACGACAGAGGACACTGGCTTATTTGGAAAGACACATTACCCTCATGAATCAAAGCAGCCAACTATTCCCAGAGTTATCCTACAGGTAGGAGCTCTAATTGATGTGACAATGACAAGATCAGGCCCCCAAGAAACTGTTACTGGGAAAGAAGAACACAAGGCAAAATGGAAAGTCTGTTAAAAGACTGCTGACATCCTTCCATCAATACTGCAATGAAGCAGAGGCACAACGAAGAGTCATAAGAGTACAGAGAGTGCTTCTCCATAATCCTGCGATGCTAAATTTTTGCAAACTAGCTTTCAGACAATGTTATGCCTTTCTTGAAATGTTTTAACAAATTTATAATCAAGGAATGCATTAAAAGCAGAACAATTCTAACCCCTAGTTCCTTGTGAGGACTTCTGCCTCTTTTGGTTTAATATGAGAGCCATATTAGGCAATCAAAGATGGAGTACAGACAGACAACATGTCTCTATCAAATGGCACTCTGCCTCATGAAATCAAACCAGAATAAAATTGGCAAATGTATAATTGACCATTACTATTGTTATTGCTGATCACTAGAGTATTTGCCTTTGAGGAACTTCCATTGATCCCTACTTAGCATCTCTTACAGCCCTCTGTTTACACAAAGGCTGTATATGTGCCCGAAGAATGAAACAAAAACCTGGGATCCAAGCTGGGATCCATTCTAATGACTGTGGACTGTTTTCCACAAATGTCACACTAACCTTACAATCTTAAGCAGTTACATCCATTCTACACCAACTGATTACAATACAGTAGCCCAGTTTCATGTGTTTTGGTTCTGTATGTAAATGTAGAATCTACACAGTCAAGATTCACAGAACTGGAATCCACAACACACCATCTCCTATAAAATAAGAAAAAGACTGTTTCAAGTCATCGGGGTTTGCTCTTTTTGTCATTTACTATTTTTGCTATTTGAACTGGAATCCAACCAAATGTAAAAGAACCCACCCCACCCCCAAACACACACACAAAATGGTGAGAAGCCAGGAATAGCTTGCTTGAGTCATCAACAGATTGCCTGGAACTACAGTAACAGGTGCTTGAGAAGGGATGTGTTATTTCACTTCAAGGTTGTGGGGGTGATTTCCAGAGAAGAAAAACAATTAAAAATAGGCCTTCAAGAACACACAGCAACAAATTCCATTTTCAGAACAGCACACCATGATGTCACTGCAATGACTGAGATGCAATTCTGGACCTTACAAGTGTAAATTGCCGAAAAGTGCAGAAATACACTTTCCCTGTTGCAATGGTGCTTTCAAGAACTTGCTGCCGCTCACACAGGAATCTGAGCAGTCAACTAATGTCAGGTAATTTTCTGTTTTCACTGTTAAGAACCTTATAGGTATCAAAATGTTTCCTTTCTATCCAGGTACCACTTATTTAGTTTTAGAAATAATTCCTTAGCTGCTTTCATGGAAGTTATTTTTCATTATGTCAATTGAGGTAGTTAACCCCAGTGTATCTGGGTCTGCAATGAACCAGGGTTAAATGCAGAGTCATATGAAAACTGTTTCCAAGAAACCCTCCTGGAAAGTTGTAGAGAAATTTAACATGTATTTAAGGGTGGGAGTCACAGTTAGGTATGCTGAAGAAGTAAAATCTTACAGTAGGCATTTGTTTCCAGGAGCAATTCAACTATAGGGGCAAGAACACGGTGTTCTCCTCTGAGCCTCTTCTCCAAGATGTAGAACATAACATCTCATTAAATGTTCTGTCTTTAAATTTTTAAAGAGGTCTGTACTGCTTCTTTATGTGTTTTTGCCAGCTTATGGAAACTGAGGCCTCCTTTTCCCACTCACTGAGAGCGTGTGCGGAACAGACTGGATGGACCTTTGGAACCACAAGACTCTCCACTTTGAAGATAGCTATCTTAGGAACATGAGGTTAGTAGAATAGCTGCCACCTGATGGCTGAACTCAGAAGAAATAAATGAATGTCTATTTTCACCAAACACCCCCCATACACACACAGCTGCTATTAAGCTTATGTATGTACACAAGTACCATCATGTCATGACTGACTTATGGCAACCCCAACAAGGGGCTTTCAAGTCAAGTGAGAAGTAGAGGTGGTTTGCTATTGCCTTCCTCTGCAGAATCTAGGGTTGCTACAGCCCCCTTGGCCACCTTCTGGGGATGGGTGGATAGGATTGCCAGATCCAGGATTGGAAACTCCTGGAGATTTGGGAATAAAGCATTGGGAGAACCTCATTGGAATACAAGAGTCCAGCCTCCAAAGCAACCATTTTCTCCCGGCAAACTGAAGTCTAAAGTCTGGAGATGAGCTGTAAATCCAGGGGATCCCCAGGTCCTAAACAGAGGGTGGCAGAGTCTTCCTTGGTTGTCTCTCATCCAAAAGATGACCCTGCTTAGTTTCTGAGATCTAGTGAGACTGGGCCACACAATGCTACTCTTCCTCCCTCCTACTAAGTTTGCCTGCGTTTCATGTCATCCCCACTAGGTAGTGGAGCAAGTGTGTTGCAGGGTGGTATGGCTTGTGTGGTTGCATGATTATGGGTCTGAAGATATGGGTGTTGAGTATGGAGGGGCACCGTGTGAACTTGAGTAGCCTAAGAGTCTTGTCTTTATTCTCTGTGCTTTGCTTATCCACTTTTGGGCACAGCCCAAATGCAAGGTTCAACTTGTTAGACAGACCAAGACAGCAGCTTGTATATAATGTAATACATCTTCAGGTTCTCATGGAAAGCTACATTTTGTCCTGAGAACGGTAAATGGGAGAACAAGATAAAACATTCTGCTTTTAGTGTAGAGCTGAGAAGGTTAGACTTGGGGGTGGTAACTAATGACCGCCAGTCCAAATGTGACTTTTTTGATAAGAGCTACCCAGTCTCTCTTCTGCTAACCTAAGTTTCCCCTCACACGCATACATATTTTAACTTTCCAGAAACAACTATTTTAGTATGCTGCTTCACAGTCTTCATTCAGTTGCATGACCCTTAGACACCTGCTCTGTGAATTCTCCCCCCTCCCCCAATATGTCTTAACTAGAGCATAACAAATGCAGCACTATAATTAGAGAGGGATGATACAGTATTCTACATGTGTTGTGGCAAGCTACCTTGAATTCTGCCTTAAAGGATATTGTGTCATACAAACTGCTTTAAAGGCAACAGTACCAGCCAGTGGACTAAACCACAGGCACCCCAAGACATAAGAAAGGTGCCACATAATCAGGAT
Source organism: Sphaerodactylus townsendi (assembly GCF_021028975.2). NCBI lineage: Eukaryota > Metazoa > Chordata > Lepidosauria > Squamata > Sphaerodactylidae > Sphaerodactylus > Sphaerodactylus townsendi. The sequence goes on from NC_059425.1 coordinate 143,482,816, forward strand.
CCTCTCTCCTGCCTGAACGCATGTTTGCCATTTTCTTCAATGGCGCAGCACTGCTTTCCTTGCCAGGAAAATAATAAACAGTGTTTTGTTTACTTCAGATGGCTAATGTGTTTTTATTTATAACTCAATTGCTAATGAAGCTGACTGAGAGAGTTTCAAAACGTGTAGAAAATTAATTTAAAAATGTATATACTCACACCCACACCCACACACACACACGCTCACACACACAGACTACGATATTCTAATCTATCACTTTCTCACTGCGGGAAAAAATTGTCTTGTTGAAACTAGAACACAGTCTAACAATTTGCAGTATTAAGCAGTAATGACCAGAGAGCTGCAAAATGCTGCAATTAATCTGGGTCACCTGGAGAAGAACAGCAAGCAGATAAGAATATGAAAAGGGTTGTCTGATCTAAGACACAACCCAAAGAATCAAGCACTGAGCTGTTATGTACTGCTTTTTCTGGAAGCTTTTACTCAGATGCAAAACAGTTCAAGAAGTTAGTGTGAAGGGAATAACCCAAGCAAGAACTAAATGCTGTGTATCTGCTGGTTCATTAGAGCAGAGGACAAGACCCATGTCAGGGAGTAATTAACATAAGAACCTAAGAAGAACAGTTCTGGAAGAGACCTTCTAGTCCAGCGTCCTGTCTCACACAGTGGCCAACCCATTCCTCTGGAGGGGCAACAATAGGGCACAGAGGCTGAGTGGACTAAGGTGTCTGATTTGTCTCCTGGAACTGGTGCTCAGAGATTGACTGGCTGGAGATCGATCCTTCGTGAAACTATCTAATCCCTTTTAAACTCCATTTAATGATTGCACAGTGCAGGTTCCACAGCGTCTTGGCCTTCTGTTGACTGTCACCGGCAGATGGACAATGGCATAGCAGTTACTGTCCTTGCCAACCCTTCTTCCACACCTCCCATTGATGGTTGCTATGAGAGAAACGGGGCTTTCCTCCACCTTGGTCACTGCAATGACCATTTAGTACTCTCCATCCCAACAAATGGGCTGCTAACATGTGAGTCTAAAAAGTTTCCTTGAATTGTGAATATAAACAGGCATGATATAGCAGGAGTTTGTGTTAATTCTGATGTTCAATATTCTAGTAATCACATTATCTTGAAACTGTTGATTGCCCATAATATGAGCTTGTTGGAAGCTGTTGCTAAATTTCTTGCATGTTTTAAATTTTCAAAGCTTTCTTGATTTTTTTTCTTTTTGCAAACCTTACCAACCCTATGGTTGAAGGGACAGGAAATATTAATTAAATATTAAGTTCAGATATCAGAATGTAATCAGAATGTAACTAGTAAGTCACCACAATGATTTTATCTAAGAAAAAACAAGAAAACAACAACAACAACAAAAATCCTCAAAGGCAAACACAAAGGTTTAGTGTTTATTCCACTGACGGTTATTCGATAAAAAACTGACTTCACCAATTAGCTGAGTCACACAAAATGGTACATTCTCACTAATTTGACTCTGCTGTTGCAAGAACCATGATTTGATGCATATTTGAACAGACTCCATGTGATCCCAAGCTCAGTATGGATCTTTAGATTTAAGTCTATTTAGTTACAATATTGGTGCAGGACTGACCCCTGAATAATGTACCACTGTTGAAATAAATAAACAAAATGTGTGTCCTGTTTGTTTTGCAATGCCAGTTGTTATGATTCAAGGTGGGGATGTAGTCTTGCACATGTGTTTAATGCCCAGTTCCCTGAGCTTTCCTTTCCGGTCTAATGAGTTCATTCAGAAGATAAGCCATCAACACTGGGGTTTCTAGTCTCCCTCCTCAACCATGGATAGCAGTATCTGGAGTCCTGCATCATCTGGTAAGGATATTGGCCGATATTACTTCAGAGGGTTCTTAGAGTATTAGATGAAGCAACTGATGTTTCAGTTGCTCACTATACTGCCCATGGTCAGCCACACACATGACAAAAACTCTATCTCTGGGGAAGGCAATGGTTCAGTGGGAGTACATCTTCTTGGTGGGCGTAAGGTCCTAGGTTCAGTAGCCAGACTCTCAAGTTAAAAAGATCTGGTAAACTTCCACCAGGGACTCTGGGGAACTGCTTCCAGTCACAGTAGAAAATTGCGACCCATGGTTCTGATGCAATATAAGGCAACCTAATGTGTTCCTCTTCAGCAAATCTTTATTTTAAGATAAATGCATAGAGCAGAGCTCTCTACAGTGGTTTCATGCATTGGCTAAACTGCCAGCAAGATTTCCCCTTTCTGTCTAAAAAGCTTATATACTGGACAGTTGTCAAATTCCCACTTTTTTCTCCAACAAAATGATCAACAAGCTTGTCTGAAAGACAATCAGAAAAATGTCATTCTGCTGACAACATGTCTTCTATCCTAAATTTCCCTACAGCCCACAACTTTTTTTTGCACTATCTATCTTTTAAAAGAGCTAAAAAGCTCTATGACCTATACTTCTGAAGCTTTAAGTTGAAATACTGGTTCACATGCCAAAAGGGGGGAGGGAAGTCTCCCTGCAAGCAGTGAGCACTGGAAAATTTAAAAGGTAGTTCAGCTTTGAAGAATTCAAGGTGATTCTGAAAAGTTCTAACTGCATAAACCTCAGCCTCTTCTTCCTGTGGCACAGATACACTTTGGCCCCTTTTTCACTGATGATGACAAGAGATAATTTAACAAGCCAAAAATATGGCCTTTTGAAGTTCTCGAAACTAAATGCGTACAGGGAAATTGTATAAAGCTAACAGACCCACAGTCATAATCCTTAATAAATGAGGAGTAATGTTTTATATCACCACTCATCTATCCCCCAGCAAGGGCGTCATATTTCCCTGCAGACCCTCTGAGATAACTACATCCTCTACGGCCACTTCCTGTTAAAGTACTAGCTGGAAAGAACAGCTAATCTACATGTTCCTCATACATATTAATTACTCTATTCAACTTTACACAGATGTTTTAAAAATAACCTTGTTGGATATTTTATTAAATTTAATAATGAAAAGTGGTTAGGCAAAGTATTAGTCTGTTGCTTCAAGGTACACAGAATAGCTGCTGTTGAGGGTTTTCTGGGCTGTGTGGCCATGGTCTCTTAGTTTTAGCTTCTCTACGGAGAAACACATTTAATCATGACATGCTCTGAAGATGCCAGCCGTAGAGGCGGGTGAAATGTTAGAAGCTACAACTAGTAGACCATGATTGCACAGCCTACAAAATCCACAGCAACCAGCTGATTCTAACTGTGAAAGCTTTCGACAATACAGTGTACACAAAAATGGAGGGGGAGTCCTTGGGTTTGAAATGGATGCCTTTTCTAGACGTGGGGATCAGTCGTGATCAATGAACTGAAAAAGATGTAGAATTAAGGGAGGCCTGGCTGAATCATATCATATTTCAAATGCCTTCTGAATCACCTTTCCTGAACATGTCAGGATAAAGGTATTCACCAGATGAAATGGAAAGCATGAACTGAAAAATCAAGGGCATCCTCTTCAGAATGTCTGTGATTGTGGGAAATAGTAGTATAGTCCCAATAAAGGAAAATGCTAAAGCGGTTATATCTATGATTGTGGGAACAATTGCTATCTTTCTATGTGTAATTATATGCTGAAGACCATTTACCTAGGCTGCAAGTCTGTTGTTACAAATTTGCTTTAAAGGACTACTTGAAACAAGGGAGGCTATCATAAGGTTCTCACTGAGCCGGAATGTTCACGCTGTTGCCATGGTGCATGATGGAAGTTTCTCTAACTGCCATCAATGGAAGCAGAGAGAGCACTGAACTTACAATAAAGCCAGCATATGTGGACCCTGGTTTAGAAGAGAGGAGAACTGGAATCCCATAGACCAGGGGTCTGCAACCTGTGGCTCTCCAGATGTTCATGGACTACAATTCCCATCAGCCTCTGCCAGCATGGCCATCTGGAGAGCCACAGATTGCAGACCCCTGCCATAGACACTATGGGAAAAGAGTCATTTTTCTATCCTTATTTGTTTTTTCCTCATATAAACTGGATTGATCTGTTTGGGGGATGGACTGAAGAAGTGGCATAAAAATGCTACTGTTCATCACTGTCTATATACCACATTTATATCCTGCTACTGAGGAGCTTAGTTATGGGGCAGCATGCATGAAGTTCATCTTACCTGCACAACAATTATTTTTGGTTGGTCAAGTTGAGAAGCGGTGGCTTGCCCTAAGCCACTGGGGAATTCCCTGTGACTGAGTAGGGATGTTAATTTGTTTATCTTGCTCTTAAACCCCTCACTCTAGACATTGCAGTGCTCAGGTACTTGGGAGCAGCAGCAGAAGGCCATTGCTTTCACATCCTGCATGTGAGCTCCCAAAGGCATCTGCTGGGCCACTGTGAGTAGCAGAGTGCTGGACTAGATGGACTCTGGTCTGATCCAGCAGGCTCTTTCTTATGTTCTTATGTTCTCTATGCTTCAAAGGCTGCAGACCTAAGAACACTTTCCACTTTCCTGGGACTGTACCCCTTCAAATAAAGTGGGACTTTCTTCTGAGTAGACCAGCTTAGAATTGCTAACTGTGCAGTTTAAAACAGTTATATCCTTCTAAACCCATTGAATGTAGTGGGCTTAGCCGGGCATTGCTTAAAGCCTATTGATTTAAATGTACTTAAAAAGGCATAACTCTATTTAGTTAATACTGTAGCTTTCTAGCAAGAGGATGGCTGAGAATACAGAACTCCATGAAATCTGGACAGGAATACTGTTTCTTTCATTCACACTAAGCCCTATACATACATATGTAGATTTTACTGGAAGCAGTTTTGACGCTAGGCTGCTTCTAAACATTCTCAAATGAATATACGCACAGCAACTACGTTGGAAAAAATATGTGCCTAGATCCAGTTTTAACTGTGTACTTTGAATCACCAACCCAAAATGTAAACACACTGAGTTTGCTTTTCCCATTTCCAAGACAGAAGAAAGCACTAATGACACCAGTTATTCCACTGAGTTCTTTCACTAGTTAATTTTCATTAGAAAGGAATTGCAGCAACACTCCTGCATCAAAGTTTAATCACAAAGCTTTCCTGAATTGTTGCCATACTTTGCAGTTTGGCAAAAAATTCCTGATACTGCACAAAGGACAAGGTTTGGGGGCTGGTATCAGAATATATTAGTTAAGCAGTAAACAAAACTGTTAAAATCAAATTTTGCTGATCATTAATGAGGACATATTTTGGCACACAGCATCTTACTCTGTCCTTCATCCATACAAGGTTCTTTCTCAGCAGTTTGTTAAGGGGAACATATAAGCTGAAAAGCTGTCCGTAGAAAAAGTCTTTTGTAACTTCATGCTTGCATTATAACAAAATGCTGCAGATTTGGTTTGGTTTAATTGTTGTTTGGAAGATAGGGGAGGAGGGGAATATATCACACTTAAGATACTCAACTGTCAAAAGGCAGAATATTAAACCTTAAAATAACTTTGTAGAGTTGAAATAATGAACAAGTATTCCCTGACAGCATAAACATTTGATGAAGCTGCTGCTGATCTAAAGCAGTAATTCCCAAGACTGGTTTTGTGATATTTGAAAATGTTGTATCTTGTTTTGTGCTAAATATAATCTCAATTTTATTCCATTTAGGAGGAAAGATATGTGTGTCACACACTAAAGCAAAGAATATCCATTTGTTGCAACACCAAAATGTTTGGGAATTACTGATCTCATTGGCTGAGGAGCACTTGTCCACTTTACAAACATGGAAGATTATTTTTCCAGAGACAACTTTCTCTGTTTCTTCCTGGTTGGGCTGTTAGTTGGGAAAGTCACACAGGAGATAGACTTTGTCACTGCATCTAGAAATATATCCCAGTGTGAGACTGCAACTTGGGGAAATTACTACCAAACTGTCATGGAGTCATGCGTGGGATGGGCGCTTTTCTCCATTGCAAGGAGTCTCAAAGATAGTTATATCTCCATCCCTTCCCCTTCCCATAAAATATACCTTATGAGGTAGGTGGGGCAGAGAGAGTTCTTTGAGAACTATGATTAGTCCCAGGTCACCCAGCAGCCTTCATTTGTAGGAGCAGGGAAACAAATCCAATTCACCAGATTAGAGCCCACTGCTCATAACCACTACACCACCCTGGCTCCCACAGCTGAGCACAGCTTGCCATGCTTGCCTGAGTTGTTATTTAAATGATATTCATAGCCACTTGACCAAAACATCTAGTTCACCAGAAGGAGGGAGGGTGGAAGGGAGGGGTAGAAGGGGAGGGAGGGGTGGTATGCAAGGGAGAGGGAGGGAGGGGTGGCATGCAAGGGAGAGGGAGGGAGGGGAGGCATGCAAGGGAGGGGACGGAAGGGGAGAGGACCCGGCATCTGCACATGGCCCACTCACCCTAGCAGAGGGAGGGGAAGGGAGGGGAGGGGTGGCATATAAGGGAGGGGAGTGAGTGCGGGGTGGCATGCAAAGGAGGGAGGGGTAGGGGTAAATGAATGGTAAATGAATATTTTGTTCTTACGGCATACAACAAGAAGAAAAGGGAACCAACCAAATACCTATTAAACTCAATGGTAGAGGAACTAGAAATGGAGGAACCAAATTTCACTTTGAAGTCTGTGGTAAAAGTTGCACTGGCAGTACCCTTTCTGAGCATCCTTTCAGAGTAACAAGGACCATCTACAAGCACCACTGCCCATATCCCACGTGTATTTGGAAAATATCAGAAACTGATGTACATTTGCCAGCTTTGTACATATGATTTGGGTCTCGTATGGGGCCTTCAAGCTCTTGTCCATGAATTTCACTAAACATCTACAGGGACTTGCAAGGAGTCTTATCAGCATCATATCAAAGCAAAAGTTAAAAATGAAAAAGTGTCTGGTTTACAACAACTAAAATAGGATCAACAAAACTGTAGCAATTATTTCTTGGTGCAATGCATGGTGTAACCTTTCCATTAACAGCCTCATCCAGATTCTAGTGAAGTTCTAAATACTGAGACACAAACCCATCTAAAATGTTCAACTTCTATGAACTAGGTAACAAAATTGCAAACATTTGCCACAGGTCATCCACAGCCACATAAAGTCTAGCTGCACGAGCAGTACTGGATAAACAAAGTATTGATGTGCTCTTCTAAGCATATGAACCAAGTCTTAAGGATTACACCACAAATCTGATTATGGATCTCTGTCTCTCATTTAAATTAATCTATTTGCTTTAACAACTGGGAATAGTAACATGATCAGAAAACCATAGAACAGTCACAGTGTAGATGACAGGATTTACATACTGAACCCAGATAACAAGAAAAATGCTGTTTTGTGCATGTCCATATTTTACATGTGTTGCTTATTGCAAATATAAAACCATGGTTCACAATAGCATTAACCTCTCAGACAAGGCTGAATCTCAGGCTGATTCACAACTAGGATATACATTAATTTGTACTTTAACCCAAAACCTATAAACAAGTATAAGGCCCAGTGATTTCAACCGAACTCTTGGTGCACTGTTTTTAGATCAGAATATTAGTCCTGCTGACTAATCTCATGTACACAATTTATCTCACCCTATAGTCATGTCCCACATAATAGAAAATGCTCCAATTTTGCAAAAATCAGTATATACCACTTAGACTGAAAACCACATGCACTCTAAATGCAACCATGCAATATGTGTTTGGGTTGTTCACAAGTTATTATCATCATCATCATAACAGAGCATTCTATTTAGACTTTACAGAGCTATAGCATTGCCTTGTTCAAATGCCCCAGAAAAATACTCTTATTTTACATTTGCCCATTGAATACCATGCTAATACAAAGAAAAAAAACACTGTAGCTCAATTCCATTACAACTACCCGAATGAACCAGAATTTGTGCTTTTGATGTATCATGTCTTTGAACTGTTTTAGCTTTGAATTTTGACCAAGTCCATTACAGAAAAACACTAATTATCCAGAGGGAATGATACCAAAAGAGGTGGGGGAGAGGAATTATTAAGAAATATGTTGAATCACTTCTTTGGGTTTTTAATATTTCATCTGAAAATATTACTAAAATCTGCAAAGTAAGCCCACTCCCAGTATATTAAGCTACACAAAAAATACATCACTATTAAAGTATAAAGGTGGTTCAGCCATACCTTGTTATGTGTCTGTGTTTGTCCAACCAATATAAGGATATTTGATGAGATAATAGATAGGCAGAAATTAATTAGAATTATTGACCTCTCAGATCTGATGTACCTGTCGAAATACGCACACACAACAAAATGTTTTCTAAATACTTTGTATACCAGTGTTGTACATTCTTTTAAAAAGTTTAAGCTTCTGATGACACCTTACAAAATATAAAATGCCTTCTTTTTCTGAAAGGCTGACACTGTTTAAAATGTGTACTACAGAGTACAATAATTAAACCAATGCATTAAAAAAGGATTGAAACAAGTTGCAATCTGTAGTCTTTCATGTTGAAATTCAACGTCTAGTTCTATAAAAATGCTTATAAGTGGCTGCAATCTATCTTGACTTGATCTTGTATAACCTAATTGGACTTCCATACTAAGTTCCCATTCATCTCCTTTCACAAGAGGAGCTTCTAGGGGCAACTGGAGTGTATGGACAAATCACTGAAAACCAACATTGGCCCTTTCCGCACATGCAGAATAATGCACTTTCAATCCACTTTCAATGCATTTTGAAGCTGGATTTTACTGTGTGGAATAGCAAAAGCCACTTTCAAACAAGTGTGCCTTATTCTACCTGTGCGGAAGGGGCCATTGCTGGATTTATATGGCCTAACTTAGGGTCTCCAAACTTAAAGAACATTTATTAGGGTATGTTTAGTATACCAATTAATCATAATTGTAGGCTGTATTTACTAAATAATCTATATACCCAAGAAAGAATATGATCTGTTTCATTTTCAAAAGCTGAATTTTGAATGAATTTCAAAGGTAACAAATAGGACTGTGCAAACTATTCATTCCAACAAACTTTGCTTTCTAACTCACTTGGGCAATTGGAAACTATTTTTAGGATAATTGACAAATATTAGAAACAATTCTTTTTGTTGATTTTTTTGGAATATTGCTTAAAAACTGCAAATTCTGATGGGAGTTTTGGGTAATCTAAGCCTCTGAAATTGAAGTAACATATTTAGATTGTTTTTTACATGTTAGTTCTGAGATGCTGGGTAGGCCAACAGGGCATGAAGCCTTCAAACCTTCTGTACCTGCTGAAAAGTTGTCTTGAAAAAAATTGCTCCAAATAATTCCATCAATTCATACCTTCAGTACTATACAGTGAAATGATACAATGGAAAATAGATTGGTACATTTCAAGGATACTGTACTTTGGAATGGGAATGAACTGTAACTTTTCAGCCTGTTACTGCTGATTGTTCCATAGGAGATTAAAGAGCTGGTGAAAGAGAACCCATACCTGATAGGATGGTCAGTGTTCCTTTTGTCGATTTATTTATGTGGTTTAAAATATATATTAGGACATTTATATAATGGGAGGCCTTCCGATCAAAGAAGGCTCTTATATCATGGAAGTGCTCTTTCACTCCTGAGAGGAGTCTTCTAATGGGAAACTCTCTCACTGACAAATTTCAGTAAGCTAAAGCGCACCTCTGGAATCAAAACCGATATAAATGTATCAGATTAAATAAATTAAAACTATTGCTATACATATTAGTGCTAGTGCCAAAAGTACACAAACTGGAATCTATCTGACTATACAGGCACTACACTAATATTTATTATCTATTTAGCATTAGTAATAGTTTTGTTTCGAGTTCTTGAACCACATTTTCATGAACTGTGAACAATCTTGAGTTTTGCAATGGGAAAGCTTTTTTTTAAAATGAAGCATGTGGGCAAAATGAGTTCAAACTGATCTTGGGGTTTCAGTGCTTTAGGAAGCTGTTGTAAGGCCCTTTTTATTGCTTAGCTGGGGATAATGACCATGTGACTCGCTCAAATCAAATATATAAAATTGAATTCTTTTTTTAAAAGAAAAACATTATACATTGAATAAAGTCATGTTTTGTTTTCTTTACTCCATGGGAGTAATTTCTCAGGAAGAGGAAAGCAAATCTATCTATCACAGAAAACCTTAACAGGTACTTCACATGTTCTTACAGGAGCAAAATGTAACCTTGAGACCTCCCTACTTTAAATTATTAGTCTGTTCTACAATCCAGTTGAGTTCAAGGATCGAAGCCAATACAAGCCGATGGAGAACAACGCAAGCACTGCTTTTTGACCAGGTTTGGATCAACCAGAAAGATATTAGATTTCCCCGGGGCCTTCCTTACATTAAGGCAGGGATGGCCAATTGGCAGTCTATGGATTGAGAATGGTCCCCAAAGCAATTGCTCCTGTCTACTGACTTTAAATCAAACTGTGGTAGAAGCTTGCTTTACTCATAAACAAGAAGTATAAACATGTAAAACATTCTGCCCTTCAAGGGTTATTTGCTGGGGGGTGGGGGGTAGTTCTGTGTGGCCCTATCTGCTAGAATGCATTTGAACCTTAACTCTGAACTCCTTAGTGGTAGGTAGTAAGACTTTATTGCTGTTTCCCAGAGGGTTAGCTTATGTGTTGCTGGGCAGTTTGGTCTCCTGGCCCACTGCCTGGTGCAAAGAAGCACCTTGGTTTTCACTTAATTAAAGAAAATTATCTTTCAAACAGGATTTATTACTGATATTCTAATAATCAATATATTAGTCCATGTCTTTGTTATCCATGACTACTAGCTGCTCAAAGCCCAACTATGGCTGGGATTGGATGGATTATAAATTTAACAAAATAAAAATAGCAGTACATTCAACATTTTTTCCTTCTGTATTTTGAAAATTTTTTAATGTGCCCAGTTTGCTCAAGTCAGGGGGTTTGGGTAGCTGTAACCATAACATGGTTATTTTCCCATTCACTGGTTTATTCACCTTTTCCTCTAAAAAAGGAATAGCTAATCTCATTCCAAATGGATTTTTCCTTGGCCATTCATGAATGTGATCAATAGACCACTTCACACAATCAACTTTGTTTTCATGTGATGATCCTCAAGAATACGTCAACGTAGAGCACTTCATGTGGTATAAGAACCCCATGAACACAGCTACCATGCAAACACTGCCATCAGGAAAGCGTATTTCACTTGATACATTCTCAGTGTGAATGCATCTTGGGGACACTCAAGGAAGAAGACGATGAAGAAGAAAAAAGTCTGCATTTATTCCCGCTTTCCTCTCCTATAAGGAGATCCAAAGGGGTTTACAAACTCCTTTCCCTTCCTCTCCCCACAACAGACACCTTGTGAGATAGGTGGGGCTAAGAGAGTTCCAAAGAACTGTGACTAGCCCAGGGTTGCCCAGCAGAAATATGGGACTGGGAAAACAAATCCAGTTCACAGATAAGAGTCCACCGCTCATGAAGAAGAGCGAAGAATCAAACCCAGTTCTCCAGACCAGAGTCCACCTACTCTGAACCACTATACCAAGCTGACTCTCCATTATGTTAAGACTAAATTCAACATGTGAAGTGGCCATGTAACAGAACTGTTAGCAAAGAGTGTTTTGGGTAGTAAGCAAGATCAGCATTTGATTGTGTCACTGAATGAAAGGGAAATGGGAAGCAATGGGAGGATCAGCGTTTTGGAATAGCTGCTATTCAACTATTTAGAGAGAAGTCTGCTATTTAGAGAGAAGTCTGTTATTATTACCTTAATGAAGAAAGTCACTCCAACCCAAACCCCCATACATGCTGTGATACACATGAAATTGGCCTTTCCCAGCTTGAACTGAGTTCCACATATCCTCTCCACAGAAATGAATGGGAAAATTCTTGAAAATGATGGAGCTCTAAATGTGTTTATTGAGGTCTCACTTCTTACAATGATTGGTTTGGTGAAAGTACACATCATTCATACTGAAGAATGATATGCAAAATAGGACTTTTGGTCACTAAGCCAGGATGAAACAGAAAACTTGCCATCCTAATCAGGTTAATTTACAGATTCTAAGGAATTATTAAAAACTCATCCATAAGATTTTTTAAAGGGATAGAAATAGATAAGTTTCTTTACTGTCACCTGTATTCTGGATAATAGCACATTGCTACATAACTACACAAGTCAACTACATACCTCCATAGTGCTGCATAGACAACTGCTAGGGTAACCAAAGCCAAGCATGAAAGGCCACTGCCTATTATTAGAGTAACTGAGGGTGCACCAGATGATTCCATGATCTGTGGGTCATAACAAAAGGATGTATCAGATAAAATCATGTTCCAGTAACTAAAGAATAAAATCAAAACGGAAGAAGTGGATATCTAACTTGGAAACAAACCACCATTTCACAGATACAGCTAATACAGGCTTTTACTTCCAACTTTAGACTCAGTTCAAGCTGCTCGTGCTTCTGAGGCCTAGGTACCTAGGTCCCAAATTAGTATCCCTGCCGGCTTTCAAGTTTTATCATTTTACTCCACCAATAAGAATAAACAGGAAAAGTTAAGAGAATAGGAAAGTTATCAGTTTAATGAGAGACCCTAACATTTGTTGACTTCTAAATATCATAGTATTTAAAAGTATATTTTAAAACAGCATCCCTAGACAAAGAGAAGTATAATTTGGTTCATTCTCACCAGATGAGTGGTACTTAGTTTCTCATCCAAAACCAAAGCCCAATGTCAAACTTTCTGACTTTACAATAAGTTGGCCTTCAAGCCACTATTCATACTCCCTGTGTTTCTGAACAGATACAAGAAATACTAATTTCAGGACAAAGTGAATGCATCATTTGAAATACATGGACACCAAAAAATATGGTACTTCTAAGGATTAATATTTATAAGAGATGAAAAATAAATGACCTTGAAGGAGAAAAACATTTTTATGCAATGAAGTACGCCCCCTCCCCCCCATTGTCCCTGAGACACAAGCACTCTTGCCAGGGTTTTGGCTGTAAAATGTACATGGTTATTTGATAATGCTAATAAAACAATTAGAACTAGAAGTTTGCAATGATTTAATTAAGACACCACTACATTTTAGAACTATGCTATTGAAAGGCTTCACAGCTTCACTTTAAATTATATTTTATCAAGACATGATTTGTCATTCAGGAAAGACAAAACATATTATCTTACCCTGTTTTTTATGTTTATTGCAGCCAAAGCCTTCTTCTTTGCTACTAAGAGAATATACCTAACAATATACCTAAACTACTTTCATATCTCTACCTATATATACTTTTCATTTAGGGCATACTAGATGGTTTCTGTTATAAGCCATCAACAGAACAGATTCCCAGTACTGAAAATGCCCAATGCAGAGCTGCAATCTGTTTAACTAGAGTAGGTAGGTTTCTCATTCTACTAGCAACAGTGAAAAACCTCACACATTCCCCTTAATAGAGGGAGGGATGCTAAATGAAAAATTACAAAGTAGGAAACCTTTTAAACATATTACAGTTGCTGAGTTTTCTCTGTGAAAACAGGAGCTGATAGACCCTGGAACGAATTATATATCTAAAAATCTGTAATTCGTTCCCATGAGCTAGGAACCACTGACAGAAAATAGAACGGACAGGCTTTTTTCAACTTACAACATTTATACATTTTCTTCCTCAAGGCATACATCTGAAATATTTCTAGGGTTAATGGTGAGCACATAAAAATTCTCCCAGCCTTTGCATTAAACTCAGATCCCCCCCCCCCCCCGTTACTTACTATTTCTCTAGGTTGCTGAGCCAAAATGGCGAAGGTAGAGAGACGATCACATAAGCATTTTGTATGGGATGCATCGGTAAGCACAGTTTTACATCCCTGGGTGGACCAGGTTCCCAAAGAGTCGTTCCTGCAAGAGGAGAGAAAGAGAGAGAGAAAGGGAGGGAGAGAAAGCGGGAGGGAGAGGGGGAGGGAGGGGAGAAAGAAAGAGACAGAGAGGCAGGAGAGAAAGAGAAAATCGGGATAATTACGGCTGACGGTCAATTCCGCGAAGAGAAAATGCAGTTTAATTGAGAACAGAGTCTAGTGTGGTTCCCGGAAAGAAGAGATCTACTTGTTGTTGAATAGGACTTAATTTAGATGCATCTCCAGCTGTACAGTAATGCAGCGGGGGAGGGAGGGGGAGGGAGGAAGGAGGGAGGGAGGGGGCAAAAGGCAGCGCTGCCGAGCGGGGAGCTGTCCAGAACTCGTGGTGCTGAAACCACGAACAGCTCTGCAAGGAGCAGCTCTCCGCCAGCGACGGAAACAGGCGCCTCCAGCGCTGCCCGCCGTCCCCTAAACTGCTCAGCTCGCCGCGAAAACTAATCGCAGGGGGAATAAAACAAAAGAGCCTTGTGGCTCCCCCACCCCGCACCGCTTTCAGTAGCTCTGCTTAGGTCTAGCTTGTGAGGCTGTTACTCCCCCCCGCGCAACTCTCCTGTACGAGTGCTTAATTTAAATGCAGATGACTCCAAAACCTTTGGCTGATTGACACTGGTTAGATTGGACGATTCTGCACCACCTCCGGTCTGCTGGCTATTTTTTTTTTTAAATATTGTTGCCGGAGAAATTTGGTTCCTCTGGTTGGTTTTTATGTTAAGCCTTGCAGATTTCACCCTGGAAACGGGCAGCCGCCTATACCTACTCCAGCACTCGCTCGATCTCCCCTCGGCTTCAGCAGAGAGGTAGATTTCAGCACGGCACGGCATCGCCAAAGAGACACCCGTTCGCCCTCCAGACATCACTCTGTCCAACTCGCCCTTTCTCCCTCCCTCCCCTTCATTTTGGTGGTGGGGAAAGGTGTATGCGTGTGTGCCGGGGGGGGGGGGGGGGCGGACAGGAGAGAAGGGATGGTTTGCTGGGGGCTTTTCCATCCACCATCCTTTCGTAAAAATGCCTGCTTCGATTAGCCATTTGAAAGTACAAAAGCTCCTTTTCAAATTCTCCCCAGCAGAACAATAAAATGGTATCAACCCACGTTTCCCTTGTGCGGAGAAAAAGAGCAAAGGGGAGGGGGAAAGAGTACTCTTTCATTTCGTGTGAATCAAGGGGGGGGGGGGCTTTCAAAGGAGAATCATTCAGTTCATCTAAATCAAAATTGTTTTCTCATATTTTTCGTGTTTCTAATATTTGAATTAGCTCTTTTATTTTCTTCTCTGCCCCCCCCCCCCCCCCACAACAAGGCCTTGCACAGGCACTCCCCACCCCAACCACCCAACCAAGCTTCCTATCCATGTGCTGCCTAAGAAATCTATGCATGGAGATGGCAGGAATTCTGCCTCCTGCAATACCCAAGCACTGTCGATTTCACCCTAGGGCACTTTAAAGACTTTCAAGTCAAAGGGAGAGGGGAGGATAAATAGTTTCACATTCAAACCCTGTAAACTTCCTTTGAATCACCTTTTTTGGATTTGTTAAACTGAATGCAGGGAATTTTCCTGCAACTGGCCATTCATACTTCAAAGTGCAAATCGTGCATGGTGTATCCTCCACCCCATGCTTTTAGTACTGTGTCAACTCAACAGTTGCCATTACAGATGTCTTCAAAGTTGTTTTATAGATAAAGCAACAAAAGTCCAGGGCAAAGAACCCCCCAACGCCATGCCATTAAAATTTTCCTTCTCTCTCTCTCTCTCTCTCTCTCTCCCACACACACACACACACACACACACACACACACACACACACACACACACACACACACACACTCTTTATATGAGAGAAAGAAAAAAAATCAGAAATGTACCTGCTGCTGATTAACCTTACACGTGTATTTGATTAGTTTCCCTGAATCTTGTCTTACTGTGTCACACTGCTAAAGCCAAATGAAATACATTTATCAGAAGTGATTAAATATTAAAGAGGGGAGCTTAGAGGAAGCTGATGTGGCTTAACACAGAAAGGGTCTGTTATGCATTCAGAGGCACACTAAATACGCTCAGGGGTTGGCTGGCCATGGGAACTACTGGGCAGCCGCTGTACGGGTGGATTGACTGAGAGCTGTCATTTTCAGCTGACATAATTAGTGCAGCTGGGATGGATTACATGATTGCTGCCATACAGAAGCACAAGCCTCCCTTCACTCCTCGACGACACCGGCAGGCATGCGAGTTCTGGGTGTGCAGCACATTACAGGCAGCAGGACAGAAGGAAGTGGATAATGTAAGTAGACTGTTTTTGCTTCCGACCTGCGAAGAAAATGTAACCTGTGCCGCAAACCAGCTTGCAAATCAGTCAGACTTGACTAAGTGAATGCCATTAGCCACACAGCACAAAGAACTCCTTCAGGCAAATACAACATTTTGTGTACATGCAATTTATTTGGTTTCTCTGCCTCCACTATGATATGTTGGATGCCTTTCTACCATTCTCTTGAGTGTTGGAGATGGCTTGTCTGAAGGCATACAGTTGAAAAGAAACCCTGCTGCCCGCACTGAATTTACCATGCAGCTCTTTGGATAAGGGCCCTAATTTCAACAGAGCTGAGGCCTAATTTATAAGTTCCTTTTATGGCACAGCAAGTCACTCTCAACAGACAGAACTCTCTCTGTCTGCAGAGCCTGGTCTGATGGATCCAACTCTTTGTTTCATTGACAGTATGTACAAGTATCATACATTGCCTGGATCTTGAAGTTACTTCCCATGCCAGCGCTAGAGGCCTTGACAGAGATATGGCATTAATCCAGCCCATATGCTAGATTTCTGGTGGAACACAGAAGCCAACAACTAGGAAATGGTTTTACATCAACAATTTTATTGCAATGATAACATAAATTGGCCCCAAATTAGCTTAAATATTATGTTCTTGCCACTTGTCATTTATTTGGTATGAACAAGGTACATGCCAGACATTGGCTAAGATTCCCTGATCATTTTTTGGTATCAGAAGGGATTTTTGTGACTTCCTTGCCTTCCTGCAGCAAAACAACACTGAAATACTCTCCTGAGGGGCACAGGACCCCCTCTCAAGTTCAACATGCAGGGAGAATTAGAGATTTTCAGCAAGAGTGGGGAACAGGGGAAAGTCTATACAAATCTACCAACAAATCTAAGCCACAGAGGAGATGCTGTTCTGACCTTCACATTTCACAAATGTAACGACTGTTATTCCCATAGCATTTTCATATACATCATCTGTAATCTGCAGGATTATTGCAGTCAAAGTTCTGCTCACAAACTGAGATCAATCCCATTGGAAGTCGCTTTCAGGTAGCTGGCTCAAGGTCGATTCAGCCTTCCATCATTCCGAGATTGGTAAGTACCCATCTTGATGGGGATAAAGTGTAGGCAATGGAAAAGGCAATGGCATACCACCCCATAAACACAGTCTACCTGATAAACACCGTGATTGACTCACCACATGGGTCAGTAATGACCCAGTGGTTGCACAGGAGTATTTGAACAGTGGAATTCACAGCCAGTGAAGGTTATGTTGACTGAAAGCATACAGTTTTAAAATGGGCTAAACAGATTATGGATAAGTCCATCGATGGCTTCCAGTCATGGTGACTGAAGGGAGCCTCTGTATAGACAGGCAGCAAATTTTGAGTGATAGTGCTGTGAAGCAGCATCAGGGTGAATGTTGGCCTCTATGTGCAGTTTGCTTGACTCTTCAGGGCAACTAGTTGGCCACCACATGAGAGACCATGCTGGACTAAATGGATCACTGGTCTGATCCAGCAGGCTGTACTTATGTTCTTATTATGATGTGACACCACCCCATGAGCCAGTAATGATTTGGTGCTTGCAGAGGGGACTATATTTATGACAAAGTTGGGGGAGAAGGGGAGATGCTAAAAGTAACCTGTTATATTTGTGGATAAACTGTCAGCTGAATGGGAAAGGTTTCAATCCTTCCTCACAACATTTCACTTAACAATACAGGCTGGCGCACAAAATCCAGAATTCCCAGGGTTCTTAACTGGTATGTGTTCAACTAAATGGTAAGACAATTTCCTAAAATGTTGCTCCAACAAAGATCAACAACATAGAAGTGGAAAAAAGAGACTAGAAGCTATCTACAGATTAAATGGTGCAAATCAGGAGACCTCCTCTGCTGGTATGCCCAGGTCTTTTTCTATTACAGTGTTATTAAATGAGTCACTCGCATTAGTTTTGCATGACTGCTATTATGCACCTAGAACTGATAGTGCACTGTGAAAGCCTATTGAAATGAATAGGGGATGCCCAGCAGCTGCTCTTGGAAGACTGTACACACTGTTATTTCCTGCCTGCAGAGTCCTAACATGTTCTTGATAAAAATCTTCTTTATCTCCTAAAGAATAGCAATGAAAATGACTGCATTTAGCCCACCATTTCACACTACGTGCAAGCAAAGGATGCCAGATTGGAAGCACCCAGAATAGTAAAGAGCTATACTATTACAACAGCCACAGAGGGAAAACAAGGGGTGGATTCAACTCATACAGGTATCAATGAAAGGAATTTCTGTGCATGCTCTCTGCCTCTTTCTCTCTATATACGTTTCCTTCCTCCCCCCACCCTCCGCATTTACAGGCCCTTATGGCCCTTGAAATCTACTCAGAAGTTACGTATTTTGGGGAAGGGTTGTTTTGAGACTGCCATGAGAGGAAATAACTTTGCTCTATTTTGGATGTAAGCCAAGTCCATGCAATGACAGGGAATGAGTGTGGGGGGACAGGCAACCATGCCATCTCCTTTATTTTAAGGTCACAAGCATAACGTTGTTTAGGGGAAAAACAACTCCACAGTCTGTCCTGAATATCTTACTGGATCATCTTTCCTTACTTGCCTTTTGGGAATGCCTGATGTTAAGACTGACCCAGATTGGCATGGAGGAAACATATTTGTCAACCGTTCATCTTTTATAAATATTATTGTGCATTTGGTGTCTAATCACTTTGAGCAGTTTGTCCTAAAGGGACTGGGATCAGGTTCTATGATACAGAAGATTATTGAGGGCTGGAAATGTTTACTCAAAGGAGGAGATGGTTCCTCCAGGCTCTGTTCATGAACCCATAAAGGCTTGAGGAAGAGGATGGCTCCCAGCTCAGAAATGTGCATGCACATGCATTTGTGGAAAGAACTAGTCATGTTCATTTGGAAAGGAGACAGAGAGTCTGACAGTTGGTCCAAGCACCACTGGAATGTGGGATCTCTCTTTCTGAGGATCTGATGATGGGTGACCCTGTAAGGAGTCCCACCGACCACATTCGTATCTTCACTCTGCCATGGAAGCTCACCAGGTGATTTTGGGCTATTTACACTCTCTCAGCTTTACCTACCTCACAGGGCTGTTGCTGTGAGGACAAAATGGAGGAGAAAAGAATGGTGTTGCAAACTGCTTTGGATCTTCATTGGGGAGAATGTAAAAAAAATCTAAATAAATACTTTTTAAAATAAAACAAATAGTCTCAAAATGCTGTACGTCTCCAGTGCTGCTTTGTCCAAAGGGACCAACCCCAAAATGCCCTACCCCTGAAACTTCTTGCCACTTGAAGAAGCAGGAGAAGACACAACAATAGGATTCGAAAGGGAAAATTCTGCATTTAGTGAATGATATTAAAAACTTGGCATGGCTAGCACTGAAAAAACAAGTACAACTTGTGAAATGTTTAGAAAACAACACCAGATACGACATTCATGATATATTTAAAAAAAAACATGGTTTGTTGAATTATATATACTTTAGAAACTAACCAGCTAAAATTATAAATAAGCAAGTGTTACTTTAATGAGAAAATGTTTAGGGTGAACCTAGACATGTTATAGCTCAAATACCTACTATTCCACATTGCCCTATATTTCTGGTGTTTGATCTTAGTTCAAGTCTGTACAACTGATTTTGGAACTAAATGTTGCACTAATTTCAAAATAAAGACTGCTGCCTTTTGAAATGCCCAGCTAGATGTACACCCACAGTTTCCACTTACTGATGGGTGGTCTATCTGAATTTTTACAAGGTAGCATATCTTAACGGAAAAAGATTAACTCGCCTATCCATTGCCTTCAACTCTACATAAGTTGCTGGATAGAACACAAGATTCTTTCTAGCTCTGTAGTCAAATTCAGCACCCCGCCAGATAATATTGAACACTGGATCACTCGGGCCTTATCTTGTGCAAACTCAGAGCCAGCAAATGGTGATTTAAATAAAGGGCTCTCATGTGCAGCAAGTCCAGCAAGGAAGCACTTTGCACCAAGAGCCCAGTATAGGAAAAGTCTATTACTAACATTTGCCTACTCAAAGCTCTCACAGGCATTCTGCTTGAGGACACAGAAGGCCAACAAAAACTGCTACCACACTCCTCCTAATAGAGATGCAACAACAATGCCTCCCACTTGGGTAAGAAAGGAAGGGAGAGCAATTCTGTGTCTCTGCTGCAAATGTCTTGTTTGCATTCCCTCATCCTGCTTGCCACAAATTGTTTATTGTATACTGGTTTAACTACCTTTCTTTCCTCAACAGCCACTAGTACCACTAACCAATCAATTTGGCTTCTGCATTGTATCATGTAGAATGAGAGGTATTTGTTTTCTGAGGAGAGATAAGTAGAAATTTCTTTGTCTAGAGTGTTGATAGTGGAAATACCCTTCTCTCTCTCTCTCTCTCTCTCTCTCTCTCTCTCTCTCTCTGCCAAAAAGTCACAGAAAACCTATGGCGACCTCATAGGGTTTTCAAGGCAAGAGATGTTCAGAAGTGGTCTGCTGTTGCCTGCCTCCATGTCACACCCCTGAGATTCCTTAAAGCTCTCTCATCCAAATAATTTTCAGGGTCGGAGTGAGAGGTTGTGACTGGCCCAAGGTCATCCAGCAAATTTGAGCCTGGGTTTCCCAAATTCCAGTCTGACATCTTATCCATTACACCATGCTGGCTTTCTCTTTCTCATACACAGTCTACTTATTTATGACATGTTTTCCCCATTTTTCCTATACCAGGCTCAGGGCAGTCTATTTATTCCCCGACTCCCCTTTTGTACTTATAAAAACCACATGAGGTGGGTTAGGCTCAAAGACAATCACCGCTGTGTCACACACTGACCTTCAGAGCTGAGTGGGGATTTGAACCCTTATCTCTTGATCCCACTTTAGTCCCCAAGCACATTTTTAAAGAAGGGGGATGTCAATGTTTCTTGCCTTTAGTGATACTTCTCTCCAACACTATTTCTGTTCGCTTTGGGGTTTACACTGAATTATAATATCACATATCTACAAAAATCACATACATTTTAGCTCATTAACTTGGCCCTTAAAACTGCACTCATACAAATACAAGATTATGCTAGTTCAGGTCCACTGCCCTGCTATAATGATTAGAAAGAGTCACAGAAATATGTTTTAAAGATTGTTAACAAAGATTCTGCAACACATGTTGACGAACGTGTGGCTTCTTAGATAGATATACATTTTAATAATAGTTATTTATTTATATGCAGTCTTTCTCCCCAAAAAGCCTTACTTCATTCTCCTCTCCTCCCTTTTATCTTCACAACAGTCCTGAGACTATGTGACTGGCTCAAGGCCTCCCAGCAAGCTTCCATGGCTGAGTGCAGATTTAAACCAAGGTTTCTCAGACTCTGGTCTCCCACTTTAACCACTATACCATTCTGGCTTTCCATATATTTATGGCTGACAATAATATTCACCATAGCGAACCAGGAATCTCGGGACTTTTCAACCCAATTTGGTTTTATCACAATGTTTGCACCATTTCCACATTTGTTGCACAGTTATATTCTGTTTGGAATGTTGCATGTCGCTTACTTAGATAACACCTAACCCCTTCGATTGTGTGATATTTATTTATTTATTTTCAAATTTCTTACCCTGCCCTTCCCCCAAGGGGCTCAGGACAGCAACAACATTTAAAACAGGCACAATAAAATCTTATTAAATACATTAAAACAATATAAACCAGTGCTGAAAAACTTAATCCAGATGGCGACCTACAAAATTCACTAGTCCCTCCCTTCCCCCCTCCCCTGGGAGGCCAAAATATAGAAGAAGAGTAGGTTTTTATACTCTGCTTTTCTCAACCATTAGAAGTCTCAAAACGGCTTACAATCACCTTCCCGTAACAGAGGTAGGTGGAGCTGAGAGAGTCCTGAGAGAACTGTAACTAGCTCAAAACCCACTCAGCAGGCTTCATGTGGAAAAGTGGGGAACTGAACCCGGTTCTCCAGATTAGAGACTACCACTCTTAACCGCTACACCATGCTGGCTAGGATGAATGATAGATGTTAAGATACGATTTTAGATAATTAATTGTTGTTTGTCCTGCTTCTGCATGGCTTGTCAGTCATAACAAAGATTGGCTGATTGACTTCCATGTGGGCCTTTTCTTAGTGCTGTATGATCTATATTTTGTACCCAGGCTTTCGCTGAGCTCTTGGACTCCCCACTCCAATTGTTGCTCTTATTTCTGTTTCACTTAAACCGTTAGCAATTTTATAGCCTGTCTTTACGCCTATCAGCAACAACAACAAAATGAGATAAAATGGGGGTTTTAACGTAAAAAAAAAATAGCTTATGGAAAGAATGAGCTGGAACCAAACTTTCCCTTCCCTAAGTGGGATGGCAAGGGATGTGAGCGTGCCTTCCAGCAATTCCCTCAAGGACTTCTTTTCACAAGGGGCTGCAGTGGGAAGGGGTAGGTGGGGAAAAAAAATCTCTTTCCCATATGAAGTGGCATTTGTTATTTTTTGGGCCCAACCCAGCATGTTTAGAGTGGAAGGATAAAAGGAAATGCATCCAGAACAGGAGTATCTCTGCTGACGACAATGCAAATGAAATCCTGAACAGGGATATCCTTCAGATAAAACACGTAGCTTTTTAAATTTAAAATTATAACGATATCTGGCAAAATCAAATCAAAACCTGACCATCAGGAATGAGCTGTCTTCCGATATATTGGCAGATTGTACTAAATGAGGAATACAATTTTTTTAAAAAATAATAAAATAAAATTGTGCCTTGATGGTCTCCCACCCAAATACTAGGACTGACCTTGCTTCGTTTCTGAGAAGATCAGCTAGCCTGGGCTATCCAGATCAAGTAGATTAATGTATCATGAAGGAATATTTCCTAAAAATGCTCACAGCTGTTGCTACTGTGATTACCATATGTAAGGGGACTACATTGCTATCTATAGATTGATTGCCTGTTATAATGCCGTCAGTCAAATGCTATAATCTTTTCTCTATGGTTTTTGGTCTTTTAAGTGTTTCTTGTTTGTTTTAAAGTCTTTTTTTGTGTTCTCGCCTGCTGCAAAGCTCCAGTCCTGCACTCACCCAGCGCCATTCTTTCATCCTTGACTTTTTGTTTTATTTTTAATTTATTTCATTTACCTGCTGGCTTTGCAGTCCCCTGATGTGCACAGCCAGCACTTGGAGCAATCATCCAGACCCATTTGGGACATCCATTTTAGATTGAAATGAGACCTCGTGCAGTAAAACATTGCCTCTGAGCATCTTTGCACAGCAAAAAAGCATGTACACAGAGACAGAAGTGGCAAAACTGATCACACAGTAATGATGAAGCCACACATCATATGACTTTGCTGCCACATTTCCCTTACTCTGCTGCATACACTGTTTTGTAGGAACTGTGACATAGTTTCCCCAAACAGGATTCTGAAGTCTTGTTCAATATGTAGTGCAAATGTCATATTAACTGCTATGCTATTTTGTACAATTAAAATAATTATTACCAAGAACGAGCCAGGGCACTACTGTCAAAACTATTCATGTAGCAATGCACTTATCACATAATGTACACCAATTATCACATTATTTTCCTCTGAGGACTTCTTGCCAATATATTTAAAAAAAATAGAAAGAAAGGATTTGTTTATTACTGAATGGGATTGTTATTCTCTTACTCACACTGGTGACTCCTGATTCCAGATACTAATTATCAGAGTAATTGCACACCAGTGTGCTTACAGCCACCAGCTCTTATATTTAACAGTTCAGGATAGTGGGGCCAGCTTTGTGCATTGACTTGGATTGTTATATACATTTATGCCTGGGAAGACTGACTGCACCATTAAAACTGTCTCTATGCTTAGAGAAATTAAAATGCTGTGAATTTTACCACACACATCTTTTGGTCAACTGTTCTGTGTTTATATGGAAGAAATATCTGGCCCACATGGGGGGAGGGGGGAGGACACATTGTTATCTCCCTGGCCATTTCTGCACAGCCAGCTGAGTGGGGGTGCATGGGCATAGTTTATGCTGATGCACAGGCTGTGCTGCTCCTGAATGGCTCCTACCTCCTGCCACCTTCCATTGCATTGTGGAAGCCAGGGGACCTGCCTCCGTGACCAGAGCAACGGTCTCCACAAAGTGATGGAAGGTGGGAGGTAGGAGGCATCTGGGAGGGCCACGGGAAATACGCCAGCTTCTACCTGGTGCCGTTGGCTCAGCACCGAATGGAAGCCAGCATTTTCCAAAAATCTCGCTCCCCAAGCGAGGTTTAAAAACACCATTTTTGAGAGGGAGAGACCGCCGCTGCATCGATTTGGCGGCGGCGCTTGTGCAAGGCTTCCCCGCCAAAACTGTGTTTTACAGAAACAGCCCCTGACTTGGGGTAAACAAAAGTGTTGGATCTCAGAACAGTAGTTTTAGCTCTTCACTCAGAGCAGCAATACATTCTTTGCTTCCTTTACCAGAAATCAGCTGTGCTAATCAGCATATTGGAAAGGATGCATCCTCCTCCTCCTCCATTTCACATCCTGTTCTCTTTAAGCACACAGTACAGGTTCAGACCTGATGGCTACAATTCTGAACAGAGCAAAGTATGCTTAGACCTACTGAAAACAAGCACGCCTAACTCTGCACTGTATTGTGGGTGCCAGATCAATCTTCAAGCCCAACTTCAGAAAGAGTTCTGAATTCATCCCAAAGGGCACAGCAGATAAGAAATATTTTCAGTAATATTCATAGCAAAGCATTTTAACCTCCCAAGTGGTTCATTTGATTAACATCTTTCTTTTGTTTCAGTCAAACAAGAAGTCTGCATATTTCAAAAGGAAATTAATGTAAACACTCTGCCTTTCAAATACTCACTGAGTCTGTACAATTTAGATTAGGACCTAAAGATCAGATCAGTCATATTTGCAATTACAATAGTCTCTCTTTAGCACTGAGAAGGATTTGAGCATTTTAGTAAATGTGATTTACAGCACAATCCATTTTGGGGGGGGGGATCCCCCTGTGGGTGAATCTTGGGTTTCCACTAGCATAAATGCTCTCCCCAGGGCACTTACACCAACAGAGGGGCACATCTGCCGGCGTCCAGCCACTGCAACACCCCACGATGCCTGGTTGTGACACCTGGCCTTGAACTGGCACTTCCACACCACCCTTAGCTATGCTGGCATCCTGGGGGTGTTCCAGAGGTGCGGCTGACCTTAGTTGGCCTGCAGACCCCTCTCGGCCCCAGTACAGTGGTAGAGCTGCCAGTGGAGATTGTGGTGTATCTCTGTACTCCCTTATGGGGGAGTTGGAGGTAGGGTTTTTTTTTACACTTTTTCAGGCTTCTCATGCTGTGTCAAAGCCCTGTGGAGCAGGCAGAGTGGCGCTCAAGCAATGCCATTCCCATCTGCCTCAGCTCTGGATTGAACAGTTAATGTTTCTTCCACCCCGAATGGGCATGCAAGTTTGTAAAAAACAAACAAACAAATACATAAAACTGGGAAATTCTCTTGCTGATCTCTAAATCAAAAATTAATCCCATTTAAATATTACTTTTGTGAAACAAATGTGCATCTGGGCTAAGAACCAATTTTTAACCCAGTGAGATGCTGCTCAGAAAATAAACCTTGAAAAAAAATCTTTCTGTAGGACTTTTCACAGTAACACTAAAATAATGAGCATATGCTACTTACTGCATTAGCTCTGTAACGCTCCTTGACCAGCCAGCTAAGCTTTCCTATCTTTTATTTCAATTGAAAATTCCACGTCATCCCACACATGCACATTTTATGCAATTCAGATTCATTATAGAATGGTCGTATCATATGGTACTGGAAACAAAGATTCCACATAACATCTTACCAACTGTGTGGCAACAAAGTCCTTGGAGCCAATGGCAGTAGAACCTAAAATCTGTTCTTGGGCTTTCTGAATTAGACAAGAGAAGGGGGCACACAAAAATTTCACAGACGGCCACAATATCCACAGGTATTGTGACCTCGTTTTGGTCTGTAGCACTGGAATTTCATGGAGACTCACGGTCACAACTCTTACAACAAAGGGCAATTTTTAAAGTGAGTAGAAGAAAACAGGGAGCATAGGAAGCTTCTTGCAGGCCACATCATCTTCATGGCAGGCTAGAATCCACAACGCAATCGTAACTGTGCAAGTTTCAGTTCTATAGCAGTTGCTTAGATGAGAAAGACCCAGCCCAATTGTAAGAAATGCAAACGAGAGGAAGAGAAGCTAAGTTTTAGGTCAGAATGGGAACAACTGTTCGCATTCTTTTGTACAAATGATGCTAGCCATAAAAATGCACATGTAAAGATTGGGACTTGCAGATCTCAGACTTCTGAAGACTCGGAGGGCCACTAACTTTTGGCCAGAGTAGCCACAATGAACACATGTACAATCTGTATAAAGTGTACCTTTGATTTTTATTAACAATATGTGCATTGAGTCTGGTAATTCTTATGTTACTGTCAACAAACATACAGACAGATGGAGAGCTGAATAGAAACAAAGATCTGGTTCCAATTTTAAAGTGAACACGTTATCTCTTTCTTACAAACAGATGTATGAACATACATGCAAAATGCATGTGTGTTCACTGTATCACGTTAATAGGGCCTTTGAGAGAGATGAAAGCATATAAAAGAGTATTGCATCTTCACTATGATTACTATGTGCCCTTTCCAATTGCTTACATTTACTGGAAACAATGGATTTAAACCCCAATGTTAAATCCTGAGTATGAGCCTTAAAACATTTTGATCTGGATCCTCAAACTATCTAGTTGTTTATAGAGCTAGGAGCTGTGTAACCTCATCTTTATAAATATGCTTTGAATTTAGCAGTGTTTCAGTCCTGAGATGCTTTACCTATTTTATCTCCAATCAGCCTATGAAATGTTATTATTCCACATCATGTACCATGGTTCCAAGCCATGTGGCACCTTGCTAAAACGGCTATTGACAGAGGCCTAAAATAGTAACATCAAGACCTCTTCTTGGAAATTAACAGTGGTGAGTTTGCCAATGACTGGAGGAAGACTGCTGCTGTTATTAATCCCCCCCAATGACAAGGATATTAAAATCCTATAAAGGATTTATACCCTGCTATAAAATTTGGCAGGGTATGCAAATGACCAATCTTGTATATATGGCAAAATATGGAAGACGAATAAATTATGAATGCACATATGCAATACATGATGGATAGAGAAGATAATACCTGGCATGAGAGCCCTTCGAGAAGCAGGGTCTAAAAATCTGCACCTTGTGGGCCATTGTCTCCTTGCTGCTGGTGTAGTTGTGTCTGTTGCTGTATGAGTACACCACTTTCCCTCCTGAGTGATAAAACTGCCTATCACAAGATGAAGCCTTTCTGTGTGAACGGCATGCATTACTTGTCCGCAGTCAAGGTTTGCAATAGATGATTTGATGCTTGGCTCTGTACCTTCTTACAGTGGATTAAAAAGGGGGAAGTGTGCTTAGAATGGCTCTGTTAATGCCAAACTGACCCAAAGTGCTTGGGCAATGAAATTCACCCTACTTTTTGGGCTTTTGCCATTTCTCCCCCCTACTGCCCCAGCGGTGGCAAATGAGAGATGCTCCTTTGCACAAAGTACATTCTAAAAATCAAAATAAGGTTCAGAGTTCCAGCTTCTTCTCACCAGGTTCCTTTACCAAGTTATACTGAGCATCTATTTGAGGGGGGAAAGGCTTAAAAAATAAACAGTTGCACTGAGATTATAGAACTCCTTTCCAAAGAAATGTAACTCTACCCTTTGCTGGTCTTTCTGATGACAAGCAAAGTAAGGATGGTTTAAAGATCATGATGACTAGAGGCAATGTTTAACGCCTCTTGAGAAAGACCCCAGTTCTGATTTCTCCCAAAATATGGAAGAGAGAGATGGTATAGTCATAGTACTTTTATGATTCTTTCCAAAAGTGACCTTGCGTGCAGGGTCCAAGCATGATTCTTCTGGTCCCAACGAAGCTTGCATCATGGGCCCTCTTCCCATTCCATACATAACACCATCTCTCATGAATGAAACAACAGTTTATGTTCCATTTCTGAAAATGGAATAGTCCACTTCACAGTAATGGCCTTATGCTCTTGGCAGGGACCTCCTGCACCATCCTGTAAAGTGCACTTGGTGGGAACCTGTTGTAAAGTATTCCTAAGCTTAGCTTTGCATTGAGTATGGAATCAAACCCACAACACATTTATTGAAAGGGATAGTGGCAGACAATATGGATATCAATTAAATTTATCTGAAAGCTGTCTCATCTCTCTAGAATCCCCTGCCTGAAGATGCTGCCAGTAGAAGATCTACTATTTTATTAAGTTCAAAATAGACATTAGAAAGCTATGAAGTGATAGATGCACAATCCATTACTTTATGAAAAGTGCCATCCTGAGAACACTTTTCTGGAAGTAAGTCCTTCTGGATAGATCTGAGTAGGATTCTGAGAAGATCGGCTTAGCATTGCTCTTTCAATGAATCTGTCCTTAATTTTTGCACAGGTACAGACGGCTAGGACACCATGATCTCACAACTACAAAAAGTGGGATCCTTAATGACATTGAATTCAGTAATTATGCTTAGGAAATGCTGTAAAACTAAGCATCTAGAATACTTCAAGTCAGATTCTGTACACAATTGCCTCCTTTCTTGTTGCACAAGTAGTTGACATCCACCTGAGTTCTCCTGATACTTTGTGATTTGTAAGTGCGCCATAATACATGGAATGCAATTAATTTATATTAGGCTACTTGTACTGAATTATATTTGGATTATTTAATATTTGAAGTTTATTACCTGAAATAAATTTTCCAGAAAACTCAGTAACAATGAATATCACATATTCCCCAGCTATCAGTGAAGAAGCAGGAGATCACTGATTTCACATGAGTATTGCAATTCAAATGGCAAGGTGTTCAGCAATTTTGTATCTAGGAAACTACTTTTATTTTTTTAACTATTTTGCTAACATTGTGTGCTACGACCTGGACAAAACCTTGATTAGAGCTCTTATGAGGTGTCATTGTACCAACTTATACCTTGTATATATGCAAACCTAGGTCTGCCACAGTGTGTACGCTAATCAAGAATTTGCATCAATAATAGATCCCACTACAATTCTGATACAGGTGGTAAGCACAATTACAAAATGGCTGCCACAGGAAGTGGAGCCAACCACAGAACATGGAGCCAATTGCAAAATGTCAGGGAGTGAGGTTATGCATAGCTCTAATACCATGTTTCCCCGAAAATAAGACAGGGTTTTATTTTAATTTTTGCTCCAAAAGATGCATTAGGGCTTATTTCCAGGGGATATCTTATTTTTCCCCATGGTTTTGCACCCTCTCGTGACCAGATCAGCTGCGCCGGGGAATCTGTAACTAGGGTTTATTTTTGGAGTAGCGCTTACATTTCAAGCATCCTCCAAAAATCCTAAAAAATCATGCTAGGTCTTATTTTCGGGGTAGGTCTTGTTTTCAGGGAAACAAGGTAGTAACTCTAACATTTCAGGAAGAAATTATGCTTAACAGGATGCCTTTTGAAATGTACTTCTTGCATACAATCAACTTTTCTTCATTCATGGAGTGAAGATCCTTCAGCTGAGGTGGCAGCTACTACTAAAGCAACATTTTAAAAAAAATCTGCACAGCCTATCACTGCACTAGCTAATAAGAAAATCCTCATTAGGTCCTGCCTGCAGGCACCAGGAAAAGTGTCAGTAGGTGCCACGCTGGGCATTCCTATCCTAAGTCATAGTTAGAATGTTTGTTGGTGTGTGTATCATTTATTTATTTAAATATTTATATCCCACCCTTCCTCTTGGTTCAAGGAGGCGTACAATAGGAGTTAAAATATCCTCAGATAAAACCAACCATAAACTAGTAACCCCAACATTCTGCCCCTCTCCCTCCCTTAACAGACGTCTACTATTCAAAATCCCTCAAAAGCACTGGCACGAGGCAAGTTTTGCAGTGTCTCCTGAAGGCCCCACCATGACTTCAGGGAACCCATTTCTCAAAGCTGGAGCCATAATAAAAAAGGCCCCAGCTCTGTATGATACCAGATGGGCCATCTAAGTGGTGAGACAGTCAGGAGATGGTGTGCAGGGACATTGGACACTGAGAGTATTGAAAACATAAGGAATGCCAGAGAAGATTTTGTGAGACAATCGAGTGTTGATGAGGAATTTAAAGGAAAGGAGAAAGGTGGCAGGGATGAGTGGAGAAAAGGAAGGTCACTAGGGAAGTAGCACAGTAAATGCATAAATCATGAACAGCTGAAGGTTAGAACAGCAGATAATGGTGAAGGGAGCAGAGTGAACAAAGCCGACTCAGATGTTATTCCGTCCACCTCCTCAAATATAGCCAATGGACTTTTGGCTTGTACAGACCTATGCTTCTTTGAATCCTCCTCCTTTTTCCTCTCTGGTGAGAACTGAATGACAAGAGGATTTATTTGGCCACAGCATAGCCACTGACTTTATAAGAGCACACACTGGCTTTTTCTGCACAAGACACTGAAAACATTTCCAGAACATTTTGACTCCCACCCCCTTACCACAATATTTATCCGTACTCACCTGTGAGGAGTCTTTAAAATCAATGCTCTGCAGCTCTGTTTAACCAGTACTTTGCTGATTCAACCAAAATAGCAAAAAAAAAAAAGTGATGGGGAAAGAAATGAAGGGGGAAAGTTGGCCAGCAGCACAGAAGTATGTAAGAAAGCAGCAGGGAAGATAAAACGTTGTAAAAATGACAGCACAGCAAAGGAAGACGGCTTGGAAACGTTTCAGACAAAAGCACTGTTTTAAAGGGTTTTCAAAAGAAATGCAGAAAAAGCTGCTTGGAAACACTTTTGGAACCAACAAAGGAAACATGTTTTCAGAACTCCACAGATGAAACATTAAATTTCTTGCTTTGAAAATGGTTTCAATAGTGTGTGTAGAAAAAGCCTCTGTTTGTAGGGTGCTTAATTTTGCAGGTACAGGAAGCATCCTTTGCTCCAAGCCGGGATGCTGGTCCTCCCCTGACTTTCTGCCCAGATTTTGCAATTCTGAGTTAACTGGCCTTTTTTTTTTTCAAAAGTGGAAATGATATGTTATGAATTATCCATTGTTCCAATGTTTAGAAGGCACTCTAAATTTTGCAGACAGTATCGTGCATGTGCGGTCTGCTGCAGCTGTCATTGCCTTCAGGCCATAAGCATCTTCCCCCCTCCTTCTATGTTACTTACTGATAAAAACACTTCAGAAAAAGATCTTGAGGGACAGCTGGATCAAGATTCCTTTCATGTGGTTTTTATGTGCAGATGTGCACGGAAGAATATATGTGCAAGCGACCGCATAATTTTTTACAGAGTTTTTATCAATGTGTACACTGATCACACAAAGGGTAGAGAATAAATAAATGGGACGTATTCACTGCTGCAGCCAAGTGCACATGATCCCATGCTAGAATTAATTTGAGAAAATCTCCAATTTAAACCAAAATTAAGGAGGAATGGGGGAAGCAAACGTTCTAGGACAGTACAGGGACAGAACAGGGACAATCTACCTGTCCTGTATTCAACTAAAAATGGGATATCCAGGTTTGGTTGGTTGGTCACTTGTCCCTACAGTGAGAGAAGCAGGAGAAATGTATGAAAAAACATGCAAACCCAACCCCTGCTCCTTGTCCCTTCTTGGGTGTAATCCCAAGGAAGCAATGACATCTAGATCGACTCAGTGACTCTACGGTATACTTAAATTAGTATTCGCTGCAACGACGACACCACCACCCACAAAAAGGAATTTAGGCTTGCTTTAACAGTAAGATGGAGATTATCAGAAATGTTTACTCTGCTCCCATAGAATGAAAATTCTCAGTGATTTTCATGAATCCCAAATGAGGCCTTTGTGGCAGCAGTGCTTTCTGTTAATAATTCCCACTCAATACAGTAGAATTACTTCATTTAACAAACAGCTGCATTGTCAAGTGCTGGTATTCCCCCCCCCCCAAATGAGGACTATTTTACATTAGTTGTATTTCCAGAGGTGAATTTAAGCAGTGACTTGAATAGAAATGGTACAGAGCAGAACCATGGTATTTACATTCAGGCATCACCTAGAGAATGCAGCCAGAAGGAGAAATCCATATACAGATATACTGTGGGCCAATTCCTACTTTACATTTTGCAGTACCAAAATAAGTATGCTTTGACAAGTGTGAAGCATACGCTCATATAGGAACAGGAGCACTTCTGATTAAAAGTCTCACCCTCCCCCACTGGCAGCTTGCCTGCCTTGCAGATGGGGTTGGGGAGGTTGCAGAAACAGGCTGTAGTCGGGGAGGGGAGAAATCTGGAGGGGGTGGCTTGACCTCCACTGAGCCTGGCAGCCTGCCCCTGTGCCCTACAAGAAACAGAGGCAAAGGCTTTGCTTGTACAGGCTGGCTAGCAGACAGGACTGCAGCCATTGGAAGGCGGAAGAGAGGCAGTGTCTTTCAAGAGGGACAAGAGAAAACAAATTTCTCTGTACGTGGGAGATAGCTACTGAGTCAGTGGTTGAATGAAATGTTTGTTAAATCAAAGTACCAGTGTAAAGATGATCTGTCAAAAATGACTGCTTGAAAGGTCTCTGAAAATGTTGGGTTTCTTCTTTAGACTTAAGTTTCTCAGAGAACTTAAATGGGAATTCCACCCCCACCCCCGCTTCCTGTCCCTAGAAATGTCACTGCTTGAAAGTCTTGTACTTGGCAGTCCTGCAGGGATTGAAACACCAATGCCATAACATGAAGATTCTCAGTTTTCTGTTTTTATTTAGACACCTACAGCTTTCAGCCCTGCAGGCTCATGAGCAATCACATTTTAAGGCCTGACTTTTTGAAAAGAAAAAGTAAAAAGAGGTTTACCAGCAACAACAATATTTTTAAATTTTTCAATGTATTTAAAGTGTCTTTCTTAAATCTATTTCATGGGGCCTTGAGTGACTAAAAACATGAATCCCGGAAACATGAATTCCAGAAATCCCCCAGGAACAACTTACTTACCACTTTTGCCAGTTTAGTCCTAAATTAACCAGGTTACATGAAATGGCCTTCAAATTTTCTACACTAGTAAAGAATCATCCTGCTTTATGAATTGTTCAAATACCATAAAACCTGATGCCTTGAGAACGGCCCGTGGCTAAAGCGCCTTCAATTATACCGATCCAACCCAGATTACTTTGGCTATGCGGAGTGGGCCTTTATTTTTCACTCATCTGACCTAGAATTCCGGTGCTTTCTGTTCAGCTCCTAAAGAGATATAGGAATGTAATTTTTTGCTTTTGTGTGCCAGTAAAGGCTGTTGTTGTTGTTGATATAGGAATGTACTCAAGGAAGAAGGATGGAGATAGCAGAAATGGGGTTCTATATGAAAAGCTACAGCAAGTAGTCAGACCAAGAAAGTGTTCCCTTCCCATCCACCAAGGAGCAACTTTGTACATTCTTGGCTCTTCCCTAATGTTTGAGAGCACGTGGTTGATAGTTCTGTACCATATGCTGTCCGATTTTTCTCTCAAGTTTTGCCAGTGTCTGAAGCTTGTCTGAGTGTTGCTAAGATCCTGCCTATTTACCCACAACATCCCACATTTACCCACAACATCCTTAAAAAACACCATAGGGTTGCCTGACTGTGCTGCCATGACTGTCAGCATGTCTTGTTGGAATAATCACTAATATATTGGCCCAGCAGATGTTAGATCATAACATTTGCACAATTAACATGATAACCTGGTGAGATGTTTTCATTATTTGGTGGTTCTCTACAACATGATCCTCCAATAACTGATAGTCCTCAATGAGAGGTAAATGCCAGGTTTTGAGAATATCACTAGCTGAAAGGTTAATTGGAAGCTTAGATTAGGCTTTGAGATCACCTCTTTGGGCATATCATTGGAAAGTACGGTAAAACCATTACTTCAGTTTATTACTCTGCCTTATCTTCCAGTGCTCAGGGTGTTTATTGATATTTAAATATTTAGATTTTGGTTCATATTAGCCAGTGAGAAAAATAATTTTTTACTCTGCCCTGAACAGTTGTCTGAATAAAAATATCTTATATTACTAGTGAAAGAGACTTATTTTTTGTTGGATTTCTGGATGATCTAAATATGGAACTGACTCCTAAGAACATTCCTCTACGTGCCATTAAGGCTTCAAGAACAGAAGGAATCATGAAAAGGCTCTCCATGTTTCAAGACAGAGAATGAAATAGAACATGTAGAATAGAATATGATACAAGATGATCTTGAAATAAATAAGAAATGTACAGTTAAATAGAAAACAAAAAGGAAGTCATATACATTCAAATCCAAAACCCAAATAATACCCAAGTTGTAATAAAACTTTAGAAAGGAAATGAGAAACATGAAAATTCTCCTTCTCAGGACCTTTGGATTTTTATATTATTTTGGTGGAAATGTTTAGGTTTTTCTTGTTTGACTATGGAGATTTTTGAAAGTCTTTATTTTTTGAACGCTTCACTTGCGGTATTTATTTTTACGTTTATGATGCAACTTGGACTATACTGAGATTTTTTTCAGGATTTTCTTAGAAGCCAGTATTTAGCCATTACTTCAGTGTGAATTTTCAGTTATAAATACATTTCTTCTAAGCAGTATCCCCAGCCTCAAATTTTCATAGCCATATACACAGTCTTCATAACAAAGGGAGATCACACCATCCCTTCCAAGGATAATCCAACAACTAAAGCCAACCAGGTGAAATACCCAGGACCATCAAGCAGATGAAATGCTGAGTGTATTCAAGTGCCACCTGGCAGTTCACACCAAGTCAAGATTATTATATTCCCCACCTACAAGCATCCAGCAGTTCAACCCATCCCAGGGAGAAGATTGGCCACATGTTCCTTGGTGAAGTATAGGGAGAGTTCTGCTAGATTGGACTGACAGCGGGGCATGCCCTAGACCATGGCATCTTAGCACAGGGATCTGCAAGACTTCTAAGGGAGCTATACTATACATATTTCAGATACTATACATATTTCATTTATTTATGTATTAAAAAACAGTTTTGTACTGCTTTTCATCACAGAGGAGTCCATATGGATCCCAAAAAAGTACCAGACCTCAAAAATAACTGTTTGAAACTATCTAAAATATTATTGCATGGTGATTATCCTCATCCCACCAGACAAAATTCATTTAAAGACAAGCCAATTTCAATTGAAAGCTCTTCTCACTAGAATAACTTGACTATGTTGAAGGACAGCAGGAAGGGATGGTGCTAATTAGACCTCTACTGGCAGCCTATTCCGGGTTTCTGGTGGAATGGCCAATAAAAATTGGGAGGGAGCCATCATTGACCTCACCCTCCTGCAAGCAGTGACTGCCAGTAGAAGCAGTCCTGGGGAGCAAAGTTGGTGCAGAGGCTCACAGGGACTCTGAGAAGGAGGGACAGAGGACAAAATTCAGAGGACCTAAGTCAGCTGGAAGCAGTGGTGTATGGCCCTAGGTACAGGGACCCTCTGTCCCTGAGGCCCACTAATCTGGTCACGTGGGGGTGCAAAATCCCCCCACGTGACCAGGAAGTTGTCATCTTTGGGCACCCTTAACCCCGCCCATGTCATCATCGATGTGGGCAGGGCCAAGGAAACCCGAGGACCCCCCCCAAAAAACCTTGCCACCCCTTCCCAGATGCTGGCTCCAGGCTCTGAGTCAGCTGCTCCTTCTGCCTTCCCCTCTGGGAAGGCTCCATCCTCGTCTCCGTTGCTTTTATAAGCATGAGGGCAAAGTTGGGGACATGGCCCTGCCCCTGTGGGGCACAGCCCCACCCCCATACTTACAAAAAGTAAAGGAGACGAGGGCAGAGCCTCAGTTGCTTGCACTCTCCCCAGAGGGGAGGACAGAAGGGACTGCCCGCTGGGAGCAGGGCATCAGAAGATGGGAGGGGGGAAAGTTTGGAGGGCCACCCCCTGAACCCCGCCCCCTGAGCATAGCGGGGGGGCGCCTGGAGAACGGCTGTCTCTGGGTGCCATTTTCCCACCAAACGCCTCTGGCTGAAAGGTCCTTGAAGCCAGTGTCACGCAGCATCCTGCCAAATAGCTTTCTAATTACTTTTCTTTTGTTGCAGTTCTGGCAGCAGCCTCTAGGGGCACAGGGAATTATGTGCACAGTAAGAGACTAGTCTTGCATTCCTGTGAGACTGAAGCAAAGCAGTAGTGTGCTGCAGCAAGATAAAACAATCTTTCCCTTTTTACTAAACTTTGCTTCCTCTTTTCCACACTTTTATCATTAATTTTTCTCTTTCCATTTAATTTTCCACTCTTTTTCCATTCACTTGTCTGTCCCTTCACCTAATTTTTCCACTCTTTTCTTGTTCATTTCCCTCTTCCTTTGCCTATTTTTTCTGTCTTCCCCACATTTATTTTCAGGGCTTGGTCGTAACACCTTTTTCATCTCTACTCTACTTGGTGGCAGAATGGACTTTAAGGGTAGTACGGGAGTAAACCTTTGTTAATAATATGAGCTGAAGGGGGACGTAAAACTTCCCCATGATCTAACAAAGCAACAAAAAGATGCTTCTCCCAACCCACACTCTTCACATGCATGGTAATGGAACATTAATCTGTTTTCATGGATATACAAGTGGAAAACAAGTTAAAATTCTTCAGTTCAGGAAGTTGGTTGTCATCATTATTATTGTGTTGGTGAAGATTTAATAGCTCTCTGTAAAGGCTACTTTGCTATATGATAAATGATTCAATGTTTTAATGTCATTAAAATTAGATTCGTGATTTATGCTTGCCCAGTCTTTCTCCCCAGTGAAAACCCAAAGCGACATTGTTTCCCTGTTCTCTGTTTTATCATCATTACAATCCTGTGAGGTAGGTCGGGCTGAGAGTGTGTCAGTAATCTCCTATGGTGAATTTATTAGAGACTCATGTTAGGTTGCTTAAAAGCTCTTTTATTACACGTTACCTACCATGAACATAACCTGGTTCAGGGTTTTCTAATTCTCTTCATTTCTGGCACTGTAACTTCCATAACCATTCTGGGATTGGTGGGACTGGTTTTCACACATGTAGCATTATTCTCTGATGATGAATTATGCCTGCCACAGACACTCTTTGCTTCCATTTCAAATAGCACAGGAGTATGTGTGTGTCTCGCCTGGCCAGGCTATTCCCATGCATTTCTATTTTGGCCCTGGAACTCCCACAATCACCCTGATGCTGGTGGCCAATACTGAGTCTCCAGGTTTTATTCAATTATGAATTATGCCTGCCATAAATAGGCAGATGGGCAGACAGGCCGATTCTTTTATTACTACAGATTCATGATAAAAGCATGATATTTGGTTTGGATCAGGGTCATATTGCTGGAGGGGGGTGAGATGGAATCATTGTCCAAGGGCCGACGGTGGCTCTCAGCAGCCCTGCAGTTTCATACTGGGAGAGGCAGTCTTTCAGATATGTGAATTCCAGGTCAATGAAGGTTAAAGCCAGCCCCTTTAATCAAACCGGCAAACATACTGACAACCAACGTGGGTGTCCTTAATTAGCATGATATGCAGAAAATGTTAGGTTTTTGTCCAAAACAAATTTCCTCATACCATATTGAGTTTTAAAGTCATTTTCAAAGGCAGCCTGCCATACAGCATCTACCAATTATCTAACTTCAAGGTAACTGTAGCGTAGATTAAAATAGCCAGATTGGCTGAGTAAGCAGGGCGTCAATTTATGTACCATATGTAACTGGTAAAAGGCATTCTTGGAAACTACGCCAGTTTGACTATATGCAGCCTGAGAGCCAAGTCCAACAGTATCTGCAAGCTTTTCACAGTACCTTCTAAAAGCAGGACTATGTCATCTTTAGTCGGCAGAACACTCTCCTCTTGACTAAATCCTTTCCCACTGTTTCACCCATATACTGTGTTTCTCAGCCGATCACCTAACCACCCACTAGCCATTTGCGACAGAAGTTAAGCATATTTCACAGTACAATCATAGCAAAGATGGTCGGCTAGCAAAGATGATGAAAAAAAACATATATGAGAGGGCAGCTCTGCAAGCAGGGCATCAATTTCCAGACCCACCTCCAGCTATCTCTTTCCAAGGTCAAGGTCAGAACAAAAAGAAGTTCCCTAGAACTGGCTTAGTTGGCCCCACTACCTCTGTCTACCCCAGCACCATAAAGCCAGTCGAAAACAGTGAGGTCATGGCTGGCAGTGTGGGACCCCAAGGACAAGAGTCCATGCAGGATTCAATCAGCTCATGTACTCCTGCTCTGTCCCACCAGGCACCCCTGCTCATGGGAGTGATTTGCGGGGGTGGGGGGAGTCTACTCCATTCTTGGTGTGTTTGAGTTTCTTAAAGAAGTTGCCAGAATTCTAGATGTTACTAGATGAAAAGAAATATCATGTTTTAAATTTTAATTAAACAATGAGAGATCTTGGGATCGGTCTTGAAACTTAAGTTGGAGGAGCGTAACACACCTAAGATCATTAAGAATATGATAGAGAAATTATCTCTTGCCCTTCTAACATAATTTAAATGCACAACAATGTTGATGAGGTCACAACAGAGGAAGGATTAGGATGTGACAGTCATAAAATAGAGACCACGAAAGTATGTTTAACAAGGTGTATGGGACTGTT
The DNA here is from genome assembly GCF_021028975.2 of Sphaerodactylus townsendi. Lineage (NCBI taxonomy): Eukaryota > Metazoa > Chordata > Lepidosauria > Squamata > Sphaerodactylidae > Sphaerodactylus > Sphaerodactylus townsendi. The sequence continues at coordinate 143,521,649 of NC_059425.1, forward strand.
ATCATCCACAAATATTATAGAGAAATCAGTGTAGTTAAGTTACTGCTATGTCTTAGGTTTTGTATTGTCATTTAATGTTCAATAAAGTATTGGAAATTGCAAAAAAGAAAAAGAAAGTAGAAGCTGCTGCCAGAATTCCACACAACTCTGTGGTTTTTAGCGAGGTCAGCTTGAAGTCAGCTCTAGAATGAATAGAGTATAATGTTAACCCTAGGCTTCGTGAAAGAAAGGGCATAAGGTGGGAGTCTCCAAACTAAGATGCTTCTCTTAAAGATAATACATGTTGCCCTCTTAACTTTCACACTTGTTCTGACCAAATTAACAAATGTTTTATATACAGGAGTTACTATTTTCATTCTTGTCAAGATAAATTGCATTTAACAGCACGACAGTGACTCACAGACTTATGGTCTCTGCTCTGTGGAAAATACCTATAAATATATTAGCTGAAATAAAATTTTCCTCCTTCCCCTTAGCAAATACATCAGCTTTGTCTTCCCACAATAATGCTCAGACAGCTTTCTCTCACCTCAGGTGCAGTGTCCCATATGGATGGTTAGATTAGGAATCCCAATCAGTGGACAGATTTATATAGTTTTGATTACTGAATCAGATTGTTCAATGTATGGTTTTGTTGGATGAAACATTAGCCCTGAACCCATTCCAATCCGGCTTCTGTGCTGGTCATGGGAGAAGAGATAGCTGTGACAGTCTTAATGGATGACTTCCAGAGGAACCTGGACTAAGGCAGGTTGGGGCTGCTGTTGCTGTTACATTTAATTTAACAGCATTTAAATACATTTAATTTAACATTTAATAGCAGCATCCGACTTGGTTGACATGGTATTATAACAAACCACCTTATCAGTGTGTGGCTGTCTGGGACAGTCTTGCAGTGTCTGTGCTCATTCCTTCAAGACCAATGTTCCCTGTAAGTCATGTGGTTATGTGGCCGCATGGCCACTGCATTGGTGTCATGCAGGTAAGGGGCTGCCTGGCAGGGAAAGCTCTCTTGAGGGCTCAGTTGCACAAACCCAGGGGACCTTCAGTGCAGCACCAGGGGATGCTTAGAGGAACTATTGTTTAAGGCCAAGGACAGAGGGTTGCAACTGGTGAGAGAACTTCCACCCGCCACAAGTTGGTGTGTGGTGTCCTGCAAAGGGCAATTCTCTCACCAATATTATTTAGCATCTATATGTGATCTCTTGCCAGGTTGACCTGGACTGAGTTGTCATCAATATGCTGATGACGTCTAGCTGAATCTAATGATGGGTGGTCATCCAGACTCTGCTCCAGATGTTTTGGTCAGTTGCTTAGGGGCTGTGATGGAATGCATGAGAGAGCAGGCTGATGGATGGATGGTCCTGCAGCTGAGCCAAAGAGGAAAGAGAGTGTCAGTTGACAACTCTTGACAAGGTACAGCTGGTTGCTATGCCAATCATCAGAGCCTAGGCATGTTCCTTGATGACTCCCTGAAGATGGAAGCACAAGAAAATTACGATACTTGTGTGGCATTCTTCCATCTTTGCCAGGTGAAGCAGTTGGCACCCTATCTGTCCCAAAATGACTTTGCTATAGTAATTCATTATGTAATTCATTCAATTCAAAATGACTTTGCCATAGTAATTCAATAGGTCACCTCTAGACTGAATTACTGTAACTTGCTTTACTAGGGCTATCTTTAGGCCCTCTGTAGAAACTTTTGCTGGTCCAGAATGCAGCAGCAAGGGCCCTTGCTGGAACTTTGCGTTGAGCCCACATTTAACCTGTGCTCTGTCAGCTGCTCTGGCTCCAGATGAAGTACTGGATCAGATGCAAGGTTGTGGTTGTGGCATTAACATACAAAGCCCTAAGCAGTCTGGGACCAGCGTACTCTGTCATATCCCCCAAAGAACACTTCAATCAGTGGCTGAAAATCTGCTGGTGAGCCCTGGTCTGAAGAAAGTACAGCTTGTCTCAACCACAGCCAGGGCTTCTTTGGCCCTGGCTTTGACCTGGTGGAATAATCTGTCGAATGAGACCAGGGCCCCGCAGGATCTGATATAGTACTGCAAGGCCTGCGAGACAAAGCTGTCCCGCCAGACATATGCTTGAGGCAGCAACAGATATCATCTTTGGCCTCCCCCTTCATCTGACTCACCAGCGTAGGTCATGATATATCTGGGCTTCTTTGACATCAGGTAACTTCGTTGAATCATTGTAAACCTATTTAGGTTAATCGTTTTAACTAGTTTAAATGTTGAATCGTTTTAACTAGTTAAAACAGAATACAGCTATTGGTTTTAAGTGGAATTGTAATATTTGGTCATTGGAAACCTGAGTTCAAAAGGGGAGGGGTGGTATAGAAGTCTAATAAAATAAATCAATAAATTGTGCCACTCAAGGCCCTAAACAAAATTTCCCCAGGCGTCTCAAAAAGTACCATTTCACACATGAACCACAAACAGCGGCCAATTCAAAAATGTATATTTTTATTATATGATTCCAGCGGAGTCCCCATCATACACAGTTTGTTTTTAGAATCCCTATGATTTTATTACTCCCGGTTCTATGCTTTTTGGTGTGCATATATATTACAACTCTAAACCTCAGCTCATCCAGAAGGCAGCAGTTTTGGTCATTATCTTCCTAATGCATAACTTTGCATTTTCCTTTGACAGCAGAGCTTTTTAGTGGTGTTTAATGATAGCAAGCTCTAAATCACACACTTGTGGACTGACAAGCTCCAATTTTCTCCATCACTTATTTTATTTTTTTTGTCATTTCAGTGGAAGCAGCATGGTTTGAGTGGTGATAAATTGGTTCTTGGTGGTTTTTTATCTCACATATGGTCCAGATGGAACACTCTCTCATCTTTGGAGTAATTTTAAAAGTTCATATTTGTGCTCTTGTCAAGGTTTATTTTTATCATAAGCTCTTTAAGGATGCCGGATCACTTGTATATTTGAACACTGCTTGATAGGGAAGGTCCTTAATCCAAGAAGAGAACTCCTGGCGATGACATTAACAAAACACATAGGAAAACAACATAAGATGGCTTCCTATACCCTGCTTATATGCATGCTGTGATTTAAGCTATCCATGGCTGTTAAAACATGCAAACAGGAGGTTAGTTAATTGATGAAAAGGGTCTCTATTCCAGATATGAAGATAAAAAATGGAGGCCTATTTCATTTCTGCAACAGATTGAGTGAAAATATTGTGCCATGGGCCCAACAAGGCAGCCACAGAATTCATTTTTATGGAGGGCAGCAAGAAGACCGAGGAGATAATAGAGAGTAACAATACTATTGGAGTTTGATTCCTACAAGAACATAAATGTGTAATAATAAATTTCTCAACAGGACTGGAAATCGGCTAACAGAACTTTACAGAGGGCTGTAGTGATGAATGGAGAGGGGAAAAGGAAAGAAAATTCACCTCTGCTGATAAATGAGTACAATTTGAACCATGAGGAAAGAAGGGATGTAAATGTTCTAATAAATAAATAACAATACAACTGAAGGCATAGTCTTACTTTACTTACAGTGCTATCCTATGCAGAGTAACTCCAGTTAAGTCCATTGAAAAGAATGGGCTTTGACTGCCGTAACTCTCTTTAGGATTGTATTGTTATTGTGAGGTCCAATGAATGGGAGGGGAAGACACATTGAAAGAGGCAGAAGGGTTGTGCCAGCACCTGTGCCAGTGCCACCAGTGGCATTGATGCCACTGCAGAGAGACTCATCCTGGCAGTGAGATACTACAGCACAGGAACTGCATGCCAACCACCAACTTATGCCACCAAAAAGTGTAGCCTAAGTCAGTGTTCTCAATGGGATTTTTCAAGTGACCAGAGGGGCTTTCCCCCCTTGTTTGTTCCCCTTTCTGTGTCAGCTCAAATCTCTTTGGAAGTAGTGAGGGGCTTGCTGCTGTGATACTGTCCCCAGTCACTGATCTGCTACCCTGCTCTTTGGATTGAGCTACCTATCACTTTTGTCAATGGATAAGTTAAGCACGTGCATGACTCAGCATTCAACAAAACAGTGCCCTGGAATAAAACATTCTTCTAGTAATCATGAACATGGCACAATTCTTTTCACCAGAAACATGACACAATTCTGTTCATGTAACACTACCCTATGGGAAGCTTCCTGCATCGATAACGAAAATGGATTTCCTGGCCAGCAACAAGAAGGTTAAAAATCACAAAATAACAAATAGAGGACAGAATGGGCAGGAGTATAATAAAAATAATAACACAGTATAAAGTTCTAGCATTATTAATATTTATTACTCTTCCACTGTTTGTTGTGTTTTATTTTGTTCTCACTGCATTGCTTCCTACTTCTGCAATTCCATTTTTTCATTGTTAGCTGCACTATTTCTGATGTTTGTGATCCTAGTCCTGTTGCACAGTTAATGTCTCATGCTATTTGCCTGTATATTTTCACAATGTGCAATTTACCTTAAATGCCCGCAAGAACAAGCAGATAGTACATAAACCACCACCTCTACTACTCATGGCATTTAAGAGTTCAAGGGACTTCCTAGATGTTATCTCACTAATCCTTAATACAATCCTGTAAATTGTGTGTTATGTGGTGTCAAGTCGCTTCTAACCTATGGCAACCCTGTACATCAGGTAAGGATTATCACTGTCATATTAAAGTCAGAAGGGTCAGTCTGAGAGATAGTGGCCTACGTGACTTATGGTCACATGGTGAGGTTCTAGCTGATTTTAAAAGGAGGCTTCTCCACTCACACACATATACACAGAATTTCACCAGCTCTTAGTTATCAGTGGCAGCCATTTTAGGTGTCAGACACCAAGATTAGAGGCACAGCCTTAAACCAGCCTTAAACGGCCAAGCAGCTCAGGCTCTGCTCCCAACTGCCCAATTCCACATTGAACTAGCCTCTAACGGTTGTGCCCTTAGGGTCACATTTGGCTGGCACAGCCTTAATCATCTCCCTCCTGCTCCCAGATGGCAACGGCAGCATGGATAAGTCCAGGGCCATTTCTTTCCTCAAACTGTATAAAGTATTGTTTATACTATAATGTGCTTTTGTTACTAAGAAGCAGGAGTCATAACAGATCATGCCCTATACCAAACCAGACCATCGGTCTATCTAGCTCAGTTTTATCTTCCCTGACTAGCAGAGGGTCTTCAGATTCTCTGATAAGGAAATATCTTTCTCACACCTGCTACCTAAGACTCTTTGAACTGCACCTGGGATCATCATCATGCAACACAGATGCTCTTCTACAAAGATTCTCCATTGCAAGATATTGCAACTATATTTCTTGGTAACTGGAAATCCTGCTCAAAATCCTCACTCCAGCTTTTAAGATTCTGAAAAACAATTGTTCATAGTCTGTCATATTTTTGCAACCATAAGGACCAGAAACCTGCTGCTATGTTTAACATTTTTAGATATTTTAACTAGACTTAATAATTATGGGAATACTGATTTTAAAAAAGCTAAGGACATTACTGGAAAGTTCAAGCCTTTTCATTCACTTTAGTTATTTTTAAATGTCACCGAGGAATCAGAACACAGGCCAAGCAAATGTAGTAGGGCAGTGACCACACATTTATCAGCAGCAACAAAAGCAGTAGTAGAATCATTCTGGGAAGTGACACGATACCAGACTTAGAACATTAGTGTCAAAGAGGTTATAAGATACAGATGTAATGGAAACAACCATCCGTCAACTAAGTCTCCATGTACAGGATACATATGCCGGAGGCAGTGACGTGGATGACTTTCAAAAAGCAAACATCCCCAGTCAAAATGTTTGCCCCATTTACAGCTTGGACTCAGGTCACCTCAAAACTGAATGTGACTCACAATGACTTGCAAATTAGTGCTTGCTGTTCCCAACATGGTTTATGACTTGGGAAAGTATAGGAACTGGCAAGGATGGGTATGGGCACCTCTGTGCATATCCACATATTTTGAAAGCATCTGAGTCAAATTGTTCATGGAGCAGTTTTGAACGTTTGATTGAAATGCTCACAAACACATGACCTTTTTCAGATTGAGCATGTTCATCTGTCACTAATCACAAATTTTTCCACCTAATTCAGCTATAAGCAAATGGCATCATGAGCATGCCACAAAAATTAGAGGATTTCTATTGATTAGGAGATGATCTATCAACAGAAAACAAAAGGAATATATGTAGGACAAATGAGATTGAGCAAATTTTTGAGAAGCACCTTATGAACCTAACTGCATTCTGAGATCTGCTTCTGATGCTCTTCTCTGAGTGATTCTTCTGGCAGAAGATCATTGGGTGGGGTCCAGACTAAGCTGTCAATATCCACTCATTTCCCTTCCTGCTGCAGAGCTCCTCATGTAATTCCTCAAGATCCCGTCTATCAGAAACAGCGTTTCATGGAGGTAAGTTGACTGCAGTGGTAGGGAAAGCCAAGGAAATTCCATGCTGCTGACAGAAAATTTAGCCTGGACGCATTGGATAGCCACATGGGAAAGAGCTGTTTCATCAGTGGCATCAAGGTTATAGAGAACCAGAGTGGTGTAGTGGTTAACAGTGTTAGCCTCTAATCTGGAGAACTCGGTTCGATTCCCCACTCCTCTGCTAGCCCAAGGTGAACTGAATTTGTTTCCCCACTCCTACACATGGAGCCTGCTGGGTGACCTTGGGCTAGTCACAGTTCTATCAGAATTTTCTCAGACAAGGTGTCTGCTGTGGGGAGAAGAATGGAAAGGAGTTTGTACGCTGCCTTGAGTCTCCTTACAGGAGAGAAAGGCAGGGTATAAATCCAAACTTTTTCTAAGAAGTCCCTCCCTAGCAAAAACTCCTTTGCCTCTTTCAGGGTGTCATTTCATCATCAGGTCACTGTGGTCTTCAAATCACTGTTTGCGCTTCCACGTAAATTGAATTTTTGTATTTTTTTAATTTAAAAATTCCACTGTCCTATTTCTTCTGCTGCTAGTTTGATGAATCTGTCTAATTGCCTGCTGTCCTTTCAAAGGTCTTTCTTTAAAGCTCATCTGTTTATTCTCATTTGTCGAAATTTTGTTAGTTTATATTATTGCTTTTGGTTAGGTGTTTTTTTGTTAGGCACAATATAAATTTTTCAAGTAAGCAGATAGATAAATAAGTAAACATATTGCAGTTCCTTCTGTATTTGCCATTTGTAGCCTTCTAGTTGAGGAGGAACCCCTGATACTGTTCAAAGGAACCCCAGGGTTCCTTGGAACACAGCTTGAGCACCATGGCCTTAGAGCACTCTTAAAACCAAACTTTTACAAGGAGTTAGAATCTAGGGCATGGTCCTTTGCCAAAATCTGAATGAAAAAGTGGGGCAGCACTGTGTTTCTGGTTCGTTTGTACTTGATCATAAAGGCTCATCTGCACGGATGCAATTTCCACGCCTATCATGGTATTTTTCAAGGACAAAACCAAGTCTCGACATATTGCAAAACGACTGTATAGAACCAGATGTTAAGTGTTGTTTACACAATTGCTAAATATGCAAAGGAACACAAGGGCTAATTGCAATCTTAAATACACACAGCAATGGGAACTCATTAAGGGCAAATTTGATAAAGGAATTCAATTAAAACCCATTTCACATTTGCACACTTGACAAGCAGAAAAACAAAAGTTTCTTACAAACAAGAAGATATTTATTATTTTACGGTTCCAAAGCAGTAGCTGAATCAGCATCAATAATTCTGCCCTACCTTTTGTTCATACAGTTAGTGAACTTGAGAATGTGAGCTCTATCATATCCCTTTCCTAGGTTTCCCTGTCAAAATTGCTCATAATAAAGTCTATCAGTCCAATTCAGATGGGGGGGGGGTCTCTCTGGAGCCAGCACAGGCCTGTGCCAGTGGCTTAACTAGGCAAACTGGAGCCCTGGGCAAAACCTGAGTTGGATGCCCCCCCAGGCGCATGCCCGGTGCAATGCGCACCCCCTAGCCCCCTTGTAGCTACGCCCAGTGATGTATCTAGGCAAACTGGAGTTTGGCGCCCCCCACCACTGTGACCAAGCAATGATTTTTTACACCAGGTCGTTTCAAAGTCACCATCACATAATAGAACATGCCCCAACTCACAAATCTGAACACAGCAATGGGCCATGCCACACAGCAGAAATAATTTTTTTGGAAAACATTTTCAAAATTTTATGGTGTTGTATTCAGTCCCCCCAATTGGGGAAAACAGCATCACTTTCAATGTTATTTAAACTGGGAACCCCAGATTCTCCCTTTAAGGTGAATTTAAAAGGAGAATCTGGGCTCCCTAGTTTAAACAAGTGATGCTGGAATCCACCCCCAAACAGCATCATTTAAACTAGAGAACCCAGATTCTCCTTTTAAATCCACCTTAAAGGGAGAATCTGGGGTCCCCAGTTAAAACAACATTGAAAGTGATACTGTTTTGGGGTGGATTATCCCCCACCCTGAAACAGCATCACTTTCAATGCTTAAACTGGGGACCTCAGATTCTCCCTTTAAATCCATGCCGAAGGGGGGGTGTTAAAAGGAAAATCTGGGGAAATTTGGGGGGTGCCTGCTGTCAGGGGTGCAATTGTTAAGCTAGAAGCACCAAACTGTCAGGGTATCTTTAGGAGACACTCCTAATGATACCACCCAGGTTTGGTGAAGTTTGGTTCAGGGGATCAAAGGTAATGGACCCTCAAAGGTGTAGCCCCCATCTTCTAAACAATGGGTGATAGGGGCACCTCCTCTGGGAGTCCATAGCTTTGGACCCCCAGGACCAAACTTCACAAAACGTGGGTGGTATCAGTAAGAGACTATCCTGATGATACCTCCCAGGTTTGGTGAAGTTTGGTTCAGGGGGTCCAAAGTTATTGACCCTCAAAGGTGTAGCCCCATCTCCTATTAGCTCCCATTGGAAACAATGGGGGATGGGGAACCCCCTTTGGGAGTCCATAATTTTGGGCTCCCTGAACCAAACCTAACCAAACCCGGGTAAGAGCATCAGGAGAGCCTCCCAAAACGTCCCTGAAATTTTGGTGCTGCTAGCCTAAAAACTGCACCCCTGCAGGCCAAAAACAGAAAAACCCACTAAAATACCAAAAAAACCCCCCACAAACAAACATTGCATTTTTGGTGCCCTCCACAAGGGGACGCCCTGGGCAACTGCCCACTTTGCCCAATGGGCATTACGCCCCTGGCCAGTGCCAGCATGGGTGCCCAGCCAGCATGGATACTCAAGGGGCAAATGTGATGGTGGGGTGGTGACTTATCATGCCGGGATGGTGCCACATGGCTCAGTGGCACCCAACCCAAAGGCTACTGCTGGCACAAAAAGCTGTGCTGGTGTGGTCGGGCGCATGTCAGGAGTGGACTGGGGCAGAGCTGGCCTCAGAGGTATGCCACATTTCTAGTGGTGTCTCTCCACCTTCCCCTATGAGGGTTCTTGAGGGATTTTTAAAAAGTTTTTGGGACTCCCAAGCTGTGAGAAAGCCCTTTGGAGGGGGGAGTGATGCCTTTTCTGCCTCCAGCCTGCTCTGGATGGTGCTATATGAATGGAAATCCAGCGACTGGATATGCATGCAAGAAAAGTATGGGTTCACCTGAAGTTTATGGTAAATTAGAGAATTTTTCACTCTGAACATGACCTGAAATTCAGCTACTTTATGTTTCTAAAGCAGTAGCTGCATCAGCATCAATAATTCTGCCCTCCCTTTTGTTCATATAGTTATAGGTATTTAAGCAGAATATTTTATGCAAATGATTTCAGGAAAGACTTATTCTTTTAGATTGCCCCTTCATTATAAGCCCCCCCCCCAAAAAAAAAACAAAAACAAAACAACAACAAACAGCTTTAGAAAGAGAGTTCAGGTTAATTATTGGCCTAGCTTGTCAAAATGGTATTACATTATTATTAATATGTGAAGGTCAAAGATGCTGTAAGATTAATATACATTTGCAACACATGCTTGTTACACATTTGGGTTCTACTTTTTTTTTAAAAAAATTACCATTTGCCAATTGCCATTATGAGAGAATGAATTTAAAGTGATTTTTAAAAATTTGATTTATGGGCTGCCCTTCCCTAGACCAGCTCAGGTGGCTTACAACAGTATAACTATATAATAAACAATAAAATTTAATCAAATCCTTTAAACTTTAAGGCCTTTTTAAAATTTGAGGGATAAAAACAATAATTGACAACCCCCCCCCCCCCACCATGCCAATATATATCAAGCATGTTGAATGTATCAGGGGGAAGCCAGGGGAAAGAGTGAAGGGGAAAGGAAGAGGGAAGCCATACACTCTTGCTATCGTCAACCATAGGCCTGGTAGAACTCTGTCTTGCAGAAATAAAACAAGTCCCACAGGGCCCTGGTCTCACTCTTCAGGGCATTCCACCAGGTCACTGAGGACAACCAGACAGAAACCAGCCGTAAGTATTTGCTGAGTGAGGATTAGGTTCTTTGGGAGACATATGGTGAGAGGCAGTCTCGCAGATACAACAGTCCCAGAACCGATGTCTCTCCATTATTAACTATTTTATATCATCTTTTTTTTTGTATGCTACTTTTGTGGTTTTCTTGAACAACATTTGACAACCTTTGAAAGGCAGGCTCACACTATACTCTTTCAGTTACAAGAATGCAGGGGGTTAATTTGACAATCAGAATTCTTGGTCCCCTGTTCTGCCTCTTGACTTCTGTTATGGCCTCCCTCAGTAATTGAGTAAAGACAAATAGGCCTTTTAAAGCGGGCAAAATTTATTTCTGGTGAATCCTGAATGACTTGGGTGTTAATTCTTCCTATCGGTCTTGTTTGCTTGCATTGATCCATCCAGTGGCACATGCAGAACTTCTGCTTAGACAGTGCTGCCCGTGGCAAAATGCTGGTCTGCTGACTTAATGCTGAAAGTCTCAGCTTGGTGTTAAGAATGCAGATCAAAACAAGAGATTTTCTTTTATTTCAGAAGTCCAGTGGGCGGCAACACATGATGTGGCCTTTCCAGTGGCAGCACTTATGATTGTAGCTCCCTCCCAAGAGATTCCTCCACATCAATGAGCTTCCAGGCTCTTGCAAGCTTGTACAATATGTGATGTAATTTAAGACTGAATAGGGTATTTATCAGCTGGATTGCTATCACGTTGGGGATGTTTTGATTGTTATCACAATAATTGTACATTATTTGCTGTTAAGTCATTGTGAGGACTGGAAAAGTTAAAAAAGACAAGGTGTAAATATTGTGATAGTTCTGCAGGCTGCATCTGACAAAGTATAGCATAAGAAACAGCTATAGATTTTAAATGATGAGAGCAGAAACTGCATCAAGGACAGAAGGCTCCCAGGAGACATTTAGTGGTGATTGTACATAAAAAGATGTAAAATGCAAAATAGAAAATAACAAGTGGCAGACTTGCAACATCTTGCAGGGGGCATCTCATTTCCACTCCCCCACAGTATCTCCCACTTTCCTACCTTCTTCTCTCCTTCCCACCCACCACATATTCTTCCCTGTCTTCAGTCTTTCCTTTTTCCTACCCTCCTGCAGCTTCGACCCAGGAAAACCTGGTCCAGAAGCATGCAAAGGAAAATTAAAGAATATAATTTCTCACTTTAAGAATCATTCTACAGGCCTTCAAATTCGATACAAGTATATTACTATTACTAATACCACCAGTGATGCTACTGTTACAACTACTGCTCTCAGAGGAATAATTCAATCACCAACAGGATATATAGACTAGAGGAACGTATATAGTCCCGGGCTGCAGAATCATAATCACGGATGCTTGGACAAAAGTAAAGGATGTAGGGTTAGTGGAAATGAAAATAGGAGATGAAACAGGGATGCCAGCAGTGATGGGTTTCAAATAATTTAACAACCGGTTCCAGAAGGGGACCCAACATCTGGACATGGCACACCCACCCTAATGGAGGGAGGGGGAGGGGAGGGAAGAGTGGCATGCAAGGGGAGGGGAGTGAGTGAGGGGTAGCATGCAAGGGAGGGGAATGAGGGGGAGGGGATGGGGAGGGGTAGCATGCAAGGGAAGGGGAGGGAAAGATGGCATGCAAGGGAGGGAGGGGAAGGAGACCAGGCATCTGGACATGGCCCACCCACCCTAACGGAGGGAGGGGGAGGGTGACATGCAAGGGAAGGGGAGTGAGGGAGTGAGGGATGGCATGCAAGGGAGGGAGGGGACCCGGCATCTGGACATGGCCCACCCACCCTAATGGAGGGAGGGGAGGGGAGGAATGGCATGCAAGGGAGGGGGAGGGAGTCAAATGATTTAACAACTGGTTGTTTATAAGCACCATTTTAACAACCAGTTCTGCCGAAGTGGTGCAAACCTGCTGAATCCCACCACTGGATGCCAACCTCCATGTGGGACCTGGGGATCCCCCAACCCATTCTAGAGACCAACAACAACAGCTATGCAACTTTGTTTTCCGTGCTGGTGTCAGGATAGTTACTGATATCACACCATGCTGCCAGAAGCCTATGAAGAGATGGGATAAAAATGGTAAAATAAAACAAAAACTATCAATGACGACATGTGGACTGATTTTCAGTGTCCCTTCCAAGTCCACATGTACAAGTCTGAACAGATCTTTCATCAGTGGAAAGACTAAGCTGAAAGGAATATTACAAAAGGAAAAGTGGAGAAGGATTATATATAGTGAGTGAACAAAGAGTTGTGAATCATTTTCCATATCTTTGGATAATCAGTTCCCCTGAGGTTATTTAAAACAACACTCTTCTTTGTAACTTCAGATGGAGTTCTGTTCAGCCAAACAGTTTTGGTTTTCAGAATTTTCAGGTTCAGGTTTTTTTAAAGCGACCGCATGAATGCTGGTCTCTCTGTTTATAAATCTAACTTAAGCTGCTGGTTCTTTGCTTTGAGAACTTAAATTGAAAAGTGCATAAATATCTAGTTACTTGCCAGCTATTTCTTCTACTTTGTTTCAGTCAGTCTGCAGATTTAAATCTGCAACCAATCCTGCCACAGGTTCCTTAGAAGAAGCCTGTGTGTGGGCCTGCAGGATTATATTCCGTTGCACTCTGAATATTCAGGCTAGGTATTTATATCACCTGTCACTCTCTTTCCCCTTTTATCTTCATCATTTTTTTTGCAGTTAATATATGCTGATTCATCCATTATGATCCATGGTGACACACCCTCTTCTGAGTTGTTCCTTCATTTTATGTCACACTTTTAAGACTGTTTTTTAAGTGTGGCTTTTATAATTTTAGTGTGAAATGACAAATTCCGACCTTCTCACGAAATGTTGATGTGTTCCTGCATGATCAAAGTAGCTCAAAGGTTTTTGAAACAGCTGTGTCAGGTAAATGAGCATACATAGACTTGAATTTGATCTCACTTAACATGGTCCAGAAAAATTGCTGGATCTGCAATCAGACACACATTTTCTTGGGAGTAAACCCCATTGAACTAAGTGAGTCTCCTGTGTAAACATGATTTTAAGTGCAATCCTGGGGCAGCGGGAGTATCCAGGGAGACACTGTGCTCCCTATGCTGATATATCTTGAATATATGTTGGTATAGAGCCCTGCTGGTGCTGCACCTGGCCAGCAGTGAGCATGGCAGCCCCATGGATCCCAGCCAAAACAGTACTGGCACAACCGTCTGTGCTGGTGGGGAGGGGGTTATCATGGCAGGGTACATGGACTCCTAAGCCACTCCAACCTGGGATTGCCACCCCAGAACTAATCGCATATTATGCAATCAAAAATTGCAGCCTAGTAAGTTCATAGATGCCCATGGAAAGGAAAAGGCGATGTACCCCTACATGCCCTGTCCCACCCACAAGCCCTGGAGGAGTATAGGGTGCAGCTACTAGATCCCCCTCTGCTGCATCCAATCACAGTCCACCATGCACCACATAAATTTGAGCTCGGATGCTCCGTAGCTCAGATGTTAGGGCAAGTGACATGGGGCTCTGTCTATGGTTAACACATTTAGAACACATTTTTCTATGGTGGTGCAAAATGAACAGAGAGGGCACTGAACGCTTTCATTCAGGAGCAGGGAGAAAATCTCATGGGTTTGTGACTGGCAAGTCTAGTTTCAGTACCCTTACAGGTACCTCATTCCTAGACACAAACACTGAAGGATCAACCACACAGCAGCCAATCACGTCAACTATACCCAACACAAATATATGAAAACAAATCACGTGATTTGCTGTTAGCATGACTACCCAAATAACTGTTCTCTTTATAGGTATGCCATTCCTCACATCGATATCTCTTCCTTCCTAGACTTTTGTTTCCCTTTTCCACCCCTCCCAGCATCTCTGGTTCATAGTGGTTTGGTTCAAATCCAATCTTTTTAAGAGTCAATTCCTGACCCCAAAGTAGGGGTAGAAAATAATCAAATATGGCTTGGAGCCAAAATAAAAAAATTAGGAGGCTGGATCCTAGCGCAGGTTTTTTTTGGGGGGGGGATGGGTTATATATTTTACAATTATTAACTGACAATTATAAAGAACAGCTTTCTTATGATAGTACTTGCTGAACAGGTTTTTTCCCCTAAGTTCCACCTGAAGGACTATCATAAGCTGAAGATGAAGTCAATGGTTCATTTCTTTCTGACCAGCCTTTCAGATGATTCAGAGAACTGCTAACAGGTTGAATCAAATGTCAGCCAAAATCAATAACCTGGAGGTGAAAGTGTCAATGGACTGAATCAACCTTAGTGGAAGAAACAAAGTGGCCACAGGAGACTCAGCCCACTTAGAAACTGTATCCTGCAGTTATGGATAGGTGTCATAGGTTATGAAGTTTAGAAAATAGCCTATTTCCCCAAATTGTCCAGTTTCCTCCCTGTTTGCCACAGGAATCTTTCAAGTTGTTAAAAAAACCTGTATGAAATACAGTATGAGAAAACATAGTATGGAATTTCAAAAAGCATTGGAATAACAGTATCTGATCATTTTGATGGTCAGTTCAGAAAACACTGTTCAAGGTTTCCTTAAACCTCCATTATTTCAGTGGGATGTAAATAGCCATACTTAGGATACAGGATTGCAGCGCAAATAAGCAGTAATGCTGTTCTTTTCATAATTCTATCCATATCCAGAAAGAGTCTAATGCGTTCCACAATTATTGCCCTCAGGGGATGGGGCGGTATATAAATACGATAACAAACAAACAAACAAACAAACAAATAAATAAATAAATAGCTTGTTGATCCTTTTTTGGAATCTTGTTTATTTAATTGAATCGACCCAGTCAAGATAACTTTGCTTTCAAAATGTCTTTAACAGTGTAATCCCATACAGAACTACATCTTTTCATGACCATAAGGGTAAGTCTCTTTTAAATTGCATTGTTAATTTAATCTCAGTTTGCAATCACTTCATACATCTGCAAAGAGTAAGCTCCTGCTACCCAAAGTCAAGCTGCAATAAACCTGTCATAGTCATGAGATGCAGTCTGAGAGTGAAGCTGATAGTAAGCTCTTTTCTCAGCCCAATAATCAATCTGTGCACAACCATAGCACAAGTGCTCAGTGAGTTAAGACATATGGGAGTATAGGGTAGTTGTTTCCGTCTTCTTTTCACCTAGCAATAATATCGATATCAAATTGGAGTTTGATTTTTAAAAAAGATAATATGGGCATGGTCTAAATATCCTGGGTTGAGCAAGAGAAATCCCCTGTTCCGTACAAGAATTTTGCAAGCAGGTTTACCCCGTGATATTTCCCTCCTCCAGGGGAATTCAAAATTTGCCAAATTGGTTATTCTTTTCTAAAATCCCATGGTGAGCCCGCTATCATGCAAACACCATGGGAGAAGAACCAGTTTATTTTCCCCGCCCAGCCACCTGCCCCCCGCCCCTCCACCTGCCCCCCCGATCTCCCCGCCTGACGTTCATTCAAGTTGCTACTCAAAAACAACAGCCAATCAGAACGCAGGACACCAGGGATGCTCAGATACACTTGCAATGTAAATACAGAAGTTCCAGGCTCGTGTGAAAAAAACTGGAGTATTTCCTCCCAGTCTTCACTGGATTCATTCACAAAACTGGCAGCCATCCAAAGGGAGAAACAGCATAAAACAGACCTGGATTGTAAGAAACGAGTTGTAACCAGGTATGATTGTGCCATGCGGAAATGGCCATGGACTCTTTTTTTGCCTCAACAAAGAACAAATGTTTCACTAGACTCTTGAAACTGTAATAGAACTATGTGCAGAGAACATATTGTTTTTACTACCAGCTCTAACAAATGAAAGAAAGGACATCCTCCTTTCTCTTCCTTATTTTCTACTCTGCCTGATGAGGATATGACAGGAACAAATGGTAGAGTGGGTGGGTATTGCCTGCATTTACTCACATACAAAAGATAGGTACAATTTGATACCACAGTACTGATGTCCATGGAGACAGTTTGTGCCTGCAAGCTAGGAAGTATTTTCTAGTACTGAAAATAATATTGCCACCTACATAGGGCATTATAAGTTGAATTTCCATACAGTGTGCCTCTTTTTTTTGTTTATCTACTTTATTTCCAAGAGCTTCAAACAGTTTACCACTCACTAAATAATTTAATAATGAACCATATAGAACACTTTTTTAAATTTAGAAATTTTAAACCAATAGCCAAAAGGAGAAATAAATATAATCCATTTCCCTGAAGTTAATGTATTAAAAAAAACCTGGTTTGTTTTGGTTCATGAAAGCCTTTCTTAGCAAACTGTTGTTTTAAAAAATTACAGTGCCTACCAAAGTATGCAAGTCAGGGTTTTAGTGATCCTTCTCAGGAAGAGAGTTTTATAATTGTATGGTTGACCCAAAGAATGCTTCACAACAAATTAATTTGTAACTTGGTACATAGGTGACAATTTTAACAATTAGATCACAGCAAGTTTAAATACCTGAAGTGTTCACATGGGAAGAGTGCTTTAGATTAAATAGATCATCAGCTTATGCACCAACTTAATATTACAAATGGTCTTGACTAGTGTCCTTGGGAAGGCAGAAAGACACATATATCTATGGCAATTTAACTATTTCCATGTTCTAGTCTCAGTTATAATCAAGCTGTATGATACTCTTGAACAGCCAGCTTGTAGAATTAGAGAGATCTCAACATCAGACTGTGTCAGACGTTCCACAGGTAAGTTTGACCAATGAGATGCCTTCGGTCAAGTTATCTCCCTCAGCCTCCAGTCAAAGCCCTGGTCTGTCTTCCTCTGTTTTTCTCTGCCTCTGTTTCTTGCCTTCCTTGCCTTCTACCTCTCTCAATCTCCTCCTCCTTTTTTCCTTGTTCTTTCTGGACAGTGAACTGGTAGGGCTGGAGGGCCAACATCTAACACTGAACTTGGTGTTTCTGGTGCTCCAGCACCCATGAGCCAGGGGTTCATGGTCCCTGATCAGCAGAAACTGATGGCAGATAATTATGATACTACCAGTAAGCAGAAAAGGTGGCCATTTATGACTGAAAAGCTTTGCCTGAATCATGAAGTGAAAATCTATCTGTAAAGGTGGAAGGCCATCCTCCAGCCCGCTGCAGGGCTGCCGCCATTGGGAACAGGTCGACTGGAGGGCCTTTGAAGTGGTGCTGCTGTGTCTGCTGTAGTGCCCCAGCCAAGCCCTTTATTGTCTCCTGTTCGCCCTGCTGCTGGCTCTCTTACTGCTTTGGCTCCTTCACAAGTAGGAGAAGTGGTTTCTGGCTGTTGCTTGTGCTGGCAGAGCTGACACCCCTCCTTCTTTTCCTTCAGAGCAATCCAACACACAGTGTACTGTAACCTGCTGGGTCAGTCCACTGAACAAACACAGCTGTTCAGAACTGCTTCATCTGACTGATTCAGCAAAAACCAGGCTGTGCCATTGAATCAGGCATCTATATTACAAAAACCATATCAGTTTAATCACTTGAAAAGATAACTGTTCTCTTATCGTTTTCCCAATTTGGGAAACAAGCTACTAAAAATCTGACAATAGTGACCTACTTCAAAGGCCTATTAGCTGTTTGCTGTCAAATATGCTTGGTAGGCATATTATATGATCATAAACCAAGGAGCATCCTCCACAACAATGAACAGAATAAATCATTATGGTTACATGATGACCTCATATACCAAGGCTTTTTACAGCCGGGCAAATCCTCTTTGCTTCTTCTAGGCTAAGTTATGGGAAAAAACAGGTAGTATTTCTCCTTCTCTTGCAAGCAAAGTATTTATTCATATGGAAACAGATTCCAGATGTTTTTGAAGATACTATATTCACAAGAAAAAGAAAAGAGAAAGAGATGCTTTGTGAAACTCATCAGGAAGAGTGAGCCCATGCAATGTTACTGCGTTCCAATAAATAAATAACCCGATTCGCTTTAATATTTTTGACTCATTGAACATTTATTGGAACACAATATGAATGTTACAGGTTTCTTGCCTTATGTACAATGTTTATGAGATCTTATACAATGTTTATGAGAATTTGTTACTAAGTAATGTCCCATTACACTTCTTAGGTTATTTATCAGGGCACTTGTTTGGTAGCATTTCTTACCAGCTAGGCTTCAATGGAATGACATATATCTGTTTGGGATTTGACTGAAAACTATAACAAACAACAGTCAGTTCTCATTAGCAGAGAAAGCAATATGCGAGATGAATTTGTATTAAAAAAAAATCCCTCAATATTAATGGCAAAAGACTAGAGATGCTCTGCAGCAAAATCTGCCATGAAATGTTTTGAAACTATGCCCGGTATCCTCAATTTTACCTTCTGTAAACTACATTTATGTCATTGAACATGCAAGTACATTCTTTGTCTGGTGGTTTATGATAGAAAGTCATGTTATTTTTATGCCTCCTCAGTGGTGTTACATATTGGAAAGGATATTAGAAAAGCAATTTGCTTTAAAGGATAGGAATTAGAAATTAATTTTCTACTTCTTCTTCCCTTTCTGCCAATCACAGAACCGAAGCTCAAATCAAGTATATCTTTCAGGCAAAGTGTTGTGCTGTTAAAAACAAACCGTTTATCTGTGCTTATGTATGTTATTGATGCTTCCTCATCTTTTCTCTTAGTTGGTTATTTTAGTTGTGGCGTTGTATATGCAATGAAACACTGCCTGATGCTCCTTGGTTTATTGCTCAGGTCATAATAGCTTTTTGTAAATGGAATTACTCTGAATGAAAGTACAGATGAATGGAAATAAAAGCACAGTGTTTTATTGGGCACTTCATGATAAGGCCTTATAATTTAGGATGTAAGGAATTACAGCCGGGAATCAGAAATAAAAGAAGTTTAGGATTTTTAATATCGTGAGTCAATGAAATTTAGATGCTAAAATGCAAGAGAGAAGGTGGCAGTGTGGACTTCTTATCAATATACAGTCATTATCAGGCCTATATGATATTGCACTGCTGAAATAATGTAGCCCCTTGATAACCAAGCAGAGGAAAGCACAGCAAGAGAGGTATGGAAGGAGCAGGTTCTGCTGACCAAGAATCATAGGCATGATTTGGAGGATATTTGGAAGTGTCCAAAAGGCATAAGAAGGGGAGGAGACATCAAACATGACAAACCTTGCACTCTCCTTATAGAAACAGGTAGTAGAAAATATAAAACTAAACTGAGGGATGGGCTGTTCTTGATATACTCAGATAAAAACATATTCAGGACTGAAAATAGAGTGGATGTGAAACATGTTTATAGATAGAAAAATCAAGAAAGTAGAGACCTGAAAGAAGGTATATTTCTTCTGAAGAAAACCACACTTTAGTTATTCAGCTTTTGCTGGTAGAAATTGTTTCCCTTTTAGAAACTTGCATCAGGTCAACTGATGAATGCTGATAAAGCTGCTCCTAAGAAAACACTCTGGGATGACTCCATTTGATCTCTTTTCTATTCATCTTTCTTATGTAACTAGTGTAGTTTTAAGATATTATGTAATTTTTGCTAGGCACTTTTGACTAAAGAGGTTGTGTATGGAACTTAATGGAAACATACCACCAGTTGCCACTCAATAAAATTTTGCTATGTTGTTCTGGGGTCACGCTAAGAAATTCTTTCATGAACATTTTATAGATACACATAGTCTCTCCATTGTGGGCTGAAGAATATATTGTGTGGACCCATTTCTTTTCTTCCAGATTCCGTACTAATTGCAAATGATCTCACTGACCATGCTCAGATGTTTTCTGCACGTATGCAGCTGGGTGACTTTGTTACACCATGACAGTGCAGGAGGCTACTGTACATTTATGGAGAGGTTTTAATGAAAATTCCATCACAATGAAAGTCCAAAGATTAAAGTTCCTTTCCTGATACGGTGTAGTGAATAGCATGTTCACTTGGTGCCCTCAATTGGAGTTTTATATTGTTTTGTGGCTGCAAGAGATCAGTAACATAACAGCATCCTTTTCATGTCTTACTTTTTTTTTAGACAGAGATTTCCACCACAATCTGTGTACCCACAGCTGATAACGGACATGGATCTGCTATACACATATGTTGTAAAATATTAGAATTGCTCTTCTTCCAGAAAACTAGCACCAATACAGCTGGCAAGCTTGTATGTTTTGATGGGTCACGAGTTGTGCAGCTATACTCTATATTTATCTACTGTTATATAGAATTAAAGTTGTAAGGGACCACCAGGGTCATCTTGCAATAAATACACAACTATACCCTTTCCAAGAACTAAGTGGAATTGTAACTTCATCCACCATGTGATGGACCATCTTTGTTTCAGAATGCTCTGCTTGGGTCCTACCTAGTTCTGTTACAATCCAAGTGGAGCATTCTAAAACAAAAATGGTCCAGCATATGGTGAATGAAGTTACAATTCCACTTAGTTCTTTTTGTTGTACATCCCGGCACACCCCCAGTAATCCCTGCTCCATTGCAAAACAAACAAAAGAGAACCTCTTGAAAGAATAAGCCATGATCCAACCCTCCCACACCTTTCCTGATGACACCATCTATGTAGCCAGTCATTTATTTTTAGTATTCTTGTTTCTGTTCCTAAGCCACAATATTCAACAGGAAGAATTGATGAAAACATAACCTGTGCTTCCAGGTCTGGTTCTTGCCCTGTGTATGCCCACTAGCCAAATTGTATTTCCAGTTTTCTTATGTACACTGCTCTCTGAGTATGCCATGGAAGGCTGGCAGGGTGGTGGAGAGGTAATCAGAAAGCACTTCTATATATGATAGCATGTTGTAGAAGGAACTGTGTATTCGATGGGCCACTGAATTGTTTTATATAACTATGTTTGAACTCATATTTTAAAATAATTCTTAACTTCACTTTAAGAAACCCAAACTTTGACATGTAGTTTTAGATCTTAAGCTTTTTTGAGAGATTCTGTTGTATCCAGGCTTGTTAAATGACACTTGATGCTGAAATACAAGCAGAATTATATTCTCATTGTGCTGATTTGCTCAGTTTGATCTCAAGCAAAGCCAAGGTGGACATAAGAGGGTTTTTCCCCCCACAACAATACTTCCTAAATGAAAAATATCAGGCAATTCCTCATTCTATTTTGGATAAACTTACTTTCCTAAAAACAACATTAAAGAAAATTTCAGTTAAACCTGTTTAGTAATATTCTACCTCCATGGTGGCCTTGGGTAACACAATCTTTTACAAAATCTAATGTCTCTTTCTTTTGACCCCCAATATTATTATTCTTCTACAAAGAATATCCACCTATGCAGTAATAATGTGCACCTGTGTCCTTCATAGCAAACAGTTTCCTTTGTGGGCCCATCTAACTCTGTTTGCATCACCCGCTCTATTATTACATGCTTTATTTATCTGTTCAGCAATCATATTACCATTGTGTCAAGAGTCCAGCTTCTGTAATCATGACAGGCCCTTGTGATGGCAACATAAACGCAGTGGTGCCTTTCCTAGCTCCCCCCAGGCTTTGGCAAATATGTGTGCTAGCTTTTCATGCATTGGGTCAACACAGTTTTTGCAGTCTAAAGCTTACCAGACCTCAAAGAGAAACAGCAGAGGAACTATTTTTCATTTCAGTTAGGGAAGAGGAGACAAAATTCTCAGCAGTGTTTAAAGAATTGCTCTTGGCTGCATTCAAGGTTTAAATTGCCAAAAACCACACATGTTTTAAGAGCATTATCAAGCAGTAATCCCTTTGTTTACACAAAAGGATTTGTGCCTTTGTCATGCTCGCCTAGGACAAGAGCCCATTTAGTTGACAACTTTAGGCTGAGAGTATTAACTAGAAAGACAGGTACTCCTGGGGGTTAGTCACATGAAGGTCTACTTCATGAAACATGAAAGGGAGGGAGACAACATCATCATCTTATATTTTACCTGGCAAGTTGGTCAAATCTTTGGATACTTAAATCCAATGACTGCAGCTGTACAGTGGGCAAGCCAGATGCTTCTACAAACTTGAACGATGCCCTGCCAGTCACAGGCTTTCAACCTAACCTACCTCCCATGGATTTTGTGCAGAGAAAAAGGAAGAAAGAAAAACAACATATGCTGATTTGCTCCCTTTTGTGGAGAAAGGTGGGGACAATAAATAATAAATATATCTGAAGATAGGAGGCAGATAAAAGGTAGCTTGTGAATGGCTGAGAAGGAGAGGAGGAAGCACAGAAGGGAAAAAGGATATATAGTTTGCTAGAAGGAGGAAAAGAGGAAATAGTACGGGGAAGGCGATGCAGGGAAAAGCACGGTGTCCCTCATAAATCCACTGGGCCATAGTTTTGCTAGGGAGACACTGCTGGGGGAGGTAGAGTCTGTGGACCGAGTGACAGCTAAATGTAGGTTAGCTGTTGGGTGGGAAGGAGGAAAAGGGGACAAACTTCAGGAGCTTTCAGGAAAGATGTCATAGTGAGGGAGAGGAAAACTAAATGCCCGCCATAAGATCTTGCAGGCCCTCCACTTGTTTTTAGATATTTATTGCAAAGCAATCTTACTTCTCTGCGTGTAATGAAATCTTTTTCCAGCCCCTTCTGCTTAGGAAAATGCTTCCTTGGCAATGGGGAGAGTATTTCAGGAGTGGGCTTACTTGTGCAAAATAGATAAGATGTCCTATTAAGACACTGTTATTAGTTTAATTTATATTTGTTATTTTTGCTTTATGGGCACTTTCACACATGCAGAATAATGCACTTTCAATCCACTTTCACAAGTGTTTGCAAGTGGATTTTGCTATTTTGTACAGTAAATTCCAGCTGCAGAGTGCATTGAAAGTTGATTGCATGTGCAAAAGTGCCCTATCTTCTAACCAAGGTTCTCAGAGGCTACATAATCTAGACATATAATTCAGTAGTGTTTTCCAAATGACCAGACAAAAAGTGAAGGCTGCTGGGCAGTGTAGTCCTCAGCCATGCAGGAGACTTCAACCTCCTACTGGAGGGGGAAGGACTACACTTTCTTTTATTTGCCCTCACACTTCAACATTGTTACTAATTTACTTTCTGTCCCCCTTTCTCCCTAATAGGGATCTAAAACAGCTTTTATGTTTCTCCAGTTCTCCACTTTATCATCAAAACAACCCTGTTGTGTATACTAAATTGAAAGAGAGAAAAAGAGATTGGCCCAAGGTTAGCCAGAAAGTTTTCACAGCGGAGTGGGGATTTGAACTTGCTTCTTCCAGATTGTAGTCAGATACTCTAACCACTACACATACTGGCTCTTAGCTTTCCCTCTGGCAGCCTCTCCTTGAGAAAAATCTGCCCAAGTTTTAAATTCATGCAGTAGCAAGCAGCCGAGATGATTTGTGTAGTTACGGCTGCCTGACCTGGCCAAGTCTCACAAATTGTGCAGAGACCGCTGCTGCTGGATTGAGGCAAGCTGTTTGGCATCAAGTCATCTGGTAGCCACAAAGAGAATGAGATATATTGATTCTGTAAAATTGTGTTCATAACAAAGAAGTTGAATGCAGTTGTTCCTTCCTTCCTGTCTCCCTCCCTCCCACCCTTCCCCAAACAATAAAAAGATTGTCAATTGTTTTAGATCCCATAAAATCTGCTCGCCAAAGCAGCCATTTTCTTCAGGGGAACGTCTGGGGATCAGTTGTAATTCCAGGAAATTTCCAGGCCCACCTAATTTCAGTATTTTGTGCTAATTCCATCTCTGGTGCTGCGGTCTAACAAAGGCTAAACAATCTGTACAGAGAAAAGCAACTGGCATAATTTACAATCCAGGCCAACTCTAAACATGATTGTTCCCCAGATTCTTTCCCATCCTCAAATATGCAAGTTTTTCTTTTTACTGCAGGTATTTTATAAACTCAGTTCATGTATATAAATTTCCAGTCTTCATAGACCAGCTTCTATTATTTATCATATTTTGCAACCATTAGCAATCAGCCATTAGCTCAGGAAAAAAAATGTTACTGTGACATTTATATCTTTCAGATCATTAATAAAAATAACAAATAATTTCCAGCCTTGACAGTCATCTTTGCAGTCTCCCTTTTGATGCTTCCTTTCAACCTTGTACATTGTTTATTATTTATACCGTTGTAGAGGCTTTCTGAAGTCAATTTTTCATAAACTTAATAACAATAATGGCACTTGAATGTTCCTCTTAAGATTTCAAAAGACAGTCAGCCCACTGTTTCAAGAAAATCTAAATATATTATGTATGCATTACTCTACACCTCCATTAATGTTGCAGGTAGATCTAACAAGCAGCAAAAACTTCAGGATGAGATTCACTCTTCAGAAATTCTATTGCATGTGGTTATGGCTGATTCCGCATGGGTCAAAAACAGCGGTGTGAAAATGGCGTGAAAACAGTATAAACCCTTTTACACCGTTTTAAACTCTTTAACACCGTTTTAACACTGCTGTTTTTGGCCCGTGCGGAATCAGCCTATGTGAACTGAGATCTAGCAACAGTAAGGCTGCCTAACCCAGGCAGTTATTTGGGAGTAAGTCCTGCTGAACTGTGAAGCTTGTTCCTACATGTTGATTGGGATTGTAATTGTCAGGCTTAGCGCTTCGTCTTTCAGAATTACTACAGTATTCCAGTTTTCTCCAGTGAACCATGACTTTTCAAAACTAATTAACAGCATGGCTAAGCATATTTGCAAGAACCTAGAAAATGTTTTGTCCAGACATAATCATTTTTATGTCTGTATTACACATACCCTAACACCTGGGAACTGTGTTTTACAATCTCTAGTTTTCCTAACTGGGACAAAGCTATGATTCTTACCCTGGGAACTTAGTACCACAGCATTTTGAGCAGTGCAGTCTAATTTTTAAGTTGAAATTGAAGACACGTGTACATAGTGAAGTCAGTCATTTTGTTTTGAGCTATTTATTTCTTTTACCTACTCTAATAAATGGACTTTCTTCCCAGTTTAATGTTTCTCTCTTGATTTTGTTTGAAAGTTTCTTCTCAAATCAACTTCAATTAAATACTGGAACAAAAGAACATGAACCTAAAAGAATTTCAGGGTTTCCAAAGGTTAGTACATTTCCAAATGTGCAAAGTTAACTTCCTTTTCAGGGAAGTGCTGAATCTGATTAATTATGTGCTACATGTGAAACTTGAATACTGGTTGGCAATCACAGATCTTTCTTGGGTAAACTGTGTTACAACAATGTAGGATGCAGGGAAAATATACTATGTGATTTCTAACCCACTAGTGACACTGCTAAATAAAACAGAAATCCAGTGATACCTTATTAACAATATTTATTCCTGCATGAGCTTTCATGAGTCACCGAGTTCACCTCCTCAGATGCATTTTCTGCTGGCAGCATAAGGACCTACAATATAACTTTGTTTATTAAACCCATTTGGATGATTTTCTGCTGCTAAAGCCTAAATACTGTTTTGAACATTTCCTCTGGAACTGATGCTGGGTCAACACTCCATCTCCTCACCTAACTATTTCAGTATCCAACTTCAATTTCCAACTAACATCTTCATAAATATCAAGGATCCTTTTAAACCTAAGATACTGGTAATATCTACTGTCTTTTTTTTTTAAAAAAATCAGCTGATGCATGTTGCTGGACAAACCAATCTATCTTGCAGGCAATTCTAGCACTATTCCCATGTAAAAATGTAATCACAATATTAAGGCATTGTAGTATCTTCTCTTTGTCTGTTCTGCTGAAAAAAACATAAAACTAAACTTTGTTTTTTTAAAAAACCCTAGGCTCCCTTCTCATATTTTGTATCATGTAGCTAAAGCTTTAGGGCTGCTTTACACATTAAGTTGGGGTAAATGTGTTTTTCTGTTTGACAACATACCTCTCCCATACAGACTTAGCCACAGTTGTCCATGGAATGGTCACCTCCAGGCTTGACAATTGTGCCCTGGCCTGCCTTTGACTGTGATCCGGAAGCTAAAACTTGTGCAACATGAGGCGGCCAGACCTCTTACAGGGATGTCCAGCTGGGACCGGATTCCTCCGGTCCTGTACCATCTTCATTAGCTGCTGATCGAGATCGGGTCATATTCAAGGTGCTGGTTTTAACCTTTAAGGCTATAAGTGGCCTTGGGCCTACATACTTGAGGGTCCGCATCTCCCCATATTGCCCCATTACGACCTTCTGCTCCTTGGAGGATTTCCTACTAGAGGTCCCTGGCCGGAAACATGTTCGGCTGGCCTCTACTAGGGCCAGGACCTTTACAGTCCTGGCCCCCTCTGGTGGAACAGGCTCCCTAAAGAGACCAGGGCCCTGCGAGACTTGACGGGCTTTTGCAGGACCTGCAAAGTGGACCTGTTCCGCCAGGCATTTGGCCAACCGAGCTGAAGTATGTTCTATCATGCTGGCCCCCAGTGGGCTTGGGAGAGGGTTTTTATTGCCATTTGTGTATTAGTTTTAATATTGTATAGTAGGTTTTAATTACTGTTATATTTTAATGTTGTATATCACCCTGAGCCTTTTGGGGAAGGGCAACTAATAAATTGAAAAATAAAATAAAAAATAAGAATAAACATGCCATAGGAAACCATCAACCAATCAGGAGTTTCACATATATCCTTAGTACACATATATTTAAATATGCATTTCTAAATACCAGAACATATGTGTTAGATCTTAACTTCCACAAAAAACCCCTTCCACAAAATAATGGAAGGAAATTGATGTTTTCCACTTCTCCCCACTACCATCTCTTCTGCACTACCCTTGCTCTTGTGTGAGCAAAATAAGCAAGAGAGAGGTACTTCTGTCTGGTTTCCCTTCCTCTTGTAGACTATCATTTTGAATGCCATGTTGTTCCTTGAGCCTCAGCAAAAAGGTTTCAAGGACTGGAGATGGATGGGGTAAGAGGAAGGCAGAGAAGATCTGCTTCCATTAACTCCTTCCTTTTGTTTGTGGGAGTTACGATCTGATGCTTTTTAGCATGTACCAAAGTGATCATGCTAAAAAAAAGTTACACATTAAATAGTTCTTCAACAGAATATGAAGCACACATAATTGGAAGTGATTTACTAGGAGTAAATTCCTGTAATTCCTCATTTGTTTGGACTTGGACTACAGAATGCCTTCAATGTTTATTGTTAAAATATGAAATAAATTCATCGTTGGTTAAAAAAATCCTTTGCACTTGATTATTCTCACTACTCCTTGCCCTCTCAACCTCTTCTGGTATGTTTCTGTAGAGATCTTCTGTGTTCCCACTAAGCTAGACAAGAGTCATAAATCAAAATTATCAGCATCGGTTGTTGGTTTTTTTGTTCTTGTGTGGGAGTTAAGATGTGTGTTTTTCCATTGCACCATTCAGTGTCAATACTGTAGGCGTTCTCCCTTAATTGTTTGTTAAGCACTTTAGGAGCAAACATAATGTAAATCCATTGAAAGGAAAAGGTAATAAAAGATCTAACAATATCATCAGATGCCCCCAACCTTCCATCAGAAAACAAGGCCATGCCTGTTCATGAGCAGACAGGGCTTAGGGCTGCCAGCCTCCCACTGTGGCAACAGCCCTCCTACAACCTTTGCTGCCCACAAAGCAACCCAGAAGTGATAGCAGGTAGCCCTAGGAATCACTAAACATTCATTGGTTTTATGGAAGTGACATCATGGTACAGATGATGATGCACCAGCCCATCTTCCTGCCCCAAATCTCCCACCAGTTGACAAGCATTTCCGCACGGCCAAATAACAGCGTCTTAGAAACGGAAAAAACACCATCCCTAGGATGCTGTTCACACAGGAGATGTTACTGCATTGCAGCAGCGTCGTCCTGGCCATGCGCCGCTTTAAACCTCACTAAACCAAAGAGGTTTTTGCAAAGCGGCACCTTCGGGCCAGCGTTGTGCGAACAGCACCAGTGTGAGGACGCCGCTTTCAGCCCCTCCAGTGTGTGCAAGGGACTTACCTTGCTGTCCTGTCCAGATCCGGGCAGCTGCAAAGACACGCCCATGCTTCCCTCTGACCCATGGGGGTCGGAGGACAGCGTGGACGTGTCTGTGCAGCCACTCGGAGCTGAACAAGACGGCAAGGTAAGTCCCTTGCACACACCCTGGGCTTCATTTAAGCCAGTGAGACGCCGCTACCGCTGGCTGTGCGGAAACAGCCCATCAGACCTATGGATGAACACTAAAAATTCCACAAACTAAAAGCAGAAACTAAAACTGAATACAAGCAAGTTGCTCCAGATGAAATAAACAGTGAAACACGTCATTGAAACACATATGTGCACATTAATACCATACAGAAGACAATGGTCCCATGTTGCAGGTAGGAAAACACTGAAGCACAGCAATATATCAGACATGGAATTTGTAGCACAGAATTCCTGAACAACAATAATTAAGAGTAATAAGGCACCTCTGGTCATAGGGAGAATGTTTTTTCTTAACCCCTGAACGGCTGTATCTCTCCCACTCCCCACTCCCACCCACCCCTCGGTTCTGGAATTAAGGAGCAGAGCTTACAGTTATGGCTCCCACACAAATAGTTCCAGGAGCCATTTACAAATTAAAAAATAACCCAACCAAACATCAAACACCTGCTTCCATCTTTTCTATTCTGGTTGGGCCTGATCTACTGATTCCATTGCGGGCCCTGCCTATTCCCTCCCTTTCTTTTGGCCTTAGATCGGGCGCCTGTTTTAAACAACTTTTGTTTTAAGAAAAAACTTTTGTTGTTTTAATCTATATTTGTTGTTTATAATTGCTGCATAGGTTTTAAGGGGTTTAAGTTTTATGTTGTTGATTTGCTGTTCGCTAGAACAGCCGTACTGTGAGCCGCCTCGAGCCCTTCGGGGATAAGGCGGCCTATAAGTCTAATTAATAAAATAAATAAATAAATAAATACCTCCCCCTGCCGACCAGCACCAGGATCTCGCCCTCACGCTCCCCTATCCTCGTTGTCCAGTTGTCTTATCAAAGAAATAAGAAAGAAAAGAGTATCTCATAAAACTGGAGATTATTTCCCACAAACCTATATTGTGTTGTTCAAAAACTGACAGGCGTGGCAGCAAAATTACAAAAAAGCAAGCTCTGCTTGTGCTAATAAAATATTTGAAATTGGCTCTGCCATTAACTATGAATAGCATATGGCTATGCTAAATTTTGTTCTGACCGGATTAATTCAGGCCAGCCTGATCTTATTAGATTTTGGAGGCTAAGCAGGGTTTGCCCTGGTTAGTATTTGGATGGGAGACCACCCACAAAATCCAGGGTTGCTGTGCAGAGGGATGTATGGGATCACTATAAGTGGGCTGGGACTTGATGGCAGAAAAAATAATGCTAAATTTATAATGACTTTATCTTATGAGCTACTGATTCCAATGCTGATGAGCTCTGATGTAAGTCCTTTTTTCTCAGGGATGAATTTTACCTGGAGCACAAATAGGGCCACCCAACACAAGTTACTTACCTGGACAACCAAGGCTTGGGTAAAAACTTTTCCACAGATAACCCCATTCTCCCTTTCTCTTTTTCAAACACACAAGCATGGAGTCTGCTATTCCTTCTTTAGGGACAGAACACTGCAATTATATGTTTAGCTCAAAGGTAAAGGTAGTCCCCTATGCAGGCACTAGGTTACTGCAGACTCATGTTTACTAGGCAGCCTATGTTTATGGCGTGATTTGGCATTGCCTTCCCCAGTCATCTACACATTATTCCCAGCAAGCTGGGTTCTCATTTTCCTCATCTTGGAAGAATAGGAGGCTGAGTCAACCTTGAGTCAGCTACCTGAAACTGACTTCTGTTGGGATCAGATTCAGGTTGTGAGAAAATGTTTACCACTCTGAGCCATGGGGCTCTGATGTATAACTTACCAATGTATACATATCACAGCATTGTACAATTCTCCACCCCTTATCCAAAACACTACCAGATAAGGTTTCTGGAGGTGGGGACAATCCCCAGTTAAGTCATAGCTATGAAAAGGAAAGGGAAGGAAAGGTAAATACACGTCCTTCCTGGACCCTTTCCTCCACCCTTTCTTTTATTCCTCTGTTGCAAAATTCTTGCTGTTCTATCTATCTATCTATCTATCTATCTATCTATCTATCTATCTATCTATCTATCTATCTATCTATCTATCTATCTATCTATCTATCTATCTATCTATCTATCTATCTATCTATCTATCTATCTATCTATCTATCTATCTATCTATCTATCTATCTATCTATCTATCTATCTATCTATCTATCTATCTATCTATTTATGCTTATAACACTTATAACTTTTAAAACATTTGTAGCATAAACTTTACCTATCTGTGGTGACCTACTGTTTAATTCATATAAAGAATTTTTCACAAAAGTATTGCTGAAATAATTGTAAACTTCTCTCCTAATTTTGGGGGGCGGGGAAGAGATGGAGCCTTCTAATTCACAAATATTTGAGTCACAGTGAAATCAGGTATTTTTAAGGTCCTTTTAGATTTTCCATAGCCTTGCTTGTGTTTCCATTTTGAAAAACAGCCCAAGCAGCTACTATCTCTGCCCTATTTACATTTTTATAATACACAAGAAGAGTGGATTACTTCATGGCATAAAACCTAAGACAGGTATTCCTGGGTTTCCTTATGGCACCCTTTCTTTGCATGCTGCCAATCTGAAAAAGGAATTTTGGAAGAAATTCCATTAGTATAGTTACTGTATATTAATGCCACCCTAGGAATGCAATAAATTGTCAGCAAGACTTCTGAATAATACATTTTCCCTCACATTAAAAGTGACAGGGTTTATAAAAGCCCATTTTATTTAAATGCATGTCATTACATTTAAACAAATGACTCCTCGAAGCAAAATTCTCTATGAAATGAAATACACATGACTTTCTAATAAAAAATGAACAAGAAAATCTACGTGAACTCATGAGTGAAAGACTTCCAGGAAGAAACAAATCCATAGGTACAAACACAACCTTTCTATCCCAACTGTATCTGTGTCTGTGCATTAATGTATTACCCTTGTAATACAGAAGCCTCTGTCTGTAAAAAGATAGAAGTGAACAGATTTTAACCATTTGCCTAGTATCTGCTGCTTATTTTCCATTAGATTGTGAAAAATGTGCCAGTTGTGGGAAATAAAATCCCCAGCTTGAAGTTTTTTAAAATATGAAAACCCAATAAGATATTATAATAATCAACGTGTGAAAACTGTAACAACCAAGCTTTCATTAGCTCCAGTGAGTCTGACGGCCTCTGATTGAAAAGATTATGCCAGAAGACGTTTATTTGCAGTAACTTTTACACAGAAGCTCCAGTTGGACTGAACTCCCACTAAAATTAAAAATTCTCCACTGTATCATCCTACACACACTCTTCTAAGCACACTGACTTCCAGAGGCATACCAAGGGGAAATGGCGCCCTGAGACAAATTGTCTCCAGGCACCGCTCCCAGGGCTCCACCTCCCTACTGCTACCCGCCTTGAAAGATGTAACTCCATTTAGGATTGAACTATCAATTAAGCATGACTTGCAATTAACTTGTCCCCTTTTATTCATGGGGCTTAAGTATGAACTTTTACCCAAATCACAGGCAGATCTTTTTTGACATAAGGTATGCTAATGAATGTTTTAGGTAAACCACTTATCATTTGGCAGTTTAGGGAAAAATAATTAAACTGTTCATTTCAAAAATCTAAAATCTGGCCTTTCTTCGTGTTTTCTCTCTTTTGCACACTAGGTGTTACTCCTGCTAACACACAGGATTGGA
Organism: Sphaerodactylus townsendi; assembly: GCF_021028975.2. NCBI lineage: Eukaryota > Metazoa > Chordata > Lepidosauria > Squamata > Sphaerodactylidae > Sphaerodactylus > Sphaerodactylus townsendi. The sequence continues at coordinate 143,553,726 of NC_059425.1, forward strand.
GAATTGGTTGAACTGATACATAACCTCAGTGTATATCTTCTGTGATGGCTAGGAATAAAAAAATGAGAGTTTACAGTAAATCTATAGACTATGTGAAAAAAAATGCTGAGCTGAGTGTTTGTAATACCAACTTGCTTCCCTCCCCCCAGTCCAGGCCCCAGTAGCCATGAGACATATGTACTGTTAGCATTATTGCTGGGGAGGAAATATATTCTGGAACAAAGACATCTCTACATTCATCACTGAAATGCTGACATTTCCCCTCATGGTAAGAAAAATTATAACTTGCCAAGCCATCCCTCTCTGCTTTTCTCCAGTACATTTAAAACTATACAACTGAAAGTGATCATAAACTCTTTTTTTTGGACAACAGCTAAGTGATACTAAATAATTCAGTTTATTCCTTCTGTATTCCCATAGCCAAAGAGTGTCTTTGCCTTTTTTATTAGAAACATTTTTTTTAAAAAAAATACTTATTAATTCCAAACAGATAAGGGGAGCTGATATAGAATAGATTTGGAATATTCAGCATAGCAGCTTACGGGCCACATGGAAAATCCAAGACAAGACATCCTCTGGTGTTTTTCTATTTTCCCTGATGACTTGGAGGCTGCCAAAGCAACATTCTGGAGCCCTACTGAAGGAAGAGAGCAACAGGGATGGAGAAAGAGTCTGAGGCTTCATTTGTCTCCTACTTTCCCTATCCAATGGAGGAGGGGGACCAGGCTGTCCGCTTTTGGGGTTGTCACTTTCACCAGAAAAGTACCACCTTCTAGATAACCAGATGAGAGTGAGACAGGAGTGTCCCTCAGGCTCAAATTACAATAAAAAATGGAGAACAATGTGGGGCCTTAATGCTCGCCTCCCTATTGAAGAAAAGCATTACAAGAGTCCAAATTTTGTATTCCAATTACAAACCTCAGAAGCACCACTATCCATATTGGAAACCTGTAATTTGAAAGAAAGTTATTGATATGCATTTAATACCCATCCATGTAACGGAGATAATGGTGATGGAAATACAGCACAATTTCCATAACATTATATTACTATCTCCTACAGTCTCAAGAACTATCATTACAGTTAATATAATCTGCATTCTCAATCGGCATGGTATAGTGGTTAAGAGTAGTGGACTCTCATCTGTAGAGCCAGGTTTGATTCCTCACTCTTCCACAGGAAGCCTGCTGGGTGACCTTGGGCTAGTCATGGTTCTCTCAGAGCCCTTTCAGCTCCACCTGCCTCACAAGGTGCCTGTTGGGGGGTGGGGAGGGCAATAGAAGGTGATTGTAAGTCACTTTGAGACTCCTTAAGGAAGAGAAGAATTGGGTATGAAAACCTACTCTTGTTCTTAATTCTGATTCCCAACAATTACCAAGTTTAAGCACGTTGTTGAATTTTGTTTATATTCCTCCCTCCCTTTCACTGTCTCTCTCTTCCATCTCAGTTGCGTTGAACATGTGCAGAGTAACAACATGGTGGGCGTGACTGCACTGGCCCCACCTCCTGCCTCTTTGGTTTCCCAGCTCATCCCTACTGTAAAGACTGTTTGCTCCGGGCTTCTATGCTGCCCTGCCCTGCAGGACTGGAGAATGGGGGAACTGTGCCTGGGACATGCATGCACCCTGCGCCCATCATGCACCCATGCACCTCCCACCCCAACCATGCCTTGGCCGTGCCCTTGCACTGGTGCACGCCCAGGGCAAGAGGCCTCCCCCCCCCGCTCCCTGGGCACTACGCATTTAATAAGGGGCAAGAAATTCTGTGAAGTCCCACATAAACTTATTCTGCTATAAAATCAATAATATTATTATTACCTAAATAACATTTATGAAATTTTGCAAAAAAAAGTTGAAGGAGCTACATGCAACTTCTCCCTCATGCCAGAGTCAAGAGATTATCTAGCATTTCAAAGATATAACCCAGCCAAGCAAGCACAATCTCCCAATAAGAGCAGGCTTTGTCAAGCCCCCTTCATGCATATAAACAAATGACAAGAAAAGGGGTAGAATTCACAACCTACCAGTGTAAGGAGATTCTATGTTTACCCTCCCTTTCCTCTCAAGAAGATGACAGCCATAAAAGATAACTGCCCTGCCCACATGGCAAAATTTGTAGAGGGAATCCTTTCAAGCACAGCAATTTACATGCAATCCCCTACTATGGTTGACAATCTATGGAAAGCGTTACACTTTTTATTAGTAAACCCGATTAACCTGTAATTCATACTAATCATACTAATGACAGCAATTTTTCGTACTCTGACTCTTAGTTATACTTTTTTTTAGTACAAGGTAAATAGTCTGGGCAGTATCAGAAAACACTAATCAGAAAATACTTCCAATCTTATAGGGCTTTTTTGGGGTGGGGGAATTGCTAATTCACTGAATGGAGTTTAACTTACTTTTGGCCATATTATACAGTTTGCTAGTTGTTTCCATCTAGAACTGCATGGCATATACAGTCCTATGTATGCAAAGAGTATTTGTGCAGGTAGAAATCAATGGAATATATGAGACTGAGTGTGTGTGTACACACACAGCCTACTTACTATTATGTCATTTATAACCCTGAAGATTTTTTGAATATAGGAACTCCATAGGTTGGCACAGATTTAAAAAAAGCACTTTACATTTAACTAATCAACTGAAAATAATCCAAAATTAGTTAATAAGAGAAAAGAAAATAATTTGGAAATGTTCTGAGCTTTTTCCCCCCCAAGAGGAGGTACTGACAGAACTGAAACTACACATCACTGCCAGCCATTCCACTGAAAGGGATTTATTGTTGCTTCTGGGTCTACAGTGTTCTTGTTTCCCAGACAGAATATTTGGTCTGGCTGACATTGCTGATGCTGACATTAACAGCAAGGACACTGCTGACTGTTTTGGCTGCACAAGTGTTCAATGTTCCATTTGCACCAAAAATGCAAAACCCAATGGTCTAGTCTGCCATTTGCAGAAGGAGAAAGAAGCATGCCTCTATGCTTCCGGGCTTTCTGAATCAAGGCAAAGTGCTAGTCTGACTATGGGAAATTCAAAGTCAAATCTGGTTTGGGGCAAATTATTGTATCATAACCTATATTGCCCCACAGGACTTTTGCAAACCTAAAACATTGCTTTTAACTCCCTGTAGGAAGAGGTGATAAAACACACAAACAACTTCTTGCCTGTGCTTTACTGCTTCAAATGTATCTTGAGTTCCATGATGGGAAAAAAGGTGGGTTCGAAATATAGGAAATACCGTATATACTAGCCTATAAGTCGACCCGAATATAAGTCGAGGCACCTAATTTTACCACAAAAAACTAGGAAAACTTATTGACTCGAGTATAAGACTAGGGTGGGAAATGCAGCAGCTACTGGTAAATTTCAAAAATAAAAATAGATGCCAAAAAAAATGTTTTTAAATATTTATTTCAAAGAAAAACAGTATGGCACAGGTGTCAAATTCGTGGCCCTCCAGATGTTCATGAACTACAATTCCCACCAGCCCTTGCCAGTATAACCAATGTTCATGTTGGGAGGGACTGATGGGAATTGTAGTTCATGAACATCTGGAGGGCCACAAGTTTGACACCCCTGCAGTATGGTATCAACAATCACTTTAAAAGTTCTGAAGTGGAATATATAACTCAGGCCCCTTCCGCACACGCAAAATAATGCATTTTCAAACCACTTTCACAACTGTTTGCAAGTGGATTTTGCCATTCCACACAGCTTCAAAGAGCATTGAAAGCAGTTTGAAAGTGCACTATTCTGCATGTGCGGAATGAACCTCACAGACTCTTCAGAGTTTCATAGGGAAGATGTTCAACAAGATCCCCCTTTTAAAAAGTCCCTACAGGTTCTCCTTCAACATGGATAGCTTATCATTACACAGTGAAGATGCTTGCGTGGTGATGGCAGCCAGTGCCCCAAAGCAAGTCTTGTTTGCAGGTCTACAAACTCAGCCGTTCACTCATGTATACGTCGAGGGGGGCTTTTTTCAGCACAAAAAATGTCCTGGAAAAGTAGACTTATACATGAATATATAAGGTAAATAGAACCTAGTTTATTGACAAGAGAGTGGTAAGAGTAGCCTATGCTTAATAATATATTTTGCACTCCTAACCTGGGAATTAAAGGTAAGAAAAACAAGTGTGTTATAGTAGTGAGAGTGTTAATTTTTGGCCATAGATATCTCTAGGCAGGAGAATGGTTCAAGACAACTCAGTCACTATGCTCTCCCCCAACATCAGTGTCACTCCTCCCTCTTGCTGCTTTGGCTCCTGCTCCTCCTGTTTGACCAGTCAACAACAGCCTGCTCTCCAGTAAGGATGCACAATATGGCAACACTCCAGTTCAAAATTGTACCTGTTTATTAAACAGCATGTCCCAATTTCAATAAGGTTAAAACTGCCTGTATAGGATAGCAGGGTCAGAGTGATGGGAATCGAGCCAGCTCTGAAACATGATTCAGTCTCTTATGCTACTTTATCTCAGAGAAAATAGCACATTTCAAAGAGACTAAAACAGATGCCAATCTCCTGCTGATTGGTGGAAAGTTTGAAAAGGTATTATAGACACGAGGGTGAATAAAATACTGATCTTGGAAAAGCCCTCTCTTCCTAGTTTGACCTGCTCACAAAAAAAGCAAATTTCCTGTCCATGAAACAAAAGAGGAACGGAGGGGCTGGGAATGCTTTCAAAGCATGCTTAAAACCAGTATGGCTCCCCCTGCAAACTATTTCAATGAAACACTCTTCTTAGGGGAAACCACTTGGCAGAACAGGAAGACAATTTTGCCTCCTCTGCACTGCAGTGCCAAGCCCCCTGCCCTGCAATGCACCCAGACATTGTCCATATGATCCAGTCCAGGTGTCAGAAGGGGCTGCTGGGTGCAAGGGGGGGGGGGACACCTGCATTTCAAAAACCTGCATTTCCATTTAATTTGAAGTTTCAAAACTATTATTCCCAGAATCAATTATCTGCAGGTTGCCAGGTAGTGGATGAGATAAGTACAGACTCCCAAGCCTTGAACTGTTTATGTCTATTTATTTATTCTTCTATTTTAACTCACTCTTTCCCAACTGAGTCAACTTCAGGGTTGCTTACAATGATTAGATAATAGTTGAAATTACTAATTAATAATTAAAAATCCAAATGCTATGTACTCTACAAACTTTGATGGCATCCTAAAAACATACAATAATGGGGACCAGAAAGGGGAGGAACAACTAAAACTCCAATGAAAGAAGGGAAAACACAAACAAAAAAATCCATAATAAATAAGCCAATGAAAAAAGGGGAAAAAAAGGAGAGAGAGAAGCCAGATGGAAATTGTTGCAGTCCTGAACAATAGGCCTGGCAGAATATCTCAAGTCTTTACAGCCCTGTGGAATTGCAACAGGTTCTGCAGGGCCTATGTCTCACTAGACAGAGAATACCACTGTCTGTTGAGTACAGACAGACAGTTTGGAGCCAGGAACTACCAATAAGTTAGTTCTTGATGAGTGTAATACTCTCTGGGGGGTGTATCAGGAAAGCAGGCTTGCAGATATTGTTTATGGCTTTGAAGGTCAATAACAAAACCTTAAATCTGATTCAGTACTCCACCTGGAGCCAGTGCAACTGGCCAGAGCATTGGTTGGATATGTGCCCTTCAGTGGGTTTCCGTAATGACCTGTGCTGCTGCATTTTAGACCAGCTGGAATTTCTGAAGCCATCTCATAGAGTGAATTAATAGTAGCACAATCTGGAGGTGACCATTGCATGGATCACAATGGCTAAGTCAGGGTGAGACAGGAAACGACCAGTTGCCGGTTCTGACACACTCTGGCTACATTTGTGACCTGTGTCTCCAATGAGAGGGAGGCATCCAGGGTCACTTCCAAACTCCTGACAGCCAATGCTGGTGTCCATTCCACATTGTCAAGGGTTGGTAACTGGCACTCCAAACCTAAATCTCCCCAACTTAACCACAGGACCTCCATCTTCAATGAATTCAGTTTCATGTGACTCTGTCATAAGCGTTTTACCACAACCTTCAAACATCTGACCAGCATCACCAGGGTGGTATCTGGCCAGCAAGTCATAAACAGATATAGTTGGATGTCATCTGTTAATTAATGGATCACCTAAATATGAATGTTGCCCAGGTTAATCCAATTTAAGTATAATAATAATAATAATAATAATAATAATAATAATAATAATAATAATAATAATAATAATAATAATAATAACAACAACAACAACAACAACAACAACAACAACAACAACAACAACAACAACAATAACAATGACGATGACGATGATGATGATACTTGAATATCCTTGTGTATATCATCAGAAACAATTTAAGATTTCTAACATTAGGTAACACAACAGCACGGTACTAGAAGATTTAAAAGATACACACAGCCCTTCAGCCAACCAGGAATATTTAGGCAATCTGTAATGTCAGAGCATAGTAATGATACATTAATGTTACTCTAAAAAATGAGCACCAAGGGGGAGAAGACACCTCATTTTGCTTCTTCCAAAAATTGACATGAACACCCAGACTGAGATATGCATTTTTTTTTCCAAATGATGAAGTTTAGAATTTTAACATTCAAGGGTAAGGGAAGAAGGACACTAAAGCCAAGGCAGTCCTGCAGCAGACTGATCCTGAAACTCTCCCATGGGCCACATCACAATTACCAACACATCTATTAGCGGAGCCAGTCTCACAGACAGATGCTCTTGCTGCTGCTAGGCTGAAGTCTTGCCTTTGGGTCTTGAAATGCCAGTCAAGATGTATAACATGACCTTGTGTACTGACTCTTCTTGTAGAGGAGATAGTGACAGAACACAACATTTAATGTGAACAGCACTAGAAGCTTCTGCACCAGGCAAACCAGCATGCCTTTATTCACATTAACAATGGCAATATTAGAAATGCATAATAAGGCTTTGCACAAATAGATATCTGGAAAGGAGCTCAGCATGTAGTGAAAGGACTCTGATAGGGATCTCTGTATGCTGGCAAGCTCAACAAAGCAGGCACCTTAAAAATAATTTCGAAAAGTCATTTCAAAAGCAGTTATAACGAAGAAGAAAAAGATGAAGAGTAGTAGTAGTAGTAGTAGTAGTAGTAGTAGTAGTAGTAGTAGTAGTAGCAGCAGCAGTAGTTTGGATTTATACCCCCCTTTCTCTCCTGTAACAAGTCTCAAGGGGGCTTATAATCTCCTTTCCCTTCCCCCCCCCACAACAACTACTCTATGAGGTGGGTGGGGCTGAGAGAGCTCCCAAGAGCTGTGACTCGCCCAAGGCCACCCAGCTGGTGTGTATTGGAGTGCACAGGATAATCTAGTTCCTCAGATAAACTTCCACAGCTGAAGTGGCAGAACGGGGGTGGGGATCAAACCTGGTTCTCCAGATTAGAATGCACCTGCTCTTAACCACTATGCCACTGCTGCTCCCTAAAATGGTATCTTGTTTCATGCTAGCTTACTATACCTGTCTCAGCTTTCTTTTGTAAGCAGCCCAAGAATGGGGGGAAAAAAAGCAACCAGGTAACATGTCTAGCACTTCCTTCAGAATACTCTAGATTTAATAATGCAATGAGACAGGTAGTGAAACATCATGACCTAGAACTGGAATAGTTATTTGCTAATGCCTTGAAGCTGAATTGCATTTCACTAAATTTAATTAAGTTATGTTAATAAGATATTAGCTGGTGTTAAACATCAGCATCTTCTCTCTACAGGGCAGTAATCCTATGTACTCTTAAGTACAGGGATAAATGTCATCAATCTCAGTTGGTGGACTGCTGAACATGCCTTAGATTAGGCCAGGGGTAGGGAACCTGCGGCTCTCCAGATGTTCAGGAACTACAATTCCCATCAGCCTCTGTCAGTATGGCCAATTGGCCATGCTGGTAGGGGCTGATGGGAATTGTAGTTCCTGAACATCTGGAGAGCCGCAGGTTCTCTACCCCTTGATTAGGCCATGTATGATCTTTTTGGGAGGGATATTCTGTAAATCAGAACCTCAGGAAAACATCTACTAAATACAGATAGATTAGATTTTACCAACAGAATAATATCCATAAAACAGTGTGTGGAAAAGATGATGTTTTAGTGGTACACACTAATTGTCTCACTAAGAATTCAAGCTAAAATATGTATCTTTGAGATGGAGGGGTGAACTGATATCACCCTATGGGACAAAGTGTCATGAGTATTCCAAGCTCTGGATTGGCAAAGATATTAAAGAAGTGACAGTGGTGCACTCTATTTTGTCTTCTCTCTGCTATCGTCACATTGTCAACTACTGGTATATCTCCACATTTGCTAATAATAAAACATCTATAACTATGCCAGAAGGCTTCAGTATACAGTAAAATTATTATTGGTAAACTGTGGGCATTCAAACTAAGAGCTCTTTCCAACTCCCCCCCCCCAACTTGCTCTAGTTGCATGCATGTTAAGTGCTGTTAAGTCGCTTCCGAATCAGTGTCTTCTAAAACATCGTATTATTGGCAGCCTTGCTCAGGTTTTGCAAAATGAGGGCTATGGCTTCCTTTATAGAGCCAATCCAACTTATGTTGGGTCTTTTGTCTTTCCTGGCTGCCATCAATTTTTCCTAGCGTTATTGTCTTTTCCAGTGACTGGTCTTCTTATTATTTTATTTATTTATTTATTTATTGGTTCCACTTTTATACCGCCCTCCCCCAAAGGGCTCAGGGCGGTTTACATCACAATAAAAGCGGATAACAGGATAAAATACTAAAAATTCATGTGACCAAATATCACAAAGTGACATAATGACTCCTTTATGGAGTTCCCCTTTTGGATTGGATCCACACATTCAAATCTATGAAACACAAGCTGAATTTCTTCTGAAATTATCTCATATTCTCCACTTACCAAAGTACATTTGATCTATGGTCTCTAGTGCTTTTTCCTTTTCTGAATCCAGGTTGAAAAATGAGGCATTTCTCATTCCATATATGATAATAGTCTTTGTTATTAGATTTTGAGCATTACTTAGTCATGTGAGAAACTGATACTTTGTTCTGATAACTGCTGCAATCTTTGATGTCTCCTTTTCTGAAAATTCGGATGTAAATTGACGGTTTCTCATCTGTGGGCCATTGTTTTGTTTTCCCTATTTGTTGGCATTTTCTTGTTAAGACTTCAATGGACTCTGTTTCTGAAGCTTGGAAAAAAATAGCTTTACTGATATCTCAGCTGCTCCTGGTGATTTGTTTCCGCCAATTGCTCTCAGTGCAGCTTTCACTTCACTTTAAAAAACTGTATATTCTTCAAAAGGTTGTGGAAGGAATCTATCATCCTTTCATCTCTTCTGTACAGTTCTTCAGTATATTGTTTCTTTCTTTTATCCTGTTAAATGAATGTATTTCTACATTGATCTTTCAGCATCCCTAACTGTGCTTAAAATTTTCCTTTGATTTCTTGGATCTTGTGGAACAGATCTCTGGTTCTTCCTTTTTGTTGTTCACTTCTGTTTTTTTACACTAGTTATTATGTTTGCCTCAGCATGCATTTAGAATTTTGATTCTGTTTCTGTAACTTTTTACTTTTGCTTATTGTCTGTCTTTATCAATTTTAAGAGCTTCCTCTGTCATCTGTTGAGGCTTTTCATTTATTTTGACTGTGGTCTTTGCATATTCTTCCTTGATAATATCTCTAGTTTCAGCCCATACATTCTTCTTGTTTACATTCACTTGAACTTAGTAATGCAAATCTATTTTTACAAAGTCTTTACATTTTTAAGGAAAGTTGCCTAGATTATATTTTGGCACTATGAATATTCTGTTCTTTTTATTTCTGCTTTAATTTAATTTTTGATAATGAACAATTCATGGCCTGTGCTACAATATGCTCTTGATGTTTAACAGAGCTTTTCGATCTTTCCTCGTGTTCTAATGATCATACATTCTGTGGAACCAAGGCCACAAAGCATCATTGACAGTTCGTTTTTCAGGCAGCAAACAGCAAGGCCAGCAAGACATCATCAACTAGCCAAAATGTTAATAAATTATCTGTTGTCATGGTAAAGATGCTTCATGTTTCCGTCAAACGAGGCTATCAGCAAGGCTATGGAACATCTACCAGGTCATTTACTTCCTTCAGAAGTACGCAGATAGCAGTCTTTTGTTCTTTAAGTTCTTCTCCTTTCAGGGGATGGATTTCAGGGAAGGAGATTTCAACTTAACTTAAAAAAATGCAATGTATTTGACAAGAAGTCCAGCTACTGAGGCGAATCAGTGCAAATATTATGTTTTCCCTATTTGTTGGCATTTTCTTGTTAAGACTTCAATAGACTTTGTTTCTGAAGGTCATAATATTGAAGACATAATATTGAAGACAGCAGTTCCTACGCTCAGCAAAGGTCAAGAGAGACCCTCTCACTTCTGCAGGAGTCTATCACATACTCGGCAGCTGTGGAAGGGTTTACATTGGAATTACAAAATGCAACATTCAGACTCGTATTACGGAGCACAAAAGACATTATCAGCTTAACTATCCTGAAAAATCTGCAGTAGCAGAACATGCTCTAAATTTCGAGAGGTATAAGAATAAACTAATTGCAGAGCGCTGTCCTCCCTGATTATAACCATTATTGTACATTGAAAAACCTTGACCTGCCTTTAACAGCCGTGAAGTTTAACGAGGCCAGTTAATTATCTAGAATCTGGCTAGCTGTTATATTTGTATTTAGATTATATTGTCGTGCCGTTCTAACGTGTGTATATATATATATTTTAAAAAGTTATTGTCATTACTCCAATGGGAGAATGTAAACAATTTTTCCAAAACATTTTGTTACTGTTTGTAAAATTATAAAATTATTTTGGTTACTTATAAGTAAATTGCTACTCCAGTGGGAGAACTAATTTTTGAAGTCATTATTGTAGCCTGGTTGGTACAAGTTTTCTTCATTCTCACTTTGGTGTGTACCTTCCCCTAATGTTTCACCAGCATCTATGGCCGGCATTTTCAGAGCCACATTCTCTCTACACTGTGCCAAGGAGTGAAACTTGTCTTACTGTCTCTGAAGAGGCCAGCCATAGATGCGGATGAAACATTAGCAGTAAAAACTAACAGACCACAGCCATACAGTCCAGAAAAGAATCAACAGCCAGTGGTTTAGATGCTTCAGAATCCAGAGCTTCATCTATTACTTTAACCATTTTGTATCACTGCAATGTTTCCTGGTGTGTTCTCATCACAAGTCATCATTATATCTAATTTTAAATAATAGTCTCAATGTGGATTTTTTTTAAAAAAATCACAAAATGGGGCCGTACAGACAAGAGTTATTTTCTTACAGCCTGTGAGAAGCCCCAAGTTAGCAGAAAAATATGATTTAAAAATACAAGATAGGTTTTAAAAAAATAGAAGCAATAACTGCTTCTTTAAGAAAAGAATGTTACCGAGGTCTCATTGCCCAGAAACTAACACTGCCCAGGAAGTACAGCATAGGGGAGGAGACGGACAAACTAAAAAATGCAAAAGGAGAATTAGAAGGTAAACTGAAGAGAAGTTAAAAAAAACAAGGAGTAAAATCAGAGAGGGGTAAAAAAGGAAAACTGGAAAGGCTGAAGATAGCAAAGTAGAACAGAAAAGATGGGTAGGTAACTGAGTGAGTGAGAAGGGACAAAAGCGGCTATCAGCAGAAACAAAGGAAGATTGCACGCATCTCTGTTTGTCAGGGACTGGCAAAGAGAAAAGCAAGAAGAAGAGAGGAAATGGAAAAATCAGATTCTCCCTTAAGCTGTAAGTGTGTATGTGTACTGGATGTAATTGGATGTTCATGTAATCCTTTTTCTACGGCATGTTTCTCTCTACATTGACAGTTGGAAGAGATAAAAAGGTAGTTTTCTCTCAGATTTTAGCAATGCCAATAACTGATACATACTTGAGCAATTCTACCAAAGACTATCATAATCCCTAGCTTAAGTACCCCCCCCCCATTTTTTAATCATGTACTAGTTATTATGAGGAGAAATACAAGATCTGATTTCTTCAGGTTTCTGTGTAATGAAACTAGAAATTATTGATACTCTATTAATCTTCATTTACTTCACCAGGGCCAAAGATGCACATTACTGATACATTGCAAATCCAAATTATCTACAAATTGAAGTTGATTTGTATATTTGGTAGTTTATAACTTTTCCAAATAATAAAATTAGTTCTTGTCACTTTGAAAAAAAGAGAGAGTAGATAAATACATGAGAGTTATACATTTGTCTTATACATGAGTTTATCTTATACATGAGTCATAAAACAGATCTCTCACACAAGTTTTGGAAACATTTTTACAACATTTAGCAGGCTAACAAGGCACTTTAGCTGAAGTACAGCTGCATCTCTCAAACACAGTAATACAGCATTAATGGTATTACAAAAGATCTTGTAATGAACATGATATGCTCCTGAGTAGATATGCACACTAAGAACATCATATACAATTAGTTTTTTTGACATAGTAGATTGAGTCACCTATTTTCTATTATTAATGATTGGCAAAGATCATATTGAGGCTTTGTTCCACTAAAGTGGTTTTACGGGGGTGGAAACTGGATGTTAAGCCACAGTTGACTTATGGCAACCCTGTGGGGTTTTCAAGGTAAAAGACATTCAGAGGTGGTTTGCCTGCCTCTGCATTTTGACCCTGGCTTTCCTTGGTGGTCTCCCATTCAAATACTGCTGACTCATCGTCTTTGAGTGCCATGTGTCATCAACATGGGCAGGGTTGAGGGCGGCTGGCTCCGCCCCCACTGCCGTCTTCCTGGTCACATGGGGGGCTGATTTTGCACCTTCCACATGGCCAGAAGAGTGGCGCCCAGGGGCAAGGGGTATCCCTTGTCCCTAGGCAAATATGCCACTGGGCCATTAATTGACTCTCAAGCTCAGCCTCCACCCCATTGAAACATGAGCATAATAATGCTGTTGTATCTACAGAGCTATTATTGTAAGGATTACTAACATAATACATATGAAATGCATTGAACACTCAAGAAGTGCTATGTCAGTGAGGCTGATTTTATGTCTCCCTTTTTTCCTGCCTCATCTGGGCAAAATATTTCAGGATAGCCAAGAAATCATGGGTTCAAAGGGGCACACACGAGCAACTAAAATTCAGTTTAAATAGGGCTGTAATGATAGTATGAAAGCATCCAGTGATATTCCATCTCTGAATCTCAGCAGTTTATCTGTACCTGGATTGAACATTCCCTGGCAACTCCATATCTTTTTTATTACAACATATACCCACCTGGAGGCTGTTTTGGGCAAAGTGGACTATCAGTATTATAAACAAGGATATAACATTCCAAGGAATACTGTTCCTTGGAGGAATAGTGGAATCTAAATGACATAATAGGCACAGTTCAAAAGTGAAGGATGGGCACAGATGTAATAATGCTTGATGTAATGATTCTTACACCATTTAAAAATTACTGGGAAACAAACAGCGTAGAAGCATTTAAAGGTATATATGGATACATATACTGTAAATACAAATACAGAATCTATTATATAACTGCAGAACTGGATGATTGATTATATTCTGGGGCGTAAAACCAGGCAATCCACAGACATGATGGGGTATCTACATACAGTACTCCCAAGTTTGTGATCCAGGTAGGGTTGCCAACTCTGAGTTGGGAAATTCCTGAAGTTTTAGGGGATAAATCTGGGAAGGACCATGTTTTAGGAGAGGAAGGAGCTCAGTACGGATGTGATGTCATAGAGTCCACCATCCAAAGCTGCCATTTCCTTCAGACAAAATGATCTCTGCAATTTGGAGATCTAAGAGAATGCCAGCCACCATCTGAAGGTTGGAAACCCTTTCCACAGGCATTCAGAAAAATAGGATTTTTAGCCAAAAGGAAAACAAAAAGCCTCTTTAAAATTGGCCTGATGAGGATTGCAGAGGCTCTGTGAAACACGGGATGCTCACAGCAGTTTAGAATTAGAATTAGAAGAAGAGGAGGAGGAGGAGTTTGGACTTATATCTCCCCTTTCTCTCCTGTAGGAGACTCAAAGGGGCTTACAATCTCCTTTCCCTTCCCCGCCTCACAACAAACACCCTGTGGTGTGGGTGGGACTGAGAGAGCTCCGAAAAACTGTGACTAGCCCAAGGTCACCCAGCTGGCATGTGTGGGAGTTCCCCAGGTAAGCCTCCACAACTCAAGCGGCAGAGTGGGGAATCAAACCTGGTTCCTCCAGATTAGAATGCACCTGCTCTTAACCACTACGTCTCAAACTGCTTATACAATTCTGTAGTGACAGATACTTAGATTTTCATACCCTCCCCCCTTCTCTCTTTTTTTAATTTTTTGCAGTTCTTCACTCACTCCCAGAATTTTGCAGTGGGAGATAGAGACATTTTCATACTCCCACATTTCTCAATCCTTCATTGGCTCCGAGCATGTTAATTATAATGATTTTTAGACCAATACAGCATCACTTTCATGATCACCCCCATCAAGGTGGTAGTGTAAAAAAAATAAATGAATATTAAATTTATTAGCATCAGCATCAAAGTCCATGAATGTGCATCACAGTTCATGAATATCACAATATGTAACAATATTCCAGTCCAAACCCCTATTCGCAATAATATGGGGTTTTCATGCCTTCATCAGTGGTACTGGACTGATGAAGGCATGAAAAACCCATATTGTCACAAATTGTCATAGAAATCCTCATGGACTGTGAAGCATATAGGAGTATGTGTTATAAGAGCGTGTGTTATAATAATAGGACGCACATGTGTGTATAGTCTTTGTAGTTTGTATACATGTTTCTGTTGTACTTTTGTATATGAATAGAGCCGGGGCATATCTCCCTAGGGACACTGGGACACCCATGTCCCTGGGTGCACACCTTTCGGTCATGTGGGGGGGGGGTGCTGGATGCTCCCGCATGACCCCAGCTGCACACTACCAAGCCCCACCCCAGGAGCCAACCTGCAGGGAGTCGGGGAGTGGAGCTTGGGGATGTGGCCCCGCCTCTCCCACGCCCAGAGCACAGGGGCATGGGGGGGGCACCCAGAGAAGGAGTTGTCTCTGGGTGCCATTTCCCCCAAATACACCTCTGAATAGAGCACTTGCACTTTTCCCCGGTGCATTGTTTTTGTATGTAATAAGTGTGGTTGGCCAGTAGGCATAGTGTATGTTGGTACAGTTCATCACATTGCCCATATATTATATTATAGCATTTATTTCAAGGACAAACAGATTGTGTTTGTCTTTGAAACAAAATCATAGCTGTTCTGCCACATTTTCCAGTTTGGCCCTTGGTTCACAGCATCTATTTAGGCCCAAATTAATATTTACAAATTTTTGCAGTGTAGTTGACTAAAAGATACAGTTATTTATTAAACAGATTATGTAATATTATTGTATTTTTGCTATTCATGTTACACTCTGGGAGTTTACATTTCACTCACTATAGCACAGTACCAGGACAATATTTTTCAAGCTAATAATTTCAAGCTAAGGGTGCTGTGTGGTTTCCGGGCTGTATGGCCGTGTTCTAGCAGCATTCTCTCCCGACATTTCGCCTGCATCTGTAGCTGGCATCTTCAGAGGATCTGATAGTAGGAAAGGAAAGAAAGTGGAGTATATGTACCTGTGAGTAAAGGTCAATAGGTGAGGGCATCTGAATAGGAGTGGCCTGGCAAGTGGGTAACAATGAAGTGTAGCATGTGAGTAACAATGGAGATAGCAAGGTCAATAGGTGAGGCATCTGAATATAAGTAGTCTGGCCTTTGTTCCCTTTGATTGTTTATTGTCTATAGTCATCTTGTGTTTGTGTGGAGCTGATTAGTCACTGTCTTGACTCTAGTGTTTTTCAAAACTGGCAGCCAAATTCTGTTCATTTTCATGGTTTCTTCCTTTCTGTTCAAGCCAACATTTCTGTTTCAAGCTAACATTCTGGAAAGAATATATAATTTTTAACACAAAAATGTGATTGAGTGATAAACAACATATGTCTTTTTCTGCACACTGAAAGAAATGATAAAATATAAAATTACAACATGGCTGAAAAGAAAATAGTTTTAAAATCCTCATACACCTTAAAACTGTAAAATTATTCCTACTTTGATTCTGAAAAAAACAGGATTTTAATAGTTCTGTAAATTGCTGCTACAATCTCATGATCATATTTTACTGTTAATTATTTCTTTACTTTGTAGTCCTCCCTGCTGATACAGGTAATTTAACACGCAGGATGTTTGTGATTTAATAGGTGCCACTGTTTATCTGTGAATGTTATCATCATTGTTAAATTAGTTCTAATATACAAGAAAATAAAGATGGTGGTTTCTTTAGCCACGGGAAAAAATTAGACGTAACCCATTTCATTCTAGTCAAATTCATCTTTTTCAGAATGTTAAGAGAGACAGCTAAATGGTTACTTGTGAGCTTTCTGGCTTCTGGAGATGATTTAGGAGACTACCAAAAATATTGAGACACAATTGTTAATAATAAATCAGAGAAGGTTGGTCTCTTTTGCTTTTCTCTCCAACCAAAATGGGGCTGGATTTTCTGCTTCACAAATTTCAGGCCACCTCATTATTAAGAAAATATGGCAAGGGAGTCATAAAGCTAGAATATTTAGCCTGATTGATTCCTTGTCCGTATAAACTGATAAATGGCACACACTTGTTATGACAGGCATTGAGGCCCATGAGAAACAACACTGCTGAAAGGAACACATAAAGGGGCTGCCATAAAAGGCTTAGCACTTCTCAGATATCATTCCTGCAGCCAGAGATTGGATCTATTTGCATGTTAGTAGTCTGAAATGCCGTTTTACATCACTTTAAACGTAATTTGACAGCTCCACTGAATCCCAAGAAGGGAATTTGCAGAGGTCTAAAAAATTGTTGCTTTCAGATTGCCAGAAAAGTGAATTAATATCTGACCACTTTCCATTCTTTGTACAACAGTCATGCGAACAGAAATATCTAAAAAAAAATCACACTGGCAAATGCTAAAAGTTTAAGTTCAGTCTCTGAAATTGTTCTCTCGCAAGGGAAAAAAGGGAAAGAAGTATTACATTTTCACATTTGTGCTTAAAACATATTCATTCAAAAATTTTAAATATTAAAGTAAAGTAAATAGATACAAATGTCAAACAACACAGATCTTCTCATTGTTTTACTGTATAGCAACAAGTATGGCATTTTTACATAAGCTGATTAATGCACTTTCAACCTACATATAATCAGCTTTGCCACTGTATTTATGGTCTGAAATAGCAAAAACCACATACAAATGATCACTCAAGTGTATTATTTAGTACGTGTGAAAGTGTCTAGAAAATCCCGGTAAACCAAAATATGCCATTGGACAGATGAAGAACCAAGAGATTTCACTATTGATGTTGTTTGGATCTGTTTTCCAACTATGTATTGATCAGATATCACTTAATATATTGTAGGGATTATTCTACCCAAGCGTGCATAGTGTTAACAAAAACACCAGTAACAAAGATGGTTAAAAAAAAGGCAAAGCACCAGAATATTATTGACTCATGGGGTGATGTCACAGGCTGGAAAGAAGTTATCTTTTGAAGGCTTCAATAAAAAGATAACAGAACTGCACAACCAGACCCCCACCCCCAGTCCTATACCTCAGAGCTATTCAGCTTTGAGGTATAAGATTGCCAGCCTACATTTCCGCTAGTTTTTACATTGACTGAACTGTGTCACAGAGGTTGATGACATTTCTTAATGCACCATTAGAAAATTCTCATGTACAAAGATCAAAAAATCAATTTTAGAAGCAATCCATAGGACCCAGGAGCCCAATCCTTTGAACATTTTTATTTGGAAACACATTCAATTGAATCAATGAGAATTTATTTCAAAGGAAGTATACATGGCCTTGTAGTCTAACATATGAAGTCTTGAAATACCAATTGCCTAATGGAATCATATATCCCAAATGACAAATGTAGCCATCTCTAAGTTTCGGCTATGAAGGAGCATTGTTAGATTGATCAGATATCATACTGGAAATCGAGAGGAAAAGGACCATGCAGGAAACCTGGAAATGAAAGATTAATTCAGAACATTGACATCTATTTCTTCTAGGGCACTGGAACTGACACAACATGAACAGGAATTCTGACACAGTGTGAGTGGATCAATAGAAGGTGATAGCTACAACACTTCAGTTGTGCGAATTAAATGATATGGATGGTTGCATCCTAGAATTCCTTACAGACCTACGCATTTTAATACACATTTTTTAAAAGCCCCAGTCTCCCCAATGCAATCTTCTCTAACAGAAAAAGACTGCCTTCCAGAAGTGGCTGGGCCTCGGCCCCCCATGGCGCTCCCTGTGACACCCGCCCCCCACCGCTGTGCCCCCAACTTACCTGAGGGGGAAAGTCCTTCAATTGGTGGAAAGGTGGTGGTGGTGGTGGTGGGGAAATGGGAAGTCTGGTGGGAACTACACTTCCCAGGAGACCTCTGCAGGAGTTGGGGCTCGCAAAGTCTCCTGGGAAGTGTAGTTCCCACCAGGCTTTTTCTCAAGTAAGTGGGGGTGGGGGTGGGGCACTGCTAACTTGTGGCATAACATTCTGTACTTATATTTTGTTTGTTTTTTACTGGGTTAACATGAGTGCTGATACATGAAAATATTATCTGATTATTAATAATTCAATACAGCTCTTCATTGACTGTATTATGAACAGGATAGTACAGACACTTGAGATTCTATTTTTGAACCCATAAGTGTTATAACTCATACTTAATGTTTTCAGGTATATGGACCCCTGTGATCCTTTCATAAATCCAGTATGTCAGATCTACAACAGTAGGGCCTTTTCTTCCCAAGTCACCTAGAATGTTTCCAGAACATTTTTAATCTCCCCCATTATCACAATGTTTTTCCACACTCACCCCTTCCGAATGTTTCATGGTGGCTGTGAAGATTCTTTACAAATTTTTTGCTTACTCATTGAAATGACATTTTATTGATTCATTGCTTCTATGCTCTGTAGCTCCATTTAATCAATGTTTCACTGATTCAATCCAACAGAAAAACAAAATGAAACATGGAATGACAAAAATAAAGAGGTGAGGGAGAAATGAGTGAGGTCAGGGATGCAAAAAATGGCATCTAGGGGGATGTTGAGTGATGGCACAGTGGCGTGGAAAACAGCAGTGGGAAAGATAGAACATTTTAAATATGACCACACTGTAAGGGAAGTCAGCTTGGAAGCTTTCAGAGAAAAGAAGCACTGTTTTCAAAAACAATGGGGGGAACGTGTTTGGGAAATTTTATCAAAACAAAGTGGGGAAAAATGTGGAACTCCACAGAGGAAACATTTTATTTCTAGCAGTGTTTAAAAAGTAGTAATCCATTATCTAGAAGTTAATAAAGAGGATATCCTTATAGCAAAATTGCTTTGCTTGATGCTACTTAATACCTTCTATTTATATTTGTATGGATTGGACAGCCCAATTCAGATGACGGGGCGGCTGAATGCTCACACAGAGCAGTGAAGGACTGAACTAATATGTTTGCCCCTCTGCTTGCACAAGGGGCATCCCCGCAGGCAGCTGCCTCCCCCTCAGCTCTATGTCAGCAAAACTTGGAAGTCCAGGCTGCTTCAGAGCAATACCGGCTTCTACTCTGATGCCAGCATGGGGAGGGGCAGGCTGGGATGTTTCTGGGGGTAAAGCTGATGTTAGTTGTTTTTCACTGGCATTTCAGCCTGGGAACACCAGCCCCCAGCCTTTTGGGCTTATGCCACACAAAAGGGTGGCATAAGCCACTGGTGACAATGACGTGATTTGGGAGGTGGGAGGAATTTCACATTTCCCTCCCTTCTATGCCACCCAAAGCCCCTTTGGAGGCAGGTGGTGCAGCCTTTGCTGCCTCCAGCCACCACAGCACTCCTTCCCCAAATTGGATTGCACTGTTAGTATATAAAGTCATCCTGAATAAGCCTAATAAAATACCTTATATTCATATTAAATAATAAACAATACAAGTTCATCTTTATTGCCCTAAAAACATATTCTGGCTTTATGAAGATCATCAGATTTTGCTAAATTTCATAATTTCCTTGTCTGCTATTTTACTAGTTTTGTGTACGAGTGTATATGGGCAGGGATGGTGGTAGTTCAGCTCATATTCATATAGGTATATTTCTTTTGTCTAATACTAGAGGACATAATCATGGCCTCTAGTATTTATCTTTCAAAAAGAATTCAATCAGTCCAGCCCACATAGTGAATGAGAAATGATTCAAAAGGAAAAAGAATTAAATGCAAATTGTATTTATTGCTCCTGGGAGGCTGTGCAGTCCTGGGCTAGTTTCTATGCAGCAGATCTTAAAACAGAACCAAGTTATACTCCTATATAAACTGAAATATTCATTTAACTTGTGATAAGATAAAGAGAGAAAATGGATGCATTTTATTTCAAAAATTGGGCAGAACGAACTAGCAAGATTGCATATCTTTCAGGCACTGCTTTTGAAGTTTCCCATTTGTACTCTTCTTTAAACTATTATATATATTCTGTCATGGTACTGGTAGTGGTGCATGGCACAGTTCTTGAATTCCATCCTACAGTGTCATTTGCCAAAAACCAGCTTATTCCATATAAAAACCAGATATTCAGTGAACATAGGTTTCTGTCCACAATAATGTTGTCATTTTAAAAAAAGAACAAAAAGAACAAAAAGTTGGTCCAATGAGATCATTACAAATTAATACACTTCTGTTTTCAGCAGGGGGGAAAGAAAGGATGCATTTGAAATTTTGGCTTTTCCACCCATTTGTTTTATGGATGAATTCAGTACAACTCATATGCTCTGTAGACCCATCAAAAGACATTTTTAGTGGTTTTGTCAGCAGTATTCTGACAGAGACAAAATTGCCTTGGCCCCGAAGATGTAATATGCTAAATGTAGTATGTAATATGCTAAATGAATCTTACATTGTTCCAGCTATTGAAAAAAGACAGCTTTTTAAAAAGTTCCTTCTGCTAAAATTGTCTTACAAGCACAGAAGTGACCAGGTTTGCCAGGAAGACCTGGCAGCCAGTGGAGACAAGCAGGTCTCACAAGGCACAAATTGAAGCCTAGGTTATTCTGTAGGACTTTTTATTACAGTTCCCATATTTTTAAGTGAATCCAGGGCAGATCTAATGGGTTTATTTCCTTGTTTCTGTTTAATAATATTGTATTTTGGAGCTTTATAACTTAATTTTAAACTACTTAACCTTTTTAAAATCTGTGTGCTGCTAATACAAAGCCAATGAAGGCTATGGAATGAAATGGAATGGCTGTTCTGCCTTTCGGGGGGTCTCTCTCTTCCCCAGACCTAACATCTCTTGGCCATTTCCCCAGTGAAATCTGAAACTGTGCCTTCCATTTAAAGGAACACCAAAAGAGATGAACATATATTTATTATGCATATTATTGTATATTTTATGATGTAAACCACTCTAAGGCCACTATAGCAGGGAGAGCAAGGTATAAATTAATTCCTTTCTGTGTGAAGAAGAAATGAAAATGACTGAATAAAGTGTGGACTTCTTGGGGGAAACCAGACATGTAATATGGTGTCATAAATAAATGAGAATGGAAAATTGGATGAACAGAGCAGGAATGGCACTCAGCATTGGACAAGTACCACCTACAGATCTTCTTGTTAAAGAAAAATTGATGAGAATTGGGTCCAACAGAGGGAAGTCATAGAACTAATATTTGCAAGTCCGGGGCAGACAGGTGGTCGAAGAAAGAGACAGCTTTACAGTTCCAAATCAGTGTTGGGCAGAAACATAGAGGCCTGGAGTGCCCCTTTGGGGGAGGGGTGGTATATAAAATTAATAATAAATTAATTAATAAATAAAATAATGACTATCTGCAGAAAGAAACCCACAATACTGTTTACAATGTTTGAGACATACTGCATACCCAGAAAAATAATCTCCATCCACCATAAATTATTTTTTTGAAAGATGGCACGTGATGTCAGAACCAGTGGATGACCGGTTGACACAACCGGGCTTCAGAGATAAAGACTGTGCTTTTCATAATAGTGGTGATAAGATAAAATACAAGATATTAATGGGATCCAAATAAAAAATATTCAGGAAAAATACTACAGGAGAAGTACCTCTCACTAGAGAAAGAACTGAAAGTAGCATGGACCTTTCTCTGCAGAACAAATGGAAATCGTGCAGAATACATTTCAAGAGGTACATGAAATTAACAGACAAGTGATAAATCACCGACAAGAAGAAAAACAAATTACCAGTCCTCACAAGAAGTATGTTTCTGGAAAAGGACAGACAAAGCAGACAGTATAGAAAAAAAGCACCACAAAGGGGAGCACATCCAACATGGGGAAAGGTTTGATATAATTGGGTGGGAGGGGGGAGGAGGAATAATTTAGCCAGCTATCACAGCAGAGGAAGAAGTCTCAAGGAAAATGAACAAGATACGAAGAGCTCTCATAAGATACTGAGAGAGGATGCTCTTCTATTTTACCAGGGGCATTACATTCTAGAGTACAATTTCATAAGTCTCAGCAAGCCTTGGCAAGCACTGGATGCCACTTCGGTTGCCACAGTACGAAACACTATTCATGACACTGCAGTTAAACAGACTTGTAGGATTAAGCTCCTTCTAACTCTCAGTGTTTGAATGGGGGGCGGGGGGGGGGGAAGACATTGGTTCTACATAATTTGGACAGCAGATATTAGTGGCAGGAAGTCAGGGCCCAAAGCCGTGGGGAACGGCAGTTGCCTCTAAAGCCATTTCATCTGGCAGCAAAGCTAATGTGCTGCCATGGAAATCCATGCCTACAGCTGGGAGGATGAATAGGAAGGAAGTGTGATGATTCATACTACAAGGGAACCAAGTTAGCAGATGTATTTGTACTATATGCAAGTCAAATGGCTCAAAAGACAAGAAGGAACAGCTGGAAGAACTGCTTCATGGGCAGCAGACTGCTGTCTCCACTGTTCCCTTTTGTTTCTTTGTACGTTACTACATCAGTCTGCAAGCAGTACAGGGAATACTGTGTCCTCACACATCCAATTCACTAAAATAATACAGATTAGAGCTAGAGTCTACCTGGTAACAAGGCAATCTGCCTAATGCAGACTGAGTGCGCATTAGGCTGATTGGGTGTGCATTAGGTCTTAGTATGCCTGCGTGTGTGCATATAAAATGTCTGCAGATCTGAGGAAGAAAGATTTATGCTTTGAAAGCCAGCTTCTTAGCTGGGTTTCATGCATTACTCTACAACTGGTTGTGAACATATCCTAGATCCTGAACCAAATTCTTATGTTTTGAAAGATCAGAGCTGCATGCAATTGGACAGTCAATAGGAAAATAGTTTAAATAACAGCAATGCAAAAGTTTTGGAAGCCATTGCCAAAGTCTAAGTAATAATTCCAAAGTATGACTTAAAGAAAAAGAAAAGAAAAACCCATTTACAGAATAATCCATGCTCTGTGTGTGTGTGTGTGTGTGTGTGTGTGTGTGTGTGTGTGTGTTACACCAGCACAAGGGAAATGTGCTGGTGGCAGGGCACCACACACTTTTGTGGTGCTCAAACACAGAAGCTGCTGTTCTGCTGGCGCTCCTCTGACCCAGGTGCCTGTGCTGGTGTGGATGAGGAAATTCCAGGATTGTTCCCAGGGGTGGAGATAACTTTAGTCGGCTTCCACAGGGCTTTCAGTCTGGGAACGTTCCCTATGCCTGCTGTCAACTTACTTCATGAAAGCAGAAAGTATAAGCATTGAAAAAGAACAGTGAGTTAGGTGGTGAGAGGATTTCAGCTTTCCCCCCCTTCTCCATACCTCCTCAAATGTCCTTGGAGGTGGGAAGGCTGTATCACAATGGCACCATCCCTGACTGCTGTGAAACTGCCCCCACTCCTGCAGTGGATTGCACTGCCTGTCTTTTAAAGCAAGCCTGTGTCAGTCACTTATGTATAGTAAAACGGCTGAAGAAATAGCAGGAAGAAGTATAACCTATTAGTTGCCTATTTACATAAGTCACACCAGTAGTTAATAGTCCCTACTCAAGTAGATTGGCCTTTCCCAAAATTCCAACCTGTCTTTTACCTAGAGCAGTGGTGGCGAACCTTTGGCACTCCAGATGTTATGGACTACAATTCCCATCAGCCCCTGCCAGCATAGCCAATTGGCCATGCTGGCAGGGGCTGATGGTAATTGTAGTCCATAATACCTGGAGTGCCAAAGGTTCGCCACCACGGACCTAGAGATTGAGTCTGGGGATTTCAGCATACATAACAGAGACTCTGCATGGAGCCTTGGCACATCTTATCAAGGTGCTTTACAACTCTAAAGCTGAACACTGAGATACAAACGGATAAATATGCGTTTTGGGGGAAAGAACCATTTCAAAGAAATGTGCCTCAAAGAACTGCCTTCCGAATAAAAGCATATCAGATATCACTGTCCTTAAGGAAGATTTTGAATTATAATGCTAGAACAGGAATCATCAATACGATGCCTACCAATGTATTTCCTCCCACCTACTTGCTTCTTCTCCGAGTCACCTCTTTCCCAAACCAAAGAGCCAGTTGCTTCTTTCCTTTTGCCACACTTGAAAAGAAGACAGTTCAGAAGACCCAGGAGCCATCATACCTGAATCTGAAGGGAGAAATTTTTGGAAAAACCTTCTCCCCTCTCAGGAAAACATGTGGCTTGAATTTTCCCAACATTTTAAATTATCCCCATGACAGCATTTTGTAGCTGGTCCTGAATCTTATGGCAGCCATTTTGAGATGGTCCTCACAAAATGCCAGAAATGATCAGGGATCAATAAAATTTAGCTTCTCTACACCAGACATGTCAAGCCTTTTTTGGGGGGAGGGGGAGTTCTCCAAGATTTTCAAGGCTATAGTGGTATGGCTAAAACAGCAGAATTGCCCCTACTCAGAAGTGTAATGGGCATAACTTGGATCAATGCCTAACTGTCTGAAATTTCAGAAAGAAAGAACATTAGACTCAGAGGTCCAAGAGCCAAACCATGTACCAAATCCAGTCTGGCAGTTACAATAGCTGATTTGGGTGGAAGGAGAATCAACAGAATCTTCAATATTGCACAAGATTATTGAGCCCAACACAGCAGCAGGTTTGTCAGCTCTGGCCTGGATAATTCCTGGAAATATGACTGTGGTGGTTGTGGAGGGGGGAGTCTGAGAGGAGAGGTTTCACCTAGTATCTATGGAATACCACAATATGCCATATACATACAACCAGCCTCTGAATTTGCCATTTTCTCCAAAGGATTACTATAGGACAGGGAGCAGCAGCAATTCCAGGAGAACTCCATGCTCCACCTGGAGGTTTGCAACTCTACACAGTAGTGATTGCCCCTTTGTCTTTTTTCCAAGTTGCTTTTAACATAGTGGCCCAGTGTCCAACAGAGAAAGAGCGCTAGTGTGGAAATGTGCTGCCCTCAGGCCAAACACTTGCGGATGCTTACTGTGCAACCCTAACCAGAAGAAGAGCCTGCCAGGGATAAGCTGCAAAACAACAAAAGCAAAATACCAGTCACTTTCGAAAGATGTAAGGGCAACCCAGATTTGAATGATGCATAAACAATGTATTAAGTTCTCAACTTGTCGTGTGTGGAAAATACAACACTGTAGAATGAATACTAAATGTAAGCACTGAGTAGGAGGAACCTGTAGAAATACGACAGCCTCACCATTGTGCAACTGTTTAATGGAGCAATATTAAACATTTTATTCAGATTTATAAATCCTAAGCATCCTTTCCAGCACACTGGGACCATTCGCCGTAATTTAAAACCCACCGTATCTGAATACAAATTCCATAAAATAATCAAATAGAGTAAAATACTCCATCATAAATTAGTGCTGAGGGAGAAAATAGTAATGAATCATAAAACGCCTGCACTTAGCATGATGTCTCTACCTCTGTTTCCCCCCCTTGAGCAGTTCGGAGAAAAATCAACGGCAAAGTACAAGGGAAAAAAGCATCCTTTTCTGACCTCTTGTGGGTGATCAGCTTAAGCTTTGAGGCAGGAGGAAAAAAATGTCAGTTCTATAGAATGCATAAGCAGCATGCAGCAGCGACAGCCACGTGACAAATTACAGAAGCATAACAAATGGTACTTAGTATCAATCTTTTATGGTCCCACCTACTCTCTGGTGACTAATACATCTCCCACTGAATTGTTCCTATTATAGAAAATCTTTAAGCAGTTTCAAGTAACAACCATTTTAAAATCACCAGTGAAATATTTCTTAGCCTAAAATTGGAACATTTTCCCACTGTAAGTTATTTTATGTCATTTCCAGAGATTTCGAAAGTATACTACTGAAAGTCAACAACACTTAGCATAGATGGAGGGGGGGGAAGAGGTAAGAAATCACACCGAATAAAATTGTGGTATAGGGTTCATGCAGCACACAACTGTGATGTGAAAGCTTTACAGTCACTCTCTTCGTGTTACACGGTTCCATTCAGACATTAATTTCATGTGTTATTCAGGCCCCAATCTGGGGGGTGAGGGAGGACAGTTGCAGCTCCAGGTGTTGGGCAGAGGGGATCCCCACTGCAGTAGCTGGAGGCTGGAGAGAGGAGTTGCTGCAGAGGCTGTGGGAGGGCACACAGTATGTGATTTTCAGGGAAAGAAAGATCGCTAGTTTAATGATTTTTGGAAAACCTGGTTGAGAGAAATAAAACATTTTGAAGATGTTTGGGGATAGATAGCTGGATGAACTTCTTCCCCCAAATCCTTTTTATAACTTCCTCAAGACATTATATTTCTGCTTAGTGGAAAAGTCCATAGAGAAGAAGAAGATTTGGATTTATATCCCCCCTTTCTCTCCTGTAGGAGACTCGAAGGGGCTTACAATCTCCTTGCCCTTCCTCCCTCACAACAAACTGTGAGGTAGGTGGGGCTGAGAGAGCTCAGAAGAACTGTGACTAGCCCAAGGTCACCCAGCTGGTGTGTATGGGAGTGTGCAGGCTAATCTGATTATTCCCCAGATAAGCCTTCACAGTTCAAGCAGCAGAGCTGGAAATCAAACTTGGTTCCTCCAGATTAGAGTATACCTGCTCTTAACCACTACGCCACTGCTGCTCCCTCCAAACATTTCTTGTGAAGATCCAACAATAAAGCATACAGGCTGAGATCTTCCCCTGATGTTGACTCCTGCCTCTGGGATTTGGAGGCTGACTGCCTCCAAACATGGAGTTTCCACTTAGTCACCATGGTTAGTGGTCACTGATAAATCTCTCCTCCATGAATCTATGCAATCTCCTCTTAAAGCTGTCTATGCCTGTGGCCATCATCACATCCTGTGGCAGCAAATTTCACATTTTAGTCACTTGTTGTATAAAGAACTGTTTTCTTTTGTCTATCCTGAATCTACTACCCTTCAGCTTAATTGGCTGTGTTCGCTCAAAAGCAAAAGGGATGCAAAGAGGGACAGAAAGAGTCTCTGTGGGCCAGCAAATGAGGCCTGAGATGCAGAGCAAGCAGGAGGTTAACTACCCATGATCACTTCATGGTGTCTGCATTCCTAATTCAATGTATATCTTTTTTCTGATTAATTTTTTGTTTTAAAAAAATCCCAACAGTTCAAAAGAAGAAGATTTTAAACCTATTTTCTTTAATTGGGTAGTGGGCTCCCTTTATTGGAGTTTAAATTCACCTCGTCCTAGTGAATTCTCTACGAGTTTCCATCTTACTGGAATACTGATGGCTTGCACTTGCAAGAGCTCTTGTTTTAGGAGACCATAAACATTGATTATATTGTGTGTGTGTATAATAAACATTGATTATAGATGCATACATAAAGAAAAATATGCATATAATATAAGGAGGTGCCATATTTTACTCCCCCCCATTACAAATGTCGATCTGCCCCTAGTTTTATTATAGGCCCCTTCCGCACACGCAAAATAATGCATTTTCAAACCACTTTCACAACTGTTTGCAAGTGGATTTTGCTATTCCGCACAGCTTCAAAGAGCACTGAAAGCAGTTTGAAAGTGCATTATTCTGCATGAGCGGAATGAGCCATAGTTTCACTGTACTAGAATCTGGAACAGTTAAAGACCAGGATTTATTTAGGTAGAGTTGTGAGCTCTGGGTTAGAAAATTCCTTGAGATTTTTGGGGTGGTGCTTGAGGTGAGCAGGGTTTGGGGAGGGACCCTTATAGAGTCCAAGTTCTAAAGCAGCTATTTTCTTCCCGTGGAATAAATATCTGAGCCTGGAAATCAATTGTAATTCTAAGAGATCTCTAGGTCCCACTTGGATATTGACAGCCATATTAACTTAGGACTCAAGGTAAGCTGCCTAGGCATGTTTCTATGAAAGACTCTGACAGACCTTTTGTGCATTTATTTATTCATTCATTCATTCATTCATTCATTCATTCATTCATTCATTCTGAATAACGGTACACTTTGTTTAAGAAGACAATCAGGGTATTCCTGCGTAATTGTGGCATCTTACATACAACTCCCTGACCTGGATAGTCCAGGATAGCCAGATCTCATTGGACCTCGGAAGCTAATCAGGGAGACTTCCTAGGAATACCAGGTTCATGACATGGGCACAGACAAAGGCAAAACACCTCTGAATGC
This sequence comes from Sphaerodactylus townsendi, assembly GCF_021028975.2. Classification (NCBI taxonomy): domain Eukaryota; kingdom Metazoa; phylum Chordata; class Lepidosauria; order Squamata; family Sphaerodactylidae; genus Sphaerodactylus; species Sphaerodactylus townsendi. The sequence goes on from NC_059425.1 coordinate 143,582,377, forward strand.
CTCTTGCTTTGAAAACCCCACTAGGGTTTTTGGTCTTGATGGCAAAAAGCCCAACATATAACTCTGTTGTTGGGCATGCAGGAGAAAATTATTTGTAGTACTTTTCTGCTTCTGAATTTATCATTATGTCTAAAACTTAAATTCGTTGAGTATACAGTTGTACTACATGTTGCTACAAACAATTTTAAATAGCATTCAAAATAATTCAATGCCATTTTTTTTGGGAAAAATACTTTAGCACATTCCAGAGGAGTAAATATTAAGCCTGTTGTAGCAAGTACAACAACAGTAAAATGCAGTCTATGTTTTAACTAAGGAAGGAATTGCCATAACCTGGATAGCCCAAGCTAGCCTAATCTCATTAGATCTCAGAAGCTAGGTAAGGTTGATGCTGGCAAATATGTGAATGGAACACCTCCAAGGAATACCAGGGTCATGATGCAGAGGTAGGCAATGGCAAATCACCTCTGAATGTCTCTTGCCTTGAAAACCCCACTATGGTTCATCCTGCTTAGCTTCTGAGCTCTAAAGAGGTCAGGCTTGTCTGGGGCTATCTAGGTCAGGGCGATTAGCATTACAATGATTATGATATGCATATTTGTTTATGATGAACAGACCTGTGCATATTCTGTTGTTTGCATATTTTCATTGAACTAAATGAAAACTACAGGAAACAAACCAAAGATAAAAAATTCTGATGTAAATCCATTCTCAGTTTTCTAGATTTTATTCCTTTTTTGGTTTTTTTACCATTCCAGGAGCTACTTCTCTGGAAATGGGGCTGGGAGGAACTGACACCTATTTAATTTAATTCCTTTTGTGGGAGGTACTTCCACACTCTGCTCAAAACATCAAGCACCCCATTTGCTTGCTTGTAAAAGGACTCCTTTAGGGGTACAAAAATCATTCGTCCATAATAAACTAGTTCTATAACAATGTTATCCTCAGCAGAGTTACACCCTTTGGGGACCACTGAGTTAAATAGACTTAAAAGGGAATAACCATGTAGGATGGCACTGCAACTCATATATAGAAAGGTCTACAAAGAAAATAAATACATAGCACGATTTCCTCATATATTCCCCAACACAAAACTTCCTATTCAGTAAAAACATGTCCATGGATTTTAATGAGAGAAAAACCCTAAAAAGCTATATCTATAATAATTATAATAATAGCTACCACTGAATTAAAGATACTCACATGGAAATACCTGTGAAACCCTATGACATTTGAGATATAGATTTCTTTGCACTTTTATTCTAGTAGCATATGCAACTTTGCCTCCCTAATGTAAATATTAGCAAGTTGTTTCTCTTAAAAATCAAAGCATGATTATTACTAAAAACATTTCAAGATGTAATTTTTGAAACCAATAACTGATTTCCTTCATATGAACCACAGGAAGAATTTTTTTATCAATCAAAAGTTTAAGTCAGCAGTATGTTGATCAGCAAAAAGCTCAGACATAACAACAGCAGAGTCCAATAATACCTTGGAGACCAGTAAGATTTTGGGGGCATGGCCTTTCTAGAGCCAAAGCTTCCTGTGTGAGGTATACCTGCAATTCATATATGCCAGATATATCTGACAAAGGTAGCTTTGACTCTAGAAAGCTTAAACCCTGAAAATCTTGTTGGTATCTAAGGTGCTACTGAACTTGTATCTAGCTCTTCCTCTGCAGACCAACATAGATGCCCTCTAAAACAATAGCAGAAACAATTAATCTTCTCTTCAAACCATATGATATGATAAACTCTTCTATACATATGTGTGCTTAAATGTGCAATCCAAACCGGGAAGGGGGGGAGGAGCTGCATGGGAAGTGGAGTGATCCCTGTGCCAGAATCATTACCATCAGTGCCTCACAAAGGGGCACAGACATATGCACAAAGGCGCTTACCTTGGAGGTGGGGCATATGCAGCTCTATGTCACCTAAGTCTGAAGGTCTTCCCCCACTCCATTGCTTCTGTGCCATTGGCCTGGCTTGGAGGGGGGCATTCCACTCCCAATGGAGTTTCAGTCTGGGAATGCCCCCTTTTGTGGTACAAACCTACTTCACTAAAAAGTATGGTGCAAGTCATTCTGGGCAATGGGCTTTCCAGGAGAGAAACAAAATTTCTCCTTCTCCCCTGGAGCCTGTGCCATTGATTACTTTGACAGCCAGCTCCCTTTGGATTGGGCTGTCTGTCTTCAACCACATGGACATAATTTCTAATCAATCGACAAAGTAACAAATAATAGGTATAATGGTTAAACTTTAGATACTTCAGTATTATATCAAAAGCAAAAACCTTTCTTGAAACTGGAAATGCAGTGAATCAGAACTACTGTAACTTAATTCCATGAACAACACAAATCCCAACAGCTCACAATCATGCCTTTCAATATACTGTCTAGTCAAAACATTTTGATGTGATTTGGAATTTTAAATTCCAAGTAATTGGAGTAAACAGCTTTTACTTACATTTTTGAATCATCCCATAGTGCACAATAGGGATTCAATGTGCCCTGGGGGGGAAAAGGAATATGTTGGTTACTGGCAGAAATAGAAAATTATAAATGAATACACACACACACACACACACAAGGACAAAACTTCCCCTAGGTCTGAATGGAAGCTATTCACAAAGATAGTGTCTCTAAAGTTCATTCTCGGAAACAACCAACATATTTTTTCCCATGGGATAGGAGAAGGGACTGGGGTAAAGCGACTATACTGGCTTGATTCTACTGTCCTGGAAAACACTGGCTTTATGCTATGTGAGAGAAACTCAAGACTCATCTCTTTTTCCCAGAATACTCCACAGTTTTCTGCTGCATCCTGTTGCACTTTGCCTTCAAACTAAGGCAAGAAACCACAATATTGCAGAAGAATTCATTGGAATATATTAACTAAATTAACTGAAAATGCAAGCACTGTCTGAGTAGAGTCAGTTTTCCTACTGAATTTTCTTATGTATGAAGTTAACCAGTTTACAATTGCCAAGAAAAAAAAATGTCATCTGGTTCATTCAGCCAACAGTCTAATGACCTGGGTTAGCTGCTGTCACTGGGGAAAACAGAGTAAAACTCTTTGGGAAGGTACACTGCACCAGCTCTGCGCAGCATTTTATTTTGGGCTGCAGCCCAGGTCAACCTGTCCCAGACTGGAGAGACTGTCCATTATAGCAGTCTTTACGGCCTTGCCACTCTGTAACTGACTGAACAGTTTATATCCAATGGACATATGCTGTAAAAATCTCCTTATATGCCTCAATCAGGAAAAAAATTTCACAAATTAATGAAGATATTGCTGACTTCTATGCATAATTACTCTAATAAGAGACTGATCTTATACTTTCTGCACAGCAACCAAAACCCAGTACTAGTAAACCATACACAAGTAAAGGTTTCTGTATACAGATGCTGCACAAACAGTACTCTGTCAGATCTAAAAAGTACCACTTTCATCCAGTGCTAGAGATTGGGAGCCTTGACATTCATTGGTAGTTCTTAGATGTGATCAAATTTGGTAATGCTCACCACTTGTTTAGGGAAAGGTTCTGAATTCAAGAACAGATTTCCCACTGAGTTACATGAACAATGACATCACTGGCTCAAATCTTGCCTCTGCCTTATAGGTCAGAACAAAGTAAGTACCCTACACCTGGCTAATAGCAATAGCTGTGTAAGGCCCTTTCCACACGGGCACCAAGCGGGGGTGCATCGGCATCAACAATGCCGACCCCCCCCCCGGGACCGTTTGCACAGACAGTCCCGGCAGGGCGGCAGGCGGCGGCGCAGCCTTCACACAGGATGCACAGTCGCAGAACGGCGCATCTCTCCTCCTGGCTTCCAGCGCGTCGCAGAGGCCAGGGGACACCCCCCCGGCAGGCTGGAGCAATGGCTCTGGAGTCGCAGGCTGGGGGGGCGTGTCCCCTGGCTTCTGCGACGCACTGGAAGCCAGGAGGAGAGGTACAGCGTACCGCAATTGTGTGGGGAGGAAATGGCGCCTTCCAGCCGCTGCCATTCGCACGACGTTTGGAAGACGCTGCTTCCGAAAAACCTCACTCAGGGAGTGAGGTTCAGAAGCAGCACCTTCGCGTCGCTTGGCGGTGGCGAGGCCGTTGTGTGAACCCCTCCCCAGGGACACAGTTTTTAGCATCCCTGGGTCGCTGTTATCCGCCCATTCGGAAACAGCCTCAGTTAGGCATATTTACAAGTTATTCAGAGCAAGATCCAGAAATGCAGCACTGTTGATACACTTTTGTACTTATGTCTGTACATAATCAATTGACAATAAATACTTATGTCTGTAAATAATCAGTAAGAATGTCTGGATCTTGCTTTGAATACTTTTTAAAGGTTTTTCACGTTGTAAATATTTCTAAATTACACAGCTATTGCTATTAGCCAGGTGTAGGGCATTTACTTTGTTTTCATTTGTGTTGCACTAACGTTCACTTGCTTATTATTTATGATGGAATCACAGACTACCTTACCGAAGCAGAACAAGTAAGAGAAGGACATAGAATGTGAGGAGTATCAGTAAGAAAGTACCCACCGTTGCATCTCCCATCAACTGCTTTGAGACCTCTCCCCCACAAAAAAAGTGATAGTACTGGTAAGAAACATACATTACTTTCACCCCTGTGCTGTACAATAATGTCAACATAAGGCATTATTATGTGACAATGCATTTTGTTATCACTCTGTTAGAGACCAATGAGCTTTTGCCTGGGTTTCCATGTAGATTTTTTAAAAAATAGTATTAAAATCAGGGTTATTAAGCCAGCAAAGTCACTGTAAATTGTGGCATACAGAAAATTAGATAGCAGTCATTAGAGTGGAGATGGATCTAGACATTTGTCACTGAGTATTTATAGAATTTTTTCAGTACAGGCTTTGGATTTCCCACCCACTAAATGGAAAAATGTGCAGAGGGATTTTTTTCCAGGTGATATTCATTCATTTGGGAAAGAGCAACCTGATTAATAGGCATGAGCTAGAAAAGATTGATGAAGCATTATGAAATATTGTCTCTATTCAGTAGGTGCTGCTTGGATTATCTTTAATGCAGGCAGCAATCAAGAATTGTTGGTTTTGTATTTACCAATCCTTTTTTCCAGTCTGAATGAATAAAGCCAGCCAAGAAACAAAGAAAAAAAAATCCACAGGTGCTAAGAGTTCAGGGAATCCAGAGGCGTACTTTTCAGAGGAAAGTGCCATGACCTATATTTCGGGGAATATGGCTAAAAGTTGGAAGTAGTATATTGTATCCACTTGGGAGAAGGTAAGGATGTCATACAAAGCTAGAAGATACCATGGGACAAGTAAGGATGTCAAACAAAGAAATTTCAGTGGAGAAAAAAGAAGTTATAAGAAGAGATCAACTGAAGAAGCATACCTGGTGTCCTGGGAGCTTACTGGCCTGCAAGTGTAGCACATCCCTACCAAACATGCATCATTCACAATTGCTGGGGGTGGGGGGGGGGGGTTCTAAAGAAGATACATTGTCTCATACCTCCCTTTGGGAGAGAACAGGTATGGCAAAATTTGTGTTAAGTGGCATTCAGTTGGGAGAGGGTGCCAGCAAAGACTGTTTTCTGAGACCCATTTTCATGGGCTGTAGACCTGTTCTCTGTGGTCCCAATGCTTTTCAATGGGAGTCCTCTGAGCGGCTAAGATTCTCTTATGCATGTCTGCGTATCTTCAAAGATAGATCCTCCAAAGAGAGAGAGAGAGAGAGAGAGAGAGAGAGAGAGAGAGAGAGAGAGAGAAAACGATATATTGCCAGAATTGGCAGGAAGAGTTTGAGAACAACTAAAGATGCCCAGGATCAAAGCCTGAATTGGGGCAACCATCAACAAATGGCAGCAGGAAGAATCCCTTCAGCTACACACAAAATGTTGGGCACAAGTGATGGGTGAACTCTGACCAGAGAGTGAAGTGATGAGGCAGGAAAAATAAGACACCTCCTGAGCTCTGCATTCCACAAGGGTCATCTTGCATGTTTAAGAAGAAAAGGTGCACTTTGAAGTGTTTTCAAAAAAAGGAAAAAAGGTCGAGCTGAAATAAGGCATTATGAGGACACCTTGGAGAAAAAAGCTGTGCAGAATTCCTTCCCAAGACATCTTTTTTAGGTTCTCAGGACGTCTGTTGCTCACTGCTGCAATGTAGCAAATTCAGGACAGGGTAAATTATTCATGGGAGAGGATAGGGAGTTGTGCTGTAATAGGCAGACAAATACAAAAGATGGAGAGCTTCAAGTTTTGTGTCATTCCTGAGCAGCATTACATAACTATGCAAAATATTTTTTTTTTAAAGGCTTGTGTTATTATACAATCGTTCTTCAGCACTACACATGCTGCCGAAAATTTTTATAAAGGGAAGAGGGGCTGGGTGATGACTCATGATTGAGGAGAGACAGTACCAAAGGGAGGGGTCACAGTAATGCGTGCCCCTAGTCTGAAAGAGAAAGCCAGGCTAATACTGAATTACACTGTGCTGTGTTGAACCTCTGTTGCAAGAACAAACTGAGATAAATATTACAACCCCAATATGATGAGGACAATACCAGTGTACTCCACGGGAAAAGCCAGAAGGACTCCTGGAAGCGATGCGAAGATGTGCAGTGCGAGGGTGCTCACTCCACTGGTGCAAGGGGCAAATGTGCTGGCAGAGGTGATAATATGCCAACGGCGTTGTACAGCATAACTGAATGGTGCTTGAACCAGCATGGGTGGGGGCAGTCTGGGGGCATTTCTGGCGGTGGAGTCAATACCACAGGGCTTTTGGACCAAGAACACCCTCTATGCTGCCTCAATTTCCCATGCTCCCTGCGCCACCTGAAACCCTTTAGGAAGGGGCGTGTCCCTAGCTGTCATGAAACTGCCCCCCATGGATTGCACTGTAAAACTCTCTAGCGTGGAAACACTAGTATGACCCACCAGCCAAAGGCAATCTTCTTCCAAATGAGTCCCCAGACTAGATAGTGACATGGTTATTTCCATATTTATCTACAGAATGTTTATGCTGCCTCTCCAAGGAACCCAAGGGAGCTTACAAAAGAAAACAAAACAGCATAAAACATTATAGATTAAGATCCAACATAAAACCACCAACCAGAGCATGGAAACATGATTAAGCAGCTTAAAAAGAATACCAGTTTCAAAATTAACACACACTACTAAACTCATGCTAAAACATCAACATATTAGTTAAAAACATGGGTGAAAGGAAAAGGTTTGGCCTGGTACTTAAGACAAGATAATGTAGGTGAGCTTCACGGGGAAGGTCCTTAAAGCACCCTGGTCCCAAGTCATTTAGGGCCTCAAAAGATTTTGAAAACCCCCAAACCCAGCATATTAAACTGAGCCCAGAAATTAATGGGCAGTCAGTGTAGACCTTTCAGCACAGGAGAGACAACTGGCATTGTCCTCTCTTCTATCTTCTGGACACACCTATTATTTCTTGCACAGCAGACTTATTTATGGCTGTTACATTCCTGTGATCATTCTGAGCCCATAAATAATAAATGAATAATTTGCCAAATAAGACATCATGATGAGCTGTTACTGAACTAACCCAACTGAGTAAAAATTCACAATTATATTTTTATTTCATAATCTAACTAAATAATTAGTCCATTTAATTGGCAGCATGACTGAAAATGCTCTGTGAACTATTAATGCTGAACATTCAAGGTCTAAAAATGAAGGAAAATTATTTTCACCTTACAAAGATCAAAGACAAACTATTCTGTATGAAGACAGTTTAATTTTACCATCTATATAATTCTGGTGAATTATTATAAAGGAGAAAGACAAAATCATTAAGCATACACTTGAAATAAAAGAAAGATACTGATTAATTAGCAACAGTATTTTCAACTACTACTGTTAATCTGATTCCTTCTTAAGCTAATAAAAGTAATGAAACTTTGTTACATAAAGACAATAGGAAAATCTCACTACCAAACATTTGTATAACACCCTCTAATGGAGTGCTGGCACAATATTGGTATATCTCTAGTGTATCAGTGTGATTCATGGTACTGAGGTGTAATGTGCTCCATTCTTACCATTTATATCTGCTACTGAATGTAATAGGACCTCTGCTCAGAAAACCTATTTGTGCTGACTTAACACATGGGGGGAAGGGGTTCAGGATTACACTTGATGGCCTGCCCTATCCCCATTCTCTTTGTCATGATCCTTAACTCCCTTGGCACTCAGCTCACTCTGTTTCACTTGCTACTAGCAGGTTGGTCACTTTCAGTTTAGTCACCAAGGAGACAGAATTCATTGGTAAAACAATATTCAGTTTAGGCTCCAAACTGGATCAGAACTAGATAGTGGCCACCACAACCAATCTACAATTGTTTGGAATTTTCCATTAATAATACTGCAAGAGATTGTATCTGGTCCATCTGGACAAGGTTTATTCATGTCAGCAGTGGTTGAGGTCATCCTATCCAGCTGGTCACTCCCCCTCCCCCTTTCCTCCTGGATTTCTCTCTCAACTATAGACAGCCTTCCAGGTCTGGTTAAGGCACTTGTGTCACATGAGCAATCTATAATAGCAAGGACTGATCCAGAGGTGAAGCTACAAGGGGCCAGGGAGTGCGTGTTGCATCAGGCGCGCCTGGAGGGGCGCAAAAATTTAGGTTTGTGTTTTTTGTATTTTTTGTGGGGTTTTTTCAGGTTTTCAGGTTTTTTTGGGGTTTTTTTCAGGTTGCAGGGGGCGCAGTTTTTAGGCTAGCAGCACCAACATTTCAGGGATTTTTGGGGAGGCTTTCCTGATGATATCACCCAATTTAGATGAGGTTTGGTTCAGGGGGTCCAAAGTTATGGACTCCCAAAGGGGGTGCCCCCATCTCCCATTGTTTCCAATGGACCTTTGAGGGTCCATAACTTTGGGCCCCCTGAACCAAACTTAACCAAACCTAAGTAGTATCATCAGAATAGTCTCATAAAGACACCCTGAGGTTTCGGTGCTGCTAGCCTAAAAACTGTGCCCCCTGCAGGCCAAAATCTGAAAAACCTCCACAAAAAATACAAAAAACACAAACAAATATTGGGGGGGAGGGCGCAAAACACAGATTTTGCACCAGGCTCAATTTTTCCTAGCTACGCCTCTGGACTGATCTAAGCATGAAATCCTTCTTTCCTAAGGTTCTGAGAATGATTTATTCTACTAAACATCAAAAAAAGAAGGAAGCACAGATAGGGGGAAACTTACAGAAAAGGAAAACACAGCAGGATTTCACTAGCTACACTAAATAGAAAGCAATGCTAGCTAGAGCTAGCTTACATTTTGTGGCACATTCCCCCCACTCCTTTTAACTTGTTCAAGGCATGGGTTAGCCTCTGCCTCTAAGGCTTATTTCTCCAAGGTTATGAACGGACAGAGACTAGACAAGGATAGGCTAGACAAAAACAAGCAAAGGGCACATGACTGCATGCCCCTATATGCTGAATTGTGTACTGGAAATTTTTCCTTGGTTTGTGCCAATGACAACTGGAGAGGGGTTACTGTCCAGTTTTTACCACAAACAAGTTCACTAATAAATTTATGGATCAGAAACTTGCTGCACTAGAGCTCTCTGTCTAGCGTGAGGCAATTTAACTCTTCCAGATGAAATCAGAATCTTTCACCAGAGGAAAACTCACAAGTGGATATTTTTCTGCTCCTTCCTGGGCTTTCCTTCTATAATGTAGATGAGGATCTGATTGTCCATTTTAACATCAGAGTGAATCTCAGTCATAACACCCTAACTTCTCTCTGTTCAAAACTTCTGAACACTCTTCCTGCGCACAGGTTGTATGCATATGGATTCTGCAGATACAATCTTTTCGCATTTTCTATTCATACAGGCTCTTTCCGACATGCATGTGATGAGGTTGAATGGAAGTAAACAACTATGATCCTGCAGTATATTCAGCCATCACAAACATGTTATATGAGTAAGACCAATGTTCTTTCAAAGTAAAACCAAGGATATACCCAATGTATTATTTATGAACGTTGCTAATGAAATAGAGAATCTTGTTTAACATTACTTGAACTATATGGTTGCTGTTATCTTATGTTGCTGTGACAATTTATTGAATGAACCTTTGAGTAAATTTACATTAATGTATCGCATGGGGCATGAGAAATTCAGCAGTTCACCTCAGGTCAGCAGTAATAGTCTGGTGTCCTCTCATGTGGTTTCCATGTTTCATAAATTAATGCAGCAGAGAGGGATGAAGTCTTAGGGAATCAGCACTGATGCAATTATAATATTCAAATTGGTTAACAAATAAAAAATTACCAATACTGTTCTAGTTTCAACTGTGAAAAAGTCTTTATAAATAGTTTTATGTATGACATTCTATGCGCTAGGTTTCACTAACGTCAGTGCAATTTACTAAAAAAAATCCATGAAAAGCTGGCTGTATTTGTACAGAAGTTAGAAAGTGTTAGTTGGTGTATATCAGCTCATTTCTAGGGGATTAACGCTGCTAGATGAAGCTTTACTTCCTCTCCCTCCATCATCCTGAATGGGCTTGATTGCAATATCAGACCCGCCATCTGCAGAAAACACTGAGATCTGGGGATTCAAATTGAGCCAAAAGAAAACAACACTTCTCCCAGAATGTTACTGACAAGGCTCCTGTCCTTTTGCCTGGTCAGCGCTTTCTGGTCTTCTGCTAATATGGAAGTCATTAATATCCTGTTACAGAAAGGTGGGCAAAGCCAAATGACAATCAATGCCCCGCATCTTCTGCTGCCAGAATCAAGCTAATAAACTTTTGAAAGGATTGGCAAAGAGGCAAGTGCTAGGTCAGTAGATTGTTGAAAAGTACAATAAAATAAACAAGCTGAAAAACTGCTTCTAAAAATGGATTTCAAAGACGTTAGTGTAACCTTCCTATGGCCTTGAGGTTGTATCATTATTTAAATTGCTTATATCGTTGTCTGTTGATCTCAACAGTGATACACAGTTTAGTGCAGTGGTGGCGAACCTTTGGCACTCCAGATGTTATGGACCACAATTCCCATCAGCCCCTTCCAACATGGCCAATTGGCCATGCTGGAAGGGGCTGATGCCCCCCAACCCCCCCCCCCCCCACAACGCCCGCCCCCCCAACCCCCCCCCCCCCACCCCCCCCCACCCCCAACCCCCCCCCCCCCCCCCACCCCCCCCCCCCCCCCCCCCCACCCCCCCCCACCCACCCCCCCCCCCACCCCACCCCCCCACCACCACCCCCCCCCCCCCGGCCCCCCCCCCCCACCCCAGCCACCAACCCCCCACCCCACCCCCGCCACCCCCCCCCCCGCCAACCCCCCCCCCCGCCCCCCCACCACCCCCCCCGCCCCCCACACCCCCGACGCCCCCACCCCCCCCCCCCCCCACCCCCCCCCCCCCCCACCCCCCCCCCCCCCCACCCCCCCCCCCCCCCACCCCCCCCCCCCCCCACCCCCCCCCCCCCCCACCCCCCCCCCCCCCCACCCCCCCCATCCTGAACATCTGGAGAGCCGCAGGTTCCCTACCCCTGCTGTAGCCAATTACCTGCAGAAAAACAACCCAGTATGTTGCTATTGAGAATGAAGAAAAATTTCTATCAGGATTATACGTACACAGGCCTTCGGGGGGGGGGGGGGGAATTGTGACGCTCATTAACATAAAGTGTAGTGAGTATCTGTTCATTGCCCTTGGGAATTTGGTGGTCAATTGACAGTAAGACAAAACTATTACTCTTTTCAATATCATAAGATCCTATGATATCTGTACAATATTTTACCATCAATTCCATTATGTTGCATAGGAGAGTGTGAGGATTCACTTGGCTTGGGAAACAAGAAAACGGGTGTGCAGGAGAGATTATTTGAACAATAAATAAACCGGTTTTCTGTTTAGTTGACTAAAACTGAGCAACATGAAAGACACATAATAAACTTGGGAAATTACAAGCTTTGAATAATGGATATAATTCTTTATCATATAATGGAACAGAAGAGGAAGAGTATGAAACAATGATTTTACAGTTATTCTAGTTACTATGAACAACGAGCAAAATGAAGGAAAACAAACAAATTAATGAACACTTTCCTGCAAAATGGCCCTGAAAATTTATTTCTGAATACAGAACAGCATATTAAAAGAACAAAATACACATCTACAGATATAGATAAAGGGTATATTTCTTGAGTATATCAATACTTACATTAGCCAAATGAGCTAACTCTATCTCTAGAAAGGAATCAGATGTTTTGGGTTCAGGCCTTATTGTGACCACAATGATTTTGGAATTAATAACCGTATAATTTCTGGGGGAAAAACACAAATAGTTAAAAACACTTATTAAAAAAACAATTTATGCCATCAAATAGTGAGTATAATCTGACCAACTGTAAAGATAAAAAGGTTAACTCACCAATTGTAAAGATAAAAAGGTAACACCCCTCCCCCCCCCACACTTTTATTATAAATACAACTGCCTCTGTTATCAGTCATGGCAAAGATTTAAAAGGCAAAGTGCTGACTAAAGCGTCATTTCTCGAGTATAATTCACTGATTAAAAAGACAGATTGACAACACAGACTTTCAGGTAAATCTTGAAATGGCTATAAATTCATTTATCTCAAAGTAGACTTACCAGTGGGCTTGTTTTGAACACAACAAAACATCTTTCTTGCAATGCTTTAGCATGGCTGTTTTGCTGACTGCTAACTTTAAGTTAAGAAGGATGACAGCAAGGAGAGTTTCCTCCGAATAATTTTTCCCGTGATATGCAATGCAAGGGATGTTTAGTTATTCTGTTTTGTAACTGAATGAGAAACTACATTGTTGGAAAATATCTAAAGGGTCAGTCCACAGACCACTTATGTTGACATGGCCTTGCAGAATTCCACTGGGATTTATAATTGTACAGTCTGGGCTTGACCTACTGCCTACTGATATCATTAGGAGACTTAATATAAAGTTCTTGGTTCCTCGGGCTGCAATCATTAAACCACTTATATCAAAATAGCTCTGTTCATTTTAAAGGTGCTTTTATATAGAAAGTATTTGGTGGACTGCAACCTTAATAAACTCTACACTTTTAAAGAACCAATGCCTACAATTGTGACTTTTCTATCGTTTTTTGTAGTTAATACCTGAGGGTGTTCCCAGACAATAGCTTCTCAACAGCATTGCTTCAGATTTTAGAGGGGGTTAGAGGGTATTCTTTCAGTAAGAGGTAAAGACTTTCTCTTGGATATTATTTTTTATTTAATTGCACTCCCCACAACATATTTTGAATACTTCCATTTGTCTGGTTGTGGTGAATTTTCCGGGCTGTGTGGCCGTATTCTGGTGGGTCTTTATTATCTGGTGGATCCACCAGACCATGGCCACACAGCCCAGAAAACCCACCACAACCAGTTGAATCTGGCCGTGAAAGCCTTCAACTGCCATTTGTTTTTAACCACAGACATCCAGCATGAACAAGATGAACATACTGGCCAGAAATATAGGTCCTCCTTTGGAATAATGACAAATTGCCTAGAATATCCATTTTGGGGATCACCGTTATATCTGCCTGTTTCCAAGATTCTGGGATTCCCTTTTTTTGCTTATTTCATTAAAGAAATTATGTAGAGGACCTACCACCCTTGCTTGAATACTTTACAAAAGTGGCATTCCATCAGGTCCAAAAGCTTTACGAGCCTTTAGTTTGCTATTGCCTCTACCTTTATAGATATTTTAAATATGCTTTTCTATTAAAAATGCCCCTATGTTTTTTAGTTTTTGCTGCTGTATAATAAAGAAATGCAATTCCATATACTTATTCCAAGCAATCGCTTGCAGACAAACGTCTGGCAAAAATGGTAACACTCAAGTATTGCAATATATTTGTCTTGCAAAAATATTGGAAATAAACGATGCAGTTATCCTATTTTGAACTAGATTTTTCTTCTTTTCAATAACACTATAAATTAGTGTTCTACACTTCCCTATGACAGTAAGAGAAAGATCATCACTACAGATGTTTTAGCAGCAGTAGGCAAATTTTCAACGCCATATGTAGTGAAACTGTCATGAAATGACCATTTATATTATTGTGGGGTGTTGCATTTGTTTTAGTGTATTGTGCAGAAAGTGTCTCGGAAAGTGGTTCAAAAGCATGCAATAAATAGCAAAATCTAGACTGAATTATAATAAATACAGATGTCCCTTTTTGTACATGCAGATGTAAAACTGTCCAATTAGCTTTTAAGGTATTCCATCAGTTTTGCTGGTATGTTTCCATAAACAAATGGCTTGGTTATCTATATGTCACTTGAAGCCTTATGACTGAGTAATGTCTGCTAGCTGAGTTCGATTTGGATTATATATCATTATGAATCTAGGCTTTTTAATGAGATACTTAAAATGTAATCCTGGGTGGGGGAAGAATTTAGGGAGTCAACTAGCCATCACTCTGACATATCTTGGAGATATACTAGCATAAGAAGAAGTTATGCCAGTGCAGTGCTGCAGCATCATCTCACCACTTTCGGCCTCCATCACAACCCTGCAGTGGCCACTCATCATTGGGTCAGTGAGGAAGGTCCCTGAGCTAGTGTGGAAATGGGTAGGCTGCGGATCTGGTAGGAAATAGTCAGCTCCATAAACTGTTTAAGCCTAAAAATGCCCTTCATCAGTGGCAGAATGTTTTGCTAGCAAAAAAACACAGCATAGCTCATAGGTATCCCGCTCAAATGTAAAACTCAAATGCTCCCACCCCACACTGGCAGGGCCATGCTCAAAATGCAAGTGCAACCAATCACCTCCCTCCCATCTGGATGCCAAACTTCTTCCCCAGCACCTTCTTCCCCAGTCCCTCAAACCCTGCAAAAACCCAAGCCAGGAAACACCAGAACTCATAAGGTAGGGCTCATGATTCAGGACTGTTTTAGAGTGCTCATTGTGTGGACTTAGAGCAAGAGGCATGGCACTTAAGCGTTGGAAAAAGCATAGAAAGGATACATAGCATTACTAGGCAAGCACTTAGCACTGACACCCAATGGGGAGAGCAAAGCCCATTCTGTGTGGCTAAAATGTCTCGCTGCAGAACCCTAACAGGACCCCATCTCTGGAGGTTCCGACTCAAAGGGGCAACTACATGGTGAGAAGTAAGCAAGAGCCAGGAACCCTATCTGCTTCCCCATTGCCCCTGAATGAGGCTGGGTGCCATCTTGGTGATTCCTAGGCTTGGAGATTCGGGTGCAACAAATACCGGATTTGACCCGAATCTGGGCAAATTCGGGCCAAAATCGGCCAAATATGTCCTGCCTGAATATGAACGAATCCTAATGCAAGGCATTCGGGCTTTGGGGTGGGGGTGGGGTATTTTTGGTGTTTTTTCACATTTTGGCCTGCAAGGGGTGCATTTTTAAAGCTAGCAGCACCACAATTTCAGCCAAAGGGGGTGTCCCCATCCCCTGTTGTTTCCAATGGGAGCTAACAGGAGATGGGGGCTACCCCTCTGAGGGTCCATAACTTTGCCGCCCTGAACTTAACTTCACCAAACTCGGGTGGTATCATCAGAACAGCCTCCGGATGATACCCTGACATTTTGGTGTCACTATCTTTAAAAATGCACCCCTGACAGGCACCCCAGGAAATTTGCCCAGATTCTCTGCTTTGCAGTGTCTTGGCTCCCTTGTAGCCAAAGGAGAATTTCTGAATATTGTGTAAGCAGGCTGCACATTTTTGAAGACAGAGGCACCAGAAAACTCAGGGTCTGTCCCGGGCTCCATTTTCCCTAGCTGCGCCCCTGCCATTATGCCAGCACACATACACATGCCTGGGAATGCTCTGCTGAGCCTCCATGCATTCTGCTTAAAAGGCAAAGGTATCTTTTACCAGAGAGATTACCAACAATGTGTGCAGGGCTGGGTCCCTGGTCCTGCCAGCCCATGATTGGTTCTGTCTGCCCTGTCCTTCATAGCCCTGCAGATGCACCTCATGACATCTACAGGATGTGATGGATGATTACTGGGGACGCTGACATTGCTGCAGTCTGTGCGGCCCGATCCTCTTAGTCTTTTTTCTGCCTTCTGGTCTCAGCTGAAACCCTCTAGGGAGCAGACTAGCCACTCCTTGCTCATGCCAGCACCTGGTTGCTACAGCACAGATACCCCTTTCGGGTTATACTGACCATGATCTAAACCAAGTTGTACTGAGTCATAGCATGATTTTCTAAAAAATAAAAACAGACTTTTTAGTTATTCTAGAAGAGTTTCTGTTTAATGAGTCTCCACTTATGGTATATGAATTTGCAAGACACTTTTATTGTTTATTGTTTATGAATTTGCGAGACGCCTCAAGACACTTCTAGCATGCACATTATGTTAAATAGGAAACAAGCCTACACTGATTGAAAAACCAGAAGCTGTTGGGGTAAATGGTGCCATGGGATTAACAAATGTTACACCATGCACCAGTATTTTCAGGAATCATTCAAATGTTTTGACTTGAAGGTAAATAGACATATGTGTGATGAAAGACCTTCAGCTGTCCAGACACACTCCTGCATGATAGCATCTAATTCCATAGTTGTTTATTCAAAGAAACTATCAATTAAACTCAGTGAATGCTTTTCCCGAGTAAGGGAAATGAAGGGCAGAGGTTATGTCTGAGTGCAAACAAAATAGACAGCATGCTATATTCATTTCAGGTTTGAAATACAGGGACATCTAATTCAATTTCTAAATACAATGATGCTGTTGAAAGCAGTTGCACCAGTGAAATAACTATTTCCATTACTTTTACATGTTTACTGAGGTTGACTTCTAAGTAAGCATGGCCAGGACTGCAGAATTCTTGATATAAATGGCTTTAATTCTGCATAAATTTGTTCATGGGTATTAAAACTGCTGTTATGATTTGATGAAGCTGCCATGAGGCTCTTAAACATTGCTACCTGTGAAATTCTCCCCATTGGAGACCCCGAGTGACTTAGATTGTTCTCCTCTCTTCATTTTATCCTCGCAATAACTCTGTGGGATGGGTTAGATTGAGAGTATACAACTGGTCCAAGGCAACCCGGTAAGGTTCCACGGAAGAATGAGAATTCACACCTATGTCTCCCGGATCCCAGTCCAACTAACTTGGAAGAAACACACAGGGGAAATTAATAATCAAGAAATACTTTCCCTAAAGTGGAGGAGGGTGATATTGTTGAGTTCCAGGATTCCTGCTCTTCAAGTTTTGAACGTAGCAATCTATTGCTATGGTGCATTTGCCCTGACTGCTGAGGTTTAGAGGCAAGGTAAGCAAGATCAAGGCCAGAAGCAGAAAAAAAAGTATGTTGCCCCTAAACAATTTGGGAGAATTTAGGAGGGAAAATTGGTGTTGGAGAGTGTGTACTGCATCCCTGGCTGTAATTTCAGTCCTTAATTTTAGGCTAAACTGCAAACTAACTCCTTCTCTTTTTGAAATTTAAACAGTCTTGAGAGAGGGTGAAGATAACTAGAATTAAGAAGTGTTTTTATGCTGATCCTAACCAGGAGCCTGCTAGCAGAAGGGGAAATCTTACTGATATCTTCTGCCTGCCCATGCCACATGGCTTTTGTCCATGAAGGCCCCCTGAAATTCTGGGATCACCTTTTCATTACCCACAAGAGTTGCTGAGGAAGGGGAAAGTCACAGGGGATCCACTTTTGCCACTATCTATATACATCTACTTTGTTCAGACTGTTTAATATAGTTCCTTTCTCCCTCCTCTTCTGTCTGCATCTACCTTGCTGTCTTTTCTTACACCATCGCCTATTCTTGTCAGAACTATGGGAAATGATGTAGCTCTCATTAGCCATGAATGGATCAAGAAAATAACTTTGCACCATAGCACCTGAGGAACAGACCCTTTTTCCTGACAACTGTAACTGTCAGGAAAATCCTCCTCAGCTGTCCCCTTTCCATCACACTTTCATTTCCTGTCTCTCACTGTTTCTTCCAGTCTTCATATTTGACCTGCCTCTTACCTGTCCTCAGTGTAAAACACGATTGGCAGTGATCACATCAAACTGTAGTGAGCCAGGAACAGAGTCCTGCTTCTGAGAGGAATGAAAGGAGATGGTGTAGACTAGAATAATCATCTGGTGGTCTAAAACTAGGCCAGAAGGCCAGCTGATGACCATCTCTCTCTTTGAAGGGGAGAATTTCCTGTACTATGTTTGAAACAAAACAAAACATGGCAATTACCATGTTTCCAACTCAATGCGTCCTAGAGTCATATTCTTGAAGCAATATAAATGGTGCAATCTCCTCAAGTCATCACTTACCTTAAGGTGGGTAAAATAAGTTCTAGATTCTTGTACAGTACTGCTCCAAGCACAAACACAGTGGATTCGTCGAGTTCTAAAACGAAAGCAGGGTGGGGAACGAGACAATATGTAGATTAAATGGTCTGCCTTTCTGGCCTTTTCCATGTTAGTCAGCATAAAGGTACGTGGAAAGGTATTTATCATTGGGGAAGAAGTTTTTATCTTTACGGAAATCATTAACTGCAAGATGAAATATGTTTCCAAGCATTCTATCATAAAAATGTAATATGATATATTAAGGAGAGGAGAAGTCTACATGATTGGAACATCTCACAAGATTTAAAGTGCTTAGAGGTCTAGCTGTTGTGTGAGATTCATCATTGGCGGCTAAACTGTGCCAGCATTTTATGATATATTCTGTCTTGATAATGAAAGATCCATGGGAGTTATTTGTAGAGAACTTCTTTCCCTTTAATGTTGAAGAGGACAAGACTCTCAGCTGCAGGTATCTGGCACTGCAGACACCACTGTGATTTAATTCTGGAATCTCAAGCCAAGGCATTTGGCCTAAGGAAAGCCATTAGAGCAGCAGTACTCCATATTAACAGAGCACATGGACCATGTCAAAGATAATGAAGCAGCAACCACCCAATGAAGCCTCAGCAGGAATCCGCAGACAATCTTAGATTCTTGACAAGCACACCTGTTTGACAGATATGTTTGATGCACCAGCACTTTGAATGTTTACATATATGCTTAAACAATAAAGGGCATAATCTATCCACACATGGAGAAAGGATAAACACAAGTTCTCTCCTCCCCTTCCTTCTCCTGACTGGACCTCAGACATCTGTATATAAAGGTGCACGAATCACAACAGGCTCACCAACATTTTCAGTGGAAGACAGCAGAAGAAGGATACTTATGCAGAAATCCATCCCCAGCCCTGTTGCCAGTTCTTTTTGCCAAGCTGCAAGTTAATTTGCAATTTGCATGTACCCATGCACACTCACCTAAGAACCAGCCACGAGTAGAAAGGACAGAAGGGCATCTGTTGAGCCCATGGTGAACCCCTCCTCATGCACAAAGATGCACCCCCAGGAGGATCAGAGATGAACTGTGCCCAATTTTAGACTGTTTAGTATCTGTAACAAATGCCTAAGGAATGCTCGATGATGATGGAACAGTGCCCGTAAAGTGTAAAGCGGCCCACATGTTATAATTGCAGATAGGGCACAGATGCCATTCTTTGAAGGTGCACAAGTTTCAGGGCATAACTGCTCTTTTCTCCTCCTATTTCCTGTGCTGTCATGATTTTTTAAATCACCATTCTTTCAGTTGCACAAATATGCACAGTAATATGGCATCTGATTGCAGTGACCCAGAGGAAATGGCAGGAAGGGCAAAAAGGAATCAAAATGAGAACAATAACAAGTTCCCATCTTCCGTCTCTCATGTCCACAAGTGCAGAAAATAGGCTAGGGGAAGGTGTAAAGAAGGAGGCCCTGGGGCTCCCTTTTCAGCTAGCTCTATCATGAACAGATGATTCCAAACTCCCCATTCTGAACACAACACTGCACTATCACCCTAATAAAAAAATACAATGACAGGAAGTCATTACCTGTTGACATGGGGGTGAAGATATTTTTGGGAATAACAACTCTGTCTTCTGAATTACGTGCCCAATCAACCATTCCTTTCCTTCCTTTCATGGGGAAATTGATGTCTGTTAAAACGGATGCTGCAGGAAGCTTCTGAATGCTAGCCACTATAAAGAAAAAGAAAATAGAAGATCAACCAGAACTCCTGTTTTATTTTTCAGATTCATTGAAGTATCATACTGAGGAAAGTACATTAAACATTTGACTGTGAGGGAAAAGGTGGTAACAAAAACACTTTATTTGAGATATAAAGGAACAGTTTTAAAATTATCAACTGAAGTAACAAGAAAATCTATACAGATAATAGATAAGCTATGGATGAATGTTATGGCCTTGACTCCCTTGTTTGTCAGCCACGTTCAACAGCTTAATGGGGATTATTCACTCTGTAGGCTCATGTTCTGAAAATCATATGGAAGGACATAGTGGCGATGTCTCTTCAGAGCATATTCAGAATCGATTAAAAACAAAAGAAGTAAGGGACAGTGTATTATGAATTGTTTGGAGATATATAACTTCTAGAGGTAGGTTAATGAAGCAATAACAATGCTGCTATCCCTTGCATGGCCATAATGTGATTTGAAAGCAACACCCATTAAGTAGATTGACAAATTAGCACCCAGTAGTCTGTTTTTACCCAAGGTTAAAAAAAAAAAGCCACCAGCAGCTCAGGAGCCATTTTCTGTTTCTCTTCACTGTGAAATGCAATTACTCCTTTCCTCAGTGCATTAGTGAGCAGAAAGCTTTGGAAACCCTACCTCGTTTTAGCTTCACAACAACCTTTTTATGCAAACTGATATCTCCATTTGTAAAAGTGATATAATCCAGCAGCTCACAGTTTGCTTGTGATTCAGGTGGCATACAAATTCAGACTTTCTTGGATCATTAACAATAGTTATTTACCATTTTTAAGAGCAGAACGGTCCCCCTGAATCAAATTTTCAGAATCCGATAACTACTGCAATCCATTCCAAGTGCAAGCGTATATTGGCAGACTATGGTTCTAAATGCAAATATGGTATCTTATTTTTCACAAAAACACAAACCCATCTATTAATTATTATTGTTATATGAGACTGGAAAATGTATGGATAGAAAGCAGCACAATTATTTAAGCACCACCCCTCATGATGGAGGGGCAAAAGGAAATTTTGTTTACTCATTTCCCCTTATTTATAATGCAGTTGTTATCTACACATCTCTTTTATTAGTGCTTTACAAATCTGTGCATGATTCCATGGCAACACTGCTAGTTTCAAGCAGAATTTCAACTACTTGTGGGTTTCTGACAGGTCTGTATGCCATTATTCACATTCACAGAGATGATAAACAATCTCCTCAGAGCTCCATTTCTAACGTGAGACAGAGTGATAATTGTTTTTTTGCACACTGCTTCTTGTAATCGTTTTATAATCGTTTTACAACACTGCATCTATGTACACTGACATGTATAAGCAATTTACTGCAAGTGCCCCAGAGAGGGGTAAAAGCAAAAGACAGCAAGGACGTCTCTAAAAGCATTCACAACAGCAAAATTATAGCAGAAAACCATTTGGTTGCTCATAAGTGGATTTCATTTGAAAGGAAATTGCAATTTAAATCAAGAGACAAGGAGAATTAAGATGTTAATAATATCAGGTCTGCAGAACATATCGCTTGACAACTGCCTCTTAATTCAAAATTAACCTGGTTATGTATTAAAGCACCACTACAGCTGTATTTTAGGCCCTTCTAAGCTTTTGTTTATTTTAAATGCTATTTCCTGTATTTTTTGTCAATAATCCCTATTCCAAATGGCAAACATGGAAGATTTTTTTTAAAAAAATTAAAACAATCACTAAACTATTATAAATTCAAACCAAACAAATTTTGAGAGAGCCAGGAGATGTGAACATCCAGTTCTATTACAGGAACTGCCAAAAGTTTACGGAAAAAGGGTAACCTTACATCTGCATTCAAACCAGAAAGGACAGGACAAAGCAGACCTAGGCCTCTCCAATTAAGATGTTTCTGAGCCTGCCATTACTGCAAATAATAAATTACCTCTCAACCTCAATTCCTCATTAAAAAAAAGGGAATTGTGTTAATTTGCCATAATTTGCTGTTAATTTGTTGGGAAGATGACAGAGAACTGGTTCCGGACTGGAATCAACACATGGACCAGGCTTTCCCAGATTATAACATTTCAGTCTGCATGTGGGAACACTGCATTTTTGAACAACATATTTGAACAACTCTTACTGTTAGTAAATGTCCTATGCTCAGATAGCTATCGTGTTGGGGTGAATGGTTTCAGCCAAACTTTCTCCACGAGGAAGAGATAATGGTTGTAAAGAGAGAGTGGTTATAAAGCATTCCACACAATTTAAAGTTCATATAAATTACTAAAAGTATTCAAGCAGAGAAAGAAACACTTTAAACTATGGAAACTCTGCACCTCCCGATAGTGAAGCTGCATAGAACGTAGTTGTATTTTGAGATACAGTAAAGCCCCCTACTATTGTCCAAACAAATCTCAGCCACACCTTTAAGGCTGCCATCTCAGGGTTGAGAAATTCATGGATATTTGGGGGTGGGGTCTTGGCAGTGTAGGGTTTGGTGAGAGGAGGAGCTTAAACGAGGAATAATGCTGTACAGTCCACTTTCCCAATAGCCATTTTCTCCAGGGGAAATGCTCTTGGTAGGCTGGAGATCAGTTGTAATTCTGGAAGTTATCCAGGCCTCACCTGGAGATTGGCAATCATGTCAGATTAACTCAATCCAACTGGGTTTAATCTTGGAGAACTGATGGAGACTGGCGTAACATTTACTGACAGAAATTGAAGAGATGGGAGCTAGTTGGTACAAATACTCCAATCTTTTAGTCTGAAATCACGCTCAGAATAAAAATAGTCTTCAGTTGTCTATCTCCCCCTCCTCTTGCCCTGGCTTATTTCCTAGAGGTCTATCTTTACAGCACTCAATCAGATCTAGAATAAATGGGTTCTTAGTGATCCACTACACAATTAAACATTTGGAAATTACTTTTATATTATTGTAGGATTCATATAACATCTAGGTCATTGTGCATTAAATAAAAACCCAAGCAATCTTAGTATAATCCTATGGGAGATATGTGATTGACATTTGCTGTTTACCCAGAAAAGTAGATAGTGAACTGAGAAAATGAAGGTTTCTTTGACCACAGAGTGCTGAATGAACCTAGCCATGTTATACAGAACGAGCGGGGCCCGGCCATGCGTTGCTGTGGCAACTGTCCTTCTCATCACAGTCCACAACCCACACAGATGTCCATGCAGGCCCAATGATCCCCGCTGGTCAAATTGAATCCCTCTTTCCCTTTTCCCTTCCCTTCCCTCTTTCCCTTTCCCTGGTCAAATTGAATCCCTCTTTCCCTTTTCAATTCACACTGTTATATTGTGGTGTCTTGTTTTTTTAGTATAAGGTAACCCTTTCCATTCCACAACGGAAAGGATCAGCCTAAAGTATTCGCATTCCAGAGTGCGAATCCTGCTGTCCATGAGGCTGGTTGACACACACAGTCCTGGCTTGGGTAAGGCAGAACTGGGGCAAGGAGGCTATCCCAGTCAGGCAGCAGAGGCAGGGTGGTGAGACGCTCAGATCGAGGTCAGCTCCCTGGGTTCTTAAAGGGCCATGTGCAAAAGAAGTGGAGCCCAACCCATGAATTTTCTTAGAAGAAAAAGGCAAACTCCAGCTTGCTTTTAGTAAAAGATTGCTGTGGCAAATATGGGTGAGGAAGTGGGTAAGTGGTGGTTGGATGTGAGGGAGGGCAGAGTGAGGTGTGTGAGGATGAGCTGGATGTGTATGAGAGTATGTGTGTTGTGTGGTAGCAGTGGGTGAGGCACAGAGAGTGAAAGTTACCTGCGTGTGAGGGGGGGACCCCACCTGACGTCTCACACAACAAAGTGTGTATGTGTTTCACTTCCACTCATATTACCTAACAGTATTACCTATTTACTGTTTTCACTGCTCATCTCTGGCCGTCTGTGCGAACATTCTAAGGGCATACCAACCCCTCAGGCCACAGACAGGCTGCATGAACATTCTAAGGGTGATAGTTAAACAGAGGCAGCTTCATGGCCTGGTGCACCAGGAAAAAGACATTTTACCTGGCTCAGGTATGGACTTTTGGCGATTTGAAGGTCCGATTACCTGCCCGCAACAGGGAGGGACGTCATGTGAAAATTTGGGGGCGATCCGTCCAGTCATTTCCGCATTAGGGCATGAGTAACAAAGTCACTGTTAACTTTTTATATATATAGACTAGAAAATAAGTTTGCAAAAACAAAACCATGTCTTGTCCAGATATTTTGTTGAGAAATCCATATATGCACTGTGGCAATCATTTGAAATGTGAACATGTAAATAATTTTTGACTTTGATAAATTAGTATTAAATACTGTAATTATTTTGGGCTCAGAATGGACAGAAAAGAAGCCACAGTTCATTCAGCCACCACTGAGTTTCACATGTTCATATCCAACGATTAATCTCAATGCTGTCTCACCCATGGGAATCTCTAAATTTAAGAATGCTACACTGACACTCTTAGTACCTATGTACACTCACAAAATTCTGATGCAATATTAATTACCTAAATGCCTCATTCACATGATAGGAAAAAATGACTTCATACCATGAATGCAGAGCCATAGAATCATAAAATCATAGAGTTGGAAGGGGCTAAACAGGCCATCTGGGCCAATTCTCTGCTCAATGAAGGATCAGCCTAAAGTATCCCTGACAAGTGTTTGTCCATCTGCTGCATGAAGGCTGCCAGTGGGGAGAGCTTGCCAACGCCATCATCAGCTGATTCTACTGCTGAAGTTGAAGGTCTGCACCGAGGATGTACCTGGGCCAAAAACCTGATAGAAGCTAACTAAGGTTGGCTCCACCCTTAGGAATGCCCCTAGCCCACCCCCAGCCATGCCAGTTTAGACTGGTACAGTTCTGCAGGTTACAAGCTCTTCCAGGTCAGATGTTGCTGAGCTCTGTGGCGCCCAACTGCCTTCGTGTTTGCCACTTATGCCAGGAAGGTGGGCAAATCTGCTGGTTGAACCCTGCCCTGGTTCCAAGAGCTGCTCCCCCTCCCCCCGGAGTGGATTGTAAGTGTTGTAAATCACCATGAGACTCCCTGAGTGAGTGGCAACTAAAAAAACCAAAGAAATAAAGTCAGAACAGTTCATCACATTACATTCCTACTTGAATAGTAGGAACAGTAGTTCCCACAGTATTGATCTCTACCATGTGAATTGGATTAAAGTTGATCCTGTGAATGGAGAAGATGTTATTCTTATTTTCTGGATTCAGGAAACATTATGTCTAAGACCTGGTTCCTGTAAAAACATTAAAAAAATGCAAAGGAGACAGGCAAAGACATGAGAGGGGCTTTTGTAGATGTATGGAAAATTCTTACTTCCCTCTAAGATTCCTACATTTAGGGGGGAAAACCGTTTTAAAAATACACATGATATATAGTGGTTGTGATATCCTCTTCCATTTCATAAGACACTGGGTAACTTATAAGAGTTAGATACAATTTTTATTAGCTAGGCAAGGTATCCATCTGGCATTTTGTTGTAGAGTCCCAGTGCTAGAACTATTCCTTTATCAAAGCACAAGATTAGATACCAGACAGGTTGCGTACTGTTAGGATCAGGAAATAATTTGCTAAAGCCCAGCAGAGGAGCTTGAGGCAGATGACAAAAATAATTCCTGAACATTCCAAAGACAAGAGTTCAGCTGCTATTCTGGCTACTACA
This sequence comes from Sphaerodactylus townsendi, assembly GCF_021028975.2. Lineage (NCBI taxonomy): Eukaryota > Metazoa > Chordata > Lepidosauria > Squamata > Sphaerodactylidae > Sphaerodactylus > Sphaerodactylus townsendi. Next base: position 143,608,089 of record NC_059425.1, read on the forward strand.
GCAACCTTACTGGATCATGAGGGTTTCAGGGAAGGGATCGCCTTTCCACTGTTCTTCATCAGTCAACCACTAGAAACCCTGCAAATATTATCTAGAATTTCATGTGGATTTCTTATTGTAACTTTCCACAAATGTAAGTTCACAAGCTAACTTCAGAAAGTCATCCCCTGAATAATATGAAAGGTGATGTTAGATTCACGCCATCTGCATGTCTCCAATGCAACATTTACATTAATTCCTATTGAGGAAGCATCCAATCATCCTGAAGAGACCTTGAAGGAGAAACATCCATGCCTTTAGTGATCTCAGATTAAAATTTAAGCACTCTAATAAAAAAATGCTGTTAAATGAGCTGTGAACGCTGAGGTTGCAAAAGAAAGAGTATTTTTGGAAGGTTTTTGTAATCCAAGCACTTGATCTCTTGCAGGCCTAGATCTCAATAATAATTTTATTATAATCACTGCTCCCAGAGAATTAAAGTGGAATGACATTTTACTGAATCATCTTGATACTATCTTTCCATTATGAAGTGATGCTCAATTATTGGCACAGTAAATAACTCATGTCCACTCAGTAGTAAGCTTTACTATATTCGGCGAGGCTTGTTCCCACATAAGCAGGCATAAGATTGCAGTTTTAAGAATCCAGTAAATACCACACACAAGTCATATCTCAAACTCCACTGTTTAGGACCAAAGTAAATGAGATACTATCCCTGAGTTTGTGCCAGGGGCATGCCTCAGTTCTGTAGAGCCCTAGAATTCCTTTTTTAGGAATGCTGCAGAGGGTCTCTTTCTGGGGTGGGGGAAGAATGAGCTCCTGCCTTCCCTCAATGCCATTTCTCGAACTCAAAACAATGCTGGTGGGGCATGATGTCAAATAATGGCCCCCAAAGAGTATTCCTTCTTTCATTTGTGAAGGGAAAAAACGAAACACATAATCCGATCTATGCATATGGAACAAAATTAAATTAATTTCCTTTCAGTGGGAAACATTAGACTTTGAGTAGGTTTTAATTCCTACACAGCAGAAGTTCTCAAAATAAAACAATATCCACATAAACTGATGTTACCATAACTGTCTCAGCTAAAATATTATTATTTCTGACTTTATAATGCACCATTGGACAGGCAAAACAATGTATTTTTACCACTATTTCACATAAAGTAAACCATTCTTCTGTAGAAGTCCAGCATAGTTTAATCTAAAACTGGCAAAAATGTTACTGGCAAAAATGTTTTCATTATTGATATTAGGTTAGAAGCAATGGCTTTGTTTTTCACATACAGAACAGAGTGATCACCATATTGCATTCACAATGAACACTTATATAACAGTTCATATGTAAATGAGAGACATGAAATATGGATGGTATCTTTAATTAAAATGTGTATTTAAAATCAGTCATAATCTTTTGCAACAAATTTGAGGTTTAATATCATGCATTAGTTTTTATAGTAAAGTAGAGGGCAATTATTTGGTATTAGTTATCTTTTGTTGCTGTTGTTACTGGTTTCGCTGAGTACACAGTAAAATAGTCTAATTTAGTTTAAAGAAAAACAAGAATCCCTGAGTCCTTTTCTACTGTCTGCGCTGTCCACATTATCCCCAAACATGACAGGTTTCTGTGATCAACTGCAGAACAAGAACAAAAGCCGATCTGCAGGACTGAGACAAGAATTCCCATTTGGCAGCTGGATGATTGACACAGTTATTGGCTCTTCGGGGTGGGCGAAATCTCGACATTTATACAGTTAACCAATTTACGCAGTGGAAGCTCAAAATTCCACCTAGCAGATTCCTAAACTGGACGAGGACAAGAAGGAGGCAAAAGTCAAAGGGTGGAGTAATTAAGACATTTCTAACAGTGCATTTCCAGAATCTTTCTGTTGGGTATCTTTTGTGTTTCATCACTATTGTTCATCCTCGTGGGTAACTCCAACTTGTTTCTGGGGTTCAGGAAGAGAATATAGAGGACAGGAAAAAAAAGCACAGTGACCATATTAAGATTTTATCAAATTAAAGGGGGGAGGTTTATTCCAACTGCCATTAAATTATTTCTGACTAAATCTCTAACACAGCTTACTTATGGTGGCCATCTGGGCCACTATAACAACTATGTGACATTAGACAGAATACAAACAGACTTCCTTACAACTCTGTTTAATGCCCCCAAACGGACTATTAATGCAATGCTGTGACAGGAAGCTGAGCTGCTAAATGTGGACAATAGAGACTGGATGGCTATACCTACAACCAAGAGGCCTAGAAATCTTTTTTTTCAGTTGACCCACAACCTGTCTGGAGTATAAAGATAATTACCTACGCTAGGCCTAGCTCGGAACCAATTACTGGAGTCAGGTCTCAGTAGAACAAAATATTTGGTTCGTCAACATTTCCTGACTTTGAGCTGCAGAATGAGACAACTCTCCTCCCAAATCCATATAAATCATTGTGGTCATAGATGGGAATTGCTGCTGCACCATATTTAACAGCTATTACTTTTATTAAATTTTGATGGGATGTCTCAAGAGGTTGTATTGATTTTTCCCACCAGCCCTACTTACCGTGAGATTCCAGCAACGGCCTATGGAGGTATGTCTATGTCCTTGTGATGCTAACACAAAAATCAACTATATTCTACTATACTGTTAAAAGGACATTAAAAAACCAAGTTAACATCACCCCTGCAGTCTAGACTTTTTGGATATTCTAGTTCCTTTAGTTACCCTAATGACTTATTAGGTTTTACTTAAGATAAGATCTTCCCACATTTCATAAGATCATCGACACACTTCGAAGTGTCAAAGTTTTGTTACATTTCTGGCAGAACACAGAGATCTTTAGTGCCATGTGAAACTGCTCATTAACTGCTCGTTAACATTATTACTGTATTTGTATATCAGTGGTTTTTTTGTTGATCTATAGCTGTATCTAATAAAATAAGTAAGAGGACAAAATTAAAGCTGTCATATAGCACCTCCAATGGAGATTAATTTGTAAAGCACAAATTTAATTTTAATTACATTTTGCTATCTAGTGGTGAGAGAATTATGGGGCTTTGTGCTCTGAGCACCCATTGATACAACCAGTGGGCTCATGACAGCTTCTTTAATATGTGCTTTTAATTGCATTGGGCAACCCACCTTTGAATTTCATGTTCTAAGATATACACGAAGACTCATAATCCTAAGCATGTGTGCTGGGAAGTATACCCCATTAAAATTATCAGTGTACTTTTTAGCAATAATAGGCCTTTTCCACATGAATGGTTTATAACCTATCTTGTTGCCAATTGCTACTATTTTTTCTTTGAATTCTGCACGGTTAAAAAATTTTCTGGTTCATTCCAGAAACATTTTCCTTTCATTTTTCCTCTGTTGCTTTCTAAAGCATTTTAACCACAATATTTTTTCGATCTGTTTCTGAGCCAGTGTCCCTTGAGCATGTGATCATGTTGAAATGATCTTTATTTCTCCATCCTACCAAACAGCTGGCCATTATCCATGGCCCATTAATTGCCCAACTTCCTCTTCAACCATTTTTCTCTTCTCCCTGCTTCTTTATTTTCAAAATGAATTTTAATTTTTTTGTTGTCATATCGAACTAGCAATGTAATGTTGAGAGAAATATAAATTAAGCAGGGTCAATTGGATCAGCTTTGTCAATTTCACATAGAACTTTCAATGATAATGTTCAGACAGAGATACAAACTAGCATGGTTGATTGAATCAATTATGTCAATTTCATATCGAACTACCAATGTAATGGTAGGGCAGAACGTGATTTTGAAATTGTGGGCGAATGCATTAGCAATAGAATATTGAGATGCTGGGGTTATTAAAAGAGCACTAAGAGTAATTGGGGACTGCTGCAGATCAAATTTGGCTGGAAAGTGTGGTTCTTTGTTGGGTGGGTGGCTACGTGTTTCTGTTCCTTCAGGTAATGGTGCCTGCTCTAGAGATTGTTTTGGCTCCCATTTTTGGTTGGTAGTTTTCAATGGTAGAAAGGGTGGCTGAGACATTTCTGAATTGTCGCTTCAAAATATAACTGCGCAGTCACGCTGGAGCGCCTGTCTAAAAGGAAAAAAAGTGGACCAGTTGCTCTTCTGTGTCACGAATGACATTCCACCACCATCAGGAATAATACGTTTTCAGCAGCAATGTGTGGAATAAATGCAATTGAAGAGACAAAGGAAATAAAATTTCACAATAACAGGGAAAAGGAGTATGCAGAATTATTTTACAGATTTTTCCAAGACGCAAGGTTTGACCACTGGGAAAATCTGGGGTAAGTTGTGCATATGGAAAAGGTCATACTTAGAATCACATCATACTTCACATTACACAAACCTTATCTAAAACATGGTGCTATGATAAAAGATAGTTTGCATGTGTCTATCTTTATATAACTTAATTTATGAGTGCCTTTATTATTTTTTACATTTCTGTTCGTTCTGCTTTCAGGGACTATGTGTTCAATAGAACCCTTAAACTGCAACAACATGGCAAAATGTCAAGATTTTGCTACAGTAGAGAAACAGAATGTTGCACTTATGCTATAAGTGTGAGACTTCATTGTGCTCCAGTTCTGTCCAACCACCAAATGCCTACAGCGACTGACATCATTCATAACAGTGATACATCGTGTCTCATAAATATCTCAAACCTGTACTTTAAATGTTTATTTTAATGATTTCTTTCTTTGCTTCCTTACTTCTAGTTTAGCTCTTTAGCATTTCCCTGCTATACCACTCTACCGAACCCCCACGGTTGCTGACAAGTTTTATTTATTTGAAGTAGTTTTATGCATTGCCTCTTACTGCAAGATTCTCAAGACATTCACAATACCCTCTCTACCCCATCTTACTAGTGCCCATTTTACTTGAAACTAACATGGGCTTTAGTGCTAGTACTGCAATAAAATAACACTTGAAATAAACTGCAATTTAAAATATAAAGATACAATAAGCCATCTAGAAGCAGAGTTTGAAAAGAACAAAAACAGGGGCACAAATAAGAGGCATAATTAAAAACTAGCTCCTTCCCAACTCCACTAATTGTCAAATGTATTGGAGAGTAAAACTTTTCCATCTTGAACATAAAATTCAGGAGAGTGTGCCAAAAAATTGGATCAGTGAAGGTGTTGTGAAGATGAGGTGCCATCATTGAAAAGGCCATCTCCTTCATGGCAGCTACTTCATGTCCAGGAAGGATGGGTGATATATACAAGAGAGCCTCTGACAAAGGTTTCAGCATTTGGTTAAATCCATATGGTTTTGAGTCATTGCATGACATTAAAAATTAAGGTAACAATAAATCAGTGCTAAAATTAGCAATGATATAATTATTCATACTGATGAACTTTTTATACCTATAAACTTCTTGCCAGCTTTATTGCACATTTCTGAGGGATAAGATGATCTATGAAATTGTTCTCTTTTTTGCATGCTTTTTCAGATTTATTCTTACTGAGTTGGCCAAAAGGAAGCTGGAATGTTAGCCAATCAATATCTAACAAATTGCTGCATTTAGCTGCATATTACAGAGAGTGATTTTATTTGTACATTCTTCTGTTTCACAGCCAAATGATTGCCAAATGTTGCTCAGACACCTAAGAGGCCAAACTAGATGCTATACATAGCTTTTTTTTACTCACAAATAATTTTTATTAAGACTTTGATAAACTTACAGAAAGAAAAAAAGACGCAAACATAGCTAAACATAGCTTTTTAAAAAGCCTCCTCCTTTCAGAACTTCAGTGCGTTGAAATTGGATTGGAAGTGCATTATTTTGTATGTCCGGAAGGGGCCTAAGGAGCGCTCTCCTTCAATGTTTTTTTTTTCTGCTCAAATCCCACCTCCAGTTTTTATTTTAGCTGTGGCTGATTTTGAGCAAAAAAATAGTTTGAAGGATAAGAGATAGTGACCATTCTCCTCCTTCTGCTTTGCCATTTAAACTCACAGCTCTAAACTCTGCTACAGGGAAGAGAAAAGGAAAAAAAAATCTGGGAAGTTGTACAGAACTGAGTGTTCCATCTCGTCTGATTCACAGTTCCCTATCCCCAATTGCACTGGCACAGAAGAAACTTCTGTAATAAAAGTGTGATGGCTTTAACCCCCAAGTGATGCCAGACCACTAGGGGCAGAAGAAGCTAAAAATTAAATTCGTAGCAGGACAAAATGAAGAGACACTGATTCAGAAGAGACCTCCTCCAGGAAGGATTTGTTAGATTTAAAGTTTGCCCTTTGTCCAAGCAAGGACATTCTGAAACCTATTTGGCCTAACGCTGTCTATCCGAGTATCTGCACATTCTATATTAAACATCTGGTGGAAACAGAGTTTATAAGCATTTTTGTAATATGGATTGAAATGTTTTCTCACATTTCTAGTTTCATATATGTAAACACTGGCAAATGTTTTTTACTTTAGAATGCAGGGTTGCCAGGAAATACGAGTATCAAGAAAGGGTTTTTTCGGGGGGGGGGGAGGTACGGGAGGCAGCACTGAGCAAAGGTTTGTTTGTTTTTAATGCAGCCTCTTGCACTTACTGGAAGTTCTTACTGGGTACCTCCAGGAACTGAGGTTTTATCAGCATTCCCTTTATCCATTTTACTCATATTTAGAACATGGAAGAACATGATGCATTTGTGCTTTAAAGATGACATAATGCAATTATTTGTTTGTTTCTTTGTTTACCCATCTATGTACATACTTTAATTTAGGAACTGCCACTTGGTCTGTACTGGGAATGTGCATTTGGATATAACTGAGCTGAAATTAAACCCAAAATTAGATGATATTAGGGATATTAAAAAATGATCTAGAATACTCCTGAAATTCTGAGTGTAACACAAATGCATTTCCTGGAAGTCTGGGGAGTATATCAATTTTGGAGAGATGCAGGAGTGGGGAGGGAGAAAGCAGATGTCCCACCAAACATTTGTTGATTAGCATCTCCACAATTAAATTATTATTTCCTATCAGCAGATGTCTATTCCCTTAAAAATTAAAGAGTTATGAGACATTGTTTGGAAGGATCAAGTTCCTTTGCCTTTCCCCCTTCATCCTTGCTGTTGCTACCTTGGAAGGTTAGGTGGGGGATTAGAAAAATGGTCCCAAATTTTCAGGATCTGAAAAAGTATCCTCCCAATCCCGAAACAATAACAAGGGTTGGGACTCTTCAGGATTAAAAAAAAAATGCCTGCCCTGAAATATGGATCTGAAAATGACATACCCGTATATACTCGTGTATAAGTCAACCTGTATATAAGTTGAGGCCACCAAAAACAGGGGGAAAAGCCCTCCTCGACTTATACACTTAAGCAATCTTTGGACCATTGCCCTTTTAAGAAAATCATAGAGACAGGCTGCCAGAGCAGCAGCTTCCCTGAAGCCAAGCCTCAAAGCCTGCGGGGAAAGGAAATGTGGGGAAAGGAAAGGATGAGTGAGTGAGTGAGTGAGTGAGTGAGTGAGTGAGTGAGTGAGTGAGTGAGTGAGTGAGTGAGTGAGGGGGGTGGGTGGGTGGGTGAGTGAGGGGGGTGGGTGAGTGAGTGAGTGAGTGAGTGAGTGAGTGAGTGAGTGAGTGAGTGAGTGAGTGAGTGAGTGAGGGGGATGATGGGCGGTGGCGGCGGCGGCAGCGGGTGGCTTGCATATAAGTCGAGGAGGGCATTTTTGGCACAAAAAATGTGCTGAAAAAGTCGACTTATACGTGAGTATATATGGTAGCTTTTAAAAATACACACCCATAGCCCTTACTAACGTTAATCTCACTTGGTTAATTATTGCAATTTCACATTACTATAAACAGCTGCATCACAGCAAGTTACAAGCCACATATTCCATAAGTCACTTAGCTGGAAATATTTTTCATTCACAAAACTATTCCGACAAGAGAGTTAATTTATTTAAATATGACGAAAACTCCCTACACTTGAAATGCAAAGCAATGAAGGCTTCTTTTTTCCCCTCCATTCCCGTCCTCAAAATCACGGGCTTCCTCAGTTCATGGAAAACAAAGCCGAAATTTAAAAATGTAAGTTACCAGTGAAAGAATTCACCCAGAGCTACAGTAAACATCATTACAGACAATAAAAGCTTTGTAATCTAAATACAGAAGATTATCTTAAAAGATCATAGTTATTAAAATTGTTGCCTTGGGAGAAGATTTAGTGATCTAAAAATGGTCAGAGAACCATGGTTACAATTGTTCCAGCTGTTGCAACTCCACATTTACTTAATTCACTTAAGTTACTGAGAAGCTCCCTGCCATTTCCCTATTCCATCCCACCCCAGAATTTACAGATACAGTAGTTATTACACTTCGTCAGTTGTTAATGCTCTCCATATGGTCCACTCTTTACATCTCAACAATGGCTCTTTATAGTTTGACAATGCATTATGCACAAAGGATAATCTTCCGAGTTCACAAAACTTACCATATGCAGAGAATAATTCCCTGCCCCCACATCCTCAAGAGGTACAGAGAAGCCAAGCAACAGTTTTGAGGCAAGGACAGGGATTGGTGGTTGGTGACTATATAGAACACACTGAGATTTGAAACTCAATGGATTGAAAGAGACAGGCATGACCCTGCAGCAGCCTCAGGAAATAACAAGGGCAAAATAAAACAGCAGTACTCCACAGTGAAAATTTCATTTCTGTGATGACATAGCATACTATCTTTCTTCCAGGGAGCTCAGGGTGCATAGAGGATTTGGCTATACAACATTTTGTCTCTACAAAATAAGAGGCTAGGGGATGGTACAACAACCTTCATGGCTTAGTGGATATTTCCACCCCGGTTTCCCCACTCCAAGTCAACCATTTTAACAACTATATGCTAACAGTAGCCCAGAATGCTGTCTTTAGTGTATGAAACACTGTTTGTACCACACCATCTAAAGCAGCTCAATAAAACAGAATTGTTAATATGTTGACAGGTTATGCAACTGCGTACAGTTTATAATAATTAAGAAGCCTCAATGTGCATCTGTTTGTTATGTGAAGATCAGGAAAAAAATTTCTCCTGCCCAATTTTGAAGCTCTCACTTTCGTTTCTGTGCCACTTCAGTGATTCTCTGTGCTGTCTGCCATTTGCAGAAATTTCCTATGGATGTTTTGTCATCTGACATCATAGCTGCCCATTAGTTGTACACTAATAAATTCATTTTTGCCTGCCAGTTATGTGAATGTGCTGTGTGAGCAGCTGCCTTGCCCGGTGCCCTAGGTTGGGTGGATTCCTTCCTTCATCTTCACGGTGGGTGGTTTGACCGTCCTCGCCCTGGGTGGTCTCAGGGTGGCTGGCTGCCTGCAATCTCTGGAGCCACAGGATGGACTGCTGGCCTGTCCTTCTCTCTTAAGACCTCCTTGCCTCCTCTTCTGGGAGCGCCCCTCCACCTGATCTTTCCCAGAGCCTGGTTCCGGCCTTGGGCAGGTTCCAGCTATTCCTAGCTTCCTCCCCTCTTCGGCTCTTGCCTCCTCATTCCTTCACCTATCCTCCATTCTCTGTTCCTTCCACTGTCATTGGTCTCCTTCCACCTCCTTCCTCTACACTTTCTCCTCTCTCCTCCACTGCCTTCTCTTTCCCCATCCCGTCCTTCACATTTAAACAACTTGCCCCCACTGGCTCCCACTCCTTCCTCCTTGCTGCCCCAATTGGTCACATCCCCGGGGCTGTGGCCAGGCCCGTCCAGCCTCTGGCCCAATCCTTGCCTTGCCTTTCAAGGCAGGGGCAGGGCTGCCAGCTGCACTCCTCCATCGATCTGGCCGTTGGCCCAGCGCTGGAGATCTGGCCCACCCATTGCTGGAGGCCCTCATTCAGGCAGGGCCAGTCTTTGTTCCACCAGGGTGGTAAGGCCGGGGGTGAGCTGTTCTTCTCTGTCACTAGGGGCCAAGTTGGCCCCCCAACATGAGGATACGGCCGGCTCTAGGTGTGGGTGCTGGGTCCCCCCTTGTCCACAGGGCACCGTGGTCCAGGTCGTGGTGGAGGGCTTCATCCTCTGCCCCCAAACATGCTGTTTTTCCATTTTTATTTTGTGTGGGGGTAGATTCCATGCTACATAGATACAAAATCAGTATTGGCAAAGCTGCACAGATTTTGAGTCTCTGCTGCTTCAAAGATACATCTCTCTCTCCCTCTCTGTGACCATTTTCAATTGAAATGCTTAATTTTTCTGGGCTATGTGGACAAAAGCCACGAAAACAATTTTTTACAATGTTTCCAAAATGTCCTCTCTGTTTATTTAATATGTGCTTCTCAGTTATCTCCCCACTCATTGTCCGTCCCTGCTCCCTATATTCTAGCACTTCCCAGAAAGGAGTTTGTAAGCAGCATTGAGTCTCCTTACAGGAGAGAAAAATGGGGTATAAATCCAAAATCTCTCATCTTTCTGAGACAAAGCCCTTACATTTTATGAACACATATACACTTCTTTTTCACTTATAACCTCAATGAATTGTCAGAGTAAGGTTCTACAGCTTTAGGCTGTGTTCAGGCAACTTATATAACAGTGCTGAAATTTTTAAAAAAGCACCATGATTTTAGCCAGTTGCCAGGCTCATATGTGAGAACTTCTTTTCTCACTCCCTTTTAAAACTAAGAATCACAGTTAAAAACTAACTTGATTACCTAGTATACATTAATGTGGATGTCCACACACAACCAAGTTACCCCACTCCTGGGTTAACCTTTATGTCACAAACAACTGGAGTCAGCTTTAAGCCACAATACTCTATTCAAGATGAGAGCAAGAGAATTCCACATGTTAGAAACTAGCCAGGTTTGTCCACATTTTTTATTTAAATGGCATATTTTAACGTAGCCTTAGGCTCATTTGACATAATCAGAAGTGTCTGCTTTGCAGCAACTGTTCATCTGTAGCTACATGCTATGTTGAATCCATCCATTTGTGGAACCTTAAATGTTCTCCTAACTAGTGACTATATTATAGAATACTGGGCAACGTAATTAAGGCCACATTCTCAAATAAACGAACATTTGTTTATTTGTTGAAAGCTTTCACAGCAAGAATCACTAGGTTGTTGTGGGTTTTCCAGGTTGTAAGAGCATGTTCCAGTAGTATTTTCTCCTGATGTTTCACCTGCATGTGTGGCCAGCCACAGATGCAGGTGAAATGTCAGGAGAAAATACTACTGGAACACAGCCCTACATCCTGGAAAAACCCACAACATCCTATTTGTTCATTTATCCAAAAAACGTACGACTAATTTTTCAACACATATGTTCTCAAATGACAGTGAGTGAAAACAATAAAATAAAATACAACAAAGAGGAGAAAACACAGCAGCTAGATTAATGATCGCTGGTGCATTTAAAAATGGATAAAATAGAAGGGAGGAGAATGATGTAAGGTGCCTTGGGTCCCCATTGGGAGAAAAGCGGAGTATAAATGAATTATATAAATATACCATAGGTATAGATTTTTAATGGGGTGGGTTCAGTGACAGAGCTGACTTTCCAGCTGTTCCATTCTATGCATTGTTTCAAGCAAGCCGGACATGTAACGGGGCGAGTTTGAACCCTTGGAACCCCCTCCCCCAACCTATGTGCCTGCTGTAAACCCTGAAGACTCGCTGTGTCCTTTTCAAAGTGCCAAGTGACCTGGACAGTTGATTAATGCCTGAAGTTAATACCAGCACTCTACAGTCATTAAGAAAATTTCTACAATTTAGCAATGGTGACTAATATAACATAAACATCAAGAGATTCTCTGTGTCAGACTGAGAGGCCCCTTCCGCACACGCAAAATAATGCATTTTCAAACCACTTTCACAACTGTTTGCAAGTGGATTTTGCTATTCCGCACAGCTTCAAAGAGCATTGAAAGCAGTTTGAAAGTGCATTATTCTGCATGTGTGGAATGAGCCTAAGACTGGGGGAGATAACATGGGGCAAAATTACTCTCTCAAGGAACCAGGTCCTACTACATTCACAGGCAAACAGTGCACTGCTAAGGACACTTTTCTGGGGTAAGTCACATTGAATTTACCTGAGTGGGATTTTGAGTAGATCTTTGTAGGGTGACTCTGAAAAGAAGCTTCTTCAATGTGTGATGTTTTTATTTAGAAGTGATTTGCAACAAAAGAGGTTTCACTGTGCCTTTAAGCAGCTTGAGAGACGAAGTGTCTGAGACAATGGCTTTTTGTGTCTCAGCCAGCAAACATTTTCCTTCTTTGTAATTCACATTTGTAATTCATAATCCTCCTACCACATATTCAGTTTATGTGACCTTTGGCTTATGTGATATTATTGCTCAGTGGGTGGCGTGAGAATAATAGACACAGGTTTTATATGGGTGGTATTAAAATCAAATATGGGGAAAGACTATTTCAGACAGGATTATAAATGTTTTTGAGATGAAAACACAATTAATAATAATCATGCCTTTTCTACAATTAAAGGATTTGCTCAGAAACAGTTATAAACCAACTGCATTGTTTCCCCCTGCTTCCTTTTTCTATTCACATGCTATGAATGGAACCAATCATGCCATTATCTGGACAAAACACAAATATGAAGAGGCCATACTAGAATTTTTGAATGCTTATCAATTACCACTCATAATCTAGATCGAGTAAATATTTCTCATTGCAGCAAGACAATCAAAAAGCACAACTGCAATCTCCTCTTAACCTACCTTATAGCAGTGTTGCTTAATGAATTAGGCTATTGCAAGGCAAAGGAGGACTTCTGAACCTCAAGGGTGGTTTTTTTCAACCCATCATCTATGGTTGATTTTACACAGCAAATTTATCATGGGTTGCAGGTGGTATAAAGGAACCTGTTTTCCTTTTTCCAGCTCACATCCGTGCTGTGCAGGCAGCGAATGGAGCCTATGGAAACAATCCAGGTTGCTTTTATGCCTTTGCATGGAGATGCTTCTCTCTTTTTTACAAAATTCCCTGAAACACATGTGTAGCTACGCAGGTATGCAGAAATGAACCCCCACAGCCATACCGATCATTCCACAATAAGATCAGCTGCAACTGCGTAGCTGCACATATGCAACCTGCAAAAGAAAAAGAAAAAAGAAAAGAAAAAGGGGTCTCCCTCAATGGCCAGGCAATGGCAGACAGATTCACCCTGACTTTGGACGGTTCAGTGGAAGGGAGAGAAATAGAGTTCCTCCTGCCTGGCCGTTAGCACAGGAGCAGCTGCAACCTGGGATTTTGTAAAAGGATTGCTGTTTTAGCGATTTTTGAAAATCCCGAGTTGAGGGAAATAAAACAGGGCAGACTGATTTGGGGAATGGGACCTGTGCAAAGTCCCCCCCTCCCACGGTTTGTGTTGTATTCTATACCCATTATATTTGCCCTGTGTGGAATTGACCTACATTTTATGATCTTTCACAATGAGACAATTTTATAAATAATATATTTGGAATTCTACATTGGCTTTCTGTCCTTAATTCTACAATCTTGGAATTGCTCTCCAAAATCATCACAATGACAGAAGGTTGATATCCAACAATTCAGCAAGTGCACTGTTTCCCACACATACCCACAGAATCACACATGCCTGATCCTTATGACTAATAACAAGGTTAACCAGTGATGCTGTTAAGAACTGCTGAAGCCCTCACAACAGCTAAAAGTAGAGAATGCACCACAGTAGAGTATGCATCACAGGCCTGAAGTTCATAGTCTCAGATAGGAAAATCAATGATCAAGCGAGGTAGCAATGGTAGTTGTGGCATGGCCTATGGATTGGGCAGTATGTGGACTTTGGGAAAGCCAGGGGTAAAATGGGAAGAGCCTTCATCATTGTGCAGCAGACCCACTTTCTGAAATGGCACTTCACTCCAGTTGAGCCTTTGAGGGCTCCTGACCTTCTTGCTGAAAGGAGCAATTTTGCTGGCTGGAGAGCGAGTTTTCCCTCAGCTCTCACCTCCTCAGGTACTGGGGACCTTAAATTCAACAGGCGAAACAGAAAGGACTTGATATAGAACCAACAGTTCTGAGAAAACCTAGGATCAGTAAGTCTGTGTGAGCCATGAGCTTTCAGAAGTAACCTTGCTATAATTGTTATGTTTGCTCATGTTCGTTTATTTTTTGTTTTTTAACTTTCTTTCCTTTTCCTGTAACTTTTTGTTGATAAAATAAAAATTATTTTTAAAAATTATTGTTCAGCAGACTGCCACATCAAGCTTCCATTTGAACGAAGTCCTCTGTTATTTCGCTAATTTTTATGCAGTACAGCAGTACACAAAAAGCACATTTGAACCAGCAGTGTAGAGCTAAGCCAGAAGAACCATTTACTTACCCATTCATAAAACCGATTCCATATCCTTCTGCCAAAGGGAATTTATTGATTAAACTATGGATTAATTGATTAAACAATGGAGAGATAGCCCTCTCCAGGGTTGCAGACCATACATGACTATTGTTTAGAAACAGGGATGAAAAAGAGGTACAAAATGTAACCACAATAAACTCCTAAAAGACACTCCGTTTACTGTTCCATCTTGAATCAATCTAAGAAGCAATTGAACTCTCCTAGAACCTGGCCCCTCCCAACTGAAATTTATTTGCCGTTCAACTTAAGATTGCAGCACTGTGATGAACATTAAGAAAAATATAATTTTCTGCATGTAAAAAAACTGCTGTAACTTTGAAGTCATCTTTTATACTTTAAGAATAATACCCAACATATATGGACATGTGGATTGTTCTTTCAGGAGCTTTTGACTTAAATATACTCACAACTGGGATGGGACAACTAAAAAATGGATTTAGTTTCATACTGATGGATATCACTATAAAAAAGGAACCAGCAGTCACATCTCTGAAAAAGGGAACTTTCATAACAAGACATTTGTTTTCTACTATTAATATTCCTGTTCACAAACTGAGAGCATAGCACTCACAGAAAAATCAGTCCTTTTAAACTAAAATGTTTGCATGAGTAAAAATATAAAAGTCCAAGTATGTCACGCATACACATGCACCCAAAGAAAAACATTGAGCTGCTCCTTAATATTGTGTAAGCCTTTAGTGCTTTCTCATTTAACTACAGATGGCTGCTTATTGTGAACCACAATAAGTTACTACTTTTCATCAAAGGCACTGATGCAGTCAGGCATCACTCCCAAATCTCAGGAGTGGTGTAGAATCCTTTGTAAGCAAGAAACAAAGGAAAATTTGTTAAAGCACCCAATCTGAATGCATACGTAAATAGCAGTTTCTTGATACTCTCCTGGTTTGCAGGAAGTGTGCAGGAAGGGAGAAGAAGAGAGCCTATAAAGCAAAAGTCTGCCTGTCACATACAAACTGAGAGTGATTTGTACTCTCTGAATCCTGATGCTCTTTATAATGGTAGTTTGAACACTCATACAAGGCAAAGAGGAGCTGTATTGATATGTTTAGTGTTTTCATTAAGGTAAAAAAAAGTCATTTATTTTTTTGTAGTATCATAATGTACACAAGCTGAAGACCCAACAATTGGAAATATTCCAAAGGAAATCTCAACATTTCAAAGGTAACGTGGTTATTTTGTATTTTCACTGATAAAAAGGTACTATGCTGCATAATCTCTAGCTTGCATACTAGTCAATACAAGGTATAAATACAAGGTATAAATCAAGGTTATTTCTGTTTTACAGTCCTTAGCACTGAATGGTAAAATGAAGCCAGCAGGGATATGATAGGTTAACTCAGGGATCTGCAATCTGCAGCTCTTCAGATGTTCATAGACTACAATTCCCATCAGCCCTGCCAGCATGGCCAATTGGTTGCAGACTCCTGGGTTAACTGATAACTAATAATACCTTTCGAAGAGACTAATGGGCCAATGTGGGGTGAGGGGGAAAGCTTTTCAGAGGCAGAATGGGCCCACGTCAACAGATGTGCCCTCTTCAGGGAACTTACTCTGGTGGAGGGGAAAAACACCAGTGGGAGACCCTGTGACCCACCAGGATGCAGAAACATGGCGCTCAGCACTGTGTCAACACTCCTGTGCTGCAGTTGGTCTCATCAGTGACATGGAAGTGGGCTGGAGGCATTCCCAGGGTGGAGATGACTGTAGTCGTCTTCCACCTGGCCTTTAGAGCTGTAAACACTGTGGCCTGGGCCCCGGAGTTACGCCACACAAAAGCCCTCTGGAAGGCTTTCAAGTGGCCAGGGCTCTTTTTCTTTTTGGCTGCATTCCTGCACTGCCTGAAAGCCCTCTGAAGGAGCCATCCCTGGCCACTGTGGCATCTGGACAGGGCTACCTGAGTTTTGAGAAACAAGCAACTTTCATGAAATGCATACTTGCAATTTTTCAATATAGCATGTATATGATAAGATAAATTTCTATTTCTTACCTACATTTCCAGTCATTAAGTATGAATTCTGAAAGTCCATCATTCCCATTCCAACAATGTGTATAAAATCTTCAATCACCTGCATTAGTTCTACTGAACCTGGATAGATCTAAAAAATGAAGGTCAAACACACCATTACAAGATCTTCAAAAATACAATAAGCATTACCAACGTGCTTGAATAAACGGAACCTGGAATCACAATTATTCCATAGTATGTTTTCAGCATTTTAAAATGTATGAAATAATTCTTTTTCAGTTTAGAATGTATCACATACATTGAAACACAGATGTGAAAGTGCTCCTCTATCAGTAATGGATTTTAGAAGCAGTTCCTCCAAACACTAAACTGAAAATGTTACTTCTGACCACATGTATGACTGAAACAGCTTCCACGTTGTTGTTTTGCTCCTACTTTACTTCAAACAGGAGTGCCTGTTTCTTTTTAGCATATCTTTGGCCCCTTCCGCACATGAAGAACAATGCACTTTCAATCCACTTTCACAATTGTTTGCAAATGGATTTTGCTATTCAGCACAGTAAAATCCAGCTTCAAAGTATATTGAAGGTGTATTGGAAGTGCATTATTCTACATGTGCGGAAGGTGCCCTTGACATCATTCAGTATTGATTCACTTTCCAGGTTATCCCTGCTTTGCCTGATATTTACACAATGAAGCTTTTTTTACAGTCTTTTTGGGAAGAATTTAAACCCAAGCACATTTACATCAATTGGATGATAAGATGTGCGTTGTCAAAGGTGCCATCCATATTGGTGCCATTTTCCTTCTGTTAGTCCCTCACAGTCACCGTTCGTCTCACTGGACCACCAGAGCACTTTTAAAGGGTAATTAGTGTTGTGCTACACAATAACAATACAATGATCTAATGACATGATCTACTAATTCCTCTAAATTCTCAGCTTTCATTTCTTTTGAAAAAAAATGCATCTCTAGTCTTTTTTGTTGTGAAAATAAAAAGGGAAAAGAAGCAGGCAGTTTCTATTCAGATTTCATGGAAAGGAAATGGGAGGGGAAGCTAGAGAAGAGAAGGACAGGAAGATTCTCCACAGCCATTTTGAATGTCTCTTCATAGAAGAAATAAAAGCAATATAACTGAGTGGAGGCAGCCTAATAAAAAAAGGAAACAAAGTGATCAATATCTGAAGATTGTTACCTTCTGTGTTTTTAAGTGTGACTGTAGGACCTTATACTTAATGGCTTGATTTCAGCTGAACATTTCAGCAGACAGGACTTCTGGGGTTGTAGCAGGAGATGAAATGAGAAAGGTCACATTACATGGATAGAAGGATATCTGCCTGCAGAAACATTCAGCCAATCTGTGCATTATAGCTCAGATATGAAAATATGTAAACTAAGGGCCAAACTATATGTTATACTTTACAGTGGGGCCCGAGCTTTGAAGGGTGTAACAGCACCCACTCCCTGAGGGAAGTCAGAGACCCCAAAAAGGAAGAGAAGCGTGTTGCTGAGGGTGGATAGTAGAGTAGCTGAACTTGTTGGCCTAACAACTCACGCACACACAGGCCTCTTAAACAGAAAATCCCGTCAGGGAACACTGAACTATAGATACCAAATGCTGCCACCATTAACTGAAGCAAAATAACTGGAACTTAAAGAGAGGCTCTTGAAAGTTTAAAACACAAAAAACAAGATTTTATTTTATAAACTTTTCTTCTCAGGATGATTCAGAGATGCACTCAAGCGTTACTTTAGGCAGGTATTTAATGGTTACAGAGCTAGCAGTCTGTTTGGCTGTTTCAGTTACAAGCCCTCCTTTTCCCCACCAACCAGGCCTCTAGCCTCTTGTGGAAACAAGGCTGTCTCCTCTCAGTCTGAGATCTTGGTGGATACAGGCCCCCTTTGCCTTGTCCCCCTTTGTCTCTGGCTTTCTTTGCCCTTAGACACTATCTCCTTTGACTCTGAGGAACTGACGGGGATCTCTTTGAGTCACACTGACTCTTAATCTGCTTTCCAGACTCTCCATTCCCCCAACTCTCCTCTTGCTTTTATATAACGAGCCCTTCTACCCTGTTTCCCCGAATATAAGACATCCCCGGAAAATAAGACGTAGTAGAGGTTTTGCTGAAGTGCGAAATATAAGGCATCCCCCAAAAGTAAGACGTAGCAAAGTTTTTGTTTGGAAGCATGCCTGACGAACAGAATAAAGAAATATAAGACATTCCCTGAAAATAAGACATAGCGCATCTTTGGGAGCAAAAATTAATATAAGACACTGTCTTATATTCGGGGAAACACGGTAGCTCCTCCTACCTGAGGCTCTAGGCCAATTGGCCATGCTGGCAGGGGCTGATGGGAATTGTAGTCCTTGAACATCTGGAGAGCCGCAGGTTGCAGACCCCTGCTCTAGGCAAACTGCGCCTCTGCCAGCCAATCAGGTGGAAACTCCATATAAGGAGTGTGCTTTATACTTCCTTGTTGTTGCTAAGGCCTGCTAATCTGTTCCTTAACAAACACACCAACCCTTCAATGTGGGCTAGTCCGTCACAAAGGGCATCTCCAGGCAGCCACGAAACCAGACGCATAGCTGCAACGGGGTGGAGGGGGGTGCTGCAGTCACCCAGGGAGGCCTCTGCAGGAGTTGGGGCTCGTAAGGTCTCCTGGGAAGTGCAGTTCCCAACTACAATACACTTCCTCCATCTTGGTCTGAATTAATATAGACCCATCAAATTACTTAATACAAAGGATAGAGTGGAAGATGCATCTTTTCCCATGCATTTGAATATATTTATGCATGTATAGATGAATGGCTACATAGAAGATTTCTACTGTGGCTCTGAACATTTATTTATTTGAAGTATGTGTACACGGGACCTTTATCAATAGTTTCATTAAATATATTTCACCTAAATTGTTTTGTAAATTATTTTAAATTTTTTTACTTAAAATTGTGTAAATGATAAAATAAGATTATTTTGTAGGAAATCTATTGTAGGAATCAACACTCTTTGATCCAGTTTACATCTGCTGACAAACACAGGGCCTTTCCCCACTCCCTTCCATCCCCCCTATGCCGCGCGCTGCTCTCAGCCCGCGGCATCGCAGGTGCGCGCCCGGCCGTCCCCATGACCACGCGCTCTGTGCGGGGGTCGTCAAAAGGCGCCGTTCGGAAGAGCGCCTGGGATGCCGCGCGCTAAGGGGGCACGACAGCGGCAGCGTCGGGCCAGCTGCGCTGTGGCCGCCCCTGCCGTGGGGAGGGAGGAGGAACCCCGCGCTACTCTCCTCAAGTAGCGCGGGGTTTACGGTAAGTGGGGAAAGGCCCAGGGAAAGCTATTCCTGTCTTGCTGCTAAATGCATCATAAAATTGATTCATTTTTCCCCCATTCTTTTCTTGGCTGAAAATATTCTGGCACTTTGGATTGAGTCTGTGTTTCATCTTGGAGTCCTGACCAGAAGGAAGAGAGCACAAGTAGGCCATCCACAACTGCAAAAAGTCTCAAACATTTGATGGCTAGCACAGGTGATTAGACCTGACTCCTATGAAACCGTCTTCTAGACTGTTTTGCTTAGCTTAAGCAATAAAGGGACACATACTGCTGTTGGGTCACGACACAACCTCTGTTCTCACTTCCACTCACATAGCTGTGCTTCAGCCTCACCTAGATTTATCCCCTAGAGCCAGTTCAATGACTAAGCAGCAGACAGCTCTGGGAGTATGCATAAAAGAAGACTGTATTTAGCCTTCCCTGTGGAATAAGAGCTCATTCCCTGGGTGTTGCATTTGTTTCCAAATGAATGAAAAAATATTGCAACACATTTTATTGATTTGTGAACAAAAGTAAAGGGGGAAAACATTCACTTACTACCTTGTCCTGGAAGTGCTTCTCAGCCACCCCCACCCCCACCCCCTGCACTTACAATGTATTCTGAGGGATGGAGCTGATGCTGTTGCTGGTCATGCAGGTAAAGGATTGGCCAGCCAGCCAATCAATGGAAGAGTGGGAGAATGTTTCTCTCCTCTACCTCCCAGATGTGTGTGTTCTTGTTCATCAAAGCTATAATTGAAGGGAAAAGTCTTGTGGTGAAACCTTCTTCCTTGGCATGCTAAATTTGTATGTGCAAAAATTGTTATTTGAGTGGGGGAAAGGATTTCAAAGGAGTAAACTCTCCTAAGGAAATCTAAGGCAGTACAAATTATTCCCTCCTGAATGTCAGCACTCATTCCAATCAGCTCTCACCATACCCAAATCTGAGTATAGGAAGTGACTGTGTACACACGCACGCACGCACGCACGCACGCACGCACGCACGCACGCACACACTCACACACACATACATATTGTGCAAGCAACAATCATTATACAAAGATCTCTGAAAGTCCCTATACTCTGTTGATAATCTCCCAAGTCATAAAATATTCATGTGTGGTTTATATCTGACAATGAATATTTCACCTAATCCAAACAATGGCAACTGGTTGAAAAGTGAGCCATTTCCAGCTAAGCAATCTCATTCTGTTTTCTTTCAAGCACTCTGAATTAAATATGTGCAAATCTAGGAGAGCCTCATCCTATTTTCTTTCAGCCTGTATGACATGATTTCTTTCAGCTCCACCGATCATAATTATGTTCATCTTGGAAGCTGAAAAACATCCTGCTTCCATGGTCTGCTTCACAGAAAACAAATTCTCTGACTCTCGGTTAAAAAGCAGTTGTGAAATCTCAACATTTACATTTTCCAGCATGAAATACTATTAACGATGGACGTATAATGTACTAGTGTGATCTAAAGCCTAATATGCATTTGGGTGTTTTTTTTTGGGGGGGGGGGGTGTATGCCTGAGGACTTTTCATTGCCTCTAATGAGGTCTTTCGTGCTGAACACTCCCTCCCAACATGGATACCAGAGGACAGAATCTTTATTTAAAGCTCTTGCCATATCTACCTACTTGTGAGTCATTACAACAAAGGAATAATAAAAAGCAATATCGATACAAAATCAGGGATGAGACATTTAATTCAGAGCAGCAAGGGCTTCACTGAATAAAAGTATAATTTCATTATTTCATGTTAAATTTATTTCAAATGCTTTTTGGAGCTCTTTTCCCCAGCTAAAATGAGGCCCCATTGTACTGGAGCCAAAAAGGCAAACCTGGAAAAAAAGCTGATTTGTTTTAGATTTTTTTCCCACTTTTTCAGGTTTATTATCTTTGTGGGGTTGTGTGTGTGTGTGGGGGGGGGGTTGAGGTAGAGGCACAACATTTTCAGTGTGTCTGAAGATGCTTCTCCTTAGGAAAGCCCCAAAGTTTGTTTTAGTTTTGGCCAGGGGATCCAATTTTATAGGCACCCAGCTTTCCTCCATTTGAGCCCCATAAAATTGGAACCTCTGAACCAATCTTCATAAATGTGGAGTTCTTGTAAGGAGCTCTGCTGAATAGCTGATGCTTCTACATTGAAAAACAGTCCTCCCTGGAACTCTGGAAATATTCATCATAGGTGACATGTTTGTTAATGGGAAAATCTATGGGGCTTTGGGACAAACTTTTTTAAAAGTAGAGACACGAAATTTGCAGCACTTCATCAAGTTTGGTGAAGATTGGATCAGAGGCTCCAATTTTATGCCCCCCCCCCCAATTTTCCTCCATTGTTTCAAATGCAAGATGGATGGGGCACTCTTTAAAAAAAATCCGCCCTCTTCCAGGCACAAATATTTCCTATATCATTTAATAGACACATAAATTTCAGATATTTATAAAAAGCAAAAACCAAAACAACCCCCTAACATTTAATATGGGGGATTTGGGAGGGAAGTTGTGGAATTTCTGAAAATTTGGGGGTCTATTAAACTCCAATCTGAAAAATATAGAAAATTGGTGCACACCCCAAGCATACACGCATGCACGCGCACACACACACCTGGAAGTGTGTCTGCTTCATCATTTTTTAAAATTTATTTATTTATTTATTCGATTTTATAGGCCGCCTCATCCCCAAAGGTGGCCTATAAATTACCTGCAAGTATGACCTTGATCTGTTTGTGGTATTTTATAGCATGTTTCAGCATAAGGCAGAGTTGACTGTACTTTTCATGACATGGTACATTTCATTTTGGAGCATTGCAAAAAATAAGGGCAACTTTTCATCTATCTGGAGAAAGTGTTAAGTATTCCCTAAAACCTGATTGGCTTGTGTAACAGCACCCACTCCCTGAGGGAAGTCAGAGACCCCAAAAAGGGAGAGAAGCCTGTTGCTGAGGGTGGTTAATAGAGTAGCTGAACTTGTTGGCCTAAGGCACTCCCCTCAACTCACGCACACACAGGCCTTTTAAACAGAATATCCTGTCAGGGAACACTAAACTATAGATACCAAATGCTGCCAACATTAACTGAAGCAAAATAACTGGAACTTAAAGAGAGGCTCTGAAAGTTTAAAATACAAAAACAAGATTTTATTTTATAAACTTTTCTTCTCAGGATGATTCAGAGAGGCACTCAAGCGTTACTTTAGGCAGGTACTTAATGGTTACAGAGCTATTAGTTTGTTTGGCTGTTTCAGTTACAAGCCCTCCTGTTTCCCACCAACCAGGCCTCTAGCCTCTTGTGGAAACAAGGCTGTCTCCCCTCAGTCTGAGATCTTGGTGGATACAGGCCCCCTTTGCCTTATCCCCCTTTGTCTCTGGCTCTCTTTGCCCTTACACACTATCTCATTTGACTTACTCTGAGGAATTGACAGGGATCTCTTTGAGTCACACTGACTCTTAGTCTGCTCTCCAGACTTTTCATACCCCCAACTCCCCTCTGACAGGCTTCCTCTTGCTTTTATATAACGAGCCCTTCTAGCTCCCCCAACCTGAGTCTCTAGGCAAACTGCGCGTCTGCCAGCCAATCAGCAGCAGCAGCAGCAGCAGCAGCAGAAGCAGAAGAAGAAGCAGAAGAAGCAGAGGAGGAGGAGGAGGAGGAGGAGGAGTTTGGATTTATATCCCCCCTTTCTCTCCTGTAGGAGACTCAAAGGGGCTGACAATCTCCTTACCCTTCCACCCTCACAACAAACACCCTGTGAGGTGAGTGGGGCTGAGAGAGCTCCAAAAAGCTGTGACTAGCCCAGGGGTAGGGAACCTGCGGCTCTCCAGATGTTCAGGAACTACAATTCCCATCAGCCTCTGTCAGCATGGCCAATTGGCCATGCTGGTAGGGGCTGATGGGAATTGTAGTTCCTGAACATCTGGAGAGCCGTAGGTTCCCTACCCCTGGACTAGCCCAAGGTCACCCAGCTGGTGTGTGTGGGAGTGCAAAGGCTAATCTGAATTCCCCAAATAAGCCTCCACAGCTCAGGCGGCAGAGCGGGGAATCAAACCCGGTTCCTCCAGATTAGAATGCACCTGCTCTTAACCATTACGCCACTGCTACGCCACTGTTTCCAATCAGGTGGAAACTCCATATAAGGAGCGTGCTTTATACTTCCTTGTTGTTGCTAAGGCCTGCTAATCTGCTCCTTAACAAACACATTAACCCTTCAGTGTGGGCTAATCCATCACAGCTTGCCTGCAGTACTGTTGTCATGTATGTACATGACAGGCTACATACCACCATGATGTCATCCCATTTTGTTCCTAGTGAGATGAAAACCCCATAACGATAACACAAAAATGGCACTGAAGTAGGACTGGTGCTCCACCAGCATTAAAAAAGTGAAAACTTGAATCATTGGAAGGCCTAGAAAAATATTTTGCCCATCAGGAGCACTATTTTAGGGGTGTTCATTGACTTAGTCTTGCTGGTTAAAAAGCTGGTTGATATAGTGGCCAATAATGCTTTCCATCAGCTGCATCTGGTTCCCCAGGTCTCTCCTTTCTTAGTCTCAACAAATCTGATTGAGAATGTAGCAACCTAATTATTGTCAGGAGCCACCTGATGGAAACATATCATGCCTCTCTTAAAACAGATACATTGGCTGCCAATTTGCTTCTGAATCCAATTCAAGGTGCTGGATCCTTCTATATATCTCCATGTACCAACTATAGTTTTCAGACTTCCAGCTGATAGCATTTCCCCCACTTCAAGTGGCCCACCTGGCATTACATAAGGCTACTACTGTACTGGGTACTGTAGCTCCAGCTCCATGGAATGAGTTCCCTAAACAGGTGAGGGAAGCATGTCATAAGAAAACTTCAGGAGGCACTGCAAGGTTGTTTAATTTATCAGGGCTTTTAAACTGTAGGCAACATTTGAAAGAAGGGGAGTATTCAGAGTGTTATTCTATTGGTTCTAAATTGTAGTGTTTAAACTGTGATGTGTAAGCTGCCTCGAGCCAAAGAAAAGGTGGGATAAAAATATTTTGATCAACAGAATTCTTTTAAAATCCCCAAAATTAAAATGGGAAAATTACATAGTATGGAAAGTAAGCGAAGTCCTACATTTCCACACTGAATACTGCATAAAATTTCAGGGTAGCTATTTAAACCCATATGCACCAATGCTATGTGTATATTTTCCCCTTTAAAGATTTCCCATTATACAAAATGTAGTAAGAAAGGATCTTAGGCAGCCCAATCCAGAGTAAGAAGAGCAGACCCCACTCTGAAGCCGGTGTAGCCCTGCGCCAGCAGTGGCGCAAGGGGCAAATGCACCGGGGGAGGAGCAAATTACACAGGCAGCCTTGTGCTATGCATCTCTGCAGTGCCAGACCCAGAAGTCGCTGCTTGTGACCAGGCCATCTGGCACAAAAGTGGCATTTTAGGGTGGGCAAGGAAGTGAAGCCAACATGTGCACCGGCAGAGCCGGCATCAAAGATACACCACTTTTCTGTGGCGTATCTCCATTAGCCCCTATGATGATTTTTGCAGTGTTTTTTCTTTGGGGAGTTTCTTGTGTTGTGGGAAAACCCTTCAAAGAGGATGCGGTGTCACTGGAATTGCGCTGTCCCTGCCCACCTGCCCTCTCTGAAGGGTACCTCTTGAAGTCTGCAACATGAAAAGTAGCTTATCCTTTGTTCATAAGTAGCTTTTTCAGACAGTTTCATAAGAACAGAGTCACCTCCTCCAAACACATCAGTGATGCCATGAGGAAAAATTAAAATTCTAAGAAGAAATACCAGTGGACCTTTTACAAGGTGTTAGGGCTATTTTTCCCAAAGGGCTGCATGATGAAAAAGCTTTGTCCTTGTAGGATCCTTCCTTTCAACTTCATCACAGTCAATTTGAGTCAAAATGTAATGCTAGTTTTCACACTGATGTTTCTCCATGAAACCCTGAGACACTAACTTTTATGTTGTCTCTTAACAGATAAGAACAAGTTGTGTTGTTATCCAAAGGTCTGTTAAAGAAAAAAAAATCAGCAACAAATGAAAGGTTCCATAAAGAAACTTACTTGCTGTGCATCCTCCCATTTTTCTTTGTTCTCTTCATCCAGAAGGTTACTAACAATTTGAAAGAAGTTCTGCAAATTCAACAAAAGAGACAAGGAACTTTAATGTTATAATAAGAAATAACAGCCCTCGCTGAGTGATTAAAATCTATAGGAGAGGAAATACATAACCTTTCCCCACTTATTGGCTGTGGGTGCATGATGTTTGCACAATGTTGACTGTAGAACAATCAGTGGGGGCTCAAAATACATTGCACCTGGAGGAGGAAGGTGCCATGACTCCCTCACAAACACTGCCATCACCATCCTTTTGCCTCACCTCATCTTGCTCAATTCCCACCCAACACCCTTTAAACACAGAGCAGCAGGCCACACATGCTATACAGGGTTTCCCAAACTCTACTGAGGTTCCAGCCACTCCTTCCACATAGTCAGTGTTTTGGTTACCCTGGCAACAGGCAACCAAAAATAATGGATGACTTCTGAGAAGACGGAATTTCATGAGAACTGTGGGAAATGGCATGTGTGGCTTGCAAAAGGAAACAAGGAAGTGTGAAGGATTTTATCTTCTGGCTCCCTGGGGTAGGGACAAGGTGAAAAGAACAGCAGGCACACTGATGGGCAGCAGAAGGTCGCTGTATCTCAAAATCTGCTGCCTGAAGCAACTGCCTCAAGTGAGCACCTCCAAGAACAACCAAAATCATAATGCCCCATACAAACAGATTGCTGTTCCATCATAGGTGACAACATAAATTAAGTCCTTGCACATTTTACTTGGACCTGTATTTGCTTCCAGCCTAAGAAATCCTAAGAAATTGAGGCCACTTTCATGAATTCCCTGAATTTGCCCAGCTTTCTCATTACACTGACCATGTGATTGTACCCACAGGTTGACATTTTTTTCAATATTCCATGACCCACTATTTTCCATGCATGTTCGTACATGTATATACGAGCCCAGATACCATTTCTCTGTATAAAATGATGATTAGTAATTGCAGACGTGCTTACTTTAGACCTTTTTCAAGAACAGCAGCATTCATTTGTACCAAATATGTCAAATTGAACTGATTTTTAAAATCAAATTTCTACCTCATCCTTTCTCCAATGAGCTTCTGGTAAAATGCATGGTTTGCCTCCTTCTCATTTTATCTTCATAACAACCCTATGTAGAAGTTTACACTAAGAGAGGATGATTGGCCCAAGGTCAGTCACTTGGGGTCACGGCTGAGCAGACTGAGACTGATTCCACAGTCTTGATTCAAATTCTAACCACTATTCCACAACTGCTATTTCTAGGCACTGTTGTCCAATTAAAAAGTAATAAGTTTCATACATGCATGTCACACTAACTCAAATTTGTATATCTACCTATATAAGCTAATGATTATATAGAATTTCAGAAATGGAAGGAGTCAGAGCTGCACCAGTTCAGAATTAAATCATCAAGAGCTGCGTCCAAACATTTCTGAAATTCTGTCCTGCCTTAAAGTAGAATCTTTCTTTCTTTGAACTTGTTCCCCAGTCATCACTGAAGTCCCTAAGTAGGGTGCAGTTATAAAACACATCAAAATATTAAAACCATCACAAAATCTACTTTAAAACCATCCCCATCCCACATTTTAACTTTCCTAAACATACATAATCATCCCTCTCCCATAATGCCTCCCCAACACAGGTCAAAAATTGGGCTGGGACTGCACCAATAAAATGCCAGTATGGCGATAGAAGATATAAGTAAAAAAGGAAAGTATGGGAGTAGAGTGGGGGAGGTAACGCTTGGGGTAGATAGTCACTGGTATGCCGGGGTACAAAGGGTGGTCTAGGCCAGGTGTCTAAACTCTTGCAGAATACTTGCCTGGTGGACTTCCAAGATGAGATTGTTCCAAAGCACTGTGGCCACTGCAGAGAACGCCCTTTGGCCAGCCCCCGTCCACCTTAGATGGGCAATGGAGTCTCCAGGAAGCCTCTCCCTCCCCTCCACTGAACTCAGTGCCCAAAGAGGTCTATACTGGAGTTAAAGCTACCAGTTCCTTTTCCTGACAGAGATGTTTGTTAGGGCTACTCCTGGCGCCTCCATTATGGATGATAACTGTGCAACAGTATAATGCCCATTAGGAATGTGACATGGTACCGTATAGCCTGATCTCATCAGATCTCGGAAGCCAAGCATGCTCAGTACTTGCATGGAAGACCACTAAGGAAGACTTTGCAGAAGAAGGCAATGGCAAACCAACTCTGCTTAATCACTTACCTTGAAAGCCCTTTGGGATCACCATACATCAGATGCAACTTGGCAGCACTTTACACATAATGTAAGTTGCAAGCACTATGAGAAATACAGTTTCCAATTATTTCTGAGCTCTTGCTAACTTTGGAAAACTACATCTCTGGAAAGTCCTGGCATCAGAACACTGTGGAGAAGTGCTTCCATAATGAAGGCTTTGATTCCAGATCTCCATAGAACGAGTGTCTACTATTGCTGCTGCCATGCCAGCAAAGTTTGAGGAAAAGAGAAGAGGGTGAGCTGGGTTTCAGGGAAGAGTCTAAGGTGAAGTCAGTGGGTCTTAGCATGATCCCCATTATAACAATATATGGAACACAACAAGTTTCAACGTTCAGAATGATCTCAGAAATAATAGACTATTTTGCATTTTGAAGGGAAGTATTTCCTAGTGGCTATAGCCATTCCAAACCAAACTGACACAGAAATTGTTCACCACAAATATGAGCACCTGACTCAATAGGGGCTTCACTATTTGAACTGAGGACTGAAGCTGCTGCATCTAATCATGAAGTCTTGCATCTCTTAAGAAAACTTCCCCAAACCACCTTTTAAAAAATAAGACAATTAAATGAACAACCTAACAAAACCTAACAGGACGTTTTCCATTGGTGAATCCACACACAAAAACTTAAATAGAAAAAGATAATTTTCTCTAACATATTGACCTCAAGCTTTTACTTTCCTATATTTGATTATGCTACTTATTAGAGTATCTTTAAGTGAATCTCATCAGAGACAATTAGACTCATGCCAAGTAGCCATTAAATAACACATTTCCTTTCAATCAATTTCTTTCAAGTCATTCTCAGAACTTGCTTTTAAAATTTTGTCTGGTGTAATACCCCAGTCCATCTAGTACTGCTTTTATCTTTACTAGTAAAAGCCGAGCTCATCTCAGATATCTTTTTCTTTATTAAAGTGATGTACTTTTATCCACAGTCTCTCAATTGTTTTTTTTCTTTCCTTTTTTTATTTTAAAATGAAGGTGTTCAGCTTGACCTGAAGTCAGAAAGAAGCCAATCTGAACAACTTAATGCACTGATTGAGCACAATAACTTGAACACAATTATTTGTATCTAGGAACTGAGAACACAACAGAACTTATAGAATGGATTCTTGCCAATTGGCCATTTTTACTGTGGCTTCCTGCAACCCCAAAAAGGTTATCTTGCAGGGCCAGATAACTCGGAGGACGAGTGAGAACACAAGCAGAAGTGAAAATTGCCCTAAATTGTCTCATCTCATGTGTGAGGTTTAATTGTGCCAGAAACAGCACAAGAAGGGAGTGATTTCCATTCACTACTTTCCAGCTGCACTTTTCTGTGCTGCATGCCATACAATTCCCAGGGTTGGTCCAACTCTCATGGCTGCTATGTAGAGTTGCAACAGATACAGTGGGAAGGGGAATTGAAGAAAATTGGGAAACCGAGGGTTGGCCCCAAACAGCTGAAAAGTGTCAAAATATTAGCTATCAACTTATTCTTCAAGAAACTATGGTTGGCTGACATTCAAAGTAATTGTCAATATAATGTGCATTGACAGTGCATGGTTTGATCATTCCACTGTAGGCTCGCTGCATGTGAAAAATTACTTTCCCAAATGGCTAATAAATTTGAGCTTAAATTCTGAAGGTTCCTTGGAGACTGGAACACTCCCTTTCTAGATCAGGCAAAGAAATACTAAAAACACTAACAGTGCTATCTTTCATACTCTTACATCTCCACAGGGAAGAAAGCTATTTACATCACTCAAAGAAATTTGCCTTTCAAATGAAGGTCTTAACTGACATCACTGAAAGCACATCCTTAGATAGACACATCTTATGCCCGCCTGACTGTCAACACACTGCATTGGACAAACACTACAGGAAAATCTGGTCGCATTTACAACAGCATTGTGAAATGAGCTGCACATCAGTTCAGCATGGAAACCCTCCTTCAAGGGCATCCTCAACATGAAAAAAAAAGATTTTATATTTGCTTTTATTACTGTAGTAAAGACTTTTAGGATTAGTCACCCAAGCAATGTCTTAGAATGTACTCTAACAGGAAACAACAAACAATAGCTCCTGAGTTGGGGGTGGGGACCTCTTTGCACAGGTTGTTAATTTTTACATACTAAGGTTTCACCACACTGATATCACATTTATTATATTGAATTTATGCATGGTATCTGATATATATTAAAGTGCTTGAAGATTTAAAACTCTATGACTCATTTGTAGCCTGATACAGAATACAACCTGATTCATTCACTTGGAATGAAAACTGAGTGCAGAACAAAAATTAAAATGTGGCAGTTGGTTTTTTTTCTGGAGGTGTGAAATTTCAGTTTTGGCCTCTGTGCCCCGGGCCTCTGCCCCGAAGGAGAGAGGCCTGGTGGGGTAATGATATCTCTGTGTTTCTTTCACCCCTTTTTTCTGCAGTGATGCAGAGAGGAAGAATTTAAAATGTGTTGCTAAAAGACAATGTCATTTGTTTAGAAAAGCAGATTGGGTATCCTTCTGGAGTGAAGATGGACTTTTTGCCTAGTCTCCCTGGGGGAAGTCAGACAAAAAACTTTGGAAACCATGAACAAAATAAAACTTAGTTATACATTGGCCTTGCTGGTGCCATGTCAATATGCTGTCATGATCAACTAAACACTTCAGAAGATTGATCTGCCCTCATTTTTGACGGAAGTAGCTGAAATCCAAATTTGATGTTTTGATGCCTCAAAATTGCACTGTGGGAGCCTGACCAGATTATCCTGCCTGGTTAATTTCATCACAGGCATATTTAGCTGTTTAGATCTGCTCATGGAACACTACTGGACAATAGTGAAAATTCTTTGCTGTATCTAATTCCAAAGTGTGCTTCCTGCTTGTGGATACTTAAATCCGCAAATAGGAAGCACGTTCACCCCAAACAAGTTTTTTTGCAATCTTGGGGGATCCCCTAGATCAGCAGAAAAATCTGAAATAAAAACAACAAACAAACAAACAAACAACATCATCAACAACAGTGGGTTTAAATCTTTCCTGATTTTTTGAAAGAGTGTTGTTTGTGCATTCACAGACACTGGCCTTGCAAAATGGCAGTGGTCACTGCTGCCAAATGATGGATTTAGCTGCCAGGTCCTATGGTGGTGGCACATCCTGGGAGTGGGTCCTCGGCTGAACAGCCAAAACAGTGGATGCCTCAGACTGCTCCAGCCTGTTCGGGGGACAGCCAGGTCAGGCTCTTTGCTACAGCAGCCATCCCCACCACAGGCCTGGCTGAGGGACCTCACCCATGAGGGGGAGATGGCATTCCCCCCCCCCCCACACAGGCGTAGCTACCATGGGGACATCCGGGGACAAGTGCCCCGGGCGCCACCTTGTAATGGGCGCAAAAATTGCAGGTTCGTTTGTGGCTTTCTGTATTTTTTACTGTTTTCCCAATTTTGGCCTGCAGGGGGTGCAGTTTGTAGGCTAGCGGCACCAAAATTTCAGGCTATCGTCAGGTGACTCTCCTGATGATACCAGCCAAGTTTGGTGAAGTTTGGTTCAGGGGGTCCAAAGGGGGTGACCCCATCCTCCATTGTTTCCAAAGGGAGCTAATATTAGATGGGGCTATCATTTTGAGGGTCCATAACTTTGGACCCTCTGAATCAAACTTCACTAAACCTAGGTGGTATCATAAGGATAGTCTCCTGCTGATACCACCCAGGTTTGGTGAAGGTTGGTTAAGGGGGTCCAAAGTTATGGACCCCCATAAGGGGTGCCCCATCCCCCATTGTTTCCAATGGGAGCTAATGGTAGATAGGTCCTTTTGAGGGTCCATAACTTTGGACCCCATGAACCAAACTTCACTAAATGTATGTGGTTTCATCAGGAGAGTCTCCTAAAGATAGCCTAAAATGTTGGTACTGTTAGCTTAAACATTGCTCTCTTGACAGGCACCCTCAAATTTTCCCCAGGTTCTCTTCTTAAATCCACCCCCTTTGGAATGGATTTAAAGGGAGAATCTGAGCTCCCTAGATTAAAAAAACATTGAAAGTATAGTTGAAGGCTTTCACAACCAGATTCAACTGGTTGTTGTGGGTTTTACAGGCTATGCGGCTGTGGTCTGATAGATCTTGTTCCTAATGTTTCACCTGCTTCTGTGGCTGGCATCTTCAGAGGTGTATCACAGAGAGAAGTCTGTTATAAGAGAAGTCTGAACACAGTGTATAACAGACTTCTCTCTGTGATACACCTCTGAAGATACCAGCCACAGATGCAGGTGAAACATTAGAAACAAGATCTACCAGACCACAGCCACGCAGCCCAAAAAACCCACAACAACCAACATTGACAATGATGCTGTTTGGGGGGTGGGTGGGTGAGTGACAAATATATTCTGAAACAGCATCACTTTCAATGTTGTTTAAACTAGGGAGCCCAGAGTCTCTCTTTAAGGTGGATTTAAAAGGAGAATCTGGGCTCTCTAGTTTAAACTTCATTAAAAGTGATGCTGTTTCAGGGTGGATTCCCCCCTTCAAAAAATAGCATCACTTTCAATGTTGTTTAAACTAGGGAGCCCTGGGTGTGTTCAGATTTGTGTGTTGGGGCATGTTCTATAATGTGATGGTGACTTTGAGATGACCTGGTGCAAAAAAAATGTTGTTTGGTCGTGGTGGGGGAGGGACACTGCCCATATGCGAGGGGAGGGCTCAAAACTCAGATTTTGTCCCAGGCTCCATTTCCCCTAGCTACGCCACTGTCCCCCCCACAAGGAGGAGGTAGCCTTCTCCCCTTGTGAGTTTTGCAGGTTTCCACTTGTATATTATATTCTGATGTGCACTGTAGAAGAATCACTCAACTTGGAGGTAAACAATGAGGAAATTAAAATTGTTCAAATTTCAAAGAGAATACGGGTCTTCATTACTTTTGTAAAAAAGGATAAAGCCACAATGAAGATTTTACCCATGTGGTATAAGTGAAGTTTTTGATGATGGGCCTGGTTATGTAATTATTTTGTTGTATTTGTTGTTATTGTTGAACTTAGAGTATCAAGGAGCAAGTGACCAATTTTGTTGTTGTTTCCAAAGTACCGTAAGTGGAAATAAAACTCACAGCGTGATCTTAAACCTACAGCATACTCAGTGTTATCGACTTCCATGCACTTAGAAGGACATTATTCTTTTTGGGATTTTACTGCTAATTAGAAAATTTGCTAGTACAAATGAAAGGTCATTAAAATGAATTACAAACAGAAAGAGGAAAAAAATCATGTTACATCCCACTACTCAAAGAAGACACTTGGGAAACTCTCTACTGATGTTAGAGACATGATGAATCACGCAGCCGATATTCATATCAGCAAATGTGTGATGCATCTCTCCAATATCCTGCACTACATCCCTGAAATGACAGTAATATATAGTCCATTATAAAAATTGTGAAATCAAGATGAGAAGGAAGTTAACCTACAATATTCTTCCCAAAGGAAATAGCTTCATTTCTATAATTCTTCCCTTTCCAGCATCTCTAAAAGCATAAAAGATTGCAATTGTACTACAGATATTTCGTAAATGTCTATACTTCAAGAAGGTTAATTAAAGGTCAGAAGGCGATGCTTTCATGTTAACAATGTCCAGAGAGATTACTGATTTCAATTTAGCTTTACGTGTCCTATTAGAACAATGCAAAATATCCAAAAGCTATTTAAAACCAACAAGCAACTGACTCAGAATTACTTGTGCATTTATGATATATCCCCCCCAAAGGTAAAACATATTCTTGATGTGTGATGCTATTTTCCTTCCTAAAGAATATTACATCTCCTAGGACCTCCATGAGTGCTCAGTCTGAATAAGCTTCCATATGAATAGAAGTTATTGCTGGCAGGGGAATGGGATCATCCTCCTGGAGATGCCTGTCCAAATCTGGGGCTGTTGGAGGTGAACATTTTATGGGTGTACTAAATTCAACATACCTATACTCACAACACAAGGCTATTTCTAAGATTGTATAAAGGTTGACAACATGAAGTTGAGACATTCATAATGCATAATGGCTCGGATGGCTTCTGATCACTCTACTGCAAAAGAGAGATGAGAAAAAGTTGTTTCCTGCTCTCTTATTTTTCTCTGCAATCCAAGTGGGGAGAAAAGAAGGGAAATTACTGCTATTGAGTTTCTGATCACTCCCTTCCCCTGACACACACAAACTATTTTTTTTTCAGAATGGAAGTTGAGAATAACTCACATTGCAGCTAATGCCCATAATCAGCTGGGAGTTGGCTAATGATTCCCTCCCACTCCAAAAAATTGTTGGGCACAGAGAAAAAATTCCCCAGCAAGGTTTTAAAAGCTGACATCCAGCTGATCCCTCATGGGCCCCTTCCGAACATGCAAAATAATGCGTTTTCAAACCACTTTCACAACTGTTTGCAAGTGGATTTTGCCATTCCGCACAGCTTCAAAGAGCACTGAAAGCAGTTTGAAAGTGCATTATTCTGCATGTGCGGAATAAGCCATGAACTGGGATTCAACTTCTGATGGTTGCAAGCAGTTTGATCCTGCAAACAGATGCAAAAGGGTTATAAACAACTGAACAGCCCATCAATTAATTGGATACCTGACAGCTAGTAGTGAACTGAATATGAACTAACTGGCAGATGTTTGAGCAGCCCCATTTACTCTTCACTTCAATTGTGAGCCTATTCTAACTAGCAAAGTAACGTGTTCACGGACTCTACATAAGCAAACCAGGGAATCTTTTCATGGGGTTGCCTCATATTCCCACTGAATCATGGTTCAGGTTTGCACATAATTTATTTCAATAGAATTGTTTTGTGTTTGTTTTCAACATCAGTTCCCAGTCATAAAATAGGGAAATTCCCAGTCATAAAATAGGGAAAATAATCTTGCATTATGATACTACTCCAAGGATGCCTGAGATGGTGTGAAACACAACTATCTTCCCAAACAGCACCTAAGCTCGAATTATGACCTTTAAGAGGTGCTCAGATACAATGACATTAGAAAGACCTTTCCAAGTACTAGGTAAATACAGCCAGCTAAGAGGAAAAAAATTAATTTACAGTCAACCTTTCAAGGACAATAACTACAGTATGGAAAAAGAATAAGTAAACATATGTGTTTACAAGTTTATAGAGAAAGTTTAGGAACAACAAAGTAGGCCAATGAGATTTGTAAAGTCCTGCTCACTAAGTTACATTTTTTTGTACAAGTGAAATAGAAATCAAAATGGATAAGTGAAATACATGAGCATGCTAATCCCTAAAGGCACAAACCACCAAAGACACTGCTGTGCTGCTAAAATTTTAGTAGGGTAGATGAGACTTAAAGAACATTACAAATACAAAGTTCAGCTGAGATAGGAATAGTTTAGAATCAGACAGGGTTTAGTGGGATATTTCATCAGGTCTAGTAGATTCTCATCCATCCTTGGGACATAAAAGGTTTTCAAATTTTTGTGGAAGCCTCCATTTGTGTGAAAGGCTGATGATGTCACTGACATGTATATTACAACGGAAAACACTGGTGCATATGCAAAGGATAATAGAAGGTCCTATGCCTCATGTGATATTTTATGTCACCACAAAACTGCACAAACTTCTGGCACATGGATAATGAAATAGTCAGAAGCGTATTTATCTGGGGAAAGTATTTGCAGTCGGTAATAACAACCAACATGCCCAGTAACAAAAGACTCTATGGGGAATTCTATTTGGTACCATGACAAGCTCACCATGCACAGTAGGCCACAGACTTTCCTCTTCTACAAGGGAAATCTGGCTGGGGCCACCTACAGATGTACATTCAAAAATTTCCAGTCCCTTGGACCAGTTAAACAACTCTCAGACCGGAATGATAGCTGTCAGAGAGGAATGGCAGTCTTTTAACTGGACCCACTGTTCTGGGTTTTCCAGTCCCAGAGGAGTTTATCAGGTTTCAGGGACAGTCATTCTACTCTGAGAACGATTATTCCAAGTCCAGATATTTCTGCTGCTCTTAAGTGGTGTTATTCCAGCCAGGGGACTGTCATTCTTGTCCAAGAGCACTGATCCAGTCCCAAGGGCCTTTACTTCTCTCTGAGATTCCAATCCCAGAGCAGTCTATCTGTCCAAGGATTTTCAATGTAAATCCATTCTACATTTTCATTGCAACTTTTGTGTGCTGTAATGGATGCCCTGCATGCCAATTTGGCATTCCTAACTCCCATATATTTGATAGAGAATTCCTACACTCACATTGTTAAATCGATTTGGATTAGATTCTCTACTTCAACATTGATTGTTTTAGGCTTACCAAATTGTGCCATGGTTCTGTTGGGGTTCTCTGGTTCAACCTTGGTTCTGTTGGGCTTGTTGGTTCTGTTTGCATTAGGAGGATTTTGGCCAGTGGTTGCTTTGCTTGTGTCTTTGGCTATTCTTTACCCTGGATAAAGCATGGAAATCCCCCATATGAAACAATGGAGGATGGTTGGGGGAGGGCAACTTGTTCAGGGACCTCGGTGCAATTCACATGAAACTTGGGGGTTTGGCACTAGCAGCTCTGCTGCAATTTTGGTGTCATCTGCTCAAAATACAGCCTCTCCAGCTTCCCAACAGGGAATAGTGGACTCACATAATATTAGAATGCAAAATCAGTATTTTGGACTTGAATAACTGGGAATAGCTATAATTTTCAGCATCCTGATATCTGGATGTTTAAAATACCATTTTAATGGTACACATCCTCACTCCCAATCCTTAATATTTCCACTAGGGAAGCTAAGGGACATTAGCATAATGTCCACGAGGAAATCGCTGAAATGCAAAGTGCCACACTGGCAATTCTAAATGGCATTTCAGGTGTCTGGGGTTCGTCAAGCTCTGGCTTATACACTTGTGCACTAAGTACCACTATAGCAACACTTGGGGTTATGCTAACAAATAATACCCAACATTATGCAATCATATGCAAACATGTTCTGATAAGGTTTTTTTTTATAAAAAAAATTCATAGTGTTGAATAATAATTCAGCAATCTAGTTAACTTTAACTTGCATTCTCCACTTTCTCATGATTCATTATTGAACTTTGTGAAGCATATGACAGAACCATCCTAAAGCCTGAGTCAATTTACACTAACATCTGCTTTCAATCTATTTTAATTTTATGCCTCCAGAATATAGGAGATATGGAAGCTTAGGCAAATGGAGATTTTCATGACACAGTAACAGCACTAATTTAAATAATTTAAATTGCAGACCAGTGCAAAACAAATATTAAATGCCAACAGACTAGTAAAGGCACAATGCCACTGCAGACGGCCTTGCAGACATGAGTAATAATCAAAGTATAGCTTTTGCCAATACTCATAGATTTTGCTATACATTTCAGCTGAAGCCAGAATATCCCATGAACTTAGAGACAGTAACATGTCTAAGAATTAATTGCGCTTATGTAGCTGCCTTTAGTTTTCTTTCCATTTCCGTCTGTTCAAAGTTATTTCTGAACCAGGTCAGCCTGACCCCAGCTCATGAAGGGAACATGAGCAATGAAGCAATGAGCAATGAAACAGGCTGATAAGTAACTTTTCCCGAGTATAAAGAACCTAACCTTTGCCAAGTTTTAGCATAAGCATAATTTGTATCAGTCCTGCCTAATTATAGTTGTTTATATCTGTCTATAAAAAATCTCAGAATACCTGTTGATTCTAGTAGAGAAACTGTCTCTTACCCCTGCCACGAGATAGTTGCTCTCTCCATTGTGCACAATAAAATTTTTGTTAACAACTCTCTCTGTGTGTACAACTCTCTGGCTCCCAGATGGTGAGCCTCATCTTCTGGTGGGTCAGAATCAGTCCCATCTCCACCATTTGCTTCAAATAGGGGCTTCAGATAGTGGCCTCAGATCCAGGATCAAGCATGAACCCCAGTTAACTCTAATGATACTTGACATTGGTTCTGTAGTAGCAACTAATCATTAACAGGGCACAGGAAAGAGCATGCAATTCCATATCCCACACCCAATTATGGCTGAACAATCAGCACTGTGACATCTTCACTGGCCCAGAATAAGCAGATGCAAAGTATCATTTCTGTTCCAGAATGAACAGAGATTTTGTTTATTTTTTACAAAGTGGAATAGGATGCAATTGGAGCTTCCTTAATGAAAGATGGCCAAAGATCAGAAATACAATTCATGCTAAAATGTGACCTGAGCATGTAAAATGCTATGCACATGTGTGTCTGTTAGAAAGTTGTTTGAAAGTTGACAATTAATAAAGACCATGAGAGAAACTACTAGTGTGTAGATGTCAGATTCTTAGCTTGAGTCTCTAAATGCCCAGTGCACGTTCAGCCCCTTCCTTTTCTACCTCAGGTAGAAAACCTGTAGCCCTCAGGACCGCTGATCCCATCCATCCAAGTGGCATAGCTGACCACCTGAGAGCGGAAAACTGCTTAAGAGCTACCTGGCTGACAGCCAATGCTGGACCCAATTGGCCAGAATCATCCTTTTCCTCCCCTTATACAGGCATAAACAATGCTCTGGCTAAAGAGTGAGAGCTAGACTTAGCTTGAATCTCTCTTACTCATACACTTCAATCAGTTTCACATAGCGTTTGTGATTATACTTATTTATTGTATATACTTTCTTA
Organism: Sphaerodactylus townsendi; assembly: GCF_021028975.2. NCBI lineage: Eukaryota > Metazoa > Chordata > Lepidosauria > Squamata > Sphaerodactylidae > Sphaerodactylus > Sphaerodactylus townsendi. The sequence goes on from NC_059425.1 coordinate 143,646,657, forward strand.
TAAAGGTTTTGATAATTTTTTTCAGCTTTTTGGTCCACCACCTCACTGGTATTGGAGTTCGGGGGTCAGCCTTGAGTCGGCTGGCCTCATTTCTCGAAGACCGGGGACTGCAGGTGGCATCGGGGGGGGGGGGGGAAAGAACTCCAGGTGACACCCCATAGTCTCTGTGGTGCCGCAGGGGGCGATCCTCTCCCTGATGCTTTTTAACATCTACATGCACCCCCTGGCAAGCTTGGTCTGGAGTTTTGGTCTGCAATGCCATTAATATGCAGATGACACGCAGATCGTGTTCACAATGGAGGGCCGCCCGTCTTTGGCCCCTGATGCTCTCCAGCGTTGTTTAGATGCTGTGGCTGGTTGGTTGAGAGCGAGTTTACAGTCCTGGCCTCTACCTGGTGGAACAGGCTCCGGAGGGAGATCAGGGCTTGCAGAGTCTCCTGAGGGAGATCAGGGCCCTGCAGAGTTTCTGCAGGGCCTGTAAGACGGACCTGTTCCGCCAGGCATTTGGCCAGCCTGGGTGAATACATCGTGCCTTCTCCATCTGGCCTCCCGTGGGTATGAAGGGTGCTTGACGCCATCAGTCATTTTATGGTTCCTGTTTTTATAGATTATATATGGGGTATTTATATTGTGTTTTAACTTCATGTTTTGAGACTTATGTTTAATTTTATTGTTCACCGCCCTGAACCCCCCGGGGGAGGGCAGTTTATAAATTTGATATAATAATAATAATAATAATAATAATAATAATAATAATGATGATGATGATGATGATGATGATGATGATGATGATGTAGTAGCATTATCATCATCATCATCATCATCATCATCATCATCATCATCATCATCATCATCATCATCATCATCATCATCATCATCATCATCATCTTGCTTTGAGATCATGGCAAGAGCAGAATTAATAACCAGAATTAATACGATGACAAAGACTGTACAGAGTTTCAGGGAAAGCCATGGTGGTCTGCAGTAGAAGAGGCAGATCAAAGTCTAGTAGCACCTTAGAGACCACCAAGATTTTCAGGGTATGTATGAGCTTTTAAGAGTGAAGGTTCCCTTCAACAGATGATTGTACACTCTTTTCCACTGGAAGATCTAAGTAGGATTGTCATTTCATCCACCACATGTTGGACCATCTTTGTTTTAGAATGCTCCGCTTGGGTCCTAGTGCAGTGGAGCATTCTAAAACAAGGACAGTCCAGCATGTGGCAGATGAAGTGATAATCCTACTTGTATGTTTTGGTGAAAAAGAGTATAGCAATTCTGTTTCTTATAACACTGCTTAATATGTGGTATGATCATGTTGAGGTACCTGGCAGGCACTGCTACTGTTATGCTTCTATTAAAGGCCCCTTGCTTAATCCTACATCTCTTTGAATCATTATAGTCTGTGTTTAACATAGGGATGTACTACAAGCTCTTGCTCAGCTCAATGTCACAACCTAATTAATTATACTGCTGATGCAGCAATGTCATACTTGCATTGCAGGCTAGTATGCAAAACAAAGGGTGTCAATTTTCTTTAGGTAAACATCACTTGTGAGTTAACCCCTGCCATCACTCACAATAGTTCAGAAAGAAAGCCTCATGTTCTGCCAGAGGCAGGGAGTTGTTTTAGGAATGTGAGATGTCAATAAGCTCATGGAGGCAAGGCACTGCCTTACAAGTGTTGTTTTAATAAAAGGAACAAATGACAAAATAATTGTTCATCCCTTCTGTCGCTGAGCGCTCCTTACAGCAGCAAATGCACCCGAAAGTCTTGTTCTGGACGATGGTGAGGCTCTCTGAGCCTTCTTCCACCCACTTTTATACTGACTCACATCCCTATTGAAAGGCTGTGGCGGGGCAGTGCCACCCTGCCACCTCCAAAGGACTTTCAGACAATGCAGGGAGGTAGAGAAAACAAAAAGCCTCCCCAGCCATTCAAAATTTCTCCATGGAACTAAATAGACTTACACCACCCTTTGGGGTGGCAGCTATGGCACCCACAGCATGAAAACCTAGGTGGGTGTTTTCTGCCCTGCTCAGAAAACCTGACTATTTTGCCATTGTGGAGCTGAGGTAATGGCCAGACACTAGCATGTTTGCTCTCTCTGCCAGCGGAGTTGCCCTTTATGTGACAGAGGGGGAAAATGCACTGGCATTAGGCCACACTGCTCCTCAAAGCTCTTTTCCCTCCCTCCCTCCCTCCCTCCCTCCCTCCCTCCCTCCCTCTCTCACACACATACACCGGATGGGGCTATTAGCCTTCTGTGTCATGCTTGCCAGGCCTAATGATCAGCAATATCTGGTGCTCATACTCTCCTCCCTTAGGAGGCTCAGAACAACAAAAGACTGCCTTGCTTACAGCTGTAAGCAGTAGGCTTAATCAGTCCAAGGCAATTGAAGAAGAAGAAGGAGGAGGAGGAGGAGGAGTTTGGATGTATACTCTGCCTTTCTCTACTGTAAGGAGATACCAAGTGGTTTACCTTTTTCTCCCCACAACAAATACATTGTGAGGTAGGTGGGACTGAGAAAGTTCCAAAAAATTGTGACTAGCCCAAGGACACCCAGTAGGAGTGCGGAAACACATCTGGATCACCAGATAAGCCTCTGCCACTCAGGTGGAGGAGTGAGGAATCAAACCCGGATTAGAATCCACCTGCTCTTAACCACTACACCATGCTGGCTCCCCCAGGAATTTACAATGGCCACCTGAGAATACCATTTCTAGGCTTTCTTGAGATTCTTGCACATTTGTACTTCACCAGGTCGCTAAGAAGACACAGCTGTCAGACTGAGATCCTCACTCATTTTTCCCCATTGGATATCCTTTACTACATTCTTAATTCATGCATCCCAAATCCATGCTATTTAAGGAAGTCATAATTTTTCATTGCTTTTGTTCTGAAAGTAGGCATGTTAGTACATTTCAATTACTAAGAAACACTTGAAATAAGCAACACTCTCTGTGAATAACTTGGCAGAACTGCATGTACCCAACACTCTGTATTATTCATGCTAAGTTATCAACTAAAGAGAAAAATTAATTTAATGTAAAATAAAGGGATCAAAATTTAATTATTTCCAATACTTAAATGGAATTTAATTCCAATTTAATTATTTCCAACTGCAACTTCCTTCTATAGTTATTCACTGCCTTACAGAAATATTCAAACCTTGCCCTTTTATTTCCATGGAGTCTTCATTTTTCTAATCTGCGATCTCTAGCCTTTTTTGAAACTCCACAGGGTGTCCCAGATAGCTTTCTTTTAAAACTGAAAGCATAAATTAGATATGTAAAATAATGTGAATTCAAACACAATTGTCCAGTGTTTTCAGTGGGATACTACTGGGACGTGCATTCAGATGTGAATTCATCCAAACATAGTAGTCTTGATAATGATAGTCCCCCACTATTGGAAAACAATTCAGATAGTACCAGACAAAAGGATAATTATCCACACTTTTAGAATGTCAATATACAGTCTGCCAAGTTACACTAGATTTCTACTGCCTTTTATGAAAGAAAAAGAAATTTTATGTCTATCATATTATATAAAGATCACCTATTATCCAAACTGCCAGAAAGACTGAATTTGTATGTCTTGTATGTATGAGTGTTAGGTAAAATCCGAAAACAAAAACTGACCAACTGACAACATTGCTAAATAAATACAGTTCCTATTTATCTTAATTATTTGGGTGTTTCACAGGTAACACAGATGAATAACATTGTTTGACTCCTATACCAATGGTGCTGTGTCAACACATCATACTGTAATATGCACAAACCAGAGCAAAAATCCTGGAGTGCAGATAAGGATTACACCCTTATATATGTATTACACATTAGTCATAGATCTATTTATTGAATGATGATTTAGCTTTCATATTAAAAGTAATGTAGCATACTTTTTTCCAAATGCTGACTTGAATTGTGAGATAAAATTAATTGCCAATAAATTACCAGGGAACCATGCCAAGATTTCACTTTAATAATCTTTAGGCATTTTAGAAAGGGCATAACATTATAGTCAACAACTCTGCTGACCCTGACTTTACTTTAATGGAAATTTAGATAGATTCCAGATATTAATATCAAAGATGTCATAATCACTTCTTCAATTGTCTAGACTACACAATATGGTCATAAAATTCAGAGAAATGTTAGTCATTGTGTTATGTAAATTAAATAACTGGGACCCAATTGGTTAATTTTCCTTGGTATAGTTACCTAGGGGTTCCCCAATTTATGCTCATAAGGTTGAAGAAAGACAGCTTGTAAGTGCAGTGGAACTAATTTTCTGCCCTGAAAACAAATGCATTGGAATGCAATGAATGGGTTTCTGGACATTTTACTACATTTCAGCATGTGCTTTTATCTTCACTCTAATGTGAAGAGAATGTTTCTTCTGTAAGTCCTAGTGAACACAGTTGCTGCTTCATTTCCATTTTAGTGCTGAATGCTGTCCAAGGTGCTGTTAAGAGTAGTTGCCTGGTTAGAATAATTTGAATAAAATTTGTCAGCTACATGAAAACTTTGAAGGAAATAACTTTGTTAAAAGAACAGAATTCTGATGGATTGCAATATATATATATATTGCGTTCTTTGAAAAGTAAGTTAAGGACTGGTTGTGGTAGGTTTTCCAGGCTGTGTTGCCGTGGTCTGGTGGATCTTGTTTTTAATGTTTCGCCTGTGTCTGTGGCTGGCATCTTCAGAGGTGTTTCACAGAGGGAAGTCTGTTACACACTGTGTTAAGGACATTTGGACAGCTGTTTTAATATTTGTATTGTGGTAATTCGTATAATTAATATTTGTATTAATTCATATCATATTCCATTTTGTTGAAAACAAAAAAATCACAACATTTCATAATGCTAGCACAAAAAATGGAGGAAAGGATGGTGAAAGGTATGGGACTGGGCGCAGTGCCTGGGGCTTGCCTCAGGAGCCACTTTGTGGTGGTATGCCACTGCCCCTACTTAACTTCTGAGATCTGATGAGAACGGGATAGCCTAGGTCATCCAGACTGCTTGATACTGAGGGTCAAATTGTGCATGCCACGCTTGCGTCACAATGTTAAACACAAACCACTTCCTTATACATCTGTATATTCATCTGACATTCCTTGAGAGTAAAAGATGGCACAAGTTAGGCATATGAGAATATATATTTATATATTTCATTGCTGCAGTAATGGTACTGCTCCACTAGGTGGATTTGCCATTATAGGATTTGTAACTGAGTTAATGTGTGAATTGGTCTTAGCCGATGAGAATTTGAACCTAGCTGTACAAGTTGTAAAATCCGCACTCTCTTCACTGTGCCTCCTACATACTAGCTGCCTTCTACGTAATCATATACAAATAAATACAAAGAAGCATATACAAATATACTGTGCCACACCCATGGAAATTAATTTTTTACTCGGTTCTATTGTATCACATACCTGGACACCGTCAGATGCAGGGATGTAACTTGCTCTTTTATATGTAGCTGTAACGTTTCTAAGAATTTCAACAGAAACCAGGAGATCTCCTGCATAAAAATTTTTCCTCTGAGTTAAATCAAGAAGGGTCTTTGTCACCTGGGACATTCCTTCACCTGCCAGCGTCCTCTGTCCTTTTGCAAGATGTTCTTTGATCTGTGAAAAGTAAAATAGTGAAATAAATATCAGAACCTTCTTTACTATGGTGGTTGTCATTAAATAAACTCAATATGATTATAGAAAACACAGTAATATTCTATAGAAAATACAGTAATGCTTTATAGAAAATATTCAGTAGTATTATCATAATATTATATCATAATATTATAATACTCTACAAAAAATGGACCAATGAAAATTAGCTGCCCCAAAATTGTGTAGGCTTAAGGGAAAATAATATGAGGAACTAATTCATTTTTCTTAATTTTTCTTATAGAAACATACTGGGCCAGAGTAAGCCACTGAATTGGACATTCTGGATGCATATTACTAAAAAAGGAGCTGCACCCTTTATACTTAGGTTTCAAATATATCCCTCATGGAACCTTCAGACATGTTACATTGTTAAGATTCATAAATAACTATTCTTTATGAGCGCAATCTACATTCAACTCAAGTCATGACTGAAGCATTGATTTTAGGTTCTTTTGAACTGTGATGTTTTGTGATAAGAGAAACACAATAGAATGTAGTTCCTTCAGGGTCATGGGTTTTTTTTTTTAGTATTTTACCCCTAAAAAAAAGAACAGGTGATAGGTTCCATACACATTGGAATTTATTTTGGTGCAGCATAACTGCTACATCTTGCCCTGTTGCACATATGAAATTGCTTTATACAGGTCCATCTGGGTGTATTGTTTATTCAGATGGACAACTCCTCTTAGGTGGAGAAAGATCTTTCACAACACCTGCTACCTGTGATACTTTAAAAGAATGGAGATCTCACGGATGGACCTGGGACTTTCTGCATACAAAGCACGTGTTTCAGCACTCAATCTCAGGCTGTTTCAGCATGTGTTTCAGCATGTGTTTCAGAACTCAATCTCAGCCAGCGGCAGCGGCGTCCCACCGGCGTCCACATGGAGCCACTCGGGGTGTGTAAGGGACTTACCTTGCCATCCTGTTCAGCTCTGGGCGGCTGCACAGACACGCCCATGCTGTCCTCCAGCCCCTGGGGCTCAGAGGGCAGTGTGGGCGTGTCTTTGCAAGCGTCCGAAGCTGAACAGGACAGCAGGGTAAGTCCCTTGCACACTCTGGAGGGGCCGAAAGCGGCGCCCTCATGCTGGAGCAGTTTGCACTGCATCGGCCCTAAGGTGCCGCTTTGCAAAAACGTTGGCCCCTTCCGTATACGCAAAATAATGCGTTTTCAAACCACTTTCACAACTGTTTGCAAGTGGATTTTGCTATTCCCCACAGCTTCAAAGAGCACTGAAAGCAGTTTGAAAGTGCATTATTCTGCATGTGCGGAATGAGTCCTTGCTTGTTGAGCAAGGTTTAAAGCAGTGCCTCCTGTGCACACAGCACCCTAGGGACGCACATTTTTTCAGTCCCTAGGGCGAAAACGGCCTATGCCTCAAAAAAAAAAAAGTATGTGTGACTTCCAAGGACTAGAATCACCAGTTGGCATGGCCTTGTTTCTCTTTTGCTTTTGACACAAACTATTATTTGGATGATGTTAACTATTTTAAGAACAGTGTGTTCAAAGGGACCAGTTTCTGGGCACATAGCTAAGCCAGATAGCTGATACTACAACTGCTTTTTATGTCAGATGACACCTATCAGGTCTAGATAGAAATGCTGGTGAGAACAGGGGCCATGTTGATAAGAAGATAGTATATATGAACTGATTGTTCTCATACAGAAATGATAGAGATCATCTATTTCATCTTTTCTCCCCATCTGTCAGTTGGGCACAAATCTTGCCAAAAAAAAAAAGAATCAATATTGGCCAATGAGGAAAAATGTATTTAACAGCTTCAAATATACTAAAACCAAACTATTAGAAACATAGTAACATGAAGCAGAAGGTGTCACCAGGCCAGCATGTGCTGAGAAAGAACATCACGGGTTTAAGATACTTGCCTTTGCACAATTAGAAATCATGAGTGACTCTATATTTCTTGAAATGTATCAAACATCCACCCCAAAGAGGAAAAAAGATCTACTTTGAAACTCCAGCTGGACAAGAATATTGTGTTTTGGCTATTAATGGGAGCTAAACTGAGAATGCATGTTACTCCCATTCTGCAAATGCTTAATTGGCTCCCCATCTGTTACCAGGCTCGGTTTAAGGTATTGTCTGTCACATGCAAAGACATGGCCTTGGTTCCTCATATTTGCCAAACAACCTTCCTCACTATTCTCTGTCCTGATAACTTCGTTGAAGCCAGCAGGGACTTCTGCGGGTGCCAACCTACAAATGGGAAAAATCAACAATTGCCCAAAGCCATGCTTCGTTGTGACCCTCACCTTGTGGAATTACCTGTCCAACAAGGCCAGAAAAAAGAAGGTTTTTATACCCCAACTCTTCTTGTTTTTATTTTGAGCTGAGACCTATCCATAATGCATTACAGTAGTCTAGTCTCAGTGTTATTGTGGCATGGTCCCAGGTGGCCAAGTCAGCAGTCATCTTCCAAGCGACACTGAATTCAAAGAAAGCCTTCTTTGCAGCTGTATTGACTTGGTTTTTTTCACAATAAAGCTGGATTCAGACTGCCCCCAAGGTTTTTAACTGAGTCAGCAACAGTCAGTTGAGCTCCATCAAAAGTGAGTGGAGAAATGTCCTTTAAGACCTCCTTCCCAAATAGGATATTAACCATATGTATTCTGAATGAGATCGGGAAAGCTCCACTCCCCTGGACTTCCACAAACTATGCAAAACTGAACTATCCAAGAGACCTTTTCTGCACAAGCACAGGGCTGGGTCAAGATTCTGTCAAGATTTCAGCTCTTTCCTGGCTCTTGTCATGAGACTCTGGGTGCTGTGGGAATCCTTGGTTTGTTATGCTGTTAACCCTATGCTTGTGTACTTTTGCTTTAGGCACACAGTAACTTTGCTCACTTCAAGGCAGTTAGAACCTGGACCTTATCTTTGTTTTGACCTTGGAGGCTTTGCATAGCCTGGGAACTTTTCCAGTGATTTTACCGCACTGGGATGGTGAGGACGGGGCTGGAAAGGTTTGGGGAAGGGATATTAACCAGAGGCTATAAAGTGGAACCCAGTTCCAGCAAGACTTGTTTGAATTCTACTCACAATGATCCTGTCAATGAACCATTTTATGAATCCAAGAATCTGATTACCTTTACCTTTAATAAGGTTGCCACAGCACAAAATGGTTTTACAAACTTGCTTGGGTGAATTATTAAGATTTGTGGGTTATACTGCTGTGCTTAGCTTAGTCGCTTCCAAGACGCCTTCAGGTGCTGCATGCCGCAAGAATTTGCCGGCATGGAGGCCAAGACGCTAGTAGCGGGCGGCCCTCAGGAGAGGCCGGCGATCTATTGCAGCGCTCTGCATGGAGTTTCAGTTCTTTTCACCACGAATTCTGCTGGTTCGGCCTCGCTTCATTTCGCCCCTCCGGCCTCCAGCGGTCAGAGGACAGCGAGGGAGGGCTTCGAGGCCAGCAGGTCAATGACGGGACAAGGTGAGTGGGAAAGGAAGGGAAACAGCATGTTCCCCAGCGGTGTTGTTCGCATCAGCCGAAGACGCTAATCTTCAAAACAACCCTTAGCGGTTGTTTCTTTGCCTGACGCTTCTGAGGGAGGGAAGGGCAGCCAGGGAGCCTGGGGCTGCATTTACCGCCCCCAGGCCGCCGTTTTTGGCCCATGCGGAAACGGCCTTAGTGTTAGTAGGATCCTCTTTATGTGATTTCTGTACTGCATAATGTCTCTTATAAACACTTATGTTACTCATTAGTTCTTTCTGGTGGTTCCAAATTCTAATGCATCGGTTAATGAATGTTCTGGGGTGTGTGTGTGTGTGTGTGTGTGTGTGTGTGTGTGTGTGTGTGAGAGAGAGAGAGAGAGAGAGAGAGAGAGAGAGAGAGAGAGAGAGAGATTGTACTGGCTCACTATGTGTAATTCAGTTCAGTCCCTGTGAGAAATGTGAACTATAAAAAAAAGATAATTTAAATAAATAAATACATTTAATATATGTGTCCAAACAACAACAACATATTATTCTATGCACAGCTTTCTGTTACCCAGGAAAGTTGCTTCGCTTGATAAAGTTGTTCTTGCATGAAGGTCATCTTCAAGTGATCTTATGCAAGCTTATTAAGGTACAGTTTATGAGCCAGAGATGGTAGAATGAAACAGCTGTTAAAGCAGTACTTCCATAGGGTTATCTTTCTTGCACCCCACACTATACATATATAGATTTTTAAAAATGTACTTCAGTATTTAAGGACATTTATTCAAGATTTACAGTGACCTAGTTTGTCAAAACACCATTCAACACAAGGCAAACATGGAGTAAACTAGCATGTTATCTCCTGTTACCATAGTTACTAGAAACCAAATCAGGTTGACATAGCATGAAAAATCTAAAGCAAATATCATAGATCTGAATGTTCAACAATGTATCTTTATTTAATGTTGTTTTTACTTAACTTTGTTACCAAAACTAAAGGCTTATGGGAAACATTTATGGCAAAAACAATTTCCAGCTTTCAGGGTTTTTTTTAAAAAAAGTCTCTATCTTCTTTTTCCCCAATACAGAATTATAAGGGAAAATAACCAAGCTGTTTTTGCCCTAATTGTTTGGATGGACAGCTAATTAGTGAGAGGAATAATCTGTGTATCATTCCCACCCTGTTTAATTCACTTTATATCTCTTAAAAGAGGGTTAGCCTAGCATTGGGGAACATCTCACTTTCTGGACCCCACCTCTAACCAACAAAGGAATAATGAAAGGAAAGAGGGATGTGACCTCATAAACCTGGTTCACAGTGAACCCAGAATTATACAAATGATTTGAAAGGCACCTTGTAGGAACAAAGCTGGATTTCTGGCTTACGAGGATGGGACTAGCAGGAAGAACTCAAACTGAGTCACAGTGTGCAGAGTTTATGAGTTTCATTAAGAACTTTTCTGCCTTTCTCTCCTAAACACAAACCTGATTCTGATACTAACAGCTTTGCAAAAGTTTCACTGGTCAGTTACGCACAAGGTGTTCCCTGCTGGGTGGAGGCAAACGTCCACCGCAGCAAGATTTCTTGTACGGATGTATTTCCTCTGGCCCCGCTTTCAGTTCCCACTGTATCCACAGCAAGCAAATCCACTTATAGCATGATTTTAATTTTATTTTGCTGCCAGCTTCAGTGCTAACGGAAAATTAATAAGGTGGAATCCAGGTTCTGGTGACAGGGGCCAGGTGAGACAAGAGACCAATACATGGGGTAAAAGAAAGTGCTGATGGTGAAGCAGGAGCCAAAGAAGGTAGAAATGGATTAAAGTTAGGAATAGAGAATGAAGCTGGGCTATGACTCCACCAGTGTGATGTAGTGGTTAGAGCAAGGGTGGCCAACTGTGCGCTAGATGTTCATGACCTCGGCTAATTCACAGATCTACCCATCGGGCCATATGTGAGCAGGGGCTGATGGGAATTGCAGTCCATGAGCATCTGGAGCACCATAGGTTGGTCACCCCTGGGTTAGAGTGTATGATCTAGGACAGTGGTGGCAAACCTTTGGCACTCCAGATGTTATGGACTGCAATTTCCATCAGCCGCTGCCAGCATGGCCAATTGGCCATGCTGGCAGGGGCTGATGAGAATTGTAGTCCATAACATCTGGAGTGCCAAAGGTTCGCCACCACGGATCTAGGAGACCCAGGTTTTAACCCTCATTCTACCATGGAAGCTTATTGGGGGGCCCTGGGTCAGTCTAGCCCACCTCACAGGGTTGTTGTGAAGATAAAATGCAGGAGAGGAGAATGATGCATGCTTCTTTGGGTCCCCATTGTCAAAAAGACAAGGTGTAAATTAAATTCAGCTGCAGACTACTTCATCAATGTCACCATTCATAGCTTCACTATTTGGTGAGGACTTCCCCAGTTAATGTTTGAACATAATAGTAAAACAAAACCTTGTACATATGCATACATACCATTCACATTGCTCCTTCACCCATGGAGCTCAAGATAACATACACTACATTCCCAACTGGTCTTGCACCTGGATACTGACTAGACGTACAGCCAGAGGCGTTCCTCCCATTGGGCAAAGTGAGCAGTTGCCCAGGGTGCCCCCTTGTGGTGGGCGCCAAAAAATGCACGCCTGCTAGGGATTTTTTGTATTTTCAGTGTTTTTTCTGCTTCTGGCCTGAAGGGGGCACAGTTTTTAGGCTAGCAGCACCAAAATTTCAGGAAATTTTTGGGAGATTCTTCTGATGATATCACCCAGGTTTGGTGAGGTTTGGTTTAGGGAGTCCAAAGTTATGGAGTCCCAAAGGAGTGTCATCCCCCCATTGTTTCCACTGGGAGCTAATAGGAGATGGGGCTACACCTTTGAGGGTCCATAACTTTGGACCCCCTGAACAAAACTTCACCAAACCTGGGTGGCAACATCAGTAGGGTCTCAAGAAGATACTCTGAAATGTTGGTGCTGCTATCTTAATAATTACACCCCTGACAGCAGGCAACCCCTAAATTTCCCCAGATTCTCCTTTTAAATCCACCCCCTTCCTGCCAATGCTTGTTTTCTTTCTTTCTTTTATTATCTCAATGCCTAATAAAGGTTGTTATTATTATTATTAAATCCACCCCCTTCCGCATGGATTTAAAGGGAGAATCTGAAGTCACCACTTTAAACATTGAAAGTGATGCTGTTCCAGGGTGGGGGAGAATCCACCCCAAAATAGCATACCTTTCAATGTTGTTTAAACTGGGGACCCCAGATTCTCCCTTTAACGTGAATTTAAAAGGAGAATCTGGGCTCCCTAGTTTAAACACCATTGAAAATGATGCTGTTTGGGGGTGGATTCCAGTATCACTTGTTTAAATAACAAGTCCCCAGTTTAAATTACATTGAAAGTGATGCTGTTTCCCCGAATTGAATACAACACCACAAAATGTTTTCATAGCAATAAGAAAACATTTTTAAAGCATTTTGAAAATGTTTTCAAAAAAATATTTCTGCTGTGTGGCATGGCCCATTGCTGTGTTCAGATTTGTGAGCTGGGGCATGTTCTTTAAAGTGATGTTGACTTTGAAATGACCTGGTGGAAAAAATCATTGTTTGGTCACGGTGGGTGAGGGTGGCCGCCCAAGGAGGGGCACCAAACTCAGATTTTGCCCAGGGCTCCACTTTGCCTAGGTACGCCACTGCCCACAGCTGTTTAGCTTCAGCTAAAACACTGCATCATATTTAGTCAAGATTCTATACCTAATTAATGAGATAACATGTAAAGGGGAGAGAACTTCTCTATGGAATCTGTAATAGTGAATTTATGATGGAATGGAATGACACCAGCCCAATTCCTCTTTGTACACAGATATTAAAGGCATTTCTTCTGCTGTATCTGTTTTCTCTAATTGTCCTGCTTCCATGCCAGAAGCATACTGTGTCTGTCAAAATTTAAGCTTTCTCCAATTTAAGCTTTCTCTATCACTGCAGAGATATCCATCTTTCTCATGAAATAAAGCATTTCGAAAGAGAAAATTCCCAAGTACCCATACACCATTCTAAAGTTTTAGAATATGAATTTGTGAATATTTTGTGATATAATATCACATCATGCTTACCAGCCCCTTCTGCTATGAAAACTGTTTTTTGGATGTGATTGCTAATACACGTTGTTTTGTGTCCCTGCTGCCATTTAGCTTCTGCATAGGTTACTTTTTCTCTTAGATTTAGTTGTTATGTTGTGTTATGAAAGGAGAGCAGTGATCTAAAAAGTATAGAAGTTCAAGTGCTAAATTAATTTAATGAAAATTCTACTCCCAGTCCCCCTCCCAATTCAGGCATAAAGTAAAACATAAAGGGAGTTCTTAGCTAAACAACTTCCTATTTACATAAACAACAGTGAAATAATATCCTGATTCCTGACATTCCTGTATTTGTTGCCGTCTGATTATCACTATTGTGTTGCAATTCATTTGTCAACTAGTTTCTCTTAGATTTAGTTCATTTTTACTGAATTAAAGTGTGAATTTAAATTCCTGCAGATGCATTTGCTTTCTACATGGATCCATCATAAGACAAAGGTAGGAAAGAAATGTTGGGTAGTGGTTACAGCATCGGACTAAGATTTGGGATACCCAGGTTTGAATCCCTATGCTGCCATGGAAGCTTGCTGGGTGACCTTGGGCCAGTCAAACACTTTTGACATAACCCACTTCAAAAGATGAGGAGAGATGGAAGAGTAGAGAACATTGGAAACATCATTGGTCCACACTGGGAGGAAAATGGGGGTACAAAAAAGTGAATTAAAAATGGAATGAAAATGTTCAGTATAAGACTCTGAGTAACTATTAATATAGCTTTAGGAGGGGGGCCAGGCCTTTGTGTCTTTTACTATTATACAACAGAGGTTTCACGTTAAAGCCCTTTCCTGGAATTTGGATACAGAGTGGACCCTCTCACATTACAGTTCTAAACCAAGTGTTTTTCATTGTTGGCTCAATTCTGAGTACAGTGACGTGAGGACAGGGGTTTCATATGGTACATTTTAATCTATTAACAAGCCATCTCTGAAGTGCTCTAGTTATTTCAAACAGCACCTCTTCCCCACCACCACCATCATGTCTCATTACAACAGTGATCACAGCTCCAAGTCAAATTCTGCAAACACAGGAATAGAATGAATGAAGAATTTAGGCAAAGCATAGCTATCTGCATGGTAGTCAAATAAACTGCAATGTGTACAGTCCTTCTACATGTCAAACATTACGCATGCAGCCCTGACCTGTTGATGTGTGCCAATGTTACTGTACAAAAGATGGACCGCATAAAATATCCCAGCTTTATAATTTTCATTTGCTTGCCAGTAGTTCAATACACTAAGGCCTTTTCAGCATACTTTTTTTTGTTCATCTGAAAGTTCATGTTTCTTGTAAAAAAGGTTCTGCATGTGTTTTGCTCCCTCTAGTGGTTAATTCCAAATAGCAGAAAATTAAATCCAATTTATTTCCCTGCTGATTTAAGCAGCAGCATTTTACTCTTGATAAATAACCTACTTGGAGATGAAGAAAATGAGAATGTGGAAAAGCTCTAACATAACAGTTGGTCTACCTGCAAGTCTAGAAAACTTGAAGTTGCTGATAGGAGTGTACAATTAGATACTGATGACCAGTTAAAACAGATTTATGAATTTACCTGTAATCTGCTAAGGTTCGTATTGAGGTCATTCTGTGCCTGGTACAAACATAACACCGGACTGCATGTGCACAGGCCAATCTGGTAGAAAGTGCAAGATTTCTGAAGCTTTCTAGCAGACCAGAAGTGCCCATTCGCCCTCTGGTGCTCTCCCATCAAAACGAGCACATGACCAGAAGGAAAGGGGTTATTCCCTCAGTTCTCTTCATGCTGATTTAGAAACGCCAAGAAACAAAAGTTCTAGAAATTTCACTGCAGGACAGAAAGGAGGGATGAGTCCCTGCAGAGAAGGCCACTCAATGAACAGTTACAGGTAAGTGCAATCCTGTTTTTATCACCATTGCTAATCTCCACATTGGGAGATTAGCGAGCTCACTGAACTGAAGGGGTGGGTATGAAGGATTCTAAGGAACAGACCATGGAAGAACACCTTCTCAACAGTTTAGCATTCTATACGACATTCACTGAGGACTATTGTAAAAGAGCTGGGAGCTTTCTATAAGTGTACCAACTGAAATATATGCAGGTACATGGCAAAAAAAAAAAAACCTTGGTTGGAGACTGTAATATGTAAAATGGCTCTGAATAGCCATGCACTCAAGGCAGAGTATGATAGCTTCCACCAACCCACATGGACAGGATGTGAGAGGATGTTGACCAGTTCATACCTGCTGTTCTACTGTTTCAGCAGATGGTAGACCTGGATGCAAAATCATGGAGTGAACTTGGATTAGATATTTTTTTTCTCAGTCTGATCTATCTCACATGGTTGATGATTTGAAAACAAAATGGAGGCATGGAAAATTATGGTGCTGCTTTTGATTCCTCTTCTCAATAAGCTAATAATGCGTATCTCTTCAATCCACTTTCACAACTTTTGCAAGTGGATTTTGCTATTCCACACAGTAAAATTTAGATGCAAAGTGCATTGAAAGTGGATAGAAAGTGCATTATTTGGCATGTGAGGAAGGGGCCATAGGATTGTTGAGGATAAAAAAAAGGATATAGATACTTAAATGATTATTCCATGTGGCCTTTAGCTGATATCAGTGCTCATGCAGTAGCTCATATATTTATACTAGCTTGCAACTTCTTATTGTAATTTTTGTTACTACGTTTTAATGTTTTTTTAAATATACATTATCTTATTTTATTGTATATGATCTGAAGTAAACCCTATGGAGAGAGATTAGTCTTAAGTCCTACAAACAAATAATTAAAATAAGCCAATATAAATAGAGTCCGTAGGGCTTATTTGAGTGAGATGAGAGCTAGTTATCTGAAAGGAAATGTTTAATGGAGAAAATATACAGTCTTCTAGCTTCGGCATTGATTTCCACCCCCGCATTTGTTTTACATGGTTTACATGATCATTTTAAGTCTTAATGCTACAATTATATGAGATTTTCTTGCTGACACTGGGATGTTATGTGAGGAGCTTGGCTGCTGCTGTTGTTTAACCATTAGACATGTCTTTAAGTTAATATGTTACTGCTCTGTGTAATGCATGTTGACAAGAGGAAGAATAAGGAGAAAGAGAATGAGGATTCTAAAAGACACACACACACACATACACACACATATATGTATATATGTATATATGTATATATATATATATATGTGTGTGTGTGTGTGTGTGTGTGTGTGTGTGTGTGTGTGTGTGTGTGTGTGTGTGTGTATATATATATATATATATATGTATGTATGTATGTATGTATGTATGTATGTATGTATATATGTATATGTATGTGTGTGTGTGTGTGTATATATATGTATATGTGTGTGTGTGTGTGTGTGTGTGTGTGTGTATATACATACATACATATATATATATATATAACAGACATCATATAGCTTGGAGCTACATCTCATAGGTCCTTTTTCTGAAAAAAACTTAGGGTTATAGAGACTGATTGTCCTTCAGTCCCATTGGCCTATTTCTACATTGTGCTATGGCACTTCATTGTAATACAAACACTGATATGTAAATAACATAATTTTCTGATTTCTCTACTTATTATTCACATAATGAATCTCTAAAAGTGTCTTCTTGCATTCATGGAACATTATCTAATGTACCATGTACACATAAACTGCACATACCTACACATGCTTGCAGAGGCGGCAAAACAACCCATTAGTGGGAATGGGACATCTGCATATGTTTCCAGTATCCTTATCTAGATGTACTGAGAACTGTAGAACTCAAGTAAGTTCTGCCTTCACTGTTCATGCAGTAGTAAAAAAGCTAGCCACATAGACATTAATTATACAATATCATAATTTGTTTTGCCATCAAGTCACATCTGACTTATGGTGACCTCTGTTGGGGTTTTTAAGGCAAGAGACTTAACATAGGTGATTTGCCATTGCCTGCCTCCATATCATGATCCTGGCACACCTTGGAGGTCTCCAAGGTTGACCCTGCTTAGCTTTGAGGTCTGACAAGATCAGGCTAGCCTAAGCAATTATACAATATTGTTTCTAATTTTATGCCACATACAGGACAAATGGCATGTATTGTGTCTTCACTGTCTACAGCAGTGGTTCTCAACCTTCCTAATGCCGCGACCCTTTAATACAGTTCCTCATGTTGTGGTGACCCCCAACCCTAACATTTATCCATTTTACAGATGGAGAACACTGATGCAGAGAGTCTTAGGCGATCCCTGTGAAAGGGTCGGTCGACCCCCAAAGGGGTTGCGACCCACAGGTTGAGAACCACTGGTCTATAGCTTATTGTTATATTTCATATTCTTGCAGGTGTTAGCCAGAATTTTCTAAATTTAGGAGACAGAAATTTTCATTCTTTTACCATGCTACATAGCAGAGTTGAGGCTAAAGTGTTGGCCTTGGTTGCAGGCATGAAAATTGCATTTCTTGCATTTTTCAGCTGGTTGCTTAGTGGAATTTTTCTATGCCTTCGGGATAGTCCAGTGTTTTTCACGAGATATGTGCTGCTACTAACACGTGCCTGTAGTCAATTGAATTCATATTTTCTTACCCCTCTGTGATAAAGCCTTCCTGCATTTTATCTCTTGCTGCTCGGCATTAAAAAAACCCAGTTTGTAACAAAAGAAATAAAAAGTTGTGTTTTAAGAAAATAGCTAGATATACTTAACTTTGAAAAACAAAAGACCTTTGAATTTGCCAACAAACCAGGAAATATGTTAGCAGCAAAATGGGTCTGCAAAATGCGACTCTCCAGATGTTCATGGACCACAAATCCCATCAGCCCCTGCCAGCATGTAGTCCATGAACATTTGGAGAGCCGCAGGTTGCAGACCCTGCTAAAGAAAGTTAATTTATTACTAAAATACAATGGAAATGCAAAATGTTGTTGGATGAGAAAAATATTAGGTATTCATTTTCTAAGTATCCGAAATTGTATGAAAACAGGTGAGAAAAAAATTGAAGAGTATTTAAATAAACCAGTTACCACATTTGTCTCAAGTACAAAAGGATATAATGAACAGTCCAATTTCAGCAATGGAACTAGTAGAAGCAATTAAGCAAATTAAGCCAAATAAGGCACTTGAACCAGATGGACTAATGGCGTGCTACTATAAAGTGTTTGCAGACATACTGATGCAACCATTTCTAGCAACTATGAAAGGGATTTTACAAAAAGGGATACTCCCAGACACATGGAGAGAGGCTAATATAACTTTGATTCCAAAAGGAGGACAAGACTTAACAGAAGTTAAGAATTACAGACCAATCTCACCTTTGAATAATGACTACAAGTTGTTTGCGGTGATTCTGGTGAGACTATTAAAAGGTGCCTTTAGATATCTCACACACAAAGACCAGAGTGGGTTTTTTTAACCAAAACAGCAATTGAGAGATAATGTCAGATCTGTTTCAGATGCGCTGGAGTATTATGTTGTACCAATATGATTAAGTTAAAGTGTGGAATGAAGTGAACATGGATCTGTTGAGATGGCATCGATTGAAACTGTCTTTCCTAGGAAGAATATCTGTGACAAAAATGAAAGTCATTTTGGATGTCACATTTGTTTCTAGCCATACCAATAATTAACTCAGTATTATATTTTAAACAATGGCAAAAAGACAGAAGTAACGTTATTTGGGAAGCCCAAAAAACCCAAGAATGAAATATAAAAATGTCCGGGATGCAAAGGAAACTGAAAACTGCCAAACTGAAAATTGTATTTTGAAGTTGATACCTTAGTGTAGATAAGGGATTGGGTGACTTTTAAGAACAGTAGAATTTTAGATTTGGAGGAACATGACAGGAAATTTGGGCGGCATGGTTATTTGTGATATGATAAGGGAAAGATTCATATGGCTTTTTCAAATCATTATGTTAGGAGATCTTTAAATTGTTGAAATATAGAAGATTTATAACGTGTAAATCCTTTATGATGGACTCGAATTGAAGCCTTTGCTAGAAAAGAAGTGAATATGCAAGGAATATGGTCTACACATAGAGAACTGCTGAATTTCCAAAATGAACTTAAGCCTATGAATGACTTAAAAGGTAGTTAAAAATGGGTTCGGTTACTGTAAACTTTTAGAAACATTTAAAGCTGATTATAAGAATATTGGTTTTAGTACACAAATGACAGATTTTGAATGTAACCAATATACAAATGATGACAAACTGATTACTAAAATGTGTAAGACGTTATTAAAACGGGATACATAAAACGAGTTAAGTCTGAAATGATTAAATAGTCTAGAAATGTTGGCCATGATATACAACTGGAACAGCAGGAGTCACTGTGGAACAAAATTTACTGCATAGGTGGTACTTAATGCCAAAAAATTGGCAAAGATGTATAAAGGTGTGTCTAACGAATGCTGGATATGCTAACAGTAAGAGGGTCTTTCTTTTATATGTGTAAAGAAGCTAAGACTTTTTGGGATATGATACTTAAGGAAATAAAAAAGATTCTAAAGATAAAAATCTTGAAAAAACTTGAGACCTGAAGAAAAGATCTTATATGCACAAAAATGGAGAGATAATAAGATACCAACAAAAAAGGATTGGACTTTGAAAGTTATATAGTATTTAGAAATAGCAAAGCTAACAACTCTACCAAGGGATAATTTTGTAGAAATCTGGAAACCTTTTATGGGGTGATTCCCCACAGCACATTCTGTTGAGCTCAACTTGTGTCTGCTTGAATTTTTCTTCATGTATTCGACTCGATGTCTGTCCGTACAGCGGCTGAGCTCGGGCTGCCATGAAAAGTTGGTTAATCCTCACATTGCCATGCTCGGCTCTCCTTACCTGAGCTCAGTGGGTGGCATCGACTCTATGCGTCATCCACCCCTCTGCTCCAATTGGTTCCCTTTCCCATGATGGGAAGCGTGAAAATCCTTTTGTTCCATGTGTGTCGCAAGGTCGGAGGAACTTCACGATACTGTCGCGAAGTTGTTACTTTGCGTGCTTCCACACAAACAGGCTGGTGAACCATCATGGATCCTGAATTGGAGGAGCTCTTTGCCACCTCTTGAGACTCCTTCCTTCCTTCCTTCCTTCCTTCCTTCCTTCCTTCCTTCCTTCCTTGATCTCACATCTCATTTGATGCATCTCCCTCCTGTCATTTAATAGCTCTATCAAGGAAGTGTCTTCCTACTCTGCTGTGCATCATCCGCCTCTCTTCCCCGATTAGTTACCTTTCACCGACTCCCCCCCCCAAGCCTCCCTGGATCCTCTGCAAATACAGGAGCTGTCACAATTCAGTATTTCTTATTACTTCCCAGTACTGCCGCCTGTTCAAAGTCAACTATCCCTTCTGGAGTAATCATCTTCCAGCCATTCTGGGTGGTTCTGCAACCGCTTTCCTTGGTATCCTCTTCCCCCCCCTTTCGGGAAGGATGCTGTTGTCTGAATGGGAAACAACAGCCAAACAGCAGCCCCCCCCACACACACACACACAGTCTCTGTACCATGTGCACACACTTTAATCCTTTAAGAATGGGAATTAATGTGACACGAAAGCATGTTTTGATTCGCTATCAACTCAAATTGCTCTAATCTGTACCCGGCATTCCAGCAATAAACTAAAGAGACAGGACTCATTTCCTGGTGAGAAAGTGCTGGTGAGAAAGTGAGTGTGGAAGACTGGCAGTGGTGCCTAATCTGGAATTAAAACACCAATTCATCATTTAATATAGGCATTCCCTCCTCCAGAGATTTCTGTTTGAACCAACAAACCACAGAACAAGCTGTCACAAGATACAGTCCCCTTCGTTTCAGTCCAGCAAATGCTTTTTGGGTGCCGCAAGTTTCCAGCTGTACGCCTGCTCTCAATGGTTAATTATGATTGGCTAGCCAAAAACGCAGTGTGATTGGTTAAAGGGAAACTAAGCCCTGATTGGGCAGAGACAGGAATGACGCGATTGGCTGGAGGGATGAGTCGAGCTCAGCAGACAGTCCGCGCAAGTTGAGCTGGACACGAGTTCACCCAAAAAGTACTAGGTCGGAGCAGGGATCAAGAAGACCCGGCTTAGCCGAGGCAAAGGTAAGTCGGACTTGCGTCGAGATCTTTGCAAGTGCGGACTACCCGAGTCAAACACAAGTCGAGCTCTGCTCGTAATGTGCTGTGCGGAATCACCCATGGAATATCTTTTGAAAACATAATATTCAAATAGAGAAGCTATAGCAGAGCTTGAAAACTAAAGAAAACAGTAGATTGCAAACACTAGGAATTACTTTAAAATAACTATTAAACTAATGTTTTAACTATATGCATGAATCTAGAGTTAATTTTCAATCAAAGATGAGATAGCTGGAAGTCAATATATGTCGCATAATTAGGTGTATTTTGTTTTTGCTTTTTGTGTTTTTGTTTGTGTGCTGTGTCTGATTTATGTGTGAGAAAATGAACAGAAATATTATTAAAAATAATCTATTGCAAACCTTTTGCATAGGTCAAATTGTAGCGTAATATTTTTAAGAAACAGAAGTGCTCAGAATTCAGAAAAAGAAAAACATCCTTTTTGCCTGGCACTGTTCAGCTGCTATGATTGCCAAATAATGTCATGTATTTAAGACCCTGCCTGGCTTTGATTATTGTGAAACAAATCATAAATCATTCCTCCTATCTCTTTGCATATCTGTCATGCACAAAATAGAGTTTTGAAAGTTACCCATCTGGGAAATGAACAGGAATTTGATACAGAGATAGTTTATACACATTCCTGGAAAGAATGGCAAAGACTTTCAAATATGATTTTGGATGAGACAGAGATTCAGGGGGAATGTTAATGGTACATTGACTTTGTACTCATTTTCAGCTCCATTAAAAAATGTAAGATTCCCTGGTTGGGAAGAAAAGAATGTGGTGCACAAGAAGCCAGAAATGCTTACTTGAGAACAACTTTAATGATCAAGAGGGAGAGACAGTTTCTCTCTCTCTCCACATCTCCATTGCTGCATACATTTTTTCTGTTGGTGGAGAAAAGTGCCATCAAATCACAGCTGACACATGGCAACCTTATGGGGTTTTCAAGGCAAGAGATGAGGGTTCAGAGGTGGTTTGCTATTGTCTGCCTCCGTGTCACAACCCTGGTATTCCTTGGAGGTTTCCCATGCAAATACTAGTCAGGGTTGAGCTGCTTTAGCTTCCAAGATGTGTCAAGGCTGGGCTAGTCTTGGCTATCCAGATCACCCGATTAATACATTTAACCCATTTTTCTGCCAAAAATTGAATGGAAAGCAGTTTACAAACAGTTAAAGTACCAGCCCCAAGAGTTCCATAATTAAAGCATCAAGAACATTTAACAACAGAAATAAATAAGATAGAATATCTGAATTAAAAACAGAAAATAAACCAGACACCTTCCACTATCAAGAGGCTCCAGAAGGCTAAGAAGGCTACTTTCCTCACAAACTCTGGATGGATATTCCATGATACTGGGGGCTGCTATCAAAAAAAGTCTCAGTGCAGTTAGTACACATCTCCCAACTGGTTGAGGGAATGGTCAAGAGAGGCTGTTGGGATGTTACTATCACCCCTGACCTCCACTGAAGTCTGGAAAAAAACTATTGCAGCTGTATGCTTTTATCACATGACAAGTGTGCTTGCCAGACCCAACATGTAGACTTTGATCAGTAGGTATGCATCCTTGAACAATGACAACCATAACCCTGACTTGGCCATGGCTCCCTGAATTTATACTCGTGTATCCACATAGCAAATATGATAACCTTGTAAAGCATGGCAAAGTGTTGCTTTCCCTTACAGCACACACGCTGTTGTTACTGGACAACAGCTCCAATTTTTTTTAAAAAAAGCTAACCAGTATGTATTCACTATTACACTAATTTAATTATATTATTTGTATGAGTCCTTAATTCTTCTACTTGTAGTTCAAATCTAGATAGCAGATAGTGGTAAGCACGATTTTTTCAGTATTTTGGGGGGTTCAAAGATAAAAGACCTGGAATTTTTCAAAAAATCCACCCACCCCCAACCCCATTCCACTATGGGGGTTTCCCCTGACCAGGCCCAGTATTCAGCTCTGCACTGATGCCACATCCAAGTCTATGTGGAATTTGGTGGTATTCAACAGGTAAGAGAAGGGAAGAAGGCAGTGGAGAGGGGGTTCCCTTATTTTTTTAAAAAAGGCAACAAGTTACAAACAGCCCAAAAAATGCCCCAAATGAGGCATTTTTCATTATCTGATTTTCATCTTCCTTATGTTATTGCCATTTCTAGGGAGAGGGGGGTTGTCAGTTTGGGTGTGTGTGTGTGTGTGTGTGTTTGGTTTGGCTTTTGCTGAATGCACACCGCTAATGGCAGACCCTCCTCCTTTCACTAACATGTATCTTGGAATCCTGTCTATAGAACTTGGCATACTCCACAATATGCTCAATGGGCTTCATTTTCTTCAAAAATTATACAGTCCTTGGAAACGGCTTCACAAAGATGCAAATAAACAGCTTTTGGCACAGCAAAATGCAGCAATGAGATTAAGATTTTAAATACATGGAAGTGTTAATGTGCTACAGTTGCTGCTTGCTGAATGCTTCTCAAAGTCCCTCAAGGAGGTAAACTACCACCAGTTCTCAGTTGTAAGCTTGAGCCACATGACATTTCTTACTCTTCAGTATGCCACAGGGCTGTTTCAGTATCTATACAATGAAGTCTAAATTACTTTCCAGCTTCTCCCCCGTGGAAGATTGAAACAAGGAGGCATTTGAAATGTAAACAACCATTCTGGCAAAACAACAACAACCAGGTTTTATATTTGCATTATAAACTGACAGAAGCAAATGGTGCTTTAGGCCCTGGGCATGAAAACACTCTGATGTTTTTTGCTAGCACAAAGTCACACACTATTATGGAAGAAGGCAAATTAATACATTCTAGGAGGCTTAAGGACCTTCTCAATCAACTGCAGCTTTTCAAGAGTACTCATGGCTTTAATTTTCCCTTTCTGAGGCTAAAAATATAAATATTCACTTGATCTTAATCTGGATTGACTAACCAGTCAGAATAGTCAAGTTAGAGTTGATTTTTGCTGTACTGTGCACAATTAAACACCAGGCATTTTCAGGCATCTGCCTTTGTAGTCACTGAATCTATGCAGGAAGACATGGGATCATACCCACTGCCGCCATCCTCTCACACGTAACAGAACTTCTGCAGATAGATCCTTACTTGCACGCAAACATGTGATTTGGAGTGCTGCAAAATGCAAGGTCCTAATAGGGTAGGTGCCTCTGTGTACACACATATATACATATAGAAGCCTGCTACAGATATTCAGTTCACCACTGAGATGACAGTGACAGGGCCACAGGCAAAATTCTACTCCCTTCTATGCATGAACATGCAGATGAACATACAACGCTGAACAGGAGGAAACATGAAAAATTGGCCTCAAGCTGCTGATTGAAGAAAGTAAAGAGAATAAACAAAGCTGTGGAAGTTACTTGATCTGTGAAGGATGAATGCAGAATAAAATTCCAATTTCAATTATCTATTGGGACGGAGTATTTGGAAAAAGTACAAAGAAATATTTATTGCTGCCATTCAGCAAGGCTTTGATTCAGTATGTATTTCAATTTGTACATCATTGTAGTTCCCAAGACAAAATTAGTGGGAATTATCCTTCAAGGCAAAGGAAATAGAGAACCTCCCGCAAAATGGTATGAAATTAGAAATAAAATGCAAATATCTGGTAATTCCAGAAAGGCTTGGAAGACAGAATATACATACTGCAATTCTGCAGAAAAGCTTTTCTCCATAAAAGGTATAGTATATGGTAAATCTGATATAATGGGAACCATGGGGGCAACAAGTTCTTGGGTATCAAAAATACCGTAATACACCTTATAAAAATTATTTCTGTGCTCCTTACAAGGTCATGCAATAATTTTTCTCTCACGATTCCCTCACATTATTGCAAGTGCTGAGACGAAATGTAATTTGATCAAAAGAACTCTGAGGTGAATAATGATTTGCTTCAGCTGCGGCTCATTACAGCTGATTTCATTTTTTTCCAAATTATATTAGAAGAACTGCATATCATGCAGTCTCTGTATTCTTCAATTAAATGTCTTCTCTGAAACTGGCAATGAAAAGCTTCCTCTTGTACAATTTATTCCTTCCTCCAGACAATTTATTACAGAAGTAGCTGGATTTTTAAAAAAACTATTCTACATAGTTTGAATTCGGCATCATAGTCTCCCACTTGTTCGTAAAGGCTCGCTATTTCAGCCTATGCTCCTGACTCCCACACCTGCTCATACCCCCATGTTTGGTTTAAAGGAGGATCAGTGTGAGAGAAAGAGGCCAATTGTTACAATCTGAAAAAGAGCAGAAGGCAGGGAGGAGGTTCTTGCTTCATATTCCAAAGTCCTTTGTATTTTCTCTTGAGGGGTTCTGATACAACTGTCTAAAAGCCAGTGCAATATCAACAGTTATTCCTACTTGACATTATATTCCCTAGTATCAATGCAACAACATCACACTTTTCCTGTAAAACTGGCTTGTTTCAACAGAAACAGTGCATCGTTTACATTTGAAGTCAGTCTGGGTGTCTGATGTACTTTAAATGAACAAGTCTCCAGGATGGCAGCAGGCATCAAATATAATTTATCAGGACCTGAGAATTGGGGCAAAGGAGACCTAAGCTAGTATACCCACTCATTACATATCAGAAAAGCTTTTTTTTTCTTTTGAAGCTCATGATATAGTAGATATAGGGTAATCAAAGAGTTGAATTAAAAGGTTCTATCAGGCCCATTAGCTAAGAAGGGGTTCAAAACACATCCATACCAATGCTTCTCTGTGAAATTATTAATTAATAATGGCCATACTTTATGATTAATGAACCTGACCACTACAATCGCCTTCAAAGACTTTGCTTCAGGTGTCCCTGCCTGGGAAGGGGGGGGGCAACCCAAGAGAGGGTCTTTTAGAACTCTCTCCCGCTGAAGATTCATCTGCATGCTTCTTTTCCTGTCTCTTGCCAGTCAGTGAAGACTTTTTGTTTCATTTGGCATGTTCTCAAGGATTCCTCCTTCCTAACCAAGGCGTTTATGTTTTGTATGTCTTTTAACACTGTTTTTAATTGTTTTAATGATATGCGTTTGGAAGGAGCGGCTGATTTTAACAGTTCTAAAGTGTAATTTTATTACTTATGTTTCAAATTTTTAGCTACCTTGGTGGCCTTTGAAAGCACAGAAAAGCAAGATACAAATTATGTAAATAAAAAATAAACTATTATTCAGGGTGGATGGGAATCATCAAAAAAGAAAATCCAGAAGAAACTGGCATTGAACTTTTCTTCACCAATGAATTTATTATAAAAGATGCTTCTTAAATGCATATATAGTGTGAGAAAGTTTTGCATGTTACATTTATTGAGAACTAGCGGGGCCCAGCCACAAGTTGCTGTGGCTTATTGTGGTGAAATGGGAAAGGAACAGTAGCAGCAAATCAATTGCAGAGGCCAGCAGTATGTGCTCATGGAAATGCGCAGGCTGATACGGTGCGATGTCATTGATGTGTGTGACCGCATCCTCCCCCACTTCTCTTCCCTTGCATGGCACCCCTCCCCCCTACCTCCCTCCCCTTTCCCTTTGCTAGAGTGGGTGGGTCATATCCAGATGCTGGGCCCCCTCCCTCCACTCCCTTGCATGCCACCCCTCGTTCTCTCCCCTCCCTCACTTCTTTTTCCTTGCATGCCTCCCCCTCCGTCCCTTCCCTATCCCTCCGCTGAATGTGTATGAGAGTAGGCGTGTTGTGTGGTAGCACTGGGTGAGGCACAGAGAGTGAAAGGTACCTGTGTGTGAGGGGGGGAACCCCACCTGATGTCTCACACAGCAACGTGTGTATGTGTTTCACATCCACTCGAGTTATTGCCTATGTACTGTTTTCACTGCTCATATCTGGTCATCTGAGCGAACATTCTAAGGGCACAAACATCCTAAGGGTGACAGTTACACACAGGCAGCTTCATGGCCTGGTGTGCCAGGAAAAAGATGTTTTGCCTGGCTCAGGTGTGTTGTCTGACAGCGGGAGGTACGTAAGAACACAGTCGGGGGAATGAGTAAGGGTATGTGAAATTTTCAGAGCGTTTGGGCCAGCAGGTGCAGGGTTATTCTCGAAGCAACAAACGCATGGTTCCATTTTTATATATATTGATATAATTTTAATTTGCTTCATAAAGAACCTGACAGGCCTTTTAGCTATGGAGCTACTAATTTTCTTTTGTAATATACTCAGGTAATTTATACTGTTACAGTTGCCCCCAGCTGAGGAATGCCATTTGAAAAGAGGAAGATATATCTGATTTATGGGCATGACATTGAAGTGCTGAATGAGTTATGTAGTTCCAATCAATCTAATTCATTCACAGTCTCAGTTCTTAATAATCACTAAATATGTCCTTTACCTTCCATTCTTTATAAACATTTTAAAAGGAAACAAAGAGAAGCCCCAAACACTATAATACTATAAACAGTTAATGGAAATATGAAGGGGAGGGAAGCGAAACGAAAATAGTACCCATTTAACTTAATGTTTTGTGATCATTCACAGCATTTCTTGTAAGGGCTTTTTTTTCATTAGAAGACCTATCTAGACAGCAAAGAGTTACTCCCATTCATGCTGGTGTTTAGCAAGGAATAAACAGAGCAAGTACTAAAGCTGGCTTTGCACCTACTGAATGCTGCAAGTGTCTGTACTCATTTGATATGCATCTAGCAAAACTCGGCTGTTCCCAGAAGGCCACTCCATGAAGACTGAGAGAGCAGCGTCTGCTAGTGGTGCCTGTGAGTCACAAAGAACACAGAAAAATATTTATGGAAGAGAAACAACAGTCAGAGGAAAAAAAGCTCATTCAGAATCATTCAACATCCTTTTTCAAGCATGAATACAAATACAATTTCATGCAAGGAAGCCTAAGCAGTAATTCAGCAGCCATTCAAGTTTCTCTGCACTGCTTCGCCTTTGAAGCATCCTTTAATTTTCAAGAGGATGCCAGAATTTATTTCTAGCAAATCGGCTGAACTGAATGCTACTCATGATTATCATTCAGAAACCTCAGAAACCCCCCAGGGACTATTTCTTCTGCTGCCTCACACAACTCAGACTTCCACCCAACCATCATATTATAAATAAGCAAATTACATGGCTTGCCCAGCTGTATGCATCCCCAGAGCAGCTACAGTGCCCTGGAATTTTGCTCCCTCTGTGGCCCTGTAGCCATTACTGATTTTTTAGTTGTCAGGGCCTAAGTACATAATATCAGATAGATAGTAATTAAGAATATGTAACTCTTAGACAGGAAGACAGATAAAGAAAAATAACACTGAGGAAAAAATTTTCTTTCGAAATACTTGGGCACACTGGATATTTTTAAATGGTACCTGTAGCATTAAGAGGACAACGATTGAAAGCCATGTCCCCCGCTGGCGTCCTTTTCCATACCATCGATATCAAGTAATCCTCAGGACATATTTCATAAGGTGCTGTATTTTTTTTTTATTGTGGGACATAAATATAAGTTTTAGTAAATTTAAAACAATTATATTAGATTGAATCTCAGACTTAAACCCCACTCACTATGAGCTTGTTCTCTCTTGCTCTGGCACCAAAATGCTACAATTAAATGTTTAAAATACCATGACTTTCCTATTATTTGAGCAACATATATAATTCTGCCATCCTCCATCTTAATATCACAAGAACCTCGTAAGGAGACTGACTGGCAGAGGCAGAGGCAGAGCGAGGGGAAACAGTGCCCGGGGCGTGCACTCTTTGCCCCTACCCGCCCTGCCCCCAAACGCCCCCGCCATGCCCCCTCAACAGCCCAGCTACGCCTCTGCCGCTGCTCTGCCTGGAGCGTCACGCCCCCACCCCCACCCCATGGGCGGTACGCCACTGCTGACTGGACCAAGGTTACCTGGTGAGCTTCTTGGCAGAATGAGGATTTGAACAGAGATTGCCAGATCCTAGAGAGAAACCACTATGCTAAGCTGCCCCCAAAAAGGATCCTTTGCAATTCAGGGACTCAGTGAAAGAGCTCAACCCTATAAAAGAGAATCTTCAGGACTATGTTGCCAGCACTACTTGGGGAAAACCTGGCAGCTAAAAATGACTGAAGCGAGTTTAGATTTGTAGTCTGAACATGACTACAGCCCTATTATGTTTATTTATTAAAAATTATTCCCTTCCCTCATATTCAGAACATTTTATAATAAAAAAAATCAACCATAAAGGCAAACAGTGGACTATTGGAGGTTTTGCTATCTGATTGAATTGTATCTCAGTGAGAACAGCAACAATAACAAAGCATTTTAAAAGCCCTGTGATTTTTTTAAAAAGCCCTGAGATTAAAAAAAAATCTTACATGTCTTACAACAAAGGCAATTCCCTCCAAAGGCAATTCCCTCCAAACTTCCTCTGGAAGTCTTTTACACATACACACCATCCCAATGCACAAAATCTTGACATGGTAGTATGAATCTGTTGAATGGGGATCATCACCAACATAGCCTGTAGGTGCATGGATTATAATGGGGCAGGCAGTCCTTTAGTTATATAGGTCCAACTTAGTAAACATGGATAAGAACCAGCATTAAAACAGAACACACAAGCAAATAGGACACTGACTAAGCTGTTTCAAAACCAACTTAATACATACATGCCATTCAACTCATGCCGAAATTTTATTTGTTTGTTTATTATGCCACCTTTCTACCCAAATAGGGTTTCCAAGACAGGAGGATCTTCCAGTTGAACATTTTAGACTGCCTTCAAAGGAACACTTACAGTTTTAGAACAAATCATTCATCACTTCATCCTTGAGCGTGGCTGTGATTACTAAGACTAACCACATCTTTTCTGAGAGAGTTACTACCTTGGTAGATCAGGAGAATGCTGTGGACATAGTTTATCTTGATTTCAGTCAGGCTTTTGATAAGGTTCCACATCATATTCTAACAAGTTGGTAAAATGTGGTTTGGATCCCATTACTGTTAGGCGGGTCTGTAAGAGTGCTTGTTAATGGTAGACCATAGACATGAGTTAGCTAAGTGATGCAGCAGTGAAAAAGAGAAATGGGATTTTGGGCTGCTTCAGCAGAAGGATAGTGTCCAGAGGAGCAGCAGTGGCGTAGGAGGTTAAGAGCTCGTGTATCTAATCTGGAGGAACCGGGTTTGATTCCCAGCTCTGCCGCCTGAGCTGTGGAGGCTTATCTGGGGAATTCAGATTAGCCTGTACACTCCCACTCATGCCAGCTGGGTGACCTTGGGCTAGTCACAGCTTCTCGGAGCTCTCTCAGCCCCACCTACCTCACAGGGTGTTTGGTGTGAGGGGGGAAGGGCAAGGAGATTGTAAGCCCCTTTGAGTCTCCTGCAGGAGAGAAAGGGGGGATATAAACCCAAACTCCTCCTCCTCCTCCATCATGCAAAGTGATAGTGTCCTTCTTCAGTTCTGTTTTGATCTTGTTTGGAGTATTACGTTCAGTTTTGAACACCAAAGTTTACAATGGACATTGACAACTTAGAAATGTCCAGAGGAGGGCAACAAAGATGGTGAGAGGTCTGGAAACGAAGTCTTATGAAGAAAGGTTGAAGGAACTGGGTACATTTAACCTGGAGAGGACTGAGAGATGATATGATAGCCATCTTCAAGTATCTGGATTGTCATATGGAGGATGGTATGAAGTTGTTTTCTGCTGGCAGACAAGGTCGGACCAGAAGCAAAGGGTTGAAATTAAATCAAAAGAATTTTTTGACTAAACATCAGGAAGAACTTCCTAACAGAGCAGCTTCTCAGTGGAACTGGTTTCTTTGGGAGGTGGTGGGCTCTCTTTGTTTGGAAGTTTTTAAACAAAGGCTAGATGATCATCTGACAGCAATGCTAATTCCATGAACTTAGGCAGATCATAAGAAAGGAGGGCAAGAAGAGTTGTGTCAGTGTTTGGATCTCACGGTCATTTCTTACATGCCCAGGGTAATGCTGATCATGACTTTGGGATCAGCAAGCATTTTTTCTCTAGTACAGACTAGCTAGGGATCCTGGAGGGTTTTTGTTTTCCTCTGGGGGAGTGAGGGTTGTGCAGAGGGTTGGTATAGATAACCCTTGAGTTCACTTCCAGCTCTGTGTTTCAATTACAATACTCCAGTCTACATGTATAAATCTGTGTGTCTTGACTGGATAAATCTAAAAGGAAAGACGACTTATGGTGCAAACTAAATACATATGGTAGAAATCACCACTAGCAACAGCACCAACCTGTCTTTAGCCAGTTCCGCATGGCGTCTATGGGGGTTGGGTTGGCACGGAATGCTGCAGAAACACCTGGGATGACGGCGCCGTGGAGCGCCGTCGCCTGGCCGACCCGGCTTGTCCCTGGCCCTCCAGCACGTCGCCAAGGCCTGGAGACATGCCCCCACCGCCCCCGCGCGCCTGCTTCAGCGTCGCAGGGCAGGGAGGCGTGTCCCCAGGCCTCGGCGACGCGCCAGAGGGCCGGAGACCAGGTAAGTGAAGGGAGGGAGTGGGGGGGAAGGGCGCCTTGGAGCCACTGCCGTTCGCACGGCAGCGGCTCCAAGTCGGCGTTTTCCAACAACCTCGCTCCCCGAGTGAGGTTGGGAAATGCCGGCTTCGCAGCAGCTGCGCCCCCTGTGCGAATGGCTCCCTAGGGACAGCATTTTTGCCGTCCCCAGGGCGCCATCAAACGCCCATGCGGAAAGGGCCTTTCTGAATTCAGAAAAAAATCTTAAACTCTACACCTGGCCATTCCCTTCCAAAGCACCTGCTTTCCTCTCTAGTAATATTTCCATCTTGTCTATAGGATTCAGTTTCAGTTTGTCCTACTTCATCCACTTGACCACAACATCCAGATGCTGATTCATTAATGAAGTGGGTAGTTTATATTCAGATCGATGGGAGGAACAGCTAGAGAAAGGATAGGGGTGGAACGTAGAGACCCACATGTAAAGAAAAAGCTTTCCCCTTAAACCTAAAAAGCAAACAAATCTGGTGGGGAATGAGGACAGTTTCGATGTCCCAACCTCATATTGTCAGAGAACACTGATGACAGCTGGTGGAAACGACTTGTTTCACTTCAGCTTGGGAACCAAAGAGAGGGAAGCAATCAAATTCAGTTCATTTAAACCAATACACCAATTCATCAATTGCTACAGAAAATCCTGGCCAGTCTGAAACAAGCCCCTGTAGTTTTACAATTTATTTTTCATTTCAGAAATACATAAGTTATTTATATATAAGTTATTTTTATATGTGTTACATAAGTTATATACATAAAACTTATATATATATAAGTTTTATATATAAGTTATATAAGTTATTTTTATATAACTATAAATATATAACAACACTGAGCAAAAGCTTTATTTCATGGTCATTTTGTATTCTGAGTACAGAGGCTTTCTACAGCTTATGATGCTTCTCTTCCTGGCAAGAGAATCACAAACCACTTTTGTGACCCAAGCCACAGCGTTTTTACAGTCCCTGGTAGGGCAGACCAGGTGTTAGATAATTCTGTCAGAAAACTCAGTGGGTGTGGCGTTTCCCCTCCTCGCCCGGGGTCTTCAGGCGGCATATCCTTCCCTTCTATCCTAACCTGGAGGTTGGTTGCCCCATACGGTGACTCTTCCAATTCGTCCGAGGGGCCAAGAAACAACTGCGTCCACAGCGCGACTGGTATACACAGCAGCCCTTGCCCCATGCCACCCTCCTCCTAGCAGGTCTCTCTGCCCTCCTTCCCCTGGCTGACTTGAGAGTTTGCACCCTCCCTTTCTCTCTCCCTTATTGGTTCACAGGGAGAGGAGTTTCCAGGGATTTGCCTCTCCCCTATTGCCTCACAGGGAGAGGAGGTTCCCACCCTGTTACTTCATAGGGTTGGGACCAGCCTAGACAGTGCTCTAGGTTCTGGCAGGGGGCCTTGACTCCTGAGTCCTCTTCCCTCCTTCCTACTTCCCACCATTGAGCTGTTCCTTTCCCTTGCCTTTTCACACCTCCACCCACATTCCCTTTCCCACTTCCTTATATCCCTTCTGCCCTCTCATTCCTCTCCCTCATCCCAGCTGCTTCCTCAGCCCATCTCCCACATCCGTCTCAGCTGTGGGCGGGCGGGCCCTGCCAGGCCTAAGCTGCTTCCCCAGCTCATCTCCCACATCCACCTCAGCTGAGGGCAGGTGGGCCCTGCTGGGCCTAAAACTCCTCTCTTCCCTGACTTCCTCTTTGCACAAGACCTCCAAGGTCTCCACCACCGCTGCAAAAGGCTCCTCTGTGACTGTCACTTCCCTCGCGGTGCTGGCCTGCGGGTGATCCAGTGGGGCGAGTCCAGGCGCCGCGGCAATCTCTGCAGCCGAGCCCGGACAGTGGGTGTTGTATTTTGTAAGTGGTTGGTTGATATTTGTGGTTTTGTCATTTCACTTAATTTCATAAGCTGTTTTAAGCCTCAGAAAACATTTTCAATAAAATAAGCATAAACATAGTTTAAATGAATAAACAGCATTTTTTTCTTGCCATAAGAATACTAACAAGTCAAACCTGTGATGGCAGTGAATATCTTAACACTTGAGTGCCTCAGAGGTTGACAACCAGATTCTTGCAGATGTTTCAATGATGCAGAAGTACATAAAATAGGTTGCTAAATATACTTCAGCATCAGTGCTCTCAAATCAGCAGAGTTAACAGTGCCAAAACAGCAAGAATGTGTGCTAATAGTAAATGTTTTAAGAAAGAGAGTTGTTTCTGTCATAAATTTATCCCAGGTCTATTATGTCCTTACATGTGCATTGAGTGTGCATATAAAGTATGTTCCTCTTCTTTGTGCCACCACTTCAAGGTAAAAATCCACGTTCCCACATTACCAGTGACATGAGTAGAAGCTGCCTCTGTGCATGCACAAAGAGCAGAATTTACTTCAACCCTGTGCATATGTGTATAACCATGAGCAAGTGATTAATACATGCAAGAGGAATTTAAATCACAGTCTGCTTTCTTAAACTGGAAAACTTTTTTTGCTATGAATTAATTTGGAGCACAAAACAGGACAATACTATCAAGAGTGCTATTTACAGATCCAAGGAAAAGAATAATAACATAGCAATACAAAAGAGTTAACTCTGACATCCCTTCTGGGATGACCATGGAGCAAATCCTCTCTTAACGCTGATCTCATGGTCAGCCCAGGGGGCACATTCCACCCATCTCAATACCCTGGTCATGTTTGACAAAATATAACCATCTAGGCCACAGGTGTCAAACTCACGGCCCTCCAGATGTTATGGACTACAGTTCCCATCATCCCCCGCCAGCATCATGCTGGCAGAGTAAGATGAGAACTGTAGTCCATAGCATCTGGAGGGCCACGAGTTTGATGCCTATCATAGCCCTTCCTGGCATCAAATGATTATTACTTTTTTGGAAACACAACGCGGCTCTATCTAACCTCTTGGAGCATTTCAAGGCTTTCTTTCCTGGGAAAACAAGTGGTTGCCAGGATCCCAGGAATTCCCTAGTGTGCTTCAAAGCATCTTACATCTCCGGGGCAGGACAGTTTCAACTTAAATCCAAGATGAAAAAAAATCCTAAAGGGCTGAGGGAGGGGAAATGTGATGCACGTATCCGGTAGGGATTCAGGCTAGTGATTTTCTACTCCCACTGAAAATTAGGATAAGTATATCTGCATGTATTTCTTGGGGACTTTTTAAATCAATGTGCTTTGCAAGTATTTACTTGCATGGTTTCTCTCAATAGATGAGTTGCATTGTTTTTTATTCATCTATTTTAAAATCCTCAGAACTGAAAATGTACATAGGCACACCTGCATGCATATTGATGCTTAAAAATAGTTTTTAAAAGGGCAAACCAATTTTTTTACAACAGCACATTGCCACACGTATTCAGTTGTTAACCCAGTCCAAGAAAACATCACGTTGCTTAAAACAGGCTACTTATTTTAACAGGTTTCTACCCTGGCTTTTCCCAGCACAAGCTAGGCTCAGCACATTGCTTCATTTACGAACCCATAGCATGTTTTCACTAAACCTTGTGCTTGTTATACAGAATATTGTGAGAAAAGTCTGTGTTCTAAAAACCTAGCAGCACAGTCCTATGAAGATTGTGTGTGATTGGGCAGAGAGAGTGGATTGACTCTTATGTTGGTGTATCTCTGAGATATGCTGGTGCTAGGGCTGGTTACATCACAAGCCTCCAAGGCTGCTGCACCGATCTCAAACACCGGTGCAACTCCATATCAGCTGTGCAAACGTGCTTCTCAGGACTAGGAAACTACACCAGCATAGCCGTTTGGGAGGTGTGGCTGGCATTATTTGGCTCTGAGTGATCCCTTTTTGACCCTGGAACACTCTCTTTAAAAGATGCGAAGTTATACCTAGAAAAAAGGTGGCAAAGTTCACAGATGGCCATTAACATGAACAATAAAAGCTTCTGTACTGCTGTGGTCACACACTGAAAGGGAAGCACAAGGCTTTCCCCCAAATCTCCT
The DNA here is from genome assembly GCF_021028975.2 of Sphaerodactylus townsendi. Lineage (NCBI taxonomy): Eukaryota > Metazoa > Chordata > Lepidosauria > Squamata > Sphaerodactylidae > Sphaerodactylus > Sphaerodactylus townsendi. The sequence continues at coordinate 143,682,438 of NC_059425.1, forward strand.
TCCCCACTTCCCTTCCCTCATGACCAGGAGGTGCCCTGGCAAAACTGGCTCCTGCACCCAAACCTAATAGCTAGTGGGGCTGGCAGGAACCCCAGATCCCTCCACCATCACTTCTGTGCTTAAGAGGGGGTTGATTTTGGAGACTGGTTTGTAACAGTTCAGACAGTGGCTGGGCTTCCCCTTGGACAGAGCATGGGGGGGAACCTCTCCATGTTGAGAGGTTCCACCCACTTCAGTCACTTCCCCAAAGCTACAGTGGATTAAGAGGTCCTAAAAAAACCAACAAAAGGGCATGATGCCCCCTTGACATGCATAATATGTCTGGAAACTTCAGCTGATAGAAAATACATTAGTGTCCTGTAGTTTCTGCAAGGAACATAGACACACAGTGTTATATTGGTCACATTTTGAAAAGACAAGGGTCACCAGAAAAGACAATCATGCTAGGAAAAGTTGAAGGTAGCAAGGAAAGAGGAAGACCCAACATGAGATGGGTTGGTTCAATCATGGAAGATACAGTCCTCAGTTTGCAAAATATTTGCTAAGCTACTGTTTCTTACACATATTGGGAATTGTCTGCTCCTGAAATATAATTGTCAACATCAGCATGAGTTATCCACTTTGGCATTAGTATTAGATTAATATCAACATTATTCACAGCATACCATGGACAGGAAAACTGATAGAAGAAGAAGAAGAGGAAGAGGAGTTTGGATTTATATCTCTCCTTTCTCTCCCGTAGGAGACTCAAAGGGGCTTACAATCTCCTTGCCCTTCCCCCCTCACAAGCACCCTGAGAGGTAGGTGGGGCTGACAGAGCTCTGAAAAGCTGTGACTAGCCCAAGGTCACCCAGCTGGCATTTGTGGGAGCGCACAGGCTAATCTGAATTCCCCAGATAAGCCTCCACAGCTCAGGCAGCAGAGCTGGGAATCAAACCCGGTTCCTCCAGATCAAAATGCACCTGCTCTTAGCCACTGCTCTTAGCCACTACGCCACTGCTGCTCCACTGCTAGATGATTATAGACATAATTATAAACATAGCTGTTAACTAGTAAGGTATAGAGGTTAGACTTTAGGATCCGGGGGACCCAGGTCCCAATCCGCATTCTGCTATGGAAGCTCACTGGGTGACTTTCAGGCAGTTACGTACTCCCAGCCTTGTAGTAAGGATAAAATGAGGAGAGAAAAATGAAGCAAGTTGCTTTGGGACTTCAATGTGGAGAAAGGCATTCTAACAATAAATATAGCTGAAAATGGGGAGGCAATAAAAGATGGGTGGGAATGCAGGAGAAAAGATAAAGAGGAGTATGTGGAGGCTGCCAAGAAGAGGAAAATAGGAATTAATGTGGGGAGGGGTATAGAAGGAAATGAGGAACACCCATGCAAAGGTCTTAGTAGATTTCCCACCACACAACTGGGCCTAGCTCAGTCAGCACTAGACAATTGATTTGAGTTTTCCCAGTAGAGGCTGTCAGGGAGGAAAGGAAAGGAAAGCTGAAGGAAGGAAGGAAAGCTGAAGGGGGGAAACAGATGGTTGAAGTTGTAAGAGTTGCCAGAGAAGAGAGAGAGGAAATAGCTGGGGTGGGTTAAATGGGATGCCCTACACAAGGCCCTGAGGATCACCCATTTGTAATTTTGATATGATTTTGCCATTTTGTACCTCAATGGTTAAATAAGTGAAGTAGAAAGACTAGAAACCAAGCCACTAGATCTTTGACTCATCTTAGAATTGTTTCACAGTACACTCTTAAGCAGTTACCATCTTCTAAATCTATTAACCACAATGGGCTCAGCAGTTGTATAATTCGGTTTAGGATTACACTGCTGATGATCTAAATTTTATCTACTGTTAATTCACTTAACTGTGGATCAAGATGTCTAAAATGGCCTTGCACCGTTAAAAATTGAATTCATCCATCAAAGAAATATGCCTAAATATATACAAATATGGAAGTTTTAAAAATTTTAGACATATAAGTGAGTCATAGTTTAGGGGCTTCCTGCAATTTATTGTTCAATATTTTTCTTCAAAGCATAGCAGCAAATTTTGTTTGCAAGCCAAGCATACAGCAGGTAATGAAACATGTTTGTGATAGGTTTTAAATAAATATTCTGTAAATCCCATTTCTTAAAATAGCTCTTACAAGTGACTGTTTAGTGAGAAATGTATCCTGAACCGTGCATTTCAAAAATAACAGCTGCTTCATACCTGGACATCGCTGTTCACTACACCGCCTAACTTCCTCTCCAGTTCCTTCACACTGTTGTCCAGTGACAGCTGCTCCTTGACATATCCTTATTCGCTTCTCCCATCCTCCATCACAAGACTTGGAACACCCACTCCAATGGCCCCAGTGATTCCATTGGCCATTAGCTGTTTGGAAAAATGAACATCAAAGTTCCATGATAACAAATATTAAGATTCATAATAAGTTGGAATCAAATCAGCTTTAACAACCAACGTGTTTTATCTTGCACTTCTTTCCCCTGACCAGCTTCACTGTCCTTGCAGCCCAGATTACTAGAAAACTGGCTAACCAGGTAAACATGTTTATAGGTTTAAATTAACTTACATATGTCATAAAATAGCAAAGCATGACAAACAGCTAGAATGGACATGTTCCTTTTACAGCATTTTTAACTCCAATTAATTTCAAAAAGAAAGACGAAAGCACTTTAAAAAGATCTACTATTGAGACCATGGACTTTAATGTGATTAGATTTAGTAATATGGTGTCCCATCCATGATAAAAGCAAAGACAACGGCCTCCATAAAATCATTCTACTTTCCCATATAGCTAAATGTGAACTGCTGGTAACTGCACTTTCACAGCATGTCCCGAATGCGTAAAAACTCAATTATTTCAAACACTAACTGCAAGTTATTCTCATTTAAGCTGCTCTTCTAAAGCTTCAGTATATTCTTTGTATTGTGTTTCTTTTCTTTGCACTCATCAGTGCACGTTTTTGTTCATATCCATTCTTTTTAGTATGATTTTCATTAATACTTCTGTGCTTTATAGTACAATAAAGTATTAATATTAAAAAGGATAAGGAAAAATCCCTATAATCTATTTATAATAGTAGAAATAATTACTGTTAGCAGCTTTTGCCTCACTCTAAAGATAACTCTGTATTTTAAACTTGTCAAATGCTTTCCTACAGATATTTTTAAATGTTACCAGTCACATCTAAGAAGGAAATCATAGGCATTCTATGGAGAGCAAGTTTTCCTCTGCATTACATTGGTGGGTGGCAACTCTCAGATTTGGTATAAAGGGAATTAGCTGAATATCAGTATTTAACCCCATACTTCTCATACTGAAAGTAATGGAAGTTACAAATGGTTCTTTTTGGCTGGACAAAATCCACATGCCTCACCCCTATCCCCAAGCTTTAGAATAGTTCAAGTGGCTACATTAGTCTCCTAAGATTGTTTTGAAGAATGAGCAGGAAATCTTTAGCAGACAAAAAATAGGTGTCAAATTGTCACGTATGAAAGATCATCAGATATGGCCTCGTAAGTCTTCTTCTATGAACTGAAACCTTTCCCCATAAAAATGCATGTTATCCCTGAAAGAGTCTTATGTACCTGTACATTCGGGATTGTAACACTCCCTACTTTCAGCCCATGGACCTTTGCACTCCGAGCCTCCATGAGCAGCTGCTGTACATTGCCGACTTCTCTGCTGTGTACCATTGGAACATGTCACAGAGCACTGACTCCAAGAACTCCACTCCTGCCACTGTCCATCAACTATTGCAACACACACAAAACAGAAAGAGAAATGCAATCCATATTACCAGCAAGAACCAGTTTGAACTTTTGCTACCAGCTTGAACTTGAACATAATTTTCAACTAAGTAACCACTCCAAAAAATAAATCAGGGTACAACCCAGTCTTCTATGAATGTGGCTGGAGACAAACCTCATAGGGTACAAAGAAATATTTTTTCTTCTTCCCTCCAACACACATAGATAACACTGAACGCACATGTGCCACATGAGTATACGTAGAAGATCCAAATACGATAGGAGAAATAGGACTGGATCACAGTGTAAATGATGCACATACTTGCAATTCTGTTCTGTAAACAGCTACACCCAAAGAAGGGAGGAACTAACTGGGCTTACTGTGATCCCCTCTTTAGATTCAGCAGCACCCATGGGAAATAAGGTGCCTTTCAACTTCTGTATTTCATGCAAAAGCAGGTGACCATTCCTGTGTGTAAACACAGTATCTAATTTGGAGGGGGGGGGGATAGGTTGGTACCCCTACCTGGAAGTAAGCCATGTCAAATTTAGTGGAAATTATTTTTAGCAAGCACGCACAGGGTATTTGATCTGCATGACTGTGGGGTTCACTGTCATTTGTTCCTTGACCCTTTACCAAGAATTTATTGTAAATGTAAGGTGACCGTTTTCATCATTGCATGAGAAAGTCTGTTTTGCTTTCAGTCTCCCTATTTCTATTTATTGGTGAGCAGAGAAACTCCATCCTAAGTCATATCTAATTCTCGATCCTGCAATGGATAGATGCAAATGGCTTGGTTGGTCAGTAATCCACGCCCAGTCTTCCACACCTTGTCTCAGTTTTGTCTATTAAGAGTAACAATTCATCTTTTTACCTCAGTCACTCAGCTGCTGTGGCTAAGTCTTGCATACGACCCTACCTCATCAACAGGGTTATACTACACAAGATGTTTGGCCATAACCTAATTTTCATTCCCTGCAGCCGGGTGGCCCCTGCAGGAAAATTGTTTTCCAAAGGGCTCAACTGTGAAAGTGACCATCACCCAAGGAGAGGACTGACTCCTGCCTTCCTCCTGTTTTCCTCACCTAAAATGGCCCAAGGAACATTATTTGCCCCATTGCAGGGCATGCAGTATTCTTTGCATGTATGGCCCCCAAATGAGGATATGGGGCTTGGGGCTGCTGAGAGTTGGGAAAACTTTGAAGGAGGCAGAGGCTCCTCCTCCCCCAGAACAAGGGTCTCTGCAGTGTTTGGAAAAGTAAGCTTCTTGAAGCTGCCATCTGGCTGCAGAGAATGGGGATTCATGACAAGACGTCTCATGTAGTTTGGCCTGTATATTTCCTGCTGTTACAGAACCCTGGAAATAAAGCCAGGTCTCTTACCTGGAAGACTCTGCAGCAGCAAGGCATGTAGCTGTTGAGGTAGGGTGGGAGACAGTACTCAGCCTCCACAGCTGAAGGTGACTGCAGGGAATGAAGGAATTCCTGTTGTTACTGATTCTTTCAGTAACAAACTTAGTAACCACAGGAACACTATTTAGGGCATTCATGTCTCTACTCCTGCCAAGTTTAGTTGCTCTATACAACTGTTTAAACCCAGGGAATGAAGGTGGAAATGAAACTATCCTTATGTTTATATGCAATGAAGCACACACTAGAATGGCAGCATCTGGCACCTTAGGCTTGATTTGTGACAGAGTTGCTAAAAAAAGGTTGACAATTACAGATTTATAGCATCTTGCTTAGAAGTTCTGTCATTGCCACTAATACCTGAAAGTATTCCTACTGACAAAAGCATTCCTGCTATAGGGACCTAAGTGTTCAGTTAAAGTCCCTCTATAAGGTTAGTCAAATGTCTTCTTAATGGGAATAAGCCATGGAAGGTAACTTTCCAACCTCCCACTTCCTGCTACAGCCTACCATGCTGCTGAATTTCTACTCCTAAGAGTTGTGAGTTCCTTGGGAACATGGAGATGAAGTAGAAATCTGCAGGACAACAGGGGGAAATCCCCCTCAAAACCTCCCTTCCTTAAGCAGAAGTGTATCCTACAACAGCAAAGAAGACTGTAAAAGCAGGTAAATAAGATAATGGGTAAGCCAAATAAGTATAGTAAGGAATGTTACTATATGTTCTATGTTTATTAATGTTAAATTAAGATGTGCAGCCCTAAAAATGATTGAACTTACTTTCAAGTAATGGGTTGCATACAGACTAATGCTTCCAGGGACACAAAAAGATTCTGTACCCAGAATATGATTCTCCCACCCTCCCCCCACCCCCCATCCTCTTGTGGCAGCCAAAAATGCCTTCAAAATCTTGTTCCTGCACATCTCTTCTCCTTAAACAACAGGATTTGGGCTGCCATGGGAGGGGCAGGTGGAAATTGTGCTCTGTGAACAGAAATTGTTGTGCCTGTGGAACTGTCTACTTGGGTCCAAGCCTATATGTTCAAAACTGTACCATGGAACTGTAAGAAAAAGTTAGATCATATTTTAGGGAAAAAGAAGTAATCAAATGTTTCTGACAGAGAGGAGACAGAAGGAAACAGAAAGAAGATACAACAAATGAATCATTAAAATTATGGCTGTGAATTAACATTGTACGTTTACACACAGATCAACAGCAATTACCTTTTGTCCATCTAATATAATACCGTCTTCATTTACTTAATGGCTTAGGAGACACGCAACATGGTTGGACAGTCAGAGATTCAGATAAATGAAAGGGTTATTTACATGTTGAGGCGGGACTTGTGGGAGACACATATACACATACACATATATTTTATATATTTAACTTTGATCACCCATGGAATTGTACCAACTCCTTAACTGAAAATCAACACCGTATAACAACACTGACTGTCTGGATGCAGGTGCACACAGTTCATCACAATGTCTCATAGCAATGTATATCAACTGAAGAGTAGGAAAGACAACAATATTTTAATTCCATTGAAAACTAAAGAACTCTTACTTTCCAAATATGGACACTGACAGAACCTGCTTGTGCTAGCCTTACATAAAGACAAAAAAAAATTAAGTTACATTCCATTTCTTTCTATTTCAGATCCACTGCAGTACAAATGTTAAAAAGAGCAGGGTGGGCCAAGCAATAATTATAGTCTCTGATTTGTCTTTATGAAACATGATTACGCATTGTGAAATTGGTTGAAATGAGTGATTACTAAATCATTCAATATTTCTTAGATAATGTACTGCACTGCAGTTACTTATCAACCAATGAAGTCTATTGTGTACGTGTGACCTTTGCAGCTTTCTACTATACTAGCTAAATGGCTCAGATACTTTATTATTTTTTATTGTTCCAAATCTGCTACTGGTGATTGTTGAAAACTGTCTTAAAACACATTATTACAAGCAAAGCACTTTAAAATATTAATTTGATCTGGAAAAAAGTCACTGGAGTGACAAAACTTGAAAAGGGGGGGATTCTGATTAGTATTTCCACGGCAGATGACCTGCAGGCTGTCATGCACATTTGTATGCAATTATGCTCCTTGTTCAGCTATACTCTGGAGTAGCTAGTAGAGTCCTTCCTTAGAGCATCACATTCCCTTGGCTGAACAGTTGTCCAGAGTCGTGAATAGAACTGCTTGTACCTTAGCAGTCCTGCCTTGTGTCTTAATGCACTCTTTATAAACCAGGCAGAACATATTATTAATCAGAGGTTTACAGAACACCTCTATGGGCACTGTCTGTGCAATAAACAGATCTCTGAATAATATTAAAACCCCAGTCTTCAGAAAGAAGATTTTTACAAACTACCTTATACCACAATGTCTCCTATGTTTGATGCATGTTAATGGAGTCTTGGGTTGAATCCTACAAACTGAGAGCAAATAAGTGCTTGATGCTCTTTTCCACTTCCCCTTTCCCCAGGAATCTGAAACCTCCAAAAAAGCAGATATCCAAAGTTCTACAGATGGGAGCTTCTGCAGAGATGGAACTCTGGGCATCATTGTTCACCTCTCCTTCTCGCACTGACAAGAGACTGTTGCATAAACTGTCAAAACGAAAGTGTGGGCAATGTTGCTCAGACTCCCTTCTTCACAGTGCCTTTCTCAAGCCCAATTGTTCATGGAGCAACTGCCACTCCAAGCATCAGGCTGGTCTCAGATGAAGGGGAGGTGAGAAAGACCCATAACCATTTGCACCCATCTCCCCTGTCACTCGTCAAATTCAGGACATACTGTTCTATGTTTCTTCCATTATTCTATTCCTCCACTCTCTTCGGCCACAATGAAAATATTCAGCATCTATGATACTTCATTCACCATTTGACAATCAATGGCATTTATGCCCAGTATATGTATTTCATATTTTAACCTTAGTGGACAGGAGTTATCTTAGAATAGCAGCAGTCCTTCCTTATTCAAATCATGTCACAAACTGCTTTAAGATACCACTTCCATTTGAAAAAAAGCCTTTTTGTGTGACAGAAGAAGAGGCTCTGAAAAAATTAGTAGAACTACATGCGCAGTCTGGCAGATTGCATTTTTAAACTTGCATGTTAGCAGTAAGATACCTTGCACAACACCATCCCAATTAATGTTCCCAGCATATCACAATCATACTTCCTTCGTGTAGATTTCTAGCTGAATAAGCACGCACACACAAAACAAACACACAAAGGAACTACGCTGAACCCACCCCACCGAAGTAAGTAACAAACGTTCTATATATGTATGCTCACCAGGACAAAGAGCAATATTGCAAGGCTTATGTTGTGTTTCAGGTCCATCACATGATCTTCCCCCATACTGAGGAGGTACACATGACCTTGTTCTAGTTCTTTGGCCTCGACCACAAGTGAATGAGCACAAACTCCAAGGTGACCACTCCTCCCAAACTCCATGTACTGTAACAAAGCAAAGAGGCTTTAACATGGAAAAGAACATGACTACCCAAGTGGGTTTCAAAACAAACACAGTAAAACTGTAAAAGAAATTATTTAGCCAGCATCACAGATAAGGTGAAAAAACAGCATTTGTATCATTCAAAAAATACCAGTTAATTAAACTTCAAAATGTTTAGGAGACTGATAGTGCTAAACTAAGGAGAGATAGTCCAGTCTAAGCCCAAACATTTCAGTGAGTTTAGACAGAAGTAATTCTCTTTAGAATTGCACTGTAAGGGCTGAACTAGATATGACAAGGTTGATCTGTAATCAAAACCCTCTTCTGTGTATGTTTTTTTTTTTTAGCAATGAAGCTGCAGAAGGGAAGAATCAGTTCAGGGCTACATGTCAAAGGTGTTTTTGTGAGCCCTTTCTTCTGTGGCATTGTTGTGATCTGAATTGCCTTGTTGCCACTTTCTTAAACTGCTTTGTGACCCAGACAGTGAATTACACAGGTATTTGATGTTGCCTGTACTCCCCCCCCCCCCCATAGTAACTTTTGAAAGGGCAATTTATATTGGAGCAAAATAGCACATTGTTAAATCTGAATTCCTAGAACCATAAAAACTGACAAACAAATTTAGGTGGCCATATTGGTTCACAGCAAAAATGTACATTGTGTTGCACATTCATTGTGCACCATGTGTTGTGTTATCGTGGCTGGTTTTATGTAAAAAATAGTATATGGATTTTGCTTCTCTATTTTCCTATAATATTGTGTGCTGATCCAATTTGAGCTAATTGAGAGAGAGAGAGAGAGAGAGAGAGAGAGAGAGAGAGAGAGAGAGAGAGGGAGGGAGAGATCTTGATCACTGAGCTCCAATGTCAAATATCGTTTGGCCTTAAAACTGTCCCAAACATTGACTATACATGGAACTCTAGGCTCTGACTGTACTCTGCGATCTGTATTGTACATAAATATATTGTACAGTACTGTACACTGTACATGAACACTCAATTCAACTTACAACACTTTTAAGTATAGACATAATCACAACCCCTCAAGGCAATCCAGGGGTCTCCGTGTGCTCCAAGACACACTCCACGCTCTTGTGTGTACAGTCTGCTCCTTTCATTTAAATCAACATGCACGAGGGAAACATAGGAAAAATTCAACTTTTTCTGCTGAAATGATGAGGACGCCACTGTGTTTACGTAGTTCTGTGGATGCACCAAACCCACTGGATCTTAAATACATCATTTTGTGTGTGTGTGTGTGCATGTTTCATTTTAATTTTGTAAGAAAGAGTTATTTGGTATAGCCATAAATCAAGCCATTGTGGGATTTATTTTATGTTACACATTATTTTATTTTACACATTGAGACTTTTAATTGGACCCTGCTTAAAATTTCTTCATGCATTTCCATCAATCCATCCATCATGTGGATCTCCACATCCCTCAAGAAATTCTTAAGATTCCCCAATCTCCAAGGAGTAACTTTTCAGAGGTCATTTTTCACTGCAGTGGGAAGGAGAAGGGAAAACTGAGATTCCATAGTAGAACTCTTTCAATTTATGGAAATACTAGGTGGGATTTATTTTATTACATTTACAAAATACACAACACACAACAAATTTGTTAACAACTGGATCACTAGTCATGAGACAAGGAGTAACCATTTACACCCATTGTCCATTGACTCTTGCAGCTCTGTACCATATACATGACAAAACAAATGCTGATCTAAGCCCAGTTTTGACTAAGAAAGTGAAGGGGGAACATGGGTTAAAGAAAAGCCAGTGACAATGACATTTTTATGCAAGACCTTGTTAAGAGTTCTATGCTTGACTCTTGGTATGATTTAGTTTCAGTTTACTATACTTCCTAAAAATGTTCAGCCTTTTTAACATAAATTGATAAAACATAACATATACCTTTTTAACATAAATTGATAAATCAGATACAAACAATATATACTACTAGTTCTGTATCAATTCACATGCTATTAGAATATTTATTAAAGCAATGGACACAATCAAAAGAATGTTGCATTTGCCTAAGTCTCACTGAAATAGTGAGAGGGAGAGCTAAGCAGAGTTTATTGCCATTGGAACAATAAGACCCATTTTCACCAAGATGGTAAATATGGCTCCATGGCTCTACTGCTTCAGACTGAATTTGGGGACTTATATTACTGAATCTTCCTCAGAACAAAACAAAAATCCTTGCTGCATATAAAATGAGTTACCAGTGAGAAGCTCACAGTTTCAATCACATGTTAGTTTTCTATTCGAAGATAATGTTTCTTGCATTGCAATATTCAATCCTATGATTCCCACCAGTTTTTTTATTCTTCTCAGACACAGGATTACAATTTGTCTATTTCGATGTACCTGTAGAAATGAGCTTTGCCTCACAGAAGTTCATGTTAAAATTAATGTTGTTAGTCTTTATGGCACCACTGAGCCTTTGCTTTATTTTACTTTGAGAGCTCATTGTGTCACCTCTCAAAGAAACAATGCCAAAAGGATCAAAAGTTAGTTTTAATTAAACTATTATTATAGCCAACAACAGGATTGTATTTATTTACCATGGTGCATGGCCAGTGTTGTCTATGCACATCTAATGTGATGTCTGCAAGTAAAGCTGAAAATAAATTGTTGCCTGACAGAAACTAAGTGTAAACGTCATGTGTTATTAGGCTTGTACATGTTGATTCAACTTTGGTCAGTTACATATTATATCCAAAATGTATGATACAGATAAGTCCTGAGGAGGATGTGGAAAAGCAGGATTATCCCATTATGTGTTGATTCATCAGTATTTTTTTTTTACATATAAATACTCCAGAGCTGATAGTACATGGAATTTATCCACCATAATCTCGCACTGAAATTATTTTTATGCCTATCCCTTATTGGCTGATAAGAGAGGCAGTGTGTTTTGATTTTGATGGAAAACTTCTGAAAATAACATTATATTCTATAGCAGTGAGATTTCTGAGCACAGTGGTTTCTATTGATATGCATTTAGATATATTTAAATTTAATATATATCCAAAAATACCATATTGGGTTTTTTAATACATATGTTTGGGTCTCTGGATGGTATTCACGATTTTTCAGGATACTTGAAAATAGGTTCTGAAAAACCATGGAGTATCAGTAGCCAGGGTTGTGAAGACTCCAGGACTATTTTTTTCTTCTTTTTATCTTGGAGTGCCTGAGTCTTTCTGGGCTTCATATTAGCTTGCCAAGTTTATTTGTTTTATTAGATTATGCTCTTTTTATTAGATTGTATTATTATTAGATTTATTAGATTATTATTATATTTATTAGATTAGATTATGCTCTTTTAAATTGTTGTTGTGGACTTGTGTTCTTAACTCAAGCTCAGGTATGCCTTTAGGTCAGCTTTTGCTGTGGATTCTCAGGTTTTACATTGCTGTAGATTCTCAGGTTGTATATTGGTAGAATTTTCTGATGTTCACATTTGCTAGGCATGCAATAAACATTCTTATTAAGTTTGTCGTGGGCGATTATCAGGTTGTACATTGGTGTTGATTCCCAGTCTTGATTGTAAATTCTTGGTTGTACATTTACTGGATTCTATTAACTTAACTTTGCTAGGCTTGCAACAGAGTTCCCATTCAGTTTGGCTTGGGAAATTCTTGGATTATATAGTTTCATGGATTATGCAGTTTCACATCCCCTCCCCATAGGAATCAATGGAGGATGTACCACATTCAGATGCCCAAGATATCCATTCACTTGAAATTTATTAAAAGGACAGTCAACAGCAGCTCTGCAATTTGAGTGCCATTAGATTGAAATACAGCCCCTCCAGTACCCCAGGAAGATTCTCCACAGGGAAGAATGGATCCAAGAAATATCAGAATCTGGGGGAGGTCAGACCTAAATACCAAACTGGTAACTGGAACCTGTGAAACCAGGAATACCATTTTTTTTCCCGACTCGCTAATATGAGGATCCCAAAAATACTGATTCATCTCTAGTGGTTAACTATAACACTGATGTAGATTAACATGAAAGAGCTTTGCAAAAGACTGATTCCATCTGAAAAATTTTAAAAAGCAATTTTTGTATGTGTTTTTTTATTTTTAATTTTTTAAAAAGCAAATAACAGCAAATTCTTCTTCAAAGAAGTACTTGCCAATGCATTCCAATTATTCAGCGTGGAGAATAGAGTATCAAACTAGGATCTGGGAATCTCAGGTTCAAATCCCCACTCTGCCATATTAGCTTGCTGGATGAATGGGCCAGTCACACACACTGCCAGCCTAACCTAATTCACAAGGTTGTTGTGATAATAAAATGAAGGACGGGAAAAAGCTGCTTTGTGTCCCCATTGCAGAGAAAGGTGGGATATAAATAAGTAAATAAAAGGTAGGTAGGTAGGTAGGTAGGTAGGTAGGTAGGTAGGTAGTGTATAATAATGATGCCCTGAATTATATTTGATGAAGAAACCCCTGTTAATTTGTGCAAGGTATTTTGACCTGTCTTCAGCGTACAACTCAGAAATTGGTGCATAAACTCTTACACTAGACCACATTTTCGTAAAGCAGCGTTACTGAATTCTGTTCTGTACTTGCATGTGAAATGCGCAAGGCCCAACCAGAGTAGATACAGAGAGTTCTATGTCTGGAGCAGAGAAGCTTTTTCTTTTCTTCCTTTTAAAATAACTAATGGATACATAGATTCAGGTTGAGACTATGGCACAATTGAATGGGAGATTAGGTCTTTCCCCCATACAGCTGCCTATTCTAAATTTCTTTGGGAAATCACTGTTTGTCCAGTGGGTACTCATGAGTTTGCCCCCACAAAACATGTAATGGCTTCCTGGGACTGTTTCAGAGCAAGAAAATGGCAAGAGGGAGGCTTAAGCTCCCTCTCTTCACAAGCAGTGCCAATCTGAATTGAGCCGTCCCATTTCTGTTAACTGAGGTTTTACAAAACAAAACATTGAGCACTCCAGTCATGGAACTCCCAGCATCTTGCCTGGATTCACCCTAATTTATAGCAGGGAGTTTGAATTCTAAGACCACAGGGAATCCACACTCAATGGAAGAAAATAAAAATGTGTTAAAAGAATGTTGGGTGACAGGCAAAAGTGTTACAAATGTGATGACATTTATTTTGACTGCATAATCTTGAATATTTTAGAAATGACTGTAGTTCAGGACTCGGATAAAAGTGTATAGTAGGAGCAAAACACAAAATGTTATGGAGAAATAAAAGAAATATATACTAGGAATAAAATCTTGACTTTCCAGCTTCTGAAATTCCCAGACCACCCTTTGCTTTTGAAGTCACTTGTGAACAATTGTTGTATGCACTTACATTTTTCATCACAAATTTCAATACTTAAATGAAACACTGCAGTTTTTTAAGCCATTTTTCTACAGCAGATTTCTGATCCATTGCTAAACAGTACACAGGAAAAACATATCTACATGCTATGGATGGTAATTCTTAATAAAGCTAATTGCTTACTTAGATAAAATATTCCATTTTAAATAGATTTCAGCATAGAAATGTACGTTCAGTTGCAGTCATTTCAGTCACTACTGCGTTTGGAGGACAATATTTAAGAGATGAGGAGCTGCACGAATATAGTCTTTCTCCAACTTACTCCATTCTAATGAGTGAAGTTATTGTCCTACTATAGTGGAAACTAAGATTTCTGTTTAACTAGAATCTGCTCTTAGGCCCGTTCCGCACAGGCCAATAAACATGGGTTAAGGATGGTTAAAACCCCGGTTTTTTTAGTGGGGGGGACTTCACACAGATCCTGCCCCTAAAGTGATACTGCCAAGTGTTATTTTTCCCCAAACCAGGTTTTTCGAGAATCGCACTCTTTGAGAGTCATTTGAAAAATCCCAGGTTCCAGTTGCTTGCGAGCAAACGACTGGGCATAAGGCACTGTATTCGGCTGCACTTTCCTTTTTTAAAAAAAATATCCGACTTACATCTGCGTAGTGACGCAGGTGCAAATGGTCATGTCGTGGTATTGTGAGACGTCAGCATGGCTGTGGGGGGTTCATTTGTACATGCCTGCGTAGCTATGCGACTCAGTGCAAAGGTGCGACCTGCATTATTTACGTGGGCTTCAATCACTGTATCCCAGGGGTCTGCAACCTGGGGCTCCGGAGCCGCATGCGGCTCTTTCAGCCTTATACTGCGGCTCCACATGGCCTGGAGGTCGGAGGGTAGTGTGGGCATGTCCCTCCAGCCCTCCAAAGCAGCGCTGGAAGGAAAGGTGAGTGGAGGGGCCAAACCGGAGGCGGCTCCATGCATGAGGGTGTCGCTTTTCATGTCCCCTCCACTCACCTCTCCTTCCAGCGCTGCTCTAGAGGGCTGGAGGGACGCGTCCACGCTGCCTTTCGACCCCTGAAGGTCAAAGGGTAGCATGGGCGTGTCCCTCCAGAGCACCTGTCATCCTCCCTCCGCCATCTCTGCAGCCGATATCCCCCCTCTGCCCCACAGAGCAGGCAGCTGCCTGCTCCATCGGGCAGAGGGAGTTTCCCTGCCCGGCGCCACTGCCTTCTGCAGCATGAGAGGCGGTGGCACCGGTCAGGCCGCGGCCACCATCCCCCCGCTGCCCCATGGAGTTGGCGGCTGCCTGCTCCGTCGGGCAGAGGGGGTTTCCCTGCCCAGCGCCTCCGCCTCCCAGGACTGGGAGGAAAGGGGAGTAGAGGAGCCGAACCGGAGGTGGCTCTGTGCAGAGCTGCCTCTCCAGCTTGGTAGACCTTTGGGGCCGTGGAAAACAGGTCCAAATGGCTCTTTGGGTGGTAAAGTTTGCTGATCCCTGCTTTATCCCGACTGTAACCCACTATACATTTGCTGTGCAGAAAGAGCCTTAGCATTAAACAGAAGTCTCATTCTTGGTTAAACTGATCCCTTGAATACTATTAGCTACCGTGTTTCCCCGAATATAAGACAGTGTCTTATATTAATTTTTGCTCCCAAAGATGCGCTATGTCTTATTTTCAGGGGATGTCTTATTTTTCCTGTGTTCTGTTCGTCGGGCATGCTTCCAAACAAAAACTTTGCTATGTCTTACTTTCGGGGGATGCCTTATATTTCGCACTTCAGCAAAACCTCTACCATGTCTTATTTTTTGGGGATGTCTTATATTAGGGGAAACAGGGTATGGCTACATCCACATGGGAACACACTTCTGATATGGGTTCATTGCCTCTGGAATTTGCAGAGGCATCAGAGAATCCATTCAGCAATTTCCCCCGCACTTGCACAGGTCTCCCTTTGTTGCCCTTTCCTCGGCCTCACTGCAGAGCTTCTTTCAGGCTTTAAAAAAAACAGTCATTGTTATATTACGCAGCCTTATAATGTCATAGCAATGTAGCAGCTACTTAGGCAACAAAAACAAACCCTCTGGTGGCAGGGGAAGTGGAATGGCAACCATGAATTGATGTCTGTGGTGAAACTATAGCACTGCAGATGAGAGGCTTGGAAAAATGTACCTTCCCATCCACAGCATCCACACTGCCTACACTGCAGTCTTTCAATAAAAATCAGACCAAGGCCAAAGGAAACACTGGACAACCCTGTCTATGGATTATTTAGTTATGGGATTTTTATGCAATCTCTCCTGGTAAACCTGTTTGAGGCAGCTTAAAAATAGCACAAGAAAATATAACATTAAAATTATAAATTAAAATCAAACTTTTTTTAAAAAAAACACCTCAACTGAAGGCAAGGGCACATAGAGCAGGTCTTCTGAGGAAGAAAATGGTGGGCTGGAGAATATTGGAGGAAGTGGTCCTTCAAGTATGTGGATAAACTGAAAAACATCACTGCAGTGGATGCATGTGGATACAAGTTATGTATAGCTATGGACTGTACTGACATTTGTCTTCGCCCTAGTTTTCTTCGCCCTAGTTAAAAATGGAGGAGTGTGTATATGCCCTTGAGAGGGAAAGGGGTAGGAGTGTCAGCACTTCTTCCCAGGGTTGGTTGTCTATTTCTCAGATGGAAGAGAGTATAACATCTGCACCAGTAATAATTGTTTGAATTTTTCCAGGCTCATAATTCTGTAGAAGCTGAAGGAGGAGATATGAACATCTGTATTCCTTGAGACTCATTTCATCCTAAGGGGAGATATAGTATGAGCCCAGCAGCTGGCATGGCTATACTCTCTGATACCCCCACCTCAATTATTAATAACTGTTCACTACTACTTCTAAGATGGAAATGTAGCAACCATCTGTCTAGCCGTACTCCAATGAACACCCTTTATATGTATAAGTTTCAGAAAAAAAATTGCACTGAGGAATGAGAGCCCATAGCTCAGAGCACAATTGGCTAGAAGATCCCAGGTTCAATCTCTGGCATTTTCAGATAAAGGATTTGAAACAGCAGGTGATAGGAAAGATCTTCCTCCACTGTAGTAGACTCAGAGCAGAAAATGATGAACTGGTTGGAGCTATAGTCTTGACTTGGTATAAGGATGCTTTGTAACATCACACACACAAAAATAAGCGCAATTTATGAACCCCACCTGTAGAAAACAGGGAATTGGCCCCTCAGTCCTCCAAATCCTCTGCTGACAAACTGCTCTAATGCATCAGTATCTGGTGAAGGGTTTTCCACAGCCAGCTTACCTTGAACTGGACCCAACAGAGGCATTTTCCAATTCTGCACTGAGAAGGGATGTCAACTGGCCTTAGATTAAATTCTGTTCACTTCATGAGTGGTAGATTCAGAGTTATCCACAACAAACCACACTCTAATTCATGGAAAGATTCCTAGGGCACTTCAGTCATTTAAGTGTCCCTAATTATAGTGAATAGTGCATTTCATTCATCTTCACCTTTCCAGTATATGTTAGGTCACTTATCTCAATAAGAAACAGAGGTGCCCAAGGGTCTTTCTATGCTCAGAAACAGATTAATTTGTCGATCATGAAAAACAGTGAGAGATTAAAAGAAGCAAGGGGCTGTAAAAATAACAGTGACGTGTGTGATACAGAAGATATTTTCTTTAAATTTCTGGAGCTCAAAATAGAAAATATCCTCTTACAGCTCACTACAGTTCTAAAAGCAATAATGCAGGGGAAAAAATTAACAACTGAATGATAATTATGCTCACTTATTCTAATCAAAAGTGACTGTGTGCTAGCCATATCGTTAAGTACTAGTATTTCAAATGCTTAGAATTAAACAATTCAATAACATCCACAGTTTCATGTATTGGCTGCTAACACTACCTGGACAGAGGGCAGTGTTATTGCAAACCCTTGATTCTCTTAAAGGGCCGCTGCAGTGTGTCCCGTAAGGTGATACACAAGTTCTGGTTCGCACCTGCGACCCTTGACCACAAGTAACTGAACATGTACTCCACTGGGCCCACTCTTCAACACCAGATTCACCTGTATCCAAGACAATAAACAAACATGAATACAGCAATGAGAATTAATACAGTTTTGTATTAAAATGTATAATGGCATGCAAGCAGAGTTTAGAAAAGAAAGAATGACACTATATATTTTTAAAAAACAAAAGCTTACTGAAATAAAGCATCTATGGGAAAATATGCAGTGAACAGGAAAAAAACTTTAAAAGAATAAAATCATATAATATGTGGCATTAAACATAAATAAACTTGATCAGAAGCCAGCATTTATCATTTTAGTTACCATTCTTCTTGTTCCTGGAATAATACTTCCTCCTAGACCCTATACCAATATAAACATCTATGTTGTATGGGACAAATTTCAGAAGCATAATTATCACCTCAAAATGAAAGCAGAGTGATAGCAGCAATCTTGATTTGTTTAAAAGTCATCTAATGTGTTTTCTTCTTTCAATCCATTTTTTCGTTGAGAAAAACTGCTATCATCTAATAGATGAAGTTTCATGAACCTACCATGCACTACATAAACAAACAAGAACACTTTTGGGCTGCTATTAGAGCATTAGATAAACACTGGGAGAGTTCATTTTTCCTTATTGCCTCTGTTACTAAGGGATGGTTTCTAATATTATACGGAAACACGAGGAGTCATTTTTCCTTCTCTGCTTCTGCAGTACTTTTGAGTAGCAGGATGTGTATCTCATCCACATTGCAGGTTATGACCTCCTGAAGATATCTAGGGCCCTCTTGACATTATTAAAATAGAGACAGAAGGCAGGAAAGCAGTATGTAGTGTTTCTGTCACTTCTATGTATTGTAGAAAGTGGCCTCTATCTACTCATCCATCTTTCTAACAGCCAGTATCCAACTTTCTGTTCCATTCTCCTAAAATTCGGTCACACTGTAGTAAATAATCATGGATCCAGAGACGACTTTGATTTAACTGCTGGGGACACCAGTAGCAAGGACTATATGTAGCCTCTACCTCAATAGAATGCAGGGGTTTTTTTCTGTCTCATCTAGGTTAACGGTTGCTCGTCATTACTAAGGGGGAAAGTAAAGAACTGTTATTTCAAGATAATATTGACTTGGGACCATTAATCTGACACTGGATGGCTTGACGGACATTGACAGGGAAGGTGCAATGAGTTTCTGGGTACAGAAATCCTCCAAGAGTCCTTTAAATATATGGGCTCGTGATGTACATTTCACTTCCATAATGTCAACAGCATTTTACTAGTTCTTTGTATTTCCGGGATGGGTTAAGATTTGGAGGGAGCAGGGAAAGAATGGAAGAACTATGGCAGTTAATCAGTTGTTTGACCCTGTAAATATTCCACAACTACCAATATTTTCAGTCAGGAGCTATAATGTACTTACCGATTTGTACTACAATATGAAAAATTCATAATGACTGTTCTAATGAACAAATATAATTTTTAGTGTCTGCTATATTATCAAATGCGTTTAAGCACTGGACATTCCAAACCTTTTAAAATGATATTTATTTTCAAAGTATTGGCTAAGTTCTGTTACTTTTATAAATAATGGCACTAGAATTAACTGGGCCGTAATTGCAACAGGGGGCAGGGCACAGAGAGAGCTCCGGAGTGGGGAGCATGTGTGCCTTGGGCTGGCTGGGCAGCTGAGCCACACCTGGCCCTGATTGCGTGATGCGCATGAGTTGGAAAAGGGTGGAAGATGCTCCCTATATATTAGGCAGCACGCAGATGCACTGGCCTCTTTCGACGCCTGGAGCAAAACTGTATAGTAAAAATTTTTTTGAGGCAGAAATCATTTTTAATTTTTTTAAAATATTTGCTATTGGACATGCATTATGGACACAAAGGCATCATCTAGCAGATATTTGGGATTGCACATGCCACAGTCAGCAAGTTAATTTTAAACTTCAAAAAAGTATAAAATGTATTTTATGTTGTTTTTTGTCATACAACCTTCTTTTGCATAATGGTGCAATTCAAAGGAGAGTTACACTTCTCTTGACTCTTTGAAGTTAATAGGCTCAGAAGGGTGTGATTATGTTTAGGACCGCACTGTATGTCATGTAATTGCATCCAGGCTGTAGGTATTAATTCTTTCTTGATTGGCCAAATGCTGGTGCACTATTCTACCACCTCTTCTCCAAATTCTTGGTTAAGGTATCAAATGTTGCCAAATGTCTTTGATTTGGAGCTATATTATCAGTGAGTCCAACAAGATCCACTGCGAGATTAAACACTGTATTAAACATTCATGGTTTTTGTTTGTGTCAAGGAAAATGGGAACAGTCAGATTCCTAAAATCTCCAATTCAGAATTCAGAGCAAGAAAGGCTATCGAAGAGCAAATTCACACATTGCATAATAGGTAAAGGGCTGTGTGTAAATAGTGTGTTTGTGCACATGCACACTGGGTTATGATTAAGGGCATTATGAGTATTATGGAAAACTGCCCCTTTTTCATCTATGAAATGTTAGAAGGTATGAGAACATGCACTTGGGTTAGCCTTTGTATAAACCTGAATGCCTTAATAGTACTGCCTGCTTTCTATTAACTATACACAAAAGAGCTTGCTGTGGTATAATCCAGGTTCGTGTTCCTAGTAAGAATTTTACGGTAGTTTCCTTTAATATCTTACATAGCCAACACTTGCTTTTGCCTTTGTAAATGTAGTTTAAAGGAAAGGCCAAGTGGGTACCAAAAGTCAAAGTTGTGCTCAATTTGTATCTCATTATGTAAAACAGCTCTATATACTGAATGCAAATGATCATTTATCCCACAAAGACCAAGCGACAGTGCACTGACATTAAAATTCAAGTTTTCAGTAGTCTCTGAAACTTTCATCATCAGGGATTGGGTTTGCTATTTTATTATTATTTGATACATCATAAGATCTTAATGATTTTTCAAATAATTGGTTATTGCAACTACTGGCGCATAGTTTGGCCATATGCAAAGAAGAATGTGACTATCCACTCTGCAGAATAAAGCCGCACTGCAATTTTCTCTTGAGTTCAACTACTGTAAGTACAGGAGCCCCACTTCCTTTTACATGTGATGAACAAGCATCCTAGCAATTTGCCTATAATGCTGAAATTGCAATGCAGTAGATATGCTTATCTATATTTTTAATATTAATAGAATTATACTGGCTAGATCACTATACAGGGTGGACCACTATCATAATTGTTGATTTAAAAGAACATTAGATGGTTTAAGACTACTTTGCTACTTTCTTTCCCTACATCCTCATCTCACCCAGAAAAAGCAGAATTCTGCTGCAATTATTCCTGGGAACAATAATGTGAACAAACAACTTCTTTGGCTACAAAGGATTTCCCCATTCTCTTCACTTATGCAGAAACTCTGCATATATAGAGGAGCGGGCAAGGTGCTCGGGACTGAAGGACATGGTGTATTCAGTGGAGGATATGCTTTTTAAATCATGCATGGATCTCTTCAAATGTTTTCATCCAGAAGGCAGACATTATTTTTACAAGGAGGAAGGTGGTAAGATTAAATATAATTAAACATGCACTGAATTTTATCAGAACATTTCATTTGACACCCAGAAAGTTTACCCGCCTCCATTGTTCAGCTCTGGTACTTACCCAGGTGAAAATGTAGTAGAGGGACCTGCTTATTCCCTTTCCCAGAGAGGGAGATCGTATCTTTACATAGGGCAGTTGTGTCATGGATGACGTTACCTTTGTGCTGGAGCAGAAAGGGAAGCAACTCTGCATCTTTCATGCCAAGAGGGATACAACACAGGTAAAGTTCTCGCCAGGACCACACAATCACTTGGGAATGTGTTACTGTCAGTTTGGAACATATTACTCTTTCATAATAATTTCAACACGGTGATGTTAAGAATATGAATAAAATTCTTCCCTTCTAAATTTCTCCCCTGCGCTTTGTGGTTCTGTGATTTTGACCTATTGTCAATTTGCCATATTGCAGTTTCTGATTCTGGACTTTGTACAAACTGCAGCACATAAAAACATTTATGGCAGTTTTCATGTCACTTTTTTTCCTTCCAGGTTACCTTATAGGTATGCATTGATAAAATCACAAAGGAACATTATGCAAGCGTATCATTGTTTTCTTTTGGGAAGAAGTACCTGAGGAACATATGACAGTTTTAATTTTGCCCCAAAACAAGTTTAAAATTCAGTTCAAACTGCTTATTAATGTTTGAGGTGTCATGATTTTCTGTTGGTTTGGGTACAACAGACTACCATGGGCATGCTTCTGGAAATAAATATGTTTTATTGTGTACACTGTTCGTGAAACTGCAAAATGTCTTTCTTTGTTATGGTGTGAGAATTTATATTACACCCCAATTCATTTTTGAACAAGACTCCTACTTAACTTCTTAAAGAAGGGCAGTGCAATCCTAGGGGGGTAGGGGGGAGACAGTGCAGCCATGCCATCTCCAAAGAGGTTTGCTGTGCGACAGACAACAAACTAACAGGGATGCTCCCTCAACGCCTGTGAAACTGTTCTATGCAGATCCGTGGGCTGTACCTGCTTTTTTTTACTATCAAAAATATGTGCCAGCAAATGGGGCATTCCCAGGCCGAAAGGGTTCAGGAAGCTGATTAAAGCCACTCTCATCCCCGTGAATCACCCCTTTAGTGCCAACACAAAATCCTGCACCACAGGAGCACTGACTCTGCACCAGGGCCTGTGGCGTACCTAGGCAAACAGGAGCCCTGGGCAAAACCCGAGTTTGATGCCCCCCCCATAGGCGGCCAACCTCTTCCACCATGACCAAACAATGATTTTTTCCACCAGGTCTTTCCAAAGTCACCATCACATTATAGTACATGCCCCAACTCACAAATATGAACTCAGCAATGGGCCATGCCACACAGCAGAAATATTTTTTGAAAACCTTTTCAAAATGCTTTCAAAATGTTTTATTACTGCTATGAAAACATTTTATAGTGTTGTATCCAGTCCCCCCAATTGGAGGAAACAGCATCACTTTCAATGTTATTTAAACTGGGGACCCCAGATTCTCCCTTTAAGATGGATTTAAAAGGAGAATCTGGGCTCCCTAGTTTAAATAAGTGATGCTGGAATCCACCCCCAAACAGCATCATTTTCAATGGTGTTTAAACTAGGGAGGCCAGATTCTCCTTTTAAATCCACATTAAAGGGAGAATCTGGGGTCCCCAGTTTAAACAACATGGAAAGTGATGCTGTTTTGGGGTGGATTATCTCCCACCCTGAAGCAGCATCACTTTCAATGTTTAAACTGGGGACCTCAGATTCTCCCTTTAAATCCATGCCGAAGGGGGTGGATTTAATAATAATAATAATAATAATAATAATAATAATAATAATAATAATAATAATAATAATAATAATAATAATAATAACCTTTATTAGGCATTGAGAGAATAAAAGAAAGAAAGAAAACAAGCATTGGCAGGAAGGGGGAATTTAAAAGGAAAATCTGGGGCAATTTAGGGGGCGCCTGCTGTCAGGAGTGCAATTATTAAGATAGCAGCACCAACATTTCAGGGTATCTTCATGAGACCCTACTTATGATACCACCCAGGTTTGGTGAAGTTTGGTTTAGGGTGTCTAAAGTTATGGACCATCAAAGGTGTAACCCCCATCTCCTATTAGCTCCCATTGGAAACGATGGGGGATGGGGGCACTCCCTTTGGGAGTCCATAACTTTGAACTCCCTAAACCAAACCTCAACAAACCTGCATGATATCATCAGGAGAGTCTCCTGAAAAATCCCTTAAATTTTGGTGCTGCTAGCCTAAAAACTGCGGCCTCTGCAGGCCAAAAACAGAAAAACACTGAAAATACAAAAATCCCACAAACGAACCTGGGCAACTGTCCACTTTGTACAATGGGAGAAACGCCTCTGAAAAGGGCTGCAACAGGGCTGCACTGACGCTGCAACCCAAACCCATGCATGTTAACTCAAAAGCAAGTGAGTTCAGTTGGGTCTTCTCCCAAGTAAGTGTTCAATAGACTTCCTGCAGAACTCAGTTCAAAAAAACTTTCCCATATGAGGCTAACTATCCCCCTTATCCCTAAAATTTAAGGTCCATTAAGAACAACTTTTTGACTGTACATTAAGTCAATTTGACAAGTGCATATAGAATAGAAGAAGATTCTGTTCTTCTTCTTCTTCTGCATACAGAAATGGCTGATGCTGTTGTTCAACATACCGAATGTTCAGCAGTGAATGGCCAGGACGAAACTGACTCACTGGCTCCTCCCCTGGCCACACCCCCGCTACACCAGTGGGAGCGGCAGGAGCACTGGGACGCTGGTGCCACAGCACTGGGGAGGACCACAGCAGCTGCATGTTGCTGGTGGCCCTTCCGCTGGGGCAAGTGCCCCGGAGCAGGCAAATCTACTGGTATGGCTGCACACTCCTTCCATGAGTGGATCCCCCCCCCCCCGCTTTGGATGGGTCCATAAGTCGACTTCAGAAGCATCCTGAGAAGCCCTGATGAAGACTGCATGATTGATGTAGAAAGTGATCAGCATGTGCCACGACTCAGCAATAACTGAAGATTTTTTCAGGAAACACAAGAAACATTAGTATCTAAGTCAAAACTGTCTGTGGTAGGATGTTATTTTTCTTTTACATAGTAATATATTTTATTTAATTAGGGACGTTTTAGTCTAATTTTGAGAGCCTAATTACTCGCCATTGTTATTTAAAATAAATCAGGTTACAAATAATTCTAACACTATTAAAAATAACCTAGCCAAAACAAGAGTTATTGACTGAAGTGGCTCACAAACCTATGTAACACTTACCTGCATTATGATTCTATAATCCATATCACATAAAGAGACAATAATGTCAGGAGGTACAAATGATGGCTAGGGAAAATATGTAAATATGCTGCAGGCATGTGCTGTGTTAGGGCTAATAAACATGACACCCTGCTTGAATAAACTGTGGGATTTTGACACATGTGAGTCAAGATCCTCTGTTGCTTTTGCCATATACCTCACTTGTGGCTTAGTGGTGAGCCAAGGATATGTTTTACTTGCCATCTAGTAAGTCATCTACTGGAGGTGACACATGGCGGTGTAAGAAGATGACTGTTTAGAAAAGCAGTGAATTTAAAGCTCTCTCCCTGCATGAGCAAAAGGACTGTCCTATCATCTTTCTGTGTGCTTATTCTAGTTTGCTGAAATGCACATCCCAAGATCTCCCTCAGCAAAAGTTTCCTCACTCATTTCAATGGAGAGTGCACATGCAAAATAATGCTTGCCTAGAACTGTCACTCATGTTTCCATTGAACTGAAGGGTACAGCACACATTAGAGGATTTGGGGTGCAAGATGCTCCAGGCTGAGGTGCTTAACTTCACTGGCACAATTCAACCATAAAGGGGCATATAAGTGTGACAGAAAAATTGCTAGTTCAGAATATTTAGATATGCACACATTACTAAGTCTCTCTCTCTCACACACAAACACACTCTTCTGGAATTTGTAGAGGGAGCAATGGTACTAGTGTAGATTCAGAGTTCTAAATAGTTTTCAACATTTCTCATAAATAATCATTTGACATGAAACACAAACTGGAGTTTTTTTTAGAATCTTTTATTAATTTTTCATCACATAAAATAAAATAACCCAGAAATAATTTAAAGTTACAGAAACAAATGGATATAATTTCCCCAAACTCTGTTTATTAATCTTACTAATTTTCTAGTGTGCAGGTAAATCTATGATGCATGTTAGTCAATCCTAATGATTCTGCTGAAGGAGGTACAACATTAATTTTTATCACGAGAAAAGAAAAGCTGCACAGTGAACCACAGACACCATGATCAGTACGAAAAAAATGAAGAAAAGAGAGATGGATGTTAGTAACCATGTTGGGAAAAAAAGCACAATATTTCATAAATGAATAATCCTATAATATGTAAGCCGTACAATATTTCCTCAGTATTAGAAAAGTGTGTTCTGTCTGAAAAAGCAGATAAAAGCCCTGGTTTCAAATCAGGATTTTTGGGGGGAAAAGCAATGAGTGAGTATTCCAACGCTCACCTCCTACTTTTTTCCTCATAACCACAGTCTTTACAATGAAGAGAGGGTCATTTAAATTGCAGTTTTCTAAGAAACAAAATAAATGTACTGTACTAAGCATTGTTAGGGGTATTTACAAGAGAACTGCATGTAAGAGGACAACTACAGAGGACTGTGCCGCACTTTTATGATCATTCCTTGGAGCTAAGAAGCAGATTAAAAGCATATGGGTCACAAGAAGCTGATAGAATAACCATCCTTGAACTATCTGAGAAGCAAGGTTCAGCAGTGGTAGAGAAGAGATACATTTTATGTATTACTAGCGGGACCTGGCCACGCGTTGCTGTGGCTTATTGTGCTGAAATGGGAAAGGAACAGTAGCAGCAAATCAACTGCAGAGGCCAGCAGTACATGCTCATGGAAACGCGCAGGCTGATACTGTGCGATGTCATTGATGTGTGTGACCGCATCTTCCGTCCCTTCTCTTCCCTTGCATGGCACCCCTCCCCCTACCTACCTCCTCTTTCCCTTTGCTAGAGTGGGTGGGGCCCCTCCCTCCCCTCCCTTGCATGCCACCCCTCACCCTCTCCCCTCCCTAACTTCTCTTCCCTTGCATGCCTCCCCCTCCGTCCCTTCCCTCTCCCACCCTCTCTTCCCTTGCAGGTCACCCCTCCCTCCCTTCCATCTCCCTCAGCTAGGGGGGTGGGTCATATCCAGATGCTGGGCCCACTCCCTCCCCTCCCTTGCATGCCACCCCTCACTCTCTGTCCCCTCCCTCACTTCTCTTCCCTTGCATGCCTCCCCCTCCATCCCTTCCCTCTCCCTCCGCTGAATGTGTATGAGAGTAGGTGTGTTGTGTGGTAGTAGTGGGTGAGGCACAGAGAGTGAAAGGTACCTGCATGTGAGGGGGGGAACCCCACCTGACATCTCACACAGCAACGTGTGTATGTGTTTAACGACCACTCAAATTATTGCCTATGTACTGTTTTCACTGCTCATATCTGGCCATCTGAGCGAATGTTCAAAGGGCACGAACATTCTAAGGGTGACAGTTACACACCGGCAGCTTCATGGCCTGGTGCGCCAGGAAAAAGATGTTTTGCCTGGCTCAGGTGTGTTGTCTGACAGCGGGAGGTACATAACAACACAGTCAGTGGAATGAGTAAGTGTTTGTGTAATTTTCAGAGCGTTTGGGCCAGCAGGTGCGGGGTTATTCTCAAAGCAACAAATGCATATATATAGAGATTGATAATCTCCATTAGGGCATAGATCCAGCCAAAGATATACATGTTGTTTTCAATGAAAGAGGTCTACAGCCCCATCCAAAGGGAGGGGGAATACATAAGAGGGAGAGGTGCAGGGCTGTTTCAGTGAATTTGCCCTCCCTGGGACACTGGCCCCAGCAAAGGTATGAATCTGTTAGCAGGCAGCTGCCACAACCCTCCCTGGCTGTAGAAGACAGCACGGGATGAAATGCCAGCCTGAGGAGTAGGTCGGGGGGAACCTGACCCTAGTCAACTTTCACACCCACTTCACCGCCAGATACCCTGGTGCCTGGCTCCAGAAAATAGAGCTATGGCACAGGCTCAAAAGATTCAGTTGGAATGTGAGTTCATGCCCCCTTCACATGTATGCCCTAGAACAGACGTCCCTAATGTGGCTCTAGAAGTGTTTCTAGAAAGCAAGAAAGATCAGGTAGGGCTTTTGCTCAGCAGGGCTTCTGATAGCTACTGAAAATCTGATTGGCTATGCAGATTAAGAGGCATCCTATTAAACAGCGGATCTGCCTGAAATAATACAGATTAATATTTAGAGTCATGCCTAACCTTGCTCCCAGATATTTTGTAGTGGCATCCAACACCTTGAGTGAGAATTCCAAAGGGACCTGCAGAATAAGAAAAACTGGAAACTCTACTCCAGATCACAGAGGCAGGGTCAGTATGGTATTTCCTTGTGGTGCTTGGATTCATGTATAAATAGGTGAAGATGTTAACAGTAACATGAATTTTCTACACAGAAACAGCACCAACCAAGAAAGAATTTGCAAGTTCCATGGGAAAATTTAAAGTGATCCTCCTCCATTAAATGGTCATGCTATTCACATGCATGCCTCTGCAGCATGGGCTCACACATGAAACTGATCTCATGTGTTTTTAGTGAGCTTTAGTTGCATAATTTCCCAATTAAGGTCCAAATTAGGCATGGGGATTGTCTGCTTTGGAAAGTAACTTTTCATCCTCAGCCCCAGGCTTCCACTCCTGTTTCATGGAGCAACAGGAGAAACAGGGGGCAGAGCAATGTCATATATTGATTTTGCACAGCTCTATGTCATATATTGATTTTGAACAACACTTGATTTTGCACAACTCTATGGTTTTCAACATAAAGTAGAATTTGGTAAATTCCTAAAGCATGAGATGCCATGATGTCACTTCTGGGTATGTACCTGCAAGTGACACGACGGCATCTCATGATGCCAACTTCTGCAGTCAATGCCCCCACCCCAACACTTTTTTGGCTGGCAAATGTCCCAAATGCCCAAAAGTCAAGCCTTTTGTGCTGAATTTTTCTATGTGAGCTTATTATATGTATGTAGTAATGTGCTAAATCCACATTTAGATAAGTCAACAAATGTTGTACTTACATGAAACTATAGTTTATTCCAGCTGCAGTGAATAAGCACGGTGCTTGAAATAGTTAACTGTTCTTTTGTTGTTTAATATCTGTAGTGTATGCAGCAAGATCTTCCAAGATCCATAAAATGCCATTGTGTTTGCCATAAAAAGATAGTGAGTTGAGACACTGGGCTATTCAAGTTATTACCTGATAACCTGAATCTGTAAACTCATCTGACAAAACATCCCACAATGTTGATATCAGAGAATATGGCTTCTTACGGTGTCTGGTACTTATGTAGCAACGTGTTTCAAGAACACGGGGGGGGGGGGGGATGGATATCACATTAATCAACATATATTCACTATTGTGTAACTCTTTCTGAGGACTCCCCTTTTCCCTAGAATATAGTGCAAGTGATTGTGCTAACATGTTAGGTCTTGCCAGTGTGACAACGAAGTGTTGTTTGAGACAAATTCTATTTCTTGACTTCATTTGTCATTAAACTTAGTCCATGGGGGGAGGGGGAAGAATGCTGGGCTACCACTCCAATCTGACAAACATGAATGACAGTAGGGTACCACTGACTGAAGACAACAGACTCGCTGGAGAGCAAAGGGTATGAGGATGAGTTAAAAGTACCACTAAGGAGACCAGATTAATTCCAGGCTTCTAGTTTCACCTTGTTCTATTCATGTATCAAAAATCTAAAGTGTTTCCTTAGCTTGTATTATGAATGTAGCCTAATTGGCTGTCAGGGGAAAGGGCTGGTACTTGATGATCTTAACAGCATCCTACTATTTCAGCAACCATTTTTTACCCAAGGAAAATTTAGTCCCAGGCTTGTGAGGCCCATATGGAATTACAGCCACATGGGTCTAGAGGCTGCAGTGGGGGTAGGGGGAGAGGTCAAAATTGTTCCCTCCTGCCTCTTGAAGCATTCTGATAGTAGAAGAGGTAGAAGGGAGCAGTTTTGCTCCTTACAGATTCAGCTTCCCAGTCTAACCATACAGGTATTGCAACTCCAGAAATAAACATTTCCATAATTGGGAAGGGGCTGTCTGTGGGAAGGGGCTAGCTGGGAAGCCTGGCAATCTTTCTGGGGTCCACACAATAGCCTTGTATTAGACCCAACTCTACGTTTAGTATCACATGCTAAATGTAATGCCCTTCTCAACTGGGATGTGTGATTTGTGTAGCTTTACTTATATATTTACATTAAATATTTTTTTCATATTAAAGAAAATATACTTTTATATTAAAGAACCTCAGATTCATTTAGTATTCACAATTGACAATGTCTGTTCTTTTATACAATCTTTATAATTCACAGCTACTTTATTTATGGACTTTAACTGGTGGTAAAAAAAAATAAGAAGAAATGGCTTTAAAAAGTATCAGCTTAGAAAACTGACAAATATGAAGCAAAAGATTATGGAGACATGCAGTGGCTTTGCTAAAATTAAACACAGTAAGTAGAAAAATGTAACTAATGTATTACCAGTTTGTGCCATAAATTTAGCAGCATCAGCTTGTTCCTGAGGGACCCTTTTCTCATGAACAGATCGAGGTCGCTGACTTTTAATTGTATGATCTCCCATCATTCCAAATTCTAAAGACAGAATAAAGGTTTATGAAAGCTTGTGTGCAGACATTTCTCAAAGATTACATACTATCTCATGCAAGATTTGTCAAAAAAACATCTGGAAATGATACTAGTAAAATTTCAGGCGAAGGGAACGGCAATTCACATCAACTTATTTTGCTATCCTAGTTTTATAAAAATTATGCTTTATTCTATGTGGAGAGATTCAAACTGGAAGCTTTTTAATTTTAAGAAAATAATTAACATTTCAGTGATGTGTATACTTAAAATCCGCTGTGGGACAAAATCAGTTATTCATGCTGGAGACATGGTACTCAGAATATTTTAGAACCAGTGCAAACCACACCAGAAAACTACCACCACAGAGGTAAGAGTTGTTCTGACAGAACCTAACGTTTCCTGAGGAAATCAATACTTTTCCTTCTCATCATTCAGACCGATGGACTGGCAAGCAGGCTTTCATGAGAACAGTGCCAATGTCACATGATGAAGTGGCCCATAAAATGCTTAATGATAAGCTGGATGCAGCAGCAGCTGTGTCTGTTAGTTTCATTGCTTCAGAAAATTCTCAGTTACAAAGAGCATTGTAGGCTCAGGGCTTTTTCTTCCTATGGATTCTAAAACAGAACTGTCTTTTGATTTTAATAGGCGACATCTATGTTAAAATCTCTTGCGTGTGAATTGTGAAATGCTATTTTAAATACTACTGGTCATTTGCTCCACTGCCTCTGACCAACTACTTCATCTCTAACAGCTTGAGCCTAAGGTTTACTCTGCTACTATATAAAGGCTTAAAACCAGGGGTCCCAACATCTACAGCAATGCAGCAGCAGCAGCATCCATGATGTTACTGCAATAACAGAGGGAGATAAGTCATCACATTTAGCTTCAAAGGCTCTACTGATTCCTGCCAGAAATGGCCTGAATGTTGGATCTGGACTAACATTTCTGCAGGTGCAAAGAATTCTGCTTACAGAGCATAACATTCATGTCTTTCCCCTTCTGTGACAGCCTGAAATGCCTGCTAAGTTGGGGGTGGGGATTTTGGCTAAATTGGGGGTGGGGAATTTGCCTGCTAAATTGGGGGTGATAAGATCTCACTTCCATAAGTACACTTTCCACAGCTTGCATTTGTGGAAAATTTAGTCTGTATCCAAGCCTGCATATAAATCTGATTCACATATGTTATAGGAATGCCTCAAGAGCATGAACAAATACCTCAGTGGTTCGGATCATTATGGTAAAGTCATATTAGCTTCTGATGTCACAAGTCTTTGTCTCCTTCTCAAGATTCTTTTTATGAGCCTACTCACATTTTTGGCATTTTCTACATGTGCCTCAGGTGCATGGTGCCAAATGCTGGCCACTTAGCTATGCTCCATTCACTATGGGATTAGTTGTGTGTGTGATATCTCTGAGAACTAGTGCCTCCACAAGGAACATATATACAGGGCCACTGCCATTTGCATGGCTGTAAAATCTTTCCTTTGATTATTCAGATTGCAGCTGCCATCATATAGCCTGCACACTGAAGAGTACTTTCTCACAAACAATGCTCTCCCACACAACAGCAGCCTTGCCAGTGATGTCCCCTTTCATTTCTAGTAACTGTCAGGGCAAAGGACCTTTCAATCTTTATTTAAATAGTCATTTAATAGCCTGATTCTAGAATTATGAATTTATTTAATTGATTTATATTTTGCCTTTCTTACCAATGGGAATTTAGAATGGTTTACATAGTCCTCCTCTCATTTTTTTGATGCTCACTGCAATGCTGTGAGGCAGGCTAGACAGAAAATGTGTGATTTGCCTGAGGTTACCCAGTAACTTCCATGGCAGAGTGGGGTTTTGAACCAAAATCTTCCAATTCCAGTCCAATACTCCAACCACCACCCCATACTGGGCCTCAAGTAGGTATGCAGCCACTAATTTGTCACCCTAAAGAGATTTTCTTTTTTTTCTGAAACAACTTAATCAATAAAACATATGTTTGAGTGTGCATATAACTATACATACATTCTTCAGGAGTATCTACAAAACATAATTAAATTATTTAAATATTCAGTCCTTCCTGAACACATCTATCTATCTATCTATCTATCTATCTATCTATCTATCTATCTATCTATCTATCTATCTATCTATCTATCTATCTATCTATCTATCTATCTATCTATCTGTCTGTCTGTCTGTCTGTCTGTCTGTCTGTCTGTCTGTCTGTCTGTCTGTCTGTCTGTCTGTCTGTCTGTCTGTCTGTCTGTCTGTCTATCTGTGAGCTCGTAAAAAAAAACCTAAGCAGAACTACAGTCTCACCAAACAAATGCCACCCATCAGCTGCACTTGACTGTTGCACTTGCATTTCCAGGAAAGCAGTAAAAGCAGAAGGTAAACAGAGACCCCTGTGGGTTGTGCTTGGTTTGGTGGCTCAGAAGTTGTGCACAGGGCTAGTAGTGAAAAACAGCTTTAGCTAGAGATAGGCTGCTGGGTGGCAGGAACAGCTTGGTTTTTGAACATCATCTTTTTGACACTTGGCACTGGTATCTCAAGATGCCTGCCCATTTTCGAAAAGGAAAACTTCAACAGTGCGTTTGCTTTGCTATAGGAAGGGGTTCCAGAGGCATTGAGGGAAGTGTGTGTATTTTTAGATCACAATCATTTTTAGATCACACAGTAGGAACCATTTTTAGAACACATTGTAGTTTAGGTTTTAGATAACTATGTAGCCTGATTTAACATCTGAGTGGATGATGAAACAAACTAAAGTTGGGGTTTGTTTCTTTTTCCTTTTCTCTCAAAAACAGAACAAGCCAAAAACTAACCCAAAGTCACTCACATAAGCATCAAAGGACTACAGAAGTTTCCCTGTGATAGCACAGTAGCCAGGAGTGATGATCTTGTGCTACCTACCAAAGTAATGCTATTGATAAAGACTTTAAAGCACATAAACCATTTGCAAGAAGCCATGAGATACAATTATGTATTTGTGAACTGATCTGAATGTTAATTTGTCCTCCTCCTCCTGAACTGACTTGACTTTGATTGCCATAGGTAAGCTCCTGGGCATCAGAATAAGGCCTGAACACTGTAACATATGTATGATAGAGAAGGAACCCAATTAAGTTTCCTCCATGGTTTATACAACTGAAACTTTTTTTTCAAAATGTAGAGCAGTATTAGCAAAGCCCAGCTGGCTGACCAGAGTTAAACAATATACCCTTGCAGCCTAATCCAGCTGTCCTCAACCAAAGCCAGAGTTTTTTCAGCTCTGGCCCTGGCCCCGGCCCCAGCTTCGGCCCCGTGGAACTATCTACCAAGTGAACTGTGGGGCGTTTCAATTCTGCAAGGCCTATAAGATCAAGATGTTCCACAAGACCAGGGGCAGAATGAGGGGGAACTGCGACCAGGGCACAAGTGCACCCTGCGTCCCAGCCACACTCCCATCTGCCCCCGCCCACCCTGCCCTGCCCCTTGAATGTCTCCACCACGCCCCCACAGGGGTGCACGCCTGGTGCATTGCACACCCTGCCCCCTTGGCGCTGTGCTACTGTGCAAGACCAATGGCTGAGGGCAGTGATGGTTCCCATCTAGGTGGCCTCCCTTCTTCCATTTTTTGTGCCTTGTTTCATTATTGAATTTTTCTGGGTTTCACCATCATTTCCCCCTTTATTGTTAACTTGTAGTTCTCCTTTCCTGTCTTTCCCCACTAACTTTCCATTACCATATACGTTTAAGGTACCATTAGAGTTTCTAGAGTTTTAGTAACATTAAAAAAATTAAATTGTGAAAATTGTTATTTTAATTGTTATGATAATTGTTGTAAGCCACTGCCAATTAAAGCATGAATCCTTGCTATGCACGTTGATGTTTGCATTTACTTCTCTGAACTGTGGACCAAACATCTTGTTTTGGCATCTAACAATTGTCTTGGTTTATTTTCTAAATTTAACTCAGAAGAAGAAGAAGACTTTATTTACAGTCAATGACCAAATATAAATTTAACTCAGCAAGTACTGTAATCTATTGCAATGTTGATTGTACTTATCTCCCTTTTTACTAATGTCCACTGCCTTTGCAATTCCCTTTCATGTTGGTATGTCATACCTTAGACCACAGGTGTCAAACTCGTGGCCCTCCAGATGTTATGGACTACAGTTCCCATCATCCCCTGCCAGCCTGATTAATTGCTCCTGCTGGCAGGGGATGATGGGAAGTGTAGTCCATAACATCTGGAGGGCTGCGAATTTGACACCTGTGCCTTAGACAGTTGTTGTCTTAGACTTTTTCCATTTTCACTGTTTTTTAGTTCTGTAATCGTAGGCCTTTTGCATGATTTACTGAAGGTCTTTAAAAGGCCTCCAATGTCGATTCAATTGTGTTGTTGTTGTTGTTGTTGTTGTTATGGTAGATTTCACAGCTGCCAGATCTTTAGCTGGTTGTTGGCCTTTCATTACAATTTGAGTCTCACCCAGAGGACCAGGAAGTTGTAATGTATCAAAGTAGTATTCGTGAAGATCCCAGCAGGGCTGCCTTCTGAATTTGACAGATGTTAATTTTGTCAATTCAAAGATGTTTCAAGTGCTGCCCTAGTGTTTTCGGGATAGTGCCCAGCATGCCGATTACCACTGGGACGACCTCAGCTGATTTGAGCCATAGACGCTGAAGCTTGATTTTCAAATCATGCTATCTAGTGACCTTCTCGTGTTCTTTTTCAATCACCCTGGTGTCACCGGGTACTGCTATGTCGATGATGGCAGCAGGGTCATTATTTATTATTATTATTATTATTATTATTATTATTATTATTATTATTATTATTATTATTATTATTATTATTATTATTATTATTATTATTATTCAATGCCACAGCTACAGAGCAGCTCACTGCAACATCACCAAAGTCTAGCTCATAACAATATAGAACAATAAAAATATACTAAAATAAACTACAAAGCACTAAAAGATATAAGATGTGACTCAATCTACCTAGGGTGGAACAATTCTCAACCGTATAACCAAAAATCAAAACAAAGATAAAAATTTTTAAAAATTGAATTGCTTTTCATATTTTGTCATTTGCCTTGAGTCTCAGTGAGAAGCATAGGTTCTAAATGAAACTGTTGTTATACTACTGTATTGTAACACACTTGTCCCTTCTACAGAGTAATATTAAAAAATCTAGATTCTAAACAAAAATTACTACTAGCTCCTCAATAGGATTCTAACAGCCACATATGCTTGGAAAATTCCCAGTGCAATATGTCTGAAGAAATCTGTGGACAATCAGTACAAAGAATTATACTATGCTACCAATGCTGACTCCGCTAAGTACCTTTATTTCTATACATTGAAATGTATTTCAAAATCCGGAACGGCTGAAATGTAATTCTAAATTATTACTTCCTCCATATTTTCAAATGCACTTCTGTCAAATAGTCTAAAACAGATGGTGCATTCATGTTATTTGCACTTACTTCATGTTGTCGTCTAAATTTCCTCAATAGGCATTTTTAGTCACACCCACATCTGGCTGGTATAATTTTGTTTTCATCACTAGATGGCAGGATGTGCCTTAACTTAAGCTGCTCACATCTGCAGTAAAAAACAAGCATCTTGCTACTAAAGCTTTCCTTTTCTTCCTGCCATATTATGTTCCAGCAACTCAAATCCAGAAAGAAAGAAAGAATCAGGGAAAAATACTCTCCTGAAAAGAGATACAAAGATTAGATGACCTAATAAAGTAATGATAAAAAGAGGGCAATTTTGAACGTCTCTACAATTCGGGCAGTATTTTGGTAAATTATCTGGAGAGGCAGGATGAAAGTGCCATAGCACATCACTGTTCATTCCTACTTTTGAGTATATCCATTCAGAAGCATAGAGCTTTCTAGATATATCTCCCCATATGTAAGCCTTTATGAAAACTTCCTAAGACTGCAGATGGCTGAAAGAACCACCGAATTCCATTGTTGGTTTCTTACTATACACCACTGATGGACGCAGAATAGTTGTGGCATAGTGACTAAAACACTAGTGGGTTCTGAGAGACCTCAAGAATAATGCTATTTTTTTTTATTTTTAAAGCTTTTATACCGCCCCATCCCCGGAGGGGATCTAGCATAATCTTCTGTGCTAAGACTATGAGCTACAGCTACACAAAGCATGAAGACATTGGCTCAAATCACAGAATAACTCCCCATCCAAATATGAGGATAATAACAGTGGTCTGACTTCCAAACAGCACTGTTTTAATATAAAAATGGGCATCTTATTATTGTTGTTGCTGTTATCATTGTTATTACTTCAGTGTAAAAGTGTTCCTTTAAATACATAGGTCAGCAGGATTAATACATGTATACCTGAAACAAATGTTGGAAATAGGGAAGCCACTCCTGCTCTGTACCCCTGGTCCCCACTGCTGTTCAAGGGGTGGTGGAAGAATGGGGTATCCATTTGGCAACATGCTGATGCTGTGACATCACTTCCAGCACAAATCCGACATAATTGCATTGATATGATGATGTCACTTTGTGTCAGAATTGATATCATGGCATCAGTGCAATGCTGTTTAGGTAGGGCCTCACCCAAACAATCTCCACTGAGTACAAGCACTGGGCTGCCAACTCTAGTTGGAAATTTATTTTTCTGAGTTTATGGGGTAAATGGGATGTTCATTTTGCCTGAATACATCATGAGGATTTAAATGAAGGGAGTTTTTGCCATTCCTACTTAAATATTTCCAACAACACTGGACTCTTCAGTGGACACTGATATTGCGAAGTGTTGGTGACACAACTGCCAGTTTCACTGGGGCATTTTTGAGTGCTTCTGCCTGTCTGTGATCAAAGGCAACTGTCTGCCTGAATTTCACTGTAAGTCACAAGAAGTCATACTGTGTTTTCTCCCATTCCATGCATACGTGAAGCCATCAGGTGAAATCATTAGAAGGTATAGCAGTAGAGGCTACCAATATGTTGCTATCTTGATTTCTTTCAGGTCTCCTCCGCACATAGTGACTGGCCACAGGGAAAGGGGAATATAAGGCCTACTTGTCTGAAATTGAATCCTACAAGACAGAAGTAAAAATGGCCAGCAAGTGGTTGGGCCTGGTTTAGACTTCCCATTGTACATGCAGATAAATTCCAGACTACGTATGTTAAACTGCAAAGAATTTGCACTAAATATCAGGTGACCTGTAATACATCAATCACAACCTCCAGGAAAAGTGTATTATGATTGTATATTCATAGTTATGAAACTCAAGCAATATGCATCACCATGCTTTCAAGTAATGAAATACAATTTCAAATGCACACTCTGTGCTATACAGCAACATACAGTGGAATGATAATAACAAAACAACAACAACACAGAGCTAGTTGGTCTTTTGGATAAAATCTGACCTCGAATACAGACGTCAATAGCTTGTGGTTATGTCAGATTAATATTCTTGAAGCAAGTCACATAACATTATTGTTTCAAGTAGTTTCAAAATGGATGGCAAACTACAAAGCTTTTCTCAAGCCACAAGCACAAGTTGTCCTACTAAAAGAATATTCATCTGACATAACCACAGCCTTTGCTACTGAAAGCATGATGGTGCATATTGTTTGAATTTCATAACTACCGTGTTTCCCCGAAAATAAGAGCTACCCCGAAAATAAGCCCTAATGCATCTTTTGGTGCAAAAATTAATATAAGACCCATCTTATTTTTGGCGAAACATGGTGTGAAGAGTTCAGGAACATTCTGAAAGTGTCAGTTGGAGGATGTGGCTCAGAACACAGGAAGGGCAGTTAGTGAGTGAGGGTTTAACTGAAGCTGAAGCCCAGTTCGTTTTTTTCCTGAAGTTTTCTTTGGTTAATTCGTTAGAGCAACTTGTAAGCTTGCCTGTTATATGTAATAAACTACAAAAAAGAAGAAGTTTCTATGAGTGTATTGAATCAATAAGCAATTCAAGTAGAAGGGGACTGTGGAGTCTTCCTTGACATGGTGGCAAGCGGAGGGATTTTGAAATACACTCAGTGAGCATTTTGTTGGCAAGCAAAGAGTGTGAATTTGCTCTAGTACAAACCACAGATTTCAGTTGAATGTGCAGATGGACGAACCGGTAGTGAAACCTCGATCTAAAAAGGTGAATGAAGTGCAGGTCACACTGGAAGAGCCCAGCATATGCACACCATTTTTCTCAGCTGAGCCAGAGTCAAGCAGCAGAGTGGTAGCTCAAGAGTTGGGAGCCACGGGACAGCTGTTGAATGGCAAGGAGTTGAGAGACATGGATGAGAATGACCAAGAAAGGTCTGTAGTACACCCCAGAGGACTACCCAGAGTTAATGCAACCAGACGGGATAGTATAGATACAGACGATTCCTCAGTACCAACCAGCACTGAGGGATGGATGAGGATGCTGCGAACGTTTATGCACGCACAAGAAACCACCATGAACTTGCTGATGCAGGATAGACAGAGGGAGTCGACTGCAGCTTGGCAGAAGAGACAGTTCCCCAGGTATCAGCAGGGTGAGTCAGTGGAAAGTTTTTTAGCTTTGTTTGAAGCTGCCTTGAGAGAAAATGAAGTTCCCAGAAGAGAGCAAGTGAGGGCGTTATGGCCTTGCGTTGCTGGAGATTTAGCTCAGTTATTAGGTGAACTTACACTTGGGGAAGAAGCCACCTATGAGAATTTTAAAAGGCAGGCCTTAGCCAGATTTGGAAAATCCGAGATCCAGTTGAGAGAAGAACTGAGGGGAGCTTTCCCTAAGAGGAAGGAGAGCTATGTTGCTTTTATGGCTCGATTGAAACTTATAGTTCAGCAATGGTATAGAGCTGCAAAGGTTCAGTCCATAGAGACTTTTGCAACTTGATAGCAAGAGAGCAATTTTTTCACACACTCCCCGAAGAAATCTCAGCTCTTGTTCAAGCTAAAGAGAACTTAGATTTATCTGACTTGGCTGCTTTCGCAGACCAGATGGCCGCCATAAAAGCAAGGAAAGAAAACCAGCACGTTTTGTATCAGAGAAGAGAGAATTGTTTAAAACCAACCCGAGAAATATTGAGTTTACGGGTAAAGATGGAGAAAAAAGTTTGCTTCAGAGAAAGGACTTCTTTCCAAGGCCCAGTAAACCGGCTGAGATCTATACACCAAGGAATATAATCTGCTTTTTTGTGTGGAGAAAGGGGTCACTTCAAATCACAATGTGCAAGAAATAAGAGAGAAACAAGAGTGCAACATGTTGGAAATAATCGGGTTTTGGTGCAAAATGAAGATTGGGAGGAGATTAATGATTCACCAGGTAGTTCTGCTTGTTCCAGTGAAGGAGAAGAGCCGGTCACCGTGGTGATGAAGAACTCTGCTAAGTCCTGGAGAAAGTCTACGCTGACAACTAAGAGATATGCTGGTGATGAGGAACTTGTTAAATCCACTGAACAAGAACCAAGAGTGAGAATGGGAGAGTTACAGCTGGTTGATGTAAATAGTGTGATATCTGAGGAACAGAGACAGTGGGTTGGAGATCTCAGGGCTATGAAAGTGTTACTTGGGGGAAGTTGTGGGTGGAAGGTTCTGTTGACACAGGGGCAGATATAAGTTCTATCAACAGAAAGTTGTTAAAGCAAATAAGTCATCAGTTGGTGGGAAGGATGCAGGTTACCCCATATGAAGGACCCCCTATGTACTTAGATTTAGTACTGATTCATATCCAGACTCCCAGAATTGAAAAGGACATATATGCCATTGTACATGATGTTTCTGATATGCCTTTTATAATTGGAGCAGATGTGTTGTACCAATCTAGACAAATGAACGCAGTAGTTACTAGGTCAAAGGCTAAAACAAGCACTGAGAAAAGAGAGAAACAGAAGGCTCAAAGGGGGGAATTAGAAGATGTACATGAAAAGTTTCCAACTAGGATTCCTAAAGCTGGAAAAAAACTTAAGTCAAATATAGGTGAGCAAAAAAGAAAAAAGTGGGGTGGAAGTGGAGTTGACAGCAAAAGCTGAGTTAACTAAGTCACAATTGGAGGGAAAGAAAGATGAGTCATTAAGCACTCCTAGTCCAGCTATGGAAGTTGAAACTTTCCATTTTGAGGATAAAGAAAATGTATGTCATGAAAGGTCTGAGCAGTTTAAAACTGAACAAAGATCATGTACTACTTTAAAAGAGTTATGTGAAAAGGCAGAGGTTGCTTCTGGAGAAGTATCTAAAGAAAATCCTGAGAGATTTATATGGCAATCTGGCTTATTGTATCGCCAAAAAATGGAGGCAGGGCTTTTCTGAGAAGGGAAAAGTAACCTTACAGTTAGTAATTCCAAGAAAGTACAGGGAAGAAATTTTAGAACTGGCTCATAGTGTCCCATTGGCTGGACACCTAGGAATAAGAAGGACTATGGAAAGAACTCAAAGGCATTAGTTTTGGCCAGTGTTGACGAAAGCAGTTAAGTATTGTTGCAAGACATGTGATGTATTTCAACGTGTTGGTCACGCTACGGATAGAACTATGTGTGAGCTACTTAACCCTACCCAGTAATTGATGAACCCTTTGCAAGGGTCAGTTTGGACATTTTAGGTCCTTTACCTAAAAGTAGTTCGGGAAAACAGTATATTGTAGTTATAGTTGACCATGCAACCAGATTTCCTTGTGCCTTTTGTGTGAGAAACATTACATCTGTGTCAGTAGCTAAGGCCTTAATGGAATTTGTGTCCACATATGGTGTGATGAAAGTACTAATGACTGATCAAGCCCCTAATTTGATGTCACAGGTGATGAAAATTTTCTGTGAGTTGGCTGAGGTTCAGCATGCCCCTGTAGTGGCATATAATCCTCAGTCAAAGGTTTTAGTGTAGAGGGCCATTCAGAACTACGGACAATTGTTGAAGTCTTATGTACTAAAGAATTCACATTCAAGGGATCGAGCGGTAGCATATTTGACGGTTGCTCTCCGTGATTCAGTCCAAGAAAGCCTAGGATTTAGTCCAAATCAGTTATTGTTTGGTAGAGATATCAGAGGTCCTTTGGGCTTAGCTAGAGCAAATTGGGAAGGCTTTACTGACAACTCTTGTCCCAAGGATGTAAATGCATATTTCTGTGAGCTGCAAAGAACTCTGCAGGAAGTAAGGACAGCTGCAGCAGAGAATTTGAAGCAGGCTCAGCAAAAGCAAAAAGACCTACTTTGATGTTAAGGCTAGACCACGGCTTTGCAGTGGGTAATAAAGTTTTATTACTGTCAGTGGATAAGCCTGTTAAGTTGGATGTGGCTTGGAAGGGACCTTATGTGATAATACAGGTTTTACCCAATGACAATTATGTAATTCAAGAAGATGATGGGCAGAGAACTGTGCATGCGAATAGGTTAAAACCGTATTGTGAGAGATCTGTAATGACTTTTCCAGTACAAGCTGGACACTCACTCGCAGATGAGTTTGTGGAATGGGATTTTGAGGAGTGTTCTGATGTGAGTAAAGTTCGAATTTCAGATGGTTTATCAGAAGGGCAATGTAAGCAAGTTAGACATTTGTTAAAGGACTTTGAATTGTTGTTTACTGAACAGCCCGGTTTGACTCACCTGATTTCCCACCACATTGACACTGGAAGTGTCGCACCTATTAAAACCACACCATACCCTATTAACAATCGTATGAAAGAAGTTGTGGAGAAGGAGGTTAAACAAATGTTGAAGTGGGATATTATTGAGCCTAGTAACAGTGCATGGGGAGCACCCATAGTACTAGTGAAGAAAAAAGCAAGTGTCTGAGGGTGACCCTCCTGAATTCCAGACTGTGTGTAGACTTTAGAAAGGTTAATCTAATGACAACTCTTGATCCTTATCCCACACCCCGTTTGGAGGAATTGGTGGAAAGATTAGCTAGTGCCTAAGTTTATAAGCACCTTGGACTGTTCAAAGGGGTATTGGCAAATTCCCCTAACTAAAGAAGCCT
The DNA here is from genome assembly GCF_021028975.2 of Sphaerodactylus townsendi. Taxonomy (NCBI): domain Eukaryota; kingdom Metazoa; phylum Chordata; class Lepidosauria; order Squamata; family Sphaerodactylidae; genus Sphaerodactylus; species Sphaerodactylus townsendi. The sequence continues at coordinate 143,724,628 of NC_059425.1, forward strand.
CTGAGAAAACAGCCTTTGTATGCGGGCTTGGGCATTTTCAATTTAAGAGAATGCCTTTTGGGTTAAACGGAGCTTCCAAAACCTTCCAGAGGTTGATTGATAAGGTTCTTACTGGGTTAGATTATGCCTTTGGTTATCAGGATGATATAGCCATCATGTCTGATTCCTGGGAGACCCATTTGAAACATATACGAATGGTTTTGCAGAAGGTTCAGGAAGCTGGGTTAACTTTGAGACCTGATAAGTGTCAATTTGGATGGAAGGAGGTGATATACCTTGGTCACTGTAATAGCCGACAGCAGTCAAATTAAGCCTCTTGAAGCTAAGGTTGCCAGTATTAAGAATTGGCCTATTCCAACCACAAAAAAGGATATTCAGTCCTTTTTTAGGATTAGTTGGGTTTTATAGAAAGTTCATACCTCAACTAAGTGAACTAGCTACACCATTATCAGACTTATGTAAAAAAGCGAGCTCCATTTAAAGTTGTTTGGAGCGATAGATGTCAAACTGCTTTTTGGCCAGGGTAAAAAAAGGGCTGTTGTAAATGCTCCAGTATTAGTTGCTCCTGATTTTAACAAACCATTTGAAGTGTATACTGATGCTTGAACGAGGTTTAGGTGCTACATTAGTTCAGAAAGGCGAAGACCAATTGATGCATCCAATAGTTTTCCTTAGTAGAAAGCTGTTACCTAGAGAATGTGCATACTCAACGATCGAGAAGGAATGCCTCGCCATTTTGTGGGCAATCAAAAATTACATCCTTACCTAATAGGGTCTAAGTTTATTGTAAGATCTGACCATAATCCTTTGGCCTTTTTGAGCAAGATGAAAAACAGCAATGCTCGTATTTTGAGATGGTCCTTAGCCCTACAAGATTATGAATTTGAGATTCGACATGTAAAGGGTAAGGACAATATTATTGCTGATGCACTAAGTCGTCAGGGTAATGGTTAATTATATATAATTGCCTGTATGATATGATTGGATCTAACTGAAATTTTGAGACTTTTAGCCCCTAAATTTCAGCTGAAAAGGGGCATGTGAAGAGTTCAGGAACATTCTGAAAGTGTCAGTTGGAGGATGTGGCTCAGAACACAGGAAGGGCAGTTAGTGAGTGAGGGTTTAACTGAAGCTGAAGCCCAGTTCGTTTTTTTCCTGAAGTTTTCTTTGGTTAATTCGTTAGAGCAACTTGTAAGCTTGCCTGTTATATGTAATAAACTACAAAAAAGAAGAAGTTTCTATGAGTGTATTGAATCAATAAGCAATTCAAGTAGAAGGGGACTGTGGAGTCTTCCTTGACACATGGTATAAACATACAATCATAACACACTTTTCCTGGAGGTTGTGACTGATGTATTACAGGTAACCTTATATTTAGTGCAAATTCTTAATGTTGCTACTGGTGCACTAACCCCCAAATTCTCTTACCATGGTAGTTATGTTAAACCTGCTGCAGCCCAGATGCGAAACTGTCTTGTGGCACCTTAAAGATAAACATTCATGACAGGATATGTTTTTGTGAATCTATTTTGTCACATGAATGAAACTTCACATTCAGCTAGAAAAGCTAAATACATCAAAAGCTACAAAAAGCAGAATGGTGAGGAAGGGGAATTATTGCAAAGAGAAGCCAGAACACCCAGTTATAATATAACACACTTTGCCCTAGGAAAACCTAAATGATTCATTAAGAGTGGGTGTAGACCAGTCCTAATATTTGATGAATTAACAAAGAAGGATGAATTTGCACACTGCACATAAATGTGGATGAGGGAATAATTACTTCTGTAGTGAAAAAAACCCTAAATTTAAACTGAATCCAAGTTTGATGTATCAGGTCTGCATATAAACTTCAAATATGAAACTTCTCACTGGAGTTCCCCTTGGAAACTCTTCTGCTAAAGTGCTGCAAGAGACAAAATGCTTACTTACTAAACTCTGAGCTTTTCTCTTTTTAAAGTCTTTTTTTAACCCGTTTCACAGCAAAGAAGAGCTGCATGCAGGGATTGGGAGACCTGACACTTGCATGCAGCTCTACTGGCTGGCCCACTGCTCTGACACCCATTGGCTTCAGAGGAAGTGTGGAAGAGATAGCCAAAAGACAAAAAAGCAGAAATGTGTTTTGCCTTTTTAAACTCTGGCTATTTGGCTCTGCCCAGAAAACCATTTTTCCCCAGCTGGAGGAAAAAACCCCCCAGAAAAAGTCAAAATGGCTTTTTTGGGGGGTGGGGTTCAGCTCAGCTTTATCTGAATGCACAGCCCTACTCGCAACCATTGCATTAAAAACATTTTGGGTATTAATGCAACATTCTAAGATACTTCTCTTTTAGAATTGTGCATTTTTAATCTACACAATTACTCCATGGTTTCTACCATGTGCTAATGCTGATTTAGTGTGGGGAGCCCCAGGTTAAAATCTGCATTCATTCAATAAATTCATTTGGTGATAGGGTTGCCAGGCAACCTGCAGGAGACTGGTGGAATTGGCAAAACTGAAGAGTAAAATCACAGTTTCCTGTGACGGGATTGCCACGTAGCCTATGGGACACTGGGAGAAATGCGTAAAACCATACAGTAAAACAATAGAGTTTCCTGTGCTCCATACATTCCTAGAGATGGTGATATTTCATCCTTGGCCTGATGGCAATTTTTTCAAAAATTCTCCCACTGCTACTCTGAGTAGTGGGAAACGAGAGTGAGAGGCAGATAATCATCCCACCATGCGGCTGGCAACCAGAGTCTTGTGAAATTCCTGGAGATATGAGGGTGGAAGTTGTGGCCAGTGTGGTTTGGAGAGGAACCTCAGTAGGGTAGAATACCATAGAGTGGTTTTCTCCAGGAAAACCGATCTCTATTATCTGGATATCAGCTATAATTTCAAGAGATGTCCAGGTTCGACCTAGAGGTTGGCAACCGCACCAGCAACCCTGTTTAATTATATGGGCCAAATAATTCAAAACAGTCTTATTCATAGGATTGTTGTAAAGCTCAAATGGAATAACTCTATTAAGATAATCTTATTGCAGCAAACTGCAGTCTTCATTAGGAGAAGACTGAGATAAAGCATAATAAATAATTTGAAAATTAAGGTAAATCTATTCCTTGAACTTTTGCATTGCTGCACTACGTTTCCTGTATACAATTGTCCAAATATGTTATTACTAGTAGTTAGGGTTAGATAGATTTAGGGTTAATTAGATTTAGGGTTAGATAGATTTAGCAATATTGTTAGCAGTATGACTATATCCCCGTCAGAGATTTTTCAAATGATATTTTTAACTTGAGATTTATCTGCTTTAGTAAGACCTGACCAATGTTAAACATCTTTATGCCCTATTTACTTCAATCACAGTGTTAAACACTTGCTTAAATGCATAGTTTTAACTAGTTTGTGTACTTTCAAACTTCAGTCATCCCCCCTACTAATGGGGCTGTTTTGTATGTTTTTACACACATATGTCAATACAGATATAAAATCATAATCTCATTTATACAGATCTTTTCTAGATTCTTATATATTCTTCAAATAATTTATGACATATATAACCTTTTTTCCACCTCATTTATGTCTCCCTATAATTCCCATATTCAATCACTGCTATGCCTAGGCAAATAAGCTTTCATTTTAAGAGCAAGCAAACAGGTAGAAGAAGAAAAATTTGGATGTATGCCCCCCTTCTCTCCTATAAGGAGACTCAAAGGGGCTTACAAACTCCTTCCCTTCCTCTCGCCACAACAGACACCTTGGAAATAGGTGGGGCTGAGAGTTCTGAAGAACTGTGACTAGAACAAGGTCACCCAGAAGACTTCCTGTGCAAGAGTGGGGAAACAATTCACCAGATAAGAGTTTGCCACTCATATGGAGGATTCAGGAATCAGAGTCCACTGCTCCTAACTATTACACCATGCTGGCTCTCATATGTAATATGAAAGCAAATTCTATCTTCATTATTACATATGTTTATTTCCATCCATCCATTCCACTCCAAATTAGTTATGGCATGCGCAGAGCCACTGTCTACCTGAAGTGTCTTTATAAATACCCTGTTTCCCCGAATATAAGACATCCCCTGAAAATAAGACGTAGTAGAGGTTTTGCTGAAGTGCGAAATATAAGGCATCCCCCAAAAGTAAGACGTAGCAAAGTTTTTGTTTGGAAGCATGCCCAACGAACAGAACACAGAAAAATAAGACATCCCCTGAAAATAAGACATAGCGCATCTTTGTGAGCAAAAATTAATATAAGACACTGTCTTATTTTCGGGGAAACACGGTAATGGAACAAGAAACCATTGTTTTAAAGCAACTGTACTCCTGTGCACATCTGACAAGTTGACACATGAAATAGATATTAATGCATTATCTATTTAGTCATAGTCAATGAAGAAATAATTTTGCAAAGATGTGACAAAGGCCATTAACAGAATATAAAATATAGCACCTGTTTTGTCTTATTTAAAACTTTTCATATCACCTGAGTTATAAGATTAAGAAAACTTATTTTGGGGCCAAATTAAAGCAGCCTGGAGTAAAAGAGTGGTAAGAAAAATCTGTCAGCATAGAACCTATTCAGCCTATGTTATACCCATGCTGATTATTCTCTATTTGAACTTCTTAAATTGAAAAGTTAGATGTTAGGCATGTTATAGCCTTGATCCAAATCTGCCCCAATTGTTTTTTAAAGGTAGTAGATAAATTCACAGATGTCCAGCATTCCCCACATTGGTCCTTATTGACCTGATTTAGAAGATATCCTTTCCTCACTCATCCAGATTATGCTGCAGTCTTATGCACAGCAACACGAACTAAATCCAGTTTACTAGTGGCCCAGCTGTAGGCCTACTGGTCAGGACAATATCAGTCCAGCATCCTGAATAGCGTCTAAACATTGCTGATAGCAGTTTGGATCCCATGCAGGATTGCTGCAAATGGAAAGGCGATGATTCATGTCTATTCCTGCCTCCTGCTATAGAACTCCAACTAGGATTCCAGCAGGCCAAAAATTTGGATAGTGGGAAGCAACATATCATTATTTTATTTATTGCACTAGATTTTTATCCCACCCCTCCCCCGTAAGAGATCATGAGGCAGCTAACAAACTAACAGTATAGTGACAATAATATTGCCATAATCTTTTCACATATAGCAAACTAACATTTTTGGCACAAAAAAAATAAACAATGTTGGTGATACATTCTACTAAAATTACATTAGTGGAATGCCTGATGGGATAGCACCCTCTTACATGTAGAATAAATATAAGTCCCTCAGGGCACAAGTCTCTTCAGTCACCAGGTCAGGGTCACAGTAGAAAAGGTCCTTGGCTTTGTCAGACTCAAAGGGGCAAATTGAGGCCCAGACATCACCAAAAGCCCACATAGGTAAAACCAAGACATAATTGGATGGGTGGTTCTAGAGGTAAGATGGTCTTAGACCATTTAGAGATTTAAAGGTTAATACCAGAACCTTGGATTTGACCCAATAAAACAATTAGAAGCCATTGCGGTTGTCACAAAATGGGCTAGATGTGTGTGAGCAATGTGAATTCCATAACAGCCTGGCAGCTGAATTTTGAACATTTTTGGCCTTATAGACTGATGAATCCAGTAGGCAACATTTTGCTTGTATACAAGATGCACAATCTCCCAGAAACAGCTTAATTTAACTGCTTGGTGAATTTGTCTACCCAGTCGCGGAGCTACAAGGGGACAGGGGGTGTGATGTACACTGGGCGCACGCCCCCAGGCCTGTCCCCCTTCCCCCCGGCGCCCCCTTGCGGAACCCCCCCAACCCCCCCGGCGCCTCCCCACCCCCCTTCCCACACTTAGTTCCTTTCCTTTTTCAGAACTTTTTCAGGCTGCAAAATGCCTGTTCTCAGTAAAAACAGCCTGAGGAACTACAGTTCCCAGGTCTCCTGGGAAGTATAGTTCCTCAGGCAGTTTTTACTGAGAACAGGCCTTTTGCAGCCTGAAAAAGTTCTGAAAAAAGAAAGGAACTAAGGTAAGTGTGGGAAGGGGGCACCACAAGGGGGGCGGGGAGCCGCGGGGGGCACCAGTGGGGGCATGGGGGCGGAAAATGTAGAATGTGCACTGGGTGCAGTTTGGCCCAGCTACACCTCTGTGTCTACCACTCTACAGTTGTCAAGAAACAAGTCAGACCCACTTTCATTTACACCTATATTTCCTACAGTATATTTCTGAATAATTTTGAAAGCAATTCTAAAGCAAATTTACATTTATCACAAAAATCCCCAGAAGTTCCACAAATTAAGAAAAAAATAATTATTCTAGTAGTGCTATCCCAAGCAGAATTACCCCTTTCTTGGTTCACTGAAGTCAATGGACTTCGAAAGGTGTAATTCTGCTAAGGATGACATTCAAATATAGCCTAGTGCTGGTATCTTATGTTCCCAGAAGATGTTCTGAGATGCACATTTCTGGTGACTCAGATCCCATTAACATACCTTTCTACTTGAAAAATTAATTGCAAACTATATTACCCATTTTAGTGTTGGAATTTAACACACCATTCCTCTTAATGCTTCTTTTAAAATTAAAATTGTGGACACAGCATCATAAGATTTTAATCCTCCTTCAGACTTTCCATGTGCTTTACTTTTTTTGCTAAGTAATCTACTTTTGCCAATTGTTAGTTTACAATACATAGCTATTACAAATAGACCATATTTAAGCTTTAATATAAAACATATATGTTTATATACTTACACTCTGATCTATTCCAAAACTCAATCTTGGAGCCAAGTCTGCCTACACATAGAACTGTCACATAATTGACAACAGCATTAGTCAGATATTCAGGAGCAGGGTTTTTGATTTGGATCTCCAGCGCCACACAATAGCTTACTGGAATAATTGCTATTTATCTGACAAAGCTGCAAAAACACAGCTGGATCAGGAACACACCAGCAGTATACGAACACCACTAAAAGCTATGGAATTATATATTATTTGTAATTTTTATTAATGTTACAGAAATTCAATGCACAAATAAAGACCAAAATAATATGTCTTTCCTCAAACTGTCCTGCTCCATGAGTGCAGACTCCACAAAATTTTGGGCATGTATGTCTATAATAATTTTGTTCAGACAATATATTTGTACAGATTAATAAACCCATCACTCATTCATCCACATAACACAACAGTTCAGGTTAGCATTTATTAACATCTTCTGCAATTCTCTACGAAACTCCTACATTCAGTTATATATGTTCCACTGTATGACTAAGGTTGATTTCTGTGAAGCAACCTCACATGAAGCAGTGAACAAAATTAAGGAGCCCGCTTCAAGAAATTATAATAGCATTTTTGCTTCTTGTTTCCTAGAGGCAACGGATATTCCATTCAATCAGGGTGAGCAATCAGGGTGTAGTGTCAACACCTTAAAATGAGGCTTCTGCCACTTTTTCAAGTCTACTCTACTGTTGCTCTCCATAAATAAATTTTGCACAAGGAGGAGCTGCAGAGAGAAACTGGTTGAGAACTCCAACAATCAGAACTCTCAGAAAAAATAATAAAAGCTCAAGTTGTCCAAAAGAACTCTGAAAGGAGCCAATTGCTAGTTGCTGGAGAAAAGATCCCCCCCACCCCCTTAGCAATGTATTATTGGATTTAGTATCACAGAATTCAAAGGGAATAAAGCTCTTCAAATCAAGGCTGAGAATGTTAATGTTGGGAAAGATACTCAGTGCAAAGAAATTAGGCACCAAAGACCAACGCAAAGCTAGGCCAGAAGCAGATAGTAAGTATTGACATGGGGCCAAACATAAGACCAACATTTAGCAACTACAAATTCAGACAGTGTTTTAAATTTGATTTAAGCATGACACAGCAGCCAAATTTGGAGTTTATGAGATCCCAAACCATCTGGGTTTTACAGAATTTGAGAACGTAGAGGACAAACTTTTCTCTCATCTTTGCTACCACTGGATGGCACAGAGTCGGAGATCACTGCCCTTTCACGGAAAGTTCATTTAGGAGCCAGCATTACCAATTGCCATGAGTTTGGAAGTATTTCTCTAGATCAGTGGCGTAGCGCCAACAGGAAAGGGGGCATGATGCCCTGGGTGGCGATGCAACAGGGGTACAGGGCACGCGTGTGCCCCAGGCGCAGTTCCCCTCGCTCCGCTCCTGCTCTAGATGCAGCTGAGTCCCTTTCTCTGTGTTTTTGTAGATGAATGACTGTCCTCTTTTATCTACTCTTCCCCCTTACCTATGATGCTGTTTTACTACACTATTTTGAAGCACTATTGCAGCTCCCATCTGCAGCTTGCTGAGAATGAGTAGTTCCGGTTTATGAAATCCATTATGTGCCTCAGGTTAGTGATTAAAAATTAACTGCTCTATTTCTACTTCTGACTGATGCTTACAATGAAGTACCTTTTCCAGTTACCTTAAGGGCACCAAGTCCTCTGAAAAAGATTATCTATCCACTAATCTGGTGGAAGAAGGGGGAAAAGAATCCTTGTATATAACACTGAAGCCTGGTGAAATGGAATTCCATGATTTGCAATGTAAACATGCAAACATTTTTAAAGAGACTGGGAAAGGTATCTAAAGAATGTATAATACATAATCAAAAATGTGCTGCTTCTGTATATGGATCTATCAAAAATACACAAAAAAGTATAACATATGCATTCTCTGAAAATTAGTTGGTGGACCAGAACAATTCATAATTCAACTTTACTTCATAAACTCAGTTCAGTGGGTTTTTTTCCTCATTTACCCAGCAACTGTCATGGTTCCACGACACATTAGATTCCATCCCCATAGTGGCTGACCAAAAAAAGCACTGGATGACTTGAAGGAAGGTAGATGCCCATCCCAGCCATGGACTGACCAGTTCCCAGCTTCTGTTAGAGGACAGGGCCCATGGGGGAGCATGTGGCTTGTCAGGCTGCCTTTAAATGTAGCAAGGATGAAGCCAGCAAGGACAAATTTCCACTGGCTGTAATAGAGCAAGCCAGTTGGAGGAGAAGGATTAAGTACTACTGAATGGCCATCTCTCCAGATCTATGGTTGCTGGCACCACCAACCAAAAACAGTAGGATATAGGCAAACAAAGAGATGGCCCCCAACCCTCAACAATATTCACACTCATACTATTGGCCTATCTAGGAATATATTTTATATATTGATCCCACATTCCTTTGATATTGCTTAAGAGTGATATGACTCAAATATGCATTACTTTAGAATTTCTGTCAATCATATATGCAAGAAAAATTATTACAGAAGACATTATTTGCCAGTCTTTTTTCAAAAAGTGGCTCCTTGTTTCAAATAATATATTCTAAACTACTGAGCAGATATCAAGTTGTTGAAGTAACTTCCCATTTATTTTAATAAACATTTCAAACAGGTCTGCTAAAACACAGGAATGCCCGAACTTATTCATTTCCCTAGTCTGTTCTCTACTAACACTGAAGTTTTATTCTCAGGTTTCAGCAGTTCAAGCCATGTGCATCAGATAGGCAGAAGAAATATTAAAACTCCAAGTATATGTGATTTCATTTAGGATCTATAGACACAGATTATACTAGATGTGTAGAATTTCAACATAGATTATCTATTTACTTTCCTACTTTCACCTAACATCTATATGTCTAATTCCCACATGTGCCTTCTGACTGCAGACAGATAAATCTGCAGATGTGGGGGGCACACTTATTCCCAACAGACATTTCTTCAACCTTGGTGTACTTCCCAAGTTTGCAGAAAACAACAACCCTGAAATCTAAAAAAGGAAGGTTTACAGTTCCCTGAAATTTAAAATGAGTTATCTGTGCTTTTTTCAAACAACACTCTTCAGCCACCACCGTGTACCTGCAGAGGAGCACCAAGCTGACAGCTGAGAAGAGCTGGGATGAGAAGGAGGAATGCCAGGCGAGCTGGCAACAAAAGTGGGCTGGGGCAGAGAGGAGAAGGCCTTGTCACTCAGCAACTGAACAGGGCTGTGGAGGGGAAGAGGCCAAGACTCGCAATGGGGGAAAAGAGGAGATTCCCCCTCATGAATTTTGTGGGTCCTCACTTGTACAAAACTTAATATCGATGAGTTTTAATAGATATTATTTCCATAATACCTCAGGCATGATCTACACATGCAGCAGAATGGGGCAGGATAACTCCGTGCAAGTAGAGTGGGTTTTACACTTTCCGACTTCAGGTGGAGATCAACAAAATGTTAATGCTCTCCATATAAAGATGCTAAATAGGGAAAAAACACTTCAAAGCAAAAGGTGCTAGCCCAGACATTTGCATATTGTAATACTGCTCCACTTATATGGAATTACAAATGTAGAGGGACTTTAAACAATGTAATCTGTCACTGTGGTCTAAAGTAATATAGTCCATTTATCAACACATGCTGATAACACATGCTAAAGTAATATAGTCCATTTATCAACACATTTATCAACCCATGCATTCTTTCAATGGATGATGGCAGTGATTGACTTGCAGACTCTGTTCATCCAAAACATGTTCTTCATCACTTGGAGCTACCCAACCAACAGCAGAAGGTGCTAGATACCAGACTGGCTGGTATCTGACTGGCTGTGAAGGTTAAAATTAAGTTGTTTTAGTGGAAGCTGATATCACAATGTTGGTTTTCTTCTCTCACACACTCTTGTTTTCCAGCATATTCTAAATGTTATACTTTTTTCCCTCCGCATTTGAGCTATGGGTGTGTGTTTGTGTGTCTGTGCGTGACAACAGCCATTTTGTGTTTGGCTGCGCTGCCCATGGCAGCCATTTTGTAATTGTGCACATCACCCTGTCAAAATTCCAGAGATGCCCACAGGTTCAAAAAGGTTGAAGATCCCTGCTGTAGAATGTGTAATCCAAAGCAAAGTCCTGCTAATGTTTTCACAGTAGCATGAGAAAGAGAATTACCTAACCCAAATCTACTCAAAAATTCACATTGAGGATAGCATCAGGACATAATAACATTAAAAGAGCAAAATCAGAGCATTACAACTCACATTAGCTTTCATCTTTAAGATAACATCCAAAACAGAAGCAGAATTCTATTAGACTATTTCATGAAATAACATATACATTCAAAGTAGGAACATTCAAAACTATAGAACTTCCAATGGCATAATCTAGTAATGCCACAATTCTTAATGTTATTTGAAACCACCCTTCTTTGATTTTGCAAATTTTATTAACTGACTGAATTAAAAACAACTGTGGATCTTATTATTTCGGATAGGACTTAGAACTGATATGAGTGGCTTAAATAAGAAGGTTAATTCATCTAAATTTCCTTGTCACATACTTTTATTTACTGAGGAAAATGTGTCAATATCTTCTGTTTGCCATAAAGATTAACAATTTGAGGGAGTAGAAAGTGTATACCTACTATTGATTCACAGAGCCCTTGATTTCACGTGGATGCTTCATGGTTTTATGCCTAGTGAATGCTGATCAGCTTAGATTTATTGGTGCTGGTTTTTGTCAGCATTAATTTCTTACCAGGAGAGAGACCAGCAAATGATAGTGGTACCTACACAAAATGGAAAATAATCTATTTAAAGCTGTTTAAATTGTTACACTAAATAAAGAGACTGGTGAATGATAGTATATACCTCTTGTGGATTCCCTAGTTGGGAAAAACTAAAGGTTTGCACACAACATATTCAGATATAATAATATCAGTTCCACCACGGGATCAATTTCTGCAAACCAGGTAATGGTATTTTGACATCAGCTGCATATGGGATTACAAAGAGAAATCCACATATCCATGGATATTGTGCCATAGAAATAATTCACTTTCCAGACTATTCCCACCTACACAGGCAGGTGGTTCTAGTCTGATGTGTTCACCAGCTTCTGTGGAAGTATGACCACACACTTTTTTTCTAATGTGAACCAATTTGAACTACTACTTCATGCACTTTATCACTGTTTCCCATTCCCACACTTCTATGAAACAACTAATACAATAACTCTGAATCCAATTCTCAGGTAACAACATGTGGACCTCCCCTTTAGTCACCATCACAAAAAAGTTTGCATTCCAACTGCAACTAATTCTAGCTAGAAGTTCCATGCTGTGTCTCTCAGACTTATGGTAAATTTTAAAAAATGCTGCAGATGAAAATGTTTTAATTGTGACTACAGCAGCTGCACTTTCCAAAAATTGCAAGATGAGAAATAGTGCTGTTTCTTAACATCATTATGCTGCCAATATATACATAATCCAAAGACAACCCACACCAGAGAAACTGTGCCACTATTCCATAACAATTGGGCAAATCCAATAAACCGGTTCTTGCAACAACCTGAAGTATAATGCAGAATTAACAGGCTATTGCAGATTGTTACTGACATCTGGAACCCCTGCTGTAAGTGCATATATGATTGATGGCAACAAATGACTGCTGTGCAACCATCCTAAATCAATGGAGTGGTAAATTGAAGTGCTCCCTTTTTGCAGCATGCAAAGTTTCTTGTGGGGGTGTGACAAAAGCAAAGCCAAAAATACCGTTTATTTCCTAAATACTAGAAATTTTCAGTCTACTGAATAGAAAACTGCTGCTGGATTTGGTTATGTTGAGTAATGGGGTCACAGGCACAGCTCTTCCTTGGAAGAACAGTCTCTTTGCTGTTTATATTTAGCTGAGTTTCTAAAAATACTCAGAAAATGCAATAGTCTTACACAAGAAACATCCAAAGGAAGGCTGAAGGTTTGATGTTGGTATTTGTTAGACACTGCTATGATCACACTACTGGGATGCTTGCTGCCTACTTTCCCTGAGTTTTCTATTCATCTTTCTCAGGATTACAATCCCTTTCTGGTCACTTCTCTCATCGCCTGGGTGTCCATAGCCATTTTCTCTGAGCTGCTCTCTCACTAAAATATACTTCATGTGCTAAAGCTGTCATGTCCTAAATTCTTTGAAATATGGCCAAAAGAGAGGTGGTACTGACAGGTTAAAGGCCCTAGGCACTGAGGGCAACAAGTCTCTTTTCTACCCAAATGATACAAATCCAAGCCACAAATCTTACACGCCCACCTTTTTTTCCCCTGATACCTTCATCCTAAATTTTTGTACGGATGCAGTGGCATGCCATGCTGACACATTATTTCTTCCCTGCTGCTGTAATTAAGCTGTCTGATGACATAGCCTGTATCCCATGAAGGGTCATGCCACAATGAATCAGTCTCTAATGTGTCTAGTCTATGGCTCTTCTTCTAGAATCATGTCTAGTAGCTTGCTGCCAGTGTAGTAGTAAAAGTAAGCCTCATCTATAGCATTTGTTTCTGATACAGCAAGTATGAAGACTGCATCATAAGGCCTCTTGCAGAGTTCCTCTTTTGCTTTTTTGACATTATTGGTTCATGAAGAATTTGTTTACCAGGTATGGCAGCTGATAGTTTATTACTGTCACCTCAGATCTATCACTAATTTGACCAAGGTGGTAGCAGAGGAGAAGGGCAAGGAGGAGAAAGTAAGTTGCTCTTATTTTTGCTGGCCTGCACTTTCTCTCCAGAGGAAGAAGTCAGACCATAAAGAAGCTTAGTAGCAATTTTCCCTTTCAGCTTAGCTGAACAGGCAGCTGGAGGTCAATGAGAGCAGCTGGGTAGGGCAGAAACAAGAAGCACATGAGTCAAGGGCTGCTTTCCCATGCATGAAGAGGCAGCCTGATGTGAGAATGTGGGGCATAGGTGCAGGGGTTGGAGAGCAGGCAAGGAAGCCAGGGCAACATTGTATGCAGTTGGAGCCAGTACTATCCATGGTGCCATGGAGGGCCAGGGGCAAAAGGCTGGCATACGAGCAAGACACTACTGCCCACAAAATGGATGCCAGAAGGTTTTGGAATCTGTTTTCTGTGTTACACTGGGCAGTTGGTTGGCCACTGAACCTTTGCTCTGGCCCTAAGGTGTGCCTGGCTGGACAATGGGGCTAGCTAATCTCCACTGATTTAATCAGCACTCTGAGCAGACCATTACTTACCCTATCTGCACCCATCCAAACAACCAACCCATATTCAAGAGAATCGCCAAGCCATTCTCTTGGGTTCTGATGACTCATCAAGCAATCAATTCTTTGTTTTTGGCTATTCTTCCAACTTATTTCATATTGCCTCGGGACCCATTTTGGAATTGAAGTATTTGTCCTTTGGTCATTCATAGTGTGTTTTCTGGCTCTATAGCGCACCCCCACTTGTGTAGGGGTTCTTCTTTTTCTCCTAGAAATGCTGGTCAGAGCTGTTTTCCCAGGATGTTCCTTCAAGACTGGTAAGTATCACATATCCCTAAAATCCTATCCAGCTTCCTCCAGCTTCTTTTAGTCAGTTCATGTATACATATGTCCATTGCTGAAAATATATTTCTTGTTTTACTATTTTTATTATTTAATAATACCAATTTTAATTATATAGCCACTTGCTCATTTGAGATCGTTCACCCAGGACTGTGCTGGTATATATAAGGTACAGATCCCAATTACACCATCTCACTCTCTATCTCCAGCTAATTCCCAAAGTGAAGACAATTTATTTAGGGTAACGGGGGTGGGGGGAGCAGCCACCCAGGAGAAGACTGGCTACCAGGCTGTTGCCTCTCACACCATTGCACTTCAAGGAACTCTTAGAGTAGCCCCAAGGAGTGGTGTGTGTGTGGCCACAAGTGCATGTGGTACCACAGACAGGCAAGTGTTCCTCTAGGGACAGGCGGTCAAGGTAGAGGTGTGGTGGGGTCTATGGGGAGCCTCTTTGCTAGAAGTATGGATATAAGGAGAAGAGCATTCTGGCAGCGCTAGCCACATTACCTTCTTCAGGCTTTGGCCAGCCTCAGCAGCAGCCATAGTGCAAGCAAATGCTTTCAGTCTCTATGAGACTCTACCAGAGACCAGGATGAAAAAATCACAGAGCATTACCATCATTTTTCTCTCACTGACTGGTAAGCAGACCTGGTTTTCAGCTGCAGAATGCAAAGGGCAACGAGATGGATGGATGGACAGACAGAAAGACAGTCAGACAGACAGGCAGAAGCAGTGTGTGAATGAAACAGTGAGACTCCAACCCCAACAGCTTTGTACAGTGTCTGAGAGAGGAGTGATTATTAAAGGGGACTGGGCTACACTGTCTGGTGTTGTCATTGTGAGTGTAAGAGAGGAGCTAATGTGTTACATGGTCATGACTCCCGATACAACACAGGCAACACAGGTGGTGAATTGTGACTGTCTGACTTCATTGAACACCTACATTTGTGTGACAGAAAGTATGGAAGTTGGTGAGAACTCTGAGTGAGTGAGAAAGGTCATCACACCCAGTAATACTGAAATTATGTATAGAATTAAAAGACAATTACCCAGTGCAAAATTGGCCAGTGAAGCTGCTTCTTGTTCAGATGTTATGTAAACAAGGAAACAGCCACAAGTTTTTCTCATTTGCCTTCAAAAAGCCATAAAACATGATAGAGAGACAGAAGGACAGATAGATAGGCATCTGCTAGCACTAGAGATTTTAAGATCAATCAGTGGTTTCGTCATGTTCTCATCTTCAATCTAAAATGCTATCTTGAAGCATAATCTAGCAATGGATTCTTCAGAATAACAACAGCAAATGAAGTAACTACTGGTACATATACTAGGCCCTGTATTCATACAAACATAAAGGTATAGACAGCTGCTTGCACACAACCTGGAACCCTGTACTGGATTCCATGTTCTGCTACTACTGTACAGAGACTGAGGTCTTGATGGTTTCTAAGATGAGAGAAATTGTAGCAAACCCCAAACCCCATCTCACCATATACAAATAAGTGTAAAATGCCCCCCTTCACACTTATCTTCATTTTTTTCATAAAGCGTGAAAAAAAAGAAGAGCAGGGGAAAATTTTCTGATAGTATGTTAACATCTTCAGTAAGAAGTCACTGCATTATAGCAATGTTTAATAATGTTTAAAAGTGAGATACCGAAATAGTTGTGAGACTGCTAGATTTGTAAATAAAATATGCAGAATAAATACACCGACAAAACCAGCAAATTTTTATTTGACATGGAAAAAATACCTATACCTTTGTACTATATAATTGATCCAGAATAAAAGCTTGATCCAGAATAAAAAGTCTGCCTGGGCTACTACTTTTGCACAAGCAGAAATGCAAGAAAAAGTAAGTAGCAAGCTAAGTCAGAATCACTATGGTCCTTCTTGCGTTTTCATTTGTAACATCAACCTTGTCTTATTTTTTATCTACATGGCTAGGAGCCAGCAACATAGACATGGCACAGCAGAGGGACAGGCAACAGGAGGGTAATTGTGGGATTAAAACAAGGAAGGATGGGGTTAAAACAGGGAAGTATGAAGCTGGAGATACCATTCAATTGTGTCTTCTGTCAGGGCAGGGTATTGGCAGAATAGCTAAACGGAATCTCTAGAAGAAGTACGGTATGTCACTGGATGCCACTTACTGGGGATACGTAACAGTAGAAGGGAACAGGTGCTTTCTGTCCCGATGCTGGCATTACTGGAACAGTCTGGCTGGTCACTATCAGAAAAAGGTTGCAGTCCTAGATTAACCCTATATCCAATCCAGCAGGGTTCTTTTCATGATTTACACTGTTTCTGTCCTACATGAAATAGCTTGCCAAATAAAACAAAGGAATCATCTAAGTATAATGCAAACAAATGTATACATAAAAATTCCTCAGTGAAGAATCTCTAATGGTCTTAAGTTCACCTGCCACAAATAGAAACAAGTAACTTGTCATGTCCACAGAGACACCCTCACTATTTTCCTTATTTAAGCCTCAGTTGTACCCTTAGTCGGAATGGGTTTAGTTGCCTTTTGTACAGCATTCTGTGGGAGAGAAATTTAGTTAGACCCTGTCCCTTTAAGAAGCCCTCTAGAGCAGTGATGGCGAACCTATGGCACAGGTGCCACTCAGAGCCCTCTCTGTGGGCACACGCACACAGAGTTCGTTATGTGGGGGCAGAAAATCATCTCGCCCACATACACATATCTAGGCTGGCCTGGGGCACTGAGCACGACATGGACACACTGCAGTGAGCAGGGAGGACTTGGCTGGTGAGCCTGGTGCCTGTGCTCTGGGTGGTTGCTGCCTGAGGGGGGCAGGTGGTGCAGAGGAGGCAGAGATGCTTGAGAGGCATAGAGCGGTGCACGCGGGACTTGCTGGAGGCGAGAGCAGGCTGGCCCCTGCTCAAGCGGGTGGGGCGGAGGAAGAGGGAGCCAACCGGTTTTTTCTAAACTAAAACCTCAGCATTCAGATTAAATTGCCGGGTTGGCACATTGCGATAAATAAGTGGGGTTTGGGTTGCAATTTGGGCCCTCGGTCTCAAAAAGGTTCGCCATCACTGCTCTAGAGGCAAAACACTATAGCATTCTTATTGGTTCCTGTTCCTGTTTTACAGTTTTGTTTTAGTTCAGTTGGGAAAGGCTAGTGACAGCAATATCTCAGACATTTAAGGTATAAAAGACTGATGATATTTTAAGTAATCCAGTTTCAACAGAATTGCAAGGAAACCGAGTCCAAGTAGAGGACACCGAGAGATCTCAGAAGCAGTACAAGCAGTTCAGACTTCCTTAGAAGCACTTAAAGAAAGAGTTGATGTATGTTGATGGTTCTTCAAACCAACAAGAGTTGATGGTTCTTCAAACCATCTCCAGATGTTTCCAGCATTGCAAGTATTCTTTATTTACATAGACTTCGTGGGAGGAGTCACAGTCCTGAACTTTCAATATTATTAAATTGTTTTTTGAACTGTTACTTATTTGTCTGTGGGTCTTACACTCTGTTCTGGCCAAATGCAAGGCACCTGAATTTTAGTTTGCTTGGGGAATAGAACATAACTGAAAGCTAAAAAAGCAGACAGATAACCACCCATGCCACAAAGGCCAGTAATGTGTGATACAACATAATGAATAGGCTGCTGAGCTTAAGAAACAGCGATATCCCAGAAGAGGGTTAAAGTCACACTTTAGTCACCCCTTACATGAAGGAAATTTCAGGCTCCACTGGAGTTGCTGTTCAGCATCTATTGCTGGTTTACATCATTAATTGATAGGCTTGATCTCTGTTAGTGTTTATTAAACATGAAAATCATCAATGCTATTATCATTCTCCAGACGAATATAAAATGACTAATGTACAAATCACCATTAATATTCTGGGCTTCGTCTAGCTATAATTGTTTGTTAAGGGAGGCTGCAGTGAAATTATTTAGTCCTGGTTCTCAGCCTCTCAGCAGATTTTCTTACTTCTGTTTAGCTAGCCCAAATTTCATCCAAATAAATAATTCCACATTTCAGCATAATAATTAATGTACTGCTTTAAGTAAAGCATCAGCACTAGATGAAAGGTGGTTAACACAGCACTGTTTATTCATCGCTCTATGAAATCTCCAGTTACGAGTTTCTGATGAGAATCATGCTGGTCATTTATAAAACAAACAAGAAAAACCAGTCATGCAAAGATTTTAATTTTATATCTTGCATTCTAATTCTAGCTAGTAATTAAAAAAATAATAGTATGTTGGATAATAAACAACGAGCATTATGGATGTTGCTTCAATCTGCACAGAGGCTCCTCTGCATGACAAGTTCACTGGGGTCTAGTTATCCTCCAAGGATCTTTCCTTTAGCCTAAGGAGACTTCCTCTAATTTAAGTGGATATTCCTCCAAAGGAAGTTGGAAACAGGCTCCTTAGGCTAGAAGACAGCTTCTGACTTTGCTCAGTGTAGTGGTAGGTCAGGGGTAGGACTTGCCCCATAATATGAGGCAGCCTGATGAACAGGTCCACAGCTGCCTCATAGTTTTATGTCTATGCTACTAGTTCTCTACAGTTTACAGGGAAATCCTACATACAGTAACTCCTGTCTCAGCTCACTGATTTCATTATGGGGTGAGGAAAAATGTTGCCTTCCATTGTGAATCAACTAATCAGTAATGGATACTGATATATAACATGTTCAGGGCAGTCCTCAGCAGTTACACTTTGTGCAGTTAACAGAAAAACTCTGGCCGTTTCCGCACGGGCCAAAAACGGAGGCCTGCGGACGGTAAAAACACCGCCCCCAGGCCACCGTTCGCACAGGCGGCGCTGCTGAAACGCAGCAGCACCGACCTGGCTCCCCTTCCCCTCCCTCAGGGCGGCGTCAGGCCGTCCTCAAAAACACCCCTTTAAAGGGGTGTTTTTGAGAAAACAGTGTGTTCCCTGCGGCGTGGTGCGAACGGCACCGCCGGGAACACGCTGTTTCCCCCTTCCCTCGCTTACTTGCCTTGTCCCCGTCGTCGCCCTGCTGTCTTCCTAAGCCCCACCCACGCTGTCCTCCGACCCTGGAGGTCGGAGGGCAGCGTGGGCGGGGCTTAGGAAGACAGCAGGGCGACGACGGGGACAAGGCAAGTAAGCGAGGGACAGGGAAGAGCCGGCCTCTGCTGGGGCCGCTCGCACGCTTGCGTGCGAACGGCCTCCACCCCCACGCTGGCAGAATTCTTGCCGGCGTGAGGGCGCCCGGAGGCCTGTGCGGAAAGGGCCTCTGCTTAGGACTGCACTTTAGTAATTGTTCTTTCAAGGAAATAACGGATATGCAGTGATTTATCAAGCATTTAAATATGGTGGCTATTTCCATTGACTTTCCATTATTAAACTTTCCTCTGTCAATCAGCCAGTAGATTTATTCAGGACCTATTTTTCAGTCTAATCACAAACTTTTTTCTTCCCATCTCCTCCCACTGAGCTACTTTTTAATTTTTTTTATTTATATACTGTTTCACTCTCCAAACTATCATATTCGGAGATTTGATTTTCAGACCAGCCATTGTGTTTCTGCAGACTGGCAGACAGGCATGCCACTAGACAACCAACAGCTATAGGACAAACTGAACTCCATATAGCTAACAATTCCAGGAGACAAAAATGTTGAAAGCACTTATCTTTTCCATGCTACACAGATGGAGGGGGGAAATCACTTCAAATATTCAGTGTGTGTTTAATAGACATGAAACAGTTCTCAATTGACTACTGAAACGTTACCTTTTCCACACATTATGCTCAATAAGAGCGATACATAATTCCAGGGAGAAAAATCTACATACAAATTCATAACTGCACTTTCCAACCTACTGATTCAACTTCAGTTCCAATGGCCTTAAGGATAATACATAACTGGTTATAGATTGAAACCAGAGTCCATGTTCTGTAGTAACACGAAAGGAAGAAGAACTTCCATCCCCAATAGATTCAAGCAAGTAAGCAGCAATACTCACGTTCCTACATATCCATAGTAGAGTTGGGCGGCTTGTGGTATTGCACGATAATAATGATGATGATGATAAAAACTATTGAAATCCTTGAAGCCATGATGAAAGTGTAAATGTGTGGGCAAAATGTAGCAGTATATACTAAACCAGGGGTAGGGAACCTGCAGCTCTCCAGATGTTCAGGAACTACAATTCCCATCAGCCTCTGTCAGCATGGCCAATTGGCCATGCTGGTAGGGGCTGATGGGAATTGCAGTTCCTGAACATCTGGAGAGCCGCAGGTTCCCTACCCCTGTACTAAACTGTGGGAATACAGCTACTGAAATGGGATTTGAATGAAGTTTATTCTTTGTAAGGTTTGGTGATGGAATGGATTCATTTTTATTTACAGTTCTGTCCCATGTTTCAGTCACTTGGAACTTCACAACAATCGTGTTTTGTGCTCCAATATTAACCAGTACCATTCGATTATCACTACACAGGATCTACTTGCTTTCCTACCTTGACATCTCAGTGCTAAACCACAAACCACACAGTGGCAGGACATACAGGGGCTTTCCCACACACTATACTTACTCTTGATTTTCTTGGGAATCAATCCACAAGTATTGGAATTGATTTGGCCATAGTTATTTTGCACGTGTGTTCTACCTATGCATTTTCACAGCTGTGGAGTCAGTGTATTATCTTCTGCACATGTGCCTTCAATAATGAAGATTTTACAGGAAGGTGCTGTTATCAGTGGTGTCCTCAGTGGCTACACAGCACCCCCCTTTTTAAAAGGCACTAGAGTACAGATTCATTGCTGTAGCACTGTAATGGTAAACATAAGAGGTTCTCTGAATCCCCAGCTTTGCTTCCTTTTTTTAAAAGTAAGTCTCTATCTCCCATCACTCTCTGATATATGCCTTTTCCCTTATACTTCTATGAGGGTAGGAAATAGAGCCTTAATTTTTTTGGAAAAAAAGTGGAAGTGGGAATTCAGAAAGCCTCCTAAGCTTACTGTTACAACATTCCAGTGCTATATTGATATTTACTGCCTTTTAAAAAAATAAATAAAAATAAATTACTCATCTTTTGGGTACAGGAGAGAAGGCGTATTTTGACCATGACAGTCAAATTATCGAACAGTGTGCTGTAGGTGCATAGCACAGGGAGGGACACATAAAACCAGCATAAAAATTACACACAAGGAAAAAATGGATTGGAAATAAGCAACCAGAAAAACAAAAAATTAAAGACACAAAATGTGTGTAGAAAGTACAGGATCAACCAAAGCAACATGGGTCAGAACCAATAAGAGCAACCCCCACGGAAAAGTCCAATGTCATACCTCTTTTACAATGCAATCCTAAGCCCCCTAAGTCTCCTTTTGTTAGCAGATTTTATCCATTTATCCATTTGGCCACTAGAAAGCTATGAGCTAAACAGGCAATGAAAATGTGAAGCTTGTATCCAGAAAGAGAAATAATTTTCCAAATCAGTATCTTTTGATGGTTTTATTCGATCGTTTTATCACAGATTGCTGTGTATTTTTATCTGCATTTTTAAATGTACATATTATGCTAATTTGATGTCAATATTTGTAAGCATTTGTTTATATAAATTTTATTCTTGTGCTGTTACGGCCTATGGTCACATAAAATAATTACCTTATTTTACCTTACCCTTCTAAGTTCACTGAAGTAATTGCTTAGGATTCTGTTCCTAGAACACACTTCTTTTGCTGACCCAATAAGTGTTCTCTTTTTAGTTCAGAAGGGCAACTACCCAGCAAGCCCAGGTATGACATTCGAACACTCCCAAATGCTTTGTAAAGATGTCTCCTTGGAAATGGCAATTATTGAGAACTAAGCACTTACTGCCGATTGGCAATAACAAAATGACCCACAAGCAGCTTTCTCCTGAAGGTACTTTTTGAGTTTAAAAAGTACTGCTGTCATACACACTCACACAACATAAACAAACACTAACCTTCATAAAGTATGTGCATGTTAACTTATCTACATTTTTTACTTTCAAGTACAGAGTCTGGATTGCTTAAGGCAGTAAAATCAATTCATCATAAATAATAAATTAAGCCAAGTTGTAATGCAATTTAGATATTTATGACCCAATTCTGTCCTACACAGGCTTCAGTGGATTTAGAGCTGCGGGCTAAACTGGGCCAAACCCTGTTTATGCTCCAAGCTGGAATTTATATATTTACAAGATTCTTTGGGCATAAGTATTCTTTTTTTCGAAGAAATCCCAATGCTACTACATTCTCAATATTGCAACTATTTAATACTAAAAGATATCAAAGAATCTGCATTTCCAAGAGGGTCATGGTCAATAGGTTGCTTGAAATAACTTCAGTCCCATCTGATTGTGATACAGGAGGAGCTTTCCACACTGAGTAAAGAAACATGACATTGAAATTTGGATTATGTGAGGGTATTTCTACAGCCACATCTATTTCAGTCCCTCACACAGTGATTCTTACCTGCAGGATCTACAACAGATATTCTGGGAATTACAATAAACTCCTGATGTAGTAAGGAAACAGATCAACAAAACCAGAAGGATTCCAAGGGATAACCTCATATAAGATAGGCCCAAATGAAGCAGTAACAGAACACAAACAATAACAGAACACAGCTCTCAGCCAAACCAGTTAGTGTGCCATTAACAACCTACAACCTATGCTAGACAATGATTCTCCTCTCTCACAGGCATTGGGAGTCAAACTTTGTCTTTCCCTCTGTCTGTTTCCAAATCTTAAACAGCTTCTCATCCACAGCAATACTTTTAATAACATGGACATGGACTCTGGGATCAGGGCACGCAACAAACCAAGATTCCAGCTACAAAACCCATATCCACTCTGATAAAACAACAACTGGATCCAACAACACCTGCCACACCATCTTAGGTTCACTTGTTTAGCTTCCAATGTTATATATCCCTTCAAATCCCTGCATCAAACAGGTCACTCCTTATGCAAAACAAATGGGCATAAATACAAAATTAAAAAAAAAACACTGCAACACCAAAAAATCAGTGCAAGAACATTTTTAATCTTCCAGGTCATTCCATCGCTGACCTAAAAGTGGCAGTCCTCAAACCAAGACATTTCAAAGGAAATTATAAAGCAAGATTGCTGAACTTGAGTTAACTCACAAGTTCAGAACAGTGTCTCACCCAGGGCTGAACAGGGACATAGGATTTTTATCTCGGTGCAGATGCTAATTTTCTGCCCCCAATCATTAACCCTCTGTTCTAATCAAGGTGATTATACTCTTCATTGCATTTCTGTATCCTAGACAAGTATATTTTACAACACCACTCCATTTCTGATCTACTTGCGTCTGATGAAGGGAGCTTTGACTCTCAAAAGCTCACATTCTTCGGTTGTAAGGGGCTACTGGACTTGAATCTACCTGTTCCACTGCAGACCAACACTGCTATCCTTGGAAATGTAAAATGGTAAGTAGGTCCTTTAAAAATCACTTTATATAACAGAAGGGGCTTTAATGAGATCCTTCTCTTCCAGTCTTGAATTTTGAATAAATTCGCAGAGAAATGTTATAGTGGATTCAGCCCAGCAAATTGTCATTCCTGCCCACATCATTTTTCCCAGATGATGGCACCTCAAACGTGCAAGTCTTCTCAAATACTGCCACCTAATGGCCAAAATAGGATACCATCCAGATGTGAAATTTCAAATCCAAGGAAGCTAGCTGAGAAGGGAGAGTGTAATATTTTGCAATTAAAATCTCTTTTTAGGCCTCATAGTAGGTTTCACTCACACCCACATATTTATCAGATAATGGTCTTTTGAATCAATCTGTTTCTGTTATGATAGCAAACCAGCAAGTAAAACCAGAGTTAATTTGTCTCAGAGAATGGAATACAATGTGCATACATTTTGTTATAGGGTAAAGTCCTGCACTCGGCCACTCCAATGTAGTACAATAACCCTATCCTTTAGTAGCTGCCTGAGCATAATAAGGCCTAGCAGAGTGATTCAATAGCCTCCCAAAGCCAAAATGTCCTGCTGCCAATTGTTTTCCCAAGATTCACACTCCATTTCTGTTGGGAACGGTTTGTGGGTAGATGACTGGGAGACGCTAACAATACTGTGTTACTAAAAATGAGAGCTTTGGCTGCAGGGTTGTAGTACATTTGAAAAATGGAACAGACCTCAAACTGAGAGAGCTTTGTTTTGGAGAAAGGCAGGACTACACAAACTTGAAGAATAAGATATTGTTTTGATTGTATGCAGTCACTCCTGGAAAACTGTAACTTAAACCCTGAACCAATTGCCCTGTTATGCAACAACATTCATTTCACTTATTAACTAACGGGTGAAATACCTGATATAGACAATGATGGGATACAGGTAAGGTCCATGCTGATATAGTCCAATTGGAACAGGTTCAAAGGATAGTGATGATGGGTGGAGGCCTCTTGGAAAACAATTCTTATGAGGAAAGAATGCATGAACTAGTAAATAATATTCCACTATACTCTGCAGTTCATAGAAACTCTTCCATCGATAATTCAACAATTTTCTACTTCTGTTCAAATTTGAAAACATAAAACACACATTAAAAATAAACCATTTTTCACCACAAATGCAGCCTCAAGTCATGCTCTGGTTCACAGATTTCAGAGTAGAAATCCTGTTCTGGGCAGTGATTCACATGGGTGGTGTACAATTACAAGAAAAGCATAAGTCTATAGGTTCATCAGATCTTGGCCCTGTGGTACCAGTTACAAAGCAATGAAAGATGACTATTTAAATGATACTAAATAACATGGTTAGAGGGGATGGATGTGTCAGAAAAGTCACAGAAGAAGACAGAAAAAATGGGGGGGGGGGTGGAGAACTGCTAGATACTCATAGATATAAAAGCAAATTTGCTATGTTTCATCCTTCAAAATTCTTAATAGCTTTGAAGATACTTTTAAATATTTTTTACATTTCTTAACCTTCCAACTATTCTTTCTGCTTCCTTAAACCATGATTCCTACAAAATATATGAATTTGTGCACTCTATATTGTACGTACATTATATGAGTAAGCGATATATCTATCGACACTGCATAAAACACTGCACAACCTACATACAAAATACAACAAAATCTATAAAAAGCAGAAAATGAAACTGCTAACAAAATAGATTAACATACAAAGAAATGCAACCGAAGAATGTTAGCTCATCCCTAATTACAAATTTTAAATAAAGCAGTCATCATTAGGATTTTATCCCCTGTACTTTTCAACTAGCCAAATTCTCCCCATTTTTGCTCCAGGTCAGTAATCATGTTGCATGTTTAGCAAAATGGACACTTCAAATTAACATTATATCTTTATGTACATTAAGACAGATGTTCATTTCTTTATATTCATATACTGATCAGTTTCCATTGTCTGTGCTGAAACATTTCCTTAAACTTTTAATTTTGTTTCATATCATGTTGGGGGGAAGTTTTTTTTTAATATCCCACTGCATTTTTCTCATTCTGTTATTAAGCTTTCTTATCTCTCCTTTACAACGAAGCCCACATTACCATTTAACAAGTCTTGTTTCCATTAGTCATTCATCATATCCTCTTTATATAAGGCTTCCTTTTCTAGAAGTTCCCGTTGCTTTTCTTTAATATCTTTTTAAAACTAGCCGGCAGCAACATAAATACTGTCTTGCTGATTCATCAGTTTCAGCATCTTGTACCCTGGTGGTCAGCCAGATGCCTCTACAATCTCAGAAGCAAGGCATAAACATGGCAGTTTTCCATTGCCCATACAAATTCATATCCAGAGGTACAATGCCTATTCATCTGGAGGCTCCATTTAGACTGTGAAAAACTTAACCTCCAAGAATGAATCTAATATTTTTATTGACCATCCAAGCTAACACTGTAAAAAAGGGTAGAGGAGGATATTATGAAAATATTCCAATGCTTTCCCTGAAGCAGCAAAAATCACTGTTTTAGAGAAAGCTTGGCAACAAAAATGAAGACATAATGCTTGAATTAAACGGTTGTAGCCTTTTTAAAAATACAGCCTTTAAAAAAAAGAATCTTTCTGTTAAAGAGTCTAAAGATTATCTCTGTGTGTCTCCTGATTGGATCTGTTATCTGTTTGTTTCTCTGAAAATCAGAAGTTTACTAAGTAATTAAGATTGCCAAAATAACAGGTTGATTTGCAGCAGGTGTCTTTAGTGAGTCACAGGATCTCTCTGGCTGTGTCAGAAAGGTACATGGTGTCTTCTGGGGAGACAAGCTCTACTGCAAAGAATAGAAACAGGAGGTATAATGAGCAATTGAAAAGTAAATCAAGAGGAATTTAAGATCAAGGCTGGTGATTATGCTGTACGGCAAAAACTCCCAAGACCATCAATAAAAGGTCTGCAATGCAATCTTGAATAAATTTCCAAATGCACAGAGAAAATGGAAAATGTCTGTTCCACAGAAATCTCAGCACTTCCTTTCATTTTGTGCAATAGATAATTACAGGCACACAAAGAACTGAACTGGATTAAACTCTATGGATTAACCACAACCATAGACTGGCACTTTGGGTAATCGCTGCTGTGGGTGCCATGACATTGTTCATACCTGTAAATCTCAGTCAAGCATAAAGGCAGCCTTTCTATCTCTTCCTTTTAAAAAGATGATCATCTGTGAAGCTGTTGTCAAATCCATCTCTAACAGCCTCTGCTTATATGTGAATGTCAGAGCATTGTGGAAGCAAAACCCACTTCAGTCAAAAATGATTTAAACAACACCAGAAAAGCTAAAGGCATGATCTGGAAGTGTGACCTTAAATTCCCACTGAGAGAATTTCTAAATGTATGCCTTAGAATGCAGATAACACACTTCTACACAATGCAGATGCATATCATTTGGACCATCCCATACCACAATTAACATAAATATGTGCCTACAAGAGATGTCAAATGGAACCCAAACCATGAAATATTACTATCATTTGATTCAAGTCTTTACACTCTGATTTTCTCCTCAATGGGGATGCTTGTAATATTATTCCCTCCTTTTACATTTTAACCTAACAAAAAAAAGTCTGTGAGGTAGTGTTACCCGATATGGTGGGAGTCTGTCCCTTTTAGAGAAACGAATGGAAAAATAATGAGAGCAGACTTTTTCCTTAACGAGGGGTCAGACAAGCTCAAAATCTTTGTTGCCTATGTAAGTTGCTTTCACAAGAAATCCACAGGAGAGTGATAGAAGTTTAAAAATTTTATTAAATGAAAAATAATAAATGTACATGCACACAATAATCAAAACAGCAGAGCACACACAGTGTCCTAGGATATAAGCACTGTTGGGGGGATAGATTGGGAATAGTAGAGAAATTGCGGGTTTGGGCTATAGTCACCTGATCTTGAACTGGTCTGGTCCAATGAACAAGCTGAGCAGCCTGTGCTAGCTCTGGTAGAAGAAGAAACAACATGTTGGACTCTGGTAGAAGAAGAAACAACATGTTGGGCACAATATCAATAGACAAAGAGGTGTCCAGAGACATTGAGCACTGGCTAATAGGAGAGGAGGTTTCTTATAGGGAAAAGGGGACCCTCAGGGTTATGCAGAGAGGTCCTTAATTCCCCAGGACAAAGGGGGCCTTGCCTTTCCGGGGAAAGACAAGAGAGAAGTGATCAACTTGAGTGGTGGTGCTCAAGTTGATGGATTTAGTACTCAGAATTAATGTTCAGGCACTTGGCATTGATGAGCTAAACCAGGACATGCCTGAGCTGATTCAATTACAGCTGTAAAATAATGGGAACTGCAAATAGGATGGTCTTTAGAGGAAAATTAGTCACAGGAAGAAGTTTGAGATTAGCATAGTACTGCCAGGAACACTGGGCAATCCTATTGGTAAGTCCTTTGTCATATCAAGACAGATAGTCCAGGGCTGGAGATGGGAACATTTACTACAGCAGAAGACACTGTTTCACCTTTGGTCCCTTTAGAAAGGGAGTGGCAGGCTATTATGCAAGGCAGATATTGGGCAAGGACAAGTCCAGAAAGATTTTCTTCTTGGTATAGTAGCCAATGCAGAAAGTGAGCTCACCATCTTGGCACTGCATTGCTAGGCACCCCAAAAGTTGGCAGGATGGGTAGAGACACTGCTGTCTTAAAACAGGGCACCCTCAAACCACTATGGATCAGTCTGGTAACAGCTACTTATGATGACTAGCCCAAGGTCATCAAGAAGCTTCCACGCAGCTAGCCTATTCTAGTAGACGGCTGAACTTAACTGAGTGTTCTGTTTGGCTAGCACATTCAGGGCAATGGTTGTCTTATTGGGGATTCCTGGGTTATAAGGCAAAACCCAGACTTGCGTGGTGAGGGGAATAGGACGTGCACAATGTACTACAAGGAAAACTTGGGCACCTCTGCAGCGAGGATCATTAAAAGCAGCAACGGTTATGCCCGGATGGGGTCCTCCCATCAATAGTTCAGTCCCATGGTTGGCAGAAGGTTCACTAGCATTTTATGTCTTCACTGTGCTGCTTAACTGTTAATATTTGGAAGGCCCTCCAATTTCAGTGCAATTCTAGCTAGGGTCTCAGATGATTGAGTGAGATGACTAGTGCATAGTGAAAACTCTTAATCTACATTTAACAGCAAGGCTCTTAGGAAAGAAATCTGCAGAGGAAAAATCCACAAATGCACTAAAAATTATATTCCTTGCAAATGTATCTGTCAGTAAGAATTTATAAAGTTAGATGATCAACATTTAAACATTTGCTCCACAAACTACACCTTAGTTTCTATCTTAAAATAAGAATACCAAATTGTTCTCTCTTTATGGAGGGAAAGGATTAGTTCTGGTCCTGGAGACAGTTGTGGTTGAGAATTGTATTTATTGGAACACAACAGCCAACTAACTAACTAGGCCACAGCTAGGCCTCAATGACTGTGACTCCTCCTCCATAAAACCCGAGCCTCTCCATTCTAGAGTGCCCCTGGGAGTTGTCTTTAGAGTAACCACAGCAATATACCACACAAATAAACATAAACACAACTTGATAGTGTGTCTGAGATACCTGTCGTGGATTTCAGCTGCAATGGGTAAGCTCAGAACTCAAATAAGTTCAAAATGCTCTGAGCAAAATGTGCCCCAACTATTGCTATTCCAGGAACTATACTGATTTCCTTGTACATATCCCTGATGAATCACTACTGGAAGCCATCTCTTATTAAAATATTATTAGTTCCTAAAATCATTGTTCTCTCCCTTTCCATGGTGTCTATTTTGGAAATCACATCTCTCAAAAAAAGGAAGGAGCTGAACTTTTAAAAAAAGGATGGATTCTGTATTATACATATCTGCATGCTTCCAACTACCACCTAAGATAGGACAAACAATTCATTGACGACAGTGAAGCACTATGTTACAATGACATTTGTTTCAACACCTGTCAGAAATTCCTGTCTAAAGGATTTAGCCATTCTTGGAGTTACAATTACCAATCAATGAAGTAAAGAACAGACTGATAAAGCAAGGAATAGCCCACCTGCAAACAGGTTCAAAGAAAATGACAGCATAATACCACCTGTATTGCCTACAGTTCAATGTGGCTTGCAGTCTGTTCTAAACTATGTTCCATATTCCAAATGACTCTGCGTATGTGGAAGAAATATTCCAGATTCTATCTCCTACATACTGTTGGACTGCCAGCTTCATACTGATCTGTGAGAGAAATTAATTGCTTTACTATTACAAGTTAAAACAACCCAAAGTAAAAAGAAGCAACTTTTCCTTAGCAGATAAGGACCCAGACTCTACCAGTGTTGTTGCTACATTTTTTTCACTGGAAAACCAACGCTTGTCAAAAACTGGAACAAAATGGCTGACAACTATTAATCCCCCTTTTCTAATGTATTGATTTTGCTGTTCAACAAATTTTAATTTATTATTGTATGCCAATAAAGGTTCTGAAACTGATATTTCTATCTCACAGGTTCTGGGAACCAGGTCTTTCCTTGCTTCCAGATACTCCCTTAACCTAAAATAGCTTCTCCCCCTGCAACAAACCTAGCTGCGGACTTTGTATATACTTAAACAACACCCAATAACACTGCTTCTTTGGCTCACAAGTCATCAATGACCTTCTACTCTCCACACTGGAAAAATAAGGCAGCCCCAACGTAAAACTATAAAGAGACTCAGATATAACATTTAAAATCATAAGTTCTTTGAACTTAGGCAAATCACGAGAAAGAGGACAGGAAGGGTTGTGACAGTGCTTGACTCTCGTGACCCTATCTCACATGCCCAGGTAATAAAATCAGGAAGCAATTTTCCTCCAGGTCCGGGATCCTAGAGATTTTTGCCATCTTCAGGCCATAGAGCAGTGGTCACTGGGGGTTTGTGACGCTGGAAATACCTTCCAACTTTATGTTTATATGAATCTGATTGAGTCGAAGAAATCGCTGGGCTAAGCTGACCCTATGTGAATCTATTATTCTAATATACAGAAATTAGTGGGTGCACATGGTAACTTTCCACTTTAAGTGAACTGCTCACTCCTTTGATTGGATCTTGTTTTAAATCAGCCTCTCTTTATAATTCCCCCCCCCCCAATTTCTTTTATAAATATGAATGTATCATAGATCTTGTTGGGCTTCTGTATGGAGCTGTCTCTCTTAAATGTGTAAGTAACTGGAAGCAAGTCACACTGAACTGAGTGGAGCTTCCTCATAGAAAAGATTGGGTTATTATGCCATACTTTGTTTGTTTTAAATGCTTTTCCCTGGACATAATACCTGCAAAATTATAGCATCCTTAACAGGGTCTGTATACACAAACTGATAAACACTAAGGCTCATTCCGCACATGCAGAATAATGCACTTTCAAACTGCTTTCAGTGCTCTTTGAAGCTGTGGGGAATAGCAAAATCCACTTGCAAACAGTTGTGAAAGTGGTTTGAAAACGCATTATTTTGCGTGTGCGGAAGGGGCCTAAGTGTGCGTGTCATAAAGCTTCAAATAAGCTTGCCTCAGTCTTCAGATAAAGGATTTACAAGGCTCATATAGTGTATATATAAAATATACTATGCCAATGTTTACCAAAACATAAGGAAAAAGAATGAAGACAAAACAAGCAAGCTTATTTTTTCCCTGTGAAACTGAAATGCAAGCTTCACCTCATTTGCAATATTTATGATTGAGCTGTCAATTGACTTTTGCTATGCAAATATTGTTTACTTTTTGTCTTTGCTGCTCTGTAGTTCTGTATATCACCATACACTAAACTTTTAAAATGAGGCTTTGAAGCTTTGGAACAAACACAGATCATGTTTTCTATGGTAGAAATCCCAACAGTCTTCGCTGTTAATTTTTGTTGCTAATGCAGATTTTTGAAGTGCTGTTGAAAGTCTTTTTTGTATATCAGACATCAAAACAGTAATGTATATTATCTTTTCGCATTTTTGATCAAATACTTGATTATACAAAGAAAACTGAACAATCTATCAAGTGAACCTAATTTAGTAGTCATCTGTTTGACTACTTTATCAACATTTCAAATGTAGTTATTCTTCAGTAAAACAGACTTATCTTTTGAACACATCATATTACCATTCCTCCTGTTATAAAAATATGTTTAACATAGGTTATGCCGCAGCTTGCATAAACAAAATAACCAGAATAATAAAATTTCATGCTTTGGAGATTCACTTGCTAACGTGGCCCAGTGTCTCTCTGTGTGTGTATATCCTGGGGAAGTTAAATTCTGTAGTTTAAAATATTTGCACTTTAGAGAATGCGAAATTATTAAGCATTGAATATTTTTGCACACCATTAGCTGTATACATTCCCTTTGTTTCACACTCTAGTGTGAATGCAGCTGCGGAAATGGCCATTGCCACCCATGAAAATCTTCGTGATAAAATCACTGAAGTCACCTGACTAAATGAACAACTCATGTCCATCAAGGTTACTTCTGAAGAAACTATTGCGCATATGATATTGTGCTATGCCTTCCAAACTGGATGTCCTAATAATGGGAAGGTTGAATTTTGGAAGGTTGATGCTCACTTGCAATCATTACCCTCAAATGAACATATTATCCTTGGAGGTGACCTAAATGGCCATGTGGGGAAAGAACGACAAGGATATGAACACTGCCATTGTGGGCATGGACTTGGCATCCAAAATGATGATGGAATCAGAATACTGGACTGTGCAGAATCACATGACCTAGCTGAGACCAACACATATTTCATGAAATGATTTACACAGCTAGCATATACCAGTGGCAACCATACCACTGAAATTGATTACTGGATGGTGCAACAAGACCTGAAATTAGTCAAGAATACAAAGGTGATTCCTTATGACAATATAGCACCCCATCAGCTTCTAGTATTAGACATTTATTTGAACCAGATGAAGCAGATGAGAAAAATAACAGCACTAATATGACAAGCACTCCAATCACATGGTATTCCTGAAGAGTATGTTCGATGGGTACAAGTACTGTACTGTAAAGCCACCAATAAAGTTCAGTGTCCAGCAGGGATTTCACCACCATTCATTATAACTGTTGGCATTCATCAGGGCTCAGCACTTTCACCTCTGCTATTTATTCTTTGCATGGATACAGTAACAGCTGATTTACAAATGCCACATCCTTGGACACTGCTTTATGCAGATGATGTGGCTCTTGCTAATCAATCACGCACAGCTCTTCAAACAATCATTTGAGTGGAACAATAGATTATCTGATTATGGATTACAGCTAAATTTACAAAAAAAAAACAAATACCTTGAATGTGGCCCTCAAATAGATGGAACAATCCAAATTAATGGCCAGGACTTCAAGTAGACCACTCAATTTAAATATCTCAGATCCCTGGTCTCAGCAGATGGGGATACCCTACCAGATGCCCGATCTAGAGTTAATGCAGCATGGATGAAATGGCGGCAAACCACAGGAGCCCTGTGTGACAAAAGAATAACTGAACAGCTGAAGGCAAAAGTGTACACCAAAGTTATCCGCCCTGTGGCCCTTTATGGAACAGAATGTTGGCCAAAAACTCGGAAACATGAACAGACTCTTCATGTGATGGAAATGATGATGCTTTAGTGGATGCTCAGCCTGACTCTTTCCGATCGTGTTACAAATGAAGTCACACAGCAGAGGCTTGGAATTACATCAAATACAAAGAAAATGAGGGAAACACAGCTCCAGTGGTACGAGCACATTATGCACCTGGAGGACACTTCTGTTGCAAAAACAGCCCTAAACTTTGACCCTGGTGGCCACCTCCCACATGGAAGACCAAAGAAACAGTGAATAAACAACATTGCTGAAGACATGCGTGCTATCAACCTTACCCTGAAAATGCCCCAAATCGAGGTATTTGATGAAGAAAATGTCAGTACTAACCCCCTCAAGGGGAATACAGCCCAAGAAGAAGGAAATAAAGGAACATATGAACAAATGAAGCTGCCTTATAATGAAACAGATCATACATCTATTAAGGTTAGTACTGTCTAATCTGGCTGGCTCAAATCCCAGGCTGAGATCCCCCACATCACCTATTACCTGATCCTTTTTAAACTGAAGATGCCAGGGATTGCATCTAGAACATTTGTGCGTGCAAAGAAGACACTGTGACTTCAAGTTATGGCCTCTCCCTAGCTGTGGTTCTCTCCAGTACAACCCAATTTATACTAACAGGCAGTGCATTTTTAATGTCTGGAACAAGCCATGACAAAATATTATTTACAACCCCACCACCGTTCCTTAGATTCACAAATATAAAATAAAACAGTGAAATTACCAGAAAGACATCATGAAAACTAAATGGTAAAGGGATTGTTAATCCTTGAAGTGAAAAAAAAAACATTCTGCCATCTGAGCAAGTTTGGGCACACTGTGGAATGAAGTGGTTCCGAGTGGATTCAGGTGGTGGTGCCCACAACAAAAGCTGCATGCGCATCTAAAAATATAGCAAAATGATCTTGTTCATTGCTTTTCTGAGGGAAAAAGACCAAGTCGCTTTTTCTCCGGGGTGTGTTGGCACTTTTAAACACTAACTACAAATGGCATGCAATGGATTGTTGTGCCTCTGACCCCTGCGACTTTGAATTTTAGTTCCTTCTAGAAACATTTACAATAAAACATGTTGACAACCTGTCTTTTTACAATGCACAACTGGATTAGCAGCCTTTCCCACTCCCTCCTCACCCCCACCCCAACAGTCCTTCTCTGGCTTCATGTATTCCCCAGAAGTTAAAAATGAATCATCTAAGGTGCATAAACATCCCACGTAAACACCTTCAGGCAAATATCAGCCATGAAAAGTGCAGCCCAGAAGTCTTTAGAAGCTCAGAGGCTCAAGTGGGCCAGTGAGGAAACTGTACAACCAATAATAGTAGAATTCAGTACTCAGGCTGATTTATAAAGTTAGAAAAGTACTCTTTCACTGAACAAGAAACTGTACATTTGAATCTTAATTGCTTGATGCTCTGTGCAGCCCCTTTTGTTTATTTATTTTGTTTTGCTTTAGAAGAAGAAGGGCATGGATTTATACCTCTCCTTTCTCTCCTGGAAAGGTCATATTCACCAGAACTGAGGCTCCTGCCCAGGACAGAACACTAAAAATTACATCAGAAACATTTACTGTTTACTTTTGTTTTTGTGCATTTGTTTTTCCAATTTACTTTGTGCATTTGTTTTTCCAATTTTACTAGACTCCTTGCTTGCTTTTCCCTTGAAATGGAAAGTAATTACACTTCACTGATTTTACTTGATGGGCAATAGGCAAGAACAGGACAGCACAGTAACATTAACTTATAAAAAGAAAACATGAAGACACTGTGATTCTGGCAAAGCATGCTACCTGGCAGATGGTATTTCAGATCTTAGGCAGTAAATCCATTTTTGGATAGATATTTGTCTCACTGTCAAGGGAATATGCCCCTCTGTTTCTCAGAAATCACAGCCCTAGTACAAAGTGGTGCTAGAACAGACAGAATAAACCAGAAGGATCTTGTACGTTTCATTTGGGCTCTTTGGGCTGGAAAAGTGCTGCAATCCCAGTTTTCTCAGATCTTGTCTTCTTGAAGGGGGAAGGGCTAGGGTTACCAATCTCCAGGTGTGACTTGGCAATCTTCCACAATTACAACAACTGATCTCTAGACTACAGAGATTAGTTCCCCTGGAGAAAATGATTGCTTTTGAAGGTGGACCCTGTAATGTTATACCCCACTGAGGTCCCTCTCCTCCTTAAACTCTGCCCTCCCCAGGCTCCATCCCCAAATCTACCACACATTTTCCAACCTGGAGCTGGAAAGCCTAAAGGTAACTCAAGGGCTGCTGCAGGCTTCATGCATTCCCTGGAAGACTCAGGCCTATCATGTGCAAGTGGTCTGATCCGTGGTGAGACTATGTACCCTTTGGGATAATTTTCTATTGCATATTTTCCTCCTCCTGAACTCACAGTGAAGCAGATCTGATAATCTTTGTGGTTTTCGAAAGCTGCAGAAAGTGATTTTTCCCCCCTGCCAGCACAGGGAATGCAAAGCAGAGCAGCATCTGTTTGCCCTGCTGCAGGTCTTCCGATTCTCTCTGCCTTCCACACCCCCATAGGAGCAGTTCCACCCACTCCTCAGAAGGCATTTCCAAGGGATTTACTTACGAAAGAATTACAGTGATATTAGTATTCTATATTGATATAGCGTGTGTAATACAAAATTATAAAATTAGACACATGGCAATAGATCAGTGGTTCTCAACCTGGGGGTCGGGACCCCTTTGGGGGTCGAACGACCCTTTCACAGGGGTCACCTAAGACTCTCTGCATCTGTGTTCTCCATCTGTAAGATGGATAAATGTTAGGGTTGGGGGTCACCACAACATGAGGAACTGTATTAAAGGGTTGCGGCATTAGGAAGGTTGAGAACCACTGCTATAGATAGTAATATTGAGAAGCATAGGTTATACAGTGGAGTAGAAATGAAGGTCATCTTTGGCAAGCATGGCTTATATGGAAAGAGGGAGGAAAACTGCTCCTGCTTCTTTTACACAGGTATAATAGCTTCTATAGATATGAGGGGTCTGTCCTTATCATTATACTCATAATATTTAACAGTAGTTTGAATACTGAATGATCAGTTTGTCCACCTGCCAAGAGTTGCCTCAATACTTGATCAAGCAACAGAAATTGCTATTATTTTTTTTAGTGAAGGCAAAATCAGTATATAAGAAATGTTATACCCAGACTTTCTCCCCAATAAGGACTTAAAACTGAATTATTTTCCTGTCCTCATTTTATTCTTACAACAACTCTGTGAGGTAGTTTTGGTCAAAAAACAGCCAGCAACCTTCCAGGTCCCCAGCCCTTTTGAACCATTGGACGCCTTTGGAATTCTAGTAAAATTACAAAGACCCTGACCATAAAATGGTGCAACCATTTTATGAACCCACCACATTTCTGTCAGAATTCCAAAAATGCCCACCAGCTCAAAAAGGTTGGAGACTCTTTCCCCAAACAGATATCATAGGAATAGATACGTATTTTTTTCTTTTTATATCCATTTGCTTGTCTAATTTTGTGTGGATATTCTGACAGTCTTGTAACAAAATCACTCTGTTCCATATGTACCTATTTGAACTTCACTTGAACGATAGACAAGGAAGACTCTTACCTAAGTAAGCAGGTCAATACTATGTAACTATTATTTTTACACATAAAACAGCAGTACCAAAAAAGTTCTAATCATCTACATAATATATGAAAATGTAGAAAATTAAAGTCCTTAGCTCAAGAAATTACATGAAGTTTTAATTATACATTCTAAAAATATATCAAAGTATTTGTATTTATAATATACCGTTGAACATATACATGCATATTTGAGTATGTATTATACTAACTCAGTTGGCAGTATGCACACTGGCATGAACAAGCAAATGAGAAAAATGAGACTCTGTTCTGTTTTTATACAGACAGGATGGGAAGTAAACTTCTACAAACTGAAACATATAGGTACATACAAATTGAGAAAGAAGGAAAAAACACAAGTTTTCTCCTACAACATTGGTTTAGATATATTTCATAAACGCACCCTCATTTCTATGGTATTTTTCTCTTCCCACAAAACAATGAATGATTTTCTCTCCCCACAAAAAAATGATCAATCACATGGGGGGATGCAAAATTGACCAGGAACCACCCATTAGATCACATGGGGTATGCAAAATTGCCCCCACACCCCTCCTGTGGAGAGGTGGCCCCGCCCAGCACTCCCCCATCGACCGGCCAGGACTGTCGCCGCCCTCCCCCACTGGCTGGACAGGGCCGGGCTGCTCCTTCAGCTGGCAGAGGAGGGTGGCAGCGGTTCCAGGTAGCCTGGTGGGGCTGGGCCCAGGGACACGCAGCAGGCCCGTGGCAGGTTGCCTGGGACCGCTGTGCTCTCCTCTGCTGGCTGAAGAAGCAGCCAGGCTGGGAGCCTGCCGCGGGCCTGTTGGAGCTGACTGCAATAAATGGGGCATGGGGGGGGGCACTTGAGGAGGTGTTGCCCCGGCGCGATTTTCTCCCAGTATGCCTCTACTTGAGATCCCCCAATCATGTTGGTAATATGACTTCTGTTCTGGCACTTCTTCCTGTTGAGTTTAAAGAAGCAATTTTTAATTTTACATGCTGAAAGTCAATGGGCTGCACTTGAGACAAAAATTCCAACAAAATTAATGTCAGTTGAGGAAAGCATTAATTCATTTTCTCTGTAAATTGGTTATCTCGCCTTGACAACTTGCATTGTTCTACTGCATGATGCTGCAGGCAATCAACTTTTTAAAATGAGGGGAGAATGGAAGAGACTATTTTCACAGTGATGATATGCATAAGAAATAGCATAGCATGAACCGGGTATTTCAGAAGAATGCCAAAGCTGACTTTTTGGAACCAGTCCTAGAACAAGTGGATTTTATTGAGGTTTCAAATTGAGTGAACTTTTTTTTAAAAAATGTGCTATTTCATTGACTAAATTTAATATTAACTAAACAGAATTATAGGTGGAAGCTGAGGATTACTCCTGGCAAGCATATGATAGTTTCTCTTTCTTCAAAATAAATAAATCTTGCTTTTAAAAGGTAACAGGTGACAGTAGTACTATTTTCCCGATTAACAGTTGATTAACATTCTACATATATTGCCTACAGTCTCGTCAACTTTACCAGCTGCACATGCAGAAAGGATTTGTAACCCTTTTTACTAAATGACTTCAGTCATTGGGATATATGTCCTTCTCATTATATCCTCCAGTGCTAAAAATACCAGTGTTGGGAACTGAATGGTTCAACTACAGATTTCATCAAACAAAAGAACAGTGAAGGTTTAAGAGAATATGAAATGTTCTCTGAAGGAAATGGGTCAAGGGACTATTTTTACCTGAAATATTCTTAAATGGCACCAAGGAGATGGAATTCCCTCCCTGGAAAAATTCATTTGTTTCCTTCTATCCTTTTCTTCTTCAACCAGGTGATGACATTTTCTGTTTTGTCCAGGGTTCTTATCACTGACCATTCCTCATGTTCATATATTTAAGTGTCTTATTTTAACACACACACTGAATTAGGGGCCCTAACTGGGGTGGAAAGGTGGCTTTAAAATGCTTTTAAATGAATCAATCAATCCAGATTTTTCAATAAAAATAGCAAACAATGAGTCAGAACATCAATGAAACCAGACTTGTCAACCTTTAGGTGGGGCCTGGATATCTCTGGGAATTACAATACATTGTTTCCCTGGAGAAAATGGCTGATTTTTGGGGGGGAGGGGAAACTATATGTCATTATGCCCTGCTTAGGTCCTTCTACTCCCCAAGACATTCCCTCTACAGTTTGTATCCCTAAATCTTCCCAAGCAAGAGTTGGCAATCCTAAATGAAGCCTTGACAACAAGGTTTTTCACAGAGGACTGCAGGACAATGGGGCAATTTAGGAAAGCAACCTAAGATTTGAAAACTTGAGTATCAAAAACATATGAAAATGTGAAATTTTCTGTCCTCAGTTGCTAGACACAGTAGCTTTAACTGGGTGGAACACACTGAAATAGTAAAAATGATAAGAGACCTTTGCAAATTTGTAGGAAAAAATACATGCTTAGTATTTGAGATCTGGGTTTGGAGCTGGGTTTGGAGCTGGGTTTGGAGCCGGTACTTGTGAGTGCAAAGTTCCAGAAAGTGGATTCAAGAGGGAACCAGTGAACCATTCCCCCTCAATAAAATGAACTGTTCTTTTCTGTCCAAGTCACCCAAAGGCTGATAGTGAGCAGGGGGAATCTGCGGTGGGGAACAGATACTTCATACACACAATATTCACTTCTGAGATGTTCGGAAGAAGGGAGCATCAAAATTGAATATATAAATAATCAAGGAAACATTTCTGAGCTGGTCTGTTTAGAAGAACTCCCTTCTATTCAGTGGTCTTACTCTTCAGAAAGTGTGTTTAGAATGGCACTGTTTTTCTCACTGGTAATGATGTGCATTCTATGTTTAACACTGAGACCATTTTAAAAGGCTGTATTTTTATTTACTTCTTGAAAAACAGAACTCATCCTTCCTACTTCAGTTAAGTGCAGAGGTGTTCAGGCATCCTTTTAAAAAGGTACACAAAGCCCATGAGACAGTTCTCTCAGCCGCAGCAATGCCTCAGTGATTCCATCAACCTTTTCTTTCTTATCCTAAAATTGTGCATTCTGCTTCTGAAGTGCTGGAGCCTATGCCTTCCATGATTTTTGTTGGTGTTTGTTTTTGTTAAAAGCAATGTACAGGCAGTGAATGCTAAGTGTGGATAGAACAGTCTGCTACAGTACATGGAGCTGGTAATTTGAGGAGAGTACCAAGGGAAACTTCAGAATTCTTTTTAGCAATTTGCATGAGCTCCAATGAAAATCTGAAATGAGTGAAAATGTGGTAATTTAATGCAATAAGTTTCTACCGTAGTATTTCACTTAGGGAGAAAAAGCTGTTACAGACAAATACCTGTAAAATTATGCATTAAATTCACTAGTCATATTTTTGAGAAAGTTAATCATGACAACATGCCCCTGAACTTAATGAGACTTAAT
The DNA here is from genome assembly GCF_021028975.2 of Sphaerodactylus townsendi. Taxonomy (NCBI): domain Eukaryota; kingdom Metazoa; phylum Chordata; class Lepidosauria; order Squamata; family Sphaerodactylidae; genus Sphaerodactylus; species Sphaerodactylus townsendi. The sequence goes on from NC_059425.1 coordinate 143,764,986, forward strand.
TGTTTCAACAAACTCTGCTTTTAATATGTTCGGGAATAAATTTTTCTGGCTAGGATCAGTCTGTTACAACTTTAACCTTATCTTTAGAACTCGTTAACTGGAAGACAAGAGAAAACTCAGATGTGAAGAAATTACTTATACAGCTAATTTTACTGTTTGGAACAAGATTGCAAATTTCAATTCAAATATTATGCATATATATGCCAGACTTGGGCTACCGTCAGCTGATTTTACTACTTGAAATAAGAAATGTAGACTTCATAAAAGGAGAAGTTTATGAAGACTTCATTAAATGAGGAAAAGTATCCTGGAAAGTTGAACATAGCTAAAACATTTTTTAAACAGGTACTCTACTTCATCAGTGATGGACATGCAGGAGGGCTAAAGTTTTCTGGCAACAGATCCATAAGGAAATATCAAAGATTTTAAATATGATGGAAATACGATGGAGATGAGTTTGTAAGACTGGCTAAACTTATATTTCATGCAAGTCTGATATGGAATTCAAATTAGAGTGGAAATAATGAATTGATTATATTATATGAGATTATAAGAATGATAACATTGTTATGAATAGTTATAAATATAAATATCATGTTATAAATAGATAATTATATATAGGATTGATGGAAGCTGATGAAAATAACTGGAAGCTGAGTTTAATGTTAGCTTTTTATTGATGTTTTTCTTATTAGTAATGTTGAATAGCAGTATCGTCATGTAATATATGTTACATAATTCATATTGCAATTGTATGAAAAACTTATTCTGTTAATAAAGGACTGATTTGGGGGGGGGAGGAAATGAAAACATTTTTGATGTAATAAGCACATGGAAAGAACAGGAATATGCATTTCCCCCCATTTATTATTACTTTTAAAATCAGTCTGTAGTAGAAGAACTATATGTTCCTGTTTGGGAATAAACTGTTTTAGTTAGAATCAGCCTGTTAACTCTTTCATGACTGAAGAGCTGAAACTTGCATCCACCAACACTTTTCAATAAAAATTCTTAGCACTTATACAGATACTTTTGAATAAGAAGGTGCCATGCATTACATCAGATAATTATTCCACCTAGTTCAATACTTTGTCCACCTAGTTGTCCACCTAGAATTTGTCCACCGTGTTCAACAAGTGGCAGAAGCTCTCTGGAGTCTTGGCCAGAGGAAACTCTTCATATCACTGCTACCTGAGATCCTTTAATTAGAAGTACTGGAGCCTGAACTTTGTATCTCCTACATGCCAAGCTTGTGCTCTACCATTTCAGGGATCTACAACCTGCAGTTCTCCAGATGTTCATGGACTACAATTCCCATCAGCCCCTGCTGGCTGGAGAGCCACAGGTTGCAGACCTCTGCACGATATTTCAGATAGTTCAGAACATGTCAAATAAGTTATCTGGTTGCAACCTTGCAACAACCTTGTAACACAGGTATTATCCATATATTATATGAGGCAGTTAAGAGGAAGCAACAGAGATTTGCTTAAGGCCTCAATGATTTCAGGGCAGAGAAATGATTCCAACTATAGACTTTCCTCATTCATAGTTCACAATCATATAAACATAAAAAAAATGCAAAAGCATGGCACTGTTTCCTCCTTAAGCAATTAACCATACTGTGTTGACTATACTTTGAAAGAATACCTTCATTTATATAATAATGTATCTATTAATCTCTAATTTAATAAACACACATTTATTTTTTTCAAGAAAATGTTGTGATGTAGGAAAATCTGCTGTGAAGATATCTTTTCTCAACATAATTTTCTCAATGGCCCCTTCCGCACAAGCAAAATAATGCATTTTCAAACCACTTTCACAACTGTTTGCAAGTGGATTTTGCCATTCCGCACAGCTTCAAAGAGCACTGAAAGCAGTTTGAAAGTGCATTATTCGGCATGTGCAGAATGAGCCAATGTAATTTTACAGACAAGTAAAGCAAGTTTAAGAATTTCAAGATATACAAAATAGCTCTCAAAATAGCTAGTTCTCAAGGAAATACAAACACACAAAACTTGCAAGCCGGTGTAATCAATGCTACTTTGCCATTTCTGTCTCTCTAAAACAACAAACCAACTATCTGAACCAAACAGTTGTAGAACTAACTGAGTCAAATCAAGCTGATAAGACAAAACATGACTATTACATTCAGCAAATCATCCCACATTACCATCATTGTAACCCAGTAGGAAGGAAAAAATACTTTTATATTATTAAAAACACAACCCTTTCTTTTTAACTGTTCAAGATTTTATGATGCAAATATGTCTTTGATCTTTTGCTGTTGAGTTTTCTGTGACTGAATACAAACATATGTAGATCTCTAAACATTAATCTCAATACTATAAATACTACGAAGTCCCTCACAACACGGTAGAAGAGAAGAGTGAATAAATGTTTAAAGTGAATTTACAAAGCCTTCTGTATAGTTACCACAATATGGATGACAAATTAATTTTTCAAAGCACTGAGGACAGTGTGACTAATCCATTTTTGTTTTCAATGTGCACAGTCTTTCTGTTTGTTTGTTTGTTTGTTTGTTTCTTCCTCTTATCTTTTGTACAAGAGGTTCAATAGATTTTTAGGATGCTTAAAAACAGTATAAGAACCTGGGACAAAGTTTTTAAAAATGTAAATCAGGGACAATGGTGACCACTGCATGATATTGAGATACGCACTGGTTTTCAAAACAACTGAAGATATGATAGGATAAAGCACAGTTGTTCTCACACTTCAGCAACCCAAGAATCCCCATTTTCATTAAAAAAATCTTTGCACCTCAAACCTCCCCCCTCATTCCCCACTGGTACCTCCTTTATAGGCATTCTTCACTCAAAATGTACATCAAACTGTGCATGAACCCTAGAGACCTTCGTCTCTTCATGCCCTCAAAATGTCAGCTACATTTTTAAAGCAAATAAATAAAATGGTTGTTCTGTTACTTGTATAGATATAAGGGGGCTTTGCGCCTTTCTTATCAAAGGATTATCCCCTCCCCTCAAATTCCCTCCTGATCCCAGTTTGGGAAACACTATAATAGTGGCATTGGGTTGTACTGTATCAAAAAAGCACCCACACAGGGTTTGAAGGAATCCATTTTGAATAAGTCTTAAGAGTTAAGAGTGAAAAATGCACCTAATAGTACACTTGATGCAATGTACACATGTAAGGCATTAAAGAACAGAAGCAAGTATACAGGAAAACAAACATTTTAACTCCTTTCTGAAATTCTACCTTCCTGTTGATAAGCTGAGAAATTTTTTAAGTTGCTAGGTTAGAATGCATCTACATAACATGTTGTCTACTTCAATAATATGACGGAAGGAAGACTGGAAACAGAAAAGAAATTTAAAAATAATAAATGAAGCCTCCTTTTTCAAATGGCATCCTAATAAAGGAATGAAATGAAAGCATGAAAGGCTCTTTCTTCCAGCAAACGGAGATCACTGAAAAATTATAATTGTACTAATATCACTTACTTGGAATTTTCAAAATTATATGGAACTCAAGGTATGCTTGATTAACTTCCATATTCACAACATGTTATTTGTAAAATATCCATGATCATGGCAGTCCAACCTTATCCAGAGTGACTGTAGTCTAAATCCACCAGGATCAATGAGTTTAGGCTGGAGTCACTCCACGTAGAATGACACTATGACAACCCAATCCAGAGCCTGTGGCGTGGGTCACAGTGTCACTTCAGCACTGCTCCATCACCTCCAGGAGGGCATTCTCGGCAGCACAGGGAAGCTAAAAACAAAAAAACACCTCCCTGCTGCTGAGAAGTTCTCCATTAGGCATTATAGGCTTATGCCCAATGATAGCATAAACCGAGACCACCAGCATTGGCATTCCAGCAGCCAAAAGCCAGAAGAAAGCCGACTAATGTTGGCTCCATTCTCTGGCTCACCCTCAACCACACCGGCACAGCTTTTTGCGCAGGTGGGTCTAGGCAAGAGCAATGCTTCCAGGTCAGCCTGACCACCATGGAAAGTGACACACACACACCGCCAGAGAATTTGCTCCTGCCAATGCAGAGTTGAACCAGCTCCAGAGGTGGATTTGTCCCCCTCTCTGGATGGGGCTGTCCATCTCTTACATTTGTTTAGAAAACAAATCACTCAGCAAAAGTCATATTGATTGTATCAATACTTTTTTGATGCATGAGCTGTCCATGAAACTTGTGAGCAAAGTGCAGACATTAGAGCAAAGTGGAGACCTAAGATCAAATCCCCACTCTACCACTGAGGTAACCTTGAGTAAATCACTATATCTCAATCCAAGCTACATCAGGACATTGTTGTGAAGGTAACATGAAGAGTGGAGAACCTGACATCCTTAGGGATAAAAGTGTAATAGAGGATTTGTGTGCTCTGGGAAACTCCTACCACATCTAGCACAAATGTTTCTCGTGTTTTATGAGAACAATAAGTCATCAGCAGAAATTTCAAAAACAGCAGGAATCCAATATTGCTTTCATTAAAAAGAACACTGAAAGATCTTATATACTTTCATATTTACAAATTACAACAAGGTGTGGATCAATGTGTCCAGATCAAAACTAGACCTTATATGCTTCATTATAGTAGCCTAGCATTCTGCAGAATCTATACAGGGTGGGGAAAAAAACAATGGAAAGAAAAAGCTAAAGGAAAAAGGACATCTACTGTGTTTCTTTCAAATGTCTGTACTGAGACTGTGAAGTTATAAATAATTAATCAAGCAACATATGGTGCTGCATCAATACCAGTCCTGCAATCATTTCTAAAAAAAGATTTTGATACTAATCTAGATCTGCACAGTTATAAAACAAAAGACCAAATGCAAGTAAGAGCCAAGTTTCTTCAGTCTCAAATCTAGTCAGGATTTTGGAAAAAAAAAAAGATGTGTTCTCTGAACATCCTACAAATGAAAGCAAATGAATCTTGACAGCAAAAGGATGGCGAGCACCACATTAAGTTCCAAAGATGTCAACCGTGAGGCAGCAAATGCTAAGACTGTGTGGTAGCTGCTGCCAAAGAAACAGTTTTAAAATTTCCCATAGCCAATCAAATCTCTGCCAAGCAAGGCTTCTGATTGGCCAAAGACCCACACACTTTCAAAAAACACTTGGTGAGCATTGGGTACCATCAAACTCATTGGTACCATGTTGGGAACCCTTATCCTAGTCTGCAACCCTAATCATTATATTATATTGGCTTCTTTCGAATTGAAAAGTGGGACAGAAATCAGCTTTTTAGATGTGATGACAAAGGTGCCAGTGACCAATTTTGAAAGCTGTCAAAGATCAGTGTGCTCAACAAAGTATTCCAGCGGCTTCTCAGTGTATGTACAAAATGCATTCTCCCTTCATAAGTGTACTTTTCAATGTAATTACCCTTGTTCCCCCTTTATCAGCATGAAAAATCTACACCTATGAGATGTGTGGCTGGCAAATCCCAATGGATTATTTTGCCCCTGTGGAAAAGTCTCCTAGCCAACACAGAACCTTAACAGTCAGCTACAACAGCAAGCAATGTCAGATTTTGCTGGAAATCTCATTTCAAGAATTTCAGAAGGACGGAGCCTGTTGCGAAATGTTCTAATTAGCTAGATGCAGGCCTATCCCAGATGTTATAGATTGTCATTGAAGGGGGGAAAACAGGAAGAGCTTGCTAAATATTAAAAATGTTATTCTAGTACATTTATTTTTAAGCCTCAGCAGCATATAGCAAGGAGATTTAAAAAAATGTTGAGGCTTGCTACTCCTTTCCTTTTTGTATGTTTCTAGCAGAAGCTCTGCTTGTCACAGACTGCAAATCACTGTAGTCAGCCTATGTAACAGCAAGGTCTTATTTCACTTGACTTCCATTTGAACAGTCCTCTCACAAATGTATTTTCTAGCCTCCTGCGTTTGATTATGGTGCTGAACAGACATTTAACTTTTATCAATCATGCTGGATGGCAATCTGCAGTATTTTCTTATTTGATCTCCAACAGGTCTCAATGATGACCTCTTCCTTTACTGTGGAGACAAATCAAAGATCTGGCCACTGATGCTTCCAAAGGCCTCTTATTAAGTGAGCTATAAATACTGAACAATGTACTTGCACTTCATCTGCACTGCAGAAGAAATAACCAGAAAAAAGATTTAGATCATGTCAATAGAGTGACTAAGCTTACTTACAATAAACCATGGCAGCTTTCAGTATGTAGGGTCAAGTGAAGTTTGAGAAGTGGATACTTCCTTTAAATACAAGAAATATTGGTTATATTTTGTGTCAAAAGTGAATACAAAATCAGTGTACCAAGAGATTTGCGTCTAATGCTGTATCCTCTTCAATTTAGAAAAAAATAACATGTGAGAAGGAAGCAAATTGAGAACATTTTTCCTCACTTTCCCAAAATACAAGAATTTAGGGAATTCTCATAAAATATTTAGAACACATTGCCACAGGATCCAGCAATGACCATTCTTTAGAATGCTTTAAAATGGGGATAAGAGAAAGTCATAAATGATAAATCCATTAATGTCTGTTAGTCATGATAGATAAGTAGAACATTCCTGTTCAGAGGCTGCGTATCTCTGAATACTAGCTCTTGGTGTAAATCATCATATCATTTTTTTCTGATCCAGAGGGGAACTTCTTATGTTCTCGTGTTTTAAGATGGTAACATGTGAATTAGATTCAAATCAGACCATTCAGGGCTTGCATGAATAGATGTAGCTCCCCACACATGTCATATATTTATTTGTAAATCTATGTACTGGAGATAGGATTGCCCAGGCATCTATAGTTGGTTTCTCGGTTTGTTAAAATGTGTCAGAAGTTGCCTAGAAATAATATGTGTGAGGGAATTTGCCAATCTACTCCACTTCTTCTGTTCCCTTTCAAGAGCCCATCACTAACACGTATGGCTAACCTTAAATTACCAGAGTTATTCCAGAATCTAAAGCTAACATGCACATGCTAACTATGAATAGTAATGGAAAGGGGTGGACTGCCTTTGGGGAGGAGGATAATAAATTTCAATTGATCCTGACATTCAAACAATGTCAGCAGTCAGGAAGAAATAAGCAAAGCATTTTGTTTTTCTCCAGACACTTCAAGCCAGGCCACCTTGGTCTTTAAATAGTAGGTTACATAGGGATGCTAGCCCTTGCCCCATTCCATCTTTGGCACCTTTTGGCTTAGTAAGCCACACACCCCTATCCATAAAAAATCTGCTGCCACTGAGAGGATGTAACATACAGTACTAGGATCCAGTTTTGACCCATTACAGCAATGCACAGGCCTATCTTTGACTACAGGGCAAAATGCAGTTTGGGGTATCCGTATACAGAATATATAAATGGTACAGGGGAGAAAGACTGAAATACTGTCCAAGCTTTTGCATGCAGTTGCTTTTAACGGTTTTCTTTAAAAAAAACCCTGCTGGTGCTCTGATCACAGTTCATCCAAATACAAACAACTGGTTGTGGTGGGTTTTCCGGGCTGTTGAATCCTGCCATGAAAGCCTTCGACCAGCTGAATCTGGCCATGAAAGCCTTCGACAATACAAAAAACAAACAAATCAACAAAAACAATTAACATGCAACCTTAAAAAAAACAAAGTGTATCATAAACTATATAAAACAGATCAGTGACAGCTAAACATAACAGTTTCCAGACTAAAATAGCATTTAAAAATCAACCCATTAATTAAAAGCCTAGGTGAACAGAAACATTTTGGCCTGAAGCACAGAAGAAAGCGACAGTAGGTGCCAGGCAAGCCTCAAAGGGAAGAGTTTTCCCTAAGTAAGGAGTCAGTTCTCATCTCATCTACTTCAGTTCTCACTAAGGACCTGAATCGTCTATCCTGATCTTACAAGTCTACACTACATCACAGGTTGTATGAGCCATAACAGGACAGTTGCACCCATGATCTAGTACCTGACAAGGAATGAAATCTGTACAACTATAATACTGGTACCAATTACCCTTCTCTGTGGATACCTTTTATATATAGGTCAGAACTATGCAGGGTTAAGTTGTTTGGAGATAAGATTCACACAATGCTTAATTGCTTGAAAAAAGGAAAACTGGAACTCAAGTGTGCCCTGAGGCAACACCATCTAATCTAGTCTTTTCACTAATCCCTGATGTGTCAGGATTCTCTCTTCTTCCTCAGTAATTGTATGAATCTCTATAAATTTATTAGGCACATTAACTGTTACTTCATTTATTCCTGACTTTTAAACAGATACCAGGGACAAAACACTGATGAACCTAGGTCAAGATTAAACAGCGATTTACCAATATTTTCGAGAACCGGAAAGAGTCCACTACACATTAAAACAGTTGTTTTATCTGCAACAAACATTCAAATGGGGTGAGAGGTATTCAAGATTGAAACAAATGTTAAAATAACAGAATTGCAATAACATACAAAGAAGCCGATTTATGATGTACAATATGAACCCTTGTGCGCTCTTCAACTGCTGCCAACACATCACTGGCAACATTGCATTCAATCTCCCTATTGCCATTAATTATATTCTCTAATTTTTGCAAAGTCAGAACAATAAGCTTGACCACCTAGAGATAGAAACTTTAAGTAATAGTTTTGGAGATGTGGTAATAGATCACAGAAAAAGCAATGTCTTCTATTTTGTATTCTCCCCATTCACAGGGAAACTGAGCTCTTCGGGGGAGGGCGGCCTAAAAATCCAAAGTATTAAACAAACAAACAAACAAACAAACAAACAAACAAACAAACAAACAAACAAACAAACAAACAAACAAACAAACAAACAAATAAAAGCATGTGAAAGGGGGGCATCCATATCTTCAAATGATTTTTTAAAATAATCATTTCATCCATTTACTGTCTTGTATTTAGAATATCCCTAGCGCAAGTCATATATACTGCCTTGGTGGTAATTTGTAATCTATGAATAGGTAAGTAGGTAATGTAATAGGTCAGTGATGGTGAACCTTTTTGAGATGGAGTGCCAAATTGCAACCCAAAACCCACTTATTTATCGCAAAGTGCCAACACGGCAATTTAACCTGAATACTGAGGTTTTAGTTTAGAAAAAACAGTTGGCTCTGAGGCATGCATAACTCGGGAGTAAGCTTGGTGGTAGTCAGTGGCATTGCTTTGAAACAACCGTGCAACTCTTCAAACGGGTGAATCACGACCCTAGGAGGGTTTACTCAGAAGCAAGCCCCATTGCCAGCAACCGAGCTTACTCCCAGATAAAAGATCGCGCTTTAGTTCTTCGCGTGAAAATCAGTGGGGTTTAACAGCACTTAACAGGGTTACCTACACTGCTTCCCCAAAACTAGGTCTTAGGTTTAATGCTAATAATCGAGTCCAACAGCCTAGATGTGTGGGGGGGGGGATTTCCCCCCACATTACAAACTCTGTTTGGGTGTGCCCACAGAGAGGGCTCTGAGTGCCACCTCTGGCACCCGTGCCATAGGTTCGCCACCACTGTAACAGGTCATGTCCTGGTTAACACAGTTCCTTGAAGTTTCCCTCCCAAATGATAGTGAAAATTTCATACAATTACTCTTCTTTTGTTTGAACATGTATGAAATGTAGTAAATTGAATCAGATCATTGCTCCACACTAGGATTACCAACTTCCAGATGGGATCTGGATTTCTCCAGGAACTATAACTGATCTCCAGACTTCAGAGAGAATTTGCTCTGGAGGAAACTGCAACTTTGAAGAGTCTCTGTGGCATCACATCACATCACATCCTTACTGAGCTTCTCTCCTTCCCAAACCCTCCCCTTCTCTCACTTACCCCAAATTTCCAAGCCAAATCAAAGCTGTCAAGAGTCACCACAAGTCCCCAGACATTCCTCTGGAGTTCCACTCACACATTTAAAGAAACACAGAATTAAGGAGAAAAAAGGCAGAGGAAAAGTATACAAACTGACAAAAGTGAAGCCTCACTGAACTGAGGAATTTATTTCCCCTTCATTATGCCCTATCAGTTGGAGATGGGGAGAAACACTGGGGGAAGAGAGAAGAAACTCACCAGGGAGCAGAGCAGGGGGGAAAAATATCTAGGAATATGAAACCATCTCACTTTAACTTTCAATTAATTAGAAAAATACAAAGGGGAGTCTTCCTGAAGGAGAACAGTGAGTAATGCAAACAGTTAGTCATGCAAATGGTTAAAGAAAGCAGTTTTGTATTCCTATACAGAGTTGGCCAACAGGAATTAGGCAAGTTTCTCTCATTCTGTTACACAAAACTAATATTAGTCATGTAGATCTTTCAGGCTTCTAATTTGTTCTGAGGAGCAATTATATGGAAGAGAGGAGAATTTTATAAGCTGCTTTGGGCCCCTAGTGAGAAACAGGTAAGCTAAAAATGAGGTTAAGTAAAATTTAAAAAATCTGAGCCCCAGGAATTTTGCACCCCTAGTCTTAACTAGGGGTGCATCTTTTTGCTAACAGTGGCTCTCAAATATCAAGCACATAAAGTTATCTACTACCCAAGATCCTTTAAATGGAGACATCAGAAATGGAATCAGGGAAGTTCTGCATGCAAAACATATGCTTTAGTTTCTGAGCCATAGTGCTTCCTTTGTTAATATTGCTTTCTGATGCTTAGTAGTAGGATCATGCAGTTATATGGCCCACATCAGGGATCCACAATATGGTGCCCAGCTTTTCTGGTGCCTACCAAGTGTTTTTAGAAAGTAGACGGGGGCACATAAAACTTTTGCCCAGGGGCATTGGAAATTTGATTGGCTGTGCAATTTTTTTTAAAAAAAACATTGCTTTGTAAGCAGCTGCCACTACAGCACCAGGATCTTCACTATGTGACTGAAGGCAAGCTGCATCCAGCACTATAGTTCAGAACTCCCATGGTGACTACAGACTTTAAAAGCTTGTGGCAGTCAAGGAGCTACAAGGGGACGGGGGTTGCACCGTGCACATGCCTGGGGGTGCGGAAAATCGCCTTTCCCCTGCAGCGCCCCCCACCCCCTTTCCACACTTACCTTAGTTCCTTTCCTTTTTCAGAACTTTTTCAGGCTGTAAAAGGCCTGTTCGCAGTAAAAACAGCCTGAGGAACTACAGTTCCCAGGAGACCGTGGGGCTCACAAGGTCTTCTGGGAAGTATAGTTCCCATCAGGCCGTTTTTACTGAGAACAGGCCTTTTACAACCTGAAAAAGTTCTGAAAAAGGAAAGGAACTAAGGTAAGTGGGGAGTGGGAGGGTGGGATCCGCGGGGAGGGCATGGGGAGGCGGAAAATATAGAATGTGCACCGGGCGCAGTTTGGCCCAGCTACACCTCTGGCTTGTGGACCCCTGGCCTATGTTCTCTGGCTTGTGGACCCCTGGCCTATGTTCTCTGTTCACATAATATTCATACTTAGAGATGGTACCTGCTATTCCCATCTGTCTATGGAATATACTTCTCCTTCTGGATCATCTTAAACTCCACTCCCCCAGTATCATATTAGATACACCTCCCTTCTCAACTCCCCTTTCTCCCCAGTTCCCAAACTTGAAAGTGGCTTATTTAATCATTGAAAAAATTGTCACAGAGAGAAAAAACTGAAAGACAACTTCTGCAGAAGGGGAACGTGTGTGGATCACCTGAAGAGCCTAAATAAAAGAAATATCTTTTACAAATGTTTGTATTTGCAATAAACAAGATCCAGATCCATGATTACTTTTCATGATGTCACACAATTGGGTTATGTCATCATTAAACATGAATGTCAGATCATCTTGAATTATGCACTCTGTTTTAAACCCGTTTTAGTGGCTTCTGTATTGATTCTCTAGAAAGGTTCATAGTCATGTATCATCTGACTGATTTTGTTTGCACATATGAAGTAATTAGATTAATTTATTTGTGACAGTTCTGATGCCCTGGCCTGAACAGCCCTGGCTAGTCCACTCTCATAAAATCTCATAAGTTAAGCAGAGTTTGCCCTGGGCAGTATTTAGATGGGAGATCACCAAGAGTGGCTGATTCTCATAAAGTGTGCTTATGTCTTCAAAAACAGCTGACCAGATTTTTTTTAAAAGGAAAATCTATATATTCCAGGAAGGAAGAACAGGGTTGAACCATGTACCTTTTGAGCTAAAAAGAAGCATGGGCATGATGTCTGCAGAGGAAACGTTCCAGGCAACTTTAGCAAACGACCAGTGCAATGGAGGTTTCAAGAAGCAGAAAATGGCTGATGGGAGAAAACTAAAGGAAGAGCTTTTTTGATTGGGTAGAAAAAATAAGTCATCTCCTGAGTTCTGCACAGCAAGCAGGAGATGACTTTCAACTGATTTGGCAAAAAAGAATTGCTAGTTTAGCATTTTCACAAAAACCCAGGTTGAGCAAAAATAAAACATCCTGAAGGCATCGTGGGGGAAAAGCTGTGCAGATACACTCCCCAATCTCTTCAGATCTTTCATGTGTGCTGTGCAGAAAAGGCCATAGACTAAGGCCACTACACAGAGGCAGGCAATGATAGACCACTTCCAAATGTCTGTTGCCTTGAAAACCCATTGAGGATCCTCTGTAGGTCAGCTGTGATTTCACACTACAAAAACAGAGAGTTTAATCAACAGTCTGTTGTGTTGTGCAGTAGTGACTAATAGTGCAAGTACTCCAATCTAAGACCATTGAAATGAATGGGCTTAGATCCATTAGGTAACTTCCCTTCAGCATTGTACTGAAAACCTTGGCCAGAAAGATTTACATGTAATGAATTAATGGGATGGATCCAGCAGATGACTTCAGATGGTGATGATATTTATCTATTCCCCCTCCCATCGCAGATCTCTGATGTTCCCTTCATGAAGTTCTGAGGAGTTCCCTGTCTGCCAGGCATTTGGAGGAATGTGAGGGCGGAGGTAAAAAATAATAATAATCATGATCCACTGACAGAAAAGATTTCCATCAGCAGAAACTTCTAGTGGATACAAGCAGACATGTTCATGGAACAGCCTGATTAGGCCTATAACATTTTAAAAAATAAATTATTTTTCACAGTTACAGCACATACATCTTATGAAACTTTTCACAATATTTCTATGCATGGATCTTTAGTTACTTTGTAGATGTTTCTCAACTCTGAACATCAAACATTTCTCCGATACAATGATGCTGTATTGAGTTCAAAGATCAAAAGAAAAGAAGCTTGGTTTTGAAACTTTTTTAATTTTAATTTTTAAATCCCAGCTTTTATCATTTTAATGTGTGACTACAGCCTCAAAATATTACAGAATAAGGCAAGGTCAATAAAATAAGTGATCACAAAACTAAACTGAAAAGAGCTAGTATCTCACCATGTACAATTTTTATTTCATGTCAGATTTGAAATGCAAAGGACGAATTTGCACATGTGATGTAGAATGACGCATGTAGCCAAATTTTGCTTGCCATTTTCTCTGCCAAGTCCCTATAATTCAGCTAAACAGAGTTTCTCATGCATTTCTTAAGATATGGGCTCCAATATAAAAAAAGCGAAGACCAATGTTCCATCACACACAGCCCAATTTAGAAGGTGAGGGGACTCTGTGGTGGTTGGGGACCATGTGAGGGAGGTGGCACCATGCTGCCCAGATAAAGAATATTGAATAAAATGACTTATGCCATGTATTTTTGTGACTTAAGTCAGAGGGGCTGCACTGGTGGTGTTCAGGGGCAAAAAGCCTGGCAGAAGCTGATTTCTGTTGGCTCCACCCCAGGGAATGCCCCTATGCAGTGGTATAGGAGGTTAAGAGCTCGTGTATCTAATCTGGAGGAACCGGGTTTGATTCCCTGAAGCCTCTGGCTGCTTTTGAGCTGTGGGGAGGCTTGGCCCTTGGGGAATTCAGATTAGCCTGTACACTCCCACACACGCCAGCTGGATGACCTTGGGCTAGTCACAGCTGCTCGGAGCTCTCTCAGCCCCACCTACCTCACAGGGTGTTTGTTGTGAGGAGGGAAGGGCAAGGAGATTGTAAGCCCCTTTGAGTCTCCTGCAGGAGAGAAAGTGGGGATATAAATCCAAACTCCTCCTCCTCCTCCTCCTCCTCCTCCTCCTCCTCCTCTTCTTCTTCTTCTTCTTCTTCTTCTTCTTCTTCTTCTTCTTCTTCTTCTTCTTCTTCTTCTTCTTCTTCTAACCTGCCCCCAAGCATGCCGGCATCTTCCTTTACATCAATGCAGTTCTGGGAGCAAAAGCTTTGTCTAGTTCGGGTGGTGTGGAACTCCACAGTCCCACCTGCCTCCCTAATTTCCATCCCTGTACACTATTCCTGCCCACCACAGACTAAGTTTTTAAAGTTTTTTTTCTTACTGCACAGAAAATTCAAGTTGGTCCATTGAGGGCAGGTCAACCCATTGTTTCTCAATGGGAGGTGGATGGGTCTTCAGAGCTGCTAAGATTCTTGTATTTGTGTCTGCGTAGCTAAGGAGATAGCACTTCAAAAAAAAAAGGAAAACTATATATTGCCAGAATCAGCAGGACTTAGAACATCTTATTTAGGACAGAGCAGGAATGAGGACATCTTATTTAGGCTGTGCGGAACGAACCACTGACAGCTGATCAACATTATGTTGGGATGTGTTTCTCACCACTGCTTGCAGCATTCTGTTGAAGTCTATGATTGTAGTTGAGAACATATGATATGAACATGGTAGGATACTCCCCCAATCCCCATAGCATGGGAGCATTTATGAGGGTTGCACCTCTGCAGACGGTAGCCTGAGGAGAAAAAAACAAACCTAAAGGCTTTTCTCATGACCCCCATTTATGTCTGGACAAAGCAGAAGAAACTGAAACCTCAAAGATCTCACAATCCAAAGAGTGGGATGAGTGTATCCCTATGACTGAAGGAGTTCTAGGGCTATATAGGGGTCCTATTAGAGAACTCTCACCTAAGGGAGGAGAGCATATCTGGTTCTGAGGCAAGAAAGGTTAACAAGATTTTCAAGATCCTTGCTGACTTGTGAATGTGGATTCATCTCGATATTGAGGTGATGAACTAGGTAACTCTCTTTTACAGCGTCAAGGTAATGATACGTGGATCCTAATGGGCAACAATCACTTCGGAAGCAATGGAGTCTGTCATCAACAATGCAATGAAGATTGCTGTCCTCAAGGGGAATGTGTCTTTTGACACTGAGGGTTTGTCGGCAAGGGGAAGTAATCTGTGAATGTTGATGTTCAGTATCAAGGGCATGGAAGATGGCATCTTCAAGATGGGGTTGAAGGCATATGGGGTTGAAGGCCTTTTTCTTTGCTTTCTTAGAAGGGAGCTCACATGCTACTCTAAGAGCCAGTGAAGCCTTTTTGGCTGACATGGCAGCTGGGTTAGATACAATAGATGAGTTTTATCTCAATGTTTCTTGGCTGGCTTTTGTGCCTCTGATTGACAGTCTGTAGTCTTCAAGGCATTTTCCCACAAAGCCAACTTTAAAAGTGCAGTGCTCTTGTTCTGAGCTTTTGGAACCAGTGATTTATAGGCACTACACACTCCCAAGTTAGGTGCCCTCACCAAGCAAAACAGACATGAGCCAAGATGGTTCTTCTGTGCCATCTTTGTGTAAATTTGGTATTTTTTTAAACAAAGCCATGTTTACCAGACACATGCCAAAAACTCTAATGCCTGAGATTAAAATTCAGGAAAGCTCTGGAAGATGCTCCTCTCCTCATGGCAGCAAAGAGAGAACTGAGGAATAAGCACTCTCCACACCTCATCACATGTACCTTTGGGCAGGAACTGTCAGTGTGAGACAGAGGTGAGCACTTCTTGTTCAATTAATCTTCTAGAAAGCTTTGGAAAGTCCTTCTCCATGTAGGTCTGAACAGAGACCACAATGATGAACTGTAAGTACTACCTAGTTAGTAACTTTTCCCATGTCCCTTTGTTTTATTAGTCTGCATGCTAGAACTATGCCGTATTCCTGAGTTTGTTTTAGTCGAGAAGCATTGCCTAGATTCCTCATTCACATTCTAGACTGCTTGCCAATACTGAGTCAACCCCTGTACATTTGGCTGACAGCTGAACAGCAGAGTGGAGTTCCTAGCACATATCAGCAGGTGGCAATGGCCAATTTGAAGGAGCACTCCAAAGTCTCTCTGAATGAAAACTGCAGGGAGAAAAAGATAATTTTCTAACCCAGCTTTCTTGCAGAGCAGTATCAGTGAAATGATCTCACTGGGGAGAGAACTTTTACAATCAGTTTCACAATCCCCTCAGTCTTTCTTCCCCTCTCTCAGTCTAAACTCACAAAGTTTCTGATCCAGTTAGATGCCACAATTGAGGATATATTCTAATAATTATCAAAAGCTCCAATTACTCCTTTTCTTTCTTTTCTTTCTTTGCATTAGCCATCCTATGAATGTGGATTTACCAGCACAGGGAAGTTGCTGAGATAAAAGTGACTGCGAGGAGGGATTGGGGGGGAAGGGGTTAAGCAATTCCACACATGTAGCCCTTGTGAGTTTCAAATCCCTCTGTTTCTTGAAATAGCCTACAAAAGCTGACCAACGTTAAGTGTTTCTCTGTCTCTAACCCTTTCACCAGCTCATCAGTATTGGTAGTGCATCTTCAGCTGTTAGGTGATTCTGGGTTTTGCTTCAATGGGAGGTTGTTTCATTCACTCAGGGCCAAATTTCAAGGAGCTGGCTTTTACTTTGCTCGGCAAGTATTCTGTTTCAAATCAGCCTCCTAGACTATTCACCTTTCCTGATATATCAGCTTCACAGAAGGCAACTGCAATTCACATGCTTACAATTCGTGCCACTGAATGCAGAATTATTGTTTTAAATGGGGCGTGGGTGAAGATGCCATATTATTTATTTTTATCCAGTGCAAAAAATATATTTTCCATATTTAAAAAATACAGCATAATTGACACAACAAATACTTTCGATTATATTACAGTCTTAAATAGGAATGCCCCAATACTGAGCAATACTTAAGAGCCATTCAAATCAATGGAAGAAGGATATAAGTACAACTAACTTTTCCTGGATTGAGGCCAGGGTTAATCATTGTTCTTTAAAATAAAACCTCTGTCTGATTTCTAAGATCCAACACTTGCCAGCAAATCAGAACATTCTTACATGAAAAAAATTAATTTCAGACAAAGGTGAAAATACAGTCTGAAATAGAGAGATTTAACTTCTTAACTCTTTAATCTGACACACAATCATACAAAGATTAACGATTGCTCAGAGGATGCAGCTCTCCATCACTTGTAACCTAGCAGCAAACAGGCTTTTTCAGTAGTACAAAAAAAAATCCTGTGCTGGAACCATTTTGTACATAATATCCCTGGGACAAGTTCTATGACCTTTCCATTCTGGGTTGGATCTTGGCAAAACTATTATTGCTAAAGATTTTTCAGTTGCTGCTATTAAACATAAATAGCTTGCTTCTCTAGGACAAAAGATGCTTACTCAAAATGTGGAAGAAAACCCAACAGGCTCCATAGTGAATCAACTGCCTCAAACATAAATGACTTACCAATTTTAATAAATTTTAATAAGTTTAATAAATGTCTTTTAATAAATGTCTTTTAATAATTTTAATAAATGTCTTACCAATTTTACCATTCCTCAATTCTCTGAGGTCATCAGAGTGTGTAGATCAACAAATTGGAAGAGTTAATATTGGCTCACAGGATCCATTAAACCTGGTACCATACCTCCAGCCTTTTAAGAGAAAATGTGGCTCATTATGCCATTCATTAACTATTAGCCTCTTTGAGAAATGACATTCCTGCCAAGGGACTATATAGACAGATATCTTCATTAGCCATTATTTATAATTCAGTTTCTTGTGGATAATGAGTTCTTACTTTTAAGTTTTCTTGAAAAAAAAGTTTTTCAAATAATAATTTTTAAAAATCCAACACTATTTTAAACGCTGTTAATTATGGGGTTTTCTTCCTTTCCTCTCAAAGGTCTCAAATTCTATGTACAATGGAAACCTACAGTTTTGGCATGGAAGTCCTCACACATAGCTTAACCGCTGCTGTTATACAAAGTATGTATCTATGCAATTAATAACATATTTTATTTCAAGGTACCGGTACTTATTCTGAATTTTTCTTCAATTTGCTGTTTTAATTTTAAGATGACAAAGAAGAACAAGGTTTGGTTCAAAATTGAGGAATAGCAAATGTTGGTTGCAGTAAAGTCAATAATAATAAAGGATATGTAAGTGCTTTACAGTATAATCGTAAATAGAGTTACTTCAGTCTAAATTATAATGTTACTTGTTAGATAGTTTAAACAGCAACTTACAAATGAAGTGTGATGACAAAGGGGTACAGAAAAACAGCATTATTTCTTGTTAAAAGTTGTATCTTAAATTGTTGGTCATTGTTACAATCCTTTTTTTTGCCCAACTGAGAGGACAAACACAGCCTCCTAAGATTTTTGGGACCTTGGTTCATTTTGAACTACAAACCTTCCCCTCCAGGTAGTTTACAGGTAGTGCAGGTAGTGAGTTCATTACTGCAAGGAAAATTTGAGTTCATTACTGCAAGGAAAAATTTGTGATTGAGGAGATTGAGATCACTGAGACTGGATTAATATATCAGCAACTGAGATTTATTTATTTATTTACAGGTTGGTTTTAAAGGATCACAGGTAGACAAAGTGCCTGGATGAGGCACAAATCACAACACTGGCTATGATTTAAAAAATAGTTAGACTTTTCTACAATGCTTTCATGCAAAGACTTTTATTTACTAGACACTAGGTTGAATCCTCCCTCACATACAGGACTCCACTTACACCAGCTTGTTCTTTCCCAAGAGTCAGACTGAATGGTCCAAGGTCTGCTCATCACCAGACACAAGCCTAACAATTGAGCAGACCCACCTCACAGGGTGTTTGTTATAAGGGGGGAAGGGCAAGGAGATTGTAAGCCCCTTTGAGTCTCCTACAGGAGAGGAAGGAGGTATATAAATCAAAACTCTATTCTTATTCTTCTTCTTTTTCTTCTTCTTCTTCTTCTCCTCTAAAGATGGAGTTAAACCGCTCTGTCACACTATCAGGTAGAGCTACACTCTACTTTGTCTGCTGTTTTTCCTGAGCCAGACCTGAGTTGTCACTGCTCTCCCCCCTGAGGAAGAATTCAATTTCCTTTTCTGCTGTGTTCCCTCCAACATCTTCTTAAAGGTGACTAGGTGATGGAGCAGCACGCCTGTGGACTCGTCTGAGTGGCTGATTTTCTCTTTGGGGCAGGACCATAGTCATATTCTAAAAGAGAAGCTTTTTTGTTGTTTGTTTCACAATACTATTTAAAAGCCATTAGAATTGTACTAATGTATGCTATTACACCCAACCTATGAAACTGAAGTGAGACAGATATCATTTTGTATCAAAACTACATATTATAGATTCTGGATGAATGAACGTGTTCATTTTCTGCAAACTTCTCTACTGTTAATATGCCACTTGATGTTATGAGTCATCGTGCCAATGCCTGGCAGGAGAAAAACATCCTTCTAAAAATACCCGTTACTGCTTTTCTACCATATTGCAATTTGAGCATAATCCCATATCAAACAAGAAGCTCTGATGTTAGTGATTTTTGTTTTGTTTTGAGACATTCTCCCTCGTCTTCCTTCTTCTTTTCCATCTGCTTCATCACACAGGCACTAAATATACTTCTAAATATACAGCTGTTTTTAATAGTATGTTCCAGTCTACATTGCAGGTCATTAATTTTAAATTATTAAAACAAATTGATGTGTTTCTGTCCTTGTTATACTCTAAAGGACTTATGCCACATAGATAAATTAACCACAGATAAAAGTGAGCTGGAAATGCTCCAGTAGTAATAATCATATAAATACTGAGATCCGAACAGCCCCTTTCTTTGATGAATAAATTGAAAATACAGCTATACTAGGAAATATCTTATTCTGGAAGCATAAAGCATTGGAAACTTTGGAGCATCTAACTAGAGATGGAAATCATTTATCCTATAATGAAATTAAAATAAATAATTCATGGGAAAGTATCTCTTTTTCAACATTTCCAAGAAGGGATTTTAGATTACTGTCCTAAACTAGGTGTTATTTGTTGAAGGCTAATTTTGAGTACAGTTCCTTTCAATCTGTGAGCCATCTCTAAAGTGCTCTGAAGAGCTCTGATTATTTCAAATATGCCCTGCTCCCCACCACTCATTTTTAATGTCACATTCTTCTGGGGCTTTTTAAATATTCTAGGTTAGTGCTATAGTGCTATGGCACCATAGCAATTCAATGCATCCAATAACTGATGATATAGCACTGAACTGCCATATCACAAGCATTCTGACACATTCAATACCTATAGTGCTATTATGTTATAGCCCCAATGTTAGAATATTCAGAGAAAAGCCCCTTTACTTATTTGTCATCAGCAATTCTTGTTTTTTTAAAAAATAAACTTGTAGAGGTGGTTTTCCTAAGAAAATTTGAATAGTGTCTTGGAAATATCTGCTTTGCTCTTATAAAGTGCCATATGAAATTCATATTCACATTCACATTCACCTGGTTTCACACACCAGGCAAGGGATAGTAAGAAGAACTGTGAAAGGGATAGGAAATGTACACAGCTCACTTGTACAGAAGTCAAATGATTGCAGCTTCTGAACTGAAAAATTAAGAGGCTTCATGATTGGTTGGAAATCAACAACTTTTGAAGCTTTAGGTTCTGCATCCATAGAAAATGCAAGTGAATACAAACACTACCATTGCAACAGCTGTTTCAAAACCCACTGCAGTCTTCCAATACAGAAAAGCCTTTCTGTGAAATAAGAAAATGTTGTATAGACTATCCCATGATAAGATTGCACATGTGTCCTTTCATTAGAACACAGGAAAAAAGAAATGCCCCACGGGAACAGGGAAAAGGCACATCCATAACAACATTCTACTTCCTACATGAACTTTGATGCCAACAGCCAGTGATGGCCAACAGCCAGTGATGGCCCTTCCGCCGGCCTCTACATCTGGGCCTATAACATCTATCTATCCCCCCCGCCCCCACATTCCCCCTCCCCCCCCACCCCCCCCCCCCCCCCCCCCCCCCCCCCCCCACCCCCCCCCCCCCCCCCCCCCCCCCCCCCCCCCCCCCCCCCCCCCCCACACCCCCCCCCCCCCACCCCCCCCTCCCCCCCCCCTCCCCCCATCCCCGCCCACACCCCCCACCCCCACCCCCCACTCCCCCCACCCACCCCCCCCCCCACCCCCCCCCCCCCCCACCCCCCCCCCCCCCCACCCCCCCCCCCCCCCACCCCCCCCCCCCCCCACCCCCCCCCCCCCCCACCCCCCCCCCCCCCCACCCCCCCCCCCCCCCACCCCCCCCCCCCCCCACCCCCCCCCCCCCCCACCCCCCCCCCCCCCCACCCCCCCCCCCCCCCACCCCCCCCCCCCCCCACCCCCCCCCCCCCCCACCCCCCCCCCCCCCCACCCCCCCCCCCCCCCACCCCCCCCCCCCCCCACCCCCCCCCCCCCCCACCCCCCCCCCCCCCCACCCCCCCCCCCCCCCACCCCCCCCCCCCCCCACCCCCCCCCCCCCCCACCCCCCCCCCCCCCCACCCCCCCCCCCCCCCACCCCCCCCCCCCCCCACCCCCCCCCCCCCCCACCCCCCCCCCCCCCCACCCCCCCCCCCCCCCACCCCCCCCCCCCCCCACCCCCCCCCCCCCCCACCCCCCCCCCCCCCCACCCCCCCCCCCCCCCACCCCCCCCCCCCCCCACCCCCCCCCCCCCCCACCCCCCCCCCCCCCCACCCCCCCCCCCCCCCACCCCCCCCCCCCCCCACCCCCCCCCCCCCCCACCCCCCCCCCCCCCCACCCCCCCCCCCCCCCACCCCCCCCCCCCCCCACCCCCCCCCCCCCCCACCCCCCCCCCCCCCCACCCCCCCCCCCCCCCACCCCCCCCCCCCCCCACCCCCCCCCCCCCCCACCCCCCCCCCCCCCCACCCCCCCCCCCCCCCACCCCCCCCCCCCCCCACCCCCCCCCCCCCCCACCCCCCCCCCCCCCCACCCCCCCCCCCCCCCACCCCCCCCCCCCCCCACCCCCCCCCCCCCCCACCCCCCCCCCCCCCCACCCCCCCCCCCCCCCACCCCCCCCCCCCCCCACCCCCCCCCCCCCCCACCCCCCCCCCCCCCCACCCCCCCCCCCCCCCACCCCCCCCCCCCCCCACCCCCCCCCCCCCCCACCCCCCCCCCCCCCCACCCCCCCCCCCCCCCACCCCCCCCCCCCCCCACCCCCCCCCCCCCCCACCCCCCCCCCCCCCCACCCCCCCCCCCCCCCACCCCCCCCCCCCCCCACCCCCCCCCCCCCCCACCCCCCCCCCCCCCCACCCCCCCCCCCCCCCACCCCCCCCCCCCCCCACCCCCCCCCCCCCCCACCCCCCCCCCCCCCCACCCCCCCCCCCCCCCACCCCCCCCCCCCCCCACCCCCCCCCCCCCCCACCCCCCCCCCCCCCCACCCCCCCCCCCCCCCACCCCCCCCCCCCCCCACCCCCCCCCCCCCCCACCCCCCCCCCCCCCCACCCCCCCCCCCCCCCACCCCCCCCCCCCCCCACCCCCCCCCCCCCCCACCCCCCCCCCCCCCCACCCCCCCCCCCCCCCACCCCCCCCCCCCCCCACCCCCCCCCCCCCCCACCCCCCCCCCCCCCCACCCCCCCCCCCCCCCACCCCCCCCCCCCCCCACCCCCCCCCCCCCCCACCCCCCCCCCCCCCCACCCCCCCCCCCCCCCACCCCCCCCCCCCCCCACCCCCCCCCCCCCCCACCCCCCCCCCCCCCCACCCCCCCCCCCCCCCACCCCCCCCCCCCCCCACCCCCCCCCCCCCCCACCCCCCCCCCCCCCCACCCCCCCCCCCCCCCACCCCCCCCCCCCCCCACCCCCCCCCCCCCCCACCCCCCCCCCCCCCCACCCCCCCCCCCCCCCACCCCCCCCCCCCCCCACCCCCCCCCCCCCCCACCCCCCCCCCCCCCCACCCCCCCCCCCCCCCACCCCCCCCCCCCCCCACCCCCCCCCCCCCCCACCCCCCCCCCCCCCCACCCCCCCCCCCCCCCACCCCCCCCCCCCCCCACCCCCCCCCCCCCCCACCCCCCCCCCCCCCCACCCCCCCCCCCCCCCACCCCCCCCCCCCCCCACCCCCCCCCCCCCCCACCCCCCCCCCCCCCCACCCCCCCCCCCCCCCACCCCCCCCCCCCCCCACCCCCCCCCCCCCCCACCCCCCCCCCCCCCCACCCCCCCCCCCCCCCACCCCCCCCCCCCCCCACCCCCCCCCCCCCCCACCCCCCCCCCCCCCCACCCCCCCCCCCCCCCACCCCCCCCCCCCCCCACCCCCCCCCCCCCCCACCCCCCCCCCCCCCCACCCCCCCCCCCCCCCACCCCCCCCCCCCCCCACCCCCCCCCCCCCCCACCCCCCCCCCCCCCCACCCCCCCCCCCCCCCACCCCCCCCCCCCCCCACCCCCCCCCCCCCCCACCCCCCCCCCCCCCCACCCCCCCCCCCCCCCACCCCCCCCCCCCCCCACCCCCCCCCCCCCCCACCCCCCCCCCCCCCCACCCCCCCCCCCCCCCACCCCCCCCCCCCCCCACCCCCCCCCCCCCCCACCCCCCCCCCCCCCCACCCCCCCCCCCCCCCACCCCCCCCCCCCCCCACCCCCCCCCCCCCCCACCCCCCCCCCCCCCCACCCCCCCCCCCCCCCACCCCCCCCCCCCCCCACCCCCCCCCCCCCCCACCCCCCCCCCCCCCCACCCCCCCCCCCCCCCACCCCCCCCCCCCCCCACCCCCCCCCCCCCCCACCCCCCCCCCCCCCCACCCCCCCCCCCCCCCACCCCCCCCCCCCCCCACCCCCCCCCCCCCCCACCCCCCCCCCCCCCCACCCCCCCCCCCCCCCACCCCCCCCCCCCCCCACCCCCCCCCCCCCCCACCCCCCCCCCCCCCCACCCCCCCCCCCCCCCACCCCCCCCCCCCCCCACCCCCCCCCCCCCCCACCCCCCCCCCCCCCCACCCCCCCCCCCCCCCACCCCCCCCCCCCCCCACCCCCCCCCCCCCCCACCCCCCCCCCCCCCCACCCCCCCCCCCCCCCACCCCCCCCCCCCCCCACCCCCCCCCCCCCCCACCCCCCCCCCCCCCCACCCCCCCCCCCCCCCACCCCCCCCCCCCCCCACCCCCCCCCCCCCCCACCCCCCCCCCCCCCCACCCCCCCCCCCCCCCACCCCCCCCCCCCCCCACCCCCCCCCCCCCCCACCCCCCCCCCCCCCCACCCCCCCCCCCCCCCACCCCCCCCCCCCCCCACCCCCCCCCCCCCCCACCCCCCCCCCCCCCCACCCCCCCCCCCCCCCACCCCCCCCCCCCCCCACCCCCCCCCCCCCCCACCCCCCCCCCCCCCCACCCCCCCCCCCCCCCACCCCCCCCCCCCCCCACCCCCCCCCCCCCCCACCCCCCCCCCCCCCCACCCCCCCCCCCCCCCACCCCCCCCCCCCCCCACCCCCCCCCCCCCCCACCCCCCCCCCCCCCCACCCCCCCCCCCCCCCACCCCCCCCCCCCCCCACCCCCCCCCCCCCCCACCCCCCCCCCCCCCCACCCCCCCCCCCCCCCACCCCCCCCCCCCCCCACCCCCCCCCCCCCCCACCCCCCCCCCCCCCCACCCCCCCCCCCCCCCACCCCCCCCCCCCCCCACCCCCCCCCCCCCCCACCCCCCCCCCCCCCCACCCCCCCCCCCCCCCACCCCCCCCCCCCCCCACCCCCCCCCCCCCCCACCCCCCCCCCCCCCCACCCCCCCCCCCCCCCACCCCCCCCCCCCCCCACCCCCCCCCCCCCCCACCCCCCCCCCCCCCCACCCCCCCCCCCCCCCACCCCCCCCCCCCCCCACCCCCCCCCCCCCCCACCCCCCCCCCCCCCCACCCCCCCCCCCCCCCACCCCCCCCCCCCCCCACCCCCCCCCCCCCCCACCCCCCCCCCCCCCCACCCCCCCCCCCCCCCACCCCCCCCCCCCCCCACCCCCCCCCCCCCCCACCCCCCCCCCCCCCCACCCCCCCCCCCCCCCACCCCCCCCCCCCCCCACCCCCCCCCCCCCCCACCCCCCCCCCCCCCCACCCCCCCCCCCCCCCACCCCCCCCCCCCCCCACCCCCCCCCCCCCCCACCCCCCCCCCCCCCCACCCCCCCCCCCCCCCACCCCCCCCCCCCCCCACCCCCCCCCCCCCCCACCCCCCCCCCCCCCCACCCCCCCCCCCCCCCACCCCCCCCCCCCCCCACCCCCCCCCCCCCCCACCCCCCCCCCCCCCCACCCCCCCCCCCCCCCACCCCCCCCCCCCCCCACCCCCCCCCCCCCCCACCCCCCCCCCCCCCCACCCCCCCCCCCCCCCACCCCCCCCCCCCCCCACCCCCCCCCCCCCCCACCCCCCCCCCCCCCCACCCCCCCCCCCCCCCACCCCCCCCCCCCCCCACCCCCCCCCCCCCCCACCCCCCCCCCCCCCCACCCCCCCCCCCCCCCACCCCCCCCCCCCCCCACCCCCCCCCCCCCCCACCCCCCCCCCCCCCCACCCCCCCCCCCCCCCACCCCCCCCCCCCCCCACCCCCCCCCCCCCCCACCCCCCCCCCCCCCCACCCCCCCCCCCCCCCACCCCCCCCCCCCCCCACCCCCCCCCCCCCCCACCCCCCCCCCCCCCCACCCCCCCCCCCCCCCACCCCCCCCCCCCCCCACCCCCCCCCCCCCCCACCCCCCCCCCCCCCCACCCCCCCCCCCCCCCACCCCCCCCCCCCCCCACCCCCCCCCCCCCCCACCCCCCCCCCCCCCCACCCCCCCCCCCCCCCACCCCCCCCCCCCCCCACCCCCCCCCCCCCCCACCCCCCCCCCCCCCCACCCCCCCCCCCCCCCACCCCCCCCCCCCCCCACCCCCCCCCCCCCCCACCCCCCCCCCCCCCCACCCCCCCCCCCCCCCACCCCCCCCCCCCCCCACCCCCCCCCCCCCCCACCCCCCCCCCCCCCCACCCCCCCCCCCCCCCACCCCCCCCCCCCCCCACCCCCCCCCCCCCCCACCCCCCCCCCCCCCCACCCCCCCCCCCCCCCACCCCCCCCCCCCCCCACCCCCCCCCCCCCCCACCCCCCCCCCCCCCCACCCCCCCCCCCCCCCACCCCCCCCCCCCCCCACCCCCCCCCCCCCCCACCCCCCCCCCCCCCCACCCCCCCCCCCCCCCACCCCCCCCCCCCCCCACCCCCCCCCCCCCCCACCCCCCCCCCCCCCCACCCCCCCCCCCCCCCACCCCCCCCCCCCCCCACCCCCCCCCCCCCCCACCCCCCCCCCCCCCCACCCCCCCCCCCCCCCACCCCCCCCCCCCCCCACCCCCCCCCCCCCCCACCCCCCCCCCCCCCCACCCCCCCCCCCCCCCACCCCCCCCCCCCCCCACCCCCCCCCCCCCCCACCCCCCCCCCCCCCCACCCCCCCCCCCCCCCACCCCCCCCCCCCCCCACCCCCCCCCCCCCCCACCCCCCCCCCCCCCCACCCCCCCCCCCCCCCACCCCCCCCCCCCCCCACCCCCCCCCCCCCCCACCCCCCCCCCCCCCCACCCCCCCCCCCCCCCACCCCCCCCCCCCCCCACCCCCCCCCCCCCCCACCCCCCCCCCCCCCCACCCCCCCCCCCCCCCACCCCCCCCCCCCCCCACCCCCCCCCCCCCCCACCCCCCCCCCCCCCCACCCCCCCCCCCCCCCACCCCCCCCCCCCCCCACCCCCCCCCCCCCCCACCCCCCCCCCCCCCCACCCCCCCCCCCCCCCACCCCCCCCCCCCCCCACCCCCCCCCCCCCCCACCCCCCCCCCCCCCCACCCCCCCCCCCCCCCACCCCCCCCCCCCCCCACCCCCCCCCCCCCCCACCCCCCCCCCCCCCCACCCCCCCCCCCCCCCACCCCCCCCCCCCCCCACCCCCCCCCCCCCCCACCCCCCCCCCCCCCCACCCCCCCCCCCCCCCACCCCCCCCCCCCCCCACCCCCCCCCCCCCCCACCCCCCCCCCCCCCCACCCCCCCCCCCCCCCACCCCCCCCCCCCCCCACCCCCCCCCCCCCCCACCCCCCCCCCCCCCCACCCCCCCCCCCCCCCACCCCCCCCCCCCCCCACCCCCCCCCCCCCCCACCCCCCCCCCCCCCCACCCCCCCCCCCCCCCACCCCCCCCCCCCCCCACCCCCCCCCCCCCCCACCCCCCCCCCCCCCCACCCCCCCCCCCCCCCACCCCCCCCCCCCCCCACCCCCCCCCCCCCCCACCCCCCCCCCCCCCCACCCCCCCCCCCCCCCACCCCCCCCCCCCCCCACCCCCCCCCCCCCCCACCCCCCCCCCCCCCCACCCCCCCCCCCCCCCACCCCCCCCCCCCCCCACCCCCCCCCCCCCCCACCCCCCCCCCCCCCCACCCCCCCCCCCCCCCACCCCCCCCCCCCCCCACCCCCCCCCCCCCCCACCCCCCCCCCCCCCCACCCCCCCCCCCCCCCACCCCCCCCCCCCCCCACCCCCCCCCCCCCCCACCCCCCCCCCCCCCCACCCCCCCCCCCCCCCACCCCCCCCCCCCCCCACCCCCCCCCCCCCCCACCCCCCCCCCCCCCCACCCCCCCCCCCCCCCACCCCCCCCCCCCCCCACCCCCCCCCCCCCCCACCCCCCCCCCCCCCCACCCCCCCCCCCCCCCACCCCCCCCCCCCCCCACCCCCCCCCCCCCCCACCCCCCCCCCCCCCCACCCCCCCCCCCCCCCACCCCCCCCCCCCCCCACCCCCCCCCCCCCCCACCCCCCCCCCCCCCCACCCCCCCCCCCCCCCACCCCCCCCCCCCCCCACCCCCCCCCCCCCCCACCCCCCCCCCCCCCCACCCCCCCCCCCCCCCACCCCCCCCCCCCCCCACCCCCCCCCCCCCCCACCCCCCCCCCCCCCCACCCCCCCCCCCCCCCACCCCCCCCCCCCCCCACCCCCCCCCCCCCCCACCCCCCCCCCCCCCCACCCCCCCCCCCCCCCACCCCCCCCCCCCCCCACCCCCCCCCCCCCCCACCCCCCCCCCCCCCCACCCCCCCCCCCCCCCACCCCCCCCCCCCCCCACCCCCCCCCCCCCCCACCCCCCCCCCCCCCCACCCCCCCCCCCCCCCACCCCCCCCCCCCCCCACCCCCCCCCCCCCCCACCCCCCCCCCCCCCCACCCCCCCCCCCCCCCACCCCCCCCCCCCCCCACCCCCCCCCCCCCCCACCCCCCCCCCCCCCCACCCCCCCCCCCCCCCACCCCCCCCCCCCCCCACCCCCCCCCCCCCCCACCCCCCCCCCCCCCCACCCCCCCCCCCCCCCACCCCCCCCCCCCCCCACCCCCCCCCCCCCCCACCCCCCCCCCCCCCCACCCCCCCCCCCCCCCACCCCCCCCCCCCCCCACCCCCCCCCCCCCCCACCCCCCCCCCCCCCCACCCCCCCCCCCCCCCACCCCCCCCCCCCCCCACCCCCCCCCCCCCCCACCCCCCCCCCCCCCCACCCCCCCCCCCCCCCACCCCCCCCCCCCCCCACCCCCCCCCCCCCCCACCCCCCCCCCCCCCCACCCCCCCCCCCCCCCACCCCCCCCCCCCCCCACCCCCCCCCCCCCCCACCCCCCCCCCCCCCCACCCCCCCCCCCCCCCACCCCCCCCCCCCCCCACCCCCCCCCCCCCCCACCCCCCCCCCCCCCCACCCCCCCCCCCCCCCACCCCCCCCCCCCCCCACCCCCCCCCCCCCCCACCCCCCCCCCCCCCCACCCCCCCCCCCCCCCACCCCCCCCCCCCCCCACCCCCCCCCCCCCCCACCCCCCCCCCCCCCCACCCCCCCCCCCCCCCACCCCCCCCCCCCCCCACCCCCCCCCCCCCCCACCCCCCCCCCCCCCCACCCCCCCCCCCCCCCACCCCCCCCCCCCCCCACCCCCCCCCCCCCCCACCCCCCCCCCCCCCCACCCCCCCCCCCCCCCACCCCCCCCCCCCCCCACCCCCCCCCCCCCCCACCCCCCCCCCCCCCCACCCCCCCCCCCCCCCACCCCCCCCCCCCCCCACCCCCCCCCCCCCCCACCCCCCCCCCCCCCCACCCCCCCCCCCCCCCACCCCCCCCCCCCCCCACCCCCCCCCCCCCCCACCCCCCCCCCCCCCCACCCCCCCCCCCCCCCACCCCCCCCCCCCCCCACCCCCCCCCCCCCCCACCCCCCCCCCCCCCCACCCCCCCCCCCCCCCACCCCCCCCCCCCCCCACCCCCCCCCCCCCCCACCCCCCCCCCCCCCCACCCCCCCCCCCCCCCACCCCCCCCCCCCCCCACCCCCCCCCCCCCCCACCCCCCCCCCCCCCCACCCCCCCCCCCCCCCACCCCCCCCCCCCCCCACCCCCCCCCCCCCCCACCCCCCCCCCCCCCCACCCCCCCCCCCCCCCACCCCCCCCCCCCCCCACCCCCCCCCCCCCCCACCCCCCCCCCCCCCCACCCCCCCCCCCCCCCACCCCCCCCCCCCCCCACCCCCCCCCCCCCCCACCCCCCCCCCCCCCCACCCCCCCCCCCCCCCACCCCCCCCCCCCCCCACCCCCCCCCCCCCCCACCCCCCCCCCCCCCCACCCCCCCCCCCCCCCACCCCCCCCCCCCCCCACCCCCCCCCCCCCCCACCCCCCCCCCCCCCCACCCCCCCCCCCCCCCACCCCCCCCCCCCCCCACCCCCCCCCCCCCCCACCCCCCCCCCCCCCCACCCCCCCCCCCCCCCACCCCCCCCCCCCCCCACCCCCCCCCCCCCCCACCCCCCCCCCCCCCCACCCCCCCCCCCCCCCACCCCCCCCCCCCCCCACCCCCCCCCCCCCCCACCCCCCCCCCCCCCCACCCCCCCCCCCCCCCACCCCCCCCCCCCCCCACCCCCCCCCCCCCCCACCCCCCCCCCCCCCCACCCCCCCCCCCCCCCACCCCCCCCCCCCCCCACCCCCCCCCCCCCCCACCCCCCCCCCCCCCCACCCCCCCCCCCCCCCACCCCCCCCCCCCCCCACCCCCCCCCCCCCCCACCCCCCCCCCCCCCCACCCCCCCCCCCCCCCACCCCCCCCCCCCCCCACCCCCCCCCCCCCCCACCCCCCCCCCCCCCCACCCCCCCCCCCCCCCACCCCCCCCCCCCCCCACCCCCCCCCCCCCCCACCCCCCCCCCCCCCCACCCCCCCCCCCCCCCACCCCCCCCCCCCCCCACCCCCCCCCCCCCCCACCCCCCCCCCCCCCCACCCCCCCCCCCCCCCACCCCCCCCCCCCCCCACCCCCCCCCCCCCCCACCCCCCCCCCCCCCCACCCCCCCCCCCCCCCACCCCCCCCCCCCCCCACCCCCCCCCCCCCCCACCCCCCCCCCCCCCCACCCCCCCCCCCCCCCACCCCCCCCCCCCCCCACCCCCCCCCCCCCCCACCCCCCCCCCCCCCCACCCCCCCCCCCCCCCACCCCCCCCCCCCCCCACCCCCCCCCCCCCCCACCCCCCCCCCCCCCCACCCCCCCCCCCCCCCACCCCCCCCCCCCCCCACCCCCCCCCCCCCCCACCCCCCCCCCCCCCCACCCCCCCCCCCCCCCACCCCCCCCCCCCCCCACCCCCCCCCCCCCCCACCCCCCCCCCCCCCCACCCCCCCCCCCCCCCACCCCCCCCCCCCCCCACCCCCCCCCCCCCCCACCCCCCCCCCCCCCCACCCCCCCCCCCCCCCACCCCCCCCCCCCCCCACCCCCCCCCCCCCCCACCCCCCCCCCCCCCCACCCCCCCCCCCCCCCACCCCCCCCCCCCCCCACCCCCCCCCCCCCCCACCCCCCCCCCCCCCCACCCCCCCCCCCCCCCACCCCCCCCCCCCCCCACCCCCCCCCCCCCCCACCCCCCCCCCCCCCCACCCCCCCCCCCCCCCACCCCCCCCCCCCCCCACCCCCCCCCCCCCCCACCCCCCCCCCCCCCCACCCCCCCCCCCCCCCACCCCCCCCCCCCCCCACCCCCCCCCCCCCCCACCCCCCCCCCCCCCCACCCCCCCCCCCCCCCACCCTTCTCCCCCCCCCCCCACAAATAACAATAAAAGGTGCCAGGAACCAGCACGCGGGAGACTCGCTAGGAACACGGACCTCCGGGCTCCCGCTGCTGGCGATCTCCACCAGATGTTATCTCCACGTCTCGTCTCGTTCTTACGCTGACCACGTGGGTCGACTACAATTTACAAAACAGACAATTTAGATGGCAAACTGATCCTCCAAGTTTGCTGGCATTGAGCAGACAAAAAAGATAATGTCTGATAGCCGAATACAGTGTCATGGTGACCTGAAGAATCACATTTGCCACTGGAAGGCAAGCAAATCTATATTTAGAAAGGCATTCAAGTTTAGTTATTGAGAGATTAAGAATGAGATACATCAAAGGATATGTACCTAAAAAAACCCATATTTTTGGATTTGGGTTTTGGGAACAGTATAAATACTAGTATTCACCGGTATTCTAATCCATAGGCACTATTACAGAAATTGGATACAGTTTTTTTCCTACAATTCTGGAATTATTCTGGTTCCATTATTTCCTGTGGGGGTTTGGGGGAAAGCGACATGGAGTAACTGTTTTTCAACCTAATGACACTAAAACTGCAGGACAGCCAATGTTGCCTGTCCAGAGTAGAGCCCCCATATACCAAGCAAATTTGACCAAAGAGTTCAATTCCACATCTCTCAGTTCCACAAAATGTCATGACAATCCTATCTGCACACATGCGGAGTCAATGGGGAGCTAAAAAATAACCAAGGGAAAAGGCCTTACACAATGGTGGGATTCAAATAATTTAACAACTGGTTGTTTACAAGCACCATTTTAACAACCGGTTCTGCCACAGTGGTGCGAACCTTCTGAATCGCGCCACTGGCTCCACCCCCATAAAGTAAGGATGGAAGGAGAAGGAAGAAGCTATACCTGCAGCTTTGCTGGGCCCTGTGTTTGGCTCATGTGGACCTGGGGCCAATGTTCCCAGGCTGGGGTCTTCCTTTCGTGGACTAGATGAGAGTCTTGCTGTCTGGGGACTACCTTCCTTGGGCCAGGCAAGAATCATGCTGGCCTGGAGCCACCTTCCCTGAACCAGCCAAGGGTCTCACTGGCCCAGAGCTGCCTTCCCACTGCCCAGAAAACTAATTAAGGGGAGATAACCCAGGACATTACAGCTCTGGATATTCCCAAATGTTTTCAGAAATATATAGTACCTGGATACTAGTATTTCTGAGAATAGTTAACACTGCTTCGAATTCTTGAATATACATAGAAAAACAAATAGCAAATGAGGGGGTGGTTATATTTGAGCATATATTCCTAGATACATCTTCAAATTTAGAAAAAGTCACTCTAATTTTTTTTTTAAAAAAAACCACCCCTACCCGATCACTTAGGCTGTTTCCGCACGGGCAGAAAATGACGGCCTGGAGACGGTAAAAACGCCGTCTCCAGGCCGCCATTCACACAGGGGGCGCAGCTGCAGCGCAGCTGCACCGCCCTCGCGAAGTCGGCATATTCCCAAAGCGCTGGGAAGCGCTCTTTTAGGGAATACGCTGCCGTGAAGCTGCTGCCGAGCGACGCGCTGGAGGCCCAGGGACACGCCGAGTCGGCCGGGCGCCGGCGCTCCGCAGCGCTGGCTGCCCGGCTGCTTCCAGGACCGTCCGTGCGGACGGTCCCAGCGTCTTCGGGTCGGCGCACGATGCGCCGACCCAGCCGTTTCCGCCGCCGCGCGGAAAAGGCCTTAGACATAACTCTAGTTTGTCACAGGGAACCAGGAAAATTGCTTTTTTAAAGCCTACTTTGAGAATGTTTGCTCCAGACCAATATGCAGTATCCCACAAATCACATAATCCATAGTAATAATACTAAGTAGTGTTTCAGAAGTAAATGTTGTGAAAGATGCATTGTGGCATGCTGGTTGGGATTTGATTCCAAATGTTCCTCCTCTTCTCTTTTCATTTTGTGAAGAAAGGATAGCTAAGGAGAATTAGTACACTTTTGAATTGCATAAATAGAACGTGAAGGCCAACGCAGATGATAATGAATGAGTGAAGGAGTTGGGAGTTTTAAAAATAGAATAATTATTAATATAACTAACACACACACACCCTTTCCAATGAACTTATTTGCAGCCATGCTTTCAAACAATGA
Source organism: Sphaerodactylus townsendi (assembly GCF_021028975.2). Lineage (NCBI taxonomy): Eukaryota > Metazoa > Chordata > Lepidosauria > Squamata > Sphaerodactylidae > Sphaerodactylus > Sphaerodactylus townsendi. The sequence continues at coordinate 143,798,075 of NC_059425.1, forward strand.
TCCAGAATATATACAGTGCTCTGCCATGGTACTTCTCATATTAGAAATGAGTCACTGTTGAAAGCTCTGACAACATGCTTTGATAACATGCTTCTAGTCACCCTATGATTCCCTTGTGCATGTTGAGCAGGAATCACCTTAATAAAGTTTATTTCCTGACTTCTCACAAATAAACAGTTTCCTGCATCTGTTGGCCATGCCTTAGCATTGGATAGCTATAACATTATTTCCTCTCCCTATACACTGATTCATATTCTGTGACTCATATATACTCATCCTGTTTGATTTTTTTTACATAAAATGAGTTCTCTAATGCAACGTTCTAAACTTAACCTGAATTGTCTTCATTTCATTTCAGAAAGACAAATTCAGTTCAAAATGAGGCAGTTCAGTTTTGCAGTTAATTAGGTTATGCATTGCAAATTTGACAAGTTATTTTGCTACTGTGACCCCTTTTCCTTAACATCTAATTCAATCCAAAGTAGCCAACAGTAGTAGGCAAGTCATTTCATCTTTATCCCCATAATCCACTATATTTTACTTAGTATTCTTTATTACTTTAATTTAGTATTCTTTTAAAGAATATTCTCATCTGGTAAGTGAAAACTATTGATCCAATAATTTAAGAATAAATGAAATTAAGATTTATTATGCAATAGCCAGTTTGAGTTGCTTTAAACATAAAAAAGAAATGGCCTTGTTTATTTCGACCAATATTACTTCTCTGCAAATATACATCAGAAAATGCTGCAAGCGTGTGAAATCAAGCAGTTTACACACATATTCTAATAACCTTTCCAAAATACATCTAAATTGGTAACAGTGAAAGCATATAATAACCACTCTGTTTCTGTAGTTTGACACAAAGATTACAGTGGAAGTAATTTAAACTTTTTTGGTTGATGCCCATTCTTGCTTGAAGGAAGCACTCCATGATATTATCAAACAGCAATGCAAGAAAACATACTTTCAAAACATTATGTGGATTCTAAATATTGTATAAATATTAATACTGGCATGGCAAATGCATTTTGGAACTTAATTTTTAACTTGGTTTTATTAATTCCTCTGCATATTTGATTTTATAAAGGAATTTTTGTGGATCAGCTGTGTTTTTTGTGATTCTTTTAATCTCACTTTAGCCAGATGATGTGGGTCTCCTGTGAAGTCACACCTCTTCAGATGCTAAAATGATGCATACTCAGAGGCCATTTCTGCATGGCAGAATTGCAGTTGGGTGGAACTGGGATCTCAATTTTGCCCCAGTTTGTGCTTCTGCACGGATCCACACTTCTGCCCCAGCGCTGCTCCAGTAGTTTCTGCACAGGCACAGGACTTTTTTTCATTTGCTCCACGATCTATTTCCCACATTTTGATTGGCTGCTTATTGCATCACACAAGTGGCATAATTCTCCCCCATTCCCCCCTCCCTTTCATGGAGGGAAAGACCATGGATTTCAAAAGAAAAAGGGAGAGGGCAAAAAAGGGGGGAATGAAGAGCAACTAAGTCCGCCTTTCCCAGTCACAACAAGAGGAAAGCGTGTGAGCGGGGGGAGGCAGCCCTTCTGCAATGACTGCAATGAAAGATTTCATTTAGGAGAGGAAAAGGGAACCCTTTTACGCAGATGACAGCTGGGAAGCTGCGATTCCTTTCACACTCACCTAAGACAGGGATTAATTCCTTTCCAGCTGCTTCTTCTCCTCTCTGCCCCCACCCATAAATCTTCATTCCCCCTTTCCTCCATATGGATATTTTGCCACTGCGGCTCAGCAGAGGGTGTCAGGCCCTTCCGACTGCACAAGGCTGGAGAGAGCAGGGAGCTCTTAGCAACTCCTGCCGTGGGGATGAGTGAGTGAGGAAGGCCGTGGGGATGGGAAGGGGGAGACTCCCCCTCACCACATTCCTGCAATGGCGACAGAGAGGCATAATGTTGTCATTTGCTTCTCAAACATCAGACTTTTCTCCCTCCCCATGGCTGTAGTGGCCGCTACCACTCCTCAACCCCCTTCCTCCTCTTTGGACTGGACACCAGCCTCTGCTTAATGTGATCAAAGCATACACCTCATCTTTGGTATTTGCATTCCCAGCTCACACTACCAGCATGGAAAGCATTGGGTGGACCAGAACAGCAAGGCAGGAAAAATATAATAGCTCTGCCCCGAATATGCTCCTGTGGTTTTTGCATGGCAGCGGGGTCACGTAGGGATATTTAAAAAGTACCACCTTGCTAGCAATTTTTGAAATTCACAGAGCAAAGGCAGCACCGGGGCAACACCTGGGCAGACACGCTGCAGATCTGGGAGTCGTGCAGAATTCTCAACTGCAAAGGTATAGTTCCCGTGCTCACACCGGTGCAATTTTGCCATGCAAAAATGTCCAGAGAGTTCAACCATTTGCAACATTTCATGCTACCCATGTCTTCACAATATGTATTGTTGTCATGTTGTGTGAATACTGGCAAAACACAGCCTTACATATAGCAAACCCTTTTGAAACTATTGATCACTTTTCATGAACTGAAGCTGTACACACACAGTAAAGAAGTGTACTGCCCATGTCTGCATAATGCTGAAGAGGAGGATTGCAGGTAATGCATGCACAGTTATGCACAGTTGGTAGTCCCCTGGTACATGTCACTGAAAGGTCACAGAAGATAGTGAATCAATCAGGCAACATTTCTGTTCACTTGATCTATTTGTGTGCAAGTGACATACAGGGCGTGGATCAGAACTGACTGTAAAATCAGCTTTACTCCTAATCTTCTACAAAAATAATCAGATTTTCAGCAAAAACAGCCTACACATGTGATACAGTAAAAAAGATTGGTATCAGTTTCCCCAGACAGAAGCAGTACAAACTGTTCCATTCACAGGCTCTTGACTACTGGGTGCTTGGTTTATTTTCCCTAGCAAGAAGATGCAGTGAAAGTGATAGAAAGTGATCAAGGGATCAATTGGGTCAGGCAAAACCAAAAGCTTGATCTAGCTTAGCATATATGAGGATGAGGACAGAAATGCAGCTGAAAATGCAGCTGTGAGCCCTCTTCTCTTTTGATTTTACAAGTGTCTCAAAAAAGAGTTGTTATGCCTTGATTCATAAAAGAATCAAAGTATGGACTTCTTAGCCACTACACCATTAGCCACTACACCATTAGTGCTTTTTATAGAAATCATACCATTTGTTGTAAATGGTATTCACTTAACAGAACTTAATAAGTGCAAATCACCCAATTGTTTTGTGGGCATTGCTTACTTTATGATACTTTATGATACTCCCTCTTCACTTATTCTAGAATGGGCAGCCATCGTGGACTGAGATAAGTTAATTCACTCCTCATACCACTGCTCAGTGGAAGGTAACCCCGTGGTAGATCCGGGAGCATACCTGCTGCGGTGCTCTTTTGACTCTTCACTGATCCCCAGTTGTTCCTGGGATTCGAGGCAGGGCCAGTGTGTTATGACCCAACTGTTTCTTGACAAGCCTGGTGCTTCTCCATTTGCACTGCGAGCTCTTCCACAATGTCTTCCACGCATGTGCGGACAACCTCCATTTCCCACGTTCTGATTGGCTAAATCTCCTGTCCCCCCCCCATTCACTTTCAGTTTTATATGACTCTGAATACAAAACAGGAGCTGAGAATCGGCACCCTCAGCCCCCCCCCCCCCCAAAATTCTTGTGTGTGTGATGGAATCGCTGCCCTCCCATTCATGGCACCTGCACACACCACTTTTCTGTCTAAAAACTAAGGTCTTGGTGTTTTTTTTCTACTGCAGGGGGGGAGGGCGCCAATTCTCAGTGCCTGTTCTTTATAGGAGCGGGCCAGAGTGGTGAGGTGGGAAAATGGCCCCAGTTCTGCTGTTGAGGAGTTTTTCATGGCAGCAGAAGCCACCAGAGCAACAAAGAGGCATTTCAAAAGAACCTCAATTTTGACGGTTTTTGAAATTCGTGGATCAAATCCAATGCTGTACGGCAGCGCCGGGGCAACAACATAGCAGACACGCTGCAGCACCAGGAGCTGCGAAGAACTCCTGGTCCAGGACTATTCTCCATGCTAACAACGGGGCAGACTTTTTAGGCTAAAGTTTTTGTATATCATCTTTTTCTAATTAGGAATCATGGGGGCCTTGGTATTGCATGATTCATCTCTCTGAAGATCTTTTCCCAAAATAAACCTTAACTTTTGGGTATGTCCACCAAGAGTGAAAAAAAATTAGTTGTAATGTTACAGTCTTCCCAGCATAGACCTAAGTGCCCTGGTATAATATGATGAAGACAAGAAGACATGAGATATCATTGGTTCATAATTTTTATCTTGCTTTATAAATTTAAAATCTGTTGTTGAACTATGATGATTCTATAAAGTCAGCCTAGTACAATAATACATATCTACATGTTGCAAGTACTCAGTTCAGATTATCATAGAATCATAGGGTTGGAAGAGACCCCAAGGGCCATTAAGTCCAACCCCCTGCAAAGCAGGAACACACAATCAAAGCATTCCTGACATATGTTCATCCAGCTTCTGTGTAAAAACCTGCAAAGAAGGAGACTCCACAACTCTCTGAGGCAGTGAATTCCACTGTCGAACAGCCCTGAAAGTCAGAAAGTTCTTCCTAATGTTTAGCCCATATACAAACAGCCATACACACAGCACAAAGGAGCTCACAGGCAATCCTAAGATATTTTCGATCACAAGGGGGTGGATTTATTCCAGCGGCAATTAGATTATTTGAAGCTAAATCCCTGGCACAACTCACCTATGGAGCCCCATTGGCAATAATTTCGGATTTCACTCTATTAGAGAGAGTCCTATCCACATTCCTCAGAGCTCTTTTTAACACTCCTAAATGTACAGCTAATGTAGTTTTAAGACAAGAAGCAGGGTTGGTTAAAGTTGAGACAACCTTTTGGAGGCTTATTATCAAATACTGGCTTAAAGTCCTCTCCCATCCCATGGGTTTATTGCCTTTGCTTCTGGCAGCAACACCATATCCAAGATGGCTAGAAAAAATAACACTTAAACTTACACAGTGTGGTTTGGATCCTGTACAATTATTGGAACTGGATCATTGCAGAGCAACAGCCTTGGTCTATCAACGGCTCAATGATATTGAAATGCAAACAGATTTCTCCTTGTTACCAGCGTTATATAAACCATTAAAATCTTGGACAGGTATCTCGGCTGCCCCTTACCTGTCCAATATAACATCTACGAAATGCCGCTGGGCCTTTTCAAGGGCCCGTTTTGACGCTTTTCCATCAGCCAATCTAATGGGCAGATTTCAAAAAATCCCACGACATAGGAGACTATGTGTTTGTAACTCAGGGGAAGTGGACTCTGTATTACATATTTTATTGCATTGGGAACTCCATAAAGGGGAAAGGGAGGCGTTAATTCATCCATTGTTTATCCAGTACAGAAATTTAACTAGAGTTAATTCCGACTCAGTTCTTGTGAGAATTTTGCTGGAAGACCGAGTTTCTCTTATATCTCAGCAGGTAGCTAAATTTTGTATGCTGGCATATAGTAAGAGAAGAACCATGTTGGGACCAAGAGCCAGACCACATGAGGGTGACCGTAAGAATGCTACAAGCTGATGATATTTTTTGTGTGGATTTCTGTATCGTGGATTTCAGTGCAAATTCGATTGTTCTTTTGTTTGTTGTTCCTCCTTTTTCTTGTTCTTCTCTGCTCTTTTTTGCTGGCCTAATGGCCGTAATAAAACTGAAAACTGAACTTCCTAATGTTTAGGTGGAATCTCTTTTCCTCCACCTTGAATCCATTACTCTGCGTCCTAGTCTCTCAGGCAGAAGAAAACAAGCTTGCTCCCTCTTTGACATGGCATTCTTTCAAATATTTAAACATAGCTATCATGTCCCCCCTTAGCCTTCGCTTTTCCAGACTAAACATCCCCAGCTCCCTAAGCCTCTCTTCGTAGGGCATGGACCCTAGACCTTTTACCATTTTTGTTGCCCTCTTCTGGACTCATTCCAGCTTGTCAATATCCTTCTTGAATTGCAGTGCCCAGAACTGTACACAATATTCCACGTGAGGTCTAACCAATGCATAATAGAGAGGTACAATTACATCCCTTGATCTTGACACTATACTCCTGTTGATACAACCCAAAATTGCATTGGCTTTCTTGGCCGCTGCCTCACACTGCTGATGTTTAGTTTATTGTCTACTTAGACTCCCAGATCCCTTTCACATGTAGTATTGTCAAGCCAGTTGTCACCCATCCTATATCTGTCCATTTGGATTTTTCTGCCAGTAGCAGTACCAAAAAGTGTAGTATCTCTGTTGAAATTCATTTTGTTTGTTTTGGCCCAGCTCTCTAATCTGTCCAGGTCATTTTGAATTCTGACTCTGTCCTCTGGGGTATTTTGCTATCCCTCCTAATTTGGTGTCATCTGCAAATTTGATTAGAATGCCCTCTATTCCATCATCCAAGTTGTTGATGAAAATATTGAATAGCAATGTGGCACCCTACTAGTCACTTCTTTCCAGGATGAAGATGAGCCATTAATGAGCACCCTTTGAGTTCGATCAGTCAACTAATTACAAATCCATCTGATAGTAGCATTGTCTAGTCCACATTTCACTAGCTTACTTACGAGAATATTATGGGGCACTTTGTCAAAAGCTTTACTAAAATCAAGGTACGCTATGTCCACAGTGGTTTGCATCTCTCTCCATCAAGGATGTCTTTCTATTAATAAAACTTCAATCTTTAGAACCTTGCAACTATGGTCCAAATTGAGACATCAATGGTTTTATCTTGCCTCTTGTCTAATTATTTCATCAACTGAAGGCAGAAATGTGAAGGTCTGAGGGAAAAAAATCAGAATTTTTGAAACAGATTACAGAATTTGCAATTATTAAGTCCTATACACATATATAAACATATATATACATGTAGACATATAAAATATATATTTAAAGAGTATGTTGGTCAAATGTGGTTTTGTCCATAGTTAATTTGCTATAACACATAGGATGATAAACACACTATTGAAGAGTTCAAAGGAGTGTGTCCAAAGGCAGGCAACGAAAATTGTCAAGGGTCAGGAGAGCAAGCCCCATGAGAAAAGGTGGCTAAGTTTAGCCTAAGTTTAGACTACATGGATCAAGTTTAGCCTAGAGAAGACTGAGAGGTAGTATGATAGCCATCCTCAAGTATTTGAAAGGTTGACACATAGAAGATGGTCCGGAGTTGTTTTCTGTTGCCCCAGAAGGTCAGATGGAAACCAATGGGCAAAACAGGCTGCAGCTGAAAGGCAGAGGTGGCAAAAGTTCTGTTCCATAAGTATTTCTAGTGTCACAATTCATAGGATCCAACTATGTGTTCATGTGTTCATGATTTTACAAATCATACTTTTTTTATTCAGTTGTTAATGTAATGCCTTATATTTTCTTAGGAAATCAACTTAAAGTAAATTCTCATAACTTTTCATATTCAGAAGTCGTAAAGCCTGAAGCACAGATCATTAAAGGCAACAGGAGATCCTTGATCATGCCCCATGTGAACTGTCATTATGCACCTGATTAAAGTTAGCGTTAAAGTGAAAAATATGATGTATGCTAGTCTTGTCCTTTCATGCAGCATGTATTAAGTTTTAATATGTTCTGGAGGTTACTATTAAAACTACAGTAATTACATCTAAAAATTTACTTTGCATCTCCATACAATAAGAATGCATTATTAAGAATCCATCCTGTAAGAACCCTTTTAGAAAACTAACATTCCACAATATTTTTTAAAAAAACAAGTAATTAATAAATGTATTATAGGAAATTCAAAAAAAGACTTTATTTTGAAAACTGCTCAACCTGATTGTTAAATTACCAGATTGGAAGCAGAAGTGGAACAAGGGGGAACTGCATTTGGGGAGCATGCACACCCTGTGTCCCTGCTGCAGCAAAGTCTGCCCCCGCCCTAGAACGCCCCCGGAACACCACACACCCCCTCTGCAGCCTGGCTACGTCCCCACTGCTGCACCACCCAGGGGGTTGCGCCCCACCCGGCCCCGTTGCTGCTACGCCACTGGAAGCAGATGAGTTGACAGTACCTAAAATAGCTGATGCTTAAAACTTTGGTCAAACTTATTGATGATCATATTAGCTTGCTTCTATTTCATACCACTTAATTGTAGTGTTGGCTGTCAAAATTGCTAGCTGAACCTTAGCTAAAAATGTCAGATGAAAACAAACCCATGAGCTTTTTTAAAAAAAATTACATTGTTCAACATATTATAAAATACAAATCTAGTAATAGCAGAGTTCATTGTGTTACAGCCCCATAGTATGTTTTTTAGAGTAACCAGTACAGATCCATTTGGTGGGGCTTGCTTCCAGGAAAGTGTTTTTAGGATTGCACTATATGTGCCACAGCTTAGCCCTTATATGAGAGAATATGTACAAAACCACATTACATAATAAAGCAGCTTACCTCCATACATTAGGGTAAGGGAAATATAAAGCAGAGGTTAGAATTTACTGAAAACTAGAGTACTCCTTTTTTAGGAGGGAAGTCACACTCCTCCCCACAGGGGAAGGCCTCGGCAAAAAGGAACGAACTCTGAGCTCCTGAAACAAATCTTTGGCCAAGAGCCTAGACCAATTAAACAGGGAGCAGATTAACAGGTGGGAGCTAGAAGACAAAGCGTACACACAGGGCTCTTACAAGAAGTAACTGCAGAGTTGGAAGCACTTGTAGAGAAAGCTGCTTTGCACAAATAAAAGGCCCACTTTCTGGATGCAGGCCTTTCTCCTCTACTTTATTCCAAGGCCATAGGAAGCAGGAACAGAGACAAATTTCTCTCCAAGAATATTCTGACACTTTCCCTTAAAATCAATTAAATAGTATTAAATGGGTTTATGCAATCTAAGCCTCTAAATACATTTAGTATTTTCTTATGTAAATACAATAAACTGTCCAAAGGGAGATTTAGAGTTCCATTCAAAGGGGGGGGGGAGCAAATCTTTTCTTGGAACTGGGGTACCACTGTTTTAGCAGATTTGCCCTCCTCAGGGCACTTACCCCAGTGAAGGGGCGATCCAACTGGTATGCAGTGGCCACTGCCTCCGCTGGCATAGCAAAGGAAGCCTGGGGCCATGGCCAGAGAGGAGCCAATTTTAGTCAGTTCCCTCACATCCTTTGCTGGCGTTCTGCCAGTGTCCCATATGTCTGATTTTAGCCACCCCTTTTTAAAAACATTTTCTTCCAGTACTTATCAGTACTCCTGAAGGCTCTCAGAATATTCTCCTCGGGTATATTTTGTACCTTGTATGAATTGTGATAAACCAAATTAACTTATCTGTAATATAAGTGGCTTGACCCTCAACCATTCTAATTACAGTCTGTTTGTATTGCTACATGTTATAAACCAAATGGTTTAGTACAATTTTTATACTCCAGGGTTTGATCACTGGGGTTGGGTGCCAGACGTCTGCTATTATTAATCAAATTATTTATTGAAGGCTACTACTGCTGCCGTAGTTTTATAGTTTTAAGGCTTTGTATTTTAACTGGGGTTATTCTATTTGTTTTATTGCATTGTTGTTTGTTGTGCACCGCCCTGAGCCCTTTGGGGGTAGGGCGATTTACCAAATCGAATAAATAAATAAATATAATATAATATAATATACAACTATCTTTGTATAGTTCTGAATCTATTGCTTGAGTTCACTGAACACAAGAAGCCCAAAAACCAGAATGTAAAGCTAGAATACATTCCTTGGTTCCCCAAAATCTCTGAAAGGCAACTACTATAACTTACCCCAAATTACCCTCTTTGATAACTTTTATAAGTCATAAATCATTAATACAATGAATGAGTTCAGTAACATAATCACAATTCTTCCAACATTCCGCATACCATGGAAAATCCTTTGTGGTTCAAGTGACATTTTAAAAGGTGAGAATCTAAAATTAGGTACTTTAATCTATATTTAAACACCAGGTTAGCGATTTCTCAAACACCTCTGCTCTTACAGACCAAAGTAAGATCAATGAACTTTGAGTATCTGAGCCCAAGTCTGAAATCTGATTCCCAGCAGCATTTCCTATTCCAGATTTAGCACTGTAATGAAGAGAAGGTAGAGACTGAAGGGAATTTCCAAAACATGGGCCACTCATTTATCATTATAGTACCACTCATGAATGACGCACAGGCAAGGTGCCTGCAGCAAAACTAGATTCTACAGCTCAGTACTGTTTTGCCTTTATTTTCTTCAGCAGTGAAAGTGGAAAAATGTATTTTAGGGTTAGGTCCTTTAAGGTTTATGTTTTCAATCCTCATTAAGAATCTTGGCTTCATAGTAGTCCACCACAGATCTTCTAGTGCACTAGTGGAATATTCAGGGCATTCTGAGAAGAAAAAGCAGGGAGTACTTCAGGTAAAACTGAAGGCAATGCCTGTTTTGCCTTCCAAAACTTTGGATTGGATTCAGTTATCCTCCAGCATTACCCCATTCTCTTTGCCTCTATAACCCCTTTACCAGAAGGTTGTTCATGCAGCTTGCATGACCCATAGTGTAGCCTTTTTGAGTAGTCAAGGGGAACTCCTTGGATCTGACCTTCATTTTGTCTATTGTTTCTAAGGTTTTTTGCACAGAGATAACAAAAGAATATTAACACGAACAACAGAATAATGATAAGCCTGCAGCACAACAAAAGAAGTCACCCAGAAACACTAAGATGCTTAGTACCTGAAGTACAGAATTCAGAAGTTATATCAGAAGAACAAAAACAACCTCCCTCATCCAATTCTAAAATTTCAGCTAATCCAATATCAATCAGCATATTCCAAAGCAAAACAAAATACAATTTTCTGTGCATGTTTCAGCATGCTTCTTTATTCAGTTACCAGGTTGAAACTAGCACCCCATCACTAGTTTTTCATTTTTCAACCTAAGTCAGTAGGCGGAACGGTGGCTAGGTCTTGTAGGAGTGGAAATTGAAATGTAATAGTTTGAGATAATTACAATTACTGTAGTCATCCTGTATCAGCGGGGTATGAGCCATTCTGATTTTGCAGAATTATAAAAGGAAAAGTTTTTAAAATATGGGATAGGTACTCATCCTCATAATTACACGTGAAGACTGACAAAGATATAGAATTTGCATAGCCTCAGCCTATGCCAGTGGTGGCGAACCTATGGCACTCCAGATGTTCATGGACTACAATTCCCATCAGCGCCTGCCAGCATGGCCAACATCTGGAGTGTCATAGGTTCGCCACCATGGGCCTATGCTATGCTGCGTCAAGAGAAGACATGAGCTTGTTGACTCTGTCCCTGCAAAAACAGCAGTGCCGCTATTGATAGCAATTGGACACAAGGACAAAAGGGATAGATGGTCCTGGAAGGTGAATAAGACATGTGGGTTTGCCCTGCCTGTTGCTCTGCACAAGGCTTAGTCCTGTTCCTTGAACTGCCTCATCCTATCAGTAGAGCATCATGCTGCCATATTTCCAAATATTCTATCCCATTGCTGTAAAACACACACGCACATACATATCGATAAACTGAGCAGACCCAATACCAAGCAAATGTTTAAGAATTGTGGGTGGGAGAAAGTTTCATTTTATAAGTGAAACATTTCATTGTCAAGCTGGATATTGGTTTTGTGGTTTTGGGTTTCTCCCATTTCTGTTACCTTTACTAATTTACTAATGTTTTTAATGTAGTTTATTTTATATGTTTTATTTATGCTGTAAGCTGCCTTAAGCTCTGTAAGGATGAAAAGCAGCTAATAAACGTTTTTAAAAAATAACATTTTACTGGCAACCATCAGCAAAGGTTTATAAATAATACAAGACTGAAGTGTGAATAAATGAAACATACTTGAATTGAACTCTGCAACATTAAAATGATCAAAAACATGGCTGCTGCTTTAGGTTTCCATTGATAGCCTGATACTCTAGAACTATTTTCCTTTATACAGCTGCTCATGGAGCATTTTGATTCCTGTTGTAAGAAAATACCATTGTAAATATCGGGGGGGGGGGGGGGGGTTTCCATCCCTGTCATGCAGTCAGTGCATTATCTTTCTCTGTCATTTTGCATAAATTAAAGGAGATATTTGATGTGGCTCTTTGCAAGAACTGACATTAGAATTAAACTGGCAGGAGAACTGTGAGAACTCATACAGCCGCTTGCTCTCTTCCTCATGCGTTTCATCAGTGCTTGCAGCTTCTCCCCTTCTTGCTCATCAACTTACCCACATATCTGGTTCTGGTGGGTTATCCGGGCTGTGTGGCCGTGATCTGGTGGATCTTGTTCCAATGTTTGGCCTGCATCTGTGGCTGGCATCTTCAGAGGTGTATCACAGAGAGAAGTCTGTTACACACTGTGTCCAGAATCTGTTACACACTGTGTCCAGAGAGAAGGAAAAGTTTGGGGTATATATTGTCCATGTCCCAGGGTGGGGAACCAATCAGTATGTGTTTGGGTGGAACTTGTTATGCAAAGATGTGATTGATAGTATTGTATTGCGGGTGGGGCTTATCAGTCCAGGGAGTGATTGCCAGCCACAGATGCAGGCGAAATGTTAGGAACAAGATCCACCGGACCACGGCCACATAACCCGGAAAACCCACTAGAACCAGTTGAATCCGGCCGTGAAAGCCTTCAACATTACCCACATATCCTTTTCTGTTTGTGCTCTGGCAGCCTCTGTGGGCACTTTGTTGTTCCCCTCTCCCATCTTCAGTGTTCCTTTTTATCTTTACTGTTCCTATCCCCTTCAGTGAACCAGTGAACATGAAGAATAATAGCATAAAACAGAGCCTAAATATGTGGACATGACATCTCATAAGACAAGGCGTGATAAAAAGCCTCAGAGAATGCTAGGACCTCTGAAGGCGAGGCCAGTGGGTTGCCAGCAGCACCAGTGGGACTTTGCCTTATTTCCTATTCTCCTTGTGAGGAAACAGGTAGCACCTGGATACAGTATGAAGGCCAAGGGGGTGGCAATGTTGGCTTGTGTTGAGAATTTAAAGTTTTGCTGCAGCAAACTAGATTCCTCTCCATGCTATCATCCAACTTCTTTTTTAAAAAAGGTATTTGTTAAAAGTTAAGGTATTTGAATCCAGAACCTTGTATCTATTTCCTCAGTCTAATGCAATATCTACATCCATAGGACATTTTGCCCTGCAGGTGATTTCATCATAGAATGAATGTGTACAATGCTACTAAATAAGTGGAACCACAGAGACATTCTTATTGCAAACATAATTTTCCCATACACTTGCATAAAAGTAACTTTAAGTGGGCCAGCAACAAGAAAAAGTAACCCAGATTCATACTGACGTAGCATGTGCCCAAAAGCATTCTGTACTTACTTGGATTAGCACTGAAAACACAGTTTCCTAATCCTTGGCAATATGCATACATGTACTTAGTACTTTAGCAATAACGCAGCAATAGGAAATAAACAATAAGTCAGCTATGTTATGAATTTTTAAATGACTTGTGCTGCAAATACATAAAATTAAACTTCCTTCTAATATGTACTGAAATTATCAGCAACACTGAAGATTTCATAATGCATATTCCTTCTCATCCACAGCCATTTTTAATTGCTAACCAGATATTATCAGATTTATACCTAACCCGTATTTTCTTGGTTGCAAAGGCAAATTGTGCCACTATATAAGGAACATACTGATCCAAATTTTAAAAAAAGAATAATTAGTTTCTCCACCACAGAAGAATATATCCTTTAAAATCTCAGCAAGAAATTTATTTTTCAGTTCAATATACAAGATTCAGTCAATCCGAACGCAGGAAACAAAGGCTGCCCGCGCATGCATGAAAGAGTCTATGGAAGAGCTTGCGGTGTTTAAGCGGTGCTTATGGGAAAGCCCCGGGTTTGTGAGGAACCATTCGGGACTTCCCTCACCGGCTCTGACTCAAGCAAAGGAAAGAACCGGGCAGCAGTGGGGAACTACAAACAGAGTGAGAAGTCCAGCAACAGGTATGCTCCCCGGCTAAGTCATGGATCATTTAGAAAGTGCAAAATCAGCCCAAGATTATATGGCATACAATACACACTGCCTCATAAACAGTCATATTGTTATTATATGAAGCCATGCTTCTTTATGAGTCACTTTTTTAAAGTGATGATTGCAAAAGTCAAATAAACTTGTTTTTGGGCAGTTCATGATGGCCTCTGTCTTTCATAATTTAGTACTGGGTATTCCAGTCTCTCAATACCAGGGACCCAGCTCTTCTCCCAACAAGTATTTTTGAACTGTTGTCCAAACATGCCTTTCCTCACGTCAGAAGTTTAATCTGATGTTCAGACTGTTTTGGCACTTCTAAAATGAGGTGACCAAGGGTCAGCTTTGAAATTAGATCAACATTCTTTAGGAAGCTGGAGATGACTCATTGGTTTGCAGCCATTTATCCTATCCTTTGTCTTTCAGAAAGATCTAAGCTGTGCTAAATGAAAATCTAAATGATTTCTCACCTTTTATCCACACTAACAGCTTAATGGGATAGTATACAATTTTGACTACATATTTTACTACAATCTTTCAATGTTGTACAATAAAAAATTGTGTCTAAATTAAAATGCATCACTGAATAATGCATATTTTACTTGAATTCACATTTATACAGTTACAGAATTCATACTTATAAAGCTACAGATTTTTTAAGCAAACTTTTATGATTGGAAACCATTTTGAGATGTATAAAATGAAATTTAGTCTAGAGTCTTGATGCTTTGTCACCATTTTTAAAAAGCAGTACAGAGGATTAATGAGATAAATAAAACTCAACATCATTACTTATAAGATGATTAAAAAAACAGAAGTAAACAACATTTTATTATGTTCATGTAGTAGAATGATTGTAACCAGAAAATGGCACAATCACTGTATACCAAGTGTTAAATGAATGTAATTTTCAAGTAGAAGGCAAAATGTTTCTTGTTAAAATGTACAACTCCGTTTAATCACTATAACTCTTTGAAACTACACAAACTTCCCTTTTGCTGATTAATTACATCAAGCTTGTGAACTGCAATCTTATTAATGCAGCAGAGTATTTATTTACAGCACTACAAAATGTGATTGGTTGTCAGCAAAAGCAACCAATAAATTATAGATGGCAATTCAGTTTGGTTTATGAAAAATAATTATCCAAATGTAGTAAATGAAAATTCATTCATGCTTACAGGAAGTTAAAGAACACTAACAGAAATTACCATGACCAGCCAGATCTGTGCAGGCACACTTTTTACCAGACACAGTAAGTTTTCCTACAAGGTTCTTGCAATCCCTTCAACGGGGGTATGCATATTCGATCAATACCAATACCTTTTCTGAACCTGTCAAGTTGCGTCGGTCTGACGTTTAAGGCTTTTTACTGGGTTCAACTCAGTTCAGGAGTTAAATGGATCTGTTCACGCTCTGGAAAATGAAAATAGAGTCAAATGTTTTTCCCACTGTGCACAACAGCCTAAAATGTGATCAGTGAGCATGAGCTGAATCTGACAACGCCCATCGGAAAAGTTTCTTGGGAGGAACTATACAGATACTTGGGATTGGCAAAACTGCTGCTGTGCTGGTGGGCAGATTGAAACAGATCTCTAGCCAAGATCCTGTAGGAAAAAAGCTCATGATTATGTGGACCCTCAAAAAACCTGTCAGGAAAAACAGTCATTAATACCCTATTCCATTTCCTGCAATATGTGATTGGGCAGAACAGGAAAAGGGGAGGAAGAAGTAATTGAAAGTGAGAGGTATGCTGTAGGCTTGAGACCAAAGAAATATAATGAAAGTACACCTTACTCCACACAGCTTTTGTGTGTGTGTGTGTGTGTGTGTGTGTGTGTGTGTGTGTGTGTGTGTGTGTCTGTGTCTGTGTCTGTGTCTGTGTGTGTGTGGAAGAGCAGTGTTAAATTTGCACTCTACTAATGCTCAGAGACTAGCTTAATAGAACCAGTTTCTCTACTCAGATTTCAGCCTTGGGGAAAAAATTCCCTATGGTATGAATATAGAAATTTTACATCTCCATGAATAACTGCCATTTTTTTTAAAAAAAGATACACTGTACTCTGAATCTGACATAAGATGCACTAGTTGCCTATTATTACTTCAATACAGTTACTGTATTCTGGAAACAGCACAACATAAATTAGGATCGTGTGATTAACCGAGCAATGTTATCTATTTGCAACTTGTCCTTTTTTAGGGCTAACTCTTCCAGTGTTCTGTAGATGAAACAGCAACTAGCTACTGACTCAAAACCAGTGTCTCTAATTTTGAACCACAATGTTGCCAAGTTGTCATTTGCAGTTGTAAAATGTAATGACAAGCCACAGACAGTAGTTTTCTAGCAGAAGAATCAAGTGCATTATTCTGCATGTGCAGAAGGGGCCTTAGTGAATCATCTGTGATTTAATGCACGTTGTACAGACAGATTTCTCCCTTTTTGTGTTACTCATAGTATGTATTTAAGTTATGGGTGTACAGTATATGGTACATGGGCCACATTCATCTGGGACTGCCAACTTCCAGGTGGGGCTGAGAGTTCTCTACTCTACAAAGATCAGTTCATCTGGAGCAAATAGCAGCTTTGAAAGGTGGACTCTATTGCATAACAACCCCACTGAACTCCATCCCTCCACAAACTCCACATTCCCCAGGGTCCAACTCCAAATCTCCAAGAAATTCACAAGCCAAAATTGCATCCATACATGATGCAGCCGTCCCCACAAAGCGATGTTGTGTGCTTCACAGTGCCAGATATCTGTATAAGGGAGGAAGGTACGGGTACTTTGATTCATGAAAGCAATGCCTCTAAGGTTAGGCCAAGACCTTACAGTCACCACAGCGGTGCCTCAGACTCATCTGAGAACTGCTGATCTCTCCCGCTCCCAGCTTATTTTGAGGCATCGCAATCCCCCTTAAAAACACAGCATCTCAGGGGCAAACCAGACATTAATAGACATTAGTTATTATGATGGCCATGGGTCTGATCCAGGGCGACCAAAGAGGCATAGCTAGGAAAAATGGAGCCCGGTGAAAAATCTGAGTTTTGCACCCATTCCTCTATGGGTGGCCACTGTGATGCTGGAATCCATCCCCAAACAGCATCACTTTCAATGATGTTTAAACTAGGCAGCCCAGATTCTCCTTTTAAATCTACCTTGAAGGGAGAATCTGGGGTCCCCAGTTAAAACAACATTGAAAGTGATGCTGTTTTGGGGTGGATTCTCCCCCACCCCGAAACAGCATCACTTTCAATGTTTAAACTGGGAACCTCATATTCTCTCTTTAAATCCAAGCTGAAGGGGGGGGGGGTTAAAAGGAGAATCTGGGGAAATTTGGAGGGTGCCTTCTGTCAGGGGTGCAATTGTTAAGCTAGCACCACTAAACTTTCAGGGTAACTTTAGGAGACTCTCCTGATGATACCACCCAGGTTTGGGGAAGTTTGGCTCAGGGGGTCGAAAGTTATGGACCCTCATAGGTGTAGCCCCCATCTCCTATTAGCTCCCATTGGAAACAATGGGGGATGAGGGCACCCCCTTTGGGAATCCATAACTTTGGACTCCCTGAACCAAACCTCACCTAACTTGCGTGATATTATCAGGAAAGTCTCCCAAAAAATCTCTGAAATTTTGTTGCTGATAGCCTAAAAACCACACTCCCTGCAGGCCAAAAACTGAAAAACACAAAAAAAGCCCAAAAAACGCAAACGAACCAGTGCAACGCACACACCCCGGCCGCCTGGTAGCTTTGCCTTTGGTGACCAACATAATTTAAAAGAAGAATTTGGCTATTTAACAGTTTCATGAGGGATTAGTCCTGTGACATAGTGGGACCAGACAATCCCGCTCTCCCCCAACACACACACACCCTTTTGCAGCACTTGAATTTTGCTTAGTTTTACCAAATCCTTACTGCATTTTTAAATGATAAATTATTGGAAATTGTACCAGTGACCACAGCATCTAATTTGGCACAGCCAATTCTAGTGGGAGTACGGTTGCCAGCCCAGGGTTGGGAAATACCTGGAGATTTTGGGGGAAGAGCCTGAGGACGGTGGGGGTTTGAAGAAGCAAAAGAGACTTCAACTGGGTGTAATGCCATAAAGTCCACCTTCCCAAGCCACCATTTTATTTATTTATTTATTTATTGAATCATGTTTTTATCTCGACCTATCCCAAAAGGCTCAGGGCGGGTTACAACATTTTGTCCAGGTTAAGTGATCTATTGCCTGGAGATCAGCTGTAATCCATGAGCGTAGCTGCCATGGGGACATCCGGCAACTAACAGCCCAGGCGCCACCATGGGGACATGTGCCCCCAGAAAAATCACACCCCACACTTCTGAGAAAGAGGAGGGGCATGGCTGGGCCTCGGTGCAACGTGCATTTCTTAACTATTCACTTCTCAGTATCATGTACATTTTTAATACCCTTGTAAAACACAGCCCAATATTTTAATAACAGTAAATAATGAATAGCTGTACAAGAATAGCTATATATATCAACATTAAACTTATTAAAATTACATACAGCTCTGCCTAGAGTGCAAAAGAGCATAACTAATGCATTATGGATATTATCATACATTTTTGAAAACGTTTATAAACTATGCAGACACACTAATATGGTTTTCAACTCATATCAAACACTACATGACAATATTTTGTTCAAAATGATCAGTTTCTTGTGAATTGTGTACATTAGTCTCCTAGTGTATGCTTTTAAAATTATGTTTATAATTTAACATATTGCTCAACTTTGCTTTTTAAATGGAACTGCAATGATATTCTTTGATTTACCAGGTTCATAACTTGATTCATTTCCAGAGATTACAGCAGCAGTCTTTTTATGTTTTTTTTAATATAGCATCAGAGGTCATTTCTTCATACCAGATAAATGCATATATACAACAATAATTTACAGAAGCATTAACAAATAGCATGTAGATATTTCATAAGCAAGGACAGAGGAGAGAAGAAAAATCTAAATTAATCAAACTAGATGTTTTTTTCCTACAGACTTCATATGACACCTGACTCCACGTTACTCCTACAAAATGAACACATTGTAATGTTCCAACTTTAAACAATTTTTCTATTATTGTCCTCTTTGCTAAAGTCCTAGAATTTTCAGTAACCTGCTACCTAGTCAGAGTCAGTGTGGTGTAATAGTAAGAGAGTCAGTCTAGAGAGGCCAAGATTCAAATCCCCAGTTGTGTTACAGAAGCTTGCTAGATGACCTTGGACTAGGCACACACTTTCAGCCTAACCCACCTCAAAAGGTTGTTGTAAGAAGAAAATGGAAGACAAGAGAACAATGTAAACCACTTTGGGTTACCACTGGGGAGAAATGTGGGATATAAATGCATAAATGAAATACATTAAAATAATGGAGACACACTGAAATAACAGAGGTTCGTTAAAATAATGGAGACAGCCAAGCAGACTGAGTACCAAAACCTCTGGAAAGATTCATATTTGCCAGAAAAAGCAGACTCCTTGAACTTAGGTGGGGCGTCCCAACACCCTTCCCTCTTCAAAGATGCGGGTTTTCCTGCCTTTATTGAGACTGAGCAGCCTTTCAGATAGCACATGAAGGTTTTTCACTTAAGTTCTAATATTGTCCCATACCATAGCAGGTATTTCAGCGCGGGGTAGGGGTGGGGAAGGCCCGGGGATGACTTTGGGTTTTTGTTTCCCGCCACAGATTGTGATGTGGGCCCTTCCGGCCAATCAGGGCACGGTAACTGTCCTGCTGCCCAGCAGCCTTCAAGCATAGCCGGGGCTGGGAGGAGAGCAGCCACCACTCCGCTAATTGGCTTGCACTATAATTATCCTTTACACCGTCGGGGCAATGGAGGGGGGTCTTCAGGGAGGCTCCTTGCAACACCGCACCGACACTGCAGGCAAAGTATTCCAAGTCCGTTATGCTACTGTAACCAGTGGATGGAGAGAAGGGAAGGAGGAAGAGGGAGGTGCCGCCACAGGGCCTCCCGAAGGGCTTGGGGCATCCCCTGCTGAGAGTCGCGGGGGATGGCAGGCGGCAGAAACCAGGTACCAGCCCCTCTCTAGCCTGCCCTTGTCCACGAAGCCTTTCCTAGGAGCCCCGCGAAAGGCGCAAACAGTCCTCGGGCTGCCAACCTTTGTGTTTTGAAGAGATGGGGTGGCAGGGAGGGGGGGAGTCGATCTAAGTGGCGTGACGTGAGGAAGAATTCTGAAGTTCAGAAAATCTGTGTAAACCCGTAACCTAGAGTGAAGGAACTTATATGCAATTATAGTTCTAAATAAGTTTAAATACACATCCAGTTTCATTGTGTATTTATGCGGTGGTATATATTTCACGTGGGTGTATACACACACGCATGGAAGTTCAGCCCCCAAGGCGCCGCACCAACCAATCAGGATGGAGCACCGCCCTGCCGATCACCATGGAACGCGGGGCCATGGGGAGTGCTGCATAAAAAAACCCGCAGTGAAAAGGTGAATCCTCCGAGATTGCTGACTGCAGTGGGGAGGCATTAACCCGCGCTCAAGAACATTAGTTTCTTACGAGCACGGTCTGCCTCCGTTTTCAATTGAAGTGGGAAATCAACCTTTGATTCATATAAGTTAAAATGTTATGAAAGAAAGAAAGCAAATAATGATATTTATTCATTAGAATAATATATTGGTTTACTATTTTTTATCATGAATTACTTATACAGTGTATGGGGGTACCATAATCTTTTCAGTGCCTAGGGCCTCTAAAGTTCTTAATCTGACCCTGGTCGGAACACTTCATCGCTGCCATAACACAGCCTGGTTTCCAACCTCTCATATACTAAATATCCCACCCATGCAGCTGCATTACTTCAGTCCAGCTCCTGCAAGGACTTCTCATTAAGACCAGCTTGCCCCAGAGCTGCTAGCTCCTGCTGCATCTTCTTTCCTGTAAACTGGCGCACAACTTCCTCCAGCGTTGCTCCTGGGGCTCTGGAGACAAAGGAGGTGAGTGAGCTGGCAGTGCCTCACCTGGTTTGGTGTCAGGAGGCTGGGGAATCCCAGAGATGGGGCCTGGCTGTGGCTCCCAACTTGTACACTCTGTCTGAGCATCTGGACCTTGTCCTGCAGGAACTGCTGAAGGTTCTGTCTGATCCACTGGGTCAGATCCTATGAGTACTGCTGAAGGCTCTGAGTCTGTAAGCATTGCCTGGGACTCTGGAGCCAAACCCGTGCCCTGTCCCATATCTGAATCCTCATCCAAGGTGTCCCCAGATATGCTGGGCTGGGTCACAACACTTTCCCAATCAGAGTGTTGTCCTTCTCCTATGAAAATAGTTTTCTTTTTATTTTTGGACTGCACTTTGTTCTAGTTGCACTTTGTTCCTAGCTACACTTTTAAATGCATCACATTAGGTTATAGAAGATACTGTGGGAACAAGTGAGAGAAATAGCTTGTGTGAAGGCTGGATAGAGTATATGAAAACTTGACAGACATACCAATAAGGTTCGAGCAAACCTGATAGTCATACCAATATTACAAAGGGGGGGGGGGGGCAGAAGAGATAAAATAATTTTGTACATTTTTGAAAACACTGTTTTAAGCTTTCTTGGGGTTGGTTCATATGTATTGTAAGCAAAAGTCCTTACCTGAACTATTTCTTATCAATCACACTTTTTATAGTCACGTAAGTTAGTGTTGATGCTCCTAGAGAGCCACAAGACAAATTCACAATTATTTGTATTTGTTGCATACAAATGACACAGGATACCTTCTCAAGTCTGAAAATCTTGAGTAAGAAAAGAGACAGAATGAGAGTTCTGTTGTTCCAGATATTTCTATTTCCAGACCCCACCTGGGGACTTGCACAAATCTGGTTCCTCAGCATGCCCAGAAGTGAACTACAGGAAGCTAAAAGGAGAGGCATCCAGGTACCGTTTAGA
Organism: Sphaerodactylus townsendi; assembly: GCF_021028975.2. NCBI lineage: Eukaryota > Metazoa > Chordata > Lepidosauria > Squamata > Sphaerodactylidae > Sphaerodactylus > Sphaerodactylus townsendi. The sequence continues at coordinate 143,820,006 of NC_059425.1, forward strand.
ATTTCTCTTCAACGCTATTGTGTCATGTTGCTGTGCTCTGTTAAACAAAGGCTGTGTTCTAACCAGAAAGGTAGCTGAATTTCAGTGGTGCATGAAATAATCCATCTCTCTAGTTTGTAAAGCACTTAGAGGTCCTTTGGGATAGAAAGCACTTTCAAATGTAAGTCATTGTTATTTCCTTGTGTGTTTAACTTGTCAAGTCACCTCACCTTCTCTGGATTCAAAACAGTAGCTTAAAATAATTTATTCAGTGAAGCCCAACAAGCATTAATTCCTTTGAATGGAAATATTTTTCCCTCATTGGTTTGCTTTCCCTAGCAACCCGTTACCTGCCCACTTCCCCCACTCCCATTCTCATGTAAATATGAATGGCCTAAAGGCAATCTTCCTTAGCATATGGAAATTCTGACCTTGAAATTTATTTAACTTTACATTTCATTAATCTGAACGAATGTTCAGTAGAATGACAGTGAGTACATTGGGGAAAGTTTTATTCTGCACTTAATTTGATTGCTGTATCTTTTCACTGCTAGTTTTTTAAAATAAATATCTGAATTTGCTACATAGCACTTTTGATGCCATTTCTTGGCATAAATTAAACCCTAGTATTCTGGCTGTAAGAAGTAATCCACACAATACATAAGCCCACTGAAGAAAATCTGTAGTTGAGGCCAAACTGCATCATATTCATGATATGTGTGAGTGAAATGCATGCAGTTGTGGTGAAGCAGCTGTGATCAGGGAAATGGCAGGGGAGAAGATGCTTAAGTCTTGCCCTGCAAGCCATTTTTCTAATCAAATCAACCTCCAGCTGCTTGTCTGCAGTCAAGATAAATAATACAGTGCCCTAAGAAATTTGTGTGTGCTGTTGAAAAATGGCGAAAAGAGTAATATGCTAGTTAAGTCATAGATGCTGTGTGATCCTTCTCCCTCACCCTAATACTATGGCCATTCATTAACTTACTGCCGTGCTGAGGCTTGGTGCTTCATGGGGCTTTTCCACACAGTTCATTTAAAACATTCTGAGGGAAGACATAACATGTTTCCTCCATGGAGGGAGTCCCACATTTTCCCCCAAAAAACATTTTATTTACAGTCTCAAAATGTTTCAAATGAATCCTCTAGCTGCTATGCAGTCTATTGATTACATTTCCCACCCTTTTTGTCTTCCCTGAACTTCCTCCTCAGAGCCATTTTCTGAGCTCACTCAGTCCCCCCTCACCTGTTTATCTGCAGCATTTCTCTGTTTGTTCTTTTATTGGGGGGGAGGATTTTTGAATCATCAAGAGTAGAGAATGCAGCATGAAGCCCTGAAGTATCGTTCAACAGAGAACTTTTTTAACAGGAAAAACCACAAAATGGCAGCCAGGAATCATTTCAGGGAGGTGAGTGCGAACAAAAGGGGGAAATCGAAAACATTTTACAAATGTTTTAAATTCATGTGGAAAGGGCCATTCTGGGATTTTCCCTGCAGCTTCCTGTTCCTAAAGAACTTTCCACTGTGAAGCTTCTTCATTTTCTTCCATTTTTGCCACCAGTTGCTTCCTCCTCTCTTTAGGTGATGAGGTTGCCTGCAGCATTGTGGAGGATGGGAGGGGAAGGAGGAGTCAATTGAAAATACAGAAGATTTCACTGGCAGATGGCAACGGCAGCGTAACAGCGAGTTGTAAGCTCTCCTCCTCCAGAAACTGTAAAAAGCCTCAGTGTTTTTGGTTGTTTGTTGTCGGTATGTAGCTTTGGGACCTTTCTAACAACAATTACTGACAGCTGAAATTGGAAAGAACTGTCTGCTTTATTTACATTCCTAAACTTGGATACCAGGAATGTAGTCTATGTTACTTAGAATCAACTAATTGCTAATTGCTGGTGAGCTGATAAGTTGAGAAGCCTCTTCCCTGTTTTTGTGAGGCTTTTTTGTTAAAAACTTCTGGATTCTATCTTTAATATATAATTTAAAGCTCATAATTCACAAGACCCAATTGTAAATAATGGGAATAAAGAGACAACGGCTCTCCCCCAAAGTCCCCCAAAAGAGGCTATATCAAAAAGCTACAAAACAACTGAAAATGGATTACCCGGTAGATGAACGACTGGAAGTCATTGACAGATTAAAAGAGACTACCAAGAGCTTAATGCTATTAATGAACAATGATTTACCAACTATTCCTCAGTGAAAGATAAAAGACTTGCCCTCAGATGTGCTAGACCTTGCTCAAACCATGAATAATATGATTCCATCTATCGTGAAGAAGATAGCTGTAGAAGTGCACAGAAGTTACAAGTAGAAAACAACCCCAATATTAAAGGGAAACCAATTGATACCTGTAGCTTGGGAACTGAAAGGAGCTCTAGTGAACTTTACAATGAGCGTGTGCAAAATTTTAATTTGGGGATTGATATTGTAAATAAGAACAATTGACTCGCCAAGAGATCACAAGTAAAGATACTCTCTTGGACTCAGGCTTCAGAAAGCCAGTTCTGGCGATCCTGGCTTTTACAGTAATATTTATTCCCCTTTCACTCCTTTGAACTCCCCCCTCCCAACTTCCTAAAGAATGTGAGAAAACGAGGTGTGAAAGACTTTGTTCTTGGAGACAAGTATCGCAAGGCCAAGGCAGCTATAGTCTCCTGCTAGGCTGCGGCCGCAGCCTCCACCATCTCGCCCTCCCATCCACAGTGCCTTGCAGGGTCAGTCTAGTTGGCTACATTTCCAAGTGCATAGGAACAGATTAATGAAACAAAAGATCCATTAATATATGACAGAGGTGCTTGCATAGAAGGTCAGTGTGCAGGGCCCCCATCCCAGCGGAACCAGTACTTGTTTGCCCAGATGTTATCCCCATTGTCTGATGCCAGGGGGGCAGACACCAGAATATCCTTAGAAGGGTGTAAAGCATTTCATCTACCTATAACAAAAAAGGAAAATTTGGTTTCTATCAGGGAGGTTTAGTTACTCTTGTTAGGACTACCATTAAAGCTAAAGCACTCAGAAGTTGTCTCCAGTTTGCTCAAGCAACTTGGCTTCATATTGCTCAAGCAACTTGGCTTCATATTAAATTGATATTAGTAAACTTATACATGCCTCCAGTGGTTGAACAAGTTGAACAAGGGACGCTTCCTATGAAATGGGATAAGCTATTATTCTATCTTGAAAGTTTAGAAAAAGAGTTTCCCTTGATGGAAATGTTCATTGCAGGTGACTCTAATGCCAGAGTGGGCTCTAATTTTATAAATTACTTGTTAAAAGAGGGCTTTGAGGAAGAAATTGTACATATTACACTTATGTACTATACTTACACCTCACATCCAAACCTTCCATAATAAATTAACAAATAAGACCAGAATTTGTCTGGCCAAAATGGCAATTAGTTTAAACAAAATGTGGTTAAACGGTCTGAAAAAATTTGAAACAGCTAAGAATTGTAGCAATGTAGCTAAACAAGGGTGTAGCGTGATCGACTACATATTAACTTCACCAGTGATGAGTAAATGTATTGAGTCATTCACCAAACTTGAGAAAGGCCCTGGACCAGATTTAATTATCTCAGAAATCCTAATAGCAAACCAGGATTGGTGGGCTCAAATTTTGGCCCTACTATTTACGCCAGTAAACCAATCTGGTATCATCCCTAAAGCATGGCTTACTGCTATTTTAATGCCCATATGTAAGAAAGCCTTTCTGACTATATTTCAATTAAGCAGGGGGTAAAACAAAGCTTCATACTAGTCTCACTTCTATTCAATATTTATCTCCATGGTTTAGATTCCTCACTTGCAATTATCCACAACCATAGTCCAAAACTGATAAACCTGCATTCTTTTCTTTTATATGCAGATGACACAGTACTCATCTCAATGAGACGAGTGGGGCTTACTAGATTACTAAGTAAATGCAGAGACTACTGTAAAATAAATGGCTTTTCAATCAATCGAAAATAATGATTTTCTCAAAAAAAGGGAACAGAAATGGTGCCTTAACGGCAATAAAATTGATCAACTGAAGGAATTTAAACACCTAGATGTGACCTTTACATATAATTTAAAGTGGATAGCCAATAGCAAAATAACAAAAACACAAGCCCTTAATCCTGAAGAGATTCAAATAATTTAACAACCGGTTCCAGTGGTGGGATTCAAATAATTTAACAACTGGTTGTTTACAAGCACCATTTTAACAACCGCCAAAGTGGTGCAAACCTGCTGAATCCTACCACTTCCTTAATGTCTCAAATGAGATAGTATGTATCCATTATAAAAATGGGAATCAATACATCCCTGCTGCCATAAAACTGTTTAATACAAAAATCACCCCTCAGTTATTATATGGAGCACCAATTTGGTAAGATGCAGTTGACTCCACACTGAATGTTCCCCATTCCAATTTTTTTAATAGAATAATGGGCCTCCCTACTTGCATTCCATATGTGGCATTATGTCTTGAAACACACCAGGTCCCTATGAAGACTTTAGCTTGGTGGAGAATCCTCAGTTATTGGGTACACGTGCATTTTAATGCGAAACGTGGATCTTATTTATCTCTGTTTATAGCAGAATTATGTGATTCCAGTTGGAATAGACTTATCCTCAACAAAATACAAGGAACTGGAGTAAATGTTGAGGATTTATTCACGCTATCACCACGCAAATTACGTGAGTTAATTAAAACACCCTTATGAATTGGTACATTAATAAATTAACGAGGGAGGCAAACAAAACCTGCTCCCCTCTTTTTTTTTACACTTTGTATTAAACCAGGTTGTATGGCTCCATATCTCACCAATTTGCTGGATCCTAATTTAAGAAGAGTTAGGACATTGGCCAGATGCAATGCAATGCCATCTGCTGTTCTTCAAGGTAGATTCTCAAAAACTGAAAAATCTAAAAGGGTATGCTCATGTAATACCAAGTGTATAGAACCATTGATACATTCCCTGTTTTAGTGCTCTAAATAAACTAAACTAAGGGAAACGTATTGGTAAGAGCTTTTGGGCTCTTGAACTAAATTATAATGCTTAAAGCCCGTATTCTGTTAGACATCATAGATACTAATCTATGTGAAATTTAGCTCGTTTTTTGAAGAAATGATTAAATGTTCCAAGAGGTCACAAGGAATGCTCTCATAATGGCTCAGTTAACATTGTAACTGTAGAAGGTATGTTGATTTGGACTTGTCTTAACATGTAATTATTGTATTACTGGTGTATTTTAATATTTGTGCTTATCTGATACTATGTCTATAAAGGCTTTTGATTCTTGATTCTAAAAATAGATTCCACTGGTCTATTGAATTTTTGAAAGAGCAGCAGCCTGGAAAACTAAAGATTAGCATTGCCAGCAGAGCCCTTGGGTGAGCGGGGAAACACAGGAGAGCAGCAACAAAACCTGGAGAAAAACTGATGCTTCCTGTTTTGCAGTTTAGCTTCATGAGAAAAAGCAAAGCAGCAGGAGAAGTCATATTTTGCCAGCATTCAGATACCATGTGGCTACTCTTATCTGTGCTACAGTGGCTTCAGAAAGGGGAAAAAGTGAAAGTCTATAGCAAATGAAAGGTACAATCACTGTGAGGCAGAATGCAAGTACGCAGATGGCTTATGTTACCAGAAAGGAAGATGATTGAAGATTTTTGAATGTAGGATGAAAACAGATAACTCTTGTTCTCCAGGGAAGAGGGTGACATCCACCAATGGATTTGCAGGCCTACTTGAAGGTCAGTGAGGCAAATGACGAGCAAGCACTTTTTCTCTTTCCCCTGCACGTTCCTTCGGATGGGAGAAGATTCAAAAGCAGACACAGGAAAATAACCCTCCATGTATATACCCAAAGTGGAAGAAACTACACCATTTTTTCCAGAACCAAAAAGATACAAAATATCTTCCATATGGTAATTATTTTTGCCAGACATTGGGTATAACATGTTATTTGTTCTACCTTAAATAGTTAAGCAAGTCCCAGTAAAGAATCCGAGTTTATGTTCTTGCAACAAGTTTTGTCACTAAGGCCCCATGTATTTTGACAGCTGAAGAATCTGTTAAAGCACTTTTTACTAAAGGAAGACTTCATTCATGGAAATGTGACTTTAGACTCTGACAATCTGATCACAAGGACTGACAAGAAAGAATGCAAGCACTCACCTTTGGGACACTGCTGATGACATGAAATATATTTATGTCACCCTAGTGAGTCAAGATGTACCTCTTGGGAATTAGTTTCAGAGTAGCAACAGTAGAGTTGGGAAGAGGTGCAGATATTAATACAAGTTATGATGTTTTGTGTTGATGCTGGGGATTACTTGCAAACGTTTTAAAAAATAAGTATGAAACATTCATTCAGGCAAATGATAACTTGAAAATCATTTTAAAACATAAAATTAAAAAAATGTGCTCAAGAAAGATGAAAAATGCATGAGCACAAGCCTTATGAGGGTGTTTTTCTTCTCCCTTTTAGGTAAAATGCTTCCAAAAACAATAAGCAGAAATGGTTTAGTTGGATTATTTATTTTATCATTAGAAAGCTCCGTTTTTATTGCTGAAAAGCAACTAGAATAACATGATTAATTGATGAAGAATACAGTCCTCATATGTCTGCATTCCCAATAGTCTCACTGGTATCAGCAGGGTTTTTTTTTACATGATTTGAAAGATGAAGGCCCACATTTCAGAACTAGCAGTTCTAGAAAAAAACTAGGTAAACTGAAAAAGAGCAAGTATCAGGTCCAGATGGGAAAAAGCCAAAGATTCTTAAGGAACTAAATTTTTAAATTGTTGATCTACTAATGAGCACATATAATTGATGCTAAAATTGTCCTCCATATCACAGGATTGAACAGTAGCAAATGTGGCACCACTTTTTAAAAGTGGACCAGGGAGCATTCAGGAAATTACAGACAAATTCATCGAGTATCTATCCCAGGTAAAGAGGTAGGAACTGCTGTAAAAGACAGAGTGACTGAGAACTAAAAAGAGAGACTTTTTACATAGCATTAGTTGAGTCAACCCATAGGGGGATGGCTGCTGGTCCAGTAAGAAAGACCACATGCAATGCCTTGAATCTCCAGTTCCAAGACCACAGATGCAGGAGCTATTGGGAAAGACCTGTCACTGCCTGAGACACTGGAAAGCCACTGCAGTCTGGATGGACGATACTAGATCAGCAGTTCTCAATCTGTGGGTTGCGACCCCTTTGGGGGTCGAATGACCCTTTCACAGGGGTCGCCTAAGACTCTCTGAATCAGTGTTCTCCATCTGTAAAATGGATAAATGTTAGGGTTGGGGGTCACCACAACATGAGGAACTGTATTAAAGGGTTGCGGCATTAAGAAGGTTGAGAACCACTGCACTAGATGGTCTAATGTTCTGATTTGATATAAAGCAGCTTCATACGTTCAACCTTATTGCCTTTCAGAAACTGATTTTTCTTTTAATCAAAACTGAAGTTAAATGAAAACAGAAGAAACTGTGGTCAGAATCACCTTTCTGTCTCCTGTACTGCTCTTTAACAAAGGGCATTCAACAGCCATATGCAATATTGCCAACAAAGGGAGATAAACCAGGTATTTTACTTTCATTTTGTGGGTACAGGTTTAAACAAGATGCTTAAAGTCATTTAAAGGTAGTTTTGGGTAATATAATTCTCTTTTAATACTGCCCATTGCAGTCCTTTGATACCTTATGAATTACTTATCTCCCATTAATAAGGCTTAACATGGAGTATTAACCTCCTATACATTCCTAATTAGTTTTTAATGAATTTTAGTTTCCTTGTAAGAAAAAGAGCTAGCTGACTAACTACCAAAAATTTAATCTCCATTACTGAAGCATAAGACAATCACCCTCAGGGATTCATGTCCTTGAACTTTTTACATTAAACTGGCAGCATTTTAAAAGGTCTGAAATGAACTAATATGCACCTATGCTTATTCCATTAGCTTTGATTTTGTAATGAGCTATGATCTACATATACACATAGCTAATAATGAAAATGAACTAGCTCATCTTCACTACACAAATTTAAAAGGTGATCTTTAGAAGCAGTAAGAGGTAATTCAGTTCAGAGTTATGACTAAATCCTAATGAGTTTTAAGCAATGGAGTTTAAGTTAATCACAACTAACTTGTTCAATTGATTTCAATGGACATAGTCATGACTAACCTTTGCCGTAGTGTGGCTAGGAAGGCTGAGAAAGCAATGCATCCTTGTCCATTGTAGAAAACGCGTATTTTTCACCAAATGCTTAGGCATCTATATACACATGGGCGTAAATATGGATTCACATTGGTCCAGTTCTAAAGAAAGCTATTCTTACTGACATTCCATTAAAATATACAGAACTTAAAGGGACCCATTAAGAACTTCCCATATTGACTTTAAATAAATACGTGCAGGTAGAGAGGAAATGTGTGAATAAATTCCTTTGGACTACGGTCATTCAATGACAAGCTTAGGCAACACATATATGTTGGTTGTTGTGGGCTTTCCAGGCTGTGTGGCCGTGGTCTCTCTGTGATACACTTCTGAAGATGCCAGCCACAGATGTAGGCGAAACATTAAAAACAAGATCTACCAAACCACGGCCACACAGCCCAGAAAGCCCACAACAACCAGTTGAGTCTGGCTGTGAAAGCCTTCGACAATACATATAGGTTGCATTCATATGTTTTACTTAGCTGGTACAGAATACCATAGCTCAATTACTATTAGACACTAGGCAGAAAATGCTTGTCTAACCTGTCCTGCAGTCACTCTACTTCTTACTGACCAGTTACTACATTAAATTCCAGGTTCTGGTGATCATCTACAGAACCCTTAGAAGCCCAGGAAGCATATACCTACAGAACTTTCTCGACTGCTATGCTTCACTGCCACAGCTTCCTCTTCTGCTTAGTCTTACCTACCATGCAAATGGATAGGATCAGCAACTGCCATTCATGCACATTCTCTATTCCCACTCCTATCTTGTGGCCTGCCTGAGTTTGGCAGGAAAGTCCCCATACTTCTATCATTTTGTAGAATGTGCAAAACAGAAATGTAAGGGGGTGGTTAGAACTGTAGGAAAATGGAGCAACTCAAGAAGTCGCTTTAATGAAGGAACAGGATGATAGTCAGGTGCAATCTTTTTCTATATATCAGTTTGCGTGTGCGTTGTCTTCTACCTTTGTAATCCTCTGAATTATATATTATTATGTCTTAGTTTTCCTTTGTTGAAATTGTTTCCCAGTTCCCAGTCCTACTGCATTGCTTATTGGCCATTCCACACTGTCTTACGGAATTTTTTGTATTTTGTAATCTGGTTGAAACCTCATCAAGAAAGAAAGGCTATAGACTAAGTAATTGTTAAAAATGATTAACTGAAAACTCGCATGAGCTCAGCTTGGGGCTGAGTTTATGTACATGCTTTGCTTCTTCCTTGTTCCCTTCCCATACCTGAAAACTAAAGATGCTTGCCCTTCATACACACATGTAGGCACACAGGTTAAGAAGAATTAACCCCCCCCCTCAAACCCTCCCCCTCCTCATTAAGATTCTAAACCACAATAGGTTTAGGATCCTGGCTATTGCAGGTAGAGAGGAAACTAATTCTAGTCAATGCATGTGAGTGCAGGCATATATCAAGGACAACTGCGGTCTAGTTTTAACTATGCTTCTTCATTCAAGAAGAAAGTGACATTCACAAGAGCCTGGCAAAAAGCAAGGTAGAGTTGACACACATTTATATTTAACCACAGTTAAGCAGGGTGTCAGAATTCTTTTACACTGGAGTAAAAGAAATGACACAACAACTGGCGACTTATTATGGGCTTGTTGTGGCTTGGTATTTATATAATTGTTTGTGTCGAGATCATAATATGCTTTAAAAATAGGTAAAAATATCCTGTTATCTTCTGGAAAGTCTCTAATCATTACCACAAATTTGCACAATTAACATCATGTATAATCTTGTGCTCTGTACATCTTACTACATATAGACAGTTCTAAAACAAACTGGAGATTTAGCTTCCTTATTAGGTACCTTATTCACAAGAAGTACCCATACAGTCATCATGTTACACAAGTCAGCTCACATAGGAATCCACTATAAGACAAAAGCTAAATGACATTACATTCCTTCATTTTGTTCCACTAAACACAAGTTATTTTTAGCTTACTGAATCCACAATTAATGAATACTGATGGGCAAATGTACACAAAATGGGGGGAATCTTTAAAAGAACTATTCTTTTTGCTTCCTCTGCTGCCACAATCAGAGGGAAAAAATTAATTCTTAACACTGCTGCTGTTCTTTCCATTTGAAGAAGTGGTCACTTAATACTTTCTTGGCCATTCCTAAATAGAAGGAACCTATAAATAATGGAAAATTAACAATATACAAAGATAAAACAGTAGGTGAGATTTAAGGGGCATTACACCAGCCCTGCAGGTGTTTAGCCACGGATCAGCATATAGATTTTAAGACTTCTGTGAGTAAAAAACAGCTTATTCTACCAATGAGTTAGGCTAAAACAGTTGGATTCACATCACTTATAAATCTAACCAGAAACGTCTCAGCTATCCTGATTATCCAACCTCCAGAATCAGCAAAATCCTGTCTTAAATTGTTGGTCCTTGTGGATTAATACCTGCAAGCATTTGAGGAACACTAAGGTTATGACGTATTCCATCTGAACATACATAATAACATACATGAGATCCCAGTTTTGTTGGGGTGGGGAACTTATGGAGACAGGCGGCGGTCATATGAGAGAGGAGGCGTTGTGATTCCCCAGGCTTATTGTCTCGGGGATTTCAACGTCCATGTGGATGCCGCCTCATGTTCTGCGGCCGTGAATCTAGTGTCATCCATGGTGACACTACGCCTCTCCTTGTTAAATTCTGCCCCCACGAGGCTGGTCACACTTTGGATTTGGTCTTTGGGTCAGGAGTTGATATGGTCATATTCTCTGGGGGACAGAGTGACATGGTCCAACCATCATGCCCTGAAAGTTCAGATGGACTTGCTGTGCCAACTCTCTCTAGGCAGCGGGCTGATTTTTGCCTGCCTGCGGAGACTTGTGGATCCTGTTGAATTCCTGAATGCTCTGCGGGATCCTGAACCAACTGGCAGCTTTGATGAGCAAGTGGAGGACTGGAACTCCAGGCTCTCTGATGCCATTGAGGTGATTGCTCCCTGGCATCCTCTGCGCCCTCGTTCTTGACTGGCTCCTTGGTATACCGAGATGTGCCGAATGAAACAGGAGCTTAGACATCTAGAGCAAGCGTGGAGGAAGTTTCACGATGAGGCTACATGAACACCTTACAGGACGTTTATGAATGCCTATGAGGTAGCATCATTTTTATGAATAACCACCCCACCCCCCTAAAATTTAAACCCTCATGGCAGCCATGAAACAGAGGAGATGAGTGTGAAAAAACATTATGGTAAAGGGGAGCTCTAAAATGGTCTGGAAACATTCTAGGTCACTTGTGTGGAAAATGACCCAGGAAGTAGTTCCAAGTACATTTTCCCCCCTTCATTATCTCTAGAAACCAGAGATATGAATCATTTTTTAAAGTGCCATTTGGGTATTCTTCCAAACACTGCAAAAAGAAACCTCTTTCTGGCTCAAAGAACAGCGTTAAAACTATACCTTTTATGGAAATAATTTAAAAGTCTGTATCCAAAAAACAAACTACCAATAATAAATAAAATACATTGTAATCCCCTTGCTGTTTGTAATGTGTTATCCATGTTATGTATTTTTCTTTATTGTTGGTATTTTGGTTTTTTGATACAGACCTTTTAATTATTTTCATTAAAGGTAAAGTTTTAATGCTGTTCTTTGAGCCAGACAGAGGTTTTCTTTTTGCAATATCTATACTGTTTCTTGCTCATCTTCCATTCTTTCACATACCCCTGATTCTCATGATTTCAGGAAAAGTATACTTAGGGCTTTGTTAAGATTCCCTAGTGTTTGCCAAGCATTTTTATTTGTAAAATGTTTTAAACTACCTGTAACTGCTACCTGTCTGATACTCTCACATATTGTCTGCCACTGCATGCCAGTTATTCGTAACCAGACACAGCTACATATCAGATATTTCTGAATTCTGATTGTGGTTGCATGGATGCGACAGAAGCTACAGCACAGAAGGAAACTGGACAAGACGGTGAAAAAAAATCCCACCAGTTCACTACAGTGTTATCCATCCATTCATCTAGCTAGCTTTTGTTTTTAAATATTCACAAAAATCAGTTGCCAACAAGTGAAGCAGAGGTGCCACAAAAAATTTTTTTTCTAACAAGATGTTTAATTGCTATCCCAGAGAAACTTGAGATGCTAGAAGTATAATGTGGATTCTCCAGAGTATACATTTCCTCGCATTAGTGGTACCGTGGGGACATCTGCACATGTCGCTGTTCATTAGAATGAAAATGCATGCAAAGATGATCTACAGCCAATAATGGAGATAAGTCTTTTCATCCTGCATTCCTGTAGCCAGACAGCTCTTTTATTGTGGCAAAACATGTTGAATTACTGTTTGGTTTGATATTATATTCAACATGATTATTTTTATTACTCACAGCCCACAATCCTATATGTAAGTTTTAATGCATTTTAATACTCTGGTACAGTTCTCAATAGATGCCTGTGCAGAATCTTAACTATCCCATTTTTTAAAAGCTTGCAGCAGCAGAGGAATTATCATTTCCGCAAAAGACTATGCTAACTTACTGTAGTGATTAAACCGCAATGATTTATTACACTTTTTACTATACTATTTTTCCCCTGACTGCTGCAACTAAATTAGCCAGATCCACATTATTACAAAACCATATCATGATGCAGTCATTTTAAACCACTTTCATTCAGCACTAAAGTATTTCACTAATACAGATATAACAGTGCCAATAAAATTTAAATACTGAGGACTGTGACTTTTGCCAAGTGGTAGAATAAAGTTGCCCTGAACATGCTATGCTGCCAACAAATACTTTTACACTGGTTACTCTACCACTTTTTTCAGGTTTTTTTTTAAAAGTTGCCATTATAAAATGTATCTTACTGTTTTATGGAGCTATTTCAGTTCCTCAAACTTAAACGTAAATTTTAACTAAAATTCCTGCTGAAAGAATGATTAAATATCTCTTTTAAAAAAAAAGAGTAACAAAACTCTTATCTCGTGCTAGCAGGAGGTTTTCAAAGACTTCACTAAGAATGAATGATAATGGCACATCATCTGCTGGAGAGGACTTATCACTGACTAGTCTACATTATAATGCTAAACACACATATAAAAAACCCACCTTCATGGAGAACTGTGAGATCTGATACATCCAATAAATGGGGATGGATCACTGACAACTAGGGGCTCAGCACAGGATTCATAAACAAAAAGTCAACATTTGGGAGATAACTTCAATGAGATGTATTGTCAAAAGCTTTCACAGCTGGAATCAACAAATGCTTGTGAATTTTCCAGGCTGTGTTGCTGTGGTTTGGTAGTTTTTACTCCTAACATTTTGCCTGCATCCAAAGCTGGCATTTCAATTAGACTTCAAACCTACAAGCTAGTGAAATTCACAGGGCTTCCAAGTCTCCCTTTCCCCCTCATGTATTATGTAGGCTACACTTTTTTAACCAGTTTTAACAAAATAAGTTAAGAATTCTGATCAAGCAGAAACAAACAAACAAGTGATTCAGACAGCAGATTTTCTTTTGACTACTTGTTTCAATAGAGGTACTTCACAAAAACTGGAATGGGCAAATGGCATTCCCTCTTCTGGCTCAGGCATGGGTCAGTGGTTAGAGCCTACCTGTTTTTTCTGCTGGTGAAAAAGGAAGGAAGGATACCCTCTGACTACCAACAAAGGCTAACTTAGTAATCATGGGATTTGCATGCACAAAAGGCATGAGGGACGGGGGGTGAAGTAAGGAGAAAAACTGGGTGAAACTGAATGGAAAAACTGGCTCCATTCAGTCCAATGTCTTAAGTCGCTGGCAACTGCAATACATTCACACATTTGCTAATGCAAAAAAAGCATTTTTCTTCTTCAAAATCTCTTCTTCAGAATCACTGGCACCAGCAGCTGGTAACCACTGCAGCTGATGTGGAGGAAGGCGGAACCATCAACAATAGTGGAACCAAAGTCAAAGCTCACTCTGGCCCCTTCCGCACACAGAAAATAATGTGTCTTCAAACCACTTTCACAACTGAAAGTGGATTTTACTATTCTGCACAGCTTCAAAGAGCACTGAAAGCAGTTTGAAAGTGCATTATTCTGCATGTGCGGAATGAGCCTCTGATTAATGGAGGGAACCTTGGCCATCGACTTCAGGCTTCATCCATATTCTCCTAGCAGTGATACTATAAATACTAATCCCTATGCAGGGATCAACTAATGCTACCTCTCCCTACTGCAATTCCCACACAGCAGGAATACCCAATGAAGGAAATCAATCCTACCACTTCCTAATCCACTAACAAATAATAGGAAGAGTAAGGTTAGCCGCTCTGCAAGTCTCAAAGAAGGATATCAGCAACTGAAGTCTCAATTTGGTCCAGAACTCCTCCAAACCCTAACTTGAGAACTCATTTCTCATGATGCAAAATAACAGCAAACAAAGCTTTGGGCCACCACCAATACAGTGCAGCATTTAGAGTGTCAGACTAAGATTGGCAGACATAAGTTTGAATCCCCCCACCCACCATGGAAGCTCACTAGGTGACCTCGGTCATTTACACACACACACACACACACACACATACACAGAGCCTCCCCTACCCTCACAGGGTTGTGTTGATAAAATAAAATAAAGAAGAGAATGATCTAAACTACTTTGAGTTGACATCAAAACAAGAGTTCTCGGAATTATGCTAATCTATGTGGTTTTACAGCAGGGATTTTGGAAATTCCTAGAACACTGTAATGACACCAGAACATCAGTTCTGGGTACACAACTAGAAGTGATGCTGCAGCATCACATTGCACAATACTCACCATGACCCACCCCTGAAGTTCCTGAAGGGTTGCCAGCAGCCAATAGTAGTAATAATCCATTTAGAGTCCTTTGTGTAAAATGCACGGTATAATACCAAACAGTCTTGACACATAAAAGTCTCCAGTTTTTAAATGTTTTTATTAACTATGTATGAAGTAACCCCGTTGTTGAAATCTATTTTCTTTTACAACTTTATCTCAAGGATATAATGGGGATATTTCATACACCACTTAAGGCATGATCTACAGATATTGAGCTCACACAGAGCTCATCTGCATATTAATTGATATTGGATAGTCAGAGAGAGGATGCACTCCAATTGTTGGAAAGAAAAATACTGTTTTTATTGTTTCTCATGTGTACCAACACATATATATTTTACATACTGATCTTTTTAGACACACGATTTTAGAGAATGCTGCTAACAGATTTGGCAACATAACCCAATGAGATAAAAAGCCAAGCTGCTGCCATGATTTCAAAATCTCCCAGGCAAGTTAGAAAACATTATTTATAAGTCAAAGAGTCACGATAAAATTGCATCATTCAAACTACTGGTGTACCAAATTCTCACATCATAACAGCCTCCCACAACTGTAGAGATTTTGGAATAACTTTATGAGTTGAGTTGATATTCAGGGCTGAACAGAAGTGTCAGCCAAGCAAAATAAAAGTCTTAAAATTCTTGCCTAGTTAACTGATATTCCTTCCGCTAAGGAGAAACTCCTTCCTTTGTTAGCAACTTTATATTTAGGGAAAGTGGAATTATTCATGACCTACTCTCCCAGTTTGTTATTAATTTTATTCATATCATATTGCGTTACATACACATATTCCTTGCAGTATTCAGGTTTTAGTCATAATTCTGATGCCTTCACAGAATTTAAAGAACAGATTATTTGCATTCTGATCCATAGCCTAATTAAAGTCAAAATCATGTATGAAAATTGATTTAAATCACATTGATTGAAAACATACCAACCATATAACAGGTATGTTTGTTAAAGTCTATTAAAGTGGGAATAGCTCTGCTGTGGACTCAATGGGTATGCAATGAATAATCACGGTAGCATTCGTATCACACATTTAACAGCCCAATTCAGAGTGGAAGGGCTGAAGTGAGTTATGGAAGCAGGATGGCCCAGCAGAGACATCCCAGAGGTGTGGCCAGGAGTGGAGCTGACATTAGTCGGTTTCCACCCCAGCTTTCCCCCTAGATGCGCTGCCACCCTGGGCACCAACCTATACTTCTCTTTTGAGTGGCGTAGGTCCATGGAGCCCTATGGAGGGCTTTTCCTGGGCAGGGAGGATTTTTTGGTCTTTTCCCCCCCTCCTTACGCTGCTGAAAAGCTGTCTGTAGAAGGCATGGTGGTGCAGCAGCAGCTCTGTCCCTTCCTAGGCCTCTGGATTGGGCTGACCGATGTTTACATACTTTATTTTCTTACTGCTTACAATAACCCTCTTAGGTAGGCCTCTGTCGCAACTCTCATATTTCAGAATGCAGCCTGAAAAAATGATGACTCGCCTAAGACTTCCCTTATACTGTCAATCAAAACTGTCTATTTTCATTGACTTAATGGGAGTGAACCAGTATAAGTGGGTCACATGAGGTAATGTCTAGATCATGAGTCATAGATCTTTTAACTCTCAGAACATGTGAACAGTTGTGACCCTTTTGCAAACTTTTTTTTTTTTGGCAATAGAATCTTTCAAGTACATTCCAATTCGGAGGTTGATTGCGATACAGTCCCGACAGCAGAAATACTTGGTGCATCATCTGGTCCTTTTCTTTTTTCATTTTGACCCATGTGCCATGATATTGGTAGTATCTTGAGATTTATGAAAGCCAGCACTTGAGCTCTGGATCCTTGTTAATTTTAGTGCTTGAAACATTAATGAGGCCATGCCTCTTTGTTGTTCCTACTGAATGTATTAACAGCCTTGGAATCAGTATATCACACATTCTTGTTGAGATGTGTTGAGGCAGAAGTAAACATCAAGGGATGTGCTTGGGATAGGCAAAACAGTTCCTTGTGGACCTATCTCAGCAGATTATGTTGAAGAACAGTTGTCATCAGTGAGGGATATGTCCTGTGGAGTTCCACAAGGTATAATCTCATCCTCTATTCTAATCTCTATTCAAGCCTTAGGAGAAATATATTTATATTTCTTTATCTGAATTGCAAGATGGTACAGTAAAGCTCTTGAACCACTGCCTGATTGAAGTAGTTATGAATGAACAAATTGAAAATCAATCCAGATAAAATGGAGGAAATGCTGGTTGGGAAGCCTGGTTGGGAAGGCTGAAGTCTCAGGGGACATTGTGCTTCCCATATTTGATGGGGTTCAGTTGAACCTTGCTGACTGGTTAAGAGTCTGTGTGTTATACTGGACCTATCGTTATTGCTGGAGAAGTAAGTTAAGGCAATTTTCATCCATGTAAGTCCAGAAGATGGTTCTCCATTTTGACTAAACCAATCTGGCCATGTGGATCCATGTCATGGTGCTGTCAACAGTAGACTATTACAATGTATTCTACATGGGTCTGCCCTTGAAGTCAGTTCAGACAATCATAAACTCAGTTATTATTTAGAGATAGATAGAGTATGCATATTATACCCACCTGCAGTCACTCCATTTGCTACCTATCAGTTACTGGATTCAGTCCAAGGAACTGTTTATCCCCTATAAAACTCTTAATGGCTTTGGACTCTCATATCAGTAGACTGCCATGATCGCTAGGCTCATCTTAGCAAAGCCTTCTGATTGTAGCATTCTGAAAGCTGCCCAAAGCTGCCCAAACATGTACATTATCTGTGGTAGCTCAGTAAGGCTTCCACAGTTCTATAATTTCACAAACTGTGTAAAGCATAATTGTTCAGGATATTTCTATAAAGCGAATAATGCTATAATATAATGGAATAAAAGGTGCTTTATACAGAGAACAGGATTGTAGTCTGGTCCACTGTTTACTGTATGTTTTATCTTGCTATTATTGCACTGTTGCAGCTTCTGTAATTCCATTTTTAATGGATCATGACACATGCCTGACACATGCCTGATAAGTATCCCCCATTGTTTCTGATTTTTTTAACATAGTCAGGATAGCCTGATCTTGTCATATCTCAGAAGCTAAGAAGGATCAGCCCTAATCAGCACTTGGAATGGGAGACCATCAAGGAATACCAAGGTTGCTGGGCAGAGGAGGGCAAAGGCAAACCACCTCTGTTATCTCTTCCCCTGAAAACGCTATGGAGTTGCCATAAACTGGCTCCAACTTGATGGCACTTTACACAAACACACACATACACAGATCTTTAAACAAACACAACGTACAGAGAGACTTGCTCAGAGGCAGAGCTACTAGGGGGCGGGGCGCACAGCACCGGGTGCATGCCTGGGCCCTCTGAGGTTTACATCTGTTGATTCTTAGGAGACCTTGTGGACTTCACACTCTCCTGAGAAGTGTAGTTCCTACCAGGCTGTTTTCAGCCTCAAGTGAACAGGCCGCTTTTTCCAGCCTGCACTTTCAGGGTGAACTAAGGTAAGAGTGAGGGGAGACATAGAGTGCACACCGGGTGCAGTATGGCCCCACTAAGCCTCTGGACCTACTGCGTTGTTTGTTGGATCTTTCATGCTATTTAATTACATAATTTTACAGTGCATAAATCTACCTTGAGTTTCAGCAAGAAAGGTGAGTTATAAATAAAGCTAATGACCAAAATATCCAGGCAAACCATTCTGTGACATTCATCTGTCATAAGTAAAGCAAGTTTTTTTGTTTACCATGACATACACATACACAGCAGGCACTATTTATTAATACCTGAAATAATAGGCTGGAAAGTTACTAGTAAAATTGCAAATGCCAGTAGTATAGTCTTAATGTTTGGCTAATCAGTGCTATAAGTTGCCATTTTTCCATCAGGTCCCCGTTGTGCAGATTAGGATAATAGAAGAGATTAGAAAATATCATAGGGCTTATGTCCAAAAAATCGAAACAATGAGAGCAGATCGAAGACTGGAAAAACTGTAATTCACGGTCTAACTACCAAAGCAGAGAAAATGTCGACCTCCAACAATAAACCACATTTAAAACAAAGCAAAGGACTCAACATGCTTATCAGTACTTACAGCCATCAAGACAGTAGGAAACAAAGCCTAGCATTCTACCTATATCAAGATATATTGTTCTCCATGAAACATATACCACATTTATCTTGCCTAAAATTATATTTGAATTTCAGTTGGTCTCTCTTTAGCTGGAGACAGTGGCGGAGCTACAAGGGGACGGGGGTGCATACCATGCCTGGGGGGAAACGCAGTCTATATTTTCCCCCCCGCGGCGCCCCCCCCACTTACCTTAGTTCCTTTCCTTTTCCTAGAACTTTTTCAGGCTAAAAAAAAGGCCTGTTCACAGTACTGGCTAAAAACAGTTTAAGGAACTACAGTTCCCAGGAGACCTTGGGGCTCACAAGGTCTCCTGGGAAGTATAGTTCCCGTTTTTAAGCCTGAACTGCAAATAGGCCTTTTTTTCAGCCTGAAAAAGTTCTAGGAAAAGGAAAGGAACTAAGGTAAGTATGAAAGGGGGGGTGCTGTGGGGGGGCAGAAAATATAGACTGTGCACCGGGTGCAGTTTGGCCCAGCTAAGCCTCTGGCTGGAGATGCCAGGGATTGAACCACAGGCCTTCTGCAGGCAAAGCAGAGGCTTTTCCAGTAAGCCAGAGTCCTGAGCCAAAGCTTGCATTCCTTATGATCCAATCCACTGTCTTTGGCTACAGTCCACACTCATTTCAACAGAATTAAACCAATATAATTGTAAAATCCACTATCCCAAAAGACTGGCTTCCTGGATTTCTTGATATATTAGCCTCTTTAGTTTAAGGGACTGATCAATGTTTCTAGTATGTGTTTTATCAGCTGCATTCTCTGAACTGTTTGATGACACAATTAATGAATTATTAACGACATATTCTTCTCCCTTTCTCTCTCCATAAAAAAGCCAATGAAATTATTTTTGCATACAAAAGTAAGGACTAGTCATATGGTTTACGTTTAGCCAAACATATTATTGAAGAACTCTGCTGTAGGAGAATGTATAAATAAACAAACATATCTGTTTAAAAAGAATATAAAAGCAGATGTTCAAAAGCCAGATGTGATTCAGTCCCGCAAGAAAGATTTCATTGTAATTAACTTCTATCGGCAGTGAGCTTCGTAGCCGGCTATGGAAATGACCTGCAACTGACTTGGATTCGGACCAACAGCCAGTTCTCAATGAATGATCTAATTTAATTTTTTGGCCTGTTTGAAGCTGAACAACTTTTTTTTAAAGCTTTTAATTTATTTTGGCTCAAAGCTAAAATATCACCCTTGTGTGATAATGGATTAGGGAGAAGACTTTTTGACCTCTCTTGAAAATCCATTAAATGACAAAGAACTGAACTGAGCTGCAATAACCAATTCTTTTATGCAACTTCATCTCGTTGAATGGAGTTGAATGGAGTCTGAAGACCTTAGACTCCAAGACAACACTGTGGTCCAAAGCATATTTTTTATCAGAATAATGTTCCAATCAGCTCAGTGAGATTTACTCCCTAGTAAATGTCACTGGAACGTGTACTTACTTGGGAATAATCCCTATTTTCTAGAAAATGGTTGCCAATGCCCAGGTAGGACCTGGAGATCTCCCAGAATTTCAACTGAGTCTCAAACAATAGACATCAATTTCCCTGGAGAAAATGGCTGTTCCGATGAGTGGACTTTACAGAATTGTAGCCTGCTGAGATACTCCCCCTTCCCAAACATCTCTCCCCCAGGCACACACACCCCAAATCTTTAGGAATTTTCCAATCTGGAGATGGCAATCCTAGGAAGGATCCAAGTTGTAATCCAATATACAGCTCCAATCCAAGGAACACTCACCTGCTTACCTGGGGCAAATCCTGTTAATCTCAATGAGACTTACTTTCAATTAAATATGAATAGAATTAGACTATGTGTGACTGTTCTCAGAAACAAGCTACATAAAACTTTCTGTGACAGAGTCTTATTTCCAAGTGAATAATATACAAGATACATAGATACTTAGATACAAAAGTGGAATAACCATACTAGATCAACAATATATTTTGAATGGTTAAACAGAAGTTTATATTTTTATCAATTTGATCTACTCTGAATTAATGAAATCACTCTGTAAAAGCCAAGAAACAAAAGAATCTGTAACCGTGTCCCCAGTCTTATGATGTCACCATTTTAGTTCCAGAGTTGATGACCAAAGAGTTTTCTGAAGCTTAAAGGGTTTTTCCAAAAAAGTTTCATCCAGTAAGATGTCATTTTACATACTGTGCATGTCACTTTGCCTTTGGCATGTATACTGTTGTAGAAACTTTTCAAATAGAGCTGAAAACAGGAAATCATTTCTTAAGATTTATACCAGTATAAAGCCACAATGTCAAATGAAAAAAAGAGATGCCTACCTTGAAGCCAAGTTGAGCTTAATTCTCAGTGTGCATTTGCATTCCCTTTCATACTTTGTGTTCTACATGCAGTTTTTAGATTGCCTATTAAAACAATATAAACTGCAGCACTTCATGTGGTTAATAATACCACCTGCACATATACAACTGTAATCTTAGCTGTGAAATGATTTTTCGTGTTTTATAACTGCTGGCTTTGCAAAAGGACACCTTTGAGAAAAATGCCATGCTTTTCAAGCAATATCCTTTTTACTCAGTGAAAACTGCCAGAATGAAACAGCATGTTTAAATTCCATTCATTCTGATTTCAATTCTCTCCCAACTAAAACTAGTGTTGTTTGAGAGAACATGTCTTAGACTAGATTCAACCCCAATATTAGCAAAAGACCTCAGTGAAATTGGCCAAATTCTCTTGTTCATTGTTCACCACACTAGCCAGACACTGTTACCTGTGCAGAAAGAGAAATCTGTGCAGCCAGCCGCAGCAACCAGTTATCTTCAGGTTTGCAGAACATTACTTTCATATAAACATTTTAAAACTCTAGTTTTGAAGCGTAAGCCTGAAAAGTTAATAGCAGCTCCCCATGCCAAGGCAGAGGGCAAGTGTACTTTTGAATGGCAACCCAAAGTGCTGAGTGAAAATTGGCAGTAGTCAGGAGGAAGAAGAGGTCAGGAGATGAGCCAGAGGTAGGGATGAAGTAAGTTAGCAGCTAGTGTCAAAGGGAGGATGGGGATAATGGGATTTTCCTGCCTGCAAGTCTTTGTGCGACCCTTTTTGTCATTGGTAATAAAACATAAATATGGGGGCCTAGAGATCTCCTGGAATTATAACTGATGACAGATATCAATTTGCCGGGAGAAAATAGCTGCTTTGAAGGGTAGACTATGTGGAATTATACCCTACTAAAGTTCTTCCCCTTCCTAAACCCAATCCTCCCCAAGCTCCACTCTCAAATATTCAAGAATTTCCCAACCTGGAGCTGGTAACCTTACAGGGTTTTTTATTTGATTGGTTGGTTTTTGTTTTGTTCTTTTTACTCAGGCAAGCAGAGAGAGAGTGTAAGCACTCTCTCAAGATTTCCTTCCTCAAACCTTAGGTTCAATTAAAAAATCCTGACCAGAAAAAGAAAAAAAGAGCAGAAAGTTTTTGACTGTTATGATGTCTGTTATGACTGTTAGTCTGTTATGATGTGGGATTTTACTGGCCAACACAAACTCAATGAAAGTGTACTCTTTTCACACACAAAAAGAGAGTATTCTGAATCTGTAATCTGTCCCTAGTATGTTGGGGATGCAGTGTTTCCTCTGCCTCATCCTGTTAGGTGGAATATCCTGGTGGCATTGACCTGTAATTTGGGGAAGATACCTAACATCACTAAGACTAATCTATTCATTTCCAGTTGGTGGATGCTTTTTTGTGAGAGCTAGAATTGTTATCC
This sequence comes from Sphaerodactylus townsendi, assembly GCF_021028975.2. NCBI lineage: Eukaryota > Metazoa > Chordata > Lepidosauria > Squamata > Sphaerodactylidae > Sphaerodactylus > Sphaerodactylus townsendi. The sequence continues at coordinate 143,842,901 of NC_059425.1, forward strand.
TCTGTGGGACAGTAGGCAAACCCCTGCTCCCAAGGTCCAGGCCTCTCTGGGTCTCTCCTCTCCAGAGGGAGCAAGGGATGGACTGATGTCAGATGTTGTGATGTTACTTCTGGTTTGTACCCAGAAGTGACATCATGACAATCTAGAAACTGCACATCTCTTAAGGTAAAAAACAATCCAAGTTCCTGGAGTATCAAGACATTCCTTCTAGGTACAAACTAAAAGTGACATCACAGTATCACACATCATCATAAATCATCCCTTGTGCACCAAAGGCTCCCACTGGTTGCCAGTGCTTAGCTGGTAACCCAATAAGAACTCATCCCTGCTTTTGGGGCCTCTCATCAAGTAATCAAAACAAAGAAGAACAGATAGACTACTATCCACCAAAAGTGGTTAGAAACATAACATTCTAAGTAATTTCCGTAGTTTTCAACCTCTCTCATATAAAACCCAGCTGCAAAAGGGGGAAAGATGTGGCAACCTCTGCATGGCTACTAGCACAACCTTTTCAGAAATCACAGATTATCTATCTGCATTCTCCATAAGCATTCCTAGTCTAACCTATATTAGGCTGTTATTAGTATGCCATAGTTTAATTCATCTGAACAACAAAAAAAGGACGGCCAGTAGTAATGGTATTTGCTATTAACTAGTTGAGGCACCAGCAGTTTGAAACTATCTGCATCTCATTTTGAATTTAATTATTGCAACAAAATCCCATTTGCTCCTAGGTATTATAATTATTGTCTCATTTAAATTGAGAGGTATTTTAATATGAATGCAGTTAATGAGGCAAAATGTGCAGGGCACTGAGCTTTAATAGTAGAACAAACTATGTTTTAAATGATCTTCACTGCAAGTTAAATTAATTTTATTCTGCCAATAGGCAATGCATGCCCAAATGATTTATAATGATTTCTGCAAATTACAAGTTGATATAAGTAGCAAATTGGACAACAAATGCATCAGAGTTGCCAGATCACAGGTTCACCTTTGAATTTTTTTAAACTTCAGATTGCATCCAACTAGACATTTTAAAATATTCATGTTTTTGAATATTTTCTGTGTTGCAAAGAGTTTGAGGCCTCATCAGTAGAGATATGCTACCTTAGAACTGCTGTTCTTCTCTAGTAATACCATTGTTGCCGATCAAATTTGTCCATAATAGGTCCTACCGGACCAACCTCATTTCCTTCTTTGACATGCTTACTGAATTGTGCAAATGCTGTCAATGTTGTTTATGTGGATTTCAGCAAAGCTTCTGACAGGGTTACCCATGATGTTCTGATGGATAAAGTGAAGGACAGTGGACTGGACTCTTGGGGAAAAAAAGTGGATAGGGGTAGGCTGGACAACTGTATGTAAAGAGTAGTTGTCAATGGCATTTCATCTGATTGGAGGGAGGTGTCCAGTGGAGTGCCACAGAGCTGGGTTCTGGGTATGGTACTTTTCAGTATTTTTTATAAATAATCTGGGGGAGAGGGACTACTCATTAAATATGCAGATGGCACCAAATTGGAAGACGCAACAAGCTTGAGATCTGAACACACAGGAAAAGTAGGCAGATGTGAACAACATGCAATTCAACAAGGATAAATGCAAAGTTCTATATCTGGGTAGCAAAAGTGAGAAACATGCATACTAAATGGGAGATATACCATATATACTCATGTATAAGTCTACTTTTTCAGCACATTTCAGCACAAAAGCCCCCCTCGACTTATATGCGAGTGAACGGGTGGCGAGTGGGTGGGGGGAACAGGTGGCGAGCGAAAAAAGTCTTTTTTGCAGGTTTGCAAGCTCATCTGGACAGAAGTCCCACCTCGTTTTCAAAAACACTGGGTAGGGGCCAACAAAGGTGTTGGCAGTGGCTGTGTGTGGGGAGATTCCTGCCACCATGGGCTCCAATGGTGCGCATTTCCCAATGAGTATGGCTCCCTAGCATTCATGGAGCTTTTTGGCCTGAACAAAAATTCTGTAACATATAAATTTAATATTTAATATTCACACTTATTCACTGAATATTCACTGTGAATGAAGCGGGGAGTTTGCAAGGTCGCCACTGCAGAAACGACAATGCAGTGATGCAGCAATGCTCCTACGTCCCCACAACGCTGTATTTGAAAATCGCTCAATGAGCGAGTCTTTTCAACAACGATGCTCAGCAGCCGGCATTGTGTGAAGTGGCCTCCAGGAATCGGTGCTGCAGAGCCTGCCCCCCCCCCACACACACACACACAATGGCAGCCCACACTGGCCAATCCTGGCACTGAAAGCCCGTGATTTTTACTCTGGGAAATAAAGAACGCTGTTTGCAAAGCCCGGCCATGCGAAGTGCAGCGGTTCAGCCGATGTGCTGCCTGTCCACAGAGCACCTGCCCATGCGAACGCTCTGTTGCTGAAGCATTGTCAATAACACCGATGTCACAACGCTGTAATTGGCTGTGCAGAAACGGCCAGACATTCTCTCCACGTTACTAAATTTTTTGTTCTAACAAAAAAGCTGCTCAGTCAGAGCAGTTCTGTCAGAGATTTTGGAGGGAAAATTTTCCCTCAAGGGACAGGCAGTACCTCTCTCGCTGAGAATACTAGGGGGTGCCTCATCATATTCTCTCTTGCTGGAATCTGAGGCACCCCTTAAACTATCACTCTCGAGCCCAGAGTCCGATGGGTGGGAGAATTTTTCCTTCCCCCCGCTTTTTTCAGGGTCTGAAAAGATCCTCTGGACTTCTTAGAAGACCAAATCTCCATATCATAAGTAAACAACACTTTTTCTTATTTTCCTCTCTTACTATCAAACTTTTACTAGAAGGCTAGGAACTATGGCAATTTCCTCTCTCTTACTCAGATTGGCATGGCTAGAAGGGGGCTATCAGGATACAATCTGTCTGGTCTGTAGTCACCCTCCTAAAACTCTGCATAGCAGAAGAAGGGAGGGGCATTAAAAGGTGCTATGTCCACTGAATCTGGATAGTGATCCCAATTGACAAAAGATCACTCCAGGCCAGGGAGCAGAAATACGTTTGCCTTATTTGTTGTTCTGGTTGCAAATAGGTCAAATTGTGGAACACCCCAGGTTTTGAAAACCAGTAGTAAATATTTGTCTTGAATCGACCCTTCATAGTTGGTTCAATTATCTCTGGTTAATCTGTCAGCCATGGTTTTTTTCAGTGTCTGCTATGTGTATAGCTCTCATGCAGCTTTTAAACAGTACAGAAGGTGAGAGAGACTACTACTAAGACCCATAATCCATGGAGATCAATGTAGTCCTATGCAGAGTTATACCTTTTTATATCCACTTAATTCAGTGGATTTGAAAAGGTATAATTCTATTCAAGACTGTGCTGTCATTCATATTTCTTTAACTCTGTGGGATCCAGAGATTTAGTTCTTCAATAATGGTCTCATTGCTATTTCTTTCAGGGTTACAGAAATAACTCTATCCCTTCTGGAGGCATTAATTACCTGAACTATCCATCACCTTTAATGGAAAGGTGTACCTTTTCCATTCATTTTGCCAGGCTCCTTAACAACTTATTGCATTCCATCAGGCACTTTTTTTACAAGTTCCCAGTTGTAAAACTATATGGATAATGGTAAGCCATTAAGAATAGCAGAATAGTCATTGTAGTGGAGAGGCAGAGGAGGTTGGGGCAGGCAGAAGTAAAGCACTGTCAATATGTCAATATGTGTCAATATGACACATAAGCCTCCAATTTGGTTCAATGTTGATTCCTTATAACATTTTCCTGAATAGACCCAGGAATATGTTTGTTTTTGATACATCCTTGTTTGATATAAATGAAATGGATATAAATGAAATGGCTTTCACACTGGTAATAGATAAAACCCTGAGAGGATTTTCAGTACCATCCAACATTTATTTGCTTGTTTATTTTACTTATTCATGTCCCACTTTTCTCAAAGTGGGACCCAAAGCAGTTTAAATTATTCTCCTCTCCTCCATTTTATCTTTAACCCTGTGAGGGATTTTAAACTAGAGTGGGTGACTGAGTCACCATCAAGTTTTCATGGTGCAATGGGGATTAGAACCTGGTTTCCCAGATCCTAATCCAAGGCCCCTTTTGCACATGCAGAATAAGGCACTTTCAATCTATCTTAAAAAAAATTTGTAAGTGGATTTTGCTATTTCACACAGTAAAATCCAGTTGCAAAGTGCATTGAAAGTGGATTGAAAGTGCATTATTCTGCATGTGTGGAAGGAGCCCAACACTTGTAACCTCTACACGAGGCTGACTCTCTCAACTGACAGGCCAAAACAGGTACATTATTTGGTAAGTGTAACACCACTATTTTACATCATCCTGTGAGATCACGGTATATTGCATTTTCAATCAGCATTTGTGCCATATATTTGCATGCCTAACAGTTTTCCCTGTTTGTTTTTAAGTTTATAATAAGATTTTACACAATTCTATCCTATTTGATATTTTAATGAGTTAGGTCTCCTTTTCACACTGCCGAACTGCTTGCAGCTTTCTTTAGTTTATCAGTGCCCCTGAGTTGCTTCTCCCTGATGGATTAAGAATATGAAATACAACAGATTGTGCGTGAGAAGCATTTATTTGCCTGAGCTCTCTTCTGAATGGTTCCAAGACGTCCCCTCATAACGCTTCACTTTGCTTTTGCCTGTCATTATTTTTGCAATAAGCTCAAATCTCCTGTTTGTACAGAAATAATGTGGGTGGTTTTTTTTGCTGGATGTATGTGTGCTTTAATTTTTTTTAAACCAAACCTTAAAAGACTTTTGCACATAAATTACTTCAGATTTAGTTCACAAACCTTACTGATGCTGTATACATGAGTTTGCTATTAGCTTTTACTTCCTATATGCTGTAGGTCCTGACTCTTCTGTCCGATTAGTTGTCATATTATTTATGTTGCAAAACTAAATATATGCTATTGTCCTAAAGGAAAGTTTGGCTGCAAATGAATTCTCTCTCTCTCTCTCTCTCTCTCTCTCTCTCTCTCTCTCTCTCTTTCGGTGGGTGAATGGTTTTAGGAGATGATTGTAGCTGCTAACCTAAAGATTCCTTTATTTTATTCAGGTACTAGATTTAGTTTTCATTGCACTATAGTATATAAACAAAGCACACATTGATAGATTCCTACTAATTACATCACAAAATGTTCAAAAGATATTCCATGGCTTCATTTATGAAAAAATAGTCTTTGCTCAAATTGTAGAATAGCATTTTCCCTATTTTTAAACTCAACGATAAACAGAATACGCTTCAGATCAAACTCAGTTTAGTGGTCAATGGATGGTACCAATTACGAATGCCTGGTCTCCCCCTATGGCAGCAGACTTCCTGGGTTTCCCACTTCATTGTGCGCTGGTGCCTCAAAGGCCGGTAGGGGCGGGGGGATAGTGTACACACATTATGCCAGAGTGCAATGTCACTTTTGGCAAAAACCAGAAGTGACTTCATGTCTTCTGGGATGATGCTCTAGGATTTGCCAAAAACGAATTCTAGAATGCTGTCTGTAACATCAGGACATCACTTCCAGTTCTTCAACAAAAAGTTCATCACCCACTGGCATGATGCCAATGTGCCTGTCCCCAGCCCCCAAATCTTCCCAGGATGCTTCCCTAGTGACAATTTGTTTCACATTGAACTATGGTTTCTATTTTTATTGTTTCAGACAAAGTGAATCACACTGTGGGCCGCTTTAAGTACAAGACAAGGTAGGTGGAATTATCCATAGTAGCCACTGGAGATTTCACATCAGAACAAGCCTTGCTCTGTGTACCAATTTGACTCAAGTGACTTCAGTGATAATGTTAGAAAATATCTTAATTTAAAGATAAGAACTATAAAAATTCTTTAAATGAAGCTGTACCTATTCTTATTTTGGCCATATCCCAGTGGAAGAATCCCTTTTGCACCAAAATGAATGAGAACAGGAACATAACTGGCACATGGCATCATATTTTCATTGAAAATTTGTTTGGCATTCTCTTTGAAATGTGCATTTTTAAAAAAGTACGTACCTCTTTTCTTTATGAAGATGGAGAAACCTACAAGTAATTTTTCACTACTTGTCTCATCAGGAATAGGGAAAGAGAAGCTGCAAGCAAAACTCTTGCTCTAATTCCATTAACTCCTTACTGACTTAATCTACTGTTATATGCCTGCATCTGATCAATAACCTCTTGTCATCTGCCATTTCCTTCTTTGTTTGCTTTCTCTCTCTCTGTTCATGTCAGCAGTAAAACATAAGAGCACTGAGCAGAAAATAATATGAGAAAGAGCTTCCTGTGTTTGCAATAGAGAAACTGCCTCAAGGAACAGAGTAAGATGAGAAAAATGTCTGTCCTACTCAGTCTGCTATCTGTTTTTTAATTAACTGCTAGACGTCTTGCTCCTGCGTGCCTATGTGAAGAAATTTATGCTTCCACTTATGAGCAGAATGTCTTTCATTTCCAAAATTTGACTTGTTTCCCCCAAACTCTAGAATTATGATTAAAGGATTAAAGATGGCACAATGATCAAGCAAACTCAAACTTCAGAACCTGTTACTACGAAAAAAAGTTTTACATCAAAATGTCTGAGAGGGCATAGCACCCAAGCAGCTTTAATTTTCACTACTATTCACTACCATTAAAAGGTTTTGATGAGACTGATTAAAATAAAATTAAGGCAAGAATAAGTGCTACTCTCATTTTCAAAATTAAAAAAAGATTGACTATGAAGCGTGTACAGACTGCTTTTCTTTTACTGATCACATAAAACTTCCTTCCTAGTATTAGGTGGTGAGCTTCTCTGTTGGAGGGAGCAAACTGAAGGCAGGTAGAACTCTGGCCATTCCCAACAGCCAGTTTTTTGTATCATTTTCTCCCTCCAAACAGGATGGAAAACAAAATGCTTGGGGTAGGGGATCCCCCACTTCCAGTTGGGGCTTGGCAGTCCTACTATTACGTCTTTTGTATCATTATCTAAATTCCTACCCATCTATCACCTCAGGCTCATGTCCTGCAACATCTCTAGAGAGAAGAACAGAACTACCCAGCATGAATTGACAAATAACTCAGACAACAATATGAAAATATTTTTTCTTTGAGTAACTTATGGTGTGACAAATTATATACTTTTAAGCTTCAGAAACCATAAAAGCACAATCCAAGCATCATGGCTTTAAGACACTATACTCCTCCACAAATTTGAACCTTTTAGGAATCTAATTTTTTATTTTAAAAAACACTGAAAAAACATCAATGAAAGTGGCCAATGAAAGCACACAGCAAGATATGTTCTAGGACCACGTCTACCTCTACTGAACTCTACCCCTTTCCCCTTCTTTTTTCCCCAAACTAAAAGTCCAAGTTTGGTATTTTTCAGAATGAAAAATTTCCATTTCTACTTTAGAGTCAATCTTCTAAGTGTCTAAAAGTACCTCATGTCCGCAAGTTTACTCATAAGTAAGTCCCACAAAATTCAAAGGGAGACATTCCCGAGCAAGTATGTATAAGCCTGCAGCCTCAGTTACATACCATGTAGTTTGTTGAAAATCATTTTTACTTATAAAGCTGTAGTTCTATGTTTTGGAAGTATAACTAATGTTTCATCTAGTAATGCTCATGGGACAAATATAGCCTCACAGATTTTAATCAGATATGCATCTGCGACTGAGCACAGGACCTACATGAATCTTTGAGTACCAGGCAGTGTTATCTAAATTAAAAATTAATAGTGCAATCCTAAAAGTTATGCACTTTTAACAATGCAATCCAGAGTTGTCAGGCAGTCGAGACATTGCTGCTTGCCCTCTCTAGAGAACTTACCTGTGGTGCAGAAAGCCCTAAAAATTTTTTCAAAAAAAGCAAAAATTCCCCCTTGGGAGGAATAGTAGGGAAAATTGTGGCGTATCTCCTCTGGCGTCTCTGCTAGCACAAGGGGGGCAATCAAGCTTTGGAGCCCGACTGGGGTCAGCCTTGCTCCCCCAGCCTGCCCCTGGCCATACCAGTGAGATGGATCCAGTCAATGGAGCCAGCTTCTGGGTAGGGTGCTGAGGAGGTGGTCAGTCAGCCAGGTAAGGTGACCTCGGCCAGGTAAGGTGACCTCTGCTGGTGTATTTGCTCCTTGGCCCGGCAGAAAAAGCATTTCCACAAGTTCAGGGATACACTGGCTCCAGAGGGGTATTTGTGCCCCCCTCCCTGGATTGGACTGTCAGTCTACTGAGGTCAATGAATTTAGAAGAGTGCTGCCAACTCTGGCTTTGAAAATACCTGGAGATTTAATGGTAGAACCAGGAAGAATGGAGTTTAGGAAGGGGAGTGACCTTGATAAGGTATAATGCCATACAATCCATCTTCCAAGGTAGACATTTTCTCCAATAGAAGTGAAATAAATGTTTTAAATAATGAATGAATGAATGAATGAATGAATGAATGAATGAATGAATGAATGAATGAATGAATGAATTATGTAATCTGAATATCAGTTAATTTTTGGAGATCGTCAACCTTGACCTAGAGGTTTGCAATCCTAGAAGAGTACAACTTTGCTTAGGAGTGCAATGTATGTAATTTTAAGCATATCTTAGTCAAGTTTTTCCCATTTCAAGTTTATTTATGATGCTCATCCTCCACCATTAGTGTGCTCTTAAATATTTTAACCATAAAAATTCTGGCTATGGAACTGAATGAGTGTTGCACATATTCACAGAACACTCCCTCTCTTTGACATGACCAGCACAAAAACACTCCATTTGCCCAACCAAGGAAGAATCAACAAACTAATAACATGAAATGAAAAATATTACCTATTTAATGTAACACAATGGAGATAACTGTCTAAATATTGCTGCAATTCCCTAGAGCAAATTGTTCTTTCTTCCTGTGCAAGTAAAAGCCACTCAAGGATTACCAAGGTAAACAAGACTTCTGTCTTCAGAATTACATATTATAGCAAATCTGTAGAATTCTCTGTCATTCAAGTATCTGTTGCCCATCCTTACACATAATTGTCTAAGTGATGGAATGTCTGACGGTGAACCCCTAGCCAATGGGTGTGCGGGACTCATGACATTCCATCCCGTCCCTGCCCACCTTTCCCCAACCCAGTAGTCTCCCCCACCCCAAACAATATGAGCTGCTCTCCTGAAAGGAGGGAGGGAGGGGAGGAGGAGGAGGAAGAAGAGGAGGGGAGATTGGGTAACCCTCCCTCCCCCCTTCTTGAGCCCATTTTATTTTAATTTAAAATGGGCTTTAGTGCTAGTAATAACAATGACATATAAACAGTCCAATTTGGAAAGGAAGTTAGCAAGAACATGGCTCATGTTCCTTGGATTGAGGGCTGGTTTTGCCTGAAAATCATGTGTAATTTTAAAAGCACTGAATGGCCAAAAAAACAGCAACCCCATCTCAGTACTGGAACTAATGTTTAGTTGTGAGCAAATTTTCCGGGGACGTTTATGATCAGTAATAACTGAGAACTTAGCAGTATGAATCACTTTACATAATCCATTATAAAAAACTTCCTTCAGATCTCAAAATAAATTTCAACAGATTATTTCACTAATAAATATCAGATTCTGAAAAGGGAAATCTGCCTGTCATGTGTTTCCTGATGCATCAGCTTTCACATCACATCTTCCCAGCACAGTCACCTGGTGCCCACTGTTAGAGCCTAAGATGGCCACAGAAGGCAGCTATGCAGAGGCGTAGCTAGGCCAGAGTGCGCCCAGGGCACACTCTGGCTTTTTGCCCCCCCGCAGCCCCCCACAGCCAGACTGCCCCCCCGGGGCACCCCACTCAACTTACTTTTAGGAAAGGAGCAGGCCAAAGAAGCCTGCCTGTGTTGCCTGGGCCTGGTGGGAACTACATTTCCCAGGAGTCCCTGGGAAATGTAGTTCCCACCAGGCCCAGGCAATGCAGGCAGGCTTCTTCTCTGGGATGTTCCATTCCTAAAAGTAAGTGGGGAAGTGTGCCATGGGGGGGGGCGGGGGGCGCCGCGGAAGGGGGGGCGGTGGGGCACCGCAGTGGGGTGCAGGGGAATTTTTCTGCCCCCCATGTGACCAAAATCAGTGCGTCCGGTGCATTGCGTACCCCCGGTCCCCTGGTGGCTTCGCCACTGCAGCTATGTACTTGACTGTCAGGTTAGGAAATTCCTGGAGATTTGGAAGTTGGGGTGGAATCTGAGAAGGGCAGGATTTGTGGAGGGAAGGAACCTCAGCAGGGTATAATGCTACTGACTTTACTTTCCAAAGCAGCCATTATCTCTAGAGATAATGCGTCAAACTCGCGGCCCTCCAGATGTTATGGACTGCAGTTCCCATCATCCCCTGCCAGTATGATGCTGGCAGGGGATGATGGAAACTGTAATCCATAACGTCTGGAGGGCCACAAGTTTGACACCTATGTTCTAGAGGAACTGATCTCTGTAGCCAGGAGAGTACTTGAAATTCCAAAAGATATCTAGTCACCACCTTGAATTTGGCAATTCTACATACAAGACATAATTATACACAGACACGTTTGCATTGGATAACTGAAAAGTAGCAACACATTTTCTATGTTCATTCAGTTTCTTCTGAATATGTAGAACAGGCTTCTTTAAAATATTCATAATCAAATATTTAAATTATAGTTCCTGCTTTCTTTGGGTATTTAACTTGGTTAATATAAGATAAATCCAGGTCTCTTTGGATGCACACAGGTACATTACTGCAATTACTGAAAATTAACTCATGAATGCTCAATGAGAGGATTGCTGGAAGTGGCAGTTCATTTCTGAACCTATATTATAGGAAGGAGTCACACCTTTCTAAGCCTATGATGATGGCATTGTAAGTGGATTTTGTTTGGGGGAAAGCTGCAATTTCTGTCCAACCAGGAGTTGGACAAATTTATGGATGTTTCCACATGCAGTAATGAAATCAATAACTGTTCAAATTTTGCACAATTTTAAAATTGTGTAACAATATTTTTCGGATTGCACTGCTAATATTTCCACCAACTATACTAACTTCAACATCACAGTTAGTTTTTGGTCCTAATTCTATACCAGTCAATCCTCCCACTCCCTCCCGCTGCCATCCATGCCTTCACCCTCACCCCCCTTCAGTGCTACTGGCTCCTTCAAGTGAAAAAAAAAAGCTCACTCACCCTCTGCATAGATATATTGATATCTTGACATCATAATAACAGGGAATCCTTGGAAACAACAAGCTTCTCTGTCCTCCAGCAGCAGCAGCAGCAGCAGGGTATGGGGGAGGCGAAGAGATATCAATTCAAAGGTATGGTTCCCTTCTTCAGTAGCATGTGATTCAAGGAAACGCTTTGCTATTCATTTTGGGGGGGGGGAGGAGATTATTTTTAGAACATAAATATTGACAAAAGTGAAGTCTGAAGATTAAGCCAACAATCTTGACTACCAAGTGTAATAAGATCTATGCCTTTAAGAATAAGTGTTTTTAAGATCTGCACCTTTAAGAATAAGTTAATGGGCAGAATTAAGAGAACCGGGCCTAGACAGTTCTCTGCAGAAAAACTGCATGCCCAGGAGGGACTGCCTCCTTGCAAGTAAACAGAAAAATGTGAGGAAAGCACACTGCAAGCCCACTACACAGGAACAATACTAAGGTAAGTGTTCCATGAAAATGGGCCTCTGTGTATCCTCTGACACACAGAAGAGAAAGGAGGCTGCATCTGATAGTGAACAAACATTTACCAATTATCCCCCAACACAGTTTATTAAACTATCTAATTCCCTTGCCGTATCTACAGTTAATTATACAACTACTTTCAAAGACAGTTTCAGCAAAACACTAAACAAACCCAAATTCCAAAATGGGCTAGGGTAAATGGGTCTTCTGGAAAAAAAAACATTGTTTTTGTTTGTTTATATTCTATTTCTTAACAATCCCTATCTGTATGGAGGTTCTGATACCTAAAAACTTGTATGCTATTGAAGGCACATACATACACATGAACACACACACTTTTTAAAAATTCCTTTATCATTTCACAAAGATGCAATGATGTATTAAAATGTGGATATGAATGCAAATTAAGGAGTCTAAGAATATTGCACACATTTAGCTATACGAGATAATGTATGCACAAAATCACTCTACATTTCTGGAAAACAACTAGAGGCAATGTTACCATCTCCATAGAAAAATATTATCATGTAGAAATGAGGCTCAAGGCTAGTACAGGAGTTTCTAAAAAATTTCCTGTCTTACATGCTTGTCAGTATTTGCCAGGTATATGAAGTATTTTATCAAAACTTGGCTCTTCTTTCTCCCCTCCCCCCCGCTTCTGTTACAGCATGCCCACCATTTCTTGTGTATGTATTTGCCCCAGCACTTACCACTCTTTTCTTCTAGAATATCAACATATACCATCGTAAGCATAACGTCCTTGGCAAATATAATTGGGAGTCAGATCACCCAAATTTTGATGTCCTTGCTATATATGGAGGACAAGGAAGAATGTGGCTTGAGCTGCAACTGATTCATAGCAATCCCATTCATAGAGAGTTTCAAACAAGAGAAAAGCACAGGTGATGGCGCCTCCCAACTGCCTGCTAAGTGGGGGGGGGGGGTTTCTCATACAAAGAGGTTCAGAAATGTTGGTAACTGCCCTGTCCTCATTTACTTTTCCTTCTTGCTAGGCCTGGCAGCTCTTGTGCACTCTCAGAGCAGGATGTACGGACAAGCAACTATCATACTTGATTGCAATTGGAAGCCAACCATTTCCATTATTCTTGATATTATCCTCTCATGATGAAGAACAGTTAATGGCATGGGTCTTGTCATGCCCCCACAGAGGCTTTTGTTATTTCCCCATTAAGCTTCAGTTTCCCCATAGTTAGCATGGGTTTAGTTCATTGTAAAGTCTTCTAAGGGAGGGAATTTTAGTTAGCCCTTGTCCCTTTAAGACATTTTCCAAGAGGCAGTCTTCCTTCTTTACCCAGCAATCCCCTGTTTTAGTTCCAGCCAGTCTGAGGTGCCAAGGGTAGCTGGAGACTGTAATATTTGTGACGTATATGGTGGTCCATAGTAGTCTATGGTGATATATAGAGCACACGTGAGCAGCAATGGTGATATATAGAGCACAGGTGAGCAGCAATTAGAACCAGACAAAGACTGAAAGAACTAAAAGGAAGCAACACACAGTGGACTTTCTTGAAAGCAGCCAAGAGAAGACACAGTCTACAGCTTCAAATCTGCTCAAGACAAGCAAGTACTTTGATTTAGACCAGGGGTAGGGAACCTGCGGCTCTCCAGATGTTCAGGAACTACAATTCCCATCAGCCTCTGTCAGCATGGCCAATTGGCCATGCTGGTAGGGGCTGATGGGAATTGTAGTTCCTGAACATCTGGAGAGCCGCAGGTTCCCTACCCCTGATTTAGACAGACCCAAGGGAGGAGTTAGGGTCTTAATTCTCCTAAGTAATAAACCTATTGTTTGAATTGCTGAACCTGGCTTGTGTCTCCCCCACTCTGTCCTAGCCAAGTACAGGGGACCAAAAACAGATTTCCCGGGGGGGGGGGGGCAGCATAGGTATTTAAACAAATTGTCAGTTTCCAAACAAATGCAGCAATAGATCCTTGAGGATGATACTTCCTCTCCCAGTTGCCAGATGTTGTCAAAAGCTAAAAGAGATTTTCACAAAACCCATGTGGTATGAAGACTGAAGTCTGTTATTGTACCCAAGAAACACTTATTCCCAAATATACAGTGACAGGGCTTTAGCTTAATAGCAAAATTTTGTTTGTACTGGGTATATAGAATGGTAAAATTATTGCAGTGGAAAACTGTGCAGCCACAGATGCACAAACACCCACATATTCATTACATTAAGCAGGAAAGATCCTAATTCTCTCTCTCTCTCTCTCTCTCTCTCTGCTTTTCTTGATGTAATTTTCCCTCTAGGCTTCCCCATCTCTCTCACTCTCTAATCTCTGCTTTTTTCCGCCCTCTCCTGACCATGCCTCCACTTTGCTTGAAGGGAAAATCTCCAAGAACTTTTTCTTTCTGGCCAAGTTTGAATTTTGTCCTAATTCGTTAAATTTATTCAAGTAGAAGAAAATGAGAGAAGCTGGGGAAAAATGCTTAAGTCAGATGTCAGTAGAGTAAACATAATAATTGTTCCGCATTTAAATATTTATAGGTGCCTTGTTGGTGTCTGGCTGTGGAGAAGAGGGAATGGATGAAGGTGAGCTGAATCCAGATAATACAGAAACACTGATGCTCAGCAGTTCTTATAATATTATAAAACACAATTGGGATCCTCACCTTTAATGAAGTTTCAGCCCTCCTTGCTCCCTCATATATATAACTGCAAAGTGTTGTCAAATGCATTACTCACATAAACATTTCCCTAGCAACCTCAATATCATCTACTCATGCAAGGGTCTCATGCAAGGGTCTTTCACTCCGTGATCATTTTAACTGAAGGTGCTGGGGTGGAACATAGGACTGTGCATGCAAAGTGGACGCTTCATCACTCAGCCATGACACTTGCCTCAGGTATAGACTGTGCAAAAATGTTAGCAATATTTAGCAAAGGTTCATGGGTATATTGTTGAAATGCTCACCATAACTTGAAAACATAGTCCAAAGCACTGACCTTAGAGATCAGGAACATGGCCCCATCCCCCTGCTTTTAACAGACCTAGTCCTGCCTTGGACTATCTTTTCAAGTTATTGTTGAAATGCTCACCATAACTTGAAAAGATAGTTCAAGGCAGGACTAGGCCTGTTAAAAGCAAAAGGGTGTGGCCATGTCCCTGATCTCCAGGGAGGCCAGGGGATGGGTCTGAGGGATGCCCAACTTTACATGCTCAGCAGGTGGGCATGGCTTCATGGCCCACCTGCAGCAGGGATGGGCTGGGCTCTGGGGGTGCACCCAGAAGAGGCTTTGTCTCCAGGTGCCATTAGGACCCCGTATACCTCTGGTATTGACTGCAATGGATTCAATCTTTAAAAATGAAAACACATTTAAATTCAGAGAAAGGTAGATTCAGAAGAACCAGGCATATACTATATTGTCTTGCTTCGTGCTCTCTCTTGACTTTCTCACAGGGAAACTGACCTTAGCACAGGGCCAGGCAGATGTGTAAAGATGTCCCAAATTCACCACTGGGGCTGAACTGGTAATGATTAATCAGGGAAGAGATAACTGTGAGTACTATCAACTGGTGATTCCGTGCGCAGCACCACTAAGAAGACACATTCCATGCTAGGGATTAGTAGGAATTGGATAAAAAAAACAAAGCAGGATCACAATACCCTTGTATAAATCTATGATGCCACCTTATTTGGCATACTTTCCATAGTAAGAAGAATATAGTAGAGTTAGGAAATTATGTAGGGATTAAATTTCCTTATTTGGGATGAAAATCTAAAGGATCGGGAAGGGGTTTAGTGTATAGAAGATGCAAACATGTGTTGATCACATTTTATGGAAATAGAAAGGAAGGTCATGCAAACAGTAAAAAATAATTAGGTGTATGTGGGCGGTAGATAGGAGCATTATAGATGTTTCTAAAATTAAATATAGTATGGGAATAGCAGATGAAAATATTGTCCCATAATACAAAAATTTGGGTCAGTCAGTTAAGCTGGTTAACAACAGATTCAGGGTAAACAAAAGGAAATACTTCTTCATGGAGAACACAATTAGCATATAGAATTCACTACCACAAGATGGAATGATAACTATCACCTTACATGACTTTAAAAAGGCATTACAGGAATTAATGAGGGACAACTTTACCAACAGCTATTAGTCATGATGGCTAATTCAAACCTTTATACTCAGAGGCTGTGCCCCTCTGAACATTGGGCACTGGAAGGCAACAGCAGTGGAAAGCTGAACTAAACAGACCTTCGGCCTTGCCCAGCAGGGTTTTTCGTACGTTCTTAAAAGATAATTATGAATGATCCCAAATTTGAGCAGGGTTGGGGGGAGCTCCATAAATCAAGCTGTGAAAATGTTCTTGTTGACTACTTTGGAATAGAATTGAATGCATTTTTAAAATCAAAAGAAGAAGAAGAAGAAGGGTGTGCATGTTATAAGATACAGCAGGCCTGCAGGCAGTATTAATTTGCATGACTAGTTCTTACACAGCAGATCACTCTGGGTCTTGTTGACCTTGGCAGTTTTGTGGAGGTCATATTAGTACACAGATGAAATGTTCTTGAGCAATTTCAGCAATGCATCAGGCTCAAAGAGGCTTCAGCCTTGTTCTCTCATGTACTTTTCTTACTGATTTGCTTTTACTCCCAATATGTAGTTAGAAAGCATTTAAGCTGCTCGAGGTTTCGATGCTATAACAGAACACAACTTTTCCAGCACAACTTACAAGATAGAATAAAGATCCAAATTGGTGGGTTTCGTTTTTGGACATTTCATCTTCCAGTATATCAACATTATGCTTCCTGCTGCTTGCTAACATAAGCTTCATTTCTGAGGAGGTTTAGATTAATTATCCTCATCTTGGCATGTGATCATTCATGGCATGCTGCTTTTCCTCTTACCTGAGGGATACCAGCATCAGAAAGCACAGAGGTAATAGACTTCAGGAAGCAAAGCAATGGTTATGCTATGATAGGAGACCTATTTCCCAATTAATTCAAACAGTTTCTGTTCACTGCCCACTGATTAAATCTGCTGCTTTTTGGCAAAGACTCGTTTAAATGGAATATTTCTGTCATCCATGCTGTTCTTCAAGATGAGAGAGAAAAAAAATCCAAAAAAACAAAACCCATGACCTAACTTCCTACAGGAAAGCAATTATGCTGGTAATGAAACATGATTTTCGACATACTGACAGTCGTGTGCATAACAGACAGGATTTAAGCACATTCGAGTTCCTACACAGGAGCTTATACTAAGAGAAACAGATATTTTGTAAATTAGATAGAACTTGATCAGTGTTACCAAAGAGGACAGAACATGAGTGCAGCTTGTTCATGTCACAGTGCTGTCACACCAAGCAAAATCTGTGTGTGCCAAAATCACATGTTCAAACCAATTGGTAAAGTACATGGGCTCAATCCTCTGTTGCCTTAAAAATAGAAAGTGATATATCAGAAGTTCACAACCAGCACACACTGAATTTGCATTGTTTCCTACATGAGGGCAACAATTATTTTTGCAAGGAAAAAGGGCAGATAAAAAGAAAAAATAACATATAACAGCAGCAAGATCACACAGGAAGGAGTACCATGATCTGGCTGCTACTATACTGTAGGCCTCACTTGCGGTCTTCACTGCTCTGGGCTGGAAAACACAAGATATGGATTTAATTCCCACTGGAGAGATGTAAATATGATCAGCACACAGTGTGGCTTACTTTCTGACAGTTTCATGGTAAGAAGAGAAAGCCAACAGGGCTACAACCCAAGCTTCACATTCCCCAAAGTCACTACCAAACTAAGTAGACACAAGCAAAAGAAAGTCATGTGAGAGGGCATAAGAACATAAGAACAAGCCAGCTGGATCAAACCAAAGTCCATCTAGTCCAGCTCTCTGCTACTCGCAGTGGCCCACCAGGTGCCTTTGGGAGCTCACATGGAGGATGTGAACGCAATAGCCTTCTGCGGCTGTTGCTCCCGATCACCTGGTCTGTTAAGGCATTTGCAATCTCAGATCTAATTTTGTAGACTTCAATCATATCCCCCCTCAGCCGCCTCCTCTCCAAACTAAAGAGTCCCAAACGCTGCAGCCTCTCCTCATAGGAAAGGGGCTCCAGTCCCTCAATCATCCTTGTTGCCCTTCTCTGCACTTTTTCTATCTCCTCAATATCCTTTTTGAGATGCGGCAACCAGAACTGGACACAGTACTCCAAGTGCGGTCGCACCACTGCTTTATATAAGGGCATGACAATCTTTGCAGCTTTATTATCAACTCCTTTTCTAATGATCCCCAGCATAGAGTTTGCCTTTTTTTACAAAGCTGCCATGCATTGAGAGTTGGACATTCCCATGGAACTATCAGCTTCACTAAGATGCCCAAATCCCTTTCCTCTGGTCCACAAGGACTGATAGCACTGACCCCTCTCTGTAGCGTGTATGTGAAGTTTGGATTTTTTGTCCCTTTATGTGCATCACTTTACATTTTGCTACATTGAACTGCATTTTGCCATTTCTAGAGCCCACTCACCTAATTTATCAAGGTCCGCTTGGAGTTCTTCGCAATCCTTTGTGGTTCCTCACCACCCCTACATAATTTGGTATCATCTGCAAACTTGGCCACCACGCTACCTGCACCCCTTACTTCCAGGTCATTTTATGAATAGGTTAAAGAGCACTGGTCCCAAAACGGATCCTTGGGGACAATTCACTCCCTACATCTCTCCATATGTGAGAACTTCCCATTTACACCCACTCTTTGTTTCCTGTTTCTCAACCAGTTTTTAATCCATAGGAGGACTTCCCCTCTTATTCCTTCATTGCTGAGTTTTCTCAACAGTCTCTGATGAGGAACTTTGTCAAAAGCCTTTTGGAAATCCAAGTAGACAATGTCCACCGGTTCACCTCTGTCCACATGCCTGTTTACACCCTCAAAGAATTCTAGTAAGTTTGTAAGACAGGATTTGCCTCTGCAAAAGCCATGCTGACTCTTTCTCAGTAGGTCTTGCTTTTCTACATGTTTTATAATTTTATCTTTAATGATAGATTCTACTAATTTACCAGGAACAGATGTCAAACTAACTGGCCTGTAATTTCCCGGGTCCCCCCCTAGATCCTTTCTTAAAGATTGGTGTGACATTGGCCATCTTCCAGTCTTCAGGGATGGAGCCTGATTTCAGTGATAAGTTGCATATTAAAGTGAGAAGATCAGCAATTTCATGCTTGAGCTCTTTAAGAACTCTTGGGTGAATGCAATCTGGGCCAGGGGCTTTGGTAACATTTAGTTTATCAATGGCTGCCAGAACTTCTTCCTTGTCTACCACTATCTTCGCTAGTTCCTCGGATTCGCCTCCTAAGAAGCTTGGTTCAGGTGCAGGAATGTTCCTCACCTCCTCTTGGGTGAAGACAGATGCAAAGAATTCATTCAGCTTCTCTGCAATCTCCCTGCCATCTTTTAGCACACCCTTTGTTCCATGGTCATCTAATGGGCCTACTGCTTCCCTTGCTGGCTTCCTGCTTTGGATGTACTTGAAGAACTGTTTGTTGCTGGTCTTGATGTTCGCAGCCATGCGTTCCTCATAATCCTTTTTTGCCTCCCTTACAGCTAACTTGCTTCTCTTTTGCCACCATTTGTGTTCCCTCAGGGCCTCAGTAATCTTCCATAGCCTGGGCAAGCCAATGGCATAGCCCATCCCTCCTCCAAAAAACACACACGTAGCAAGAAAAATGCTACTGCCAGATGTATAATGCAGAAGGAACTAATACTATGTGAGACTGTAGAACAGTTGAAAAGAATGTATAACAGAAGAGGAACCTGACTACAGGTTTCCATAAAGATGAGCTCAGAAATGTCACAAATATCTATCTCAGACAGGTACAATGAGATAGCCCATCAGAACAACAGACACATGAACCAGCAGCTTCATTCAGTGTGATTCTGTACAATCCATTTCATTTCCCACTCCCTTCAACTCTTCTCACCACCACTACCCACTTTGATATGATTGATTGCCAATGACTGCACATCATTTTCCTAATGGACTTTGTTATCACCCTTGTACTCTTCCACAGCTGTATGGATCTGCCTGCTTATTCTTGCCTGTGGTATTGTGGAAATGCTGTAGGCAAAATGTAGAGTCTAGGGACTGGATCCAGCCAGCTTCTTTGCTCAGCCTCACTAAATTCCTTGCCTTATTGCAGATCCTGGCCCACGTGGTTTCTGACTGTCCAGATCATATGGCCCCCAATGTAGTCTTTTTGGTTGTCAATTGGGACCTTCTTCCTCATCCCCATCTTCTGGATCTAAGGTGAGGTAGTAAACCTCCTGTCCCCTTTGAAGGTTTGGTCTCCTCCAACTCTCATGGCTGTGTCCAAAGAAACTTACAAGCAGAAAGTTTCCTTTCGGTTGACTAGCATAAAATGGAAAGATAACTAAGTCACATTTGGCTTTTATTTATCACTAACACTATTGGGATTAATTCTAATGATATCATATATACATGGAGTAGCCAACATTTGTTCCTCCAGGGACCTTCTGACTTTGAGTTGTGACAACCAGCTAAGCCTCTGCTTTCCCCCATCATAACATCCACAGGCTAGATATTGCTTCATCTGTTATATCTGAAAGGCACAGGAGTGCTAGAAGGAGAAGAGTGGCAACCCCAGGGGAAAAATGAGTTCTCAGTGGTTGCTGCTGCTGTAAGCTTCCCTGATTGTCAGCATGGCACTATGTGGAGAACATCTTTGACTCGTATGTGCGTCGGACAGCTGCCAAGTTTCCTGTCAAGACACAAGAGTGACATTACCACAGTGATGTGTAATGGGAGGCAATTACAACAGACAGACACTGGGACTGGATGCTTATTGAGAATAAGCAATTGAGAAAGGAGACTTTCCATCTCACATGCCTCAGACAAATTCCCCTCACTTCTCTTAGGTGTGTATTTACTTAAGAGTCCCTGGTGTCTGTGTTCGGGAAGGAACTTGCTGATGTTCATTAATTATCACATTGGTATCCCTGCCTTCTTCTACCATGAAATTGTGTAGTGCTTTTATCCTCATTAACAAAGAGCCAGCATGGTGTAGTTGTTAAGAACAGGTGCACTCTAATCTGGAGAACCAGCTTTGATTCCCTGCTCTGCCATTTGAGCTGTAGAGGCTTATCTGGTGAACTAGATTAGTTGAGCACTCCAACACATGCCAGCTGGGTGACCTTGGTCTAGTCACAGTTCTTTGGAGCTCTCTCAGCCCCACCCACCTCACAGGGTGTTTGTTGTTGGGGGGGGGGGAAGGAAAGGGAGATTGTAAGCCCCTTTGAGTCTTCTTACAAAAGAGAAAGGGGGGATATAAATCCATGGCTCTTTTCAGAGTCATGCAGTAAGAATCATAATTAAATGGGGTTATGAAAGCATTTGCACCAACAGTTAGGTCATCAGACAAAGCATGGAACGAAATCAGTGAGAAGAACATACAGCATTCCTTTGGGTCATTTTTTTACATGTAATATAGATGCTATTTGGGACTCTCATAGATAGATTGGTCCTTTGACATACTGGAAATTTCCTTGTGGGCTGCTCACCTGGAGGGCTGCTAGGGGAGCAACATGAACTTCAGTGCACTGACAGAACTGAAGGGCTGCTTGACTCAGGACTGGCCAGTCACAATGCACTGCTGTCAGCTGGGTCCCTGCATTGCTGTCCCTGGGTTACCACTTGGCTCAGGTCCAACCACTGGTGTTGATGGTGGGTATCAGTTCACTCACTGCCTCCACTGGCATCATTATCAGCTGGGTCTAAACCATGGATCCCTGTGACGTTTTCCAACTTTTGGCTCAGCTGGCGTCTGCGTTGGCTTAATTTACTAATATGTACCTGCTGCTAGTTCAAAAACCCCAAGAATCAATTCACTGGGGTGGTTAACAATACCAAGAGGGAGGGACACAGCAAAACAAACAATGGCAAAAAGTTCAGTATATACCAAAACTCTTTCAAATGAGAAACAATAATGAGTTATTAACAATGAAGAATGTTATTCACTGATGGGAATAAAAGATGTAGACTTGGATTCAGTTAGTTTAAATTCACTGAACTGGTATTTAAAATGTGTGGAAGACTGCAGCCTAATATTTATTTATTTGTCTTGTATCCTGCCCTTTCCCTAACAGGCTCAGGGTGGCTCATAACATATTCAAATGTGATGGCACTTATATATATAAGATTTGGGGGAGGGGGCAGACATGAAGAACCTGTAACTTCCTCAATCATATGCTTGGTGGAACAGATTTGTCTTACACACCCTACAGAACTGCATCGACGCATGGCCTAGATCTCATTAGACAGAGTGTTGGGGTCAGCACAGAGAAAGGCCTGGCTGAGGATCGCCAGACATCTTTCAGGACAGGGATCACCAGCAAGTTTTCATTTGCGCTATGCAAATGTCTGTCAAATCTTGCCTCTTCCTAATTTTTTACATCACAGAACTTTGAAAATTCTGAAGCTGAAACATTTCAGAAATGTTGTTTTTGTTGTTGTTCAGTTCAGGGCCATTTTCCAGTGAGATCCATTCTTTTCCTTAGCCTGACCTCTCCACTGAATCTTCTTTGCTTCACTTATTCAGTCCATTATGTCACAGAAGGATCAAAAGTCTGTGAAGTAATTCCCAAACTTTTTACCCTTTCAGCTCTGCTGTCAGAGATATTTCTTCAGCCTTTTATTCTAGATTAGCATGTCTTTATGTGTGTGTGTATGCATCCTCTCAAAGCAGCAGCTAAGTGCAGGATTAAACGAGTGAGAAAGAGAGTTTTACAAGGTGCTTTTTCATACTTCTGATTCTTTGCTTAAATTTTAATAAGAGTGTGCTTTTAGTATACTAAAATGAATCATTCTTGCTGTTACAATTCCATACTAATATGTCACATTGCAATAATAAAATCAGTATTAAAATGTAACACTAACTTTAAAGTGGGCTTGTGAACTCCCAAGCTATGAGGCCAGATTGCCTCATATATATATTTCTGCTAACGACCACAAATTGGTATTTCCTCCACAAATTGGTATTTCTGCTAACGACCTTAGAATAAAATGTGAAAGCTTACATATATATATGTTATATTATATGAAATATATATATTTCTTCAGCCTTTTATTCTAGAGTAGCATGTCTTTAGGTGTAAATAGCCTTTATATATAAGGTCGTTAGCAGACATACCAATTTGTGGAGGAAAATAAAAATGTCCTTTATTCTCAAATACAATTTTGCTGCAGTTAGAAAGATGTTTTAATTGTCAAATAAACAAACTGTATTCTTAAGGGCATTGCAACTACTTATAGTAAAGTTAATAATGCTATTTAAGTATATTGTACTATGAAATTCAGAATGTCTATGAATTTCACAGAGGTTTTACAATAATGACTAGGAACTTGAGCGATTGGCAGATTTTTCCAGTGAAAACTGAAATACTGCAGATTTAGCTTTGCTAAGTTTAACACATATATTTCTTAGATTACATCATTCAACTGGTCTAAATGTTTATTTAATGTCTAAATAGGGAAAATTCCAGTAAATTCTTTCAAAGAGTAAGATTCAGTCAATATGAAATCGGCCAATATAAAATACCTGGGATAAGAAGAAGAAGAAGAGTTTGGATTTATATCCTCCCTTTCTCTCCTGTAGGAGACTCAAAGGGGCTTACAATCTCCTTGCCCTTCCTCCCTCACAACAAACACCCTGTGAGGTAGGTGGGGCTGAGAGAGCTCCGAGAAGCTGTGACTAGCCCAAGGTCACCCAGCTGGCATGTGTGGGAGTGTACAGGCTAATCTGAATTCCCCAGATAAGCCTCCACAGCTCAGGCGGCAGAGCGGAGAATCAAACCTGGTTTCTCCAGATTAGATACACGAGCTCTTAACCCCCCTACGCTACTGCTGCTCCTATAACCATTATTGATGTGGAAAGATCATCCACCGTTGTTAAACAAGAAAGTTCAATCAATTTTGATTTCAAATATGCCTAGGTGTAAAAGATAGAGACAACATTGGAGTTTGAATTCATATTCACCTCCACACAATGCACAGATATGCAAGTGGAATGAAAGGCTGCATAGCTGCAGTGTTCTACAGCAGGCTTTCCCTTGCAACTAAATAGATGGCCAGTGCCTTCTGACAAGATGGACATAGCAGCGGGGAAAGAACAGAGATGCTACACTTAGTCTGGGAAGAAAGAAACAGGTGTGATTAAAGTTTTTTTGCATTCATGGATCACACTTGCTGGTTCAAGAGTTCCTTGCCAATGATATCAATTAAATCATCAGGAATGGAATTGGTAAAATTGAATGTCTTCCTCACAGCTAGTTATAAGAGGGTCATTTCTAATTCCTGGATTTGATCTTCTAAGCAGGAGAACAGGAAGAGAGGTGAACAGTTCTGGAATCACCTTAGCATAATGGCATAATAAATCACTGATCAAGCTCAGCCTGGCAGTAATTTATTGTGTAAATAAAATGCAGCAGGAAGTGTAGCCTCCGACTTTGTACTGAACAATGCGTCAACAAATAGTTGACCAATAAAGTCAGAATATCCTGAATTCTGATGTTATGAATTATTCTGATAAACAAGTGCTTGCTAAATATGACTATGCACAAATATTTGCTGTAAAAACAGATTACAAAACTATCATATACTTATGGCCAACTTGTCACACATCCTTAATGCATGTAGAGCCATTCACATAATTATTTCATCCAATCCTCCATTACATTACAGTAGAGACAAGTCTCTTCCCTATTCATCTTCAACTTCTCTGTTCATCCTGCCTTCCTTAAGTTCCCTAGCTCTTGATTCAATAGGGGGTTTCTGTTTCCTATAGCCTCTTCTCAATAATTTCCATGTACAGCCTCCTTGTCTACTCACTTGGCATACTGTTTCTCCTATGTTTTCAACCAAACTTATGAATCTCCCTAACAGAAGTCACTTTCCTAACCTCATCAAGTATCCTAACAGTTTGATATGTGAATAAACTGTCTTGCCAGCAACCGGAAACAAAAATATAGTCAATTTCTTCTTCATGTAACTTCAGGTACCTATTTGACATTGAGAACTATAGGAAATAGAAAACTAAGGCAGGTTAAACATCTGCTGAAATAGGCTCGCCCAGAAAAGGTGGTGTACAAATAAAAAATTTTTTCTTCAAACTGCTAACTGTCAACATATACAAAAATCTTTCAATAAAAAAAATGCAAAAGATTGCTAAAAGATTCTTTACTGATCTTGCCATGAGAGATTATCTTTTGCAACATACCGATCACGGGGAACTCAGGTACTTCTCAGTGTCCTGATTCTCATTTGTGAATTACATTTTTGTAGGACATACATAATAGATATTTCTGTTCACATTATGAAAGGACATAATCATCTAATAACTGACAGCATTACATCAGGGTCCGACCTTACTTCTATTTTACTAATGAAGTTTTCTGCCTGAAAGGGAAATTAAGGTATGAGTGCAGAATGGCCTCTTTTATTAGAACACATCTACACTTGGAAACATTGACCCAAATATACACATGCTTCTAAAATTCTCAAGGACAAAAGTGAAGGGTACTTGGAGCTGTAGAAGAATATCTTTTTTACGCAATGACATCAATGAGCAGATCACTCTGTGCATGTAGAGAAATGTTAAAGCAACTAGAGCTATATGCTGAAAATGACACATTATTATTTACCCACAGTGAAGGATAGAAAGTTATCAGGAATGCACTAAACACCCAGTCTGTTCCTGAAATCATTCACTTTCAAATATTACAAGACATAAGCAGCAACTGTATTCTCACTAAATCTTTTTTTCCTTCCAGACTGATGGCATGCTTGTCTACTTGCTTAATACAGGTAGCCACACCTGATGCATCTGAAACAAACATTTGGCTTGACTGTTTACTTTCTTCTATTAGGCTCTTCTATCCTGTAATATAATCTCCTCCATCTACACTTACCTATCTACTTATCTACCCTTATCATCTACACTATCAATGCCATCTGGATTGACAAGGTGTGAAAATCAAGGGTGTACATGTATTCATAATTGCACTGAAGAGATGGTCACTCTTGTATAACTTACAGGGCTTCAAAAATGTTTGGATAAAAAACTGCATGTTGTACATTTCAGCTCCTTTTCTCACCATTTTGTTTCCTTAATAATGTTAACTTTGCAATCATCCTTGACCGATGTTTAATAAAGACCCAATTAATAGATGGGTGTTCAAGGCTCACAACAAATAACAATAATGACCCTGACTGAACATTAGTAACTATGTTTAGGATTGTACTGTAACACCCCAGAACTTCAAAGATGATTCAGATAATAAATTAAAAAATCACAGCACCCAAACATGTACACAAGCCTTAATTTACTGCACTGTCTTTGTTATAATTTTCAGATCTATAAAACATTGTGAGAAGTTGCGGAGCGAGAGAGAACTGCGCCCAGGGCATGCCCAATCCACTGGGAGGGGGATCCAGGGCGATTTTTCCACCCCCACGTGACGCCAATGGGATGCACCTGGGGCATGACACCCCTCTGCCCCGTTGCAGCTTTGCTTCTGATTGTGAGTAAGACATTATTTAGGTAGTTTGAAATGCCACACAGATAACAATTAAGTATTAGATGAACTTTATCTGTGGACTATCAAGGTGCTATTTGAAAAATACAATAGTGGGCTATATTACAGTTTAATTGTTGTTTTAAAAACCCTTTATATTGCAAAAAACACTTGATTGTCATATTTCTGTGTCCCCAAGAATTTGCTTGTGTTTACCCTGTTTAAGAAGGAGCTTTTAAATACCATAGATCCGTGGTGGTGAACCTTTGGCACTCCAGATGTTATGGACTACAATTCCCATCAGCCCCTGCCAGCATAACATCTGGAGTGCCAAAGGTTCGCCACCACTGCCATAGATATTGTACTTAAGTTAAAACTGCTATGAAACAATGGTGGAGGCTTACTGGTTAAATAAAATTATCACATTTTTAATATTAAGAATTTTCAAGCAACAGTAATACAGTGGAACCTTGGTTTTCATTGCCTTCGGTTTTCATCGGTTTCAGTTTTCATCGATTTTTTCAGTGAAAAATTTGTCTCGGTTTTCATCAATTTGCCTCGGTTTACATCAATTTGCAGTAAGGTGCAGGGGTTTGTGGAGAAAAATGACCCGGACAAAGCTGTTGCAGGCTGTGTCTGTAACTTGTTTAATGACAATGTCTTGCCCCATTTCATACAAATCTTAAAGAGGCGTCAGAAACAGACCTCTTTGGACAGCTTTCTGGTGCGACATTGGCTCACTGTCTGTGAAGCCGGTCCTAGTGTTATTGTTTGTTACTGTTTTCAGCATTAAACACTATGTTTATTCACCATAAAATGTGTTTTTGTATGTTTTTTGAAGTGCCTAGAATGGATTAATTGGATTTACATTGATTCCTATGGAAAAGTTTGCCTCGGTTTTAATTGGTTTCGGTTTTCATCGATTCTTTTTGGACGGATTACCAATGAAAACCGAGGTTCCACTGTATTTATTGCTTTAATACATGGTTTCAGATCAAAAATCAAAATTTCATCATATTAATACTGATATGTAGAGAATTCTGGGGGGGGGGGGAGATTTCGTACATTAGATTTTGGTTAAGCATTTTTGTGACTTTCATTAATGCCATAATAAACCGAAAATACTGGGATAGCTGTAAAACAGTAAGCCAAGTACTAAAACTGACAACAGTTGCAAGCCGGATATGCTCACAGTGAAGTAAGGAATACAGATGACTGGAAGGGCCTCATTTATTTAGAAGAGGAAGAAGAGGAAGAGGAGGAGTTTGGATTTATATCCTCCCTTTCTCTCCTGTAGGAGCTCAAAAGGCTTACAATCTCCTTTCCCTTCCCCCCTCGCAACAAACACCCTGTGAGGTAGGTGGAGCTGAGAGAGCTCCAAAAAGCTGTGACTAGCCCAAGGTCAACCAGCTGGCATGTGTGGGAGTGAGCAGGCTAATCTGAATTTCCCAGATAAGCCTCCACAGCTCAAGCAGCAGTTCCTCCACAGCTCAAGCAGCAGAGCAGGGATTCATATAGAAAATCTATATGCTGCCCATGCAGAGACATGCTTGAGGTGGTTCATGAAACTGAAACAACACAGTAGCAAAATTATAAAAATAAAATGCACAAAAATAATCATATTAAATCATACAAGCAAACCATAAAACAAACCCAGTGCCCTCTAGGATCATAAAAGCAGGATAACCTATATTTTGTAAACTACTGATGCTAGAAGGTGTCACTGGGTATCTGCTGATTTACTCCAAGGGATTTGACCTATGAGACATTGTAAGATTCCATCTTGTATTTAACCTGGGAGAAAGGTGAACTGCAGTTTAGAATGTGGCTCGAGGTGTTAGCAATATGCTGTTTATATGGGAGCAGCAGTGGCACAATGGTTAAGAGCAGTGTATTCTAATCTGGATGAACCGGGTTTGATTCCCCACTCTGCCACTTGAGCTGTGAAGGCTTATCTGGGGAATTCAGATTAGCCTGTACACTCCTACACACGTCAGCTGGGTGACTTTGGGCTAGTCACAGCTCTACGGAGCTCTCTCACCTCATGGGGTGTTTGTTGTGAGGGGGGAAGGGAAAGGAGGGGGAAGGGAAGGGAGATTGTAAGCCCCTTTGAGTCTCCTACAGGAGAGAAAGGGGGGATATAAATCCAACTCTTCTTGTTCTTCTATATCTAGCCCTGTTTTTCTTCCAATTCAGGTACACTTAACATATACACACTTTTCCTATCCACCACCTCCACAGGCCAGCAAAGTTGGTGTGTGATAATCCCCTAGGTCCGTGGTGGCGAACCTTTGGCACTCCAGATGTTATGGACTACAATTCCCATCAGCCCCTGCCAGCATGGCCTAGGTGATGATGCAACTTCTAGCATGACCCAGAAATGACATCAACCGGTTGGGCACAACACTCTAGCATTCGCCCCACAGAGTTTCCACAGAGTTTTTGGATAGTGCTAAAGTATTGCCCCTGGTGCAATGATATTATTTCCATCTCATGCTCAAATGCCCACCTACAGAAAGTTCCCTCCTTCCACTGTCTGCTTCCAGTTGCCAATCAAGGTAAATTCAGGTACTATAGTGCAGTCATTGTATGAATTTCTGAATCACGGGCACAAACCCAATTTGTTCCTATACTTGTGCACTCCTTTGTTCATTTCTGACCTCAACATGAGGAAGACAGTTGAAGGTTTGCTGAGTAGATCTTTAAAGCCCCACATGGATTGGGCCTTTGACTGAAATAAATAAATAAATTGAATGACCTATGTAACTTACTTGTGGCTTAGCCTGCAATGAGTAATACTGGCAGAGAATTATTTTGCAACGAAAATTGTATTTTTTCCCAAACCCAAGGAACTGTGGATGTATTCATATATGACACACTCAATGATCTACCACCAGAGGCACAAAAGAGTTCACCTATAAATGATTATGTGTTGCAATAACATGCTTAAAATAAACAATCTTTATTATACTCCTTATGGGTCCTCTCAGTTCAATCAGTAAAAGCTTTATTCTGAGATGGAAGGAAGCCAGATCTTTTGTCTTCCCCATATAGCTCTTGCTGAATTCCAAATCAGTTCCTTTTAAATTATTAATTCCAGTTTAAATTTCATTTATGGACAAGAGCCAACTTTGCTTGTTTGCAGGCCACAAAGACAAAAGTCAACTTTACTGTCAATTCAAAGACAAAGCTAGCGGAAATCCATAAAGGCAAATTAGTTTTATATTAATTTACCAAAAAAATCTGTCATACCAAGAAGGAATTTCCTATACACAGAGGTTAGAGGCAGAACACATGATTTGCATGTAAAAAGGCCATGTGTTCAATCCTTTGTGTCCTCCAATAAAGGATCGAAAAAACAGTCTTTGAAGATTAGCTGCTAGTTTTAACCTATAGTTTTTTGCTCAAATATGAAAACTCTATGCATTATTTGCCATACACTATGTTTCTAAAATTCCTTGAAAAGACAAATATATAAAAGCATAGACAGATGCAAAGGAATAAATCAATATTAAATATACTGGAACCGGCTTACAGCCCAATCTAGATGGAAGGGAGTTCCACGGTGGCCGGAGACGGTCTGGTGAAGGTGACATAATGCTTCCTCCAAAGGCAGCACAGGAAGGAAGGAAATACAAAAAACCCTCCTGCCATTTGAATAGTCCTATAGACCAAATGGGCTTTCACCATGCTTTCCAATGGCATAAGTCTAAAATCAGGAAGGGAGAAGTTCCCAGACTGGAAGTCCAGTAGAAGCCGACCAAAATCAGCTCCACCCCCAGGAATGCCCCACGCTCACTGTGCCAGGATGCTCCTCCAACATGGACATAGCTTCAA
Source organism: Sphaerodactylus townsendi (assembly GCF_021028975.2). Lineage (NCBI taxonomy): Eukaryota > Metazoa > Chordata > Lepidosauria > Squamata > Sphaerodactylidae > Sphaerodactylus > Sphaerodactylus townsendi. Next base: position 143,872,945 of record NC_059425.1, read on the forward strand.
AGTGGTGGGCTCTCCCGGTGTGGGTGCCATGGAGCTGTGCGGTGCCTACCCACCGGCATCTTTCCTCTCCATGCTAGCAGTGTCTTTTACATTGACAGGGTGGATAAACATGCCAGTGCAGGCTCCTCCATCCCCCGGATTGGGCAGTTAGAAATTCAAATGGTAAAAATACTGTTGAAGAGCCTATCTACCCAGTGAAATAGGCTAGTGCTAACCAGACCTTGTGATATGACTGGCATATTATTATCTCAGGTGATGTTGTATTCTTACTATTTCTGCTGAACACTGATTTACTTTTTTGTGGGGTGCACTACAAGTGCACAGAGGAGCAAGTATGAAGCAGGATACTATAACATCAGTTTTCACTACCCTATTTCCACTCTCAATTCCCTTCTCAAGAAATCCTTCACATATACACTGAATTTTACTCACCTACTCCTCTGAATCTCAGGGCAATAGACAAAGATTTACAAGTACTGGTTACAAATGTATCTAATGTATCTAAACTTTAGCTAAATGGTCAGTTAACATGTTTTTCTCAGCCAGGAAGTCTATAGAGATGACATATAAAAGGGGTACCGAATTACAAGCATCTGAATTCTAGTATTTAAATACTGCCCAGCATAAAGTAAAATATGCCTAAGCACTGGTTATTCTAGCCCCGTTATGCTGCAGGGTAACTCCTTCTTCCCAATCATTCTGGCTCTGTATGTCCTTTGACTCTATTTCATCCTTAATTGTGTAGAAACTCACTGGCTAATTTCCATGCAAAAGAATCTGCTTTGGTATTATGTCTTGGAAAAGTATGAAGCTAACCCCTCCTGCCTTTTTAGTAACCTTTGGATAAATTCAGATGACCAAGTACCAGGTAGCTGAACCTTTGAACCTCATAGTGTAGTGGTTATAATCACATGGGGAGTTGGCGCTCTATAGCAAAATGCCATTTCCTTAGTAAAAGACCAAAGATACTTAAAAATGTATATATACAGGGGAAAGGGAGGGCTCCCAATTTCCTCTGTTTTTATTGAGCACAATTAAAAATTTACCACTAGCTCACTAATTACAAATATAGAATTGCAATTATAGAATTAATTTTAAATTATTATTAATAAAACAATCTCACTTTTCTCTGTTAAATCTATTTCTTATTCTTCCAATCCTCAAATCCATAAATCATCAGTCCATTTTTTTCCTCAAGGTTATTAGTGGCATCCAGTTATCAATAAATGTAGATAAATTCTTTTCTCTAATCAAAGAAGTAAAGTTAGCCATCTCAGCCAATTCCAGTATCTTCACACACCAATGTCTGTAATATGGGTTGTGTGTGTGTGTGTGTGTGTGTGTTTCCTTGCTGATTTTGTTTTGTCTTTTTAAAAGCCTTAATAAAAATTAATTTAAAAATGTATGTATATAACTTTATTCTTTTCAAAATATTGGCTGCTTCTAATACTGTACGGAAAAACAGAACCATTATCCTTATTAGTCAGGCTAAACCAAGACAGTCATCTCTGATTTCCCTCTCACACAGGGTTCATATATACAACATGTGTATTTTAAAATGTATTCCATGAGTTACATTTTTAAATATTTTTCAATGTCATCTTCCACTAAAGAAATTACTTTTGTTAGCCTATCCTTAAGTCTCCATTATTCCATCCTTTTTCTAGTCATATTTCTATAGAGATATTATGTTTATTTTGTTGTCCTGACCCCATAATTACAGGAGCAAGTCAAGTGGCTCCACATGGACTAATTGGCTCAGTTTCCTAGCTTTCAGCAAGCCCAACACCAAACTGAAAGGAATAACTCTTCCATTTCTAAATGAAGAGGAAGCTGGCAGACATCAGCTGCATTTGGTAATCATTTGATTTCAGCTGACATAAAGGTCAAGGATTCAGCTGTCAGTGAGAATGATAACGGTGAAGGTAGTGTCCTTAATGGCACAATGAAAATGTATTGTCGAAGGCTTTCACGGCCGGAATCACTTGGGTGCTGTGTGGTTTCCGGGCTGTATGGCCGTGTTCTAGCAGCATTCTCTCCTGACGTTTCGCCTGCATCTGTGGCTGGCATCTTCAGAGGATCCTTGGGTGCTGTGTGGTTTCCGGGCTGTATGGCCGTGTTCTAGCAGCATTCTCTCCTGACGTTTCGCCTGCATCTGTGGCTGGCATCTTCAGAGGATCCTCTGAAGATGCCAGCCACAGATGCAGGCGAACGTCAGGAGAGAATGCTGTCTGAACACTTCCCTATTACTCCGAAATCCACACAACACCCAAGCTAATGAAAGTTAATATGTGAACAATAGGTGAGTCTGCAGGTCATCTCAACTAATTTTTAAAATTAGTTGAGGTAGGCTACCCAAATAGGTAGGCTAAAATTATCTCTACTGCTGGTCATCCACACAATTAAAAACTCAAGGCAAGAGTATTAAATATAATTCCAACAACCCACTTGAAAACCTAATGTTTCGCCTGCATCTGTGGTTGGCATCTTCAGAGATGTATCACAGAGAAAAGTCTGTTTCACACTGTGTCTAAGTGAGAAGGGAAAGTTTAGTGGAATTATATTGTCCATGTCCCAGGGTAGGGAAACGTCAATAAGTGTTTGGATGGAACTTGCTATGCAAAGCTGTGGTTGAGTGCATTGTATTGCGTGAGGGTTTATCAGTCCATTTTGTAAGTACTGGGAGCCAGGCTTTGCTAATTTTTAACGTCTCTTCTTTCTTATTGAAGTTGTCCTGGTGTTTGTGAATTTCAATGGCCTCCCTGTGCAGTCTGACATAGTAAGTTTCTGAATTGTCCAGAATTTCAGTGTTCTCAAATAAAATATTATTTATTTATTTATTATTGGGTTTTGTATACTGCCCTACCCCCGAAGGGCTCTGGGCGGTGAACAACATAAATCACATATATACAATAACCCTTAAATACATTAAAACAATTTAAAACACAGCGATCAGTAACAAACAATGTCCACAATAACCCTCATTAAAACCCTCCCCAAAGGGGGAAGAAATTATGTCCAAAAATCCACCAGACCACGGCCACACAGCCCGGAAAACCCACCAGAACCAGCTGGTTTGTCATTTGTTAGACTGGATCTAGCCAGATTTTTTATGTTCACTCCCATTCAATACTCCCTTCCTATATGGCTTGTAGGTCCCATAATCTCCCACCTTCAGCCACAAAAAAAAAAAGATAGACTCTTTTTCATCAGTATAAACACTGGTTGTATCCAGTGCATTAGTGCATTAGGTGTTTAGGTGCAACACAAAATTACAATTTATTTCAGCTGTGGGGAGCTTGTGAAATTGGGTTTGGCTCACAAGATCATTTAATCCTGGTTTATATTGGCTAATTTTGGTTTTATTGCTTTTGTTCCTTCCCTCTCCTGAGTAATCAGTGGCTGCTCAGTATGTAAAAGCTACCCTGCAATCCACAATTATAAAGGCTGCTCCCAGAGTTTGGGTTCATGTGGCAGTAGATGTTCTGGACATTGCTCAAGAAGTATGTCCCCTCTTGGCTTGCAGATGAACATGCATGAATACCAGAAAAAAAACAACACTAATGACATCACTTTCTGGAAGATTTTACAAGTGATGAGCCTGTGTCAGACTTGCTTCGCATTGAATACTACAGTTGCTAAATGTTGATGGCCTGCCTTTCTGAACCAGAACTACCTGCTGCATCACAGAGTCTTGGCAATTTACTATGTGGCTCATCGCCTTTGAAATGTACTGCAATATCTCCTGAGATGTGAAGATAAAGGCCATCACTTACAGATTGCTAGTAGTCATCATGTCAGGGACCAGCAATGCATGGAGACAGTATCATATGCCACGACCACATGTGAGAAGTTTGTGAAAGTTTAAGTATCATTAAATGTCTAAGGATCATCAAACGATGCCTAACTCACCTCACAGCATTGTTATGACAACAACATAAGAAATAAAATAGCCAGTTATACCATTCAGAGCTCCACTGAGCACAGTTGGGATAAAATTGTGACAGATAAGGACACACATTATAGAACAAATGTGGAATGTCGTGCTTTCTTTAACAATGTATGATTTTGAATCCTTGAAGCTGGAAGAATCTGTCCGATCATGCAACTGAAACTGCTTACCTGTAATTTTTATAGCTAGAATTAAATTATCTGCCCTGTTAAGCAATAGATCATTAAGTAATAGATAGTAATGGAGCCCTAGTAGTTTTTTCACCAGGTATTCCACTTACATGGGTTTACTTAAAATGGGACCCATAATATACAAGCTGTTACAAGTTAGTGTGGTCACACAGTGTTTAAATCTAATGATGCAACAGTGAGTGTTTAATAAGAATTGTAAGCTACTTAATGGAGGCAGATGCCTTTAAGTGATTTAGTGGTGCTTAGATCTTGTTGTCGTTCTTGTGTTAATTCTGTCATTCTCTTCTCTGGCAACAGCTTCCACTGCTCTAATGCAACTAGAAAGTGGAATGCATTACTTACTATCAGTATGCAGAAGTTTGCTTTTACCAAATTGACAGCTACATTGTCAGAAAGCTAGTAGACACCACCATTTCCCAGAGCTCCACAAAGTAGTAGACTGTCTCAGGGTTCCACAAAGTCCCCCAGCATATTTGGTCACATTGTCTAATGTTAGTGGGGAAAGTTGCATGCATCTAAGCTTTCACCTTCAATCTTCAGGACAGGGCTTACAGAGCCATAGGAACTCATTTGCTTGTCTAATGGATTGGCATTCATGGATATTAATAAATTTATCATCATTAGGTACTATAACTTAATAATCAATGTCAAGTACTGAGCATTATAAATTTCAATAGGATTTGCTTCCAAATGAGTATAATTAAGGTCTCAAGTTTAAAAACCATTTCAAGCACGACAAATTCCCCTTGAGAGGGAAAATGTTTGCATACACAGTATGAGCTATTGTGTGTTATGGTTGCATATATACTATTTCAAGCCATGTGACATTTTCACAGGCTAGGAAGCAACAATTTTCTTCTCTACCAGTACATGTGAAGAACATGTAAACACAACAAAACAGAAATTGATATAATTGCCATAGGCAAACAATTTCTATAGAAAATACATGTGTTCCATATATCGATATACTTAAAGCAGTCAAAATATTTTCACTTAATTTTTCCAAAATCAAGAGACAGCATGACATTCATTAAAGCATTACTTGTTAGAAGATAATATCTTCTGTTAATCTACACTTCCTATTAACAAGACAAAAGGTGTCCCAATTAAACAAAGCTTCCCAATTAAGAGAGCCACATTAACTACAACATGATAATCTGACAGAGGCAGCAGAGACCTAAAGTAAGATCCTCAGGGGATTATCTTGGGAAAGTCTTAGAGGTTGCTTGATGACAGTATGATAATAGGAAGCCAAAGAAAACAAGGACCAACTTACTCCTTAGGTCCCTAGCAAAAGTGAATGGCAGGAATGTAACCAGGAAGATTCTATGAAGCAGGCAAACATACAAAGGTTTGGTATGACCTTCTGGTTGTTTATTTTAAACCATTATATGGCCTTCTGGTTGTTTATTGTGTGCTTCTTTAGTCGAAGAACAGGAATAGAGGTAGGGTGTATCAAGTGACTGGGGCATCAAATTTTGCAGGACACCATTACATTAATTTTTTAAAAAAAATGCTTTTTACATGTGTGGCATGCAGAGAAAGTCAAATTAGAATCTTGGTTGCTTTTTCACTGGTAGCATATCTGAGGCAGAAGCATTATGCAGAATATCTTGCTTCTTGGCTTTGGATGCCTCATACACAGAACATGAACTAGAGCTATAGTGATTCATTGAGTCTATGACCTTTGGGTGAAGGTCTTAGATATTGTGAAGTACAGAGAAATTATAGTAACACATGCCTCCCTGGTTACTGGTAAAAGATTTCCAAATATTTCTCTTGAAATAGTACAGTATATCTATGAACTGAAAAAGAATATTGTGCGTACTAAGCTTGGGAGGGGAAAGCCGAAGACAAGGAAGGTGGCAATTTAATCACATTTATCATCCTGTAGAAGCTGAGGTATGTTTTGTGGCAAACATCTTTTGCTGGAAAATTTACACAGCCATAAATAGTATCTGACCAAATATTGATGAGGGATTAACTGTTAATCACCTGGTTGTTTGTTCAAAACACTATCTAAGACAGTGGTACTTACTCTATGGTTCATGGAAAGCCACATTCACAGTTATAACCAAATTCAAGAGCCACAGCATTACTCTGTATCCTCTGCACCATCCCACAAACCATGCATATACAGTAATATACTATATAGAGATTATTATTTATATAACAGGAACCTTTTTAACCTTTCTGCACCCATATGGACGTTGTCCCCACCACAGATAAACCTTAGCTACCCCTTCTGCATGTCTTTATCTTTTCATTCTACCTTCCACATGAGGGGCAGGAGTTCAGGCTATAAAAAGGTTTCCAGACATGGCTTGGTAACCAGTGGGAAGTAGGGGAGGTAGGGACTTAAGGTGAGGGCAGGCAATAAGGGTTTTTGGCATGATGATGACACTTCCAGTATGACCTGAAAGTGACATTATCATACCAGGGTTAAAACTCTAGAATTAACCAAAAACTCTATTGGCAAGTTACTAGAGCACCATCCAAATTGATCATGTAACTTCTGGGTCATGCTGGACATGATGCCATCAGATCAAGGGTCCCAGTCACCCACCTCCCATTTTGCCTACCATTTTCTTCCTGCTGCCCAGCTGAGCAGTAGTGGGCAACTGTGGAAGAGAGCAGGAGTTCCCCTACTGCCAGCAGACAACTGACAACCCTAGACTAATAAGCATCATTGTCCAGGAACCCAAAGAAGGGCAGACTGGCTGTGAAGAGAGGGGAGTAAAACCATCATCATCCCGACGTGGCAAGTTTATTAATTTATTAGGTGGCTTCGCGTTGGAGGTTTTACTATGGGCCAGCTTGCTCTGTTCCCAGCAACTGCCTGTGTGCTGGAATTAGAGTGCAGAGACTGCAAAGAAGGGTATTGAGGATGTTGGAGAATATGGGTCCTTTACCTCTAAGAGTATGGTGGCTTGCAGCTTACCAATTCTTCAGTCCCTCTGGCAGCAGCTGTTTCAAAGTACAAATCACTTGCCAACCACAAGTCTTGCCAAGCCTTGCCTTCTCTCCTATCCTGAAACGTGGGGCAGGTGCCCCTGGGGGAGCATGCTCAGCAGACCCACAGTTGCCATGTCAAAGAGCCACTTGTGGCTCCCAAGCCACTTACTGGTCTAAAGAGCATCAAAGATCAACCTCTGCTCCTTTCTGAAATATGGGTTGTCACCATCATCCCAACAGCATCCCCAACATGGGGATAATTGCACTAGACTTGAAGCATGATTGTAAACTACACATTCTTAAGCTATAGCATGATCACCAGTGGTGGGATCCAAAATTTTTAATAACAGGTTCCGATGGTGGTGGGATTCAAACAGTGGCACCGCCGCACACACGCACCTCCAGTCCCTATTAGGCAGGGAGGTTGCTTTAGTAACCCCTTCTCGGCACTCAGAAAAAATTAGTAACCACTTCTAGAGAAGTGGTGAGAACTGGTTGGATCCCACCTCTGATCACTACCCACCTGCAACAAAATGATGACAATACATTACCATAAAGCACCTTTTTGATTTATTTTTTCTTTATTAAAAAAGATATATAAAACCAACATCCAAAAACACACACTAAGTCAATTACAGAAGAGAAAAAAGAAGAAAAAAGGGTTCCTGATTTCCCCAGTGCCAAATATAATCATTCTTAAAACAAAATTGCAGCGTGTTTCTTAGTTACAGCAAAATAAAAATTAATTCTTAAATGTTACCCCTAAAAAAATTCATGCCTTTCTCTATTAAAGCTATATCCTTGAAATTCTAGTGCTCAAAACTTCAAATAGTTAGTTGATTTTTCCCCGAGTCCTTCCTGAGCCCTAAGCAATCTAAATTCAAGAGGGAATGGCTAATATTTACAGTTGATTTTAAATTCCGGCAATGTCCACAATTACATTATAACTTTAATTAAGCATGATGTAGGAGTTAGAGTTGTTGGACTGGAATTTGGGAGACTCATGTTCAAATCTCTATTCTGCCACGGAACCTTGCTAAGTGACCTTGGCCAGTCACAAACTTTCAGCCTATTTTACCTCACTGGGTTGTTGCTGTGAGGATAAACTGAAGGAAAAGAGAACGGCATAAGCCCCTTTGGGTCCCCACTGAGGTGAAAGAAGGAGTATAAATAAATAAATAGGTTTTTTAAAATCACAATTATTAATTTTTAAATACATGCACATGTTTACTCAGAAGTAAGAAGCTGAAGTTGATTTTCTATTAGATTTGCACTTCTAGGGCCATAGAAAAATAGAATAGGAAAAAAAAAAAAAAAGGTGCTCTTGGCCCCTTCTGCTGCAACTGCACCCAGCGTGAAGGGGCTCTGAAGAGGGATTCTCTGCGGCAGAGCTGGACAGTTTACTAAGAGGAAGGGGTTAATGGAGCCCTTGCAGAGAGATGCCAAATAAACTGGTAGAGTCTGAGCGAACTCAAGCAGGTCTAAAGAAGATGCTAGCAACCCTTGGATCTCCAGGACTGAGACTGGCCTTTTAAAAGACAGATGCCTTCTGGCAAGACCACAGGCTAGGCATTACCCAGTGAAGGTTTGCAGTAGCAATCCCTGAAGCTCTGAGGAATAAAGGCCTTTGGCAGGAACTGCAATTATAGTTTACAAAGGACAGTGTTCTACTCTGACCTTGCCTGCACACTCACTGCTTTTCGTCTCCCAGACCCTGAGTGACAACGGACTGGCTTCTGACCTTGATTGTTGGATCCTCCTGGTTGCTGTAAACATTCCTTGCATTCAACTCCTGACTGACATCTCTCTGGACTCTCCCACAGACTCTGATATGCTGGACTTTGCTTCCCTTGCTGAACTGTCAGAAGCTCAGTCCTGGCTCTGAGCCTCCTCAGTATTGTATGTTGCTATGGCAGCACACTAGCCCCACCCAGTCTGCACAAAAGGTTACTATTGAATGTATTGAACAGTTAGGGTTTTTAAAAAATGTTTTAGGCAATCCTCTAAAGCACAAAGTGTCTGAAATGAAAAACAAAAGTGTGTTAAACTTTAAGCACATTTCAGGATTAGTTATATGACAAATTAAATCATTTTCTCTGCATCTTATTCCCTTTTTTTCTCTCTCCAAGCTTATGTCTGTGGCTGTAGTACAGACTTTAAGGATATAAACTTTAAAGATGGTTAGTCATTCAATATCAGTTAATGAAGCTGCTTGTTAAACACGGTGTTTCTGCATGAGTTAGCAAATACAGTTGTTGTCAAAAGCTTTGAAAAGGATTTTTGAATTAAATTAAAATTTTATTTAAATTAGGTTATTTTAATTTTAAATTTCAGCAACAGCAAGTTCTGCTTTTTAATATAAACACACTGGTTTAAAATGCATGGTACAAAAGCAATTTGCTGTATTGGCACACAACAAAAAGACTATGGTATTTACACTGGGAATTTATTTCACAGCGTTTTGAAATTTGCAGAATAAAATTAGGTAGTTAAGTTGGTCTAGACCAGGGGTAGGGAACCTGCGGCTCTCCAGATGTTCAGGAACTACAATTCCCATCAGCCTCTACCAGCATGGCCAATTGGCCATGCTGGCGAGCTTTGATGAGAATTATGTAGTTCCTGGTAGCATCTGAGAGTCACAGGATTCTACCCTGGTCCATAGAGACAAGGTATCAGGCAAGCTGGAATAAACAATTTTATTTAGGGCAGAGACCAACACTGTATTTTACAAATGCTACAATGCAGTACACAAAGCCTTTGATTTATACATAAATTTATACAGGCTTTGGATTGCCACAATGACACACAGAAAATTGTTTTTCCTTTTCATGGAGCTAAGTGAAGAACTCCTGGCGGAAACATTTTATTTTCCTTCCTTAACATGTTTTATTTGGCTGTGCGGAAAGAGCCACTGTGCCCAAAGCCATCTTCTTGCCTCTTTCACCATAGCTGGATAAAAACTGGTTTTTGTGCCCTGAGATCTTTGGTTGTTATCAGACATTGTTATCTACCCTTTCTGTGTTCTGCTGGATACCAGCTGAGATTGCCAAACTCCAGGCGGGCCTGGAGATCTGCAATTCCATGCAGTTCCAAAGTGAAATTGCTCTGTGTATTCTGCCTACTTGGATAAGTGCTTTTTGTGTTATTTCAATGCTGGTGAAGTTACACTACAGTCTTCCCTCCCACATCATGAGATTTGGGAGCACAGGACTCCCCCCCCCCCACACACACACACACGTTGTGGGAACCTGTGTAAAATTCCCCTCCCCACTTCCAACCCAAGCCCCCACAATGGGTCTTTATGTTCCTCCAGACCTCTGGCCTCTGTCGGCTCCCAGCAGATCCCGCCTAGTCAAGCCTGGAAGCCTCCTCATCCTCTCTTCTGCCCTGGACCTCCAGGTAAGTGTGGCTCTGAGGTTCTGTTTGTGGGGGGTGGCTTTCCACCCATGGTCAGTCAAAACCAACAAGTGCAAAGTTGTGATGTGGAAGTGGGGGGGGGGGGTGTCTGCACTATGGCTCTATAAAGCCCCTGATGCTGTGGCAGGTTTTCCAGGAAGAAATCCCATCCTTCTTCAGGTTCCCCAATAAAAGGCAGATATCAGGAGACCACTCAACATATCACATTTGCTGTTAAGAAGAGTTCTAAGGTGACATACCCACTTATAGCTTGGTGATCCAGTTATTCTTTATTCCGTTGCACCCTTTCTGCCAAATTAGGCATTGGGAGATGTAGGCCCAAAGACCTGCTGCTCTCATGGTCAGGAACACATCCTCCATGGCCCTTAAGGGAGACAGGGGCAGAGTCTTTTTGCCTTCCAAGGCCATAAGGCTTGCCAGTTGTCTGGCTTTCAGCCTCTGTCAGTCAGTTGTTTCTCTTCTCTTCCTTATGTTTGTTCTTGCCTTTTACTCTTCTTCCTTCTCGTTTACTTATTCTTCCTTCCTTCTGCATTCCCTGGCTCTCTTCACCTATATTTGAATAGGCCTTGACTCCTGAAAATGTAAGGCAGCCTTTACCCTGAGGAGGCTAATACCGGCAGTCTTCAATCCCGCTTGCCTTTCAGTTGTGACCTATGGGTTGTGACCTATACCATTCCAATTACCATTCCACTGCATCTTCGCAACCCTTGGGTTGTGTCCTTCAGGACCATACTCCAGGATGGTGGCGAACCTTTGGCACTCCAGGTGTTATGGACTACAATTCCCATCAGCCCCTGCCAGCATGGCCAATTGGCCATGCTGGCAGGGGCTGATGGGAATTGTAGTCCATAACACCTGGAGTGCCAAAGGTTCGCCACCACTGTCCTATACCAATCCAATTACATGTGAAGTGCCATACAGATGCAGACCACAGCCCCTGCTTCTCAACTGTGAATATTTCCCTTTCTCACCACTAAACACCATCAAATGAAAACATGTAATAAAGATACCCTTGTTTCTCCACACAAGTTGCTTACAGAGCACTGCAAAGTTTCTCAGTCCTTCATCAGACCCGGACAAGGTTCAGGGGGATGACGATGCTAATTCGGGAGTCTTTCTCCTTCAGGGCACTCCCTGTCCCAAAGATCACAGGTGTTGATTGTCTTGGTCTGCTGTGGGATACTGAGGAGAGTTGGGCAATCTGGCTGGTGTATCAACAGGCTAACGTCCCAGCAAATCAGCTGCTGAGCCAGTCTGTTGGAGGCAGTGTCGGGTTGGGCCTTGGAGTTTCCCCAGGGTGATAGTTTTAGGGGATTTCAGCATTCATGCTAATACAGCCACTTCTGCTCAAACCATGGAATTAGTGCATTCTATAGCAACACTAAAATTTGTTTCACTGGGTAAGCCTATTTCTCTAATTCCAGATATATGAAAGCTTGAAGTTGTAACGCAGTAGAAAAGAAAAGGCAACTCACACTTTCCAAACTGTGCATTAGCAAGCTAAGCCCTAATAAATCTTGACTCAAATTAAGCTCTATTTAAACAGCTGCAGTAAGTGGCATGCCTAAGCACTGTCATTCAAATTTTGACATACCAAGGAGTCAACCACTTCTATTTGACTTATATACCTACTCTGCACACACACACACACAACCTGCTATAATTCAATTTCAAATAATTAACAGTCATTTCCCATGGTTTGTGGGCTAGTTCTAAAATTAATCAATCAATCTCACCTGCAGAAAATGACTTCTTACAGAGATCTCTTCCTATGGCAAACTCCAAACCCAAAAACCAGTAATGGAGACAACTTACAGCCAAACTTAGAAGCACAGGTCCTGACCATGACTGCCATAACATCTAGTCCCTTAGCATCTCTGGTTGCAAGCTAGTTGATGTCCTATTAAATATACTGGATTGGCCAGGGAGAATCCATATGTTTTTCTCCTTCACATTCACTTAAATATTTATGCTATTAATTAATTGGCACATGTGGTCACTTTAAGTAAAATAAACAGAGGTTGTTTGTCATCACCTTCCTCTGCAGAGCCTTCCTTGGAGATCACTCTTCGAAGTACTGACTCTGCTTATCTTTTGAGATCTGATGAGATCAGGTTATATCTTGCTGTACTCCATCTCAACTTTCTGGCATTACCCTTCGCAATACCAGAACAGCATTACATCTGTTTAATTCCAGGCCATGCCAATACCTCTTTTTGCTGATCAGTACTCCCAGAAACCATTTTGTTCACCTTTATATATATCTTCAGAAACAAAGCTTCAGTCCCATGATCTGTCTCATATTCTGTCTTGACTCCTCTATACAGAGTCTAGAATTAAATTTCTCACAGCTCAGAAGAACCTAAACTTTACCTCAGAGCAAAAAAAAGCTGATTTTTTTACTCCCTCAGATACTGATTTGCTTATTTCATATAGAGTATTGCTGTTCTTTAAAAAACATGAGCTAAGTTTTTCATTCGTGAACCACCTTTGGGTCTGGATATTTTAATGATGTTATTTATTATTCATATGTTATGCTCTATGTGATTGACTGCAGTGGTCCTTGGCATTATGATCAACAGTCAAAACAGTAATTTACTATGAATTTTGCATACTGTATTGTAGAATTACAAACATTTTACACAGGGTCATTAAATATTATTTACATGCCAAATTATGATTGATTGCTTTTGCTTCTGTAAAAGTAATATTTCACAAAGACAAAGTGCTGTTCTATACTGTCTGGCTTCTCTTCAGAACTACATCTTTTTGCCTATGCTTGATCCACACATTTCTGCTTGTCACAACCAACATACCTCTGCCATGAGCATGAATTAAAAACACTGGAAGGGTAGAGTGAGATTTACCACTGGGAAGTGAACTAATATGCCCACAGCCGTTAATTGTTTCGATTAAAACAAAACCTTTTCTGATTCTTTACAGAGGCTAGCACAGGGGTAGAGAACCTTTAACAGTCAAAGAGCCATTTGGACCCGTTTTCCAGGGGAAAAGAAAACACTTGGAGCCCCAAATGATTTTTGACATTTAAAATAAAGATAACACTGTATATATTGGGTTTTTTAACCTTTTACTCCGCTCATTCTGAGAAGCGCATGGATGCGTCCGCCCTGCTGCCTGCAGGGCGGGCAAGGATGGGGCCAGCGGCTCAGCCTCGCCGGCCGCTGGGAAAGTGTCCACCCCGCTCCAATGGGGCAGGCGAGAGGGGAAGCCCGCGGCGCGGCCCAGCCAGCCGTGGGCAGTTGGTGCACCCGCCCTGCTGCCTGCAGGGCGGGCAAGGATGGGGCCAGCGGCTCGGCTCGTGGAGCCACAGTGCAAGGGCAGAAGAGCCGCATGCGGCTCTCGAGCCGCAGGTTCCCTACCCCTGGGCTAGCAGATCCCCTCAAGTATGAAACATAAATGAGTATAATCTAGCAGGGGTGCTGAAAACACCTGGCAAAAGCAGCAGTCACAAACTTTTGTCACGGCAAAACACAATTATCTGAAAGCACTGCACAGCTGACGGTATCTCATGCACATATCAATAAGATTTAATATGTAATGATAAGTGTAATATATTCCATGGTATCTTTAAGACTTGAGCAATTTCAAGCACAAACACAGTTTTCCTTTATGAAGTACTTATATTTTATTATATGTACTTGAGAAGAATTAAAGGGAAGAGAAGGAAAATCATTGCTTGCTCACCATCTTCCCTTTGCACAAATATATTTATCCACCCATATCAGTTGCAGAGGTGAGGTGATTACATAATTTCTTTAAGTTATTGTCATGATATGTAAAAAAGGGAGTAAAAGTTCACTAAAAGGTCATTTTCTAAGCTAGAAGATTGCAAAACCCAGAGGACTGAGACAGTCAGTTTAGGGGCAAAAGTAGCAAAAGATTGACCTTTAACATGATTGGTGAATTCAACTGTAATTCTACACCAATGAGCGGCTGCGGCATGGGCAGGGGAAAGTATCCCTGATGTGTGCTATGCTAAGCTGATACAGAGACTGAGTTAAGTTCTCTGTGTGTTCAACTTTGTTATTGCTGAAGAGTTCTGTATAGTTATATAGTCTTGTATAGAATAGACTTGTATAACCTTACAACTGCTAAAGTAAAGGCCTTCCTATGGAAAGAACATCTTGAATGGAGAGTATTCTTTTCCAAGTGTGGTAGAAGGTTGCAGTGAGCGCAAGAAGATAGACTTCTCATCTTACCAGAGTGACTGCTTTAAACTCTGCTGATAGTTATTTCCCCCCCAAAATGCTTAAAAACAGTAAAAGAACAATGATAACAATACAAAAAACATTGACAATAATGATACAAAATCTTCCAGCTCACTCTTCCTCTTAAGGTGTTAAGATTAATGCACTTTTAAAATACATACCTTCACTTTTCATAAGACACAAATACATTTGTATAGATTTACACCATTATCATTTATCAAGAGCTGCATAATGCAGAAAGCAACCTAGTTTTGAAGAAATACAATTGTGTTCTGAAGATCTTGAACTATTTGTATATGATCCATTAACTTTTCCACATTTTGCCAAAAAAGTCTAAACATTTATTAGTATTAGTACTGGACTAGAAGAGAAGAAGAGTTTGGATTTATACCCTGCTTTTCTCAACAGTAATAAGTTTCAAAGTGGTTTACAAACCCCTTCCTCTCCCTACAACAGACACTTTGTGAGGCAGGTGGAGCTGAAAGAGTTCTGAAGAACTGTGACTAGCCCAAGTTCACCCAGCAGGCTTCATGTGGAGGAGTGAGGGAACAAACCTGGTTCACCATATTAAAATCTGTCACTCATCTGGAGGCGTAGATAGAGTCCACCGCTCATTTGGAAAAGTAGAGAATCAAACTCTGTTCTCCAGATTAGAGTCCATTGCTCTTAACCACTACACCACACTGGCTATTTACACACAACTTGGCTGTTACTTAATAATCGGAAGGCATAACACTTTAATTTTTTCCATGTTTTTTACAAGTTTGATTTTAGGGATGGGGAATAGCATGAGCTGTGTAATTCACTCTTTATTTCAGAAAGCCTGAACATATTTTTATACAAGACTACCACACATGGCTAAACATTTTTAACCCCATATTGTAGCCAACAAGCATTACCTTTTTACATTTGTGCTCAATCTATATAAGTGTTAAATACCAAGGCTGAAAAATTGTGGGGTTGCAGTTGGGATAAAGGAAACCAATTTCCTGTTTTTGCATTCACATGCATTTGTGCAGGCAGTGATTGGAGCCCAATGAAACAATCCCGGTTGACATTGCGCCTTCGCACGGAGATGCATCTATTTTTTTTAATTACTTCCCATCCATCCATAGCTACGCAAGCATGCATAAATGAAACCCCACAGCCACGCTGATGTAATTTTTTTTTAAGAAAAGGGAGGCGAATAAAGCACCTCCTGCCCGGTCATTCACTTGCAAGTGGCTCCAATCCGGGATTTTTTAAAAGACTTGCTAGTCTAGCGATTTTAAAAAAAACCTGGTTTGGGGAAAATAACACGGGGCAGACTCGTTTTGGGGGCTGGATCTGTGCAAAGTTTCCCACAAAACTTTTTTTTAGAGTCCTACAGTCCTACATCCATGTTTATTGGCCCATGCAGAAGGGGCCTTAGACTTTTAAAACTTCCCTTTAAAAAACAGGATTGTACAACAACATTTTCCTATAACATCACAATAATGTTGCGCCAATTACAGTTCAACACTGCTCTTTTTGACACTTTACATCTTCCACTCTGAAAGTACTAATAGTATTACCTAATGCAACAGCTGCACTAAGACAAATAGATAGCTATTATATGAAAATATAATTATACAAGATAAAAAATTATCAGAATAGTACATCGTTTTTGGAGTTCAAATTATATTATCAAGCTCCATGGTATTACTCTAATTTGCATGCTGTTCAGGTTATCACTTATTTCATTCTAACTGAAAAATCAGAATGTATGAAACCTTCCAGAACTGTTGCCAGCAATTTAAAATGATAAGGTTCCACAAGCTTATTGAATTCCTTCAGATGAAACAGAAAGCCAGCAGTTATATTTGCAAGTGGTACCATTCAAAATAACCATACGATATATTATATTTCGACCTTTAACATACTTCAAAATTTGAAAAATAAGGATGTGCTTTCTACTAAATAAAGTAATTGCTCTATCAAATCTACTATCTTCCATATAATAATGGACCTCCAAGGAAAGATTATTCTTACTTGGGCTGTTCTGGAAAAGTAAGAGGCTGGACCTGAGCATATACAAAGTTACAAAACTACGGTCTCTTCCAAAGTTGGGTATGTGAGATTATTTTAGTTATTTCAAATGTGTCATAAATGATTCAGAGCAATAAACCTATATTTAAAACAAAGCAACTTCACAATTAACAATATTTTTGGTATTTTTAAAGATATTTTTTGGTATCCCCATTGATATGTGGAATTCTAAGG
This sequence comes from Sphaerodactylus townsendi, assembly GCF_021028975.2. NCBI lineage: Eukaryota > Metazoa > Chordata > Lepidosauria > Squamata > Sphaerodactylidae > Sphaerodactylus > Sphaerodactylus townsendi. The sequence continues at coordinate 143,889,930 of NC_059425.1, forward strand.
AATAGTGGTATCCAGGTTCTGAATATTTCCAGTTGTTTTTTTCCCATTCAACAGGTTTCCTCAGCAATGGAAAGAAGGGAGAAGGGAGGCATTTCTCACAGGTAAATGGGATTACACATCAGAGGAAGCATTAGAACTGTCTGCTCAGCCCCAAAACATGAAACTCGTGAGTAGAAATGAATAGCAGGATGTAATCCAATTTGCATGGCACTGAATAAAAGCCACGTACAATGTCTCCTAAAAAAAACCTTTTTAAAAAATGCTCAACTGAACCCTAGTTGCTGTGTGGTGGTGGAGGGGAATGTTGGTGGGGCTCAGCATTTCACAGCAAAATTCTGTGCTGAAAAATGAATATATCAGGTGCCAAAACTGTGCTTTTGTCATGCTTATAAAGAAAAAAAAAACCATAAACACCACTGGAACAAGAGACATAAAGAACGTATGTAAATTAAAACAAGCAGAACCCATAAAAGCAGCTTCATGCATGCTGTAGTGGTGTTGTTTCTACTGCTAAACCGGCAGTCATAAAAGCACCATGGTTTTATAGTTCTACAGAGTACCAATTGCTTGGGTGAGGTGGAGCAGATGTGGAGATCAAAGGAAGGTAGCTTCTTTTATGCACTGCTTGGTTGACCTCTATCAAGAACTAAAAGCTAGACTAGATCCACCAGGGCTCTTGTTAGCTTATTACCTTCTGCTTAAGGGAAAGCATTATAAAATAAAAATGTCATTAGCTGCTAGTGGAAACTGTCCAGAATGTAGGGCGGTTTCTTTCAGAATGGAAAGCATGTAAGGAGGTATTCCTGAAACAATTACAGTTTATATATTAGACAGTTTATGCATATACTGTATTTTATAGTAAGAAGTGAACTCTAGTTCAACAAAACTATTAAGTTCAATCAACACATAGGTTGTTTGCAAATCACACATGTTGTTCTCACTCTGGATGTCTACACACTCACTGAAGGTTAAAAGACAGTTTACATGCATATATAAAAAGTAATTCCTGTATTGTCAGGAACTCTTAAAAGACTATGGAATGAGAGTTATTTTTGCCCATCTGTATGCTAAGGTTGGGTATGAATATGGAAAGGAATGAGAAGATGGAATAAACTTCAGAATGTAAATTAACTATATTAATTTTCAGTTTTTCCTGTGCAAAAAAAAAGGTCTCATCCCTACAAACAGCTACCCAGCACATCAAAGAGAGCATTTCTAAATCAGTCCTTGCTCGCTGTGCTGGATCTTTATTTACAAAATGTATTTATTGCAAGGGGGGGAAGCAAAATGGTACAGATCTCATCACATATCAAAAGCTAAGCAGGGTCAGTACTTTGCAAGGGAAACCTCCAAGGAAGCCTCTGCAGAGGTAAGCAATGACAAACCACATCTGTTTAACTGTTTGCCTTAAAAATCCCTAGACAGGGTTACTGTAAGTTGCTGTGACTTGATGGCACTTTGCACACATTTAACACAAGGGAACATTTTAAAAAGGATCCCCTATAATGCATTCAGCAAGGGTAGCATATCGTCTGTTAATTCAGCATTCTAC